>NC_086181.1:36193145-38593145 GCF_023053635.1 Elgaria multicarinata webbii | reverse complement strand
CTGCTAGATTGGGTTTGTTCACATGCATCCACACAACCCCTTGAGTTTTTGGATTCTCCTTCAGGACATGGCTAAGGGTACTGTCATGAATTTCAAAATTTATTCCTCTACCACTGATCAGTATTAAGCAAGAGAAGATGGCACCAATTTGGGAGGAATGAATTGGCACATCATGAAATATCTGCAGACCATACCTGATTAAAACTGCTGGGCCACACCATGGCCTCCTCATCAATGGTGAATACATTCCCAGGAGCTCCCTGTGTGTCTATCCTTCCAACTTTGACTCTAAGAAAGGACTGGTTTGGGAATGTGACCCAATTGATAGTATCAAACCCAGCCACAAATTCTCCATTTTGGTCGAAGGAAATAGTTTCTCCTGCACTGTTGTTGAATGAGGCACTTCTCAGATAATGGTGAAGCTAAACAGTAAAGATACAATTCATAAGAATGCATACCATGATATACAGGAAATATACAATGTGACAATAATTGGTACCATCTGAGAAATATAATGAATGCTCCCATTAAAACATTTATCAAGACATATTCATGTTAATATTAATAGCAGCAATATAATTAAGTAGTTGTAATAAAGGAAGTAGAAAATGCTTCTTTAGAGCACAAATCCTACCGTCTGTGGAATGTCATCTCATGGCCTACAGGATTTTGCAGATCTCACTCTTCGTAGGCAGAAAGAGAGGTTCCTCATTAGGGTTTGGGGCACTGAACCGTGTGTGTGTGTGTGTGTGTTTTCTGGGTTGGTTTCAGGTGTTGAATGGGGTAGATTTTGGGTCTGCTGAACCCAAAGTTCTCTTGTTCCCCAAAATGGCCCCAGAACAGGGGGAAAGCTGCATCATCTTGGGAGCTAGCATATTTATTTTCCCTCCAGCTGCTGCCCCCATTCCGCACTTGACAAGCCACCCAGAGCCCTAAAACAGCCAGTGGGTTATTTGTGGCTTGTCAAGTACCCCAGTAACCCACACTCACTGGGTTCACATGTAATTACAAGCTACAGCTCAGTTCTAATACTGTCCAGTAATTCCCCATAGCTTTTAAATGTTTACAACTGAGGAGATGATCTTCTTAAGTTTGCTGGCCCCAAAACATTTGTTCTTAGCAAAGTTCTTAGTGTCATCCAACAAATGGATGGCTTAACCACCTACCTATCCCACACACAGTATAGAGTATATTATGGAAGGTAGGATACACTGTACAAGGAGGTAGGGTACACTATTCATAATTGCCCCCCTTCTAACATAGCAATATAATCTACATGGCTCTTGCCCTGAGAAGGATGCCACTGCCAGATTGCAATCTAGTCAGTTCTCCTACTGTGGAATAGTCTCCCAGACAAAACGGGCAGACTATCATGACTTCATTGTCCACAATGCCTCATCATGTTGCTCCCCCTCCTTTCCTATAAGTTCTGGGATCAATGGCAGAAGGGGAACATGGGCAAGGGAGCTGTTGCACCATGTCCTGCTTGTTGGTCCCTGGCCGATGGCTAGTTGGCCACTGTGTGAACAGAGTGCTGGACTAGATGGGCCCTTGGTCTGATCCAGCAGGGCTCTTCTTATGTTCCTATGTCCTAATTGCCTTGATTGTTAATTTGAAATTTAAAACAGTGGGTTTTCCCCCCAGAGATATTCATATTTTCTTTTTCTTCTGGATCTCTCCCCACCCACCCCACCATCACCTCACAAAGACATGAATATTACCCTGGGAGAACAGGGAAATACAAGCATGACAACTCCAATCTCCGTATATCCCACAAAGAGAATGTAGGAAACAGCCTTATATCAAGTCAGAGCACTGGTCTATTTAGCTCTGCATTGTGCGGGATGGCAGGGACTCTGCAGGGTTTCAGACAGGATGTGGAACTCCTTAACCCAGAAGACCATCTTTGCCCCCTCTTGGTGATCTATGGGCAGAACACTTTTTTTGGTTTTGTTTAGCCTTTTGCCTCCATTGCTGTTGTGTGTGTGTGTGTGTGTGTGTGTGTGGGCGGGCTGCCATGCCTTATAGCTTCATCCCATGTACCTGTTTCCCTCAAATTATCCCCTGCAGTGCTAAGCTGTCACCATTGTTGTTGTTGTTAGCTAAATCACACCCCAGGCGGCAGTGCTCCTAGGATCCTTTGCATACCAGGAAATGGGTTTAAGGGGGGAAATGTAAAAAAATCAACAGATGACTCAATCCAATTCAAATTTGGTATGCTTAAAGCTCTTCTTAAGATCTATTACTGTGCCAATTTTGATGTCTTTATCTTTAAAACTTATGCAGATGTAAGCATTTGTTTAATTTTTCTTTAAACATATCAAATCCTGCTCCTGTGCCCCCAGCAGCCGCTCAGAAAACAACAAATGATTCGCTCCAAAAGTAGTTCCAAAATAGGTCAGTTCTTTTTGGCTAAGAAGGACAATTAAAGCAGGATGCATGGGAGTACTTCACAGTCAAAGCAGATTGTAAACTGGAAAATTTCAGAGTCCTGTGCACGCAATTCACAGTGATTGCACAGAATAATGCTGGTGTGATAAAGCTCTTAGTGTGTTCAACATATTACCTGCCAGGATAACTTATTCAGATGCTTCTGTCTTCTTCCACCTGCCATTGCTCTATGATCAGATTTGGAATGCATGGCATGGAAAGCATAGGCAACTGCAAAAACAGCATTGTAGACACTATAGCTTTGGCCTGTCATGCTCATTTCAAAAACAGAGACAGGAAGAGTGTCTAGCTTTTCCTCTCCAGTGCAGCTTGTCCCAACTTCCCTGTCTGAGACTGAGTTGGGGAACAAACATTCAAACACCGCTTCCCAGAAGGCCCTGATAAAGCCATCTTCTTTTGCCACAGTGGGGTTTCTTGCCTGAATGAATTTCTGGAACCCAAACACATCCCTTGAGTGAATTGCAAAGGATATAGCACCATGGAGGAATTGTACATCCCACCTTCTCTGAAGGGGAATTGATGAGAAATCCATCTGGGCTGCCATAATCCAGACTTTGGTTGTCACAAATACATCCTCAGATCCGGCAAAGTTGAGCAGCATTCTCAAAATCATCATGGTCTGAGGTTCACCGTGTAAGATCAATACGTTGGAAGTGCTTAATAGGACCACACGGAATGTCTGTAACCCTTCCGCCATCATTTCATTGATGCCAGTGGAAAAGGTGATTGTGGGAAACCTTTCAACAAAGTCAAAGCAGATACCAGTCTGGGAAAACGTGGGAAGCACATTCTGAACAAAACTCTCTCCTTTGTCATCATCCACGTAAATCACCCCTATCCATGTCCATGAAAAATGCAGGAGTAACTGGAGAAACCCCCTGTATTGGAGAGCCCCACTTGGGAACATGTGGTGGAAGAAAGCTCCTTCGGTGTTTTCAGCCATTGGTGGGGCAGAACTATATGTGAGCTAAAAATAAACAAAGATGTAAGAGAAGGGAAATTGGATTTCCCAACTATAAATAAATAAATAAATAAATATGCCATTGCCAAGTTTCACATCATGCTGTACTTTAGCATGGCTTGACAGAATATGCTTTCTTTTTCATATATATGGTTATGCACACAAAGAATGGAATATAAGGACCATCACTCAGTGGTAGAGTAGATGCTTTGCATGAAGATGAAATTCCTGCTATATCCAAGTAGAGGGCTGGGAAAGAATCCTGCTTGAAGCCTATGGCCTCATCTACACCAAGCAAGATATTGCACTATGAAAGCGGTACATAGAAGGCAGCAGCCACACTACAGCTTTATAGCGGTATTGAAGTGCACTGACAACTGTTGGGGCCCATTGACATATATTTATTTTATTTATTTTATTTATTTATTACATTTCTATACCGCCCAATAGCCGGAGCTCTCTGGGCGGTTCACAAAAATTAAAAACATTCATAGTATAAAACAACAGTATAAAACCATTATATAAAATACAATATAAAAGCTCAACCAGATAAAAACAGCAGCAATGCAAAATTACAAATTTAAAACACCATATTAAAATGTATTTATAGATTGTTAAAATGTTGGGAGAATAAAAAGGTCTTCACCTGGCGTCTAAAAGCATATAATGTAGGTGCCAAGCGAACCTCATTAGGAAGCTCATTCCACAGCCGGGGTGCCACAGCAGAGAAGGCCCTCCTCCTGGTAGCCACCTGCCTCACTTCCATATACCCTATACTACTTTCATACCCCTATATCTTGCTTGGTGTGGCTCCTGCCTTTTATATACCACTTTCATACCACTTTCATAGTGCAATATCCTGCATAGTGTAGATGAGCCCTTTGAGAGTCACTGCCAGTCAGTGTTGATAATACTGGGATAGGAGACCAAAGTTCTGAGTATAAAACAGCTATATCAATATCAATGAATCATTACAGGAGAAGCTGAACCTCAGTGCTAGTGCACATGCTTTATATGGAGAGGGTGCCAGGTTCTGAAACAAAATGGTAGCTGATCAGATCTTTCTCTGCTCACTGCCTCTTGGCTTTCTCCTCTGTTGCTCCCAAACTCTGGACTGCATTTCCTTTGGATTGTGAACTGATCCCCACCCTGTCTGCATTCAGGAAGGAAGTCAAGGTGCATCTTTCTAAGCTTGGCTTTAAAAATTATCATGTTTTTAATGCTCTATATTATTATCATCATCATTATTATTATTATTATTATTATATAATTTCTGTTCCATTTTTTATTATTTTTGCACACCATTTTGATGGTCTCAGCAATATCTTAAATAGATAAATAATAAATATATTGTAGCACAATAAAAATAAAAAGCCTAACAAATTTATTATGGCATAAGCTTCCTTAGACCAGAGTCTACTTTATCTCATAAATCTGACAAAATGGACTTTAATCTATGAGTGTTTATGCAATAACATCTTTGTGAGTCTTTATAGTGCTTAGTTTAATTCTTATGCTTCTTAACAACATGAATCTTACCTGTGGAATCTTGTAACTGTATAATATGGTTGCCATGTAGAAACATACGTTAGCATTAGGTCCAGCAATGACCGCTACTAGATTATCCTGGAAATCACACTTGTAGTTTGGAATGAATCTGTCCTTAGTGGAGAGAAGTTGCATTGAGGCAAGATAGGTCCAACTAGCACTGAAATAACTATTAGAGATGTGGAACCCCAGGGTGACGTTGGGTAAGATCTGGAGATTTTCATTGATTTCCTTTACAGCAAACACAAAGGCCAGAATATGCTGGTAATTTTGAGTCAGTACACTGTAATGAGAGTTACATGATTTGTCCTAATGCATTTGCTTTAGAATATTGGCATTCATGACAATTGAATTTAATGGGTTGCATCCATATTTAGTCATGTTTATAGACCTCCTGAAACCAATGGAGCAAGTTAGTCATAACTTAAGTATATTGATTTTAATAGTCCTACTCTAAATATAAATCTGGATTCAATCTAATGGGTCTCCTCTAAGCATGACTATATCTATCTATCTATCTATCTATCTATCTATCTATCTATCTATCTATCTATGCTTAGAGTAGAGCCATTTGGTTTGATCCAGATTTACTCATACTTAGAGTAGGATTATTAAAATCAATGAACTTAAGCTAGGCATGACTAAATATATTGCTGTAAAATGGATTGCGTAACCCCATCTTAAGGAAGTATGAAGAACCATTAGCACACAAGTTGAATTCTTGCCATTTTTGAACATCAGTTCAACACCAGCACTGCTTTAAAGTCCACCACTTAACACAGTTGTACACTTCTTGCACAGTATTTAAGATAGCCGCAGATTGTTTTATTTATTTATTTATTTATTTATTTATTTATTTATTTATTGTTTTATTTATATTGGATTTGTTTTGCAAATCTGTAAACCGTAATCTCCATTGCATCTTTGTGTTAGAGTGATTGAATTCTTCTTTGTGTAAGAATTGGGTGCAATTTCTTTGCAGATGTACTCCAAAAAGGCATGGGAAAAGTTTTAGAGTCAGATGAGGAACAGGGTGTAGGGATGGCAGAGTTATTAAAGTTGTAGGAGATACAACAAAGCCACAGTGGCAGAGAGGAGTCTTTCCAGATGCTGGCTAAACAGGAGGATCAAAGCCACCCAGAAACCTGGGAGGTATCCATGGGAATACCAGATCTTACAGTAGGGGGAGGGGAGTTGGGAGTGATGGACCCAAGAATCAGATGCTGGGTGAGGAAGGAGAAACAACTATGATGCATTCTAAAAGATTGGATTCTCAAAAAAGGTCCTTAGAGGATGACCCTTCCTGAGGGTGCGACTGGAAATGTGACTTAGGTTTCTTACTGTCAGCTGACACCTTCCAGAACTTTGCCAGTTCAGTCCCCTTTCCTCCTTGGTCCTCCGACTATCTATGCCTGGCATCCCAGCAGAATTGGCAGCAAAACCTGTCTTGTCTGTCCGCAAAGCCCCCTGTTACCAAGGGGGGGGGTTAGTGGGGACAAAGGGGATGTCAGTGACAGCCCTGTCAACATGCCATTAGGGCACAGTTGGCAGGGCTGTCAATGGCAAGGGGGAATGGGCACAGGCAGCAGAATGGCTGCCAATATGAAAAGCAATTACAGATACAATTGCTTGGCCAGAGCAGCAGGGCTTTCTGCTGCTCTTGCCAAGAGGCTTGCTGACCAATGTCCTTCACCCACAATGGGTTGGTGTGCCTGCATTCAAATGACACACCACCCCATCATGGGTAAAACAACCCCTACTACAGGCCATGAGTTATCAGTGTGGATTTTTTGGGGGAAATAACCCACCATGATAAAATCAGTTTGGGTTCACATGACACACTTAACCCACAGTGGGTTGTTCTTGAAAATGACCCATCATGGGTTAAAACATCATGCAAGATGAGTCATTAAATAATTATCAGTGACTGATAACACAAACCAAATGATCTTGGACAACCAGGAAAGGGGAAAAAATCCCTAAGTTATTTTTTAAAATTATCACTTTGTCCTCTAGAGTAGAGAGTCATTGTATCATTTCTCCAAAATAAGATGTCACAAGTCCTGAACTTATTCAAAGCTCCACCATAAATAAAAACCTTTCTGACTGCATTCTTGTTTACACTCATCAGAACTTTTCTGAAGGACATGTCTACATACTTGAGAGTTTAATCCTCAATGACCTCTAGCGGGTTATACTTCACAATAATAATTTTGGTATGGGTGAGCTTGTCTGCCATTATAGAAGGAAAAACAAAGATACAGTTTCTAGTCAGCTGCCAACCTAAAATGAAATGGAAGTCTATTCTAGGACTGGCTATACTGGAATAAATACATAGTATTTTGGAAGATACAAGATATACAGTACATGAGTTCATCAACCAGTTCCTGGGAAGGATGATTCTTGAATGCTATCTCATCAGAAAGCAGATAGATCTGAGAAACAATGCCAGCAATGATGAAGTCTCCAGACTGATAGTACTTGTGGAGAATAGGAAGAGGGTCACTGGTACATTTATCAATAGGAACCTTGCATATCACCTGAGGCAGCAGGACTAAGACCAACACCACAGATGTCATAATCTTCCAGAAAATTCTTCTTTCTAGCCACCAGTTCACCTGCTTCCACATTGCGGTTTGACTGTCTGAGTTATCTAGACTCATAAAACAAGTGATATGGCTGATGTACCCACTGAGAGCAAGGTCAGCAACCAGAGTGTAGTAGCTTTGTCTTTCTCTACAATTGACACTGGGGATATTAATAGCATCTCTCAGAATTGGTTCATTTTCCTAGAGGCAAGTGGAACTCCAGGGGCCTTGGAGAGAACTAGAATTAATCATAATCAATTTGTTAATTATATGGGGAGATAATCACCTCTGCAGAGTTGTAGGTTTTCTGCAACTTCACAGGAGAAAATGTGTTTATTATATTCATCCGATGCTGCCCTAGTCTTGCTCAGTGGAATTGCAAGAGCAGCTATGGGGGACTTTTACTCTCCAGCACTGCCACAACCTATGGGGAAACTGCTCCTTCTCTGGGAAATCCCACTAAATACATTGTATTTAATACATTCTTTTTATTAAATGCTTCCTTTTGTTCAGAGCAGGTCTAATCAAAATGATATAGCATTTGGGGGAAAAGATGAAGCTCTGTCTGCCATACAACTCTGAAAGACTGTCCATTATTTCTTTGAAAAGGGGAAAGATGGGAATCTCCAAGGCCAAACCATTGTAGGGAGTAGTCGCTCCACACCAGTTGTTGGTATGGCTATACAAAGAAGAAAACTGAATGAAAACACGTAAAACACTTTTAATGCAAAGACTAGAGATGAAGAAAAAACCATGATATTTAATATATTCTCTTTATTAGATGCTCCCTTTTGTTCAGAGCAGGCCTCACCAAAATGATATAGCATTTGGGGAAAAAGATGAAACTCAGTAACCCGGCACTGGAGGCCAAGATGGAGAAGACCTCCACAGCCACCATGTATTTTCCTTTGGTGCTAAGATAGGTTGGAACAAAGGACAACCAGACACTGCAAAACAACAACATGCTGAAAGTGATAGACTTGGTTTCTTGGAAACTGTCTGGTAACTTCCTGGCTGAAAAAGCCACAGCAAAACTGACAAGAGCTAGGAATCCCATAAATCCCAAGACACTATAAAACATTGCAATTGATCCTTCATTACATTCCACAATGATTTCAGAAATTAATGAATCCATATCAAAATCTGGGAATGGCGGAGAGGTTGCCAGCCACACAGTACAAATAATGGCTTGAATTAGGGAGCAAGAAAGAACAATGGAGGTGGTCACTCTTTTCCCCATCCATTTCCTCATCATAGATCCTGGCTTGGTGGCCATGAAAGCTAGAACCACAGTGATGGTTTTGGCCAACATGCAAGAAACGGCCACCGAGAACATGATGCCAAAAGCAGTTTGTCGAAGAAGACATGTCAGCTTATCAGGCCGTCCAATGAAAAGCAAAATACAAAGGAAGGAGAGCAGGAGGGAGATGAGAAGGACGTAGGAGAGATTTCGGTTGTTTGCTTTGATGATGGGTGTATCGTGGTACTTCATGAAGGTTCCTAGCACCAAAGCTGTAACGAGAGAGAGGAACAGGGCAGAAATGGCCAAACTTATCCCCAGTGGTTCTTCATAAGACAAGAAGCTTATAGATTTCGGAATGCATAAAGCCTTGTTTCCATTTGGATAGCGTCCCACTGGGCATTGAATGCATCCATCCATATCTGGAAAATAAATAAATGTGAATATCCTGAAAATATACTTGGATGCCCTATATATTTCAGTAATCAAGGTTCAGAATTACATAGCTCAGAATTAGGAACAGTAAGTCAATGGAGTCAGCCCTAGTGACAAAGGGAATCTTAATTCCATTGCATCTCTACCAGGATATAGTTGGATGTCTAAATGCTGGATATACTTTATACACAACATCTCTTACCCTTTTGGTTTGATATCTTCCCTTCCGGACATGGAAGGCAATCAAAGCAGCAAAATGGCTTCCCTTCCTTCTTTTTCTTTGTATATCCTGAGTGGCAATTGTCACTACATACAGAAAGGGGCAGTGCCTGTCCACATAAAGGAAAAAAAGTTTTAACATATACAAAATATGTGAAGCCCTGGGCATATTGAATATTGTGCACTTTCCTGTGCTCTCCCAGACTCGGCCTAGGTTAGATATCACTAAATATGGATGAATCAGGTACGTTGGTGAGAGCAACCTGCTCTCATACACTCCCCCCCTTCCCTCTTCTTGGGACATCTCATTTCTGTGGCCTGCATGGAAGTAGACCATGGACTACAAGCAACCCTCTGATAACAAGTTCTTCAACACTGATGTAAAAGCTTTCTCCTGTATCTTCTTCATGGAGACACTTTAAATCATATCTCAACTTTCTATCCTTTGTCATGATGTATCAATGTTCATGATTGCATTTTAGTCATTCTTCATCACGTTGGCATTATTTACAATATAATTTACTTTTTGTTTTTTACCTGGACTTTTGGCCTTGACATCACTAAATCTATTTAGTTGTAGTCAGTGCTCCTTTGAAGATCTTTTGTTGTTGTTGTTGTTGTTGTTTTTATAAAGGCCAAATCACTAAAATAATTAATATTGCTTCAACGTTTTCCCAGGCAGAAAATTAAGGGTGATATTTACGTCAATTTTGACTAATGGTTTAAATGGACCCTGACTAATTGGCAGAAATCAGTCAGATCTACTTAGGTGTTTCCACTCCCATTTGGACTTTGGGAAAATACATGATGCCATGGTCATGGACCCTACCTGGTTGAACCTTCTGGGCCATGTGAAGGCATCTTCAGAAATGATGAACTGTTTCCCTGGGGTTGCCTGTGGTTCTATCCTTCCAACTTTGGCTCTGCTGAAGGACTGGTTTGGGAATGTGACCCAGTTGATAATATCAAATCCAGCTAGTAATTCCCCATTGTGGTCAAAGGAAACAATTTCCCCAGCACTATTATTAAATGAAAGACCTTTCAGAAAGTGAAGGAGCTAAGAAGAAAAAGAGGGCAAATTAAAAGGATGCACAAAAAGATGTAAACATGCATCTCCAAATTATCACACGAGATCTATTGCCAATGATCTTTCAACTGTTGAGGGAAATTCCAGACAACTGGAAATCTCATTGCTATGTGTCAGTAGCCCTGTTCAGGCATTCCCTTTCTTAAATTAGCTAACATACAAGGAAAAGGAGAGTTCCACCTCTGCCCATCTCCTCCATCATTACCCTCTTGTTTTAGAGGATGAATATCTGATTTGGAAAGCCTCCTGTATCTGTGGGGGCTCTCCATCAATACGAACAAGAATGTGAAAAAGAATTTGACAAGATTCAATGTAGTTATTAGATCCTGAGCCATCCTGGATCCAACACCATTGGCATTTACATTGAAGAACAATAATCCTGGAAGTCCTCCAGTACCAATGCCATCAGCTCAGTCAGGAATTGCTGTAGAAGTTCCTACAGATTACAATAACCTCCATCATTGGCCCTGAGGTCTATGTTGGTGCTGCACTGAGCACCCAAGAGGACACAGCTGATGAGGCTTTCTCTTCCCTGTTCCAACACCCAGGTCGTGATTATTATGTATACCACAGGTTGGATGCAGATTCAGGAACACATAACTGGGTAAGTAGAAGTGGACTTCCCTGCCTTCTGTTCCCTCCATGACAGCCATGACAGACCCTGTAATTGTTACACAAAGGGTTGGGTACCCTACTGAATGAAGTGAACTATGGTGAAGGTGAGGGGACTCCCCATCATTTGGGTAAAGGCACCTTCGGTGAGTGGAGTTCTTCCATCAACAGAAGGCACTTCCTGGATCCAACACCCTTTCACTTCTAAGAGCCACAATTAACTCATGAGATGTTTTATTTTAGAATGAGTTGGCAAGAAGTTAAATCAACCAGGAGCCTTTGGTTACAGGGAGAACCAGAAGAGTGAATAGGTTGAAGATGCAGGATGCATGAGAATGAGCTCTAGTTATTACGAATGATCAAAATAAACAAGTCCACTAGGATCATAAATTTAGCAGCAGCAGGACTGAAGTGTAACATGGAAACTCTGATATACTTAAAACTTTTATGCCAAATCCCCAGCACTGGTAGAGATAGCTTTCTATTCACTTTACGTCTTAGCGGGTTTCAAATGTACTGAACATTTGGACATACAACGTTCAGAGACTTGTTTAGTTAGTTTCTTTAGTTAATTTTGCAAATCAAGCTGGACACATACTTTGAATATCTTAGTATTTATCCCTACCATCCTAGTAAATATAAAACACAATGAAGTGTCATAATTTCTTGGGTACTTTAGAAGGGAAAAAAATGTTCCCTATAAGTCTTTAAAAACAAAACAACCCCCACAAATTAAATATAAGTAACACCTGATGATATATTCACAACCCCCTTACCCCCAAGTGATGAAGCTCTCTCCTCCCCAAAAGTTGCAGAAATGATCCCTCCTATCTTTGCGGTAGGATCAATGCCCCACAAATGTAAGAGGGAGCTATTCAGCCAAGCATTATTACCTAAGAGAGCTTTGGCTATCAGGCGGTATAAAAACGAAAATAAATAAATAAGCCTCATTTCTGTGCTGAGGAGATTACCTGCCATGGTTTCAGATTCAAAAACTTCCAGGTCCCTTTATTTATCATTGCTCTATCTTTCGATTTGGAAGACTGCATGGCATGCAATGCGTATGCGACGGCATTGATGGCATTGTAGATGCTGTAGCTGTGGGCTGTCATGCTCATTTCAAAAACAGTCTGAGGAAGAGACTCCAGCTTCTCCTCCCCAGTGCAGATTTCCCCACTCATCTTGTCTAGGGCAGAGGTGGGCAGGTTGCAATTAAATGCCTGTTCCCAGAAGTCCCCCAGGAAGCCATCTTCTTTGTCCAAAGTTGGGTTCCTTATCTGAAGAAACTTCTGGAATCCTGGTACCTCTCTGGAATGTATTGCCAACGATATAGAGCCATGGATGGGATAAATATCCCAACCTCTTTGAAAGGGGAGTGATGCAAAATCCACATCTGATGCCATAATCCAGACTTTTGTCTTTACTGGCTCACCCTCGAATTGTGAAAGCTCAAACAAGTTTCTTAGGGTTATTATGGTCTGAAATTCATCATGAAAGATCACTGCATTGGCTGTACTTTTCATTGCAACACTCATTGTCTCAAGAGCCTTCTTTATTATTTTTGTCATTTGGCTTAAAAACACGGTACCTGGTAAGTTTTCTATGTAGTCAAAACAGATACCATTCTGAGAAAACATGGGAAGCACATTCTGTACAAACATCTTTGAACTGTCAACATCAAGATATATAACACCAATCCAGGTCCATCTGAAATGTAGCAATAACTGGAGAATGCCCGTATACTGATGGACTCCATTTGGAAACATCCAGTGGAAGAAATCAGCTTGTGTTTCCTTATTTGTCTCTGCAGCATAACTATATATGAGCTAAAGAAAATGAAGTAAAGCAAGGGAGAGTAAGAGATAATAATAATAATAATAATAATAATAATAATAATAATAATAATAATTTTGTGAACCTTTTCCTGAAAGATCAAATAAAATCCCATTCTATTTTTGATCTTCTTAATTCATATGTATGAATAAGTAGGATCCATTGTTTATGCCATTTTTACGAATGTGACTGCATTACAACAGTGCAGTCTTAGCAAATTTATTGTTTCCCAAAACTGTTCTCCCTGGGTGTCCAAATTGAAAGAATGTCAAAAGTTTCCCTGGTAAAGGGAATTTGAGGTCCTAGAAATGGCAAGTTCTATACCCATTTCTCTGCTTTTTCCCCCCCACTGCCAAACTTTTACCTGCTCCATGCAATGCATGAGACTAGAAACACAAAACACACCAGAATAACAGGATGCGTATGTATTGTAATGTATGCTGCAATGTGTGCTACCATTGCATTCTTACATACCTTATATTTATTTTTTTATTTATTTATTTAAGGATTTTTATGCCACCATTCAGCCAAAAAAGGCTCTTACAGCAGCTTACAAAAGTATTTCTTGACAGTCCCTGCCCACAGGCTTACAATCTAAAAGACATGACACAAAAGGAAAAGGGATTGGGAGGGAGGAGGAGGGGGAAAAGGAAAGCAAATTCAGGCACTACAATCTTAGTTGCAAAGTTCAGCAGTTACAGTTGACAGCAGGAGGGAGGGGGCTCTCAGCTGGAGCTGGACCCAGGCATGGTGGAGAGGTGCCTGGCTGCTGCTTCCTCCCTCACTGGTGGCCTCTGCAGAGACAGTTGGTAGCAGGAGGGAGGGGGCTCTCAGCTGGAGCTGGACCCAGGCATGGTGGAGAGGTGCCTGGCTGCTGCTTCCTCCCTCACTGGTGGCCTCTGCAGAGACAGTTGGTAGCAGGAGGGAGGGGGCTCTCAGCTGGAGCTGGACCCAGGCACGGTGGAGAGGTGCCTGGCTGCTGCTTCCTCCCTCACTGGTGGCCTCTGCAGAGACAGTTGGTAGCAGGAGGGAGGGGGCTCTCAGCTGGAGCTGGACCCAGGCACGGTGGAGAGGTGCCTGGCTGCTGCTTCCTCCCTCACTGGTGGCCTCTGCAGAGACAGTTGGTAGCAGGAGGGAGGGGGCTCTCAGCTGGAACTGGACCCAGGCATGGTGGAGAGGTGCCTGGCTGCTGCTTCCTCCCTCACTGGTGGCCTCTGCAGAGACAGTTGGTAGCAGGAGGGAGGGGGCTCTCAGCTGGAGCTGGACCCAGGCACGGTGGAGAGGTGCCTGGCTGCTGCTTCCTCCCTCACTGGTGGCCTCTGCAGAGACAGTTGGTAGCAGGAGGGAGGGGGCTCTCAGCTGGAGCTGGACCCAGGCACGGTGGAGAGGTACCTGGCTGCTGCTTCCTCCCTCACTGGATATTTGGCATTTTTCATGTCGCCCATAATGCTAAGCTGACGACTCCTCTCTAACATGGAAATATTTGTGATACAGCAGAGCAGACCTTTTACTTAACTGACAGAAGTGCCTTTTCAGAGACCAGTCAGCTTTATATGTTTGAGGAAATGGACATGGTCCCTAACCTAGAAGCAATATTCATGGATGGGAGGAACCTGTGCCATATAGGGTGTAGCATTATAGCATCAGAGGGAGTAGGAAATCATGAGAGATGGGCAGGTGCTTTCTGGATAGTGTGACAGTGTCTTGGCTGAGTCAGGAAATAGAAGTCTGAGATGAGGCAGATGGAGGCAGAAGGAGCCAGGAGTTGGGCCAAAGGATTGGAGTTGAGGTTGAAGCCAGCCTTAATGGAGAGTACGGCCTTAGCTAGACCTACCTTCCATCCCACGATGAAGGAGGGAAGACCTCACATTGTGAAAATATGAGATCCCTCCTCCGTTTATACATAAGGCGTGATGACCTCAGGAGGAGAGGCATCGCGCCCGCCATTTTTTATTTTTTAAAGAAGACGGAGCGGACAAATGGTAGTTTTTTTGTTAAAAAAAAACTTAATTTCCCCACTCCCCCCACCCTACCCCCGATGGGCGCAGCACTACTGAGGAGTGGGCCACACATTCAGCAGTCTCGGGCTCAGCCCAGGACCATGGAAAAAGCGGGCCCAAAGTGGAGGATGAGATCCCTGGGCAAGGGAGGGATCATCCCTCCCTGATCCTGGGATCCCCTGTGCATCACAGGGACAATCCTGGGTTTTGCCCTGGGATTTCGCCTGGTCTAGCTAAGGCCTGAGTAAGAATTGAAAGACAAACCAGGAGCTAGGACCAAAGAGCTTCCAGTGCATATTAGACCACACCAAATCTCAGGAAGACCATAACCCCTTTCAGATGATTAAAAAAGCAGAGATTGTCTCTAATTTTGTATCAGAGAATACACACATGAAAAAGAGAGAAATAAAATAAAATAAGCCCCATATATATATATATATATATATATATATATATATAGACACACACACACATACACACACACACACACACATACACACACACACACACACACACACACACAATTTTTCATGCCCATTTAAGAGTATTGCTCAGGATTTCAGCTTCAGACATGGTGTTTGTCTTTATTTCAACCACATCACTTTCTACTTACAAACCACATCTGAAAGGCAAGGCAGGTATGAAACACTTTTTCAAACTCCCATGTTCCAAGTACTCAACTTACCTGTGGAATCTTGTAGATGTCTAGGATGGCTGCCATATGGAGACTGATGTCAGAACTAGGTCCCCCAATGACTGCTACCAGATTGTTCCAGACATCACATTTGTAGTTAGGGATGAACTTGCCCGGTGTGGAGAGAAATTCCAATGAGGCTTGATATGTGAATCGTGGAATAAAACAGTTGTTAGAACTGTCAAAACCCAAGGTGATGTTTGGCAAGATTTGAGGGATTTCATTGATTTCCTTCACTGCAAATGCCAAGGCCAGGATGTGCTGGTAGTTCTGTGTTAGCAACCTGCAATGTGGGTTATATTTTGCATCATGATATCTCTACTTTGAAATACAGCATTAACTACATATCTGTGCAACATATGTTTGTTAACTATATTCTATTATGTGAGTCCAGGGGAAGAGTCATCTATCTGGACATCTAGACATTTCCCTTCTCGAAAGAACAAACCAAAAGAAGAATTGATTTGGAAGTAGGGATGGGTATGGGATATTCATTTAATTCACATTTCAATGCAAATTTACCTAACTGTGTACTTTTGAAGTACTATGGGAACCAAAACTTAGTTATCCTTTGAATTCTCACTTCTACAATTTTTTTTAAAGTGTTCAAAATACGTATATGAGAGCAACTAATTGTTCAAATAAGGATTATGTTTGGAAATGAGTTTGCAGACATGAATATTAGGAAAAACCACCTACTAAAATACAGGTATAAGGAGAAAAGCCGACAAAACGCTTATGAATTTCAATCCCAACTTTTGATTAAAAATCCTCAAAATTCAAGACGTTAAGACTGGCGAAATTTTCAATGTTTGAGACAAACTGACCTTTAGATTGGAAGAATGACAAACAAACGAACTGAAATCGACAGATTTGTTCATCTCTATTTGGAAGCTCAAAGCACATGGATGCACATAAGTGCAGTGTTCAAAACTATCATCAAACTATAATGACAGACTCACAGGAGTATGAAACACAACATGTTCTTTTTTTTCCATTCAGGAAGAATAATTTCTTCAGTACTTAATAAGCAAAACTATGATTGGTTTTCAAAATTTTGCTGTGGATATTTTACTGCCTATTCATACAAGCTCGATCCCTGCCCAGCCAGTACAGCTTGGGTGAGGGATGGCTTTTCCAAGGGGACGGGAGCTGGAAATAAAGAAAATACATGCACGTGTGTTAGGCACACATGCTACCTCGTGAGGTAGGGGGTAGAGCCCAGCTATAAAAGGCTCGCCCCTGTGAGGATCTGTCCTCTTTCAATTTTGGCCCCACCCTCCCTCCCTATAAACCAGTATGTGAATATCCAATCACCCCCTTTGTAGGGGGGCTGAGTAGAAATTTTCCCTGTCAACTAGTGATGTTCAGGTTTTTGCCTACTCCATACTGGATTTAATCTTAGAAATTGAAGATAAATAGGTTAATTATAAATGGCAGGGTTGTGTGAGAATTTTGGGAAGGCAGAATAGGGACGGTGAGCACTCTGGCACCTTTATGGTGATTGGTCCTGCTCCTCGGGGGATTTGCAGCTTTCACATCAGGGGACTTTTGGGGACCTTCTTGCCTCATCTACTTGGCTATGCAACCAGAGTGGGGATGATGCGGATTGGTCTCACCAAACACGCAAGTGAAGTTTGAAGGGGGTGCTGGGACACCTGACCCCTGTTTCAGCTGAGTGGCTTGTCCTGAGGGACAGGCCAGAGCTTGTAGCTAAATGAACTTGATTCCCGCATGTTCACTTACAGGGGCCAATCTCCATGAATAAATAAAGAGGCCCTATTTTACCCCAAGCTCTGGTGTCTGTGTTTTTATTTCTGGAACTTCCCTCTCCCATTGCAAGAGAATAAACATATAGTATGTATACAGATTTCAGACAGCTGTATCAGTACTATTTATTCATTACTTCTGCTACAGTCATAGGATTTTTCTACCCAAGAATATGATCTGGGCACAGTCCAAAAGATGTATGCTATAATTAAGATAACAAATTCCTTACATGAAGTCATCAATCAGATTCTGATAGGGATGTCTTCTGAAGGTTATCAGGTCATAAATAATATAGATCTGAGAAATTATGCCAGCAATGGTGAGATCTCCTGACTGATAATACTTGTGAAGAATAGGATCAGGCTCAACAACTGTAGGAATCTTGCACACTGTCTGAGGTAGTACAAGCAATCCCAACACTGTGTATGTCATCATCATGCAAAATAATATTCGTATTTGAAGGGTGCACCTGTTCCAGCGTTGTCATTCAAGTGTCCCTGAGTAGCTCACCAAAAGTTAAGGTAATCTGTCAGCAGGATGAAGCATCAGTGATGAGAATAATGGAAATCTGTTTATAACAAGCTTCAGCTCTGAATAGTCCAGGGGATATTCATAACACCCTACCACCTTGATTCATGGTTTGCTTTTGGCTACTGAGACACCTACTGCAAGTAGAAGTAATAATCATGGTTAATTTGATAATTAGAGGGAAGATTATTGCCTACTCGGAGTTAGATGTTGTGTGCAGCATTACAGAAATAAACACTTCTAGCACATCTGCACAAGGGTTTCTATGATACTCTGCAGTATACAAAAGGCTGTAATGACTAGGGCTGTGCTCCGCTTCGCTTCGGTTTGTAGAAGCAATAGTGGAGTGGCCTGATCCGCCTCCAACAAAGGTGGAGACGGATCGGGTTGGGGGAGCTTTGGATCAAGGCGAATCAGTTCGCCTCGATCTGGAGCTCTGGATGCAGGTAAGGGAGGGGGAGGGGGACTCACCTGGTGACGGTGATGGAGCCAGGTAAGGGGGCAGGGGGGAAGGGGCTTACCTGTGTCTGTCACAGGCTTCAATTTAGGTCCTGGCTTCAAGCCAGAAGAGGCCGTGACCTCCTTTTCCAGCTTGAAGCTGGAGCCTCTATTGAAGCCTGCAATGGACACAGGTAAGGGGGTGGGGGGAGTTTTGCTTACCTGGCTCTGCCGCCACTGCAGTCCGTGAGGTGATGGCGGCAGAGCAAGGTAAGGGGGTGGGGGAGATTACCTCTGTCCATCGTGGTCCATCACGGGCTTCAATTGAGGCCCCAGCTTCAAGCCAGAAGAGGGCATGGCCTCCTCTTCTGACTTCAAGCTGGGGCCTCAATTGAAGCCCGCAACAGACCGTGACAGACACACGTAAGGGGCGCAGGGGGGAGTTTGGTTTATCGGCCCCCATTTTGTCCCCCCTTCCCCACTTACCTGCCTCCGCCATCCGCCATGGAGGCAAGTAAGTAGGGAAGGGGGGGAATCTCGATCCGCCCCTCCAGATCTTGCTCCGCTCCGCAGAGTGGGGGATGGGCAGATCAACCCAAAGCGGTTCTAACCTGATCTGGAAGTTCCAGATCGGGCCGAGGAGCTGTTTGGGGGGGTCCATGCACAGCCCTAGTAATGACCTCTCTGCCTTTGGACCCACTCAGATGGAATGGTCCACTTAATGTACCATCAGTCTCTTTGTTGTTGTTTTCTACAACAGACTGACAGCATGCCCCTCTGAACATTCTTATATTAGTCTTGCTGGCTTAGATTTTTTTTTTTAAAGTAGCCACTGGAACTCCAATGAAAAATAATCTATGAGAAGGAGTAGACATAATCATTGTTATATGGTTATATACTAGGCAGAGAACCAACCATTCATTTATCACTCTTATAAAAATATGTGACACTGCAACAGCCCCTTGGTAAAAGACACCAAAATTGATAGCTGAATCTGTCTCTACACAAGACGTATGTACTCTTCATGGTGACAGAAAGTGATTCATGGTCTTGTAGCAACCTTCCCATCTTTTAATTTTCACTGGTTTTCCATTTTCTCACCTTGTGCCCCTCACCTCAATCCAGAATTCTGCTTTCTAAAGCAGACACCTATCCCATTGCTCATATCCTTCCTTTAATGCCGTCCTGCTTTTTGCCAGGCTTGCCATGTCTATCAAATCTGTTTTATAAGGATCCTTTCTACTAGGCCTGTGCACGGACCCCCCAATTCAGTTTGGACCGCAGTTCAGACCTTCCAAACTGGGCCCAATTCAGTTCAGGCCAGTTCGGACCTCCCCTGAACCACTTCAGAACCAAATCCGAAGCAAAATTCTGACCTCCGAATCAATATTCAGATGACTTTCCCTACAGAATTGCATGGGGAGAAATGAAAGTCTATAACTTTTTATTTTTCAAGATAGAAACATGAAATTTGGTGAACTTACAGGTACCATAAAGGGGGCTCTGTTAACTTGGAACCCCCCAACCTAGAATCTTTTCCAAACATATGCCAAAGTTTTGTGCTAGTTTTGTGCTATTTTGTGCCACAAACCCCGAGTTGTGTGCCACCACCAACAGCTGTGTATTGATACTTCAAGCGGGGGGTTGTAGTTAACACACCAAAAAATGAACTTTGTTATAGAACCTCCAAACTGGTGCCAAAGTTTTGTGCTAGTTTTGTGCCTTTTTGTGCCACAAACCCTGAGTTTTGTGCCACCTCAGGAAGCCAGGAAATGACATGCCCTTAGGTGTGGTCTGGTGGATGAGAAAAATTTCACATTCTCAGACAAACTACAAACCAGTGCCAAAAATTAGTGCTAGTTTTGTGCTGCAAACCCCGAGTTTTGTGCCACCCCAGGAAGCCGGGAAATGACATACCCCTAGGCGTGGTCTGGTGAATGAGGAAAAAATCACATTCTCAGACAAACTCCAAACTGGTGCCAAAAATTAGTACTAGTTTTGTGCCGTTTTGTGCCACAAACCCCAAGTTTTGTGCCGCATCCTAAAGTGTGAAAACAACATGCCCTTAGGTGTGGTCTGGTGAATGAGAAAAAATTCACATTCTCAGATCCACTCCAAACTGGTGCCAAAAAATAGTGCTAGTTTTGTGCCATTTTGTGCCACAAACCCCAGGTTTGGGGCCACCCCAGGAAGTCTGGGAAGGTGTGGTCCGGCGAATGAGAACAAAAATCACTTAAAGTCACTGTATAGAAAATAAATATTTATTAGGGCTGTGATCCGCTTCTCTTCAGTTTGGAGAAGCAATAACGGAGCGGCCTGATTCACCTCTGTTACTGGCGGAGGAGAAGTGGATTGGGTGGCTAGCAAAGCATGGCTATGAGAAGCGTCCGAAAGCGAATAATTCGCTTTTTCTCAGAGCGCTCTGCTTGCCATTTTGGATATTTTCCCCATAGGATTGCATTGCGGAAAAGATTAATGTATAACTTTTTTGTTTTTCAAGCTACCTCCTTGAAACTGAATGTGCTTAGATAATCGTGGGTGGGGATCATTTGTGCCTATTTTCAGCAGTTTTCGTGCTGCAGTTTGCTTGCTATATTTTTTTTTAAAAAAAAAGGGTAAAAAAAGCAGGAGGGGTGCCTTTTTTGAAGCGCTGAGAGGCAGATTCAACTCCCAATTGTGATCACCTGATGAAGCAATACTTGGCTCAAGTATTTGTTGTGCCCCCAGAAATGTCTGCTGCATGCTTGCCTTCCTGCCTCCGCCTGGGTGCTGTTGTGGTGGGGTATCTGCTGGGACTTACTTCCCCATAGATCTATGGCATAGGCGTACATCTCTGCCTGCCTCTCTGCTCTTCTAGTGCCTGAGACATGTACTAGATGATGGGCTTTGTGGTTCAACCCCACAAGCCTCTGGCATGCTTGCTCCCAGTGCTACAGGGGTGTAGGATATTCAAAAATTCCCCCAAAATCAGTAGAGGCATGGATTGACTTCCAACTGGGCACAATGGTGGATACATGGGTAAGTTCTCATGGTGCTGATTTTAAAATTTCTACCATAAAAACTGATGGAGTTCTAGCATGGAACTTGAATTGGGGTGAGTTAAAAAAGAAAAAACCCACCAAAAATCAGGGGATGATGGGATTTGCTTGAAGCTTGCCATGAATGTGGATCTAGATGGCTTCTGTGAGGGTGCCCACTTCCAAGTTTGTATCAGTAAAAATGTCAGAGTAAATACCACTTCTGAAAATGGGGTGTCAGATATCCCCCCAAAATCAGTGGATGCTCGGATTTGCTTCCAAATGGGCATGAATGTGTATACATGGATAAGCTCTCATGGTGCCTATTTTGAGGTTTCTAACTTTAACAGAAAAAAAGTTATAGGCATTTGGATTTCAGTGCAAGTCTATGGGGGGGGGGGAACGGAGCTCCGATTCGGATCCGGAGCTCCGCAGCAAAGCGAAGCAGACCATAGGCAGATCACTGCAGAGAGGAGTGGACTCAATCCAGAATTTGCGAATCTGGAAGAGAAGTGGATCAGGGGATCCGTGCACAGCCCTAATATTTATGTTAACATTGAATAAAGCAATATCTTGTAATTCTCCAAACTGAGTAAAGATAAGTCTTCTAGAAACTGACATATTTTACTGTTGACAACTAAGTCAAAACATGAAGTTTTCAGTAAACTGTTACTTGCAATGTCAACTTCAGGATGGTCCAGGTTTAGTAATCCCTTGTTTGTATGTGTCTTTTTCATGTGCTGTAAATCAGGAGTTGACAACTTATTTCTTTGCTTTTGTCTGATAATGATTTCTTGTTTGTAAGGTCGTTGTACTCTTCCCATGTCCCATCATCCCTATGGCAATGTGCTATGGCATTCACGTTGACAGATGTGTCACGCAGGAACTCAACAGCTCCTCGTAGTGGATAGTTTATTTCACCTACTTTGACTTGCGTTGGTATGTTCCGAACCTTCACAATGCATTGAACCAGATTTCTTTGCATTAGGTTGGACCACTTCAACACAGAGATGTGTTCCTGTTACAGTGGTAGTCCGTGTTTTCACACCAGTACAGTATGCTGGTTTTCTCCTACCAGTCTTCTTCTCACGGAAGCAGGGGCTACATTTACCTTGTGTGAGTTCCTGCAGTCCCATCTCCAGTCCAGCCAAGTCTTGTCCTTGTAGAAATACACTAAGAATGGCCTGATTGTGGGCTTGTTGTTGCTGAGGGCGGTCAGCTTCTGTGCAATAGCTTTTTTCAATGACACATGGATACTTTTCCAAAAAATATTTGCAGAAGACCAGAGACTGATATCGCACAGCTTAGTTTTACAATTCCATGTGGCAGCATTTTTTTGCTGAATAAGGTCACTGAAGCCAAAGCAAATGCCCGTTTTTTGTATGTTTGTGATGACACACCCCTCTTTACAATATCTGCTGCAAGATTTCCTACAATAAACCCATCAGTGTTGTCAACAAAATTCTTATAAATTTCACTGTCACAGTATGCCACACAGAATATTTGTACAAGGGCATTAAAAGCACAAGTGTTCTCAAATATTGTCAATTTATCATTTACTTTAATTGGTTTCATATGATCCCTATTGCCATTTTTTAGAAGACCAATAGAGATAGTGTGTTTGGCCTTGTTGAGATCTATGTGAAGCCATTCTGAGTTTGTTTGTAAGTAAGATGAATGTTTCCTTTTTTTCCTTTCTTCAGACAAACCACCCCACTTCTCACTTTCTGCCATTTCTGATATGCAGTGCATGATAGATCTTCTGCTGGGACTGGTTCAGACACTTGATTATTGGCATTAATGGATTCTAATGCAAAGCATTCTGCTATGGTGTCGACAATATGTTCATCTTGATCAGCATTCTCTTTATTTTCAGACATGTTACTTTTAACATATTTTGATTCTCTTGCCTGGATATTACTCTTTTGTTCAAGAACGTCTGGAACAATGGATTGCATTACTATAGAGTATGGAGGACAAGGTGCTGCCTCATCTGGTTGAATACTACATAAAGGAATTATTTTTTCATTCTCAGTATCATCTCCATCGAGTGGTAACACTACAGCAGCAAGCTTCACAGTGCCGTCCAGTGATCTAACGTGATTAAAAACAAAGTCATCCAGACGCATGGGCAGGGTTGTATGTTGAAACACAGTGTGCTTGAGGTCCTTGCAATAAGCTTCACAGGAAGTACTATTGGCTATAACACTGCCATACCCATAGAATGGTACCATCACACCTGTTCACAGTGGAATCAAGTGTGAGATTTTAATAATGTCATCGACTAGGTTTGGAAGCACTTCCTGGTTGCCCCGGTAATCCTCACTGCCTTACAAAATAACAGCCTGCTTTATCTTCTCTACCATGTCTGTAAAAGAAATGCATTGCACATTTCCCTGGAACCTGTTGGAGGTCTTTTTTTATGGTACTCTTCTTTGTTTACTCCTTCTGGAGGAGGAATCCCTCCAATTCTATACAGTAGTAAGGTTTTGCTTATTTCACACTCTATGGATAAGCCAGACTTATTGTCATCTCCCTCAGTTTCACTCAGTACCACAGTGATGATGTGTGCCACAAACCTACGGCGGCACAAAATTTGGGGTTTGCAGCACAAAACAGCACAAAATGAACACTAATTTTTGGCACCAGTTTGGAGTTTGTCTGAGAATGTGGGTTTTTTTTTCTCATTCACCAGACCACACCTAAGGGCATGTCATTTTCACACTTTAGGATGTGGCACAAAACTCAGGGGTTTTGGCACAAAATGGCACCAAACTAGTACTACTTTTTGGCACTGGTTTGGAGTGGATCTGAGAATGTGAAATTTTTCTCATTCACCAGAACACACCTAAGGGCATGGCGTTTCCCAGCTTCCTGGGGTGGCACAAAACTTGGGGTTTGCAGCACAAAACAGCACAAAACTAACACTAAATTTTGGCACTGGAGTGGATCTGAGAATGTGAAATTTTTCTCATCCACCAGACCACACCTAAGGGCATGTCATTTACACACTTTAGGATGCGGCACAAAACTCGGGGTTTGCAGTCCAAAACAGCACAAAACTAGCACAAAACTTTGGCATAGGTTTGGAAGTTCTATGACAAAGTTCATTTTTTGGTGTGTTAACTATGAACCCCCACTTGAAGTATCAATACACAGCTCTTGGTGGTGGCACAAAACTTGGGGTTTGCAGCACAAAACAGTACAAAACTAGCACAAAACTTTGGCATATGTTTGGAAAAGATTCTAGGTTGGGGAGTTCCAAGTTAACAGAGCCATGTTCAAAGACAGCTGAATTTGAATATTATTTATTTAGTTTACAACCACACCAAGTCTAAGAAGATTCCAGAGCAGTGAACTATGGGAGTTAAAATGATAGAAGATAAAACAAGGGATACAATAATACACATGTGATATTTTCAGGGTGGATTTCAGTTGGACTACAGGTCCAGGAACATGACTTCTGATGAACTAAGTCACTGGGCAGGTTGGTAAGGGAAAAGACACTCTCTCAGCTATCCTGGTCCCAAGTTCTTTAGGGCTTTATACACTAGTATTAAAACATTAAAATTGGCCTGGTTGCATATAGCCAGCAAGGCGGGTTCCTTCACCAAAGAAATTACATGCCAAAGAGGGTCAGCTACTGGTAAAAGTAGGGTGACCAACTGTAAGGATTTCCCTGGATTTGTCCAGTTTTTTGTTCTATCCTGGGTGTCAGGGGAGATTTCCTTTAAAGCTCTATAATTTTCTATTATATCATTCCCCCCCACACACACACTGTTCAGACTGGGGCCATAAAGAGGAAAGCCTGTCATTTTGAACATTATAGAAAGGACCCAAAATGGAATGGGGGTGGGATGAGCAGGATGTCATGTTTACCCACTTCCACTCCAATCAGGGCCAGAGGTGAAAGCACACTTTCTGGGGCCTCCGGAAAGTGCATTATTCTCCCTCACCACTCTAAAGGCAGCTAGCATTAGTATGGTCAGTGGGTGGGAATGCTGTGCTTTCCACAGGCCCCCAAAAGCACATGTTCCCCCAAGCTGCTGTATGCTCCACTAGCTCCAGTTTCCAGGGCAGCCCCACAAGCAGTGCACTTGAAGTTTTTAATACCTGTACCACTGTGGCTGAGCCCCCCTTTCTAGAAACTTCAGTTGCAAAGGCTCCATGTGCCCATTGCAGCAAACTGAGAAATCTGTGACTTGTTGGCTCTTGACAACTATCCAGGTCCAATGGAGTGGTGAAGAAGGAAATAACCACAGCACAGGATAGTATCCCAGATGCATATTGCCAAAATCATGTTTGTTAAGGGTGTGGCCTGAGATAGCTGTAAATTCCTGGCATTTTGGAACATCACTGAACAGGGGAAGCCCTTAATAAAACATCACCCTGGTTGTTGTTCTATATATATATATATATATATATATATATATATATATATTGCCACCCAAATGTTTACTTTTTCATTTGTTTCTCTTTATGAGCTGCTCCTTTTTGTTCAGATCAGGCCTCAAGATGATAATGTAGCATTTCGGGAAAAAGACACAACCCAGTAACCCAGCACTGGAGGACAAGATGGAGAAGATCTCCACAGCCACCATGTATTTTCCTTTGGTGCTAAGGTAAGTTGGAACAAAGGACAGCCAGACACTGCAAAAGAGCAACATGCTGAATGTGATGGACTTGGTTTCCTGGAAATTGTCTGGCAAATTCCTGGATAGGAATGCCACTGTAAAACTGGCAATAGCCAGGAAGCCCATAAAGCCCAAGACACAATAGAACATCGCAACTGACCCTTCATTGCATTCCACGGTTATTTCACTCATTACTGAGTGCATATCAAAATCTGGGAATGGGGGAGAAGTTGCCAGCCACACAGTACAAATCACAGCTTGAATAAGGGAGCAGGAAAGAATAATGGAATATGACAGCTGTTTCCCCATCCACTTCCTCATCTGAGATCCTGGCTTAGTGGCCATGAAGGCTAGAACTACAGTGATGGTTTTGGCCAGCATGCAAGAAACTGCCACCGAGAAGATGATGCCGAAAGCAGTTTGCCGAAGGAGACATGATAACTTCGAAGCTCGGCCGATGAAAAGCAAAGCACAAAGGAAGGAGAGGAGGAGGAAGATGAGAAGGATGTAGGAGATGTTCCGGTTGTTGGCTTTGACAATAGGGGTGTCATGGTACTTCATGAAAGTTCGTAGCACCAAGACTGTGATGAAAGAAAGCAAAAGAGCTTGAATGGCCAAGCTGGTCCCCAAAGGTTCTTTATAAGACAGGTAACTTATATATTTTGGAATGCATGAATCCTGGTCTTTGTTGGGATAATAACCATCTTGACACTGAAAGCATTCATCCATGTCTGGAAAAGGAAAAGTGCATATCAATACAAGTTATATTGAGAAATGTTATATATAATCTAGGGTTAATATTACAAAGCTGTGTGAGAGGGGTGTTTTTACTTGTATTTGTACTGAAAGGATTTAAATCTCCCCTTCTTTTAGGAATATAGAGACCAAGGTAACCTAAACCTATGCATTTTCTGTGCTGATACTACATTGAGAAGATAAATAATTCAGTAACAATGTTTGTCAAAGGTCATAGAATCATAGTATAGTAGAGTTGGAAGGGGCCTATAAGGCCATTGAGTCCAACCCCCTGCTCAGTTCAGGAATCCACCCTAAAGCATACCTGACAGATGGTTGTCCAGCTGCCTCTTGAATGCCTCTAGTGTGGGAGAGCCCACAACCTCCCTAGGTAACTGATTCCATTGTCGTACTGCTCTAACAGTCAGGAAGTTTTTCCTGATGTCCAGCTGGAATCTGGCTTCCTTTAACTTGAGCCCGTTATTCCGTGTCCTGCACTCTGGGAGGATCGAGAAGAGATCCTGGCCCTCCTCTGTGTGACAACCTTTCAAGTATTTGAAGAGTGCTATATGTCTCCCCTCAATCTTCTCTTCTCCAGGCTAAACATGCCCAGTTGTTTCTTTTACAGGTGAAGATGGGGGGGGGGGGAATGAAATTTTACATATGTCTTGAATGTGGGTTTTATCTCTTTTAATTTAAGTCTTAAACAAAAAAATAGCATTAATGCATTAGGACTGATAAAGCTCAATGGATCACTGGACAAATCCAGCGGTATATTCATACCTTAATAAATGAAGGCTATTCAGCCCCTTGAATTTGTCTGACCAACCTCTGGGAAGATCTGTAAGCCAAACTCAACTATTACCTGTTTTCAAGGACCTTTTGACTTAGGCCATAGCTAGACCTAAGGTTTATCCCTTGATCGTCTAGGGGTCAAACCTGTTCATCTAAGGTGACACACAGGGGATCCAGTGCTCAAGCAGGTCTAGACCTTAGGTCTAGCTGTGGCCTTAGAGACAGAAAAGACTGTGATCTGGTTCATACAATCATGGCAGGGTAAATAAACTACAGGGGCACATCTCTCCTGCTGCACATACTTTTCATGTGATGGTGGATTGGCCTAGTTATCCTTGGAGGTCATACAAAGCCAGAGAGGGGGCCTTGTTACCTTTGTTAACAAACCATCTGAGAACTATAAGAGCTCATGGGTTCAGGGAAAATCCGTTACCCACCAAACCGGGATGGCTTTGGTGGGGAAATGGCTCTTGCGGGTGGGGAGGAGCAGAATAGGGCACCTCATGTGTTGCCATATGTATGCCATTTGAGGGAAGTGCTGTGCAGAGCCTATAAAGGATGGCCTCACCAAGTATCAGTCTCTTTCACAGAGCTGATCAAGCAACTGTTGGTACTCAGTTCAGGCTTGGTCAAATGACCTTCAGTTAGTGGAGTAGCAGGCAAGGCATGCTGTGGTGGCATCTCCTGCATAAAATGGTTTCTGCCCTGCCACAGGTATGATGCCCGCCTTGGGGGGGGGTATGGGGTTTCTGGAGCAGAAGTCCCCAACTTTACAGGTTAGGGCAGACCTGAAAATATCTAGATGGACAGATATTTGTCCTGTGTGATCAAACTTGCTGCCTCTGTGCTAGAGGAATGAGTGTGGGGAAGCCCATAGTTTAAATAGGACATACATCAATTTGTATGTCTCCAATTTGTATGTCTCCACGATCCATCCTCCAAAATTTTCCAACCAGAGGGGAACCTTGTAGAGCAGATGGGTTCTCCTGTCCAATGCAGGCAACGGTATTTTCCTGCAGGATCTGCGAGTGAGCCTGTGGGATTTCCCCTGGACTGGTGGGTGTAGGGCACTCAAGCTGAGGCAATTTGCTATATTAGGATATGGACGGTGAGCACTCTGGCACCTTCTGGTGATTGGCATGTCTGGAGGTTCTGCTCCTAGGAGGCTGTGTGGCTCCCTTGTCAGGATATGGTATGCCTCACCTACCCCAAGATGTGTGGCTTCAGGTGGGGGTGATGTGGGGCGGTCTCCCCACACTTACAAAGTGTCACTTAAGGAAGTGGCTGGTTTTACCAGCCTCCTGGCTTTGGAGAGTAGCTCACCCACAATGCCAAGCAAGTGGCCTGAGGTAAGGACATTGATTCCCACACTTCCATATGCAGATCCAGGGAGGGGTGAATCTACCTTACTGTTAAATAAGCCCTAGTTTTTTCCCAAGCTTTGGTGTCTCTGTCTTTCTTCTGTGTTTCCTTCTCCACTCATAAATGGTTATCCACAGCAAGAAGCCCACCCTGGCTGTGTTCACATGACACAGGAAGCCAAACTGCTGAGGGTAATGAGGCTAATCCCCTTGCATGTAGTTTGGATGCACAGGGTTGGTTGTTTACAAGCCACCATGGCTTGTTAATCCCTCTGCAATCATGCAAACTGGCCATGTTTCTCAGTTTTCTCTCAACTAGTTCACATGATTACCAAAGCCCACCATATCTTAATAGCCATGGTGGGTTGCAGTGCCCCTTGATGTTATCTTGCTGTTCAAAGCCCTGCTGCTATGGCTTCTTGGGTCATTCATACCCAGCAAGCATAGTTTCTTGGGGAGGTAAACAAACCATACTAAAACCATATAGCAGACCATGGATTCTGGGTGGTTTGTTTACAAACACAACAAGCCACCATTGCTGGGTTTGGATGACATGAGGAACTGCACCTGGCAAGGGTAATTATGGATATTAGCTGGGACAGGAGCAGCATTTGTAGCATGGTTCACAAGCCATTGTGCCTTGTTAACCATCCTATGATCATACAAACCATGACTCTGTGTCCAACACAAATGTTGTCAACTGAGTTTAGAGAGCGTTTCAAAATTTAGGAAAGTATTAGCTTCATCACACCAGTGTTATACTGTGCAATCACTGAATTGCGTGCAAAGGGCTCTGAAGTTTTCCAGCTTATAATCTGCTTTTACTGTGAAGTAAAATGTGAAGCACTGTTACTGTGAAGCAGGATGCATAAATCCTACTTTAATTGTGCTTCTTAGCCAAAAGAATCCACCTGTTTTGGACTCCTTTAAGAATGAATCTTTTGTTGTTCTCCGAGCAGCCAATGGGGGCGCAGGAGGATGATTTGATATTTTTAAAAATCAAATTAAACAAATGCTTACATCTGTGTAAGTTTTAAAGATAAAGACATCAAAATTGGCACAGTAAAAGATATTAAGGAGGGCTTTCATCATACCAAATTTGAATCGGATTGGGTCATCTGTTGATATTTTTTTTAATGATTTTTTACCTGTTGATTGTCTTATTATGATTTTAATTTTTGTGAACCGCCCAGAGAGCTTCGGCTATTGGGCGGTATAGAAATGTTATAAATAAATAAATAAATAAATAAATTTCTCCCCCTTAAACCATTTTCTTGGTATGCAAAGGATCTTAGGAGCACTGCTGCCCAGGGTGTGATTTAGCTAACAACAGCAATGACAGCTTTACGTTATGGGGATAATTCAAGGGAAACGGGTACATGGGATGAAGCTATGAGTGTTTATGCACTCTGATGTCTAAATGCTGGAACACAGCGAAATATCTTTCATAAATTCTATGCACCACTTCTCTTACCCATTTGGTCTGAAATCTTCCCTTCTGGGCATGGAAGGCAATCATAGCAGCAAAAGGGCATCCCTTCCTTCTTCCTTCTTCTGTAACCTGAATGGCAGGGATCATTACACAGAGAAAGGGGCTGTGTCTGTCCATAAATGAAAGGGAAGAACATTGTATCTTTTAGACAGTAAGTCCTGAGAGTTAGAAAAGAGAATAAGAGAATCAGGTTTTACCGTTCAGAAAAGTTTTCAGCAAAGGACACATATCATCTTCTCAGATATATCCCATTTCTGCATGAGCTTGCAGGTTGTTGTTGTTGCTTGTTTGAACTGCTTGTTTTTCCTCCTAAACCTTCTCCTCACCTCTCATTCTCTCTTACTGTCAACGATGTCACGCTTACTCCGGTCAAGGAAGCTCGTAGTCTTGGCTTTATATTTGATTCCTCGCTCTCCTTTATTCCTCATATCGAGGCAGTAGCTAAATCCTGTCGTTTCTTCCTGTATAATATTGCCAGGATTCGACCATTTTTGTCTGTCTCTTCTGCCAAGACTCTCGTTCACGCACTGGTTATCTCTCGGTTGGACTACTGCAACCTTCTTCTCTCTGGCCTTCCTTCGTCCCACATCAGTCCGCTGGTCTCTGTTCACCACTCTGCTGCTAAGATCATCTTCTTGGCCCGCCGCTCTGACCATGTCACTCCACTTCTGAAATCTCTTCATTGGCTTCCAATTCACTCCAGAATCCAATATAAACTTCTCCTGTTGACCTTCAAAGCTTTTCACGGCCTAGCTCCTGCCTATCTCTCCTCTCTCATCTCACACTATTGCCCCGCTCGTGCTCTCCGCTCCTCTGATGCCATGCTTCTCGCCTGCCCAAGGACCTCTACTTCCCTTACTCGGCTTCGTCCTTTTTCTTCTGCTGCCCCTTATGCCTGGAACGCTCTTCCAGAACACTTGAGAACTACAAACTCAATCACAGCTTTTAAAACTCAGCTAAAAACTTTTCTGTTCCCTATAGCTTTTAAATATTGAGTTTGTTCTGACTCTATACTGTTTAGCTTCACCCTACCCAGTGCCTGTTTACACTTCCCTGTGCCTGTTTGCATTCTCTTTCCCTCCTTATTGTTTACTACAACTTTATTAGATTGTAAGCCTATGCGGCAGGGTCTTGCTATTTACTGTGTAATCTGTACAGCACCATGTACATTGATGGTGCTATATAAATAAATAAATAATAATAATAATAATAATAATAATAATAATAATAATTGTTGTTGTTGGTGGTGGTGCTATTGTTATCAGTTATTAAATAAATCCAGGTGGAAATCTGCACACAGTTTTTGTAATGCATGCAATAATGCACAAGCTTTCTTTGCATTTTTAAACACACACATTTTGGGATGCAACCATCCATTAACTAAGGGTGAAAACCTGTTGGGATGGCCGTACGCCTGTGAATTCAGAGCCTTACTGACATCCAGTGCTGTGCAGGAGGAGGTTGCAGAGGCTGCTGTGCTCCTCCCGCTCTGCATTTTGGCTAGATAGATGATTTCACCTGTCTAGTTGAGGCTCTGAAGTGGGAAGGAAGTTGGGGAGGCGGGTGGGGATATGGGGTAAGTTGGCCTCCCCAGTCCCTGCCCCTCTTCAACACACACCCTTTCTTTCTTCTCTGAGGTCACTTTTGTGACCTCAGAGAGCCACACTGATTCTGAAGGGGAGGGTGTGTGGGGAGCTCAGCCTCCTGTGTCCGAGATAAGAGCATTGTCTCCAACTGCAGATCCAGGAATCTGAAATAGCCTATGACCCCCTCCAGACCACTTGAAATTGCCTATGCTGCCAAAAGTCTGTTAGTGCATATTTTGGAAATGTAGGGTTTCAGGTGTGCCACTTCAAAGGATTTTATCCTACTGGGTTATCACGTACTCCCGGGGAGAAGATTTCAAAGAGGGAGTATTCTGGTGTTGTTTCCTTGTTGTTCCACAGACCAGAATGGATAGATGAGGAAATGGATGGTAATGCAGATAAGGACAAGATTAAAATGGTAGATATCACCTGGGCTAATTGGTTGCCAGGATTTCTGACCTACATGGGAGTAGTTCAGGAGAAACAACTATCCAGGAGTGAAAGCTTAAGTAAGGGCTTATCTACACCGCACAGTATATTCCACTATGAAAGTGGTATGAAAGCGGTATATAAAAGGCAGGAGCCACACTACTGATTTATAATGGTACTGAGGTGCACTGCAGGATCTACACTACTCCTTTACAGCGGTATTGAAGTGCACTGACAACTGTTGGGGCCCACTGACACATCTACAAGCAGGATAGAACACTATGAAAGTGGTATGAAAGTGGTATATAGTATGTGTCAATGGGACCCAGCAGTTGTCAGTGCACTTCAGTCCCACTAAAAAGCAGTCGTGTGGCTCCTGCCTTTTATATACCACTTTCATGCTGCTTTCACAGTGGAATATCCTGCTTGGTGAGATGAGCCCCTAGTCAGCATTCTGAAGAGGCGCACTGGCTTCTTCCTCCAGCCATCAGGGATATCCGGAAAGCCAGCCTGCCCACCATCCTATCTTTCACTGAGAAGCATCTCAGAAGTTATTTGTGAAAATATGGCTTAGCTCTAATTTTGGTAGAATGCAGAAAGTGCAATTTGATAGAAAAAACAGTGCTATTTCAGTTTTGAGCACTGAGTAAATATGCAAATACATGTTAAAATGACATGAAACCTACCTGGTTAAGCATCCTGGGCCATATGATGCTATCTGCAGAAATGGTGAACTGTTTGTCTCGGGTTGCCTGTGGCTCTAAACTCCCAACTTTGACTCTAAGGAAGGACTGGTTTGGGAAGGTGATCCAGTTGATAATATCAAATCCAGTTATTAATTCCCCATTTTGGTTAAAGGAAATCTTTTCCCCAGCACTGCTGTTAAATGAGACACTTCTCAGAAAGTGGTGGAGCTAAATAGGAGAGGAAAAGAGGCTGTAATGAAAGGATGGAAAATGGCTTTGTATAATGTCTTCTCACAGGGGATATATAGCCGTCCTATTAAAACCTATATGTGAACTAGTAATACACAGGCTAATAATTCAGGAAATAAAAATGGTAGATACTATTAGAATAGAACTACTAGTATTTCTACACTGCTAGTATTACTGTTGCTGCTCCTGCTGCTCCTAATAAACAACAACAACAACAACAACAACAACAACAACAACAACAACAATAATAATGTCATCTCTGTACATAATGATTTATGTACAGTTTTAAAATGTGTATGTTTTAAATTTTGTAAGGCCGCCTTGAGGCCCAGTATTGGGCAGAAGGTAGGATACAAATAAATACAACAACAACAACAACAACAACAACAACAACAATAATATCTGCACAGTATAGGACTGGTGCTGCTACATGAATAGATGAGCTTGCCTATTTATTTTCAATGAGATTACCTTCCATAAGTGTTGATTAAGATGCTTCTGTCTCCCTCCATTCATCATTGCTGTGTGCCTGGGTTTCAGTGAATACATGCCATGCAAAGCATGTGCAATCACATAGACAGCATTGTAGATGCTATAGCTGTGGGCAGTCATGCTCATTTCAAAAACAGATGCAGGAAGAGTCTCCAGTTTCTCTTCCCCAGTGCAGATGTCCTCACCCATCAAGTCTTCAGCGGAATTTGGGAACAAGCAATTAAATGCCTGTTCCCAGAACTCCATCAGAAAACCATCATCTTTTTCCAAAGTAGGGTTCTTCATTTGAATAAATTTCTGGAACCTTAACACTTCTTCTGAGTGAACGGCAAGGGATATAGAGCCATGGATGGAATTAATATCCCAACTTCTTTGAAGTGGAAGTGATGTGAAATCTGCATCTGCTGTCATGATCCAGACTTTTGATATTTGTGGTATATTTTCAAAATCTGCTATTTTGAGCAAAAGCATCAAATTCATCATACTGTGAAATTCACCATGAAAAATCACTGCATTGGCTGTGCTTCTCATGGCAATTGCTATTGTGTCATTCGCCCCTGACACCATATCAGCGATTTCATTGGCATGTCCCCCTGGTAATTTTTCTGTGAAGTCACAACAGATACCACTCTTGGAAAACATGGGGAGCACACTTTGAAGCAACGTTTCTTTTACAAAACCAACATCAATGTAAATCACCCCAATCCATGTCCACTTGAAATGCAGCAGTAGCTGGAGAATCCCCTCATACTGATGTTTCCCATTGGGAAACATCCAGTGGAGGAAAACAGCTTGGGTTTTGGTTGTCATGCCAGGAGCAGAGCTATATGTGAGCTATAGAAAATGAAGCAAAGTAGGAAAGAGAAAGAGAAAGAGAAATTTCCTCAGTAAATCGAGATGGGTTTGTGTTTGTGCCATGATCTTTGCTAATACTGAGGCCTGATCTACACCAAGCAGGATGAAAGTTGTATGGAAGCGGTACATAAAAGGCAGGATCTATAAAAGGCTTTATAGTGGTACTGAAGTTTACTGACAACTGTTGGGGCCCATTGACAAATCTACGCCAAGCAGGATAAAACACCACGAAAGTGGTATGAAAGCGGTATATATGGTATGTGTCAATGGGCCCCAACAGTTGTCAGTGCACTTCAATACTGCTATAAAGCAGTAGTGTGGCTCCTGCCTTTTATATATCACTTTCATAGTGAAATATCCTGCTTGGTGTAGATGAGCCCTGAGTGAGATCAAATCAAGGTTTTAAGTTGTGTATTTTCATTTTATGTGTCCATTGACTAATTTTGGACAGTGAGGATTCAAAGTCTTCTAGATTTCTGTGGAAATAACACGGAATTACAACTCGGTGGTGAGGATGCATGTCTCCACCAAATCAAAGATGCTTTGCGTGTTGGGATATCCCTAAATCCCACCCCAACCCCGCTGGCTCATCTCCATACTACAATATATGGAACATAGTGTTAAGTAAAGCTAAAAAGAAAGTGGTGATTTTAAGCAGCGTCTCTATCCAACTACCACCCATCTAAAAGACAAGGGAAGTTGGAATGTCATTTTAAAGCTCACCTTGTTTCATGCACACCTAACTCACCTGTGGGAACTTGTAGATGCTCAGAACGGTTGCCATATCGAGACAATCATTAGTATTAGGTCCCCCAATGACTGCTACCAGATCACTCTGGAGATCACATCTGTAGTTTGGGATGAATCTTCCTGGTGCGGATAGAAGTTCCATTGCAGCAACGTAGGTATATTTTGGACTAAAATAGCTATTATAGATGTTGAAACCGAGGGTGACATTGGGTAAGATCTGGGGATTTTCATTAATTTCCTTTACAGCAAAAGACAATGCCAAGATGTGTTGGTAGCTCTGAGTCAGCAACCTGCAATGATAAGTAGTTGCAGAGAGTGTAGCAGCTTCAGAAGGAGATGTTCACTCCTTCAAATTGGTTTGAAATCTGAAGTTCTTTCCTTCTTGAACATGAATGAAATAGTGAATGTTGGTAAATCCCTTTCAATAACAAAAAAATTCTCACCCGTTTGCACCAGCCAAATTCAATGGATGCAGCAATTCCTAACATGGAGGGGACAATCTTGTCTTTGCCTGCTATATACTTATTAAAGGGATTCTTTAGATTAAAGGGAAATCACATTTGCTTACCATCCTGCTTCTCTTCTGCAATTCTAATAAGATGAATTACATTGGAGGAGAGGGGTGACCACATGGTCTGTAATGGAAAACTTCCCTGCTCGTGTACTTGAATGGGACAGCGCCCTCTAATGGGCAATGTCCCCTGCACACAATTGAAAATTCCAAGATATTTCAGAAGACCTGGGACATCCAAGGTTGTTTTTTTAATATATAAAAATGAAATTACCAGGGGAAGAAGCAGGATACATGCAGAAGGCTCACAACATCAAAGTGACCTACAAATTTCTGTGAGTAGCCAGTCACAAGCATGCTATAAATTGCTCATTTAAAGAAACTGAAAAATTAAGAGCCTGTCAGAAAAAAAGAGAGGTGACAAATCTTATTCAGTACATCTATGGTTAAATACAGAGGGATTAAAGAGCAAAGCACTCAAAATACTCAGCCAGGATGGCCAATTCTGTCTGTTTTAGTTCTGAAATGGATGTTTGATTCTTTTCTTTTTAAAGCAAGATCTACACTAGTGCTTTATAATGGTTTATAACAGTACTGGCAACTGTTGGGGCCCATGATATTCTTTCAAAGTGTTATATCCTACTTGGTGTAGATCTGCCCCAAATCTCAAGACATTTCCTCCTTTTAATATGGGTAAATTTGGCAAATTCTTATCAAAACTGAACTGAACTTCTCACCCATCATGGTTAGCTACATTTCAGTTCAATATATCTTTCCTGAAAACATTGTAGTGGGGCAGAATGTATGGCTCTCCCACAGAGAGTAAAGGCAGTCAGCAGGACTTTGATTTTTTCAACATACCAGTTCAACATAGCCCGTAGTTTTGGACTCTGGAGGCTCATGGCTTTTATTTCTGTGAAGCTGTGAATCCATTCTGGGTTTCAGTCAGAGCAAGGCAGAACTGTAAGGCCATGGCTAGACCAGGCCTTTGTCCCAGGATCATCCCTGTGCATCCAAATGTCACACAGGGGGTCCCGGGAGCAGGCAGGGATGACCCCTCCATTTGCCTGGGATAATCCTTAGGTCTAGCTAAGGCCTAAAGGAGCTATCCGAGCTGCTGAAACATAGGCCACAGCTAGACCTAAGGTTTATCCTGGGATCATCCAGGGTTCGCCCCTGCCTGAGCACTGGATCCCCTGTGTGTCACCTAGATGAACAGGTTTGACTCCTGGATGATCCAGGGATAAACCTTAGGTCTAGCTATGGCCATAGTCCCCAAATAATGGCTTAGATAGATCTTCTGGCTGGTTCTGACTAGAACTCACAATGGATTCACAGCCCAACAAAATCAGAGCCACCAGCCTGCACTGACTTCATGATTGATAACAACTGTAGTAAAAAGCAAGCCTAGCTATCCTTGGGATGCAAATTAGGTCATGGAATCCTCCCAGCCCAGCCCTCCACCTAGTTAACATTCTGGAATAAACCTTTCAGGAGCGATGAATTTATCCTTAGAAAAGAAAGGGAAATATAGCATCTGTGGTACTGCACACCCAACTGGAGCAATTGCAAATCTAGAGAGTCAACCTATCAGGACAGACATATGGTATGGTAGACAACAACAACAACAACAACAACAACAACAACAACAACAACAACAACCCTCCTTACATGAGCTCAACAACCATTTCCTCAAAGGGATGTTTACTGAATGTTATCGGGTCAGAAGCAATGAACATCTGGGAAATTATGCCACCAATGATGAGTTCTCCTGTTTGATAATACTTATGAAAAATGGGAATAGGCTTACTGGTTCTGCATTTAACAACTGGACTCCTACAAACACTCTTTGGAAACAGCATTAATACCAGTACCCCAAACACTACAATAATATATGAAAATCTTCCTGCCAAAAACAAGTTCAGAAGTTCCCACATTATCCGTAGAACACCCCTGAAATGCACAGCCAAAGGGCAGATTCAAGCTACAGGGAGGCCTCTGTAACCCCAGTACTGAAAGGCACAGGGTGTATTTAAGGTATCCTTCAATCTTGATACTTTAAGACCAAGTTCAACGTCTAAGGTCCTCCCCCTGATGCGTACTCCGAGGGAAGCACGGAGGGTGGCAACAAGAAATCAAGTACTGTAAATCAAGTACTTGATTTCCAGTACTGCTAATGAACATTTGAAGTCTCTATGGAATTGGAGAAGGCATAGAAGTAATCATGGTGAAGTGGATAATTACGGGGAGGTATTCCCCTGGTCAGGGTTACACGGTCTGGGCAAAATTGCAGAAGAAAACATGTTTATCATAGTTCTGCTGATCTATTCTCTAGTTTATTTCAATGGGGGCAACAAGAGACATGAAACTTTTTAATAAGCCATCTCATCACAAGGGAAAAGCAACAACAATGAATGCGGAGGAATCTCCAGTCTCCAGGATGAGTTTGTCAGAAGAGTTCTATATTTTGTACAGTATGAGAATTGAGCCAGTTTGTCCACACGTCTTTAAAATTACAAAAGTAAACTTCATTTACCATGGAGTAACCAACCAACCCCCCCCCCCACTCCTGCATATTGCCAGGTTCAGATGTCCATATATGTTGGTCCTGGGTTGGGGGAAGCTGTTGAAAAGCCCCAGGGCAGCAAAAGTTATTTAGTTGAAAAAGGAAAACTTTGCCGCTCCATCCGTGGTTTCTTATTGTATTGTTGAAGGGAAGGCCATAAATTTATTCAACTCTTAATGGTCTACTAGCATGGCAGGAATCTGCAGCTGAGATCCAGCTTGCTGAGTAGAGCGTCCTAGCCAAGTAAGGTCACTCTTGCTGCCTAGCCCTATGATACCACCCCATAAAGCCTGAGGGGTTCTCATACAACACGTTAAGCCAGGATTACAGCCACTAACTCTGTTGCCTAATAGGGTTAGGGAAGACAGTCTGACTGTGGTTACAAAGTGACCAGGGTTTAGCAAAACATAGCAAACACAACACACTAAACCCTGCTGCTTAATCCCTTAACCAGCAGGGTTTAGCTTGTTGTCTGAACAGAACCTAAGTGTTACAGAACCTAAGTGTCACTTGTAATGACCCACAGCAGAAGCCTCCTTTTTTGGTTCAAACAAGCAAACATTCTTCCAACCTCCTGCGTGATCATACTGAAATAATAATGAAATAAATATTTAACATCTATCTGGTATTCAGTGTACTCTGATACCTGAGGGGGTAGGCTTCAAAATATGTAATGGTATTGTGAGACGAAGAAACACCCACCCACAAATGCACCCACACCATCATCACCATCACCACCATCATCATCATCATCATCATCGACATCGTTGTCAGAGTGCCTTTTACCAGCTTCAGTGGGTGGCCCAGCTACGCCGCTATCTGGACAGGGAAAACCTGGCTTCAGTTGTCTACGCTCTTTTAACCTCCAAATTAGATTACTGCAATGCACTCTAGGTGGGGCAGCCTTTGAAGATGGTTTGGTAGCTGCAGCTTGTGCAAAATGCAGCAGCCAGGTTGATAACAAGGACCAGAAGGTTCGAACATATAAGACCCACTCTGGCCCACTTGCATTGGCTGCCTGTATGTTTCCGAGCCCAATTCAAGGTGCTGGTTTTAACCTATAAAGCCTTACATGGCTTGGGACCACAATACTCGACAGAATGCCTTTCCCGACATGAACTTACCTGAACACCAAGTTCAACATCTAAGGTCCATGCTGACAGAGACTTTTATGAGTTGAATGCCAAAACATCTAGAGATCTACATTTTGCCTGCCCTTGCTCTAGAACAGCATTTCCTGATCAGTTTTCCAGAACCCCACAATCACCTCTGCATATGATAGCCTGCTGCCCTCCACATGTTTGAGAGTACAAGTCACAGCATTCCTGTCCATGGGACATACTGACTTGCAATGATGGGAGTTGTAGTCCCATACCTTTGGAGGGCACCAGGTTGGGGAAGGGCTGCTCTAAACAAAAAAAGAGAAGTAGGTGGCCCTAAGTTGTTCGTCATCAGTTTTCCACAACCCCACAGTCACCTCTGCATAGCCTATTCTCCATCCTGTCCTCATGGTTTATCTGCTTTGGGAGAATGAGAATTTCACTGGCACTTTCTGCCTCCTTAGGGAGGATGTGGCATTAAGGCTTGTGAGCCTTAACTCCCAATTTCCCTGCTTTTTGGTGCTTGGTTGAAAACTGTACAGCCTTAACGTTGTTTTGTAAACCATAGGTTTTTTATTTGTTGAATTAATATTTAAATACATTTCTCTGAGGAAAAAGAAGCTCTTTAAATGACCACAAGATACATATGCAACAACACATAAATTGGAGAAGGGTGCAGTCACAAAGGTATAAGAAGTACCCAACTGGCAAATGAGGCACCTTTTGTTTTGCTTTATGGTTTCAGATTTTGCAAGAAGTGTTTTGGTCCAGACTAAGTCTAAAGTCTTGGGCTTATCTATACAGCTTGTTTACACTGACGTAGCTGTGCATATTCTCACCTTAGGACACACGAGTCCTTTCACAGTAACAACACGTCTTAAATGCGATGATGTGCAGATTCGCATCAGTGATTTACTGCGACTTTTTGCTCATGTCCGAGTTTGCTTTGTATTATGGTTATGTGTCACTGGGGGAGTTAAACTGCATTTTGACAGGTGGGCGGTGCTTTGAGGGTTGGAGAACGTGATTGGCCAGTTTCCCACTTTCCCACCTATCGGCTGGCTCCTTTTAACGCGGCATTTTAAGGTTGAACGATCTGATGCTAAGGAGCTCTGCATAAACAAAGAGGCAGAAATGCGCTGCCATCCTCCTCTGTAGCCTTGTTCCTTTCCCCCCCCCACCTGCTCCGTTTTTTGATGTTAAATCAATCTGTGAAGCTCTGTATATGAACTATAGCATTTCACTCATCTTCATAGCATTGTATATCCCATAATGCGATAATGCACATGTGCACATGTATAACTGCACTACAAAAATAAAAATACATGAGATAAATCGCTGCTGCAGTGAGACGCTCTTTATCTACATTTGAATCAATGAAAAATCAGGTTTATATTTAATGAGAAGCAATCCCGCTGTCGTATAGACGAGGGCATGGAGAAAGAGTTAGCCATGTATCACCAACGCAAGAGTCCTCCTTGTCTAAGGTCCCTAACTCTACTGTAGAATAAATCAATTCAAAGCAACAATAACAACAACAATACCTGTAGTGCTGCTTAGATGTATATTTAAAGTACCCCCCCCCCAAAAAAAAAAACATTTGCAAGGATCCTTTTTTGCTACTAAATTTACAGGCCTCAAAAGGCCTGTTAGTGGGAAGGCCCTAAACCAGGGTTTTGTCCTGATTTGGGCCAAATCAGACATTTGTTCAAGGCAGGGTTGGGCACCTTGTGGCCATCCAGATGTTCTGGCCTACATGTCCCATGATCCTTACCCATGATCCACTAGCTCCAGTTTCCAGAGCAGCCTTAAGGGCAGCCCCACAAGGAGTGCACTATAGTACTCCAGTCTTGAAGTTATAAATACCTGTACCACTGTGGCTAAGCCCCCCTTTCTAGAAACCTCAGTTGCAAAGGCTCCATGTGTCCATTGCAGCAAACTGAGAAATCTGTGACTTGTCGGCTCTTGACAACCATCCAGGTCCAATGGAGTGAAGAAGGAAAAAACCACAGCACAGGATAGTATCCCAGATGCATATTGCCAAAACTATGTTTGTTAAGGGTGTGGCCTGTGATAACTGTAAATTCCCAGCATTTTGGAACATCACTGAACAGGGGAAGCCCTTAACAAAACATTAAACTGGTTGTTGTTCTTGATATATATATATATATATATATATATATATATATATATATATATATTAATGCCACCCAAATGTTTACTTTTTCATGATCAGGCCTCAAGATGATGATGTAGCATTTCGGGGGGGGAAAGACACAACCCAGTAACCCAGCACTGGAGGACAAGATGGAGAAGATCTCCACAGCCACCATGTATTTTCCTTTGGTGCTAAGGTAAGCTGGAACAAAGGACAACCAGACACTGTAAAAGAGCAATATGCTGAATGTAATGGACTTGGTTTCCTGGAAATTGTCTGGCAAATTCCTGGATAGGAATGCCACTGTAAAACTGGCAATAGCCAGGAAGCCCATAAAGCCCAAGACACAATAGAACATCGCAACTGACCCTTCATTGCATTCCACGGTTATTTCACTCATTACTGAGTGCATATCAAAATCTGGGAATGGGGGAGAAGTTGCCAGCCACACAGTACAAATCACAGCTTGAATAAGGGAGCAGGAAAGAATAATGGAATATGACAGCTGTTTCTTCATCCACTTCCTCATCTGAGATCCTGGCTTAGTGGCCATGAAGGCTAGAACCACAGTGATGTTTTGGCCAGCATGCAAGAAACAGCCACCGAGAAGATGATGCCAAAAGCAGTTTGCTGAAGGAGACAGATCAGGGATACTATTGGTGTAATGTCCACCCTTCTACCCAATGGATTCCCTGACCAATCTGGCTGAGACAGTCTTGGAAGTGATCCTGGAATATCCTAGGAAGTTGGTCCTCTGAGATTTCAAAATTCATGCTGAGGTTGCCTTAACAGGTCCAGCTTGGGACTTCACATCTTCCATGACAATCATGTGCCTGTCTGAACTTGTTACTGGCCCAACATATAGGGCAGGGCATACCTGACTTGGTCTTTGCCTCAGGGGGTGATTTGGGTATGGGGGAAAATGGAAATTACCCCGTTGTCATGGTCAGACCATTTTGTGCTGAAATTTGGTCTCACAATGCCAGTCCCTCCCTACATAGGTAGTGGACCCATTAAGATGATCTGCCCGTGGAGGCTTATGGAATGTGAGTGATTCCTGAATGCTCTGGAGGAATTTTCAGTAGCCAGAGCCGGCAATAGTATTGAGGCCCTTGTCTCACTATTGAATAGCAAGGTGTGAAGGGCCATCAACACAATTGCTCCTGAGTGCCCTCTTCAACACTGTGGAGTTTGGAAGGGCCTGTGGTTTCCTGGGAAGATCCAGACAATGAAACAGGTCAGAAGACGGCTGGACCGTAAGTGGCATAAGACTTGTCATAAAGGTGACCAAACACGCATAGAATAATAGAATAGCAGAGTTGGAAGGGGCCTACAAGGCCATCGAGTCCAACCCCCTGCTCAATGCAGAAATCCACCCTAAAGCATCCCTGACAGATGCTTGTCCAGCTGCCTCTTGAAGGCCTCTAGTGTGGGAGAGCCCCACACTCTTGCATAAGAGTGTACAATTGTGCCTACTGAGTGGTGTTGAAAGCAGCAATTTTGTATACTTTTAATGTTTGCTGTTTTAACTTTGGTAAACTGTCCAGAGAGCTTCAGCTACGGGGCGGTATACAAATGTAACAAATAAATAATAAATAAAATAATGAGGAATGCTCTACCTGTGGCTTATCCTGCACTGCGTAGGGGTTGGATTTGTGATTATTCTTGGTACGTTTTGGTTGTCGCTAGGTTAGATGTAATGTGCAAAGATAGCTGAATTTGCATGATATTATTTATTTTACAATGTTTGTATACCACACCAAGTCTAAACAGAATCCAGAGCAGTGAACAATGGGAGTTAAAATGATACAATGATAAAACAAGGGATACAATAATACACATATGATACTATCAGGGTGGACTCCAGTTGGACTCCAGGTCCATCAGGAACATGACTTCTGATGAACTAAGTCACTGGGCAGGTTGGTAAGGGAAAAGACACTCTCTCAGCAATCCTGATCCCCAGTTGTTTAGGGCTTTATACACTAATATTAAAACATTAAAATTGGCCTGGTTGCATATAGTGAGCAAGGCAGGTTCCTTCAGCAAAGAAGTTATGTGCCAACGGGGGTCAGCTACTGATAAAAGTAGGGTGTTAGGATTTCCCTAGATTTGTCCAGTTTTTTTTTTATATCCTGGGTTTCAGGGGAGATTTCCATCAATTTTCAATAATTTTCCCAGAAAGGGGAAAGCCTGTCATTTTTGGACAATATAGAAAGGACCTCAAATGGAACAGGATGGGTGGGGGGAGCAGGAATAAAATGCTTTACCCACTTCCACTCCAATCAAAGCCAGAGAAGAAAGCACATTTGCTGGGGCCTCCTGAAACTGCATCATTAGTGTGGTGGTGGAGAGAATGCTGTGCTTTCCAGAGGCCCCGGAAAGCGTATGTTCCCCACAAGCTGATACATTCTCTACTAGCTCTAGTTTCCAGAGCAGCCTTAAGGGCAACCCCACAAGCAGTGCACTATAGTACTCCAGCCTTGAAGTTATTGACACTTGGTCCTGTACCACTGTGGCCAAGCCATCCCTTTCTAGAAGCTTCAGTTGCAAAGGCTCCATGTGTCCATTGCAGCAAACTGACAAATCTGGGACTTGCCTGCTATTGGCAACCATCCAGCTTCAAGTCAGTGGTGAAGCAGGAACTAAAACAGCACAGGGTACTACTACACCATATGCATATTGCATAAAAAAGTCTATTGATGATGTGTCATTGAACAATTGAAATTTTTCATCATTTAGGAGCATGACTGAACACCGAAAGTCCTTAATATAACGAATTAAACTCCCCTCATTAATTCATTAGATATATAGATAGATGAGAGGGAGAGAGACTTAGAGAGAAAGATGGTATACACAATGCCTTCCAAACTTAATTGGTATTTATTTATTTCTCTTTATCAGCTGCTCCTTTTTGTTCAGATCAGGCCTCAAGATGATGATGTAGCATTTGGGGAAAAAGACACAGCCCAGTAACCCAGCACTGGAGGACAAGATGGAGAAGATCTCCACAGCCACCATGTATTTTCCTTTGGTGCTAAGGTAAGTTGGAACAAAGGACAGCCAGACACTGCAAAAGAGCAACATGCTGAATGTGATGGACTTGGTTTCCTGGAAATTGTCTGGCAACTTCCTGGATAGGAATGCCACTGTAAAACTGGCAATAGCCAGAAAGCCCATATAGCCCAAGACACAATAAAACATTGTCCCTTCATTACATTGTACAGTGATTTCACTCAGTATTGAGTGCATATCAAAATCTGGGAATGGGGGCGAGGTTGCTAACCACACAGAACAAATCATAGCTTGAATCAGGGTGCAGGAAGTAATAATGGAACATGTCAGTTGTGGGCCCATCCATTTCCTCATATTGGAACCTGGCTTCGTGGCCATGAAGGCTAGAACCACAGTGATGGTTTTGGCCAGCATGCAAGAAACAGCCACCGAGAAGATGATGCCGAAAGCAGTTTGCCGAAGGAGACATGTCACTTTCTCAGGTCGGCCAATGAAAAGCAAAGCACAAAGGAAGGAGAGCAGGAGGGAGAGGAGAAGGATGTAGGAGACGTTCCGGTTGTTGGCTTTGACGATGGGAGTGTTGTGGTACTTTGTAAAGGTTCTGAGCACCAAAACTGTGATGAAAGAAAGCAAAAGAGCTGAAGTGGCCAAGCTGGTCCCCAAAGGTTCTTTATAAGTTAGGAAAGTTATAAACTTTGGAATGCACAAATCCTTGTTGTCATTTGGATAATAACCATCTTGACACTGAAAGCAGTCATCCATGTCTGGAAGAGCAAATGTTTAATCAATCAGTACAAGATATACTTTGATGTCCTCCACATAACGTAAGCTCAAAATTACAAAGCTGGGCATGAGGAGTGTCAATTTTAAATCTCTGCCTTTATCACTTGCAAACATATTTGTAGTCGAAAACCAAGCTCTACCGTTCTGTAAGGAATTTAGTGCCCAAAGTTGTTTTATTATGCTTTTCGTGGTTTTAATTTTTGTGAACCGCCCAGAGAGCTTCGGCTATTGGGCTGTATAAAAATGTAATAAATAAATAAATTGAAACCCATTTCTGAAAGTTCCTTGCCTTTTGTGCTGAAGCCCTCCCTCAGCAACCCGCAAACCAGAACTAGCAGTAGTTTAAGGTGTAATTCCACAGTTCCTTGAATTTGGACTGAACTTTCTCCTGGTTATGTTACCAAAGGATTCCCTGGTTTGGGAAAAAAATAAATCTGCTGAAATCATAGTGAAAAGGAATTATTATTATTTTTAAATCAGGTTGCTGTTGTTGTTATAATTCTTTCTTGCTAAAAGTGGAAAAATGAGATTTTACAACTGCATTGAAAGTGTTTCTTTATAAGTTAGGTAAGTTACATGCTTTGGACTACATGAATCCTGGTTGTTGTTTGGATAATAACCATCTTGACACTGAAAGCAGTCATCCGTGTCTGGAAAGCAAATGTGTACACTAACAAAATATATACTTGGAAGTCCTCCATATAATCTAGGCGCAGTATTACAAAGCTGGAGATGAGTTTTAAATTTCTGCCTGTATCATATTTGTAGTGGAACAACTAAGATCTACCCTTGTCTTAGGAATATAGTGTCCAGTATAAGCCCCCCCCCCACCCATTCCCAAACCAGAACTAGCAGAAGTTATTTATTTATTTATTTATTTATTTTATTACACTTCTATACCGCCCAACAGCCGAAGCTCTCTTGTTAAAGATGGAAATTCACAATTCCTTGAGTTTGGGCTGATCTTTCATCCTAGTGATGTTGCCAAAATATAACTTGACTTGGGAGAACTAAATTTGCTGAAGTCATAGTGAGAAGGAAACTTAATAAGTAATATCAGTTATTTTTTCTGTCGCAATTCTTTCTCTGTTCAAAATGGAAAATGAAATTTTACATCTGCATTCTCTCTCTCTCTCTCTCTCTCTCTCTCTCTCTCTCTCTCTCTAAATGGCAGACAACACCAATATGCATTTCATAACTCTATGCACAACATCGCTTACCCATGTGGTTTGAAATCTTCCCTGCTGGACATGAAAGACAATCATAGCAGCAAAATGGCTTTTCTTCCTTCTTTGCTTTTCTATAACCAGAATGGCAGGGATCGTTACACAGAGAAAGGGGCTGAGTCTGCCCATAAATGAAAGAGAATAAAGCTTTAACATTCAAAAGCTATATTGGGAAAGGACACGTAACACCTCCCCAGGTACATCCCATTTCTGCATTAGCTTGAAGAGTCTTATTATTTGTTAAAGAAACCCATACGGAAATTTGATCAGTTTTTAAAAAAATATTGTGCACATGTTTAACATGAACATATTTTTATGATTACATCTACTGAATAAAATATCTGTCTGCACATTTTGGAAATGAACACATTTTTCACATATGTGCATGTTGTCAAATGCATTTTGTTTTGATCTGTGGAATGCATTACAAGAACAGAAACTTATGGATTTCCATCCACAAAGTGCAGTAGTGTTAGGGAGGTGCAAATGTGGTCTGGAGGGGTCAGTGCAGGATGTGATTCTTCCCTAGCGGGATCCCAAAAACATAGTTTCAAATCTTAGTCCCCTTCTCAAGGACAAAACCTGATCCAAACCTACTGGATTGGTAGACCCTTGGAGATGTGAGGCGGAGGCACTGATAATGATGCCCTTGTCTCCCAGAACATAGGAATCTTGTGTGTAGGTAGGTAAGCAACTGCATAATTTCAAACCAGAAAGGGGGCATCTCGAACATGACCATTGTGGTAGAACAACTGATGGAATGTTGTGCTACCTTGTAGCACCAGGGCCTTTCTCCTCATACTTCAAAGCACAAATTATTCCATTTGGCATTTTGGACCAACGCAAAGGGGGCAGTAGATAAAACTTCTCTAATTTTAATTTAAAGCAGATGTTTCAGGGGGTGATCTCTGGTGCAACCCCACCCTATGGGACAATCATCAGCCTATTTCCCCATATTACTGTGAAGCATAAATAACTGAGGGAGAAATTTTGGAGTAGGAATATCCATACTTTACCAAAAGTGTTTTTGTTGTTTATTCGTTCAGTCGTTTCCAACTCTTCGTGACTTCATGGACCAGCCCACGCCAGAGCTTTCTGTCGGCTGTCGCCACCCCCAGCACCCCCAAGGTCAAGCCTGTCACCTCCAGAATATCATCCATCCATCTTTCCCTTGGTCGGCCCCTCTTCCTTTTGCCTTCCACTTTCCCTAGCATCAGCCTCTTCTCGAGGGTATCCTGTCTTCTCATTATGTGGCCAAAGTACTTCAGTTTTGCCTTTAATACCATTCCCTCAAGTGAGCAGTCTGGCTTTATTTCCTGGAGTATGGACTGGTTTGATGGATATTCAGAGGGGTGGGATACTAGCAATAGAGTATACTCATTTGGGAACTTTTGCTCAGTTCCAGTTTTGACAGAAAACAGAAAGAGCAATTCAATAGAAGAACATTGCTACCTTAAATCTGAACATTGATCCAATTTTCAACATTACAGACATATTCAAATACATGTTAAAATGACATGGAGCCTACCTGATTAAATGTGTTAGGCCATACGATGGTACCTGCAGAAATTTTGAACTGTCTGTCTGGGGATGCCTGTGGGTCTATCTTTCCGACTTTGACTCTAAGGAAAGACTGGTTCGGGAAGGTGACCCAGTTGATAATATCAAATCCAGTTATTAATTCCCCATTTTGGTCAAAGGAAATCTTTTCGCCAGCGCTGTTGTTGAAGTGGACATTTCTCAGAAAATAATGGAGCTAAACAGGAGGGGAAAAGAGGCTGTAACAAAAGAATATGTGAACATATATCTTTATACAATATACTCTCAGAAGAAGTCTATCAGTAATGGTCCCCTAACAAGCTTTATGTGAATTAATAATATACATGCTAGTGATTCAGGAAATAAAAATACTAGATACTTTTAGAATACAACTATTATTTATTTATTATATTTTTAAACTGCCCAATAGCTGAAGCTCTCTGGCTGGTTCACAAAAATTAAAACCATAAAGAACATAAAAACAACCAACAATTTAAAAACATGAATACAAAATAAAATATAAAATAGAATATACAATTAGTACTATATTTGTGCTGTTGCTACTGCTATTTATTTGTTTATTTATTTAGTCATTGTTGTTGTCGCTGTTGTTGTTTAGTAGAAGTAGAATAAAGTAAGAGAAAGGGGTGGATCGTATCACTGTCCATGTTCACATACACTACAAAGGTGGATAAGTATTATAAAAGCCTTTTAATACATTAATAAATTTCACTAGTGCAGAAAAAAAGTATATTGTCACTGTAGGGCTGTGTAGTCTGACATTTAGAAACACATTAACAAATACTAGGAACCATTCAAAGACTCAAAGCCAAGGAATATTTAAAAAACCCAACAACAGACCAAACACATTTCGACCCTAAAGGAGGGTCTTCCTCAGTGGTCACATATACTATATAAACATTTAGAGATACTAGGTAGTTATTTACAAATTGCCAATGCCTGAAAGTCAAGAAAGACAAGGAATTAGCAGCATTCAAATCCACTCTAGAGCCTCTTGCCCATAGCCCTATGTTCCAATTGTTAAACCTAAAATATTTTTTCTAAAAAAAAAACCCCACTTACCACTAGATTTAACCTTGCTTTTTTTAAAAAAGATAGGTATTGGACTAGTATATTTCAGCCAGTATCCCAAGTTTGGAGCTTCGTTATTATGTTCTAAATTCAAATGTACAAAGGGGCATATGCAATTTTAAAGTTAAAATCTTATTTTGTATACATACAAAGCTAAAGTGCAAAGTTATATATTTCAAGCTGTAATAATTACCTGTAGTGAATGCTGGCCCCGTTTTCACATGTATTTCTTTTGTTATTAAAAGACAGAACGTCACTACCAGCCATCTAACTCATTATATAGTGCAAGAGACAGTTGGAGCCCAAGTGTCTTAAGTTGGAGTTGATTATGATACAAACTATACCTGCTGTGCCTGAAGGCATCTTGTATATTCTATTAGGGTAATGAGGTTCTTCATGGTGCTAACTGGCTCTGTCAGAGGCATAACTGGTATGTAAATTGGTTGACCCAACAGGCAAGCGTCATCAATTAAGTTGTAAATAGTACTGAACATAACTACATATCCTAATAACTAATACACATACTGGGTAAGATAGTCACTCCATTAAATTTACAAATACAACAAAAACAAGGAAACAAAAGGTAATAAGAAGTGTTCTATCCTTGCAGATAGAACACCACCTTGGCAGTTGAGACAGGAAGCAGTATCCCAAACCTGGGATACTGGCTGAAATATACTAGCCCAATACCTATTTTTATAAAGCAAGGTTAATTCTAGTGGTAAGTATGTGTGTTTTTTAGAAAAAAATATTTTAGGTTAAACAATTGGAACATAGGGCTATGGGCAAGAGGCCCTAGCGTGGATATGAATGCTGCTAATTCCTTGTCTTTCTTGACTTTCAGGCATTGGTTATTTCTCGGTTGGACTACTGAAACCTTCTTCTCACTGGCCTTCCTTCTTCTCACATCAGTCCGTTGGTTTCTGTTCACCACTCTGCTGCTAAGATCATCTTCTTGGCTCGCTGCTCTGACCATGTTACTCCACTTCTGAAATCTCTTCATTGGCTTCCAATTCACTTCAGAATCAAATATAAACTTCTCCTGTTGACCTACAAAGCTTTTCACTGTCTAGCTCCTTCCTATCTCTCCTCTCTCATCTCACACTATTGCCCCGCTCGTGCTCTTCGCTCCTCTGATGCCATGTTTCTCACCTGCCCAAGGTCTCTACTTCCCTTGCTCGGCTTCGTCCATTTTCTTCCGCTGCCCCTTATGCCTGGAACGCTCTTCCAGAACACTTGAGAACTACAAGTTCAATCCCAGCTTTTAAAGCTCAGCTAAAAACCTTTCTTTTTCCTAAAGCTTTTAATACTTGATTTTGCTCTGACTTTATACTGCTTATACTGTTAGTTTTACCCTACCCTGTGCCTGTTTGGTGCCTTCTCTTCCCCTTCTTATTGTTTTATTATGATTTTATTAGAATGTAAGCCTATGCGGCAGGGTCTTGCTATTTACTGTTTTACTCTGTACCGCACCATGTACATTGATGGTGCTATATAAATAAATAAATAAATATAATAATAATAATAATAATAATAATAATAATAATAATAATAATAATAATTGGCAATTTGTAAATAACTACCTAGTATCTCTAAGAGTTTATATAGTATATGTGACCACTGAGGAAGACCCTCCTTTAGGGTCGAAATGCATTTAGTCCATTTTTTTTAAAAAAAAAAAAATATTCCTTGACTTTGAGTCTTTGAATTTATTTTTATTTATTTATTTATTTATTACATTTTTATACCGCCCAATAGCCAAAGCTATTGGGTTCCTAGTATTTGTTAATGTGTTTTTAAATGTCAGACTACACAGCCCTACAGTGGCAATATACTTTTTTCTGCACTAGTGAAACTTATTAATGTATTAAAAGGCTTTTATAATACTTATCCACCTTTGTAGTATACGTGAACACGGATAGCGATACGATACGCCCCTTTCTCTTACTTTATTGTCTTCACTTTAAGGGGCCTGGATAGCTCTTTTGCTTATCTGTTTAGTAGTAGTATTTCATCACTGAACCTAATGATTTACAGACTTTTAAGAAAAAGAGATGCCAGATACACTTAATTGAATGCTTACAGCCAAGTGAACATAATTAAGCCCAAATCAAAAACATCAGGAGGTAAAATATTGATCAGTGCTGAACTTACATCCACAAACTCCAAGTTAAATAGACAGGGATCTTAGGGCTCATCTACACCAAGCAGGATATTCCACTATGAAAGCAGTATATAAAAGGCAGGAGCCACACTACTGCTTTATGGCGATATTGAAGTGCACTGACAACTGTGGGGACCATGACACATACCATATACTGCTTTCATAACACTTTCATAATGTTATATCCTGCTTGGGTAGATGTGTTATGGGCCCAAACAATTATCAGTGCACTTCAGTACCACTATAAAGCAGTAGTGTGGCTCCTGCATTTTATATACTGCTTACATAGTGGAATATCCTGCTTGGTGTAGATGAGCCCTTAGACTCACTCTGGATTATCTTAAAAATTATGTGGGTTTTGTGAACTTTGAATACAAACTTTTTTCCAAGTTTGAAACCATTTATCAAATATGGATGTTATAACACATACCCTTCTACAGGTGCAACATGTTTATTTCATCCACAGTTAAAAAAAGAAGAAAAAGAAATAAAGCTTGTATAGGATTATTTTTGCTGCAACATTCTGCTCCAGAACAAAGAAGCCAAACTAACATGGTTTGTATTGTGACAGCTTTCTGAACTGTACAGGACTAGAGTGGTTTCATCAACAGATATGATTAGCTCTCTCATTTGCTCATGGTGATTACCTTCAAAAACTGTTGATTAAGACATTTCTGTCTCCCTCCATTCATCATTGCTTTTTGCTTAGGGATGGATGAATGCATGGCATGCAAAGCATAAGCAATGGCATAGACAGCACAGTAAACGCTGTAGCTATGGGCTGTCATGCTCATTTCAAAAACAGATGCAGGGAGAGTCTCCAGTTTCTCCTCCCCAGTGCAGGTGCTCTCATCCATCATGTCTCCGGAGGAACTTGGAAACCAGCAATCAAATGTCTGTTGCCAGAAGTCCATCAGAAAACCATCTTCTTTTTCCAAAGTAGGGTTCTTCATTTGAAGAAATTTCTGGAATCCCAACACCTCCTTTGAGTTAATAGCAAAAGAAACAGAGCCATGAATGAAATTAATATCCCAACTTCTTTGATATAGGAGTAATGTGAAATCCATATCTGCTGTCATAATCCAGATCTTTGCATTGTCTGATATATTCTCATACTTTGCAACTCTGAGCAAAATCATCAAATTAATTGAACTCTGAAATTCGCCATAAAAGATCACAGAATTGGCTGTGCTTTCCAAAGCAATTTGTGCTATTCTTTCTGTTCCTTCCATAGTTTCATTAATGTCATCGGAATGTGCTGTAAATAACATTTCTATGAAATCAAAACAGATTCCACTATTTGAAAACATGGGAAGAACCTTCTGTAGCGATGTCTCAGTTGCACTGTCAATATGAATATAAATCACCCCAATCCATGTCCACCTGAAATGTAGCAATAGCTGGATAATCCCCATATATTGATGATCACGATTGGGGAACATCCAGTGGAAGAAAACAGATTGGGTTTGGGCATTCACCTCCGGAGCAGAGCTATATGTAAGCTAAACAAAATTAAAGCAGAAAAGGGTAAGAGACAGTTCAGTAGAAAATCAAGGCATTTTTTGTTTTGTGCTGTGATACAGAAGAACATGAGAAGAGCCATGCTGGAGGTTGAACACAGCCATCAGGACTAGTAGCCATTCATAGACTTGGGGCAGCCTCCATAGTCATCAATTTGATTGGCTTTAAAAGGGGGTTGGATAAATTCCTGGAGGAGAAGGCTATCAATGGCTTCTAGCGCTGATGGCTATGTACTACCTTGAGTATCCAAGGCAGAGAGACTATATTACCCAAATTTCACTATGAACTGTTTGAAGAAGTGCTTCCTTTATGATGCCTGTCCTCTAATATAGAGTAAGATTCAATCCAAATTTGAATGTGTGCATTTTAATGTTTTGTTTTCAATTTTCAAAGAGACAATGCATGAATAAGGAAGGATTTCAAACCTTTTACGTTTCTGTATACATACTGGAATTACAAAGTCATAATCCTTAAATGGCGTCAGATAGGGTTAAGAGGATCATGCCATGCTGTACCGAGATAAATCGCTTTATCCATTTTTGTGTCTGCCACTTTCCTTACGTGATTGTGGCCAAAGGCTGACAACATGTAATAGACATGTAATAGAAATAATTGCAAGAAATAGCCAGACTGTCAGTAAGTAAATGCATGAATAGGTATTGGTTCATCCATAAACAATCTAAAGAAAAAAGGAACAGACATTCTGAATAAACAATCTAAAGGGGGAAAAAAGGAAGAAATAAACAATCTAAAGGGAAAAAATCTAAATATATATATATAAAAAAAGAAAGGCGGGAAACCTAAAATTGATCTATTTCAATTGCTTAAAACCAAAGAAGAAAGTGGGAATAAATAAACTGGACTGCAAGGAAGACCAAATAGATCTCAATTCCACAAATGCAATTGCAGGTTCTCAACCATTATTTACCCAAATTATAGCAGATCCAGATGTAATCATGCTTACAGCAGACCAACTGAAATCAATGGGACAAGTTAGAAATGATTAAATTATAATATAATATAAAGGTGGAGAGATTGCAATTTATGACTATTGAACTTCTTCCTCTTACACATCTGATAAAGTCACAGAGTCACAGTAAGAAAGGAACAATGGTAACAAGGTGTATCTGCCTCCAAAATTCCCTTTTAAAAGACTCGAGAAAGCACATAACCGTTAAGGAATGCTGCTCATAATAAATATACACATTTGAGCTTTCACCCCAGCACCCTAGAGGAAATACGTCCCTCTATGGCAGGCTGCATGAGTTTTTCAGCTGCTCAACCTCACATGGAAACAGGAGGAGTAGATATTGCCCTGAAGCAATTCTAAAAGCAGATATTAGCCAGCCTGAGCAAATAGCGTCTGTGTAATTACTTTGATTAAGCACAGAGCTTGAAGCTGAAAGGCCAAATGAGAGAATGAGACATCCTCACCATTTTTTCCTTAACTTTCTCAACCACTCCCAAGCAATAACAAGTAAAAATTGCCAACAAAATAGCAAGGTGACCATTTGGATCAGATGCTTTTTACTTCATTGATGGCTATGCTCCAGAGGAATATTACACACATGTCCCAGGGAGAAGGAATTTGTGCCATTCCAGGAGAGGCAATGACAAATCATAAGGTCTCATTACCAAGCATGCCAGGCCAGGAAAGAGGATGGAAGATTGTTAGGTCTACCAACACTCCTGCCTGCCCTTCTGGTGCTGCCTTCTTGGCCTAATCTACACCAAGCAGGATGTTGCACTATGGAAGCAGGATGAAAGTGGTATATAAAATACAGGAGCCACTCCAAGCAGGATATAGTGATATGAAAGCAGGATATAGCAGTATGATATTTGTCAATGGGCCCCAACAGTTGTCAGTGCACTTCAGTACCACTATAAAGCAGTAGTGTGGCTCCTGTATTTCATATAATGCTTTCATACCACTTTCATAGTGTAATATCATGCTTGGTGTAGATTAGGCTGCTGCCTTCTCGATGAAAGTCAAGAGACAAGGGGAAACTACACCAGAGTAAGGCATAGGAACATAAGGGCATAGGAAGCTGCCTTACACTGAGTCTGACCACTGGTCCTTCTAGCCAAGTATCGTCAACCATGACTGGCAGCAGTGTTTCAGATACAGTGCCCCTGCCCATACCTACCTGAGTATCCCAGGAAATGAACCTGGGATCATTTGCATAAAAAGCATATGCAGCTACAACTGAGTTACAGCCTCTCTTTAACAGGATGATGTAATACACAAAAAATAGCATAAACCCATACTTTTTTTAAAAAAGCTAGCAAGTAGTACAACACTACTTGTTACCTTCTCCCTATTATGGAACTCTTCTCCCTGTTATGGAAATGATCACACAGGCCTTTACCCCTGGATCAAATATGCTGCGAGAAGTGCATGCACATTTTTTTATAAAGTGACTGCTGCAGGGGCCATGCAACTTAAGTGTTTGAGAAATTATGAAGATCTTTCCCATTCTGCTAGCAGAATGTACATATCTGAAAAATGAAGTTCACTGAAGTTTGTATATCGTTATTTCACAAGGTCAAATGAATGATAAGGATTACTATTGTTTCCTTGGACAGGACATATAATAAGCCTACATAAACCAGTTGCTGGAGAACGTGGGTGGCTGGGTGCTGTTGAACCTATGCCCTCTTTTTGGATTCCTTGTCAACCAATGCTTGGCCTCTGTGTGAACAGAGTGCTGAACTAGATGGACCATTGCTATGGATGGACCATTGGTATGTGCTGAACTAGATGGACCATTGGGCTCTTCTTATGTCCCTGTTTGTCCTAGAGCATGCAACACATATTTCTTCACTTCAGTCACCCCTCTTTCTGTCTCCATTCAAGAACAACACACCTAAATGGCAAAGGAAGTCAGGATGTCTTCTTAAAGCTCCCCTGGTCCATGCACATGACTTACCTGGGGTAACTTGTAGATGCTCAGGACAGTTGCCGCGTCAAGGCAGTCGTTCGTGCTTGGCCCCCCAATGACGGCTATCAGATTGTTCTGGAGATGACATTTGTAGTTAGGGATGAATCTTCCCGGTTTGGAGAGAAGTTCCATTGTGGCAACGTAGGTATATTTTGGACTAAAATAGTTATTATAGATGTTGAAACCGAGTGTGACATTGGGTAAGATCTCAGGGTTTTCGTTAATCTCCTTAACAGCAAAAGCCAAAGCCAAAATGTGTTGGTAGCTCTGAGGCAGCACTCTGCAATGAGAAGCACATGCAGTCCAGCTCCTTCAGAACATGATGTTACCTAAACTGAGTTCAATGTGTGTTTCCTGACAACATTGGATACATTATTGGATGATGGAATCCCCTCGCTCCCTGTTCATACTTTGCATAAGGCTCTGAGGAGACATGGATTTCTACTATGGATATGAATCTATGTTTGCAGAATGTAAGATTAATTTACCACAATTACTAAGGTCACAGCTAGACCTAAGGTTTATCCTGGGATCATCCAGGGTTTGCCAATGCCTGAGCACTGGATCTCAGGCTTTGAGGAGACATGGATTTCTACTACGGATATGAATCTATGTTTGCAGAATGCAAGATTAATCTACCACAATTACTATAGTAATACTACCACCAATACTACTATAACTACTCCTACTGCACTAATACTTATGGAGTTTGAAAAGGTAGGATGTGTTTTTGAAAAGAAACAACAACACCCCAGGAATATGCTGTCTGTGGTATAGAATACACCAGTGAAGCAGTAGCCAGTCTAGGAAGTCAGCCTACATAGAACTGTTAAATGGACAGAAAAATATCCAACTTTTCCTTACATGAGCTCAACAACCATTTCCTCAAAGGGATGTTTTTTGAATGTTATCGGCTGAGAAACAAGGAAGATCTGGGAAATTATGCCACCAACGATGAGTTCTCCTGGTTGATAATACTTATGATTAATTTGAATAGGCACACTGCTTCTGCATTTAACAACCGGAATCCTGCAAACACTTTTTGGGAGCATCATTAATACCAATACCCCAAATACTACAATCATATATGACAACCGCCCTGCAAAAAAAAAGTTCACCAGTTCTGACATTATCGTCAGAGCCCCCCTGAATTGCACAACGTGACCAGTGATTATTTAGGTCACAGATTCAAAGCCAGGGCAGAAGAAAGTAAATTTTCAGACACTGGACTGATGGAGCATGTTTTTTTCTTTAGCCCCAATGCTGAACAGCACAGGTGATATTTAAAACATCCTTCGATCTTGATTTACAGCCACTACTAATGGCCGTTTGGACTCTCTAGGGAGATGGAAAAGCTCTAGAAATAATAGCAGTTAATTAGATAATTGCACCTACCCAGAGTTACAGGTTCTCTGCAAAATAGCAGAAGAAAACATGTTGATCATATATCTGCACATCTCTTCTCTTGCTTACCTCCATGGGGCAACTAAAGAGGTGAAGGTTTGTAAAAACTCTTCCCATAGCAAGGAAAAAAAGAGACCACTGAAGAGGAACCAATTTATAAAGTATGTGTTTGTCAAAGTTTTAGAGCTACTGAGACAATGTGAAAATTGAGCCAGTTTTTCAAAACGGGCCCCCTTTCAAATCCCAAAGAGAAGCTCCAGTTAGTCTGGAGCACCCAACCCCAACCAACTTCATCCCAAACCACTTCTGTATTGCCATGTCGAGATGTTCACCATCTTATTTTATTCAACCCCAATAAAGAAAAATATGTTGATGTCCTTCTATATTTTAATTCAAAATATGTTACTCCATGTTACTCCACAAAGACGAGAACCTCCTGAAGGAAGTAGAAGAAGCACAGGGACTGTTAGGGAAGCTGTCGACATAGGGCATGGCTAGACGATGGGGTGGGTGGGGGAGGGGGATGATTTTGCAATATGCTAACAGTGAGATCATCCCCCTCTGTCTACGTGCAGCACATGACATCCTGGGAGGAGGAGGACGTGATGCCTGCCATTTTGTGGAGCTTTTTTGTATTGAAAAAGAACGCAGGAGCGCTCCTCTGAAAAACATGAGGTTTTGTTTTGGTTTTTTTTAAAAAAAAAAAAAACCTCCCATTTTCCAATGGGCATGGAGCTCCTGAAAAGCTCTGTGCCCTGTGACTGGGTCCAGGCTCCTCGCGGTTACTCATGAGGAGCTGGGATGAAACTGTGATGGCAGTCTACATGTCCCATGGTCTCTGGGTCATCTCGAGGCTGCAGGAAAAAAAGCACTGAAAGCATAGGGTGAGACCCAGGGCAAGGGAGGGTTCATCCCTCCCTGCTCCCAGGATCCCCTGTGCCTCGTGTGGACACACAGGGACAATCCCGCGATGATCCCCTGGATATCGCCCTTATTTTATTTTATTTTATTTTATTTTATTTTATTTATTTATTGCATTTTTATACCGCCCAATAGCCCACTCAAACCCAACCGTCTCCGGCTCCCGGCTCCCTGGATCTCTATATCGCCCAATAGCCGAAGCTCCCCGGGTGGTTCACAAAAAATAAAACCATTCTTAGTATAAAACAAACAGTATAAAAACATGATATAAAATACATGTTAAAAAGTGATTAAAAACATACCGCTTTCTTTGCTGTGGCACCCCGGTTGTGGAATGAGCTCCCCAGAGAGGTCCGCCTGGTGCCTACACTGTACTCTTTTCATTGCCAGCTGAAGACCTTTTTATTCTCTCAGTATTTTAACACTTAATTTTAACTTAAATTTAAATTTTACTGTTCTAACTCTGTATTTTAATCTTATATCAATTTTGCTGCGTGATTTTATCCTGGTTGTGCTTTTTATACTGTATTTTGTATTTGTATTTTTAACCTGTTGGTTGTTTTATTATGGTTTTAATTTTTGTGAACCACCCAGAGAGCTTCGGCTATTGGGCGGTATAAAAATGTAATAAATAAATAAATAAATAAATAATACCACACATGATTAAAATGTCTTTAAAACATCCTTAAAACGTCCTTAAAACATTCTAAAATTTCACTGGATAGGCCTGCCGGAATAGATCAGTCTTTATTGCTTTTTTAAACTCTAAAAGACTGCCCTGTCTAGACATGCCAACAGTATCACAGTTAACTGCATAATTATGGCTAGATAGTCACCTAATCAGAGTTACAGATTCTCTGAAAAAAAAACCCATAAGAAAACATGATTATCATATCTCTTTAGATGTATTATCCCATTTACTTCAACATGGCAACAAGAGACATGCAGGTTTCTAATAACCCATCCCATAGAAAGAAAGAAAAAAATGAACATGTAAGATTTACTACTATCCAATATGTGTTTGTCAAGGCGGCTCTAAATTTTGCACAGCGTGAAAATTGAGCCAGCTTTTCAAAACTAAAATTCAATACCGCTATAAAGCCGTAGCGTGGCTCCTGACTTTTGTATACCTCTTTCATACCACTTTCATAGTGGAATATCCTGCTTGGTGTAGATGTGGCCAAAATCAGAAATGAAAACCGCAAGAGTACTTACCCCCACCCCCCATTTTCTCTTGTCAAGTTCTGACAGTCACCATTGTCTTCTTTTCAACGATTTTATTTTTTAATATCTAAATACATTGGTTCAACAACAACAAAAGTTCTTAAAATAAGCACAGGAACATTCTCTGGTTTATCATGATAGCAGCAAAAGTCACAAAAGCTTTTAATAATCCATCCCATAGCAAGAAAAGAAAAAGGAATGCAAAAGTGGCTCCAAATTATGAACAATGTGCACACTGGGCCACCTTTTCAAAAATTGAAATACTTATTTGAAAATGAAACTTAAATTACAATGGGGCACTTGAAGTACACCCCTACACACAAACACACACACACCATTCATATTTTCAACTTCAGACATATTTTTTTGAATTTTGTGAAAGCATCTGGCTTATCTCTGCTGGAAAGAAGATGCTTTACTAGATGAACATTTGGTGTGATCCATCCAAGACATTTTTACATTGTCATTGGTTGCTGTGGCTGCCAAAATGGCACACTTCCCACCACTGTGTTAAAGACCCCATTAATGCCCTGAAATAGGGTGACCATATTTGGGAAACCAAAAAAGAGGACACCTAGTGTGTGTGGGGGGAAGCAGCTTTCTGAGTCCTGCAGAAAGTACGTTATTCCCCCGCCACCTTAAAGAACCCGATTGGAGTGGAGGAGGGGAAAGGATTTCATTCTGCACCACCACCATCCACTCCAATTGGGGCCTTTTCTATAAAGTCCACGAATGACCCACTTTCCCCTTTAAGACCTCAATTGGAGCTCGGGGTGGGGGAATGATGTGCCTCAAGAAAGCATGTCACTCCCTCCTGCCATGCTAATGGCAGCCTTAAAGGGGAAGGTGTGTCATTCCAGGACATTATTGAAAATTATAGAAAATCCCCCCTGACACCATGGAAAGAACAAAAACCAGGACAAATCCGGGGAAATCCTGACAGTTGGTCACCCTACCTGAAAAGGCCTTATAACCATGCCAGGCTTGCGTGGGTGTAGGGAGGCAATTGTGGGGGAGGGAGAGAGACGAGTGGAGGCTCGCCATAGGCTGCATCCATGTGGTGCCACCAATGCGGGGAGGGGACTGGAAACCCTATTTATGGAGTGATTCTCCTCCCCAGCCCTCTCTTTGTCTTTTGTGGTGGCGCCCTCCCTCCCTCTAGACAGTGTGGGTTCACCGGTTTATCTCAAAGAGCTAGCTCTTCAGTACAAGCCTTTTTCTGCAGCCTCAAAGTCATAAACTAGCCTGGCCCACAAAGTACAGACAGGCTACAGCTGGCAAAATGTGGATCATGACGTTTTACTGCTTTTGCCTGTGTTGTTTAGCATAAAGTATTAAGGTTTGCAGAGTTAAAAGGTAGTACTCACTGTGTGTTTGTTGCAGATTGGTGAGTATGGGACATAAAAGGGTTAATGAGGGCTGGATGGAAGGTGAGTGCTGATTGGATGTTTGTGTAGAGTGCTTGGATTGGCTGTGTGAGAAGGGGAGGAGCTCAATATTCTTTGTTTCCTAACTGGTTTGGGGAGGAGATGTACATGTTTGGTAAGCCTAATGATTTGAAGGATCCTTATGACCAGTAAGTACCATAGGCCAGTTTGCAGTTGTTGTTTATTTTCTTTGTAGGGTGCAATTCTAGAATTCTTGTAACTTTTATTTATGTATCATTTTTATAGACCTTATCCCCATTTTCCTGTAAATTGTAAATAAACTAACTAGTTCAAATATATGTACTGCCATATCACGTTGGGGTCAGTGCTGAATCCAATGAGAATCTGACCAACATTTCTGAGCCGTTGGTTTGGTTTATGCCGTTGGTTTGGTCCCTGCTTCTTTAGCTCAGGAGATCCTACATCTTGGAAGATCGTCCAAGTCCCAGGTGGGATTGGAAAGGAGGTGGCAACACTGGTGGCAGCACAATAAGACATGGCTGAAAATAGTCACATAGCTCTGTGTCTTCCTTTACAGATAGCTGTGAGGTGGAACTTCCAGAGATAGAGCCTAGCCCTGTCCAGAAAACAAGGACACCCCCATATCACTCCCTGCCCTCCATCTATGACTCCCAATCTTGAGGGTCTACCTCATGATTCCCAGCTTCCTCAATACCAAGATGGTGGCCCCATTCAGAAGACCTTAAACCATGGCTTTAAACTTGATGGTTAAGCCAGAAAGCTGGGCTGTGTTCAGAAGACACCTTAAACCATGGCTTTAACTGGTGAATAAAGCAAAAGGCCTTCTTCACCATGGTTAAATCCATGGTTTAAGGTATCTTCTGAATGGGCCTTCTGTGTTAGTAATTTTTAAAGGGTTCACTTCTTAGCCTGAGGTTTCCATGAAATAGTTGAAATTTGCCCCAAGTTTTTCAAGACTCTGTATTTGAAAAATATATAGAACTGTATATTAATGCTAAAATGTAATTTCTCTTCCTAACACGGGTCATTAACAATGTATGTAGGATTATCAGCCTTGCAAGGCATCTCAGCGAACTTAAGAAGTCCCATTATTTGTGAGAATATTTGTCCTTCTAATCGAATATTCTTAGCTGTGAATGACAAAACCAAGAAAGATGCATGTTGGAACTTAAAAATGGACACATTTATTTTGGGATATATTTTCATAGACCAAAGTCCACTTCATCACATGCAGTAAATAATTCCAATTGTTGGCAAGCATATATCAACTACACACTGAATAACATGTTGGTTCGGGGATTTTGATTTTGTTGTTAATAGGTTTGGATATGCAGTGTCTTCCAAGTTGAAATTTTATTCATTTTTTCCTCTTTATTAGATGTTCCTTTTTATTCAGATAAGGCCTCAACATAATAATGTACCATTTTGGGAAAAAGACACAACCAGTAACCCAGCACTAGAGGACAAGATGGAGAAGACCTCCATGGCCACCATGTATTTCCCTTTGGTGCTCAGGTAGGATGGAACAATAGACAACCAGACACTGCAAAACATCAGCATGCTGAAGGTGATAAACTTTGCTTCATTAAAACTGTCTGGCAACTTTCTGGCAAGAAAATCCACAGGGAAGCTTATGATGGACAGAAATCACATGTAGCCCAGGACACAGTGAAACATGATGGCAGAGGCTTCACTGCATTCTGCTACAATCTGTCCCATTGAGGACTGCATGTCCAAATCTGAGAATGGAGGAAAGGTCCCAAGTCACAGCATGCAAATACCTCCTTGGATCAAAGAGGAGAAAAGGACAATGGAGAAAGCCAGCCCTTTTCCCCATCCAGTTCCTCAGGTTGGGCCCTGGTTTGGTGGACATGAAAGCGAGAACCACAGTGATGGTTTTGGCCAACACACAAGAAACAGCCTGAGAAGATGATGCCAAAAGAAGCTTGCCAGACAAGGCAGCTTACTGTACTGATTTCTTCTTCATTTATTGATTAGATAGATAGATAGTATACAGTGCCTTCCAAACTTATTTTTTATTCATTTGTTTCTCTTTATCAGCTGCTCCTTTTTGTTCAGATCAGGCCAAAAGATGATGATGTAGCATTTAGGAAAAAAGACACAGCCCAATAACCCAGCACTGGAGGACAAGATGGAGAAGACCTCCACAGCCACCATGTATTTCCCTTTAGTGCTCAGGTAAGTTGGAACAAAAGACAACCAGACACTGCAAAAGAGCAACATGCTGAATGTGATGGACTTGGTTTCCTGGAAATTGTCTGGCAACTTCCTGGATAGGAATGCCACTGTAAAACTGGCAATAGCCAGGAAGCCCATAAAGCCCAAGACACAATAGAACATTGCAACTGACCCTTCATTGCATTCCATGGTTATTTCACTCATTACTGAGTGCATATCAAAATCTGGGAATGGGGGAGAAGTTGCCAGCCACACAGTACAAATCACAGCTTGAATAAGGGAGCAGGAAAGAATAATGGAATATGACAGCTGTTTCCCCATCCACTTCCTCATCCGAGATCCTGGCTTAGTGGCCATGAAGGCTAGAACCACAGTGATGGTTTTGGCCAGCATGCAAGAAACAGCCACCGAGAAGATGATGCCAAAAGCAGTTTGCCGAAAGAGACATGTCACCTTTGAAGGTCGGCCAATGAAGAGCAAAGCACAAAGGAAAGAGAGCAGGAGGGAGATGAGAAGGGTATAGGAGATGTTCCGGTTGTTGGCTTTGACAATAGGGGTGTCATGGTACTTCATGAAAGTTCGTAGCACCAAAACTGTGATGACAAAAAGCAAAAGAGCTGAAGTGGCCAAGCTGGTCCCCAAAGGTTCTTTATAAGTTAGGTAAGTTATATACTTTGGAGTGCATGAATCCTGGTCTTTGTTGGGATAATAACCCTCTTGACACTGAAAGCAGTCATCCATGTCTGGAAGAGCAAATGTTCATATCAATACAAGATAAAGTGGAAAATCCTCCATATAATCTTGGCTGAATAATATTACATAGCTGTTCATGAGGGTTGTAAGTTCTTTCCCTCTATCTCCTACAACTATATTTATACTGGAAGAGACTAGATGTACATTTTTTTTAGGAATATAGTGAAGAAGGTAACCTAAACTAGGGCTGTGCTCTGCTCCGAATTGGGAGTGGAGTGAGCCGATCCTCATCCACTAAGGGCAGATCCGAATTGGGACGGGGGAGCCACAAATCTTGATCCGACCTACCTACAGAAATCCATGGGTTTCATATGATTGTGTAACCACCTCAGAGAGACAATCTTGCCAGGTAATTATGTAAATCAGCCAGCACACAACCAGGTTGCACTGGGTGGTTAATGAGCCATATTGGCTTATTCATCACCCCATAGTTATGCAACCTGGGCCTTTCTGTCCAGCGTAAAAGTTATCAACTGAATTATGAATCTTTTCAAACTTTTGGAAAATGAGTGTTTATACACCTTGATGGCTAAAACTGGAACACAGCAATATATCTTCCATAAACTTTGTACTCTATGTATCTTACCTATCTGGTCTGAAAACTTCCCTTCTGGACATGGAAGGCAATCATAGCAGCAAAATGGCTTCCCTTCCTTCTTTGTTTTCCTATATCCTGAATGGCAGTGATCATTGCACACAGAAATGGGCTGTGTCTGTCCATAAGAGAATACAGTTTTAACATTCACAAACTATTTTGGCAAAGGACACATATCACATCCTCACATATGCCCCATTTCTGCAAGAGCATTTTTTTTTTATTTGTTAAGGAAATCCATATGGAAATCTGCACACGGTTTCTGCAATGAATGCCTTAATCCACATATTCTGTGTACATTTTTAAACATATAGACTTTTGGATGTGCCCATCCATTGACTTGGCTTAGCAGCCTCAGGCCTCAGTAAGTAAGGAATCTTGCCAAAACCTCCTCCAGTCAGACACAGGTAGCCTTGAATCTTCTAATCACTATGCTATAGATGGGGTTTGTGGTTTGTTATTTGGGAAGAGTTCTAACCTACTGGGCTGTGGGACTCATCAGCTTGATAGGATCATCTTTTGGGCTAGCCTGGGACATGTGCTTGAAACAGTGGGCCCTGGGAGAGGGTGGCACTCCACTTTCACATCAAGGTAAGAATTAAGGGAATTCACTGGGATTAGGTATCACCTCTTCACTTTGCCACAGTTTGGTTTACACAGAAGTGAAACAGAATAGCTGCCTGGAAGATCTTGAGATATTAAACTCTCCATGCTGTACATCTTTTTAACAGATCTGAGTTGGCAGCCAGGGACCATTTTGCGTCCTCCACAATGCCATAAGCATAATATAATTCCAGGATATTGTTGGGCCAGAAAGGATGGTGGCCACCACAATAAAAATAGGCGAAGAATATTGATATTCAGAGAATATTAAAAATAAATAAATCTCAGAATGTACTGCAAAAAAAGAAAAGAAAATCTGTGAAATTTTGCCTTAAATCTGATAGAAAATAAAAAGAACAATTTGATAGTGAACAGCGATATTTCACTTTCTGAACATGAAAAACAAGGCATTTTGGAAAATGGCCATTTCTGCAGAACACCTGCAGAATGTATTGGTAACTAGGGACCATTTTGAATTCTGCACAATGTCCCATACCTAGCATAATTCCAAGATATTGTTAGAGCGGGGAAGATGGTTTCTTCCACAAACAAAAAAGATGGAGAATATTGATATCCAGAGAAAAAGAAAACTGAGAATGTAGGAAACAGTGCTATTTCAATTTCTGAAACTGAACCACATTTCAACATTGAGTCAATATGCAAATATATGTTAAAATGACATGGAGCCTACCTGATTAGGTATGCTGGGCCATACGATGTTATCTGCAGAAATGGCAAACTGTCCGTCTGGGGTTGCCTGTAGGTCTATACTTCCAACCTTGACTCTAAGGAAGGACTGGTTTGGGAATTTGACCCAGTTGATAATATCAAATCCAGTTACTAATTCCCCATTTTGGTCGAAGGAAATCTTTTCTCCAGCACTGTTGTTAAAGTGGACATTTCTCAGAAAGTAATGGAGCTAAATAGGAGGGGAAAAGAGGCTGTAACGAAAAAAATTTGGAAACATATACTATCTCTTTGTATAATATATTCTCAGGGCTCATCTACACCAAGCAGGATATTCCACTGTGAAAATGGTATGAAAGTGGTATATAAAAGGCAGGAGCCACACTACTGCTTTATAGAGGTATTGAAGTACACTGCAGGATTTACATTATTGCTGTATAGTGGTACTGAAGTGCACTGACAACTATTGGGGCCCATGACACATCTACATCAAGTAGGATGTAACACTGTGAAAGCAGTATGAAAACAGTGTATGGTAGGTTTCACAGTATTGTCAGTACACTTCAATGCTACTATAAAACAGTAGACTCATAGGATAGTAGAGTTGGAAGGGGCCTACAAGGCCATCAAGTCCAACCCCCTGCTCATCTACCTGAAAGCATAACTGACAGTCGTGTGGTTCCTGCCTTTTATATACCACTTTCATACCACTTTCATAGTGGAATATCTTGCTTGGTGTAGATGAACCCTCAGATGAGGTCTGTGATTAGTAGTGCTTTTAAAAGCTTTATGTGAACTAATAACATGATTGGTAACAGTTCAGGGAATAAAAGTGGTAGATACTTTCAGAATACAACTAGTAGTTTTTTTATGCTCCTGCTGTCATTGTCGTTGTTGCTGCTGCTGCTGCTGCTAATAATAATAATAATAATAATAATAATAATAATAATAATAATTTCATCTCTTTACATAACAATTTACAGGCTCACTATGGGAAAAGAAACATAAGACACAGTTCATTGAAGGCTTCCAATCTAGTGAACGTAACACCCAAAGAAGACTGATTAACCGGGGGGGGGGGGGAAATAAAGATCATTGCTTACCTAAGTTCTGGTAACTGGCTTTTAAGTGGAGAGGAATCTTAGGACTAATGTACACCAAGCAGGATATTGTACCATGAAAGCAGTATATAAAAGGCAGGAGCCACACTACTGCTTCATAGTGGTACTGAAGTGCACTGACAACTGTTGGGGCCCATTGACACATACCATATAATGCTTCCATACCACTATATCCTGCTTGGTGTGGATTAGGCCCTAGACATGCTCTGGCCCACCCTAAATTTCAAGTGGGTGTTTTGATGGTTGACTATCATAACAGATATTCTCTGAATTTGAAACCATTTATTTAATTTGGGCAAAATAAGGCACACCATAATACAGATGCACCATGCTTATTTCATTGACAGTAACACCCACAAAACAAACACATATGTATAGGACTAGGGACAGCGTACATCTGTCGGACCAAAGCAATGACATATTTTTGAGTGATCTGCAAGGGGGTCTCATGAATATAATCTTAGCTAGGTGGGGGAGTGACTAATCAAATTTCTTGTCGCCCCCTACGTATGGGCATCCAGAGGGATTGCGAATTGGTGAGCATTCACAGGCGCTGTTCAAGGTGACTGGTAGGATCTGAGGCTCCCAGCTTTGAGCCTCACGGCCTAGCTAGGGAGATAAGGCTTACCTTTGGGGCCAACCCTACTCACCCACTCTGAACCTTGCGGTCTGAGTTGGGGATGACAAAGGAAGGTCTCCCTACCCCACAAGGGGCAGGCCAGTGGGAAGACGAATGGTGCATCGCCTGCCCCCTGGCCATGAATTGCTTGCCTGACATGATGGGCGTGTAAGCAGGCCATGCTGGATGCCCGATAGGTTTTCAACCCCCTTTGCAGATCGCTAAATAAATACATAGCCCTGTTTAAACCCAGCTATTGTTGTCTGTCTCGTTATTTATCTACCTATGCACCACAATAGATACAGAGAGCTGTCCAATTTGCTCCTGGAGATTACCTTCCATAACTGATGATTATGATATTTCTGTTTCCCAACATTAACCATAGCTCTGTGATTAGGTGTGGATGAATGCATAGAATCCAAAGCATGTGCAATGGCATAGAGAGCATTGTAGATGCTGTAGCTGTGCACTGTCATGTTCATTTCAAAAACAGATGCAGGAAGGGTCTCCAGTTTCTCCTCCCCAGTGCAGATGCTCTCATCCATCATGCCCCCAGAGGAACTTGGCAACCAGCAATCAAATGCCTGTTGCCAGAAGTCCATCAGGAAACCATCCTCTTTTTCCAATATAGGGTTCCTCATTTGAAGAAATTTCTGGAATCCCAACACCTCCTTTGAGTGAATTGCAAGGGATATAGAACCATGGATGAAATTCATATCCCAACTTCTTTGAAGTGGAAGCGATGTGAAATCTACATCTGCTGTCATAAGCCAGACCTTTGCTTTCTCTGGTACATCCCCAAACTTTGCAGCTCTGAGCAAAACCAACAAATTTATCATACTGTGAAATTCACCATGAAAAATCACTGTGTTGGCTGTGCTCTTCATGGCAATACTTATTGTTTTATGTGTTCCCTCCAACATTTCATTCATGTCATTGGAATGCACAGTAAGCATTTTTTCTATAAAGTCAAAACAGATACCGCTCTTGGAAAACATGGGAAGAACACTACGCAGCAGTGTCTCAGTTACACTACCAAGATTAAGGTAAATCACCCCAATCCATATCCACCCAAAATGGAGCAATAGCCGGATAATCCCCCTATATTGATGGTACCCATTTGGGAACATCCAGTGGAAGAAAAATGCTTGGGTATTAAAATACATCTCCAGAGCAGAGCTATATGTGAGCTAAAGAAAACGAAGTAAAGCAGGAAAAGATTAGAAACATTTTGCCATTAAATCAAATTAGGTTGTTTCTTTTTGCAGTAATATACTTCAATGTCTCCCCCATCATGTTGTATGAGATCCCATCCAGCCTTTGTGTATTTTGAATTTGTATCATGAATGACAAAATGTCTAAATAGGGAGGATTTAACGTCTTCTACATTTCTGTGCATATGATGGAATTAATATGCCATAATCCATACGTGCCGATAGAGGAGATTGAGGGGTTCAAGCAGTCCCCTCCCTTGAAAAATTACTTAAGATAGTTGTGTGTCACTTTTCTTACATGCTTGTGCCCAATGGGGCTTACAACATATCAAATGAAAATCTGTAAATATGTCAGTTCAGAATGCATAATCGGAACAATTAGAAGCAGCAGCCAAACTGTCAGTTAGTAAACACATCAAAAAGTATCAATTTATCCATACAGTTTTGCTATAAGAAATGCAAACAAACTGATCAAGTCCATCAGCTTACAATTAAAGATGAGACAGAAGAAAGTCTGACACAGAATTTATTCTTAAAAATGTACAATATACAAGATCCAAATAGATCTTCATTCCACAAATGCAATGACAGGTTCTCCACTATAAACTACACTATAGTACATACAGATTTAGTCATATTCTGAGTAGACACATTAAGATAAATGACACTTAAATTAGTCATGTTTAAATTCTCATTGATTTCAGTAGATCTACTGTAACGAAGTATGAATCCAACAACATTTGATAAAGATAATGATAATGATGACAACAAAGACGACGACGATGATGATCCAAACAACGTTGTATTAAACAATACAGATAAGCCAACCTAGTCCAATAGCTGAAAAAGGAAATGCAAGACTGAATAAAGCCCTCACAGAAAGAAAAAAAGAACCTACAAGGATACATAGACCTCCATTTCAGAAAGACAATGTGGGTTTCTTGACCTGCAACCTAAAAAACATTGGTTGGCAGCCTGACTTTCCCCCTCACTTTTCAACTCTCACCAGGGCTTCCTGTCTGAGTCCGTTCCCCATCTCTCACCTGGACAGATGGAGGTAGCCATCGTCCTTCAAGCCCCACATACTGTACATTCATGATTTTGATAATACCCATAATCTCTCCACCAGCACTGTCCTAACAGCTGCACATTTTTTGGGGATCCAAAGTAGTAGGGTTGAAGTGAGGGAGGTAGAATGGTTGAGCCCATAAATTCACTCCACCATATACTACTTTCCTTATCAAAGGTGAGATCCTTGTGGTCACTTGATGGGGAAAATACTCATGGAGGAAAGGCAATTGTCTATCACAGGCAGAGCAAGTGTTTCACCTGTCCAACCCCACAAAGATACAAAGGAAGTAGATATTGTCCTGGTTCGGACCTTAATGCATTCCATTAACCATTTTGTGGTTAAGCAGCATGGTTTAGCATGTTGTCTGCACCAGGCCATTGTCCCGAAGTAATTACAAAAACTGTTAATAGTAAGGCTGGATTTGGCAAATAATATCAACAGAACGCTGGGTGTGTTCCTATGCAGGTTTAAACAGAAAGAAGTCCTACAACTCCCAGAATTCTGGGAACTGTAGGCCCCTTTTTGTCCAAAGATGCATGAGATTGTGGCTTATATACTTAAGTTAAGTGCAGACCTGGAAGCTGAAAAAGCGAACAACAAAAGCAGACTTCATGACTACTTCAAACTTTTTCAACATTTCCAAAATGAACTATTAGATCTGTCCTAGGTGATTTCATTGATGACCAGCCTCCAGTAGGCATGCTAAACATGTTCCAGGCAGAAGTAATACACAACATTAGGAAATTATAATACTTAAAATAATCTAATAACTAGCATGTTCCACAGACTGAATCCTTCACCCTCATATGCAAATGATAAGGGAAACCTGTACGATGGTTCACCATTCAAACATGCTTCGTGATGTGGTACAGTACATGAAAACCTTTAGTAATTGATTTTGCTGGCGGAGCTAAGAAACATGACATTTTGAGAGCATAGAAATGTGAAAAAGAAATAGTCAGATGTGAAAAAGAAATAGAAATGGAGATGTTGTTTTTATTACCACTCTATTCTAATACTCACTCGTCTTTCTCTGTCCATCCAAGACAACACTTCTAAAAGGCATGGAAGTTGGGATGTCTTTTTAAAGGTCCCTGCTTTATGCACTCAATTTACCTGTGAGAACTTGTAGTTGCTCAGGACAGTTGCCATGTCGAGACAATCATTAGTGTTTGGACCCCCAATGACTGCTACCAGATCGTTCTGGAGATCACATTTGTAGTTCGGCATGAATCTGCCCGGTGTGGATAGAAGTTCCATTGTGGCAACATAGGTATATTTTGGACTAAAATAGTTATTATAGATATTGAAACCGAGAGTGACATTGGGTAAAACCTGTGGATTTTCATTAATCTGTTTTACAGCAAAAGCCAAAGCCAAGATGTGTTGGTAGATCTGAGTCACGGACCTGCAATGAGAAGTACAAGCAGTCCAGCTGCTTCAGAAGGAGATATTGGCTTCAGGATGGGCAAAGATCTTAAATTTGCTTTCTCCTGCATTCATTTAAAACAACAACAGCAACAGCAAAATCTTTCTTTCCCAAACGTGAAGAAATTGTGATTTTTGCCAATTTTGTATTTTTAAAAAATGAACTGAAATTAAATTCTCACCCATCTGCACCAGCCAGATTCACTATGTACAGCTATTCCCACAGTACGGAGAAAAGCATGTTGTACCTGCCTGGCAAATAGCTGTTAAAGATGAGCAGCTTGTCAGGAAAAGATGGGAACCCCAATTCAGCACTTCAGTTGTTGAATAAAAATGGGAGACAAACTCAAAGCCTTGGGACATGATGGACAAATCTGACAGAGTCAATTCTCCCACATTTGCATTCTTTAAAGAACTGGCAAATTCCCTCGTGTCAATTTTGGAGAATATGTTTTGGTAAATTCTTATTGAAACTGAACTGAACTTACATTAATAATCAGAGAAACGACAACATCTAGGTTTATAACTGAATGGAAACCTTTCACAGACATTTTGCAAGGACTAGAAAAAATGTGTTTATCTGTGAATTCAATGAATGAGAAGAATTCATTAAAATGAATGAAAGAGAGAAACTCATTTTTTAAAATTATAGAGTAAGAGAAAATATTGTTACATTTTTTTTGATGGGGAGGTAATCAGAAGTCCATCTTAATTGTGTTTGTTTTGTATGTATTTATGTTGATGTTTGATTTTGGTGTGGTTTTTTTTTTTGGTAATGTTTATATGTTTGTTTTGTTTGTGTTCTAGAAAATAATGAAACATTTAAAATGGGGGGGACGGGACTGAACTGACCTTCTCACCCAACCCTATGTTAGCTATATTTCAGGTCGATAAATGTCTCTTGACAACATTGTACAGAGGTAGAATGTATGGCCCCAGTCCAAGGAGGAGTGGAGACACTCAGCAGGCCCTTGATTTTTCAAAACAGCAACAGAGTGTAGCCATGTCTTTGGACAGAATGTTTTACTGCTGAAGCAAAAAGCAAAAACAGTCATTCTTGGGGTTTAATATTGGGTCATGGAAATCTCCCCCTCTCCCTGCCCATTGGTTACGATGGTCTTTGAGGAAGGCTGGATTGCTACTAGGAATATTCTTTCATGTCTACACAGTGCAAAGTGAATTTACTTCTGTTATGTGATTAATAAAACTACAATTACTACTGCTACAACTTCCCCTATGGCCACTAATACCCACTGAGTAAGCAGGGACAGGATGTTTTTTGAAAAGAAAGAGAAAGGTACTACGGGAGGCATTGCCCACACAACTGAAGCAATAGCCAGTCTTGAGAACTGGCATACAAGAGGGATATCACGGTTAAAATTTCCAATTCCTTACAAGAACTCAACAATCATCTCCTCAAAGGGATGTTTTGTGAAGGTTATCGGCTCAGAAGCAAGGAACATCTGAGAAATTATGCCACCAACAATGAGATCTCCTGGTTGATAATACTTATGAAGAATGGGAAAAGACTCAGTGCTTCTACATTTAACAGCAGAAACAGTGCAAATGTTCTTCGGAAGCAGTATTAACACAAATACCCCCAATACTACCATCATATACAAACATCTCCCTGCAAAAAAACAATTCACGAGTTTCCGCATTATCCTCAGAGCAGTCTTCAATTTCAGAGCTATTCCAATGGCAGATTTAAAGTTTGAGCAATACAGAATAATGTCTGAGCCACTGAGCTGATGGAGCCGTATCTCTTAGTAACGCCTGCTCTGAAGGAGCACAGGAGATATAACAGGTGTCCTTAAATCTTGATTTACAGTATTGCTAATGACCATTTGGGCCACAAGGGGATTGGAGAACATGCAGAAATAATCACAGTTATTTTGAATAATGATGGACGAGATAATCACCTATTCACAATTATAGGTTGTCTGCAAAATTACAGAAGAAAACTTGTTCATTAAGTCTCTGCAGATGTATTCGCTGAGGCAACAAGAGGCATGAAGCTTTGCAATAACCCATCCCATAACAAGAAATAGTAATAACAGTAGCAACAACACAATTGTGTCACTAGTCTCCAATATGTGTTTGCCATTGAGGCTCTAAATTTTTCACAGTGAAAAAAGTGATCCGTTTTTTCAAAACCTGAATTCTCTAAAATCACCAAGGGAAGCTTCAATTACGAACTCCCTTTTTTGAATTGCCAAGTCCAGATTTTCACTTTCATCTTCTGTACAACTCCACTGAAGTAAAATGGGTTGATAACTTTCTATTTTTAAAAAATAGTATAATGCCTTAGTTCAGAAAAAAAACTCTTGAAAAATGTACAGGAGGGGGAAAATATACATCATAGGTGTGTGCAGATATAAGTTTATTCAACTCAAAACTCAATGCCTTTAGGCTACACTTATTGGCCCTCTTCAGAAGACATAGCCAAGGCAAGGGTGGAACCAAGTAATCTTCTACAATACTATTATTAGTAAAAGTTTTATTAAAGTGCCAGGTGCCTACGCGTTTCGAACGGGGTTGCGTTCTTCCTCAGGGCTTTATAACATTAGTGCAGTTGTCTGTAGAAGCTGCTAGGCTAGCATGATACAGAAAGAAGCGAGATATATGGGGAAAAGAGATCTCACTTCTTTCTGTATCATTCTAGCTTAGCAGCTTCTACAGACAACTGCACTAACATTATAAAGCCCTGAGGAAGAACGCAACTGCGTTCGAAATGCGTAGGCACCTGGCACTTTAATAAAACTTTTACTAATAATAGTATTGTAGAAGATTACTTGGTTCCACCCTTGCCTTTGGCTATTTTTTACTCCCCTATGGGGTTTTCCTTGCTTTCGCACTTCCTATTCAGAAGACACCTTAAACCATTGCTTTAACCATGGTTGTTAAGCCAGAAAGCCGGGCCATGTTCAGAAGACACCTTAAACCATTAAAGCCATGGTTTAAGGTGTCTTCTGAACACGACCCGGATTTCTGGCTTAACTACTGTGGTTAAAGCCATGGTTTAAGGTGTCTTCTGAATGGGGCCACTATCTACCACTGTGAGATTAACTCAAGGCTATCCTACATGCAACCCTCAGCATCAGAGGCAGTAAGCTTATATACACTCATATTTGGAGAACATATGTGGGAGGGAGCTGTTGAACCATGTCCTGCTTGAGGTTCCCTTGTCGACAGCTGATTGGTCAATGTGTGAACAGAATGCCGGACTAGATGGACCCTTGTTATGATCCAGCATCAGGACTCTTCTTATATCTTTATGGTCTAAAAGGAAAATGTTGAAAGGAAAAGGAAAATGTTGTTTCCCTTCTCTTGATTATTATCTTATACTGCACTGCGTGAGAAGAGTGCATCCACTGAATTAGAATAGGCTGGTATGGTATCTATTTCTGATGTTCACTATGTGAGTGCCATTGGACCTGTTCAGAAGACACTTTAAAACCTGCTGGTTAAGGCTTTTGGTTAAGCAGCAGGGTTTAAGGTGTCTTGTGAGATGTGTTTTATTTATTTGTTTGTTTATTATTACATTTTTATATTACCCATCAGCTGAAGCACTCTGGGCAGTGCACAATTAAAAAACATACAATATAACAAGTATAAATTTAAAACATTAAAAGGTTAAAAATGCAATATAAAACCAGCTACATTAAAAACCAAGGAAAGTCTGTGTAAAAAGGTATGTCTTCAGTAGGTGTTTAAAAAATGTTATGATTTCTGCCTAACCATGGAGTGGCATGATTCCTGAACAGGGGAGACTCTACACTGCAGGTTTTACTCATTTTCCAGCCCTATTTTCATCTTTAATCTCAGCTATTTAACTTTAACCATATTTTGTTCCATGTTAGTTAACCTAACTTCCATATGTTTCTAGCACACCTTGTGGTTTCCACAGTCTTAACAAATGCTTAAATATTTCAGCAATACACCTACAGTCTGCTAGCCTATGTAGGGGCTAGTTCCAGTTTCATACTAAGGGCCAGAGTGCAAAAACAGACAGACAGGGAGAGGGGGAGAGGAGAGAAAGAGAGAGAGGGAAATGCTACACAACAGAGGCTGAAGAAAAGCTGCAGAAAGATCAGAGATGTATACAATATTGTGTTTGTTTTTTAAAAAAATAGATGATGTATATATCTGCATAGTTCCCAGGAATTTTGCATACAATTCCAGAAGGTTCAAAGTGGGGTGGGGGGTGGGGAAGCCACAACATACTCATGACTCCAAAAATAAAATAATAAAAATGGTCCACTAGTTAAATCCACAGATCAAATTCATAGAAACCTGAACTTATTTGACCACATTACAGATTCCTCCAGCATCCCAAGTTATATCACCGCACAATGAAAACTCTTTGGGGAGACCTCTAGAAAGGCAATGTACAGTGAACTTTCACCCTCCCTCCTACTTCTTGGGAACTCTGGGAAAAGTGGTGCTGTTGTTGAGGTGGGTGCTTCAGTAAAAACCTTCTCTGGTCTTCTGTAGGACAGAAAGTGTTACATGGGCTTGTAAGGGCACACAGCAGATGCTCAATTGCATTGTCGCTGTTGTTGTTTGAAGCAAAAATGTATCACTTCATGGTTATGCTGGTATAAAAATGAAATTAATATTAAAAAAAATGGAATTTAATGTATCCTTGACCCTGATCGTCCCAGAGTGCAGGACACAGAATAATGGACTCAAGTAACAGAAAGCCAGATTCCAGCTGGACATCAGGAAAAACTTCCTGACTGTTAGAGCAGTATGACAATGGAACCAGTTACCTAGGGAAGTTGTGGGTTCTCCCACACTAGAGGCATTCAAGAGGCAGCTGGACAACCATATGTCAGGTATGCTTTAGGGTGGATTCCTGCTTTGAGCAAGGGGTTGGACTCACTGGCCTTATAGGCCCCTTCCAACACTACTATTCTATGTGGAGGAACACTTCACTCTATGTAATGTCAATGTGAGACAAAGAAAGAAACACTCAGATATAAAATGCTATGCCTTTCAAGTTGAAATTTTATTCAATTGCTTCTCTTTATGAGCTGCTCCCTTTTGTTCAGATCAGGCCTCAACATAAGGATGTAGCATTTGGGGAAAAAAACACAGCCAAGTAACCCAGCACTTGAGGACAAGATAGAGAAGATCTCCACGGCCACCATATATTTTCCTTTGGTGCTGAGGTAGGTTGGAACAAAGGACAACCAGACACTGCAAAAAAGCAGCATGCTAAAGGTGATAGACTTGGTTTCCTGGAAACTGTCTGGTAACTTTCTTGATAGGAAAGCCACAGTGAAACTCATAATAGCTAGAAAACCCATAAAGCCAAGGACACAGTAAAACATTGTGTCTGACCCTTCATTACATTCCAATACAATTTTGTCAGCCATTGAGTGCATGTCAAAATCTGGGAATGGGGGAGAGGTTGCCAGCCAAACGATACAAATCGTGGCTTGAATAAGGGAGCAAGAAAGAACAATGGAAGTTGCTAGCTTCTTCCCCATCCATTTCCTCATTCTGGACCCTGGCTTGGTGGCCATGAAAGCTAGAACCACAGTCATAGTTTTGGCCAACATGCAAGAAACAGCCACTGAGAAGATGATGCTAAAAGCAGTTTGCCGAAGGAGACATGTCACCTGCGAAGGTCGGCCAATGAAGAGCAAAACACAAAGGAAGGAAAGCAAGAGCGAGGTGAGAAGAATGTAGGAGATGTTCCGGTTGTTGGCTTTGATGATGGGTGTGTCATGGTACTTCATGAAGGTTCCTAGCACCAATACTGCAAATAAAGAGAGGAAAAGAGCAGAAGTGGCCAAACCCAATCCCAAAGACTCTCCATATGACAAGAAGCTTATAGATTTCGGAATGCATGCATCCTGGTTGTCGTTTGGATAATAACCCACTTGACATTGAAAGCAGTCATCTAGGTCTGGAAGAAATAAATATGAATATCCTGAAAAATGTACATGGTTGATAGCTTTTTCAGTAATTAGGATTCAATATTATATAGTTTAGAATTTGCGAGCTAGGTCAACATCTGAAAGAGAATGTTGCATTCTTTCCTTGCAGTTATGTTCATGCAAGAACGGTCCAGGATCCACTCATGTCTTACTACACGAGTGACAAATGGAATTTTCACCCTGTTATTAGTTGTAACCATATACAGATGAAGTACTTACGTTCTCTATCAAAGCATTATTGGGAAGCACTGAATTACTGCTCCTGATACTGCTTCTGATACTGCTCTCTCCATCTAGCCACAGTCCCTGGAATCTCCACACAGAATGCCAATGTCTACATCAGGGGTGTTGAACTTAAGGCCAGCAGGCCAAATGCAGCTCTCTTGGGGGGTCCCAGGTGGCTACACCTCTTCCCCCTGGTTGTCAGCTGTTTGGTGATTTCCTGGCTTTTGCAATCTCCCTCCGACCATTCTAGGAGGTTGAAATTCCTCTCCTATGTAGGGATGTCCAGCATGGGGAAATCCAGCCCTCTTGGGGGGTGTTGGATTTTCCCCAACCACACAGCTTGTTAGTGAGCTGTGGGCTCCTCAGGGTTTGTGCATGGTGGTAGCAGTGGTGGTGGGCAGTGGTGGCAGGAGTCCCTGCCACACACACCCATTGGCATTGCCACCATATGCAAACCCCTCCTGCTGACCTTGCTGACTCCAGAAAGAAGAGGGTGAGGGGGGTGCACCACAGTGGTGGTGGACAGCATGCGGAAGTGGCAGGAGTTCCACCACTACCACTCACCTGGATGCCGGCACACTGCTGCTCTGGACAAATGGCTCTTTCTCCCCCTCCTGTGCCCAGGAGAAGGAAAGACTACTGCACTTTGGCACCTGTGCCGTGGCTCATTCCTCCACCCTGGGGTGTGTGGGGGCAGAAAGAGACATTTGCACACAGCATCCCCACTGTGTGCAAAACAGAGAATGAGAGGAGAGCCGTGTAATGGGGTAGGAGGATGAGAGGAGGGGGAGAGCTTCGGCTATGGGGCGGCATATAAATGTAATAAATAAAATAAATAAAAATAAAATACATCACTTGTCATGCTGCCATGCAAAGCGTAGGCTGAATCAGGCCAGTTGGCAGTTGCTGAACCTCAGTCCATAAGGGTTGGGTCAGCGAAAACTCACTGGGCTTCATCCCCTCCCCACAAGTGGATTTATTTATTTATTTATTTATTGCATTTTTATATTGCCCAATAGCCGAAGCTCCCTGGGCAGTTCACAAAAATTAAAACCATTCAAAGTATAAAACAAACAGTATACAAAGATGATATAAAATACAATATAAAAGCACAACCAGAATAAAATCAGCAGCAGTGATCCCTGCTCCTAAGGTAGGGTGACCATATGAAAAGGAGGACAGGGCTTCTGTATCTTTTAACATTTGTATTGGAAGGGGAATTTCAGCAGGTGTCATTGGTCTGCATGCAGCACCTGGTGAAATTCCCACTTCATCACAACAGTTAAAGCTGCAGGAGCCCTGCCCTCTTCTGTACCTGGTCAAAAAGGAAGGGCTCCTGCAGCTTTAAACTGTTGTGATGAAGAGGGAATTTCACCAGGTGCTATATGCTTACAAAGGACACCTGCTGAAATCCCCTCTTCTATAAAACTGTTAAAGATACAGGAGTTCTGGCCTCCTTTTCATACAGTCATCCTATCTAGGGCTTATTTACTGTCAGTAAAAGTTTTAAGCTAAAACATACCGCTGTTTGGTATTTTGGTCCAGGACTTTTTGCTTCCAGCCCTACCCACTTGGTAAATAGGGGTTGTATCACCTCTGCCTGGCTATGACAAGCTAGGAGTTGTTATTGGGTCTGTTTAGACAACACACTAAGCCATAGTTAGGACACTAACCCTTTTGCAGCAAATGGTTAGTGAGTGTGTTTAAATTATGGTTATTGTAGCCACCAGAAATAGTTCACATGACACACTAAGTCATGGACCACGCAACACCATAAGCCATAATGTTTAGCTCAAAATGTGTCACCACTGTGGCTTAGCATTTTGTCTGAACCGGGTCATTGTCTCTATCTTGATTGATCATGCTGATATATTCTTATTTTCCACCCAGGTGAAGACATGCACAACAGCATACACATCCATGATAGCAACATGTGCTTGTTTTCAGCCACCACCAGTACCACAGAGACAACTTCTGAAACGTTAGGAAAATGAATGTTTATACAGTTCATAGAATCATAGAATCATAGAATAGCAGAGTTGGAAGGAGCCTACAATGGCCATCTAGTCCAACCCCCTGCTCAATGCAGGAATCCACCCTAAAGCATCCCTGACAGATGGTTGTCCATCTGTCAGGGATGGTGACTAAAGGCTGGATATGGCCTATACAGAACATATCTTACCCTCTTGATTTGAAATCTTCCCCTTTGGACATGGAAGACAATCATAACAGCAAAATGGCTCTCCTTCCTTTTTCATCCTTCTTGTACCTGAATGACAATTGTCATTACATCTTGAAAGGGGCCATGCCTGTCCACAAATAATGGAAGATAATATTTTATCATTATGGAGGGGAAACTTATGGATTGTTTGTTCATCAGTATAATGGTGTTGTAGTCTGCAATATTGCTCTGCTCACTTATTAAACTTCTAATACCAATGCAGAGGTAAGATGGTTGTTGGAAGGAGTCTGTAAGTCTAGTATTTAGCCCTGGACTCATCAAAGTAATATCAAGGGACAGACAGGGGAGGTGAAGCACTAGAAATAGATATATTCAGTTCCAAAGTCACTCACAGTCCTGTGTGATGACAATGGAAAAGTCAGATCCTTTACACACGGAATAGATAGCTCTAGAGCCAGCAGGTGAGCCATTGCAAAAACTGAAGGCCGTGCCAGGAAAAACCACTGCAGAAATAGAGTAGCAATAGCCAACTAAATTTATTACTAATTCTCAGTGAAAGAAATGGACTGAACTCACCCCCAGAAAGAAGAATAGAATCATAGAATAGTAGAGTTTGAAGGGGCCTATAAGGCCATCGAGTCCAACCCTTGCTCAATGCAGGAATCCACCCTAAAGCATACCTGACAGATGGTTGCCCAGCTGCCTTCTTGAATGCCTCTAGTATGAGAGAGCTAAGTTAAGGTGGAATTTGTTATCTTTTATGATTCAATGGGTTGCATCCAAAGTTACTTCTACCTAGAGTAGACCCATTGAAATGAACAGGACTTAAGTTAGACTAACATTGGATACAACCTGATGGAGCAATTCCTTGAGACAGGGACTATAGCAGCCAATTGTGACGGAGGCTCTTCTTCATCATAATGAGAGGTGATGGTGATGTTGCACACCCAGGATCTTTAATTAGAATGGAGCAATGTTCTTTGATACTTCATGGAGCACAACGTATATCTGTGAGTACATATACACATGCTAGGATACTCAAAACCCTCTGGAAAACCTTCCACCCTCTGGAAAACATTCCCCTGTGCAGTCCGGAAGGAAGAAAAATGTTGCTTATTTCAAGTTCCTCTTGAAAATGCAATTGTTTCACCAAGGCTTTCTGTAATTAATTGTAATTAACTACATACTGTGCCATCTTACTGCTCTTTGGACTTCTCTTGGAGTTGTTATCCCAAAACTTTACTGGAACTTCTGCTTCTGGATTTGTTGCAGGATTCGGAACTTTCCTTTAAATAAACTTGCCCTCTTTCTGTCCCCTCACCCTGCCTGGGAGTTCCATTATCTGCAAATTCTATATGTTTCATGATACAGCCACTAGATGATGCTGAGGTTATAGCACAACTCTGTCATTACATGTTTGAAACAGATCACCATTTTAATTTTTAATAGCTCATTATTCCTATTACAAATAAAGATGGAGAAATGGACGCAAAGCACAGACGGGACCCTGGAAGGTGATGAAATCATGTTAAAGACCCACAAATTTCTGTGAGTAACCAATCTCAATTGCAGGATAGAAGCCCTGTGTGGAGATGCGCCTTGTATTGTTTTGTATGGTTATTGAGAGTGAATAGTTTTAAATAGTGTATTTAAAATGTGATTTATGGAAAAAAAATACTTATATGTGAACTGATTAGGGTTGTGTTGTTGTTTTTACATTAAGCATTATACAGCTATGGCAAAAAAATAAATGATAAACCCTATGCTCCTCATTTTCCATAATACAATTTTACAAATATGTCTAAGCTTTCAATTCAGAATGGCATTCCTTCTAAACAGCACTTGATATTCAATGAGTTCTTAGAACTTCTGCTGTTACTGGACACTTTCCCCCAAATGTCCACTGACAGAAGTCTGGTAATTATATATATCATGCAATGGCTTAGTCCACAGTCTTATACAATGGAACACATTACAAAAACACATTTTTATAAACCACCTTGGTTGGTTTCAGAAAGGCAATATTTTTTAATTTTTAATTTTAATTTTTGTGAACCGCCCAGAGAGCTCCGGCTATTGGGCGGTATAGAAATGTAATAAATAAATAAATAAAATAAAATAAAATAAATACAGAACTGCAATAAGCAAATAATAACATGTGATTTAGCTTTGATAAAATTTCTCAGTTGTTGGTTATATTTTGGTCATTCTTCATCACATTGCTATGTTTTACAGCTTATTTCTGTTTTCTTCTCTGGCCTTATATAAAGTTGAAATAAAAACCCTATCAGTTTATTAAAAATAATTGTTATTTATTAAAACAGTTGTATCCTACCCTTTATCACAAGAAGCTCAGGGCAGCATACAGATAAAATCATACAAAGAATATAAAACAATAAATATACACAGCTAAAAACAAATTAAATCATTAATATGCTAAAACCAGTATAACATTTTAAAACAGTAAAAAAATGAAACAATTAAAACTATGTGCAGGCTTGGTGAATTTAGCCATCAAAGGCTTTGTTAAAAAGCCGTGTCTTAACTTGGCGCTGGAAGGAAGCCAGTGCTGGTGCCATTCAGGCCTCCATTCCACAGCCAGGGTGCCACAACAGAGAAAGTTTGCACCTGGTGATCCTGTAAACTTACAATCTTTTTGACTGAAAGACCAAGGCCTTTGCTAGATGAGGGGTTAGCCTGGGGGCTCATCCCGGGCTCGTCCTTGTGCATCCAGATGACGCACAGGGGATCCCGGGCTCAGGCAGGGGTCAAACCGCTTGTGGCCCAGTATTTCTTGCGGTCTCGGGCTGGGCCTGTAGCCTCTTTTCCTGGCTACCGCAATTCCTCGTGAGTAGCCGGGAAAAGCGGTGGATGGTGCGCAGCACTCTGCAGGAGTGCTGCAGCCATCAGGGCAGGGTGGGGAGATCAGAGGGGAATCGGAGCCATGGGAGATGGGGGGAATCGGAGCCATGGGGGATGGAGGGAATAACAGCCATGGGGGATGTGGGGAAACTGGAGATCGTGGGGGAGAATCGGAGGTTGTGAGGGGAAACCGGAGATCATGGGGAGGGGGGGAATCGCAGCCAGGGGGGGGGGAAATCAGGGACAGGGGGGCGGGGAACCCTGTTTTTAATAATAATAATAAAAACACCCTATCTTTGCCACTGGTGCGCTCTTGCTCACCTGGCGCTTTAAGGCTCAAACAAAATGGAGGACGCAATGGGGCTTTCCTTTACCCCATCGCGTCTGACGTGTGGAAAGGAGCGACAGTTTGTGCTACTTCTAGCATGGGCTGGCCCCTCTTCACCCCCAGATTTTAAAGTAGGTCTAGCAAAGCCCCAAATCACTATAAAGAAACATTTCTTCAAAATTATGCCAGTTAAACGTTTGGGGTTGAAAATGATGGTTCGAATGGGTGTCACCTAACTGATATGTGCGAATAGGCACAGGTATTTGGTGTCTAGGCCATGATGGGCTCTTTGAGCATTGTGGACATTTATCCTACCTGATTAAACCTTCTGGGCCACACAATGACATCCTCATGAATGACAAACTGTTTATCTATGGGAGCCTGCGGGTCTATCCTTCCAACTTTGACACGATGAAAGGACTGATTTGGGAACGTGACCCAATTTATAATATCATATCCACCGACTAATTCTCCATTTTCGTCAAAGGAAATCTTTTCTCCAGCACTATTGTTGAACGAGAGACTTCTCAGGAAGCGAGGGAGCTAAAAGCAGGGGTGGGGGGCACACACAGACATAAGGTTATACAAAAGATGCACATATATACCTCAGAACTTTCACACTTGAATTGGATGAATATTGGTACATTTAGGAAGCATTATCTAGGCTAATCCTTGTGATGAATAGTGATAACTGTGGTAGTAATCATCTACTGCATAAATGCTAGACATTTAACAAACCAGTACTACCACCGCCATCACTATCTATAACAATACTAATACTAATAACATAGTTTGCGTACAAATATTGAGTAGGATTAAATAATGCTACCAACTCACATGGTGCTTTATAGACTAACAGAAAGTCAAAAGAGAATGTCGCTCCCTCGACATTAAGTCAGGGGCAATTTTGCCCTTTACCTCTTTAGCGAGACTGTGGATAATGAAAAATCTTGAGCCTGACACATGAGATGTAATGGCCACATGCTTTTATAAAGTAGCAAAGTCCCCTTATCTGGCCTGTTTGGACACTCGCAGGAACCCACCCATTCCAGAGAAAAAAGTATGCAAGAGGCTGATTAGGATTGGTGAAGGCATCTGCCTGGACCTTGAGGCCTAATGATTTCTCACTGGCTTGGCCCCGTGGACACTAGTCTGTGGATCCCTGTGCTTTCCTGTCTTTGAGAACACTGAGTTGGGCAAACATGGGGTTCCCTGATCTTTTACCAAGCCACCATTTTGTATAAAAATGGAGATACAGCCTTTTTTGTTAAGAACCATTTGCACAAGTGGCACTAGTAAAGGGGCCATGTTTGCTTCAGAAGATTCCAGGTGAATATAGACCATCTACACCTGGCATTTTGCATAAATGGGCCCTTTACTGCCACCGTTGCACAAATGGTTGTTTATGAAAAAGGTGGAACCACCATTTTTACAAAAAATGGAAACTCAGTGGGGGAGAGGGAGGCCAGGCATTGTTTGTGGACTGTCTGGTGGCTCACTGAGTGCAGTGAGCAGGGTTGGATGGCCAGTGGGGATACACCAAGGCCTTAGCTAGACCTAAGGTTTATCCCGGGATCGTCCCGGGGTCATCCCTGTTCATGTAAATGACACACAGGATATCCTGGGAGCAGGCAGGGCTGACCCCGGGATAAACCTTAGGTCTAGCTAAGGCCCAAGTGGCACACGACCCAGGTGAAGGTGAGTCCATCCATCACTAGGGCTGAGTAGAAATATTTTTGGTGATTCTCCTCATTACGTTGTGGGAACACTGTTTCTTTTCTTCTTCTTTTTAGATATTCAAAGTTCTTTGTAGATGCTTACAATAATAAAGTTGTTGCACTAACTTCAATATAGTGTGTCTTGTGTTTTCTTTCTAGTGGGAGGGGAGGAATAAGTGATGAATGTAGTCAAAGCTCAACTTGGAAGTTTGCCATCTAATAGTCATGAAACTATTAGTGGCAGGACACTAGAACACTGTTTTACAATAGCCTCATATCAGGTGAAGGAGTAAGTTTTAGCCTTCCATTATCTTCACTCTAGAAATGTCAGGTCAATACCCAAAGATCCTGCCTATCTCATAAACAGTGTGGATTCTACTAAAAATGATACAGCCATGACTTTTCCCATGACCCTTTTAATCATTTTTTCTCCTGATGCAGAAAAGGCAGGGATGGACAATAACGCCAATGGATGAGATGTGGGATAGAAGCCAAGTGGGTAGAGCTGTGATGAAAGTTCTCAAAAGAACCTGGCCAGCTTAATTTTAGGGGCCTGGGGCAGTGGTGTGTGTGTGTGTGTGTGTGAGAGAGAGAGAGACAGAGAGAGAGAGAGAGGGGCAGAGAATTTTCTGAAACTTTGCTGTGGCCAGTCTCCTTTTCCCCCCTCAGCTGCTACCTGTTTGTATGATATAGACAGCAGTTGCTGTTGGGTGCCATTTTCCATTTCTTCTGTTCTTTGTTATCCAGACAAGAAATGTTGCTTCTGTTGGGTTGTATTTAGGATCTTGCTTCCATTAATGGAAGATGCCTTTCATGAGAGGAAGTGTTACAGTCCTGGAAGGTCCCTCCCCCTGAATTTTGGGGATCCCCCTCCCACACAGACCACACTTCACCCCGTTCAGCAGGGGCTCCTAATTCTCTGTGTACAATTTTCAGAGGGCTGGATGGGCTGCCATGGAAAGAAGGGATCAGGGAAGACCAATTCTTTGAATGCAGTTGTTCCAGCATAAATCTGGATCCAACCCATCTGCCTTCATTCTGATGGTGTCATCCTGAAGTTAACTCACTGTGAGGATGGAAACAGTAAGCAACATGGGTGGGAGGGTGCTGTTGCACCATGTCCTGCTTGTTCATCCCTGACCGATGTCTGGTTGGCCATTGTGTGAAGAGTGTGCTGGACTAGATGGACCCTTGGTCTGATCCAGCATCAAGGCACTTCTTATGTTCTTATGGGATTGAAGAACATTCCTTATATACACTTACCCAGACAGATTTAAATATGCTTATTACCAGTCTTATTAACATATTTCAATTTCTTTGGGTAAGAGTATGAATTATACTCATTAGAACATGAGTTATGCTCACCAGAGACAATTAATATGACATTTAACAAATACAGTGTTAAACTGCATAGGAGCAAGATGATGCAAAATAGGAATGATAGACCTAGCTCTTTGATGCCCCAGGCTTTGGAGCAAGTCTTTCTACATAGTCTAAGGCCCATGTTGTTGAATCAACACATATGGGTTTGTTTGCTCAGTACCTGCCATGATTGTGGAGTCAGAAAATCTCTCTTCCCTCTAGTCATCATTCTTCTATGCTTGGATGGGGATGAATGCATAGCCTGTAAAGCATATGCCATAGCATAGACTGCATTATAGATGCTGTAACTGTGGCCAGTCATGCTCATTTCAAAAACGGATGCAGGAAGGCTCTCCAATTTCTCTTCCCCAGTGCAGATATCTGCATCCTGTTCAACTTCCACAGAACTGGGGAAATAACATTCAAATGCCTGTTCCCAGAAGTTCCTGATAAAACCATCCTCGTTTTCTGATGTATGGTTTCTCAGTTGAAGAAATTGCTGGAATCCGGACACTTCCTTGGAGTGAACTGCAAAGGACAAGGCACCATGGATGAAGTGCACATCTAAATTTCTTTGAAGGGGAAGTGAAGTGAAATCTATCTCTGCTGTCATAATCCACACCTTTCCCTTTGTCTCCATTGGAATATCCTCAAATTGAGAATAATAGACTAGGGTTCTCAAATCTATCATGCTCTGAATTTCACCATGAAAGATCACCACGTTGGCTGCCCTTCCAAAGACAACACCAAGTATTTCTGTCCACCCCACCACAGATTCAGTGATGTCACTTGTATGGGGTAATTTTTCAGTGAAGTCAAAGCAGATACCTTCCTGGGAAAACGTGGGAAGCATGTCCTGTACAAATGTTTGTGCACTCTCAACATCAAGATAAATCACCCCAATCCAGGTCCACTTGAAATGCAGTAATAAGTGGAGAATCCCCATATACTGATGGACTCCATTTGGGAACATCCAGTGGAATAAAACAGCTTCAATGTTGTTATTGATTTCCAGAGCTGAGCTATATGTGAGCTAAAGAAAATAATAATAAAAGAAGAAGGCTAAGGGGAGACATGATAGAGGTGTACAAAATTATGCATGGTGTGGAGAATGTGGTCAGGGATACATTTTTCTCCCTCTCCCATAATACTAGAACCCGGGGTTCTAAAACCAAAGCAGGTTGGTGGGAGATTCAGGACAGTTAAAAGGAAGGACTTATTCACACTGTGCATAGTTAAATTATGTAATTTGCTACCACAGGATGCAGTAATGGCCACCAATTTGGATGACATTAAAAGGGGAGTGGGAAAAATCCTGGAGGAGAAGACTATCAGTGTCTACTAGTCATGATGCCTCTGTGCTACCTCCAGTTTCAGAGGCAGTAAGCCTATGTACACCAGTTGCTAGGGAACATAGATGGGAGGGTACTGTTGCATTCATGTCCTGCTAGTGGGTCCTTTGTCCACATTTGGTTGGGCACTGTGTGAACATAATGCTGGACTAGATGGACTCTTAGGCCATAGCTAGACCTAAGGTTTATCCCAGGATTGTCCTGGGGTCAAACCTGTTCATCTAAGTGCCACACAGGGCATTCAGCGCTCAGGCAGGGATGAACCCAGGATGATCCTGGGATAAACCTTAGGTCTAGCTATGGCCTGAGTCTGATCTGACATGGCACTTCTTATGTTCTTAATAAAGAGGGTGGAGAGTATGGATTGGTTTCTGAAACAAAACTGTTACTGAATGTGCTCCCACTTGTCCAGACACATGTATTCCCTTGTTCTGATTTCCATAGACACACATTCATCAAACCCAACAGGTGGGGGGGGGGGGAAATTGCAGGAAAAGGCAACTAATATGATCAAGGGTCTGAGCCAGATCTACACTTTGTGTTAAATCATTATGAGCCCATCCTGGTAATGCTAAGTCCCTCTTGTACATTTGTAACTTGGAGGACACCTAATGACATTTCTTGAGGTATTTTGGATAATGTGGAATAAAAAGTAGGAAAGGACATTATGAAAGAGGTATGTGGAATGTGCCCCCAACAGATATCAATGAACTTCAAAACCACTATAAAGCAGTAGCGTACAACTAGCCCTGGAGCGTCTCCTCTAGGAGGGCACATAACATCAACTGAGATTGTATAGGGGAGACATGATAGAGACATACAAAATTGTTCATGGTTTGGAGAACTTGGTTAGGGAGACAGTTCCCCCCCCCCCCCCCCCGTAATCCAGGGTCATCCCATGAAGCTGACAGGTAGGAGATTCAGGACAGATAAAAGGAAGCACTTCTTCACAAAGCACATAATTAAACTGTGGGATTTTCTATCACATGAGGTCCTGATGGCCACCAAGTTGAATGGCTTTAAAAAGGGGGTAGTTAAAGTCCTGGAGAATGAGGCTATCAATAGTTATTATTCCTGATGGCTATGTTCTACCTCCAATAGCAGAGGCTGTTATACTATGTACACCAGTTGCTGGGGTACATGGGCAGGGGGGACGACTGCTGTCCCTGTATGCTACTTGTGGGTTTCCGGTCAACAGTTGGTTGTCCACTGCATGAAAATAATGCTGAACCCTTGGTCTGATCCAACATGGTTCTTCCTTTGTTCTTAATAGGGACCTTTAGATGTTGGTCATTGATACAGTGTTCAAATTTCCATGGACACACATTCATTTACAGGGATGGTCATAGACTTCTCACCCAAGGATCCACACTCATTTGAGGGTAACATCACTTGGCACATTGATTGATTACAGACAAGAATTTAAAATGGATAAATCGATTTGGGGGAAATTAACTTGCTGAAAAAAATAAGATCAATTTGCGCACATATTCAGAATACTAATGCACCCTGTAGCTGCTCTATCTCTCCCACTTGAAAATAGCCCTGATGGTTGTGTGCTACCTCCAGTATTTGAGGCAGTAAACCTGTGTGCACCAGTTGCTGGGGAACATGGGTGGGACAGTGCTGTTGCACCATGTCCTGCTTTGTTGGTCCCTGGTTGAAAGCTGGTTGGCCACTGTGTGAACAGTGTGCTGGACTAGATGGACCCTTGGTCTGATCCAGCATGGCTCTTCTTATCTTCTAAAAATAAAATAACACATTTTCTTACTGACAACTATGATTGCTATGAAATTGGCTTCTGTTGGTGCTGGAAACTGTAGGTTCAAAGAAGTTGTTTAGTGTGTTGAGGCTCAGACCCCACCTCTGCCTTGTTTTTAGACTTTGGGCAGATAGTTGGTCATTTGCCATGACTCCCATGCAAGCTGTTTTGTGGTGGTGCACACCACAGTTTCTCGAATTGTCAAACGTGCCCACAGTCCCTAAGCATACAATGTCAACTAAATAATAAATATGTACCAAAAATGATAAATTAAAGCTGAGTCACAAATAAAGGTATAATGGAATTCGTGTTGGTGATGAATTGTTGTTAGCTCCAGATTATATGTCATTTCAGAAATGTATCAAAACAAATTTAGGAATGAAAAAAATCCTCATGGTCACTCTTACATAGGAAGCTGCCTTGCTAGACCATATTACTTGTCCATGTCACCCATGTAGTTTGACTCGAAGAAAGTCTTCATAGTCTCTGGCATATATGTTCTACATCACCTGGTACTGTTGACCGGATATTCCAGGGATCCAGCCTGGCATCTTTTGAATCCAATACATGTTCTTTAACACTAAGCTATAGTCCTTCTGAATGAGGATGAATGACATCAGAGAATACATTGAGATGTTCTCCATTCTTATTTATTTTATTTTATTTTATTTTATTTTATTTATTATTGCTTTTATATCCTGCCTTTCTTCCTCCAAGGAACCCAAGGAGGTGTACATAATCACCCTCTCCATTTTATCCTCATAACAACAACCCTGTGAAGTAGGCTGGGCTGAGAGTCTGTGACTGGCCCAAAGTCACCGAGTGGGTTTCCATGGCTAAATGGGAACTAGAACCCGGATCTTCTGACTCCCAGTCCAACACTTTAGCCACTACACCACACTGGCTCTCTTATGCCAAAGACTACACATTTAATGAAAGAATACACAGATGTAGTTCTTAAAAATAACATCTATGGTCTAATCAATCAGCATCATACAATTTATTTTATTCAACTCCAAAAATACATTTAAAAGTCAATGAAATAGAACACTATCCATGGGCTCATCTTACCTGTGTAATTTTGTAGGTGCTCATGATGACTGCCATGTGGGAGCAGATATTAGAGGTAGGTCCCCCAATGATTGCTCCAAGGTTGTTCTGGACATCACACTTGTAGTTAGGGATGAATCTGCCCCGTGTGGAGAGAAGTTCCATTGAACCTTGATAGGTCCATCTTGGATTAAAATAGTTATTATAGATATGGAAGCCCAGGGTGGTATTAGTTAAGATCTGGGGTTTTTCATTGATCTCTTTTACAGCAAATGCCAGGGCCAGGATGTGCTGGTAGATCTGAGTTATCACCCTACAATGAGAGTTTCATGGTGCATCACAGTGCATCTGCTTCAGAATATAATGGTGATTACATTTCAGTATGGTGACCATATGAAAAGGAGGGCAGGGCTCCTGTATCTTTAACAGTTGTATTGAAAAGGGAATTTCAGCAAGTGGCATTTGAATATATGGGGAACCTGGTGAAATTTCCTCTTCATCACAACAGTTAAAGCTGCAGGTGCCCTACCCTCTTTTAAATCTGGTCACTCTAGTATAGCTCTTGTAGTTTAACTGTTGTGATGAAGAGGAAATTTCACCAGGTTCTCCATATATACAAATGACACCTGCTGAAATTCCCTTTTCTATGCAACTGTTAAAGGTACAGGAGTCCTGTCCTCCTTTCCATGTGGTCACCCTAATTTCAGCTCATCATATGTTTGCAAACAATGTTGCACTAAGATAGACGACATTGGCCCAATTCATGGAAACATTTAGAGACAATTAAAAGTTCACATGGGTATTTGACTTCTCAAAATACCACCCCCACCCCCAACATAGGCATTGATTTGGCAGTTAAGGGTTAACACATGCGAAAGTACATTCACAATGTTCAGTTTTTAAAATTAGCATCCAAGAATTCTAGCTCAGTGACTCACAGGGGTGACACCATTGATATGATTCTTCCTTATGATACAGGAAGCTATAATTTGGCACACATGCAGCGCATTTATAGATAATTCTAGAAAGTGAAGTGAATGAAATAATCAACTCCTTACATGAGCACATCAATGGACAGCTGGTTAGGCTCTCTCTGGAAATCTATCTCTTCATACATGAGGAAGATCTGAGAAATGATGCCAGGAATAATGAGTTCTCCTTCCTGATAATACTTATGAAGAATAGGTATAGGATCATTGACTGTACATTTAAGCATAGGGATCTTGCACACCCCCACAGGGAACAGCACTAAGTACACCACCACCAATACTACCACATTGCATGGAAATCTATGTTCTGGACAACAATGCATCTTTTGCTACGTAGCCATTCATCTGTCTAACATAGCCTGGTTTGAATGGTCACTCACTTGGGCTGACTGGAAACTGGGATTGTCCAATCAACAATGGGAGAATGAAAACCCTATCTGTAGTCTGTAATTCCTGCTTTGAAATAGCACAGGGGATATAAATAGCACATTCAGCTTCTTCTTAGTTTTTCTAGTTGCTACTGGAACTCCTTAGAGACCTTGAGAAGAAGAAGAAGTAATCCTGGTTAATTTGAAAATTAGAGTGGAGATAATCACCTAGTCAGTCTAAGGAGCTTACTCACAGCGAAAGGTCCTTTATGTCATTGTCCAATGAAAACATGTTTATCATGTGAAACCATAGAATTAGATGCATGGATCTGCAGAGATAGTAGAGGTCAGCTGAAAGTTGTCTAGTAAGAACTTCTGGCCCAAAATTTGGGGATGGGGAAAGGTGGGGAGTGAAATGGGGCAATTTTGGGAGGTTGGTGGAGGAAAGGGCTCTTTCCTTGAAAGGTGTTGGGAGACTGCCTGCGTCTTTCATAGAATCATAGTATCATAGAATAATAGAGTTGGAAGGGACCTATTAGGCCATCTAGTCCAACTTCCTGCTCAATGCAGGAATCCACCTCAAAGCATACCCAACAGATGACATCCAGCTGCCTCTTGAATGCCTCTAGCGTGGGACAGTCCACGGCCTTCCTAGGTCATTGGTTCCATTGTCATACTACTCTAACAGTCAGGAAGTTTTTCCTTATGTCCAGCCAGTAGGGTGACTATATGAAAAGGAGGACAGGGCTCCTGTATCTTTAACAGTTGTATTGAAAAGGGAATTTCAGCAGGTGTCATTTGTATATATGGAGAACCTGGTGAAATTTCCTCTTTATCACAACAGTTAAATCTGCAGGTGCCCTGCCCTCTTTTAAATCTGGTCACTCTAGTATAGCTCCTACAGCTTTAACTATTGTGATGAAGAGGAAATTTCACCAGGTTTTTAATATATACAAATGACATTCAAGAGGACATTCCACAGTCAAGGTGCCACAACAGAGAAAGCCCTCTCCCTTGTCCCAACATAGTGAATGTGTTGTGCTAGTGGAATGCGGAGAAGGGCTCCTCCAACAGATCTCAAGTCTCAGGCAGTCATATATAAGCAGAAGCGTGCCTTCAAGTATCAAGGTCCCAAGCCGTTTAGGGCTTTAAATGTCATTACCAACACCTTGAATTCCGACTGGAAGCATATAGGCAACCAGTGCATTATTATTATTATTATTATTATTATTATTATTATTATTATTATTTATTTATATAGCACCATCAATGTACATGGTGCTGTACAGAGTAAAACAATTCCTTTAAGACCAGTGTTATGTGGTGGAAGATCCCATTTTATTATTATTATTATTATTTATTTATTTATTTATTTATTTAGCACCATCAATGTTTCTTCACTTTTCTTTAAAAGTGGTTTGATTCATGGCAGAATTTCCAGGGGATACCAAAGGAGACATCCTAGTCATTGTTGATGTCATGAGAAAGACACACAAACTTTTGCAAGTGACCAATCATGAGCATGCAATAAATTGCTCATTTAAAGTGAGCCCTTACTTACGAATATATTTTTCTGCATTGTAGCCTCTCCTTACGTTCAGGCAGCTGAATCTCTTACTGCCTGACTAGACCAGAGATGTGATAAAATTATTTCATGTTCTGCGTAGTTCTCCAGTGAAAAGAACAAATACCTCTCTTTGAAGTAAGGTGACCAGGGCTGGTGCCAGACTATTTTGCGCCCTAGGCAAGGCGAGCTACTTGCACCACCCCCAAAATTGCCAACTTCAATCCAGCTGTTCGAGAAGAGTTTCTGAACTATTATATTTTCCTTTTATTATGTTTTTTTTCTTAAAACAGCTAATTTGTATACAACTGTGACCCTTAAAGGGCAGTACTGTTCACCTCTGAGGTCTGCGCTCTAGGCGGCTGCCTAATTGGCCTAATGGTAGCAATGTCCCTAAAGGTGACAAGTTCTACCAGCACATATTGGCCTACAAATCCCAAGATATTGTCCAATATCACTCATGGCTTCCACCTCTATGATAACTTAACTGATGCAAAGATAACCTATCATGCTACCCTGGGTCTGCTTTTCAACTCATATAGATTTGTCCCCAACTATAAATGCAACATTCAGAAAACTTTAATAGGAATAATTGCTGGACTTCTGTCTGAGACCTCGTCATAAAGGAGAGACCTGTCATGTCTTTAAGACTCCACAAATAGGATCTCCACTTGATTTTCTTCCTCTGGTTATGGGCCAGGATAGTTAAGGTAGTTATAATAAAACACATTGAATATATTGCAATTAGATCTCTATTCCAATCCTGTTTAAAATGTTGGGTTCCATACTTATTTACTGCAACTAAGTGCTTATATATGGGTCATGGATCAATATGTCTGTTCAGCAGCTATAAGTGTTTCTAACAATGCTGGAGGCTCTGAGGCTGTTGAAAGCTGCCTGACCAAACCTACATTCCAGCATATGACTCAGTTACTAGTATTGCTATTCAGCCATACTAGGTAAATTATATTTAACACACAAATCAGAAAAGGACAGGAATTCATTGGCCTGGTTCAGACAATACGCTAAACCATGCTGCTTAACCACAAAATGGTTAATGGAATGCATGCATTCCGTTGACCATTTTGTGGTTAAGCAGCATGGTTTAGCGTGTTGTCTGAACCAGGCCATTGTCTGGACCTATTATTTGACTATTTATTTATTTATTTATTTATTTATTTATTTCATTTATATACCGCCCCATAGCAGAAGCTCTCTGGGCGGTTTACAAAAGTTAAAAACAGAGAACATTAAAAGGTATACAAAATTTTAAAATATCAAAAACATAAAAACAACAGTATAAAAACAACGGTATCTATTTAAAAAACAACAGTTCTGGGGTCCGTTAAAAAACAAACAACCTTAGCATTGTTAAATGCTGTTAAATGCCTGGGAGAAGAGAAAAATCTTGACCTGGTGCCGAAAAGATAACAATGTTGGTGCCAGGCGAGCCTCATCAGGGAGATCATTCCATAATTGGCGGTCCACCACTGAAAAGGCCCTCTCCCTTGTTGCCATCCTCCGAGCTTCCCTCAGAGTCGGTACTCAGAGGAGGACCTTTGATGTTGAGCGCAGTGTACAGGTAGGTTCATGTCAGGTATTGTGGTCCCAAGCCATGTAGAGCTTTATAGGTTAAAACCAGCACCTTGAATTGAAGGCAGGTGAAGTGTTTCTACCTGGTCCATCCCCAAGGTTGTCTTTTCTCCATATCCTCTTGACAATGAGGTGTAGCCTAGACCATCCACTCCTCAATGTCTGGTGCATCAGGTTATTCAGTAGTTTACACTAATGTGCATAGTAACTAACCTTTGTAATCAAGGAAGATCTGATAATAAGCCAAATTATTGAAGTCTCCTCCTAAGCATCAAAACAGTGAGGAGTGGGCAAAAAGGAGCCACTGCAAAGATACTTAGGCCTTAGCTAGACCTAAGGTTTATCCCGGGATCATCCCGGAGTCTTCCCTGTTCATGTAAACGACACACTGGGGATCCCGGGAGCAGGCAGGGATGACCCCGGGACAATCCCGGGATAAACCTTAGGTCTAGCTAAGGCCCCAGTCATCCCTCTTGCAAGCAGCAAACAAATCCATTAACTGCTGAATTGGCCAGCTTCATTCTTAACTGTGTGCAAAGCTACTGTGAAGTGGACACTACTGTGAAGCCCACATACAGCCTCCTTTGCCAATGTAGGGGGGCACTCAATTACCTGCATCTAAATGAGGAGTGCCATTACTCCCTTTATGTGAAAGGTGCCCTTTCTCCGTGTTTCTTATCACCAATATTTGTCCTTCTGTGTTTGAAGTATGCACCACTTGAGGCCAGAGAGATATCACCCTATGCTGCATGTACTACCATCTGTGTTATACTCTCCCCTGTGTGGACCTGTTCAGAAGACACCTTAAATCATGGCTTTAACCATGGTGGTTAAGCCAGAAAACAGGGCTGTGTTCAGAAGACACCTTAAACCATGGCTTTAACCATGGTGGTTCAGCCAGAAAGCAGGGCTGTGTTCAGAAGACACCTTAAACCATGGCTTTAACCATGGTGAATAAGGCTTTTTGCGTTATTCACCATGGCTAAGCCATGGTTTAAGGTGTCTTCTGAACGGGGCTAGTGTTTCTTTTTTGTTTGGGGGGTGTATTCTATTGTTGGTGTATTGCAATTGGATGTAGTGTTATGTAAAATCCTTTACTCTGTTGTGGTGGAACAAGAAATGGAGGGTATTTCATTTTGGATTATGTGTTTGGAATGTTAGTGATGCCTGCTCTGAAGTCAGCTGAAAGTTGTGCCATTATCAGGGATGTAGATGCATATGAAGGGATATACAGTTTGTTTTAATCCTGCCTCTCACCTGTCCCACCTATGCATGTTTGTATCCTGGTTTTGGTGTTGGTAGAGCAGATACATCAGTATAGCACTTCTGTGGCTTATCCACACACCTGTGGTGGTATAACTCAAAGGACGCCTTTGTATCTCAACTTCTGCTGCTGTATCTTGACTATAGGATTGCAACCTTCAGGTTTACATTGATTGGTAATCAATGAATTTGTATGTGATACAAATTTACTTGCCACGTCCAGATCCTTTTAGTACTTGGTGGGATACTAGGAAGAAAAAAGCAACTCCTGAAGCAGTCATTCCATCTATATGTTATGTGATGTGCTCTTATTAGACCTGTGTACAGACTTGCACACATTCTAATGAGATTTACACCCACTTATAACGAATCTTTTGACATTGGCAATAGAGCGTCTGTGGCTAAGTAAGGTGATTCTTACTCAAGAAACTTACAGCACTGAAGGGGATAACACTACAATGGCACATACAAATACAAAGGCACAAGCTAGTTTTGGGGAAATTAGCTGAGCAAGTAGAGGCTTAGAAGCAGTTTCAAGACTGAAAAATACACTTTTTGAGACTTAAGAGTATACACACAGAGACAGCAGGGGAAAGAGTAGAGGGAATCTTTAACGGCAATATACCTTTCCTTGGGCTGCAGCCCTTTCCTGTAGAGCAGAACTGGAGAGCATTGCAACTCTTAGTCTTAGGTGAAGAGGAAAAGAAGACAGAGAGGCAAAGCACTCACCCAGGACAGCTTGCTCTCGCAAGTAGTCTATTCTGTGCTTCTGGTTCAAAAGGGAGAGAGAGCTAGCCTGCCTCTTCTCTCCAAACTTGAGGGATTTTGTATGATCTTACCTAAAGATCTCTCCAGCAAAGGAGATTGTTACCTTGTCGTGGTGCTGGAGCTTGAGCACCTCAAGTGATAGGGGGAGATATGCCTAATTAAATGCAAAATTCCAGAGGTTAGCCAGAAGAGATAAGGAATTATTTTTAAACAAGCAATGTGCGGAATAGGAAGGACAAGAGACCTCTTCCAGAAAATTAGAAACATTGGAGGTAAATTCCAGGCAAAAATGGGTATGATCAAAAACAAAGACGGCAAGGACCTAACAGAAACAGAAGAGATCAAGAAAAGGTGGCAAGAATATACGGAAGATCTGTATAGGAAGGATAATAATATCGGGGATAGCTCAGATGGTGTGGTCAGTGAGTTAGAGCCAGACATCCTGAAGAGTGAGGTTGAATGGGCCTTAAGAAGCATTGCTAATAACAAGGCAGCAGGAGACGACGGTATCCCAGCTGAACTGTTTAAAATATTGCAAGATGATGAAGTCAAGGTGATGCATGCCATATGCCAGCAAATTTGGAAAACACAAGAATGACCATCAGACTGGAAAAAATCAACTTATATCCCCATACCAAAAAAAGGAAACACTAAAGAATGTTCAAACTATCAGAGTGTGGCACTTATTTCACATGCCAGCAAGGTAATGCTCAAGATCTTGCAAGGTAGACTCCAGCAATTCAAGGAGTGATAATTGCCAGATGTACAAGCTGGGTTTAGAAAAGGTAGAGGAACTAGAGACCAAATTGCCAATATCCGCTGGATAATGGAGAAAGCCAGGGAGTTCCAGAAAAACATCTATTTCTGTTTTATTGACTATTCTAAAGCCTTTGACTGTGTGGATCATAACAAACTGTGGCAAGTTCTTGGTGGTATGGGGATACCAAGTCATCTTGTCTGCCTCCTGAGGAATCTGTATAACAAACAAGTAGCAACGGTAAGAACAGACCATGGAACAACGGACTGGTTTAAGATTGGGAAAGGAGTACAGCAGGGTTGTATACTCTCACCTTATCTATTCAACTTGTATGCAGAACACATCATGCAACGTGCTGGGCTTGACGAATCCAAGGCTGGAGTTAAAATTGCAGGAAGAAACATTAACAATCTCAGATATGCAGATGACACCACTTTGATGGCTGAAAGCGAGGAGGAGCTGAGGAGCCTTATGACAAAGGTGAAATAAGAAAGTGCAAAAGCCGGGTTGCAGTTAAACCTCAAAAAAACCAAGATTATGGCAACCACCTTGATTGATAACTGGCAAATAGAGGGAGAAAACGTGGAGGCAGTGACAGATTTTATATTTCTGGGTGCAAAGATTACTGTAGATGCTGACTGCAGCCAGGAAATCAGAAGACGTTTACTTCTTGGGAGGAGAGCAATGACAAATCTTGATAAAATAGTTAAGAGCAGAGACACCACACTGACAACAAAGGTCCGCATAGTTAAAGCAATGGTATTCCCCGTAGTAACCTATGGCTGCGAGAGCTGGACCATAAGGAAAGCTGAGCGAAGGAAGATAGATGCTTTTGAACTGTGGTGTTGGAGGAAAATTCTGAGAGTGCCTTGGACTGCAAGAAGATCAAACCAGTCCATACTCCAGGAAATAAAGCCAGACTGCTCACTTGAAGGAATGGTATTAAAGGCAAAACTGAAGTACTTTGGCCACATAATAAGAAGACAGGATACCCTGGAGAAGAGGCTGATGCTAGGGAAAGTGGAAGGCAAAAGGAAGAGGGGCCGACCAAGAGCAAGATGGATGGATGATATTCTGGAGGTGACAGACCTGACCTTGGGGGAGCTGGGGGTGGCAACAGCCAACAGAAAGCTCTGGTGTGGGTTGGTCCATGAAGTCACGAAGAGTCTGAAACAACTGAACGAATAAACAACAACAATCTAAAGATCTACTTGCTATGGGAACAAAAGAGGGTGATTTGGGATGATGGTTGTACTTGATGAAGCCTGGTGTTCAGCAACAGGGCTATATTAGCATGTGTATCACCAGGTAAAACTTTTGCCATCCAGCATTCATATTCTGCTTAGTTTTGCCACTACTTTTTTCTCTGTGGAATGCATTTGAAGAAGTCTATAAGGAAGTGGTTACTGACCTAGGCCTTCTGTGAATGCTCTCAGTCTATAGGTGGGGTTTTGGGTCGCTTCAAAATGGAGTCAGTACTGCTCACAGAAGCTACCTTGTAACATTTCTTACTGCAAATCCTTCACTGGGTGTCAATAATCTCACATTTCATAACATTTAACTCTCTTTCCCCTTTACCTTTCTCATATCCATACTCACAGATTCAGCATACTGCTACTACTGAACAAGTGAAGCAGCTGACAAATGCAGAAAAATCTAGTACAACAAACTAGCAACCTAGCATTCAGAAAGAGTATAAAATACCCTGCAAAAATTAACCATGATACAAAATGGACTAAAGCCTTGTTGCAGTCACTTCTCACTAGCATTTCTTAGCTTGATTCAACTCTGGTTGATCAATGAGAAACTAATCTAAAAATGTGTCAGTATACCTCTGGAACATTAGCCATGTAAACAAGACGATGGTCAGTAATAAGCTTACTCCCACGTAAATAAATATATGATTGCAGCCTTTCCATATCTGTTCACCTTACTCTAACAAGTGCAAGGCCCTCCTGTAAAGGAGAACTATGCTCTAACTAGAACCTGGCCTTGTGGATCATGCAACCAGCAGGTGCTCTCCAGAAAGATGCTTTCAGAGCCTAGGTGATCAAGACACACTCAGACAAGTCAAGACAAGCCACACTATGTGCTTACATATTATCTTGCTGGGACAGAACAATTCTGGACAAGACAATACTTTGCAATTGACCAGACATAACAGTCATAAACAAAAAAAGAAAAACACAAGTACCTCACTGACATAGCAATAACTAGTGACAAAAATGTTGCATTAAAGGAAGAGGAAAAAAGAGAAAAATATACATCACTGGCTATGGAAATTAAAGAACTATGGCAACAGGAAAAAGTTACAATTATTCCATTAGTTAAAGTGATCATATGGAATGGAGAACAGGACTCCTAGACATTTAGCAGTTGTATTAAAAAGGGAATTTCAGCAGTTGTCAATTATATGCATGCAGCACCTCGTGAAATTCCCTCTTCATCAGATCAGCCCAGCCCACCTGACCAGATACAAAAGAGGGCAGTCAGTTATTTAAAGGAGAGAGTTCCACATGTAAAGGGCCAAAAGGCAGAACAAGAAATAGCACAAGGCAGTGGAGGTTTCATAAGAAGATTAGTGTTTGGTCAGGAGCAGAGAGAAAGCAATGAGTGCACTCTCAGACCCCAAGTTACTGATATCCTTCTGTAAGTTTTCCATCCCTGAAAAGTTAATTAAGTGCTATGCTCCCCCATATGAACCTGCCCTTCCTCTCCTTTTTTAAATTTATTTTAATTCTAAGTTATTTTTAGGCTGCTTTTAAAGATATCCCTTTGGAATTGCCGAGCAATTAATTTCATTTGCACGTAGCGTGGGGTGGGAAGAAATGACCCAAATATAATTATACATAAGAATGTAAGAGAAGTGCCATGCTGGATCAGACCAAGGGTCTATCTAGTCCAGCATTCTGTTCACACAGTGGCCAACCAGCTGCCTATGGGAAGCCCACAAAAGGACATGAGTGCAACAAAACCTTCCTGCCCATGTTCCCCAGTAGTTGGAGAACATAGGCTTAGTGTCTCTGATACTGGAGGCGGCGCATACTGTAGCTATCAGGACATAGCCATACAGGGCCTGTCGACCAGGGACCAACAAAGCAGGACATGGTGCAACAGGACCCTCCCACCCATGTTCCCCAGCAAATGGTGTACACATGCTTGCTTGCAACATGATTGTGTTAAGGATGATTGGTTATATATTAATTCTTTATCCTTCCAATATGCTCTTTATTGTTCAATTCAGGTCTTACCAAAATAATATAGATTTTGGGGGAAAATATACAAATCAATAATGCAGCACCAGAGGACGAGATGGAGAAGATCTCCACAGCCACCATGTATTTTCCTTTTGTACTCAGGTAAGTTGGAATGAAGGAGACCCACACACTGCAAAATGCCAACATGCTAAAAGTGATAAATTTGGCCTCATTAAAACTGTCAGGTAACTTCCTGGCTAGAAAAGCCACACTGAAGCTGACAATAGCCAGGCATCCCATAAAGCCTAGGACACTGTAAAACATGGTAGATGAGCCTTCATTACACTCCAATACAATTTCTTCAGTCATGGAGTACATGTCAAAATGGGGGAATGGGGGAAACATTGCCAGCCACGCAGTACAAATAGCAGCTTGAATAAGAAAGCAGGAAAGGACAATAGAGCCAGCCAATGGTCTCCTCAACCATCTCCTCATTTTGGATCCTGGATTGGTGGCCTGAAAAGCTAGAACCACAGTGATGGTTTTGGCCAACACACATGATACAGCCACTGTAAATATGAGGCCAAATGCACTCTGTTGTAGTAGACATGATACATTGTCAGGTTGGCCAATAAATAGAAATGAACAAAGGAATGAGAGAATGAGGCAGATGAGAAGAGTGTAGGTGAGGTTACGGTTGTTGGCCTTGACAATGGGAGTGTTATGGTGCTTAATGAACAAGCCAAGCACCAAAGCTGTGATGAAAGAAAAGGAGAGAGAAAGAATGGTCAAACTGGTACCCAAACTTTCTTTGTAAGAAAGGAAGGTTATATATTTTGGAATGCATAAATTCTGGACAACGTTTGGATATCGACCTTCTGGACATGGAACACAGTCATCCATATCTGAAAAAGAAACATAAGCATTTCTGTTCAATAGAATGAATATGCCCTTATATTGCAAAGCCTTAGATGACGGCAACTACATTAAAATCTGAACCATACATTTGCACCCCTCAAGCTTTATTTGCAAGAAGCAGTAGATGGCCTTATAGGCCCCTTAGAATGATAGAATCATAGAATAGCAGAGTTGGAAGGGGCCTACAAGGCTATCGAGTCCAACCCCCTGCTCAATGCAGGGGGTTGGGCTCAACCCCTTCCTACTCTATTATTCTATGATTCTAAGTCATAGGCATGGTATAACCATGGCTTAAGACCCTAGCCTTAATGGGAAACACAACCCCATTACAAACAGTTTAATCCTTGATGTCACAAATGGTGAATTATTTTTCTACTTGCAACTTGCCTGGATTTATGCATTTCTTGAAATACTGGTGTTGTCCCAGTCAAATGAAGTATGATACACAAAATCATGCAAGCATCCATGGTTATAATGGGCTGTAATCTCTTACCAACAATAACTATCACCACTGAACAATGAACAATCTTTTAAACTCTAGGGCAATGAACAAATACGACCTTCATGTGCACTCATTGACTCAAAGCCAATAGATTTGGCTACTGTATCCATGACACCTTTTACCCTTCTGCTTTGAAATCTTCCCAGCTGGACACTGAATGCAATCATAGCAGCAAAATGGCTTCCCTTCCTTTTTTCTCCTGCTGAAGCCCTCATAGCAATTTTCATTACACAGGGAAAGTGGTTGTGCCTGTAGATAAAAGAAAGAGCAGCATATTTGAACTCTCAGAAAATATGTTTCCCAGATTTGTATAATACACCTTGATTTATGGCTAAGAATTTGTGAGGCATAATGGATTTGGAATTAAGAATATAATTTCAAACAGAGGACTGTTGGAACTTCCACCTTGATTGAAATCTTTCAGCCATACAATTAACATCTTGGGAAAATAAGTCCACCAACTCAAGGCTTTACTTAATATCTTATCCCAGGGGAAGGCAGCATTTTTTCTGCCTGCAGGCGCATTTGGCAATTTGAGATACTTTTGATGGCACTATCACAAAATGGCTTCCAGGCACATCAATGGGAAATGACAATAGCAGCTTCTGGAGGGCCTCACTTTACTTTGAAATTGAGAAAATATGTTGTTTTTAAATAGGATGGGTAGTGTGCATTTTGGGTTTTTAAATATTTTAGCATATTGATCTATAACTGGCGTTCCTCTGAAGATAGACATAGATTCTCAATAACTCCAAAGCCCAATATATAGCTGAATATTTGTGCCTGGTGTTTAGGCCACTTAGAGTGTAACATCTTGGTTTGAATGAGCTTCACCAAACTAACATGGTAAAGAGGCATAGATGTTTCAGAGTCTGAACAGTAAACCACTCGTTCAATTTTGAATAAATAGCTGGAAACATCCCAAAATGTGCATGGATCCCTACCTGGTTAAAGCTGTTAGGCCACACAATATTGTCCACATGAATGGTGAATACACTGTCTTGTGGGGCACGGGGGTCTATCTTTCCAACTTTGGCTCTAAGAAAAGACTTGTTTGGGAATGTGACCCAGTTGATGACATTGAATCCAGCTATTAATGCCCCATTTTGGTCAAAGGATACCTTTTCACCAGCACTGTTGTTAAATGAAACCTTTTTCAGAACGTAGTGGAGCTAAAATGCATAAGGTTTGTTCAATGTATGAGGGGGAGAAAGAGACAGACAGACAGACAGACAGAGAGAGAGAGAGAGAGAGATTGAGATTCATATGAACTACACAGTGGTAGTATTTCATATAACAGAACTATGGTTCATAATCCTTTTAAAATTTAATCCTCATCATGGTTTGGGTTTTGTGAAATCTGTCCCACATGTGTTTCACAGATCATGCTGTGTCATTCGTTCTGGCATCCGTTATGCAGAAAATACACAAATAATAATAATAATTTGTTCACAATATTGTAATTTCTTCACAATAATTTGCATAATTTATGTTGGTACGTAACATTTAGCGTCTTGTCCCCTATTCCATTCGACTTTCCCCCATCTCAGAAGAAACTTTTGTATTTTTCGGCCAATGGATTTGCATAAATTTCAGGAAAGTTAAAGTTTTAAAAATCCAGAAGTCCAAGGACTCCATGTGGTCTGGGCCAGGATCTACACAACTGCTTTATAATGGCTCTGAAGTGCACTGACAACTGTTGGGGCCCATGATACATTCCATATACCATTTTCAAACCACTTTCATGGTGTTATATCCTGCTTGGTGTAGATCTGGCATGGGAAGGCTGGTCCACAGTGGATTCAACAGGCCAGATTCTTAGAAATCTGAATTCATTTTAGTCTATCTCAGATTTCTCCAGCATTCTTACGTTTAGCTAGCCATGCCTTCCTGTTGGACAATATAAAGGCTCTAGCAAGGAAATACTCATCCACTTTGTTCCATTTTATTTTGAAGTGAATGATGTATCGAACACTGGACATCAGAACCAGTGGTGTAATGGTTATCTCCTCCCCTCTGATAACACCCCCTATGCCAAGCTAAACCTTCCATGGAAGGATGTGGTGTCCTCTGTATCACATATTTTGGGAGATGCATGGAATACTGCAGTAGAGCAAGGAAAACTTCCATTGTGTTAGCAGAAGTCTTTCTATATGGCTGCCAGGCTTATGTGCATTTCTAGATGTCCTGATTTTATTTTTTTAATTTTTTTTTGGGGGGGGAGTGAATGGGGAGTTGCCTCCTTTTGGTTTAAAAATATTTTTGCACTTCCTTTGAGCATGCCGCTCCCTCCCTCTCAATTTTAATGGAATTGTTTTATGTGTTACTGTAAAGCGCCTCGATGCCAGAAATGGTGAGGCAGCGCTATAAAAAAAATGCTTAAAATAAAATAAATAAATAAATAAATAAATCTCAATGGTAACTATTTTGCTCCAGTTCTATTGCTACTCAACCACATCAGTGCACTACTGAAGGGAATGAAGACCTATGTAATGACATTAATGCACACGGTGCTTTAAAGACTAACAGAATTATTAACAGACATGAGAAATGAAGTCAAGACAAGTTCCAGTCTGCAAGCTTAGCTACTATGGAACATGAAACTCAAAAGGAAGCAAAGAGGAAAATATATAGTATTTCTTTATACATTGGGAGTAAATAGCTGACCCTTAAACACATTTTTTCAAAAATGTTTAGATCTTTTATTGCATTAATTATATGTTATTAATGAATATTGAACACAATATGAATTGTGTACAGCCAGTAAGAAAAACAAAACAATATTTAGCACATTTTATTTATTTATTTATTTATTACATTTATACACCACCCCATATCCGAAGTTCTCTGAGCAGTTTACAAAAGTTAAAAACAGTGAACATTAAAAACAAATATACAAAATTTTAAAACCATCAAAAGCATAAAAACAACAATATCCATTTATTCTGATTCTGTTCACACAACACGAGAGACCAGAGTACATGTTGAGGAGGGCTTGAGAGTGGGTTGCTACATGATTTTATAAGGATTCTTTCTTATATCCATGCAGAGTGATGAAGCAGGTCCCTGAGGTGGTGTCATTGATGTTGCTGTTGCTATTGTTGTTGATGATGACAGTGGTGTTTTGTCATACTGGATCACCAATTGGGTGTTCTAGCACTTGAATTTAAAACAATTCCCTTATTCTTTAACTGATGGGGTCAAAATGTATTACAAATAATATAGGCATCTTACAATGCCATTCTACACCTGGATATTCTTTAGTAAGTCCCATTGAGGTCAGTGGGATTTACTCCATGATAAGCATGTTTTGGATAGCTGCCTGATTATTTAGGCTGATTATTATTATTATTATTATTATTATTATTATTATTATTATTATTATTATTTCTTACCCACCTCTCTGTTTGGATAGAGGCAGCGAACAACAATAAGTATAAAACACAAAAAACTGAATCTAAAACATAGTATACATTATTAAAACATCATAAAAACATCCTAAAATTCCACTGGTTAGGCCTGCTGAAATAGATCAGTCTTCCCCCCAATACAAAGTAGAATAACGCACAGACCACAAGCCCAACTAGAGACAGTATAGGAAGGAGGCCAAATCAATGTTGCTTTCCCACTTTTCTTCCCATGTACAAAAGACACACCCTGCAAGATTGGACATTTCAACAAAGTTAAAATCCTACTTCTCAGGGCTCATCTCTACCGAGCAGGATATTCCTCCATGAAAGCGGTATATAAAATGCAGGAGCCACACTACTGCTTCATAGCTGTATTTAAGTGCACTGACAACTGTTGGGGCCCATTGACACATACCATATACCACTTTCATGCCAATTTCATAGTGCTATATCCTGCTTGGTGTAGAGGCGTCATGGGCCCCAACAGTTGCCAATCCAGTGCAGTACCACGATAAAGCAGTAGTGTAAATCCTGAACTGCATTTCAATACCACTATGAAGCAGTAGTGTGGCTCCTGCCTTTTATATATAACTTTCATAGTGGAATATCCTGATTGATATAGATGAGCCCTCAGTTATTATCAGATGAAGCAGAGTTCTAGACTAAACCCCTATCCAAACATAAATACAGCTGAAGACCTTTTTGTTTTCTCAGTATTTTAACACTTAATTTTAACTTAAATTTAAATTTTACTGTTCCAACTCTGTATTTTAATCTTATATCAATTTTGTTGCGTGGTTTTATCCTGGTTTTTCTTTTTATACTGTATTTTGTAATTGTGCTTTTAACAGGTTGGTTGTTTAATTATGGTTTTAACTTTTGTGAACCACCCAGAGAGCTTCGGCTATTGGGCGGTATAAAAACGTAATAAATAAATAAATACACCCATCACTGATGCATAAATATCTCATAGTACAATATGTCATCAATAAGCATGACCAAAATAATATTCAGTGAACTTAATATGAGCAGGAGCACCTGAATGGTACATGAAGCTATGGTACATGAAGTTTTTAGCCACCATAATCCCAATTTGGGCATGCACAATCTAAGCAGTTTGGGACATGGCATTGCACTCGCTGATATAATGAACTCCCTTTTCCTTATAGTTTACCTGCCATGACAGTTGATTGAGAAGCTTCTGTCTTTGTCCTTTCTTCACTGCTCTCTGTTTGGACTTGGATAAATGCATGGTTTGCAGTGCATGTGCCAGAGCAAATACAGCATTGTACATGTTGTAGCTATGGGGAGTCATGTCCATTTCAAAAACAGAGCCTGGAAGATTTTCCAGCCTCTCCTCCCCAGTGCAAGTATTATCAACATTTTCGTCTAAAGTGGAGTCAGGAAAAGAGCATTCAAATGCATTCCCCCAGAAAACCCTGTTAAAGCCATCTTCTTTTTCCAAGGTCGGGTTTTTGGTATGAAGAAATTTCCGGAAACCTATCATATCCTCTGAGTTAATGGCAAAGGATAGAGCACCATGGATGAAGTCTATATCCCAAGGCCTTTGGAAAGGGAGTGATGTGAAATCGATCTGAGCTGTCATGACCCAGACTTTCCCTTTTCTCTCCACTGCTATATCCTCACCTTTTGAAATTTCAAGCAACATTCGTAAAACTATCATGGTCTGAATTTCACCATGTAGAACCAATACATTGGCAGTGCTTCCATCGATAATTTTGTAGGTTTTAATCCCTTCCTCCACAAGCTTATCAATTTCATTCGAAGAGCCTTGTTTAGGCAATCTTTCTATGAAGTCAAAGCAGATGCCCTTCTCAGGGAAAAGGGGAAGGACATTCTGTACAAACCTCTCTCCAGTTGCATCGTCAAAATAAAGGACCCCGATCCATGTCCACCTAAAATGCAGTAGTAAGTGAAGAATCCCCATATATTGGTGGGTCCCATTTGGGAACATCTGGTGGATGAAAGCACCTTGTTGTTTATTATCCAGTACTGGAGCAGAGCCATAGGTGAGCTAAAGATTTAAAAAGGAAAAATAAATAAAGGAAACTCCCCCAAAAAGCTCCTGTATTGGTAACAGCAAATAAATGCCCTATCCGTGTTTGGTATTCTGAATGAAGGCAGGGCTTGGTGGTACCACTGGCTGGAAGAGGGGCTTCCTAGGCAATAGTAGCCTATGGAGACCTCCCCCTGGCCTCTTTGAAGCAATGCTCCCCTCCTCCCTCCCTGTATGCAGCGTGGGGTTTATCTGGTTGCTCTTTTGAGAGCCTAGCAGGCTTTTTCGGCACACAGTCCAATTAGCTTGCTGTGTGTGCTTTTGCTTGCTTCATGCTGTAAGTGGGGTGGGAGAGTTCTAGTTGATTGGTGGGTTTTCTTTCAGTTCAATTGGTCACATTCCCCTAAGGAGGCTGGTATGGCCTGGCTGTGTTTGTCCAGATAGGGATGGTGTTCCTTCTGAGGCATTGGTGGCGGAGGCAGGTGATGCCTGAGGGTATCCTACTGAGGGTCTTGTGGCCCCAGTGAGCGGATAAGGATTGCCTGTGGGGACATTTCACCTCACATACCCAGAGTTTCATGGCCCCAGGGGGATGTGAAAAGGGATGTCCCCCCTTTCCCCAAATGGGGAAATCCTGGGTGCGCCAATTCTATAACCAACAGCCAGCAGGCAAAGAATGCTTCACCTGACCAGCTAATGCCAGCTTAAGCCTCATCTACACCAAGCAAGATATTGCACTATGAAAGCAGGATGAAAGTGGTATATAAAAGGCAGGAGCCACACTATTGCTTTATAGTGGTGTTGAAGTGCACTGACAACTGTTGGGGCCCATGACACCTACTATATACCGCTTTCATAGTGCAATATCCTGCGTGGTGTAGATGAGTCCATAGTTGAATAGCTGCCCAGCAATCCCCCTTTGCAGATCAGATTTAACAAATGTGGCCCGATTTTCAATCCATAGAGTTGTGTCGTCACTTTATTGTCTCACCTCTTTTACTTGCAAGTGTGTACATGTGGCTGTGTTGATATAATTTCAGATTGTGACACTTGTCCCAGAATATCAACTGATAAGCACTCCACATTTCATTTTGTGGCTTTACTATGATTCACCTTCCTCCTGTCAGGAGAACACAGACTACTTATGAGATACCAATCTGGTCCTCAATCCCCCACTTTAGAGTCCTGATCAGAAAAATAGATAATTATATATAACCCAGGTCTTCTCAAATAGTTTTGCAGTTTTCAATTGCAATCTCTGACTTCAATTTCAAGGTGGAGGAGAAAAAGGAAGGAGGAGAGATGGAGCACATCTTTTAAAAGGTTTGTTCTTGATCTAATAAACCATGGCCATAGCTAGACCTAAGGTTTATCCCAGGATCATCCTGGGTTCGTCCCTGCCTGAGTGCTGGATGCCCTGTGTGGCACTTAGATGAACAGGTGTGACCCCAGGACAATCCTGGAATAATCTTAGGTCTAGCTATGGCCCATGTTTTAGTAGAATGAGATGGTTGCATCTGAATAAGACACTAAAGTGGTGGGTTGAGGAATAGATTGACCTACCTGTGGAATTTTGTAGATACTCAGGATGGTTGTCATGTGGAGACAGACATTGGAATTCGGTCCCCCAATGACTGCTACTGGATTGTTCTGGATGTCACACTTGTAGTTTGGGAAGAATCTTTCCTGTGTGGAGAGAAGTTCCATCGAGGCCAGATAGGTCCAGCTCGCACTGAAATGACTGTCGTAGATCTGGAAGCCCAGGGTGAAGTTGGGTAAGATCTGAGGGTTTTCATTGACTTCCTTTACAGCAAATGTCAAGGCCAGAATGTGCTGGTAGTGCTGAGTCAGTACCCTGAAGGCAGAGTTACATGCTGCATCATAGCCATCTGATTCTGAACATGACCTTTTCTATATTTCAATACATACAATATATTTATCTAAGATATTGCAACAAGGTTATATTGGCACAGAAATGCATACCTTGAATATTAGCCTAACAACAGCAGTGTTTTATAAGCTTCTGTTTAGTACATATAGATACATGTCCACAACTTTCAAAACCATATGCAAATAGATGGTTTTGTGGTTATGAGATCTCATAACCAAAAATTGTGCTTTTTATACTGTATTTTGTATTTGTGCTTTTAACCTGTTGGTTGTTTTATTATGGTTTTAATTTTTGTGAACCGCCCAGAGAGCTTCGGGTATTGGGTGGTATAAAAATGTAATAAATAAATAAATAAATAAAATCTGCAATTTGTATTATAAAACTACAGCAGCCTGTTGCAAGACAGAATTTTGGGTGAGTGAGATGCTTAAATAATGTTAAATTGAAACCAACAACGACAGCCAAGAATAAAAAAAGCTTGGAAATAAAGTATGTTTTGAAAGAACAGAATTCACATAGGACCCATTTCTGTACCAGTTACAGGAGCTATTCCAAATATTATTTATGGAACAAAACTTTTTTTCTTTTGTTGGGGTCAGGGAGGGAAGGGATGCTATTATGCATTAATTCATGCTGAATACAGTGTAGAAAACGTTAACCATTTTTACATATAACCAGGAAATGCTTAAATAACAATTGAAATTCCTTAAACCCATACAGAAAGTGGCTTGTTCTTCCCAGCCTGAGTAAATGCTGTAACTACTGTGAAGAAAAGGGATACTAAGAGAAGCATAACAATAATATTGATGTCTAGAGCCATTTTAGTCTGTTGCAGCAAAAGCAATAACAAAGAGGCTTGAAGATTAATGAATTTATTCTGGCATAAACTTTATTCTGTTTAAACCAGAATAAACTTCTTAATTTTTATGATCCCACAAAACTCTTTGTAATACTAGTTATAATAATCATGTGGCATGGACAGATGTACAGTATGCTCCCATTCTAGAATACAGAGAGAAATATGTCATACAAATCATGACACATTATTCTACCAGGAAAAACCAACCTGTTTAAGAATATTATCAGGACAGATCTGTGTTATCATTTTTTTGAAAAACAAACAAACTAACAAACGAATTCCTTACGTGAGGTCATCGAAGAGTTCAGCAGAAGGAAGTTTTTCATAGGTTATCGGTTGTGAAAACACATAAGTTTGAGAAGAAATGCCAGCAATGTCAACTTTTCCTGACTGATAATATTTATGAAGTATAGGAAGAAGGCCTCTGGCACTACACTTAACACTAGGAGACATGCACACTGCATGTGATAATAGTGCTAATACCAAAACCACCATCAACAACATCTTGAATTACGAGCTTCTTTCTAGAAACTGTTTAATCTATTACTGCAATGATATTCAAGAGGACCTGAATAACATTGTGTGACTTGAATGGCTATTCATTCAGTCAATGCAATGATTTCAATGTAGTCAGGTGAAGTGTTAGGTAGCAGTGATCAGATGGATGGCCCCTCACTATCTCCATCATAGCTCTGAATTGTAGAAGGGATATTAATAGCACCTTATTTTGCTAGGAGCTATGGACATTATCAAGGGACTTGGATAATAATGGTTATTTCAATAATTACCAGGGAGATAGTGACTTGGAATTGCAAGTTTTCTATGACACTGAAGACATTAAGTTGGATCCAAAGTAAACTTCCTTGCCCTTGAAATCAATGGGACAAGTCATGACTAATGTGTCCCATTGATTTCAATGGGAACTAAATTTGACAACATTGTCAAAATCTAAACCATCGAAAGGCCGCTCACTCAGATTATTTGATTTAGATCTGTAGAGATCTGTTAGATCTGTTAGATTTGCAGCTTGAAGAGGAGAAGCAACTTAGCTCTCTGAGAAGCCATTGAGCAACATTGACTAACTGCCATTGTTCTGTTTGAATTGCAGCTTCTGCTCCTGCCCCCCTCCTTTTCAGGTACTTCAAGCCTCCAGTTTGCTGGAGGCGCGAGCCTTCGGCACGAGCCGAAGGGTGAGAGCACAAGGGCTCTCGGCCTGTGGCTCTCAGCCGTGGGCACGAAGCCGGTCAAGCGGATCCTCTACTCTGGAGGAAAAACCCCAGCCACGGTCCGGTCGCTGCCACTTTCTGATTCAGGTCACGATCTTCTCATTGTCTCCTCTCAGTTCTTTTCTCCTCATATCTGTTCCTTATGGCTCGTTCCAATCTCGTCTCTCCTAACTTAGTTCCTATTCGGTGTCTCCCCTCTTCTCAGCTGCCTTTTTCGTGTTCCTTATGGAACTGTCGCTCTCTTGCTTCTAAGGCCCCTGTCATCCAGGACTTGTTTATCTCTAGGTCTCTCCACCTCCTTGCTCTTACTGAAACCTGGCTTCCTGCCCATGATACTGCCATCTCTGCTGCCCTCTCTCTTGGAGGACTCTCTTTCTCTCACACTAGTCGCCCAGAGGGTCGGGGTGGTGGTGTGGGTCTTTTATTATCTAGTTTGTGCCAGTTCCAGCCTCTTTCCATTCCACCTTCACATTGCTTCTCCTCCTTTGAGGTACATGTGGTGAGGCTCTTCGCTCCACTGCGGCTGCGGATTGCAGTTCTGTACCGCCCCCCAGGCTCGTCCTCAAAATTTATCTCTGATTTTGATTCGTGGCTGTCCTTTTTCCTCTCTGATAACTGTCCTACTCTTATCTTGGGTGATTTCAATATTCATGTGGATGACCCTCAAGATGCTGCAGCTCTACGATTTCGCTCATTATCTTCCTCTTATGATCTTAAGCTTTGGTCGGATGCACCCACACATTCCCTTGGACACTGTCTGGATCTTGTTCTCACTCGGAATTGCTCTGTGTTGGACTTTTCTACTGCTCACTTTCCGTTGTCAGATCATCACCTAGTTTCTTTCAATATTACTCTATTATTATTATTATTATTATTTATTTATATAGCACCATCAATGTACATGGTGCTGTACAGATAACACAGTAAATAGCAAGACCCTGCCGCATAGGCTTACAATCTAATAAGTTGTAGTAAACAATAAAGAGGGAAGGAGAATGCAAACAGGCACAGGGAAGTGTAAACAGGCACAGGGTAGGGCAAAACCAACAGTGTAAAGTCAGAACAAACTCAATATTTGAAGGCTATAGGGAAAAGAAAAGTTTTGAGCTGAGTCTTAAAAGCAGTGATTGAGTTTGTAGTTCTCAAGTGTTCTGGAAGAGCGTTCCAGGCGTAAGGGGCAGCAGAAGAAAAAGGACGAAGCCGAGTAAGGGAAGTGGAGGTCCTTGGGCAGGCGAGAAGCATGGCATCGGAGGAGCGGAGAGCCCGAGCGGGGCGATAGTGTGAGATGAGAGAGGAGAGATAGGCAGGAGCTAGGCAGTGAAGAGCTTTGAAGGTCAGTAGGAGAAGTTTATATTGGATTCTGAAGTGAATTGGAAGCCAATGGAGAGATTTCAGAAGTGGAGTGACATGGTCAGAGCGGCGGGCCAAGAAGATGATCTTAGCGGCAGAGTGGTGGACAGAGACCAGCGGACTGATGTGAGACGAAGGAAGGCCAGAGAGAAGAAGGTTGCAGTAGTCCAACCGAGAGATAACCAGTGCGTGAACGAGAGTCTTGGCAGAAGAGACAGACAAAAATGGTCGAATCCTGGCAATATTATACAGGAAGAAACGACAGGATTTAGCTACTGCCTCGATGTGAGGAGTAAAGGAGAGCGAGGAGTCAAATATAAAGCCAAGACTACGAGCTTCCTTGACCGGAGTAAGCGTGACATCGTTGACAGTAAGGGAATCCTCCTCCTTCACGTCCCGCTTCTCGCTCTTGTCGTGACTTGCAATCTATCAATTATGAGGCTTTTTCCCAGTCTCTAGCCTCCTCCCTTCCTTCTGTCTGTTCGGCTGTCTCCTTGGACTCAGCTGTCTCCTTCTTTAATTCCTCCTTATCTTCAACTCTTGATAATCTTGCTCCATCTACAACTCGGATAGTTCGCCCTTCTCAACCCCAACCGTGGCTCACCTCTTCCCTCCGCTACCTTCGCTCTTGTTCCCGGGCAGCTGAACGCCTTTGGCGTAAGACCAGGGACCGGGCTGACTTTGTCCATTACAAATTTGTACTCTCCTCTTTCTCTTCTGCCATCTCACTGGCCAAACAGCAGTACTACTCAACGCTGATCCAGTCAAATGCTAGGCATCCTCAGCGGCTCTTTGCGTCCTTCAATTCTCTTCTGAAGCCTAATCCGCCATCTCTCCCCGCCTCTCTGTCTGCTAATAACTTTGCCTCTTTTTTCAATGCTAAAATCCAAACTATCCGCTCTGATCTGGCCAGCTCTGCTCCTCTTCCAGTTCCTGTTCCTCATCTGTCAGCTCCCCCTGCAAATTTCTCTGCATTTCCTTCGGTCTCTGCGGATGAACTGTCTACAATACTGCGCTCTTCGAAGCCTTCCACTTGTTCTCGTGATCCGATTCCTTCTCGCGTCTTTATTAATCTTATTCCTGCTATCCTCCCTTCCTTACTACATATTATTAATCTTTCTCTGTCCTCTGGTTCATTTCCTTCTGCTTTTAAACATGCTACAGTCTCTCCCATTCTCAAGAAACCTACTCTTGATAGGTTATCTCTGTCTAACTACCGACCTGTCTCTTTGTTGCCGTTTGTTTCAAAGATCCTGGAGCGTGCGGTCTACTCTCGCTGTCTTGACTTTCTTTCTAGTAACTCTGCTTTGGATCCATTTCAATCTGGATTCCGTCCTCTGCATTCCACCGAAACAGCCCTTACTAAGATCACCAATGATCTCCTTACTGCCAAGTCTAAAGGCCATTATTCCGTTCTTATTCTCCTTGATCTAACTGCAGCCTTTGACACGGTTGATCATGATCTTCTCTTAGATTCCCTTCATGACCTTGGATTTTGTGGCTCTGTCTATAACTGGTTTGCCTCCTATCTAGCGGGTCGCTCTTTCAGCGTGTTGGCTAATGGCAGCTTGTCTTCCTCCTTTCCCCTTTCAGTAGGGGTTCCGCAAGGCTCGGTGCTTGGCCCCTTGTTGTTTTCCTTATACATGTTGCCCTTGGGCAAGCTTATTCAATCTCATGGCCTCCAATATCATCTGTACGCCGATGATACACAACTATATCTGTCATCTCCGGAACTCTCTCCTGATGTTCACGATCGTATCTCAGCATGTCTTTCAGATATCTCAGCTTGGCTGCTTCATCGTCGCTTGAAACTTAACATGGCAAAGACTGAATTGCTTGTTTTTCCTCCTAAACCTTCTCCTCATCTCTCATTCTCTCTTACTGTCAATGATGTTACGCTTACTCCGGTCAAGGAAGCTCGTAGCCTTGGCTTTATCTTCGACTCCTCGCTCTCCTTTATTCCTCATATTGAGGCAGTAGCTAAATCTTGTCGATTTTTCCTGTATAATATTGCCAGGATTCGATCATTTTTGTCTGCCTCTTCTGCCAAGACGCTTGTTCATGCACTGGTTATTTCACGGTTGGACTACTGCAACCTTCTTCTCTCTGGCCTTCCTTCTTCTCACATCAGTCCGTTGGTTTCTGTTCACCACTCTGCCGCAAAGATCATCTTCTTGGCTCGCCGCTCTGACCATGTTACTCCGCTTCTGAAATCTCTTCATTGGCTTCCAATTCACTTCAGAATCCAATATAAACTTCTCCTGTTAACCTTCAAAGCTTTTCACGGTCTAGCTCCTTCCTATCTCTCCTCTCTCATCTCACACTATCGCCCCGCTCGTGCTCTTCGCTCCTCTGATGCCATGTTTCTCACCTGCCCAAGGGCCTCTACTTCCCTTGCTCGGCTTCGTCCATTCTCTTCTGCTGCCCCTTACGCCTGGAACGCTCTTCCAGAACATTTGAGAACTACAAGTTCAACCGCAGCTTTTAAAGCTCAACTAAAAACTTTTCTTTTTCCTAAAGCTTTTAAAACTTGATGTTGTGCAGACTTCTACTGTTACTTTCTACTGTTAGTTTTACCCTACCCTGTGCCTGCTTACCCTACCCTGTACCTGTTTGCATTCTCTTCCCCTCCTTATTGTTTTACTATGATTTTATTAGATTGTAAGCCTATGCGGCAGGGTCTTGCTATTTACTGTTTTACTCTGTACAGCACCATGTACATTGATGGTGCTATATAAATAAATAAATAATAATAATAATAATAATAATAATAATAATAATAATAATAATAATAATAGAGAGCTTTAAACAATCATCATCAACAACAGTTTATTAGCCAGTCAGGCCATGCACATACCAAAACATAATAAAATACTCCTCTTGCCAGAGCGAATACCTAAACACAAAGTGTTAATAAAATAGCTAACAAGAGCAAGTTAAAACATCTTGTAACCCTGGACAATATTTGTTAACGTGTTATATTATATTAATAAGTTTAGTCTTTTATGGCTGCCAGTGACTGTTGTTTCTCCCTTAATAGTTGGGTTTGATTATGCCTCCTCTGTAAGCATAACTCTACCACTATTGGCTAGTACAGATTATTTTACGTCAAATAGGACTGCCAAGTTTGTCAAATGGGCTTTTTAAATGATCAAACAGATGGAGCCAGATTATTCCAAGCCCCAGCTCTGAATTGTACAGAGAATATTAAAAGCATACTTTAGTCTTGGTTTGTCATTTTGCTATTAGTCACTAGACCTCTCCAGATGAAGAAGTAATCATAACTAATTTCATCATTAACAGTGAGCTAACCACCTACTCAGATTTACATCTGTAAGGAATGCTTTAAGGTGGGTTCCTACATTGAGCAGGGGGTTGGACTCGATGGCCATATAGGCCCCTTCCAACTCTACTATTCTATGATACTATGATAAGGTCATGAGAGTGATAATTCCAAATTCCATATACAACATATCAGAACGGCAATGCTTGTGGATATTTTTGCACATTATACCTACCATTCTTGGAAGTATCTCTCTGGCTGTTGCTCAAGATGGAAGTATTCGTCTGGTTGAGTATAGAAATTTTAATCTTCTCAACTTTGTCATATTCTTATGATAATAAACTTTACTTCCAATGAATATGCCATATCTAGATTCACAGATGTATTTATTCATTCATTCAATTGATTGGTGCACCCTCCTACCAAGAAAAAAAACATTCCATATTACTTCATATAGTTTGCCTCCTTTTTAGTCATGGTAATTTGCAAAGCAAAATCCCCACTCCCAAACATTCAATGCTAAATCGTTCTTTTGTTCAAGAACAGGTACCTCCATTCTCTCTATGCAATGACCAGTGCTATCCTGGTTACATCAAACAAAAGAAGGAAGGGAAGAAATTCTGTTGCTATGATTGTATTCCATGTCCAGAAGAGTTGATCTCAAACCAGAAAGGTAGGAGATATAAGTCAGATCATTTTACTGAAAATACAGACTATTATTTGGGACTGTGGATATGAGGTTACCAAATGCCAAGGATTAAAAAGTGTTATCTAAGAGATGGGTGCAAAATTTGCCATGTTGAGCTTTGCTGTTGTTATTTCTTTTATAAATTTAAGTAATTCATACCTCCTGAGCTTTTCAGTGAGCTAAGAGAAGGTTGCATGCAAAAATCTGCATCCTTGTGTACTTTCGGATGCAACTTGGCTTAGGGGAAATTTGCACAAAATATCTATATTAGAGGAAAACGTAGACAAAATGTACAGATTTTGAGAAACCTGCAGAAAACAGCATTTCAGAAATGCTGAACAAGTCATCCATGTTAAATCAGTAGAAATAATGTGTACTTCAAAAATATTGACAGAAATTTGCACATTCAGAAAAAAAGAGCACAAATTTGTACAAATCTTCTTACGGCTTATAATTATCACAATCTAATGCAGAAACAGGGCAGGCCTTAAAAAGCTGTGCAGGCCAAGATTGACATATTTCTCCATCCCCACATTCTATAGTTGAGATTTTATATTCTTGGCAATTGAGAATGATGTTAAAGAAGGAAAGTGAGAATCCCCTTCCATCCCTTCTCTGTCCCTCTTCCCCCCCCTCTTTGGGCTTTGTTCTGTTACCTCCTCTTCGCACCTCTCTCTGCCTGGGTGATCACTCAAGGCCTTTTGGCAGATAAGGTCCGGCATCCTGGCACCTAGCCCAGGCTATCTGTCTCCCTCCCTTCTCCAGGTGTTGGCCAAGGCCCCTTGTCTTTTAACTTTTAGTGCATTACAAAAAACAACTAAAATTACTCCCTTCCCCACTACTTCACCCATGTGTCTTCTACTCAGCACAGTCTATCTGCTTTCCCTTACAGATCCCATGTCAAATGCTCCAGTGTTTAAGGAGACCCTCCCGAGTCACTACTGGTCCCACAACTATATGTGTATGGTCTGTGAAGCCTCAAAGGTTTCCAAAGCAGAGAGAAGCCAATCTAGGATATCTCATATCTTTGCAAGGTGCCCTAGGACACTTACCACCATTCAGCTACTGTTTTTCTCTCCAATACAACCCTGACAAACTTGACTAACTTATTTATCTGCCACACCCCAATCTCATAGCCTATCCATGTCATGCATTGTAGGATAGGTGAAAAAAATCCAGTAACCAAGGACAATCCTATCCCTGGATAATATCAATACTACTTTGACCACAATTTATTTATTTATTTATTTATTACATTTTTATACCACCCAATAGCCGAAGCTCTCTGGGCGGTTCACAAAAATTAAAACCATAATAAAACAACCAACAGGTTAAAAGCACAAATATAAAATGCAGTATAAAAAGCACAACCAGAATAAAAACATGCAGCAAAATTGATATAAGATTAAAATTCAGAGTTAAAACAGTAAAATTTAAATTTAAGTTAAAATTAAGTGTTAAAATACTGAGTGAATAAAAAGGTCTTCAGCTGGCGACGAAAGGAGTACAGTGTAGGTGCCAGGCGGACCTCTCTGGATGACCAGGATTACTAACACTGCCATAACAGGATAAGAAGGCAGGTTCTAGCACTACTATGAAATTTCTCTGATGAACCATCCTCATTACCGTGCCCAGGCACTGGTTCAGAACAGCCACTGCCTCACCTGGGTTTGATGAAAAGGAAAGGTAGAGCTGGGTATCATCCGCATATTGATGACACCTCAGTCCACATCTCCGGATAACCTCCCCCAGCGGCTTCATGTATATGTTAAACAGCATAGGAGATAAGCTAGAGCCCTGTGGAACCCCATGGCGTAGGAGCCACGGCACAGAGCAATAATCCCCCAGCACCACCTTCTGGAATTGGCCATCCAAGTAGGAGCGGAACCACTGCAATGCAGTACCTCCCACTCCCAACTCAGACAACCTATCCAGAAGGATACCATGGTCGATGGTATCGAAAGCTGCTGAGAGGTCCAGGAGAACCAACAGGGTTTCAGCATACTGCTACTACTGAACAAGTGAAGCAGCTGACAAATGCAGAAAAATCTAGTACAACAAACTAGCAACCTAGCATTCAGAAAGAGTATAAAATACCCTGCAAAAATTAACCATGATACAAAATGGACTAAAGCCTTGTTGCAGTCATTTCTCACTAGCACTTCTTAGCTTGATTCAACTCTGGTTGATCAATGAGAAACTAATCTAAAAATGTGTCAGTATACCTCTGGAACATTAGCCATGTAAACAAGATGATGGTCAGTAGTAAGCTTACTCCCACATAAATGAATATAGGATTGCAGCCTTTCCATATTTGTTCACCTTACTCTAACAAGTGCAAGGCCCTCCTGTAAAGGAGAACTATGCTCTAACTAGAACCTGGCCTTGTGGATCATGCAACCAGCAGGTGCTCTCCAGAAAGATGCTTTCAGAGCCTAAGCGATCCAGACACACTCAGACAAGTCAAGACAAGCCACACTATGTGCTTACATATTATCTTGCTGGGACAGAACAATTCTGGACAAGACAATACTTTGCAATTGACCAGACATAACAGTCATAAACAAAAAAAGAAAAACACAACTACCTCACTGACATAGCAATAACTAGTGACAAAAATGTTGCATTAAAGGAAGAGGAAAAAAGAGAAAAATATACATCACTGGCTATGGAAATTAAAGAACTATGGCAATAGGAAAAAAATTACAATTATTCCATTAGTTAAAGTGATCATATAGAATGGAGAACTGGGCTCCTGTACATTTAGCAGTTGTATTGAAAAGGGAATTTCAGCAGGTGTCAATTATATGCATGCAGCACCTCGTGAAATTCCCTCTTCATCAGATCAGCCCAGCCCTCCTGACCAGATACAAAAGAGGGCAGTCAGTTATTTAAAGGAGAGTGTTCCACATGTAAAGGGCCAAAAGGCAGAACAAGAAATAGCACAAGGCAGTGGGGGTTTCATAAGAAGATTAGTGTTTTGTCAGGAGCAGAGAGAAAGCAATGGGTGCACTCTCAGACCCCCAAGTTACTGATATCCTTCTGTAAGTTTTCCATCCCTGAAAAGTTAATTAAGTGCTATGCTCCCCCATATGAACCTGCCCTTCCTCTCCTTTTTTAAATTTATTTTAATTCTAAGTTATTTTTAGGCTGCTTTTAAAGATATCCCTTTGGAATTCCCAAACAATTAATTTCATGTGCACGTAGCGTGGGGTGGGAAGAAATGACCCAAATAGAATTATACATAAGGATGTAAGAGAAGTGCCATGCTGGATCAGACCAAGGGTCTATCTAGTCCAGCATTCTGTTCACACAGTGGCCAACCAGCTGCCTATGGGAAGCCCACAAAAGGACATGAGTGCAACAAAACCTTCCTGCCCATGTTCCCCAGTAGTTGGAGAACATAGGCTTAGTGTCTCTGATACTGGAGGCAGCACATACTGTAGCTATCAGGACATAGCCATACAGTGCCTGTCGACCAGGGACCAACAAAGCAGGACATGGTGCAAAAGGACCCTCCCACCCATGTTCCCCAGCAAATGGTGTACACATGCTTGCTTGCAACATGACTGTGTTAAGGATGATTGGTTATATATTAATTCTTTATCCTTCCAATATGCTCTTTATTGTTCAATTCAGGTCTTACCAAAATAATATAGATTTTGGGGAAAAATATACAAATCAATAATGCAGCACCAGAGGACGAGACGGAGAAGATCTCCACAGCCACCATGTATTTTCCTTTTGTACTCAGGTAAGTTGGAATGAAGGAGACCCACACACTGCAAAATGCCAACATGCTAAAAGTGATAAATTTGGCCTCATTAAAACTGTCAGGTAACTTCCTGGCTAGAAAAGCCACACTGAAGCTGACAATAGCCAGGCATCCCATAAAGCCTAGGACACTGTAAAACATGGTAGATGAGCCTTCATTACACTCCAATACAATTTCTTCAGTCATGGAGTACATGTCAAAATGGGGGAATGGGGGAAACATTGCCAGCCACACAGTACAAATAGCAGCTTGAATAAGAAAGCAGGAAAGGACAATAGAGCCAGCCAATGGTCTCCTTAACCATCTCCTCACTTTAGACCCTGGATTGGTGGCCTGAAAAGCTAGAACCACAATGATGGTTTTGGCCAACACACATGATACAGCCATTGTAAATATGAGGCCAAATGCACTCTGTCGAAGTAGACATGATACATTGTCAGGTTGGCCAATAAATAGAAATGAACAAAGGAATGAGAGAATGAGGCAGATGAGAAGAGTGTAGGTGAGGTTACGGTTGTTGGCCTTGACAATGGGAGTGTTATGGTGCTTAATGAACAAGCCAAGCACCAAAGCTGCGATGAAAGAAAAGGAGAGAGAAAGAATGGTCAAACTGGTACCCAAACTTTCTTTGTAAGAAAGGAAGGTTATATATTTTGGAATGCATGAATTCTGGACAACGTTTGGATATCGACCTTCTGGACATGGAACACAGTCATCCATATCTGAAAAACAAACATATAAGCATTTCTGTTCAATAGAATGAATATGCCCTTATATTGCAAAGCCTTAGATGACGGCAACTACATCAAAATCTGAACCATACATTTGCACCCCTCAAGCTTTATTTGCAAGAAGCAGTAGATGGCCTTATAGGCCCCTTAGAATGATAGAATCATAGAATAGCAGAGTTGGAAGGGGCCTACAAGGCTATCGAGTCCAACCCCCTGCTCAATGCAGGGGGTTGGGCTCAACCCCTTCCTACTCTATTATTCTATGATTCTAAGTCATAGGCATGGTATAACCATGGCTTAAGACCCTAGCCTTAATGGGAAACACAACCCCATTACAAACAGTTTAATCCTTGATGTCACAAATGGTGAGTTATTTTTCTACTTGCAACTTGCCTGGATTTATGCATTTCTTGAAATACTGGTGTTGTCCCACTCAAATGAAGTATGATACACAAAATCATGCAAGCATCCATGGTTATAATGGGCTGTAATCTCTTACCAACAATAACTATCACCACTGAACAATGAACAATCTTTTAAACTCTAGGGCAATGAACAAATAAGACCTTCATGTGCACTCATTGACTCAAAGCCAATAGATTTGGCTACTGTATCCATGACACCTTTTACCCTTCTGCTTTGAAATCTTCCCAGCTGGACACTGAATGCAATCATAGCAGCAAAATGGCTTCCCTTCCTTTTTTCTCCTGCTGAAGCCCTCATAGCAATTTTCATTACACAGGGAAAGTGGTTGTGCCTGTAGATAAAAGAAAGAGCAGCATATTTGAACTCTCAGAAAATATGTTTCCCAGATTTGTATAATACACCTTGATTTATGGCTAAGAATTTGTGAGGCATAATGGATTTGGAATTAAGAATATAATTTCAAACAGAGGACTGTTGGAACTTCCACCTTGATTGAAATCTTTCAGCCATACAATTAACATCTTGGGAAAATAAGTCCACCAACTCAAGGCTTTACTTAATATCTTATCCCAGGGGAAGGCAGCATTTTTTCTGCCTGCAGGCGCATTTGGCAATTTGAGATACTTTTGATGGCACTATCACAAAATGGCTTCCAGGCACATCAATGGGAAATGACAATAGCAGCTTCTGGAGGGCCTCACTTTACTTTGAAATTGAGAAAATATGTTGTTTTTAAATAGGATGGGTAGTGTGCATTTTGGGTTTTTAAATATTTTAGCATATTGATCTATAACTGGCGTTCCTCTGAAGATAGACATAGATTCTCAATAACTCCAAAGCCCAATATATAGCTGAATATTTGTGCCTGGTGTTTAGGCCACTTAGAGTGTAACATCTTGGTTTGAATGAGCTTCACCAAACTAACATGGTAAAGAGGCATAGATGTTTCAGAGTCTGAACAGTAAACCACTCGTTCAATTTTGAATAAATAGCTGGAAACATCCCAAAATGTGCATGGATCCCTACCTGGTTAAAGCTGTTAGGCCACACAATATTGTCCACATGAATGGTGAATACACTGTCTTGTGGGGCACGGGGGTCTATCTTTCCAACTTTGGCTCTAAGAAAAGACTTGTTTGGGAATGTGACCCAGTTGATGACATTGAATCCAGCTATTAATGCCCCATTTTGGTCAAAGGATACCTTTTCACCAGCACTGTTGTTAAATGAAACCTTTTTCAGAACGTAGTGGAGCTAAAATGCATAAGGTTTGTTCAATGTATGAGGGGGAGAAAGAGACAGACAGACAGACAGACAGAGAGAGAGAGAGAGAGAGATTGAGATTCATATGAACTACACAGTGGTAGTATTTCATATAACAGAACTATGGTTCATAATCCTTTTAAAATTTAATCCTCATCATGGTTTGGGTTTTGTGAAATCTGTCCCACATGTGTTTCACAGATCATGCTGTGTCATTCGTTCTGGCATCCATTATGCAGAAAATACACAAATAATAATAATAATTTGTTCACAATATTGTAATTTCTTCACAATAATTTGCATAATTTATGTTGGTACGTAACATTTAGCGTCTTGTCCCCTATTCCATTCGACTTTCCCCCATCTCAGAAGAAACTTTTGTATTTTTCGGCCAATGGATTTGCATAAATTTCAGGAAAGTTAAAGTTTTAAAAATCCAGAAGTCCAAGGACTCCATGTGGTCTGGGCCAGGATCTACACAATTGCTTTATAATGGCACTGAAGTGCACTGACAACTGTTGGGGCCCATGATACATTCCATATACCATTTTCAAACCACTTTCATGGTGTTATATCCTGCTTGGTGTAGATCTGGCATGGGAAGGCTGGTCCACAGTGGATTCAACAGGCCAGATTCTTAGAAATCTGAATTTATTTTAGTCTGTCTCAGATTTCTCCAGCATTCTTACGTTTAGCTAGCCATGCCTTCCTGTTGGACAATATAAAGGCTCAAGCAAGGAAATACTCACCCACTTTGTTCCATTTTATTTTGAAGTGAATGATGTATCGAACACTGGACATCAGAACCAGTGGTGTAATGGTTATCTCCTCCCCTCTGATAACACCCCCTATGCCCAGCTAAACCTTCCATGGAAGGATGTGGTGTCCTCTGTATCACATATTTTGGGAGATGCATGGAATACTGCAGTAGAGCAAGGAAAACTTCCATTGTGTTAGCAGAAGTCTTTCTATATGGCTGCCAGACTTATGTGCATTTCTAGATGTCCTGATTTTATTTTTTTAATTTTTTTGGGGGGGGGGAGTGAATGGGGAGTTGCCTCCTTTTGGTTTAAAAATATTTTTGCACTTCCTTTGAGCATGCCGCTCCCTCCCTCTCAATTTTAATGGAATTGTTTTATGTGTTACTGTAAAGCGCCTCGATGCCAGAAATGGTGAGGCAGCGCTATAAAAAAAATGCTTAAAATAAAATAAATAAATAAATAAATAAATCACAATGGTAACTATTTTGCTCCAGTTCTATTGCTACTCAACCACATCAGTGCACTACTGAAGGGAATGAAGACCTATGTAATGACATTAATGCACACGGTGCTTTAAAGACTAACAGAATTATTAACAGACATGAGAAATGAAGTCAAGGCAAGTTCCAGTCTGCAAGCTTAGCTACTATGGAACATGAAACTCAAAAGGAAGCAAAGAGGAAAATATATAGTATTTCTTTATACATTGGGAGTAAATAGCTGACCCTTAAACACATTTTTTCAAAAATGTTTAGATCTTTTATTGCATTAATTATATGTTATTAATGAATATTGAACACAATATGAATTGTGTACAGCCAGTAAGAAAAACAAAACAATATTTAGCACATTTTATTTATTTATTTATTTATTTATTTATTTATTTATTTATTACATTTATACGCCACCCCATATCCGAAGTTCTCTGAGCAGTTTACAAAAGTTAAAAACAGTGAACATTAAAAACAAATATACAAAATTTTAAAACCATCAAAAGCATAAAAACAACAATATCCATTTATTCTGATTCTGTTCACACAACACGAGAGACCAGAGTACATGTTGAGGAGGGCTTGAGAGTGGGTTGCTACATGATTTTATAAGGATTCTTTCTTATATCCATGCAGAGTGATGAAGCAGGTCCCTGAGGTGGTGTCATTGATGTTGCTGTTGCTATTGTTGTTGATGATGACAGTGGTGTTTTGTCATACTGGATCACCAATTGGGTGTTCTAGCACTTGAATTTAAAACAATTCCCTTATTCTTTAACTGATGGGGTCAAAATGTATTACAAATAATATAGGCATCTTACAATGCCATTCTACACCTGGATATTCTTTAGTAAGTCCCATTGAGGTCAGTGGGATTTACTCCATGATAAGCATGTTTTGGATAGCTGCCTGATTATTTAGGCTGATTATTATTATTATTATTATTATTATTATTATTATTATTATTATTATTATTATTTCTTACCCACCTCTCTGTTTGGATAGAGGCAGCGAACAACAATAAGTATAAAACACAAAAAACTGAATCTAAAACATAGTATACATTATTAAAACATCATAAAAACATCCTAAAATTCCACTGGTTAGGCCTGTCTTCCCCCCAATACAAAGTAGAATAATGCACAGACCACAAGCCCAACTAGAGACAGTATAGGAAGGAGGCCAAATCAATGTTGCTTTCCCACTTTTCTTCCCATGTACAAAAGACACACCCTGCAAGATTGGACATTTCAACAAAGTTAAAATCCTACTTCTCAGGGCTCATCTCTACCGAGCAGGATATTCCTCTATGAAAGCGGTATATAAAATGCAGGAGCCACACTACTGCTTCATAGCTGTATTTAAGTGCACTGACAACTGTTGGGGCCCATTGACACATACCATATACCACTTTCATGCCAATTTCATAGTGCTATATCCTGCTTGGTGTAGAGGCGTCATGGGCCCCAACAGTTGCCAATCCAGTGCAGTACCACTATAAAGCAGTAGTGTAAATCCTGAAGTGCATTTCAATACCACTATGAAGCAGTAGTGTGGCTCCTGCCTTTTATATACAACTTTCATAGTGGAATATCCTGATTGATATAGATGAGCCCTCAGTTATTATCAGATGAAGCAGAGTTCTAGACTAAATCCCTATCCAAACATAAATACAGCTGAAGACCTTTTTGTTTTCTCAGTATTTTAACACTTAATTTTAACTTAAATTTAAATTTTACTGTTCCAACTCTGTATTTTAATCTTATATCAATTTTGTTGCGTGGTTTTATCCTGGTTTTTCTTTTTATACTGTATTTTGTAATTGTGCTTTTAACAGGTTGGTTGTTTAATTATGGTTTTAACTTTTGTGAACCACCCAGAGAGCTTCGGCTATTGGGCGGTATAAAAACGTAATAAATAAATAAATACACCCATCACTGATGCATAAATATCTCATAGTACAATATGCCATCAATAAGCATGACCAAAATAATATTCAGTGAACTAAATATGAGCAGGAGCACCTGAATGGTACATGAAGCTATGGTACATGAAGTTTTTAGCCACCATAATCCCAATTTGGGCATGCACAATCTAAGCAGTTTGGGACATGGCATTGCACTCGCTGATATAATGAACTCCCTTTTCCTTATAGTTTACCTGCCATGACAGTTGATTGAGAAGCTTCTGTCTTTGTCCTTTCTTCACTGCTCTCTGTTTGGACTTGAATAAATGCATGGTTTGCAGTGCATGTGCCAGAGCAAATACAGCATTGTACATGTTGTAGCTATGGGGAGTCATGTCCATTTCAAAAACAGAGCCTGGAAGATTTTCCAGCCTCTCCTCCCCAGTGCAAGTATTATCAACATTTTCGTCTAAAGTGGAGTCAGGAAAAGAGCATTCAAATGCATTCCCCCAGAAAACCCTGTTAAAGCCATCTTCTTTTTCCAAGGTCGGGTTTTTGGTATGAAGAAATTTCCGGAAACCTATCATCTCCTCTGAGTTAATGGCAAAGGATAGAGCACCATGGATGAAGTCTATATCCCAAGGTCTTTGGAAAGGGAGTGATGTGAAATCGATCTGAGCTGTCATGACCCAGACTTTCCCTTTTCTCTCCACTGCTATATCCTCACCTTTTGAAATTTCAAGCAACGTTCGTAAAATCATCATGGTCTGAATTTCACCATGTAGAACCAATACATTGGCAGTGCTTCCATCGATAATTTTGTAGGTTTTAATCCCTTCCTCCACAAGCTTATCAATTTCATTCGAAGAGCCTTGTTTAGGCAATCTTTCTATGAAGTCAAAGCAGATGCCCTTCTCAGGGAAAAGGGGAAGGACATTCTGTACAAACCTCTCTCCAGTTGCATCGTCAAAATAAAGGACCCCGATCCATGTCCACCTAAAATGCAGTAGTAAGTGAAGAATCCCCATATATTGGTGGGTCCCATTTGGGAACATCTGGTGGATGAAAGCACCTTGTTGTTTATTATCCAGTACTGGAGCAGAGCCATAGGTGAGCTAAAGATTTAAAAAGGAAAAATAAATAAAGGAAACTCCCCCCAAAAGCTCCTGTATTGGTAACAGCAAATAAATGCCCTATCCGTGTTTGGTATTCTGAATGAAGGCAGGGCTTGGTGGTACCACTGGCTGGAAGAGGGGCTTCCTAGGCAATAGTAGCCTATGGAGACCTCCCCCTGGCCTCTTTGAAGCAATGCTCCCCTCCTCCCTCCCTGTATGCAGCGTGGGGTTTATCTGGTTGCTCTTTTGAGAGCCTAGCAGGCTTTTTCGGCACACAGTCCAATTAGCTTGCTGTGTGTGCTTTTGCTTGCTTCATGCTGTAAGTGGGGTGGGAGAGTTCTAGTTGATTGGTGGGTTTTCTTTCAGTTCAATTGGTCACATTCCCCTAGGGAGGCTGGTATGGCCTGGCTGTGTTTGTCCAGATAGGGATGGTGTTCCTTCTGAGGCATTGGTGGCGGAGGCAGGTGATGCCTGAGGGCATCCTACTGAGGGTTTTGTGGCCCCAGTGAGCGGATAAGGATTGCCTGTGGGGACATTTCACCTCACATACCCAGAGTTTCATGGCCCCAGGGGGATGTGTAAGGGGATGTCCCCCCTTTCCCCAAATGGGGAAATCCTGGGTGCGCCAATTCTATAACCAACAGCCAGCAGGCAAAGAATGCTTCACCTGACCAGCTAATGCCAGCTTAGGCCTCATCTACACCAAGCAAGATATTGCACTATGAAAGCATGATGAAAGTGGTATATAAAAGGCAGGAGCCACACTACTGCTTTATAGCGGTGTTGAAGTGCACTGACAACTGTTGGGGCCCATGACACCTACTATATACCGCTTTCATAGTGCAATATCCTGCGTGGTGTAGATGAGTCCATAGTTGAATAGCTGCCCAGCAATCCCCCTTTGCAGATCAGATTTAACAAATGTGGCCCGGTTTTCAATCCATAGAGTTGTGTCGTCACTTTATTGTCTCACCTCTTTTACTTGCAAGTGTGTACATGTGGCTGTGTTGATATAATTTCAGATTGTGACACTTGTCCCAGAATATCAACTGATAAGCACTCTACATTTCATTTTGTGGCTTTACTATGATTCACCTTCCTCCTGTCAGGAGAACACAGACTACTTATGAGATACCAATCTGGTCCTCAATCCCCCACTTTAGAGTCCTGATCAGAAAAATAGATAATTATATATAACCCAGGTCTTCTCAAATAGTTTTGCAGTTTTCAATTGCAATCTCTGACTTCAATTTCAAGGTGGAGGAGAAAAAGGAAGGAGGAGAGATGGAGCACATCTTTTAAAAGGTTTGTTCTTGATCTAATAAACCATGGCCATAGCTAGACCTAAGGTTTATCCCAGGATCATCCTGGGTTCGTCCCTGCCTGAGTGCTGGATGCCCTGTGTGGCACTTAGATGAACAGGTGTGACCCCAGGACAATCCTGGAATAATCTTAGGTCTAGCTATGGCCCATGTTTTAGTAGAATGAGATGGTTGCATCTGAATAAGACACTAAAGTGGTGGGTTGAGGAATAGATTGACCTACCTGTGGAATTTTGTAGATACTCAGGATGGTTGTCATGTGGAGACAGACATTGGAATTCGGTCCCCCAATGACTGCTACTGGATTGTTCTGGATGTCACACTTGTAGTTTGGGAAGAATCTTTCCTGTGTGGAGAGGAGTTCCATCGAGGCCAGATAGGTCCAGCTCACACTGAAATGACTGTCGTAGATCTGGAAGCCCAGGGTGAAGTTGGGTAAGATCTGAGGGTTTTCATTGACTTCCTTTACAGCAAATGTCAAGGCCAGAATGTGCTGGTAGTGCTGAGTCAGTACCCTGAAGGCAGAGTTACATGCTGCATCATAGCCATCTGATTCTGAACATGACCTTTTCTATATTTCAATACATACAATATATTTATCTAAGATATTGCAACAAGGTTATATTGGCACAGAAATGCATACCTTGAATATTAGCCTAACAACAGCAGTGTTTTATAAGCTTCTGTTTAGTACATATAGATACATGTCCACAACTTTCAAAACCATATGCAAATAGATGGTTTTGTGGTTATGAGATCTCATAACCAAAAATTGTGCTTTTTATACTGTATTTTGTATTTGTGCTTTTAACCTGTTGGTTGTTTTATTATGGTTTTAATTTTTGTGAACCGCCCAGAGAGCTTCGGGTATTGGGTGGTATAAAAATGTAATAAATAAATAAATAAATAAAATCTGCAATTTGTATTATAAAACTACAGCAGCCTGTTGCAAGACAGAATTTTGGGTGAGTGAGATGCTTAAATAATGTTAAATTGAAACCAACAACGACAGCCAAGAATAAAAAAAGCTTGGAAATAAAGTATGTTTTGAAAGAACAGAATTCACATAGGACCCATTTCTGTACCAGTTACAGGAGCTATTCCAAATATTATTTATGGAACAAAACTTTTTTTCTTTTGTTGGGGTCAGGGAGGGAAGGGATGCTATTATGCATTAATTCATGCTGAATACAGTGTAGAAAACGTTAACCATTTTTACATATAACCAGGAAATGCTTAAATAACAATTGAAATTCCTTAAACCCATACAGAAAGTGGCTTGTTCTTCCCAGCCTGAGTAAATGCTGTAACTACTGTGAAGAAAAGGGATACTAAGAGAAGCATAACAATAATATTGATGTCTAGAGCCATTTTAGTCTGTTGCAGCAAAAGCAATAACAAAGAGGCTTGAAGATTAATGAATTTATTCTGGCATAAACTTTATTCTGTTTAAACCAGAATAAACTTCTTAATTTTTATGATCCCACAAAACTCTTTGTAATACTAGTTATAATAATCATGTGGCATGGACAGATGTACAGTATGCTCCCGTTCTAGAATACAGAGAGAAATATGTCATACAAATCATGACACATTATTCTACCAGGAAAAACCAACCTGTTTAAGAATATTATCAGGACAGATCTGTGTTATCATTTTTTTGAAAAACAAACAAACTAACAAACGAATTCCTTACGCGAGGTCATCGAAGAGTTCAGCAGAAGGAAGTTTTTCATAGGTTATCGGTTGTGAAAACACATAAGTTTGAGAAGAAATGCCAGCAATGTCAACTTTTCCTGACTGATAATATTTATGAAGTATAGGAAGAAGCCCTCTGGCACTACACTTAACACTAGGAGACATGCACACTGCATGTGATAATAGTGCTAATACCAAAACCACCATCAACAACATCTTGAATTACGAGCTTCTTTCTAGAAACTGTTTAATCTATTACTGCAATGATATTCAAGAGGACCTGAATAACATTGTGTGACTTGAATGGCTATTCATTCAGTCAATGCAATGATTTCAATGTAGTCAGGTGAAGTGTTAGGTAGCAGTGATCAGATGGATGGCCCCTCACTATCTCCATCATAGCTCTGAATTGTAGAAGGGATATTAATAGCACCTTATTTTGCTAGGAGCTATGGACATTATCAAGGGACTTGGATAATAATGGTTATTTCAATAATTACCAGGGAGATAGTGACTTGGAATTGCAAGTTTTCTATGACACTGAAGACATTAAGTTGGATCCAAAGTAAACTTCCCTGCCCTTGAAATCAATGGGACAAGTCATGACTAATGTGTCCCATTGATTTCAATGGGAACTAAATTTGACAACATTGTCAAAATCTAAACCATCGAAAGGCCGCTCACTCAGATTATTTGATTTAGATCTGTAGAGATCTGTTAGATCTGTTAGATTTGCAGCTTGAAGAGGAGAAGCAACTTAGCTCTCTGAGAAGCCATTGAGCAACATTGACTAACTGCCATTGTTCTGTTTGAATTGCAGCTTCTGCTCCTGCCCCCCTCCTTTTCAGGTACTTCAAGCCTCCAGTTTGCTGGAGGCGCGAGCCTTCGGCACGAGCCGAAGGGTGAGAGCACAAGGGCTCTCGGCCTGTGGCTCTCAGCCGTGGGCGCGAAGCCGGTCAAGCGGATCCTCTACTCCGGAGGATAAACCCCAGCCACGGTCCGGTCGCTGCCACTTTCTGATTCAGGTCACGATCTTCTCATTGTCTCCTCTCAGTTCTTTTCTCCTCATATCTGTTCCTTATGGCTCGTTCCAATCTCGTCTCTCCTAACTTAGTTCCTATTCGGTGTCTCCCCTCTTCTCAGCTGCCTTTTTCGTGTTCCTTATGGAACTGTCGCTCTGTTGCTTCTAAGGCCCCTGTCATCCAGGACTTGTTTATCTCTAGGTCTCTCCACCTCCTTGCTCTTACTGAGACCTGGCTTCCTGCCCATGATACTGCCATCTCTGCTGCCCTCTCTCTTGGAGGACTCTCTTTCTCTCACACTAGTCGCCCAGAGGGTCGGGGTGGTGGTGTGGGTCTTTTATTATCTAGTTTGTGCCAGTTCCAGCCTCTTTCCATTCCACCTTCACATTGCTTCTCCTCCTTTGAGGTACATGTGGTGAGGCTCTTCGCTCCACTGCGACTGCGGATTGCAGTTCTGTACCGCCCCCCAGGCTCGTCCTCAAAATTTATCTCTGATTTTGATTCGTGGCTGTCCTTTTTCCTCTCTGATAACTGTCCTACTCTTATCTTGGGTGATTTCAATATTCATGTGGATGACCCTCAAGATGCTGCAGCTCTACGATTTCGCTCATTATCTTCCTCTTATGATCTTAAGCTTTGGTCGGATGCACCCACACATTCCCTTGGACACTGTCTGGATCTTGTTCTCACTCGGAATTGCTCTGTGTTGGACTTTTCTACTGCTCACTTTCCGTTGTCAGATCATCACCTAGTTTCTTTCAATATTACTCATAATCCTCCTCCTTCACGTCCCGCTTCTCGCTCTTGTCGTGACTTGCAATCTATCAATTATGAGGCTTTTTCCCAGTCTCTAGCCTCCTCCCTTCCTTCTGTCTGTTCGGCTGTCTCCTTGGACTCAGCTGTCTCCTTCTTTAATTCCTCCTTATCTTCAACTCTTGATAATCTTGCTCCATCTACAACTCGGATAGTTCGCCCTTCTCAACCCCAACTGTGGCTCACCTCTTCCCTCCGCTACCTTCGCTCTTGTTCCCGGGCAGCTGAACGCCTTTGGCGTAAGACCAGGGACCGGGCTGACTTTGTCCATTACAAATTTGTACTCTCCTCTTTCTCTTCTGCCATCTCACTGGCCAAACAGCAGTACTACTCAACGCTGATCCAGTCAAATGCTAGGCATCCTCAGCGGCTCTTTGCGTCCTTCAATTCTCTTCTGAAGCCTAATCCGCCATCTCTCCCCGCCTCTCTGTCTGCTAATAACTTTGCCTCTTTTTTCAATGCTAAAATCCAAACTATCCGCTCTGATCTGGCCAGCTCTGCTCCTCTTCCAGTTCCTGTTCCTCATCTGTCAGCTCCCCCTGCAAATTTCTCTGCGTTTCCTTCGGTCTCTGCGGATGAACTGTCTACAATACTGCGCTCTTCGAAGCCTTCCACTTGTTCTCGTGATCCGATTCCTTCTCGCGTCTTTATTAATCTTATTCCTGCTATCCTCCCTTCCTTACTACATATTATTAATCTTTCTCTGTCCTCTGGTTCATTTCCTTCTGCTTTTAAACATGCTACAGTCTCTCCCATTCTCAAGAAACCTACTCTTGATAGGTTATCTCTGTCTAACTACCGACCTGTCTCTTTGTTGCCGTTTGTTTCAAAGATCCTGGAGCGTGCGGTCTACTCTCGCTGTCTTGACTTTCTTTCTAGTAACTCTGCTTTGGATCCATTTCAATCTGGATTCCGTCCTCTGCATTCCACCGAAACAGCCCTTACTAAGATCACCAATGATCTCCTTACTGCCAAGTCTAAAGGCCATTATTCCGTTCTTATTCTCCTTGATCTAACTGCAGCCTTTGACACGGTTGATCATGATCTTCTCTTAGATTCCCTTCATGACCTTGGATTTTGTGGCTCTGTCTATAACTGGTTTGCCTCCTATCTAGCGGGTCGCTCTTTCAGCGTGTTGGCTAATGGCAGCTTGTCTTCCTCCTTTCCCCTTTCAGTAGGGGTTCCGCAAGGCTCGGTGCTTGGCCCCTTGTTGTTTTCCTTATACATGTTGCCCTTGAGCAAGCTTATTCAATCTCATGGCCTCCAATATCATCTGTACGCCGATGATACACAACTATATCTGTCATCTCCGGAACTCTCTCCTGATGTTCACGATCGTATCTCAGCATGTCTTTCAGATATCTCAGCTTGGCTGCTTCATCGTCGCTTGAAACTTAACATGGCAAAGACTGAATTGCTTGTTTTTCCTCCTAAACCTTCTCCTCATCTCTCATTCTCTCTTACTGTCAATGATGTTACGCTTACTCCGGTCAAGGAAGCTCGTAGCCTTGGCTTTATCTTCGACTCCTCGCTCTCCTTTATTCCTCATATTGAGGCAGTAGCTAAATCTTGTCGATTTTTCCTGTATAATATTGCCAGGATTCGATCATTTTTGTCTGCCTCTTCTGCCAAGACGCTTGTTCATGCACTGGTTATTTCACGGTTGGACTACTGCAACCTTCTTCTCTCTGGCCTTCCTTCTTCTCACATCAGTCCGTTGGTTTCTGTTCACCACTCTGCCGCAAAGATCATCTTCTTGGCTCGCCGCTCTGACCATGTTACTCCGCTTCTGAAATCTCTTCATTGGCTTCCAATTCACTTCAGAATCCAATATAAACTTCTCCTGTTAACCTTCAAAGCTTTTCACGGTCTAGCTCCTTCCTATCTCTCCTCTCTCATCTCACACTATCGCCCCGCTCGTGCTCTTCGCTCCTCTGATGCCATGTTTCTCGCCTGCCCAAGGGCCTCTACTTCCCTTGCTCGGCTTCATCCATTCTCTTCTGCTGCCCCTTACGCCTGGAACGCTCTTCCAGAACATTTGAGAACTACAAGTTCAACCGCAGCTTTTAAAGCTCAACTAAAAACTTTTCTTTTTCCTAAAGCTTTTAAAACTTGATGTTGTGCAGACTTCTACTGTTACTTTCTACTGTTAGTTTTACCCTACCCTGTGCCTGCTTACCCTACCCTGTACCTGTTTGCATTCTCTTCCCCTCCTTATTGTTTTACTATGATTTTATTAGATTGTAAGCCTATGCGGCAGGGTCTTGCTATTTACTGTTTTACTCTGTACAGCACCATGTACATTGATGGTGCTATATAAATAAATAAATAATAATAATAATAATAATAATAATAATAATAATAATAATAGAGAGCTTTAAACAATCATCATCAACAACAGTTTATTAGCCAGTCAGGCCATGCACATACCAAAACATAATAAAATACTCCTCTTGCCAGAGCGAATACCTAAACACAAAGTGTTAATAAAATAGCTAACAAGAGCAAGTTAAAACATCTTGTAACCCTGGACAATATTTGTTAACGTGTTATATTATATTAATAAGTTTAGTCTTTTATGGCTGCCAGTGACTGTTGTTTCTCCCTTAATAGTTGGGTTTGATTATGCCTCCTCTGTAAGCATAACTCTACCACTATTGGCTAGTACAGATTATTTTACATCAAATAGGACTGCCAAGTTTGTCAAATGGGCTTTTTAAATGATCAAACAGATGGAGCCAGATTATTCCAAGCCCCAGCTCTGAATTGTACAGAGAATATTAAAAGCATACTTTAGTCTTGGTTTGTCATTTTGCTATTAGTCACTAGACCTCTCCAGATGAAGAAGTAATCATAACTAATTTCATCATTAACAGTGAGCTAACCACCTACTCAGATTTACATCTGTAAGGAATGCTTTAAGGTGGGTTCCTACATTGAGCAGGGGGTTGGACTCGATGGCCATATAGGCCGCTTCCAACTCGACTATTCTATGATACTATGATAAGGTCATGAGAGTGATAATTCCAAATTCCATATACAACATATCAGAACGGCAATGCTTGTGGATATTTTTGCACATTATACCTACCATTCTTGGAAGTATCTCTCTGGCTGTTGCTCAAGATGGAAGTATTCGTCTGGTTGAGTATAGAAATTTTAATCTTCTCAACTTTGTCATATTCTTATGATAATAAACTTTACTTCCAATGAATATGCCATATCTAGATTCACAGATGTATTTATTCATTCATTCAATTGATTGGTGCACCCTCCTACCAAGAAAAAAAACATTCCATATTACTTCATATAGTTTGCCTCCTTTTTAGTCATGGTAATTTGCAAAGCAAAATCCCCACTCCCAAACATTCAATGCTAAATCGTTCTTTTGTTCAAGAACAGGTACCTCCATTCTCTCTATGCAATGACCAGTGCTATCCTGGTTACATCAAACAAAAGAAGGAAGGGAAGAAATTCTGTTGCTATGATTGTATTCCATGTCCAGAAGAGTTGATCTCAAACCAGAAAGGTAGGAGATATAAGTCAGATCATTTTACTGAAAATACAGACTATTATTTGGGACTGTGGATATGAGGTTACCAAATGCCAAGGATTAAAAAGTGTTATCTAAGAGATGGGTGCAAAATTTGCCATGTTGAGCTTTGCTGTTGTTATTTCTTTTATAAATTTAAGTAATTCATACCTCCTGAGCTTTTCAGTGAGCTAAGAGAAGGTTGCATGCAAAAATCTGCATCCTTGTGTACTTTCGGATGCAACTTGGCTTAGGGGAAATTTGCACAAAATATCTATATTAGAGGAAAACGTAGACAAAATGTACAGATTTTGAGAAACCTGCAGAAAACAGCATTTCAGAAATGCTGAACAAGTCATCCATGTTAAATCAGTAGAAATAATGTGTACTTCAAAAATATTGACAGAAATTTGCACATTCAGAAAAAAAGAGCACAAATTTGTACAAATCTTCTTACGGCTTATAATTATCACAATCTAATGCAGAAACAGGGCAGGCCTTAAAAAGCTGTGCAGGCCAAGATTGACATATTTCTCCATCCCCACATTCTATAGTTGAGATTTTATATTCTTGGCAATTGAGAATGATGTTAAAGAAGGAAAGTGAGAATCCCCTTCCATCCCTTCTTTGTCCCTCTTCCCCCCCCCTTTGGGCTTTGTTCTGTTACCTCCTCTTCGCACCTCTCTCTGCCCGGGTGATCACTCAAGGCCTTTTGGCAGATAAGGTCCGGCATCCTGGCACCTAGCCCAGGCTATCTGTCTCCCTCCCTTCTCCAGGTGTTGGCCAAGGCCCCTTGTCTTTTAACTTTTAGTGCATTACAAAAAACAACTAAAATTACTCCCTTCCCCACTACTTCACCCATGTGTCTTCTACTCAGCACAGTCTATCTGCTTTCCCTTACAGATCCCATGTCAAATGCTCCAGTGTTTAAGGAGACCCTCCCGAGTCACTACTGGTCCCACAACTATATGTGTATGGTCTGTGAAGCCTCAAAGGTTTCCAAAGCAGAGAGAAGCCAATCTAGGATATCTCATATCTTTGCAAGGTGCCCTAGGACACTTACCACCATTCAGCTACTGTTTTTCTCTCCAATACAACCCTGACAAACTTGACTAACTTATTTATCTGCCACACCCCAATCTCATAGCCTATCCATGTCATGCATTGTAGGATAGGTGAAAAAAATCCAGTAACCAAGGACAATCCTATCCCTGGATAATATCAATACTACTTTGACCACAATTTATTTATTTATTTATTTATTACATTTTTATACCACCCAATAGCCGAAGCTCTCTGGGCGGTTCACAAAAATTAAAACCATAATAAAACAACCAACAGGTTAAAAGCACAAATACAAAATGCAGTATAAAAAGCACAACCAGGATAAAAACATGCAGCAAAATTGATATAAGATTAAAATTCAGAGTTAAAACAGTAAAATTTAAATTTAAGTTAAAATTAAGTGTTAAAATACTGAGTGAATAAAAAGGTCTTCAGCTGGCGACGAAAGGAGTACAGTGTAGGTGCCAGGCGGACCTCTCTGGATGACCAGGATTACCAACACTGCCATAACAGGATAAGAAGGCAGGTTCTAGCACTACTATGAAATTTCTCTGATGAACCATCCTCATTACCGTGCCCAGGCACTGGTTCAGAACAGCCACTGCCTCACCTGGGTTTGATGAAAAGGAAAGGTAGAGCTGGGTATCATCCGCATATTGATGACACCTCAGTCCACATCTCCGGATAACCTCCCCCAGCGGCTTCATGTATATGTTAAACAGCATAGGAGATAAGCTAGAGCCCTGTGGAACCCCATGGCGTAGGAGCCACGGCACAGAGCAATAATCCCCCAGCACCACCTTCTGGAATCGGCCATCCAAGTAGGAGCGGAACCACTGCAATGCAGTACCTCCCACTCCCAACTCAGACAACCTATCCAGAAGGATACCATGGTCGATGGTATCGAAAGCTGCTGAGAGGTCCAGGAGAACCAACAGGGTTTCAGCATACTGCTACTACTGAACAAGTGAAGCAGCTGACAAATGCAGAAAAATCTAGTACAACAAACTAGCAACCTAGCATTCAGAAAGAGTATAAAATACCCTGCAAAAATTAACCATGATACAAAATGGACTAAAGCCTTGTTGCAGTCATTTCTCACTAGCACTTCTTAGCTTGATTCAACTCTGGTTGATCAATGAGAAACTAATCTAAAAATGTGTCAGTATACCTCTGGAACCTTAGCCATGTAAACAAGATGATGGTCAGTAGTAAGCTTACTCCCACATAAATGAATATAGGATTGCAGCCTTTCCATATCTGTTCACCTTACTCTAACAAGTGCAAGGCCCTCCTGTAAAGGAGAACTATGCTCTAACTAGAACCTGGCCTTGTGGATCATGCATCCAGCAGGTGCTCTCCAGAAAGATGCTTTCAGAGCCTAAGCGATCCAGACACACTCAGACAAGTCAAGACAAGCCACACTATGTGCTTACATATTATCTTGCTGGGACAGAACAATTCTGGACAAGACAATACTTTGCAATTGACCAGACATAACAGTCATAAACAAAAAAAGAAAAACACAACTACCTCACTGACATAGCAATAACTAGTGACAAAAATGTTGCATTAAAGGAAGAGGAAAAAAGAGAAAAATATACATCACTGGCTATGGAAATTAAAGAACTATGGCAATAGGAAAAAAAATACAATTATTCCATTAGTTAAAGTGATCATATAGAATGGAGAACTGGGCTCCTGTACATTTAGCAGTTGTATTGAAAAGGGAATTTCAGCAGGTGTCAATTATATGCATGCAGCACCTTGTGAAATTCCCTCTTCATCAGATCAGTCAAGGAGCCTAGCCCTCCTGACCAGATACAAAAGAGGGCAGTCAGTTATTTAAAGGAGAGTGTTCCACATGTAAAGGGCCAAAAGGCAGAACAAGAAATAGCACAAGGCAGTGGGGGTTTCATAAGAAGATTAGTGTATTGTCAGGAGCAGAGAGAAAGCAATGGGTGCACTCTCAGACCCCCAAGTTACTGATATCCTTCTGTAAGTTTTCCATCCCTGAAAAGTTAATTAAGTGCTATGCTCCCCCATATGAACCTGCCCTTCCTCTCCTTTTTTAAATTTATTTTAATTCTAAGTTATTTTTAGGCTGCTTTTAAAGATATCCCTTTGGAATTGCCGAACAATTAATTTCATGTGCACGTAGCGTGGGGTGGGAAGAAATGACCCAAATAGAATTATACATAAGGATGTAAGAGAAGTGCCATGCTGGATCAGACCAAGGGTCTATCTAGTCCAGCATTCTGTTCACACAGTGGCCAACCAGCTGCCTATGGGAAGCCCACAAAAGGACATGAGTGCAACAAAACCTTCCTGCCCATGTTCCCCAGTAGTTGGAGAACATAGGCTTAGTGTCTCTGATACTGGAGGCAGCACATACTGTAGCTATCAGGACATAGCCATACAGGGCCTGTCGACCAGGGACCAACAAAGCAGGACATGGTGCAACAGGACCCTCCCACCCATGTTCCCCAGCAAATGGTGTACACATGCTTGCTTGCAACATGACTGTGTTAAGGATGATTGGTTATATATTAATTCTTTATCCTTCCAATATGCTCTTTATTGTTCAATTCAGGTCTTACCAAAATAATATAGATTTTGGGGAAAAATATACAAATCAATAATGCAGCACCAGAGGACGAGACGGAGAAGATCTCCACAGCCACCATGTATTTTCCTTTTGTACTCAGGTAAGTTGGAATGAAGGAGACCCACACACTGCAAAATGCCAACATGCTAAAAGTGATAAATTTGGCCTCATTAAAACTGTCAGGTAACTTCCTGGCTAGAAAAGCCACACTGAAGCTGACAATAGCCAGGCATCCCATAAAGCCTAGGACACTGTAAAACATGGTAGATGAGCCTTCATTACACTCCAATACAATTTCTTCAGTCATGGAGTACATGTCAAAATGGGGGAATGGGGGAAACATTGCCAGCCACACAGTACAAATAGCAGCTTGAATAAGAAAGCAGGAAAGGACAATAGAGCCAGCCAATGGTCTCCTTAACCATCTCCTCACTTTAGACCCTGGATTGGTGGCCTGAAAAGCTAGAACCACAATGATGGTTTTGGCCAACACACATGATACAGCCATTGTAAATATGAGGCCAAATGCACTCTGTCGAAGTAGACATGATACATTGTCAGGTTGGCCAATAAATAGAAATGAACAAAGGAATGAGAGAATGAGGCAGATGAGAAGAGTGTAGGTGAGGTTACGGTTGTTGGCCTTGACAATGGGCGTGTTATGGTGTTTAATGAACAAGCCAAGCACCAAAGCTGCGATGAAAGAAAAGGAGAGAGAAAGAATGGTCAAACTGGTACCCAAACTTTCTTTGTAAGAAAGGAAGGTTATATATTTTGGAATGCATGAATTCTGGACAACGTTTGGATATCGACCTTCTGGACATGGAACACAGTCATCCATATCTGAAAAACAAACATATAAGCATTTCTGTTCAATAGAATGAATATGCCCTTATATTGCAAAGCCTTAGATGACGGCAACTACATCAAAATCTGAACCATACATTTGCACCCCTCACATTCAGCTTTATTTGCAAGAAGCAGTAGACGGCCTTATAGGCCCCTTAGAATGATAGAATCATAGAATAGCAGAGTTGGAAGGGGCCTACAAGGCTATTGAGTCCAACCCCCTGCTCAATGCAGGGGGTTGGACTCAACCCCTTCCTACTCTATTATTCTATGATTCTAAGCCATAGGCATGGTATAACCACAGCTTAAGACCCTAGTCTTAATGGGAAACACAACCCCATTACAAACAGTTTCATCCTTGATGTCACAAATGGTGAATTATTTTTCTACTTGCAACTTGCCTGGATTTATGCATTTCTTGAAATACTGGTGTTGTCCCAGTCAAATGAAGTATGATATAAAAAATCATGCAAGCATCCATGTTATAATGGGCTGTAATCTCTTACCAGCAATAACTATCACCACTGAACAATGAACAACCTTTTAAACTCTAGGGCAATGAACAAATATGACCTTCATGTGCACTCATTGACTCAAAGCCAATAGATTTGGCTACTGTATCCATGACACCTTTTACCCTTCTGCTTTGAAATCTTCCCAGTTGGACACTGAATGCAATCATAGCAGCAAAATGGCTTCCCTTCCTTTTTTCTCCTGCTGAAGCCCTCATAGCAATTTTCATTACACAGGGAAAGTGGTTGTGCCTGTAGATAAAAGAAAGAGCAGCAAATTTGAACATTCAGAAGATATGTTTCCCAGAGTTGTATAATGCACCTTGATCTATGGCTAAGAATTGGTGAGGCATAATGGATTTGGAATTAAGAATATAATTTCAAACAGAGGACTGTTGGGACTTCCACCTTGATTGAAATCTTTTAGCCATACAATGAACATCTTGGAAAAATAAGTCCACCAACTCAAGGCTTTACTTAATATCTTAACCCAGGAGAAGGCAGCATTTTTTCTGCCTGCAGGCACGTTTGGCAATTTGAGATTCTTTTGATGACACTATCACAAAATGGCTGCCAGACACATCAATTGGAAATGACAATGGCAGCTGCTGGAGGGCCTCACTTTACTTTGAAAGTGAGACAATATGTTGTTTTTAAATAGGATGGATAGTGTGCATTTTGGGTTTTTAAATATTTTAGCATATTGATCTATAACTGGCGTTCCTCTGAAGATAGACATAGATTCTCAATAACTCCAAAGCCCAATATATAGCTGAATGTTTGTGCCTGATGTTTAGGCCATTTAGAGTGTAACATCTTTGTTTGAATGAGCTTCACCAAACTAACATGGTGAAGAGGCATAGATGTTTCAGAGTCTGAACAGTAAACCACTGGTTCAATTTTGAATAAATAACTGGAAACATCCCAAAATGTGCATGGATCCCTACCTGGTTAAAGCTGTTAGGCCATACAATGTTGTCCACATGAATGGTGAATACACTGTCTTGTGGGGCACGGGGGTCTATCTTTCCAACTTTGGCTCTAAGAAAAGACTTGTTTGGGAATGTGACCCAGTTGATGACATTGAATCCAGCTATTAATGCCCCATTTTGGTCAAAGGATACCTTTTCACCAGCACTGTTGTTAAATGAAACCTTTTTCAGAAGGTAGTGGAGCTAAAATGCATAAGGGGTGTTCAATGTATGAGGGGGAGAAAGAGTGAGTGTGTGTGAGAGAGAGAGAGAGAGAGAGAGAGAGAGAGAGAGAGAGATTCATATGAACTACACAGTGGTAGTATTTCATATAACAGAACTATGGTTCATAATCCCTTCAAAATTTAATCGTCATCATGGTTTAGGTTTTGTGAAATCTGTCACACATGTGTTTCACAGATCATGCTGTGTCATTCGTTCTGGCATCCGTTATGCAGAAAATACACAAATAATTTTGTAAGGACCTTCACAATAATTTGCATAATTTATGTTGGTACGTAACATTTAGCGTCTTGTCCCCTATTCCATTCGACTTTCCCCCATCTCAGAAGAAACTTTTGTATTTTTCGGCCAATGGATTTGCATAAATTTCAGGAAAGTTAAAGTTTTAAAAATCCAGAAGTCCAAGGACTCCATGTGGTCTGGGCCAGGATCTAGACAATTGCTTTATAATGGCACTGAAGTGCACTGACAACTGTTTGGGCCCCATGATACATTCCATATATCATTTTCAAACCACTTTCATGGTGTTATATCCTGCTTGGTGTAGATCTGGCATGGGAAGGCTGGTCCACAGTGGATTCAACAGGCCAGATTCTTAGAAATCTGAATTCATTTTAGTCTATCTCAGATTTCTCCAGCATTCTTACTTTTAGCTGGCCATGCCTTCCTGTTGGACACTATGAAGGCTCAAGCAAGGAAATACTCACCCACTTTGTTCCATTTTATTTTGAAGTGAATGATGTATCGAACACTGGACATCAGAACCAGTGGTGTAATGGTTATCTCCTCCCCTCTGATAACACCCCCTATGCCCAGCTAAATGTACCATGGAAGGATGTAGTGTCCTCTGTATCATGGAGGGCAGTAGAGCAAGGAAAACTTCCATTGTGTTAGCAGAAGTCCTTCCATGTGGCTGCCACACTTATGTGCATTTCTAGATGTCCTGATTTTAATTTTATTTGGGGCTGTGTGTGAGTGGGGAGGTGACTCCTTTTAGTTTAAAAATATTTTTGCACTTCCTTTGAGCATGCTGCTCCCTCCCTCTTGCATCTCAATGGTAACTATTTAGCTCCAGTCCTATTGCTACTCAACCACATCAGTGCACTACTGAAGGGAATGAAGACCTATGTAATGATATTAATGCACACGGTGCTTTAAAGACTAACAGAATTATTAACAGACATGCGAAATGAAGTCAAGACAAGTTCCAGTCTGCAAGCTTAGCTACTATGGAACATGAAACTCAAAAGGAAGCATAGAAGAAAATATATAGTATTTCTTTATACATTGGGAGTAAGCAGCTGACCCTTAAACACATTTGTCAATAATGTTTAGATGTTTTATTGCATTAATTATATGTTATTTATGAATATTGAACACAGTATGAATTGTGTACAGCCAGTAAGAAAAACAAAACAATATTTAGCACATTTTATTTATTTATTTATTTATTACATTTATACACCACCCCATATCCAAAGTTCTCTGAGCAGTTTACAAAAGTTAAAAACAGTGAACATTAAAAACAAATATACAAAATTTTAAAACCATCAAAAGCATAAAAACAACAATATCCATTTATTCTGATTCTGTTCACACAACATGAGAGACCAGAGTACATGTTGAGGAGGGCTTGAGTGTGGGTTGCTACATGATTTTATAAGGATTCTTTCTTATATCCATGCAGAGTGATGAAGCAGGTCCCTGAGGTGGTGTCATTGATGTTGCTGTTGCTATTGTTGTTGATGATGACGGTGGTGTTTTGTCATACTGGATCACCAATTGGGTGTTCTAGCACTTGAATTTAAAACAATTCCCTTATTCTTTAACTGATGGGGTTAAAATGTATTACAAATAATATAGGCATCTTACAATGCCATTCTACACCTGGATATTCTTTAGTAAGTCCCATTGAGGTCAGTGGGATTTACTCCAAGATAAGCATGTTTTGGATAGCTGCCTGCAAATTTAGGCTGATTATTATTATTATTATTATTATTATTATTATTATTAATAATAATATTTCTTACCCGCCTCTCTGTTTGGATAGAGGCAGCGAACAACAATAAGTATAAAATACAAAAAACTGAATCTAAAACATAGTATACATTATTAAAACATCATAAAAACATCCTAAAATTCCACTGGTTAGGCCTGCTGAAATAGATCAGTCTTCCTCCCAATACAAAGTAGAATAATGCACAGACCACAAGCCCAATTAGAGACAGTATAGGAAGGAGGCCAAATCAATGTTGCTTTCCTACTTTTCTTCCCATGTACAAAAGACACACCCTGCAAAATTGGCCATTTCAACAAAGTTAAAATCCTACTTCTCAGGACTCATCTCTACCGAGCAGGATATTCCACTATGAAAGTGGTATATAAAACGCAGGAGCCACACTACTGCTTTATAGCTGTAAAATCATGCCAATTTCATAGTGCTATATCCTGCTTGGTGTAGATGCATTATGGGCCCCAACAGTTGCCAATCCAGTGCAGTACCACTATAAAGCAGTAGTGTAAATCCTGCAGTGCATTTCAATACCACGATGAAGCAGTAGTGTGGCTCCTGCCTTTTATGTACAACTTTCATAGTGGAATATCCTGCTTGATCCATAGCTAGACCTAAGGTTTATCCCTGGATCGTCCAGGGGTCAAACCTGTTCATCTAGGTGACACACAGGGGATCCAGTGCTCAGGCAGGGGCGAACCCAAGATGATCCCAGGATAAACCTTAGGTCCAGCTGTGGCCATAGATGAGCCCTCAGTTATTATCAGATGAAGCAGAGTTCTAGACTAAACCCCTACCCAAACATAAATACAGCTGAAGACCTTTTTGTTTTCTCAGTATTTTAACACTTAATTTTAACTTAAATTTAAATTTTACTGTTCTAACTCTGTATTTTAAACTTATATCGATTTTGTTGCATGGTTTTATCCTGGTGTGCTTTTTATACTGTATTTTGTAATTGTGCTTTTAACAGGTTGGTTGTTTTATTATGGTTTTAACTTTTGTGAACCGCCCAGAGAGCTTCGGCTATTGGGCGGTATAAAAACGTAATAAATAAATAAATACACCCATCACTGATGCATAAATATCTAATAGTACAATATGTCATCAATAAGCATGACCAAAATAATATTCAGTGAACTAAATATGAGCAGGAGCACCTGAATGGTACATGAAGCTATGGTACATGAAGTTTTTAGCCACTATAATCCCAATTTGGGCATGCACAATCTAAGCAGTTTGGGACATGGCATTGCACTCGCTGATATAATGAACTCCCTTTTCCTTATAGTTTACCTGCCATGACAGTTGATTGAGAAGCTTCTGTCTTTGTCCTTTCTTCACTGCTCTCTGTTTGGACTTGGATAAATGCATGGTTTGCAGTGCATGTGCCAGAGCAAATACAGCATTGTACATGTTGTAGCTATGGGGAGTCATGTCCATTTCAAAAACAGAGCCTGGAAGATTTTCCAGCTTCTCCTCCCCAGTGCAAGTATTATCAACATTTTCATCTAAAGTGGAGTCAGGAAAAGAGCATTCAAATGCATTCCCCCAGAAAACCCTGATAAAGCCATCTTCTTTTTCCAAGGTGGGGTTTTTGGTATGAAGATATTTCCGGAAACCTATCACCTCCTCTGAGTTAATGGCAAAGGATAGAGCACCATGGATGAAATCTATATCCCAAGGTCTTTGGAAAGGGAGTGATGTGAAATCGATCTGAGCTGTCATGACCCAGACTTTCCCTTTTCTCTCCACTGCTATATCCTCACCTTTTGAAATTTCAAGCAACATTCGTAAAACTATCATGGTCTGAATTTCACCATGTAGAACCAATACATTGGCAGTGCTTCCATCGATAATCTTGGAGGTTTTAATCCCTTCCTCCACAAGCTTATCAATTTCATTCGAAGAGCCTTGTTTAGGCAATCTTTCTATGAAGTCAAAGCAGATGCCCTTCTCAGGGAAAAGGGGAAGGACATTCTGTACAAACCTCTCTCCAGTTGCATCGTCAAAATAAAGGACCCCGATCCATGTCCATCTAAAATGCAGTAGTAAGTGAAGAATCCCCATATATTGGTGGGTCCCATTTGGGAACATCTGGTGGATGAAAGCACCTTGTTGTTTATTATCCAGTACTGGAGCAGAGCCATAAGTGAGCTAAAGATTTAAAAAGGAAAAATAAATAAAGGAAACTCCCCAAAAAAGCTCCTGTATTTGTAACAGCAAATAAATGCCCTATCCGTGTTTGGTATTCTGAATGAAGGCAGGGCTTGGTGGTACCACTGGCTGGAAGAGGGGCTTCCTAGGCAATAGTAGCCTATGGAGACCTCCCCCTGGCCTCTTTGAAGCAATGCTCCCCTCCTCCCTCCCTGTATGCAGCGTGGGGTTTATCTGGTTGCTCTTTTGAGAGCCTAGCAGGCTTTTTCGGCACACAGTCCAATTAGCTTGCTGTGTGCGCTTTTGCTTGCTTCATGCTGTAAGTGGGGTGGGAGAGTTCTAGTTGATTGGTGGGTTTTCTTTCAGTTCAATTGGTCACATTCCCCTAAGGAGGCTGGTATGGCCTGGCTGTGTTTGTCCAGATAGGGATGGTGTTCCTTCTGAGGCATTGGTGGCGGAGGCAGGTGATGCCTGAGGGCGTCCTACTGAGGGTTTTGTGGCCCCAGTGAGCGGATAAGGATTGCCTGTGGGGACATTTCACCTCACATACCCAGAGTTTCATGGCCCCAGGGGGATGTGAAAGGGGATGTCCCCCCTTTCCCCAAATGGGGAAATCCTGGGTGCGCCAATTCTATAACCAACAGCCAGCAGGCAAAGAATGCTTCACCTGACCAGCTAATGCCAGCTTAGGCCTCATCTACACTAAGCAAGATATTGCACTATGAAAGCAGGATGAAAGTGGTATATAAAAGGCAGGAGCCACACTATTGCTTTATAGCGGTGTTGAAGTGCACTGACAACTGTTGGGGCCCATGACACCTACTATATACCGCTTTCATACTGCAATATTCTGCTTGGTGTGGCTCCTGCCTTTTATATACCACTTCCATAGTGCAATATCCTGCATGGTGTAGATGAGTCCATAGTTGAATAGCTGCCCAGCAATCCCCCTTTGCAGATCAGATTTAACAAATGTGGCCTGATTTTCAATTCATAGAGTTGTGTCGTCACTTTATTGTCTCACCTCTTTTACTTGCAAGTGTGTACATGTGTTGATATAATTTCAGATTGTGACACTTGTCCCAGAATATCAACTGATAAGCACTCCACATTTCATTTTGTGGCTTTACTATGATTCACCTTCCTCCTGTCAGGAGAACACAGACTACTTATGAGATACCAATCTGGTCCTCAATCCCCCACTTTAGAGTCCTGATCAGAAAAATAGATAATTATATATAACCCAGGTCTTCTCAAATAGTTTTGCTGTTTTCAATTGCAATCTCTGACTTCAATTTCAAGGTGGAGGAGAAAAAGGTAGGATGAAAGATGGAGTGCAGTTTTAAAAGGTTTGTTCTTGATCTAATAAACCATGTTTTAGTAGAATGAGCTGGTTGCATCTGAATAGGACTCTAAAGTGGTGGGTTGAGGAATAGATTGACCTACCTGTGGAATTTTGTAGATACTCAGGATGGTTGTCATGTGGAGACAGACATTGGAATTCGGTCCCCCAATGACTGCTACTGGATTGTTCTGGATGTCACACTTGTAGTTTGGGAAGAATCTTTCCTGTGTGGAGAGGAGTTCCATCGAGGCCAGATAGGTCCAGCTCGCACTGAAATGACTGTCGTAGATCTGGAAGCCCAGGGTGAAGTTGGGTAAGATCTGAGGGTTTTCATTGACTTCCTTTACAGCAAATGTCAAGGCCAGAATGTGCTGGTAGTGCTGAGTCAGTACCCTGAAGGCAGAGTTACATGCTGCATCATAGCCATCTGATTCTGAACATGACATTTTCTATATTTCAATACACACAATATATTTATCTAAGGTATTGCAACAAGGTTATATTGGCACAGAAATGCATACCTTGAATATTAGCCCAACAACAGCAGTGTTCTATAAGCTTCTGTTTAGTACATATAGATACCTGTGCAAAACTTTCAAAACCATATGCAAATAAATGGACGTATCTTTCTGTCTCTTCCACTGTGTCTCTGTGTGTGGATTTGTTATCCCTCTTGTATATATGCATTCAAATTATAAAATCAAATAAATCAATGAACGAGTGTGGCCTAAACTTGTGTGTGTGTGTGTGTGTGTGTGTGTGTGTATGAACACACACATGAGAATGCATTTGCATATATATGCACATTTGGGCCTCATTTTTTATATATACCGCCCAATAGCCAAAGCTCTCTGGGCGGTTCATTTGCCCATATGTTAATTTCACATGACTTGGAAAGCAAAACACATGATTCATATTTGTGTCAATGCATCCTCAATGTATTCTCATTTTCAGAATGCCTGAAAGAGCGATCTTTCTATATAGAACTGTCAAAATCTGGAACATGGGTTTTATGGCGTATGGAGTATAGCACTCAACAATCAAGCATTGGAAAGTGTCATTGAAATGGAATATTGGGGTTCCGGAGGACTGGAATATTGGGGTATAGGAGTTCTGTCACCTTTCACATGCTCAAGGATCATTCTACCACACAGAAGGATGAAGTGACCTTCATCCTGTGGTCATGTGGTACCATGGGGGTGAGGAAATAGATGAAGGCAGGAATTGATATCTGAATAGTGTAACACAGACTGGTCAGACTTCTGGCTTGTAAGATCCAACTTTTTTTATTATCAATGGAACGCTGAGATGCTCCAACAACAGGAGCATTAATTTACTTAGAATTAATGAATTCTGAGGCCAGAAATTTGTTTAGCGGACTGAACAGAGCTCATAGTTTTTCCAGACAATGGTCTTCATTCAGCAGTGTGTGTACATGTGTGTAGTTTGTATATAGGGAGTCATTTTACTGTTGCTATTGCCAAATAATTTGGAGTCAGAAAATCTTAGCCAATCAACTGCAAATCACCCAGTGATCTACCAGAAAATCCCAGTCTACCCTCTGCCTACTCTTGTTGTAACAAGACTTTAAAAATTATTCACCATGGGGTGGAGGGCAATTAGAGGTTTTCTTGAGACTGGCACAGCACATTCAGTAGGTTTTTTCATCTGTGGTTTCCAACTTCTGACTACAACTCTTATATCACTCACCACCACCAATAAAAACAGGTGTTGAAGTACAAAGATTTAAAGCCCTGCAATGGGAATACTTAGAAAGCCTGAATAGAAGGGATTATCTCCCCATTAATGACATTGCAAAAAGTTAAAACAGGATTTTTTTTATAAATGCTACATTGTGTAAGCTGCTCACAATAACACACACACACACACACACATATATATACAGAGAGAGAGAGAGAGAGAGAGAGAGAGAGAAAGACAGGAAGAGAGTTAAAATACTAGTTGAAGTACATTACTAGTTAAAGCAGCACTAAAACAAGATACCTGCAACCCAGAATCACACCAATGCAATCAGGCTGTTGCAATTACCTGTAGTTACCTTCAAGAAATCACATATTTTAAGGGCACAGTTACTAATAAAACATTTATTTATTTATTTATTTATTTATTAATTACATTTTTATACTGCCCAATAGCCAAAGTTCTCTGGGTGGTTCACAAAGGTGTGGCATTAGACTTCCACTAATGTGAACAATTCAGTTAAATATAAGAGAAAGAAGAAAAAAGAAAAAAGGAAAATAATGACATATGCAATATAAAGGGAAAACTGCAATGGCCCTAAGAACTAGATCCCATAACCACAAATCTGCAATTTGTATTATAAAACTACAGCAGCCTGTTGCAAGACATAATTTTGGGTGAGTGAGATGCTTAAATAATGTTAAATTGAAACCAACAACAACAGCCAAGAATAAATATAGCTTTGGAAATAAAGTATGTTTTGAAACAACAGAATTCACATAGGACCCATTTCTGTACCAGTTACAGGAGCTATTCCAAATATTATTTATGGAACAAAACATTTTTTTCTTTTGGTAGGGTCAGGGAGGGAAGGGTTATTATGCATTAATTCATGTTGAATACAATGTAGAAAACATTAACCATTTTTACATATAACCAAGAAATGCTTAAATAACAATTGAAATTCCTTAAACCCATACAGAAAGTGGCTTGTTCTTCCCAGCCTGTGTAAAGGCTGTGACTACTGTGAGGAAAAGGGATACTAAGAGAAGCATAACAATAATATTGATGTCTAGAGCCATTTTAGTCTGTTGCAGCAAAAGCAACAACAAAGAGACTTGAACATTAATGAATTTATTCTGGCATAAACTTTATTCTGTTTAAACCAGAATAAACTTCTTAATTTTTATGATCCCACCAAACTCTTTGTAATAATAGTTATAATAACCATGTGGCATGGACAGATGTACGTGATGCTCCCGTTCTAGAACAGAGAGAGAATCATGCCATACAAATCATGGCACATTATTCTACCAGGGAAAACCAACCTGTTTAAGAATATTATCAGGACAGATCTGTGTTATCATTTTTTAAAAAACAAACAAACTAACAAACAAATTCCTTACGCGAGGTCATCGAAGAGTTCAGCAGAAGGAAGTTTTTCAAAGGTTATCGGTTGTGAAAACACATAATTTTGAGAAGAAATGCCAGCAATGTCAACTTTTCCTGACTGATAATATTTATGAAGTATAGGAAGAAGGCCTCTGGCACTACACTTAACACTAGGAGACATGCACACTGCACGTGACAATAGTGCTAATACCAAAAGCAACAACAACGACATCTTCTATTAAGAGCTTCTTTCTAGAAACTATTTAATCTATTACTGCAATGATATTCAAGAGGACCTGAATAACATTGTGTGACTTGAATGGCTATTCATTCAGTCAAAGCAATGATTTGAATGTAGTCAGGTGAAGTGTTAGGTAACAGTGATCAGATGGATGGCCCCTCACTATCTCTATCATAGCTCTGAATTGTAGAAGGGATATTAATAGCACCCTTTTTTTGCTAGGTGCTATGGACATTATCAAGGGACTTGGATAATAATGGTTATTTCAATAATTACCAGGGAGATAGTGACTTGGAATTGCAAGTTTTCTATGACACTGAAGACATTGAGTTGGATCCAAAGTAAACTTCCCTGCCCTTGAAATCAATGGGACAAGTCATGACTAATGTGTCCCATTGATTTCAATGGGAACTAAATTTGACCACTTTGTCAAAATCTAAACCATTGAAAGGCCGCTCACTCAGATTATTTGATTTAGATCTGTAGAGAGCTTTAAACAATCATTATCAACAACAGTTTATTAGCCAGTCAGGCCATGCACATACCGAAACATAATAAAATACTCTTCTTGCCAGAGAGAATACCTAAATACAAAATGTTAATAAAATGGCTAACAAGAGCAAGTTAAAACATCTTGTATTCCTGGACAATATTTGTTAACACGTTATATTATATTAATAAGTTTAGTCTTTTATGGCTGCCAGTGACTGTTGTTTCTCCCTTAATAGCTGGGTTTAATTATGCCTCCTCTGTAAGCATAACTCTACCACTATTGGCTAGTACAGATTATTTTACGTCAAATAGGACTGCCAAGTTTGTCAAATGGGCTTTTTAAATGATCAAACAGATGGAGCCAGATTATTCCAAGCCCCAGCTCTGAATTGTACAGAGAATATTAAAAGCATACTTTAGTCTTGGTTTGTCATTTTGCTATTAGTCACTAGAACTCTCCAGATGAAGAAGTAATCATAACTAATTTCATCATTACCAGTGAGCTAACCAACTACTCAGACTTACAGGCTTTGAGAGGCACTGAAGCTGAAAATATCACATCTCAGCAGAAATCTCCTTTTGTCCTCCTTAATGCACATAGTATTGTGCTTTAATGGGACAGCAACTTGTAACAGGGGGTTTTAATGACACAAAGTACAAGGAATTTGAGGTGTTCCAAAAGAAAGCTCCCAAAGAACAGCCAGTTTGCAATATAGAGGTCCATCCAACGAGCATTTTATTGCATGCTTATTACTGAGCACTCACGGAATTCTCGGAGGTCCCTCACATGATGTCGTCTGCCTCCTGTGCGCCTGCCACTCCTTCTGGCCTTCTTTGCACCGCAAGAAAAAAAAGGAAAAGTCCGGTTGCTGCTCTCTCCTGCCATGTGTGGGAGAAGCAGTGTGATGCCTGACTGAATGGGCCTCGTGTTCCTTATTTACTTCCTGTTTTCAAACAGGAAGTAACTGAGCGATGACGGAGAAGTGACGGTAGCGGGCGTTTCTTCCTAGGTGTGATGGAGCTGACATAATATTTTTAAGGGCACAGTCCTATGCATGTTTAGACAGGGGGAAAAAGTCTTACAAATGCCTGCATTCCCCAGCCAGCCTTACTGGCTGGGAAATGCTAGGAGTTTTAATGTAAAATCGTATCTGGAGAGTCACAGGCCTCCAAAATCAGAGGCTGCTGACTATCCTACGTGCAGCGACTGGAGCATGGATGGGATCTTCTCCTCCATGCTCTGGCCATCCTGCATTTCGCCTAGACAGGCAATTTTGCCCATTTAGTCACAGCTGAAGGGATGGGGAGGGAAGGTGCCTAGAGACCTGATAGGAAACTGCATAAAGCAGCTTCCCCAATCTCCCCCACCCCTCTTTCCTGGGACCACCTCCTTTTCCACCTCTCCACACTCCATGGCCATAGCTAGATGGGGGGAAATTCCAGGGCAATCCCCGGGATTGTCCGTGTGTATCCACATGAAGCACAGGGAATCCCGGGATCAGGGAGGGATGATCCCTCCCTAACCCTGGGATCTTGCCCTCCCTTTAGGCCTGTGTGGCCGGGCACTGCGGTTTGTCCCAGTTCCTTGCGAGGAGCCATGAGCCATGCATGGGGCGTACAGCTCCTCAGGAGCACTGCACCCATCAGGGTTGGCGTGGGGGGAGTGGGGAAATTTAATTATTTTTTAAAAAACCTTACCTTTTGCACACGAGCACTCATGCACAACTTCTCCTTTAAGAAAATAAAAATATTGCATCCAACACCTCTCTCTCTCTCTCTCTGAGGTTGTCCCGCGTGTAAACAGAGGGGGGATCTCGCGACAAAACCATTGCAAGATCTTCACCCCTGTCAAGACTAATAGGTAGGTCTAGCTAAGGCCCATTTCTGAGTGCAGAGACATAGCTGGCATGGAGAGAAACATGTCAACTATGAGGAGTGGGGAGAGCAGTTTCTGGGCTCCAGCATTGGAGCCCTGGTTCTGGCCTTAGTTCCCAGGAACTAAAGAATCCTATGCCCCCCACACACACATTCCCAGATGCTGTGTAGGATTGCTCTCTTATATTCTGTTTAAACATTTACAGCATTGTGTCCTAAGTATTCCTAATTGTGTCAGATTTTCACATTCCAAATGAAACCTCCATCATCAAGGGGTGAACTAAATTCTCCTATTCCCACCTCCAGTACTCTCCAACCGAACATAATTGCAAAACAACAACAACAACCACTTGTAAATGGATGGATATATTTGTCAAGCTCTAGATAAATGCAATCTCCATGAATGAATGCAAAACAGGGGAAAAAAATGAAATCCATAGAAGTGTACAGAGAGAGATTTATTTAATCCAAACCCAATGCATTTCAAGCTGCATCATTAAAATAGCTCATGCTGTGTTCAAGTGTTAACTGGGACATTAATTTTCTCATTTTCATGTTTAAATGTAACAACTTTTCATAGTATTGTGCTTTACATTAGTTAATCCTGATTCCATTCTACAATGGCATCTTCCAAAAAATTCTAGCAGCCTTTCCTTCCCCCCCCCCACTCACCTTTGCTAGACCTACCGGTAAATGTGCGACCAAGGAGGGGAGAGCCCGTGATGCAACTATCACGGGCTGTCATGCTAGTCTATACGTCAGGCACGACGAACTCAAGAAGGGAGCCGTCACATCTGCCATTTTTAAATTCTTAAAGGGACAATGTGCATGAACGATCGTGCACACAGGTAAGTTTTTTTTTAAAAAAAATTAAATTCATTTCCCCACTATGCCCACCCTGCCCCCGGTGGGCACAGCACGTGGCCAGAAAAAGCTGCGAAAACGGGCCACATGTTCCAGGGGGAAACCAGGGCCAAAGGGTAGGCTAATATCCCAGGGCCAGGCAGGGTTGATCCCTGCCTGAGCCCAGGATCCCCTGTGCGTCATCTGGACGCATAGGGGTGATCCTGGGTATCAGCACAGAATAACCTCTGGTCTAGCAAAGGCCCCCCTCTCTCTTATAGTTGATAGTATACAAAGCACACATTTTCCAAGCCAGAAATACAAATCCAGGAATATGTGAGCTGATGTCACAAAATGCATTTGTCTTCACATTGGGGGTGGTGTGTAAACAGAGCAAGTTCTGTTCAAAACAAGCTGAAATGAAGTTCTTGTACAACCCTTATTTACTTCAATATCAGAGAACATTAAGCAGCAGTGATTCAACCCTGTTTAATCTCTACTTAGGATAAGTTTGTCATGTATGCAGGGCTCTTCATTATTATTATTATTATTATTATTATTTATTTATATAGCACCATCAATGTACATGGTGCTGTACAGAGTAAAACAGTAAATAGCAAGACTCTGCCGCATAGGCTTACAATCTAATAAAATCATAGTAAAACAATAAGGAGGGGAAGAGAATGCCAACAGGTACAGGGAAGGGTAAGCAGGCACAGGGTAGGGAAAAACTAACAGTAGAAAGTAACAGTAGAAGTCTGCACAACATCAAGTTTTAAAAGCTTTAGGAAAAAGAAAAGTTTTTAGTTGAGCTTTAAAAGCTGTGGTTGAACTTGTAGTTCTCAAATGTTCTGGAAGAGCGTTCCAGGCGTAAGGGGCAGCAGACGAAAATGGACGAAGCCGAGCAAGGGAAGTAGAGGCCCTTGGGCAGGCGAGAAACATGGCATCAGAGGAGCGAAGAGCACGAGCGGGGCAATAGTGTGAGATGAGAGAGGAGAGATAGGAAGGAGCTAGACCGTGAAAAGCTTTGAAGGTTAACAGGAGAAGTTTATATTGGATTCTGAAGTGAATTGGAAGCCAATGAAGAGATTTCAGAAGCGGAGTAACATGGTCGGAGCGGCGTGCTAAGAAGATGATCTTTGCGGCAGAGTGGTGAACAGAAACCAACGGGCTGATGTGAGAAGAAGGAAGGCCAGAGAGAAGAAGGTTGCAGTAGTCCAACCGTGAAATAACCAGTGCATGAACAAGCGTCTTGGCAGAAGAGACAGACAAAAATGATCGAATCCTGGCAATATTATACAGGAAAAATCGACAAGATTTAAGACCTGTTCAGACCTGTTGATCGGTGAGATCTAGGCCATATCTACATAAAGCAGGATATTCCATTATGAAAGCGGTATGAAAGCAGTATATAAAAGGCAGGAGCCACACTACTGCTTTATAGTGGTACTGAAGTGCCCTGACAACTGTCGAGGCCCATGACACCTCTACACCAAGCAGGATATAACACTGTGGAAGTGGCATGAAAGCTGTATATGGTATGTGTCAATGGGCCCCAACGGTTGTCAGTGCACTTCAATAGTGTGGCTCAGTAGTGCGGCTCCTGCCTTTTATATACCACTTTCATGCCGCTTTCATAGTGGAATATCCTGCTTGGTGTAGCTGAGCCCTTAGACTCCTTATTGACTCTGATTTTGGTTTGTATAACCATGCTTCCACCGGCTCCAGTTTTATCTTCCAAGCAAAATACAGAGATGACCTATTTATGCTGGTTTGTGATATATAAATTAAATCACATGGCCTTCTCACAACCACATCTGTGCCATGTTTGGAGAAAGTGAGTATGAAGAAAAATGTTCCTGGTGGATGCTCCCAAGCTTGAGAATACCAGTTACATTTCAGCCACTTCTTATTTGCTAGATGTCACAATTTGGGGAGGGTGGCAGGGGGACATGTTGAAAGAAACAAATGGCATGGGTTTTTTTTTCATGAGTATTAGCTAAATTTCCAACTGCAAGCACTAGTTTCTGGCATTTACATAGTGGTGTTTGAAATCTCAATCCTGTGGTATCTAGAAAAGCACAGTCTGATGCAGGCCTCGGTCTACTCAATGATGTTTGCTTATGGAAAATACACGCACACGCCCCTCCATGCATTGAATGAACATGTAGAAAAAACTATTGTTGCCACTGTGCACACTGCCATGGTACCCCTGTGAACATCACACATCATGTGCAGGAGCCCTTCATGCATAGCTCTGTGTGGAGAATTGCTTCTGATCAACATCCAAGGGTCATTAATCAGGGAAGCATGACAGTACATGGTACGTGCCAGTGGTACATGGCAGTGGTAATAGAGGGTCCAGGGGCCAGCCTGAGTGCCCCCACCACCCATTCTACTCATTTACTTTATGAATGGAGGGGTGTATTGTGCTAATAAAATATTCTTGGGATGCAAACACATTTGATTGCCTTTAGAGCAAGTGGGCTTTTTACTCTGGTTCTTCACTGGGGTTAATTTTTTATTATTTTTTTTATTTAAGGATTTTTATGCCGCCATTCAGCCAAAAAAGGCTCTCACATTTGATTGCCTTTAGAGCAAGTGGGCCTTTTACTCTGTTTCTTCACTAGGTTTAATTTTTATTTATTTATTTATTTAAGGATTTTTATGCCGCCATTCAGCCAAAAAAGGCTCTCACGGCAGCTTACAAAAGTATTTCTTAACAGTCTCTGCCCACAGGCTTACAATCTAAAAGACATGACACAAAAGGAAAGGGGATTGGGAGGGAGGAGGAGGAGGGGGGAAAGGAAAGCAAATTCAGGCACTACAATCTTAGTTGCAAAGTTCAGCAGTTACAGTTGACAGCAGGAGGGAGGGGGCTCTCAGCTGGAGCTGGACCCAGGCACGGTGGAGAGGTGCCTGGCTGCTGCTTCCTCCCTCACTGGTGGCCTCTGCAGAGACAGTTGACAGCAGGAGGGAGGGGGCTCTCAGCTGGAGCTGGACCCAGGCACAGTGGAGAGGTGCCTGGCTGCTGCTTCCTCCCTCACTAGTGGCTTCTGCAGAGACAAAGGGCTTATTTCACAAAATACATCATGAGCTCAAGCCACATTCAGGGAGATGTGTGTGCCCCCTCTAAAGTTCTTCCGAAAATAGGTAGAAACCCATAACATAATAAAAAATACACAAAATGAGAGGACATTTAAGTTGGCTCAGCATTTTCTGTTTCTAGTGATGACTCATCTTGTACAGTAATTCATATCTCTGCAGTGCGAGGGGACAGATTCCAAATTCTAAGCAATATTGCAACAATTATGAAGAATATTTCTGGAGGCAACATATTTTCCTCCATGACACTTACACTCTAATGTGAGAATACAAAGCCAGAAAAGATAGCTCCAAATTCATCTACAATTCCTCCAGATTAAGTACCATTTATATCAGTCATTTGTGATTTTATCCAGTTCTTAAAAAATAATAATCCAAATTAAGTGCTACATAGAGTAGACCCACTAAAATAAATGCAATTTCTGTACATTAATGGTGCTATATAAATAATAATAATAATAATAATAATAATAATAATAATAATGTTAGTTACGACTAATTTTAGTCCCATTCATTTTAATAGGTCTGCTCTAAGCAGGATTTATGTTGGTAACTATAAACTTGGGTGATATAGAAATCTAGAATACTTAATTCATTCTCCTGATTAACTGCCCCCTGCTATTTAACTCAGGCCTCACCACAATAATATAGCATTTGGGGAAAAAAATACAAATAAGTAAGCCAGCACTGGAGGCCAAGATGGAGAAGATCTCCACGGCCACCATGTATTTTCCCTTGGTGCTCTGGTAAGTTGGAACGAAGGTCAACCAGACACTGCAAAACAAAAGCATGCTGAAGGTGATAAACTTGGCTTCGTTAAAACTGTCAGGTAATTTCCTAGCTAGGAAAGCAACAGTGAAGCTAACAATGGCCAAGATGCCCATAAAGCCCAGGACACAGTAAAACATGATAGCTGAGCCTTCATTACATTCCAGTACAATTTCTTCAGCCATTGAGTGCATGTCAAAATCTGGGAATGGCGGAGAGGTTGCCAGCCACACAGTGCAAATGACGGCTTGAATAAGGGAGCAGGAAAGGACAATGGAGGTGGCCATTCTTTTCCCAAGCCATTTCCGCATCTTTGATCCTGGCTTGGTGGCCATGAAAGAAAGGACCACGATGATGGTTTTGGCCAACACACAAGAAACAGCCACTGAAAAGATGATGCCAAAAGCAGTTTGTCGACAGAGGCATGCTATTTTCTCAGGTTGGCCAATGAATAAGAAAACACAAATAAAGGACAGCAGGAGAGTGATAAGGAGAGTGTAGGTGAGGTTCTGGTTATTGGCTTTGACTATGGGAGTGTCCTGGTGCTCAATGAAGATTCTTAGCACCAAAGCTGTGAGGAAAGAGAAGAAAAGAGCAAAAGTGGCCAAAGTGATTCCCAAAGGTTCTCCATAAGACAAGAAGCTTATATTTTTTGGAAGACATAAATCCTGGTCATGGTTTGGATATTGACCTTCTGGACACTGAACACAGTCAACCTTGTCTGGAAAAGAAAACATGGATTTTTGATATATGATACCCCCTGTATCGGGCAATGCAAAAATCCATCCTTAAGTTTCGAAAATCCTCTATGAGAGCTAGTCCATTGAAGTGTAACATACAAGTATGCAAACATCTTATAAAATTGTGTTTGTAAGAAATATCTAGCATGGTTTAGAGCAGCCTTCTCCAAAATGGTACCCTCAAGATGTTCTGGAGTCCAGTTCTCATCAGCCCAAGTCAGCAAGATGAATTATTATTATTATTATTATTATTATTATTATTATTATTTATTTATTTATTTATATAGCATCATCAGTGTACATGGTGCTGTACAGAGTAAAACAGTAAATAGCAAGACCCTGCCGCATAGGCTTACAATCTAATAAAATCATAGTAAAACAATAAGGAGGGGAAGAGAATGCAAACAGGTACAGGGTAGGGTAAGCAGGCACAGAGTAGGGTAAAACTAACAGTAGAAAGTAACAGTAGAAGTCTGCACAACATCAAATGATCAGGAATGCTGGGAGTTGTAGTCCATAACATCTGGAGGGTACCAGGTTCAGGGAGGTTGGTTTAGGGAAATTTAGTACTTAGAAAGAATTTTACACTTGATATATGAGGAAGTTTCATATAAATCTTGCATAAATGGCCCCTTTACAAGCATTTACGGGCCTTTACAAAAAAGGATAAGTCTCATTTTTTATGGAAAACGGCAGCTCAGCAAAGGATGGGGCAGTCACACACTGCTTGCTGAGTGCCCATGGCTTAGCCAATGGCTTGTCATGCATGGCAAGCAGTCAGGTCATCCAGTGGGGTTGTGATGAGTGATGCATACCTTGGACTATTTATTTATTATTTATTTATTTAGAATATTTATATATTGCTCCCCACTGAAAAATTTCAGAGCGGTGTACAAGGTAGAATGAAAATAAAAACAGAATAAAACAGTTACAACAAAATTTAAAAGAAGCAAAAACATAAATCCAAGGCCGCATGTTAAAGAAAGGCTTCTTGGAATAAAGATGTTTTCAGGAGGCGCCGAAAGGAGTACAAGGTTGGCACCTGCCTGACCTAAAGAGGCAGGGAATTCCACAGGAGGGGGGCCACCATGCTGAAGGCTCTTCCCCTGGTGGATTCCAATCGGAGGATGGATCTATGTGGAACCACTAGGAGCAGGCCCTCAGATGACCTCAGTGACCGGGCAGGTTGGTAAGGGAGAAGGCACTCTCTCAGGTATTATGGTCCCAAGTTGGACTAGGGTGAGTTCATCTATCCCTAATTATGCTGTAATATATTTTGGATTAAGTCAAATGAGGTGATAAACTCAGCAGGTCACAGATATCAGGAATTACATCAGATATTTTATCTGATTCAGCGATCAGCACTTAATTATGAACCATTTTGCAATATTAAGGATCACATTCAATATATTAAAAAAAAAGTCTGTATGTGATAGCTCTTACCAGTCTCGTTTGACATCTTCCCTTCAGGACATGGAATGCAATCATAGCAGCAAAAGGACATCCCTTCCTTCTTTCTCTTGCTAGAGCCCAAATAGCAATGATCATTACAAACAGAAAGGGGCATGGCCTGTCCCTAAATGAAAGAAGAAACAGACATCATTCCAGGGGGAAAAAAAGCATCTTGTGAGTTTGCAACCTATAGGTCACTCTATATTTAAAAGTGAATAACAGAATAGCATCACTATTAGGGAGGATTTGGTGTGCAATGTACTGTTATAACTGGTGGGGGGGTGCACTGAACATAATTGGTTTGGACCCCAACTCTCTGGAAGTGAACAAGCAAAGCATACTGAACACTGGACAAATTCTCCTGCAATGCATTACATTTTCATTCCTACCCAAAGCAATGGGATTGGAGCACCATGGTAAAAACACACACAAAAAACCCTGATGTGCTTAGAAGTTAGAACTACCACATGCCCCTATCCTCCCTCCACCCTCTCCCTTTCCTGGTGTTTTTCTTTTATGGAAGCTTGAGGTGCAATGTATCCATTTTTGGAGATACACAGTCTGTCTCTCTATGGGCTCATCTACACTTGCTGGCTATGCAGGATGTGTGTGTGTGGGGGGGGAATCCTGGGCTGTCCTGCTTCTGGGATCATCCCCCAGTGTGCACGTGCTAGCACAATTTCCCAGAAGTCAGGAGGGATGCTCTGGTGCAGTGATTTTGTTTTTAAAAGCAGAAGCCAGTCACACAACTGCGTGGCCCCGATCCTGCACAAAAATGTAAGTACAAAACAAAACAAACGCAAAATTCAGCTCCAAAAAACACCAGCAGCCATCCTGGGGATGGCGAAACTGTTCCCCCCACCAGACATGGGAAAAACCGTGGTTGCAGTTATCCTGGGAAAAGTAAGGGGTTGTCCCTGGTTAACCCCAGGATCCCCTATGCATTATTTGGATGCACAGGGATGACCTAGAGACAACCCTGGGGTAAATGGATGGTGTAGATGTGACCAGTGTCCTTCTGAATCCCAAACCATCCCGACTGTTCAGATTTAGACAACTTCAGAAGAGCTGTGCTTTGATACAGACATCAGACATCTCCCAAATCTGTTTGAATCGGACCAGTTCAGATTTGGGATCCAATTGACTGAACTTAGGTAGAGTAAATTCAATATCTCATGCTGTGACACAGTGGTCATAGCTAGACCTAAGGGTTATCCCTGGATCATCCAAGGGTCAAACCTGTTCATAGGTGACACACAGGGGATCCAGTGCTCAGGCAGGGGCGAACCCTGGATGATCACAGGATAAATCTTAGGTCTAGCTGTGGCCTTTCTCAACATTATGAATATGAGTTGATACATTCCAAAATGAACACAGATCTTACCTGGTTGAACTTGCTGGGCCATTTGATGGCATCTTCATCAATGCTGAACCTTTTGTTAAAGAGATCCTGTGGGTCCATTTTGCCAACTCTCACTCTACGAAAAGATTGGTTTGGGAAGGTGATCCAATTTATGATATCAAATCCGGCTGCTAATGACCCATTTTCATCAAATGAAATCTTTTCCCCAGCGCTGTTATTAAATGAAACACTTCTTAGAAAGTCATGGAACTAAAGTCGCAAAGGAAAGGAAAGGAGGGAGTGGTTGAATAGACAGGATATATTTTTTAAAAATGCCAAAAACAATGGGTGATAGTTTCTTTAGTGGTTTTATTCAGTTAAGAAAAGAGTAATAAATCATTCCAGTATACAAGAGAATGTATAGTTGCTACTCCTACTGAGTTGCTGGTGTTACTACTATGTAACTACTACTCCATGAGCATGGCATTTTATAAAGTCACACAAGTAAACACAGAAGTGCATAAAGATTAGGACAATAAGCAGCTTGCAAGCTTACAAGAAAAAGAAAGAAAGAAAGAATATATGGCTTAACACTCAGTCGTTGGTTTTTCATGACACAGCAACACCTGTTTGGGACGGGCCTATTCAAAATGTTTCCCATCACGGGCATTGGCTCATCATGATTCAAACAACCCCTGATGAGTCCATCTATGCGATGCAAACAAGACCATTGTGACACTTGCTTTCATTCACTGGAAATGTTGAAAAATCCTGATGAACAAGGATGCATAAAGAAAGAATGCTAGTAATACTGAAATATATTAATCTGGTAAAACCAATAATCATGTTTATTATCTCCTTAATGTGTACCAATGAACTTTAACTGGAAGATGTAACACACTTAGCTCTTAGATGTTTAGATGCCTGTTTTATTAAAAATACAGAATCTTGCATGGTCTGTCACCTATTGTTGCACCTACGGTGCAGATGTGGATAATTTTTGTACATTAATCTGCCCAGGACATTACCTGCCACGGTTGTTGATTCTGAAGTTTCCATTCCCCTCCGTCTGCCCTTATTCTGTGCTTGGATTGGAATAACTCAATGGCATTCAAAGCTTGAGCCACAGCATAGACAGCATTGTAGATGCTGTAGCTGTGGCCAGTCATTCTCGTTTCAAAAACTGAGGCAGGGAGAGATGCAAGTTCCTCTTCTCCGGTGCAGATGTTGCTACCTACGTGGTCTGCCACAGGATTAGTGAACATACAGTCAAATGCATGTTCCCAGAAGCTTCTGATGAAGCCATCTTCTCTTTCTGAGGTAGGATTTCTGGTTTGAATAAATTTCTCGAATCCCAAAAACTCCTTTGTGTGCATTGCAAAAGATATAGCACCATGCAAGACCGCTATGTCCCAATTCCTTTGAAAAGGCAGTGATGTGAAATCCACCTGGGCTGTCATAATCCAGACTTTTGCCTTCATTGGTATTTCTTCATGTTCTGAAAAGTGGAGCACCATCCTCAAAATAATCATGTCCTGAATTTCGCCGTGTACAACCAATACAGTGGCAGTGGCATTCACAATAACACTGAATAGTTCAGATCCCTGTTCCACCATTTCTTCGGCATCATCAGAAAAACTTAGTTGTGGGAATCTTTCTATGAAATCAAAGCAGATGCCCTGGCCAGAAAATATGGGAAGCACATTCTGTACAAACCTCTCTCCGTTGTCATCATTCAGATAAATCACACCAATCCATGTCCACCTAAAATGAAGCAATAACTGGAGTATCCCATCATATTGAAGGTTCACATTTGGGAACATCTGGTGGAAGAATGCTCCTTGGGTTTGGTTATCCATCACTAGAGCAGAGCCATATGCCAGCTACGTCACATTTTGAAAGAGGAGAGAGAAACATACATTTCAAAAGTAAACCAATGTGTGTGCTCGAGTTAGTGCTATGCCAAATATTTCAAAAGGATGTGATATTGAGCATTGTTCTGAGGATTCAAGAATGGCTGTCAGGTTGAAAGCCATAATAATAATAATAATAATAATAATAATAATAATAATAATAATAATAATAATCCGCCTCGGATTAGAACAGCAAGTATAAAACATAAAATATTAATCAAAACACAGTATACATTATTAAAACTCATAGAATCATAGAATAGCAGAGTCGGAAGGGGCCTACAAGGCCATCGAGTCCAACCCCCTGCTCAATGCAGGAATCCACCCTAAAGCATCCCCGACAGATGCTTTTCCAGCTGCCTCTTGAAGGCCTCTAGTCTGGGAGAGCCCACAACCTCCCTAGGTAACTGATTCCATTGTCGCACTGCTCTAACAGTCAGGAAGTTTTTCCTGATGTCCAGCCGGAATCTGGCTTCCTTTAACTTGAGTCCATTATTCCGTGTCCTGCACTCTGGGAGGATCGAGAAGAGATCCTGGCCCTCCTCTGTGTGACAACCTTAAGTATTTGAAGAGTGCTATCATGTCTCCCCTCAATCTTCTCTTCTCCAGGCTAAACATGCCCAGTTCTTTACTAAAAACATACTAAAAGGATCCTAAAATCCCCCTGGATAGGCCTGCTGGAAGGGATCAGTTTTTATAGCTTTCTTAAATGCTAAAAGATTGTTAAGTTGATGAATCTCCTCCAACAGGCCATTCCACAGTCTGGGAGCAGCAGAGGAAAAGGTCCTCTGGGTAATACCTGTCAGCCTAGTTTTGACTGTCTGAAGGAAGTTCTTCCCAGAGGACCTGAGTGTGCAGGGCAGATTGTACAGGAGAAGGTGATCCCGCAGGTAGCCTAGAAACTAATCGGCAGCCAGTGAAGAGATTTTAAAACTGGTGTAATGTGGTCACCCCTAGGTGTACCGGTGACCAACCTGGCTGCCAGGTTGCTAGGAGAAGAAACTAGTGCAAACAAGAATGGGGAATCTAGGGATTTAGGAAAGGTGTTTTTCAATCCCCCCTCAAAGCTTCAACAGAACAAGGCTGTTAGCACAGAGAGTTTCAGCCAGACAACAGTTCCTGAATGCTGAGGAGCCCATGCAATTTCATTTCATCTCCTGAGCATTCCAGGAAGCAGTGCCACACTAAAAGCATCTATGTGAAGAGGCCCACTTTAATGACATGTGGGATGTTTTAACATTTAAAAAGATAAAACAGAAGCCTCCTTGGCTACTCCCTGCTCTTCCTAGGAAAACAGAACCCCTGTCCCTGTCCTCAGTGAGAAAATGGTTGAAATTCACCTCTTAGGCCATAGCTAGACCTAAGGTTTATCCCTGGATTGTCCAGGGGTCAAACCTGTTCATCTAGATGACACACAGGGGATCCAGTGTTCAGGCAGGGGCAAACCCTGGATGACCCCAGGATAAACCTTAGGTCTAGCTGTGGCTGTAGTTACTCTTGGAAGAGGCAGGGGGAAAAAACCCATTGCATTTTCAGAAGGAGGGAAAATTCAAGAAATGTGTTGGTTGCTGATTAGTGAAAAAATGATTGATGAACAATCCTGGGGCTCCTCTATACCAGTCAGGATATTCCACTATGAAAGTGGTATGAACATGGTATATAAAAGGCAGGAGCCACACTACTGCTTTATAGTGGTACTGAAGTGCACTGACAACTGTCGGGGCCCATTACACATGTACACCAAGCAGGATATATCACTATGGAAGTGGCATGAAAGAGGTATGTGTCAATGGGCCCCAACAGTTGTCAGTGCACTTCAATACCACTATAAAGCAGTAGTGTGGCTCCTGCCTTTTATATACCACTTTCATAGTGAAATATCCTGCTCGGTGTAGATGAGCTCCTGGATTCTTAATACCAGTGGGGATGTGGGAAGGGCAGTACTTTATTGTACTGAAGATATTATCTGGCCCTGAAATGGAAGTCATTCTGGAACGCTCTTCCAGAACATTTGAGAACTACAAGTTCAATCGCAGCTTTTAAAGCTCAACTAAAAACTTTTCTTTTTCCTAAAGCTTTTAAAACTTGATGTTGTGCGGACTTTATACTGTTAGTTTTACCCTACCCTGTACCTGCTTACCCTACCCTGTGCCTGTTGGCATTCTCTTCCCCTCCTTATTGTTTTACTATGATTTTATTAGATTGTAAGCCTATGCGGCAGGGCCTTGCTATTTACTGTTTTACTCTGTACAGCACCATGTACATTGATGGTGCTATATAAATAAATAATAATAATAATATTTATTTCATAGCTGGTTGCTTCAAGATGAGAATCTGCAGGTTGTAGTACCACCAGCATGGTCTCCTCCAATGATATGGGCTTCATATGGCTTATGGGCATGTAGAATGGCTTCTTGAGTTCATAGGAGAGGTTACTAACATGAATGAAGAAATAGCAAGCTCCATCTTCACTGTATGGATGTTTTACTTGGCCAAAATTTGATATTTAAATTGAATGCATGATGTTCCCTTCCACATCTTACAAGACAGGAGAAAGTATGTGTGGACAACGTACCTGTGGGATCTTGTAGATAGACAGAATGGTTACCATGTTGAGTTCGACATCAGAATTAGGTCCCCCAATGACTGCAACAAGCTTGTTCTGGATATCACACTTATAGTTTGGGAAGAATTTGCCTTTTGTGGAGAGAAGTTCCAAAGAGGCAAGATAGATTGAGACTGCATTGAAATCATTATTATAAATGTGGAAGCCCAGGGTGATGTTGGCTAAGATCTTATGATTTTCATTAATCTCCTTTAAAGCAAATACCAAGGCCAGGATGTGCTGGTAGTGCTGTTTCAGTACCCTACAAAGAGATCAATGACTGCATTACTGTGTTTGTGCTTCAAATTTCAACTCAGTATTTGTTTACTCAAGGTTTTGCACTAAATCTGATTGTATGGCCCCGCTGTTGCAATATATGAATTGCCATTGTAAATCACCCCTGAACTTTCACCTTTTTCTTCTAATATCAGCATTTCTTTACTAGCTTTGGGATAATAGGTGTCAAATATTCAAAGCCAAATAAGACTTGTTTTAATGATACTAGCTTTTTTCATGGATTTGCAATCTGTCTTTTTATTATTTAGTTCTCTAAATGCTTGCATTTCATGTATATTCTCTTAACTGCAGGAATCAATGGCTTGTGACTCTGACTAAGTGCACAGGGGGCAACATCACCATCTCCAGACTTCAGTGATGGATCATTACATCTAGTATCAAATCAATGAAAGAAAGACTGGTTGTAAAACAAAAATCAGGCCTATAAAGTGCAATTGGAATTACCCCCAGGTTAGTGTGTTCAGTATTGCAGGCTAGAAGTGGCTAGCAGTCCATTGTATAGATATCTGCTCTGAAACAGGTCCCATTGAATTTAATGGGGCTTACTTCAACGTAAATTGGTACACAATTTTAACAGCACACAACCATAGCACCCAACAGCATAAAACCAGAAACTTAAGGTTACAAAATTGCTAACAAAAGGTAGCAAAGACCAAGGGGTCATCTATACCAAGCAGATATTCCACTATGAAAGTGGTATGAAAGTGGTATATAAAAAGCAGGAGCCAGACTACTGCTTTATAGTGGAATTGAAGTGCATTGACAACGGTTGGGACCCATGACAAAGACTTTCATACCACTTTCACAGTGTTATATCGTGCTTGGTGTAGATGTGACATGGGCCCCAACAGTTGTCAGTGCACTTCAATAAGCAGTAGTGTAGATCCTGCAATACCGCTATAAAGCAGTAGTGTGGCTCCTGCCTTTTATATATCGCTTTCACACCATTTTCATAGTGGAATATCCTGCTTGGTGTAGATGAGCCCTAAGTATAGAGTTACTTGTAAATAAATAAATGAATAAATATTAACTTCTCTCCCTATCTTATACAGTACAGAATATCCAATAGAATGTATTGAATAAGAAACCAGGCTGCAAAAAAAAAGTAGTCACTGTCAAAGGCGTGTGTGGAGTCAGCTCAACAGGTCAGAACAACCACATTGAAATTGCGAACATAATCCAAAAAACAGTTTTGGGGAATTATGATGATGGCATCTTATCTAGACAAAGATTTGATTATACGTGATTGACAGCCCTTACAAATAAAAGCATAACTCAAAACATGACATCTTATACCGGGAGGAAAGTGTAATAATCAATAGCAAATATGCTGTACAAAATAAACCTAAAACTGCTACTATGGCACATGTTATTATGCTGCATGCTGCACAGAATTGATGATGTCCTAATATTGTCTACATTAGCTGTTCCAAATACACTGAAGCACAACTGAGACAGAACAAATACAGAGATCTACAATCAGTTTTTATAATTGACCCAATTCTCCAAACACAAACCTAATCTTGTGTCACTTCATTCCCTATTATTATTATTATTATTATTATTATTATTATTATTATTATTATTTTACCTTTCAGAATTACTAGGGGAAAGTGCGCATCTCAAATGGGAAAAATGCACTTTGGCCAGATCTACACCTTGTATCAAATAATTAGGAAAGTGGAGTAAAAAGCAGGAAATAACATTACAAAGTAGTATATGGAATGTGTCCTGTGCCCCAGCAGTTATCAGTAGACTTCAGTACCGTTACAAAGTAGTTCTGTAGTTCTAGCCTTTTTCTCCATACAGTAAAGTGTGAAAGCATGCATTTTTGAGCATTAACACAAGTTCGATAATTTGCAAATGTTTTCAGAGAGCATGTTCTTCTGTTTGCATTCCCATCTGTGGTTATGAATGAATGCCCTTGCATAATTTGAGAGCATAAACAAATTCCTCATTCTTCCCCTAAACAGATATATCATTGGCCACATTATACACAAAGCAGAAATCTGGCATGTGCCAGATTTGCCAAGGAATCAGAGGAGGCTTAAAGAACAACTGATATGGCACATACAACACTGCTTTGAATAATATGACTCATTCAGTAAGGGATCCTTACACTCAGTACTGTAACTATTATTATTATATTATTATATTTATTTGTATCCCGCCTTTTGCCCAATACTAGGCCTCAAGGCGGCCTTACAAAGTTTAAAACATACATTGAAAAGGAAAAAAATAAAAAAATAAAATACACAACAAAATTATAAGTAAATTAACATAGATGGAGGAGAAAACATTTATTATTATTATCATCATCATCATCATCATCTGAGGAAAATTGCAACAACAACAACTATGGCAACAGGAAAAATATTCTATTAGTCACATTATTATTATTATTATTATTATTATTATTATTATTATTATTAAAACCTTCAGAAACTGGGCCTACAAAAATACATCCTAACCAACATCCATAAAGCAGTCATACTTAAAACATGTTCAATAACCAGGAAATTTCTGAATCAGTAAAAGGCAACATGACCTGGCAAAGCCTGTCATGTTCATCTAGAAAAAAGTGCCATGAGTGAAAGAATGATGATGATGATGATGATGATGATGGTGATGATAATGCATAGGTTAGGCATGATCCCATTCCAAGAAAGAAAAACAAACATTCAAAATATTTCTCACTAGTCCACCCAAGTGAAATTGCTTCCATAGAATGATCCCATGGAAGCATAAGGATGGGACAGACTTATGATATGCTAAAGAAAACCCAACTCCTTACACGTAGTCACCAAAGAGTTCAGGAGAGGGACGTTTTTTGAAGTCAGATGGAGTTAATAAAACGTGGGTGTGAGATATAATGCCACCAATTATGAGGTCTCCTGGCTGATAATACTTGTGATGAATAGGAAGGGGGTCACTGACATTACATCTAAGCATAGGGATCTTGCACACTGCCTGAGGAAGCAGCACTATTACCAAAAGCACTAATACCACCATCTTGCATGAAAATTGTTTTCCCAGTAACCAAATCACCTGTTCCTACATTGACACTGGATTGTCTCTGAATATCACAGTTTGACTTGAATGGCCACTCACTGAGATGATTGGAGCCAGGACTTTAGAGTGCAAATTTTCAACGATCACTCTCATGGAGCCCTGTCTACCTCTATCCACAGCTCTGAATGAAATGATGGATATTAAAAACACCCTTCAGTCTTGGTTTGTTGTTTTGATAGTAACTACATGAAATCTCATGGGAAAGGAAGAATAAGTGATTATAAGTTATTTCATAATTACAGGGGAGATAAGCACCTGCTCATACTTGTTGGTTGTGTGAGAAATTGAAGTTGAAAACATATTAATGACATCTCAGCAGAAGTCTTGTTTGGGCAGCATGACATCTTCTATTCAACTCATAGCCCAACTTTGATAATGTTTAAAAGAACAACACCAAAAGTTGGTATATTTCTGACTGATGGCTAATACAAGCTCTATTCAGGTATTTGCTTAAGGTGGGTAGAAGGAACTCCTCCCTACATCTCCATGTGCACCTGCCCCACCCAGCTCAGTTCAGACTTTGCCATTTTGAATAGGCAAGGTGTCAACCCATGCTCCTTTTAACATAAGGGATTATACTCTATGCATAATCAGGGTTCTTGATCACATGGATGTCAGCCAGACCCCAATTGTGGTTCCTGGCATTTCTTTCTGCTCAAAATTTAAGGTAATTAACTGGAGGTGAAATAATCTATTGCCCAGATATTACCATCCACCCCTTTCCCTTTATACTTGATTCACAGTGGCAGCTGACCCTCTTGTGGAAGCTGCAAACTGTCTTCCTCTCTCAGATGTCCTCTTAGAACCATGCTATTAATTACATAGTATCATTCTGATGAGTATTATAGGAAGCCAACTGTGGCCACCAGGTGGTATCAACACAATCTGTAGATACTTGATCCAATACACTGTGCTGGAGAAATCTTCTGTGGGCTCCAATGAGTCCAGATTCCCAAGTATCTGAGCTGCAGAGTCTGCAGTGCGCCCCTTACCAGCACATCTTCCGGATTTCGTGCTGGGCATCTTTCCAACTTTAAAAAAGGCAAGACATGTTAATGTTGGCTGCGATTAACTTATCATTGGCATATTACACCTGTAATTTGCCTATTTTACAACATTTGCAGCCACAATTTATGTAGAAGTAAGTGCTTTACGGCTGCAAATGGCTGCAAGTTCCAAGTGGACTAAATTTCCCCACAGTGAACTCCCACCCCTACAGGACACGGGTGGTGGTGGTGGTTCACCCATCCTTACTTTGACAACCTGTTGGGCTTAAACAGAACAGAATTCACAGCATCATGCATCCCTGCCTACTTCATACGTGTGCTAGTGTAGGAGAAATAATTTATGGATTGTCGTAGAATTCTTTACATGGTCAAGAGACTGGACATGACTCCGGTCATGCTCGCTCACCAATTACTTTATTGCAGCAGCACAGAAAACACTATGTTGCAAGAGAGTCTCTTAGCACACCAGCCAAGAGAACTAGCCCCCCGTCCCCCCAAGGTGTGACACTTTAATAGATTTCTACAGTTTCCATACATAATTAGAGCACACCTTATTGCAGAGGTCAATTGTCCAATCACAAAGCTTACAATGTTTTAAGCATGGCATTCTGTATCTCCCTTTGGCTCCCATCCTTCACATGTCTCAGCCTTAAGAAATAGCTGACCATACATTTCCCTTTGCACCATATATTTGGCCATGAGAGACAGCCGACTCTGGACATTCTATATTCCCCTTTTGCCTTAGCAACACAGGGTGAAAAGCAAGGTAAGCTTCTTTCAGTAAATCAACCTTTTTATTGATAAAGGTGAATTTCCACTGCAGGATGATAAACGTCATTAAGCAGACTTCTTTTTAACTTGACAGGCTCCTACTTCCTGTGTATATCTGGATCCATAGAGAAGAGGTTTTTCTGATGCTGAGGAGGACTCAGTCATTCCAGAGCAACATCCCATCTACATATTTGTCCTGGTTTTCCCTTGAATTATCCCATTTCATTTTCATAGCGTATGAAAGCTTGCAAACTTTCACCTGTGCTCTTGTATGTGCCATGTCTCTTTACACATCTCCGTTGCCCCTGTGAGACTCACTCACACACCTTGTTGTTTTCCCTATCGTCTCCACCCATTGATCTCCTTTGTACCTCCCCATACATTTTATTGGTTGTTGGAAGTTGGACAATTTAAGATGGTTTAATGCCTATTCCTTATTAGCTGCTCTCTGCTGTTCAGCTCAGGCTTCAGCAAAATGATAAAGCACTTGGGGCAGAAGATGCAACCCAGTAGTCCAGTACTGGAGGACAAAATCGAGAAGATCTCCACAACCACTGTGTATTTCCCTTTCGTGCTCAGGGAGGTTGGGACAAAAGACAACCAAACACTGCAGAAGACCAACATGCTGAAGGTGATGAATTTGGCTTCATTAAAATTGTCTGGTAACTTCCTTGCTAGGAAAGCCACAGTGAAGCTGACAATGGCCAAGAAGCCCATAAAGCTCAGGACACAGTAGAACATGACAGTTGAACCTTCATTACATTCCAGAACAATTTCATCAGTCATCGAGTGCATGTCAACATCGGGGAATGGGGGAGAGATTGCCAACCACACAATACAAATAGTGGCTTGAATAAAGGAGCAGGAAAAAACAATGAAGTAAGCCAATTTTATCCCCACCCATGCCCTCATCCTAGATCCTGGCTTGGTGGCCATGAAAGCTAGAACAACAATGATAGTTTTGGCTAATACGCAAGAAACCGCAACTGAAAAAATGACACCGAAAGCAACTTGACGAAGGAGACATGTCATTCTCTCAGGCCGGTTGATGAATAGCAAAGCACAAAGGAATGATAGCAAGAGGGAGATGAGGAGAGTGTAGGTGAGGTTTTGGTTGTTGGCCTTGACTATGGGAGTGCTCTTGTGCTTAATGAAGATCTGAAGCACCAAAGCTGTAATGGAAGATAGGGAAAGAGCAAATACGACCAAGGTTATTCCCAAAGGTTCTTCAAATGATAAGAAGGTCATAGTCTTTTGAATGCAGAAGTCCTTGTCATTGGCTGCATATTGTTCATCTGGGCACTGAAAGCAGTCATCCATATCTGGGAAAGGGGGAAAAGCTGTTTATAGATACATGACTGCAAATTCACTGCTGTAATTAAATCTTAATATTACAAAGCCCCAAACAGTGACTGCTAGTTCAAAACCTGATGGCATTTTAAGGAACGAACCAAATTCTTGGTCCTCAAGGACAAAGGGATGCTCATCATGATCACAGAAGTTGTCTTATCATGCCCTAAATATCACAAGCTATGGGGTTATCTCCATGTCTGGGCCAAATGTTTGAAAATCTAAATATTTAGTCTGAGGAGGTCTTTGCAACAAAAAGACAGAGGTTAAACGTCTTCCTCTTTCTTTGCCTTGCAAAGTGTAGGGCGAATTTTGGTATGTGTAAAGACAAGATGAACTACTTCTTGATGATTATGATTTCTATTTCACCCACAAAACATTATGAGCTGGCATTGTTCAGAGGCCCATGGTAAAAACAACAGAAGGCTTAAGCTACAAGGTTGCAACAGGAGCAAAAAATAGCTGAAATTCTCCAATTTTGTAGCCTGTAAGGACTCTGCTAAAGTGCGGTGGCCAATTTAGTCTATTCCTAACCTGATATAACTAACCTGATGCTTTCTGAATATTCTATAATAGTGGTTTTTACTTCAGAGTAGTTTTCTAAGTATAAGAATACAACAACAAACTTATCACTGGCTTCATCAAAATGTCTCCATCTATCAGGAACCAACCCTAAACTATAAGCAGCTTTCTAAACAACCATCTTTCATATAAATTACAAGCATAACCCTTACTGAACAAGTTGATCAAATTTTGGTAGCGATTTTGATTAAAACATGGATATATTTGTTGCATTCTAGCATTTTGGACCTTCCTCAAATGAAACAAAGCTAGTAGCGTAGCATATTCAAAATAGATCAGGTTAGTGATACTGATGGACTGAATTGTTTTGAACTTGAGAGAAACAATTGTTGGTACTCCCTGGTGAAGTCAATCTTGAACTAGGGTTGGGTCATCTGTTGAGTCCATTTCTGCAGACTTCCTCCTTTGCCAGCCTCCAAGTCTGACCCATGCCAGTCCCGTGCAGATTTTTTTTTCATTTTTCACATTTTCCAAATGCATTAATGACGGTTCAGATTACACACTATGATTAGGTGGCTAACCCTTTTGCAGTAGATGGTTAGTGAGCATGTTTAAACCATGGTTATTTATAGGGGTGTGCACGGACCCCCCGCTCCGCTTCACTTGCAGATCCGCCATTTTTCAGATCGGGCCGCTCCGCCCCGCCCCCGCTCCGCCCACTTCCGCTCCGCTCCGCTCGGAGCTCCGGATCCAGATCGGAGCTCCGTTTTCCCCCCCCCCATAGGCTTGCATTGAAAGCTAAAAAAGTAAACAACTTTTTTTCTGTTCAAGTTAGAAACCTCACATTTGGCACCATGACACCTCATGGGGGTATACACACACACACCAAGTTTCAAAGCAATCCCATCATCCCCTGATTTTTGGGGAATTTTTGAAAATCAGGCACCCCATTCACACCCCTTTCCATAGCTCCGTCAATTTGCACGTTAGAAACCTCAAACACGCCACCATGAAAGCTTATCCAGGGATACATACGCATGCCGAGACTCAAGGCAGTCCCATCATCCCCTGATTTTTGGGGAATTTATGAAAATCCAACACCCCTTTCCATAGCTCCGTCAATTTTACACGTTAAAAAAACCCCTAAAACTCACCACCATGACAGCTTATCCAGGGATACATACGCCACACGCCGAGACTCAAGGCAGTCCCATCATCCCCTGTTTTTTGGCGGGGCTTAAACCTGCAAAATTTGGAACTTCCAAAACTCCAAGTGAGCGCAGGAAGGACTTCACCCCTGAGTCAAAGCCACACACACACAACATCCCTGCGAGGTGGGCAGGGGAGGAGGGAGGGAAGGCAGGCAGGCATGCAGCTGGCATTTCTGGGGGCATAAGGAAGTGAGCCAAGGATAAGCCAGTAATGCATATAAAATGGAATAAATCAATCAATAAACAAAGGAGGGGTGGAATTAAAAGCAGCAGTGTTGCTCAATAAACAGCAAGAAGATTTTTTAAAAAAAGGCTATATCTGTCTTTTACCAGCAATAAGGGGACGTGCCCGGGGGAGGGGGAAGTAGCTGCCAGTTCAACTCAAGACAGCCATTGCTTCACCAACAGCTCTGAGCTTGAGAAGTAAACGCTCACTTCAACTCGTAATAGGCATCGCTCCACCACTAAGAAGTAAACGCTCACTTCGACTCATGATAGGCATTGCTCCACCGTTTTACTCTCTTTGGAAGGCTCTAATGGCCTTCCAGTGCAGGAGAGAGTGGGGGCATGTCCACGATGAGATGCCCTAGGGGAGCTCATCCCCTTGCACCACATCTTTTCAGTTGTTCCCCAAAGTTAGGGTGGGGAGCAGTGCTGTGTTTCTATCTCTTATTCTTGGCTTAGTATATGATTTCAGGTTGTGTTTGTGCATTTGGTGGGGCTACTGTGTTAAAAAACACTGGGAAAAGTCCGTTCAGATGAAGAAAAAGAAGTTTCCCAGAATCCCAAGTTACCCGTTTTGCCTATGCCCTCCTCTAACTTTGGGATCATGTGATCATGACCGGGAGCTGACTCTGCCCCTCAGCCCTTTGAAAAAGGTATTTTTCCCGCCGATTTTTTTAAAAATTCTAGCGTGCGACCTGCACGATGCAGAGAGGTGAGAGTAGTCTCAAAATGACCCCCATCCACGACTGTCTAAGCACAAGAATTTTCAGAACAATAGCTTAAAAAACAACCCAGTTATCCCTGATTCTTTCCCTCAATGCAATCCTATGGGCGAAAAGCCGAAAACGCCATTTGAGCTGCGCGGTTGACCCGATTTTCAAAAAAATATAGCACGCGACCCGCACGACGCAGAGAGGTGAGAGTGGTCTCAAAATGACCCCCATCCACGACTCTCTGAGCACAAGAATTTCCAGAACGATAGCTTCAAAAAGAACGTAGTTATCCACGATTATTTGCCGCAATGCAATCCTATGGCGAAATGTTTTCAAGATGGCGATCGGAGCACTCCGCGGAAAGAGAAGCGCTCCGAAAATGGCCGCTTCTCTTCGCCTTGCTTCTAGGGGTCCGCGGTCCGCTCCTACTCTGCCTCTGGGTAAGGCGGAGTAGGCCAATTCGCTACTGCTTCTACGCTCCTAATCGGAGCTGATCACACCCCTAGTTATTTAGCCACCATGGTTAGGAATGGTTCACACAACACGCTAAGCCAAAATGTTTAGCTCAAAATGCTTAACCACCATGGCTTACTGTGTGGTGTCTGAACACAGTCAATGTATTTATGGGCACATGCCCCCATGTCTAAAGTGTGTTTATGCACTTTTTATAAATGTACACATTTTTCCACATGCATTTTTCAAATGTGTGTATATTGTCAAATTCATTCTCCCCCCCACCCCTTTATTTCATGGAAAGCATGCCTAGAAATGCACTGATTTCTGATTGGAAATTACACCTGTTTCCATGTTTGGTTGGAAGAGCTGGTGTGGATCAATTAAATCCATTAAAAAAAAAAACACTCAACAAAGCTATTTTCTCATCCAGTCCTACCTTGAACACTGTTATAGCACAACTAACATGACACCAGCAGAAGCTAGGTTATGAACAGTGGACAAGAAGAAAATCCAGTTAAACTTACATTTGTGGAAGCATGCTTGTGCAAGTGGTTGCACATCACAGTTAAACTTACATTTGTGGAAGCATGCTTGTGCAAGTGGTTGCACATTACAGTTGCACAACCTGTTGCACATCATGTTTTCATAGACAGATGTGTAACTAGCTCTGCCTCATGCTTACATAGCCATTTGCACAATGGAAAGATTAATCAGAGCTCTGCTAGTGCTATTTGAGTTTGCAGAATGATACCACGGAACACTTCCCTTTGCTGATAAATAATGTAGATCCCAGCTCTTACCCTCCTGGTTTGAAATCTTCCCTTCTGGACATGGAAGGCAATCATAGCAGCAAAATGGCTTCCCTTCTTTCTTGGTCTTGCTATAACCCAGATGGCAATGGTCATTACACAGAGAAAAGGGCCATGCCTAAACGTAAATGAAAAAAGGGAGTATTTTGATGTTCAGAAAACTTATTTGGGGATTTCTTACATTAACCCAGTTTTATGAGACTAGCATGGTATAATTACCTAGAGAGTATTTAGTATTCAATAGTATGTCTCATTGAGTTTAGGATCCTGATCCTGTCAGATCCCAGTCAAAGCAGATTCATGGGGTCCCAATATGAGGCAAAGTCACAGATGCATCAGATTGAGAGTTTATTTATTTCATAAAAGTAGCAGAATATGTTCAGCCAAGAGAGTTGATCTTCATCATTACAGCTGGTTCTGTGCAGGCGCCTGACAGTACAGGACACACCACCCCCTCTGACCAAAAAACCCCTCCAAGTTGGCTGTTTATTCCCTGCCCCCTTAAGAATGAGACCAAACTGGTCTGCTTTTAGCACAAGGTTATATAGCTAGCCCCTACCTTCCAGAAGGAGCTCAAAGCATTGCAGGCTAGGAAATCAATCACCCTTTCCAATGAGAACATGTCCCCAATATTTTAGCATAGGAGGAGGAGTCTCTCAGGTCTTCAGAGAGACAAAGCACAATACCCTACTCTGATTGGTGAGGTAACTTGGCAAAGATCAAGAAGTTGTAGCTGTACCTGCTTGATACCAATTATCTCAAGTGAGAGGCATACTTGGTTAACTAAAAGGTTCCCCATTATTCTAGGCGATACATGCCTCTGTATACTACAAAGAGCATATAGGACATGGTGTCAGTTCAACAGTTGACTCCTCACTAGTCTTCCAAAACCAAACTCATTACAGAATTTCTATCATCACCTGAATCACCTGCTGATAGAAAACCATCCCCTAGTTGGATGTATCCATTCCCTCATGACTTAATCCATTTTCCATTTTGTTTACTGTTAGAACACATAATGTTAAATTTCCCATAGCACACTTCCTTTTGATAAAGTGCTGGTTGATTCCATTTTGCTTTTCCTGAGTAATTGCAATTTAGTCTTTGTTTTTTGCTATGGAATTTGGCTAGGTAATTGATAAATCTATTCCCCCCACCCTTTGGTTGGCCTCAGAAGATGACTTATAGGCCAAAACAGTGTAAAGAGACATTTAGGTTGAGCATCATTATTTTAATTGACCTCATCAAACTAGAAGAATAAAGAGACAGGGGCAGTTCATTAATATTTTAAACAGTAAATTATTTTGGAACATGGGAGAAATGACTTAATATGTCATGAAATATGTGTCAAACCTACCTGGTTGAAGCTGCTGGGCCATACAATGGAATTCTCAAAAATGCTGAATGATATGTTTGAGGAATCTTTCATGTCTACCCTTCCAACTTTGACTCTAAGGAATGACTGGTTCGGGAAGGTAACCCAGTTTATAATATCAAATCCAACTATTAATTGCCCTTCTTGGTCAAAGGAAACTGTTTCCCCAGCAGTGTTGTTAAATGAGAAACTCCTCAGGAAGTGGTGAAGCTAAATTTGAAAGAAAAGACATGCTGGTCATAAAAATATATATAGGTAAAGATGCAAGCATACAATTGGGTAATAATTTTTCATTCTTGAGGGCTATGCTTAATATTTGTTTGTTTTAAAAATAGGCAGGCTAAAAGTACTGATGGGGTTTCTGAACAGTATGTAAATTGGTGGACTTGGCATGAGAAATTGCAGCTCCAGGTTCAGTTGGGCACAAGCCCATTTAACGAGGACACCATGTGAAGTCCTTCTCTTCTGGTATTTAGATGAGTACTAAAGAGTAGCAGCTATTTCAGAGAGGAGTGAATTTAGCAGGTGGGGTCACAAAATTTGCCAGCAGCCCTCTAACTTCCCTCTGCTGCTGGCTGCCATGTTTAGGTCCTCATAATGATGCTACATTCTGATATAGCATTGTTTCAAGGCATTATGGGGAATCAAACATGATGATAATCAGCAGCAAAAAGCAAAGGGAGGACTCGTGAGTTCCCACACACAGACACACACCTTTGAAATTTAGGTCCATCCGCCAAACTGGGAAAGATGAGCACAATTTGCCACTTTTTTTTTTGCTGTCCCCACCACTACCACCAGACCACATTTTGGGACTTTCAAAGGCTTGGCACAACACATTTAGAGACCAGTTAGATTATTAATCATTGCTGTGGGGAGTTTCCCCTAACCTAATCTACTGATGCTATTTTAGAGTGTTTTACATAATTGTTTTTTTTATTAGATATATTTTCATTGTTATAGAATATAGATGTTGATGTTTAATTTTTAATGGTGGGTTTTCTAGCCAGGTTGATAGGTGTTGTGAATATAATATACAGAAAAGCAAGATATAACAAGATTGAAATCAATGAATCACAGGGGAAACAGTCCAAAGGTCCTTCGACACTGTCTGTGGGGCCATAGGGTATTTTGGATACCCTAAAGTTGGAGACAGCATGACCAAACTAGCCCTATATGGTTCAGATCCAGGTTATTTGAAAGAATGTATTCTCCCTTATGAGCCTGCCCATGCTTTGAGATCTTCTGGAGAAGCCCTTCTTTCAGTCCCACCTTCTTCACAGGCACGCTTGGTGGGAACATGGGAGAGGGCCTTCTCGGTGGCTGCTCCAGTGCTTTGGAACTCTCTTCCCGGGGAAGCTAGGCTGGCTCCCTCCTTGATGGGCTTTCGGAAAAAGGCTAAAACTTTTTTGTTCCAGCAGCCCTTTGGAGAATAGTCTGGCCCTCCATCTATGTTAATGTCTTATAATTTTGTTGTGGTTTTTAAATGTTTATGGTTTTGCCCCCCCCCCCATGTATATTTTAAACTTTGTAAGACCGCCTTGAGGCCCAGCATTGGGCAAAAGGCGGGATACTACTACTACTACTACTACTACTACTACTACTACTACTACTAATAATAATAATAATAATAAGCGATGGGGGGGTGTCAGTGCTTCAGCCCCACTTCCCCTCCCCTTGCAGCCAGCATGGAAATAAGGGATCAATGGTTACTAGCCCTGATGGCTAGCCGTTACCCCCAGAAGCAGAAGCAGTAAGCCTATATACACTAGGGCAGGATCCACACTACTGCTTTAAAATAGTTTATAACAGTAGTGACAATTGTTGGGGCCCCAGGACACATTCCCTATACAGTTTTCAAAACATTTTCAAAGGCCCTGTTCCGAAGACACCTTAAACCACAGCTTTAACCATGGTGGTTAAGCCAGAAAGCCAGGCCATGTTCAGAAGACATGAAAAGAAGGGAGAAACAAATTCTCAGGATGCTGAATGTTTTATTGTGGACTGTAAAGCCTGACGCATTTTGGCTTGTACCTTTTCAAGGCCTTCTTCGGGGTTTGTAGGAAGATGTCTTCAAAGATCTTCTTATCAACAGAGAGATTGATAAGAAGATCTTGGCAGACATCTTCCTACAACCCTCTGAAGAAAAGGTACCTTGAAAAGGTACAGGCCAAAACACGACGGGCTTCACAATCCACATTAAAATGTTCAGCATCCTGAGAATTCATTTCTCCCTTCTTTTCACTTCATTGGATGTTTTCTTCCCCTGCTTTTGCTTTTGCATGTTCAGAAGACACCTTAAATCATGGTTTTAACTGCAGTGAATAAGGCTTTTTGCCAATGGGCCTTGCTAGACCTATCTGTTAAGGATAGGTCCTATCTGAGGAGAAGGAGCGAAGCCGTGCTGCAGCTAGCGCAGGCCATCACCCCTTTCTACACATGAGATGCGATGGGGTAACGGAAAGCCCTGTTGCGTCGGCCATTTTTTTAAAAATGGAGCAGGAGCGCACCAACAATAAGGTAAGTCTTTTTTTAAAAAAAGGTTCCCTGCACCCCCTGCCCCAATTTCCCCCCACAATGTCTGATGCCCCCCCGCTTGCCCCCTCGCTCACCCATCCACTCACTCGCCCCCTCACTCGCCCATCCATCCGCTCACTTGCCCGTACACCCCCTGCTCACCATGTCCACCCCCGCTCGCTTGTCCTCCACCCCCCATTCGCTCGCCTGCTCATCATGTTCGATGCCCCCTCTGCCCCCGTCTGTGATCTCCCCCCCCCAGCCTGATGGGCACAGCGCTCCTATGGAGTAAGCGAGCAGCCAGGAAAAGCCACGGAACTAGCTAGACCTTCCACAGTCCCGGGCTCAGCCCAGGGCTGTGGAAAAAACAGGCCACAAGCGGATCTGGTTATCCCAGATCAAGGGAGGGTTTAGCCTGGCCTGACCCCGGGATCCCCTGTGCATCGTCTGCATGCACAGCAGGGAGCCGGGGCCTCACACTGAGCTAAACCCTCGTCTAGGAAGGCCCTAAGTCACCATGGTTAAAGCCATGGTTTAAGGTATCTTCTGAACACAGCCCGGCTTTCTGGCTTAACCACCATGGTGAAAGCTGTGGTTTAAGGTGTCTTCTGAATGGGGCCAGCGTGTCATATCCTGCTTGGTGTAGCTCTGGCCCAGGTTTGAGATAGCATGCGTGGGAGGGTGCTGTTGCACTCATGTCCTGCTTAGGGATTCCTGGTTGAAAGCTGGTTGGCCACTGTGGCCTTTGCTAGACCATGGGTTAGCCCAGTGCAAGCCCCGGGCTTGCCCCTGTGCATCCAGATGATGCACAGGGGATCCCGGGCCCAGGCAGGGGTAACCCTTCCTTGGCCCGGGATAACCAGCACCACTTTTGGACTGGTATTTCCCATGGCCTCGAGCTGAGCCTGAGACTGCGGGCATGTAGACCGGTCTGCCGCTTTCCCCAGCAACCGTAATTACTTGGGGAAAGCAGCGGACGGGGAGCAGAGCTCCACAGGAGTGCTGTGGCCATTAGGGCAGGGGGGGAGATTGGGGGGGGAATTGGAGCAATGGGGGATGAGGGGGGAAACGGAGCCATGGGGGATGGGGGAAACGGAACCATGGGGGATGGGGGGAAATGGAGCCATGGGGAAAACAGAGCCAGGGGGAAGATCAGGGAAGGGGGAGTGGGGAGAATGATTTTTTTTAAAAAAATAAAACACTTACCTAAGCGCACGAGCGCTCATACGCATCCATCCCCTTTAAGACAAAGATAAAATTTTAAGTGAACCGCCCAGAGAGCTCCGGCTATTGGGCGGTATAGAAATGTAATAAATAAATAAATAAATGAAATGGCTGACACAATGAGGCTTTCCTTTACCCCGTCACGTCTGACGTGTGGAAAGGAGTGACAGCCCGCACTACTTCTAGCATGGGCTGGCCCCTCCTCACCACCGGATTTGCAGGTAGGTCTAGCAAAGCCCTGTGTGAACAGAGTGCTGGACTAGATTGCCCCTTAGAAGATCATCAGATCGGGGGGAATCATGTTTCCTTCTCATTGCTTCGCCTTCTGCTTCTGTCCCACAATAAGGATGAACAGCTTCCTCTTTCTTCTCAGTGGGTGTTTTTTATCATGCGACTTCTCTTATACGCAGCAGGAAATGGCAGCATGTACTATTATAGCCAAAAACATTTGGATTTTCCTGGTTTTATTTTGTGACAGAAAAAAAGGGCAGAAGGAGCAGGAGACACATGAGAGGATCGCTGTATCATCAGAATGTCCAGCAAAGAACCGTGAGTGGCCAGTCACAAGTGGGTCATAAATGCTTGTCTGATGACACACTTAGCCTGATCCAGCAGGGCTCTTCTCTTGTTCTTATGTTTTCAATCATGTCAAATACTCTCTGAGGTTGGGGCAAATTTGTTTGCCTTGTTTTGGGGGAGAGGGAAGAAGGAGCACTTAAGGGGCTTCTGTTGAAGATATGACAGCAGGTTTTTTTTTCTCCCATTGAAAATTAAAACAACTGTTTCAGTTTAAAAATCATCATCATCATCATCATCATCATCATCATCATCATCATCATCTCAAGTTCCATCCATCCCAAATGTGAAGACGTGAGGTGTGGGGTTTTTTTTGGGGGGGGGGATTTATCTCTGAATCAAACTAAAACAAAATTCTCCCTCCATCCTTGCTATCAGCTAGCACAAACTAGATTAACAGCTGTTACCCAGAGGACCTTCTCTTCCGCTGCTCCCAGACTGTGGAATGGCCTGCTGGAGGAGATTCGTCAACTTGACAGTCTTTTAGAATTTAAAAAAGCAATAAAAACTGATCTCTTCCGGCAGGCCTATCCAGTGAAATTTTAGAATGTTTTCACGATGTTTTAATCATGTATGGTATGTTTTAATTCGCTTTAATGTGTATTTTATCTCATGTTTTTATACTGTTTGTTTTACACTTTGAATTGTTTTTGTTTTTGTGAACCGCTCAGGGAGCTTCGGCTATTGGGCGGTATAAAAATGCAAATAATAATAATAATAATAATAATCAGGCAAAATATCTTGTCCCCACTCTAAAAAGTATTACAATGTTCCTTAAATTGGGGAGGGGTCGTAATGAAAGCCCTGCTACAGTTTTACTGTGTGTGTGTGTGTCTGTGTATAAAGTCTACACAGAATGGATGCTATAAAAATCTGGAGCCTGCTCTTACACCTATACACATGGTTAGGACTCCAATATTTAGGAGCTCAGGACATTACCTGCCATGGCTGTTGATGAAGAAGATCCCGTCTCCTTTTGTCCACACTTGCTCTGTGTTTGAATTTAGATGAATGCATGATGTGCAAAGCATGAGCCAAAGCATAGACACCATTATAGATGCTATAGCTGTGGCCACTCATGCTCGTTTCAAACACAGTACCAGGAAGAGTTTCCATCTTCTCCTCCCCAGTACAGGGTCCCTTAGCCAGCCCATCTACTTCAGAGTTGGGAAAGAAACAATCAAACGCCTCTTCCCAGAAATCCCATATAAATCCATCTCCTTTTTCTGTGGTAGGGTTCCTGATCTTGAGAAATGTCTGGAATCCAGGGACATCCTTTCCATGAATTCCAAAGGATAAAGCACCATGGATGAAATGAATGTCCCAGTTTCTTTGAATCCCAACGGATGTGAAATCCATTTGTGCAGTCATAATCCAGACTTTTGCCTTTAGCGTCATATTCTCAAATTTTGAGAGGTAGAGCAAAGTTCTCAAATTCATTATGGTTTGAATTTCACCATATATGATTACAACATTGGCAGTGCTTTCCATGACAACTTGAAACATATCATGGCCCTTCTCAAGCATTTCTGTAAACTCACTTGTAAACGTTAATTTGGGAAAACTTCCTATGAAGTCAAAGCAGATGCCATTTTGGGAAAATGTGGGAAGTTCATTTTGCACAAAACTCTCTGAATTATCATCTTCCTGAACAATCACTCCAATCCATGTCCACATGAAATGCAGCAACAACTGGAGAATTCCTGGATATTGAACAGCTCCACTGGGAAACAATCGGTAGAAGAAAGGCATTTCATTTTTGTTATTTGTTCCTGGAGCAGAGCCATATATGAACTAAATCAAACAAGAATGAGAGGGAATATATTTATGAAATTATTTTTTGTTTGTTTGTAAGACCGTAAGAAGACCTCTGCTGGATCAGATCGAGGGTCCATCTAGTCCAGCATTCTGTTCACACAGTGGCCAAACATCTGCCCACAGGTAACATTACCCTCCCATTCATGTCCCCCTGCATCCCCCCAAAATTTTCAGCACCTTGGATAGCTCCTTTAGCATTCCAACATCTTCTGACTGGAACCCAGAATGGAATCGGACCCACCAACTTCCACTGCATAGGATTGTACCCCTATACCAGTCTTAAGGACCATAACATGGGCAAACTTCCAAAATTGTTCATACTGTTATTTCTGCACATTTTTAAAAATCCTCCACCTCTCTGCAAACATTGCTCTTTTCTCCATCTCAGCCTTGCTCCATTGCCATGGAATTTCTACTCTCTTTTATTTTCATAGGAAGTTGAAGGTGATCCGTAGAAGGGATCTTTACCAAATGTGTCCATCCTCCAACTCCCCTGTGAAGCTCACCACCAAGCTATAGAAGCTCTATTCACATGAACATAAGCAACAAGGACCAAGAAGTAAACGTATTCTACCAAAGCATGGCAGGCTGCAGTGTCAGTTGTATGCTAGAATGTTCACTACTTAATCATTTCCAGAAATGTTTTATAAAGTCAAATGAGATGCTGTTTACAAGAAGAAAATGAAGTTCATTCTGTAAAACAAACAATCACACTCTGAATTGAACCCCAGTGATTACTTTCCCTTGGCCTGGGTTTTACCTTCAGTTAATATGCATAAGCACGTCCCTATTCTGCAATGTCACTCTCTATCGCCAAGCTGTAACAGTTCATCTAAATGGGAAGGGATGTGTCTGAGTGGATTGATAAATTGCCATGACCCATGCCCACATTTTACCTGTGGAATATTGTAGATGTTCAGAATTGTTGCCATGTTGGCACAGATATCAGAATTGGGTCCCCCAATAACCGCTGCTACATTGTTATGGGTGTCACACTTATAGTTGGGGATGAAATTGCCCTGTGTTGATAGAAGGTCCATTGAAGCAAGATATGTCCAGCTTGCAATGAAATAGCTATTATAGATGTGGAAGCCCAAAGAATCATTGGACAAGATCAGAGGGTTTTCATTGATCTCATTTACAGCAAACGCCAAGGCCAGGATGTGCTGGTAATTCTGAAGTAGTATCCTGAATAAAAGATTCTTGATAAGTTATACAGATTTGCTTCAGAACATGACATAAACTCGATTTCCACATTTTATCTATCATTTTTCTATCATCTATCTATTACAATATCTATTAACTGCTTGAAGAAACAATAGCATGAACATTTGGAGATATATATATATATAGTCTAAAACTAGCACTGCTTTAGAAGTATTTGTAAAAGATACAAACAAGAAAAGTAAGGTTTTATTGATGATTTCATTTAGGCTTTTTTTTAACCTGTCCTATTTCTATACACCAAGCAGGATATTCCACTATTTTAGTATTTATTTATTGCATTTTTATACCACCCAATAGCTGAAGTTTTTATACCACTATGAAGGCAGCATGAAAGCAGTATATAAAAGGCAGGAGCCACACTGCTGCTTTATAGCAGTATTGACGTGCACTGCTTTATCATGGTACTGAAGTGCACTGACAATTGTTGGGGCCCATTGACACATCTACACCAAGCAGGATATAACACTATGAAAGTGGTAGGGAAATGGTATATGGTATATGTCAATGGCCCCCAACAGTTGTCAGTGCACTCCAATACTGCTATAGTATAAAGCAGTAGTGTGGCTCCTGCCTTTTATGTACCTCTTTCATACCATTTCATAGTGGAATATCCTGCATGGTGTAGATGAGCCCTTTGTGTTACAGAAAGTTTAATATGTAAAGATGAGAGTGATAGAGGCAGAGGGAGAATAGGGAGAAATTTCAAACCGTATAGGCACTTCTGCAATGCTAATAAATTGGTAAAAAAATGGCATTTGTTTGAGAAATGACAAAATTATATATTGGGTGAGTCAGCTGAACCATTACCAGAAATTGGGGGCAATACATTATGTGGCATATACTGGGGAAAAGACTCAACAGACTGATCTGAAACTTGGCCGTATATGAGAGAAATTGCCAATTTTGAGGCAGAAAAGACAATGGCTTATTTTTTGAGGTGGCTGAGTGCCCACCAGCAGATGGAGACCCATAGACTTAGATGGGCTTCATTTTGCAGTAATATTTCTCCTGTTGGTGTAGGATGTCTTGGAAAACGCCATGATAGCTGGTTGGATTGTGTGTGGCTTGGGTGGTGGATGCAGTCTTCCCCTCCCCCCACATAAGCCCCCACAGATCCTGGAAATGCTATACAAAGGGTTGAATAGGGTGAGCTGTGGGGGAAAGGGGAATCCCCCAGATCAGCCATTGGAATGTAATCTTCCATCAGAGGAGCTTTTTCATCAATGGAAGACAGATCCTGATCAAACCCACACTGTGCAAAACAATCCTGAACATATATGAGCCAAGCTGCCAGTTCTGTCCTAGTTCTTGAGAAGAATGATCACACCATCTACAAGTACCGATCAATTCCCTCCAAGGAACCCAGGGCGGCGTACATAATCCTCCTCCTCTCCATTTTTGTCCTCACAGCAACAACCCTGTGAGGAAGGCTGTGCTGAGAGTCTGTGACTGGCCCAAAGTCATCCAGAAAGCTTCCATGGCCAAGTGGGGACTAGATCTCCCAACTCTCTGTCTGACACTCTAGCCACTACACCACACTGGCTCTCCATTTTTGAAGATTAAACTATAGATTGCAAAATGCTAATATTATTCTGGTGAGCAATGAAAGCAATATACTGTGTTCAATTAAAATTTCTGCTTTCACATTCCAAGTTAAAGCCATAAAGACTGATCTCTTCCAGCAGGCCTACCCAGCTGAATTTTAAGATGCCTTTTTTAATGGGGTGCTGCTTTTAATGATGCACTTGTTTTAAATGTTTGAATTAGTTTTATGTACTCTATGTTGTTTTTAATTGTGTTGTACCCTGCCTTGATCCAGAGGGAGAGGCGGGTAACAAATAAATATTATTATTATTATTATTATTATTATTATTATTATTATTATTATTATTATTATTTTAGTATAGAAAATGAATAAATATGAATATTAATAAATAGTCTGGTAAAATGCATGTCCAGAAATTGAATCCAATGCATCAAGTACCATGTTTAATATTAGTCACTCAACCCCACCCCATTTTCTGTAGCCGAAAAAAAAAAGTTTCTTTGTTCTTGTTGTTCACTATTATGGGGAAACTTAACTCTTCAGGCTTGACTTTCAACCAGGTAATGCTTGAAATAATAGACACTATTTACTAAAAGAGGCTGGAGATGTCAGATTCCAACCTAAGTAAGAACCAGAACTGCTGAGGAGTGAATGGTTAATATTGGTAATGATAATCAATGAGGCATGATTCATAGGAGCCTGCTTTTCTGCAAAGTGAAAAACAAAGTGCCAGATGTTTCCTACATCACTGTAACTGAGGATACTATGTGGACAGATGTGTGGTTTTAAAAGCAGCTTCTTACATACGGTTGTCAAAGAGTTCATGGGTGGGTGATTTTTTGAAGGTTATCGTATCTGAAAATATGTAGATTTGAGAAATTATGCCAGCAATTACAGGATCTCCTGATTGATAATATTTGTGCAGAATTGGAAGAGGTTTGCTGATGGCGCATTTTACCATTGGAACCCTGCATGCCACCTGGGGAAGCATCACCAAGAGAAAGAAGAGAAGGACCACAATTTTGCATGAACATCTTCCATGGAAACACCGGTTCACCTGTCCACACATTGTCATTGGAGTGTCCCTGAGTTGCAAAACCTAAGGTGAATAAGCTTCAAGTACTTTTCATGTATCTGTTTATTTCTCCAACCCCCAATGGCACAGGCAATATTAGTAGTATCTTTATGTGTTGGTCCATTATTTAGGTAGTGGCCATTAGATCTCTTGAGGGCTTTGGAACAGAAGTAGAGACATTTATAGTTAATTTGGTAATTACACAGGACTTAATCACCTTCAGAGTTTATAGGTTGCCTGCAGGAACGCAGGAAAAACATGTTTATCACATCTTAGCAGAAGACTTTTCTGGATTTCTGTGGATTTCAGAGATTGGCAACAAGAAAACATTGCCAGGAAATGAGGTCTTAAAAAGTATACCCAACAAAAGAGAGTAACGAGTTTGGAATTAAGATTTGCTTAAGTTTCAAATTGATCCTCTTATTCAAAGTACTCTAAACAAGAGTAGATATCCATCAGTTTCCAAATGTGTATAATCCATTGGAAGGGCAGGTGGAGCCAAAGAACACTGCAGTGACCAATTTATTCAACCAGAACCAAATCACACTGTGGCCCAAGATGCTATATACTAATATAACCTAATACAACATATCTAGGGACATCAGATGGTATTTTGCTGCTCTTAGCATCATATGGTATTTTCCTCCTCCTTCCCTTTGGCCTGATCTATACCAAGCAGTATATTGTACTATGAAAGTGGTATATAAAAGGCAGGAGCCACACCAAGTAGGATATAGTGGTATGAAACCAGTATAGTATGTCTCAATGGCCCCCAACAGTTGTCAGTGTACTTCAGTACCACTATAAACAGTAATGTGGCTCTTGCCTTTTATATATGGCATTCATACCACTTTCATAGTGGAATATCCTGCTTGATGTAGATGAAGCCATTGCATACTGAGGAACACCCTCCCCATATGGAGGACCACAATGACTTGCATGTTAATGAAGTCCTCCATACCTCACTCACTCCATCCTGTTTCCATTATGGGGAAAAGTTATGGTAGTTATGGGGAAATGGACAGGTTCATCAAGTACTAGTAGTTCATTGAACACTAGTAGTGGTATATAAGATATGTGGAACCACGTGGATAAGTTGTGGTGTACTGAAAGTAGACTAAGCCTTCAAACTTGGAGCTTGTTTTGTAATAGTTTTCTGTTTTCTGAGCCAGAGGAATATTATTTTTCATGCAACTCATTGTGAATTCTATCACAAACTCATGTAGTGATGTATGAGAATTTTGTTACAGTTCACAAATCACTCAAAACGAGACTTTCAGCTATGGGGTGGTACACAGTAGAAATATAATGAATCAATCCTGAACATGAACACAAGCAGGAGCACATATTCTCTGAAAATGTTTGCAAATTCCCGAACTTACCTTCACATACTATGTACTTGAGAATTCCACAACTTACTCAAAATGTACAACTTTCTCAAACTTCAAAAGTTTTGAAAACGTACACCTTCTGACAAATTCAGAAGTTTCTCAAAATCTGCAAATATTGCAAAATGCACAACTTTTGAAAAAAATGCACAACTTTTGGGAAAAAAATCTGCACAACTTTTTCCCATTTGAAAGAACAGAAAAACAAATTGCAAATTAGAACGGGAGTGTGATAAACTGGGCTTCGAAATAAAGTTTGGAGAATTTCAGCAAGTTCAAACATCCCTGGGTCTATCCATAAGTTTGTGTTATGTCTATGCAACCAAAATAATGATATGCATGGGAGAATTTCTAATTATAGGCAGCTGAATAAAATGTGAGTTAATTAAAGGCCATATCTACCATAGAGACTTGTCTATTCTTTAATACTTTCTAGTCAATAGATGTCCTCTGCTGTTCAACTCGGGCTTCAGCAAAATCACAAAACATTTTGAGACTGAAGAATTGAGATTTGAAGAAAAGTCAAACATCCCTGGTTCTTTCATCACTAAGTTTATATAATGTCTATACACTGAAAATAATTATCTAGAAGGGAGTATCATTAATTACAGTTACATACAATTGAATAAAATGTAAGTTAAGCAAAGGCCAATTTTACTAAATACTGTTGTCTATTATTTATTTATTTTCTGTCTTTTAGGTGTCCTCTGCTGTTCAACTCAGGCTTCAGCAAAATAACATAACATTTTGGGAAGAAGATGCAACCAAGCAGTCCAGTGCTGGACGTTAAGATGGAGAAGATCTCCACAGCCACCATATATTTCCCCTTGGTACTCAAGTAGGTTGGAACAAAGGACAGCCACACACTGCAGAAGACTAACATGCTGAAGGTGATAAATTTGGCTTCATTAAAACTGTCTGGTAATTTCCTGGCTGGGAAAGCCACAGTAAAGCTGAGAATGGCCAGGAAACCCATAAAGCCCAGGACGGAGTAAAACATAATAGCTGAACCTTCATTACATTCCAGTACAATTTCTTTTGTCATTGAGTGCATGTCAGAGTCTGGAAATGGGGGAGAAGTTGCCAGCCAAACCATACAATTTGTGGCTTGAATAAATGAGCAGCAAAGTACAATGGAGTAAGACAATTGTTTTCCCACCCATTTCCTCATCTTGGAGCCAGGTTTGGTTGCCATGAAAGCTAGAACCACAATGCTGGTTTTGGCCAATATGCAAGAAACGGCCACTGAGAAGATCATGCCGAAAGCAGTTTGTCGAAGGAGGCATGACAGCTTTTCAGGTTGTCCCATGAATAAGAAGACACAAAGGAAGGAGAACAGGAGGGAGATGAGCAGAGTGTAGCTGAGGTTCCGGTTGTTGGCTTTGACTATGGGAGTCTCCTTATGCTTCATGAAGATTCCCAGCACCAGAACTGGGACGGAAGAAAAGGAGAGAGCAAAACTGGCTAACGTGATCCCCAAAGATTCTCCATAAGACAAAAAGGTTATTTCTTTTGGAACACATCCATCCTTGTTATTATTTGGATACTGATCTCCAGGGCATTCGACACAGTAATCCATGTCTGAAATAGAAAATATATGTTTTCTTTACATGGAAGCCCTGGATGTTGCGTCTGCTTGAAGTAACAACAAAAAGAAAACCTTGAATGTTTGCTGATATGACACTAAAAGTCATGGCTGTAACCTTCCCAAGTCAAGAAACCATATTCAACTATGATACAGAAATGCTGCCTCTCTTGGTCCCAATGACAAAGGGATGCTCATCTCCATCTATAAAGATACTGTATCTTCAATCACCGATGAGCAGTTAATATAGTCACCGTGATCTCTAGATATGCTGAAACCCTCGCCTGTGTCCCAACCCACAATGATGTTAGGGGGTATAACCAAGAACACATTTATTTCAGTGGTGATGTTTAACAGTATCCTTTTACCTGCAGGGTTGAAAAAAATCTGTCAATTTTGCTTTCCCCACATTCAACCTTTCTTTGTTTTGATAATCTAGAGTCCATCAAATTTATGAAGAAATTTGTGAAGAGAGGGCCATGTTGTATCTGCCTGCCACGTTGCCATGAAAATGAAGGGCTTGTCAGGAAAAAAAAAGATTTGACAATCCCGATCTAGGAAGGAACATAATTGAATATAGACGAACTGAGTCAGTGTGGTGTAGTGGCTAAGGTGTTGTACTGGAAGCTGGAAGATCAAGGTTCTAGTCCTCAGTCGGCCATGGAAACCCACTGGGTGACTTTGGGCCAGCCACAGTCTCTCAGCCCAACCTACCTCACAGGGTTGTTATTGTGAGGATAAAATGGAGAGGAGGAGGATTATGTATGCCTCCTGGGGTTCCTTGGATGAAAAAAAGTGGGATAGAAATATAATAAATAAATAAATAAATAAATTCAAACACAGCCTTTTCAGAGCTAAGCACTCAAACACTCTGATTGCATGGGACATAGGTCAGTTTGACTTTTGCACACATAAGATTGTGTTTTTTAAATAATAATAATAATAATAATAATAATAATAATAATAATAATAATGTTATTATATTTATGATTAAATATGTTGATTTTGAGAAGTTCTTATAAATAATAAATAAAAAAGACCAAACATCCCTACATATCAGTGTCCTCCCAACAATTTAAATAACATTTAAACATCTGCTGCACACATAGCAAATCATTTTTATATACTTTATAAACTCTGTAGAAATTATTTCCTACCCTTCTGGTTTGAAATCTTCCCTTCTGGACATTCCTGGCAATCATAACAGCAAAATGGCTTCCCTTCCCTCTTTTTTTTACTATAACCAAAATGGCAATCCTTGGTACACACAGAGAGGGGTTGTGCCTGCCCATAAGGGAAAGAAAGGAACAGTTTCTCATTGGTTTATCCACACATCAACAGGTACAAAAGACATTGATGCTTGTATGGTAAAATGGGTTTGTCTTTCGAGAAAAGTGCCCTTTCCCCACATCCCATCCATGTGGCCGTGGGGAGGCTATTGCAGGTGTGTGTGTGTGGGGGGGGGGAAAGAGCCGTGCCTCCTCATCATTGGAGGAGGCTGTATGGTGCCACTGATTGAGGGTGGGGTGGCAGCACCAATATTAGGTGGCCGCGCCCAACCCTCCAGCCTCTTCTGGATCACGACTGAAAGAGTAGGACATCGGTTGGTGTAGGAGAAGGAACCACGTGCTCCATTAAGTGATGACAGGTGATGCCTGAGGCCTTCTACTGAGGGTTCTTGTGGCCCCAGTGGGGGATAAAGGTTACCTGTGAGACCAACTCACCTCACTTTAGGTGAGCGACACAGGAAGGCCCGGGGGGAGGGAGCAACACGGGAAGGCTTCCCCTCCCCAAAAGGGGGAGGCCTGTGGGTGGTGATCAAGCAGATGCCACTCATCAGGAATAGAATGTTTCACTCTTTAAAATGCCTGCTGGTTGCCGGCATAGTTAGGGCCTGCCCAGTGCTTCCTTTGCAGATCTTAATAAATGTGGCCGCTAATATGAAACCATATATACTGGTTTATAATAATAATACCAATACTAGTTACAGCTTGTAGTGTTGGAACCTCTGCCGTCAGTCCAGTAAGTTCTTGGAAATTGCATTGAGTGCCTCAAAGCTTAGTCCAGTACCTTATCAATTTAGAATTGATTCAAGGTTATTGTTGTTATTATTATTTTCGGATATGTTTATATTCTTTATATATTTGTTCAGGTTTTTTTTGACACAGCTTGCTTCTTCTTCCTCCCATTTCTGTCTTTCAAAATTTAGTTTTAACCCTGTGATTCCCTTTGCTTGGTCAATAAAGTAATATTGCTCAACCCCCTCCCCCAGCCAAATTATGGGATAGCATTGGTCAGGTCCTCTGCTCTTCAAAATAAATACAACACAAAGCATTTTAAGATTCGTCTTAGACCCTGTATGCTTCCCATCACAAAGGGAATAGTTGTGCAGGAAGATGACTTAGATCAGTGCAATGACAGTCAATCTCCCCTGGTTTGGCCCTGAGGGACAGCTGTTTCTGTGTTTGAAAACTGAATGAAATTTTGAACATTCAGAAAACATTAGTGTTGTGAAATGGACCTCACCTGGTTGAACCTGCTGGGCCAAATAATGCCGTCATTGTGAATAGTGAACCTCTTCTTGTGGGGAGACTGTGGGTTCACCATTCCAACTTTGACTCTATGAAAAGACTGGTTTGGGAATGTGACCCAGTTGATAATATCAAATCCAGCTACTAATTCCCCATTTTGGTCAAAGGAAACATCTTCTCCAGCACTATTGTTGAATGAGACACTTCTCAGAAATGACTGCAACTAAATTAGCATAGGAAAGAGACAAAATTCATGAGATTAAAGAGCTGTTTGAACATGATCCAATGATATACTGAAGGCAATCTATTACATCAGTCAGATGAGGACATTACCTGCCATGGCTGTTGATTCAAAAGGTCCCATTTTATGCCATCCACCATTCCTCTGTGCTTGAGTTTGGAGGAATGCATGGCATGCAAAGCATGTGCCACGGCATAGGCAGCATTGTAGACACTGTAACTATGGCCACTCATGCTCATTTCAAAAACAGACCCGGGAAGAGTCTCCAGCTTTTCCTCCCCAGTGCAGAATCCCCCAGCTTCCTTGTCTAAGGAAGGATGGGGTAAAGAACAGTTGAATGCCTCTTCCCAGAAAACCTTGAAAAATCCATCTTCTTTTTCCAAGATTGGATTTCTCATGAGAAGGAATTCCTGGAATCCTAAAAGATCCTTTGAGTGAACTGCAAAAGATATAGCACCATGGATGAAATTTATATCCCAACTCCTTTGAAAGGAAAATGAGGTGAAATCCACCTGGGCTGTCATAATCCAGATTTTGGCTTTCATTGACAATGGTATATCCTCCATTTCAGTGATCTTGGGTAGTATTCTCATTATCATCATGGTATGCACTTCACCATGCAAAATCACAGCATTGGCAGAGCTTGCCATTATAACGTTGCATGTATCAAAACCTTCTTCCACCATTGCATCATAGTTATCAGAAAAAGTTAGTTTAGGAATTCTTTCTATAAAATCAAAGCAAATTCCACTCTGAGCAAATGTGGGAAGAACATTCTCTACAAATCTCTCTGAATTCTCATCCTCCTGAGATAAAACCCCTATCCATGTCCATCTGAAATGCAGCAGTAAATGGAGAATCCCATCATATTGATGATCTCCATCTGGGAACATCCAGCTAAAGAAAACATTTTGGATATTGTTATTCCTCATGGGAGAAGAGCCATAGGTGAGCTAAAGATAATTGAGAGAGAGGGAAAGAAGAAAACTGACATTGTTCCATCTGTTATCTTTTAATTAAGCTGTGTATTAAACAGGAGGATTTAATATGTTCTTGTAATGGATATTCAGTGGTGCAGCTTTGGAGCATATTTTGGGAGCTGTGACTTGGCACAGATGTGACTTCACAGCATCTTTGGCCCAGATGGCTTTGAGATATAGAGCTTCATCCCACGTACCTGTTTCCCTCGAATTGTCCCCTACAGCACTAAGCTGTTGCTGTTGTTGTTGTTGCTGTTGCTACTGGGCGGCTAGATCCTTTGCATACTAGGAAATGGCTTTAAGGGGGGAAATGTAAAAAAATCATTAAAAAATCAATGGATGACCCAATCTGATTCAAATTTGGTATGCTTAAAGCTCTCCTAAATATCTATTACTGTGCCAATTTTGATATATTTATATTTAAAGCTTACACATATGTAAGCGTTTGTTTATTTTTTCTTCAAATCGTGCTCCTGCGCCCCAGTGGCCGCTCGGAAAACAACAAATGATACGCTTGAAAACTAGTAACAAAATATTGCACTTCTTTAGGTTAAGAAGCACAATTAAAGCAGGGTGCATGGGAGTACTTCACAATAAAAGCAGATTATAAGCTGGAAAACTTCGGAGTCCTTTGCATGCAATTCACAGTGATTGCACAGTATAACGCTGGTGTGATAAAGCTCATAGTCAGTGGAAGTGTGTGGAAGTGCATATGGACTAGCTGGTGGAAGATCCATACCTTAGGGCTCCATGCTGTGAACTAAAGCAGGAAGGAGTTGCACTGCTGTGAACTTTAACGCCAACATGAAATGGTATCAATAACTGCATTGGGAAGTACTGCAGCCCTACTGCAGTAGCATTTCATGTCTTCAAGGCTCAGATTGGCAAGCTCTCTCAACCTCTGTCCAATATGTGCTGGATCTTCAAGGTAGTTTCTTGTACCTCTGTTTCCAGTCTCTGTATGAAGTCATCAGGGAGGTGAGTGGCACTCCATAATCAGCCAGACTAGCCTCACCCTTGGTGCTTCATCTATAGTGGCACCATTCCTCAGCTTCCTCCTGTTCCTCCTCCTCTTCCTCCTTCTCATCCTCCTCCCACTACCAAGCTACACCAGAAAAAAATCATTTTTCAGGCCCTGCACTCAGTTCGCCATTCTATCACCTTCTGTTCGTCTCTTTTTGCTACTTTTTCAGCAACAGAAACTGCTAATTGCAAAAGGGCCATTCTTCCCTTTGTCTGCACCAGAGGAGACAGGAGTTAATTAGTGTCTTCCCAAGTTCACTCTCCCAAGTTTTAATCTGGGAGAAATTACTTTCTAAGATTTTTAGTGGTTTTTTTTTTAAAAATCAGACTTCTATTATGAGGCTAGGCAAGAGATTTTCCTTGCTTCCCATATCCCTCAGGCTGCCTAAACTAAACAAGCCTTAAAAAATCCTATGCCTTGAGTAATTCTTTTTGATAGTGTGTTGCTTGGGTTTTAGATGCTACTGAAGAAAAAAAATCAATAGAAAATAGATACTTACACACCACGAACAACAACAACAACAAGTAAATAAAACAACAACTAGGTATAAACAGAACCAGCTAGCCTAAATAGACTGTGTTCCTAATTTATACAGGTCCCTTATTCAATCTCTTATTGAGCCTCGTGAGGCTCTGCAGCTGAAACTCTCCCCACGGCCTGAGTTCGATCCCAGCAGAAGCTGGTTTCAGGCAGCCGGGTTGGGTCGACTCAGCCTTCCATCCTCCCGAGGTCAGTAAAATGACTACACAGTTAGCTGGGGGAAAGGTAATAACGGCCGGGGAAGGCAACGGCAAACCACCCCGCTATAAGGCCTGCCAAGAAAACATTAGCGAAAGCTGGCGTCCCTCCAAGAGTCAGTAATGACTCAGTGCTTGCACGAGAGGTTCCTTTCCTTTCCTTCCTATTCAAGCAATGCAGCACATTCATTGGTCCAGATTTTTCAGTCAGTTCTCTAGTTCCAGCTGGTCTGAAACTTCCTTTTCTACAGGATTCCAGCATTCTTCTCTTTCCCTCCTCTCTATTTCTTCTTCTGTCTGCTTCTTCTTTTTTCTGCCCTTCTGCATTTCTGCCTTTGGCTCAGATCCTCCATGCTTTCATCTTACCTGTGGCATCTTGTATAATGACAGGAGAGTTGCCATGTGGAAACAGAATTCATAGTTAGGGCCCCCAAGGACTGCTACTGGAATATTCTCAACATCACATTTGTAGTTCGGGATGAATCTGCCTCGTCTGGAGAGAAGTTCCAATGAGGCAAGATAGGTCCAGCTTGCACTGAAATCACCATTGTAGATGTGGAAGCCCAGGCTGACGTTGGGTAAGATTTGGTGGTCTCCGTTGATCTCATTTATAGCAAATGCCAAGGCCACGATGTGCTGGTAGAGGTGCATAATAAGCCTGGAGGGAAAGCCATATACAGTACAGCAGTGTATCTTCTTCAGATCAAGCCAATAAATTCAGTTCATTCAATGATCAAAATGCCTGGCAACTCAAGGCAAGAGTTAAGGCTGTTTCATGTTGCCTCATACTCCAGAAAGACACAAAATGGGAATCTATTTCCCATCAAAATGGGAATCTGCTCTGCACACCCCTATAAGCCACTTTAATTACCATGACAGTTTGTTTAAAATTATTGCTGTGTAAAAAACTAAATCCTTCTGCATTCCTTTAAACCATTCTAATTCACTTTATTACAAAAGGAATTGCTTTTGAAAAGTAATTTAAAAGGAGAGAAAATTTTAGAGAAGTCCTTATGGGATGAGACCAAGGATCTTGTGCTTGAGGTGGCTGAGGAGAATGTGCAACTGTTCTGTACTTCTGCAAACAACTCATCCAGCAATTTGTAGCCTTTTCAACTTCCAACGCATTAATTAAGGCTCAGGAGAAGACATAATGAGGTAATTCTTCTGATAGTGCTTTTTCAGACGAGGAAGTGCAGGCAGCCTGGGAGGCTGCAGAGCGTTGGAGGGCAGGGTAATAGAAAAGGGAAAACACACACACACCAACACATACACACACCACCACTACCACCAATGGGCACCTCACAATGATTAGGTAAAGCACCAGAGGAAATTTATAATAAATTCTAAAATGACCTCTAAGACTGAGTCAGAACAATTGAAGTCTCTTTCATGGAGGATTAAAAAAAACTTTTAGGAAAATAGAAGACAGTTTGGGGCACAGCACTAGCTTCACGTTTTCCCTGGAGTTGGACAGAACGCTGCCCTCTTCACATCTGGCAGGACCCACAATACTGCTTTCATACCACTTTCACAGTGTTATAGCCTGCTTGGTGTAGATGATGTGTCAATGGGCCCCAGCAGTTGTCGGTGCACTGTTGTGAACTGCCCAGAGAGCTTCGGCTGTGGGGCGGTATATAAATGTAAATAAATAAATAAATAAATAAATAAATAAATAAATAAAGAAGAAGAAGAAGAAGAAGAAGAAGAAGAAGAAGAAGAAGAAGAAGAAGAAGAAGCAGCCGCATGGCAGTTATAGGAATATATTCATTACAGTGTAATGATAAAATGAAAATACCAAACTACTTACATATGATCATCAGAAAGTTCCAGTGATGGATGGTTTTTAAAGGTTATGGTATTTGAAGATATAAAGACCTGAGACATAATGCCAGCAATGATGACATTCCCTGACTGATAATATTTGTGAAGAATAGAAAGAGGTTCCCCAGTGGAACAATGAACAATGGGTTGCTTGCCTAGCACCTTGGGCAGCAGAACTAATATCAGAAGTAAGACCACCTTGCAAAAAGTGAGCTTCATTTTACTCACTCTCTCTCTCTCTCTCTCTCACACACACACTTCCAACATTGTTTTTCAACTGTCCATGAATAGCAAAGCTCCATAACAATGGCTATATATTTGGCTGATCCCAATTAAGAACTCTGAGGTGTACAGAAGCAGGAATCAGAGCACGGTGTGACTATGGACTAGGCTCTGAATGGTTGTCTTCAGTCTTGGTTAATATTTTTGCTCCTGCCTACTAGAGCTCCCTGAGGATGGGGTGAAGTAATAGATGCAATTATGTTGAATTTGATAATAACAGGGGAGTTAATCACATAGTCAGAATGGTAGATTTTCTCTGACATTGATTTCAGTGGGGTTGAGGAGTCCTTCCAGGTTTCAGTCAGAACCAGCCAGAACTCTAAAGGAGTTGCCCAAGATGCTGAACCTTAGGTTCAGGACCTTGGATATCTCCTTTAGAGTTTTGGCTGGTTCTGAATGAAACCAAGAATGGAATCACAGCCCCACTGATATCCTAGCCACCAACTTTTATTGCATAGGGTTGTACCTTTATACTAACCTTAAGGGGTATAATCCGGCCAAATGAATGACATTGTACATACTGATTTTTCTACATTTTTTTTTTTAAAAAACTCCACCTTTCTACAAACCTTCCTCTTTATCTCAACCTTGCTCCATTGCCATGGAACTCCCTCCTCTCTTTTATTTTCATCCTCCATCTCCCCTGTGAAGCTCACCACCAAGCTATAGAAGCTCCATTCACATGAACAAGGACCTAGAAGTAAACTTCTACTGACACACTGCAAGCTGGCGTGTGGGTTGCATGTTAGAATGCTCTCTTACATAATAATTTTTCAGGAATCTTTAATGAAATCAAATGAGATGCCAGATATTTACTTTCTGAGCAATATCTAACCTTTGACTGGGTTACCTTTAACTGTAGGTGTCTCTTAATCGCTACATGATTTGCTTTCAGGCTGTATGTTACAGGCATAACATTGTACAATTTCTCCTTTTCATCTTCAGCAGGAGAGGCTGTGAATGTGTTGAACCAGTGCCTGGCTGCGACAATGGACTGGATGAGGGCTAATAAACTGAAACTCAGTCCAGACAAGACTGAGATGCTGTTAGTAGGTGATTCTGCTGACAGGATGGGGGGTGTTCTACCGGTTCTGGATGGGATTGCACTCACCCTGAAGGAGCAGGTTCGTAGCTTGGGGGTTCTTTTAGATCCATCATTGTCACTTGAGGCGCAGGTGATCTCAGTGGCACGGAGTTCCTTCTACAAACTCTGGTTGGTGGCCAAGCTACACTCCTATCTGGAGAGGGATAACCTGACTTCAGTTGTCCATGCTCTGGTAACCTCCAAGTTAGATTGCTACAATGCACTCTACGTAGGGCTGCTTTTGAAGATGGTTTGGAAGCTGCAGCTCGTGCAAAATGCAGCACCCAGATTGATTTCGGGAACCAGAAGGTTCGACCATATAACACCTGCTCTGGTCCGCTTGCACTGGCTGCCTGTATGTTTCCGAGCCCAATTCAAGGTGCTGGTTTTGACTTATAAAGCCTTACATGGCTTGGGGCCACAATACCTGTCGGAACGCCTCTCCCAACGTGAATATACCCAGTCACTACGTTCAACATCTAAGGTCCTCCTCCAGGTGCCTACTCCGAGAGAGGCTCGGAGTATGGAAATAAGGGACAGGGCCTTTTCAGTGGTGGCCCCCCAGACTATGGAATGATCTCCCTGATGAGGCTCACCTGGCACCATCGCTGCTATCTTTCCGGCGCCAGGTTAAGACTTTCCTCTTTGCCCAGGCATACGGCGGCACATCTTAATCACCCACATGTTTATTTTAACAGTTTTTAATGCTTCATATATGTATGTTCTGAGTTTTAGAATTTTAAATTTTGTATACTTGTTTTTATCTCATTTTAGAATTTCTGTAAACATCCCAGAGAGCTCTTGCTATGGGGGGGGGGGGGCGGTATATAAATGTAATAAATAAATAAATAAATAAATACGTTGACCTGTATTATAAAGGTGACAGAGACCCTTTCTGTGTTCACATTTCATTTTACTTGAATTTGCAATTAATTATGTTCATTTCATTATACTTGACCTTTTGATATTAAATACAGGGTTTTATAGTACATTGTTATAGAAGGTAGCCTGTGTGTGTGTTTTAGAGCTTTATGGACATAAATAAATCCAATTTTGAAATACAGTGAAAAGTGTTGTTATTCATGGAATTTGCAAATCAAGAGTTTTCCAATGAAGTGTGTTTCATGAGAAGCAGTGAACAGGAAAGCAGTCAAAAAGAGATGACAACCTAACTCTTGACTTTGGTTTATATATGTAAGGTTATATTTTAAATGCTTTTAGTTTTTGTAAACCACAAGGAGAGTTTAAACTATTAGGTGGTGTAGACATTAATACATGAAATGAAAATAATAATAATAATAATAATAATAATAATAATAATAATAACAGACAAGTTTAAGTTCTCCATTTGCCTATCTATAAAATTATTTTCATTCATCTCCCTCAAGTCATTTGCACATCACTCTCACCCTATTAAAGTGTATTGTCTTTATTTAGAAGACATCTGTATTTCTGAGAGCTTGGGTTATGTAAGTGTTAGTGACACTAAGGCAGGATCTACGCTACTGCTTTATTAGAATATTGGAGTGCATGGATAACAATTGGGACCTAAGGACACATTCCATATACTGCTTTCAAAGTGCCATATCCTCCAGGGTGTAGATCTGGCCTTAGACACTTTAAGTGAAAGAGGAAATAGGCAGTGGGAAGGAGACGTGGGACAGAGGTGCACAGAAATACAGGTGAATCAACTCTGCTATTCTGTGATTCTATGATTCTATGAACTTACTCTGCCATAAGCTTTAAATGAACTGTCTGGGCATGGTCAGAAGTATCATCTCAAATTCAGCAATATGATTGTGGGATTTGTAGTAGCTATAGACCCTGTTCAGATGAAACGCTAAGCCATGGCAGTTAAGCATTTTGAGCTAAACATTATGGTTTAGCATGTCAAGCGAACCATGACTTATAGACTGTCCTATAGTTGCAAGTAAAAGAAACACCCCCTTTGCAACCACAGAGCTTTTAGGAGGATATTCTTATTATTTTTTAAAAAGTTTCCATTTATTTCTGTTATATAGATAGATAGATAGATAGATAGATAGATGATAGATAGATAGATGATAGATAGATATAATGGGAATTATTAAAAATAGGTGATCTATTTCCAAACTCTCACCACCAGTCTCTAAAGTGGAGAAAGCAAGGTCTGAGGGATTTCATTAGTTTGATAGGTATTTCTCTCTTCACTCAATAATGAAATGATCAGTTCTCAACAATGAAATGGTCACTTTCGTCAATGCTCAGAACAGTTCCAGAGTGATTAGGACTTATGGTTGAGGTTGGGGAAGTCCTCTGTGCCACACTCAATAGGCCTATTCAGAAGACACCTTAAACCCTGCTGATTAAGGCTTTTGATTCAGCAGAAAGGTTGAAGGTGTTCTGTGTTGCTAAACACTGCTCACTCACTAACCACTGTTGGACTGTCTGCAGCAGGGTCAGTGGCTCAAACCATAGCATAAAGTTCTGTGTGGAACAGCATGGCTTGTGGTTAGTGTTAACTCCAGAGAACTACAGTTTTGCTAACCACATTGCCTGAAGTGTTGTTTGAATAGGCCCATTCTAACATTTCCCTTTGATGTGGTAGTTATGAGGAAATGGGCAGGTTCATCACCTGGCTGTAGAAGTGCTATGTAAGATATGTGGAACAAATGTGATAAGTTATGGTATGTATTGGAAGAGGAACAAAGAAAGATGTTTGAGCATAATGTTTCAATTCACAAATCACTCAAAAATTCTGCTGTTCACAATCCCAAACTTGAACAAAATGATGAGAAAATGTTCTCTGAAAATGTTTGAAATTCCTCAACTTGTGTTTGCAAAATCTGTACTTGAAATTTCCACAACTTTCTCAAAATCCACAAATTCTGACATATGCAAAACTTTCTCAAAACATGTAAATGTTGAAGAATGCACAACATTTCAGAATGAACTGAAAAACAGATCAGAAAACTGGTTGCAAATAAGAATGGGAGTGAGCTGAATAGAGATATGAAAAAAGTCAAACATCTCTGGTTCTCTCATTGCTAAGTTCATGTAATGTCTATACTCAGAAAATATTTATATGGCAGGGAGTATCATTAATTTCTAATTGCATACAGTTGAATAAAATGTGAGTTAAACCACGGCAAAATTTACCAGATACAGTTATCTAGTATTTAATTATTTCTGTTTGTGAGTGCAGGAGGGAGCGCGGAAGAAAGACACAAATATCAGAGCTTGGGTAAACTAGGGCCTCTTTATTAAATAATGCTGTATCTATCCCTCCCTGGATCTGCACATGAAGGTATGGGAATTACAACCTTAATTCAGGCTGCTTTCCTGTCTTTAAGGGCAAGTCACTCTCAAAGCAAGGAGTCGGAAATCCCAGCTCCTTGCTTATATGACACTATGTAAGTGTAGGAGACCATGCCATGACACCCCTGCCCACTGCCATATGGGACAGTGAATAGGTGAAGACAGTGTGGTTTCCAAAGGCACACCATATCCTGACACGTGAGCTGCATAACCCCAGAGGAGCAGGTCCTCCGATTATGCCGATCACCCCTAAATGGGTACCAGAGTGCTCACCATCCCTAGCTAAACAGCACAATTCCTGCCGCAAATTAACCTATTAACACCACCAGTATGAAGTAGGCAAAAACCACATATGGAAAAAAATCCTACTTAGCCCTCCCTCCAAAGGGAGCGACTGGCTAATCCCAAACTGGAACAAAATGGGTGGGTGGGAGCCGAAAACGAAAGAGGCCAAGCCTTGGGCAGGCCCACCTTTTATAGGCGCGGCCACACCCTGATGCACGAGGCTCACATTTGGAGCCTCATAAGCCTCTTTATAGGCGCTGCACCACCCCATCACAACGGCTGCTTCCTGCCAAAACCGTTAGGTTGGGTGGGAAGCAGATTTTTTAGCTGTCCTCTGCTGTTCAACTCAGGCTTCAGCAAAATGACATAACATTTTGGGAAGAAAATACAGCCAAGTAATCCAGCACTGGAAGCTAAGATGGAGAAGATCTCCACAGCCACCATATATTTCCCCTTGGTACTCAAGTAGGTTGGAACAAAGGACAGCCACACACTGCAGAAGACCAACATGCTGAAAGAAATGAATTTGGCTTCATTAAAACTGTCTGGTAATTTCCTGGCTAGGAAAGCGACACTGAAGCTGAGAATGGCCAGGAAACCCATAAAGCCCAGGACAGAGTAAAACATGAGCGTTGAACCTTCATTACATTCCAGTACAATTTCTTTTGTCATTGAGTGCATGTCAAAGTGAGGAAATGGGGGAGAGATTGACAGCCACATGCAACAAATCATGACTTGAATGAGAGAGCATAAAAGAACAATGTAGCTAGCCAGTTGTTTCCCCACACATCTCCTCATCTTGGAGCCAGGTTTGGTGGCCATGAAAGCGAGAACCACAATGGTGGTTTTGGCCAATATGCAAGAAATGGCAACTGAGAAGATCATGCCGAAAGCAGTTTGTCGAAGGAGGCATGGCAGCTTTTCCGGTTGTCCCATGAATAAGAAGACACAAAGGAAGGAGAGCAGGAGGGAGGTGAGGAGAGTGTAGCTGAGGTTCCGGTTGTTGGCTTTGACTATGGGAGTCTCCTTGTGCTTCATGAAGATTCCCAGCACCAGAGTTGTGATGAAGGACAAGGAGAGAGCAGAAGTGGCTAAAATGATCCCCAAAGGTTCTCCATAAGACAAGTAGCTTATTTTTTTCACGTCACACCCGTCCTTGTTATTATTTGGATACTGATCTCCAGGGCATTCGACACAGTAATCCATGTCTGAAAAAGAAAACATATATTTCCTGTATGTGGAAGCCCTGTATGTTGCGTCTGCTGGAAATAACAACATTAAGAAAGCCTTGAACGATGGTTGTTTTGACTCTGAAAGTCAGGGCTGAGTTCTTCCAAAGTCATTTTTTTTTACAAGAATCCATATGCAACTAGGTCATGGCCCCAATTAAATCATTAAAGATACTGTGGCCTCATCTACACCAAGCAGGATATAGCACTATGAAAGCGGTATGAAAATGGTATATAAAAGGCAGGAGCCATACCAAACAGGATATAGTGGTATGAAGGTAGTATATAGTATATGTCAATTGGCCCCAACAGTTGTCAGTGCACTTCAATACCACTATAAAGCAGTAGTGTGGATCCTGCCTCCATATACTGCTTTCATATCAGTTTCATAGTGCATTATTCTGCTTGGTGTAGATGAGGCAACCATCTTCAATCACAGTTAAAACAGACACCATCATCTCTATATATGCTGAAATCCTCCCCTGTGTCACAACCCACAGTGATATTAAGGGGTGTGTGTAAAATTAAGAACATATTTATCTCAGTGGAGATATTAGGTAGCACACAGAAGAACTCAGATTTTTAAGAGCTAAGCAAACAAACTCTGTTTGCATATGTCAGTTTCACTTTCTGCCACACTGATTTAAAAAACAAACAAACCTTCTTTCCATTAAACAGTATTTATGATTAAATCTGTGGATTTTCAAACGTTCTTAACACAAAAAAGAAAAAAGGAAAGAAAAACGGACCAAACTCATTGCTACTTATCTGCCTCATCCCATCAATTTAAAGAACATTTAAACTTCTGTTGTGCACACAGCCGATCATTTGTATATGGCTTGTCTCCTACCCTTCTGGTTTGAAATCTTTCCTTCTGGACATGGTTCGCATCTATAACAGCAGAATGGCTTCCCTTCCTCCTTCCTTTTACTGTAACCTAAATGGCATTTCTCATTACATAGAGAGAGGGGTTGTGCCTGCCCATAAAGGAAAGAACAGAATAGTGACTTATCCAGAAATCATGCAGAAATGACATTGAAGCTGGTTTTGCATAATGGTTTTTTCTTTCAAAAGAACTCTTAATGTAACAATTGTAACAAGTGTTGGAAACTCTGTCATCAGCCCAGTGACTTTGTAGTTATGATCTAGCTCTTGGAAATTGTATTGACTGCCTCAATTTTGAACATATTCTAACATGTTATTTTCAAATATTTTACTATCCTTGATATATTTGTTCAGGGTTCCTTTGAAACAGTTTGCTGCTGCTTCATCCCATTTCTGTCTTTTAAAATTTACTTTTCACCCTGTGATTCCCTTTGCTTGGTTAGGAAAGTAATGTTGCTTCATTCCTCCCACCCGCCTAGCTATGGGAGAGCCTTGGTCAGGTCCTGAGCTCTTCCAAATAAATCCAACACAAAGGTTTTTAAGATTCGTCTTAGCCCTTGTAAGCTTCCTAACACAAATTAATAGTTGTGCAGGAAGATGACTTAGATCAGTGCAATGACAGTCAATCTCCTCTGGTTTGGCCCTGAGGGACAGCTGTTTCTGTGTTTGAAAACTGAATGAAATTTTGAACATTCAGAAAATAACTAGATCAGTACCTGGTTGAACCTGCTGGGCCAAATAATGCCATCATCATGAATGGTGAATCTCTTCTTGTGGGGAGCCTGTGGGTTCACCATTCCAACTTTAACTCTATGAAAAGATTGATTTGGGAATGTGACCCAGTTGATAATATCAAATCCAGCTACTAATTCCCCATTTTGGTCAAAGGAAACATCTTCTCCAGCACTATTGTTGAATGAGACACTTCTCAGAAATGACTGGATCTAAATTAGCATAGGAAAGAGACAAATTCCATGAGATGAAGCAGCTTTCCTAACATGATCCAATGATATACTGAAGGCAATCCATTACATTTTAAATGGCATTTATAATAGAGATCCAATATGTTTTATTATAAGACATAACCAAACTGTATTGAAATTTTCCACTCAAATAAGAGTACACATATCATCCAATCTGATCTAAGTACAAGACTATCTGGTGGGTGGGGGACGCTTGGTTTTATAACCGCAATGCATGAATCCCTGCTAACAGGGGTACTCTGAAATTATGGTATTAGGGAGCAGAAGGCTGCTTCCCTCCTCTTCCCATTCATCATTTTTTTCTCCAACTGATGCTCAGATACACTCAACATTCTATGAAAACTACTGAGCATACTCAGTATCTTGTTATATTATTATTTTTATAGAATTTTAATGACTATAATATTTATGTAAACATAGGGGAGTCCTTTCATGTGCTGTAAAACCACAAATGTCTGTGTGAGGTCCTTTTTCATTAACCTAATCATAGGGTTCATCTACACCAAGCAGAATATTCCACTATGGAAGTGGTATAAAAGTAGTATATAAAAGACAGGAGACACTCTACTGCTTTATAGTGGTATTGAAGTGCACTGCAGGATCTACACTACTGCTTTGTCATGGTATTGAAGTGCACTTACAATTGTTGTGGCCCCTGACACATCTACCACAAGCAGGATATAACACTATGAAAGTGGTATGAGTGTGGTATATGGTATGTGTCATAGGCCCCAACAGTTGTCATTGCTATTAAGCAGTAGTGTGGTGTCTGCCTTTTATGAACTTCTTTCAAAGTGCAATATCTTGCTTGGTGTAGATGAATCCATAGTTAGAGGACTGCCCAACTTCTCCAGGCTACATAGAGAGAAAGATTTCTGTCCAGTCAAAGACCATTTGTTGCAACAATAGATACGGTGAAATCTTCTGCATCTGTCAGATGGGGACATTACCTGCCATGGCTGTTGATTCAAAAGGTCCCATTTTATGCCATCCACCATTCCTCTGTGCTTGAGTTTGGAGGAATACATGGCATGCAAAGCATGTGCCACGGCATAGGCAGCATTGTAGACACTGTAACTATGGCCACTCATGCTCATTTCAAAAACCGACCCGGGAAGAGTCTCCAGCTTTTCCTCCCCAGTGCAGAATCCCCCAGCTTCCTTGTCTAAGGAAGGATGGGGTAAAGAACAGTTGAATGCCTCTTCCCAGAAAGCCTTGATAAATCCATCTTCTTTTTCCAAGATTGGATTCCTCATCAAAAGGAATTCCTGGAATCCTAAAATATCCTTTGAGTGAACTGCAAAGGATACAGCACCATGGATGAAATTTATGTCCCAATTCTTTTGAAAGGAAAATGAGGTGAAATCCACCTGGGCTGTCATAATCCAGACTTTGGCCTTCATTGACAATGGTATATCCTCCATTTCAGTGATCTTGGGTAGCATTCTCATTATTATCATGGTATGCACTTCACCATGCAAAATCACAATGTTGGCAGAGCTGGTCAATACACTGATGCTCATTTCAAAACCTTCCTCCACCATTGCATCGTAGTCATTGGAAGATGTTAGTTTTGGAAATTTTTCTATAAAATCAAAGCAAATTCCATTCTTAGCAAATGTGGGAAGAACATTCTCTACAAATCTCTCTGAATTCTCATCCTCCTGAGACAAAACCCCTATCCACGTCCATCTGAAATGAAGCAGTAAATGCAGAATCCCATCATATTGATGATTTCCATCTGGGAACATCCAGCTGAAGAAAACATTTTGGATATTGTTATTCCTCATAGGAGAAGAGCCATAGGTGAGCTAAAGAGAGGGAGAGAAGAAAACTGACATAATTCCATATGTTACCTCTTAATCAAGTAGTATATTAAACAGGAGGATTTAATATGTTCTTGTAAGGGATATTCAGTGGTGCAGCTTTGAAGCATATTTTGGGAGCTGGGACTTCACAGCATCTTTGTCCCAGATGGCATTGAGATATAGGGCTCATCTACACACAGCAGGATATTGCACCATGAAAGTAGGATGAAAGTGGTATATAAAAGGCAGGCGCCACACTACTGCTTTATAGCGGTATCGGAGTGCACTGCAAGACATAAACTACTGCTTAATAGTGGTAATGAAGTGCACTGACTACTGTTGGGGCCCATGTCACATCTACACCAAGCAGGATAGAACATTATGAAAGTGGTATGAAAGTGGTATGGTATGTGTCAATGAGCCCAAACAGTTGTCAGTGCACTTCATTACCACTATAAAGCAGTAGTGTGGCTCCTGCCTTTTATACTTTCATACTACTTTCTTTGTGCAGTGTCCTGCTTGGTATAGATGAGCACATAGTCAGCAGAAGTGTATGGCAAACTTGCAGTGCATATGGGACTAGCTGGTGGATGATCCATGCCATTGGGCTCCATACTGTTTGCTAAAGCAGAAAGGAGTTGCACTGCTGTGAACTTTAATTCCAACTTGAAATGGTATCAGTTACTGCATTGGGATGAACTGCAACCCCACTGCAGTAGCATTTCATGACTTTAAGGCTCAGACTGGCAAGCTCTCTCAAGCTATGACCAACATGTGCTAGACCTCCAAGCTTAAAGTAGTTTCTTGTTCCTCTGTTTCCAGTCTCTGTATGAAGTCATCAGGGAGGTGAGTGACACTCCATCATCAGCTGCAGATGTGTGCCAGACTAGCCACACACTTGGTGTATCGTCTATGGTGACACCAATCCTCAGCTTTCACCACCACCACCACCACTCTTCCTCCTCCTCCTCCTCCCACCACCAACCTGAACCTGTTTTTAAATTCCATTTTTCAGGCCCTGCAGTCATTCTCCACTCTATTTTATTACCTTCTGTTCCGTTTGTCATTGGCCTACCATCTACTGCAAAAGGGCCTTTCTTCCCGACATTTGCACCAGAGTAGATCAGGGTTAATCAGCATCTCTCAGTTTAGACCTGGGTGCAATGGCTTTTCTTTCTATGCTTTTTTAAAAAAAATTGGTAGTGATTTTTTTTATATCAAACTTCTGTCATGAGGCTATGCAAGGGACTCTCCTTGTTTCCTGTCTGGAATTCTCTGCAAGCTCATTATGCCCTTTGGTTTAAAAGACAACAACCATAGTGACAACATTTAATATTTCTTCAGTGAAGGCAGAACAGTAAATACTTAAGCTCACCCTTAGTGTTGTTATATGTCCGAAGAAGCAGAACAATAAATACTTTCCCCCCCATTTTTTGGTGAGCATATTTGGTGTTGCAAGTACTCCATTCACCATGGTGCCACCTGATCTAAGAAGTTAATCCCTATCAGGTGACTTTCCTTACTATAGCTCATTTCCAGCTCATTTACTGGGACTTGGCAGACCTCATGGGCTGGAGACATCCTGTCCTGTGAGTGGAAGGGAAATAGTGTGACCACAATCGTCTTTGCGCTTTCCTTCCTGTAGCCTTTCCCACTGCCAATATGCAGAAATCTTTAAACAAACAAACAAAAAGCCTTTGGCTACATACACTAAACAGGGCTTAACAATTTCTGGACCTTGGGTAATTCTATTTGGTAGTGTGGTGCTTGGCTTTTAGTTGTGCAGAGGGTAAATCCAAAGAACTGCAAGTCCACAAATGGTTAAATTACACAGTGTAAGTGATAGTGAAGAAAGATTTCAATAGAAAATAGATACCCACGTTACAAAAAACGTCGTCATCATCATCATCATCAACAACAACAACAATGGGTAAATAAAACAACAACCAGGGATAGACACACCCAGCTATCCTAAATAGACTGTGACCCAATTTTATACAGGTCCCTTATTCAAGCAATATCTCACTAGCATTGGTCCAGCTTTTTAATCATTTCTCCATTTCCAGCAGCTCTGAACCTTCATTTTCTCTACGATTCTAGCATTCTTTCCTTTTTCTTCCTCTCTGTTTCTTCTTTTGTCTGCTTCTTTCTGTCTTCTGATCTTTTACATTTCTGTCTTTGGCTCAGATCCTCCATACTTTCATATTACCTGTGGCATCTTGTACAATGACAGGACAGTGGCCATGTGGAAACAGAATTCATAGTTAGGGCCCCCAATGACTGCTACTGGGATATTCTCAACATCACACTTGTAGTTTGGGATGAATCTGCCTCGTCTGGAGAGAAGTTCCAATGAGGCAAGATAGGTCCAGCTTGCACTGAAATCACCATTATAGATGTGGAAGCCCAGGCTGACGTTCGGTAACATCTGGGGCTTTTTATTGATCTCATTTATAGCAAATGCCAAGGCCAAAATGTGCTGGTAAAGATGCATAATAAGCCTGGAGGAAAAGCCATATACAGTACAACTTTTTCAAAACAAGCCATTCCCTTCAGTTCATTCCTATGTATATTCAATTATCAAAATGCCCAGCAGTTTAAGGCAAGAATCAAGGTTGTTTCATGTTGGCTCAAACTCCAGAAAGACAGGAAATGGGAATCTAAGGCAGAGAATGGGGAAGACACAGTGTCTTGGAACATTCATGAAAGAATGCCCCATGTTTTTCTGGTCCTGTGCTATCTTATGAATCCTCTGAGCCCTACTGAGCCCTATTGCTAGAGGAATCCTGTGAGTTGTCCCATGACCTTTTGTTGCACAGATCCATATTAATAAGGTACATGCATATGAATGAGTACATATGTCGCTTTATGTTTGGAAGGACTTACTTCTGAGAATTACAAAATACTCTATCCCTTTCCCTTACTATCACTCTTCATCCGTGATAGATGTGTAAAGCACAGTATTTCATCAGCCTGCAAAATATTTTCCTGCCAACCCTCCCCCACTGTCAGATTTCTGACAGGAGCCCTGGGCATTTTTGAAGTACAGGATAACAAGTTTCCATTGACCTAAATGGCAACATGACACCTAATTAAAACAAACAAACCACAGAGTCAATAGCAATGAAATTTAGCCTATTTAGGAGATACCCACAATTCTATATTTATCCAACCTTTCTCAGCTCTCTAACGTCTTTCTCATCTTGTCAAATGGCCTTTATTTTTACATTGTGAAAACTACTAAGTCACTATAATTATTGTAACACTTTGTTTAAAATTAGTGCTGTGCCAATCATCATCATCATCATCATCCTTCTCCATTCTTTAAACCAGTCTAATTCACGTTATTACAAAAGGAATTGCTTTTGAAAAGAAATGTAAAGGAGAAGAACATTTTGGAGAAATCTTTACGATTTGAGATGAAGGATCTTGAGCGTAACTTGCTGCTGAGGTGGCTGAGGGGAATGTGCAACAGTTCTATACTTCTGCAACCAACTCTTCATCAGCTTGCAGCCTTCTCAGCTTCCAACACTTCAAAGGAAGCTCAGAAGAAATATAATGAGGTAATCCCTCTAATAGTCCTTTTTTTACACCAGGAAGTGCAGGTAGCCCAGGAGGCTGCAGAGCATTAAAAAAATGTGTGATAGAAATGGAAACTGCACACAAACACAAAGAGCACAAATGATCACATCACAGTGATTAGGTAATCTCAAAAATGGTGCCAAATTAAGTTCATAAGAAAATCTAAGAGGACCTCTAAAAATGAATCAGGAAAAATGAATCAACACACACATATTTGTTTGAATTGATGAACATATAAACTCACACAGAAGAATCAGGGCCTCACACTGATTTCAGGCTTCAGAAAATCAGCACATGGGCCTGCCTCAATCCCCATGTGAAATGGAAAGAAACAAAGAAACCAGGGATTCTTGCATGTCCTTTTCCCAACACACACACACACACACACACACACACACACACACACACACACACAAATACACACACAGACACACAGGAGCAATAATTGGGGGCCTGTTAGAAGTTGAGATCCACCTACTGTAGATCTCAACATCTAACAGAATGCCCACACCAGTGGAGTAATGGGGAATTCCTTATTGCAGATGGTTACAATTTAAATAATAATGTGGCTGACCCAATTACTGTCTCATGAGATAAGTGTTGACTGTTCTGTCCTATCAAAGCTAAATGATATTTCCAGAGACAGATAGTTTGCACATTTTTGTTTAATATTCACTGAAGTTTCCAAGTGTAGCCAGGCACTTCAGAACTGCACCATTATTGCAGAAAGAGAGTGAGTGAGAGAGAGAGTTGCTGAATATAATTATGACATCTTATTCTAATAAAAACATTGCATTTCTGGGCTGAGGTTTACGACAGATAGAGCTCTTAAGAAAATACCCTCAGAAAACCAGCTCTTTTAAGTCATGTCACAATAACATCGACACCTGAAACAACTGAGGATAAATAATAGCAGAATTATGGAAAGCTAGTCTCAGACATGAAGAGTGGCTAGAATCTCAGGAATCATTATGATAGCTGTATAGCCAGGGAATTCTTACAATATGGATGGGAATCCTCACTGAAAGATGTTAGGGACTTGAGATTCTACCTAGACATCAGAATTACTGAGAATAAAAGGGGTTGTAGTAGAAGCAGAAACAAGGCAATTGTAGGAATATATTCATTACAGTAGAATGATACTGTAATAGTGAAAACACCAATCTACTTACATATGATCATCAGAAAGATCCAGCAATGGACAGTTTTTAAAAGTTATGGCATTTGAAGATATAAAGATCTGAGACATAATGCCTGCAATGATGAGGTCCCCTGATTGATAATATTTGTGAAGAATAGAAAGAGGTTCTCCAGTGGAACAAGGAACAATGGGATGCTTGCTGAGCACCTGGGGCAGCAGAACTAGTGCCAGAAATAAGGCCATCTTGCAAAAACAGAACTTTGTTTTAGACACACACAAAAATCACTTCCAGCATTACTATTCAAGTGTCCCTGAGTAGCAAAGCCTCATTGCTATGGCTTTACATACAGCTGATCCAAAGTAAGAACTCTGAGGTGTACCAACACAGCAGTCAGAGCTGTGACTGTGGACTAAGATTTGAATGGTCCTGGGGATATTAATAAAATGCTTCAGTCTTGGTTAATAGGTTTGCATCAGGCTACCGGAACTCCCTGAGAATGGGGAGAAGTAGTAAACATCATTACATTTAATTTGATAATGATAGGAGAATTAATTACATATTCAGAATGGTATTTTTTGTGTGACACTGAATAAGAAAACATGATGATCATATCTCATCCCAAAAGATTGTACATAACAATAATATAATGCTTACAATACTTCTAGAATTATAGAATAGTAGAGTTGGTAGGGACCTATAAGGCCATCAAGTCCAACCCCCACTCAATGCAGGAATCCACCCTAAAGCATACCTGAGAGATGGTTGTCCAGCTGGTTTTGAGTTGATGGTTGTCCACTTAAAACACAATCCTTTGCATGTTAAGATAGAAAAATAATAATCCTACGATTAGCCATGGGTTGCTGGGGAATGCTGGCTTGGGAAGGCTAGGAGTTGTAGGACTTTCCTCATACTGGCTGGGGAATGCTGAGAGCTGTAGATCTTTTGTTCTTTCTAAACATGCATATGATCAGTGGAGGCTGGTGTCTCTAATTTGGGTGGGTATTTGGATCCCTTCCAGGTTTTAGACAGAACCAGTTAGAACGCTAAAGGAGTTGCCCAAGATTCTGAACCCTACAATTGGATTCAGGACCTTGGATAGATCATTGAGGGGTTTGGCTGGTTCTGAAGAAAACCTAGAATGGAATCACAGCCCCACCAAAATCAGATTTGATATTTTAAGGTCTATTGTATGAGTGTTTATAATTGTACAGTTCCCTACTTTTGTAAAACTATATCTTTTTAAAATTTCCTTTAGATTGCCTTGATGAAGGACTAGATTTAGTTTGAAATGCGTCAGCAATAATAAATCCTTTCGGACATACAACTCCTAGTTCCACCCTAGTTCCACCCTTTGCCTTTTGCCTTTTTTCTCTCTCTCACTCATACTGATTCTTCAGCATATTTTGAAAAATGCTCTACCTCTCTGCAAACTTTGCTCTTTTCTTTATCTCAACCTTATCCATTTCCATGGAACTTCCCCACACCCTTTTATTTTCAAAGAAATTTAAGGGGATCCATAGAAAGGATTGTTGCCAAATGTATCCATCTGTCATTTTCCTTGTGAAGCTCAGCAACAAGCTATGCAAGCTCCATTCATACAAACATAAGTAACAAAGACCAAGAAGTAAACTTCTACTGAAGCGCTGCAGGCTTTTTTTGCGGGTGGTCTGTTAGAATGTTCACTTAATCATTTTTAGGAATCTTTTATAACGCCAAATGGGATGCTAGATAGTCACTTCCTTAACAATAACTGAATTACAACTAAGTTACTTTTAACTGTAGGTGTCTCTTAGGCCATAGCTAGACCTAAGGTTTATCCCAGGATCATCCCAGGTTCGTCCCTGTCTGAGCACTGGATGCCCTGTGTAGCACATAGATGAACAGGTTTGACCCCAGGACAATCATGGGATAAACCTTAGGTCTAGCTACGGCCTTAGTCTCTTCATGATATGTTTACAGGCTGTATGTTACTGGCATATAACCTCGAACTGGTGGGAACCCAGGAGAGGGCCTTCTCAGTGGCTGCCCCAGGGCTCTGGAACACCCTTCCCTGGAAAATTAGACTATGGGCTCATCTACATGAAGCAGGATATTCTGTTATGAAGGAGGTATGAAAATGGTATGGTTTGTGTCAAGGGCCCCAATAATTGTCATTGCACTTCCATACTGCTATAAAGCAGTAGTGTGGCTACTGCCTTTTATATACTGCTTTCATGGTGCTTGGTGTAGATGAGCCCTGGCACTCTCTCTGTGGTGCTTCCAGAGGCAGGCTAAAACTTTTTCCCCAGCTGGCCTCTGGGGAGAAGCCTGGACCTCTGCTTATGCCACTGTGGTGTAGTGGCTAAAGTGTTGGACTGGGAGTCGGGAGATCAGGGTTCTAGTCCCCATTTGGCCATGGAAACCTACTGGATGACTTTAGGCACCTTAAGTGAAAGAGGAAATAGGCAGTGGGAAGGAGTCATGGGACAGGGGCATCCTACTTACTCTGCCGTAAGCTTGAAATGAACTGTCTGGGTAGTCATAGTCAGAGGCATCATCTCAAGCTTAGCAATATGATTGTGGGATTTGTAGTAGCTGTTGTTGTTTTTATTTGGCTTTGTTTTTTTCACAGAACTGAGTTGGTGGGGTCAACTACTGCAGTTCTCTCACCTATGTTTAGTTTCCAGTGAAAGACTGTTTTATAGTTGAAGGTAAAAGGGAGCAAAATTAGCAGCTCTGACCATGGCTTAATGTGTTGTTTGCGACAACATGGCTTGTGATTAGTGCAAACTTCAGAGAACCACAGGTTTGATAACCACAGAGCTTGAAGTGTTGTTTGAATAGGCCCATTCTAACATTTCCCTTTGACAGGGTAGTTATGAGGAAATGGGCAGGTTCATCACCATGTTGTAGTAGTGCTACATAAGATATGTGGAACAAATGTGATAAGTTGTGGTATATATTGAAAGAGGACCAACGTTTTGGGCTTGGAGCCTGTCTTGTAATAGCTTGCTCTTTCCTGAGAGGAGTTTTATTTCTGAACCACCCATTGTGATTTTTTCCACATGCTCTCAGAGGGATGTTTGAGCATAATGTTGCTGTTTACAATCCCAAATGTGTACTTGGAATATCCACAACTTTCTCAAACTCCACAAATTCTGACATATGCACAACTTTCTCAAAATGTGCAAATGTTGAAGAATGCACAACATTTGAGAATGAACTGGAAAAAAAAAAGATCAGAAAAACAGGTTGCAAATGAGAATGGGAGAAAGCTGAATGGAGATCTCTTTTTTTAAGTCAAACATCTCTTGTTTTCTCATCACTAAGTTCATGTTATGTCTATACACTGAAAATAATAACAATGTGTGCACCAATTACATACAGTTGAATAAAATGTGAATTAATCAAAGGCCAATTTTACCAGATACAGTTATCTAGTATTTAATTGTTTCTGTTTTTTAGCTGTCCTCTGCTGTTTAACTCAGGCTTCAGCAAAATGACATAACATTTTGGGAAGAAAATACAGCCAAGTAATCCAGCACTGGAAGCTAAGATGGAGAAGATCTCCACAGCCACCATATATTTCCCCTTGGTACTCAAGTAGGTTGGAACAAAGGACAGCCACACACTGCAGAAGACCAACATGCTGAAAGAAATGAATTTGGCTTCATTAAAACTGTCTGGTAATTTCCTGGCCAGGAAAGCGACACTGAAGCTGAGAATGGCCAGGAAACCCATAAAGCCCAGGACAGAGTAAAACATGAGCGTTGAACCTTCATTACATTCCAGTACAATTTCTTTTGTCATTGAGTGCATGTCAAAGTGAGGAAACGGGGGAGAGATTGACAGCCACATGCAACAAATCATGACTTGAATGAGAGAGCATAAAAGAACAATGTAGCTAGCCAGTTGTTTCCCCACACATCTCCTCATCTTGGAGCCAGGTTTGGTGGCCATGAAAGCGAGAACCACAATGGTGGTTTTGGCCAATATGCAAGAAATGGCCACTGAGAAGATCATGCCGAAAGCAGTTTGTCGAAGGAGGCATGGCAGCTTTTCCGGTTGTCCCATGAATAAGAAGACACAAAGGAAGGAGAGCAGGAGGGAGGTGAGGAGAGTGTAGCTGAGGTTCCGGTTGTTGGCTTTGACTATGGGAGTCTCCTTGTGCTTCATGAAGATTCCCAGCACCAGAGTTGTGATGAAGGACAAGGAGAGAGCAGAAGTGGCTAAAATGATCCCCAAAGGTTCTCCATAAGACAAGTAGCTTATTTTTTTCACGTCACACCCGTCCTTGTTATTATTTGGATACTGATCTCCAGGGCATTCGACACAGTAATCCATGTCTGAAAAAGAAAACATATATTTCCTGTATGTGGAAGCCCTGTATGTTGCGTCTGCTGGAAATAACAACATTAAGAAAGCCTTGAACGATGGTTGTTTTGACTCTGAAAGTCAGGGCTGAGTTCTTCCAAAGTCATTTTTTTTTACAAGAATCCATATGCAACTAGGTCATGGCCCCAATTAAATCATTAAAGATACTGTGGCCTCATCTACACCAAGCAGGATATAGCACTATGAAAGCGGTATGAAAATGGTATATAAAAGGCAGGAGCCATACCAAACAGGATATAGTGGTATGAAGGTAGTATATAGTATATGTCAATTGGCCCCAACAGTTGTCAGTGCACTTCAATACCACTATAAAGCAGTAGTGTGGATCCTGCCTCCATATACTGCTTTCATATCAGTTTCATAGTGCATTATTCTGCTTGGTGTAGATGAGGCAACCATCTTCAATCACAGTTAAAACAGACACCATCATCTCTATATATGCTGAAATCCTCCCCTGTGTCACAACCCACAGTGATATTAAGGGGTGTTTGTATAATTAAGACTAGGGGTGTGATCCGCTCCGATTAGGAGCGTAGAAGCAGTAGCGGATTGGCCTGCTCCGCCTTACCCAGAGGCGGAGTAGGAGCGGACCGCGGACCCCCTAGAAGCAAGGCGAAGAGAAGCGGCCATTTTTCGGAGCTCCTAGTTCAGGCGGAGCGCTCCGGTCGCCATCTTGAAAACATTTCACCATAGGATTGCATTGCGGCAAATAATCGCGCATAACTACGTTCTTTTTGAAGCTATCGTTCTAGAAATTCTTGTGCTCAGAGAGTCGTGGATGGGGGTCATTTTGAGACCACTCTCACCTCTCTGCGTTGTCTGGGTCGCGTGCTATATTTTTGTGAAAATCGGGTCAACCGCGCGGCTCAAACGGCGTTTTCGGCTTTTCGCCCATAGGATTGCATTGAGGGAAAGACTCGGGCATAACTGGGTTGGTTTTTAAGCTATCGTTCTGAAAATTCTTGTGCACAGAGAGTCGTGGATGGGGGTCATTTTGAGACCACTCTCACCTCTCTGCGTTGTCTGGGTCGCGTGCTATATTTTTGTGAAAATCAGGTCAACCGCGCGGCTCAAACGGCGTTTTCGGCTTTTCGCCCATAGGATTGCATTGAGGGAAAGACTCGGGCATAACTGGGTTGGTTTTTAAGCTATCGTTCTGAAAATTCTTGTGCACAGAGAGTCGTGGATGCGGGTCATTTTGAGACTACTCTCAACTTTCTGCGTTGTCCGGGTCGCGCGCTAGAAGTTTTTTAAAAATCGGCGGGAAAAATACCTTTTTCAAAGGGCTGAGGGGCAGAGTCAGCTCCCGGTCATGATGATCCCAAAGTTAGAGGAGGGCATAGGCAAAACAGGTAACTTGGGATTCTGGGAAACCTCTCTTTCTTCATCTGAACGGGCTTTTCCCCGTGTTTTTTAACACAGTAGCCCCACCAAATGCACAAACACAACCTGAAATCATATACTAAGCCAAGAATAAGAGATAGAAACACAGCACTGCTCCCCACCCTAACTTTGGGGAACAACTGAAAAGATGTGGTGCAAGGGGATGAGCTCCCCTAGGGCATCTCATTGTGGACGTGCCCCCACTCTCTCCTGCACTGGAAGGCCATTAGAGCCTTCCAAAGAGAGTAAAACGGTGGAGCAATGCCTATCATGAGTTGAAGTGAATGTTCACTTTTTAGTGGTGGAGCGATGCCTGTTATGAGTTGAAGTGAGCGTTTACTTCTTAATCTCAGAGCTGTTGGTGGCTGTCTTGAGTTGAACTGGCAGCTGCTTCCCCCTCCCCCGGGCACGTCCCCCTATTGCTGGTAAAAGACAGATATAGCCTTTTTTAAAAAAATCTTCTTGCTGTTTATTCAGCAACACTGCTGCTTTTAATTCCACCCCTCCTTTGTTTATTGATTGATTTATTCCATTTTATATGCATTACTGGCTTATCCTTGGCTCACTTCCTTATGCCCCCAGAAATGCCAGCTGCATGCCTGCCTGCCTTCCCTCCCTCCTCCCCTGCCCACCTCGCAGGGATGTTGTGTGTGGGGTGCCCGATTTTCAAAAATTCACCAAAAATCAGGGGATGATGGGATTGCTTTGAAACTTGGCGTGCGTGTGTATATCCCCATGAGGTGTCATGGTGCCAAACATGAGGTTTCTAACTTGAACAGAAAAAAAGTTGTATAATTTTTTAGCTTTCAATGCAAGCCTATGGGGGGGAAACGGAGCTCCGGATCCGGATCCAGAGCTCCGGGCGGAGCGGAGCGGAAGTGGGCGGAGCGGGGGTGGGGCGGAGCGGCCCGATCCGGAAAATGGCGGATCTGCAAGTGAAGCGGAGCGGGGGGTCCGTGCACACCCCTAATTAAGACCATATTTATCTCAGTGGAGATATTAGGTAGCATACAGAAGAACTCAGATTTTTAAGAGCTAAGCACACAGACTCTCTGTTTGCATGGGAAATATGTCAGTTTCACTTTCTGCCACACTGATTTATAAAACAAACAAACCTTCTTTCTATTAAACAGTATTTATGATTAAATCTGTGGATTTTCAAACGTTCTTAACACAAAAAATAAAAAAGGAAAAAGGAAAGGAAAACAGACCAAAGTCATCGCTACTTATCAGCTTCATCCCAACAATTTAAAGACCATTTAAACTTCTGTTGTACACACAGCAAATCATTTATATATGGCTATAAATACTGTAGAATATATCTCCTACCCTTCTGGTTTGAAATCTTTCCTTCTGGACATGGTTCACATTTATAACAGCAGAATGGCTTCTCTTCCTCCTTCCTCTTACTGTAACCTAAATGGCATTTCTCATTACATAGAGAGAGGGGTTGTGCCTGCCCATAAAGGAAAGAACAGAATAGTGACTTATCCAGAAATCATCCAGAAATGACATTGAAGCTGGTTTTGCATAATGGTTTTTTCTTTCAAAAGAACTCTTAATGTAACAAGTGTTGGAACCTCTGTCATCAGCCCAGTGACTTTGTAGTTATGATCTAACTCTTGGAAATTGTATTGACTGCCTCAATTTTGAACATATTCTAAGATGTTATTTTCAAATATTTTACTATCCTTGATATATTTGTTCAGGGTTCCTTTGAAACAGTTTGCTGCTGCTTCATCCCATTTCTGTCTTTTAAAATTTACTTTTTACCCTGTGATTCCCTTTGCTTGGTTAGGAAAGTAATGTTGCTTCATTCCTCCCACCCGCCTAGCTATGGGAGAGCCTTGGTCAGGTCCTGGGCTCTTCCAAGTAAATCCAACACAAAGGTTTTTAAATTTTGTCATAGCCCTTGTATGCTTCCTAACACAAATTATTAGTTGTGCAGGAAGATGACTTACATCAGTGCAATGACTGTCAGTCTCCACTGGTTTGGCCCTGAGGGACAGCTGTTTCTGTGTTTGAAAACTGAATGAAATTTTGAACATTCAGAAAATAACTAGATCAGTACCTGGTTGAACCTGCTAGGCCAAATAATGTCATCATCATGAATGGTGAATCTCTTCTTGTGGGGAGCCTGTGGGTTCACCATTCCAACTTTAACTCTATGAAAAGATTGATTTGGGAACGTGACCCAGTTGATAATATCAAATCCAGCTACTAATTCCCCATTTTGGTCAAAGGAAACATCTTCTCCAGCACTATTGTTGAATGAGACACTTCTCAGAAATGACTGGATCTAAATTAGCATAGGAAAGAGACAAATTCCATGAGATGAAGCAGCTTTCCTAACATGATCCAATGATATACTGAAGGCAATCCATTACATTTTAAATGGCATTTATAATAGAGATCCAATATGTTTTATTATAAGACATAACCATGTACATTGATGGTGCTATATAAATAAATAATAATAATAATAACCAAACTGTATTGAAATTTTCCACTCAAATAAGAGTACACATATCCTTCAATCCGATCTAAGTACAAGACTATCTGGTGGGTGGGGGGACGCTTGGTTTTATAACCGCAATGCATGAAGCCCTGCTAACAGGGGTACTCTGAAATTATGGTATTAGGGAGCAGAAGGCTGCTTCCCTCCTCTTCCCATTCATCATTTTTTTCTCCAACTGATGCTCAGATACACTCAACATTCTATGAAATCTACTGAGCATACTCAGTATCTTGTTATATTATTATTTTTATAGAATTTTAATGACTATCGTGTTTATGTAAACATAGGGGAGTCCTTTCATGTGCTGTAAAACTACAAATGTCTGTGTGAGGTCCTTTTTCATTAACATAATCATAGGGCTCATCTACACCAAACAGAATATTCCACTATGAAAGTAGTATGAAAGTAGTATATAAAAAGCGGGAGACACACTACTTCTTTATAGTAGTATTGAAGTGCATTGCAGGATCTACACTACTGCTTTATAGCAGTATTGAAGTGCACTTACAATTGTTGCGGCCCATGACACATCTACCACATGTGGAATATAAAACTATGAAAGTGGTGTGAGTGTGGTATATGGTATGTGTCATAGGCCCCAACAGTTGTCAGTGCTATTAAGCAGTAGTGTGGTGTCTGCCTTTTATGTACTTCTTTCATAGTGCAATATCTTGCTTGGTGTAGATGAATCCATAGTTAGAGGAATGCCCAACTTCTCCAGGCTACATAGAGAGAAAGATTTCTGTCCAGTCAAAGACCATTTGTTGCAACAATAGATACGGTGAAATCTTCTGCATCTGTCAGATGGGGACATTACCTGCCATGGCTGTTGATTCAAAAGGTCCCATTTTATGCCATCCACCATTCCTCTGTGTTTGAGTTTGGAGGAATGCATGGCATGCAAAGCATGTGCCACGGCATAGGCAGCATTGTAGACACTGTAACTATGGCCACTCATGCTCATTTCAAAAACCGACCCGGGAAGAGTCTCCAGCTTTTCCTCCCCAGTGCAGAATCCCCCAGCTTCCTTGTCTAAGGAAGGATGGGGTAAAGAACAGTTGAACGCCTCTTCCCAGAAAACCTTGATAAATCCATCTTCTTTTTCCAAGATTGGATTCCTCATCAGAAGGAATTCCTGGAATCCTAAAAGATCCTTTGAGTGAACTGCAAAAGATACAGCACCATGGATGAAATTTATGTCCCAATTCTTTTGAAAGGAAAATGAGGTGAAATCCACCTGGGCTGTCATAATCCAGACTTTGGCCTTCATTGACAATGGTATATCCTCCATTTCAGCGATCTTGGGTAGCGTTCTCATTGTTATCATGGTATGCACTTCACCATGCAAAATCACAATGTTGGCAGAGCTGGTCAATACACTGATGCTGATTTCAAAACCTTCCTCCAGCATTGCATCGTAGTCATTGGAAGATGTTAGTTTTGGAAATTTTTCTATAAAATCAAAGCAAATTCCATTCTTAGCAAATGTGGGAAGTACATTCTCTACAAATCTCTCTGAATTCTCATCCTCCTGAGACAAAACCCCTATCCACGTCCATCTGAAATGCAGCAGTAAATGCAGAATCCCATCATATTGATGATTTCCATCTGGGAACATCCAGCTGAAGAAAACATTTGGGATATTGTTATTCCTCATAGGAGAAGAGCCATAGGTGAGCTAAAGAGAATGAGAGAAGAAAACTGATATAACTCCATATGTTACCTCTTAATCAAGTAGTATATTAAACAGGAGGATTTAATATGTTCTTGTAATGGATATTCAGTGGTGCAGCTTTGGAGCTTTGGGAGGTGTGACTTCACAGCATCTTTGTCCCAGATGGCATTGAGATATAGGGCTCATCTACACACAGCAGGATATTGCACCATGAAAGTAGGCTGAAAGTGGTATATAAAAGGCAGCAGCCATACCACTGCTTTATAGCGGTATTGAAGTGCACTGCAAGACCTAAACTACTGCTTTATAGTGGTAATGAAGTGCTCTGACGACTGTTGGGGCTCATGTCACATCTACACCAAGCAGGATAGAACATTATGAAAGTGGAATGAAAGCGGTATATGGCATGTGTCAACGAGCCTTAACAGTTGTCAGTGCACTTCATTAACACTATACCTGTTGGTTTAACCTGATTGTGGTTTTAATTTTTGTGAACCGCCCAGAGAGCTTCGGCTATTGGGCAGTATAAAAATGTAATAAATAAATAAATAAATGAAATATAAAGCAGTAGTGTGGCTCCTGCCTTTTATATACCACTTTCATACTACTTTCTTTGTGCAAGGTCCTGCTTGGTATAGATGCGCCCATAGTCAGCAGAAGTGTATGGCAAACTTGCAGTGCATATGGGACTAGCTGGTGGATGATCCTTGCCATTGGGCTCTATACGATTTGCTAAAGCAGAAAGGAGTTGCACTGAAATGGTATCCATTACTGCATTGGGATGAACTGCAACCCTACTGCAGTAGCATTTCATGACTTCAAGGCTCAGATTGGCAAGCTCTCTCAAGCTGTGACCAACATGTGCTAGACCTCCAAGCTTAAAGTAATTTCTTTTCCTCTGTTTCCAGTCTCTGTATGAAGTCATCAGGGAGGTGAGTGACACTCCATCATCAGCTGCAGATGTGTGCCAGACTAGCCGCACACTTGGTGCATCGTCTATGGTGACACCAATCCTCAGCTTCCACCACCACCACCACTCTTCCTCCTCCTCTTCCTCCCACCACCAACCTGAACCTGTTTTTAAATTCAATTTTTCAGGCCCTGCAGTCAGTTCTCCACTCTATTTTATTACCTTCTGTTCCGTTTGTCACCGTTTGTTACTTTTTCAGTGACAGAAACAGTGGCCTACTGCCTACTGCAAAAGGGCCTTTCTTCCCAACATTTGCGCCAGAGTAGATCAGGGTTAATCAGCATCTCTCAGTTTAGACCTGGGTGCAATGACTTTTCTTTCTACGCTTTTTTTTTGGGGGGGGGGGAAGTGATTTTTTTTATATCAAACTTCTATCATGAGGCTAGGCAAGAGACTCTCCTTGCTTCCTGTCTGGAATTCTCTGCAATCTCATTATGCCCATTGGTTTAAAAGACAACCACCATAGTGACAACATTTAATATTTCTTCAGTGTATAAGTAAATACTTAAGCTCACCCTTAGTGTTTTTATATGTCCTAAGAAGCAGAACAATAAATACTTGAGCCTTTCCCCCTCTTTTTTTGGTGAGCATATTTGGTGTTGCAAGTACTCCATTCACCATGGTGCCACCTGATCTAAGAAGTTAATCCCTGTCAGGTGACTTTCCTTACTATAGCTCATTTCCAGCTCATTTACTGGGACTTGGCAGACCTCATGGGCTGGTGACATCCTGTCCGGTGAGAGGAAGGGAAATAGTGTGACCACAATCGTCTTTGCACTTTCCTTCCTGTAGCCTTTTCCACTGCCAATGTGCAGAAATCTTTAAACAAACAAACAAAAAGCCTTTGGCTACATACACTAAACAGGGCTTAACAATTTCTGGACCTTGGGTAATTCTATTTGGTAGTGTGGTGCTTGGCTTTTAGTTGTGCAGAGGGTAAATCCAAACAACTGCAAGTCCACAAATGGTTAAATTACACAGTGTAAGTGATAGTGAAGAAAGATTTCATTAGAAAATAGATACCCACGTTACAAAAAACGTCATCATCATCATCATCAACAACAACAATGGGTAAATAGAACAACAACCAGGGATAGACACACCCAGCTATCCTAAATAGACTGTGGGCGTTACTAGACGAGGCCTTAGCGCGCCTTCTGACCCGGTTTCCCTGCTGTGCGTCCAGAGGATGCACAGGGGAATCCGGCGGCAGGCCGCACTGAGGCCTCCTCCAATGTGCCATAAGCGAATGCGCTTATGGTGCGCCTTTTCCCCAGCTCCGGCCTCAGGCCGGAGCAGGGGAACATCTAGGGACTTCCGTGGCTTTTTGCGGCTCCTCGCTTACTTGCGAGGAGCCGCGAAAAGCCGCGGACGTGCCCATTGGCCCGGGGGGGGGAAGAGAGGGGAGGGCGAAGGATGGCAGAGTGGGTGGCAAGGGGGGAGGGGGGGTGCGATTGCGCCGCGCGCCGCCCGAGCAAGCAGCCGAGCGGCGCTTGCCCGAGCAATGCTGCCATGCCAGGCATTGCCCGGGCAAGCGCCGCTCGCCTGCTTGCTCGGGCGGCGCACGGCGTGATCGCACCCGCCCTGCCCCCTTGCCACCCACCCTGCCATCCTTCGCCCCCCCGTACAACCCCCCCCCAAAAAAACCACTCACCGTCTCTGGAGGCTTCGGGCCGCACCCGGCCCCTTTAAGCAAAAATAATAATAATGGTGGACGCCGCAGGGACGCGACGTCCCTGTGCGTCCGACGTGTGGGAGCCTGGAGGAGGCGCGCTAACGGTAGCGTGCCTTGGCCCCGCCTCCCTGCCGGTGTAAGCCGGCAGGTCTAGCAAGACCCCAAGTCCCAATTTTATACAGGTCCCTTATTCAAGCAATATCTCACTAGCTCTGGTCCAGATTTTTAAGTCATTTCTCCATTTCCAGCAGCTCTGAACCTTCATTTTCTCTACGATTCTAGCATTCTTTCCTTTTTCTTCCTCTCTGTTTCTTCTTTTGTCTGCTTCTTTCTGTCTTCTGATCTTTTACATTTCTGTCTTTGGCTCAGATCCTCGATACTTTCGTATTACCTGTGGCATCTTGTACAATGACAGGACAGCGGCCATGTGGAAACAGAATTCATAGTTAGGGCCCCCAATGACTGCTACTGGAATATTCTCAACATCACACTTGTAGTTCGGGATGAATCTGCCTCGTCTGGAGAGAAGTTCCAATGAGGCAAGATAGGTCCAGCTTGCACTGAAATCACCATTATAGATGTGGAAGCCCAGGCTGACGTTGGGTAACATCTGGGGCTTTTTATTGATCTCATTTATAGCAAATGCCAAGGCCAAAATGTGCTGGTAAAGATGCATAATAAGCCTGGAGGAAAAGCCATATACAGTACAACTTTTTCAGAACAAGCCATTCCCTTCAGTTCATTCCTATGTATATTCAATTATCAAAATGCCCAGCAGTTTAAGGCAAGAATCAAGGTTGTTTCATGTTGGCTCAAACTCCAGAAAGACAGGAAGTGGGAATCTAAGGCAGAGAATGGGGAAGACACAGTGTCTTGGAACATTCATGAAACAATGCCCCATGTTTTTCTGGTCCTGTGCTATCTTATGAATCCTTTGAGCCCTACTCTATTGCTAGAGGAATCCTGTGAGTTGTCCCATGACCTTTTGTTGCATAGATCCATATTAATAAGGTACATGCATATGAATGAGTACATATGTCGCTCTATGTTTGGAAGGACTTACTTCTGAGAATTACAAAATACTCTATCCCTTTCCCTTACTATCACTCTTCATCCGTGAAAGATGTGTAAAGCACAGTATTTCCTCAGCCTGCAAAATATTTTCCTGCCAACCCTCCCCCACTTTCAGATTTCTGACAGGAGCCCTGGGCTTTTTTGAAGTACTGCAGAGCATTAAAAAAAATTGTGATAGAAATGGAAACTGCACACACACACACAGAGCACAAATGATCACATCACAGTGATTAGGTAACCTCAAAAATGGTACCAAAGGAAGTTCATTATAAATTCTAAGAGGACCTCTAAAAATGAGGCAGGGAAAATGAATCAACACACACATATCTGTGTGAATTGATGAACCTATAAACCCACACAGAAGAATCAGGGCCTCACACTGATTTCAGGCTTCAGAAAATCAGCACATGGGCCTGCCTCAATCCCCATGTGAAATGGAAACAAACAAAGAAACAAAGAATCCAGGGATTCTTGCATGACCTTTACCCAACACACACACACACACACACACACACACACTTAAGAGCAATAATTGAGAGCCTTGTGCAAGGTTTCTGCTTTCAGAAAGATGGTGTGAAGAGATATTCAATCTGCTCCCCTGACTTGATTCCTCCCACCTTTTTTATTATTATTTTAAATATATCAGGACTCTAGAGTGGGGGATAAAGGGCAACATGGCTTTGATATCAATCTGTAGTTTACATTGCACCTTTTTGGCAATGTAAATTGGAGCCATGAGGCACCTGTTCCAGATTGGGACATTGCCCCCCTAATCCCCTGCCCCATGTTATGATCCTATTCTGAGTATTAAAGTGAATCCACACCTTAGAAAACCACACCCCATAGCTAAAGGAGTAGGCATTGCCCATGGAATACTGTGGGATTCCTCTGAAATCATTGGCATACTAGCAGCATTCTATCTTCAGTGAATATGCCCAATATATCTTTGCCAGTAGTTGCTGCTAGGGGTCGTGCAGAGTCCATTCCATCCCTGTTCTATGGATTATCAGGCTCTTTCCATTCCATCATCTGTCTATCGACAGAATCAGATTTTTTTTTTCAGATTTGTGAACATTTGCAAGTGTGCACATGTGCCAATTTCCCCAAAGTGCACAAATTCCCACCAAATGTGTATTTTCACACTATAGGAGGGAGCACATATTTTGGCTGTTAAAAAAATATATATTTATGCATTTTTCTACGATGAAATTTGTGCATAATTCCCAATGACTAGGGGAATGGTCTTCAAGTCCATAGACTCTGCCTGACAAGGAAAAAGCCATCCCAATGAAGGATCCATGGGTCAGATTCATAAAATCTTGCATTGCAGATTTCTTGGGCATCCCTATTGGTCTCCATTCACTTTAATTGTGCCAAAAAAACCTTAATACCTTTTCAACCACTTTTCAGATATGCACCAAACCAATGAAAGGCACATCTCCATGAAAGACATTCAAAGTGGAGGCCCAACATGGTGCCACAACTCCTGTCGCCGTGGTCTGTCATGATATGTTTGAAGAGGCTCTGCAACAGAACAGTCTGTTGTGATAATTTGCATCCGACAGTTAAGTTCATGTCTTGCTAGCTTGCAGTTTATCTTTTCCCCCTCTCTGTTAAAATATTTCCTAGCATGTACTTCAGCTGCATGTTCATGCCATTTGCCAGCAAAGTTCAGTTAAGTGACATGATATGGCTAATGGTACCAGGGTGTATCACTCAACCAAAGAAGACAGCAAAAGATTCACCTACTGTAGATCTCAACTTCTAACAGAATGCCCACACAAGTGGAGTAATGGGGAATTCCTTATTGCAGATGCTTACAATTTAAATAATAATGTGGCTGACCCAATTACTGTCTCATGAGGTAAGTGTTGACTGTTCTGTCCTATCAAAGCTAAATGATATTTCCAGAGACAGATAGTTTGCACATTTTTGTTTAATATTCACTGAAGTTTCCAAATCTAGCCAGGCACTTCAGAACTGCACCATTATTGCAGAAAGAGAGTGAGTGAGAGAGAGAGAGAGAGAGAGTTGCTGAATATAATTATTCTAATAAAAACATTGCATTACTGGGCTGAGGTTTACGACAGATAGAGCTCTTAAGAAAATACTCTCAGAAAACCAGCTCTTTTAAGTCATGTCGCAATAACATCGACACCTGAAACAACTGAGGATAAGTATTGCAGAGTTATGGAAAGCTAGTCTCAGACATGAAGAGTGGCTGGAATCTCAGGAATCATTATGATAGCTGCATAGCCAGGGAATTCTCACAATATGGATGGGAATCCTCACTGAAAGATGTTAGGGACGTGAGATTCTACCTAGACGTCAGAATTACTGAGAATAAAAGGGGTAGTAGTAGCTGAAACAAGTAGTAGCTAAAAGGGGTAGTAGTAGTAGTAGTAGCTGAAACAAGGCAATTGTAGGAATATATTCATTACAGTAGAATGATACTGTAATAGTGAAAACACCAATCTACTTACATATGATCATCAGAAAGATCCAGCAATGGACGGTTTTTAAAGGTTATGGCATTTGAAGATATAAAAATCTGAGACATAATGCCTGCAATGATGAGGTCCCCTGATTGATAATATTTGTGAAGAATAGAAAAAGGTTCTCCAGTGGAACAAGGAACAATGGGATGCTTGCTGAGCACCTGGGGCAGCAGAACTAGTGCCAGAAATAAGGCCATCTTGCAAAAACAGAACTTTGTTTTACACACACACACACAAATCACTTCCAGCATTACTATTCAAGTGTCCCTGAGTAGCAAAGCTTAATTGCTATGGCTTTACGTTCAACTGATCCAAAGTAAGAACTCTGAGGTGTACCAACACAGCAGTCAGAGCTTTGACTATGGACTAAGATTTAAATGGTCCTGGGTATATTAATAAAATGCTTCAGTCTTGGTTAATAGGTTTGCATCAGGCTACTGGAACTCCCTGAGAATGGGGAGAAGTAGTAAACATCATTACGTTTAATTTGATAATGATAGGAGAATTAATTACATATTCAGAATGGTATTTTTTGTGTGACATTGAATAAGAAAACATGATGATCATATCTCATCCCAAAAGATTGTACATAACATTAATATAATGCTTACAATACTTATAGAATTATAGAATAGTAGAGTTGGTAGAGGCCTAAAAGGCCATCAAGTCCAACCCCCACTCAATGCAGGAATCCACCCTAAAGCATACCTGAGAGATGGTTGTCCAGCTGGTTTTGAGTTGATGGTTGTCCACTTAAAACACAATCCTTTGCATGTTGAGACAGAAAATAATAATCCTACGATTAGCCATGGGTTGCTGGGGAATGCTGGCTTGGGATGGCTAGGAGTTGTAGGACTTTCCCCATACTGGCTGGGGAATGCTGAGAGCTGTAGATCTTTTGTTCTTTCTAAACCTGCATATGATCAGTGGAGGCTGGTGTCTCTAATTTCGGTGGATTTTGGATCCCTTCCAGGTTTTAGACAGAACCAGCCAAAACGCTAAAGGAGTTGCCCAATATTCTGAACCCTACAATTGGGTTCAGGACCTTGGATAGATCATTGAGGGGTTTGGCTGGTTCTTCAGAAAACCTAGAATGGAATCACAGCCCCACCAAAACCAGATTTGATATTTTAAGGTCTATTGTATGAACGTTTATAATTGTACAGTTCCCTACTTTTGTAAAATTATATCTTTTTAAAATTTCCTTTAGATTTCCTTGATGAAGGACTAGATTTAGTTTGAAATGCGTCGGCAGGAATAAATCCTTTCGGACATACAACTCCTAGTTCCACCCTAGTATCACCCTTTGCCTTTTGCCTTTTTTCTCTCTCTCTCACTCATACTGATTCTTCAGCATATTTTGAAAAATGCTCTACCTCTCTGCAAACTTTGCTTTTTTCTTTATCTCAACCTGATCCATTTCCATGGAACTTCCCCACACCCTTTTATTTTCAAAGAAATTTAAGGGGATCCATAGAAAGGATTGTTGCCAAATGTATCCATCTGTCATTTCCCTTGTGAAGCTCAGCAACAAGCTATGCAAACTAGGGATGTGCTCCGCTTCTAATCGGACCAGCGAATTAGAAGCGGAGCGGGGTGCTTCGCCTCCCCTTAAGGCGGAGGCGAAGAGGATTGGGGGGCCGGTGGAGCATGGCGAAGATGATCGAGATGAAGGCGGATCCTTCGCCTTGATCTGGAGCTCCGCTGGAAAGTTAAGTGGGGTTTACCGGGCCTTTCGCTGTCGCTGTTGCCCATGCGGCAACAGTGGCAGGGCCCGGTAAACCCGCCCTCCTCTCCCTTACCTGCCTCCGTCCGCAGTCCCTCAGCTTCTTCAATTGAGCCCGCAGTTCAACCAGTAAGTCTAGGCTGCACTTGCAGCCCAGACTTCCTGGCTGAACCACGGGCTCAATTGAAGAAGCCAACGGACCGCGGACAGAGGCAGGTAAGGCCCCCCTCCCCCTTGGTCCCTTACCAGGCTCTGCCACCATCGCCGCATGGGCGGCGACAGCAGCAGGGCCCAGTAAACCCCCAGCCCTCCTCTCCCGGCCTTACCTGGCACCACTCCCCTCCACTGTGGAGCTCCGATTCGGAGCCGGAGCTCCGCGGCAAAGAGGAGCGGAGTATGGGCAGAGCGGCGTGGAGCAGAGCGGGCCGATCCGAAATTTTCAGATCGTCCCGCGGGGCGGAGCGGGGGGTCCGTGCACACCCCTAATGAAAACTCCATTCATACAAACAAGTAACAAGAACCAAGAAGTAAACTTCTACTGAAGCGCTGCAGGCTTTTTTTGTGGGTGGTCTGTTCCCGGGTTCATCCCTGCCTGAACACTGGATGCCCTGTGTTGCACATAAATGAACAGGTTTGACCCCAGAACAATCCTGGGATAAACCTTAGGTCTAGCTACCACCTTAGTCTCTTCAGGATAAGTTTACAGGCTGTATGTTACTGGCATATAACTTTGAACTGGTTGGAACCCAGGAGAGGGCCTTCTCAGTGGCTGCCCCAGGGCTCTGGAACTCCCTTCCCTGGAAAATTAGACTATGGGCTCATCTACATGAAGCAGGATATTCCGTTAAAATTTTGTTTGAATTAAACAAAACCCACACATCCACCGGCCACCTGAGCTTTCTAAGTTCTCCTTTAAAACCAGACTCTCCAATTCTTGTCTGAGAGGCTTCATTCACAAGTATAGAAACATCAATGTACATTGTTCTTCACCAGATGTCTCAGATGTCTATATCTTCTCCTTTGGTCCTTAGGCGTCTTTGATTATTATGTTTCACCCTATACTCAGGGCTATTTCCTCCTGTTCCATATTTGTGGGCATTGCTAACTATGGATTCCCCAAACTCGTACCTCCCTCCAAATCCAAATCAAAGTTTTGTGCTAGTTTTGTGCCATGACTCAAAGTATGAAAATGACATATCTGTTTTAGCATTCAACTTTGGCGTAGTGTCTTAGGTGATATGACAAAGGCCTTAGCTAGACCTAAGGTTTATCCTGGGATCATCCTGGGGTCATCCTTGCCTGCTCCTGGGATATTCTATGTGTCATTTACATGAACAGGGATGACCCTGGGATGATCCCGGGATAAATCTTAGGTCTAGCTAAGGCCAAAGTTGGCTTTTGTGTGTGTTAACACTATGAACGTGGCATATAAAAAGCAAGAGCTACACTACTGCTTTATAGTGGTATTGAAGTGCACTGACAACTGTTGGGGCCCATTGACATATACCATATATCGCTTTCATACCACTATATCTTGTTTGGTGTGGCTCCTGCCTTTTATATACCACTTTCATTGTGCAACATCCTGCATGGTGTAGATGAGCCCTATGAAACCACATTTGATATATCAGGAAACAGTTATAGGTGGTGGTGGCACAAAACTTACACAAACCTTCATCCCATTCAGATGATTCAACGTGAACTAGGTGCTTCCCAGCTCCTGTTGGATTTCCCCCAGGATCAGTTTAAAACTGCCCTGCCACATTTCTATCTTTGCACAATAGTTTTTATTCAGTGTGAGATGAAGTTCCAACTTCATTGTGTAAACACGAAACCCAGGTGTTATATGGACAAAGAATTGATTTGCTGGTGTGGATAAAACTACTGAGCAAAAGTAGGAGGGTGCTGATTCTGCAGTTCCCATAGATCTGATTTACTTGTAATATGACTTCCATAAAAGAAGGAGAACAATGGAGCTCATTATTTTGTTACTTCTTCCAGAGGAATAAACTCTAAAGATATGGGATCAGCACTGAAAAGGGCCCATCCCAGTTTCACACCAATTTATTGGTTCATAATGGTAGAACAGAGAGCAGGGCCTCTTTAGCTGACATCTAGAATATGAAGTTTCATATGGCTGCAGGCTAGAGTGGCCATCCATCATGTTTTACAAAAATGAGTCCTCTATTTGAAGGGCTGACAGAGGACCATCCTCCATTTCAAGGCATTCTCATATTTAAGGTCTGTCCTTAAAGTTTACATGTCTTATGATTAATAAACGAAGTTGTAGAATAAGAGCTGTAGTAGGCAATGATATTCAGTGTAGCATATTAAATAGAAAAACTGAAGTTATCAGTTGAAACTTCTATACAAGTCATATCACTTGAGGGACAAGTTTGAGTAAGTAACTCCCACTTTCTGAATCTCACCTTATAAATCTATAACTCCATTACTTACAAAGAACAAACAAAACAACATGCTTTCTCCACTGGTGATTCTGAGGAAGCTCAAGGAAATGGGGTAAATTCCAGTGGGAAGAACTCCATCAATGTACCTGTGAAACATCAAGGATTTGCTAATGCATTTTGTCATTTTATCTGGACAAGACTGAGGAACTGATAACTAGTATTTGGACATTACAATGGTCTCAGCCACTTGTGGATAAAATTGAGAGTGCATTCCATAATTCTAAAAAATGGGCATAAAACCAGAGTTCAAATCTTGAGTAATATTTGAAAATTCTCATTGAAAAATAGAATCATAGAATCATAGAATAGTAGAGTTGGAAGGGGCCTATAAGGCCATGAAGTCCAAGCCCCTGCTCAATGCAGGAATCCACTCTAAAGCATCCCTGACAGACGGTTGTCCAGCTGCCTCTTGAATGCCTCTAGTGTGGGAGAGCCCACAACCTCCCTAGGTAACTGGTTCCATTGTTGTACTGCTCTAAAAGACAGGAAGTTTTTCCTGATGTCCAGCCAGAATCTGACTTCCTGTAACTTGAGCCCAATTTTTCTCTTTCCAACTGGGACAAAAATCCAGAACTGGGCAATTCTCTTCAAGCTCTCCCAAATGGCCTCCTCCTTGATAAATACTTATGGTAGAGGAAGGGATTATATCAAGGATGGCTTGGTGACTTCATTGCTTGCATGGGCATCATTTTTAAGGCACGGGCTCTGATTGTTACAATAACTCTCCAACATGGAATGGTCTCTTGCTCGTGCTAAGAATCATTCAAGAGTGGCCAAGTCTTACAGATCAAACATATGCTGATGGTGAAGTCCTCCACACCAAATGCCATGTTATATTTGCCCATTGAGAACATAGATTTGGGGAAAGAGCCAGGGAGAACAGAGCTATATTGTGTTATGTTTGATTTTGGGAGCAATGAAGGTATTATATTTTGAGGTATTATAAAACAGCCACAGGGCTTTGGGCTCAGTTTGCAATACCTTTGCTTTTTTCTGAAAGACAGGATATTTTTTTTCAAGTTCTGCTCCATATCAAGTAATCCCTAAAAACCAAAGACAATGAACACAAATGCAGCATCTCCAATTTGTAATTACATGCAACTGAATACAATGTGACTTCCATTGGTAAATTCTATGAGAGGAACAAGAGAAGACAACTAATAACCTGAAGCAATTCAAGAATAAATTATTTTCTGGTTAAGGTCCTTTCCTGTTCAGCTCTGGCTCCAGCAACTGAGAAAATGATCTGGAAGGCAGTATTTCTGGTTCCTTATTACATGTAGTTGGATACAGTTTGATAAAGGCAAATTATTTGAGATAAATACTAATTCTTTAATTGTGTCTGGTAATTAGCTGACCTCTGCTGTTCAACTCAGGCTTCAGCAAAATGACAAAACATTTAGGGAGGAAGATACAACCCAATAATCCAGCACTGGAAGCCAAGATAGAGAAGATCTCCACAGCCACCATATATTTACCTTTGGTACTCAAGTACGTGGGAACAAAGGACAGCCACACACTGCAGAAGACTAACATACTGAAAGTGATGAATTTGGCTTCATTGAAACTGTCTGGTAATTTTCTGGCTAGGAAAGCTATAATAAAGCTGACAGTAGCCAGAAAGCCCAAAAATCCCAAGACAAAGTAAAACATGAGAGTTGATCCTTCATTACATTGAAGTACAATTTCTTTTGTCATTGAGTGCATGTCAAAGTGAGGAAATGGGGGAGAGATTGCCAGCCAAATGCAACAAATCATGGCTTGAATGAGGGAGCATAACAAAACGATGTAGCTAGCCAGTTGTTTTCCCACCCATTTCCTCATCTTGGAGCCAGGTTTGGTGGCCATGAAAGCTAGAACCACAATGGTGGTTTTGGCCAATATGCAAGACACGGCCACTGAGAAGATCATGCCGAAAGCAGTTTGTCGAAGGAGGCATGGCAGCTTTTCCGGTTGTCCCATGAATAAGAAGACACAAAGGAAGGAGAGCAGGAGGGAGATGAGGAGAGTGTAGCTGAGGTTCCGGTTGTTGGCTTTGACAATGGGAGTCTCCTTGTGCTTCATGAAGATTCCCAGCACCAGGGCTGTTATGGAAGAAAACGAGAGAGCAGAAGCGGCTAAAATAATCCCCACAGGTTCTTCATAAGACAAAAAGGTTATTTCTTTTGGAACACAGCTGTCCTTGTCATTGTTTGGGTATTGATCCCCTGGGCATTCAAAACACTCAGCCATGTCTGAAAAAGAAGATATAGATATATTCTTTTTGCTACACATGGAAGCTGCATATTTGAAATTAAACATGAAGATTAGAAAGCTTTGACTGATGGTTTCTATGGCTCTAAAAGCCATGTCTGGACCATCTCAAATCATCAACAAATAGCCATATTCAACTGCAGGTCTTCAGCCCAATGGAAAAGGAAGCTAAAAAGACAGATCCTGTCTGTTGCTGCATATCACTAATGAGCAGTGAATCTCTAGTTATGCTCAAATTCTCCCCTGCATCACAACCCACAATGAAATTAGGTGATATATACAAGAGCAGTTGTATCTGAGTGGAAATGTGAGACAACATTATTTTGTTAGGAGGCATGGACAATTTGTAACACATTTAGATTGTTTTTCATATTCTACAGTCCATCAAAATTATGAAGAAATTTGCAAGGAAGGACCATGTTGTACATGCCTGCCAAGTCATTGTTATGGGTGAGGAGACAACCCCAGTCCTGCATAAAAACTTTGCTTAACACCCAAGAATTTAAACTCACATTTTTGAGAGCTAAGCACTCAAACCCTTCGTCTGCAGAGTCAAATATGTCGGCTTCTCTTTCTCCGACATTTGATTTAAACCACCACAAAAACTAAACTTCTTTCCATTGAATTTATAATGAAATTTGTGAATTTCAGAAACTTCTTATCCAGAAAGCAGACCAAATTCATCACTACTTAACATCCATTTGCAAACAATTTATACAACATTAAAATGCCTGGGGTACACATAGTGGGGGGTTTAATATATACTTAATGAATATTGCAGAACCTATCTCCTACCCTTCTGGTCTGAAATCTTCGCTTCTGGACATTCCTGGCAATCATAACAGCAAAATGGCTCCCCTTCCCTTTTTTTCTTACTATAACCCAAATGGCAATTCTCGTTACACACAGAGAGAGGTTGTGCCTGTCCATATATGAAAGAGAAGAATAGTTTGGGAGTTGGCATATATACAAAGCAACACATACAAACTACTTTGATGTTGCTATGTCATAGTGGCTCTGTCTGTACAGAGAACTTCCTATGTAACAAATGTCAATACTAGTTGCAGTATAAGAACTAGGGGTGTGCACGGACCCCCCGCTCCGCTTCACTTGCAGATCCGCCATTTTCCGGATCGGGCCGCTCCGCCCCGCCCCCACTCCGCCCACTTCCGCTCCGCTCCGCCCGGAGCTCCGGATCCGGATCCGGAGCTCCGTTTCCCCCCCCCCATAGGCTTGCATTGAAAGCTAAAAAATTATACAACTTTTTTCTGTTCAAGTTAGAAACCTCATGTTTGGCACCATGACACCTCATGGGGATATACACACGCATGCCAAGTTTCAAAGCAATCCCATCATCCCCTGATTTTTGGCGAATTTTTGAAAATCGGGCACCCCACACACAACATCCCTGCGAGGTGGGCAGGGGAGGAGGGAGGGAAGGCAGGCAGGCATGCAGCTGGCATTTCTGGGGGCATAAGGAAGTGAGCCAAGGATAAGCCAGTAATGCATATAAAATGGAATAAATCAATCAATAAACAAAGGAGGGGTGGAATTAAAAGCAGCAGTGTTGCTCAATAAACAGCAAGAAGAATTTTTTAAAAAAGGCTATATCTGTCTTTTACCAGCAATAGGGGGACGTACCCGGGGGAGGGGGAAGTAGCTGCCAGTTCAAGACACTGACAGCCACCAACAGCTCCGAGAAGAAGTAAAACGCTCACTTCGACTCAGAACAGGCATTGCTCCACCACTGAAAAGTGACCATTCACTTCAACTCATGATAGGCATTGCTCCACCGTTTTACTCTCTTTGGAAGGCTCTATGGCCTTCCAGTGCAGGAGAGAGTGGGGGCACGTCCACAATGAGATGCCCTAGGGGAGCTCATCCCCTTGCACCACATCGATTCAGTTGTTCACCAAGGTTAGGGTGGGGAGCAGTGCTGTGTTTCTATCTCTTATTCTTGGCTTAGTATATGATTTCAGGTTGTGTTTGTGCATTTGGTGGGGCTACTGTGTTAAAAAACACGGGGAAAAGCCCGTTCAGATGAAGAAAGAGAAGTTTCCCAGAATCCCAAGTTACCTGTTTTGCCTATGCCCTCCTCCAACTTTGGGATCATCATGACCGGGAGCTGACTCTGCCCCTCAGCCCTTTGAAAAAGGTATTTTTCCCGCCGATTTTTTAAAAACTTCTAGCCCGCGACCCGTACGATGCAGAAAGTTGAGAGTGGTCTCAAAATGACCCCCATCCATGACTCTCTGTGCACAAGAATTTTCAGAATGATAGCTTAAAACCCCCCCCAGTTATCCCCGATTCTTTCCCTCAATGCAATCCTATGGGCGAAAAGCTGAAAACGCAGTTTGAGCCGTGCGGTTGACCCGATTTTCACAAAAACATTGCACGTGAACCACAGCACGCAGAAAGTTGAGAGTAGTCTCAAAATGACCCCCATCCACGACTCTCTGTGCACAAGAATTTTCAGAACGATAGCTTAACCCCCCCCCCAGTTATCCCCGATTCTTTCCCTCAATGCAATCCTATGGGCGAAAAGCCGAAACGCAGTTTGAGCCGCGCGGTTGACCCGATTTTCAAAAAAATATAGCACGCGACACGGACAACGCAGAGAGGTGAGAGTGGTCTCAAAATGACCCCCATCCACGACTCTCTGAGCACAAGAATTTCCAGAGCGATAGCTTCAAAAACAACGTAGTTATGCGCGATTATTTGCCGCAATGCAATCCTATGGCGAAATGTTTTCAAGATGGCGACCGGAGCGCTCCGCCTGAACTCGGAGCTCCGAAAAATGGTCGCTTCTCTTCGCCTTGCTTCTAGGGGGTCCACGGTCCGCTCCTACTCCGCCTCTGGGTAAGGCGGAGCAGGCCAATCCGCTACTGCTTCTACGCTCCTAATCGGAGCGGAGCACATCCCTAATAAGAACCTCTGCCATTACATTAAATTGTGAATAGAGGGAGAAGCAAGGAAATGATGACATGGACACCAGAGCTTAGGAATAACTAGGGCCTCTTTTATTTAAATGAGGTAACTTACCCCTTCCTGAATCTGCATGTGAGAGTGCAGGAATCCAAGCTTCCTGTCTCCAGGCAACCACCCTGAATAACGGGTGAGCCACTTGGCCAAGCCAGGAGTCGGATAAAACCTGGCTCCTTTCTTAAGCTACACGTGAGTGCTCAGGGAAGACCTCGCTGTGTCACTCCCACCTGGAGCCACATAACTAGGGTGACCATATGAAAAGGAGGACAGGGCTCCTGTATCTTTAACAGTTGTACAGCAAAGGGAATTCCAGCAGGTGTCCTTTGTATACACACAGCACCTGGTGAAATTCCCTCTTCATCACAACAGTTAAAGCTGTAGCAGCCCTGCCTAGCGTGACCAGATACAAAAGAGGGCAGGGCTCCTGCAGCTTGAACTGTTGTGATGAAGAGGTGCTGCATGCATACAAATGACATCTGCTGAAATTCCTTTTTCTATGTAACTGTTAAAGATACAGGAGGCCTGTCCTCCTTTCCATATAGTCACCCTACACATAACCCCAAGTAAGTGAGACAGTGAGGTTCCCAAAGGCAAGCGATATCCTAGGTTGAGAGCCACGCACCGCCTGATGACCAGGCCTCTGAACCTGACAATCATCATAAGGTGCCCAACGAGTGCTCACCAACCTCATCTGATATCCCAAGATCCCCACACAACCCTACCAACAAATCAACCTATTTACTAGGGGTGTGCACGGACCCCCCGCTCTGCTTCTCTTCCAGATCCGTGATTTGCGGATTGGGCCACTTCGCTCCGCCCCCGCTCCGCCTATGTCCGCTCCGTTCCGCTGCGGAGTTCCGTTTCCCCCCATAGGCTTGCATTAAGCTAAAAAAGTATACAACTTTTTTTCTGTTAAAGTTAGAAACCTCAAGTTTGGCACCATGACACCTCATGGATGTATACACACACATGCCAAGACTCAAGGCAATCCCATCATCCCCTGATTTTTGGGGAATTTATGAAAATCGGGCACCCCATTCATACCCCTTTCGATAGCTCCGTCAATTTGCACGTTAGAAACCTCAAACTCGCCACCATGATAGCTTATCCAGGGATACACATGCACGCCAAGTCCTACCATCTTCACAGGCACGCTTGGCGGGAACATGGGAGAGGGCTTTCTCGGTGGCTGCTCCAGTGCTCTGGAACTCTCTTCCCGGGGAAGCTAGGCTGGCTCCCTCCTTGATGGGCTTTCAGAAGCAGGCTAAAACTTGTTTGTTCCAGCAGGCGTTTGGAGAGTAATTTGGTCCTCCATCTTTTAATGACTTATAATTTTGTTTTGTAAGGATCCTCCTCTTCCTCCTCCTCCTCCTCCTCCTCCTCCTCCTCCTCTCCTTTTCCTCCTCCTCCTCCAACCTACTATATGTTATCCAAATACCCAGGCAACAATGGGAATAGCAGCTAATATACATAATGGCAGACTTGTTGGATTTATTTCAGTATCAGAGAAATTGAGATTTCACTACTTCCCATACGTTTTCTGCAATTGCACTCAAAAGCTGTTTTAGCTTCACTTTAACACCTGTATTTTTTCGATCACAAAGTAATGGCTTCTTAAAGAGACGTTTGAGATCAGTGCAACAACCATGTATTTCCGTCATTGACCCCAAGAGAGTAAGATGGCTCTGTGTTTGGAAAGTGAATGGTGATGAAATATCTGTGTTCATGCTGCCCTGAAGAACCCCTTCCTATTTCTTGGAGCATTCTCATTAAACTGGATGAGAAATAATTTCAGGAATAAAATTGAAAGCAGAGGGACATTTCTGTGACATGGGTGAAGTGCAGACGTCGTACACTTAGTTCAGTTGCAAAGTAGTCAAGGGATGTGTGAAAGTCTCCTGTCATTTATTCTGCAATCCTCTGTCTAGTAGTGCACCTGCAATGTGCCCAGGCTTTAATTAAGCCCCATGAAGATCATGAACTGATTCCTCCCATGTAGCTTTTTAGATCAGGAAGTGAAAGCATCTGGGGGAGACTACAGAGCAACAAGAAGCTGTAAGGGAAAAGGGTAACCCACACAGCACTTTTGGCTACCTCTCAGTGAAAATGTAAGCCCAGAAGCATGGGCAGAAGTGACTCTAAAGGATTTCTAAACTCCCCTGAAAAGGAGGCAGAAAAACTGAAGCCCCTTCAAGAGGGGAAGAAGTCTTTTCAGAAATTTGGAAGAGATTGTTGCACAAAACTACTTTGGATACAATGTGAAATGGAACGTACCTGGTTGAACCTGCTGGGCCAAGTAATGCCATCATTATGAATGGTGAATCTCTTCTCGGGGGGAGCCTGCGGGTTCATCATTCCAACATTGATTCTATGAAATGTCTCATTTGGGAATGTGACCCAGTTGTTAATATCAAATCCAGCTACAAATCTCCCATTTTGGTCAAAGGAAACCACTTCCCCAACACTATTGTTAAATGAAACACTTCTCAGAAAGTGGTGGATCTAAATTGGTAGCGGAAGAAGCAATAGCATCAGATTAAACTGCAATTGAACATTATACAACAGTGTAGTGATGGGAGTCCATAGCCCATTGCAATGTATATTTCATTTATGTTTAAGATTCAATAGGTTCTTATCATGGGATAATAACAAACTATGTTAAACTTTTCCAATCTAATAACAACACATGTATCATTCAATTTCATGAATCATTCAATGCTATCTAAACTCATCAGTGTCTGATGGGAGGCTTGCTGGATTCATCTTATGAAGCAGTGCTAATTGTAATGTCACAAAACTATGATGTTAGGGGTTATGTGGGGGGGGATGGGAGAAATTCCCTCTTCCACTTTTGATCATCTGTCTTGAACTGATGCTCAATTACGCTCAACAGCACACTCCGCAGCTCCTAGAAACTACTGATCATGTTCAGTGCTTGGTATTTGCTTTTTTTAAAGTAATGATTTGAATATGTCTATAACTCAGGGAATCTCTTTAACATGCAGAATGCTGCATCATTTTAACAGCATTAAACAATGTTAAGTTTGTTTTTAATGGACCCCAGAATTGTTGTTTTTAAAGGGATACTGTTGTTTTTATACTGTTTTTATGTCTTTTAAATTTTTGTATACTTTTAATGTTTACTATTTTTAATTGTTGTAAACCGCCCAGAGAGCTTCAGCTATGGGGCGGTATATAAATGTAAATAAATAAATAAATAAATAAATTTCTGCAAGGCCTTGTTAACTGGCACATGGATACTTACATTATTGTCCAACATCTCCACTGTTCATAGACAGCAAGTTTTATATGCAGTGAAGACCTATTGTTGCACCTATAGATATGGTGAAATCTTCTACATCACTCATAGTAGGACATTACCTGCCATAGCTGCTGATTCAGAAGTTTCCATCTTGTGCTAGCCATGATTCCTCTGTATTTGAGTTTAGATGAATGCATGGCATGCAAAGCATGTGCTACAGCATAGATAGCATTGTAGATGCTGTAACTATGGCCAGTCATTTTCATTTCAAGAACAGATCCAGGAAGAGTCTCCAGCTTTTCCTCTCCAGTGCAGAATTCTCTGTCTTTCTTGTCTAAAGAAGGATGGTGGAAAGAACAGTCAAATGCCTTTTCCCAGAAAGCTCCCAGAAAACCATCTTCTTTTACCAAGGCAGGGCTTCTCCTTTGAAGGAAGTCTTGAAATCCTAGAAGATCCTTTGAGTGAATTGCAAAGGCTATAGCACCATTGATGAAATTTATGTCCCAGTTCCTTTGGAAGGAAAATGATGTGAAATCTATCTGAGCTGTCAGAATCCATACTTTTACCATCATTGACAATGATATATCTTCTGTTTCTGCAACTTTGGGCAGCATTCTCATTGCCATCATGGTATGAACTTCACCATGCACAATCACAACATTAGCAGAACTTGCCAAAACAATGAGGCATGTTTCAAAACCTTCCTCCACCATTTCAGCAAAGTCACTGGAAGAGGTTATTTTGGGGAATCTTTCGATAAAATCAACGCAAATTCCACTCCGGTAAAATGTGGGAAGAACATTTTGTACAAATGTCTCTGAATTATCATCACTTTGAGAAACCACCCCTATCCATGACCATTTGAAATGTAAGAGTAACTGGAGAATCCCATCATATTGATTAGCTCCATCTGGGAACATCCAGTGGAAGTAATCTGTTTGGATATTGCTATTCCTCATAGGAGAAGAGCCATAGGTGATCTAAAGGTGAAATGAGAAAGAGAGGATCAATACTGATGTCAATAATATTTCATTCTCTGTGAAATTGGGATTGGATCCTTTACACATATTCACCCACACCGACATCTTTTTCTTCTGGTTGTTTTTTTTTTTTGTATTTTGTATTTACCATTACATAACCAGTAGATGAAGTTGTGGTTTTGCAGAATTTTTTGGTTACACTAAGGGCTCATCTACACGAAGCAGGATATCCCACGATGAAAGTGGTATATAAAAGGCAAGAGACACACCAAGCAGCATATAGCATTATGAAAGTGGTATATAGTATGGCCTTAGCTAGACCTAAGGTTTATCCTGGGATTGTCCCAGGGTCATCCCTTTTCATGTAAATGACACACGGGATTTCCTGGGAGCAGGCAGAGATGATCCCAGGACAAACCTTAGGTCTAGCTAAGGCCTCCATCTCTATAGGCTCCAGCAGTTGTCAGTGCACTTCAATACTGCTATAAAGCAGTAGTGTGGCTCCTGCCTTTTATATACTGCTTTCATACCACTTTCATAGTGGAATATCCTGCTTGGTGTAGATGAGCCCTAAGGTTTCATTCTGCCATTTTGAGATAATAGCAGTATTGTCTCAATTTTTTTTTAAAAAAAGCTACAAAAGCAGTTGTAAGATACAGAAGACGCAATAAAGTGTAAAGCACCCCCAAACTGCAATAAGTGAGACATAACAATAACTATCTCATATAGAATGGTTTGATAACTACATCAGGAGTTACTGCAAGCCTAGTGCAGATGGTACCAGATGACTTTTCACATTGGTGAAGCTTCCCTGGTGGGATCAATCATCAGCTTCCTTCAATCTCTTCCCTTCTCCACCTCCTCTTCTTTCTTCACCTCTCCCTCCCCTTGCCTCCACCACCACCACAAATCAATCACTTTCTGCCTCATCCTCTTACCATTCAGAGGACACGCTTCTTCTTAAATTTGATTTTCCTTACTTTTTGTCCTGTCTATTTCTTTATCTCTCTGGGTTTTTTTTTCTTTCCTCTGCCCCTCTGCTTTTCCGCCTTTGGCTTAGACACTCCATGCACACATCTTACCTGTGGCATCTTGTACAAAGACAGAATTGTTGCCATGTAGAAACAGAATTCATAGTTAGGTCCCCCAATGACTGCTACAGGGATATTCTCAACATCACATTTGTAGTTTGGGATAAATCTGCCTCGTCTGGAGATAAGTTCCAATGAGGCAAGATAGGTCCCTCTTGCACTGAAATGCCCATTATACATGTGGAAGCCCAGGCTGACATTGGGTAAGATTTGGGTGTTTTCATTGATGTACTTTATAGCAAATGCGAAAGCCACGATGTGCTGGTAGAGCTGTGTCATTAGCCTGCGAGGAAAGCCACATTTAGAATAACAGTTCATCTTATTCAGGCAATTAATTTCTGTGCATTCCTCTATTGATTCAATTATCAAAAAGCCTGCCAATGTAAGGCCAGAGTTAAGGATATCTTATGTTCACTCAAGCTCCACAAAGACAGGAAATTGGAAATGAAGGCCTTCACTCAAGCCTTCACTGATGAGCCACAGGATCAGTGATGATTTTGTGCAATGTCATAAACCTACTCTCTATGCACCCACATTTTTTCTTGGTGTTTCATGCCCAAATCCAGATGGGCAGGATGCCATGCCTTAGGATCAGCAAACATTTCCCCACATTCTTCTGGTCCTTTGTTGTCGTATGAAGCATCTCAGGCTTACTTCATTGCTAGAAGAATCCGCCTGTGAGTTGACCAAAGTCTGTTCGTTGCTTACATCTTTATAAGATGGGTACATCCGTATGAATGTACAGATCTGTATCTATATATCCAGAAAGTATTATGTCTGAGTAACCTTTCACAACATTCCAGGATACAATTTTCCCTTCCCTTCACTTTGTTGATGCAGAGCTCCACTGCTGGTGGTGGAAATTTCTACTCCAGCCTTCTCCAACCAGGTGCCCTCCAAATCTATTGGATGGATCTCCCCCTGCATACACACACACTGCACTGGAAGACCAGCCAGCCAATAGGAGTAATAGTTTAACTGAAATAAAGAGCCTGCCTGACTCAGGTGTAGAAGCTAACTCACTCATGATGTCAGCCAGGCCATCAGCACTTTCACTGTGGATGATTGACTTCTATGAGTCTGAGCAGAAACACACTCTCACACTATTTCTCCCCCCTCCCAACATGGCCAGAAACAGCAGCCAGTTAATGATTCCCACTGCCCACAGTGTAAATTAATGATTCTTACACTGTGATTGTAAGCGAACATGATCATGGACAGTGCTATGGCAATTCCTAATTGGTTAGCCACAGATGTCAATACCAAAGCTACCCCTTCCCCCACTCAGCCTCTTCTAAACTCTCTCTCTCTCACACACACACACAGAGCACTGATGCCTGAAAAAAAGTTGGATAATTTTGGAGATGTTGGAAGGCCTGATTGGACATGTCTCTGCTCTGATATTAATCGATGGGTTTGAAAGCGACCAATCTCTGCTCTGGAAGATTGAATGCCCTGCAAATGTTCATGGTTACCAGATAATTCTGGGGTGGAGAGCACACCCCATATACATGAAGGAATGTTTAATTGTGGTTTGCAAGCCTGACCAGTCATTTCAGAAATGTACCCTTAATGCAAATACATGCATACATACTTATGTCTGTCACTCTTTCAGTTTTTACAGAGGAAATAAAAATAATGGGAAAAACTGTGGTATATTAGAATTGCTGTCTAGCCAGGAAATTCTTAAATATGGATGAGGCATCTCACAGAAAGGGGCTAAGGAGATGGGACTCCATCTATATGAGAAGACATAAGAATTACTCATGATAAAAAGGACAGTAGTAGTAGTAGTAGTAGTAGTAGTAGTAGTAGAAATATGGCAACTGTGAGAATATATTCATTACAGTTTATCATAGAAAATGCCAAACTACTTACATATGATCGTCAGAAAGCTCCAGCGATGGACGTTTTTCAAAGGTTATAGTATTTGAAAATATAAAGACCTGAGACATAATGCCACCAATGATGAGGTCCCCAGATTGATAATATTTGTGAATAATTGGAACAGGGTGTCCGATGGAACAATGAACATTTGGATGCTTGCCTAACATCAGGGGCAGTAGCACTAATACCACAAATATGACAATCTTGCAAAAAGAGGACTTCATTTTAGACAACCATTTATCTTTTTCAACACTGTTACTCAAGGATCCCTGAGTAAGAACGCTTCATTGTAATGGCCACACGCTCAGTTGATGCAAATTCAGAACTGGCAGAGTCCTTTCTGCATAGTGACTAAGCTCTGAATGGCAATGGGGATATTAGTGAAATGTTTCTATCTTTGCTAATAGTTTGGCAATTGGCACTCCCAGGGGATGGAGAACAGTAGTAGATGTAATTATGACTAATTTGATAATAACGGGGGAGTTAATCACATATTTAGAATGGTTGGTTTTCTGCAAGATGCGAAAACAAAAAATGATGATGACATCTGAGCCAAAGATTGATATGGTCCCTCTCCAGAAAGCTGAACTCTAAGAGCCAAGCTACATGTTTCACTGATGGTGTAGTTTACAGCTGAATGTTAGGGTTTACCCCTTTCTTTACTCAAGTGTAACCATGTATGGGTTCAATTCTGGTTGGGACCATGGTACACCAGATGGGTAGATTACCCCCCCACTCACCCACCCACCCACCCACAGATTAATCCACAATGGAATGACATCAACTTCCTGTGAATCTGACCCACAAAAAACTCAGAGGACTGGATTTTTCGAGTTTTGCAGAATCTGCCAACTTGTGGACCTTTAAAAAAAAAACACCAAAGTTTCTGGACTTGTACAAATTTGGTAATACAAAAATATGGAATTTGATGTAAAATACATTCATGCATGCATCAGGTAATAAAAGCACAAACAAAATTCTATATATTTCTGTTCTGTGTAGCAATATTTTTTGTGTGCCCTCTGCTTATTGATTTTTATGGTGAGCTAAGAAAAAATGGTAAAATGTAATATACAAGTGAAAGCTCCATAAATGGTGGCGGATTAATTGCATACACTCCAATTCTTCCACATTGTCTGAGAGTCTTAAGTCATAAGTATAGAAACATTAAGACATGGGCCACAGCTAGACTTAAGGTTTATCCTGGGATCATCCAGGGTTCACCCCTGCCTGAGCACTGGATCCCCTGTGTGTCACCTAGATGAACAGGTTTGACCCCTGGATGATCCAGGGATAAACCTTAGGTCTAGCTATGGCCATGGTGTCCCTCACCGGATGTCACAGAGGTGTACATCTTCTGCTGTGCTCCTTAAGGCCTCTTTGCCTGGTTTTTATGTTTCACCACATTCTTGGGGCTATTTCCTCCCTGTCCATACTTGTGGGCTCTGCTAATTATGGACGCTTCAAACTTGTACCTCCTCCAAACCCAAGTCAAAGGTTTGTGCTAGTTTTGTGCCATGACTCAAAATGTAAAAATGACCAACCCTTGGTATGAGATGCAGAATAATAATAATAATAGCAACAACAACCACCACTTGCACATTCTCAGATTTCCATAAAACCTCTGCCAAACTATTGTGCTAAGTTTTTTGTTTTGTTATGGTTGTTGTTGTTGTTGTTGTTGTGTTTTTGCTCTTTTGTGTGAAAAGGCCCAAGTTTTGTGCTGCCACAAAAGTGGGGGGAAGACATGGCCTTCATGTGGAGGACTTCACCAACAGCATATGTTGGATCCATAAGCCTTGGCCACACTTGAATTATTCTTAGGCCTTAGCTAGATCTAAGGTTTATCCCAGGGTCATCCCAGGGTCATCCCTGCCTGCTCCCGGGATATCCTGTGTGTCATTTACATGAACAGGGATGACCTTGGGATGATCCCAGGATAAACCTTAGGTCTAGCTAAGGGCTCTGCTATAAAATATAATATACCAATGAAAGTGCCATAAATTGTGGAGGATTTGTTTTCATTTCCCCCCCCCCCAAAAGGGGAGAACATCTGAACCCAGCAATGAAAGGATGAATTAGTAGATGATGCCTGGAATTCTGCAAAACATAGATGGGTTTTATAAAACAATACCCACACATCCACAGGCCACCCAATCTATGTAAGTTCTCCTTTAAAACCAGGCACTCCAATTCTTTCACCTTGTCTGCGAGGCTTCAGTCACAAGAATAGAAACATCAGGGCCAGATCTACACTAAGCAGGATATGACACTTTGAAAATGTTTTGAAAACTGTTTATGGAGTGCGTCCTGGACCTCAACAGTTGTCACTACTGTTATACTGTCCTTTTCCAACTTCATTGGCTGCCAGTCCAGGTCCGGGCCCGATTCAAAGTGCTGGTATTAACATTTAAAGCCCTAAACAGCTTGGGGCCAGGTTATCTGAACAACGCCTCCTCCCATATATACCTGCCCGGACCCTAAGGTCATCCTCAGGGGTCCTTCTCCATGAGCCTCTGCCAAAGGAAGTGAGGCAGGTGGCTACCAGGAGGAGGGCCTTCTCTGCTGTGGCACCCCAGCTGTGGAATGAGCTCCCTAAGAAGATTCGCTTGGCACCTACATTATATGCTTTTAGACGCCAGGTGAAGACCTTTTTATTCTCCCAACATTTTAACTGTCTATAAATAAATTTTAACATGGTGTTTGAAATTTGTAATTTTGCATTGCTGCTTTTTTTATCTGGTTGAGCTTTTATATTGTACTTTATATTATGGTTTTATACTGTTGTTTTATACTTTGAATGTTTTTAATTTTTGTGAACCGCCCAGAGAGCTCCGGCTATTGGGCGGTATAGAAATGTAATTAATAAATAAAATAAATAAAAATAAATAAATAAATAAATAAACCATTTAAAAACAGTAGTTTAGATCCTGCCCAGGACTCATGGGGGCCAAGACACATCCAATATTCCATTTTCAAACTAGTTTCATAGTGTTATATCCTGCTTGGAGTAGATGTGTCATGGGCCTCAACAGTTGTTAGTGCACTTCAATAACAATATAAAGCAGTAGTGTAGATCCTGCAATGGACTCTGATTGTTACAATAACTCTCCAACATGAAATCATCTCTTGTTCATGTTAAGAATAATTCAAGAGTGATCAAGACTTATGGATCCAACATATGCTGTTGCTGAAGTCCTCCACACCAATGGCTGTGCCATTTTCAGCCTTGATGGCATCGTTTTTTTGGGAAGAGCCAGGTAGATCAGAATAATGTTATACTATGCTTGATTTTAGGAGCAATAGCACTCTTTTGAGGTTTCTTTGCAAAGCTTGGGACTCAGTTTGCAATACCTTCACTTTTTTCTGAATGGAAGAATTATATTTTTTTCAATTTCTACAACATCTAAATTAATCCCTAAAAACTAAGACAATGATCAAGTACACAGCATTTCTAATTTGTAATTACATGCAGCTGAATAAAATGTGTTCTCAGTAGGGAAATTCTATGAGAGGAACACGTGAAGACAGCTAATAACCAGAAGTACTTCAAGAATGAATTCTTTTCTGGTTAAGATTGAGCTCTGCTGAGCAATGGCTCCAGCAACTTGAGACAATGATCTGGAAGCAGTACAATGTGATACATTTATCTCATACAATTTATATGTGATAAACACAAATTCTTTAATGATGTCTGGTAATTAGCTGACCTCTGCTGTTCAACTCAGGCTTCAGCAAAATGACAAAACATTTGGGGAGGAAGATACAACCCAATAATCCAGCACTGGAAGTCAAGATAGAGAAGATCTCCACAGCCACCATATATTTCCCTTTGGTACTCAAGTATGTGGGAACAAAGGACAGCCATACACTGCAGAAGACTAACATACTGAAGGTGATAAATTTGGCTTCATTGAAACTGTCTGGTAATTTTCTGGCTAGGAAAGCTATAATAAAGCTAACAGTAGCCAGAAAGCCCAGAAAGCCCAAGGCAAAGTAAAACATGAGATTTGATCCTTCATTACATTGAAGTACAATTTCTTTAGTCATTGAGTGCATGTCAAACTGAGGAAATGGGGGAGAGATTGCCAGCCACATGCAACAAATCATGGCTTGAATGAGAGAGCATAGAAGAACGATGTAGCTAGCCAATTGTTTTCCTACCCATTTCCTCATCTTGGAGCCAGGTTTGGTGGCCATGAAAGCTAGAACCACAATGGTGGTTTTGGCCAATATGCAAGACACGGCCACTGAAAAGATCATGCCGAAAGCAGTTTGTCGAAGGAGGCATGGCAGCTTTTCCGGTTGCCCAATGAATAAAAAGACACAAAGGAAGGAGAACAGGAGGGAGATGAGCAGAGTGTAGCTGAGGTTCCGGTTGTTTGCTTTGACAATGGGAGTCTCCTTGTGCTTCATGAAGATTCCCAGCACCAGGGCTGTTACTGAAGAAAAGGAGAGAGCAAAAGTGGCTAAAATAATCCCCAGAGGTTCTTCATAAGACAAAAAGGTTACTTCTTTTGGAACACAGCTGTCCTTGTTATTGTTTGGGTATTGATCCCCTGGGCAATCGAAACACTCAGCCATGTCTGAAAAAGAAAATATAGATGTATTCTTTTTCCTGCACATGGTGGCTGCATATTTCAAATTAAACATAAGAATTAGAAAGCCTGGAATGATGGCTTCTATGGCTCTGAAAGCCATGTCTGAACAGTTCTCATGTCATTAATTTAACAAATAGCCATATTCAACTAGGGCTGTGCATGGACCCCACGATCCACTTCTCTTCCAGATTTGCAACTTCCAGATCGGGTCCACTCTGCTCTGCAGCAATCCACCTATGGTCTGCTTCGTCTTGCTGTGGAGATCCAGATCCGGATCGGAGCTCCGTTCCTCCCCCCCCCATAGACTTGCATTGAAATCCAAATGCCTATACCTTTTTTTGTTAATGTTAGAAACCTCAAAATTGGCACCATGAGACCTTATCCATTTATACATATTCATGCCAAGCCTCAAGCAAATCCAAGCATCCCCTAATTTTGGGGGAATTTTTGGAAATCCAACACCCCATTTTCAGAAATGGGATTTACTCTGACATTTTTACAGATACAAACTTGACAGTAGGCACCCTCACAGATGCCATCTAGATCCACATTCATGGCAAGCTTCAAGCAAATCCCATTATCCCCTGATTTTTGGCAATTTTTTCCATTTTAGCACACCCCAATTCAAATCCCATGCTAGAACTCCATCAGTTTACATGTTTAAAACATCAAATTAGGCACAATGACAGCTTATCCATGTATATACATGCATGCCAAACCACAAGCAAATCCAAGAATCCCCTGATTTTGGGGGGATTTTTGAAAATCCGACACCCCATTTTCAGAAATGAGATTTACTCTGACATGTTTACAGATACAAACTTGACAATAGGCACCCTCACAGATGCCATCAAGATCCACATTCATGGCAAGCTTCAAGCAAATCCCATCATCCCCTGATTTTTGGTGATTTTTTTCCCTTTTATCTCAAACCAATTCAAATCCCATTCTAGCACTCTATCAGTTTTCAGGTCAGAAACCTCAAAATCACCACCATGACAGCATATCCATGTATTCACCTTCATGCCTAGTTGGAAGGAAATCCAAGCCTCCACTGATTTTGGGGGAATATATGAAAAAAAACCCCACAAAGAACAGTATGCCCATAAGGAAACCATACCTGCCCATAGGGATCCATTGCAAACTGCTTGTCCATAGTAATCAATAGCACAGATGATTTGGGGGAATCAAGTTTGTTTTTTTTCTAAATAAGGATCTTCATCTCAGCTGAAATACTTCCAAAAATGCACACACTCACTCTCTCTCTCTCTCTCTCACACACACACACACACCAAGAGCTTGCAATGCAGCTGCCTTTTATCACACAGAAGGATACCCTCCTTGAGTCAAGGCAAGAGACTCACAAACCATCCCTGTGAGGCAGGCACAGAGGAGGACAGGCAGCACTGGGAGCAAGCATGTCAGAGGCTTGCGGGGTTGAACCACAAAGCCCATCATGTAGTACATCTCCCAGGCACCAGGCAAGCAGAGAGGCAGGCAGAGATGTACGACTATGCCATAGATCTATGGTGAAGTAAGTCCCAGCAAATACCCCAAAACAATAGCACCCAGGCGGAGGCGGGAAGGCAGGCATGCAGCAGACATTTCTGGGGGCACAACGAAGTGAGCCAAGGATTGTTGCAAAGCCAGTAATGCAAACCGTTCCTGTGAGGCGGGAGCACCACAGAGAGATGCCTTTTCTTTCACATCCCATAACTAGGGCACTAGTAGGATAAGAGTAAAGCTTTGTGATCCTTGCTTCAGAGTTGATTGACTGCACAGTGATCACAGCCATTAATAAAGTTAATAACAGCAGTACTAATTAATAACAACAACAACAACAACAACAACAACAACAATAAGGAGTTGAACCACAATGAAAGCCTGCCTGACTTCACTGAAGAGGGAAAGCCAGGAGAGCTTGGGCTATGGGGTGTATAAATGTAATAAATAAATAAATAAATAAATAAATAAATAAATAAATAAACAAACAAAGGAGGGGTGGAATTAAAAGCAGCAGTGTTGCTGAATCACAACAACAAGATTTTTTTTTTTTTTTTAAAAAAGCTATGTCTGTCTTTTACCAGTAAGAGGAAAGTGGACGTGCCCAGGGGGAGGGGGAACTCTGCCCATTTCAAAGTCTTTAGAAGCTAACTTGCACTTCAACTCATGACAGGCATAGCTTCTCCACTGGTTAACCTTTGGAGGGTTCTGATTACCCTCCAAGGGCAGGAGTGTGCACTGGGCAAGTCCACTGCCCTAGGGGACCTCATCACCTTGCACCTCATCTATTCAGTTGTTCACCAAAGTTAGGGTGGGTAGCAGTGCTGTGTTTCCTATCTGTTATATATTTGCTTAGTATATGATTTCAGGTTGTGTTTGTGCGTTTGGTGGGGCTACTGTTTTAAAAAAACACTGGGAAAAGTCCATTCAGAGACTAAGAAAAAAGTTTCCCAGTATCCCAAGTTACTAAGTATCCCATTTTGCTTATCCCCCCTCCAACTTTGGGATTGGAGGATGCTTCATCAGGTGATCATGACTGGGAGTTGAATCTGCCTCTCAGCACTTCAAAAAAAGGTACCTCTCCCGCTTTTTTAACCTATTTTTAAAACAATTATAGCAAGCAAACCGCAGCACACAAAGTGCTGAAAGTAGGCACAAAATGACCCCCACCCCCGACTCTCTAAGCACAGTGAGTTTCAAATAGGTAGCTTGAAAAACAAAAAAGTTATCCACTAATCTTTTCCACAATGCAATCCTATGGGGAAAATTATCCAAAATGGTGGATGGAGCGCTCCGCAAAAAGAGGAACGATCCACTTATGGTCGCTTCTCTTTGCCATGCTTCTCCAGCCCCCCGATCTGCTTCTCCTCTGCCTGTAGCGGAAGCAGATAACCCCGGTTCGCTGTAGCTTCTCCGACCCGAAGAGAAGCAGATCACAGCCCTATATTCAACTTTGATCCAGAAACATTGCAGGTCTTGAGCCCATTGGAAAGGGAAGCTAAAAGACACATACTGTCTATTCCTGCATATTGCTAATGAACAGTGAATATTAACACCATCATCTCCAGTTATGCTCAAATTCTCCCCTGCATCACAACCCACAATGACATTAGGTGATATATACAAGAGCAGTTGCATCTGAGTGGAAATGTGAGAAAACATTGTTTTGTGAGGAGGGATGGACAATTTTGACAGTTTTCTTTCTAACATATTTAGATTGATTTTCTTAATCTGTAACCCTTCAAAATTATGAAGAAATTTGCAAGGAAAGGACCATGTTGTACCTGCCAGAAAAATCATTGTTATGGGTAAGGAGACAACTCCAGTCCTGCACAAAAACCCTTCTGAATACACAATAATTCAAACTCACGTTTTCAAGAGCTAAGCACTCAATTTATTTATTATTTATTTATTTTATTACATTTATATACCGCCCCACAGCCGAAGTTCTCTGGGTGGTTTACAACAATTAAAAATAGTAAACATTAAAAGTATACATTTTTTTAAAAAAAACATAAAAACAGTATAACAACAACAGTATCCATTTAAAAACAACAATTCTGGGGTCCATTAAAAACAAACTTAACATTGTTAAATGCTGTTAAATGCCTGGGAGAAGAGAAAAGTCTTGACCTGGTGCCAAAAAGATAACAATGTTGGCACCAGGCGAGCCTCATCGGGAAGATCATTCCACAGTCAGGGGGCAACCACTGAGAAGGCCCTCTCCCTTGTTGCCATCCTCCGAGCTTCCCTCGGAGTAGGCACTCGGAGGAGGACCTTAGATTTTGAGCGCAGTGTACGGGTAGGTTCATGTCGGGAGAGGCGTTCCATCAGGTATTGTGGTCCCAAGCCATGTAGGGCTTTATAGGTTAAGACCAGCACCTCGAACTGGGCTCGGAAACATATAGGCAGCCAATGCAAGTGGGCCAGAATTGGTGTTATGTGCTCAAACCTCCCTGTTCCAGCTATCAATCTGGCCGCCGCATTTTGCACAAGCTGCAGCTTCCGGACCATCTTCAAAGGCTGCCCCATGTAGAGGGCATTGCAGTAATCTAATTTGGAAGTTACCAAAGTATGGACAACTGAAGCTAGGTTATCCCTGTACAGATAGGGGCGTAGCTGGGCCACCAACCGAAGTTGGTAGAAAGCACTCCGTGCCATCGAGGCCACCTGAGCCTCAAGTGACAAAGATGGTTCTAGGAGAACCCCCAAGCTACGAACCTGCTCCTTCAGGGGGAGTGCAACCCCATCCAGAACTGGTTGAACACCCCCAATCCGATCAGAGAAACCACCCACCAGCAGCATCTCAGTCTTGTCTGGATTGAGTTTCAGTTTATTAGCCCTCAACCAGTCCATTGTCACAGCCAAGCACCGGTTCAGCACATCCACAACCACACCTGATGAGGATGAAAAGGAGCAGTAGAGCTGCATGTCATCAGCGTACTGATGACAGCACACTCCAAAACTCTGGATGACCGCACCCAATGGTTTCATGTAAATGTTAAACAGCATGGGGGACAAGACCGACCCCTGCGGAACCCCATACTGGAGAGTCCACGGGGCCGAGCAATGTTCCCCAAGCACCACCTTTTGGAGCCATCCTGCTAAGTAGGAGCGGAACCACGGCAATGCAGTACCCCCCACTCCCAACTCAGCCAGATGTTCCAGAAGGATACAATGGTCGATGGTATCGAAAGCCGCTGAGAGATCAAGGAGAATCAACAGAGTCACACTCCCCTTGTCTTTCTCCTGACATAGGTCATCATACAGGGCGACCAAGGCTGTTTCTGTGCCAATGCCAGGCCTGAATCCCGACTGAAATGGATCCAGATAATCAGTCTCATCCAAGAGTGTCTGGAGCTGGCCCGCTCAAACCCTTTGTCTGCAGAGTCAAATATGTTGGCTTCTCTTTCTCCCATATTTGATTTAAACAACAATAACTAACATTCTTTCCATTGAATTTATCATGAAATTTATGAATTTTGGAAAGTTCTTATCCAAAAAGCAGACTAAATTCATCACTACTTAGCACCCATTTGCAAACAATTTAAACAACATTTAAAAGCCTGAGGTACACATAGTAAATATATAACTTTATGATTATTGCAGAATCTATCTCGTACCCTTCTGGTCTGAAATCTTCATTTCTGGACATTCTTGGCAATCATAACAGCAAAATGGCACCCCTTCCCTCTTTTTCTTACTATAACCCAAATCACAATTATCGTTGCACAGAGAGAGGGGTTGTGCCTGTCCATAAATGAAAAAAGAGAATAATTTGGGAGTTGGCATCTCATTGGCATATCTACAAATCAACACGTACAAACTACATTAAAGCTGCTATGACATAATAGCTCTGTCTTTAGAGAGAACTTCCTATGTAAAAAATGTCAATAGTATTTGCAGTATAGTAACTTCTGCCATTACTCCAGCAACTTGGAATTTATGATCAAGTTCTCAGAAATTAAATTGACTCCCTCAAAGCTTAGTCCAGTATCTTACCAATTTAGAACACTTTAGAACACACCCAGGTTCTTTTCCCCCATGTTTTTTTCCACCAACTACACCTTTATCTGGACAGACATAACCAAGCTACAGTTATCCATGCTATGATAACCTCTCATCCAGATTGCTGCAGTGTGTCGTACATTTTTTAGAGCTTTGGCTATAATGCAATACAGACACCATTTCAGAAATTCGGAAGAGATTATTGCACAAAACTACTTTGGATTCATTGGGAAATGGAGCTTACCTGGTTGAACCTGCTGGGCCAAGTAATGCCATCATCATGAATGGTGAATCTCTTCTCGGGGGAAGCCCTCGGGTTCATCATTCCAACTTTGACTCTATAAAATGTCTTATTTTGGAATGTGACCCAGTTTTTAATGTCATATCTAGCTACAAATTTCCCATTTTGGTCAAAGGAAACCACTTCCCCAACACTATTGTTAAATGTGACACTTCTCAGAAAGTGGTAGATCTAAATTGGTAGCGAAAGAAGCGATAGCATCAGATTAAACTGCAATTGAACATTATACAACAGTACAGTGATGTTAATTCATAGCCCATTGCAATATAAATTTCATTGTGGTGCATAGGTCAAGAAATAATGAGATAGACAACAATAACTGGGTTTAAACAGGGCCACATTTATTTAACAATCTGCAAAGGGGTGGAATTCCTATTGGGCATCCAGTATGGCCTGCTTGCAGGCCCTTCAGGTCGGGCGAGCCATTTGTAGCCCATGGGCAGGTTCTAAACCATTCACCTTCCCATGGGCCTGCCCCTTGTGGAGCAGGGAGACTTTCCTTTGTCATGCCCTAACTCAGACTGCAAGGCTCAGAGTGGGTGAGTAGGGTTGGCCCCAAAGGTAAGCCTTATCTCCCTAGCTAGGCCGTGGGGCTCAAAGCTGGGAGCCTCAGATCTTACCATTCACCTTGAACAGTGCCTGTGAATGCTCACCAATTCACAATCCCTCTGGATGCCCGTAACTAGCGTGAAATAAAATGTGACCAAATTTAATCATATGAACCTATTTGTTACTCCCAAGCTGTCTTACAGTGTGGAGTAGGTGAAAAAAACTCATGCACAAATCAGTACAAGAGTAAAAAACAACAACAACAACAACTTCTCGGCCCCAAATGGCAACCAGCAAGCCCACACTGTCTACATGGAGGGAGGGAGCCGTGCAGCAAAGAGGAAGCTGAGAGGGGTGAGGGTTTCTTTTAAGTCTTCTTAGTCCCCTCCCAGTCTCGTGCCCCTGATGTGCCCATCCAATGGCAAGTGGGCACGTCTCATCCTCTCACACACCCAGGATATACTGGGCATGGCAGAATGGCACTTTATATTAAAGATTAAATTGGTTCTTATCATGGGATAAAAACAAACTATGTTAAACTTTTCCAAACTAGTATCAACACATGTATCATTCAAAAACATGAATCATTCAATCCTATCTAAACTCATCAGTCTCTGATGGGAGGCTTGATGGATTCATCTCATGAAGCAGTGCTAATTCTATTGCCCCAAAACTATGATGTTAGGGATTGTGTGTGTGGGGTAGGAGGGATAGGAGAAATCCCCTCCTCCACTTTTGAACATCTGACTTGGACTGGTGCTCAATTACACTCAAGAGCACACTCTGTGGCTCCTGAAAACTACTAATCATGTTCAGTGTCTTGGGGCCTTGCTAGACAATGGGTTAGCCCAGTGCGAGCCCTGGGCCCACCCCTGTGCATCCAGATGATGCACAAGGGATCCCAGGCTCAGGCAGGCGTAACCCTCCCTTGGCCTGGGATAACCGGCACCGCTTGTGGCCCAGTATTTCCCATGGTCTCGGGCTGAGCCTGAGACTACAGACCTGTAGACCAGTCTGCCACTTTTCACGGCGACTGCATTTACTCATGAGTAGCCAGGGAAAGTGGTGGATGGGGTGTAGCGCTGCAGCCATCAGGGCAGTGTGGGGAGATTGGGGATGAATCGGAGCCAGAGGGAAAATCAGAACCAGGAGGGATAGGGGAAATTGGAGCCAGGGGAAAACAGAGCCAAGGGGGGGGGGAATCAGAGCCAGGGGTAAAACAGAACCTAGGGGAGGATGGGGGAAAATCAGAGCAATGGAGAAAATGGAGCTTGGGGGCATGGGGGGCGGGGGAAGATCAGGCAGGGGCAGGGGGAAGCTCAGAGCTGGGGGGGTGAGGGTTGGGGCGGGTGGGTGGGAATCGGATATCATGGGGGAATCGGAGATTGGGGGAATTGGAGAGCGCGGGGGGGAATGGAGATCACAGGGAGGGGAAGCAGGGATCACAGGGGTGGGGAAAGCAGGGATCGCAGGGTGGGGAATCATGGCCAGGGTGGGGAAATTGGGGGAAGAGGGGAGCCGGGATCCCTTTTTTAAAACAAACAAACAAACAAACACCACTTACAGTTTCCGGTGGTGTGCTCTTGCGCATCCGGCCCTTTAAGTGTAAAACAAAATGGCAGACGCAATGGGGCTTTCCTGTAGCCCGTCGTGTCTGACATGTGGATTGGAGCGACAGCCCACACTATTCGTAGCACAGGCTTGCCCCTCCACACGCCCAGATTTTCAGGTAGGTCTAGCAAGGCCCTTGGTGTTTTCTTTTTAAAACATATTTTAATTGAAAGATTTGAATATGTCTATAACACAGGGAGTCCTGTGGAATGCTGCATCATATTTCTGCAAGGCCTTGTTAACTGACACATGGATACATATGGGACTACCCACCATCTCCACTGAGAAACCTTTATTTGCAGTGAAGAAACGATTGTTGCACCTATAGATATAGTGAACTCTTCTTCAGCAGCCTCAGTAGGACAGTACCTGCCATGGGTGTTGATTCAAAAATTTCCATCTTGTGCTAGCCACCATTCCTCTGTATTTGAGTTTAGATGGATGCATGGCATGCAAAGCATGTGCTACAGCATAGATAGCATTGTAGATGCTGTAACTATGGCCAGTCATGCTCATTTCAAAAACAGATCCAGGAAGAGTCTCCAGCTTTTCCTCTCCAGTGCAGATTCCTCTCTCTTTCTTATCTAAAGAAGGATGGGGGAAAGAACAGTCAAATGCCTTTTCCCAGAAAACTCCCAGAAAACCATCTTCTTTTACCAAGGTAGGATTTCTCCCGTAAAGGAATCCTTGGAATCCTTGAGGATCCTTTGAGTGAATTGCAAAGGATATAGCACCATTGATGAAATTTATGTCCCAATTCCTTTGGAAGGAAAATGATGTGAAATCCATCTGGGCTGTCATAATCCAGACTTTTGCGTTCATTGACAAAGATATATCTTCTGATTCTGCCACCTTCAGTAAAATCCTCAATGTCATCATGGTATAAACTTCACCATGCACAATCACAATATTAGCAGAACTTGCAAAAACAATGAGGCTTGTTTTAAATCCTTCCTCCACCATTGCAGCCACTTCACCAGAAGAGGCTATTTGAGGGAATCTTTCGATAAAATCAAAGCAAATACCTCTCTGGGAAAATGTGGGAAGAACATTTTGTATAAATTTCTCTGAATTATCATCATTCTGAGAAAGCACCCCTATCCATGTCCATTTGAAATGCAACAATAAAAGCAGAATCCCATCATATTGAGGAGCCCCATCTGGAAACATCCAGTGGAAGAAATCTGTTTGGATATTGTTATTCTTCATGGGAGAAGAGCCATAGGTGATCTAAAGGTGGTATGGGGCAGGGAGGAGAATACTGATGTCAATTAATATTTCATTCTCTGTGTGATTGTGATTGGATCGTTTCACAAATCACCCAACATCTTTTCTTTTTTGTATGTTCTATTACATAACCACTAGGTGAAGCTGTGGTATAGCATGCTATTTCGACTACACTAGGGTTTCATTCTGCCATTTTGAGATAATACTAGAAAAATCTTTGAAAGGTATAGGAGAGACCCTGTAGGGTGGCAATACAGTGTAAATCACCCACAAACTACCATGAGTGAGACATCACAAAAATGCCTCATGCAGGACGCTTATAATAACTACATCAGGAGTTACTGCAAGCCTAGTGCTGATGGTGCCAGATGACTTTTCACATTGGTGCAGCTTCCCTGGTGGGACTAATCATCAGCTTCCTTCCATCTCTTTCCTTCTCCACCTCCTCTTCTTTCTTCACCTCTCCCTCCCCCTGCCTCCACCACCACCACCACAAATCAATCACTTTCTGCCTCATCCTCTTACCATTCACAGGACACGCTTGTTCTTAAATTTGATTTTTCAGGCTCTGTGCTGAGTTCTTTATTGTACTCTCATTACTCAGTTTTATTATTATTTGATGTGTTTGTCACTTTTTGCTTCTTCAGAAGAAGGAACTGCGGTGCACTGCTAATTGAAAAAGGACCTCTGCTCCCATCTTCTGCACCACAGAAGAGCAGGATTTTTGTTCAGACTTCTCACATGCAAATAAGCAAGAGACTCTTCTTTACTCCTATTTGGTGGTCCCTATACTTTCTGTCTCACAGTATTAAACAACAGCAACAGCAGCAACAACAACAATTCTTAATTTTTGGAAGAGGCAGAACAGTAAAGATTTAACACCATCCTTATTAGTTTTTGGTGGGTGTGTTTGGTTTAGAATCAGCCCAGTCTCCACTGTGCCATCCAGTCTAAACTGTGCATTCTGATCATCAATAAGGTGTCCTTCCTTTCTTCAGCACATTTAAAGCTTGATTATTGGGACTGGGCAGATATTAAGTAAACATATGATCAAACAGGGAAATAAAAAAGCAATGAGGGATAAACACATCCAGCGATCCTGATTAGGCTGCGTCCCCATTTTATACAGGTCCCCTATTCAAGCAATATCTCACTGTCATTGGTCCAGCTCTCTTCTATAAGTTCTCTAGTTCCAGCAACTCTGGCTCTTTCTTTCCTCTAAGATTCTTAGGCTGTGCAGAGATGGGCAGGCAGCCTGGCAGAGAGACAGAGGCAGGCAGCTATGTCGGTGTTCACCAAGAGGCCAGAAGAAAGCAAATAAACTGGCCCTGTGAGCCGGGCACAGACGAGCAAGACATAGACAGTGAGAGATGTTTCAGCATCCCCTTAATAGGAGGCGAGGAGGAGGATCCTTTCAGTGAACAGACTGCACTGTGTAAGCACAGCTTAGCCAATAATAATAATAATAATAATAATAATAATAATAATAATAATAATCCCTGCCTGACTGTAAAGACAGATGGAAAAGTTGTAGAATTGCAGTCACTTATGAGTGCAGCAGCACTTTAAAAATGCAGCTGAGTTCAATGGCAGTGAATGCCTCGTGACCCTGAGTCAAAGCAAGCAATTCACAAACTGGCCCGGTGAGGCAGGATGGTGGGCACATTCACACAACATTTTGGACGGCAACATGCGAATGCGTGCCAATGACAGGATCATGGCAGTAGGAGAAACTAAAGCAACTAGTGACAGAAGGGACCCAAGGATTGCCTTGCTTCGCATCAAGAAAGGCACAAACCAGCCCTGCGAGGTGGGCATTTTGGAGCAAAGCAAAGGCAGAATGGGATGCAAATGCAGGCTGGCTTAGCTGTGACTACTAAATGTGGTGATGTAGGTCCTGATCACCCACAAATAATAATAATAATAATAATAATAATAATAATAATAATAATAATAATAATAATAATAGCAGCTAGTCTGTGGCACTGCAGACATTAGAAATGCAAGCTGGCTTGGATGTGCCTAATATGTGACCATGGTGTGGGTTCAGGAAAAATCCTCTACAACCAATAATAGTAATAGTAATAATAATAATGCCAGACTCTAATAAAATTGTAGAAGAGGGTTCACTCACGATAGCAGCAGCATGTCCAAAATGCAACTGACGTTCCATGACAGTGAATAACTCATGCCCTGAATCAAAGCAAGAAACACACAAACCAGCCCTGCGAGGTGGGCACAGTGGTACAAACCATAGACACAGCAAGGTGCTTTAGCATCCCCTTAAACAGAAATGCTAGGAGGCTCAGAGGAGGATCCTTTCAGGAGCTTTTAAAGTTAATCGTTTATGGGTAGTTACAGATGTCAATCTCAATGATGCTTATCACCCCCTCAGCACCTTCCTTATATGGAGAAGCCTCCACTTAAGTGCAGCAACATTGTTTAATGTGAAAACAAGCCTCAGAAAGTCTAAATAATGGATGAATACCTTTGAAGTTTTTCAAAGCTCCAATGGGGCTCCACTGTGCTCCAAAGGTTTGCAATGGTTTTAAAATTAACCCTGTTCTGATCCACAAATGTGAAGCTTCGATGGAGCTTCGTCAAACCTTTGAATTTGCAGAGCGGAGTGCACAGCTCTAGATTCCAGTATTCCTTTACTTTTAATCCTTTCTTTTTCTTTCCTCTGCCTGTCGGCTTTCCTGCTTTCAGCTTATATCCTCCATGCACACATCTTACCTGTGACATCTTGTATATAGACAGGACAGTTGCCATGTGGAAATGGAAATCATAGTTAGGTCCCCCAATGACTGCTACAGGGATATTCTCAACATCACACTTGTAGTTTGGGATAAATCTGCGTCGTCTGGAAAGAAGTTCTAATGAAGCAAGATAGGTCCTGGTTGCACTGAAATCATCATTATAGATGTGGAAGCCCAGGCTGACATTGGGTAAGATTTGGGTGTTTTCATTGATGTCCTTTATAGCAAATGCCAAGGCCACAATGTGCTGATAGAGCTGTGTCATTAGCCTGCAAAGAAAGCCATGTTCAGAATGATAACGGATCTTATTAAGACAATTCATTTCTGTTTATTCCTATATAGGTTCAATGATCAAAATGCTTGCCAATTTAAGGCCAGAGTTAGGGATATCTTATGTTGACTCAAGCTCCACAAAGACAGGAAGTTGTTAATGAAGGCCTTCACTCTTGCCTTCACTGATGAGCCTCAGGATCAGTGAAGTGAATAAGTTTATTACGGTATGACAACCAGCACTCCAATCAAACACCATACAATTTAACACATTACATTACAATACTTGACACAGCACATATGACTGATTTGGACATTGCGAAGGCATGTCAAATAATAAAGTAGAATTCATGTCAATCAAAGAAAAGGATCCCCAAGTTCCAGTTATACGCAGAAGTACACCAACCTCCCAAAAATACAGGGCCAAGCTAGGGTGACCATATGAAAAGGAGGACAGGGCTCCTGTATCTTTAAAGTTGTATAGAAAAGGGAATTTCAGCAAGTGTCATTTGAATGCTTGTAGCACCTGGAGAAATTTTGCCTTCATCATAACAGTTAAAGCTGCAGGAGTACCTCTTGACCAGATATAAAAGAGAGGAGGGCACCTGCAGCTTTAACTATTGCAATGAACAGGGAATTTCACCAGATGTTGAATGCATACAAATGATACCTGCTGAAATTCCCTTTTCTCTACAACTGTTAAAGATACAGGAGCCCTGTCTGTTAGTATTTGTATTGTATGTGTAATTTTACAAAGAATAAATTCACTGAAGAATGAATTAGGCAAAAGATTGAACCAATCTAAAAGCAGGTGTTTAAAACTAAGGCACAAGAAATGCTGAATCATTCAGTGTCAGCCTGTCAACCATTTAAATAGGGGAGTGTCTCAAACAGAGTTGTGGGGCGGAAGTGAATAGGAGGTGGAATGTACATGCTGCTGTGGGAGTTTGTTTGGGAAGCTGTTATCTCGTTGTTCGGTGGCTGCAAGAGCGAAGACCTCAAGCAAGTTCAGCCTGAAGGTATTCAAGAAAGACTTTTACAAAGGAAAGAAGGAAAAAGGACTCTTTGCAGAGAAAAAGAATATAACTTAGAACTGTATGTATGAAAGGAATACAAGTTGTTCATATGCTGCTAATATGAAAAGTAAAGCTACTCATCCTTAAACCTAGCGTAAGAAATTTGTTCCAGCTCATAGGTTTAAAGGGTGAATCCACTGTGTCACTCTGTTTCAAAAGAAAAAACCCTAACACTGTCCTCCTTTTCATATGGTCCCCCTAGCCAAGCAAAAATAAGAAAGTACTCCCAGTCCAAGCCGCTGTAGCACCTGGGACATTAAAGCCTCTGACCTGGTTAGACATGAGATGTCCAGATAAGGAGGAAAACGGATCACCAGAGAAGGAATCTAAAGAAATCAATCCACCGAGTAAGAAATCTGGCATACTTTGCCCAGTGATCTCAAATGTGAGCACTTTAAAAGCATCTCTGGATGTTATAGAACATCAATACACAAAGGATACCCGGCCGAGACCTTCAAACGCTCTGAACAACAGAGAGCTCTGCCAAAAGCAACTAGGCACTGAGCTTTTATCAAGTAGAGATTGACAGAGAGCAGACCTCGCAAGAGCTCACTTGAAGATACTTTCATGGAACATCTCTGGATGGAAGGGAAAAGTGGCAGATCCTTCCTTCTTAAAATTTATAAAAAAGCATGATATAATTTTGCTGCAGGAGACATGGGCCACGAATGTTATTGCGTTGGACGGCTTTGCATCATATCAACTAGATGCAGAAGTAAGCAGAAAGGGGGGTCGGCCTAAAGGGGGTCTCTTACTTTTGGTTAATTTAAGTATTGAAGCTAAGTTCATCACTCTTGATCCTCTCCCTGGGCTTGCAAATGCCCTGATTGTAAAATCTAAGTGGGCAAGTTTATTTATTATAAATGTGTATCTCCCCCCTCAGCGCCAAAAGAAATTGGTAAAGGAAACCTGGTGCAGACTAGAAGAATATATGTCAGGATCAGTGATGATGTTGTGCAATGTCTTAAACCTACCCTCTAGGCACCCACATTTTTTCTTGGTCTTTCATGCCCAAATCCAGATGGGCAGGATGACGTGCCTTGGGATCAGCAAACATTTCTCCACATTGTTCTGGTCCTTTGTTGTCTTAGGAAGCATCTCAGGCTTATTTCATTGCTAGTAAAATCCGCCTGTGAGTTGACCAAAGACTATCCATTCCTTCATCATTATAAGCTAGGTACATCCGTAGGACTGAACAGATATGTATCTATATGTCCAGCCTTTCTGGACATATAGATACATATGAGTAAATTTCACAAGATTCCAGGATACAATTTCCTCTTCCCTCCCTATAACCTCTTCTTCGGTGATATACGTGTCAAGTAGAATAATTCCCTCACATCTCAAAATTACTTCACCCTTATTTCATTTGACGGTATCCTGCTTTGCCTTCCTCTCTCTCTGATTTATGACAGGAGCTCTGGACATGTTTGAACTTTGTGGGAATTTGATTCCCTTGGCTTAAATGGCTACTTAACACCTAACCCCCCACCCCCAAGCGAACTGCTGAATCTCCAGACTCATGTTCCAAAAAGATGCCTGTAAAACGGACACTGAATAAAATGAATAAAATAAAATTAAAATTATACGTAAATATAATGTAAGTGATTGCTGCCCTGCCCTCTCAAATATGCATGATATTTCCTGAGACAGACAGCTTGTGCATCCATGCACACACACACACACACACACACACACACACACACACACACTCACACTAAAAAAAAAAAGAATGTTCACTACAGTTTGGAAGCTTGAACAACCATTTCAGAAATGCACTGTTATTGAAAATACATACATACTTATGTCTGTCACTCTTTCAGTTTTTACAGAGGAAATAAAAATAATGGGGAAAACTGGTATATTAGAATAGTTCTCTAGCCAGGAAATTTTAAAATATAAATGGACCACCTAACAGAAAGGGGTTAGGGACATGAGACTCCATCTATGTCCGAAACATCAGAATTACTCATGATAAATGGGCCAGTAGAAGTAGTAGAAATATGGCAACTGTGAGAATATATTCATTATGGTTCTATGACATGGTGAAAATGCCAAACTACCTACATATGATCATCAGAACGCTCCAGCGATGGATGGTTCTCAAAGGTTATGGCATTTGAAAATATAAAGACCTGAGATATAATGCCAGCAATGATGAGATCCCCTGATTGATAATATTTGTGAAGAATAGGAACAGGGTGTCCAATGGAACAATGGACAATTGGATGCTTGCCTAACACCAGAGGCAGTATCACTAACACCACAAATATGACCATCTTGCAAAAAGGGAACTTCATTTTAGACAACCATTGATCTTTTCCAACACTGTTACTCAAGTGTCCCTGAGTAAGAATTCTTCATTGCAATGGCCACACTTGGCTGATCCCCAATCCTTTGTACCTATAGACAAAGCTCTGCATAGCTCAGGGGAAATTAATAAATTGCTTTTGCCTTTTCTAATAGTTTGTCATCTGGCTACTGGTACTCCCTAGGGATGGGGAGAAGTAGTACATGTAATTTTGAGTAATATGTTAATAACAGGAGAGTTAATTACATATTCAAAACTGTTGGTTTTCTGCAAGATGGCAAAAGAAAAAATGATGATGACATCTCAGCCAAAGAATTCTGAGGTGCCTGTCCAGAAAACTGAACTCTAAGAGCCAAACTACATGTTACACTAATGGTGTACTTTACAGCTGAAAGTTAGGGTTATTTCTCCCCTTTTTTTCTTTACTCAAGTGTAATCATGTGTGGGTCCAATTCAGATTGGGACCATGGTACATCAGATGGCTGGATTAACCCCCCCCACACACACACACACAGAGATGTTAATCCACAATGGAATGAATGACATCAGCTTTCTATGAATCTGACCCACAGAAAACTCAAACAACAGGATTGTCAGATTTTCGCAGGACCTGCCAATTTGTGGACTTTGAAATAATAATAATCCTGGACTTGTACAAATCTGGTAATACAAAAATATGGAAATTGATGTAAAATATGTTCATGCATGCATCTGGAATTAAAAGCACACCCAGAATTTTATACAATTCTGATCTATCGTCTGTATGCTGTGTAGCAATATTTCAGTCTGATTTTTGATTTTATGGTGAGCGAAGAAAAAATCTATAAAATGTAATCTACCAATGAAAGCTCCACAAATTGTAGTGGATTTATTTTCATAATCCCCTCCCCCCAAGTAGAGAACATCTGAATTCAGCAATAAAAGCATGAATTAGTAGATGATACGTGATGTGTTCTCCTTAGACCCGTATACAAACTTGCACCCGTTCTAACGAAACCTACACCTGCTTATAAGGAATCTTTAGACATTGGCAATACAGCGCCTGTGGCTAAGTAAGGTGATTCTTACTCAAAGAAATCCACACCATTGAAGAGGATAACGCCACAATGGCACATTTATTGAGATTTAAACAGATTCAAATGCGCAAGCTAGTTTTAGGGAAATTAGCTGAACAAACGGAGGCTCAGAAGTCGTTTCAAGACTGAGAATGAGACTTTCTGATACTTGGGGCTCATCTACACCAAGCAGGATATTCCACTATGAAAGCAGTATATAAAAAGTAGGAGACACACTAGTGCTTTATAGCAGTATTGAAGTGCACTGCAGGATCTACACTACTGCTTTATAGTGCTACTGAAGTACACTGACAATTGTTGGGGGCTATGACACATCTACCCCAAGTAGGATATAACACTATGAAAGTGGTATGGAAGTGGTATATGGTATGTGTCAATGGCGCCCAGCAGTTGTCAATGCACTTCAATACTGCTATAAACTAGGGATGTGCTCCGCGTCTAATTGGACCGGCAAATTAGAAGCGGAGCGGGGGGCTTCGCCTGCCCTTAAGGTGGAGGCGAAGAAGATTGGGGGGCTGGCGGAGAGTGGCGGAGAGTGGCGGAGAGTGGCGAAGAGGATCGAGGTGAAGGCGGATCCTTCGCCACGATCCAGAGCTCCTCCGGAAATGTAAGTGGGGTTTACCGGGCCTGCTGCTGTCGCTGTCACCCTCCTCTCCCTTACCTGCCTCCGTCCGCGGTCCGTTGGCTTCTTCAATTGAGCCTGCGGTTCAACCAGGAAGTCTGGGCTGCTTCTTCAATTGAAGAAGCCAACGGACCGCGGATGGAAGCAGGTAAGGCCCCCCTCCCCCTTGGTCCCTTACCGGGCTCTGCCGCCGTCGGCTTGTACCTTGGTGTGCATGTGTATCCCTGGATAAGCTATCATGGTGCCAAGTTTGAGGTTTCTAAAGTGCAAATTGACGGAGCTATCGAAAGGGGTGTGAATGGGGTGCCTGATTTTCATAGATTCCCCAAAAATCAGGGGATGATGGGACTGCCTTGAGTCTGGACGTGCATGTGTATCCCTGGATAAGCTATCATAGTGGCAAGTTTGAGGTTTTTCACGAGAAAATTGACGGAGCTATCGAAAGGGGTGTGAATGGGGTGCCCGATTTTCATAAATTCCCCAAAAATCAGGGGATAATGGGATTGCCTTGAGTCTTGGCATGCGTGTGTATACATCCATGAGGTGTCATGGTGCCAAACTTGAGGTTTCTAACTTTAACAGAAAAAAGTTGTATACTTTTTTAGCTTAATACAAGCCTATGGCGGGGGGGAAACGGAGCTCCGATCCAGATCCGGAGCTCCGCAGCAGAGCGGAGCGGACATAGGCGGGGTGGAGTGGCCTGATCCGCAAATCACAGATCTGGAAAAGAAGTGGAGCGGGGGGTCCGTGCACACCCCTAGTATAAACCCTCTCCTAAGCTGAGAAAGAAGCAAGGGAGAGCGTGAGTGCGCGCTCGTCCTGCAGCTGCTCCTGCCATCTCTCAGTTCAGTCAGTGTGAGCAGCTCTGGTGGCAGCAGCGGGGTGGGTGGGTGGCTTGGAAATTTAGCTGGTGGTTCTGACTCTCCTCAGGCAGTCCGTGAGAGTTGCTGGCATCTGAACCCCTGGAGGTGAGCAGCTGCCATGGACGTGAGAGGGCGGCTGCTGTGGGCACTCCAGGAACTGACTCAGGGAGCTCAACATGTTTGTTTTCTATCTGGTGTGATCCTAGCCCCAACAACAACAACAACAACAGTTTTCATGCACTGAAGGAATGAAGTGGGATAATTTGAGGGAAAATGGGTAGGTCTGATGGACCTTGGAATCTCTAAATGCAATATACAGGTTCAGTGTTCTGTAGCCCAAGTTCTGCTAACAAGGATTTGCTAATGGGTTTTGTCATTTTGTCTGGACAGACCTGAGGAACTGAAACCTAGTATGTACACATTTCAATGGTCTCAGGTAATTTTTCTTTAAACTGAGTGTGCATTCTGTAATTCTAAATAATGGGTATAAAACCATAATTCAAACCTTGAGTGATATCTCCCAAATGTCTCCTCCTTGACAAATACGTATGGTAGGGGAAGGCAAGATAGAAAGGATGGCTTGGTGACTTCAGCGCTTGCTTGGGCATCATTTTTAAGGCATGGGCTCTGATTGTTACAATAACTCTCCAACATGGAATGGTCTCTCACTCATGCTAAGAATCATTCAAGAGTGACCAAGCTTTATGGAACCAACATATGCTGTTGGTGAAGTCCTCCACACCAAATGACATGGCACTTTTCCCCATTGAGAACATAGATTTGGGGAAAGAGCAAGGGAGATTGGAACTATGTTGTGTTATCTTTTGATGTTGGGAGCAATGGAGGTCTTTTCAGGTATTATAAATCAGCCACATGTCTTTGGGCTCAGTTTGCAATAACTTTGCTTTTTTTCAGAATGAGAGGACTCTTTTCTTCAAGTTCTGCTCCATCTCAATTAATCCCTAAGAACCAAAGTCAGTGAACAAAAAGGCAGCATCCCCAAACTGTAATTACATGCAACTAAATACAATGTGACTTCAGTAGGGAAATTCTATGAGAGGAACAGGAGAAGAAAATTAATAGCCAGAAGTAATTCAAGAATAAATTATTTTCTGGCTAAGGTCCTCTCCTGCCCAGCTTTGGCTCCAGCAATTCAGACAATGAGCTGGAACATGGTATTTCTGGTTTCTTATTGCATACAGTTGGATACAATGTGATACAGGCAAATCATATCAAATAAATACCCATTATTTAATTTTGTCTGGCAATTAGCTGACCTCTGCTGTTCCACTCAGGCTTCAGCAAAATGATATAACATTTGGGGAGGAAGATGCAACCCAATAATCCAGCACTGGAAGCCAAGATAGAGAAGATCTCCACAGCCACCATATATTTCCCTTTGGTACTCAAGTACGTGGGAACAAAGGACAGCCACACACTGCAGAAGACTAACATACTGAAGGTGATAAATTTGGCTTCATTGAAACTGTCTGGTAATTTTCTGGCTAGGAAAGCTATAATAAAGCTAACAGTAGCCAGAAATCCCAAAAATCCCAAGACAAAGTAAAACATGAGAGTTGATCCTTCATTACATTGAAGTACAATTTCTTTAGTCATTGAGTGCATGTCAAAGTGAGGAAATGGGGGAGAGATTGCCAGCCACATGCAACAAATCATGGCTTGAATGAGGGAGCATAACAAAACGATGTAGCTAGCCAGTTGTTTTCCCACCCATTTCCTGATCTTGGAGCCAGGTTTGGTGGCCATGAAAGCGAGAACCACAATGGTGGTTTTGGCCAATATACAAGAAACGGCCACTGAGAAGATCATGCCGAAAGCAGTTTGTCGAAGGAGGCATGGCAGCTTTTCCGGTTGTCCCATGAACAAGAAGACACAAAGGAAGGAGAGCAGGAGGGAGATGAGGAGAGTGTAGCTGAGGTTCCGATTGTTGGCTTTGACAATGGGAGTCTCCTTGTGCTTCATGAAGATTCCCAGCACCAGGGCTGTTACGGAAGAAAAGAAGAGAGCAGAAGTGGCTAAAATGATCCCCAAAGGTTCTTCATACGACAAAAAGTTTACTTCTTTTGGAACACAGCCGTCCTTGTTATTGTTTGGGTATTGATCCTCGGGGCAATCAAAACACTCAGCCATGTCTGAAAAAGAATATATAGATATATTCTTTTTCCTGTACGTCGTGGCTGCATATTTCAAATTTAACATAAGAATTAGAAAGCCTGGAATAATGGCATCTATGCCTCTGAAAGCCATGTCTGAACCGTTCTCAAGTCATTAATTTAACAAATAGCCATATTCAACTAGGGGTGTGCACGGACCCCCCGATCTGCTCCTCTTCCAGATTCGCAACTTCCATATAAGGTCCGCTCCGCTCCACAACGATCTGCCTATGGTCTGCTTCAGGTTGCTGTGGAGCTCCAGATCCGGATCGGATCTCCGCTACCCCCCCCCCCTCCACCATAGGCTTGCATTGAAATCCAAATGCCTATAACCTTTTTCTGTTAATGTTAGAAACCTCAAAATTGGCACCATGAGACCTTGGCCACGTATACACATTCATGCCAAGCCTCAAGCAAATCCAAGCATTCCCTGATTTCCGGGGAATTTTTGAAAATCTGACACCCCATTTTCAGAAATGGGATTTACTCTACATTTTTACAGATACAAACTTGGAAGTGGATGCCTTCACAGATGCCATCTAGATCCACATTCATGGCAAGCATCAAGCAAATCCCATCATCCCCTGATTTTTGGTGATTCCCCCCCTTTAACTCACCCCAATTCAAATCCCATGCTATAACTCCATCAGTTTTCACATTAGAAACCTCAAAATCACCACCATGACAGCTTATCCATGTATCCACCTTCATGCCTATTTGGAAGGAAATCCAAGCCTCCACTGATTTTGGGGGAATATATAAAATAATACCCCACAAAGAACAGTATGCCCATAAGGAAACCATACCTGACCATAGGGATCCATTGCAAACTGCTTGTCCATAGCAATCAATAGCACAGATGAATTGGGGGATTCAGGAATTTTTTTTCTAAATAAGGATCTTCATCTCAGGAGAAACAGTTCCAAAAATGCACACACACACACACACACACACACACACACACACACACCAAGAGCTTGCAATGCAGCTGCCTTTTATCACACAGAAGGATACCCTCCCTGAGTCAAGGCAAGAGACTCACAAACCATCCCTGTGAGGCGGGCACAGAGGAGGACAGGCAGCACTGGGAGCAAGCATGTCAGAGGCTTGCGGGGTTGAACCACAAAGCCCATCATGTAGTACATCTCCCAGGCACCAGGCAAGCAGAGAGGCAGGCAGAGATGTACGACTATGCCATAGATCTATGGTGAAGTAAGTCCCAGCAAATACCCCAAAACAACAGCACCCAGGCGGAGGCGGGAAGGCAGGCATGCAGCAGACATTTCTGAGGGCACAACGAAGTGAGCCAAGGATTGTTTCAAAGCCAGTAATGCAAACCGGTCCCTGTGAGGCAGGGGCAGAACAGAGAGATGCCTTTTCTTTTGCATCCCATAAATAGGGGACTAGGAGGATAAGAGTAAAGCTTTGTGATCCTTGCTTCAGAGTTCATTGACTGTACTGTGATCATTGCCATTAATAACATTAATAATAGCGATACTAATTAATAGTAATAATAATAATAATAATAATAATAATAATAATAATAATAATAATAATAATAGGAGTTGAACCACAACAAAAGCCTGCCTGACTTCACTGAAGAGGGAAAGCCAGGAGAGCTTGGGCTATGGGGTGTATAAATGTAATAAATAAATAAATAAATAAATAAACAAAGGAGGGGTGGAATTAAAAGCAGCAGTGTTGCTGAATCACAACAACAAGAAGATTTTTTTTTTAAAAAAAAAAAAGCCATGTCTGTCTTTTACCAGTAAGAGGAAAGTGAATGTGCCCTGGGGGAGGGGGAACTCTGCCCATTTGACAGTCTTTAAGAAGCTAAATCACACTCTCCCGCTTTTTTTACCCTACTTTTTTAAAAAAATTATAGCACGCAAACCGCAGCACACAAAGTGCTGAAAGTAGGCACAAAATGACCCCCACCCACAACTCTCTAAGCACAGTGAGTTTCAAATAGGTAGCTTGAAAGACAAAAAGTTATCCACTAATCTGTTCCACAATGCAATCCTATGGGGAAAATTATCCAAAATGGTGGGTGGAGCGCTCCGCAAAAAGAGGAGCGATCCGCTGATGATCGCTTCTCTTTGCCATGCTTCTCCAGCCCCCCGATCTGCTTCTCCTCCGCCTGAAGCAGAGGCAAATGATCCTGGTTCGTTGTTGTTTCTCCGACCCGAAGAGAAGCGGATCACAGCCCTATATTCAACTGTGATCCAGAAAACTGGCAGGTCTTGAGCCCATTGGAAAGGGAAGCTAAAAGACACATTCTTTCTATTCCTGCATATTTTTAATGAACAGTGAATATTAACACCATCATCTCCAGTTATGCTCAAATTCTCCCCTGTAACACAACCCACAATGACATTAGGTAATATATACAAGAGCAGTTGCATCTGAGTGGAAATGTGAGGCAACATTGTTTTGTGAGGAGGGATGGACAATTTTGACAGTTTTCTTTCTAACATATTTAGATTGTTTTTCATAATCTGTAGCCCATCAAAATTATGAAGAAATTTGCAAGGAAAGGACCATGTTGTACCTGCCAGCAAAGTCATTGTTATTAGGGGTGTTCACGGACCCCCCCGCTCCACTTCTCTTCCAGATCCACGATTTGTGGATCGGCCCACTCTGCCCTGCCCCCACTCTGCCTATGTCCGCTCCACTCCGCTTGGAGCTCCGGATACGGATCGGAGCTCCGTTTCCCCCCCCCATAGGCTTGCATTAAGCTAAAAAAGTATACAACTTTTTTTCTGTGAAAGTTAGAAACCTCAAGTTTGGCACCATGACACTTCATGAGGGTATACACACGCACGCCAAGTTTCAAGGCAATCCCATCATCCCCTGATTTTTGGGGAATTTATGAAAATCGGGCATCCCATTCACACCCCTTTCCATAGCTCCGTTAATTTGCACGTTAGAAACCTCAAACTCACCACCATGAAAGCTTATCCAGGGATTCATAAGCACGCTGAGACTCAAGGCAGTCCCATCATCCCCTGATTTTTGGGTAATTTATGAAAATCCTACACCCCATTCACACTAGGGGTGTGATCCGCTCCGATTAGGAGCGTAGAAGCAGTAGCGGATTGGCCTGCTCCGCCTTACCCAGAGGCGGAGTAGGAGCGGACCGCAGACCCCTAGAAGCAAGGCGAAGAGAAGCGACCATTTTTCGGAGCTCCTAGTTCAGGCGGAGCGCTCCGGTCGCCATCTTGAAAACATTTCGCCATAGGATTGCATTGCGGAAAATAATCGTGGATAACTACGTTCTTTTTGAAGCTATCATTCTGGAAATTCTTGTGCTCAGAGAGTCGTGGATGGGGGTCATTTTGAGACCACGCTCACCTCTCTGCGTCGTGCGGGTCGCGTGCTATTTTTTTTTTTTGAAAATCGGGTCAACGGCGCGGCTCAAACGGCGTTTTCGGCTTTTCGCCCATAGGATTGCATTGAGGGAAAGACTAGGGCTTAAGTGGGTTGGTTTTTAAGCTATCGTTCTGAAAGTTCTTGTGCACAGAGAGTCATGGATGGGGGTCATTTTGAGACTACTCTCAACTTTCTGCGTCGCGCATGTCGCGCGCTAGAAGTTTTAAAAAAATCGGCGGGAAAAATACCTTTTTCAAAGGGCTGAGGGGCAGAGTCAGCTCCCGGTCATGATCACATGATCCCAAAGTTAGAGGAGGGCATAGGCAAAACGGGTAACTTGGGATTCTGGGAAACTTCTCTTTCTTCATCTGAACGGGCTTTTCCCAGTGTTTTTTAAAACAGTAGCCCCACCAAATGCACAAACACAACCTGAAATCATATACTAAGCCAAGAATAAGAGATAGAAACACAGCACTGCTACCCACCCTAACTTTGGGGAACAACTGAAAAGATGTGGTGCAAGGGGATGAGCTCCCCTAGGGCATCTCATCGTGGACGTGCCCCCACTCTCTCCTGCACTGGAAGGCCATTAGAGCCTTCCAAAGAGAGTAAAACGGTGGAGCAATGCCTATTATGAGTCGAAGTGAGCGTTTACTTCTTAGTGGTGGAGCGATGCCTGTTATGAGTTGAAGTGAGCGTTTACTTCTTAATCTCAGAGCTGTTGGTGGCTGTCTTGAGTTGAACTGGCAGCTGCTTCCCCTTCCCCCGGGCACGTCCCCCTATTGCTGGTAAAAGACAGATATAGCCTTTTTTAAAAAAATCTTCTTGCTGTTTATTGAGCAACACTGCTGCTTTAAATTCCACCCCTCCTTTGTTTATTTATTGATTTATTCCATTTTATATGCATTACTGGCTTATCCTTGGCTCACTTCCTTATGCCCCCAGAAATGCCAGCTGCATGTCTGCCTGCCTTCCCTCCCTCCTCCCCTGCCCACCTCGCAGTGATGTTGTGTGTGTGTGGCTTTGACTCAGGGGAGAAGTCCTTCCTGCGCTCACTTGGAGTTTTGGAAGTTCCAAATTTTGCAGGTTTAAGCCCCGCCAAAAAACAGGGGATGATGGGACTGCCTTGAGTCTCGGCGTGCAGCGTATGTATCCCTGGATAAGCTGTCATGGTGGTGAGTTTGAGGGTTTTTTTTAACGTGCAAAATTGACAGAGCTATGGAAAGGGGTGTTGGATTTTCATAAATTCCCCAAAAATCAGGGGATGATGGGACTGCCTTGAGTCTCGGCGTGCGTATGTATCCCTGGATAAGCTTTCATGGTGGCGTGTTTGAGGTTTCTAACGTGCAAATTGACGGAGCTATGGAAAGGGGTGTGAATGGGGTGCCCGATTTTCAAAAATTCCCCAAAAATCAGGGGATGATGGGATTGCTTTGAAACTTGGTGTGTGTGTGTATACCCCCATGAGGTGTCATGGTGCCAAACGTGAGGTTTCTAACTTGAACAGAAAAAAACTTGTATAATTTTTTAGCTCTCAATGCAAGCCTATGGGGGGGGGGAAACGGAGATCCGGATCCGGATCCGGAGCTCCGAGCGGAGCGGAGCGGAAGTGGGCGGAGTGGGGGCGGGGTGGAGCGGAGCGGCCCAATCCAGAAAATGGCGGATCTGCAAGTGAAGTGGAGCGGGGGGTCCGTGCACACCCCTAATTCACACCCCTTTCCATAGCTCCGTCAATTTGCACGTTAGAAACCTCAAACTCACCACCATGAAAGCTTATCCAGGGATACATAAGCACGCTGAGACTCAAGGCAGTCCCATCATCCCCTGATTTTGGGGGAATTTATGAAAATCTAACACCCCATTCACACCCCTTTCTATAGCTCCGTCAATTTACATGTGAAAATCTCAAACTCACCACCATGAAAGCTTATCCAGGGATACACGCATGACAAGACTCAAGGCAGTCCCATCATCCCCTGATTTTTGGCGGGGCTTAAACCTGCAGACATCTCAATGGGGCCATTTCAAAGGAAATCCTAACATGCCATGAATTGGAGAGTAGAGATAAACCTATGAAATCTTCTTCCACACTTGAAAAATGGATTTGGAACTTCCAAAAGTCTAACTTGAGCACAGGAAGGACTTCTCCCCTGAGTCAAAGCCAGACACACACAACATCCCTGCGAGGTGGGCAGGGGAGGAGGGAGGGAAGGCAGGCAGGTAGCAGACATTTCTGGGGGCATAAGGAAGTGAGCCAAGGATAAGCCAGTAATGCATATAAAATGGAATAAATCAATAAACAAAGGAGGAGTGGAATTAAAAGCAGCAGTGTTGCTGAATAAACAACAAGAAGAACTTTTTTTTTAAAAAAAAAGGCTATATCTGTCTTTTACCAGCAATAGGGGGACGTGCCCAGGGGATGGGGAAGCAGCTGCCAGTTCAACTCATGAAAGCCATTGCTTCACCAACAGCTCTGAGGAGTAAACGCTCACTTCAACTCATGATAGGCATTGCTCCACCACTAAGAAAAGTAGAACGCTCACTTCAACTCATGATAGGCATTGCTCCACCGGGTTACTCTCTTTGGAAGGCTCTGATGGCCTTCCAAGTACAGGAGAGAGTGGGGGCACGTCCACAATGGGATGCCCTAGGGGAGCTCATCCCCTTGCACCACATCTTTTCAGTTGTTCCCCAAAGTTAGGGTGGGTAGCAGTGCTCTCTTATTATTGGCTTAGTATATGATTTCAGGTTGTGTTTGTGCATTTGGTGGGGCTACTGTTTTAAAAAACACTGGGAAAAGTCCATTCAGATGAAGAAAGAGAAGTTTCCCAGAATCCCAAGTTACCCGTTTTGCCTATCCCCTCCTCCAACTTTGGGATCATGTGATCATGACCGGGAGTTGACTCTGCCCCTCAGCCCTTCGGAAAAGGTATTTTTCCCGCCAATTTTTTTAAAACTTCTAGCGCGCAACCCGCACCACGCAGAGAGCTGAGAGTAGTCTCAAAATGACCCCCATCCACGAATCTCTGAGCACAAGAACTTTCAGAACAATAGCTTCAAAAACAACACAGTTATCCCCAATTCTTTTCCGCAATGCAATCCTATGGGCGAAATGTTTCAAGATGGCGATCGGAGCGGTCCGCCTGAAAGAGGAGCTCCGAAAAATGGGCACTTCTCTTCGCCTTGCTTCTAGGGGTCTGCGGTCCGCTTCTACTCCACCTCTGGGCAAGGCGGAGCAGGCCAATTCGCTCCTGCTTCTGCGCTTCTAATTGAAGCGGAGCACATGCCTAATTGTTATGGGTAAGGAGACAACCCCAGTCCTTCACAAAAACCCTTCTGAATACACAAGAATTCAAACTCACGTTTTCAAGAGCTAAACACTCAAACCCTTTGTCTGCAGAGTCAAATATGTCGGCTTCTCTTTCTCCCATATTTGATTTAAACAACAATAATTAAAATTCTTTCCATTGAATTTATCATGAAATTTATGAATTTTGGAAAGTTCTTATCCAAAAAGCAGAATAAATTCATCACTACTTAGCACCCATTTGCAAACAATTTTAACAACATTTAAATGCCTGAGGTACACATAGTGAATATATAACTTTATGATTCTTGCAGAATCTATCTCGTACCCTTCTGGTCTGAAATCTTCATTTCTGGACATTCTTGGCAATCATAACAGCAAAATGGCACCCCTTCCCTCTTTTTCTTACTATAACCCAAATCACAATTATCGTTGCACAGAGAGAGGGGTTGTGCCTGTCCATAAATGAAAAAAGAGAATAATTTGGGAGTTGGCATCTCATTGGCATATCTACAAATCAACACGTACAAACTACATTAAAGCTGCTATGACATAATAGCTCTGTCTTTAGAGAGAACTCCTTATGTAAAAAATGTCAATACTAGTTGCAGTATAGTAACTTCTGCCATTACTCCAGCAACTTGGAATTTATGATCAAGTTCTCAGAAATTATATTTACTGCCTCAAGGCTTAGTCCAGTATCTTATCAATTTAGAACACTTTAGTACACACCCAGGTTCTTTTTCCCCATTTTTTTCACCAACTATGCTTTTATCATGACAGACATAAACTAGCTACAGTTATCTATGCTATGATAACCTCTCACCCAGATTGCTGCAGTGTGTCGTACATGGTTCTGCCTTTGAAAATGGTTCAGAAACTTCAGCTGATCCAAATGAGGGCAGCAATACTATTAACCACATTACTCCAGTACTTTTTCAGTTTTACTGTCTGCCAATTTAGGAAGAGGCCCGATTCAAAGTACTAGTATTAACATTCAAAGCTGTAAATGGCTTAGGATCAGGTTATCTGAATGAATGCCTCCTCTCATATGTACCTGCCTGGACTCTGAAATCATTTTCAAGGATCCTCTCCTGTGAGCCCCTGCCAAAGGAAGTGAGGCAGGTGGATGCCAGGAGGTGGGCCTTCTCTGCTGTGGCTTCCCAGCTGTGGAATGAGCTCCCTAAGGAAGTTCGCCTGGAACTTACATTATTCTCCCCCAATGCCTCATGGATGCAATTTTATTTTCCAGTAGCTTAACATTTTGCCATCCTAGTCCTTTGACTTTGCTGTTTTCAATTATTATTATTTTATTATTTATTGCATTTGTATATCGCCTCTTAGCCAAAGCTCCTTGGGTGGTTCACATAAGATAAAAACACTTAAAACAATATACAAAAAATAATAATTTTTAAAAAAACATGCAAAATGCACATACGTTTAAAACCACTATGCAACTTTACAAATGATGAGCCAATAAATAAATAAATCTGTATTTCAAACATCTGCATTGCTGCTCAGTTTTATTCTGGTTGTCCTTTCATATTGGAGTTTGATACTGTGTTCTATTAAATATAATTTGTATATATTTAAGTTGTACCTCATGGGTTCAATTTTTGAGAGCTTTGGCTATAATGCAATATAGACACCATTTCAGAAATTTGGAAGAGATTGTTGCACAAAACTACTTTGGATTCATTGGGAAATGGAGCTTACCTGGTTGAACCTGCTGGGCCAAGTAATGCCATCATCATGAATGGTGAATCTCTTCTCGGGGGGAGCCCTCGGGTTCATCATTCCAACTTTGACTCTATAAAATGTCTTATTTTGGAATGTGATCCAGTTTTTAATGTCATATCCAGTTACAAATTTCCCATTTTGGTCAAAGGAAACCACTTCCCCAACACTATTGTTAAATGTGACCCTTCTCAGAAAGTGGTGGATCTAAATTGGTAGCGAAAGAAGCGATAGCATCAGATTAAACTGCAATTGAACATTATACAACAGTACAGTGATGGTAATTCATAGCCCATAGCAATGTAAATTTCATTGTGGTGCATAGGTCAAGAAATAATGAGATAGACAACAATAACTGGGTTTAAGCAAGGCCACATTTATTTAACAATCTGCAAAGGGGTGGTATTCCTATTGGGCATCCAGTATGGCCTGCTTGCAGGCCCTTCAGGTTGGGCGAGCCATTTGTAGCCCATGGGCAGGTTCTGAACCATTCACCTTCCCATGGACCTGCCCCTTGTGGAGCAGGGAGACTTTCCTTTGTCATGCCCTAACTCAGACTGCAAGGCTCAGAGTGGGTGAGTAGGGTTGGCCCCAAAGGTAAGCCTTATCTCCCTAGCTAGGCTGTGGAGCACCTCAGATCTTACCATTCACCTTGAACAGTGCCTGTGAATTCTCACCAATTCGCAATCCCTCTGGATGCCTGTAACTAGTGTGAAATAAAATGTGACCAAATTTAATCATATTAACCTATTTGCTACTCTCAAGCTGTCTTACAGTGTGGAGTAGGTGAAAAAAACTCATGCACAAATCAGTTCAAGTGAAAAAAAAAAACTTCTCGGCCTCAAATGGCAACCAGCAAGCCCACACTGTCTACATGAATGTAGGGACCCATGCAGCAACGAGGAAACTGAGAGGGGTGAGGGTTTCTTTTAAGACTTCTTAGTCACCTCTCAGTCTCGTGGCCCTGATGTGCCCATCCAATGGCAAGTGGGCACATCTCATCCTCCCACACACCTAGGATATGCTGGGCATGGCAGAATGGCACTTTACATTAAAGATTAAATTGGTTCTTATCATGGGATAACAACAGACTATGTTAAACTTTTCCAAACTAGTTGGAACACATGTATCATTCAATTTCATGAATCATTCAATCCTATCTAAACTCATCAGTCTCTGATGGGAGGCTTGATGGATTCATCTCATGAAGCAGTGCTAATTCTATTGCCCCAAAACTATGATGTTAGGGATTGTGTGTGTGTGTGGGGGGAGGGATAGGAGAAATCCCCTCCTCCACTTTTGAACATCTGACTTGAACTGGTGCTCAATTACACTCAAGAGCACACTCTGTGGCTCCTGAAAACTAGTATTTATTTATTTATTACATTTCTATACCCCCAAATAGCCGGAGCTCTCTGGGCAGTTCACAAAAATTAAAACCATTCAAAGTATAAAACAACAGTATAAAACCATAATATAAAATACAATATAAAAGCTCAACCAGATAAAAACAGCAGCAATGCAAAATTACAAATTTAAAACACCAAGTTAAATCATGTTCAGTGTCTTGGGATCTTGCTAGACAATGGGTTAGCCTAGTGTGAGCCCTGGGCCCACCCCTGTGCATCCAGATGATGCACAAGGGATCCCAGGCTCAGGCAGGGGTAACCCTCCCTTTGCCCGTGATAACCGGCACCGCTTGTGGCTCGGTATTTCCCGTGGTCTCGGGCTGAGCCTGAGACTACAGGCCTGTAGACCAGTATGCCACTTTTCACGGCTACTGCATTTACTCATGAGTAGCCAGGGAAAGTGGTGGATGGGGTGTAGCGCTGCAGCCATCAGGGCAGGGGAGATTGGGGGGTGGGGGAACCAGAGTCAGAGGGAAAATCAGAACCAGGAGGGATAGGGGAAATTGGAGCCAGGGGAAAACAGAGCCAAGGGGGGGGGGGATCAGAGCCAGGAGTAAAATAGAACCAAGGGGAGGATGGGGGGAAATCAGAGCAATGGAGAAAATGGAACTAGGAGGGCATGGGGGGCGGGGGAAGATCAGGCAGGGGCGGGGGGAAGCTCGGAGCCAGGGTGGGTGGGTGGGAATCGGCTATCATGGGGGAATCGGAGATTGGGGGAATTGGAGAGTGTGGGAGGGAAATCACGGGGAGGGGAAGCAGGGATCACAGGGGTGGGAAAAGCAGGGATCGCAGGGTGGGGAATCATGGCCAGGGTGGGGAAATTGGGCGAAGAGGGGAGCCGGGATCCCTTTTTTAAAACAAAACAATAAAAACACCACTTACAGTTTCCGGTGGTGAACTCCTATGCATCCAGCCCTTTAAGTGTAAAACAAAATGGCAGATGCAATGGGGCTTTCCTGTAGCCCGTCGTGTCTGACATGTGGATAGGAGCGACAGCCCACACTACTTGTAGCACAGGCTGGCCCCTCGCATGCCCAGATTTTCAGGTAGGTCTAGCAAGGCCCTTGGTGTTTTCTTTTTAAAATGTATTTTAATTGAAAGATTTGAATATGTCTATAACACAGGGAGTCCCTTTCACATGCAGAATGCTGCATCATATTTCTGCAAGGCCTTGTTAACTGACACATGGATACATATGGGACTACCCACCATCTCCACTGAGAAACCTTTATTTGCAGTGAAGAAACTATTGTTGCACCTATAGATATAGTGAACTCTTCTACAGCAGCCTCAAAAGGACATTACCTGCCATGGGTGTTGATTCAAAAATTTCCATCTTGTGCTAGCCACCATTCCTCTGTTTTTGAGTTTAGATGGATGCATGGCATGCAAAGCATGTGCTACAGCATAGATAGCATTGTAGATGCTGTAACTATGGCCAGTCATGCTCATTTCAAAAACAGATCCAGGAAGAGTCTCCAGATTTTCCTCTCCAGTGCAGAATCCTCTCTCTTTCTTATCTAACGAAGGATGGGGGAAAGAACAGTCAAATGCCCTTTCCCAGAAAATTCCCAGAAAACCATCTTCTTTTACCAAGGTAGGATTTCTCCCGTAAAGGAATCCTTGGAATCCTCGAGGATCCTTTGAGTGAATTGCTAAGGATATAGCACCGTTGATGAAATTTATGTCCCAATTCCTTTGGAAGGAAAATGATGTGAAATCCATCTGAGCTGTCATAATCCAGACTTTTGCGTTCATTGACAAAGATATATCTTCTGATTCTGCCACCTTTGGTAAAATCCTCATTGTTGTCATGGTATAAACTTCACCATGCACAATCACAATATTAGCAGAACTTGCCAAAACAATGAGGCTTGTTTTAAATCCTTCCTCCACCATTGCAGCCACTTCACCAGAAGAGGCTATTTGGGGGAATCTTTCGATAAAATCAAAGCAAATACCTCTCTGGGAAAATGTGGGAAGAACATTTTGTATAAATTTCTCTGAATTATCATTATCCTGAGAAACTACCCCTATCCATGTCCACTTGAAATGTAACAATAAATGCAGAATCCCATCATATTGATTAGCTCCATCTGGGAACATCCAGTGGAAGAAATCTGTTTGGATATCGTTATTCCTCATAGGAGAAGAGCCATAGGTGATCTAAAGGTAGTATGGGGCAGGGGGGGAGAATACTGATGTCAATTAATATTTCATTCTCTGTGGGATTGGGATTGGATCATTTCACAAATCACCCAACCCACACACCCCACATCTTTTCTTTTTTGTATGTTCTATTACATATCCAATAGGTGAAGCTGTGGTATAGCATGATTTTTTTACACTAGGGTTTCATTCTGCCATTTTGAGATAATACTTGAAAAATCTTTGAAAGGTATAGGAGAGACCCTGTAGGGTGGCAATACAATATAAATCACCCACAAACTACCATGAGTGAGACATCACAAAAATGCCTCATGCAGTACACTTATAACTACATCAGGAGTTACTGCAAGCCTAGTGCTGATGGTGCCAGATGACTTTTCACATTGGTGCAACTTCCCTGGTGGGACTAATCATCAGATTCCTTCCATCTCTTCCCTTCTCCACCTCCTCTTCTTTCTTCACCTCTCCCTCCCCCTGCCTCCACCACCACCACAAATCAATCACTTTCTGCCTCATCCTCTTACCATTCACAGGACACGCTTGTTCTTAAATTTGATTTTTCAGGGTCTGAGCTGAGTTTTTTATTATGCTCTCATTACTCAGTTTTATTATTATTTGATGTGTTTGTCACTTTTTGCTTCTTCAGAAGAAGGAACTGCGGTGCACTGCTAATTGAAAAAGGACCTCTGCTCCCATCTTCTGCACCACAGAAGAGCAGGATTTTTGTTCAGACTTCTCACATGCAAATAAGCAAGAGACTCTCCTTTACTCCTATTTGGTGGTCCCTATACTTTCTGTCTCACAGTATTAAACAACAGCAACAGCAGCAAAAACAACAATTCTTAATTTTTGGAAGAGGCAGAACAGTAAAGATTTAACACCATCCTTATTAGTTTTTGGTGGGTGTGTTTGGTTTAGAATCAGCCCAGTCTCCACTGTGTCATCCAGTCTAAACTGTGCATTCTGATCATCAATAAGGTGTCCTTCCTTTCTTCAGCACATTTAAAGCTTGATTATTGGGACTGGGCAGATATTAAGTAAACATATGATCAAACAGGGAAATAAAAAAGCAATGAGGGATAAACACATCCCGCGATCCTGATTAGGCTGCGTCCCCATTTTATACAGGTCCCCTATTCAAGCAATATCTCACTGTCATTGGTCCAGCTCTCTCTATAAGTTCTCTAGTTCCAGCAACTCTGGCTCTTTCTTTCCTCTAAGATTCTTAGGCTGTGCAGAGATGACCAGGCAGCCTGGCAGAGAGACAGAGGCAGGCAGCTATGTAGGTGTTCACCAAGAGGCCAGAAGAAAGCAAATAAACTGGCCCTGTGAGCCGGGCACAGACGAGCAAGACATAGACAGTGAGAGATGTTTCAGCATCCCCTTAATAGGAGGCGAGGAGGAGGATCCTTTCAGTTAACAGACTGCACTGTGTAAGCACAGCTTAGCCAATAATAATAATAATAATAATAATAATAATAATAATAATAATCCCTGCCTGACTGTAAAGACAGATGGAAAAGTTGTAGAATTGCAGTCACTTATGAGTAGGGGTGTGATCCGCTCCGATTAGGAGCGTAGAAGCAGTAGCAGATTGGCCTGCTCCGCCTTACCCAGAGGCGGAGTAGGAGCGGACCGCGGACCCCCTAGAAGCAAGGCAAAGAGAAGCGCCCATTTTTCGGAGCTCCTAGTTCAGGCGGAGCGCTCCGGTCGCCATCTTGAAAACATTTCGCCATAGGATTGCATTGCGGCAAATAATCGCGCATAACTAGGTTGTTTTTGAAGCTATCGTTCTAGAAATTCTTGTGCTCAGAGAGTCGTGGATGGGGGTCATTTTGAGACCACTCTCACCTCTCTGCGTTGTCTGGGTCGCGTGCTATATTTTTGTGAAAATCGGGTCAACCGCGCGGCTCAAACGGCGTTTTCGGCTTTTCGCCCATAGGATTGCATTGAGGGAAAGAATCGGGGATAACTGGGGGGGGGTTTAAGCTATCATTCTGAAAATTCTTGTGCACAGAGAGTCGTGGATGGGGGTCATTTTGAGACTACTCTCAACTTTCTGCATCGTACGGGTCGTGCGCTAGAAGTTTTTAAAAAATTGGCGGGAAAAATACCTTTTTCAAAGGGCTGAGGGGCAGAGTCAGCTCCCGGTCATGATGATCCCAAAGTTGGAGGAGGGCATAGGCAAAACAGGTAACTTGGGATTCTGGGAAACTTCTCTTTCTTCATCTGAACGGGCTTTTCCCCGTGTTTTTTAACACAGTAGCCCCACCAAATGCACAAACACAACCTGAAATCATATACTAAGCCAAGAATAAGAGATAAAAACACAGCACTGCTCCCCACCCTAACCTTGGTGAACAACTGAATAGATGTGGTGCAAGGGGATGAGCTCCCCTAGGGCATCTCATTGTGGACGTGCCCCCACTCTCTCCTGCACTGGAAGGCCATTAGAGCCTTCCAAAGAGAGTAAAACGGTGGAGCAATGCCTATCATGAGTTGAAGTGAATGGTCACTTTTCAGTGGTAGAGCAATGCCTGTTATGAGTTGAAGTGAGCGTTTTACTTCTTCTCAGAGCTGTTGGTGGCTGTCTTGAACTGGCAGCTACTTCCCCCTCCCCCGGGCATGTCCCCCTATTGCTGGTAAAAGACAGATATAGCCTTTTTAAAAAAATTCTTCTTGCTGTTTATTGAGCAACACTGCTGCTTTTAATTCCACCCCTCCTTTGTTTATTTATTGATTTATTCCATTTTATATGCATTACTGGCTTATCCTTGGCTCACTTCCTTATGCCCCCAGAAATGCCAGCTGCATGCCTGCCTGCCTTCCCTCCCTCCTCCCCTGCCCACCTCGCAGGGATGTTGTGTGTGGGGTGCCCGATTTTCAAAAATTCACCAAAAATCAGGGGATGATGGGATTGCTTTGAAACTTGGCGTGCGTGTGTATATCCCCATGAGGTGTCATGGTGCCAAACATGAGGTTTCTAACTTGAACAGAAAAAAAGTTGTATAATTTTTTAGCTTTCAATGCAAGCCTATGGGGGGGGGAAACGGAGCTCCGGATCCGGATCCGGAGCTCCTGGCGGAGCGGAGCGGAAGTGGGTGGAGTGGGGGCGGGGTGGAGCGGCCCGATCCGGAAAATGGCGGATCTGCAAGTGAAGCGGAGCGGGGGGTCCGTGCACACCCCTACTTATGAGTGCAGCAGCACTTTCAAAATGCAGCTGAGTTCAATGACAGTGAATGCCTCGTGACCCTGAGTCAAAACAAGCAATTCACAAACCGGCCCTGTGAGGCAGGATGGTGGGCACATTCACACAAAATTTTGGATGGCAACATGTGAATGCGTGCCAATGACAGGATCATGGCAGTAGGAGAAACTAAAGCAACCAGTGACAGAAGGGACCCAAGGATTGCCTTGCTTCGCATCAAGAAAGGCACAAACCAGCCCTGCGAGGTGGGCATTTTGGAGCAAAGCAAAGGCAGAATGGGATGCAAATGCAGGCTGGCTTAGCTGTGACTACTAAATGTGGTGAGGGAGGTCCTGATCACCCACTAATAATAATAATAATAATAATAATAATAATAATAATAATAATAGATAGCTAGTCTGTAGCACTCAAGACATTAGAAATGCAAGCTGGCTTGGATGTGCCTAATATGTGACCATGGTGTGGGTTCAGGAAAAATCCTCTACAACCCCACATATTGATATAATAACAAACAACAACAATAAGATTGATAATAATAATAATAATAATAATAATAATAATAATAATAATAATAATAAGCCTGCCTAACTCTAAAAATGTTCCAGCAGGACATTCTCTTCTGATGACAGCTGCAGCTTATGTTCCATGATGATTCAATATGCAACTCATGCCCTGCATCAAAGCAGGAAAAACACAAACCAGCCCTGCAAGACGGGTACAGTGGTAGAAGACATAGATGAAGAGAGATGCTACACCATATCCTTAATAGGAGGCTAGGAGGTTCCTACTTTCAGGGTCCTTCAGAGTTAACTTAAATAAATAATAATAAATAATAAAAAATACTTCACTGTAAGCACAGATTGTTGTTGTTGTTGTTGTTGTTATTATTATTATTATTATTATTATTATTATTATTAGGCTGTGGTGCAAACATAATAATGAAAGCTGGTTTTGCTGTGACTAATACAGATAATTCCCCACATGACCGCATGGGCAGAGAGAGGCTGGCAGACAGAAGCAGGTGGGCATGCTGGCAGAGGCAGCATGAGAGGCATGAGGGCAGCTATGGGCCTGGAACCCTGCAAGCAAGTATGCTTTAGGCTCCTGGTGTGATCCAACAAGCCCAGCTTCATCCCCGAGGAAGCAGGTGGCACAGATAGGGTTGGGCACAGAGGCGGATAGAAAGCAAACAAACCAGCCCTGCGAGGTGGGCACAGTGGTGCGAGTCATGCAACAACAGCATAGCTTCCCTGTATTCAGAAATGGTAGGAGGCTAGGAGGAGGAGGAGGAGGAGGAGGATCCTTACAGGGTCCAATAATAGTAATAGTAATAATAATAATGCCTGACTCTAATAAAATTGTAGAAGAGGGTTCACTCACGATGGCAGCAGCATGTCCAAAATGCAACTGACGTTCCATGACAGTGAATAACTCATGCCCTGAATCAAAGCAAGAAACACACAAACCAGCCCTGCGAGGTGGGCACAGTGGTACAAACCATAGACACAGCAAGGTGCTTTAGCATCCCCTTAAACAGAAATGCTAGGTGGCTCAGAGGAGGATTCTTTCAGGAGCTTTTAAAGTTAGCCACTCTGACTAATCGTTTATGGGTAGTTACAGATGTCAATCTCAGTGATGCTTATCACCCCCTCAGCACCTTCCTTATATGGAGAAGCCTCCACTTAAGTGCAGCAACATTGTTTAATGTGAAAACAAGCCTCAGAAAGTCTAAAAAATGGATGAATACCTTTGAAGCTATTCAAAGCTCCAATGGGGCTCCACTGTGCTCCAAAGGTTTGCAATGGTTTTAAAACTGACCCTGTTTTGATCCACAAACTTGAAGCATCGATGGAGCTTCGTCAAACCTTTGAATTTGCAGAGCGGAGTGCACAGCTCTAGATTCCAGTATTCCTTTACTTTTAATCCTTTCTTTTTCTTTCCTCTGCCTGTCGGCTTTCCTGCTTTCAGCTTAGATCCTCCATGCACACATCTTACCTGTGACATCTTGTATATAGACAGGACGGTTGCCATGTGGAAATGGAAATCATAGTTAGGTCCCCCAATGACTGCTACAGGGATATTCTCAACATCACACTTGTAGTTTGGGATAAATCTGCGTCGTCTGGAGAGAAGTTCTAATGAAGCAAGATAGGTCCTAGTTGCACTGAAATCATCATTATAGATGTGGAAGCCCAGGCTGACATTGGGTAAGATTTGGGTGTTTTCATTGATGTCCTTTATAGCAAATGCCAAGGTCACAATGTGCTGATAGAGCTGTGTCATTAGCCTGCAAAGAAAGCCGTGTTCAGAATGATCTTATTCAGGCAATTCATTTCTGTTCATTCCTATATAGGTTCAATGATCAAAATGCTTGCCAATTTAAGGCCAGAGTTAGGGATATCTTATGTTGACTCAAGCTCCACAAACACAGGAAGTTGGTAATGAAGGCCTTCACTCTTGCCTTCACTGATGAGCCTCAGGATCAGTGATGATGTTGTGCAATGTCATAAACCTACCCTCTAGGCACCCACATTTGGTCTTTCATGCCCAAATCCAGATGGGCAGGATGTCGTACCTTGGGATCAGCAAACATTTCTCCACATTTTTCTGGTCCTTTGTTGTCTTATGAAGCATCTCAGGCTTACTTCATTGCTAGAAGAATCCGCCTGTGAGTTGACCAAAGACTATCCGTTCCTTCATCATTATAAGCTAGGTACATCCATAGGACTGAACAGATATGTATCTATAGGTCCAGAAAGGCTGGACCTATAGATACATATGAGTAAACTTTCACAAGATTCCAGGATACAATTTCCTCTTCCCTCCCTATAACCTCTTCTTCAGTGATATATGTGTCAAGTAGAATAATTCCCTCACATCTCAAAATTACTTCACCCTTATTTCATTTGACGGTATCCTGCTTTGCCTTCCTCACTCTCTGATTTATGACAGGAGCTCTGGACATGTTTGAACTTTGTGGGAATTTGATTCCCTTGCCTTAAATGGCTACTTAACACCTAACCCTCCACCCCCAAGCGAACTGCTGAATCTCCAGACTCATGTTCCAAAAAGATGCCTGTAAAACGGACACGGAATAAAATGAATAAAATAAAATTAAAATTATACATAAATATAATGTAAGTGATTGCTGCCCTGCCCTCTCAAATATGCATGATATTTCCTGAGACAGACAGCTTGTGCATCCATGCACACACACACACACACACACACACACTCACACTAAAAAAAAGAAAAGAATGTTCACTACAGTTTGGAAGCTTGACCAACCATTTCAGAAATGCACCGTTATTGAAAATACATACATACTTATGTCTGTCATTCTTTCAGTTTTTACAGAGGAAATAAAAATAATGGGGAAAACTGGTATATTAGAATAGTTCTCTAGCCAGGAAATTCTAAAATATAAATGGAGCACCTAACAGAAAGGGGTTAGGGAAATGAGACTCCATCTATGTCCGAAACATCAGAATTACTCATGATAAAAGGGCCAGTAGAAGTAGTAGAAATATGGCAACTGTGAGAATATATTCATTATGGTTCTATGATATGGTGAAAATGCCAAACTGCTTACATATGATCGTCAGAATGCTCCAGCGATGGAGGTTTTTCAAAGGTTATAGCATTTGAAAATATAAAGACCTGAGACATAATGCCACCAATGATGAGGTCCCCAGATTGATAATATTTGTGAAGAATAGGAACAGGGTGTCCAATGGAACAATGGACAATTGGATGCTTGCCTAACACCAGAGGCAGTATCACTAACACCACAAATATGGCCATCTTGCAAAAAGGGAACTTCATTTTAGACAACCATTGATCTTTTCCAACACAGTTACGCAAGTGTCCCTGAGTAAGAACTCTTCAATGCAATGGCCACACTTGGCTCATCCACAGTCCTTTGTACCTATAGACAAAGCTCTACATGGCTCAGGGGAAAGTAATAAATTGTTTCTGTCTTGTCTAATAGTTTGTCATCTGGCTACTGGTACTCCCTAAGGATGGGGAGAATTAGTACATGTAATTTTGAGTAATATGTTAATAACAGGAGAGTTAATTACATATTCAAAACTGTTGGTTTTCTGCAAGATGGCAAAAGAAAAAATGATGATAACATCTCAGCCTAAGAATTCTGTGGTGCCCCTCCAGAAAACTGAACTCTAAGAGCCAAACTACATGTTACACTAATAGTGTACTTTACAGCTGAAAGTTAGGGATTTTTTTTATTTTTTTTATTTACTCAAGTGTAATCATGTGTGGGTCTAATTCAGATTGGGACCATGGTACATCAGATGGCTGGATTAACACACCCCCCCACACACACAGAGATGTTAATCCACAATGGAATGAATGACATAAGCTTTCTATGAATCTGACCCACAGAAAACTCAAACAACAGGATTGTCAGATTTTCGCAGGATCTGCCAATTTGTGGACTTTAAAATAATAATAATCCTGGACTTGTACAAATTTGGTAATACAAAAATATGGAAATTGATGTAAAATATGTTCATGCATGCATCTGGAATTAAAAGCACACCCAGAATTTTATACATTTCTGATCTATCGTCTGTATGCTGTGTAGCAATATTTTTTGTATGCAGTCTGATTTTTGATTTTATGGTGAGCGAAGAAAAAATCTATAAAATGTAATCTACCAATGAAAGCTCCACAAATTGTAGTGGATTTATTTTCATAATCCCCCCCCCCCAGTAGAGAACATCTGAATTCAGCAATAAAAGCATGAATTAGTAGATGATACGTGATGTGTTCTCCTTAGACCCGTGTACAAACTTGCACCCGTTCTAACGAAACCTACACCTGCTGATAAGGAATCTTTAGACATTGGCAATACAGCGCCTGTGGCTAAGTAAGGTGATTCTTACTCAAAGAAATCCACACCATTGAAGAGGATAATGCCACAATGGCACATTTATTGAGATTTAAACAGATTCAAATGCACAAGCTAGTTCTGGGGAAATTAGCTGAGCAAATGGAGGCTTAGAAGTAGTTTCAAGATTGAAAATGATACTTTCTGAGACTTGGGGCTCATCTATACCAAGTAGGATATTCCACTATGAAAACAGTATATAAAAAGCAGGAGACACACTAGTGCTTTATAGCGGTATTGAAGTGCACTGCAGGATCTACACTACTGCTTTATAGTGGTACTGAAGTGAACTGACAATTGTTGGGGGCTATGACACATCTACCCAAAGTAGGATATAACACTATGAAAGTGGTATGGAAGCAGTATATGGTATGTGTCAATGGGCCCCAACAGTTGTCAATGCACTTCAATACTGCTATAAAGAACTAGTGTGGCTCCTGCCTGTTTTATACCACTTTCATAGTGGAATATTCTGCTTTGTGTAGATGAGCCCTTAGAGCATACACACACAGCAGGGGAAAGAGTAGAGGGATAGCTTCATCCCACCTACTATATAGGCTGCATTCATGGTGCAATCCTTGCAAAAGACTCTCATGATGGCCACTGTATAGTCTGCTATGGTGACGAAGGACTCGAATGACGTCGTCAGGGTCCTGTCCTTATTGCACGTTTTCCGGCTGAAAAAGCGCCCCCAGAAAAACCACTTTAAACTCCGGTTCTTCTGGGACTCCGAGCAGTTACTGGAGGCTCAGGACTTTCAGAGCCAATGGAGGCATGAGCCTCATGATGAGGAGCAGATGTTGTAAGCCCCAACCGGTGGGGCAAGGACTGACAGGCTCTGGCTCAGCCCCTCCATGGCAGAGCAGTCTGCCTCAGTGGCACATAAGCCCGCCCTTCACAAAATGGCCACCCTGCAGCAAGCAAAATGTAGAGTAGAGGCGGCACATTCTGCACAGAGTGCCTCTGAGAAGGGGCAGACTGCAACTCCCTCATTCTCCTCATGATTGCCAGGCTATGTTGGCCAGGCAACCAGCACCCTCTCCTAAGCTGAGAAAGAAGCAGGGGAGAGCGTGAGTGCACGCTCCTCCTGCAGCTGCTCCTGCCATCTCTCAGATCAGTCAGTGCGAGCAGCTCTGGTGGCAGCAGTGGGGTGGGTGGGTGGCTTGGAAGTTTAGCTGGTGGTTCTGACTCTCCTCAGGCAGTCCGTGAGAGTTGCTGCCGTCAAAACCCCTGGAGGTGAGCAGCTGCCATGGATGTGAGAGGGCGGCTGCTGTGGGCACTCCAGGAAGTGACTCAGGGAGCTCAACATGTTTGTTTTTTATCTGGTGTGATCCTAGCCCCAACAACAACAACAACAGTTTTCATACACTAAAGGAATGAAGTGGGATAATTCGAGAGAAAATGGGTAGGTCTGATGGACCTCGGAATCTCTAAATGTGATATACAGGTTCAGTGTTCTGTAGCCCGAGTTCTGCTGACAAAGATATGCTAATGGGTTTTGTCATTTTGTCTGGACAGACCTGAGGAACTGAAACCTAGTATGTACACATTTCAATGGTCTCAGGTAATTTTTGTTTAAACTGAGTGTGCATTCTGTAATTCTAAATAAAGGGTATAAAACCATAATTCAGACCTTGAGTAATATCTCCCAAATGTCTCCTCCTTGACAAATACGTATGGTAGGGGAAGGCAACATAGAAAGGATGGCTTGGTGACTTCAGCGCTTGCTTGGGCATCATTTTTAAGGCATGGGCTCTGATTGTAACAATAACTCTCCAACATGGAATGGTCTCTCACTCATGCTAAGAATCATTCAAGAGTGACCAAGCTTTATGGAACCAACATATGCTGTTGGCGAAGTCCTCCACACCAAATGGGGAAAGAGCAAGGGAGGTCGGAACTATGTTGTGTTATCTTTTGATGTTGGGAGGTCTTTTGAGGTATTATAAATCAGCCACAAGGCTTTGGGCTCAGTTTGCAATAACTTCGCTTTTTTTCAGAATGGGAGTTCTCTTTTTTTCAAGTTCTGCTCCATCTCAATTAATCCCTAAGAACCAAAATCAGTGAACAAAAATGCACTATCTCCGATTTATATTTACATGCAACTAAATACAATGTGACTTCAGTAAGGAAATTCTATGAGAGGGAGAGGAGAAGACAAATAATAACCAGAAGTAATTCAAGAATTAATTACTCTCTGGTTAAGGTCCTCTCCTGTTCAGCTCTGGCTCCAGCAATTCAGACAATGAGCTGGAACACGGTATTTCTGGTTTCTTATTGCATACAGTTGGATACAATGTGATATAGGCAATTAAATCAGATAAATACCCATTATTTAATTTTGTCTTGTAATTAGCTGACCTCTGCTGTTCAACTCAGGCTTCAGCAAAATGATATAACATTTGGGGAGGAAGATGCAACCCAATAATCCAGCACTGGAAGCCAAGATAGAGAAGATCTCCACAGCCACCATATATTTCCCTTTGGTACTCAAGTACGTGGGAACAAAGGACAGCCACACACTGCAGAAGACTAACATACTGAAGGTGATAAATTTGGCTTCGTTGAAACTGTCTGGTAATTTCCTGGCTAGGAAAGCTATAATAAAGCTAACAGTAGCCAGAAAGCCCAAAAATCCCAAGACAAAGTAAAACATGAGAGTTGATCCTTCATTACATTGAAGTACAATTTCTTTTGCCATTGAGCGCATGTCAAAGTGAGGAAATGGGGGAGAGATTGACAGCCACATGCAACAAATCAGGGCTTGAATGAGAGAGCATAAAAGAACGATGTAGCTAGCCAGTTGTTTTCCCACCCATTTCCTCATCTTGGAGCCAGGTTTGGTGGCCATGAAAGCTAGAACCACAATGGTGGTTTTGGCCAATACGCAAGACACAGCCACTGAGAAGATCATGCCGAAAGCAGTTTGTCGAAGGAGGCATGGCAGCTTTTCCGGTTGTCCCATGAACAAGAAGACACAAAGGAAGGAGAGCAGGAGGGAGATGAGCAGAGTGTAGCTGAGGTTCCGGTTGTTGGCTTTGACTATGGGAGTCTCCTTGTGCTTCCTGAAGATTCCCAGCACCAGGGCTGTTACGGAAGAAAAGAAGAGAGCAAAAGTGGCTAAAATGATCCCCAAAGGTTCTTCATATGACAAAAAGGTTATTTCTTTTGGAACACATCTGTCTTTGTTATTGTTTGGATATTGATCACCTGGGCATTCGAAACACTCAGCCATGTCTGAAAAAGACAATATACATTCTTTTCATATACATAGAATCTGCATATTAGAAATAAATCATAAGAATGATGGCTTCTATGGCTCTGAAAGCCATGTCTGAACCTTTCTCAAGTAATTATTTTAACAAATAACCATATTCAACAATGATACTGAAGGATTGCTGTTCTTGAGTCCAATGGAAATTGAAGCTCATCTCTGTTGAGCCCAATGGAAAGACAAGCTAAATAAATAGATTGTCTATTCCTGCATATTACTAATGAGCAGTGAATATTAACACCATCATCCCTAGATATTCTCAAATTCTCCCCCATATCACAACCCACAATGACATTAGGTGATATATACAAGAGCAGTTGTGTCTGAGTGAAAATGTGAGACAACCTTGCTTTGTTAGGAGAGATTGACAATTATGTCAGTTTTCATTCTAACACATTTAGAATATTTGAATAATCTGTAGTCCATCAAAATTATGAAGAAATTTGCAAGGAAAGGACCATGTTGCACATGCCTGTGAATAATTGTTATGGATAAGGAGCTTGTAAGAAAAAAAGGGGGGAAACGAGGAAACAACCCCAGTCCTGCACAAATCATTGCTGAATACACAAGAATTCAAAATCACAATTTTAAGAGCTAAGCACTCAAACCCATTCTCTGCAGAGTCAAATATGTCAGTTTCTCTTTCTCCCACATTTGATTTAAACAACAATTTATTTTTCATTGAACTTAACATGAAATTTGTGAATTTTTGGAAACTTCTTATAAAAAAAGCAGACCAATTTCATCACTACTTATCACTCATTTGCAAACAATTTAAACAACATTTAAATGCTTGGGGTACACATAGTGGGGTTCTTTTAATATATACTTTATGGATATTGTACAATAGATCTCCTACCCTTTTGGTCTGATATCTTTGCTTCTGGACATTCTTGGCAATCATAACAGCAAAATGGCTCCCCTTCCCTTTTTTTCTTACTATAACCCAAATGGCAATTCTCGTTACACAGAGAGAGGGGTTGTGCCTGTCCATAAATGAAAGAAGAGAATACTTTGGGAGTTGGCATCTCACTGGCATATCTACAAATCAACACATGTCATAATGGCTCTGTCTTTACAGAGAACTTTCTTTGTAACAAATGCCAATACTAGTTGCAGTATAAGAACCTCTACCATTACTCCAGTAATTTCATATGTATAATCAAGTTCTCAGAATTTATATTGATTGCCTTAAAACTTAGTGTCGTGTTCTTGCCTGTTCCCTCTGGCATTCAAAATTGCTGCCAAGCTGACATGAAACACTCAGATCAGTGAGATTTCTTTTATTGAGGAAATCACACAGTAGACGAGCTTAATGGTTACAGAATATCCAAACACACTTAAAGCTAAACAATGGTTAGGAAACTTTAGCCTCTTTTTTCTGGAACGATCCTTAAGGCAAACACTTAAGGCCTAACTCCAAGAGAGGGATATGGCTCTGGGTTTGAAAAGTGAATGGTGATGTGAACAACAATGAGAAAATATCTGTGTTCATCCTGCCCCGAAGAACACTTTCCTATTTCTTGGAGCATTCTCATTAAACTCGATGAGAAATAATTTCAGGAATAAAATTGAAAGCAGAAGGACATTTCTGTGAAATCATCATGGGTGAAGTGTAGACTTCATATATTCAGTTCAGTTGCAAAGTAGTCAAGGGATGTGTGTGGGTGTCCTGTCATTTATTGTGCAATCATCTGTCTAGTTGTGTGCTCTGCAAGGTGCTCAGGCTTTAATTAAAACCCCACGAGACATCATGAACTAATTCCTCCCATGGAACTTTTCAGATCAGGAAGTGAATATAGCTGGGGGAGACTGCAGAGCAACAGAAAGCTGTAATAGCAAAGGGCAACACACACAGCACTCTCAGTGAAATTGTAAGCCCAGAAGCATGGGCAGAAAACATTGTAAAGAATTTCTAAACCCCCCTGAAATGGAGGCAGAAAAACTGAAGTGTCTTCAATAGGGGAAGAAATCATTACAGAAATTTGGAAGACATTGTTTCACAAAACTACTTTGGATACATTGGGAAATGGAGCTTACCTGGTTGAACCTGCTGGGCCAAGTAATGCCATCATCATGAATGGTGAATCTCTTCTCCGGGGGAGCTTGCAGGTTCATCATTCCAACTGTGACTCTATAAAATGTCTCATTTGAAAATGTAATCCAGTTGTTAATATCAAACCCAACTACAAATTCCCCATTTTGATCAAAGGAAACCACTTCCCCGACACTATTGTTAAATGACACACTTCTCAGATAGTGTTGGATCTAAATTGGTAGAGGAAGAAGCAATAGCATTAGATTAAACTGCAACTGAACAGTATAGTAATGATAATTCTTAGCTATTAGGAACGCATATTGCATTTATATTGAAGATTCAATTGGTTCTTATTATGGCATAAAACAAACTATATTAAACTTTTTCAAAGTAGTAACAACAGATGTATCATTCATTTTCATGAATCATTCAATGCTATCTAAACTCAGCAGTCTCTGGTGGGAGACTTGCTGGATTCATCTCATGAAGCTGTGCTAATTCTAATGCCCCAAAACTAAGATGTTAGGGGTTGTGGGGGGGGGGGGAATGGGAGGAATTCCCTCCTCCACTTTTGATAATCTTTCTTGAACTGCTGCTCAATTACACTTAACAGCACACTCTGTGGCTCTTGGAAACTACTGACCATTTTCAGTGTCTTGGTATTTCCTTTTAAAAATGTATTTGAATTTAAGGGTTTGAATATGTCTATAATATGCTTTTTATATGATATTTTGTATTAGTTTTAATAGATTGTTGGTTGTTTTTTAAGCTCTTCATGGTTTTAATTTTTGTGAACTTCCCAGAGAGCTTCGGCTATTGGGCGGTATAAAAATGTAATAAATAAAAAATAAAAAAAATAAAAAATATAACTTAGGGAGTCTCTTTCACATGCATAATGTTTCTGCAAGGCCTTGTTAGCTGACACATGGATACTTACATGTCTGCCCTACATCTCCAGTATCCATAGAGAGAAAGCTTTACATTCAGTGAAGAAAATATTGTTGCACCTATAAATATGGTGAACTCTTCTACATCAGTCACTGTAGGACATTACCTGCCACAGCTGTTGATTTAGAAGTTTCCGTCTTGTGCTAGCCACAATTCCTCTGTATTTGAGTTTGGATGAATACATGGCATGTAAAGCATGTGCCACTGCATAGATAGCATTGTAGATACTGTAACTATGGCCAGTCATGCTCATTTCAAATACAGATCCAGGAAGATTCTCCAGCTTTTCCTTTCCAGTGCAGAATTCTCTCTCTTTCTTGTCTAAAGAAGGATGGGGGAGAGAACAGTCGAATGCCTTTTCCCAGAAAACTCTCATAAATCCATCTTCTTCTACCAAGGCAGGATTTCTGCCATGAAGGAAGTCTTGGAATCCTCGAAGATCCTTTGAGTGAATTGCAAAGGATATAGCACCATTGATGAAAATTATGTCCCAATTCCTTTGGAAGGGAAATGACATGAAATCTACCTGAGCTGTCAAAATCCATACTTTTGCCGCCATTGATAATGATATATCTTCTGTTTCTGCAACTCTGGGAAGCATTCTCAGTGTCATCATAGTATGAACTTCACCATTCACAATCACAACATTAGCAGAACTTGCCAAAACCACAATGCTTGTTTCAAAACCTTCCTCCACCATTTCAGAAAAATCACTGGATGAGGTTATTTTGGGGAATCTTTCGATAAATTCAAAGCAAATACCTCTCTGGGAAAATGTGGGAAGAACATTCCGTATGAATTTCTCTGAATGATCATCATCCTGAGAAACCACCCCTATCCATGTCCATTTGAAATGCAGGAGTAACTGGAGAATCCCATCGTATTGATGAGCTCCATCTGGGAACATCCAGTGGAAAAAATCTGTTTGGATATTGTCGTTCCTTATAGGATAAGAGCCAAAGGTGAGCTAAAGATGATATGAGGAAGAAGAAGAGGAAGAAGAAGAAGGAGGAGGAGGAGGAGGAGGAGGAGGAGGAGGAGGAGGAGGAGGTATCAATTAATATTTTATTATCTGTGGTATTGAGTTTGGATCCTTTATATATAATCACCCACCTACCACCCCACACCTTTTCTTTTTCGGTTTTTATATATTTTCTCTTGATTTTTGTTCAGACTTCTGACATGGGACTAAGCAAAAGACTCTACTTTACTCCTATTTGGTAGTCTCTGTGATTTTTGTCCATAATGGCCATCGTGTTAAACAACAACAACAACATTTCTTAAATGTTGAAAGAGGCAGAACAATGAGGTCTAAATACTAACCTTATTGGTTTTTGGTGGGTGTATTTGGTTTTGGGATCAGTTCAGTCACCACTTTGCCATCCCATCTAAATTGTGTATTCTGATCAGCAGTGAGGCGCCTTTCCTTACTCCTGCACATTTAATGCTTGTTTATTGAGACTGGTTGAATATTAAGTAAACATATGAGCAAAAGGAAATAAAAAAGCAATGAGGGATAAACACGTCCAGCTGCCCTAAAAAGGCTGTGTCCTTATTTTATACAAATCCTTTATTCAAGGAATGTATCACTGACATTGGTCCAAATCTCTCATTTAGTTCTCTATTTCCTGCATCTTTCTTTCCTCTAGGATTCTAGGATTCTTTAGTTTTGTCCTACCTATTTCTTCTTCTCTCTGCTTTTTTCTTTCCTATGCTCCTTTGCTTTTCTGCCTTTGGCTTAAATGAACCCACCCCCCACCCCCCAGCACACATCTTACCAGTGGCATCTTGTACATAGACAGAACAGTTGCCATATAGAAACAGAATTCATAGTTTGGTCCCCCAATGACTGCTACTGGGATACTCTCGACATCACACTTGTAGTTCGGGATGAATCTGCCTCGTCCAGAGAGAAGTTCTAATGAAGCAAGACAGGTCCAGCTTCCACTAAACCCAGCGTTATAGATTTGGAAGCCCAGGCTGACATTGGGTAAGATTTGGGGGTTTTCATTGATCTCATTTACAGCAAATGCCAAGGCTACAATGTGCTGGTAGAGTTGTGTCATTAGCCTGTAAAGAAAGCCACATACAGAACTATAGTGCATCTTATCCAGGCAATTCATTTCTTTTCATCCCTCTATAGATTCATTAATAAAAAAGCCTGCCAATTTAAGGGCAGAGTTAAGGATATCTTTCACTGATTCAAGCTCCACAAAGACAGGACATTGGAAATGAAGGTCTTCCCTGATGAACCTCAGGATCAGTGATGATGTTGTGCAATGTCATAAACAAATCTATGCACCCACATTTTTTCATGGTCTTTTGTGCCCAAATCCAGTTGGGCAGGATGTTGTACCTTAGGATCAGCAAATATTTCTCCACATTTTTCTGGTCCTTTTTTTGTCTTATGAAACATCTGCTGTGTGTAGGAAAAGTGCTGTGATAAAAATGCCCCCTGAATAGGCCACGTGGTCTTTGCTTACTTCCTCTTTCTCCTCTGGGCAGAAAGAGAAAATAATGATGGACAAAAGGAGGGGCAAAAAAGCAATGGTAAGGAAACATGATTTCCCCCGTGTGATGATGCTCCTCATCAAAATGCCTTATTGTTTTATAATGTAAAACTCCTGTTCCAGTATAGTTATCATGATAGTTTGTTTAAAATTAGTTCTCTAGTGAAAAGTTCTTCCACATTCTTTTCAGCAATTCTTATTTAATTAGATGCAAATAAGAATTGCTTTTGAAAAGAAATTTAAAGGAGAAGAAATTTTGAAGGAATTCTCATGGGTTGCATTCCAGGTTTTGATGTGTGCCTTCCTGATGAAGTGACTAAAGAGAATGTGGAAATCGTCTATCTTTACTTGTACAACCACCTAGCCTTCTAAGTTTCCCAGACCTCAATTAAAGCTCTGGGGAAGACATCATGAGGTAATTCTTCACACAGCTTTTTTTTTTCCAGACCAGGAAGTCCAGGCAGCCTGGGAGTCTGTAGAACAATGGAAAAATGTTAATAGTACTGTGGTGTTACACCCCACAAGTCAGTTCCCAAATGTATGTCTGCAGGTTGTAAGTCTGTGGATTTTAGAATGTTGGCCTGAGTGGGCGGAGTTAGAATGTCTGGGGAGGGGGAGGAGTGATATATAAGGGAAGGACTGAGGGGATTGCGAGAGACTTTTAAGGTACTCTTAGAGTCTTTAGCACTCTCTGTGTGTTAGCTCTTGGGGTTTTAGAGTACTTGGGTCTGGAGAATTTGAGGTTCAGTGTAGAGAGTGGTGTCTTTGGAGTGTGGTGTGCACCTAGTTGATGTATATTAAACAATACTGATAATAAAGAAAGCTCAAGAGTGATTGTGTGAGAGAAAGGAAAGTGTGTATGCGAATGGGTGAAAGGATTGGATGAAAGTTTTCAAAAAGGTTTTTAAATGTTTTATTTTGAAACAAAGCTTGTGAACTTTTAAAATAAATTTTAATTATTTTGTTTTTAATTACCACAAAAATCCCACGTGTCTGTTTGCCATTTATCATCCGAAGTTTATACATTTAGCACCCACTCTGACAATAATTCACCTCAGCACATATAACTCAAAGTGTATTAATTTTTTTATTGAAATCCTTCTCCATTTAACCCCTTTCTCCACATAGTTTGGAAGAAGGAGGGATTTGTCCCTCGCCTCAGGCATATCAAGCGGTGATGCTTGGCTTGAGCAGGGAGTAGCCGCGGCCGGGTCTGTTGGTCATAGCCTGTGTCGTGGCAAGTACCCTCAGCCACATCACAGTGATTAGTTAAGCAAAAACAACAACAACATTGAAATAAATTATAAAATAACCTGAAAATGAGGCAGAAAATGGAAGCCTCTTTGATGGAGAAAGAACACTTTCTGTAAATTGGGAGGCAGGTTTTAGCATAGCACTAATTCCATCTTTTCCGTGGAACTGGATATCCTTAACTCTGCTGCAGGGCTTTCAGGGAAATAGTGGTAACAGCTAGAACAGGCCCAAAATTTCTTTGAAGGAAGTCCCCACCTCACCCAAGAACAGCAGGATCCTTTATTCTTCTCCCTCAGCCCATAAAATAAAAGCTGAATTTCAATACATTTTTTTTATTTCTTTAAAACCATTGTTGTGGTGGTGGTGGTGGGTTTCATGCTGTTTCCATGTTAACATGCTCTGATACCCTCCAACTTAGATTCCTGCAATGCACTCTACGTAGGGCTGCCTTTGAAGATGGTTCAGAAGCTGCAGCTCGTGCAAAATGCAGCGGCCAGATTGATTTCGGGAACCAGAAGGTTCAACCATATAACACCTGCTCTGGTCCGCTTGCACTGGCTGCTTGTATGTTTCCGAGCCCAATTCAAGGTGCTGTTTTTGACCTATAAAGCCTTACAGGGCTTGGGACCACAATACCTGATGGAACGCCTGTCCCGACATGAATATACCCGGTCAGTACGTTCAACATCTAAGGTCCTTTTCCGGGTGCCTACTCCGAGAGAGGCTCGGAGTGTCGCAACGAGGGACAGGGCCTTTTCGGTGGTGGCCCCCAGACTATGGAATGATCTCCCTGATGAGGCTCACCTGGCACCAACACTGCTATCTTTCTGGCGCCAGGTTAAGACTTTCCTCTTTGCCCAGTCATATGGTGGAACATCTTAATCACCCGCATGTTTAGTTTTTTAACAGTTTTTAATGTTTTATGTGTGTATGTTCTGTGTTTTAGGATTTAAAATTTTGTATACTCGTTTTAATCTTAATTTTAGAATTTCTGTAAACCGCCCAGAGAGCCCTGTCTATGGGAGTGGTATATAAGTGCAATAAATAAATAAATAAGTAAAACACAAACAAAAAGAAAAGAAATTGTACTACTACCTTTGCCAATGGATAGCCATACCTATGAGAAACTATTGAAGAAGTGGTTCTCCCCTGGGAGAAATGTGATGAAATTGTCCCCAATTTCTTTGTCAAAAGAAATAGGTGGGGGACTTCAAGAGGCCATTTGCACACCACTCTATTTAAAACAGCCTAAAAGGAAGCTGGTATGTTCACTGTCAGACACACTGCAAAATACTAAAGGCAAATGATGATGAGCGAAGAACTACAAAGGATGCAACCATTAAATCCATTTTAATATTTTTAATAGTGTATTTCTATCTCACCTTTTTTCACAAAGGATCACCTCATTGTGTTGTACATTATTCTTAGCCTCTTCCTATTTATCTTCAGAACAAACTGGTAGTATCGGAAAGGCTGAGCAGAAAGAGGACCAAAAATGGTTTTGTTCCTGGCATCATGCAAGGTGCCACAGTTGGCATCAGCCGTTTCCAACCTGCTGCCCTCCAGGATGTGTTGGACTTCAACTCCCATCACCCTCAGCAGACATAGCCAATGCACATGAACCCTAGGTGTTATAGTACTAACCATAGAATCATAGAATAGTAGAGTTGGAAGGGGCCTATAAGGCCGTTGAGTCCAACCCCCAGCTCAATGCAGGAATCCACCCTAAAGCATCCCTGACAGGTGGTTGTCCAGCTAACTCTTGAAGGCCTCTAGTGTGGGAGAGCCCACAACCTCCCTAGGTAACTGGTTTCATTGTCGTACTGCTCTAACAGTCAGGAAGTTTTTCCTGATGTCCAGCTGGAATCTGGCTTCCTGTAACTTGAAACCATTATTCCGTGTCCTGCACTCTGGGAGGATCGAGAAGAGATCCTGGCCCTCCAACCTTTTAAGTATTTGAAGAGTGCTATCATCTCTCCCCTCAATCTTCTCTTCTCCAGGCTAAACATGCCCACTTGTTTCAGTCTCACTTCATAGTGAGACTATTTTTAATTGTTGTAAACCGCCCAGAGAGCTTCGGCTGGGGGGCGGTATATAAATGTAATAAAATAAATAAATAAATAGACCCCTGATCATCCTGGTTGCCCTCCTCTGAATACTCTCCAGCTTGTCTGCATCCTTCTTGAAGTGTGGTGCCCAGAACTGGATGTAATACTCAATATGAGGCCTAACCAGGACTGAATAGAGGGGAACCAGTACCTCACATGATTTGGAAGCTATACTTCTAATAATGCATCCCAAAATAGTATCTGGAGGACAGCAGGCTAAGGAATCCTGTTTTATGTTGTTAAGATAAACACATGACACGGAATGCCCATTCAAACTGCATTTATTTATTTATTTTAGCATTTTTATCTTGCCCTTTAGCCAAAAAGCCCCTCAAAAGCTTACAAAAATATTTCTTAAGACATGTATTCATATGAATATGGGAAGCTGCCTACCTGCATCTATTCTTGAATCATACACAAGCACCAGAAACCTACTTAATCAAAGATATGATCAGATTATATTTGTATATACTTGTTTTAGTTGTCCTAATGTCATCTCTGTTTGAATAGACCTTGAAGGACCCTTTTTGAAGCCCTACAAAATTTTACAAAGCCTTTTTGATAGAGATGATGGTGGATCAGAAGAAATTAGTGTGCCCACCCTCAGTGACAGTAATTCCATCTTACCATTTTCTACACACTGGTGGGGTTGTGGGAGTTATCACGTGCCTCCAGACTGGCCTCAAACTCAGAATCATACCTGGTGTCCTTGAAGCTCTTATCAAGTCAGCTGTTGGGTTGGAGAGAGAAGGCACATGCTTTTGGATGACAGTGAGAGGCAACTTTCAGACCCCAATTTCTCTGAGTCACTTGTGACTTTGAAGAGAGGCAAAAGTCATTTTGTAGTTGAAGATGAGTAAAAGTGAAATAGGAGGGGGAGAACTGTATTTCAGATTAAATGATCTCTGAGCAACAACACTCATATTTGGCAAAGAGGAGGGGTGAACATTTGTATTTATACTTTTGTAAACCACCCAGAGAGCTTCGGCTATGGGGCAGTATATGAATTTAATAAAATAAATAAATAAATAGGTAACATCAGTTTTTCAAGAAGTGAAGAAAATTGCTTTTAGTTTCAGTCTAGTTCAGACACAGCTCCCATAATTTAAACACATGGTATATGGTACCAAGTCGACACACAAAGGGGGGCTTTGATTTTTGTAGGAAATTCATTTCTGAAAGTTCTGCAAGCTCTCTTTAGAGAAGATGAAGTGCAAATGGGGAGTGGAACATGGACTCTTTCTCACTCCACAAGCTAGCAAACAAATGAGCTTCAGGGCTGGGGAAAATGGCTTATATCATTTGCAATCCCTCCCTCTAACCAGTGTAATTGGAGGGGGCAGGGAGGAGACTGTGGCTATTGGTTAACAACATATGTCAATCTCAAAACTACTCCTCCCTCACCACTCAGTATCTTCCTAATATGAAAGTGTTCACTTAGTTGTCCATCAACATGAAAAAGACCATGACGACACCTAAAAAACCCTTTAGAAACCCACAGATCAATTCAGGGCTCCGAACAATCTTCTAAGCACACCACAGGTTTCTGATGGTTTTAACAACACCACAGTTTTGAAGGTCAATTGGTGGTCCATTAGACCCCTAGTTTTTCAGTGCAGAATGCACACCCCTAGTAGAAATATGTCAACTGTAAGAATATATTAATTACAGTCCTATGATATGGTGAAAATGCCAAACTACTTACATATGATCATCAGAAAGCTCCAGCGATGGATGTTTCTCAAAAGTTATGGTATTTGAAAATATATACACTTGAGACATAATGCCAATAATGATGAGGTCCCCTGATTGATAATATTTGTGAAGAATAGGAACAGGGTGTCCGATGAAACAATTAACAATTGGATGCTTGCCTAATACCTGGGGCAGTAGCACTAATACTACAAATATGACGATCTTGCAAAAAGAGGACTTCATTTTAGACAACCATTGATCTTTCCCAATACTGTTACTCGAGGGTTCCACAGTAAGGATGCTTCATTGCAATGGCCACACACTCAGCTGATCCAAATTCAGAACTGACAGAGTCCTGTGTGCATATAGACTAAGCTCTGAATGGTGTTGGGGATATTAATAAAACGCTTCTGCTTTAGCTACTGGTACACCCTGGGGATAAGCAGAAGTAGTAGATGTAATTTTGACCAATTTGTTAATAACAGGGTAGTTAATCACATATTCAGAATGGTTGGTTTTCTGCAAGATGGCAAAAGAAAACATACTGATGACATCTCAGCCAAAGATTTATATGGTCCACCTCCAGAAAACTGAACTCTTAAGAGCCAAACTATATGTTACACTAATGGTGTAGTTTTCAGCTGAAAGTTTTTAACACCCCTTTTTTTCTTTACTCAAGTGTAACTATGTGTGGGTCCAATTCAGATTGGGACCATGGTACACCAGATGGGTAGATTAACCCCCCATACTCACAGAGAGATGTTAATCCACAATGAAATGGAATGACCTCAGCTTTCTGGATTTTCTGTGTTTTGGATTCTGTGTAACCGGATTGTCTGTGTTTTGCTGAATCTGCCAAGTTGTGGAATCTAAAAACAAACTAACAGCCTTTCTGTGGCTTAACGTGTCCTCTGAACACGATCATTGATGCACAATGCAGGATGTGGTTGTCTTTAACCTCATGGCATGCATCCCTGCTAATGCCCCAATAATATTGTGTTATGGTGGCAAGAGGCTAGGCTGACTATATGAAAAGGAGGACAGGGCTCCTGTATCTTTAACAGTTGTATTTAAAAGGAAATTTCAGTGGGTGTCATTTGTATATATGGAGAACCTGGTGAAATTCCCTCTTCATCACAACAGTTAAAGCTGCAGGTGCCCTGCCCTCTTCTAAATCTGGTCACTCTAGTATAGCTCCTGCAGCTTTAACTGCTGTGATGAAGAGGGAATTTCAGCAGGTTCTCCATATATACAAATGACACCTGCTTATATTCCCTTTTCTATGCAACTGTTAAAGATGCAGGACCGCTGTCCTCCTTTTCATATGGTCACCCTACGAAGAGGCTGATTCCCTCCTCCCCACTTTTACATTATTCTCCCATGGTTTCTCACTCACATCTGATATTCTGGGGGCACGTCTACACCGCCCAGTGTTCTGGGAGTTATGGGGTATTATCTCGTGATATGCTGATTGCAAGATCCTCCCACTGCATTCACATGTGGCGTGTGATGACGATGTCCAGGGAGGAGCTGGAGTGCAAATGCGCTCCACAGAAAAAGTAGGTTAAAAAAAGCTCCAACCCTGCCCCCCATCCCACCCTCCAATAGCCCTGGATTCTTCCCATCCTTCACTCTGATGACCCCTACTACCCCAGGATTGGTGGCCACACCACCCACAGTTCTTGGGATCATCCCAGGACCATGGGAAAAGCCACAAAGAAAGGATATGGCAATATCCTGGGGAAATGGAGGGAACATCCCTTCCTGCCCCCAGGATCCCCTGTGCATCTTGTGGCTGCACAGGGATGATCCCAGGATGATCCCTGGGGTATCAACCTGTGTAGACATGCCCAGAGATGCCTGGAAACTACTGACCAAACTCAGTGTCTTGTTATTTTATTTTTTATCTTTACATTTCTATTCATTTTAGTGCCTATAATGTTTATATACACTTCAGGAGTCTTTCCATATGTAGTAAACCCCATCATGTTTGTATGACACCCCTTTTCACTGACACAGTCCATAGCTAGACCTAAGGTTGGTCCTTCTTCTTCCCCACAGGGCGAAGATGACAATTTACTTTTAAAGTATTATAAATCAGTCACAAGGCTTGGGGATAATTTTGCAATACCTTTGCTTTTTTTCTGGATAGGAGTTCTTTTCCTCATTTTTTGATTTTTGCAATATCTAAATAAATCCTACAAACTAAGACAATGATCAAGATGGCAGCATCTCCAATTTGTAATTACACGCAACTGAATACAATGTGACTTCAGTAGGCAAATTCTATAAGAGGAACAGGAGAAGACAGCTAATAACTGGAAGTAATTAAAAATAAATTAATTCTTGGTTATTATCTGTCCTTTCCTGTTCAGCTCTGGCTTCAACAAAATCACAAAACTTTTGGGGAAGAAGATGCAACCAAGTAACCCAGTGCTGGAAGCCAAGATAGAGAAGATCTCCACAGCCACCATATATTTCCCTTTGGTACTCAGATATGCAGGAACAAAGGATAGCCACACACTGCAGAAGACTAACATACTGAAGGTGATAAATTTGGCTTCATTGAAACTGTCTGGTAATTTTCTGGCTAGGAAAGCTATAATGAAGCTAATAGTTGCCAGAAAGCCCAAAAAGCCCAAGACAAAGTAAAACATGAGAGTTGATCCTTCATTACATTCCAGTATAATTTCTTTTGTCATTGAGTGCATGTCAACATGAGGAAATGGGGGAGAGATGGCCAGCCACATGCAACAAATCATGGCTTGAATGAGAGAGCATAAAAGAACGATGTAGCAAGCCAATTGTTTTCCCACCCATTTCCTGATCTTGGAGCCAGGTTTGGTGGCCATGAAAGCTAGAACCACAATGGTGGTTTTGGCCAATATGCAAGAAACGGCCACTGAGAAGATCATGCCGAAAGCAGTTTGTCGAAGGAGGCATGGCAGCTTTTCCGGTTGTCCCATGAATAAGAAGACACAAAGGAAGGAGAGCAGGAGGGAGGTGAGGAGAGTGTAGCTGAGGTTGCGGTTGTTGGCTTTGACTATGGGAGTCTCCTTGTGCTTCATGAAGATTCCAAGCACCAGAGTTGTGATGAAGGACAAGGAGAGAGCAGAAGTGGCTAAAATGATTCCCAACGGTTCTCCATATGATAAAAAGGTTATCCCTTTTGGATCACACCCATCCTTGTTATTGTTTGGATATTGATCTCCTGGGCATTCGAAACAATCATCCATATCTGAAAAAGAATATATATATATATACACACACACACACACACACACACACACACACACACGCTCTATATGTTGTTTCTGCTAGAAATAAAACATAACTATTAGAAAGCCTTGAATTGTGGCTGCTAGGACTCAATTCATTATTTTTACAAGATCCATATTCAGCGATGATGCAGGAGCAATGCAGGTCTTGGGCCCAAGGGAAGGAAAGCTCATCTCCATCAATAATGATGTCATCAACCCTTGAATATGATTAACAAGCAGTTAATACTACAACCATCATTTATTTATTTATTTATTACATTTATATACCAACCCATAACCAAAGCTCTCTGGGGAGTTTACAAAAGTTTAAAACAGTGAACATTAAAAACAAAGTCATCTCTAGATATTTTGAGATCTTCCCACCTGTTGAAAGCTATCATGATATTTTGTGTGGCATATACAAGAGGACATGTATCTCAGTGGAAATCTTAGATAGTATCCTATTTTCTGTTGGCATGAACAAATCTGTCAGGGTTTTTCCCCCCTAACTTTTAGAAGGAATAATCTGAAGTGTCCATCATATTTATGAAGAAATTTGTGAGGCGTAGATGATGTTATACCTGCCTGCCGCATTGCCATTAAACTTGAAGAGTCTGTCAGAAGAATAGAGGTTGCAATCTGAATTCAGCACCATAAACAAGGTTGAATACTCAAGGATTCCCACTTTTTAAGAACTAAGCACTCAAACCTGCATGGATCCAAATGCCGTTTTTACTTTCTCATGTCTTCAATTTGTTAAAATTAAAGTCCTTTCCATTGAATTCATGTTAAAATTTGTGAATTTTTCAAAAGATTTTACCAAAAACAAGCGAAACTTATTCCTGCTGTACGCATAGTAGATCGTTCTTGATATAATTCCTAAATATTGTACCATGTATCTCTTACCTTTCTGGTTGGAAATCTTCCCTTCTGGACATGGATGGCAATCATAACAGCAATAGGGCTTCCCTTCCCTCTTTCTCTTATTGTAACCTAAAGGGCAATTCTCATTACACAGAGAAAGGGGTTGTGCCTGCCAAAAAATGACCAAAAAAGAAACCAAAGAAAAAAGAAAAGTAAAAGAGAATTAGTTTGGGAATTGGCATCCCAATGGCTGAAGTAGATGCAAACTACATTGATGCAGGTATGACATTGTGGTTTTGTTTTCAAAGAAAATGCTTAATGTCACAACTGCCAATACTAGTTGCAGTATTGGAACCTCTGCTGTTACTCCGGTAACTTCATATAAATGATCAATACCGAGAAATATATTGAATGCGTCAAAGACATTTATTTATTAAATAATAAAAGGTGGCCATTTCTTTCAAATTTTCAAGGGCGAGGTGCAGTTTTCTTGCATTTACATTAGTTACAAGGGAGCGAAGGGCTGTGTGTGAGTATCCTGTCTTTCATTGTTCAGTCAACTGCCTTGTGTTGTACTCTATAGTGTACTCATGTTTTAAATAAAGGCAAAGAGAAAACATCTTAAACTAATTCCTCCCATGGAACAGAACAGGAAGTGTGAGCAGCTGGGGAACCTGTAAGAAATAGAACCTACAAGAAATAGAACACTGTAATAGAAAGAGGCAACCTATACGGAACCATTGGCTACTTCTCAATTGTAAGGTATTGTCATGTTTCTTAAAGCCTCCCGCCTTCTTGGGAGACAATAATGAGGCGTGCTAAGTAATCCACAAAGCTTTATTCAAGTAATAAACATCTCTTTCCACCTGAAGAGAGTCAAATCTCTAGGAACTTTCGCCTAGGCAAAAACTGTGCAAAGTAAGCGAGACAATTGTCCTTTCAAGAAGAATGGAAAACCCTTTCCTAAGACATGTTAACTTCAGAAAGAATAGTTCTGAGGCAGCTTCTGATGGGACACCAACCAGGCCGACTTTCTCTCACCTTCCTTTAGCTCTGCCCATTTTAGTCTGCGTGTACTCTAGGATTGGCTAACCTCTCCATGCATTCCCCCTCGGAAGAATATTGGCTTCCGACTGACTGTGTATTGTTTGCCTTTGAAGAGATAAGCTCTGGACAGGGTTCACTCCAGCTGGTGAAGAGCCCGTGAGAGCTTTCTCTCTCTCTGGTACAGGCTGGCCTGTTTTGGGCGCCGACTCCCCTACTTCAGAGTCTGACTCTGATTGATCACCTGAAACACCTTCTTCCAACCCAGTGGGAGAAGGTTAGACATGACAGGTATGGTCAAAATCACCACCAGAAGAGATGCTAAAGAAATTCCTAAATGACCTGAAAAGGACACAGCAAAATGGAGGGCTTGTTTACTGGGGAAGATATAATCTGAGTAATTGGAAGGGGATTTTGGCACAAGATTAATTTAGATACATTCTACAGGAGGTTTTTATGGTTCACTCATTGTTCATCACTCACAGTTGTTTGCAGATCCTTTACATGACATTGTCATCATCCAGAACCACTCCCATATTTTGCAACCATTATCATGGGTTTTTCTCTAATGAGGAAGGTCTGGTATTTTTCTCAATAGTGATATAGAAGCCTCATGTATTTGCACAATTCTGCTATACCACAACACAACCTAATGGTTGTGTAATGGAACATATACACAGGAAGAGAAAGAAAACCTCAGAAGAAAACATGTGTAAAAGTGCCTATGTTATTCTGGTAACGTAACCTGAAGCAGAAGCCTCAGTAAAGGTGTGGGTTGAACGCTTCATTTAGAAAAGCCCATTGTGAAATTGACCTTACCTGGTTGAACCTGCTGGGCCAAGTAATGTCACCCTCATGGATGGTGAACCTCTTCCCTAGGGGAGCCTGTGGGTTCATCATTCCTACTTTTACTCTATGAAAGGTTTTATTTGGGAATGTGACCCAGTTGATAATATCAAATCCAGCTACTAATTCCCCATTTTGGTCAAAGGAAACATCTTCCCCAGCGCTATTGTTGAATGAGACACTTTTCAGAAAGGGGTGGATCTAAATGTGTACCAAAAAAAAAAAAAAAAAAAGCCAATTTCATCTGATGAAATAGCATTTTGAACATAATATAATGGCATGCAGATGGTCATTCATTCTCCGTAGCATTTTAAATGCCAATTGTAGAAGAAATACAAGAGATTCTCTTTTCAGCTTTCCTAGACTAGAAATAGTGTAGGTCTTATTCAACACTATCTAAATTCCACTGTATTGGAGCCTGCTCAGACAACACGCTAAGCCATGGTTAGGCTACTAACCGTTTAGCAGCAAATACTTAGTAAGCATGTTTAAACCATGTTTATTTCACCACTATGGTTAGGAGTGGTTCACACAGCATGCTAAATCATAGTTCAAAGGGCATGTTAAGCCACAATGTTTAGCTCAAAATGCTTAAGCACTGTGGCTTAACGTGTCGTCTGAGCAGGATCATTGATCCACAATGTAGGATGTGGTTGTTTTTAACCTCATGGCATGCATCACTGCTAATCCTAATGCCCCCATACTATTGTGTTATGGGGGCAGGAGGCTGATTCCCTCTTCTCCACTTTTATTATTATTCTCCCATGGTTTCTCACTCACATCTGGCATTCTGTGACTTCTGGAAACTACCAGAGACAGAGTCTTGTTAATTTCATTTTTACATTTCTTTTTATTTCAGTGCCTATAATGTTTATATACACTTCAGGAGTCTTTCTGTATGCAGTAAACCCCATTATGTTTGTATGACACCCTTTCTCACTGACACAGTCATAGGCCTTAGCTATACTTAAGGTTTATCCCGGGATCATCGCAGGGTTGTCCCTGCCTGCTCCCGGGATCCCCTGTGTGTCACTTAGATGAACATGGATGACCCTGGGACGGTCCCGGGATAAACCTTAGGTCTAGCTAAGGCCATAGTTATACGACTGTCCAACATCTCTAGCCTTCATAGTGGGAAAGTTTTCTATGCAAGTAATGACCTGTTGATTCATGCAGAAATACAGTGAACTCCTCTGCATCAGACAGATGAGGATATTACCTGCCATGGCTGTTGATTTAGAAGTTTCCATCTTGTGCCATCCAACATTGATTTGTGTTTGAATTTGGACGAACGCATGGCATGCAATGCATGTTCCACAGCATGGATGGCATTGCAGATACTGTAACTGTGGCCAGTCATGCTCATTTCAAAAACAGACCCAGGGAGAGTCTTCAGTTTCTCCTCCCCAGTGCAGAATTCTCCAGCTTCCTTGTCTAATGGAGTGAGGGGAAAAGAACAGTGAAAGGCTTCTTCCCAGAAAACCTCGATAAAACCATCTTCTTTTACTAAGGTGGGGTTTCTCATCTGAAGAAATCCTTGGAAACCTAGGAAATCCTTTGAGTGAATTGCAAAGGATAGAGCACCATGAATGAAACTGATATCCCAATTCCTTTGGAAGGAAAATGATGTGAAATCCATTTGGGCTGTCATAATCCAAATTTTTGTCTTCATTTCTAATGGTAAATCCTCCATTTCTGCTACCTGAGGTAAAGTTCTCATTGTCATCATGGTTTGAACTTCACCATGCACAACTACAACATTTGTAGAGCTTTCCATAACAATGATGCTTGTTTCAAAACCTTCCTCCACCATTGCATCAAAGTCATTGGAAGACGTTAGTTTGGGGAATCTTTCTATAAAAGCAAAGCAAATACCTTTCCGGGCAAACACGGGAAGAGCATTCTGTACAAATTCCTCTGAGTGATCATCATTCTGAGAAATTACCCCTACCCATGTCCATTTGAAATGCAAGAGTAACTGGAGAATCCCATCATATTGATGAACTCTATCCGGGAACATCCAGTGGAAGAAAATATTTGGGATATTGTTATTTCTCATAGGAGAAGTGCCATAGGTGAGCTAAAGATAATATGAAGAAGATAGAGAGAGATGGAAGATTATATCAATTCATATTGCATCTTTTATTCAAGTGTTGAGAATTAATGCAGGATTTCATATTTTCTCAATTATTGTTAATGCAATGGACTTTTAGATGTGTGGGCTTGGAACTCCTTTTTTAAACCTTGGCTTGGCACTGATGTGACTTAACATCAATCTTGCCACTCATAACTTTGGGTGCCAGGTGTGGTACAGTCAGCAGAAGCTTGTGGCAAACCTGGTGTGCTCATAGGACTGGTTGGTGGAACTTCCACAACATAGGTCTCCATACTAAGGCAAGGTTGATGGACTGCTGGGAACATTAATATTGAATAATATCATGAAGGGGTAACAATAACTTTATTGGGAGTTCCTTCAAGCCTACTTCAAGTTTAGCTTGTCAGTGCCTTACAAACTCTGTCCAATATGTGCTAGATCTGCTGGTTTTAAGTGGTTTTACATGCCTGTTTCGTGTCAACATACATATCAAGCAAGTGCCTGCAACTCCACCAGTTGCTGCAGTTGTGTATTGGACTATCCTCCACTTTGGTGCACCTTCCCTGGTGGTACCACAGCTTCCTTTCCTCTTTCTCCTCCTCCTGAACTCCCCCCCACTCCAGTCACTTTCTGCCTTCTCCTTATCCCCAGGGTCCACTTGTTCCTATATTTGCTTTTTCAGGTTGTGTGCTCAGTTATCCACTCTGTTTTATGACCATGTGTTCTGTTTGTCTGTTTTTTTTGCTTCTCCCTCAACCACAGAAACTCTTGACCGCAGCCAGTTTCAAAAGCCATTTCCCATGTTCTGCACCACAGGAGAGCAGAATTAATCCATGGCTCCCAAGTTTAGACCTGGGAGCAGTGATTTTTCTTGCTACGTTTTTGTTCATTCTTTTGATACGGGGTTTGGGAAGAGACTCTCCTTGCTTCCCATTTGGTACTCTACATAATTTCTATCTTATGATGTCCATTGCTTTAATAAACAACATTTTGTATTTGTTCAGGGAGGCAGAATAATAAATACTTAATCCATTGTTACCTTTGGTTATGGGAGAGCTCCATTCACTATGGTGCCACCTGGTCTAAATTGTTTGTCCTGGTCAACACTCAGGTACCCTTCCTTATTTATCTTTGAATGTAAGCCTATGCGGCAGGGTCTTGCTATTTACTGTTTTACTCTGTACAGCACCATGTACATTGATGGTGCTATATAAATAAATAAATAATAATAATAATAATAATAATAATAATAATCTAGCTTGTTTATTGGGACTTAACAAGTGTGATGGGCTGACAAAGCCCTTTTGTATGAATGGAAGGGAAAACAGGAAAAAAATAGTGTGCCTTTACTGTTTTTTTGCTCTTTCCTTCCTGTGGCCTTTTCTACCACCATCAGTTAGATATCTCCCCCACCCTGTGGTTGCCTATCCTAAACCATCTTTCAAAATATCTAGGCCTATTGAAACTTGATTAGATAGTGGTTTTCTATATCCAAAGAAGGAAGAGATCACAAAAGTTAAATTGCGCAAAGTAAATTTTACTGAAGTACAATGTTTATTGGAAATACAGTCACCCACCCACAAAACAACAACAACAACAGCAACAACAACAACATATGAGCTGTAGGGTAAATATAACAGCAACCAGGGATAAACACTTCTAGCTGCTCTAACTAAACTGTGTCCCTATTTTATGCAGTTCGATGATTCAAGCAACGTCTCTCTGCCATTGACCCAGCTCTCTCAGTCAGTTCTCTAGTTCCAGCAGCTCTGACTCTTCCTTTCCTTTAAGATACTAAATTTTTCTTTTCTTTTCTGCCTCTCTATTTCTTCTTCTCTCTGCTTCTTTCTCCCTCTGCCCTTCTGCATTGTTGCCTTTATCTTACACCCTCCATGAACACATCTTACCTGTGGCATCTTGTACATAGACAGGACAGTTGCCATGTGGAAACAGAATTCATAGTTAGGTCCCCCAATGACTGCTACTGGCATATTCTCAACATCACACTTGTAATTCAGGATGAATCTCCCTTTTCTGGAGAGAAGTTCCAATGAGGCAAGATAGGTCCCTCTTGCACTGAAATGCCCATTATAGATGTGGAAGCCCAGGCTGACATTGGGTAAGATTTGGGTGTTTTCATTGATCTCCTTTATAGCAAATGCCAGGGCCACAATGTGCTGGTAGAGCTGTGTCATTATCCTGCAAAATAAAGTCACGTACAATACAACAGTGCACCTTCTTCAGATCAAGCTATTTATTTCAGTTACCATAAGCTCTACAAAGATAGGAAGCAGAAAGCTAAGGCTCATTGCCTTCGCTGGTGTGCCTCATGACCCATGTTGATGTCATGCAATATCTCAGATTTGGTTTGTTTACAACTTACTGTCTAGCCATCCACCTTTTTCCTTGGTCTTCCATACAAAAATCCTGATGGACAGGATACAGAATCAGGGATCAGCAAACAATGACCCATCCTCCTGTGAGTTGACACAAGGAAATTTGTTGCGTACATCAGTATGAGCTAGCAAACACACGTGATGCTCTTTTCACTTGCAGTAAGAGTGTGAAAACAGAAATTGCTTGAGCCCCTGTAAATGATGAGGCATACCCATGAGAAACTATTGAAGAAGTTGTTCTCGTTTAGGGTAAATTCGATGGAATCATCATTGATTTCTTTGCCCACAAATGTGCCACTTGCATATAGCTCTATTTAAAATGTGAAAGGGGGTAGCAAGTCCACAGGTGCTGTTCGTTGCCTCTCTTGCTACCTACGCGTATTCTGGTTTTATCAGATCTCTGTCGGAACACTGAAGAATGTTAGACTTCAATAATTATGAATAAAGAACTGCCCTTTTTAATGAGAAGTACAGCAGTTATCCAAATAGCCTTGTACAAAGCAGTGAAAGAACTGTCAGGTTTTTAACCTGTGTAAGTTTTTGCTGGAACTAGAGACCTAAGAAGAAGTCATCTCAAGACTTTGGAAAGAGGCCAGATACACAGGTGGAGGGTATCTGGGCAGAACAGCAAATTAGCTGATGCAATCCAGTGTTCACATTACATGAGAACACTGTGATTGGTGTTCATTTGTATAAATATTTTACTGATGGGGAATCAGTGTGGAGAGTTTGGAGAAAGAATATTGGAGAGTTTGCTGGAGCGTCATTCTGTATTTTACTCTGTATATACTAGGGATGTGCTCCGCTCCGATTAGGAGCGTAGAAGCAGTAGCGGATTGGCCTGCTCCGCCTTACCCAGAGGCGGAGTAGGAGCGGACCGCGGACCCCCTAGAAGCAAGGCGAAGAGAAGCGACCATTTTTCGGAGCTCCGAGTTCAGTCGGAGCGCTCCGGTCGCCATCTTGAAAACATTTCGCCATAGGATTGCATTGCGGCAAATAATCGCGCATAACTACGTTGTTTTTGAAGCTATCGTTCTGGAAATTCTTGTGCACAGAGAGTCGTGGATGGGGGTCATTTTGAGACCACTCTCACCTCTCTGCGTGCTGTGGTTCACGTGCAATATTTTTTTAAAAATCGGGTCAACCGCGGGGCTCAAACTGCGTTTCGGCTTTTCGCCCATAGGATTGCATTGAGGGAAAGAATCGGGGATAACTGGGGGGGGGTTTAAGCTATCGTTCTGAAAATTCTTGTGCACAGAGAGTCGTGGATGGGGGTCATTTTGAGACCACTCTCAACTTTCTGCATCGTACGGGTCGCGGGCTAGAAGTTTTTTAAAAATAGGGTCAACCGCGGGGCTCCGTTTCGGCTTTTCGCCCATAGGATTGCATTGAGGGAAAGAATCGGGGATAACTGGGGGGGGGTTTAAGCTATCGTTCTGAAAATTCTTGTGCACAGAGAGTCGTGGATGGGGGTCATTTTGAGACCACTCTCAACTTTCTGCATCGTACGGGTCGCGGGCTAGAAGTTTTTTAAAAATAGGGTCAACCGCGGGGCTCCGTTTCGGCTTTTCGCCCATAGGATTGCATTGAGGGAAAGAATCGGGGATAACTGGGGGGGGGTTTAAGCTATCGTTCTGAAAATTCTTGTGCACAGAGAGTCGTGGATGGGGGTCATTTTGAGACCACTCTCAACTTTCTGCATCGTACGGGTCGCGGGCTAGAAGTTTTTTAAAAATCGGCGGGAAAAATACCTTTTTCAAAGGGCTGAGGGGCAGAGTCAGCTCCCGGTCATGATGATCCCAAAGTTGGAGGAGGGCATAGGCAAAACAGGTAACTTGGGATTCTGGGAAACTTCTCTTTCTTCATCTGAACGGGCTTTTCCCCGTGTTTTTTAACACAGTAGCCCCACCAAATGCACAAACACAACCTGAAATCATATACTAAGCCAAGAATAAGAGATAGAAAACACAGCACTGCTCCCCACCCTAACCTTGGTGAACAACTGAATCGATGTGGTGCAAGGGGATGAGCTCCCCTAGGGCATCTCATCGTGGACGTGCCCCCACTCTCTCCTGCACTGGAAGGCCATAGAGCCTTCCAAAGAGAGTAAAACGGTGGAGCAATGCCTATCATGAGTTGAAGTGAATGGTCACTTTTCAGTGGTGGAGCAATGCCTGTTATGAGTTGAAGTGAGCGTTTTACTTCTTCTCAGAGCTGTTGGTGGCTGTCTTGAACTGGCAGCTACTTCCCCCTCCCCCGGGCACGTCCCCCTATTGCTGGTAAAAGACAGATATAGCCTTTTTTTTTTAATTCTTCTTGCTGTTTATTGAGCAACACTGCTGCTTTTAATTCCACCCCTCCTTTGTTTATTGATTGATTTATTCCATTTTCTATGCATTACTGGCTTATCCTTGGCTCCCTTCCTTATGCCCCCAGAAATGCCAGCTGCATGCCTGCCTGCCTTCCCTCCCTCCTCCCCTGCCCACCTCGCAGGGATGTTGTGTGTGGGGTGCCCGATTTTCAAAAATTCGCCAAAAATCAGGGGATGATGGGATTGCCTTGAAACTTGGCGTGTGTGTGTATACGCCCATGAGGTGTCATGGTGCCAAACGTGAGGTTTCTAACTTCAACGGAAAAAAAGTTGTTTACTTTTTTAGCTTTCAATGCAACCCTATGGGGGGGCAAAAACGGAGCTCCGGATCCGGATCCGGAGCTCCGAGCGGAGCGGAGCGGAAGTGGGCGGAGCGGGGGCGGGGCGGAGCGACCCGCTCCGAAAAATGGCGGATCTGCAAGTGAAGCGGAGCGGGGGGTCCGTGCACACCCCTAGTATATACTTGTAAAGTAAACTTAGATTAGTAGTTAAAGCTACTGTGTCTGAGTGCTTCCTTCTTCATTGGACTGTTTCATCTGCTACCTGGATCCTCTGGTTCTGCTTGTGTTATTTGCACTCTGTGCATGCTCTGCTGCTGTGAAACACATCACCCTCCTGACAGGTCATGGGCCCAGATTGCTCAGCCTGACTAGAGGTGTTCCAGTGTGGTGGCAAATTGCTGTTGGAGTCCTGGAAGTGAAGAAGAGTCTTCTCAATCTGCAGCCTGGTGAATGTCGTTGCTGTTTGCCTAGGAGGGGCTAGAAGAAAGCAAGTAAGACATCTGTGTGCAGTTTTTTGAGATGGCGTCAAGTATGGCGTTGGGAGGTTTGTCCCTGAGCCGTTTGAATGAGCACAACTATCTGGCGTGGAGCGTCAAGATGGAGCAATATCTCCGGAGGGAGGATTTATGGACAGTTGTCAGTAATCCCCCTGCTCAGCCAGATGAAGGTGAACAGAGAAGTATAGAGAAAGCTCTAGCCAGCATTATTTTGTGTCTGGAAGATAATCAACTTGTACATGTTCGTGGGTTGGTGTCAGCACAAGAATGCTGGAGGAATCTCCGAGAGATTTATGTGAGAGATTCGGCCGTGAGCAAGGTCACGCTAACGCGGAAGCTGTACAGAGCTCAACTGCAGCCAAATTCCAGTGTGTCTGAACATCTCAACATGATGAGGCAATTGTTCGCAGACCTGGAAGAGCGAGGCATGACTTTTACTGAATGTCATAAAGTCTACGTTGTTCTCAGTTCGCTAGATGATTCATGGGATAGCCTTGTCATGAGTTTGGAGGCTATGCGTGAAAGTGAGCTGACGTTACGATTTCTGACCGGCCGGCTGTTAGAAGAAGAGCAAAAGAAGCTTGAGAAGCAAACTGCTAAGCCAAGAGAAACTCCCACCAAACAAGCAGCTTGTGAAGATAAGGAGCGAGTGTTTGCAGTGAGGCGCTGTTTTCGTTGTGGTTCCACAGAGCATCTGCGAAAGAATTGCCCTAGCCAGACGGAGAAGCATGCTTATTCAGGCAAGAAAAAGAAAACTGCAAAACCGAAAGTCTCCGTGGTCAAGGCTGTTGAAAATGACCCAAAAAGCACATGGCTGATGGACAGTGGTTCCAGTCAACATATTGTGAACAATAAGGGGTTGTTTAAAAAATTGCATTCTACCAACCGGGACTATGTTACGTTGGCAGATGGCAAAGTGTCAGTTGTTGCTGGAGAAGGACCTGTATTCATTCCAAGTTTGGGTGAGACTGTGAACAAAGTATTATGTGTGCCAAGTCTTGAGCATAATTTGTTAAGTGTGTCTTGTTTAGACCATGCAGGATACAGTGTAATGTTTTCAAACAAAGAATGTAAAGTGCTCAAAGAAAATGAGGTTTTGGCTCTAGGTGTACTGAAAAACAATCTTTATGAAATGTTGCCCAAGGGAGAAGGAGGTTCTAAAGATGTATGTTCTGTATTTAGCAACACACCTGTACATGACAATTGTATACACCTGTTGCATAGACGTTTGGGACATGCAGGGTTCAAAGTACTGCAGAAAATGCCTGATATGTGTGAAGGACTTAATTTAAAATCTTGTGAAAAGTATTTAGACTGCAGCACATGCAAATTGGCAAAGTCAAAGGTTGCTCCAATATGTAAAAAGAGTGACAGAGTCACCAAGCAGATTTTTGAGCTGGTGCATGCTGACTTGATTGGTCCCATGTCTAAAACACTAGGAGGGGCGAGGTATGCTTTAATCCTGGTGGATGACTATAGCAGATATGGTTTTTGCTATGTTATGAAGAACAAAAGTGAAACGTTTGAAATTTTCAAAAATTGGCAAAGTTGGGTGGAGAGAAAATTCTCTACTAAGGTAAAACAACTTCAAAGTGATTTTGGATGGGAATTTATGTCTACTGATTTTCAGAAATGGCTAAGGAACAAAGGAATCTCAGCCAGACGTAGTGCCCCATATTCCCCATGGCAAAATGGTGTCGCAGAAAGGCGAAATGGCGTTCTGCAAACCATGAAGGATGCCATGTTGGCTGATTCTGGACTAAAAGCACATTTTTGGGGTGAAGCACTGCTTACAGCAAATTACATTGTAAATAGACTGTGGAGTACAGCAGTTAACAGTAGTCCATATTTCCTAATGTTTGGAAAAAAGCCATCACTGTCTCATTTGAGAGTGTTTGGTAGCACTGCTTGGGTACATGTTCCAAAGGCTATTAGGAGGAAAGGACAGTTTAAAGCCAGGAAAATGACGTTCTTGGGGTATGCTCCAGGTTCAAAGGCATACAGGTTTTATGCAGACAATGGAGAGGTAATTATTTCCAGGTCTGCTGAATTCCAAGAGCAATGTAATTGGGAACGTTTGCATGGCAGTCAAGTGTTTTTGCCAGAGAGTAAAAATTCTGAAAAAACACCACAACTAGCGGAAGAGCAAGCAGCTAGGTTAGATAGCCAAACTTTTTTAAGTCCAAAGAAGGAGGAGGAGGAGGCAGCTACAAGTTCTTTTGTCCCCAGAAGGTCAGAAAGAAGTAACAAAGGCATTCCACCTGATCGTTTCACAGCAAGTGAAGTCAGGGTTTGCCAAGTGAGCTATGAGCCTGAAAGTTTTGAAGATGTACTGAAGCTCTCAAAGCCAGAGAAAGAAAAATGGTTTGAGGCCATGGATGAAGAAATGAAGTCTATGGCGAAGTACAATGTTTTTACCCCTACAATGCTACCTAAAGGTGAAAAAAGCAGTAGGTTGTAGGTGGGTTTTTAAGAAAAAATTCTTGCAAACAGGAGAAACGAAATACAAGGCAAGACTTGTTGCTCAAGGGTTCACACAAAGAAAAAATGTAAATTTTGATGAAGTTTTTGCACCCACAGTAAGAGCTGAATCTATGAGAATTGCATTAGCTCTGGCTGCAAAATATGATTGTGAAGTTTTTCATTTTGATGTGAAAACTGCTTATCTGAATGCAGAACTAAAAGAAACTGTTTTCATGGCCCAAATTCCAGGGTATGAATCTCAAGTGCCAGGCTCTGTATACAAATTAAACAGGGCAATTTATGGTTTGAAACAGTCTGCTAGAAATTGGAACCAATGTTTGCATGAAGCACTTGAATCATTGGGTTTCAGTAATGGAATAGCAGATCCATGTTTTTACACAAAAAATGTAAAAGGTGAACAAATGTGGCTACTGACATTTGTTGATGACATCTGTTTGATTGCCAGAACAAAAGCCCAGGTTGAAGAGTTTGAAAAACAATTAGGTAAATTCTTTGAACTAAAAAATTTGGGTCAGATACATGATTATCTGGGAGTAGAAATCACAAAGAAACAAGGGGTTTATGAATTAAGCCAGAAATCAAAGATCAGGAATCTGCTTACAAAGTTCAACATGGAGGAGTGTAATGGTGCTAAAACCCCCATGGTGGCAGGATTTCAATGTAATGATCAAGATGCAGAATTTTGTGATAAGGAAATATACCAATCTGCAATTGGAAGTCTACTATATCTGGCACAGTGGTCTAGGCCAGATATAGCTAATGCAGTTGGCATTCTAAGTAGATTTGTTTCAAAACCCACAAATAGTGCTTGGCAAGCAGTAAAAAGAGTATTTAAATACCTGAAAAGCACTATAGATGTGTCATTAAAGTTAAAACCGTCAGACACATTATTTTTAGAGTGCTATGTGGACAGTGATTGGGCTGGCGATACCCAAAACAGAAAATCCACTTCAGGAATTGTGATAAATAATTGGGTGGAAATCCAGGAAACAAAGTCTGGTAGCACTGTCAACTTCAGAAGCTGAGTTTGCTGCTTTATCTGAAGTCTGCACTGAAGTAATTTGGTTTGTACAATTACTAAAAGACATAAAAGTGCAGGTAGGAACACCAATTAAAGTGTTTGAGGACAATCAGACTTGCATTCACATGGCAAAGTCTGAAAGAATGCATACAAGAAGCAAACATGTGGACATTCGTTACTGCAATGTAAGACAAGCTGTGCAAGAAGGATTAATTGATCTTATTTACTGTAACACAAATGAGAATGTTGCTGATGTACTAACGAAGCCTCTAAGTGTACATAAGCATATGGAATTAATCAAACAGCTTGGAATGATAAGTTAAATGTATATGTATAAATTCTAGTTTCAGAAAAAAGGAGGGGTGTCAGGTTTTTAACCTGTGTAAGTTTTTGCTGGAACTAGAGACCTAAGAAGAAGTCATCTCAAGACTTTGGAAAGAGGCCAGATACACAGGTGGAGGGTATCTGGGCAGAACAGCAAATTAGCTGATGCAATCCAGTGTTCACATTACATGAGAACACTGTGATTGGTGTTCATTTGTATAAATATTTTACTGATGGGGAATCAGTGTGGAGAGTTTGGAGAAAGAATATTGGAGAGTTTGCTGGAGCGTCATTCTGTATTTTACTCTGTATATACTTGTAAAGTAAACTTAGATTAGTAGTTAAAGCTACTGTGTCTGAGTGCTTCCTTCTTCATTGGACTGTTTCATCTGCTACCTGGATCCTCTGGTTCTGCTTGTGTTATTTGCACTCTGTGCATGCTCTGCTGCTGTGAAACACATCACCCTCCTGACAAGAACCTGTCTCCTTCTCTTCCTATTAGAATCATAGAATCATAGAATCATAGAATAGCAGAGTTGGAAGGGGCCTACAAGGCCATCGAGTCCAACCCCCTGCTCAATGCAGGAATCCACCCTAAAGCATCCCCGACAGATGCTTGTCCAGCTGCCTCTTGAAGGCCTCTAGTGTGGGAGAGCCCACAACCTCCCTAGGTAACTGATTCCATTGTCGCACTGCTCTAACAGTCAGGAAGTTTTTCCTGATGTCCAGCTGGAATCTGGCTTCTTTTAACTTGAGCCCGTTCAATATATTTGGAAAAGTGTGGTAGATTAGAATTGCTGCATACTCAGGAAATTTGTAACTATGGATAGAGCTCATCACAGAATGGTGCTAGAGTCCACAAGAATTACTGAGAATAACATGGTTAGTAGTAGTAGAAATATGGCAAATGAGGGAATATATTCATTACAATTGTGTGATATGGTGAAAACACCAAAGTACTTACATATGATCAGAAAGCTCCAGTGATGGATGTTTTTCAAAGGTTATGGTATTTGAAAATATAAAGACCTGAGACATAATGCCACCAATGATGAGGTCCCCTGATTGATAATATTTGTGAAGAGTAGGAACAAGGTCTCTGATGGAACATTGCAACGATGGATATTTGCCTAACATCAGGGGCAGCAGCAGCAATACCACAAAGATGACCATCTTGCAATACAAGATTTTCATTTTAGACAAAAAAATAATCTCTGCCTAGATGGTTTTAACGTGTCCCAGAGTAAGACAGCTTCACTGCAATAGTAACACACTCAGTGGATGCAAATTCATACATCTGAGGTGTACACAAGGAACAGTCAGGCTGACAGAGTCCTGTGTGCCTATGGACTAAGGTCTGAATGTTCTTGGGTATATTAATAAAATACTTCAGTTTCAGTTCATAGTTTTTCATGTGGCCATTAGAACTCCTTGGGGATGCGGGAAGTAGTAGACGTAATTATGATTAATTTGTTAATAACAGAGGAGTTAATCACATATTCAGAATTATAGGTTTTCTTTGTCACTGAAAAATAAAACAGCATGATCACATTTCAGCCAAAGTATTCTCTGGTTCCCCTTCAGAAAACTGAGCTGTTAAAGCCAAACTACATGTTACACTAATGGTGTAGTTTATAGCTGAAGGTTAGCTTTTTCATGACTGTGAGGCTTCTGTATAGAGTAAGACCATGGTGCACCAGATGGGTGGGTTAAAATCCCCGCCCCCAGAGATGTCATTTCTGTGCATTGCAGGTTTTTATGACAAAATATTTCCATGAGAGATCTGCTTTTCTGAGCTGCACAGAGTTTTCTAATGGTACACATGGTGTTTGTTTTTTTAACTTTCTGGAACTGTATGCAAATTTGGTCATAGAAAAATGTGAAAGTTGCTTAAAATATTGTGAGTGAAAACTTAAAAATGTAGTGTGTGTTGTAGTTAGAAGGAAACTAAGATGGCATCTGTTTTGCATTGTGAGAGAAATTCAAATTGGAGTTTTGTTTACGTGTAATTACAATGGAGCTCTGTGTAGAAAGAGTATATACTTGAAAGGAAAAGGCAGGCATAATCAGTAACGTTATCTAGAAGTAACAGAACAAAGACATCTAACCCTGTGGGTGGAATTCATAATGTATTTAGCCAGTTCACACGGAAAAGAGAAATGCACATTGAGATTGTTCTTCAACTAATAGATGAATTCGCTAATTTTCCTAATATGGTAATAATAAGTCACTGTTTTAATGGTTCCTGCTATTAATAAAAGTGAAAGGTTTTGTAATGGACAGCATCTCACTTCCCAAAGGGGGGATGGTCCTTATGTATGTGTGAATGAAACAAACCCCGTGTGAATCAGAGAGTTGTGTATTTATTCCTCCACGATATATGCAAATGTATACAACATTATTTTTTTTAAAAAGGAACACCTTCTTAATATACATCTCTGTTCTATTGCCAGTCTGCTCTGTAGCAACTTATTTCTGTGTGCTTTGATTTTATGGGGAGCTTAGAAATATATGACAAGTGTAACACACCACTGAAAGTTCCATGAATTGTGGTTGAGTTATCTACATCCCCCACCCCCCAATGAGAGGATGGAGGAGTGAGTTATGCCTCAGAATCTGCAAAACACAGATGGACCAGATTGAACACAATCCCCACATCCAAATGGCCAAATGTATCTAAATTCTCCTTTAAAACCACACATTCCAGGGCAGGATCTACACAGCTTTAAAACAGTTTATAATAGGGATGTGCTCCGCTCCGATTAGGAGCGTAGAAGCAGTAGCGGATTGGCCTGCTCCGCCTTACCCAGAGGCGGAGTAGGAGCGGACCGCGGACCCCCTAGAAGCAAGGCGAAGAGAAGCGACCATTTTTCGGAGCTCCGAGTTCAGGCGGAGCGCTCCGGTCGCCATCTTGAAAACATTTCGCCATAGGATTGCATTGCGGCAAATAATCGCGCATAACTACGTTGTTTTTGAAGCTATCATTCTGGAAATTCTTGTGCACAGAGAGTCGTGGATGGGGGTCATTTTGAGACCACTCTCACCTCTCTGCGTGCTGTGGTTCACGTGCAATATTTTTTAAAAAATCGGGTCAACCGCGCGGCTCAAACTGCGTTTCGGCTTTTCGCCCATAGGATTGCATTGAGGGAAAGAATCGGGGATAACTGGGGGGGGGTTTAAGCTATCGTTCTGAAAATTCTTGTGCACAGAGAGTCATGGATGGGGGTCATTTTGAGACCACTCTCAACTTTCTGCGTGCTGTGGTTCACGTGCAATATTTTTTTAAAAATCGGGTCAACCGCGCGGCTCAAACTGCGTTTCGGCTTTTCGCCCATAGGATTGCATTGAGGGAAAGAATCGGGGATAACTGGGGGGGGGGGTTAAGCTATCGTTCTGAAAATTCTTGTGCACAGAGAGTCGTGGATGGGGGTCATTTTGAGACCACTCTCAACTTTCTGCATCGTACGGGTTGCGGGCTAGACGTTTTTAAAAAATCGGCGGGAAAAATACCTTTTTCAAAGGGCTGAGGGGCAGAGTCAGCTCCCGGTCATGATGATCCCAAAGTTGGAGGAGGGCATAGGCAAAACAGGTAACTTGGGATTCTGGGAAACTTCTCTTTCTTCATCTGAACGGGCTTTTCCCCGTGTTTTTTAACACAGTAGCCCCACCAAATGCACAAACACAACCTGAAATCATATACTAAGCCAAGAATAAGAGATAGAAAAACACAGCACTGCTCCCCACCCTAACCTTGGGGAACAACTGAATCGATGTGGTGCAAGGGGATGAGCTCCCCTAGGGCATCTCATCGTGGACGTGCCCCCACTCTCTCTTGCACTGGAAGGCCATAGAGCCTTCCAAAGAGAGTAAAACGGTGGAGCAATGCCTCTCATGAGTTGAAGTGAATGGTCACTTTTCAGTGGTGGAGCAATGCCTGTTCTGAGTCGAAGTGAGCGTTTTACTTCTTCTCGGAGCTGTGGCTGTCAGTGTCTTGAACTGGCAGCTACTTCCCCCTCCCCCGGGCACGTCCCCCTATTGCTGGTAAAAGACAGATATAGCCTTTTAAAAAAAGTTCTTCTTGTTGTTTATTGAGCAACACTGCTGCTTTTAATTCCACCCCTCCTTTGTTTATTGATTGATTTATTCCATTTTATATGCATTACTGGCTTATCCTTGGCTCACTTCCTTATGCCCCCAGAAATGCCAGCTGCATGCCTGCCTGCCTTCCCTCCCTCCTCCCCTGCCCACCTCGCAGGGATGGTGTGTGTGGGGTGCCCGATTTTCAAAAATTCGCCAAAAATCAGGGGATGATGGGATTGCTTTGAAACTTGGCATGCGTGTGTATATCCCCATGAGGTGTCATGGTGCCAAACATGAGGTTTCTAACTTGAACAGAAAAAAAGTTGTATAATTTTTTAGCTTTCAATGCAAGCCTATGGGGGGGGGAAACGGAGCTCCGGATCCGGATCCGGAGCTCCGGGCGGAGCGGAGCGGAAGTGGGCGGAGCGGGGGCGGGGCGGAGCGGCCCGATCCAGAAAATGGCGGATCTGCAAGTGAAGCGGAGCGGGGGGTCTGTGCACACCCCTAGTTTATAACAATGTATGTTAATTTTGATTATGTTAGTAAGATAAGATACTATGTATTCAACATTTCAACATTATGTAGTATGTTGTTGTTGTTGTTTTTATGTGAAAATGTAAATGTGTACGTTTAAGTATTGTAGAAAAATAAATAATAATAATAATAAAAAAATTAAAACAGTTTATAACAGTAGTGACAACAGTTGGGGCCCAGGACACACTCCATATGCAGTTTTCAAAATGTTTCTAAAGTGTCATTTCCTGCTTGGTGTAGATCTAGCCCAAGTCTCCCCACATTGTCTCAGAAGTTTCAGGCATCATGTATAAGAATTAGGAGTGTGCACGGACCCCCCACTCTGCTTCACTTTCAGATCCGCCATTTTTGGATCGGGCCGCTCCGCCCCGCCCCCACTCCGCCTGTGCCCACTCCGCTCCGCTCGGAGCTCCGGATCCGGATCGGAGCTCCATTCCCCTCCATAGGGGGGTTACCGGGCCCTGCCACCATCGCTGCCCATGCGGCGACGGTGGCAGAGCCCGGTAAGGGACCAAGGGAGAGGGGGACCTTACCTGCCTCCGTCCGCGGTCCGTCGGCATCTTCAATTGAGCCCGTGGTTCCCCCAGGAAGTCTGGGCCGTGGCCCAGACTTCCTGGGGGAACCGCGGGCTCAATTGAAGACGCTGACGGACCGTGGACAGAGGCAGGTAAGGGAGAGGAGGGCGGGGGGGGTTACCGGGCCCTGCCGCTGTCGCCGCATGGGCGACAGCGACAGCGGCAGGGCCCGATAAACCCCACTTACCTTTCCGGCGGAGCTCCGGATCGAGGCGAAGGATCCGCCTTCACCTTGATCCTCTCTGCCACGCTCCGCCGGCCCCCCAACCCTCTTCCCCTCCGCCTTAAGGGCAGGCGAAGCCCCCCGCTCCGCTCCTGCTTCTCCGGTCCGATTAGAAGCGGAGCACATCCCTAATAAGAATATGGCAGTGTAAGGCTTATTACTTGGGATTTACCAGCCCAATTTTCCACATTTTTGTTTTAAACTGAAGCTTGAACAATGTAGGCATGTAAAAAAAAAAAAGTTTGAAAAAGTGTAAAGCTTGACCTTAAATAGCAATTATTATTTTCCATGACAAACAGGTAGTGCAGCCCCTTGCCAGTGGGATAACAGACAACCCTGCTTGGCCAATCAGTGTGGCATGAAGGCTGGCCCCAGGCACAGCCATGTGGCTAGGCTGTTGCCACCAGTGGGGACGTAGAAGGGAATGGAGGTGTTCAATCAGGGTATGTGAGGGAGAGGGCAGGACAGGGCCACATGACATGCAAATTTTGGAGGGGGGGTTCACTATGAATGAGTCACATTTGCATTATTCATGATCCCCTCCATGCCAAGGGGACCGAGGGGCAAAAAAAGCAGGAAAGGGGCAGGACTGCTAGAGCCCACTGCAACATGGGCTTTACACCAGTTAGCACAGAAACACCAATAGATGGTGTTCCTCACCAGCTGGCTCTGATGTGTACCTCTTCTGTGGTGGAACTTAGGCCTCTTCAACTGGTTATTATGTTTCACCATATGCTCATGGCCTATTTGGGTGCTCTGTTGACTATGATCCCCCACCCCACCCCAAACTAATATCTCCTCCAAACATATGCCAAAGTTTTGTGCCAGTTTTGTGCCACAGATTTTATATCACGACGCAAAACTCTATACTGACACATCAAATGTAGGTTCATCTCTCTCTCTCTCTCTCTCTCTCTCTCTCTCTCTCTCTCTCTCTCACACACACACACACACACACACACACACACACACTGTGATATCATCTTAGAACCTATGCCAAAGGTTTGTGCCTCAAATCCTGAGTTGGGTGCCACTGCCACAACCTGTAGCGTGAAAATAAAATACTCTTTGTACATTATACTTTCACATTTATTCTCCATACCTATGCAAAAGGTTTGTGCTAGAGTATGATATTTTCATGCTTTTTGGGGGGTTGGGTTTGTATTTTGTGAAGTATGTCTCTTTGCTGGCCTTCACTGATATGCTGGTGGATCATAATACTCTACTCAAGAACATTTCCCATCATCAATCAGAATTTGTTTTCTTTTAGCCATTTCATGAAATGTAGCTTTCAGTCCTTGTTGAGGTGGAGAAAAGCATAAAGTGAAAGATGCTGGAGCTTTGTTCCCCAGATCTCATAGCTCTAGTTTACTGGTTCTCTTAAATGAAGGAGAAGAATGGAGCACATATTCTTGTTCATTCTTTGGTAAAAGCTTACATGCCCTATTTAAAGATAATGTGAGTATAAGATCCAAATTTGAGAAGATGAGATGTAGCTGGTAATGATATTTAATGAAACATTTTTAATAGACAACTGCAAGTTCTTTGTTTGAGCTTCTGGACAAGTAGTATCACTTCGGAAAAAACTTTGTCACCCTCCCAAGTAACTCCCACCACCCCACCCTCTCCCTGTTAATCCATAACTAATCAATTAAGAATGCAGAGGTTTTCCCAATTGCTTGAAATATGTAAGTGTTACTGATTCTCAGGAAGCTCAAGAAAAAGGGATAAATGCCATTGGGAAGAACTCCACAGATGTGTCTTTGCAAGCTTGACAGAATAATTTAAAGCTCAGGGTGTGATCATAAGATTACTCATTTTTTAATGGATGGGACTGAGAAATTCATACCTATTAAGACAAGAATGGAAATACTTTACCCATAACAATGAGCTCAACTGTTTTAGACTTAACTTAAAAATAACTAATGGGTACAATATCTCCGCCCCCAATTTCAGGCTTTGAGCTTGGAAATTTCTCATTAATTATTTACATTTCCCCCCTTTCAAATGCTAACCAAAATAATAATAATCTAGAGTTGGTCTACAACATCCTTCTCATTCTCCCACCTTGACAGCATAGCTTTCAAGAAAGAGACAGGGAAATCAAAAATATTGAGTGCAATGTTTGATGTTGGGTAGAATGGTGCTATTTTTGAGTTGTGCCCAAGGCTTGGAGATCAACTTCTAATGGTTTGATCTTGTCTGAATGGGAGGGTACATGTATATTTTAAATGCAGTATCTTGTGTAATTCCATACAACTGAGACAATGATCTGGAAAGCAGAATTTCCAGTTACTTATTACATGTAGTTGGATACAATGTGACTTTATTACAGGCAAATTATATGAGATATCTATTCTTTAATTACGTCTGTTAATTAGCTGTCCTCTGCTGTTCAATTCAGGCTTCAGCAAAATGACATAACATTTTGGGAAGAAGATGCAACCAAGTAACCCAGTGCTGGAAGCCAAGATAGAGAAGATCTCCACAGCCACCATATATTTCCCTTTGGTACTCAAGTAGGTTGGAACAAAAGATAGCCACACACTGCAGAAGACCAACATGCTGAAGGTGATAAATTTGGCTTCATTAAAACTGTCTGGTAATTTCCTGGCTAAAAAAGCTATCGTGAAGCTGACAATGGCCAGGAAACCCATAAAGGCCAGGACAGAGTAAAACATGAGAGTTGAGCCTTCATTGCATTCCAGTATGATTTCTTTTGTCATTGAGTGCATGTCACAATCTGGGAATGGGGGAGAAATTGCCAGCCACATACTACTAATCGTGGCTTGAATAAGGAAGCATGAAAGAACAATGTAGCTAGCCAACCGTTGCCCCATCCATTTCCTCATCTTGGAGTCAGGTTTGGTGGCCCTGAAAGCTAGAACCACAATGGTGGTTTTGGCCAATACGCAAGACACGGCCACTGAGAAGATCATGCCGAAAGCAGTTTGTCGAAGGAGGCATGGCAGCTTTTCTGGTTGTCCCATGAACAAGAAGACACAAAGGCAGGAGAGCAGGAGGGAGATGAGGAGAGTGTAGCTGAGGTTCCGGTTGTTGGCTTTGACTATGGGAGTCTCCTTGTGCTTCATGAAGATTCCAAGCACCAAAGCTGTGACAGAAGAAAAAGACAGAGCAAAAGTGGCTAAAATGATCCCCAAAGGTTCGCCATAAGACAAAAAGGTTATCCCTTTTGGAACACACCCATCCTTGTTATTGTTTGGATACTGATTCCCTGGGCATTCGAAACACTCAGCCATGTCTGGAAAAGAAAATATATTTCTGTATATGGAAGTCCTATATATTGTGACTGTTAGAAATAAAATAAAACCTTTAGAAAGCCTTGAATGATGACTGCTATGGCTCTGAATAAGAGCCTCGTGTGGCGCAGAGCGGTAAAGCAGCAGTTTCTGCAGCTGAAACTCTCCCCACGGCCTGAGTTCGATCCCAGCGGAAGCTGGTTTCAGGCAGCCGGCTCAGGTCGACTCAGCCTTCGATCGGAAAGGTAATCATGGCCAGGGAAGGCAACGGCAAACCACCCCACTATAAGGCCTGCCAAGAAAACGTCAGCGAAAGCTGGCGTCCCTCCAAGAGTCAGTAATGACTCAGTGCTGTATCTGGGATGGCTCTGAATACCATGTCTATACCCTTCTAAATTCTTTGTTTTTTCAAGAAGTCATATTCAGCTAGGATCGAGGAGCAATGCAGTTTTTGACCCAATGTAAAGGAAATGTCATTTATAATGAATAAGAAAAAGAAAAAAAATCTTCAATTCCTAAGTATGCTAATAGACAACCATCATCTCTATATATGCTGAAATCTTCGTCGCTGATACAACCCATCAAAATATTAGTTGGTTTTTGAAAGAGAACTTGTATCTCAGTGGAAATGTTAGAGCATATACTCTTCTCAGTTGACATGGAGGAATCTGTCAGTTTATATTTCTCCCAAATTCTATTATTTTCTTAAAATAATAATAATAATAATAATAATAATAATAATCTGAAGTCTGTCAAATTTATGAACAAATTTGTGATGAGAGTACCATGATGTACCTGACTGCCATGTTGTTGTTAAAGATGAAGAATGTGGAGGAGGAGGAGGAGGAAGAAGAAGATGAGGAGAAGGAAAAAGAAAGAATATGTGGCAACCCAATCTAGCACTGTAACCATGATTAAAAACATAAGGATTCCCAGTCCTTAAAAGCTAAGCACTCAAATCTGCATGGATCAAAATAATAATAATAATAATAATAATAATAATAATAATAATAATAATAATATACTTCTCATATTTCTCAGCCACCTGCAAAACCATTAAATAAGATTTAAACATCTAGTGTACACATGCTAGACCATTCTTAATATAAGTGATGAATACTGTACAATATTCTCCTACCCTTTTCATTGGAAATCTTTCCTTCTGGACATAGCTGGCAGTCATAACAGCAAAATGACTTCCCTTCCTTTGATCTCTTATTGTAACCTAAATGACAATTCTGATTACACAGAGAAATGGGTTGTGCCTGCCCATAAATGTGAGAGAGTGAGAGAGAGAGAGGGAGGGAGGGAGAGAGAGAGAATAGTTTGTGAGATGTCATCTCAATGCTCCAAATATAAAACTACAGATACACATTACATTGATGCTAGCATTGCATAATGGTTTGTCTTCAGGGGGGAAAAAACTCTTTATGTGACAACAGGCTGGAGGGCTGCTGCAGAGCCTGAGAGTGTTTGTTTGTCCCAACAATAAAGTGTATTGGAAAGGAGATAGGGAAAGTGCATTTCAGGATGACAGCATTTCAAAGGGAACACAGTGTCCCCTTTGCACTGTGTTGCCTTTGATGTGCTAATATTGTCCTGAGATGCACTTTCACTATCTCCTTTCCAATACACTTTATTTCTGAAGAATATTGTGGTTGAGGTTTAACTTTTAAAAATTCCTAAAAATCAGGGGATGATCCAATTTGCTTCAAAATTGGCATGACTAAGGATCTATTTAGATGCTATCAAGGTACCCAGTTACATGTCTGTATCCTGAAAAATGATGGAGATGAATACAGTTTTGTAAATTGGGGAATGGTTAAGGGTTAAATAGTTAAAAATTGCTAAAAGTCAGAGCATGATCCAATTTCCTTCAAAGTGGCCATGCTTAAGGTCCTATGTGGAAGCTATCCTGGTGCTCAGTTTCATGTGTGTGTCTTGAAAAATGCAGTTTTGTAAATGGGGTTGAAGCTTCAAAAATTCTCTGAAAAACAGTGGATGATTTGATTTAATTCAAAATTGACATGAATAAGAATCTATTTAGAAGCTAACCCAGTTACTTGTATGTATCTTGAAAAACAAAAAAGTTATAGGCGTTTTTCTTTTCCAATATAAATCAATGGAAAAAACCGCTCAACATGGCGTTTGGAGCTCCAGATCAAGGTGAAGCAATCTGAATCAAAGCGAAACACCTTGCTTTGATCCAGAGGTCCATAGACCTGATCCAGATCTGAATTTAGTGGGTCTGGACTGGGTTGCTCCGCTATGGATCCGGGAATCTGAAATGGAGTGGAGCACAGCCCTAGAAAAAATACCTATAAAGGAGCAGGCAAATAATCCCAAAGTGGAAGCCTCAGCAAAGGTGTGAGTTAAATGCCTCATTTACAAAAGCCCACTGTGAAATGGACTTTACCTGGTTGAATCTCTTGGGCCAAATAATCTCATCATCATGAATGGTGAACATCTTTTCTGGGGGAGCCTGTGGATTCGTCATTCCAACTTTAATTCTAAGAAAGGACTGGTTGGGGAATGTGACCCAATTGTCAATATCAAATCCAGTTACTAATTCCCCATTTTGGTTAAAGGAAACCTCATCCCCACCACTATTGTTGAATGAGACACTTCTCAGAAATGGATGGATCTAAATTGGTAGAGGAAAAAGGCAATTTCATCAGATAAAAATTAATTTTGAACATGCTACGATGCTATACTGAAGGTAATTCTTTGCCAATGACATTTTCAATGTAATTTATAATAGAGATCCAATGGGTTCTTATTAAGGGGCATAACCAGAGTATATTAAATATTACATGCTAGAAAGACCAGACGTATCATTCAATTCCAGTTAAAGTCCACTACGGCTGATGGTCTGGGGATGCTGGGCTTTTAACCTCATTGCATGAACCCATGCTAATGTTAATACCACTGTACTACTTTGTTAGGGATCAGAAGAAAGAGCTGGGCATGTTTAGCCTGGAGAAGAGAAGATTGAGGGGAAACATGATAGCACTCTTCAAATACTTGAAAGGTTGTCATACCGAGGAGGGCTGGGATCTCACCTCGATCCTCCCAGTGTACAGTACACAGAATAATGGGCTCAAGTTACAGGAAGCACTATTCTGGCTGGACATCAGGAAAAACTTCTGACTGTTAGAGCAGTATGACAGTGGAACCAGTTACCTAGGGGGGTTGTGGGCTCTCCCACATGATAGGCATTCAAGAGGCAGCTGGACAACAACCTGTCAGGTATGCTTTAAAGTGGATTCTTGCATTGAGCAGGGGGGTGGACTTGATGGCCTTATAGACCCCTTCCAACTCTACTATTCTATGATTCTATGAAGACCAATTCCATCCTCTCCGCTTTCATCATTATTCTTCAACTGTTGTCAAGATAAATACAACATTCTGAGGCTCCTGGAAACCACTGAGCAGGCTTGGTGTCTTGCTATTTTCTTTTTCAGATTTCTTTTAATTTTAGGACCTTCAACATTTACATAAATTTGGTGACTCCTAGCAGATGCAGTAAACCTCATCATGTGTGTGTGTTAGGCCTGGTTTCATTGACATGGTCGAAGTTGCAGAGCTGTCTAACATCTCTAGCTTTCATACAAAAAAAGAGAGAGTTTTCTATTCACTTAATGACCTATTGTTTCATCCATAGATATTATGAACTCTTCTGCATCAAACAGATGAGAATATTACCTGCCATGGCTGTTGATCTGAAAGTTTCCACCTTATTCCATCTATCATCATTCTATGTGTGAATTTGGATGAATGCATGACATGCAAAGCATGTGCCACAGCATGGATGGCATTGTAGATACTGTAACTATGGCCATTCATGCTCATTCCAAAAACAGACTCAGGAAGAGTCTCCAGCTTTTCCTCCCCAGTGCAGAATCCCCCAACTTCCTTGTCTAAGGAAGGATGGGGTAAAGAACAGTTGAATGCCTCTTCCCAGAAAATCTTGATAAAACCATCTTCTTTTACCAAGTTAGGGTTTCTCATCTGAAGAAATCCTTGGAAACCTAGAAGATCCTTTGAGTGAATTGCAAAGGATAGAGCACCATGGATGAAATGTATGTCCCAACTTCTTTGAAAGGAATATGATGTGAAATCCATCTGGGCTGTCATAATCCAGATTTTGGTCTTCATTTCCATTGATAAATCCTCTGTTTCTGCCATCTTGGGTAGAGTTCTCATTGTCATCATTGTCTGAATTTCACCATGCACAATGACAACATTTGTAGAGCTTTCCAAAACAATGATACTTGTTTTAAAACCTTCTTCCACCATTTCATCCAAGTCATTGGAAGATGTTAGTTTTGGGAATCTTTCTATAAAATCAAAGCAAATGCCTTTCTGGGAAAACTTAGGAAGAACGTTCTGTACAAATTCCTCTGACTGATCATCATCCAGAGAAACTACCCCTACCCATGTCCATTTGAAATGCAAAAGTAACTGGAGAATCCCATCGTATTGATGAGCTCCATCCGGGAACATCCAGTGGAAGAAAATAGTTTTGATTTTATTATTCCGCATAGGAGTAGAGCCATAGGTGAGCTAAAGATAATATCAAAGAGAGATTGAAATTGAGATTGAGATTGAGATTCAGACTGAGATTGAGATTGAGATTGAGAGAGAGAGAGAAGACCACTGATATCAATCAATATTGCATATTTTATTCAATTGCTATATTAAGCAGGAAGATTTGATATTTTCATAAATACTATTAATGTAATGGGCTTTTAGACATGCAGGTTTGCCTGGGATGTGAAACACATGTGACTTAACATCATCCTTGGCACATGTGACATTGCGGTTCCAGGATTTGTACAGTCAGCAGAAGCTTGTGGCAAACCTGGTGTGATCATGGTACTGGCTGATGGACATTCCATATCATACGGCACCATATTAATAACAGAACCAGAAGGCACGGAGATGAACTGCTGTGAATTTTATCATAACATGGTAACAATTAGGGGTGTGCACAGACCCCCCACTCCGCTTCACTTTAAGATCCGCCATTTTCGGATCGGCCCGCTCCGCCCCGCCCCCACTCCGCCTGTGCCCACTCCGCTCCGCTCAGAGCTCCGGATCTGGATCGGAACTCTGGTCCCCCCCCCATAGGCAGAGCCTGGTAAGGGACCAAGGGGGAGGGGGCCTTACCTGCCTCCGTCCGCGGTCTGTCGCCGTCTTCAATTGAGCCCGCAGTTCCTGCTGGAGCTGCCTGCTGGAACCACGGGCTCAATTGGAGACACTGATGGACCGTGGACGGAGGCAGGTAAGGGAGAGGAGGGCGGAGGGGGTTACCGGGCCCTGCCACCATCGCCGCCCATGCGGCGACGGCGGCAGAGCCCGGTAAGGGACCAAGGGGGAGGGGGGCCTTACCTGCCTCCGTCCGCGGTCCGTCACCGTCTTCAATTGAGCCCGTGGTTCCACCAGGAAGTCTGGGCCGTGCGGCCCAGACTTCCTGCTGGAACCACGGGCTCAATTGGAGACGCTGACAGACCGCGGACGGAGGCAGGTAAGGGAGAGGAGGGCAGGGGGCGTTACCGGGCCCTGCTGCCGTCGCCGCATGGGCGACAGCGACAGCGGCAGGGCCCGGTAAACCCCACTTACCTTTCCGGCGGAGCTCCAGATCGAGGCGAAGGATCCGCCTTCACCTCGATCCTGTTCGCCACGCTCCGCCGGCCCCCCAATCCTCTTCGCCTCCGCCTTAAGGGCAGGCGAAGCCCCCCGCTCCGCTACTGCTTCTCCGGTCCGATTAGAAGCGGAGCACATCCCTAGTAACAATGACTGCATTGGAAGTTACTGGAAGCCTACTGCACTTTTCCCTCATGCCTTCAAATTTAGATTAGCAATCCCTCACAAACTGTCCAAATATTTGCTGATCTATTTATTTTATTTTATTTATTACATTTTTATACCGCCCAATAGCTGAAGCTCTCTGGGCGGTTCACAAAAATCTGCTGGTCAAAGTGATTTTTGTGTGTGGGTGCATCTGTTTCCTATCAATATATGTAATTATCATTAAACTGAGTAGTACTCCACCACCAGCTGACTATCCTTCATCTTGGTGCACCTTTCCTAGTGGTATCACACCTCAGCTTTGTTAAGAACATAAGAAGGACCATGCTGGATCAGACCAAGAGTCCATCTAGTCCAGCACACTGTTCACACAGTGGTCAACCAGCTGTCTTTCAGGGACCAACAAAGTGGACATGCTGCAACAGCACCCTCCCACTCATGCTCTTGCCTTCTCCTACTCCTTCTGTACCATCACCACAACCGCCATTCAGTCATTTGCTGCCTACTCCTTCTCCCATGCTGTCCCTGTACTTAAATTTGCCTTTTCAGGTCATGTGTTCAGTTCTCTACTTCATTTTATCTCCTTGTGTTCTCTTTGTCACTTTTTGCTTCATCCTTAACCACAGAAACTGTGGTCCACGGCCAATTTCAAAAGAACCTTTTCTCCCATCTTCTGCACAACAGGAGAGCAGGGTTAGTCAGTGACTTCAGTTTAGACCTGGAAACAGTGGCTTTTCTTCCAAAGTTTTTATCAAGGATTTTGTTCATACTTCTGATATGAGGCTATGCAGGAGGCTGTCATTGCTTCTTGTTTTAGAGTCTCTGTAATTTCTGTCTTGTTATGGCCATTGCTTTAATAAACAGCCACCACAACATTTTGTATTTGTTCAGAAATAGAACAATAAATACTTAAGCCCATCCTTAAGGTGAGTTCCCTAGTTCCAGCAGCTCTGAAACGTCTTCTCTAGGATTGTAGCATTCTCTCCTTTTCTTCATCTCCCTATTTTTCTCTCTCTGCTTTTTTCTCCCCCTTCTTCATTTCTCCCTTAACTTAGATCCTGCATGGAAAGATCTTACCTGTGGCATCTTGTACATAGATAGGACAGTTGCCATGTGGATGCAGAACTCATAGTTAGGTCCCCCAATGACTGCTATTGGGATATTCTCAACATCACAGTTATAGTTTGGGATGAATCTGTCTCGTCTAGAGAGAAGTTCCAATGAGGCAAGATAGGTCCAGCTTGGACTGAAATCACCATTATAGATGTGGAAGCCCAGGCTGACATTGGGTAAGATTTGGGTGTTTTCATTGATCTCATTTATAGCAAATGCCAAGGCCATGACGTGCTGGTAGAGCTGTGTCATTAGCCTGCAAGGAAAGCCACATAATGCAACAATGTGTCTTCTTCAGATCAGTGCATTTTTCTTCACTTCATTCCTATTTACAGTATATTCAATCTGGTCACTCTATTCTAGAGTGACCAGATTTAAAAGAAGGCAGGGCACCTGCAGCTTTAACTGTTGTGATGAAGAGGAAATTTCACCAGGTTCTCCATATATACAAATGACACCTGCTGAAATTCCCTTTTCAATACAACTGTAAAAGATACAGGAGCCCTGTCCTCTTTTCATATTGTCACCCTATTCAATCATCACATAGCTGGCCAGTTTAAGACAATAGTCTCATATTGCCTTAAGCTCCACAAAGACAGGGAATTTGAATCAAAGGTGAAGGATGGGGAGGATGCAATGCCTTCAATGATGTGTTAATCAATGCCACAAATATGATGTTAATCAATGCTACAAATATGGTTTGTTTACAGCATAGCCTCTATGCACCCAAACTTTTCCATGGACTTTAACTCCCAAATCAAGGTGGGCTTAATGCAGTGCATTTCCTCAACCTCCAAAATTGCTACACTTATATTTCAGTTTTCAATTTCCTGCTATCACTCCCCATTGACAGATGTCTGATCAGATGATAGGAAGTTTCAATTGACTTGAGTGGCTTCAAAGCACCTAATTAAAACAAACTAAGTTAATCTCAGTGAAATTTACCTTTTCAAGAGCTACTCACAAATCTAAATTATTCAGTCATTCCCATTTCTCTGTCTTCTCTCCTAACCCCTAGACCTTGTCATAAAGCCTACATTTTTTTACAATATAAGAACTCCTATGTCAGTCTAATTATGATGATAGCTTGTTTTAAAACTAATGTTGTGCGAAAAAAATCTTCCACTTTCTTTTCAATCATTCCAATTAAATTTGATAGAAAGGAATTGCTTTTAAAAAGTAGGGATGGACAAGCTCACCTGGGTTCACACAAGGCCCTTGATTGCTCAGTGGGTGGTCCACGAGTGTCCACAGTTACCTACTTCTCCCTGCAAGCTGGCTGGGAGCCAGCATTTTCCATAAAAACTGGGCTCCTGAAAGTTCACAGATCTGGTCTTGTGCACCATATTTGCCGTAATTGGCCATTCACACAAGATTAGAGGCAATTATGTGATATGGTGAAAATACCAAACTACTTACATATGGTCATCAGAAAGTTCCAGAGAGGGGTGGTTTTCAAAGGTTATGGTTTTTGAAAGTGTAAAGACCAAGGACATAATGCCAGCAATGATGAGGTCCCCTGATTGATAATATTTGTGAAAAATAGGAACAGGGTTTTTGATGGAACATTGACCAATGAGATGTTGGTCCAACACCGTGGGCAGCAGCACTAATAGCACAAAAATGACCATTTTGCAAAAAAAGAACTTCATTTTAGGCAACAAGTGATCTCTTCCTATATTGTTATACAAGTGTCCCTGATTGGCAAAGCCCCATTGCAATGGCCAAATGCTCAGCTGATTCAAAATCATAACTCTGAGGTGTATATAAACTGCAACCAGACTGACTGAGCTCTGTTTGACTATAGACTAAACTCTGAATGGCACTAGGGATGTTAATAAAAAGCTCCACTCTTGGTTCATAACTTTTCATACAGCCACTGGAAGTCCCTGGAGGTGGGAGAAAGAGTGGATGTAATTGTGATTAATTTGATAACAACGTGGCAGTTAATCACATAGTTGGAATTGCAGCTTTTCAATGACATTGCAAAAGAAAACATGATGATGACATCTCAGAAAAAGTATACTATGGTCCCCCCTGCAGAAAACTGAGCTAAAGAAAGAGCCAGACTACACATTACACTTATCATGTGGTTTATAGCTGAAGGTTTAGCTCTTTCTTTACTCTGGTGTACACATGTGTGGCTCCAATTCAGGTCGGGACCACAGTGCACCAGACGTCTGGATTAAAATCCTCCATTTCTCAACACACACATAGAGAAGTCAAAGAAACTTGCAACAGATTGTAATGGTATCTGATTTCTATGAAACGTTTGTGTTTGATACATGGCCATAGGGAGGCTATTGCAGGTGGAGAAGAGATGTGCTTGCCCACCATTGGGTGGGTGTTTGGCGCCAGTAGCTGGGGAGGGGAGGCTGCACCTATATATGGTGACTGCGCTCAGCCCTCAAGGCTCTTCAAATCACAGCTGCAGAGTGCATGAAGAGACATGTGCCGGTGCCTGGGCTTGGCTTCCTCTGGCATCCCTGACTTTCCCCAGAAGCTTCTTCGATCACAGTTGCTGGGCACAGAGGATGCACAACTGTTTCCTCATGAGGAGACTTGTGGGAACCACCACAGCAGGAGGAGCCTGTGGTGCTGGGCTCTTTTTCTTACCGGCTTCCTCCAGAAGCTTGTTTCATCATGGCTGCAGAGCATGGAGGACTCGTCAATCCCCATCCCCAATCTTGCATGTCAGTGGCGTAGTTCAGCCTAGAGATACCACCTCTGGCAACTCATCTGATTTGATTTCCCTACAAAATCAACCTACATTCAAGGCTTGGATGTTTGAGCTTCTCTGAATGAGTGATTAATAGCATGCTTGTGATTGGACCACTCATAGAAATTTGTGGGTTCATTTCATGACATCCTCAGAATCCAAAGGCCCCCCTGTGCTATCCCCTGGAACATATAGGGTTTTTGGTTGGGTTTAAAAAAGCCCAGGGATAATGTAGGAATATCCGGGGAAATACACCATGTCCTAGCATGTAATCTCAGTATTGAACTATAATTTTGCCACCAGCTGGTGCTGTCTCAGTAAAGACAATTGAACATATAGGGCAAGAAGCATTCATTTAAAAAGCATGTTGCCACCCATGTAATGCCACTGATCACAACCAAGAAGGATAGGAAACATTAGGACTGTGCAAGCTCGGGCCTCGGATTCTGAAATCCGAATCACGGAGGCCATTTCATGGCAGATCCACCATTTTATGATGGATCCACCATTTTCTTGCACAGCCCTAGCCCCCCCCCAATACAGCCTACAACTCCCAGCATCCAGTACCTGGGACGCCTGTACTTACCAGGGCCCAGGAGCAGAGGGAATACAGGAAGTAGGTGCCACCATCACCAGGTCCTGTGTGCGATTGCCAGCTTCCCAGGGTGATCACCAGCTTTCCAGGGTGATCGGCTGCTGCTGTCTCAATCCAGATGTCTCCATTGACTCTGGAGGGGTCAACGTGACATCTGCAGGTGCCCTACAGCTCCCTGCTTCAAACTGTGGAAGTCATGTGGACCCCTCCAGGGTCAATGGAGACTTCTAGATTGAGGCAGCAGCAACTGATTGCCCTGGAAAGCTGCTGATCATCCTGGGAAGCCGGCGACCACACAGAGGAGCTGACGATGGTGGTGATTTGTCATTTTCTTTGGACTGAACTGTGGAACAGAGAAACCTATTCAAACAAAGAGAGAAGTTGTTTGTGCATTGCAATTGGCTCAATTACGTTCAGTTTAAAGTGAAAACTCATTCTGTAATTGTTAATAATAATACGTAAAATACCCACCCTCAAGGCTCTGAGCTTTATCGTTTTGAGGCATTATGAACCAGGCACAGACTATATAAGGCTTGGGCTCAGTTTTCAATAGCTTGCTGTTTTCAAAATTGGAGGATTTTTGTTTTGCTTGGGTATGGTTGGCAAAGGGAAGAGAACAAATTAAACACACAGGTATAGCTGGGAAAATAAACTGACCACAACTTTATTGACTCACTTTAATAGGTTTGGTGGCAGCATAGGGCATGGATCCTATCACTGGCCAGCCCATCTGCTGACTGATTCCCTTTCATGGCCTGCATGCCATGAGCACTGGTGGTGGATGGCATGGTGCTGAACATTAACGTAAACCCCTTTCCACCACCCCTAGATACAGCCAACTTGCCTCCCCCATGCTAGACTGGTCTTGATGCTACATTCCCGAGATCCCTTACAGGAATCCTCACCATGAGGGAGCAGGGAGACCAATCCTGCTACCCTTCACCCCGTGATCAAGCCCAATGCCTATCACACCTATGTAAGGTGTGCTAAATGTTATAAAATGAAGCACACACCAAAAAATATTACTGATAGTCCAGATCAATTTATTTACAATGGAATTAATCTTTCAATGGGGAAGACAAAATCCTTGCATAGTCTTTGTCAAATGGTAAAGTAACATCCCAGCCCCATTTACTGGTGACTACTTCCGGCACTGCAAAATAACTTACTAAAAGGAGTGGGTTGGTGGGAAAGTCATAAACTTTTAGGATGCATTTAGGATGCTCTTAGGATGTTTTTAGGATGTTTTTAGGATGTTTTTAACAGTGTATATTATGTTTTTAATAAGTATTTTACGTATTTTATGCTTGCCCTGCCTTGTTCCAATCAGAGAGATGGGAAAGAATTATTATTATTATTATTATTATTATTATTATTATTATTATTATTATTATTATTATTATTATTATATCCTGCAACCATAGGAGTCTCTGATCAAACTGGAATGAGAACAATGGAGAGATCTCACTCTGCTTGGTCCGCCTCTGTGCCCCACCTCATCAAATCACTGATTGGCTTTGGAGTTCCCTCCTGGGAAGGAGATGCTGCTGCTTAAGTTGTGCAACCACTCCTCACCAGCCTTTCTCCCTTCACTGTCATCCTGAACATTTCCAAAAATCATGGCTTCCTGTTAAGAGGGAACTTGGCCTCTAAAGCATCCCATTTCCCATTCCCCAACCATCTCAGAGAATCCCTACTTGGAAACCATTATCCCTATTCACATATAGCTAAATACCTATATAATTATCTATTCTTTAATTATTTCTGGTTATTAGCTGTCCTCGGTTGTTCAATTCTGGCTTCAGCAAAATGACATAACATTTTGGGAAGAAGATACAACCAAGTAAACCAGCACTGGAAGCCAGGATAGCAAAGATCTCCACAGCCACCATGTGCTTCCCTGTTGTGCTCAGGTAGGTTGGAACAAAGGAAAGCCACATGCTGCAGAAGACCAACATGCTGAAGGTGATGAATTTGGCTTCATTAAAACTGTCTGGTAATTTCCTGGCTAGGAAAGCGACACTGAAGCTGACAATGGCCAGGAAACCCATAAAAGCCAGAACAAAATAAAACATGACTGTTGAACCTTCATTACATTCCAGTACAATTTCTTTTGTGATGGAGTACATGTCAAAATCTGGAAATGGAGGGAAAAGTGCCAGCCACACACTACAAATCGTGGCTTGAATAAGAGAGCATAAAAGAACAATGTAGCTAGCCAATTGTTTTCCCACCCATTTCCTCATCTTGGAGCCAGGTTTGGTGGCCATGAAAGCTAGAACCACAATGGTGGTTTTGGCCAATATGCAAGACACGGCCACTGAGAAGATCATGCCGAAAGCAGTTTGCCGAAGGAGGCATGGCAGCTTTTCCGGTTGTCCCATGAACAAGAAGACACAAAGGCAGGAGAGCAGGAGGGAGATGAGCAGAGTGTAGCTGAGGTTCCGGTTGTTGGCTTTGACTATGGGAGTCTCCTTGTGCTTCATGAAGATTCCCAGCACCAGAGATGTGACGAACAAAATGGAGAGAGCAAAAGTGGTTAAAGTGATCCCCAAAGGTTCGCCGTAAGACAAAAAGATTATTGCTTTTGGAACACAACTGTCCTTGTTAGTGTTTGGATACTGATCTCCAGGGCATTGGAAACAGTCAACCATATCTGAAAAAAGAACAACGATACAAACGTGTACGTGGATGCTTTCTCTATTGTGTTTTCTACACGCAAAATAGAACAACGCAAAAGCCTTCCAAGTTGGATGCTATGATTGTGACACAGTGTGCATGATTCCAGCAAGGAAGCAACCAGTGTAGAAGTACATGGCCCACTGTTTCTACTTCCCCATTATTGCAGGGACAAAGTCGATCTTGGACTGGAATTCCCTGGAATCTTCCATCCAAGAGCTTAGAGGGCAAAACATCAAATCTCGCTAATGTAAAGGCCCTTCTATATTTAGGTAGAGTCATTTTTGCCAAATAGGCACTGTGTACAAAGATCTTGTCCCTTAAGGGGCTGCATTGAGATAGCGAACTTACATGCTCTTGCAGTACAGTATCCCAAATTCTTTGTTTAACTGCTGGCTTGGCATTTGAATATCCTAAGGCTATTAAAGCATTGGGGAAAAATCCTAATAAAGATAATTCTTTACCCAAATGCTTTTTCCATTTCGATTGAAAGGGATCCAGCAACGTCAGAGGGGCCAGCCCTACTGGTACAAATATCAGTTTTAGCCAAAATTTTATCATATAAAATCTAGCGCGGGCTTCAATAGGGACTATCCCAGCTTCTAACCGCAGTGCTGCATTGGAGACACAGTGAGGTATTAAAAATATTGCTCTCAAGAATTTGGTCTGAACAATTTCCAGATGTCGAAGATTATAATAAGCATACAATTGAGATCCATATAACATTTGGGCAATAATTTTGGCCACAAACACCTGAATAACAGAGGGAATATGTTGCTCACCTTTACTGAGAAAAAATCTCATCAGGGCAGCAGTTGGCCTCCTTGCATTAGCCACCACATAGTTTATATGGATGGACCATGATCCAGAGGCTTGGAACATTATTCCCAGATACTTATAACCAGTAACCTGTTCAATAGGATTTTCATTAATCGTCCATTTATGTTTAATTTTCCCATGACTAAAGACCACCACTTTGGTCTTAGAGTAGTTAATTGTTAATTGCTCCTCAGTGCAATATAAATGCAGAGCCCTCAATATACGTCTCATCCCAATACTAGTTAGGGACAGCAACACAGCATCATCAGCATATAAGAGTATTGAGAGAGGGTGATTGTTCAACTTGGGGGGATGAAAGTCAGAGTTTGATCATCTCTTCACGATTGAATTAATATAGAAATTAAACAAAGTGGGGCCCAAAGTACATCCCTGTTTGACACTGTGGACACTGGTCTTGATAAAACCCCTTCCTTATTGCAATTAACCCGAAGCCTGGTGTTTTCATGCAGATGACGTATGAGCAATAGTAATCGTCTATCAATATTGGTGTTCTCAAATTTTGCCCATAACTTATCTCTAGGGTCAAGGTCAAATGCTGACTTTAAGTCAATAAAAGCAGAGAAAAGAGCACCAGCTTTGGGAGAAGCATATTTATCTATTAGATGTTGAAGAACAATTCCTTGATCCGTTGTTGATCTTCCCATTCTAAATCCAGCCTGTTCTTCTTCAATTATATTTTCTAGCTGGAGGCAATCCAATAATTTATCAAGAAGGTGGCGAGCATAAATTTTGCTAATAATGCTAAGTAGACTGATTGGTCTACTAAGTAGTTGCTAAGTAGTTGGCTGGGTCTGATCTATGTCCCTTCTTATAAATTGGGATGATGATAGCTAATCCCCAATCATCTGGAATACAAGCCGAATGATCTATCCAAGTAAATAGAGATGCTAAGACAGGCGCCCACCAATCAAGGTTGGCCTTTAATAGATCAGCAGGAATATTATCAGGACCTGGGGCCTTGCCTGATTTTGGTTGGTGTATCAAATTAGTAATTTCACGGGTAGATACCATTGGCCAATCCTCCATATCTTCCAGACTTCCCCGCAAACCCTGGGGATTTCCGTTATTCTCTGCATAGATACTCTTAAAATATGTCTCCCATACATTGGGAGAAATACAGGCATTTAGTTTAACTGAATAATTATACATGCCGCCAGCAATTATCCTCCAAAAAGCAGCTGAGTCATTCATTTTAGATGCTGTTATTAAATTCTGCCACAGATCTTTCGGCTCAGTTTTCAATAGCTTGCTGTTTTCAAAGTTGGAGGATTTTTGTTTTGCTTGGGTATGGTTGGCAAAGGGAAGAGAACAAATTAAACACACAGGCATAGCTGAGGAAATAAATTGACCACAACTTTATTGACTCACTTTAATAGGTTTGGCAACAGCGTAGGACATGGATCCTGTCACTGGCCAGCCCATTTGCTGACTGATTCCTTTCATGGCCTGCATGCCAGGAGCACTGGTGGTGGATGGCATGGTGTTGAACATTAATGTGAACCCCTTTCCACCACCCTGGACATAGCCAACTTTCTGCCCCCATACTGGACTGGTCTTGATGCCAAATACCTGAACTTGTTCTCTAAAATCTCTCTTTTCCTTCTCAGTTCATTCTTTCTACAGGAAACCAAAGAAGGGAAGGTCATACCCCCACACTACCAATGACGATGTCTTCAATCTCCCCCTGCTGCTACAACCCATCATGACATTATGTAGTATAATTGTAGGATGTGTATGTAGGATGTGTATGACCACCTAAACTTCTTTGCCATACACTGGGTTCTGACAACCCACACTGCAGTGCAGGGAATAATAAAATAATAAAATATTAATAATAGGGTTATATTATACTATATTATAATAACTGCAGGGAATAATAAAAAATGATGGTCACATGCACAGAACCCACAATGGATCCTTCCTTCACTGCAATCATCTAAACTTGTTCTCTGAAATCCCTCTTTTACTTCTCAGTTCATTCTTTCTACAGGAAACCATAAAAGGGAAGGTCATACCCACACACTACTGATGATGATGTCTTCAGTCTTCTCCTGCTGCTACAACCCATCATGACATTATGTAGTATAATTGTAGGATGTGTATGTAGGATGTGTATGACCACCTAAACTTCTTTGCCATACACTGGGTTCTGACAACCCACACTGCAGTGCAGGGAATAATAAAATAATAAAATATTAATAATAGGGTTATATTATACTATATTATAATAACTGCAGGGAATAATAAAAAATGATGGTCACATGCACAGAACCCACAATGGATCCTTCCTTCACTGCAATCATCTAAACTTGTTCTCTGAAATCCCTCTTTTACTTCTCAGTTCATTCTTTCTACAGGAAACCATAAAAGGGAAGGTCATACCCACACACTACTGATGATGATGTCTTCAGTCTTCTCCTGCTGCTACAACCCATCATGACATTACATAGTATAATAAAGAACACTTTTATTTCAGTTGTAATATTAGACATTATCCTCTTATAAACATTGTATGACATATATCCTACCCTTCTGGTTTGAAATCTTCCCTTCTGGACATAGATGGCAATCATAACAGCAAAATGGCTTCCCTTCGGTCTTTATCTTACTATAACCTAAACGGCAATTCTCATTACACTGAGAAAGAGGTTGTGTCTGCCCATACATTAAAAGAGAGAGAGAGAGAGAGAGAGAGAGAGAGAGAGAGAATATTTTAAATGTTGGCATCTCACTGGTCCTACTGTAAATTGACATATACAAAATAATTGATATTAGTATGGTACAATGGCTTTGCTTTCAGAGAGAACTCATTATGTGACATTCTGCCAATACTAGGCAGTTGAATTCTGGCAGGCCTTCCCAGATGAATTTTAAAACAAGAATTTTAAAATGTCTTGAATGTTCTTTTGATATTGTATTTGTTTTATATGCACTTTTAATTAATTTCATGTATTTGATTTATTTTGTATTGTTGAACTAACGTTGTTCCCCACCTTGATCCAAAGGGAGAGGCGGGTAATTAAATCAGCAGCAGCATCTATTAGAACATTTGCTATTACTCTAGTAACTTTGTATTGTGTCAGCTCCTTGGTATTCTGTCAATGATTAAAGTACAAATGGTAGAAGTCTCAGAATGAATATGACCTAAGACAGATAAGAATCCATTTGCTACCTTACTGTGTGGTGGTGATGGCAGCAAAGGAATGCTACTTCTCCACCAGCATTGCATCTGCTCCGTGTTATCCAGCAGAGCTCTTTCATGTGGTTCAAGGCCTCCTAGGTGTAGGTCTTGAAACACAACAACCTGAACCCTCAGAGGCCTGCAGTGAACAAATCGCAGGACACTTTTCAGATAATTCACTCATATTCATGCTGACAGATGCCAGAGTCTGATATGAATGGCTAGGGCACCATCTAGTCATGTTATGGATACCTTTCAGCTTGTGCAACCTGAGGATGTGGCTAAACTCCTTGAGGGGCTGAACCCTACTACTTGCCCTTTAGATCCAAAGGAAGTGAGGCAGGTGGCTACTAGGAGGAGGGCCTTCTCCGCTGTGGCACCCCGGTTGTGGAATGAGCTCCCCAGAGAGGTCCGCCTGGTGCCTACACTGTACTGCTTTAGTCGCCAGCTGAAGACCTTTTTATTCACTCAGTATTTTAACACTTAATTTTAACTTAAATTTAAATTATACTGTTTTAACTCTGTATTTTAACCTTATATCAATTTTGCTGCGTGGTTTTATCCTGGTTGTGCTTTTTATACTGTATTTCGTATTTGTGTTTTTAACCTGTTGGTTGTTTTATGATGGTTTTAATTTTTGTGAACCGCCCAGAGAGCTTCGGCTATTGGGCAGTATAAAAATGTAATAAATAAATAAAATAAATAAATAAATAGATCCTTGTCCATCCTGGCTTTTGAAATCTGCCAGAGCTGGGCTGGATACCTGGACCAATGGGGTAATCAATGCCACCTTGAGGTCTGGTGTGGTCCTCACAGCTTTGAAGCTGTGGTGAGGCCCTTGTTGAAAAAAAGCAAAAACAAATTTGGATCCAATGATGTCAGATAACTACCACCCTGTATCTAATTTACCATTCTTGGGCAATATTCTTGGGTAATATAGAAGCCTCATGCATTTGCACCATTCTGCTATACCATAACAACTGCTAGTGGTTGTGTAATAGAACATATACACAGGGAGAGGAAAAAACCACGATGCCTTGTTTCTCGCCTGCCCAAGGGCCTCTACTTCCCTTGCTCGGCTCCGTCCATTTTCTTCTGCTGCCCCTTACGCCTGGAACGCTCTTCCAGAACATCTGAGATCCACAAGTTCACTCACAGCTTTTAAAGCTCAGCTAAAAACTTTTCTTTTTCCTAAAGCTTTTAAAACCTGATGTTGTTTGGACTCTATACTGTTAGTTTTACCCTACCCAGTGCCTGTTTACCCTACCCTGTGCCTGTTTGCTTTCTCTTCCCCTCCTTATTGTTTTATTATGATTTTATTAGATTGTAAGCCTATGCGGCAGGGTCTTGCTATTTACTGTTTTACTCTGTACAGCACCATGTACATTGATGGTGCTATATAAATTAATAATAATAATAATAATAATAATAATAATAATAATAATAATAATGTGAAAAGGAGCTGATGTTATTATGGCAAAGAATCCCGAAGGAAAAGCTTCAATAAAGGTGTGGGTCAAAAGATTCATTGGGAGCTCCTCTAAATGGGCTGTTTAGAGCAGTCTCATGACTGGTCAGTTTCATAAGGTTGCAATCCTCCAATGCCCCAGTCATTTTATCTGCATGATAATAGATAATGGAATGTAAGTACTAAATAATAACAACAACAACAACAACAACAACAACAACAATAATAATAATAATAATAATAATAATAATAATAATAATAATAATACCCCTGTTCCATTTCACTGTGAAAAGAGGACATCACACTGTTAAAGAGACAGGAGACAGTGCCATTTTGCAGCTGTATAAATGAAAAATATAGAGCTTCAATTTCAAGGGGGGGAGGGAAATGAGAGGGAAGGGAAGTGTAAGGTGAGGACATTGTGATTGTGGGATGGAAATGGAAGCCAGAAAGCTGTGGTAGAGTTGCAGGATTTTCTCTTTAGAAAAGTCCATTGTGAAATAGACCTTACCTGGTTGAACCTGCTGGGCCAAGTAATGCCATCCTCATGAATGGTGAACCTCTTCTCTGGGGGAGCCTGTGGGTTCACCATTCCAACTTTCACTCGACGAAAGGTTTTATTTGGGAATGTGACCCAATTGTTAATATCAAACCCGGTTACTAATTCCCCATTTTGGTCAAAGGAAACCTCTTCACCAGCACTATTGTTGAATGAGATGCTTCTCAGAAAGTGGTGGATCTAAATTGGCATAGGAAAAAAGGCAATTTCCAGAAATTAAACTCCAATTTGAAGATATTACAATGGTATACTTATAAATCATTGTCCTTGGCATTTTAAATGCAATTTGAAAGACGTTGGGATATAACAATATCTTCAACTTTTCCACACAAATAAGAGGACACATATCCCTCAGTAGTATCTAAATCCAACTATGATGATATTTTTGAGGGGATGTTGGAAGGGATGTTGATTTTTTTAAACTCATGGCATGAAGCCCCGCTAATCTTAAAGTCCCGGTCCTATAGTGTTAGAGGGAGAGAGCTGATTCCCTTCTCCCCTCTTTCATCACTGTTCTCCAACTGATAAACATTCTGTGTCCTCTGCAAACTATAGAAAACATGCAGTGTCTTGTTATTTTATAATTAGTAATGCTTATTTAATTTCAGTTCCTATAGTATTTCTATAAACCGTTGGGAGTTCTTTTGTATGAAGTAAAACACAACTTCTTTGTGCAAAGACCTGTTTCAGTGGCACAATCATAGGGCATGTCTAAACATTGCCTTATCCCGAGGATGGCCCTGGGAACATCCCTGTGGATCCACATGATGCGCAGGAACCGGGATGGCTTTTAGCCCAATTTTTCCTGTGGAATTGGGATTGTCCCAAGACCGCAGGAAGTGTGGGTGGCTGTCCCAGTTTCATCCTGTCTCATCATGAGTAAATGTAAGGAGCCAGGAACTGGGCATGGGTCATAGAACTCTTTACATGCTCCATGCCCATCAGGGGTGGGGAGGGGAGCAGGGTTGGTTTTGAAAAATATTTTTACCTTTGAAATTTTTGCTGGAGTGCTCATGTGCTTCAGCTGCTGTTGGGAAAAAATGGCCGCCGCAATGAGCACGATGTCTGGGATGTCACATGGCCCATGTGTACTGAGGGGGAGGATCTCGCAATCAGCATATCATGAGATCCTCCCCCTCTCCTCCTCCAAGTGTAGACATGCCCATAGTTACAAGGGCATGGACCGGTTGTTCCACCCATCAATATGGTGAACTCTTCTGCATCAATCAGATGTAGACATATTACCTGCCATGGCTGTTGGTCCAAAAGGTTCCAGCTGATGCCACCTGCTCTTGCTCTGTATTTGAGTTTTGATGAATGCATGACATGTGATGCATGTGCCACAGCACTGATGGCATTGTAGATGCTGTAACTGTGGCTAGTCATGTTCATTTCAAAAAGAGATCCAGGGAGAGTCTCCAGCTTTTCCTCCCCAGTGCAGAATCTCTCAGCTTCAATATCTAAAGAACTATCAGGAAAGGAACAGTTGAATGCCTTTTCCCAGAAAACCTTGATAAAACCATCTTCTTTTTCAATGTTTGGGTTTCTCATCTGAAGGAATTCCTGGAACCCTAGAAGATCCTTGGAGTGAATTGCAAAGGATAGAGCGCCATGGATGAAATTTATGTCCCAACTCCTTTGAAAGGAAAATGATGTGAAATCCACCTGGGCTATCATAACCCAGACTTTTGCTTTCATTGTCATTGATATATCCTCCATTTCTGCGACCTGGGATAGCATTCTCAGTACCATAATGCTATGAACTTCCCCATACACAACCACAACGTTGGCCGAGCTTGTCATGATAATGATGCTTTTCTGAAAGCCTTCCTCCACCACAGCATCAAAGTCATTGGAAACACTTAGTTTGAGGAATCTTTCTATAAAAGCAAAGCAAATTCCACTCTGGGCAAATGCTGGGAGAGCATTCTGAACAAATCCCCCTAAATTATCGTCATGCTGAGTAAATAACCCTATCCACGTCCACCTGAAATGCAGCAGTAACTGGAGAATCCCATTATACTGATGAGCTTCATCTGGGAACATCCAGTGCAAGAACTCTGTTTGGATATTGTCATTCCTTATAGGAGCAGAGCCATAGGTGAGCTGAAGAAATTATTAAGGAGAGAGGGAGAGAGAGAGAGAGAGAGAGAGAGAGAGATGGAAGACAACTGATATCAATCCCTACTTCATGTTTTATTGAGATAGTATATTGACCAGGATGAATGAATGTTTTCTTAATTACTGTTAATGTAAATGCCTTTCCTCCATGTCTAGCTCTTGGGCGATAAGAACATGCCACTGGCTGAGGGATGGGGTGGCTGACACATTATCAGCTGCTTCAGCCTCTTCTCATTGTGGATACCTCCCTCCCTCCCTCCCTGCATGCAGTGTGGGTTCACTTGGGCCTTTGCTAGACCAGGCTATATCCTGGGCTGATACCTGGGATTGCCCCTGTGAGTCCAGATGACGCACAGGGGATCCTGGACTCAGGGAGGGATCAACCCTCCCTGGCCCCGGGATATAGCCTACCCCTTTAAGCCCAATTTTTCCCATGGTCTCAGGCCGTGAGCGTGTAGCCCGTGCCGCGGCTTTTCCCAGCTCTGCCAATTACTCACACGTAGCCGGGAGAAGCCGCACACGGGGCGCAGCACTACCCAGGAGCGCTGTACCCATCGAGGACAGGGTGGAAGGAGTGGGGGAACTGATTTTACTCATAAAAAAAAGCACTTACCTGGGTGCATGAGCGTTCCTGCTCATCCTCCCTTTAAACAATTAAAAAATGGCAGGCGCGATGGCTCTCTTCGTAAACTCATCGTGCCTGATGTACAGACTAGCGCAACAGCCCACGATAGTTGCATCACGGGCTCTCCCCTCCTTCATCATGCTTTTGAAGGTAGGTCTAGCAAAAGGCCTTGGACATCATATTGGAGGCCCAGTATGTTGTTGTTTTTTGGCTCATAGTTTGATTGGCAGTGGCTGTGGCCTCATCTACACCAGGCAGGATATTTCACTATGAAAGTGGTATATAAAAGGTGGGAGCCACACCAAGCAGGATATGCCAGTACGAAAGCGTTATATAGTATATGTCAATGGACCCCAACAATTGCCATTGCACTTCAGTATGGCTATAAAGCAGTAGTGTGGCTCCTGCCTTTTATATACCAGTTTCATTCTGCTTTCATAGTGCAATATCCTGCCTGCTGTAGATGAGGCTTATGTGTCTTTTTGCCTACTTCACACTGTAGGTGGGGAGAGAGTGCATTGTTTTGGCATTAGGTTTATTTTGTCCCATTTGTTTGCAGGCTTGTAGGGTTGGGGATGGTTAGAGGAAACAGGGATGGTGATCATTCTGTGGCAATGTTTTCATAGAATCATAGAATAATAGAGTTGGAAGGGGCCTATAAGGGCATCGAGTCCAACACCCCTCTCAATGCAGGAATCCTCCCGAAAGTAAACCCGACAGATGGCTGTCCAGCTGCCTCTTGAATGCCTCTAGTGTGGGAGAGCCCACAACCTCCCTAGGTAACTGGTTCTATTATTGTACTGGTCCAACAGTCAGGAAGTTTTTCCAGATGTCTGGCCAGAATCTGGCTTCCTGTAACTTGAGCCCATTATTCCTTGTCATGCACTCTGGGAAGATCAAGAAGAGATCCTGGCCCTCACCTGTCTCCAAGTTTTGGTGACAGGTGATGCCTCAGACCTTCCATTGAGAGGTCTGCAGCTCCAATAGGGGGATAAGGGTTAACTGTTAGACCAAGAGCTCCATCACACCTACATTTTTTATCCAGTTCTCATCCATGGTTTCTCGCTCCTTTTCCTTAGCGAATAAAGCGCTGGGCACTTTCACATCTGTGCGTTGTTGCGCTCTTTCATCTCCTGTATGTTTTTACCTGGAGTGCTACTATGCCAGCAAAATCTCCCACTCTGCCCCCTTTGTTCTCCTTTCCCCCACAGTTAAATTTTTATTTTTTTAAAAAAAAAATATTTCTGCCAGTTACAATGGTACAGCAGCCTGAAAGTGTGCAGTTATGGAAAACCAACACACTACACTTCCCCTAAGATGATATTAAACAAACTCTAGAGAAAGGAGGCCATTTGTAGGAAGCAGGAGGCAGCGCATGGATTGAAACTGTTGCTGCCCCTTGGCTTGGGAAAGGTTTACAGGATGGGAGGAGTGAAGATTTGTATTGCTCATTTCAAAGGGTGGGCAGATGAACAATCATTTTAACTAATTTCTTTTGTAAAGTTGGCCAGGTCCCCTCCTTTGCTCCAAGTTAACCAAAATGCTACATCTGTGTATTTTTAAAGTTAAAGAGGTCAAGATTGGCATAGTGATATCTCCTAAGGAGGGCCTTTGCCATGCCAAGTTTGAATCAGCTTGGTTAATCTCTTGATTTTTTAGGATTTCTTGAATTCCTCCATTAAATCCTTTTCCTCGTAGTCTACCAGTGCAAAGGAACGATTTTCCTTTCCTTTTATCATGCGAAGCTGTGCATCTCCAAGTTCATAAAATAGAGATCTGCTTGTTCCCTTACTCAAGAGTAAATTGCACTGCTGTCAACTGCATTTACTTCCAATTCATATTAAAACCCCATACATGCTTACGTTTGAGTAAACCCCATTGAACAGAGAGAGACTTACTTCCTCTTGTGGAGTACACTAAACTACCATATTTCTTCAATCATAAGACACACTTCCCCCCCTTCTATATAAACATCTCTAAAAATGGGGTGCATCTTAGAATTGCGGGTGCGTTTATTATTTCTTAGAATCAAAGCTTTTTTTCTGTTGGTGGTACTGAAATTAGTGTGCGTCTTACAATCGATGGCATCTTAGAATTGAAGAAATACGGTAGCCTAAAACAGCTTTGGGCCTTGAGTAATTGTATTAGATGTGTGCTGGATAATTCCAAGGAAGGAAAAGTTCACAAAGGTTTCATTACACCAAACTAATTATTACTAATTTAATTACACAAAACTCAATAGGAAACACACACACACACACACACACACACACCACAAAACAACAGTAAGTAGTAGAAGGAGGAGTTAGAAGAGGAGTAAGGAGTGAGTTATAGGATAAATAAAATGTACAGCCAGGAATAAACACCTCCAGCTACCAAAAATAGTCTGTATGGCTTCTTAGAATCTAAGAAATACGGTAACCTAAAAGATCTTTGGGCCTTGAGTAATTGTATTAGATGTGTGCTGGATAACTCCAAGGAAGGAAAAGTTCACAAAAGTTTCATTACACCTAACTAATTATTACAAATTTAATTACACATAACTCAATAGGAAACACACACACATACACATACACACACCACAAAACAACAGTAGAAGTAGTAGAAGGAGAAGTTAGAGGAGGAGTAAGGAGTAAGTGAATAATAGGATAAATAACATGTACAGCCAGGAATAAACACCTCCAGCTACCAAAAATAGTCTGTATCCCTATTTTATACTCTTTCTTTCCTCTACAATTCAAGTGTTCTTTCTTTTTCCTCCTATCTATATCTTCTTCTCTCTGCTTCATTCTTTCCTCTGCCACTGTGCATGTCTGCCTTTGGCTTAATCCTCCACAAACACATCTTACCTGTGGCATCTTGTACATAGACAGAACAGTTGCCATGTGGAAACAGAATTCATAGTTTGGTCCCCCAATGACTGCTACTGGGATATTCTCAACATCACACTTGTAGTTCGGGATGAATCTGCCTCGTCTGGAGAGAAGTTCCAATGAGGCAAGATAGGTCCAGCTTGCACTAAAATAACCATTATAGATGTGGAAGCCCAGGCTGACATTGGGTAAGATCTGGGGATTTTCATTGATGTCCTTAATAGCAAATGCCAAGGCCACGATGTGCTGGTAGAGCTGCGTCATTAGCCTGCAAAGAAAGTAACGTAGTGCAATAGTGCATCTTCTTCACATCATGCTATTCACTTCAGTTCATTCATACATAGGGTCTAATCTTGGCTCAATCTTCCAAAAGCCAGGAAATTGGAAGCTAAGGCTCATGATCTGCCTCATGAGCAGTAATAATATTTTGCAGTGCCACAAGTTGGTTTGTTTTCAAGTTATCCTCTCTGCACCCACACTTTCCCATGGCCTTTCATGCTGAGAGGAAGATGGGCAGGACACAATGCCTGGGATCATGAAAAAATGCCCAAGTTGTTCTGGTCCTGAGTTGCATCATGAATCATTCAAACCTTACTACATTGCTCAAGGATTCCTCCTGTGAGTTGACCCATGCCTGTTTGTTGCTTACATTATTAGGGATGTACAACTCCCACCCATGCCCAGTGGTCATGCCCTGCCCACCAGACTCCTTCTGGTTGCATGACCCCACCAGGCAGATGGAGGGAGCCACCAAATGGTCTGCAGTCACCCATTGAATGGCCATATTTTTTTTTATCCGCAAGCTGTGATTTTGCACAAAATTGCTGATAGGGATATTTACTGAAATTATGATTTGTGCAAATTCAAATCCATATACACTACAATTTGCACAAAATTGCAAGCCTAAAGGACCAACAGAAGATTCATCTGTTTGTTTAATTCTTACCCAATGTCCACACAATAGAGAAATTGTGAACCACCCAGAGAGCTTTGGCTATTGGGCGGTATAAAAATAAATAAATAAATAAAATAAATAAAATTTAGTAACAAGAAATTCTGTTTGTAAATAGGCACAAGTTAAATCCAGTTGTGGTTGTTCGACCAAATTACTTTCTGAAGCCTATAGAAAAAAATACTGTATCAAATAAAAATGGAAAATATTGCATAAATAAAATGTTAAGTGTTTCCTGTCCGGTCAAATATGCATGACCTTAACAGAGATGGCAAGTTTATGCAAAATATTTTTTTTTCACTGGAGTTATCAAACTTGACCAGTTCCTTCAGAACGTCACCCTTATTGCAGATAAGTATTTAATGGAGATTTGGTCATACTTATTGTTGATCATACTTATGATTTATTATTCTAATAGAAACATTGTATTACTGAGGCAGGGGTTAGATTACAATAGAAGATGTAAGATTCTTAAGGGAATATACTCAGCAAATCAGCTATTTTCAGACGTGTTGCAGAAACATTCGCAAGAACAGATAATGAATAATTGCAGCAATATGGGGAGCAAAGCTTGCATATAAAGTGTGCCTGCAATCTCAGGACAAGTGCCAGAGTGATGTAGTGGCTAAGGTGTTGGACTGAGGGTCAGAAGATTCCCAGTCAGCCATGGAAACCCACTGCGTGACTTTTGGCATGTCACAGGCTCTCGGCCCAACCTACCTCACAGAGTTGTTGTTGTGAGGATAAAATGGAGAGGAGGAGGAGGACTATGTATGCCGCCTTGAGTTCATTGGAGGAACAAAGGCAGGATATAAATACAATAATACATAAATAAATATAGAGCCTCCTTTAATGAGTGCTAAAGGTGGTATTGAAAATAACCTGATGCAAGGGAATGATAAAGCACCTGCCACTCTTCCTATTAAATATAATGGGAAAAGCTGTGATACAATAGAATTGCTGTATAGCCAGGAAATTCTTAAATATGGATGGGTAGTTGTAGTAGTATTACTGGTAGTCGTAGCCATGCACATGTGGATATATATTCATTACAGTTGTATGCTATGGTAGAAATACCAAATTGCTTACATATGATCGTCAGAAAGCTCCAAAGAAGGGTGTTTTTCAAAGGTTATGGCATTTGAAAATATAAAGAGCTGAGACATAATGCCCGCAATGATGAGGTCCCCTGACTGATAATATTGGTGAAGAATAGGAACAGGGTGTCCGATGGAACAATGGATGCTTCGACGCTTGGATATCACCTGGGGCAGCAGCTCCAAGAACACAAAAAGGAGCATTTTGAAAAAACAAAACAAAACAAAGACCATCATTGTAGACAACTATTTGTCTCTTCCTACATTGGTTTTCAACTGTCCCTGTGTCACAATGTTCATTGGAATGGCCACACATTCAGCAGAGCCAAAGTCAGAACTCCTAGGAATTTAGAAGGAAAGACCAGAGCGACAGAGTCCTGTTTGACTGTAGACGAAGCTCAGAGCAGCATCGGGGATATTAATAAAATGTGTCACTCTTTGTTCATAGCTTTGGTTATAGCCTCTACAACTACCTGGGGAAGTTGAGAATTACTAGATGTAATTATGATTATTTTGATAATGACAGGGTAGATACTCACATGTTCGGTATTGTAAGTTTTCTGCAATATGGCAATTAATAATAATAATATGATGATGCACATCTCAGCTAAACTATACTATACTATACCTCTAAGAGCCAAATTCATTATTATGCTCATCACATTGTGGGTTAGCTTTTTCTTTATTCTTGTATAAGCATACGGAACCTTGTGTTAGGCTCTCTGAAGAGTTTCTAGGGATGGACTCAGAGGAGGAGGAAGCAGAACTGGTGCAGACGGAGGCTAGTGTCACGGCTGCTGGACTGGTGCCAGCTGGGAGTGGGGCCAACTCAGAGAATGAAGTGGAGGCAGAGCCAAGTAACAGTGTGCCGGTAATTAAACCAGCAGGGAGTTTGGCCAATTCAGAAGACACAGAGGGAGAAGCCACAAACTTACCTGCACAGTTGTTTAGGCAGCATAGGGTGGAAAAGGAAGTCCGGTGCAGGTCTTTGCCTATTTCTGCTAGACGCCAGCTCAATAGGAAACACCTGTAGCTGCCAGGGAGGGGTATTTAGAGAGCTGGGAAACAAAAGGAACTTTGCCAGAGATTAACTGAGCATCCTGGCAAAAGCTCTTGGTTCCTGTTTTGGATCTTGGTGACCCTGTATCCTGGTTGAACTTCGGACTGGCTTGGAATTTGTGACCTGCTCGTATCCCAGGACCTCTGGACTGTTTCCTTGGACTCTCTCTACCTCTCATAAGCCTTTGACTTTTGGAATGGAACTGGACTCTGCCTCATGTTTAAACGTCTTGTACTCTGACATTAAAGACTTAACTGTGTTATTTCATAGCACAGCTGACGACAAACTCCACTGTTTGTTTGCTGAGTTTGTGGCTGAATTCTTGGAATTCTTGGAATTCTTGGAAGTCTTCATCCACACCATCACACACCCTTCCCCTGGTCCTGTTGTGTTGGAAGGAGTTAAAAAAGAAAGAAAAATCATTGGCATTAATTGATCCCCTGCCCAGGTTTAGTCAAAGAACTGTACATATGAAAAGTGTAACCCTCCCCTCCCAGGGGTCCCAATCCACAACATGGCCATATGTGTATCAATTGGTGTGTTTTTTTCTATCTAGCCCCAAGGTATTGGGAGCTGTGCATTGGTTCCAGTCCTAACCATGGCTATTTGCTTTACATTACAGTAAAGCAAACACTCAGCTACATACTAAAAGATTATCATAAATAGTAGTTTGGCTCTAAAAAAAAGAAGAAGTATACAGATAACTGTTATGCAAGATGTTTCCCCATCAGGTGGAACATTTTCACCCTGCCCCCATGTTGGAGTACTATAACATCCAAATAAACTCTTTCTTTGTCAAGAAATAATCAATTTCCCCCAACTGTTCAACTGTCCCTCTGAAAGATCAGGTTTATAGTTTGGGGGTACTCTTAGACCTATCTCTGTTGCTGGAGGCTGAAGAGGGTATGGTGGCTTGGCATGCCTTTCACCAGCTTCGGCTGGTTCGCCAACTATGGCCTCTCCTGGACAGGGAAAGCTTGGCCAAGGTGGTACTGGCATTGGTAACCTCAAGATTGGATCACTGCAATGTGCTCTATGTGGGTCTGCCCTTAAAGCTGCTCTGGAAGCTGGAGCTAGTGCAGAATGCTGCAGCTCAGCTGTTTTCTGGAGCTGCCCCTTTCCAGCATGTAAATCTTCTGCTGAGGGAACTGCACTGGCTGCCAATTTGCTACCAGGCCAAGTTTAAGGTTCTTGTACTTGTGTACAAAGCCCTAAACAACTTCAGACCAGGAACCTGAGAGAGTGCCTTCTCCCCTACCAACCTGCCTGGTCACTGAGGTCATCCAAGGGCGTGCTCTTGCTGTTTCCACATAGACCAATTCTGTGATTGAGTCCACCAGGGGAAGAGCTTTCAGCGTGATAGCCTCTTCCTATGGAACTCCCTGCCTCTGGAGGTCAGGCAGGTGACAACATTGTATTCCTTTCTGCACCTCCTGAAAACGTCGTTATTCCAGGAAGGCTTTCCTTAATGACCAGCCACAGTTCACTGTACATCTCACTTCGTGTCTGATCACTACAACATACATCTCCTTCTTCCACCTCCTTTGCTCTCTATACTCACTCCAACCCTCTCATTACAACTATCATCCCAACCAACCCATTCTCTCAAAGAATCAATGCATGTTCATGTAAGGTGCTCATATTTTGGAAACCAAAAAGGAGGACAACATGGCCAAAGCAAGGGGGGTGCCCACCGACATGCCCAGCCCCCAAAGAAGCATGCCCACCAACATGCCCAGCCCCAAGGGGATGTGCCAACCCAAACATGGCCTTGGTCACATGTGTGATTTCACTGCACACAATTAAGGCAAACCTGTTCTACATAACACCATAATGTTAAAATCACTGGAATAAAGAACAAGTGAGACATTCAATGTATCTGAAACTAACTTTACTCATTCCTACTTTTGTAGCTTTTGCTATACTTTGAAACTTGCTATACTCTGCGTGATACAGTTTCTCTTTCCCCCAAATATCTTTGCTGACTGCAAATCCACACCTTTCTCATAGTCATATTCATACTCGCAGATTCAGCATTGCAACCTGAACAATGCTGCACTGAACAAATGAAGCAGTTGACAAATACAAAAAATCTAGATCAATGAACAAGCAACCAAGCATTCAGAAAGAGTATCATAGAATCATAGAATAGCAGAGTTGGAAGGGGCCTACAAGGCCATCGAGTCCAACCCCCTGCTCAATGCAGGAATCCACCCTAAAGCATCCCTGACAGATGGTTGTCCAGTTGCCTCTTGAAGGACTCTAGTGTGGGAGAGCCCACAACCTCCCTAGGTAACTGATTCCATTGTTGTACTGCTCTAACAGTCAGGAAGTTTTTCCTGATGTCCAGCTGGAATCTGGCTTCCTGTAACTTGAGCCTGTTATTCCACGTCCTGCACACTGGGAGGATTGAGAAGAGATCCCGACCCTCCTCTGTGTGACAACGTTTTAAGTATTTGAAGAGTGCTATCATGTCTCCCCTCAATCTTCTCTTCTCCAGGTTAAACATGCCCAGTTCTTTCAGTCTCTCTTCATAGGGCTTTGTTTCCAGACCCCTGATCATCCTGGTTGTCCTCCTCTGAACACGCTCCAGCTTGTCTGCATCCTTCTTGTATTGTGGAGCCCAGAACTGGACATAATACTCTAGATGGGGCCTAACCAGGGCCGAATAGAGAGGAACTAGTACCTCACGTGATTTGGAAGCTATACTTCCGAAAGAGTACAAAATACTATTACCATGCAAACATTAGCCATGGAACAAAATGGACTAAAGGCTTGGTTCAACTTCTGGTTTATCAGCGAGAAACTAATTTAAAAATGTGTCATTATATCTCTTGTTCATTAACCATGTAAACATGACCATTGTCATTAGCAAGGCCAGAATGGATGCCCATTATCACAATTCTAGACAAGGATCTAGAGGAGGGCAATCAGGATGATCAGGGGTCTGGAAACAACTCCCTATGAAGAGAGACTGAAACAACTGGGCATGTTTAGCCTGGAGAAGAGAAGATTGAGGGGAGACATGATAGCACTCTTCAAATACTTAAAACGTTGTCACACAGAGGAGGACCAGGAGCTGTTCTCCATCCCAGATGATTGAGAAGACATGGAATAACGGGCTCAAGTTACAGGAAGCCAGATTCTGGCTGGACATCAGGAAAAACTTCCTGACTGTTAAAGTAGTATGACAGTGGAACCAGTTACCTATGGAGGTTGTGGGCTCTCCCACACTAGAGGTCTTCAAGAGGCAGCTGGACAACCATCTGTCAGGTAAGCCTTAGGTTGGATTCCTGCATTGAGCAGGGGATTGAACTTGATGAGCTTTTAGGCCCCTTCCAACTCTACTATTCTATGATTCTATGTTATTTCACTCCTTTTATCCAAATAGCTCCTGAATTTACACTGCCCCAATGTGCAGAAAACAGAACCCCCAATCCCAACGAAAATTGCCCAAAGAAATGACAGAAACATGTCCCATTGATTTCAATAAATACTCCCAGATAAATGAATATAGAATATATAAGCCTCTTCACCTTACCCTAGCAATAACATTTTGTATTCAGAGTGATAAATGGCACCATATTCTTACCAGATTGTTTTTCCCCCCTCTACAAGCTCCCCAGGCACTCATAAGGGGGAAAAAGAATTGTGGAATCTTTTCTTTGTGTTTTGGGTAGCTGACAAGAAGTTAGGGCAAAACCCTTCCACTCTCTCAAGGCTCAAGGGGCCATACCTATCCATAAGCAGCTTTGGGGAGTTACTCTTAGATCTTGATTAAAGTTCAAACTGGAATCCTATGCTTGTTTAAATTGCAAAAGTCTTGCAACAATCAGCCAGCCATGCCAGCTTCTAGGACCGTTTTCTGTCTAAACATGGATAGGATTGCACCTTTGTGAGATAGTTTGAGCTTTCATTTTATTTTTAAAAGCAACTTTTCTGAACTTGTGTTTGGCTCGTGAAAACATAGGATTGGAAACTGAAAGCACTGATGCTACATTCCTGCCCTGGAAATTGCTCAATGCACTGAGCTGCTTGTTAAGATGTTTAGGCTCACACCTTATGAAAAGAAAATTTGACATAAAATAACTTGAGGACAGAAAGATGGAGAGGACAAGATGAGCGAGGAGGGAGGGAGCTTATAGTTTAAGACTAGCAAATAGACCTAGGTTTGCAAAGATTGGAATAGCCCATGGTATGAAGGATGTTCTGAAAGATAGCAGAGCCCAAGAGCCACAAGCCTAGATACTCACTGGCTGGCTGTACTGGGCTGCTGATGCTGTTGCAGTGCTGCTGGACTGGGGGAGGCAACGGGGCTGCTGCAGGGGTGGCTGTTGTTGCAGGGCCGTCTGCAGCTGCAGAAGCAGTTGGCAGTGGAGGGGGTGGCGGGCGTGGTGGCAGCAGTGCGGAGAAGCCACTGGCTGCCACCATGAGGCCAAGAAAGGCAAGTTGTGGCTAGCTCCGAGTGGGGGAGGGGTGGAGGGCACATTTCTGGCTGCACCAGAAACACGTCTTCCAAGCTCATCCCCCGTGCTGCTCTGGGCTGGAGTGGCATGGGGGAGATCAGAACTTCCGGACATTTTAATAAATTATTACATTTCCCCCTGGATGCAGGATTCCCCCCCCCATTTCTGGACTTGTCCAGGGGGATCCGGACATATGGTCACCCTGTGTTCATGGCTTAGTTTATCCTCCAGAGGTATTTTTTGTGAGAACTTCACTGATTTCCACACATAATCAACCGTCATTCAAGGCTTGAGGGTTTTTTATTTTTCTATTTGAATTGCAACTCCTCTAACAAGGAATCCCTAGTGATAGCAATTTCAGGAAAATCTGGCCATCGGGGTTGCCATATTTCCACGTGGCCCTCTGGCTTGGCTAGTAATCCCTCGGGCTGTTTGTAATTAATAAAATTGCAATTTGGCTTCCTTTGAAGTACATATGATCTCCTATTTCCAATGTTATCATGTACTATATTAATCCATAATGACTCTGTTAAAAAAAAAATAGACCATTACGTCTACTGGGGTTGGACTCCTTAGCTTTATAAGTCCTTTTCAACTCTACTGTTTTATGATTTTATGAAAACAAGGTTGTTCACCCATTGGAATTGGCTCAACTATTTTATGTTTGAAGAGAGAACAAATCCTGTAACTCAAATTGATGCCTACTATTCCTTCCTCCAGACTCTCAGCTTTATTGCCATAAAGTTCATGCAATTCCTCCCATTTGTTATTGTAGTTTTCGGGGAAGGGCCAGGGAGACCATAAATACAGAGCACTCCATTTGCAGTTCATGTTGTTTTCATGTATTATTAACTGGGGACAGACTGCTCAAGGCTTAAATTACACTTTGCAATAACTTGCTTTTATTTCCATTTTGGGGGGGATGGAAAGAATTGTTTCTAAACATCCTCTTCACATTTCCCCACCATTTCATGGAATCCTTATAGAACTGGGAGGATGATATGGAAAACACTCTCTCTATTCACATGCAGCTGAATACAATGTGGCATGTCTATAGCAATCTCAACCAGATACACTTCACAATTCTTTAATTATTTCTTGTTATTAGATTTTGTCTGTTGTTCAACTCCGGCTTCAGCAAAATGATGTAACATTTTGGGAAGAAGATGCAACCAAGCAATCCAGCACTGGAAGCCAAGATAGAGAAGATCTCCACAGCCACCATATATTTCCCTTTGGTACTCAAGTAGGTGGGAACAAAGGTCAGCCACACACTGCAGAAGACCAACATGCTGAATGTGATAAATTTGGCTTCATTAAAACTGTCTGGTAATTTTCTGGCTAGGAAAGCTAGAGTGAAGCTGACAATGGCCAGGAAACCCATGAAGCCCAGAACACAATGGAACATGACTGTTGAACCTTCATTACATTCCAGTACAATTTCTTTTGTCATTGAATGCATGTCAGAGTCTGGAAACGGGGGAGAAATCGCCAGCCATACACTGCAAATCATGGCTTGAATAAATGAACAGCAAATCACAATGGAGGAAGACAATTGTTTTCCCACCCATTTCCTCATCTTGGAGCCAGGTTTGGTGGCCATGAAAGCTAGAACTACAATGGTGGTTTTGGCCAATATGCAAGACACAGCCACTGAGAAGATCATGCCGAAAGCAGTTTGCCGAAGGAGGCATGGCAGCTTTCCCGGTTGTCCAATGAATAAGAAAATACATAGTAAGGAAAGCAGGAGGGAGATGAGCAGAGTGTAGCTGAGGTTGCGGTTGTTGGCTTTGACTATGGGAGTCTCCTTGTGCTTCATGAAGATTCCCAGCACCAGAGATGTGATGAACAAAATGGAAAGAGAAAAAGTGGTGAAAGTGATCCCCAAAGGTTCACCATAAGACAAAAAGGTTATTACTTTTGGAACACACCCATCCTTGTTACTGTTTGGATACTGATCTCCAGGGCATTGGAAACAGTCATCCATATCTGAAAAAAGAACAACAATGAAAACATGTACATGGATGCTTTCACTGTTGTGTTTGCTAGAAGTAAAATAGAACAACTCAAAATCCTTCCATGTTTGATGCTATGACTAACAGGCCATAGCTACACCTATTGGTTAGCCCGTGATGGAGGAGGGAAGATCTCATGTTCTGTTTATCATGAGATCCCTCCTCTGTTTACATGCAATGCGTGACAACCTCAGAAGCAGAGGCATCGTGCCCGCCATTTAAAAAAAAAAAAACTTAAAGGGGCAGCAGCACACCAACGCTCATATGCAAACAATAAGTTTTTTAAATGTAAATTACCTTCCCCACTCCCCCCACCCTACCCCAATGGGTGTGGCTACCAGCTCCTCGAGAGGAATCACATGGAGCCGTGTCAACCCGCAGTGCCCAGACACCCATTCCACAGTCTCGGGCTCAGCCCGGGACCATGGAAAAATCAGGGCCAAAGTGGAGGGTGAGATCCCGGGGTAAGGGAGGTATCATTCCTCCCTGATCCCAGGATCTCCTGTGTGTCCTGTTGGATGCACAGGGATGATCCCAGTGATCCTCCTGGGATAAAGCCCCATCTAGCTATGGCCCCAGTGTGCATGATTACAGCGAGGAAGCAACCATTTTGGCTGCCTTATCTTTCCCCCAGACAGGCAACCACCATTTGCATTGTTCCCTGTGCTGCAGTGTTTTTTGGCATGTCAGCCAAACCCAGCACATGACACAGCAGGGGAAATGGGTCATACCCAGCCTACAACTTACAATTGCCTGTCATTGGTTGTAGGATTTGTATGACCACCTAAACTTCTATGCCATACACTGGGTTCTGACAAGCAACACTGCAGTGCAGGGAATAACAAAATGATGGCCACATGCACAGAACCCACAATGGATCCTTCCTTCACTGCAATCATCTAAACTTGTTCTCTGAAATCCCTCTTTTACTTCTCAGTTCATTCTTTCTACAGGAAACCATAAAAGGGAAGGTCATACCCAAACACTACTGATGATGATGTCTTCAGTCTTCTCCTGCTGCTACAAGCCATCATGATGTTATGTAGTAAAATAAAGAACACTTTTATTTCAGTTGTAATATCAGACATTACCCTCTTATAAACATTGTACAACATATATCCTACCCTTCTGGTTTGAAATCTTCCCTTCTGGACATAGACGGCAATCATAACAGCAAAATGGCATCCCTTCGGTCTTTATTTTACTATAACCTAAACAGCAATTCTCATTACACTGAGAAAGAGGTTTTGTCTGCCCACACATTAAAAGAGAGAGAGAGAGAGAGAGAGAGAGAGAGAGAGAGAGAGAGAGAGAGAGAATAATGTAAATGTTGGCATCTCACTTGTCCTACTATAAATCGACATATACAAAATAATTGATATTAGTATGGTACAATGGCTTTGCTTTCAGAGAGAACTCGTTATGTGACATTCTGCCAATACTAGGCAGATGAATTCTGGCAGGCCTCCCCAGATGAATTTTAAACCAAGAATTTTAAGATGTCTTGAATGTTCTTTTGATATTGTATTTGTTTTATATGCACTTTTAATTAATTTTATGTATTTGGTTTATTTTGTATTGTTGAACTAACGTTGTTCCCCACCTCGATCCAAAGGGAGAGGCAGGTAAGATAATCATCATCATCATCATCATCATCATAATCATCATCATCATCTGTATTAGAACATTCACTATTACTCCAGTAACTTTGTATTGTGTCAGCTGTGAGTGGGGAGTACAACCCTGTTGGTTCTTCTGGACCTCTCAGATATTTTATATACCATCAACCATGGTATCCTTCTGGAAATTTTATCTGGATTGGGCTTGGAAGGCATGATTTTAAAGTGGTCCCAGTCCTTTCTGGAGGAAAGGTCTCAGAAGGTGGTGCTGGGGGACTTCTATTCCACCCCATGGCCATAAGCCTGTGGGGCACCATAAGGCTCTATCTTAACCCCCTTGCTTTTTAACATCACCATTAAACTACTGGGGGAAGGCATCAGGAGGTTTGAGCTGAAATGTCATTAGTATGTGGATGATACTCGGCTGTACCTCTCGTTTCCAGCTGCACTTCCCAGGGAGGCTGTGCAACTCTTGAACCAGTGTCTGGAGGCTGTTTTGGGATGGATGAGGATGAACAAGCTGAAACTTAATCCAGACAATACAGAGGTACTGTGGGGTTGGAAAAACAACTACTTTGGATGGAGGTTTACAAGTGGTGTTAGATGGGGTTGCATTCCCTCTAAAAGACCAAATATGCTGTTTAGGAGTCCTCCTAGACTCTGAGCTAACTGGGGAAGTCCAGGTGGCTGTGATGTCCAGGAGTGCATTCTACCAGTTTAGGCTGGTACACCAGCTGTAGCCGTATCTGGAGAGAACAGACCTTGCCTCAGTTATCCATACACTAGTCATTTCCAGGCTGGACTACTGTAATGCGCTGTACATGGAGCTGCCTTTGAAGACTGTTCAGAACCTTCAGCTGATGCAGAATGCAGCCGCCTGAGTATTGGTGCGGGCAACATGATCTGACCACATACTGTGCCAGCTGCACTGACTACCTGAGTGTTTCCAAGACATCCTGGTCTAATTAACCCCATAGGGATTTTCAGATCAGGAGCTGTGAAGAGCAAAGGAGCCAGCAGAGCAATGAGGAGCTGTAATATTAAAGGGAAACCTACACAACATCAACGCGTACCTCTGAATGAAAATGCCAGTCAAAATCACCACCAAAAATGGTTCTAAAGAAATTTTAGGAAGCAAGAAATTCATGGAAGTGTTTTTTGTTTGTTTGTTTGTTTGTTTTAAAGAGGAAGAGATTATTTGAGAAATTTGAAGGAGGTTTTGGTACAAAAACAATTTGGATATGGTGTGAAATGAACCTTACGTGGTTGAACCTGCTGGGCCAAGTAATGCCATCCTCATGAATGGTGAACCTCTTCTCTGGGGGAGCTTGTGGGATCAACTTTCCAACTTTCACTCGATGAAAGGTTTTATTTGGGAATGTGACCCAATTGTTAATATCAAACCCGGTTACTAATTCCCCATTTTGGTCAAAGGAAACTTCTCCACCAGCACTATTGTTGAATGAGATGCTTCTCAGAAAGTGGTGGATCTAAATTGGTATAGGAAAAAAAGGCAATTTACAGAAATTAAACTCTAATTTGAAGATAATACAATGGTATACTAATCATTATTCATTGCCCATTTCATTTTAAAAACAATTTAAAAGATATTGGGACATAACAATATCTTCAACTTTTCCACACAAATAGGAGGACATGTATCCTTCAATGCTCTGTAAGTCCAACTATGATGATATTTGGAAGGGATGTTGGTTTTTTTAAAACTCATGGCATGAAGCCCTGCTAATCTTAAAGTCCCGGTCCTATAGTGTTAGAGAGAGAGAGCTGATTCCCTTCTCTCCTCTTTCATCACTTTTCTCCAACTAATGCACATTCTGTGTCTTCTGCAAATTACAGAGAACATGCAGTGTCTTGTTATTTAATAATTATTAAAGCTTATTTAATTTCAGTTCCTATAATATTTCTATAAGCCTTTGGGAGTCCTTTTGTATGAAGTAAAACACAACTCTTTTGTGCAAAGACCTGTTTCACTGACACAATCATTGTTACAGGACTACCCAACATCTCCATCCTTCACAGAGTGAAAGCTATCTACACAGTTCAGGACCAGATGTTCCACCCATCAATATTATTTATTTAGTTATTTATTTTAAAACATTTATATCCTGCCCTATCATTCCCTATCATTAAGATCTCAGAGTGGTGTACAGATAAAAACATTTATCTATATATAAAAGTCCAGAGGCCTCCTCCAAGCCACAAATAGGAGAGAAGGCAGAAGCAGTGGATTGGCCTACTGGTTGGTGATGTCAACATGACATCGCCAACCAGTAGGCCAATCCACTGCCTCTGCCTTCTCTCCTATTCACATGTTCTCTCCTATTTGCACTTACAGGCCAATCCACTGCCTCTGCATTCTCTCCTATTTGCATTTTTAAAAATTCTGAGCTCACAGGACTTTCTATGGAAGTTCCAAGTTAAATAACTGCCATCTAGGGAAGTTCAAGATAGAAGGCCACAGGGCTCCTCCAAGCCACTTCTAGGTTTTGCCCTCTGGCACAATCTAGTGACATTTCTCAGAACTGTGGCTTTCTATGGAAGTTCCAAGTTCCGAGAAAGATAACTGCCAGGAGCTTCCGGCCTAGCAGAGGGGCCAAAACCCACTAACCTCCTCAACAGACTGCTCCTCTACACCTGTCGTATGAAGGGCTTTTTTGCTAGTACAGTATAAAACAATAAATATATGCAGTTAAAAAGAGATTAAAATCTTCTGCATCAATCAGATGTAGATATATTACCTGCCATGGCTGTTGGTTCAAAAGGTTCCATCTGCTGCCACCTGCCCTTGCTCTGTATTTGAGTTTCGATGAAGGCATGACATGCAATGCATGTGCCACAGCACTGATGGCATTGTAGATGCTGTAACTGTGGCTAGTCATGTTCATTTCAAAAAGAGATCCAGGGAGAGTCTCCAGCTTTTCCTCCCCAGTACAGAATCTCTCAGCTTCAATATCTAAAGAACTATCAGGAAAAGAACAGTTGAATGCCTTTTCCCAGAAAACCTTGATAAAACCATCTTCTTTTTCAAAGTTTGGGTTTCTCATTTGAAGGAATTCCTGGAACCCTAGAAGATCCTTGGAGTGAATTGCAAAGGACAGAGCACCATGGATGAAATGTATGTCCCAACTCCTTTGAAAGGAAAATGATGTGAAATCCACCTGGGCTGTCATAATCCAGACTTTTGCTTTCATTGTCATTGATATATCCTCCATTTCTGCGACCTGGGATAGCATTCTCAGTATCATAATGCTATGAACTTCCCCATGCACAACCACAACATTGGCAGAGCTTGTCATGATAATGATGCTTGTTTGAAAACCTTCCTCCATCATAGCATCAAAGTCATTGGAAACACTTAGTTTGGGGAATCTTTCTATAAAAGCAAAGCAAATTCCACTCTGAGCAAATGCTGGGAGAGCATTCTGAACAAATATTGCTGAATTATCATCCTGAAAAATTACCCCTATCCACATCCACCTGAAATGCAGCAGTAACTGGAGAATCCCATTATACTGATGAGCTTCATCTGGGAACATCCAGTGCAAGAACTCTGTTTGGATATTGTCATTCCTTATAGGAGCAGAGCCATAGGTGAGCTGAAGAAATTATTAAGGAGAGAGGGAGAGAGAGATGGAAGACAACTGATATCAATCCCTACTTCATGTTTTATTGAGATAGTATATTGACCAGGATGAATGAATGTTTTCTTAATTACTGTTAATGTAAATGCCTTTCCTCCATGTCTAGCTCTTGGGCGATAGGAACATGCCAGTGGCTGAGGGTTGGGGTGGCTGAGGTATTATCAGCTGCTTCAGCCTCTTCTCATTGTGGATCCCTCCCTCCCTCCCTGTGTGCAGTGTGGGTTCACCAGGGCCCTTTCTACTCCTAAGGATTAACCCAGGAAAATGGAGGGATCATCCCTGCCTGCTCCTGTGTTCACCTGTGTGTCATTTGCATGCACAGGGATGATCCTGGGATGATTCCTGGAAAACAGAAGGTGTAGAAATGGACCTCAGCATCCTATTGAGGGCCAAGTAGGGTTTTTCTTTAGTTCATAGTCTGATTGGAAGTGGCTATTATTATTATTATTATTTATTTATATAGCACCATCAATGTACATGGTGCTGTACAGATTACACAGTATATGTCTTTTTGCCTACTTCTCACTGTAAGTGTGGAGAGAGTGTCTTGTTTTGGCATTATTTTGTCCCATTTGCCTGCAGGCTTCTAGGGTTTGGCACGGTTAGAGGAAACAGGGATGGTGATCATTCTGTGGCAATGTTTTCATAGAATCATAGAATAGTAGAGTTGGAAGGGGCCTATAAGGCCATTGAGTCCAACTCCATGCTCAATGCAGGAATCCACCCTAAAGCATCCCTAACAGATGGTTGTTCAGCTGCCTCTTGAATGACTCTAGTGTGAGAGAGTCCACAACCTCCCTAGGTAACTGGTTCCATTGTCGTACTTCTCTAACAGAAGTTTTTCCTGATGTCCAGCTAGAATCCGGCTTCCTGTAACTTGAGCCCATTATTCCACGTCCTGCACTCTGGGATGATTGAGAAGAGATCCTGGCCCTCAAATGTCTCCATGTTTTGGTGACAGGTGATGCCTCAGGCCTTTCCATTGAGGGGTCTGTAGCTCCAGTGGGGGAATAAGGCTTAACTGTGAGACCAAGAGCTGCATCACACCTACTTTTTAATCCAATTTTTATCCATGCTTTCCTGCTCCATTTCCTTACAAGTCAAGCACTGGGCAATTCCACATCTCTGTATTGTTGTGCTCTTTCATCTCATGTTTCTTTTCACCTGGATCGTGACTATGCCAACGAAATCTTCCACCCTGCCCCATTATTATTATTATTATTATTATTATTATTATTATTATTATTATTTATATAGCACCATCCTTTCCCCTGGAGTTAATTTTTTATTTTTTAAAAAATATTTATTTCTGCCAATTACAATAGTACAGCAGCCTGAAAGTGTGCAATTATGGTAAACCAACACAGTACACTTTCCCCTAAGATGATATTAAACAAACTCTAGAGAAAGGAGGCCATTTGTAGGAAGGAGGAGGCAGCGCATGGAAGGAAACTATTGCTGCCGCTTGGCTTGGGAAAGATTTAGAGGGGTCGGGGAATGAAGGTTTGTATTGCTCATTTCAAAGGGTGGGCAGATGAACAATCATTTTAACTAATTTCTTTTGTAAAGTTTTCAGGTTTGATCCGTTGCTCCAAGTTAACCAAAATGCTTACATCCGTGTATTTTTAAAGATAAAAGAGATCAAGATTGGCACAGTGATAGCTCTTAAGGAGGGCTTTTGCCATGCTAAGTTTGAATCAGCTTGGTTCATCTCTTGCTTTTTTAAGATTTCTTGAATCCCTCTCTTAAAACGTTATCCTCATAGTCTAACAGTGCAAAGGAACGATTTTCCTTTCCTTTCATCATGCGAAGCTGTGCATCTCCAATTTCATGAAATAGAGATCTGCTTGTTCCCTTACTCAAGAGTAAATTGCACTTTCAACTGCATTTACATACTAAAAGCCCATGCATGCTTACCTTTGAGTAAACCCCATTGAACAGAGAAAGACTTACTTCCTCTGGTGGAGTAAACTAAACTGCCATATTTCTTTGATTCTAAGACACACTTTTTCCCCGATGGGATGCATCTTTATTATTTCTTAGAATCAAAGCTTTTTTTCTGTTGGTGGTACTGAAATTAGTGTGCGTCTTACAATCAATGGCATCTTAGAATCTAAGAAATATGGTAACCTAAAACATCTTTGGGCCTTGAGATGTGTGCTGGATAATTTCAAGGAAGGAAAAGTTCACAAAAGTTTCATTACACCTAACTAATTATTACAAATTTAATAGGGTGACCATATGAAAAGGAGGACAGGGCTCCTGTATCTTTAACAGTAATGTAGAAAAGGGAATTGCAGCAAGTGTCAATTGAAGTGGGTAAAATTCCCTCTTAATCACAACAGTTAAAGCTACACTAGCTATAGTAGAGTGGCCAGATACAAAAGAGGGCAGGGTTTCTGCAGCTTTAATTGTGTTGATGAAGAGAGAATTTCACCCCCTTCAATTGACACCTGCTGAAATTCCCTTTTCTACAATACAGTTAAATATACAGGAGCCCTGTCCTCCTTTTCATATGGTCACCCTAAATTTAGTTACACATAACTCAATAGGAAATACACACACACCACAAAACAACAGTAGAAGTAGTAGAAGGAGGAGTTAGAGGAGGAGTAAGGAGTAAGTGAATAATAGGATAAATAAAATGTACAACCAGGAATAAACACCTCCAGCTACCAAAAAAAGTCTGTATCCCTATTTTATACCCTTTCTTTCCTCTACAATTCTAGTGTTCTTTCTTTTTCCTCCTATCTATATCTTCTTCTCTCTGTTTCATTCTTTCCTCTGCCACTGTGCATGGCTGCCTTTGGCTTAATCCTCCAAAAACACATCTTACCTGTGGCATCTTGTACATAGACAGAACAGTTGCCATGTGGAAACAGAATTCATAGTTTGGTCCCCCAATGACTGCTACTGGGATATTCTCAACATCACACTTGTAGTTCGGGATGAATCTGCCTCGCCTGGAGAGAAGTTCAAATGAGGCAAGAAAGGTCCAGCTTGCACTAAAATAACCATTATAGATGTGGAAGCCCAGGCTGACATTGGATAAGATCTGGGGGTTTTCATTGATGTCCTTAATAGCAAATGCCAAGGCCACGATGTGCTGGTAGAGCTGCGTCATTAGCCTGCAAAGAAAGTAACGTAGTGCAATAGTGCATCTTCTTCACATCATGCTACTCACTTCAGTTCATTCATACATAGGGTCTAATCTTGGCTCAATCTTCCAAAAGCCAGGAAATTGGAAGCTAAGGCTCATGATCTGCCTCCTGATCAGTAATAATATTTTGCAATGCCACAAGTTGGTTTGTTTTCAAGCTACCCTCTATGCACCCACATTTTTCCATGGTATTTCTTGCCCAGAGCCAGGTGGGCAGGACACAATACCTGGGATCAAGTTATTCTGGTCCTGAGTTGCATCATGAATCATCCAAACCTTACTGCATTGCTCAAGGATTCCTCCTGTGAGTTGACCCATGCCTGTTTGTTGCTTACATTATTAGGGATGTAGAACTCCCACCTATACCCAGAGGTCATGCCCTGCCCACCAGACTCCTTCTGGTTGCATGACACCACCAGGCAGGTGGAGGGAGCCACCAAATGGTCTGCAGTCACCCATCGAATGGCCACATGTTTTTTTTATCCGCAAGCTGTGATTTTGCACAAAATTGCTGATAGGAATATTTACTGAAATTATGATTTGAGCAAATTCAAATCCATATACACTACAATTTGCACAAAATTGCAAGCCTAAAGGACCAACAGGAGATTCATCTGTTTGTTTAATTCTTACTCAATGTCCTCACAATAGAAAAATTTAGTAACAAGAAATTCTGTTTGTAAATAGGCACAAGTTAAATCCAGTTGTGGTTGTTCAACCAAATTACTTTCTGAAGCCTATAGAAAAAGATACTGTATCAAATAAAAATGGAAAATACTGCATAAATAAAATGTTAAGTGTTTCCTGGCCGGTCAAATATGCATGACCTTAACAGAGATGGCAAGTTTATGCAAAATATTTTTTTTCACTGGAGTTATCAAACTTGACCAGTTCCTTCAGAACGTCACCCTTATTTCAGATTTAATGGAGATTTGGTCATACTTATTGTTGATCATACTTATGATTTATTATTCTAATAGAAACATTGTATTACTGAGGCAGGGGTTAGATTACAATAGAAGATGTAAGATTCTTAAGGGAATATACTCAGCAAATCAGCTATTTTCAGACGTGTTGCAGAAACATTCGCAAGAACAGATAATGAATAATTGCAGCAATATGGGAAGCAAAGCTTGCATATAAAGTGTGGCTGCAATCTCAGGACAAGTGCCAGAGTGATGTAGTGGCTAAGGTGTTGGACTGAGGGTCAGAAGATTCCCAGTCAGCCATGGAAACCCCCTGCGTGACTTTGGGCATGTCGCAGGCTCTTGGCCCAACCTACCTCACAGAGTTGTTGTTGTGAGGATAAAATGGAGAGGAGGAGGAGGACTATGTATGCTGCCTTGAGTTAATTGGAGGAACAAGGGCAGGATATAAATACAATAATACATAAATAAATATAGAGCCTCCTTTAATGAGTGCTAAAGGTGGTATTGAAAATAACCTGATGCAAGGCAATGAAAGAGCACCTGCCACTCTTCCTATTTAATATAATGGGAAAAGCTGTGATACAATAGAATTGCTGTATAGCCAGGTAATTCTTAAATATGGATGGGTAGTTGTAGTAGTATTACTGGTAGTCGTAGCCATGCACATGTGGATATATATTCATTACAGTTGTATGCTATGGTAGAAATACCAAATTGCTTACATATGATCGTCAGAAAGCTCCAAAGAAGGGTGTTTTTCAAAGGTTATGGCATTTGAAAATATAAAGAGCTGAGACATAATGCCCGCAATGATGAGGTCCCCTGACTGATAATATTGGTGAAGAATAGGAACAGGGTGTCCGATGGAACAATGGATGCTTCGACGCTTGGATATCACCTGGGGCAGCAGCTCCAAGAACACAAAAAGGAGCATTTTGAAAAAACAAAACAAAACAAAGACCATCATTGTAGACAACTATTCGTCTCTTCCTACATTGGTTTTCAACTGTCCCTGTGTCACAATGTTCATTGGAATGGCCACACACTCAGCAGAGCCAAAGTCAGAACTCCTAGGAATTTAGAAGGAAAGACCAGAGCGACAGAGTCCTGTTTGACTGTAGACGAAGCTCAGAGCAGCATCGGGGATATTAATAAAATGTGTCACTCTTTGTTCATAGCTTTGGCTATAGCCTCTAAAACTACCTGGGGAAGTTGAGAAGCACTAGATGTAATTATGATTATTTTGATAATGACAGGGTAGATACTCACATGTTCGGTATTGTAAGTTTTCTGCAATATGGCAATTAATAATAATAATATGATGATGATCACATCTCAGCTAAACTATGCTATGCTGTACCTCTGAGAGCCAAATTCATTATTATGCTCATCACATTGTGGGTTAGCTTTTTCTTTATTCTAGTATAAGCATATGAATTCATGATTAATATCAAGACATGCAGCAGTAGAGAGAGATTAAGTCTTCATCCACACCATCACACACCCTTCCCCTGGTCCTGTTGTGTTGGAAAGAGTTAAAAAAGAAAGAAAAATCATTGGCATTAATTGATCCCCTGCCCAGGTTTAGTCAAAGAACTGTACATATGAAAAGTGTAACCCTCCCCTCCCAGGGGTCCCAATCCACAACATGGCCATATGTGTATCAATTGGTGTGTTTTTTTCTATCTAGCCCCCAGGTATTGGGAGCTGTGCATTGGTTCCAGTCCTAACCATGGTCATTTGCTTTACACTACCGTAAAGCAAACACTCAGCTACATACTAAAAGATTATCATAAATAGTAGTTTGGCTCTAAAAAAAAAGAAGAAGTATACAGATAACTGTTATGCAAGATGTTTCCCCATCAGGTGGAACATTTTCACCCTGCCCCCATGTTGGAGTACTATAACATCCAAATAAACTCTTTCTTAGTCAAGGAATAATCAAATTTTCCCAACTGTTCAACTGTCCCTCTGAAAGATCAGGTTTATAGTTTGGGGGTACTCTTAGACCTATCTCTGTTGCTGGAGGCTGAAGAGGCTATGGTGGCTTGGCGTGCCTTTTAGGGATGTGCTCCGCTCCGATTAGGAGCGTAGAAGCAGTAGCGGATTGGCCTGCTCCGCCTTACCCAGAGGCGGAGTAGGAGCGGACCGCGGACCCCCTAGAAGCAAGGCGAAGAGAAGCGACCATTTTTCGGAGCTCCGAGTTCAGGCGGAGCGCTCCGGTCGCCATCTTGAAAACATTTCGCCATAGGATTGCATTGCGGCAAATAATCGCGCATAACTACGTTGTTTTTGAAGCTATCATTCTGGAAATTCTTGTGCACAGAGAGTCGTGGATGGGGGTCATTTTGAGACCACTCTCAACTTTCTGCGTGCTGTGGTTCACGTGCAATATTTTTGTGAAAATCGGGTCAACCGCGGGGCTCAAACTGCGTTTCGGCTTTTCGCCCATAGGATTGCATTGAGGGAAAGAATCGGGGATAACTGGGGGGGGGGGTTAAGCTATCGTTCTGAAAATTCTTGTGCACAGAGAGTCGTGGATGGGGGTCATTTTGAGACCACTCTCAACTTTCTGCATCGTACGGGTCGTGGGCTAGACGTTTTTAAAAAATCGGCGGGAAAAATACCTTTTTCAAAGGGCTGAGGGGCAGAGTCAGCTCCCGGTCATGATGATCCCAAAGTTGGAGGAGGGCATAGGCAAAACAGGTAACTTGGGATTCTGGGAAACTTCTCTTTCTTCATCTGAACGGGCTTTTCCCCGTGTTTTTTAACACAGTAGCCCCACCAAATGCACAAACACAACCTGAAATCATATACTAAGCCAAGAATAAGAGATAGAAAAACACAGCACTGCTCCCCACCCTAACCTTGGGGAACAACTGAATCGATGTGGTGCAAGGGGATGAGCTCCCCTAGGGCATCTCATCGTGGACGTGCCCCCACTCTCTCTTGCACTGGAAGGCCATAGAGCCTTCCAAAGAGAGTAAAACGGTGGAGCAATGCCTCTCATGAGTTGAAGTGAATGGTCACTTTTCAGTGGTGGAGCAATGCCTGTTCTGAGTCGAAGTGAGCGTTTTACTTCTTCTCGGAGCTGTGGCTGTCAGTGTCTTGAACTGGCAGCTACTTCCCCCTCCCCCGGGCACGTCCCCCTATTGCTGGTAAAAGACAGATATAGCCTTTTAAAAAAAGTTCTTCTTGTTGTTTATTGAGCAACACTGCTGCTTTTAATTCCACCCCTCCTTTGTTTATTGATTGATTTATTCCATTTTCTATGCATTACTGGCTTATCCTTGGCTCACTTCCTTATGCCCCCAGAAATGCCAGCTGCATGCCTGCCTGCCTTCCCTCCCTCCTCCCCTGCCCACCTCGCAGGGATGTTGTGTGTGGGGTGCCCGATTTTCAAAAATTCGCCAAAAATCAGGGGATGATGGGATTGCTTTGAAACTTGGCATGCGTGTGTATATCCCCATGAGGTGTCATGGTGCCAAACATGAGGTTTCTAACTTGAACAGAAAAAAAGTTGTATAATTTTTTAGCTTTCAATGCAAGCCTATGGGGGGGGGGGAAACGGAGCTCCGGATCCGGATCCGGAGCTCCGGGCGGAGCAGAGCGGAAGTGGGCGGAGCGGGAGCGGAGCGGAGCGGCCCGATCCGGAAAATGGCGGATCTGCAAGTGAAGCGGAGCGGGGGGTCTGTGCACACCCCTAGTGCCTTTCACCAGCTTTGGCTGGTTCGCCAACTATGGCCTCTCCTGGACAGGGAAAGCTTGGCCACGGTGGTACTGGCATTGGGGGGGGGGAATCTACACTACTGCTTTAAAGCTCTTTAAAGCGCTTTAAACAGTTTTGACAACTGTTGGGGCCCAGAACACACTGCATATACAGTTTTCAAAATGTTTTCAAAGTGCTTTAAAGTGCTTTAAAAGCAGTAGTATAGATCCCCCCTGGTAACCTCAAGATTGGATCACTGCAATGTGCTCTATGTGGGTCTGCCCTTGAAGCTGCTCCGGAAGCTGGAGCTAGTGCAGCATGCTGCAGCTCAGCTGTTTTCTGGAGCTGCCCCTTTCCAGCATGTAAATCTTCTGCTGAGGGAACTGCACTGGCTGCCAATTTGCTACCGGGCTGAGTTTAAGGTTCTTGTACTTGTGTACAAAGCCCTAAGGTTTATCCTGGGACCATCCAGGGTTCGCCCCTGCCTGAGCACTGGATCCCCTGTATGTCACCTAGACGAACAGGTTTGACCCTTGGATGATCCAGGGATAAACCTCAGGTCTAGCTATGGTCCAAGTGCCATGATAACCAGGAGCAAATAAGCTCCTTAGGAGCCACACTGTCAACTGAGGGGTGCGGAAGGGGTTGTTTCTGTTGTGAACCTTCTTTTGCCCATTGAAAGCAAGAGGCAATCCTGGAAGCTCTGCTGCCAAGACTCAGTTGGCTGTATTGGTGTGACTCAATGGGGTTGTGATACAGATTGGAGGAGGGCTAAGAGGACTGTATCTGGTGGGAATCACCTTATGCCCATTGAAAGCAAAAGATGATCCAGAGAGCTCTGTTTCCCACTTCCTGATTGGCTCAGCTTGCACAGTTCCAAAACATTCTTGCCCTCAGAGGGTTTGTGTGTAACTCTGTGAGTGTTGTAACTAAGCTTTTCTTTGCCCAGAGGGGGCGTGAGACTCTCTGTGAAATACTTGTGCTTGCTTGCCTTGTCTTGTTATATTCATTGCTATTCCCTTCCTTGCTTGCTTCAGAAACCAGTTGTGTCTCCTGCTTCCCTCTCATAAGATCCAAGCTGTTCCAACTTGATCAACTGGGCAGCTTAGGGGGTTATTCAAATCCCTTTTTCACACTGTTGCCCAGAGGATGTGATGTTCTACAACTCTCATCATCTTCAGCCATCATATCCAATGATGGGAACTGTAGTCCAACACATCTGGAGAGTTCCAGGATGGGAACTGCTGTATTAGACAGTATTATCATGTCAGCCACTTCCAAACAACAACATGAATATTAGGGAAATGAATTTCCAATGTGCAGATACAAGATCATACCTAATATACTTTGTATACTATGTAGTGCATTTCCTACCTTTCTTGTTTGAAATCTTTCCTTCTGGTCGTTGATGGCAATCTTAGCAGTAAAAAGGCTTCCCTTCCTTCTTGGTCCTTTTATAACCTAAATGGCAATTCTCATTACACAGAGAAAAGGGTTGTGCCTACTGCCTACCTATAAATCAGAGAGAGAGAGAGAGAGAGAGAGAGAGAGAGAGAGAGAGAGAGAGAGAGAGAGAGAGAGAATCATATGGTAGGTTTGACCTCACTGACCCATCTACAGATAAGAGACGCATATATTATAAGTAACATGTATCTATTTGTACAGCATCTTTTGGAAAACAGTTTGCCCTCTTAGGTAAGGGGAAAGGTGTAAAATGTGCTGTGTCTCACAAGAAATGTAAGCTATTCGTAGGTTTTGAAATAAAGTGTGATTTTTCTAGGCCACCCAATTCGACTCAGAGGCTGATTCAGAGCTTCCAAATTGGTCTTGATTCAACTCGAGGCACCTTGGAACCACCTCTGCCCACTTCAGATTTGGTTCTGTATCCAAAGCAGGTTGGCTGTTGCACCCCCCACATTGTTGATAGCTGTCCAGAAAACTGGACACAAGGCCAATGGGGAGTCCATAGGACTCCCCACCCCTCCTCTCTCTCAAAACCAGTGAGCTGCTACCCCCCCCCCAACTTTGGGACTTACCTGAAGCTTTCACTTGTGATGGCATGCCAAAAGTCCTCCAGGAGAGCTGCTCTATGGTGGCATAGATCTACTGATGCAAACTACAGTAGTGGGAAATGGCCTTTTCCAGGCGCCATAGTTTGCAACAGTAGATCAATGGCAGGCCAAAGTGGCTCTCCTGGAGGACAGCTGGCTGGCTGGTACAAGCAGAGGCTGCAGGTAAGTCCTGCAGGCAGGCTGGCAGGCGGGGAGCAGTGGCTGGCCATTGGGCCAAATTGGCTGAAAGACTTCAGCTGCTCTTGGCCAAGGTCCTGAATAGAGTTTGGGTTGAAGTGGGCTGAATTCACTCACTTCAGCTTGGATTCAGGGTTAGGGTCTAAGGTGATACACACCCCTTCTTCTTCTTCTCCTTCTTCTTCTTCTTCTTCTTCTTCTTCTTCTTCTTCTTCTTCTTATTCTTATTCTTCTTCTTATTCTTCTTTAGCCTATGGCATCCAAAAGTTAATATTCACAGTTTAGGAAAGGAAACAGAATGGAGAAATATTATTAGCTCATTTCAATCTGTGGAAGTTAATACAGTCTATCTAGGAGCACTTTTCTGTTGGCCATGAGGGAAGGGGTAAGAACTATTTCTCCAATGAAGAATCATAGAATAATGGGAAAGTGATTTATTTGCAGCCAAGCAAACTCATGACAATATCTGTTGATGGTTTTTCTTGGGTGTGTCTGCACTCACTCAGAAATGGATCTTACCTGCTTAAACTTGCTGGGCCACACAATGGCACCACCATGAATGATGAACTTCTTGTCTAGGGGAGCTTCCACATCCATCGTTCCTATTTTAACTCTCAGAAATGATTGTTTGAGAAATGTGACCCAGTTGATAATATCAAATCCCACAACTAATTCCCCAGTTTGGTCAAAGGAAATAATTTCCCCAGCACTGTTGTTAAATAAGACATTTCTCAGAAACTGGTGGAGCTAAATTAGGAGAAGGTGGGGCGGGGGGAAAGCAATCCATGAAGATGAACAAAAGGATTCAGTATCACAAGACAGTGATTGCTTTTCACACTTGAGTGCTATGATTCATTGTTAATTTAAAAGATGACTACAGAGTCATTTTAGTAGATGTTGAATTAGACACTTCTGAGACACAGGGTATAATTCTATGCATATTTTGACAGAAAAAAAGTCCTACAGTTCCCAGCATACTGGGAGTTTTAGGACTTTTTTCCTGTCTAAATATGCATATGATTGCACCCTTAGTGTTTCACTGAGGATTTACAATGAGGTACACAAATTTGAGCAATGGCCCCTTCAAATGATTTGCAGAGGACTGTGTTAGTAGCAAACTTAGTAGCGATAAGTATTTGTTTTATATATTTTATGAGTTAGTTAGAGGACTAAAACAACAACAGCAACAACAACTCAGCTGGTGCCAATAGAGTTTATTCATCTCTCTCTCTCTCTCTCTCTCTCTCTCTCTCTCTCTCTCTCTCTCTCTCTCATCCTTGTGGATGTGTGGATGTGAATTTGGGGGTGGGGGAGTGGCTAACTCTCCTCTAATTACACAATGTGTCCCAGTGGATCAGGTCTTGGTTGCATACACTAACAAACAAAAAAATGAGGACCAGCTCCTTGCTACAAATTTAATGTAGTATGTCGTTTAGCCAGAAAACTTATTCAGACTTTCACATACAACATTTGATGGCCTCAATAGGATTTGGTATACATGGGGGGAAGACCATCTGTGCACATCTTTGCATTCACACAAACAGGAAAATGGTTGAAAAGCCTTTCATCTTGAGTGGGTGAATTGTTTTCTCTCTGATTTACACCCTGTAGCCATATGGGCAAGAGCCAGTAAGAGGGCCACCATTTCAATATGGTAACCCATGTCTCATTGGGTTTCTTAATTTCATTTATAATAGAGTAGTAAGTAAATGAATCTGCCAGTTCCACTTTCTCTTGCATCCCCCACATTTTAAAAAAAATAAATGAATAAATCTCAAGCTCTATTTGACTGGAATATGAAGAAAAATGTGGATTTTGTAAATAAATAAATAAACAAATAAATGCTTATCAAAAGTGAACTGAAACAAAATTTGTACCTAAGTGGGAAGACCAAATTCAATAGGAACAAATGTTCCCACCAAGCTGGAGAAATTGGGTTCTAGGGATGATCTGTAATTGCTGTTGATTTGGGGCCAGGGAAGGCCAACTCTTTGGGAGTTGCTAGTTCTGTGGGGAGACAAGATGTGTGAGCTTTCTTTGCCTTTTTATTCTGCATCCATTTTCTATCAATAAATGGTCTTTTTTTTTCATAAGAGGTTTAGTTTCACACACACACACACACACACAAAGAAAACAACCAAACAAAAAACAGTCAATAGACCGATACACAAAAGTTATATTTCACTACAAACTGAATGCATTTTGGGCCGAAGATACAATATAGTAGATTTATCACAATATGTTGAAATCAATTATGATTTCAGGCCTAGAGACCCCTTGCCCTTATTTTGTTTGCTCACATGCTGAGTAGTATGACAGCAGCACATTCAGTAATCAAGCACTGATAGAGATAATGGCTTACTTTTAAATTACTTTAAAAGCTATTGCTATTAGTAAATTGTCTGTTCAAATTGACATTTACTGTATCTTCCAAAAGTACAGGGAATAGTGTTCTCTTTCTTGCTCTACTTGGGTATTCACTTGCCCTGTGATGGTACCCACTAATCCAATGCATAGTTCTTAATGGTGAGCACTATAAATAAGACACAAAGGCCTTAGCTAGACATAAGGTTTATCCAGGGATAGTCTGAGGTTTCCCTGTTCATGTAAATGACACAAAGGGAATCCCGGGTGCAGGCAGGGACAACCCTGGGATAAACCTTAGGTCTAGCTAAGGCAAAGTATACAAGGCTTGGGCCTCTCTTTGTAATGGATTGCTCCTTTCTGAACTGAGAACATTTGTTTCTGAAGCACCCAAGTGTTAACGTCCCCATCATCTCATGGAATCCCTATACAAATGTGACAATGATCTGGAAACAACTATCTTTATTTTCGAAGTACATGCATCTGAATATAACACAACTTAATTGCAGGCAAATTCTATCAGATGTACTTATCTATTCTTTAATTATTTCTGGTTATAAGCTGTCCTCTACTGTTCAACTCTGGCTTCAGCAAAATCACAAAACATTTGGGGAAGAAGATGCAGCCAAGTAACCCAGCACTGGAAGCCAGGATACAGAAAATCTCCACAACCACCATGTGCTTCCCTCTTGTGCTCAGGTACGTTGGAACAAAGGACAACCACACGCTGCAGAAGACTAACATGCTGAAGGTGATAAATTTGGCTTCGTTGAAACTGTCTGGTAATTTTCTGGCTAGGAAAGCCACAGTGAAGCTGACAATGGCCAGGAAACCCATAAAGCCCAGAACACAGTAGAACATGACTGTTGAACCTTCATTACATTCCAGTACAATCTCTTTTGTCATTGAATGCATGTCAGAGTCTGGAAACGGGGGAGAGATTGCCAGCCACACACTGCAAATCATGGCTTGAATAAGGGAGCATAAAAGAACAATGTAGCTAGCCAGTTGTTTTCCCACCCATTTCCTCATCTTGGAGCCAGGTTTGGTGGCCATGAAAGCTAGAACCACAATGGTGGTTTTGGCCAATATGCAAGAAACAGCCACTGAGAAGATCATGCCAAAGGCAGTTTGCCGAAGGAGGCATGGCAGCTTTTCCGGTTGTCCCATGAATAAAAAGATACAAAGGAAGGAGAACAGGAGGGAGGTGAGCAGAGTGTAGCTGAGGTTCCGGTTATTGGCTTTGACTATGGGAGTCTCCTTGTGCTTCATGAAGATCCCAAGCACCAGAACTGTGATGAAAGAAAAGGAGAGAACAAAAGTGGCTAATGTGATCCCCAGGGTTTCTCCATAAGACAGGAAGGTTATTTCTTTGGGAAGGCATCTGTCCTTCTTATTGTTTGGATACTGATCTCCAGGGCATTCAAAACAATAATCCATGTCTGAAATAGAAAAGATACCTGTGTATGCATGGAAGTCCTGTACTGTGCCTGGTAGAAACAAATCATACCATATTGTGGAGGATATATTAATGAACCAGAAATTAAAAGAGTCTTTAATTGTTGGAAATTAAATTGGTAATTCATTCATATATATTTCAATCAATTTATTTATTGATTTATTTATTACATTTCTATACCACCCAACAGCTGAAACTCTCTGGGCCATTCACAAAAATTAAAACCAAAATAAAATAACCAACAGTCTACAAACACAAATACAAAATACAGTATAAAAAGCACAACCAGGATAAAACCACGCAGCAGAAATTGATATAAGATTAAAATACAGAATTAGAACAGTAAAATTTAAATTTGAGTTAAAATTAAGTGTTAAAATACTGAGAGAATAAAAAGGTCTTCAGCTGGCAATGAAAGGAGTACAGTGTAGGCACCAGGCGGACCTCTCTGGGGAACGCATTCCACAGCCGGGGTTCCACAGCGGAGAAAGCCCTCCTCCTAGTAGCCACCTGCCTCACTTCCTTTGGCAGGGGCTCATGGAGAAGGGCCCCTGTAGATGATCTTAAGGTCCAGGCAGGTACACTATTTAAAGTGGCCCGTTGTCCCATATGCTTCATTCCAGGTGGAAAGCATCAGGGCTGAATGCAATGAGGCCATAGAAGTGGGGAGGAAAGGAATTGATGAGGTTTCTCCCTACAAGGTGCACTGCAATCTAGCTAGTCCTGAGGCACCATCAGAATAACAAAAAGGACAGGGGGAAGTTGGTCCCCTCTGCCAAAATATGCACACAATATACAATAGAAAAGCAGATGCAGAGTAGGAGGGTATAATTTGTATGGCAACTGACCTCTTTCTGGGTCTGCGCTATCCATTCCTGTAACTGAGTTTTTTGGGGCACGCTGAAACTCCTGGGACTCAGCAGGTGAAGGGAAATTATGTCCATTTTTAAAAGTGCTTATCTGCTCCTCTACCTTGGGCAAGGCAGGGCTCAAAGTGGCCATACTAGGCTGTCTGGTCAAGATCAGTGCACCCTCCATTTGTCTCTCTCTGAGAGAGATCAATTGAAGCTTCTGCTAAAATGTGGTCAAAAGCATTCAGTAGTGAGGACCTCGATGGTACCGGTCTTACAGCTATGATTGGAACCCATCGAAGCCAACACACACTGATTTCAGCATGGAGCTTTGCTCTAGTGAACAAGCATCTCATTCCTGGCTTCTGGAGGGCAAGGAACACTGAGGGCTCAGAGATCCCTTATCGTTTCAAATAGGGATGCCCATTATGGGTAGGTCTGGACTTTTTAGAGCCCAATGGACTCCCATGGAGCCACTGGCTCAGCTAGCTTTTGTGAGCCGAGCCAGGGATTTGTTCCCCAAACCCCAGAACTTGTTCTCCTCTCCACCACCATCAATCCCCACTTCTACAAATTACAGACACAATTTTCACAAATTGTGTAGGCTGAATTGGGACTAGCAAGGACAGAGTGAGGGTTGTGAAGTGGAGGTGGGAGCAGGAAGGGTGGATGGAATTTTAGTCCAACATACATATTTCGAAGGTTCCAGGTTGAGGAATGCTTTACTAAACTGTATCCTCTTATCAGTCACCTCCAAACAATTTAAACCAGAGTAATAACTTTCTTATGTGCACATGCAACATCATACCTAATATAGTTTGTGCATACTGTATAATACATTTCCTACCTTTCTGGTTGGAAATCTTCCCTTCTGGACATGGATGGCAACCATAGCAACAAAACGGCTTCCCTTCCTGCTTTGTCTTGCTATAACCTGGATGGCAATTGTCATTACACAGGGAAAGGGGCTGTGTCTATCCATAAATGAAAGAACAGAATAGTTTGGTGGTTTTCATCACACTGGCATGTTTTAAAATTATTATTATTATTATTATTATTATTATTATTATTATTATTATTATTATTACATTTATTTGTTACCCGCTTCTCCCTCTGGGTCAAGGTGGGGTACAACCCGAAGAAACAGGGTAGTAATATGAGTGATTCTGTTACCACTGTAATTGCTCAATAGAGCTGTTTTGGGTGGTTTATATGCATCAGTGAAATTTCCATATTTTTCTCCTATCTAGCTTGACCATGAGAGGCCACTGTTTCAGTATTTGAACACTTAACTAATTCTTCAGCACAGAAGAACTGATTCACTCAGAACTATACCTGGTTAAACTTGCTGGGCCACAAAATGGCATCATCTTGAATGGTGAATCTCTTGTCTCGGGGAGCCTCCGGGTCCATCAATCCAACTTTTAATCTAATAAAGGACGCATTTGGGAATATGATCCAATTGATAATATCAAATCCAGCAACGATTTCCCCATTTTGGTCAAAGGAAATCTCTTTCCCTGCACTATTGTTAAATGAGACAAACCTCAGAAATTGGTGGAGCTAAATGGGTGGGAGAATGGGAAGGAATGCATGAAGATGTGTATGAAGACAGGCACCAACCAACCAACCACATCTAGATGATCATGGTTCACAATGAGTAGGAGACCCTTTAAATGCTTTATGGGGTGTAGATTTAATGGTAGTTTCCAGAGGGGAATTCATTACATACAACAACAACAACAACAACAACAACAACAACAACAACAACGTGTTTTGTGGCTCCTTAAAGATGATCAAATTTATAATGGCATAAGATGTCTGTGTGGCACAGAGTGGTAAAGCAGCAGTTTCTGCAGCTGAAACTCTCCCCACAGCCTGAGTTCGATCCCAGCGGAAGCTGGTTTCAGGCAGCCGGCTCGGGTCGAATCAGCCTTCCATCCTTCCGAGGTCAGTAAAATGAGTACCCAGTTAGCTGGGGGAAAGGTAATAACAGCCAGGGAAGGCAACGGCAAACCACCCCGCTATAAGGCCTGCCAAGAAAACGTCAGCGAAAGCTGGCGTCCCTCCAAGAGTCAGTAATGACTCAGTGCTTACATGAGAGGTTCCTTTCCTTTCAAGATGTCATTGACTACAGTGTTATCCTCTGTTACACATATATAAACAGAGTGTGTGGTCTGTAAGTGGAACTCTCTGTATTTCATTTCCCTCTGACTTCAGTGCTGACAATTTCCATGTTTATTGATTTTTTTAATTGGCATGTCAAAATGATTAACTAATGCTGCTTCAAGCTCCACAAAGCCAGGCAATTGGAAGCTAAGGATGGTGCCTTAAAATATATGCCCCGGGATAAAGCAATGACATTGTGCATGTGCAATGTCATAAATTATGCTTGCTTATGATGGTTTAGGTGCTTTATAATAGCGCTGTGCCAAAAATGTCTCCCTTGAAATTTTTAACCATTCTCATTCAAGCTGATTGAAAAGAAATTGCTTTCGAAAAGAAATTCAAAGGAGAAGAAATTTCAGAGAAATTCTCATGGGTTTCATTCAGGGTTCTTGTGCTTATTTTACTTATGAGATGACTGAGGAGTGTGCACAATCTTTCATTGTACAGTCATCTCTCTGACAGCCTGTAGCCTCCTTGGCTTCCCACACTTCCTGCCTGGGGAAGACCTCATGAGTTTATTCCTCGCATAGGGTCTTTTCAGATCAGAAAATGCAGGCACACAGGGAGACAATAGAGCAATGGACAGATGTGTAATGGAAAAGAAAATGTAGACAGTATCCTCAGCCACCTCACAGTGATTAGTTAAGGTCAAAAACACCACCAACACATATTCAAAATAAATTATAGACTGCCCTGAGAATGAGGCAGAAAAATTGAAGCCCCTTTCATGGGGAAAGAAAACTGTCAGGAAATACCTGAGGTTTTTTTTTTCCTTCCTCCCTAGAAATAAAAGGATACCTCTAAGAATTTTCTCCCCATTTTTTTCCACCACTTTTTTTATTATTATTATTGTGGTGACTTCATTCCCTCCCCTCAGTGTCCTGGGGTGATGCTAGGTATATGGGGCATTGTGGAGGATGCAAAATGGTGGACAGGCTGCCAACACAGTTGGTGATGTTACTATTTGCAGCAGTGGGTATGCAAAGGAAAAAAGAAAACCACTGGGGAAAAAACTTTAGGGGGGGAAAGAAGAATCTGTTCTACAACCTTTGCCAATGGTGATACCAACCTGTGACAATTTATTGGAGAATTTCTCCTCCACTTGGAGAAAGTTGGTGAAATTCCTGCCTCCCAATTTCTCTATCCACAAATAGGGTGGAAAATTTGGAGAGGCCAGTTGTGCACAGCTCTACTTCATTAGGCTGTACTGGACTAGGACGATGTGAGGCTGTTGTGCTGGTCCCATGAACTCCCTCCTCCCAATTTTTATTTGGACCTGGAAGACCAAGGAAGGGCAGGCTGTAAACAATTTGTGACATTACACTGATGTGGTTCAGACAACATGATAAACCATGCTGCTTAACCACAAAATGGTTTATGGAATGCATTGACCTTAATGCATTCTATTAACCATTTTGTGGTTAAGCAGCATGGTTTAGCGTGTCATCTGAACCAGCTCAATATCAGCCTTATTTACCCATTTCCTGACTTTGTGGACCTTAAACCAACTTGAGAAAGCCATCACTTTGGTCTTCAACTTGAAGGCATTTTTGTTCATTAAATAAAATTATTATAGATATAAGCCAATACCTCCTCCCTCCCACAAAAAACCCACCCCACACCATCAACTATGCTTATCAACAGTTCCCCATCTAATGTTCATGAGCAGACAAAGGCCTAATCTACACCAAGCAGTATATTTCACTACGAAAGCAGTATGAAAGTGATTTACAAAAGGCAGGAGCCACCCCAACCACAATATGAAAGTGGTATATGGTCTGTGTCAAAGGGCCCCAACAGTTGTCAGTGCACTTCAATATCGCTATAAAGTAGGCATGTGCTCCGCTCCGATTAGGAGCGGAGAAGTAGTAGCGGATTGGCCTGCTCCGCCTTACCCAGAGGCAGAGTAGAAGCGGACCGCGGACCTCTAGAAGCAAGGCGAAGAGAAGCGGCCATTTTTCGGAGCTCCTAGTTCAGGCGGAGCGCTCCGATCGCCATCTTGAAAACATTTCGCCATAGGATTGCATTGTGGGAAATAATTGTGGATAACTAGGTTGTTTTTGAAGCTATCATTCTGGAAATTCTTGTGCACAGAGAGTCGTGGATGGGGGTCATTTTGAGACTACTCTCACCTCTCTGCGTCGTGCGGGTCGCATGCTAGAATTTTTTAAAAATCGGGTCAACAAACAGGGACAGCGCAGCTCAAACGGCGGTTTTCGGCTTTTCGCCCATAGGATTGCGTTGCGGGAAAGAATCGGGGATAACTGGGTTGTTTTTTAAGCTAATTGTTTTTTAAGCTAAAATTCTTGTGCTTAGACAGTCGTGGATGGGGGTCATTTTGAGACTACTCTCAACTTTCTGCGTCCTGTGGTTCACGTGCTAGAATTTTTTAAAAATCGGGTCAACAAACGGTTTGGGGTTTTTTTTGTTTTTTTTTGAAACGATGACAGGCACATTCAACTCCCAATCCTGATGAGAACTGATCACCTCATGAAGCATCATCCTCCAATCCCAGCATTTGAGGCGGGACTAAGCCAGAGTCACCCTGAGAGCTTTCTGCTTTGTGTCTCTTTGTGGGTTGGTGTTCGTGGAGAGAGGACTTAGTTAGTTAGTGCTGCTGCTGTGTTTGGACTTTGGAGATCGATTAGGATAGATTTAGCTTGGCGCGTGTGTGTTTGTTTGCTTCTTTCTGACTTTTAGCTTAGTTTGCCCTGTGTTTTTCCCTTACTTTGATTTAATATAAACTTTACTTTTAAATTTTGGAGTGTGTGTTTGTTTGGTTGTTTGGTTGTCCCCCCCCCCTTCCCTTTCTTAAAGCCTGACTGTGTTCCTTCTGCTTTTGTGAAAGCTTTCTTTTGAAAGCATACACACACTTCTTGTCCCATTTCCCTACATTTATTAGTAATATTCTTAAACATATTATTATATTCTTTTACATATTCTTAGTAGTATATTAGTATATTCTCATACATATTATTAGTAGTATTAATATTTTATTCTTCTTATACATATTAGTAGTAGTGTTTGGTTGGTTCTTTTCCCCCCTCCCCTCTCTTAAATCCTGATTGTGTTTCCTTCTATCTATATACAAAAAAATACCAAAAAAATATTATTCTCTTTTTCTTCTCTGTGTAACTTGGACTGTGAGTGTGCTGTGTGTGCACTGCTTTTGTGAAGTGCAACAGGCAGCCACAGATTGAGCATTTTGGGGAAAGCATACACACACTTCTTGTCCCATTTCCCTACATTTTAACATATTATTATATTCTTATATATATTCTTAGTAGTATATAGTATATTCTTATACATATTATTAGTAGTATTAATATTTTATTCTTCTTATACATATTAGTAGTAGTATTAATATTTTATTAGTCATCATGAGAAGAGGCATGTTGGGATTTCCTTTGAACTGGCCCCATTGAGCTGTCTGCATTGCAACTTTAAATCCCTGACATACTGGAGTGCCCGATTTTCAAAACTTCCCCTAACATCAGGGGATGATGGGATTGCCTTGAAACTTGGTGTCCATGGGGACACATGGGTAAGCTGTCATGGGACCAAAGGATAGGTTTCTAATGTGCAAATTGACATAGTTGTAGAATGGGACTTGATTTGGGGTGAGTTAAAAAGTTTAAGCCACGCCGAAAATCAGGGGATGATGGGATTGCCTTGAGTCTGGGCGTCCATGTGGACACATGGATAAGCTGTCCTGGTGCCAAGTTTGAGGTTTCTAACATGCAAATTGACGGAGCTATCCCAAGGGGTTTGAATGGGGTGCCCAATTTTCAAAAATTCGCCAAAAATCAGGGGATGATGGGATTGCCTTGAAACTTGGCATGCGTGTGTATATGTCCATGAGGTGTCATGGTGCCAAATGTGAGGTTTCTAACTTGAACAGAAAAAAAGTTGTATACTTTTTTAGCTTTCAATGCAACCATATGGGGGGGAAAACGGAGCTCCGATCCGGAGCTCCGAGTGGAGCGGAGCGGAAGTGGGCAGAGCGGGGGCGGGGCGAAGCGGGCCGCTCCGAAAATGGCAGATCTGGAAATGAAGCGGAGCGGGGGGTCCGTGCACACCCCTACTATAAAGCAGTAGTGTAGCTCCTGCCTCTTATACACTGCTTTCATACTGCTTTCTTAGTGCAATATCCTGCTTGGTGTACATTAGGCCCTAGAAGACTACAACTACAGTTGTCATGAATGATTAGAGTCAAGTCTGATATGATCTTAATCGAAGCAGAAGTCACTGAACTTTGTAAAATGGAAGATATGGAAGACCTATTACCTAAATGCCAACATTCTAAGCTTCTTAGAGAGAACAGTCTGTATGCATTAAAGTACCTTTTGTGGCATATGGATGCTTCTGCATCACTCAGAGGAGTATATTACCTGCCAGGGCTGCTGTTTCAAAAGTTTCCAACTTACACCATCCTCTATTGCTCCATGTTTGGATTGGAATGAATGCATTGCATGCAAGGCATATGCAACAGCATAAATGGCATTGTAAATGCTGTAACTGTGGCCAGTCATGCTCATTTCAAAAACAGAGCCAGGAAGCGTCCATAGGTTTTCCTCCCCAGTGCAGAGTTGCCTAGCTGTCTCATCTAATGAAGGATGAGGTAAAGAGCAGTTAAATGCCATTTCCCAAAAAAGCCTAATAAATCCATCTTCTTTTTCCAAGGTTGGTTTTCTCATTTGAAGGAATTCCGGGAACCCTAGAAGATCCTTTGAGTGAATTGCAAATGATACAGCACCATGGAGGAAATTTATGTCCCAATCTCTTTGGAAGGAAAATGAGGTGAAATCCACCTGAGCTGTCATAATCCACACTTTTGTCTTCATTGACATTGGAATTCCCTCCATTTCTGCAACCTTGGGTAGCATTCTCATTGCCATAATGGTATGAATTTCACCATGCACAACCACCACATTGGCAGTGCTTCTCATAACAGCCATGCCTGTTTCAAAACCTTCTTTCACCATTTCAGTCAACTCACTGGAAAAGGTTGGTTTGGGGAATCTCTCTATAAATTCAAAGCATATATCCCTCTGAGCAAACATGGGAAGAATGTTTTGTACAAAACTCTCTCCGGTATCATCATTGAGAGAAAGCACCCCAATCCATATCCAGTTAAAATGCAGGAGTAAATGGAGAATACCATTGTATTGATGAGCACCATTTGGTAACATTTGGTGGAAGAAAGCAGTTTGGATATTGTTATTCACCATGGGAGAAGAGCCATAGATGAGCTAAAAATAACATATTAAAGTGGATAGTTGAACTGATATCAAACACTAACTAAACTTTGTAAACTGCCCAGAGAGCTTCAACTAAAAGGCAGTATATAAATGTAAATACTACTACTACTACTACTACTACTAATCTTTAATCTGGGTTTCATTTATTTCTTGAATTGGTATTTTTGAATGAGGAGGATTATCTGTACAGCACCATGTACATTGATGGTGCTATATAAATAAATAATAATAATAATAATAATAATAACAACTTCTTTTGGAAAAGAAAAAAATCTGTTGATGTAATGAAATCATAAAATTCCATTTTTGGAAAATACATTTACATAAGAGACTTTGTATCAAGAATGGGAAACTCTACTCAATAGGAGATACCCCCAAAATCAGCCAGAAGGACTTTTCATCAGTGGTGTTCTTCCACTCAAGGAAGTCAGATCCTGGATCCAAAGCATCATAATGATCTAAGAATGGCATGTCATTTTTAAGGAAATATGGAGATAACTTCAATCACAGCTTTTAAAGCACAGCTAAAAACCTTTCTCTTTCCTAAAGCCTTTAAAACTTGATGTTGTTTGGACTTTATACTATTAGCTTTACCCTACCCTGTGCCTGTTTACCCTTCCCTGTGCCTGTTTGCATTCTCTTCCCCTCCTTATTGTTTTACCATGATTTAATTAGAATGTAAGCCTAAGCGACAGGGTCTTGCTATTTACTGTTTTACTGTTTTACTCTGTACAGCACCATGTACATTGATGGTGCTATATAAATAAATAAATAAATAAATAAATAAATAATAACTTCAGACATATTCTTAAAATTGTCCATCTTGGTTTTCTGCAAAGATTTCTTTTTAAAATAAATAAATAAATAAATAAATAAATAAATAAATAAATATGCTTCAACCTACACCCCAAAATTACCATTTTCTTGGGATTATTTTTATTTTGTTCCTGGCCCATTCATATTTCAGAGATCATAAAAAGAACAAGCAGAGATTACATAGGAACATAAAAAGCACCATGATGGATCAGATCAAGGGTCCATCTAGTCCAGCACTCTGTTCACACAGTAGCCAACCAGCCATCGGCCAGAGATGAACAAGCAGGACAGGTGCACCAGAACCCTCCCACTTTTCCTACAAACATCTTTATCACATATAAACGTCACCACTATAACATGGAAGGCATATACCTATGAAAATATGGAAACTTAATTAGACAATTCTGTAACAGTTACAACTAATAATATAGGTCAAGCACGACGTTTTTACTGAAGATGAATTCATAGCACTGTTCCATCATTCTATGGTTGAGCCATACATGGTTTAATGGAGATTAAACAAATCAAATTGATTTCTTTGGCCCATTAAGCAAAATCAAGCATTTTTTTCCAGAGTTGTCCCATTAAGACTCTAGATCAGGCGAGCAAAACCTCCATCTCAAGGACACAATCTGTGCCTCTAAGGGTCCCCAAGTCATTCTCCAAAGTAGAATTCAGCTCTCAGGCTGAAAGTGATTCAACATCTCTGCTTTTGATTATGGATTGTGTGTTGGGATACTAAATTATGAATGGTGGGGGAACCTTCACTGCACCTACAAATCTAACATAACAGGCAGCATATTAAACTGCACCCTTCTGCCTGACATTCAAGTAGATTATATACAGCTAGGATACCATTTCAACCACTTCTGTTATGAACCACACAATCTCAGACCTGTAGCCTGGTGAGATATATAGTCCAGGACAAATGTGAATATCCTGTTGATCACTCATGCTTCATGCTAACATCTTACCTGTGGCATCTTGTACATAGATAGGACATTTGCCATGTTAAGACAGTAGTCAGAGTTAGGTCCCACAATGACTGCTACTGGAGTATTCTCAACATCACATTTGTAGTTCGGGATGAATCTCCCTCGTCTAGAGAGAAGTTCCAATGAGGCAAGATAGGTCCCACTTGCACTGAAATCGCCATTATAGATGTGGAAGCCCAGGCTGACATTGGGTAAGATTTGGGGGGTTTCATTGATCTCCTTTACAGCAAATACCAAGGCCATGATGTGCTGGTAAAGCTGTGTCATTAGCCTGCAATGAGAGCTACATGCTGTGTAACAGTGTCTCTTCTTCAGATCAGGATGTTTGCTCCAGTTCAGTTTAATATAATGCACACACACACATACCTCTCCCAGTTTAAAACTGGAGTTATGGCTATGTCATATTGGCTCAAGTTCCAAGAAACTGGAAATTAAGGCTAATGCCTTAGGAGATGTAAGCCGTGATTAGTAATGATGTTGTACAATGTTACAAATTCTGTTTGCTTACAACTTACTCTTCACACACACACATTTCAGTGAGACTGAATTCCCTGACAGTAAAGGAGAGGAGGACAAGGAGAACTAGGGGGGCTTTGGCCATTCAGAGTTATAGAAATTTTATAAATAAATAAATAAATTACTAGTAATAGCTGGATCCAGACCAAATTAGCTGAACTTACTTACTGGACTTGAGTTGAGGTGGCTAACTTGTCCCATTGATTTCAGTGGGACTGATGTTCAACTAATTGAGTTTGGATTGCCATAAGTCAAAGGTAGAAATATATTAGTTACTGATATGATTAAGAAACATCATCCTTACATATAGTCTTCAGGGATGTCCTCCACTGGATGTTTATCAAAGCTTATGGTATCTGCAAGTAAAAAGACCTGAGACATAACGCCAGCAATGATGAGGTCTCCTGACTGGTAATATTTATGAGCAATAGGAGTAGGTTCTTTAAGGGAACACTGAACACTCAGATTCTTGCCTAAAACCTGGGGCAACAGTGCTAACATGAATGGCAGAAATACTACCATCTTTCAAAAGAAATCTTCAACTTAAACCATTCATATCTTTTCACATAGCCATTCTAGTTTCCCCTGAGTTGCAAATCCTGACTTTCGTTCATCTAATTCAAAGCCAGAATCATGAGGTGTAAAGAGCAGACAGACAGAGGTCTGTGTATACATGGTGCGCCAGCTCTGAAAGATACAGGAAATTTAAAGAGCATCCTCTGGTCTTAGGTCACAGTTCTGCACATGGCCACTGGAAGCCCTTAGGGACAAGAGACAATGTAGAAGTAATTATGATTCACATGATAATTACAGGACTGATAATCCCCAGATCTCCTTGTAGATTCTCTACAAAACAGTGTGTGTGTGTGTGTGTGTATGTGTGTGTGTGTGTGTTTATCACATTTCAGTCATGTCATCTCCATAATCAAAGGGAGAGCAAGAATGTTTTAATGAGTCACAGTCAAAAGAAAGTAAGACAGGCATGAGAAGGAAATAACAGGCGATAAATCCTGATGAAAACTGACTCCCTAAAATAAAATTCATCACCAAAATACCCCATTGTAATTTGTGAAAGTATGTCCAAATGTGAACAGTGCTCTATCATGAAGTAGCATTATTGCCATGTTCATTAGTGTAGGGAAAATATGGCTGCTTCCATTATGTGTGTTCTCACAGCACCATCCAGCTCTTTTACCATAGGTGGTTGGGTTCTCCTGCAGCCTGATGTTTTTGTGAGCAACTCTTGCAAAACAATGTGATGATAAAATTGCTCACATCTGGTGTGACATTTGAGTCAGGTCACTCTGCGAAGGTATCCAGAGTAATTTCTGGTTATGTATTGATGGATGAGTTGCATTTGTTGAGCCCTGATTATATGAACAAGATGCGTGAACAATTCAAAGTGAGGGTTTTGACCTAAATAGTCTGAAATGGTTTGAGGCCAGGATACCTGAAGGATCACGGCCTTCCATATGAACCTGCACAGTATACACAATAATCATTGGATAGGGTGACCATATGAAAAGGAGGACAGCGGTCCTGCATCTTTAACAGTTGCATAGAAAAGGGAATATAAGCAGGTGTCATTTGTATATATGGAGAACCTGGTGAAATTCCCTCTTCATCACAACTGTTAAAGCTGCAGGAGCCCTGCCTAGCATGATCAGATACAAAAGAGGGCAGGGCACCTGCAGCTTTAACTGTTGTGATGAAGAGAAAATTTCACCAGGTTCTCCATATATACAAATGACACCCACTGAAATTTCCTTTTAAATACAACTGTTAAAGATACAGGAGCCCTGTCCTCCTTTTCATATGGTCAGCCTATCATTGGAGGCCCTGTTATATAAGTCCTAGCACTTAGACAGGTCAAGTCAGTTGGTACTCAAATCAGGGTCTATTTGATGGGTCAGTAGCTAGCAACCTCTTCCGAGGGAACACACTGGAGTATGCACCGGCTGTGCAACTGCAATCATTCTTAGATGAGACTGAGGCCTTAGCTGGACCCAAGGTTTATCCTGGGATCATCCCGGGGTCATCCCTGTTCATGTAAATGACACACAGGGGATCCTGGGAGCAGACAGGGATGACACCAGGACGATCCCGGGATAAACCTTAGGTCTAGCAAAGGCCTGAGTTTCTAGAGCTATTTCAGTTGGACTTCAAACTTGGGTTTGTTACTGAAACTGCCTTCCTCACCCTGAAGGATGGCTTTTGCAAGGAGAGTAAGAAGGGGAGTACAGCCTGGTTGATTCACCTGGAACTCTGAGTGCCTTTCAATTCCTTTGAGCAATGCATCCTTCTGGATTAGGGATGAGGGGTGGTTCTAGTGTTGTGATAAGGTGTTTGTATTGAGGTGGTTCTAGTTCTACCTCCTTGGCTGATTTTAAGTGGTGGACCACTACTCTACTCCCTCACAATTATGCTATGCCACCCTGCTGGCTTTATTTGGCCTCCCATGCTTTTTTAACATCTACCAGCCTGCGCCCCTTCCTAGAGTTAGAAGACCTAAAGACGGTAGTGCATGTGCTGATAACTTCAAGGCTCGACTTCTGCAATGTGCTCTACATAAGGCTACCTTTGTGCCTAGTCCAGAAACTTCAACTAGTTCAAAATATGGCAGCCAGGCTGGTCACCAGTACACCTAGGGGTGACCACATTATACCAGTTTTAAAATTTCTTCACTGGCTGCCAATTAGTTTCCAAGCAAAGTATAAAGTGTTGGTTATCACTTTTAAAGCCCTACATGGTTTGGGTCCAGGTTACCTGCAGGATCACCTTCTCCCATACAATCCGCCCTGCACACTCAGGTCCTCTGGGAAGAATCCACTTCAGCTAGCAAAAACTAGATTAAAAACTATTACCCAGAGGACCTTCTCTTCTGCTGCTCCCAGATTGTGGAATGGCCTGCTGGAGGAGACTTGTCAACTTAACAGTCTTTTAGCATTTAAGAAAGCTGTAAAGACTGATCTCTTCTGGCAGGCCTATCCAGTGGAATTTTAAGATGTTTTTAGAATGTTTTTAGGATGTTTTAACAATGTATATTATGTTTTAATTCAGTTTTATGTATTTTACTGTTTACTGTTGTTCCCTGCCTCAATCAAAATGGAGAGGTGGGTAAGAATTATTATTATTATTATTATTATTATTATTATGATGATGATGATGATGATGATGATGCAGATGATGCACCTAACTTCATCTCTCTTTTTAAAATCCAATCATGATGAGATAGTGATCTTGCTAAACCAGTGCCTCAGTCCAATAATGAATATTGGATAATAAACTTAAGCTCAATCCTGATAAAATGGAGGTCCTGTTGGTGGTTGGCTGGACTTCCTATGTTAGTGTTATTCACTTTGTGCTGTATGGGATTCTACTTTCCTTGAAGTAGAACTTGAAAACATGAGGTTCTCCTTAATCCATCTTTGGCATCTCTTTGCCAGATTGGAATACTATAACATTCTTCTATACATAACAGGAAGTGTTTGACCTCAATAGATTCAAAAATCACATGTCTTATAGTTATTACATTTCTAGGATTGGTTCTACCTCTTCCTATTATGGTTTTAGGAACAATGAACATTTTAACTGACATCATGAAACAAAAAGGTTTGTTTAAATCAAATATGTTGCCTACATATTTGTCAGGTTCTATCCTGCGATAAGCAAAAGAGCTATCCAGGCCCCTTAAAGTAAAGACAATAAAGTAAGAGAAAGGGGCAGATCGTATCACTATCCATGTACACATATACTACAGAGGTGGATAAGTATTATAAAAGCCTTTTAATACATTAATAAGTTTCACTAGTGCAGAAAAAAGTATATTTCTACTGTAGGACTGTGTAGTCTAACATTAAGAACACATTCAGAACACACTAATAAATACTAAGAACCCATTAAAAACACTCAAAGTCAAGGATTTTTTTTAAAAAAAAAACCCAGACCAAATGCATTTCGACCCTAAAGGAGGGTCTTCCTCAGAGGTCACATATACTATATAGACACTTAGAAATACTAAGAAGTTATTTACAAATTGCCAGTACTACTAGATGTTACTGTCCCTTGCTTTTTAAAGTAGGTATTGGGCTAGTACATTTCAGGCAGTATCCCAGGTTTGGAATACAGCTTCCTGTCCCAACTGCCAAGGTGGTGTTCTATCTGCAAGGAGCCTCTTTATTATGTTCTGTAGCGAAAGCTGGCCCCAAGTTCGCTGGTATTTTCACATGTATTTCTTTTGTTATAACAAAATATTTTTTTTTAAAAAAAAAAACTTGACTTTGAGTGTTTTTAATGAGTAGCTTCTTTATTCCATGTGATTGTGTAAACTTGGTCATTGCATGGTAGCTTCAGGTGCATCATGGCTTCAATTACATAGACTCCATGTGTCAATTCAGTGAACAGACAAACCTGGGACCACTGCTCTGCCATGAGGACCCAGCCAGCTCCAAGCTAATGGTGTGGTCCTCAACAGCTGTAGTTTCCTTGCATTTTGGACACTCCTTAATATAGAGTTGCCATATGAAAAGGAGGACAGGGCTCCTGTATCTTTAATGGTTGAATAGAAAAGGGATTTTCAGCAGGTATTATTTGTATGCATGCAGCACCTGGTGGAATTCCCTCTTCATCACAACAGTAAAAGCTGCAGGAGCCCTGCCCTTTTGATCATATAGGAAGGAATAAGCCAATAATTTCTCTCCAGCTAATTTTTCAAAGATAACACAAAACTTTCCATTTTTGCTTACAGTGTGACACACAGGTATCTTTTGCTGAATAAGGGTAATTATTCTGAGATTATTCAATGCTTTCCCTTTAATAGCTGCACTTTACTGTTTAAGGTGGGCCTCAGCAAAATGATATAGCATTTGGGGGGAAAGATACCACACAGTAATCCAGCACTGGATGCTAAGATGGAGAAGATCTCCACAGCTACCATGTATTTTCCTTTTGTACTCAGGTAAGTTGGAACAAAGGACAGCCAGACACTGCAGAAGACCAACATGCTGAAGGTGATGAACTTGGCTTCATTAAAACTGTCAGGTAACTTCCTGGCTAGAAAAGCCACATTGAAACTGAGAATAGCCAGGAAACCCATAAAGCCCAAGACAGAGAAAAACATTATAGGAGAACCTTCATTGCATTGTAGCACAATTTCTTCAGCCATTGAGTGCATGTCGAAATCTGGAAATGGAGGAGAACTTGCCAACCACACAGTACAAATAGCAGCTTGGATAAGGGAGCAGGGGGAAACTATGAAGGCTACGAGACTTCTCCCTATCCATTTCCTCATTATGGACCCTGGTTTGGTGGCCATGAAAGCAAGAACCACAGTGATTGTCTTGGCCAACACACAGGAAACTGCCACTGAAAAGATGATGCCAAAAGCAGTTTGTTGAAACAGGCATGTCACCTTGTCAGGTCGACCAATGAATAGGAAAACACAAAGGAAGGAGAGCAGTAAGGATACAAGGAGTGCATAAGTGAGATTCTGGTTGTTGGCTTTGACAATTGGAGTGTCGTGGTGCTTAATGAAGATCCCAAGCACTAAAAATGTCATGAAAGAAAATGACAGAGAAGATATTGCCAAACTGATTCCTAAGGGTTGTTCATATGATAAGAAGTGTATATCTTTTGGCATGCATAAATCCTGGTAATGGTTTGGGTAATAACCTTCTGGACATTGGCAGCAGTCGTCCATGTCTGGAAAAGAAAACATTTATGTATATATGCATGCATGCATTTGTTACTTTACTTATAAACTTCCTAATAACTGAAGTTCTCTAGGTGGTGTAGAATAAATTAAAAATAAATACAATCGTTAAAATAAAGAATAAAAACAGTGCAGAATAAAATCAAGATAAAAATGGCAACAAATAATAAAAATAATTACACCATATGAAAACAAATTAAAGCCAGCAGCAGAATATAACATAAAAAACACTAGAAAAAGGTTTGTTTAAATGCCTGGAAGAATGAAAAAAAGTAATCACCTGATGCCCGAAAAGACATGGGGTTTTAGTAGGGCTGTGCATGGACCCTCTCAATCTGCTTTGGAGCCTCATTTGGACCTTCTGAATTGGGCCCAATCTTCCTTGGACCAATCCAGACCCCACTGACCAACCTCGGACCCAGATCTGAAGCAAGATTCAGAGGTCTGAATTGTGATTCAGATCACACATTTTCCGTATAGCCATGCATTGGGAGAAATAAATGACTATAACTTTTTCCCCCCAAGATATAAACATGGACCTTGTTGATGTAACAGATGGAGTCATGATTGTGATGTGTGTAAATTTTTAGAAAGATCTGTGCAGCAGTTTGGTCGCAATAACTTTTTTAAAATGTGATTTTTCAAACAAAGAGCAATTTCAGAAGGTGTCTTATCTAATCAACAATCAGCACACACTGTTCCTTGTGTGTTTTGAAGTTCTAATCTCCCCTACGTGAGTCTTTTGAAGTTAATTCATGAGTTTCCCATTAAGATAAGAAACAATTGTGTACTGACTGCAATACACACTACTAGGCTGGGAGCAATATGGGGAGAGTAATATTGAGGGGGAAATATTTTTAAAATTCCTAAAAAGCAGGGGATGAACCAATGTGCTTCACACTTGGCAAGCCTAAAGCCCTACATAGGTGCTATCATGTTGCCAAACTAAGTGACTTTAACTTTAAAAATTACAGTGTAACTATTTTTTTTTTAAAAAAAATCAAACTTTAAAAAAAATCCTAAAAATCAGGGGTAGAAGCAATGTGCTTCAAACTTGACATGCCTAAAGCCCTATTTAGAATCTATCACGGAGCTAAGTGTCCTCTCTTTATCTTTAAAAAAAGAGATGAATGTATTTTTGTAAATGGGGACAGTAATATTGAGGTGGAAATCTTTAAAAAAATCCTAAAAATCAGGGGATAAACCAATGTGCTTCACACTTGGCATGCCTAAAGCCCTACTTAGTACCTATCATGTTGCCAAATTATATGTCTTTACCTTTAAAAATGAAAGTGTAATTTAAAAAACTAATTTTAAAACCTCAAACATTTTTAAAAAACCTCCTACAAAAGTCATAAGTCAGTCTTTGGCATGCCTAAAGACTGACTTATGACCTATCAAGGTTCTGAGTTTATTTTCTTTATCTTATTATTATTATTATTTATTTATATAGCACCATCAATGTACATGATGATTGTGTATTTTGAAAAACTTATTTTAAAACCTCAAACATTAACAAAATTCCTAAAAATCAGGGAATGAACCGATATGCTTCAATCTTGGCAGAGATGAAGCCCTACTTATGCCCTATCATGGTGCCAGTTTTCATTTCTCTACGTGCTTGGGAAAGGGTCCAAATCTCCAAATTGGTCTGAAACAATTTGGACAATCCGATTCGCTTCAGAGTGATTCAGACCTCCCCCGATTTGCTTTGGATCTGTTTTAGGGAGGTCTGAATCACCCTGATTCAGTTCAGATTCAGGATATAGGCCTTAGCTGGACCTAAGGTTTATCCCAGGATTGTCCTGGGGTCAAACCTGTTCATCTAAGTGCCACCCAGGGCATCCAGCGCTCAGGCAGGGATGAACCCAGGATGATCCTGGGATAAACCTTAGGTCTAGCTATGGCCTCAGATCTGAAGCATTGCACAGCCCTAGTTTTTAGATCTGTCTATCTACACAGAAGGCCTATTGCAGTAATCAAGCATTATTAGAAAGCCCCAAATGAGATCACACTCTGCTTTCATGAAGTTATTGTTTCCTGTATTTTGCTTGAATGTGCAGCTGAAATCATTCTCCAGTTGCTTATTTCTGGGGAATGTGCCCCAGAAATAAACAAACAGCATACACAAACAGCAATTATTTCAGATATTGTCCAGTTATCAGCAGCTCCCTTGAATTATGAGCATTTCATTAACCTTCAGGGAAGTGAGTATTGATACATCCAGATTTGTATCTGTTGGATCAAAACATTGAAAAATAAATATGAACTAGAAAAATTGTCCATGTTCTTGACATATCATACCAATCTTGTTTGAAATTTTCCCAGGTGGGCATGGAAGGCAATTGTAGCAGCAAAATGGCTTCCCTTCTTTTTTTGTCTTTCTATAACCAGAATGGCAATTGTCATTACACAGAGAAAGAGGTTGTACCTGTGTGAAAATGAAAGGTAGTATATTTTAAGAATGAAAGAACATTGCTTCCACTTTACATTTTACTCATTGATCTACAGTGGGGCTGCACGAATACTTTGGCTCCTAGAACACCATGTGATGTTGAGTGGCAGGTCAAGGGTCATATACATATGCTTACTCACATGTGTGCACACACGGCAATATTGATGCTGGCCTGACAAAAAAATAACACTGCACTTAACAATGGTGTACAATATGCTACTGAAATAGCATAACAGTATTATCTGTGGAAAGCATTTTGCATCCAATAAGCTTTTGGAAGCTTTGGTCTTACTTCCCATCCAGATGTTACATTTAGAGGTATGCACAACCAACCACAAGATTCAGTTTGGATGCTGATTCAGTTCTCTGGAAAACAGTCTGATTAAATTTGGACTACAACAGAACCTGCCTGGTTTGTTTTGAGTTCAAGACTAAATCTTGCTTTGGGAAATCCCCATTTACTATTCTGTGTACACTGATACCACACAACTGCATTTTGTGTCCACTTTCCCCTAGCATGCACATTTCCCCCCAAGATGTGCTTTATCAGAAATGCAGATCTGGGAATACAACCTGTTCTGGACTTACTGAAAAGTTTGAGAGGTGCAAATTGGGTAAATCAAATACAGTATTTTTTTTATTTAGGCCTTAGCTAGACCTAAGGATTACCCCAGGAAAATCCTTGCCTGCTCCCAGAATGTCATTTGAATGCACAAGGATGATCACAGGATATAGGCCTGGTCTAGCCATGGCCAGAGTGGCTTTATCACCCATCCCTAGTTTTCTGCCATTTTCATCCACTTGAAGCAACTTGCCAAAGATGGATGGCTTTATTTTGTTTATTCTTCATCCATTCACAAGAATTTTATATAACTGACAGAAAACACAGTTTCTTCGATGTCTAAATGGTGAACTACTTATTCAAATATAACGAAATGATTTGATACGCACCAAAATGCAGACAAGCCCTACCTCATTAAACAAGCTGGGCCATATCATGGCATCCACAGAAATGGTAAATTGTTTGTCTAGTGGAGCAAAGGGGTCTATCTTTCCAACTTTGACTCTAAGGAAGGACTGGTTTGGGAATGTGACCCAGTTGATAATATCAAATCCAGATACTAATTCTCCCTTTTGGTCAAAGGAAACTTTTTCTCCAGCAGAGTTATTGAATGAGACACTTCTTAGATAGTGGTGGAGCTACACTGAGACAACGGAAATTGTAATTAATAAGGATATTCAGGATGATGCAAGGGCCAATGTGGGGAAAATGTGCCCCTTTGAATTGTGAACAATGTTTTCTGCTTCTCTCATAGGGCTACTTCCATTCCTTTTTCACATTACCCCAAAATAGTGACGAAAGTAAGGATGTTTTTCAGCACTGCCAAAAGTGTTGTTGAAAGCCATTCCATTTCACCTTTTAATACTATAATTGTTAAAATGAAGTAAAAATACACTACTAGTCAATGAATTTTGGCAAATAGCCTTCCCAAAGGTAAAACTGTAAATATCAAATAAATACATAATAAATCAAGGAGAAAAAAACCCATCATTCAACAAAATCACAGCTGACATAATTAAAAATATATTTTTTAAAAAACCCATATGTCACACTCTACAATGTTAACAGAAAATCAATTAAACATGGAAGATCCATTTTCTGGTAGGGATCACTTATAGGAAACATCTATCATGTAAACAAGGTGCGCCAATTCATATTCTAATTGACAATGATCCCATTTAGAAGGCATCTTAAACAATAGCTTTAACCACAGTGGTTAAGCCAGAAAGCCAGGCTGTGTTCAGAAGACACCTTAAACCATGGGTTTAACCATGGTGAATAAATCAAAAAACCTTATTCACCATGGTTAAAGCCATGGTTTAAAGTTCTTCTGAACATAGCCTGGCTTTCTGGCATAACCACCGTGGTTAAAACCATGGTTTAAGGTGTCTTCTGAACACAGCCTGGCTTTCTGGTATAACCACCATGGTTAAAGCCATGGTTTAGGTGTCTTCTGAACACAACCTGGCTTTCTGGTGTAACCACCATGGTTAAAGCCATGGTTTAAGGTATCTCCTGAACAGGCCCAATGACATAGGGATGGGTAGAGATCTGGATGGAGTCCACCAGTATACCTCCCTACCAAATGAATTTATTGAATATTATTGTGCCAAAAGTTCCTCTCACATTGTTTTCTGACCATTCTCATTCAATCTGATTTTAAAAAAAGGAAAGAAAAAGAAAGAAATTGCTTTTGACAAGAAATACAACAGTGAAGAGAAAATTTCAGATATATCCTCATTGTTGCGTTTGATTCTTGTTCTTACATCAGAGGTGGCCCAGGAGTGTGTGCAGGCACCCTGACTTTCATGGTACAATCATCTCTCCAGCAGCCTGTAGGGGCTCCCACATTACTATTAATGCCCAAGAGAAGACATCATGAGGTAATTCTTTGTATATGGATTTTTCAGTGTTCGGAAACTCCAGCTGGTTCAAAGAGCTGCAGCCGGATTGTTGACCAGGGCTGGTTACAGGGAGCATACAACTCCCCTGTTAAAACAGCTCCACTGGCTTCCAGTCTGTTTCCGGGCACAATTCAAAGTGCTGGTTATGACCTATAAAGCCCTATATGGCTCGGGTCCAGGTTATCTGAAAGACCGTATTCTCTCTTATGAGCCTGCCTGTGCTTTGAGATATTCAAGAGAAGCCCTTCTTTCAGTTCCACCATCTTCACAGGCGTGCTTGGTGGGAACATGGGAGAGGACCTTCTTGGTGGCTGTTCCAGTGCTTTGGAACTCTCTTCCTGGGGAAGTTAGGCTGGCTCCTTCCTTAATGGGCTTTCAGAAGCAGGCAAAAACTTGTTTGTTCCAGCAGGCCTTTGGAGAATAATCTTGTCCTCCATCTATGTTAAGGACTTGTGAAGTTTATGTTTTAATATTGTAAAATTTTTGGTACATTTATTTTCCTAGGTTTGTATATGTTTTAAAATTTGTAAAGCCACCTTGAGGCCCAGTATTGGGCAAAATGCAGGATTATTATTATTATTATTATTATTATTATTATTATTATTATTATTATTATTATTAGATCAGGAAGTGTAAGGAGACTGGGAGGCTGCAGAGTAATGGAGAGATGTGTAAGAGAAAGAAAACCACACACAACACGCTTGGCCACCTTGCAGTGATAATGCAAGATCAAAAACACCACAAAAATAAATGATAAAACACCCTAACAATGAAGCAGAATTCAGAATGTCTGTCATGGAGAAATCCAGTCTTTTTAGGCTCACCTGATTTCACCTTGCATTTGTGAGACGAGCCATTGGGCATTTCCCTGAAATCCAGTTCATCTTCTCATACCTTCCCCCCCCCACTTTTTTCCCCTTCAAAAAAGCATTTATATCTAGGTAATATACTAATATGCATAAATTGCACCCATCCGTTTGAACAAATCTCAAGTGCAATTCATGAAATTAAACATATTATGACTGGGGGGGGGGGGATCAAACCAACAAGGACATTACAAAGAAATGATGATCTAAATGCCCTATGCGCTCATATGTTTTGATGAATATAATACTATAAAAGTAGTTATAATCAGCTGTCCACATCAGGCATACCCCAAATAATCAAGTCCACTACAGTACCTATGCAAGTTGGAGCAGCAGAAACTGGCTGAGAAGGCACCCTATGACAGACCTAGGCCTTAGCTAGACCTAAGGTTTATCCCGGGATCGTCCCGGGGTCATCCCTACCTGCTCCCAGGATCCCCTGTGTGTCATTTACATGAATAGGGATGACCTCGGGATGATCCAGGGATAAACCTTAGGTCTAGCTAAGTCCGTAGTAGATAGATGCTGAAACTCTAACTTGACACAGAGAGTTTCCCACACAATCTAGGCCTTACTGGGGCACACAGAGATATGTTAAGTCCCCTGCATTAGTGTCCTTAGGAGATTACCTGCCACAGTTCTTGATTCAGAAGCTTCTGATTTTGACCATCTGCCATTTTTGTGTATTTGAATTTTGATGATTGCATGGATTGCAGAGCATGTGCCACAGCATAGACAGCATTGTAGATGCTGTAACTATGAACAGTCATGCTCATTTCAAAAACAGACCCTGGAAGGTTCTCCAACGTCTCGTCTCCAGTGCAGGTTTTCTCAAATGTTCTATCTAAATTGAGAGTGCTAGGAAAAGAACATTCAAATGCACTTTGCCAGACATCCCTGATAAACCCATCTTCATTTTCTGAGGTGGGGTTTCTTGTCTGAAGAAATTTCTGGAATCCAAACACATCCTTTGAGTGAATTGAAACGGATAAAGCACCATGGATGAACTTTATGTCCCAACTTCTTTGAAAGGGAAGTGATGTGAAATCCATCTGGGCTGTCAAAATCCAGACTTTACCTTTGGTTTTCGTTGGAATGTAGAGAAATTCTGGAATCTGGGAAAATATTCTCAAAAATATCATGGTCTGAATTTCACCGTGGAAGAGTATAACACTGGCCGTGCTTCTCAAGATAACCATATGTGTTTCAAGCCACGTGTCTACAGTATCTTCAATGGTACTGGAAAATGTTGTTCTTGGTAAGGCTTCTTTGAAGTCAAAGCAGATACCACTGTCATAAAATATTGGAAGCAGATTCTGTACAAACTCCTCTCCATTATCATCATCTACAAACATCACCCCAATCCATTTCCATCCAAAAAACAGAAGCAACTGAAGAATTCCACTATATTGCAAGGTCCCACTTGGAAACATCTGGTGATAGAAATGTCCTTGGGTTCTGCTGTTAATGACTGGAGAACAACCATATATGATCTAAGAAAAAGAGCATGAGGAGGTAGGGAGAGAAATTACAAATAAATAAATCAATAAAAACAGGTGTCTTCAAGTCAACTTTCACTTTTGTTGACCCTATGAATTAGCAACCTTCATTCACATCTGTTGTAAACCACCCTATTCAGATCTTGTAACTTCATGTCTGTATCTTCCTTTATGGAGTCAACCCATCTCTTGTATGGTCTTCCTCTTTTCCTTCTCTCTTCTGTTTTGCCCAGCATTATTATACTTTCTAATGAGTCATTTCTTCTCATTATATGTCCAAATAATGATAGCCTCAATTTCAACATTTTCACTTCTAGTGAATGTTCTGCTTTAAATTGTTCTAGAACCCATTTATTTGTCTTATTTGCAGTCCATGGTATCCACAACAACACCCTTTAAGTTTATGAAATAGTATTGCTATTCTTTGAATATAATGTAGATGTTCTGCTGAAATACATTTAGTCTTGTGGAGAAAGACCTCCTCTACAAACATTTGCTTATAACTGAAGTCACAACACTTCCTATTTCCAGAACCATCCCAACTCCCAAAGATCACCTTTACCAACAAGAGTAGGGCATATGGCTTGTTAAACTCCCATGTCCCACATGCACAACCTACCTGTGGAATCTTATACATGCACAGAATGCTTGCCATGAAGAGAGAAATATCAGAGTTAGGTCCTCCAATGGCAGCTATTAGATTATTTTCGACATCACACTTGTAATTAGCAACAAACTTTCCTTGTGTGGAGAGAAGTTTTATTGAGGCAAGATAGGTCCAGCTTGCAAGAAAATAACTATTATAGATGCGGAAGCCTAGGGTGATATTGGGTAAGATCTGGGGATGTTTGTTGATCTCTTCCATAGCAAATACCAAGGCCAGGATGTGCTGGTAGTTCTGAATCAATACCCTGCATTGAGAGTTATGTGCAGCATTACATTATATCTGCTTCTATATATAAGATTTGATATATTTCAGTTCAATATAAAATCATACAAGGGACCCTGAAGGCCAACTAATCCAACACTATATTCAGTGCAGGGACCCCAAGACTAGTGTATCCTCAAGAGAGAGATGCATGATGATGGGGACAGCCAGTGTGGTGTAGTGGCTAGAGTGTTAGATTGGGGGTCAGGATATCTGGGTTCTAGTCCCCACTAGGCTATGGAACCTCACTGGGTGACTTTGGGTGAGTCGCAGAGAGTTGTTGTGAGGATAAAAATAGAGAGGAGGAGGACTATGTATGCCCCATTGGGTTCCATGGGGGGGGGAAGGAGGGATATAGATGCAATAAATAAAAATAAATTAATGAATAAATAAAATAATAATCTTTGCTTGAAGGAACCCAGTAGAAAAAGTGTTCAGCACCACTATGTAATTGGTGCCATTGCTGAACATCTCTTACAGTGAAGTTTCCCTCCTATATGCTATCCCATCAGTGACCTCCTATAACTTAAGCCCTTCAGATCCAGTCCTGCCCATTTTGCTGCCTTCTGAATCTCTACCATATTGTCTACATATCTCTTAAAGGCCTGGTTCAGACAACACTCTGGGCTTTGTGGTTAGCTTAACCATGTTCAGCTGTGGTTAATGCTAAACACATGCGGAATGCTTTCAGACAACACTTTTAACCCTTTTGTGGTTTAGTTTTTCTTAGTGAGCCTAACCACTAAGGCTATGTGGTTAACAGGGCAGATGGTTAGGGGAAAGGTGTGTCAGATGACACTGTAAACCATGGTTAAGCATTCCAGTAACCATTTTGTGCTTAGGCAGCATGGTTTAGCACGTTGTCTGAACAGGGTCGCTGTGTGCTACTTGCAACTAGACACAGAATGACTAGTTTCTTATGTTTATTACATGTTTAATATATGGATTAAACACAAACATGAATATTAAACATTTATACATATTAAACATGTCTGTTATACTGTATACCTAATGCATGGCTTGTATGGCCCCAGTCCAAAGAAGTTTTACAAAAATGGCCAAGCCAAAGGCATTAATGCAAAGGATAGTAGTGGTGGTAGTGCTACTGCTACACCTAATAAGAACATAAGAAGAACCATGCTGTATCATAGAATCATAGAACAGTAGAGCTGGAAGGGGCCTATAAGGCCATCGAGTCCAACCCCCTGCTAAGACTGAGGGTCCATCTAGTCCAGCACACTGTTCACACAGTGGCCAAGCATCTGTTGACAAGGAACCCACAAGCAAGACATGAGTGTAACAGCACCCTCCAGCCCATGTTCCCCAGCAAGTGGTGCACACAGGCTTACTGCCTCTGATACTGGAGGTAACACATAGCCATAGGACTGGCCATTGATAGCCTTCTCCTCCAGGGATTTATCCAACTCACTTTTTAAAGCCATCCAAGTTGGTGGCCATCACTACATCTTGTGGTATTGAATCCCATAGTTTAACTATGTGCTGTGTTAAGAAGTCCTTCCTTATATCTTTCCTAAATCTCCCATCAATCAGTTTCATGGGATGACCCCAGGGGGATCTACACTACTGCTTTAAAGCACTTTAAAGCGCTTTATAACAGTTTTGACAACTGTATATACAGTTTTCAAAACGTTTTCAAAGTGCTTTAAAGCGCTTTAAAAGCAATAGTGTAGATCCCACCCCCCACCCCCCAGGTTAGGCTCTAGTATTATTGACAAAGGGAGGGCAAACTGCCTTTCTGATCCTGCCGATAGTGCTACTGCTATTGCTACTATCACTAGTGGCTTAAGAAGAGATCCTTGCCATCCTGAAACAAAAGAGAAGTAACAGTTACAGTCATTTAATATTTATCTGAATTTAAAATCAAGTGGGTGATTTTACAAGGAAATATTATCTGGGGAGAGAAAGAGAGATGCATGATGCATATAGGAAATCAAATTCTTACACTAGCTCATCAAAGAGTGCATCAGAGGGACGTTCTTTGAAGGTTATAAGTCTGGAAAATGTGTAGATCTGAGAAATTACACCGCCAATGATGAGATCTCCTGGCTGATAATACTTGTGAACAATATGAAGGCGGTCACTAGCAACACATTCATCAATTGGAGCATTGTATGATACCAGTGGCAGCAACATAAATGGCGACACCATAAGCAGCAGCATGTTGAATAGAAATCTTCCTTCCAGACACCAATTGACCAGTTCCCACACCATCCTGTGAATATTTTAGAACAGTGCAATATGACTTTGGAGAGCCCTCGCTTGGTTGGTTTGAAGCTCAGTCTGCACAGCATAAAGTCCCCAGTGATCACACTGAAGGAAGGAACCCTGTTTACTTCTAGCTTTAACTTTAAATGTCATTGTGGATATTAGTAACATTCTTGGCTCATTGTTTTGCTAAATACCAATGGATCTCCTAGGAGCTTGGGGGATGGGTGAGGTAGAAATAACCAACTTAAATTAGATAAGTATAGAGTAGATAATCATCTACCCAAGAATTATATGCAAACTGCAGCATATCAGAAGAAAATATGTTTAGTACAACTCTGGAGAAGTCTTTATTGGTCCTCTAAACTTAAAATGAACAACAAACCATCCATCAAACAAAAACCTAACAGGAACAAAAAAAGGAGTCATTAAGATAGGAAAATGTAATACAAAAACTGTTGAGTCAGGCAAAAGTTTCAATTTAAGCCATATACTTTAAATAAACGGACATAGGAGTTCCCCTTTAGTTAAAGTGACTCTCTCTCTCTCTCTCTCTCTCTCTCTCTCTCTCTCTCTCTCTCACACACACACACACACACACACACACAGAGTTCTATCATTATAAACCTCAACTTTCTAATAATAAAAATGACAAGTTTTGAACTAAAGAATTTGAAACTTGGATTCAACAGTCTACTTCATGGAGTAGTCAAAATGCCAAAAGCCAAAAGCCTATATATACTAGTTGCTGATGTACATTGGTGGGAGTTTGCTGTTGCACACGTGTCTTACCTGTGGGTTCCTGGTTGACAGCTGGTTTGCCTCTGTGTGAACATTATTTTTATTTATTTATTTATTTATTTATTACATTTTTATACCATCCAATAGCCGAAGCTCTCTGGGTGGTTCACATAATGAACATAATGCTAGACTAGAGTCTCATCTACACCAAGCAGGATATTCCACTATGAAAGCGGTATATAAAAGGCAGGAGCCACATACTGCTTTATAGTGGTAGCAAAATGCACTGACAACTGTTGGGGCGCAGGACAACAAGCAAGATATTAAACTGTGAAAGTGTTATGAAAATGATATACGGTATATGTGTCAATGGGTCCCAACAGTTGTCAGTGCACTTCAGTACTGCCATGAAGCACTCGTGTGGCTCCTGCCTTTTATATACCGCTTTCATAGTGGAATATCCTGCTTGGTGTAGATGAGCCCTAGATCTGATCCAGCACAGCTATTCTCATGTTCTTATGATCCAAAGTGTTGCCACAGATACAGCAATGTTAAAAGTTCCAGAATTGATAAGTTTCTCCTATTTTAATTCAAGCTGCTATTCAGCATATCATATATTTGCGAGAGGAAGCAAAAGCATAGAATAAAGACACGGACACAAGAGCTTGGGTTAAACTAGGGCCTTTTTATTAATAATTAGAAAGATTCATCCCTCCCTGGATCTGCATGTGAAAGTGCGAGAATTAAGTCCTTATTTCAGGCTGCTTGCCTGGCTTATGGACGAGCCACCCTCCAAAGCAAGGAGTCAGGAAATCCGGCTCCTTCCTTATGTGACACTTTGTAAGTGTGGGGAGACCACCCTATGACACCCCCGCCCACTGCCATAAGGGACAGCGAGTAGGTGAAGACAGGATGGTCTCCAAAGGCATATCATATCCCGGCACTGGAGCCGCATAGCCCCAAGGAGCAGGCCGTCCGGATATGGCAATCACCATAAAGGTGCCAGAGTGCTCACCGTCCCTATCTAATATAGCCAATTCCCGCACATATCCCTGCCAATGAAGGGCACCAAGACTCGACTTAGGTGCCCTTCCCCCACCAACCCGGGATGAAGTCCCGCAAAGCCACATGCAGATCTTGCAGGAAAATATCACTCCCTGCATCAGAGAGATAAACTTCGTCTGCCCTATAAAGCTCTTGCCTGGAAGGCAAATAACAGGACCTGTAGGGTCCATCTAATCTCCCTGTTTACACTTAACAGCCCTATTTAAATCTTGGCTCCCCATCCCTCGCACCAATGGCATCGAGGCAGCATATTTGACCATACGATCCACATATCTGGCCAACATCTCCATGTATAATCTACGTCTAGTCCTACTTGCAATATCAGGGCCTTCTCATTCAGAAGCCCAAGGTCATTGCCCCTCTGGTGGATCACCAACTTGCGGCGGGCTAAACATTCTCTGCATAAATGGTATGGAAGGGACCTCTGCCTCTCAAGGCTCACCGACCAACCCTTCCCTAGACGCTTGGATTTTCGTCCCATCGGCCAGCGCTATAGACTTTTCAGAGGAGTCCCTGAAGTTCTGGAAAAAAGTCACGTCTATTAGAAATCACGGTGGTTCAAGCCGAATCTATGAGCCAATTCTTGCTCCCGCCTTCCGCTTGCCTGCAGAGCTGACTTCTCACTTCTGCCGTGACTAGCTGCGCTGATTTACTCTTCCCTCGGGGTTTTTCTTCATTGGGCTCTGATTGTAATCTGACTCTACAATCCTTTTGAATATGCCCCAACTTTTGGCACCTGAAGAAACTTTTTAGGCTTGGACTTTTTCGAAGTTGAAAATGCTGACTCATCTTCCTCCTTCTTCACCAAAGCCTTAACCCCTTCATACCCAGACCCTTTTGGAAATATGTCTGGTTTGTCACCTGAACTGCTTTGGGCTTGCTTTCGTAATTTTTTCTTTTGTTGCTCTTCTATCAATCTTCCAGAGATTGTACTTAATGACATGTCCTGGACTCACAGTGCTTCTAACGTTGTCACCAGCACGTCCCAAGACGGTGGTAAACTGGACAAAACCATGTACACTTTCATCTCATCTGTTAAGGGTAAGCCCGCTGCACTTAAACTTTCAAAGCAGTCTCTTAATTCCTGCAAATGAGCTTTTATATCTTCTCCCTCTTTCATAAGTGTACGGTAAAGCTTTCTTGTTAAGCTTATTCTAGCACCTGCAGTCTCTCTGACATATACAAGTCTGAGTTTAGTCCAGATAACGTCAACAGTGTCTTCTCTGCTTATATAAGACAGTTGATCGTTCCTCATAGACAAAACAATTTGAGCTTTTGCCCTCTCAGCGCGACGTCCCCACTCGCGTAACTCGGCTGCATTCAAATCTTCTGCTGGGGCATTTATTACAACTTCCCACAGTCCAAGATTTCTTAGGCTCATTTCTATCTTAAATGACCATGACATATAATTTTCGTCTGTAAGTAACTCAATAGGGACAGTGTTCCCAACATTTACTGCCATAATTTCAATTTAACAGGTTGTTTTCTGGTTTACAACCTCTTCAGTGGTTTAATTTCTCTCAGGGCCTGACCGTCTATCCAGATTCAGATTCCTCAGTGCCCTCTTAAATTCAAACCACTCCTGCCAGTCCTTTTCTGTGTGATTTTCCAGACACTGCTATCCGAAATAGCTTCTGTTGTCTGTTCCCAACGACTTTTACAAAGACGCTCAGGGATTTAATCAACCAAGGTTCTTTAGTCCTACTGCACTTGCTGAGAAAAACTTGTGCGTTATGGCTCAGCTTGTTGTACTGGGCCCATAACCTGTTGAGTTATGGCTTTAATAGCTGGTTAGTTATGGCACAGACTGGGATTCTGGCACATAACCTTTTGTGTTAAGTCTCTGTCTGGGCCTTCCAGAGACTAGAAGAGGTTGCAGTGGTTCTCAGCCAAGTCAGCAAAGACGTGAATTAAGACAGAGATTCATGTAGGTTAAAACAAACCTTTTACTGGCAAATAAATATATAATTTAGTTATGGCAGTACAGATACAAATACTTACAAACGGTCAGTCAATACAGCTCACATCAAGTTGGGTAAGGGACATGGAAGTAAGAATGAACATGAAAACACATTTAGTTTTATAGACAACCTGTACAATGATGCAACTCCTTGCAACCCTTAATTGAAGACAATCAGTTAGACAATTATTCAATTATGACACTCAATGTCCAGGTGTAGAGTTGACCTTTAAGTTTCTGCTGAGTCTTCTGTTCTTCCAGATCCTCAGCAATTAACAAAGCAATGGAAAACATAACCAAGATCCATTCCAGGATCCAACAGGGGAACCCTCACCACCAATTTTAAGGTAGGGTGACCATATGAAAAAGAGGACAGGGCTCCTGTACCTTTAACAGTTGCATAGAAAAGGGAATTACAGAAGGTGTCATTTGTATGCATGTTGCACCTGGTGAAATTACTTCTTCATCACAACAGTTAAAGCTGCATTTTGAGGAGGCCAGAATTGAATTGAACACTAGGGACCACCTAATAAGAAGAAAAAGTAAAGAATCCAAAGTTATCAATCCACAAGCCAATTGAGCCTACTAAGGCAGGATCTACAATACTGCTTTATAGCAGTATTGAAGTGTACTGACAACTGTTGGGGCCCATAACACACCTACACCAAACAGGATATAGCTAGGGTGACCATATGAAAAGGAGGACAGGGCTCCTGTATCTTTAACAGTTGTATTGAAAAGGACATTTCAGCAGGTGTCATTTATATATATGGGGAACCTGGTGAAATTTCCTCTTCATCACAACAGTTAAAGCTGCAGGTGCCCTGCCCTCTTTTAAATCTGGTCACTCTAGTATAGCTCCTGCACCTTTAAATGTTGTAATGAAGAGGGATTTTCACCAGGTTCTCCATGTATACAAATGACACCTTCTGAAATTCCGTTTTCTATGCAACTGTTAAAGATACAGGAGCCCTGTCCTCCTTTTCATATGGTCACCCTAATATAGCACTATGAAAGTGGTATATGGAATATGTCATGGACCCCAACAGTTGTCAGTTCACTTCAATACCACTATAAAGCAGTAGTAGTGTAGATCCTGCCTACATATACCATTTTCATACAGCTTTCATAGTGCTATATTCTGCTTGGTGTAGATCTGCTCTAAGATACATTCAATGCATCCAAGTTTATTGCTTGATCCATTTGCCTCATTGTTCCTTGATCTAACTTTTTCAATGGACATGTAAGTTATTTCAGTGGTACCAACTTTTGCTTGTATACCAGCTGAGTCCATATGTGGTGTTATTTATCCATGCTGTGATAATCTCTAAGTTGACATAAAATGTGAGACTGCTATTGAACTATGACTGTTTCCTTCCCTGCCAGTACGTCTTGGGTGGGAGTAGGTATTTGCAGGCAGTATTGGGTTCTTATACTATGCATGCTTTTTATTGAAATTTTACCCTGTTTACCCCATGTAATCCTACCCTTAACCTAAATAAGAAGGTCTTAAACTTCACATTGAGAGCTGTGAGTGTCTGTGCCTGGGGATCCGTGCTAAATCCAGTGAAAACCAGCAGAGCGCTGGGGTGCACTCTCCTTTACATGGTCTTTCCTCTTTGTCTTTCCTAACCAGGAAATTTCCAAACAGTTTTAATGAAGCTAAATTTATCACCTTCAGTATGTTGGTGTTTTGCAATGTCTGGGTGTCCTTTGGTCCAACCTTTCTGAGCACCAATGAGAAATACACCGCAGCTGTGAAGATCTTCTCTATCTTAACCTCCACTGCTGGATTACTGGGCTTCATCTTCTTCCCCAAATGCTGTATTATTTTTCTGAGACCTGAATTAAACAGCAGAGAACAACTAATGTGGAAAAAGAGGATATATTCCACATTAGCTGTTCTAATGTATATTTGATAATCTATTAAATCTAGATTTAGATATGCATGTCATGATGAAAACAGTGACATTAATAATAAAAATATTGGCCTCCCAGATGCTATTTGACTACTTATGGGAGATCATTCAAACACATAACCCTGTACCATGGATTTGAAATTGCCTCTTAATTCTTCATGGAATGTATCACTTAACACCTTTCTCCCCATATTTGTGTGGTCCTTCAGAAGACATTTTTCTGAACATTACCAGCCAGAGGAAACTGCTGAGGCTAGAACTGAATACCATTCCACTTTTCTTTGTGTAGGTAGATGTCCACCACCCCTCACAAGAGTGGATTCAAACATGTAGTCATTAGGGGTGTGATCCGCTCCGATTAGGAGCGTAGAAGCAGTAGCGGATTGGCCTGCTCCGCCTTACCCAGAGGCGGAGTAGGAGCGGACCGCGGACCCCCTAGAAGCAAGGCGAAGAGAAGCGGCCATTTTTCGGAGCTCCTAGTTCAGGCGGAGCGCTCCGGTCGCCATCTTGAAAACATTTCGCCATAGGATTGCATTGCGGAAAAGAATCGCGCATAACTAGGTTGTTTTTGAAGCTATCGTTCTAGAAATTCTTGTGCTCAGAGAGTCGTGGATGGGGGTCATTTTGAGACCACTCTCACCTCTCTGCGTTGTCTGGGTCGCGTGCTATACTTTTGTGAAAATCGGGTCAACCGCGCGGCTCAAACTGCGTTTTCGGCTTTTCGCCCATAGGATTGCATTGAGGGAAAGAATCGGGGATAACTGGGGGGGGGGTTTAAGCTATCATTCTGAAAATTCTTGTGCACAGAGAGTCGTGGATGGGGGTCATTTTGAGACTACTCTCAACTTTCTGCATCGTACGGGTCGCGCGCTAGAAGTTTTTAAAAAATCGGCGGGAAAAATACCTTTTTCAAAGGGCTGAGGGGCAGAGTCAGCTCCCGGTCATGATGATCCCAAAGTTGGAGGAGGGCATAGGCAAAACGGGTAACTTGGGATTCTGGGAAACTTCTCTTTCTTCATCTGAACGGGCTTTTCCCCGTGTTTTTTAACACAGTAGCCCCACCAAATGCACAAACACAACCTGAAATCATATACTAAGCCAAGAATAAGAGATAGAAACACAGCACTGCTCCCCACCCTAACCTTGGTGAACAACTGAATAGATGTGGTGCAAGGGGAGGAGCTCCCCTAGGGCATCTCATCGTGGACATGCCCCCACTCTCTCCTGCACTGGAAGGCCATTAGAGCCTTCCAAAGAGAGTAAAACGGTGGAGCAATGCCTATCATGAGTTGAAGTGAATGGTCACTTTTCAGTGGTGGAGCAATGCCTGTTATGAGTTGAAGTGAGCGTTTTACTTCTTCTCAGAGCTGTTGGTGGCTGTCTTGAACTGGCAGCTACTTCCCCCTCCCCCGGGCACGTCCCCCTATTGCTGGTAAAAGACAGATATAGCCTTTTTAAAAAAATTCTTCTTGCTGTTTATTGAGCAACACTGCTGCTTTTAATTCCACCCCTCCTTTGTTTATTGATTGATTTATTCCATTTTATATGCATTACTGGCTTATCCTTGGCTCACTTCCTTATGCCCCCAGAAATGCCAGCTGCATGCCTGCCTGCCTTCCCTCCCTCCTCCCCTGCCCACCTCGCAGGGATGTTGTGTGTGGGGTGCCTGATTTTCAAAAATTCGCCAAAAATCAGGGGATGATGGGATTGCTTTGAAACTTGGTGTGCGTGTGTATATCCCCATGAGGTGTCATGGTGCCAAACATGAGGTTTCTAACTTGAACAGAAAAAAAGTTGTATAATTTTTTAGCTTTCAATGCAAGCCTATGGGGGGGGGAAACGGAGCTCCGGATCCGGATCCGGAGCTCCGGGCGGAGCGGAGCGGAAGTGGGCGGAGCGGGGGCAGGGCGGAGCGGCCTGATCTGGAAAATGGCAGATCTGCAAGTGAAGCGGAGCGGGGGGTCCGTGCACACCCCTAGTAGTCATCCTTCTGAATTTTCAAGTACTACAGGCCCACCAAATTACCAGCACTTTACAGTTTTGACAGTATAACATGTTCTTTAAAAAACATTCTGATTGCTGAAGGCTGATGAATTCCTCTGTGTTTTAAACATACAAGAATTAGGGACTCAATAGTCCACCCACACAAGATTCTTCAAAATAATGGGGAAATCATTCAGCCAGCAAGTTCTTTCAAATGTACACCCTACAATTGGAGCAAGTAATTTGGTAAAATAATTGTGTGCAAATCAACACACAAGAACAGTATTTAAATCAATCAGAACCTGTGACAAGAACCAGATTGGGGGTGACGACTAGTTCACTTGGAAGCTAAATGTGTGGGTCTGTGGGTTGAATAGCCTGTGGGCTGATATAGGAAGTGCTTGTGAGTGTGAAAAGTCAGATAGATGGGAATCAGGTAGATCAGATTCCCCCCAATATAGACCTTTTGAGCAATACATTCCTCAGAGGAAGCCTTGCTGGTTGCAGCATGACTTGCAGATTGCCATCTTCTCGATAGTGGCACCCAATTTATGGAAGGATCTCCCTTCTGGTATTCAGGGGTCCCAAAATTTATCGTGCTTAGTCACAAGTTGAAGACCCATTTCTTTACCTAGGCCTTCCCTGAGTGAATACGATTTCATCAATGTTTTATATAAATATTTCAGCTATTTTTGATGTATTTTAACATATATTGAAATATATATTAAAATATCTTGAAAGCACCACCTTCTGGCGGGTTGACTTCAGAAGGAGGTGCTTGGGGAACATTGTTTGGGACTGTGGCTTCTCCAGCATGTGGTTCCACAGGGGGTCAGTTTTCTCCCCCATGCTGTTCAACATCTACATGAAACCATTTTGTGCAGTCATGCAGAGTTTTGAATTGTGTTGTCATCAGTATGCTAATATTACGAAGCTCTACTTCTTCTCATCTTCAGTGACACTGTGGATGTGCTGAACCAGTGTCTGGTTGTGACAATGGGCTGGATGGGGTTAATAAACTGAAACTCAATCCAAACAAGACTGAGATGCTGTTAGTGGGTGGTTCTTCTGTCTGGATGGACAGTATTCAGCCTATTCTGGAGGAGGTTACACTAAGGGTATGTCATTTCTGTGTTTCCTGGGGTGGTACAAAACTCAGGGTTTGTGGCACAAAGCAGCACAAAACTAGCACAAAACATTTGCACTGGTTTTGAGTGGATCCAAGAAAGTGAATTCCCCCCCCCCATTCACCAGACCACACCAAAGGTATGTAGTTTTCACACTTCAGGATGCAGCACAAAACTCGGGGTTTGCAGCACATAATGGCACAAAACAAGCCCTCATTTTTGGCACCAGTTTGGAGTAGATCTGAGAATGTGAATCTTTTCCCATTCACGAGACCACACCTAAGGATATGTAATTTCTGGGCTTCATGGGGTGGCACAAAACTCGGGGTTTGTGGCACAAAATGGCACAAAACTAGCACAAAACTTTGGCATATGTTTGGAAAATATTTTAAATTGCGGGGTTCTTAGTTAACAGAGCCATAATACAACAGCACTGATTGGAATGAAATTGAAGCATATAATAAAAGCAACATAAGAAACAAAGGGATGGAAAGAAATTTAGATTTGGGGAGAAAATCACTGTGGGAGAAGCTAAAACTGATAGAATCATTCAACTAGACCAGAGCCTTGAATATTTAGCTCCTAAAAGACTGGATTTGAATACCTGGAGAAGACTTCTGCTAAGATGTGGTCAACATGCTATATTCTGAAAAGTTTGAGAGAAAGTGTAACTCCAAGTAGATAATTATATCTCCGCTATAATTATCAAATAACCATAATAATTCTACTTCTTAAGCTCCCTAAGTAATTTCAGTAACCACTGTGGAAATTACAAAATAAGAGGGGGAAATGCTATTAATAACCTGTGTGCCTTCTGTACCTGGGGGTCAGAGGCTTGTAGAGCCTCATCAGTCCAATTCCTGACACTGATCAGCCAAGTGAGCAGCCATTCCAGGCTTTCAAATGTCAATGTTGGAAATGGCAAATGGGAGCAAAGAAGGAAGATTATCTTGGAAGACAGTCATATTTCTGGTGGTGGCGATGGCAGTATTGGTGCTACTGCCTCAGGTGCTGTGCAAAGTCCCTAGTGCTAAATGCACCATTAGTGAGCCTCTTCCCATTCTTCACAAGTACTATCAACCAGGAGACTTCATCACTGGTGGCATTATTTCTCTGATCTACATGTTTTCTGCTCCAATTACCTTTGAAAAGCAGCCCTCTCAGGAACTCTTTGAAGACCTTGTGTGAGTAGTTGATAGTTTTAATCATATAATGCATCTGTCCAGATAATATTCTCAGACAATTTGCCCCAAGTGGTTTTTGCTTCACTTGTCTGGAAAATATCTGACACTATACCTCCATCATCATCATCATCATCATCATCATCATCATCATCATCATCTCTTTTCTCGTTCATGGGAAGTTTCCTAGATGGACATGACAGCCTTTCCCAGGTCTTGCTGTCTTTTACTGATTCTGGAATTTCCTGACTATTGAACATATTTTAAGTTTGACTCCTCTCTAGAAGTTGGTGTGGATGTATTTCGGTGGACCCAGTTTCTGAAGGGTTTCTGTAAGGTTTTTTGATGTGATGCCGGTAACTGACATGACTAATAAGATAATTGTGACCTTTTCTGTTTGCCATAGTTCTTTAACTTCAATAGTCAGTGGTGTATATTATTCTCTCTTTTCCTCTTCCTTTTCTACAATTTTTGTCATTCAGCATTGCTGTGTCAATGAGGTGGGTTTTATTTTTTTTGGTCTATAACTGTTATGTCTAGTTGATTGCAAAGCATTGTCTTGCCCATATGAATTGTTCTGTCCTAGTATATTTTATGTTCTCCATTTCCCAAAATTGTTTGAGGTGAGTGTGTATAGTATGGTGTAGATCATTTGATGAGGTTGAATTGATGGTCAGTTGTTGGTGAATTATTTTTGCAGGTTTATTGTATCTGTCGATATAGTCCATTTCTGCCAGAATTTTATATCCTTCTGTTACGTGGTCTAATGTTTCTTGGAACTGATGACACAACAGATCTGCAGAATAAGAACTTTCTTCACTGTTTCAAACATAAAAATAATTGTGCAATTAGGGATGGGTGAGAATTCCATTTCATTGCAGGTTGATTACTTTTCCAAATTCAGGACATAAATAATAAAAAAATTAAATGAATGCAGGAGAAACTGAAATTGACAGATTTGTCAATTCAGGCCCAGGACATCATGTGTTTTGCTCTTAAATGTCTGGGTTTGAATCACTGTGCTTTCAAACTAAAATTGCTGCCTCATTTTTCTCCTGGCAAGTTCCTCTTCTTTAAGAGCTATCTGTCTAATAGGTACATCATGGTCCTCTTCACTCTGGGAATAGCTGAATTTACTTTTTTTTTTGCTGGTGCAGATGGGTGATAGTTTAATTTCAGTTTGTTTCTGAGAAGAATGAACTGAAATTCATGAAGTTTTCCATATTCAGCAAAGAAAGAACTTTAGATTTAAAATATATAAAGGCATGAGAATATGAATTTGGGAGAAATTGTTCCTGGGTGCATCTATTCTTCCGGTGTTTGGCTTCAAGTTATTTGCAACACCTCCTGTATTGAGAAAGGTACGATATGGATTGTCTTTATTTTCACACACATTTCTTTTTTAAGGCTAGAGTTATGTGTTTATTTTATTAATCCCAGATGTGTGGGTCGGTGGGTGTTTTACACCTGAACAGAGCTAAACACAGGCTGTGCATAAAATGGAGATAAGATGTCAATAAGATTGGGATTCCAACAGATTCCTCTTTTGCTGCAAATAGTGCAACCCCCTGAGTCACATATGGGTTGGTTGAATGTAATAAATAACTCAGTTTTTCCTTAACACCCCTGTATTTTACTTTCTTTAAAACAGGCTCTAAATGACCTTTTTTATGTCGACAGTCAAATACATAATGTACTATGTCCTCTGGCACTGGCTCACCACAAACACACAACCTGTCTTCTGCCATGGAATCTCCCCCATTTCATAATAGTATCTATTTGTTTAAATCTTAAACTTATAAGAGCTTTCCAGTGTTCCATTTTCATGGGTACTGATAGATATTTCTCAAATTTGTGCAGATGTTTAGTGCTAGCTAACCATTCCTCTGTTTTTAAGAATGTGAGCACTGTTATATCATTTTGCGCTCCTACATCCAACACTTTTTGTTTGAAAATATTTCTGTTAGCTGTCAGTGTTGGATTGAGTGTCTGGTGAGAAAATCCAAAGTTTGGAAGGAGTTTAAAAAGTTTCTTAAGCCAAAAGTGCCTTGCACAGTGGACTTTTGTTTTGTTCCTCCAGACAAATCTTTGAGAGTCTTTCTTCAGTTAAGTTATTTATTCTACACCAGTAATTTACCATCCTTGCATATATCAACCCAAGACTGTGAGTTTGGAGCATAGTTTTGAAAGTTGTTGGTTGTGGGTTTGAGTGTGCTACCTAGTATTTCTCAAATGCACTTCCAGGTAGCTTTGTCAATATTTCTGCACAGTTAGTAAAACATATATTTATAAAATATATTATCTGTCTACTCTGAGTATTATGATGTCTGGACCCAACACTTCAGAGTATGTCATATTCTAAAGCCAATGTTCCATGACACGTCATGACACTTTCATTGTAGGATATTGACTCACAACTACCAATACATCCTGGCCTTGGTATTTGCAGTAAAGGAGATTAATGAAAATCCTCAGATCTTGCCCAACGTCAGTTTGGGCTTCAACATCTATAATAGCCTTTTCCTTGCGAGCTGGACTTTCCTTGCCTCAATGGAACTTCTCTCCACACGGAACAAATTCATCCCTAACTACAAATGTGACATCCACAACGTTCTTGTAGGACTCATTGGGGGACCGAACTCTGAAGTCTGCCTCCACATGGCAACCACACTGGGCATCTACAAGATTCCACAGGTACATGTTATGAACAGAGCAAGGGGAGTTCAACAAACCACACCTCCCTTCCCTCTGAAATGCTGTCATGTGGTTTGAAGATAGAAAGTGGCAAGTCTCATTATAGGTCTTTATGGGGTGTTGCTAATGAAGCACTAACAAAGTAGTTTTTTAAAAAAGTTCATGTCCATGTATGATAGGTGATAGAGATATTGTTGTCATACACATGTTAGATGGCCTGTGAAAATGGTGAGATGCTGTCCATTCAGCAATTCTTGATCCATGTGAGGCACGAAACTAGTCTTACCACTCAATAAACCAAACAAAGGCCCCCCCCCCAAAAAAAATCTTTCAATTTAACATGTAGTGTTAATGATTTTCCATGTTCACTCAAGATCTGAAATATTGGTAAATAATCATTTGGACAATATGCAAATGTCATGGTATAGTAATGATCCACTGCATACCCAAACTGGTAACAGTGACCTGGTTCACACACAATACACTACTGTGGGTTAATTGACCCATGATTTGCCAGGCATTAGTGGGAGCAAGTGAGCATGCCACCTCCAGCACACTCCTCACATCCACTTTTAATCTACAACCTGTGATTGGCCACTTCAAAGGTTTTTGAGTATGACATGCTTTCTCCACTGTGGCACCCCGGCTGTGGAATGAGCTCCCCAGAGAGGTCCACCTGGCGCCTACACTGTACTCCTTTCATCGCCAGCTGAAGACCTTTTTTATTCTCTCAGTATTCTAACACTTAATTTTAACTTAAATTTAAATTTTACTGTTCTAACTCTGTATTTTAATCTTATATCAATTTCTGCTGTGTGGTTTTATCCTGGTTGTGCTTTTTATACTGTATTTTGTAATTGTGTTTTTAAACTGTTGGTTGTTTTATTATGGTTTTATTTTTTGTGAACTGCCCAGAGAGCTTTGGCTATTGGGTGGTATAAAAATAAATAAATAAATAAATAAATAGAGATGTGAAACCAGAGCACTGAATTATTTAGAGGCTAAACAACCCAATAGTAACCCTATGGCAAACCATGGGTTAAACACTGGATTGTTTTGCCCCTGAATAACCCAGTGCTCTGGTTCATACAGCATGCTCAACAAGTTGTGCTCCAGCCCATTATAAGTTGTTGATTAAAAGCAGAAGCATGTGGAGGGCAGTGTATTCCCTCACTCCAGTTCATGCCCAGAAAATTGCAAACATGGAAGCGCTCTCTGAAGATCTTGCACAAAAGAGACCATGGGCCAATTCAGAAGACACCTTAAACCATGGCTTTAACCACAGTGGTTAAGCCAGAAAGCCAGGCCATGTTCAGAAGACACCTTAAACCATGGTTTTAACCATGGTTAATAAGTCTTTTTGCTTTATTCACCATGGATAAAGCCATGGTTTAAGGTGTCTTCTGAACACAGCTCAGCTTTCTTGCTTACCCACTGTGCTTAAAAGCCATGGTTTAAGGTGTCTTCTGAATGGAGCCCTTATGAATTCTGTGTGGGGTTAGAGAAGCTGCTTCCTCATTAGCTCCTTCCCTCATCTTCTGTTGTAGCTCTGACTCTGAACATGAGGATTTTTCATACTGGTGATCAACAACTGATCAGAAAGAGGGCACATAATGTGATGACACATGAGGCTATGCCCCACTCAAAATATAGCTCCCAAGATTCATCTTGATCAAGATTCATTGTGTGTTTGCAAAACAACAACATATACATGGTACAAGATTTCATAATAAAAGTGAATTCTCCTATGAGGTTACATGGGAGAACTTTTTGTTTGGTTACTTTCTGATTAAATAACAAATTCAATCAGAGTAAGTTTGCCAATCACTAGTTAGAAGTAGCCAACTGGCAACCAATACCATTATTTATTTATTTATTTATTTATTTATTACATTTCTATATCACCCAATAGCTGAAGCTCTCTGGGAGGTTCACAAAAATTAAAACCATTCAAGGTATAAAACAACAGTATAAAACCATAATATAAAATACAATATAAAAGCTCAACCAGATAAAAACAGCAGCAAGGCAAAATTACAAATTTAAAACACCAAGTTGAAATTTATTTATAGACTGTTAAAATGCTGGGAGAATAAAAAGGTCTTCACCTGGCGTCTAAAAGCATATAATGTAGGTGCCAAGCGAACCTCCTTAGGGAGCTCATTCCACACCTGGGGTGCCACAGCAGAGAAGGCCCTCCTCCTGGTAGCCACCTGCCTCACTTCCTTTGGCAGGGGCTCATGGAGAACATAGAACATAGAACAGTAGACTGGAGGGGATCCTGAAGCTCATCTAGTCAACCCCCTGCCTGTTGTAGGATAAGCTACAAGTTAAGCATTCTTCTTCACTCCCCCTTCCCCCCCATAAAAAAAAACAAAAAAACTTTTTGGTTAGTTTTGTAATCCTGAAACAAAAGCCCTGCATGTAATGTAAACTGCCCAGAGAGCTTCAGCTATGGGATGGTATATAAATATAATAAATAATATAATCCTATAGATGTCTAAGCAGTAGGATCCATTGAATTTGTTGTAGCTTATTCCTGGGTAAATGGGTACAGTATTGCAGCCTCAACTGGCTGAAGTGAAAGAGGAGGCCCCATGGCTCAGTGGTAGATCATCTGATTGAATTCAGAAGGTCTCTGTTTCAAACCCGGCATCTCCAGGGCAGCTGTCAGTCAGTGTTGACAATACTGAGCTAGATGGACCAAAGGACTGACTCAGTATGTAGCAGCTTCCTGTATTCCTATGTTCCTGATGCTTTCAGATGTGTTACTTGTGGCAAGGGGTTTGGACTAGTTGACCTTCAAGGTCCATTCCAACTTTTTTCATTCTATGAGGGTGGATGGTATTGCTTGCCAGTTGGATCCATGTAACATGGAATGGTAGCTGCAGTTGCTTGATAGCTTCAGTTGCACAGATTTCCTGAGTCAATTCCTTTGAACGGACACATCTAGGAGCATCATCAGATGAGCATTTTATAGCCCACTCATTACTGGACACTCATGATTTTTTTCAGGTCCTTTTAATGACACCATCCACCTTCTGCATGACTCCTGCTCCTTCTGGTTATGCTCCCATTAAAAAGAAAAGAAAAAAGACCCCAGAAAATCAGATTTTTTTTCTCCTACAGTGAAATGTGCAAATATTTCCTGCTGTGTGCAGGAAAACCAGTCTGATAAAAATGTCTGTTGAATGGGCCACATGGTCTTTGTTTACTTCCTCTTTCTTCAGCATCTGAAGAAAGAGGAAGCTGTTCATCCCTATTGTGGTTAAGCTTTACCTAAGCACAGAGTAGGATTCCATTCCATGTACTATTAGGCAGTGAGAATACTCCAGAAACTCTTGCTGCAGATGCCAAGATGTCCTAGTAATTTTTAAGGGTTAACAAAATTCAAATTAAAGATGAAGAGTTAAAACTGTGCCATTGGGCAACCTTTTCAGCAAGTATGTCTCTTTTCTCTTCTCATTATACTTTTTGCTTAAGCTCATATATGGCTCTGTTCCAGTGATGAATGACAAAACTCAAGCCACTTTCTCCCACCGGATGTTCCCAGATGGGATCGAACAGAATATGGGGATTGTTAAGTTCCTGCTGCATTTCAGATGGTTCTGGATAGGGATTCTTCTACATGATGACAATGGAGAAATGTTTGTACGGAATGTGCTTCCCAGATTTTCACAGCATGGGATCTGTTTTGAATTCTTAGAAAGGATCCCCAAAATATCTTTTTCAGGTAGCATTGCTAAAACGGTGGAAGAGTGGTTTGAAACATCCAATGTTGTCACGGGATGCACTGCCAATGCTTTGCTAATTCATGGTGAAATTCAGACCTTCAGTGTTTTAAGAATGCTGTTCCACCTCTCTAAATTTGATGGTATACCCATCAAGAGCAAAGTTTGGATTATGACAGCTGAGATGGATTTCACTTCAACTGGGTTTCAAAGAACTTGGGATATGCATTTCGTCCATGGTGCTATAGCCTTTGCAATTGAGTCAAAGGAGGTTCGAGGATTCCAGGAATTTCTTCAGTTAAGAAATCCTGCCCATGAAAAAGAAGATGGATTCATAAAGAGCTTTTGGGAGGAGGCATTTAACTGTTCATTAGACAAGGAAAACGGGGGAGCCTGCACTGGGGAGGAGAAACTGGAGACTCTTCCTGGGTCTGTTTTTGATATGAGCATGAGTGGCCACAGTTACAGCATCTACAATGCAGTCTATGCTGTGGCCCATGCGTTGCACACCATGTATTCATTGAAATCAAAACGGAGAGTAAAGATGGAAGGCGTGAGACAAACTCTTATGTACACAGAGCCATGGCAGGTATGTCTTATGGCTGGAAGTTCTCACTAAGACAGGGGTGTGTAGTAGGATCTAATTGCTCTGCCAGTCATGATGACAATAGGCACACATAGGAGCCACCTGACTTGGATGGCTTATCCCAATGTCATCTGAGTCCTTTCTACAATATGTGCTGAGAAAGTCATGGTCTTCTCTCAGCTTGGACTTTTGAGTTATAGTGCTCCAACTTTGGAAATACTCCTTTGGGGGAGGATCACCTGGTGCTGAGTCAACTTACTTTTCAGCACCAGGTGACACCCCCTCTTTTTATTGCCACTCTGTCTTAATGTTGAGGAGGATGAGGAGGGTTTCCTTTTCTTTCTTTCTTTCTTTCTTTCTTTCTTTCTTTCTTTCTTTCTTTTGTAATTGACTCTGAGAATTTCAACTAAAAGCTTAATTACTGTCAGACAATATACAGCTTTGAAGGATGCAAAATACAACTGTTTACCTGGGAGTAAGCGCAGTTGAACTCCTTGAGACTTATGTATTCATGGACATGGATGGGACTGTGTTATAAATGGTCTCTTAATCATCATTCTGAAGTGTGAAGGTTTACCATACAGGATATATTATAATATTATTTCCTTTCATCTCCATTTAGCTCCACCAGTTTCTGAGAAGTACCTCATTCAAGAACCGTGCTGGTGAAAATGTCTCCTTTGATGAGAATGGGGAAATAATACCTGGATTTGACATCATCAACTGGGTGACATTCCCAAACCAGTCCTTTCTGAAAGTCAAAGTTGGAAGGGTAGACCCGAAGCCTTTCTCATCCAAAGTGTTCATTAATGAGGATGCCATTGTATGGCCCAGCAGATTCAAGCAGGTAGGGAATGTACACATTCCAAGTCTTTCCCTCAGTGTTCCAAAGGTGGTACCGTGTTGAGACATTAAATAACACCAGCTATTCAGGCTGGTGCTGGTTGAGTTTAATCAACATATGTGAGAGGAATCCTAAAAAAACAGCCCAGTAGTTCTTCCCTCCTATTGCTGTCCCTGACACCCTCCAAGAGTTGGATGAATAACCTATTATGCAGGGGGCACTAGCTGTGCATGTAGACTTCCTCCAAGTTGTAGAACCCTACTTTTCCAGGGTTGTACAGGGTTGTTGTGGGCACCCAACTGAGTACAGGAGTCCAACAGACTCCCTAACATCCACACACCCCAGATGCAGTTCAGAGCCCGTGATGCATTCATAGGACAATGCAGCCTGATGAGCACTGATCAGCCATCTGCTCTCATCCAAAGCCAATGTTTGTGCAACAACGGCTCTGGAAATTACCTATTTTCCCCATCATGTAAATGGCAGCTGTAAAAGCCCCATTTATGCAACAGGGAAAATGCCTAGTTCCCAAATCCTCCATCATTGCACTAAATGGTGGCTCGAGACAAGAGTGGACAGGCTGGCGATGTCATTGGACACTTGACAAGCCTCAATAGAAGCTCGCATCAATGCAAACATGGGCAGATGGTGGTGGCGGAGGGATGAGTGTCTGATGAATCGGATGTGGGTGAGTATAAAAATTTAATAAATAAATAATAAATAAATAAATAAATAAGCTATCTGAGCTGGGTGGTGGAGGTACTGCAGTGTAGCCATTCCGTGCCAACTTGGAAGGCCAGTTCCAAGAGGGCCTTTTTCAGTGGTGGCACTCCAGTGGTAGAATGCCCTCCCTATATATACACACTTAGCTCCTACATTGTGGTCTTTATGTCACCTGTTGAATCCCTTTTACCCCACAGGCTTTTTAGTCTTGTTTTAGGCCTTCAGTTGTTTTTTTAATGTGTTACTTTGTTTTAATATCTTTTCCGTGCCAGTGGTTCTTACTCTGGTTTTATTTTGTTTTAATCTTTTAAGGGTTTATATTACATGTTCATCATGCTCTATTTTATTCTTCTGTGTACCATCCAGGGAGCTTTGGGTATTGGGCAGTATAAAAATGTAATAAATAAATATATCTGAAAATATTTCCTTCTGAATATTAATGGAACTGGTTCTTTCATTCATGCACAGGAAAGACCTCTCTCCATGTGCAATGACAACTGTCATTTTGGTTATAGTAAGACCAGGAGAGAAGGGGAGCCATTTTGTTGCTATGATTGTCTTCCATGCCCTAAAGGGAAGATATCAAACCAGACGGGTAAGTTGCATTTAATGAATGAAACAATAAAATGGTTACTTGTTGTCAGGGATAGATCAAGATCATGATGGGCCTGGTGGGTAGCCATCTGTAGCAGGTCTTAGAGCGTAGGATAGTTTAGATTCCTGGATTGAATTTTAGAGACAGCAGTCTGACTTTGGACCAGGAATCCTGCCCCACCCCCTTTCAGTTAGTTTGGAGAGAACCATGCTGTCTGTCTTTCAAGGTTGCAAAAGCATGTCACTCAGGGAGTGCTTAGCATTTTTCTCTGAGGTCCAAAATTCTGAGATGCTCCTGATGTATCCCAGTGTATGTAAAATCATGTGTTCATACAATATGTATTTAATCTTAACACAAATTTATACACTTAAAATTTAAACAGAATGGTCCGTATGCAACAAACAAACGCATGTCACTAAGGGAATGTTCTACTCTGTTGGTCAAAAACCTGGTAAGGGTTTGTTCCCCCCCCCCCAGTGTAGAGAAGTCCTTAGAGAGCAATCCTACGGCCCCTAGAGAGGATCAGGGGATAGTTTGGAATCCGAAATAGTTTGGAATCCTGAAACCAGATTTAGAGACAGCAGTCTGACTTTGGACCCTGTAATCCGAGCTTCTTGGCCCACCCTGTTGCAGTTGCCTTTGGGAGAACCATGCTGGCTTCCTATATGAGCTCACAAATGCATGTCACTTACTGTTGTTCTTGAGGTCCAAAATTCTGAGATGCGCCTACTGTTTCCCAGTGTATTACAACTGCATGAGAAGCTTATAAATGTGCATTTCAGAATTTGCCATAGCAGTACTCAAACAAATATTTATAATATTTAGCATTGATTACCTCTGGCGGGTAGCCATCTGGTGGGTAGCCATCTGTAGCAGGTCCTAGGGCATAGGATAGTTTGGATTCCTGGATTGAATTTTAGAGACTTTAGAGAATTTTACTCACTGAAGTTTGTGGGTCCTTTTCATGATGTCACCATCCTCTGACCTCCTGTGCCTCTCCCCACCCCCCACTACATCGTCCTCAAAGGGCTGTTGCATTTAAGGGATAACAAAATATTCCTGTAATGTTGTATCACTATTTACTAGCTGCATAAATGGAACATTGGGAATTTTTGCACAATGGAAACTGCAAAAAAAGGGGGTAGGGAGGAATGGGGGAGGCATGTTTATTGTTCCCTTATTAATCTTTTTACTCAGCAAGTAGAAAACCCAGTAAGAGTCTACGGGGTTTTTCCACTTTAATGTAGTAAAGTGATCACTATCCTATGACCCCCTAGAGAGGATAAGGAATGGGGCATAGGTTAATTTGGATTCCTGGATCCAACTTTAGAGACAACAGTCTGACTTTGAACCAAGGAATCCTGTCCCATCCCCTTGCAGTTAGTTTGGAGAAAACCATGCTGGCTGCCTTTCAAGGTTGCAAAAGCATGTCACTAAAGGAGTGCTTAGCATTGTTCTTGAAGGTCCAAACTTCTGAGATGCTCCTGGCATTTCCCAGTGAATTACAACTGTATGAGAAGCTTTTAAAAGTGCATTTCAGAATTTACCCTAGCAGTCCTCCAACAAAGTGTTATAATATTGAGCACTGATGACCTCTTAGGCTTCCATATACTGTAAGCTATGTTTTCTTTTTCAGACATGGATGACTGTTTTCAGTGCCCAGAAGATCAGTTTCCAAATAATGTCCAGGATTTATGCATTCCAAAATATATAGTGTTTTTGTCTTATGGAGAGCCTTTGGGTATCACTTTTGCCATTGTTGCTCTTTCCATTTCGTTCATCACAGCTTTGGTGCTTGGGATCTTCATTAAGTACCAGGACACTCCTATAGTGAAAGCAAACAACCGGAACCTCACCTACACGCTCCTCCTCTCCCTCCTCCTCTCCTTCCTTTGTACCTTCCTATTCATTGGCCAACCTGAGAAGATGACATGTCTCCTTCGACAAATTGCTTTTGGCATCATCTTCTCAGTGGCGGTTTCTTCTGTTTTGGCTAAAACTACAATTGTGGTTCTAGCTTTCATGGCTACCAAGCCAGGATCCAGGATGAGGAAATGGGTGGGCAAACAACTGTCCAATGCCATTGTTTTTTCCAGCTCACTTATTCAAGTCATTATTTGCATTGTGTGGCTAGGAACCTCTCCCCCATTCCCAGATCTTGACATGCACTCAATGACAGAAGAAATTCTACTGGAATGTAATGAAGGCTCCACTCTCATGTTTTACTGTGTCTTGGGGTTTCTATTTTTCCTGGCTATCATTAGCTTTACTGTGGCTTTCCTAGCCAGGAAGTTACCTGACAGTTTTAATGAAGCCAAGTATATCACCTTCAGCATGTTGGTCTTTTGCAGTGTTTGGTTCTCTTTTGTTCCAACCTATTTGAGCACCAAGGGGAAATTCATGGTGGCTGTGGAGATCTTCTCCATGTTATCCTCCAGTGTTGGGTTGCTGGTCTGCATCTTTTGCCCCAAGTGCTATGTGATTTTGCTGAGGCCTGATTTGAACAATAAGCATCAGCTAATGAAAGGAACAAAGTAAAGAATATGATTCTATCACATAATTTCTATTTAATGTGTTCATCATCACTACATCCCTTTGCAAGCATTAAACATCAAAACAAAGTTGTTGCATTATTTTTGATTAAATGCAATTATGTCTAACTAAAATTGATAGTAATATAGTGTCCATGGATGTCTTCCCCCATCTTAACAGTGTTTTATTCAGCTTTCCCCACCTCAAATTTCATGTGGTGAGGCCTAAGATCCAATGTAGGCAGCTACTAAGATGAAAACATTAAATAATCTGAAATCCTTTAGTTTGCCTGTGGATAATGTAAGCCATTGTCAAGTCCCATTGCTACTTCATCACATTGATTTCATTTTCATCTAATCATTTGCACCAAGGTGTTTTAAATTATAATAATATTATTCCAGCTAAAACATTGTACTTCCATTCATGTTCATAAAAGGAGCTAATTTTAGCAAAGGCTGAAAATTTTATGATATCAATTTGTAGGTACTGGAATGGGCCATAGACCCCAGATTTAGCTCTAAATATGTGTCTTAGGCATGATCTAAAAAGCTTCACATAAATAACGCAATTTTGACACACTCTTTCTGCTTTTCTTTCTTTCTCCTTTCTTTTTTGGCTGAAGAGAGAGGGCAAATTCTTCCAATAAATAATAAATAACCTTCATGTTAATATGTTCTTGAATATAACACGTCAAAGAACAAAACAAAGAAGTATCACAGTGTATCATGCAGACAATATACTAATTAAAGTAAGAACAATTGTAATATCCATGGTCTATGAAGGGAAGTCACTTGATATTCACTTGATCACTTCACCCTTCGTCATTACGGATCAACCCAAGAGTATGAGTTCATGGAAATATAATGGTATGATACATCCATGTGGGAACAAATGATGTCGCCAAGCAGAGCTATGAAGAAATCATTTCAGACTTTGAAGTTCTGGGAAGGAAACTGAAGAACTTTGGGGCCCAGGTAGTTTTCTCATCCATCCTCCCGGTTCTTGGAAGAGGATTAGAAAGGGAAAGAAAAATACTCCGGATGAACGACTGGCTTCGAAGGTGGTGCCGTCGTGAGAGCTTTGGATTCTGGGACCACGGGCTACGCTACTTGGAACATGGACTGCTGGCAAGGGATGGGTTGCACCTCACAAGGGCTGGAAAGAATGAGTTCGGCCACAGCATGAAGAACTTCATCAGGAGGGCTTTAAACTGAATCTTACGGGGGTGGGAGACGTAAATTTTGAGGCAACAATGGATGAAGGCCAATGCACCACAGTACAGAGAACAGCTCCAACAGTGTCCCAAAATAGTGTCTGCAACAAGGTAGGAACAAAGCCAGACTATAAAACACATGGTCTTTGATGTCTATATACTAATGCCCAGAGCATAGGAAACAAACAGAATGAACTTGAACTCTTATTACATGAAGGCAAATACGACTTGATAGGTATAACTGAAACTTGGTGGGATGACTCCCATGACTGGAATATAGCAATTGAAGGATATAACTTGTTCAAAAAGAACAGAAGAAATAGAAAGGGAGGTGGAGTTGCACTATATGTTAAAAATACCTATCCCTGCACAGAAATACAGGCGGATGAGATTGGGAGCCCCGTCGAGAGCGTCTGGATTAAAATAAATGGGGCTAGGAATAAAAAGAATATGATAATCGGAGTCTACTACCGACCACCCAATCAAGGAGAAGACGAGGACGAAACTTTTGAGAAACAAATTACCAGTGTTTCAAGGAAGTGTGATGTAGTAGTGATGGGGGACTTCAATTACCCTGATATCTGTTGGGAGACCATTACTGCCAAAAGCGGCCCTTCCAAGAAATTCCTGTCATGTATGGGTGATAACTTTCTCCTACAGAAAGTGGTGGAAGGAACTAGAGGATCGGCAATCCTTGACTTGTTATTGACCAATAGGGATGACTTAGTGGATAAAGTGGCAGTTACGGGAACTCTGGGGGAAAGTGACCACGTCATACTTGAATTCTTGATTATGAAGGAGACAAAAGTCGAGCGTAGCCATACATGTACTCTGGATTTTAGGAAAGCTGATTTTAATAAACTCAGAACTATAATAAGTAAGGTCCCGTGGCAAGGGAGCCTAAAGAGAAAAGGAGTGCAGGATGGGTGGGAGTATCTAAAAAATGAAATTTTAAAGGCACAGTTACAAACAATTCCAACAAGGAGAAAAGATAGAAGACAACAGAGGAAACCAATGTGGCTCCACAAAAAGCTTATTGATGAACTGAAAACAAAAAGGGATACATATAGGAAGTGGAAGGAAGGCCAGGCTACAAAAGAAGAGTACAGACAAGTGGCGCAGAAGTGCCGAAATGGCGTCAGGAAGGCTAAAGCTGTGAATGAGCTGAGATTAGCGAGGGATGCTAAAAGCAATAAAAAGGCTTTCTTCAGATACGTGAGTAGTAAAAGACAGAGGAAAGAAATGGTGGTTCAGCTGCTTAATGAGGATGGCAAATTGATAACAGATGACAAAGAAAAGGCTGAAGTGCTCAATTCCTACTTTGCCTCGGTCTTCTCCCAAAAGCGGGTCTATGACCCCCCTGGAAAAAGTGAAGCAGAAGTTGAGGGGGCAGGATTGCAGTTTGAGATTGATAAACAAATGGTCAAAGAACACCTAATTTCCTTGAATGAGTTCAAATCTCCAGGGCCCGATGAACTGCATCCAAGAGTAATGAAGGAGCTAGCGGAAGAACTCTCAGAACCTTTGTCTATTATCTTTGCAAAATCATGGAAGACGGGTGAGGTGCCGGATGACTGGAGGAGGGCTAACGTTGTCCCTATCTTCAAAAAGGGCAAAAAGGAGGAACCTGGGAACTACAGACCAGTCAGTCTGACATCCATCCCTGGGAAAATTCTGGAGCAGATTATAAAGAAGTCAATCTGTAAACACCTTGAAACCAATGCAGTGATTACTAGAAGCCAACATGGATTTGTCAGGAACAAATCCTGTCAGACTAATTTGATCTCATTTTTTGATAGGATAACCTCCCTTGTGGACTGTGGGAATGCTGTGGACGTCATATATCTTGACTTCAGCAAAGCTTTTGACAAAGTACCACATGACATTCTGATTAACAAACTAGCTAAAAGTGGGCTAGATGGAACAACTATTAGGTGGATCCACAGTTGGCTACAGAATCGGACTCAAAGAGTACTTATCAATGGAACCTTCTCAAACTGGGGAGAGGCAACGAGTGGGGTGCCGCAGGGCTCAGTCCTGGGCCCAGTGCTCTTCAACATTTTTATTAATGATTTGGACGAGGAGGTGCAGGGAACGCTGATCAAATTTGCAGATGACACCAAATTGGGTGGGATAGCTAATACCCTGGAAGACAGAAACAAACTTCAAAGTGATCTTGATAGGCGGAAGTGCTGGGCTGAAAACAACAGAATTAAATTTAATAGGGATAAATGCCAAGTTCTACATTTAGGGAATAGAAACCAAATGCACAGTTACAAGATGGGGGACACTTGGCTCAGCAATACTACAAACGAGAAAGATCTTGGAATTGTTGTAGATCACAAGCTGAATATGAGCCAACAGTGCGATATGGCTGCAAGAAAGGCAAATGCTATTTTGGGCTGCATTAATAGAAGTATAGCTTCCAAATCACGGGAGGTACTGGTTCCTCTCTATTCGGCCCTGGTTAGGCCTCATCTAGAGTATTGTGTCCAGTTCTGGGCTCCACAATTCAAGAAGGATGCAGACAAGCTGGAGCGTGTTCAGAAGAGGGCAACCAGGATGATCAGAGGTCTAGAAACAAAGCCCTATGAAGAGAGACTGAAAGAACTGGGCATGTTTAGCCTGGAGAAGAGAAGATTGAGGGGAGACATGATAGCACTCTTCAAATACTTAAAAGGTTGTCACACAGAGGAGGGCCAGGATCTCTTCTTGATCCTCCCAGAGTGCAGGACACGGAATAACGGGCTCAAGTTAAAGGAAGCCAGATTCCGGCTGGACATCAGGAAAAACTTCCTGACTGTTAGAGCAGTGCGACAATGGAATCAGCTACCTAGAGAGGTTGTGGGCTCTCCTACACTAGAGGCATTCAAGAGGCAGCTGGACAACCATCTGTCAGGGATGCTTTAGGGTGGATTCCTGCATTGAGCAGGGGGTTGGACTCGATGGCCTTGTAGGCCCCTTCCAACTCTGCTATTCTATGATTCTATGAATCTAAAAGAGGGATATAGAATGTTGATTTCTGCATTGTTGTAAACCGCCCAGAGAGCTTCGGCTGTGAAGCGGTATATAAATGTCATAAAATAAATAAATAAATAAATAAATTTTACTATGAATATGGTTGTCACATCCTATTGAACATCAATTTCCCTCTCAGACATGGACAACTGTTTTCATTACTCAGAAGAACATTATCCAAACCATGGCAAAAGTTTATGCATTCCAAATTATACAAGCTTCCTATCTTATGAAGAACCTTTGGGGGTCAGCTTGACCATGTTTGCTCTTTCCTTTTCCATCATCCCAGTTTCAGTAACTGGGATCTTCATAAAGCATAAAGACACTCCTATTCTAAAAGCCAACAACCAGAACATCACCTATACTCTTTTCATATCTTTCTTGCTCTGCTGCCTCTGTACTTTGCTTTTCATTGGCCAACCTGATGAGGTGACATATCTACTTTGACAAACTACTTTGGGCATCACCTACACCTCACCTACACTCTCCTCCTCACCTTCCTTTGTATCTTCCTATTCATTGGCTGACCTGAGAAGGTGACATGTCTACTATGACAAATTGCTTTTGGCATCATCGTCTCAGTAACAGTTTGTATTGGCCAAAACTACTATTGCAGTTGTAGCTTTCATGGCTACCAAGCCAGGATCTAGAACGAGGAAATGGATGGGGAATCGACTGGCCAACTCCATTGTACTTTCCTGTTCTCTATTTCAAGCCACTGTTTGTTCCATATTGGTGGCAACTTCTTCCCCATTCTCAGATTTTCACATGAATTCATTAACTGAAGATATTATACTGAAGTGCAATGAAGGTTCAACTATCATGTTTTAATAGCCTGGTTCAGACAACACACTAAACCATGATGCTTAACTACAAGATTGTTAATGGAATGCATTCCACTAACCATTTTGTGGTTAAGCAGCAAGTTGTCTGAACAGGGTCACTCTTTGGGGGGGCTTTATGGGCTTCCTGGTTATCGTTACCTTCACTGTGGATTTCCAAGCCAGGAATTTGCCAGATACTTTCAATGAAGCCAAGTTTGTCACCTTCACCTTATTGGTTTTTTGCATGAGCAGGTACTCACACATAGAATCCATCAGTTCTGATATGCCAACAGTGTTTTCCATAGCAGAGAAAACAGCATACCTGACACCAAGGTGAGGGCTAGCAGCAATTATACTCCAGTATAATTGCGTATTTCATGTGTGAAGGGGACTAAGGAGTCAGGTTTTTCTTACTTCAAGTGAGTGTTTGCATGACCTTCAAGACCTGTGCCATCAAGGGAGGAGGAATGCCTTCCCCATAGAAGAATCTATTACAATATATTTATATACACTGTGGGAAACAAAGAAGACAGGCACAATGATGTAAATATAAGCCAGGATACAAACAGGATGCAACTAGTTCTAACACCCATGGTCTCAATGTCTGTTTCTTAAACACCAGTGCACATGCACTGGTTCTCAGGAGAGTTTCACTCTGTGACATGGCATCTGTGTGAAATAATTTTCTCTGAATCTATGCTAGCCAGAGGGTGGTGGGAAGTGTTTCACAAGCATTTGGAGTTTACCTAAAGTGGCACATTGGCTCCTTGCCAGAGCGTTTCATATAGGAGAATAAGATGTTGCCATCACAGTGAAATATTGAGACTTTACCTCACCCAATGATATTGTTTAAAAAAGAAGTTAACTTGATGTGATTCAAATAAGGGATAAAGGGTGTAACTGAGAAGTGTTGAATCAGTGACCTGGGCCAAACATGATGTGGGAATCTGTGTAATAAACAGGGAGGGGACAAGATCCATCTAATTAACATTTTAATTGCCTAATTTGCACTGTTGAACAATGAAAACCAAAACTCAGTTGTCCTTCGCAATCTCATTTCTCCAAATTTTGCAAATCAGTTCTCGATTAAAAAAATGGGTATAAATAAGTGGGGAAAATCTGTTAGAAATATAATCTATTCCTAAATGTAAGTCCAGTACAAATTATGACAGCATATTATTGTTGTGCTCACTATGGTATCTTTGTGGCCAGACATGCCTTGTCTTCTAAATCTCACACAGCAGCTTAGCACTAGAAGGACGGACAGGTGAATAGGCAAAGATCTATGCCATGCCAAGATCTGATGAATTCCAGCTCTCATCCAGGTAGGTTTCAATACTGGTGGCAACCTTTAATGTTGGTTGGTTGTCCACCCAGTGAATATAGTACTCTCGGTTGTCATAGTTTCCAAATCTCTGCCTTTGTAATTCTATTGCATTTACATAAAAGTTGCAAATTTTAATCTACCCAGTTCTTAAACTGGGCACATATTTCAATATACAATGGATTATTATTATTATTATTATTATTATTATTATTATTATTATTATTCATAGAATAGCAGAGTTGGAAGGGGCCTATAAGGCCATCGAGTCCAACCCCCTGCTCAATGCAGAATCCACCCTAAAGCATCCCTGACAGATGGTTGTCCAGCTGCCTCTTGAAGGCCTCTAGTGTGGGAGAGCCCACAACCTCCCTACGTAACTGATTCCACCATCGCACTGCTCTAACAATCAGGAAGTTTTTCCTGATGTCCAGCTGGAATCTGGCTTCTTTTAACTTGAGTCCGTTATTCCATGTCCTGCACTCTGGGAGGATTGAGAAGAGATCCTGGCCCTCCTCTGTGTGACAACCTTTTAAGAGCTTCGGCTATTGGGCGGTATAAAAATGTAATAAATAAATAAATAAATAAATAAATAAATAAATAAATAAAGTATTTGAAGAGTGCTATCATGTCTCCCCTCAATCTTCTCTTCTCCAGGCTAAACATGCCTAGTTCTTTCATTCTCTCTTCATAGGGCTTTGTTTCCAGACCCCTGATCATCCTGGTTGCCCTCCTCTGAACACGCTCTGGCTTGTCTGCATCCTTCTTGAATAGTGGAGCCCAGAACTGGACGCAATACTCTAGATGAGGCCTAACCAGGGCCGAATAGAGAGGAACCATCTCCCTCTGGATCGAGGCGGGAAACAACACTAAATATTTTTATTTATTTTTTTGTATCTGGCTATTCTCATTAGACCACTCATGGATGTCTGATCATTAGTTGAAGCCTACTGATTAGCATTTTTACAGATTTTGTATCCCTTCTTCTTTACCATCATGTATTTTTATTACATCTTTGTACTTATATGTTGTAATGGTGGTCTGTTGACTGTAAATAAAGATTGATTGACTGATTGAGTTAAAAGAGCAAATCAAACCATATTAAAATAACAATCACAACATCTTAAAATTCTTAGGTTTAAAATTCATCTGGGATGGATGGGTGCTGCCACCATCACTACCAACTCTGCCTTTTACTGCTGCCTGATTGACTCCAGCTTCCCACAGGATCAGCCCCCCTAGGTACTGAGCAGCCATTGTCTCCACCTGTCCCCCTCCTGGGAAGGGGATATATAAGCTGGCTGGCTAGCTGATGGCAGGGAAATGGGGAAGGTTCTTGTCCCATCACAGGCAAGTGTGTATATGAATGTGTTGTATGTGCTATCCTAGGATAAGAGTGAAGGATAGCTGGTGTAGCTGAGATCCAACCATCCCTCTGGTGAGAGCTGAGGGGTAGGGGGGGGGCAATTGGCTAGGATGAGAGAGTGGCCATAGCTTGGATGTTGTTTTTAAATGGATGTCATCCTTGTATGTTGTCTGTTTTATGGTTTTAATTATTATTATTATTATTATTATTATTATTATTATTATTATTATTATTATTTATATAGCACCATCAATGTACATGGTGCTGTACAGAGTAAAACAGTAAATAGCAAGACCCTGCTGCATAGGCTTACATTCTAATAAAATCATAGTAAAGCAATAAGGAGGGGAAGAGAATGCAAACAGGCACTGGGTAGGGTAAACAGGCACAGGGTAGGGTAAAACTAACAGTATTAAGTCCAAACAACATCAGGTTTTAAAAGCTTTAGGAAAAAGAAAAGTTTTTAGCTGAGCTTTAAAAGCTGCGATTGAACTTGTGGATCTCAGCTGTTCTGGAAGAGCGTTCCAGGCGTAAGGGGCAGCAGAAGAAAATGGACGAAGCTGAGCAAGGGAAGTAGAGACCCTTGTTTAATGCTTCAATCTTTTGTAAACAGCTCAAAGAGCTTTAGCTATGAGGTGGTATAGAAATAATAATAATAATAATAATAATAATAATAATAATAATAATAATAATAACAATGTATATTGATGTACTTGGGATTTTGTTGTGAACCTCTGAGATATATTCTTGTATATGTTCAGTGATACATAAATCAATGAACTTCTACTTCTACTACTACTACTACTAACAGTAATAATAATTACTACAACAGCACTAATTGGAATGAAAGGTAATTCAAAGCCTATGCTAAAAGCAACATAAGCAACAAAGGGATGTAAATAAATTTAGATTAAGGGGGGGAAATCGCTGTGGAAGAAGCTAAAACTGATAGAGTCATTCAACTAGACCAGAGCCTTGAGTATTTAGCTCTTAAAAGTCTGGATTTGAATACCTGGAGAAGATTTCTGCTAAGATGTGGTCAACATGCTATATTCTGAAAAGTTTTAGGTAAAGTGTAACTTCAAGTAGATGATTATCTCCCCTATAATTATCAAAATAACCATAATAGTTCTACTTCTTAAACTCCCTAAGTAATCCCAGTAACCTCTGTGGAAATTATAAAATAAGAGGGGGAAATGCTATTAAAATCCTGGGCTTGTAGAGCCCCATCAGTCAAATTACTGACACTGTACTCTGATCAGCCAAGTGAGCAGCCATTCAAGTCAGAGGCATTCAAATGTCAATGTTGGAAAAGGCCAATGGGAGCAAAGAAGGAAGGTTATCTTGGAAGACAATAATATTTCTGGTGGTGGCGATGGCAGTATTAGTGGTACTGCCTCAGGTGCTGTGCAAGGTCCCTAGGGCTAAATGCACCATTAGTGAGCCTCTTCCCATTCTTCACAAGTACTATCAACCAGGAGACTTCATCACTGGTGGCATTATTTCTCAGATCTACATGTTTTCCGCTCCAATTACCTTTGAAAAGCAGCCCTCTCAGGAACGCTTTGAAGACCTTGTGTGAGTAGTTGATAGTTTTAATCATATAATGCATCTGTCCAGATAATATTCTCAGGCAATTTGCCCCAAGTGGTTTTTGCTTCAATGGTTTGGGAAATATCTGACACTATACCTCCATCATCATCATCATCATCATCATCATTGTCATCACCACCACCACCACCACTTTCATCATCTCTTTTCTTGCTTGTGGCAGGTTACCTAGATGGACATGATAGGCTTTGCCAGATCATGCTGTCTTTTACTGATTCAGAAATTTCTTGACTATTGGACATGTTTTAAGTATGACTGCTCACTGGATGTTGGTGTGGATGCATTTTGGTGGGCCCAGTTTTTGAAGGTTTTCTGTATAGATTTTTGATGTGATACCAGTGACTGATGTGATTAATGAGATAATTGTGACCTTTTCCTGTTGTCATAGTTCTTTAACTTTGATAGCCAGTGGTGTATATTTTTCTTTTCAATTAGTTTCCGGGCAAAGTATAAAGTGTTGGTTATTACCTTTAAAGCCCTACATGGTTTGGGTCCAGGCTACCTGCGGGATCACCTTCTCCTGTACAATCTGCCCCGCACACTCGGGTCGTCTGGGAAGAATCTACTTCAGTCAACCAAAACTAGGCTGATGGGTATTACCTAAAGGACCTTCTCTTTTGCTGCTCCCAGACTGCAGAATGGCCTGCTGGAGGAGATTCATCAACTTGACGGTCTTTTAGCATTTAAAAAAGCAATAAAGACTTATCTATTCCAGCAGGCCTATCCAGTGAAATTTTAGAATGTTTTTAGGATGTTTTAAGGGTGTTTTAATCAGTTTTTAATGTGTTTTATTTTCACTGTTGTTCCCCGCTTCAGTCCAAGTGGAGAGGTGGGCAAGAAATATATTATTATTATTATTATTATTATTATTATTATTATTATTATTATTATTATCATCATCATCATCATCTTTTTCTTCATTTTCTACAACATTTTTTGTCATTATTGCTGTGTCAATGAGTCCCCCCTTTTTTGTCTATAACTGTTGTGTGTGGTTGATTGTCCATATGAATTGTTCTTTCATAGTATATTTTATGATCTGCATTTTCCAAGATAGTTTCAGGTGAGTATCTATAGTATGGTGTAGATTGTTTGATGAGGTTGAATTTGATGGCCAATTGTTGGTGAATTACTTTTGTATCTGTATTGTCTGTCCATATAGTCCATTCATGCCGGAATTTTACATTCTGTTGTTACATGGTCTATTGTTTCTTGGAGCTGATGACACAACAGATCTGCAGAATAAGAACTTTATTCACTGTCAGAAACATAAAATGTTGTTGCATGTAGGGATGGGTGAGAATTCCATTTCATTGAAGGTTGATTATTTTCCACATTCAGGGCATAAATAACAAGTTTTGTGTCATTTTTAAATGAATGCAGGAGAAACTGAACTAGATAGATTTGTCAATTTGGGCCCAGGACATCTTGTGTTTTGCTCTTAAATGTCTGGGCATGAATCACTGTGCTTTCAAACTCAAATTGCTGTCTTATTTTTCTACTAACAAGTTCCTCTTCTTTAAGAGCTATCTGTCTAATGGTCCTCTTCACCTTGGGAGTAGCTGTATTTATTGGTTTATGCCAGTGCAGATGGGACATAGTTTCATTTCAGTTTGTTTCTGATAAGAACGTTCTGAAATTCATGAAGTTTTCTATATTCAGCAAAGAAAGAACTTTAGATTTAAAATATATAAATGCATGAGAATATGAAATTGGGAGATTCACTCATCCCTAGGTGCATCTATTCTTCCTATGTTTGGCTTCAAGTTTTAAAAGTTTTAATTGATTATATGATGTTTGCATTTGTGTTGTACCCCGCCTCGATCCAGAGGGGGAGGCAGGTAACAAATATATTATTATTATTATTATTATTATTATTATTATTATTATTTACAACACCTCCTGTATTGAGAAATGTACTATATGGGTTGTCTTTATTTTCACACATATTTCTTTTTTAAGGCTAGAGTTATGTGTTTATTTCACTAATCCAAGGTATAGGTGTGTGTGTATTTTTGGAAAGTAATGTGTGAGAGGTGTTAAGATGTCTATTAAAACATCTGTTTGCCAGAACAATCCTACCTATGTCTATGCATATCTGGATCAAACCCACTGAACAAAATAATGAGTTGGATTGAGACTTAGGCCTCATCTACACCAAGCAGGATATTGCACTATGAAAGCAGTATATTTATTTATTTATTTATTTATTACATTTTTATACCGCCCAATAGCTGAAGCTCTCTGGGCGATTCACAAAAATTAAAACCATAATAAAACAACCAACAGGTTAAAAGCACAAATACAAAATACAGTATAAAAAGCACAACCAGGATAAAACCATGCAGCAAAATTGATATAAGATTAAAATACAGAGTTAAAACAGTAAAATTTAAGTTAAAATTAAGTGTTAAAATACTGAGTGAAAAAGGTCTTCAGCTGGCGACGAAAGGAGTACAGTGTAGGCGCCAGGCGGACCTCTCTGGGGAGCTCATTCCACAACCGGGGTGCCACAACAGAGAAGGCCCTCCTCCTTGTAGCCACCTGCCTCACTTCCTTTGGCAGGGGCTCATGGAGAAGGGCCCCTGTAGATGATCTTAAGGTCCGGGCAGGTACATATGGGAGGAGGCGTTCCTTCAAATAACCTGGCCCCAAACCGTTTAGGGCTTTAAATGTCAATACCAGCACTTTGAATCGGGCCCGGACCTGGACTGGCAGCCAATGAAGCTGGAAAAGGACTGGCGTAATGTGATCTCGCCGGCCAGTCCCTGTTAGTAAACGGGCTGCCCTGTTTTGTACCATCTGAAGCTTCCAGACCATTTCAAAGGCAGCCCCATGTATAATGTGTTGCAGTATAAAAGGCAGGAGCCACACCAAGCACATATAGCAGTATGAAAGTGGTATATGATATGTGTCAATGGGCCCCAACAGTTGTCAATGCACATCAATACCACTATTAAGCAGTAGTGTGGCTCATGCCTTTTATATACTGCTTTCATACTGCAATATCCTGTTTGGTGTAGATGAGGACTTAGTCATGCTTAAAGTAGACACACTGAAATCAATAGGAATTACATTAGTTGTGATCAATTTAAGTCCCATTCATTTTAATGGTCCAGTTCTAAGGCCATAGCTAGACCTAAGGTTTATCCCTGGATCATCCAGGGGTCAAACCTGTTCATCTAGGTGACATACAGGGAATCCAGTGTTCAGGCAGAGGCGGACCCTGGATGATCCCAGGATAAACCTTAGGTCTAGCTGTGGCCTAAGTGTGACTAATTCCAGATCAATCCAATTACCATAGCAAAGGAATGATTATGAGTGATTATTTGACACTGTATCCTGAATTGGTAGGGAAATAGGTTTGCAAATTGATTCTGTCAATGTAATCTATATTGAATAGAACAGAGCCTTTGCCTATTACAAGTTCTGTGATCTCTGACTTCCTTTGAATTTTCTAAATTTATCTTTAACTATGGCCTTTTGCAATGTACTCCTGATTATCGTTGAATACAAGTGAAGAAAATATTCTATTTCTACTTTCATCTAACCATTTCTAGTCCCTGAGCAGATGACATGATGCTACTTCCTCATTTCATTTATTAAGCATTCTCTAACTATTTCTTCAAATATGTGTTTAGATTTACATCTTTTAGTTCCTTCTTGCTGGAATATTTTGATCACCCTTGACAACTGCTTGGAGAACCAGTTGATCAGATATCCTGAAAGAATTTTGGAACTTTGATACACCATTTTATTTATTTATTTAATTTATTTATTTATGATATGTGCAAACAAATGAGCTTTTCTACTGGAGATCCCACTATGCAACCTCATTCAAGCACATGAAAGGTTAATGTAGCTCCAACTAACATTCCATTCAATGCCTTTAGTTACTTGATGTTGTTGTTTTCTAAGTATGGTGGTGGGGGGAGAAGTCCTATTTTGAGAATTGTAGAAGATGTAGAACATGTGTACCAAATGCCAGCATTCTACATCATATGGAACTACCTTATCAATGTGATACCGCTGTGGAGCAGTTGGTAATGGCTGTATCTATTATTGTTATGTGTAGTGGTGCACACCAGCTTCTAAATGGTGAAAGGTTTCAAGTGTCCTGTCACTCACTCAAGGTTCAGTTTCCTGAAAAGGAGGACACTGCAGACTTACAGAGTGTCTATTGTATAAGATTTATTAAATCCCTGTTCAGGTGTTATGACATGAGTAAAAGGGAAGGTACCACATCCACTGTCCCCAATATTCTAAAATGTGTCACCCCACCCCTTCTGTCCTCAAACTTCTCATGATGAACAGAAAAATCTGCAGAGCATGAGTGTCACCAGGAAACCTGATAAACCTCCATGTGATCAGGACACCTGATCAAGCAGGGTTCCTGCACTTATGGAAGCTTCTGCCTGCATTCAAGTGAGCACAAGTAAAAGCCCCATGAATACTTCCCTGCTCAACACAGGAAGGTCAAGGACATTGGGAGTGATGCTGGCGTGTGCAGTCCTGTCACCATTACTTCTGGGCATACATTATTTTCAGGCATTACACCTGAACAGAGCTAAATACAGGCTGAGCATAAGACGAGGTAAGATGGGTACAAAGGTGGACTCAATAGATTCCTCTTGTCCACCAGATTTCTAGGGGAACCCATTGTGGTACATAATTTCTTGCATAGAGGAAAGGCAGTTCTCTGCCTCCTTTTCAGACCCATTTCCTGCACAGACTCACTTCTTCCTACACAGACAGCCCTCACCATGTCTACTAGTCTAGTGGGAAAAGAGAGATGTTATCTCCACCTATCACCTATTCCTTCTTAAGCTATCCCAGTTCCCATGTTACCAGCTGTCTGGATCCAATGCTTCAGAGTATGCCATATTCTAAAGCCAATGTTCCATGACTCAGCATGAAACTTCCATTGTAGGATATTGACTCACAACTACCAGCACATCCTGGCCTTGGTATTTGCAGTAAAGGAGATTAATGAAAATCCTCAGTTCTTGCCCAACGTCAGTTTGGGCTTCAACATCTATAATAGCCTTTTCCTTGCAAGCTGGACTTTCCTTGCCTCAATGGAACTTCTCTCCACACGGAACAAATTCATCCCTAACTACAAATGTGACATCCACAATGCTCTAGTAGGACTCATTGGGGGACCGAACTCTGAAGTCTGCCTCCACATGGCAACCACACTGGGCATCTACAAGATTCCACAGGTACATGTTATGAACAGAGCAAGGGGAGTTCAACAAGCCACACCTCCCTTCCCTTTGAAAAGCAGTGATGTGGTTTGAAGATAGAAAGTGGCAAGTCTCATTACAGGTCTTTATGGTATGTTGCTAATGAAGCACTAACGAAGTAGTTTTTAACTTTATGTTTGTGTATGATAGGTATGCATTAGGGCTAAGTGATATAGTCGACATATATATGTTAAATGACCTGTGAAAATGGTGAGATGCTGTCCATCAATTCTAGATCCATGTGAGACATGAAACTATTCACTCAATAGCCCCTGAATAATCCAGTGCTCTGGTTCATACAATAAGTTGAAGAAGTTGTGATCCAGCCCATTATACATTGTTGAATAAAAGCAGTGATGGGCATGTGGGTGACAGTGCACTCCCTCACTCCAGTTCATGGGGAGAAAATTGTGGGTTTATTAACCCACAATAGTAAGCCAGGTTTCTCTCTCTCTCTCTCTCTCTCTCTCTCTCTCTCTCTGTGTGTGTGTGTGTGTGTGTGTGTGTGTGTGTGTGTGTGTGTGTGTGAGAGAGAGAGAGAGAGAGAGAGAGAGAGAGAGATCTTCCTTCTTCTTGCAAGCAAAGTTATACTACCTCTGAACATGGAAGCTCTCTCTGGAGATCTTGCAGAGGAGAGACCTTACTTCTTCTGTGTGGGATTATGGAAACTGCTTCCACATTACCTGCTGCCACTGTTGTAGCTCTGATTCTGGTGATCAACAACCAACCAGAAAGGGGGTGCATAATATGATGACACATGAGGCTATGCCCAACTCAAGACATAGCTCACAATATCAATATCACCTTGATATTGTGCATCCGCAAAAACCTGTATGCATGGAACAAAATTTTGTATTAAAGTTTTCTTTGTGCTCACACTGGAGAACTTTGAATTGGTTACTTTCTGATTAAATAACAAATTCAATCAGAGTAAGTTTGCCAACTGCAACCAATAACATTTAAATAGAACGATAGGTTGAAGGTGACCTTGAAGCTCATCTAATCAACCCCCTGCATGCCTTCTTCCCCCCTCCAAGAAAGCATTTTGTTTAGTTTTGTAAGCCTGAAACAAAAGTCCTGCATTTAATGCAATCCTATAGATGTCTATGGAGCAGTAAGACCCATTGAATTTGCTGTAGCTTATTCATGGGTAAATGGGTGCAGTATTGCAGTCTCAACTAGCTGAAGGGAAAGAGGAGGGGTCATGGCTCAGTGGTAGAGCATGTGCTTTGCATGCAGAAAGACCTTGGTTTGATCACCAGCATCTTCAGGAGAGCTGACAGTCATTGTTGGCAATACTGAGCTAGATGGACCAAAGGACTGACTCAGTATAAAGCAGCTTCCTATGTTCCTAATGCTTTCAGACGAGCTACTTGTGGCAAAGGGGCTGGACTAGATACCTTCAAGGGGCCTTCCAACTCTGTCATTCTACGAAGATAGTATTGCTTGCCAGTTGGATACATGTAACATGGAATGGTAGCTTCAGTTGCATGATAGATTTAGTTGCATAGTCTTCCTGAATCTATTCCTGTAAAAAGAGACATCTAGGAGCATCATCAGATGAGTTCTTTTATAGCACACTCTTTACTGGGAACTCACAGATTTTTACAGGTCCTTTTCATGACCCTGTCCAGCTTCAGCATGCCTCCCACTCCTTCTGGTCATTTCCCCATTTTTTTTAAAAAAAAGACCCAGAAAATCTATTATTTTTCTCCTACAGTGAAATGTTCCACCATTGCCTGCTGTGTGCAGGAAAAACAACGTGATAAAAATGCCCACTGAATGGGCCATATGGTCTTTGTTTTCTTCCTCTTTCTACAGCATGGGGCAAAGTGATGGAAGCGAAATGTGATTTCCCCCATCTGAAGAACCTCTTGGATGTAGGTCCACCAATGTGGCACTGAAAACCATCCAGCTCCAAAGCAGTGTTCAAGCTGGAACTAACCACAGCACATGTACTATTAGGCAGTGAGGATACTCTGGAAACCTTTGCTGCAAATACCTAGTTGTCATAGTATGTTTTAAAAGGTTAGCAAAATTCAACATTGGGCAACCTTTTCAGTAAGTATATCTCTTTTCTCTTCTCATTATACTTTTTGCTGAAGCTCATCTATGGCTCTGCTCCAGTGATGAAAGACAAATCTCAAGCTGTTTTCTTCCACCGGATGTTCCCAGATGGGACAGAACAGAATATGGGGATTCTCAAGGTCCTGCTGCATTTCAGATGGGTCTGGATAGGGATGGTTTTTCTTGATGATGATAATGGAGAAATGTTTGTACAGAATGTGCTTCCCATATTTGAACAGCATGGGATCTGTTTTGAGTTCTTAGAAAGGATTCCCAAAATATCTTTTTCAGATAGCATGGCTGAAACAGGAGCAGAGTGGTTTCAAACATCTCATGTCATCACGGGAAGCACTGCCAATGCCTTCCTCATTCATGGTGAAATTCAGACCATTAGTGTTTTAAGAATGCTGTTCCACTTCTCTAAATTTGAATGTATACCCATCAAGAGCAAAGTCTGGATTATGACAGCTCAGATGGATTTCACTTCACTTGGGTTTCAAAGAACTTGGGATATACATTTCATCCAAGGTGCGATATCCTTTGCAGTTGACTCAAAGGAGGTTTGGGGATTCCAGAAATTTCTTCAGTTAAGAAACCCTGCCAATGAAAAAGAAGATGGATTCATAAAGAGCTTTTGGGAGGAGGCATTTAACTGTTCTTTAGACAAGGAAAATGGGGGAACCTGTACTGGGGAGGAGAAACTGGAGACTCTTCCTGTGTCTGTTTTTGATATGAGCATGAGTGGCCACAGTTACAGCATCTACAATTCTGTCTATGCTGCGGCCCATGCTTTGCATGCCATTTATTCAATGAAATCAAAGCAGAGAACAAAGATGGAACATGTGAGACAGAATCTGATGCATGAACAGCCATGGCAGGTAAGTCTTATTGGAGCAACTCCTCACAAAAGCTGGGTGTGTGTGGTGGGATCTAATTATTCTGCTAGTTGAGATGGCAAGAGGCACACAAATTAGGCATCTGACTTGGATGGTTTATCCCAATGTCATCCGAGTCCTCTCTACGATATGTGCTGAGAAAGTCATGGAGTACATCTTGACAAGGGGTTGGCCATGCTGTGGATCTCGTGTGGCAGCAGGTCATCTATGTGATGCAGCTGCCATCCTGAAGCCATCTAAGGGCAAACCCCCCAAAAAACTCTGCTTTAAAATATTTGGGCACTTACCCTGACTTTTTTGTGCTGCAGAGGCATGTCACAGCTGATGGCGACTCCTGATTGGTCACTGTCAGATGGACAGGGAAGGGGGCAAAACTCCAGGAGCTCTGAGTAAGGAGAGCAGAGTCCGGGCACTATGCATCACTCTCTTCCCCGCCCCCCGGCTGCCCCGTTTCTTCCCCCCTCCCCAGTACTTTTACAAAAGTTTTTTATCTATAAATAAATAAATAAATAAAAAGGGGGGCACAGGGCCTATTCCTTACCCCTCCATTTACTTATTTTTTATCTGTAAATCTAAAGTTTCGTAATTACAGAAAGTAAAAAAAGAAATGGGGGTGGGTGGGGAGGAATATCCCCATTCCTCTCCCCTCATTTTTTTAAAATAAAATTACAGATTAAAAAAATTAAAATATGGAAGAGGAATGGGGTAGCCAGGGGGAAGTCAGAGGGAGGAGAGCTGGTTTGAGTGCCACACATCCCTCTCTTCCTCCCCCTATGGATGCAACTCTGGATTTCTGCTCCTTCCTCTGCAGATACCCGGAAGGAGCAAAAATGCGGGAGCCAAAAGCCTCATGGTACCAACGTGGTGCCATCATGTTGGGCCCTCAGTCTTCTGTGCTTCTCTCAGCATGGCCTTTTGTGTTATAATGCTCCAACTTTGGAAATACACCCCCCCCCCGGAGGATCACCTGGTGCTGAGTCAATTTACTGTTCAGCACCAGGTGACACCCCCCTCTTTTAACCATGACCTTTTTATTATCACTCTGTCTTACTGTTGAGGAGGAGGAGGGTTTCCTTTTTATTTTATTTTTTTGTAAATGTCTCTGAGAGCTTCAACTGAGACCTTAGTTACTGTCAGCTGGTGTGCAGCTTTGAAGGATACAATTGTGGCATTACACCCCACAAGTCAGTTCCCTAATGTATGTCTAGAATTTGTAAGTCTATTGTGTTTAGAATGTTGACCTGAGTGGGTGGAGATTGAATATCTTAGGAGGGGGGAGGAGGATATATAAGGGAATAACTGAGGTGATAGGTGTGTGTGTGTGTGTGTTTAAAGTACTTTGGTTCGAGGGAGAATTAGACAATCAGGGTAAAGAGGGTTGTCTTTTGAGTGTAGTGTGCAGATAGTCAGTTGATGTATATTAAACAATCCTGATAATAAAGAAAGTTCAAGAGTGAAGGTGTGAGAGAAAGGAAAGGGTGTATGAGGAGAGAGGAAGGATTGGATGAGAGGTTTTAACAAGGGTCTGAAAATTTTTATTATGAAACAAAGTTTGGGAACATTGAAATAAATTTTTATTCAGTTTGTTTTACTACCACAAAAATCTCATGTGTCTCCTTGGCATTTATCATCTGCAGTTATATACATATAACACTAGTTCTGACCTTAATTCACCATCAGCACATATAATTAACAGTGCAGTATTTTATTCCAGAAATTATTCCTGTTTAACCCCTTTCTCCACATAGTTTGTAGAAAGGTGGTTTTGTCCCTCATCTCAGGCTCATAAAATGGTGGTACTTAGCTTGAGTAGGGAGGGTCCACGGACAGGCCTGTTGTAAAGAGCCTGTGTTGTGGCACAACGATCTATACACATTTTCCTGGGAGTAAACTCAGTGAACTCCTTGGGTCTTATGTATTGATAGACATGGATGGGACGGTGTTGTAAATGAACTATTAAACATCATTCTGAAGTTTGAAGGATTACCATACAGGATATATAATGACATCATTTCCTTCCAACTCCATTTAGTTACACCAGTTCCTGAGAGGCACCTCATTTAAGAACAATGCTGGTGAAAATGTCTCCATTGATGAGAATGGGGAAATAATAGCTGGATTTGACATCATCAACTGGGTGACATTCCCAAACCAGTCCTTTCTGAAAGTCAAAGTTGGAAGGGTAGACCCAAAGCCTTCCTCAGCCAAAGTGTTCATTAATGAGGATGCCATTGTATGGCCCAGCAGATTCAAGCAGGTAGGGGATGTACACATTCCAAGTCATTCCCTCAGTGTTCCAAAAGTGGTACCCTGTTGAGGGACTTAAACAGCACCAGCTGTTTAGACATTTGATTTGTGAGTTTAATCAACATATGATGAAACATATGGATCCTGAAAATGAGCATAGTAGTTTTTCCCTCCTATGGTTGTCCCTGACACTCTACAAGAGTTGTATGGATAACCTATAAAGCTGGGAGCATTCTCTACACATGTAGCCTTCCTCGACCAGGGTTGTATAGAGATGTTGTGGATGCCCAACTGAGTAGAGGACTCCAAAGGACTCCCTCACATCCATCAACTCCAGATGCAGTCTGGAGCCCATGGTGCATTCATGAGCCCACGCAGCCTGATGAGCACTCATCAGCCATCTGCTCTCATCCAAAGCCTATGTTTTGTGCAACAATGGAGCCTCTGGAAATTACTTATTTTCTGGATTGTGTAAATGATTCAGAAATGAAAAGGGCCCATTTATGCATCAAGGAAAACACATAATTTCCAGAGCCTCAATGGTGGCTCCAGATGTCGTTGGACACTCACCAAGCCTCAAAAAAACTTGTGTGTCAATGCAAGCAGGGGCAGATGGTACCGGCAGAGAGATGAGTGTCTGATGAATTGGATGTGGGTGAGTCAACTTCAGTTTCCCTCAGTTCCTCATTTTCCAATCTTCAACTTCTCCATGGGTTGAGATACCATCAACCATGGTATTCTTCTGGATAAACTATCTCAGCTAATTGAAGGAGTGTAGTCATTCCACTCCTACTTGGAAGGGCAATTCCAGAAGGGCCTCTTTCAGTGGTGGCACTCCAGTGGTGGGATACTCTTCCTATATATGTTCTCCTGGCACCTAATTGTGGTCTTTATGGCAAAAGCTGAATCCCCCCCCCCACCTTCAGCATTTTTAGACTTGTTGTCTTAGGACCTCAGTTTTGTTTTTTTAATGTGTTACTTTGTTTTTAGATCATTACTCTTCCGGTGTTTTGTTTTATTTTGTTTTAATCTTTTATGGGATTATATTATGTTTTCATCATGCTCTGTTTTATTCTTCTGTGTACCATCCAGGGAGCTTTGGGTACTGGGCAGTATAAAAATGTAATAAATAAATAAATCCCAAAAAACATTTTCTTCTGAACATTTCTGCAACTGGTTCTTTCATTCATGCACAGGAAATACCTCGCTCCATGTGCAATGACAACTGTCATTTCGGTTATAGTAAAACCAAGAAAGAAGGGAAGCCATTTTGTTGCTATGACTGTCTTCTGTGCCCCAAAGGGAAGATATCAAACCAGACAGGTAAGTTGCATTGAATGAATGAAATAATAAAATGGTTAGCTGTTGTCAGCGATAGATCAAGGTCATGATAGTCCTATTGGTAGCCATCTGTACAAGGCCCTGCTCTGCCCCAAACACTCAATGCACACATGACATTTGTGCATACACACAGAGAGACGGTCAACATACCATCTCTCTCTCTCTCTCTCTCACACACACACACACACACACACACACCACACTTGAAATGAATACCCTCAGTCAGAAGCAGAATTGAATTTTCTGTTAAAAACATGAAGAGTGTATATCTATTTAAGTTACTCCAAATATATTCAACATTTCTCCTGTTGTTATTTTTCCAAGTATGTTAGCTGGTCTTCTACTTCCTTCAATATACATTATAATTTGGTAGATGTAGGTGGCATCATTTTTTTAATTTGATTTCCCTCATATTGGCCCTCTTCAGACTACACACTAAACCATGAAGTTTAAACATTTTCTGCTAAACGTTACAGCTTAGCATGTCTTATGAACTACAACTCAGCATATTGTGTGAACCATTGCTAACCATGGTGGCTACATGACCAGAGTTTAGGATAGGGTGCATTATTATTATTATTATTATTATTATTATTATTATGGTTAATATAATTTACTGTTATTATCCATTGTGTTTATATGTAAGATTAAATTGATGTCTGTTATATAATGTAAAAATTTAAATAAAATTATATATAAAAAACATGCTCACTAAACTCTTGCTGCAAAAGGGTTAGGAGCCACATAGAGTTGCAATTTTTATAAAATTACCATTTGCTCTATTTTTATTAAATTGTGGATCAAATACCATACATATTTATTGTGATCCATAGATCCGTGAAAAAACAAGAATCAAACAGGAAACATCAGACAGTTAGAACTATTGTCAACTTTCATCTAATACACAGAGAGCTCTGATCCTGGCCGCCACTGTAAGAAATTTAGCAACAGCCAAAGTTACTTTTGAGGACTTATCTTCCAACAGAAACTTAACATAAAATTTGTCTGAACTTCTGGACAATTTACTCAACAATGGGGTGATCATAAGATGACGGGCCTGATTATAAAAGCTACAGGACAGAAGGATATGCTCCATCATCTCTACTTCCATATTCCTACAGGGGCACCGTTGTGCCTGATAAGGGACACCAGCATATCTGCCCCGAAGGAATTCAATACAATAAACATTGCATCTGGCCTTGGAGAAAGCAATACAATATTTAGCCACCGATAGGTTCTTTAAATAGTCAGCCAGCTGAAGAGGCCCAATGTAATGAACGTGCAATGCACGTGACTCAAATAAGACTGGAACCAATGGTAATTCTGAGGGACATAAATAAACTCTTTCGGCTCCTTCAGCCAGGGCTTAGGTAGTGTGATTAAGATCGGTTACTCACTGACGTTTGTGGCTCCTTTTCATGATGTCACCATCCTCTGACCTCCTGTGCCTCTTCCCACCCCCCACTATTCCATGATTTAACTCACTGAAAATGCAGTAAAAATATACACCGTCCTCAAAGGGCTGTTGCATTTAAGGGATAACACAATATTCCTGTAATGTTGTATCACTATTTGCTAGCTGCATAAATAGAACATTGGGAATTTTCGCACAATGGAAACTGCAAAAAAAAGGGGGAGGAATGGGGGAGGAATGTTTATTGTTCCCTTATTAATCTTTTTACTCAGCAAGTAGAAAACCCAGTAAGAGTCTGTGGCGTTTTTCCACTTTAATGTAGTAAAGTGAGCACAATCCTATGACCCCCTAGAGAGGATAAGGAATTGGGCATAGGATAATTTGGATTCCTGGATCCAACTTTAGAGACAACAGTCTGACTTTGAACCAAGGAATCCTGCCCCTCACCCTTACAGTTAGTTTGGAGAGAACCATACTGGCTGCCTTTCAATGTCACAAATGCATGTCACTAAAGGAGTGCTTAGCATTGTTCTTGAAGGTCCAAACTTCTGAGATGCTCCTGGCATTTCCCAGTGAATTACAACTGTATGAGAAGCTTATAAACGTGCATTTCAGAAATTACCCTAGCAGTCCTCCAACAAAGTGTTATAATATTGAGCATTGATGACCTCTTAGGCTTCCATATACTGTAAGCTATGTTTTCTTTTTCAGACATGGATGACTGTTTTCAGTGCCCAGAAGATCAGTTTCCAAATAATGTCCAGGATTTATGCATTCCAAAATATATAGTGTTTTTGTCTTATGGAGAGCCTTTGGGTATCACTTTTGCCATTGTTGCTCTTTCCATTTCGTTTATCACAGCTTTGGTGCTTGGGATCTTCATTAAGTACCAGGACACTCCTATAGTGAAAGCAAACAACCGGAACCTCACCTACACGCTCCTCCTCTCCCTCCTCCTCTCCTTCCTTTGTACCTTCCTATTCATTGGCCGACCTGAGAAGATGACATGTCTCCTTCGACAAATTGCTTTTGGCATCATCTTCTCAGTGGCAGTTTCTTCTGTTTTGGCTAAAACTACAATTGTGGTTCTAGCTTTCATGGCTACCAAGCCAGGATCCAGGATGAGGAAATGGGTGGGCAAACAACTGTCCAATGCCATTGTTTTTTCCAGCTCACTTATTCAAGTCATTATTTGCATTGTGTGGCTAGGAACCTCTCCCCCATTCCCAGATCTTGACATGCACTCAATGACAGAAGAAATTCTACTGGAATGTAATGAAGGCTCCACTCTCATGTTTTACTGTGTCTTGGGGTTTCTATTTTTCCTGGCTATCATTAGCTTTACTGTGGCTTTCCTAGCCAGGAAGTTACCTGACAGTTTTAATGAAGCCAAGTATATCACCTTCAGCATGTTGGTCTTTTGCAGTGTTTGGTTCTCTTTTGTTCCAACCTATTTGAGCACCAAGGGGAAATTCATGGTGGCTGTGGAGATCTTCTCCATGTTATCCTCCAGTGTTGGGTTGCTGGTCTGCATCTTTTGCCCCAAGTGCTACATGATTTTGCTGAGGCCTGATTTGAACAATAAACATCAGCTAATGAGAGTAAAGAAGTAAAGAACATGATTATATCACATCATTTCAATTTAAATTGTTCATATTCACTACATCCACTTGCAAGCCTTAAAAATGGAAACTTTGGCCTTTGCTTAGACCTACCTGAAAGTCCGGTCAGGAGGAGGGGCGAGCCATCGCTGCAGCTAGTGTGGGCTGTCGCCCCAGTCTATACCTCAGATGCGATGGGCTAAAGGAAAGCCCTGTTGTGTCTGCCATTTTTTATTTTTAAAGGGCCGTGTCCACAGGAGCGCACAAGCACCTGCCTAAACCCAGGATCCCCTGTGCATCATCTGGACGCACAGGGGCGAGCCTGGGTATCAGCCCAGGCTAACCCCTTATCTAGCAAAGCCCTTAGTTGTTGCATTGTTTTTGATTAAATGCAATTATGTCTAACTAAAATTGATAGTAATATAGTGGCAATGGATGTCTTCCCCCATCTTAATGTTGTGTTATTCAGCTTACCCCAGTCCATTTTTCATTGTGGTGAGGCCTGAGATACAATGTAGCCAGCTTCTAAGATGAAAACATTAAATAATACGAAATCCTTTAGTTTGCATGTGAATAACATAAGCCATTATCAAGTCCCATTGCTACTATATCCCATTGATTTCATTTTCATCTAATCACTGTTAGTGAGCATGTTTAAACCATGGTTATGTAGCCACCACAGTTAGGAACAGCCCACACAACATGCTAAGCCATGTTAAACACAACATGCTAAGTAGGTCTATGCACGGATACACACACACACACATGATTCACTTCGGATCATCATTCAGACCTTTTGAATTGAGCCCAATTCCCTTCAGATCAATTCAGGCCCAGTTCGCCTCACCTTGGGTCTGAATCTGAATCAAGGTTTGGAAGTCTGAATCATTCCCTTAGACCTGCATTGGAACAAATAAACACCTATAACTTTATATTTTTCAACCTAGAAATATGAAAGTTGGTGACCTTACAGATGCCATGGAGATGCTCATGTGTACAAAACTTCAGACACATTTGTGCAGTGGTTTTCCTGTTATCCACTGCTGAAAATGTGATTTTTCATGCAAGCCAGTCAAAGCAAAGTGCTGTAACTTTCTCATTTTTCATGAGACAAACACAAAAGTTTGTGACCTTACAGATGCCCTGGAACTGCTTATGTTTGCCAAGTTTCAGATACATCTGTGCAGTGGAATTTCTGTAATCCAATGCTAAAAATGTGATTTTTCAAGGAAACAAAGCAGCCACTCAAAGCAAAGAGCAATTTGAGAAGGTGTGTAATCAAGCTCACACTATCCCTTCCCTAATCTCTGTGTGCTTTTGAAGTGCAAATCTCCCTTACTTGAGTTTTCTTTTGTGAGTTCTGAAGCTAACACATCCCTGAGGCCCTTCCCATTCAGACAAGAAACAGGGAAAGCAGGCTACCTGAAATACACACATTACCTGGCTGGGTGCAATATGCCTCAGAAACTGAGTCAAACCAGCACTGTAAGGCAGGAACAGGCAGGTAATATTGGAGAAGTGTGTAGGTGCTTAGGCAGGCAGCAGGTAGCTATGCAGGCACGAGTAAGTGAGCCAAGGATTGTATTGATTCAAAGCCAGAAAAACAAACCAGGCAGAGTGGCAGCTATGTGTGCGGGCACAGAGAGGCTGACAGAAAGCAAACAAAATGGCCCTGTGAGGGAGGCACAGAGGAGGAGAGGCTGCAGGCAGCTATGCCCATGAAGCACTGGGAGCAAGTATGCCATAGGCTTGTGGGGATGATCCACCCAGCCCATCTACATCTCCCAGGCACCAGGAGGGCAGAGAGGCAGGCTGGCCCAGAGAAGCTGGCAGAAAGTAAACAAACCAGCGCAGTAGTTCAAAACATAGTCAGTGAGAGATGCTTTGGCATCCCCTTAATAGGAGGCTAGAAGGAAGATGTCCGATCACCACCCAGCTGGTACGGCTTGGGCGGAGGACGGATTTTGTGGGCTGTGGGGAGCCAGGAATAATGAGAAGATGTAGCATGTGCTCTGCACGTGTACAGCCTCACGAGGTGGGGGATAGAGCCAAGCATATAAAGGCTCACCCCCACGAGGCTATTAGCCTCTTTCGATTTCGACCCCTCCCTCCCTCCCTATAACCAGTCGTCCCCTTTGTAGGAGAGGCTGAGTAGGAATTTCCTCTGTCATTTAGTAATATGCAGGTTTTCGCCTACTCCATACTGGATCCAATCTTTAGAAGTGGAAGATAAATAGGTTAATTATAAATGGCAGGGCTGTGCGGGAATTTTGGAAAGTCAGGATAAGGACGGTGAGCACTCTGGCACCTTTATGGTGATTGGCAATCCAGAGGTCCTGCTCTTCAGGGGCTGTGCAGCCTTCGTCCCAGGATATGGTTTGCCTTTGGGGACCTTCTTGTCTCATCTACTCGGCTGTGCAGCCTGAGTGGAGATGACGCGGGTTGGTCTCACCAAACACGCAAGTGTAGTTGAAAAGGGGGCCGGGTCACCCAACCCCTGTTTTCAGCTGAGTGGCTTGCCCTGATGGGCAGGCTAGTTGCCTGAGGAAATAAATTTGATTCCCGCATGTTCACGCACAGATCCATGGAGGGGAGAATCTCCATGTGTAAATAAAGAGGCCCTATTTAATCCCAAGCTCTGGTGTCTGTGTGTTTATTTCTGGGACTTCCTTCTCGGCTTGCAAAGTTTCAGGGTCCTTCAGAGTTAACTTACTCCATGGTTTGCACAGATAATAATAATAATAATAATAATAATAATAATAATAATTCTTATTAATAAAAGAGCCTGTCTGACTCTAATAGGAAATTGGGATTGCAAAGCATCCCCTTAATCAAAGAGGTTAGGAAGAGGATCCCTTTTGGTTCCTTCCTTCAGAGTTGAGTTACTAAACTGTAAGCACAGGCAGTAATAATAATAATAATAATAATAATAATAATAATAATAATAATATCCCGAGTTCTGTCTTGTTGAGTCTCTCACTGTCTTCTACTTTGCGTGTGTGTGTGCGCTGTGTGTTGTGCACAAGCAGTACACAATAAAGCACAGATTTATAAAATTCCAACAAAAAACAAGGGTTGAACCCATCTGCTTCAAACTTGGAATGGCTGAAGCCCTACTGAAGCCCTACCATGGTGCTAATTTTCATGTCTGTATCTGTAATTTCATTTCTTTTTTGGGGAAACTTGGTTACTTCTCAAGTTGCTAGACCCCCAATGAGGTTTGAGTTTGAACTTTAAAAATCCCCACCCCCAAAGCAAGTGATGAACTGATATGCTTCAACCTTGGCATGCTTAAAGCCCTATTTAGGAGCTATCATGGTGCTAAGTTTCCTCTCTTTATCTTTGAAAAATGACAGTGTATTCTAAAAATAATAATTTTAAAACATTAAACTTTTTAAAAAATATCCTAAAAATCAGAGGATGAACTGATACACCGAAATGGACCATAGACCTGCAAATAAGCTCTAAATTTGGGTCTTAGGCATGATCTAAAAAACTTCACACAAATAACACAATTTTGACACACTCTTTCTTTTTGACACACATTCATTAATTGAAGAAATTATACTGGGGTGTAATGAAGGTTCAACTATCATGTTTTATGTGTTTTGGGCTTTATGAGCTTCTTGGCTATTGTTAGCTTCTCTGTGGCTTTCCAAGCCAAAGATTTGCCAGATACTTTCAATGAAGCCAAGTTTATCTCCTTCAGCATGTTGGTCTTTTGCAGCGTTCTGGTGTCCTTTGTTCCAACCTACCTGAGTTGGAACAAAGTGGAACATAATGGTGGAGATCTTCTCTATATTGGCTTTTGGTGCTGGGTTACTGGGGTGCATCGTTACCCCCAAATGTTATATTATTGTATGGAGGCCCAATTTGAACAAAAGACAGCAGCTAATAAAGAGACAAAATTGAAAGGATTTTCTGTTACTTTTATTGTAGACTGTGATAGAGAGGAGTGTATTTGCATTAAGGGCAGATCTACACTAGTGCTTATTAAAAAATTTCCTACCACTAGAAACATTTTAATTTGTGTCATTTTTAAATGTCACGTGGCCCACTCCAGTAACGTCACGTTACTAACCTTTTGCTTTCCCAGTATTCATTGATTACAGCAGGTCACACTGTTTGTTTTATCATTGTATCTTGTACTTCCTCTTCATCATTGGTCTCTTTGTTCCACCCACTTCCTGATCTCCTGGTTTTTCCTTCCACACACTCTGCTGAATTTTTATGATTTTTATTGGAAATCAAACAAATGCTTACATTTGTGTCAGTTTTAAAAATAAAAAGTTCAAAATTGGCACATTGGTAGGTCTTTACGAGGGCTTTCAGCATAACAAATGTTAATCAGATTGGGTCATCAGTTGATTTGTTATGATTTTTAAATTTCCTCCCTCAAACCCTTTGGAGCTTATACTGCACTATTTTTAGGCGCCGAAAGGAAGTATCCACGCCCACAGGAAAGTGATTGGCTGACAATCAGTGATTCAAAAGTCAGTGAGATACAACTATTCTGATATAAGGGGGCACATACGAACATTTGCACTGCTATTTAAACATCACAATGGAGGAAATACAACGAAAGAAGGAAGAAAAACACAACAATGATAAAACTTAAGAACCATAGCGTCATGTGACCCAATAAGTTATCACAACCCTTCCTTAATGTTTTAAACCATTAGTGTAGATCCCACCTAAGACACTTCTGATATATATATATATATATATATATATATATATATATATATATATTCTTTCATTGGGTCTTGAGGCAGGATGACATGGTTGCCTCTGGATGGAAATGACACTTTTGTTCCATGATCTGTTCATTGATGGAATCAAATTTATTTTACCTGAATTTCAATCTACTTGTTCTCAATTTCAGTGGCACTAATGTGCATTTGCACAAGGACACAAACAAGTGCAAAATCCCCACCACCACCAAAGTGTGTGGGGGGAACAGTCCACTGGTCCACAAACCTTGTGTGACTTAGAAAAAGTCAGTCCACTGCAGAATCTGCAAGTCAATAAAAACTCATTTGAATCCATTGCAGATTTTCAGGCATCCTTAGTCAGGATTAGGGGGCGGGGGCACATATTCTTTTGGTTATGGCTGTATCTGTTGTGTGGACATAAATTAAAAAGAAAACCCAGAATGGATAGATAGATAGATAGATAGATAGATAGATAGATAGATAGATAGATGTGCACACACACACACACACACACACACACACACACACAGAGCAATGCAGCAACTGGGCAAATGGTGTCTAGGGCCATAGCTAGATGGGGCAAAATCCCAGGGTAATCCCAGGGATCAACCCTGTGCATCCACATGACACACAGGGGATCCTGGAACCAGGGAGGGATGATCCCTCCCTTGCCCCAGGATCTCGCCCTCCTTTTTAGCCCCATTTTTTCTGAGGCTGCAGAATGGGTGGCTGGGCACTGTGGGTTGACCCAGCTCTGCGTGATTCCTCATGAGGAGCTGGGAGCTGCACTCATTGGGGGTAGGGTAGGAAGAGCAGGGGAAATAATTTAAATTTTAAAAAATTTAAAAAGTTTCTGCGCTGCTGGCCCTTTAATAAAAAAAATGGTGGGCGCAACGCCTCTCCTTCTGAGGTTGTCATGCATCACGTGTAAACAGAGGAGGGATCTCATGTTAAACACAATGCAAGATCTTCCCTCCTCCGTCGCAGGATAGCAGGTAGGTCTGGCTAAGGCCTAGATGGGATGATTTTACCTCGAATGGTGCTGCTGACAAAGACAATGTGCAAGACACATACTGCTAACCGGATTCTTCACCAGTATTCCTGACCAGGTAAACTCATTATTGATTATACTTCTCAAACACCAATATGTTATAGCTGTACAGAAGGGCATAGAGGTATGCACTGACCCCAAATCTGACTTGGGTCACAGCTAGACCTAAGGTTTATCCTGGGATCATCCAGGGTTCGCCCTTGCCTGAGCACTGGATCCCCTGTGTGTCACCTAGATGAACAGGTTTGACCCCTGGACGATCCAGGGATAAACCTTAGGTCTAGCAATGGCCTTGGTTTCCTTTTTGTGCTTCAGAAAATGGTCCAATTCTGCTTGGACCAATTCAGAGGCTGTCTGCTTTTACTGGGTACTGTACTTGAGCCAAGATTCAGAAATCTGAGGCTTCATGACTCCCATTGACTATCATTGGAAATAAATTCAAAATAAAACAAACAGGTATACCCCCCTTAGGCCTTAGCTAGACCTAAGATTTATCCCAGGATCATCACGGCGGCATCCCCTGTGCATTACTTAGATGAACAGGAATGACCCCGGGATGATCCTGGGATAAACCTTAGGTCTAGCTAAGGCCTGAGTTACAATTGGATGGTTTTTGCAGCCATAATAGCGGTGAAGAATGGGGTCATGCCTACCAAAATGTCTATTACTAATAGTATTAGATTCAGTCTGTACTCTGCAAGCATAGATTCACATTTCTGCAAGGAATATTCCCCTCAAGCTGACTTATGTGACTGAATTGTTAGAAAGAATGAAAAAAGAAGACTTCTGGTAAAATGTGATAAACATATTGTCTTCTGCAGTGCTACAGACAACCAATAGTTCTGAATAAGTATTTATACCACCACCCCCTATAATTATCAAATTCACCTGAATTACTTCCAATTCTTCCCCGAGTCTCTAGGGAGTTCCACTGGCCACCAGCAAAATTATGAAGTAAGTCTAGAGGAAGCTATTAATATGCCGTGAGCCATTCAGAGTAACAGGGGCTGTAGAGAGTTCTCTCACTCTGATGGCTGATGCTTTACATGGTACAGTCCTGGCATTTAATTAACCAGGTCAGTGGCCATTCATGCCAGGCTGCGCTCTCAGTAACTTTTATGTAGGAATTCATGAATTGGTGGCCAGAATTCAAATTTTCATGCAAGATGGTTGGATTTCTGTTGTTTGTATTAGTTCTACTCCCAGTGAGTGTGTGCAATATAGCTATTGTTAAATGTCCAACTGTTAAGCCTTTCCCTATTCCTCACAAGTATTATCTGTCTGGGGATCTCATCATTGCTGGTATAATTTCTCAGGTCTTCTTCACATTTCGTCTTGTATCCTTCAGAAAACATCCTTATCAGGAACTTGCTAGTGAGCCCATGTAAGGAGCTCTTTTTCTTCATAATATTCACAAGCAGGCCAGCTCTCTGGATTGCCATTTGCTTCAGTTGACTAGGGAATATCCAGCCCTGAATCTTGATTTATTTCAAAAGGGCAACATATGCCTACAGCACATGGGTCTAATCTATACCAAGCAGGATATCGCACTATGAAAGTGGTATATAAAAGACAGGAACCACACCAAACAGGATATAGTGGTATGAAAATGGTATATGGTATGTGTTCAATGGCCCCATACTTCTATAAAGCAGTAGTGTTAGGGTGACCATATGGAAAGGAGGACAGGGCTCCTGTATCTTTAACAGTTGCATAGAAAAGGGAATTTCAGCAGGTGTCATTTGTATACATGGGTGAAATTTCCTCTTCATCACAACAGTTAAAGCTGCAGGAGCTATACTGCAGCTATACTGTGACCAGATTTAAAAGAGGGCAGGGCACCTGCAGTTTTAAGTGTTGTGATGAAGAGGGAATTTCACCAGGTTCTCCATATAAACAAATGACACCTGCTGAAATTCCCTTTTCTATGCAACAGTTAAAGATTCAGGCGCCCTCTCCTCCTTTTCATAGGGTCACCCTAAGTAGTGTGACTCCTGCCTTTTTTATACCACTTTCATACCAATATCCTACTTGCTGTAGATTAGGCCATAGTTTAGTAGCTAAAATAGTAGAAGCAATAGTAGCAGCAGAAGTAATGCAAGTAGTAACAGAAGTAGCAGCAGCAGTAGCATTTTCACTTGCTCTGTATTGGACTATTCATCTATCTATCTATCTATCTTTCTATCATTATGTTTCTTTGTGTATGTATACTAATTGTCCATGTTTATTTGTTTTTCCCCCTAAACTGGAGTCATACCCTATATTTTAGTCTAATGTTGTTCAGAAATATATATCCAGCTGTAATGTGGCTAATGCCAGCAGTAGTAGCACATAACTCTCATTTCAGGTCACTTCCTCAGATCTACCAGCATATCGTGGCCTTGGCATTTGCTGTAAAAGAGATAAATGAAAACCCTCAAATCTTACCCAATATCACTTTAGGAATCAAAATTTATAATAATTATTTTAGACCAAGTTTAACCTTTCAATCCTCATTGGAACTTCTTTCCACATGGGGCAAATTCATCCCTAACTACAAATGTGATGTACAGAACACTGCAGTAGCAGTCATTGGAGGACCAAACTCTAACATCTGTCTCCACATGGCTGCCATCCTGGGCATCTACAAGATACCACAGGTAAGATATGTGCTTGGAGCATGGGAATTTAATGCAATCTTCACATTTTCCTTGCCTTTCAGATATGGGCTATAGCTAGAGCTAAGGTTTATACAAGGAGTAACCTGTTTATCTAAGTGCCACACAGGGCATCCAGCGCTCAGGCAGGGACGAACCCGGGGTGATCCTGGGATAAACCTTAGGTCTAGCTGCGGCCATGGTTTTGTGGATTCAAGGTTGAAAGTAGTGGGTGAGTGAAATAAAGAGGAATGTGGTGCATGGTGTTAAAAAGATTCTATCCTGAAAAGGGGGGAAATAATCTTTGTTTGGACTTGTGAAATAAATTAATTCAGAAATATTTCTTTACCTGTGTGTTGTCAAAGAGAACGTTTCAATCCCTTCCCAGGCCCAATCAATGATTTATGTTTCTTGATGTTGCTATACATTCAGCAAAATCAAGTTGTCCTCTTTCCTCTGAGAACCACAGGTACCTTGCACTATACAATTGCCATGTATTTGGATAAATTGACTTAAAAATGTGAACCGCCCAGAGAGCTTTGACTATTGGGCGGTATAGAAATAAATAAATAAATAAATAAATAAATAAATAAATAAATATGGAGAAATTCTCCAAGATCAAGAGGAACCAAACTTAAGACTGGGAAAATGAGACAAACCCAAACTGAAATATCAATCTATCCCTAATGTAAGTCAATCCAAATTATGAGAGCATGTTTTTGTACTGCTTGCTATGGCATCTATGCAGCCAAAACACAGAACTGAGGCAGCAGAGAAACAATACTGAACAGCACACAACTGCACCCAAATTATTATTTTTTACAATGCGATAACATTCAACATTGTATAATCAACCTAAGCGTACGCATATAGAGACATAGTAAGGAGTTACACAAAGCAGGTTCATTAATGTGTCATACAATTGCTGAGCAAAATGGATGAATTTTCTGGTTTGTTTTTTCTTCTGACTGCTTTTACCATACTCTTTTGCACTGTAGTGTTTTAATGTCTTCTTCTTCTTTTAGTAATAGTAGAATTTGTTTTATTGATATTATAAATTGTGTAAGCTATCCTAAGAATTTGCCGAAGAGTGGGGACATAAATCCCTTAAACACACACACACACACATCTGTATTTGTCCCCCACTGAATTAAATATTCTGGATTTACATAGGCCATGGCTAGATGAGGGGGTTGGAGGCCGACAATCTCATGATTTTATGATCGTGAGATCGTCGCCCTCATCTACACGTGCCACGACAACATCGCGGCCGGCATTTTGGATTTTTTTAAAAGGAAAAGGCGTGCATGAGCACTCAAACAAAAGGTAAGTTTTTTTTAATAAAAAAACAACAACTCGCCCTCCCTCCACTCCACCCCTGATGGGCACAGAGCTCCTGAACCTCTGTGCCTGGTTCCTGGCTCCTTGCAGTTACTCAAGAGGAGCTGGGACAACCCGTGACGCCTGGCAACATGTTTCATGGTCTCGGGATCATCCTGAGACTGCAGGAAAAGTGGGGGGAAAGGGTAGGGTGATATCCCGGATCAAGGGAGGGATCATCCCTCCCTGCTCCTGGGATGCCCTGTGCGTCATGTCGTTGCACTGGGATGATCCCTGGGAGATCCCTGGGAGATCGCCTTATCTAGCCATGGCCATCATTTCTAGAACCTTGGCTAGATCTACACTGCTGCTTTATAGTGGTATTGAAGTGCACTGATAACTGTTGGGGCATAATCCACATTCTGTATACTGCTTTCATAATATTATTTTCTGCTTTTTATTTCCCATTATCCAAAATATCGCAACAAATTAGGGGTGTGCACGGACCCCCCGCTCCGCTTCACTTGCAGATCCGCCATTTTCCGGATCGGGCCGCTCCGCCCCGCCCCCGCTCCGCCCACTTCCGCTCCGCTCCGCCCGGAGCTCCGGATCCGGATCCGGAGCTCCGTTTCCCCCCCCCCATAGGCTTGCATTGAAAGCTAAAAAATTATACAACTTTTTTTCTGTTCAAGTTAGAAACCTCATGTTTGGCACCATGACACCTCATGGAGATATACACACGCATGCCAAGTTTCAAAGCAATCCCATCATCCCCTGATTTTTGGCGAATTTTTGAAAATCGGGCACCCCACACACAACATCCCTGCGAGGTGGGCAGGGGAGGAGGGAGGGAAGGCAGGCAGGCATGCAGCTGGCATTTCTGGGGGCATAAGGAAGTGAGCCAAGGATAAGCCAGTAATGCATATAAAATGGAATAAATCAATCAATAAACAAAGGAGGGGTGGAATTAAAAGCAGCAGTGTTGCTCAATAAACAACAAGAAGAACTTTTTTTAAAAGGCTATATCTGTCTTTTACCAGCAATAGGGGGACGTGCCCGGGGGAGGGGGAAGTAGCTGCCAGTTCAAGACACTGACAGCCACAGCTCCGAGAAGAAGTAAAACGCTCACTTCGACTCAGAACAGGCATTGCTCCACCACTGAAAAGTGACCATTCACTTCAACTCATGATAGGCATTGCTCCACTGTTTTACTCTCTTTGGAAGGCTCTATGGCCTTCCAGTGCAGGAGAGAGTGGGGGCACGTCCACGATGAGATGCCCTAGGGGAGCTCATCCCCTTGCACCACATCGATTCAGTTGTTCACCAAGGTTAGGGTGGGGAGCAGTGCTGTGTTTCTATCTCTTATTCTTGGCTTAGTATATGATTTCAGGTTGTGTTTGTGCATTTGGTGGGGCTACTGTGTTAAAAAACACGGGGAAAAGCCCGTTCAGATGAAGAAAGAGAAGTTTCCCAGAATCCCAAGTTACCTGTTTTGCCTATGCCCTCCTCCAACTTTGGGATCATCATGACCGGGAGCTGACTCTGCCCCTCAGCCCTTTGAAAAAGGTATTTTTCCCGCCGATTTTTTAAAAACTTCTAGCCCGCGACCCGTACGATGCAGAAAGTTGAGAGTGGTCTCAAAATGACCCCCATCCACGACTCTCTGTGCACAAGAATTTTCAGAATGATAGCTTAAACCCCCCCCCCAGTTATCCCCGATTCTTTCCCTCAATGCAATCCTATGGGCGAAAAGCCGAAAACGCAGTTTGAGCCGCGCGGTTGACCCGATTTTCAAAAAAATATAGCACGCGACATGGACAACGCAGAGAGGTGAGAGTGGTCTCAAAATGACCCCCATCCACGACTCTCTGAGCACAAGAATTTCCAGAGCGATAGCTTCAAAAACAACGTAGTTATGCGCGGTTATTTGCCGCAATGCAATCCTATGGCGAAATGTTTTCAAGATGGCGACCGGAGCGCTCCGCCTGAACTCGGAGCTCCAAAAAATGGTCGCTTCTCTTCGCCTTGCTTCTAGGGGGTCCACGGTCCGCTCCTACTCCGCCTCTGGGTAAGGCGGAGCAGGCCAATCCGCTACTGCTTCTACGCTCCTAATCGGAGTGGAGCACATCCCTACAACAAATGCCATTGTGTGTCATATGAAGTATAAATGTGCCAGAGAGATATAGTGTTACCATGATGGGATCATAATAAGTGATACAAGGTGTAGATCTGTCTTGTCTTTGTAATTCTGTCACGTTCACATAAAATGAGAACATTTTTAATCTGCCTGGTTCTTAAATTTGGCACATACAGACCTAGATACACATGCAGGTTGAGTGAATCTGTAAATCTTGGTATTGCCCAAATTATCAAGTTGAAGACATTCTAAAAATTAATACAAAATAAATCAGGACTTTAGAATCCCCAGTAAGTGAGGTTTATTCTGCTTTGAACAGGTTTGTTTTTTCTTCTAGCTGCATTTATCATACTCTTCTATACTGCAGTATTTTAGGACACAATGCTCTTGGGTATATCCAGGGTACTTGTAAGCCTCCGAACTCAGAGGCTTATGCATATCCAATTCAGATAAGGAGGTAGGTTGCACCTCCTGCTCTGTATTTTAGCTAGACAGGTGATTTTGCCCATCTGTAGAACCATAGAATCATAGAATAGTAGAGTTGCAAGGGGCCTCTAAGGGCATTGAGTCCAACCCCCCATCTAGCAGAGGCTTTGGGAAGGGGGAAGGAAGGAGGTTAGGGAGGTTTGGGGGTCCCTCACATTTCCCCAGTCTCCTCCCCTCCCTGCCCCCAGGAATGCCCCCTTCTACATCCAGAAACTCATGTTTGCAAGTTTGTAGGAGCAGCTAGCATGGTTGTTTGCATACTGTCTACAAGGGGGTAAGGCAAGAGGCTGTGAAAATGGGTTTCTTGGCCCCCAGCTTGGAGCCCTGTCTGTGTGTTCAGAGCCAGGAAATCAAAATAGCCTGTGTACCCCAGATCCTGTCTAGAGAGCAAAGGATTGTTCTCTCTCTCTCCCTCTCTCCCCCATATATATATATATATATATATATATATATATATATATATATTTATAAATTGGCATAAGGTATAATTGTGGTAAATTCACACACACACACACACACACACACACACACACACATCCCTTTCCTCTTTTTTCTTTATTTTCTTTAGCTCATATATGCCCCAGCTCCAGAGAGATATAGCAAACCCCCTGCTGTTTCCTTGTACTGGATAGTCCCAAACGGCTGCCACCAATACAGAGGGATTCTCCATTTACTGCTGCATTTCCAGTGGACCTGGATTGGGGTGATTTACCTCCATGTTGATAGTGCAGACACATTTATACAGAACATGCTTCCCCTCTTGACTCAGAGTGGTATCTGCTTTGACTTCGTAGAGAAATTACCAAAAATACAACTTTTCACCATCATCACTGAAATTGTGAGAGAATGGACAAAAATATTAAGTGTTGCCATGGGTAGCAGAGCCAATACAGTGGTCGTTCATGGTGAAATTCAGACCATGGTAGACTGGAGAAATATGTTCTGGTTTTCTGAAATTGTGGATATGCCAATGAAGGGGCGAGGCAAAGTGTGGATTCTGACCGCGGAGATGGATTTCACATCACTGTCCTATCAAAGAGGTTGGGACATAGATTTCCTTCATGGCACGCTATCCTTTGCCATTCACTCAAAGGAGGCATTAGGATTTCATGAATTTCTCAAGATGAGGAAGCCATCTCTAGAAAAAGAAGATGGTTTTATCAAAGACTTCTGGCAACAGGCATTTGACTGCTCATTCCCCAACAATGTGGAAGAAAAGTGGATTGAGAAAATTTGCACTGGGGAAGAGAAGCTGGAGGCTCTTCCTACATCTGTTTTTGAAATGAGCATGACCAGCCACAGCTATAGCATCTACAATGCTGTCTATGCTGTGGCACATGCTTTGCATGCCATGCATCCATCCATCTTGAAGCATAGAACAATGAGGAATGGAGAAAAAATGAAGCTTCTGAAACAACAGCCATGGCAGGTAATCGCTTGAGTATACAAATTAATGAGAGTTCATTGTGTCCATGCTTTTAAATTTTTGTATATTTGTTTTTAAGGTTCATTGTTTTTAACTTTTGTAAACCACCCAGAGAACTCTGGCTATGGGGCAGTATATAAATGAAATCAATCAATCAATCAATCAATCAATCTGTGCAACCATATCCACTGGACAGTTTAGAAATCTCTCTCTCTTCCCCCACCCCCCAAGGCTATGTTTTTACTGATATGTCAGTATATGTCTATCAAAGCCAGTTCATCATTGGTGATCCTGAGTCAGTTCACATTAATTCCATGATGGACTTGATTCTTTTGGCCATGTCTGAGGACTACAACTTTTTACTAGTCTTGTAGTATCTTGTGTGTACCCATTGGGGAAATAATGTACTAATCTAGTTGATCATCTCTCTGTGAGTGTGTGTTTGTATGCTTGTGTATCTATGTGTGTGTGTGGTGGGGTATGCTTAAATTCTCACTGTGTTTAGAAAACAGATATACATAAGTTGGGAGGGAAGACAAAGTGGGAATGCTTATTCAAGTCCCATATCTTTAATGACTTCACCACATGATGCTAAAATCCTGCATCCTTACTGGGGCTTCTACTTCCAGATTCTCTGCAGGAATAAGTTTGGTTCCTTTACATGGGTGGAGACATACTTTGATTTGGGGAATACCTTATGTTTAATTTTAAAGCCAATAGATGGCACTGTGCTTATAGCACAACTCCAGAATTTCATGGGAAAGAATTGTACTTTGAAGACTCCTTATCAGGTTTTCCCTGAAGTTTTTGAAAGTGAGCTAAATCTCTAAAAGCATGGGAGACACCCTGGAGGTTGAAAACATTGTGTAAAGGACCTGTAAACATCTGTGAGTGACCAATCATGAGTATGCAACAAAAGCCTCATGTAATTAAGCCCTAAGACAATAATAATAATAATAATAATAATAATAATAATAATAATAAGGAGGAGGAGGAGGAGGAGGAGGAGGAGGAGAAGTAGGCCAATATGTTGCAATATGATTGGATGGGATTTGTGAGAATATTTGGCGGAACAGGATAAAAGAGGAATACTTCTCTAAAATACTTTTACTACCGCCATCACCACCATATTGCCACCATAGCAATTGCATGTTGAAATTAGCCTTTATAAATGCCTAGTACTTGTCTCTAAACCTCATTTGTTTGCCTTCAGTGAAATTGGTAAGTTTAAACTGTGGTCAAAGCACAGTTTCACCCAAACGCTAGGTTTCAGGTGTGAAAGCTTATCTTACAAAGATGTTTAATTCCATTTGGGAGAGGTTTGTTGTTGTTGTTGTTATTATTATTATTTATTTGTTTGTTTATGTAGCTTCACCACTTCCTTAGAACTATCTCATTTAACAACTGCGCTGGAGAAATGCTTTCATTTGAAAAATATGGAGAATTAGTAGGGGGATTCAATATCATAAACTGGATCACTTTCTCAAACCAGTCCTTTCTCAGACTCAAAGTTGGAGGGATAAACCCAAATGCTCCCCAAGATGAAGCATTCACCATTTCTGAGTGTGCCATTGTGTGGCCCAGGGTATTTAACCAGGTAGGACCTGAGCATCTTTCAACATGGCTGCACAATTTATTTTATTTATTGCATTTCTACACTGGATTTCTGAAACCAACCAAGGTGGTTATTTTCTCAGTTCACAAAGGCCGTAGCTAGACCTAAGGTTTATCCCAGGATCATCCCAGGTTCGTCCCTGCCTGAGCACTGGATGCTCTGTGTGGCACTTAGATGAACAGGTTTGACCCCAGGACAATCCTGGAATAAACTTTAGGTCTAGCTATGGCCAAAGTGGTTTGTTGTCCATTGTGATTCCACCTCTATAATGAACCAGCTGAGATTTTAATCATTATCCCCAGCCCCAGTATTTTGAAGATGAAAACTCCCAAATAATATTTTTCTGAAGGCTGAAGCATCTCTTCTTTCATTTATGGGAAGATCCAGCCTCTTTCAGTGTGCAATGACAATTGCCAGCTGGGTTATAGGAAGATGAAGAAGGAAGGAAAACCCTTTTGCTGCTATGACTGCCTCCGATGTCCAGAAGGAAAGATTTCAAACCAGAAGGGTAAGAGATGTTACATCTGATACATTGGCCATGATCCACCATTTACATATCACTCATTTCCCTGACATCTAAAACATTGCACACTTGAGGTGACGCATCCCAGTAATCCAGGTACCAATCACTTGTTCCTCCCTGCCACCAACAGCAGAGAAAGAGTGCTCTGTGTGACAACTGCAGGGAGAGGAAATCGAAAACCTCTCCACCCCCTTCCCCAGTGATACAAATCACAATAATAATAATAATAATAATAATAATAATAATAATAATAATAATAATCTGTCTCTCCCTTTGGATTGGGGTGGGGAACAACGCCAAACACAATATAATACATAAAATTAGTTAAAAGAGCATATAAAACCAATACAATATTAAAATAAGTATCACACCATCTTAAAATTCTTAGGTTTAAAATTCATCTGGTTAGGCCTGCTGGGAAGACACAAATTTTTACGGCTGTCTTAAACTCTGAGGCCTCATCTACACTAAGCAGTAAATTACTCTATGAAAGTGGTATATAAAAGTCAGGAGCCACACCAAGCAGAACAGAGAGCTTCGGCTATTGGGCGGTATAAAAATGTAATAAATAAATAAATAAATAAATAAATAAAATATAGTGGTATGAAAGCAGTATATGGTATGTGTCAATGGGACTGGTTACAGGGAGCAGACAACTCCCCTGTTAAAACAGCTCCACTGGCTTCCAGTCTGTTTCCGGGCACAACTCAAAGTGCTGGCTATGACCTATAAAGCCATATATGGCTCGGGTCCAGGTTATTTGAAAGATCGTATTCTCCCTTATGAGCCGGCCCGTGCTTTAAGATCTTCCGGAGAAGCCCTTCTTTCAGTCCCACCATCTTCACAGGCGCGCTTGGTGGGAACATGGGAGAGGGCCTTCTCGGTGGCTGCTCCAGTGCTTTGGAACTCTCTTCCCAGGGAAGCTAGACTGGCTCCCTCCTTGATGGGCTTTTGGAAGCAGGCTAAAACTTGTTTGAGGGCCTTTAGAGAGTAATTTGGTCCTCCATCTATGGGCCTTGCTAGACGAGGCCTTAGCGCACTTTGTGGGCCAGTTTCCCTGCTGTGCGTCCAGATGACACACAGGGGAATCCAGCGCCAGGCCGCACTGAGGCCTCCTCTAACACGCCATAAGCGAAGTCGCTTATGGTGCACCTTTTTCACAGCCCCGGCCTCAGGCCGGGGCTGAGAAACATCTAGGAAGGTCCGTGGCTTTTTGCGGCTACTCACTTATGGACCTGGCACAGCGCTCATACGAGCGCTGTGCCCATTGTGCCAGGGGGGGTGATCCGGGGGGGAGATGGGGGAGGGAAGGCCAGACCGGCAGGAGAGGGGATGGCGGAGGGCGACGAACAGGAGATGGCGAGGGAGGGCGGGGGGTGACGAACAGGAGATGGCGAGGGAGGACGGAGGGCGACGAACAGGAGATGGCGAGGGAGGGCGGGGGCGATGAACAGGAGATGGCGAGGGAGGGCGGGGGCAACGAACAGGAGATGGCGAGGGAAGGTGGGGGGCAACGAACAGGAGATGGCGAGGGGGGACGGAGGACGATGAACAGGAGATGGCGAGGGAGGGCGGGGGCGACGAACAGAGATGGCGAGGGAGGGCGGGGGGTGACGAACAGGAGATGGCGAGGGAGGGAGGGGGCGACGAACAGGAGATGGCGAGGGAGGACGGATGGGGGGGTTAATTAAAAAAACCCTTACCTTCTCCAGAGTCTTCGGGCTGCACGTGGCCCCTTTAAACTAAAAAAAAAATGGCGGACGCTGCAGGGCTTGCGTCGTCCCTGCACATCCAGCGTCTGGAAGCTGAGGCGGCGCGCGCTAACGTTAGCGCGCCTTGGCCCCGCCTCCCTACCGGCTTATCCTGGCAGGTCTAGCAAAGCCCTATGTTAATGACTTATAATTTTGTTGCGTATTTTAAACATTTTATTTTATTTTATTTAACATTTCTTTTCCTAGGTTTTACAATGTATGTTTTAAACTTTGTAAGACCACCTTGAGGCCCAGTATTGGGCAAAATGCAGGATACTACTACTACTACTACTACTAATAATAATAATAATAATAATGGAGCCCAACAGTTGTCAGTGCACTTCAATACCACTATAAAGCAGTAGTGTGGCTCCTGCCTTTTATATACCACTTTCATAGTGCAATATCCTGCTTGGTATAGATGAGGCCTGAGAGAGCTTTTAGCTGATGAATCTCCTCTGGCAGGCCATCCCACAGTCTGGGGGTGGCAGAAGAAAAGGTCCTCTGGGTAACAGTTGCCAGCCTAGTTGTGGCTGACTGGAGTAAACCCTTCCCAGAGGACCTGAGTGTGTGGAGCGGATTGTATGGAAGAATGTGTTCCCACAGGTAACCTAGACCCAAACCATGTTGGGCTTTAAAAGTAATAACCAACACTTTATATTTCACCTGGAAATAAATTGACAGCCTTTCTCAAATAAGAGTAATAAGGGAATAGTGTTCTGTATCAGGATGGACCTGGGAGGAAATTTGGTAGTGGCAAGAGATGAGACAACATGTGGGGACCACAGTTAAGGTCTAGAGTGCATATGCAGCCCCCGGCTGAAAGTTATGGACCCCTGCTACATATGAAGTGTGTTTGAATACAACTTGCCTGGGTATGCAATTTTTTTCTTTCTTCCAGATATGAATTTTTGTTTAAAATGTGCAGAAGACCATTATTCGAACAATAACCGGGATTTCTGCATTCCCAAAGATATAGCTTTCTTGTCGTATGCAGAGCCTTTGGGGATATGTTTGGCCACTTCTGCTCTTGCCTTTTCTTTTATCACAGCTTTGGTGCTCGGAACCTTCATGAAGCACCACAGCACTCCCATAGTCAAGGCCAACAACCAGAACCTCTCCTACACACTCCTCATCTCCCTCTTGCTCTCCTTCCTTTGCATTTTGCTTTTCATTGGCCGACCCGAGAAATGGACCTGTCTTCTTCAGCAAACTGTTTTTGGCTTCATCTTTTCGGTAGCAGTTTCTTGCATATTGGCCAAAACGATCACTGTGATTCTAGCTTTCAAAGCCACCAAGCCAGGATCCAGGTTGAAGAAATGGGTGGGGAAAGGACTGGGCAATTCCATTGTTTGTTTCTGCTCCTTAATTCAAGCTGCTATTTGTACTATCTGGATGGCAACATCTCCTCCATTTCCAGATTTCAACATGCACTCCACCACTAAAGAGATTGTACTGGAATGCAATGAAGGTTCAGTCACCATGTTTTACTGTGTCCTGGGCTTTATGGGCTTCTTGGCCATTCTCAGCTTCTTTGTGGCTTTCCTAGCCAGGACTTTACCAGACAGTTTTAATGAAGCCAAGTTCATCACCTTCAGCATGTTGGTCTTCTGCGGTGTTTGGCTGTCCTTTGTTCCAACCTATTTCAGCACAAAAGGAAAATACATGGTGGCTGTGGAGATCTTCTCCATCTTGGCCTCTAGTGCTGGGTTACTGGTTTGTGTCTTTTTCCCCAAATTCTACATCATTTTGCTGAGTCCTGATCTGAACAAAAGGGAACAGTTAACAAAAAGAAAAAGATGAAGAAAGTTTATGTTTCTTGGGGGTTTTGCTTCAAGCAGCCCAGCATTATGGTCCATCTACTCCAAGTCATAACTGGCCCTACTGAGGAGAAGGAGAATATTCTGCTGAGACAAGGCAGCTACAAAAACTGCCAGTGTTGGCCATTCTCTAGCCTAGCGGAATCACCATTCTTGTAATTGCCCAAGAACACCTAATAAGTTAAAAGGGAGTGTGGAAAAATTCTCTACTTTTATATCTTTTATATACTTTTATATCCCAACATTTGTGGTTGTGGAGGAAGCATTAGTAGCTCACTTTGTCTTGCCAAAGGAATTCCAAAATCCTGCAACTGACATTAAAAAAGGTTTATCAAAAGGTTTTCTTCTATAATATTACATTGAATCATTATCTGGAGTGTTGTTACTTGTCTTGTAATTCAGAGTCTTTTAACTAGAATTGTAACTGGATCTTGAGCAGGGCAAAACACCATTCATTACAGCCAATAGGGACCAATCATAAACACAAAATTTAGCTTACTGCAATTTGGATGAAAGGGGCAGGGTTTGTGGGTGCTAAATGTGATCCCCATGCATGCAGTGGCTCATCTACACCATGTGGGATATTGCACTATGAAAGTAGTGTATAAAAGGCAGGAGCCACACCAAACAGGTTATAGTGGTATGAAAACGGTATATGCTATATGTCAATGGTCCCCAACAGTTGTCAGTGCACTTCAATACCACTATAAAGCAGTAGTGTGGCTCCTGCCTTTTATATACCACTTTCATACCACTTTCATAGTGCAATATCCTGCATGGTGTAGATGAGGCCAGTGTCTCCTCCTTTAGTATCCAACCTATAATTTATTATATGTAGTGAACCGCCCAGAGAGCTCCGGCTATTGGGCGGTATAGAAATGAAATAAATAAATAAATAAATAAATAAAATTTCACTTGGATGGTGGAATTAGGCTGTAGTGGTAGAGCATACAGGCTGCAATGCTGGGTATGTCTTTGTGGTGTCACCAGCCTCTGTGACGTCTAATATTAAACCTCTCCTTTGCTGCTGCCACCTTATTCTTTATCTTCTAAAAGAATGAGGGAATAATTAATCTTTTGTGTGTGAGTGTGCATGTCTATTGTCCACCCAAAGTAATGCATATGACCAAGCAGACATGGTTGATAAACAAAACAAGAACAAAATAATAACACCTTAGGTGTAGAAAGGGCCCTGGATTGTGTTGTGTATTTTCCACTCCAGGAACTTCACAATCCTACAAAAAAGCAAAACAAAACAAAAAATACAGATGTGTAAAAAGAAAAGAAAAGAAAGAAAAGAAAAGAAAACTTGTTCATTTTCCATACCCCATGAACACTTCTTACCTGGGGAAGCTTGTAGATGCTCAAGATGGTTGCCATGTGAAGGCCAATTTCAGACTCCAATCCCGAAATTGCTGCTTTCATATTATTTTGGCTGCCACATTTGTAATTTGGGCTTGATTTGTCCCATGTGGACAGAAGCTCCATTGCAGCAAGATAGGTCCAGCTTGCACTGAAATAACTATTACAGGCGTGAAAACCCAAAGTGACATTTGGTAATATCAGATGATTTTCATTTATCTCCTTTATCGCATATTCCAAGGCCAAGATGTGCTGATAATTATGAGTCAGTACCCTGGAAGAAGACCACCAGAGTAAATTTGCTTCAGAATATATTTGCTACACTTTAATTTGACACATATTTACAAACCATATCACACTAAACTAGATTGTACATACAGTCACATTGCAGGGCAGCATGAAGAAACTATGTTCACACAACTTGACTTTTACCTTCACCAAACAGCACAACACCCTCATGCTTGAGACCCTATAATTGTATAGCACAGGCATATACACACATTCAAACTAGCTCCCAAATCTTTCTCTGTTTGGATATAAGGCCATCAAGTCCAACCCCCTGCTCAATAATAATAATAATAATAATAATAATAATAATAATAATAATAATAATAATAATAATAATAATAATGCAGGGATCATTGAGTGGGGGGGGAGTTTGGACTCAATGGCCTTATAGGCAGCTTCCAACTCTACCAATCTATGATTCTATGATACAATGTTTCCTACTTGCCTTTCTCTAACACACGACATGAGAAAGTTTCAATTCTAGAAAACAAAACCAATATCTAACCAGAAAAACATTGCTTCAGAGAAACAATATTTCAGAGGGGCTGAAGCATTTCTGAAGGCTGAAGCATTCACACATGTCCTGATCATTATTGACAGAGTATTTCTACATGACTTCAAAAGCACCTTGATTTTAAGAAAAACGGGGAAAGGGGAATGCATGAACATCTAGATTAGACTGGAACTTCACCTATGCATGTTTCTGAGGATATCAGAGCTGAATATGGTAATATATCACTTTGGTACATCTGATTTCTCCAATGCAGTATATTTATCAGATTACCTTTGAAAAGTCGTGCAAATTACTTCAGGTTTATGTAAAGAATTTGTTTTCTCTGTGATCTCTTCCTATGCTGTTTTCTAGTTTGATTCTTACTGAGTTGGTTCCAGATTTCTTCATACCTGGAATAGATACATTGCAATCAATGAGATTCCATTCATTTTAAAATGGGTAGGTCTATCTAAGGAGAGAGAGAGAGAGAGAGAGCGAGAGAGAGAGAGAAGGAGAAGGAGTAGTAGTAGTAGTGTTTAGGTATCAAATGTGGACTGGAAGAAATGTCTATTCAGTTTCCCACCCCAAGCTATGTATCTTCCTGGGGAAGGATTTTCAAAGGTGTTCCATCACCACTGTGAAGGCCCTGTCCCTAGTACTGTGTATCGTAATAGCTGTTGCTGGTGGCCCAGAAAGTAAAGCCTCTTTCACTGATCTCAATGGTTGGGCAGGCTCATGGAGGTGTAGATGATTGTTCACATAATGTGTCTTACCAATAACGTACTAAACTACTTAAAGTTAATATCCCTAAAATCATTATGAGTGTGCTTTTTACCAAGGTAACAGTCATCCATGTCTGTGTAAAGTGTTTAGTTTTACAGCTTTTCCCAACTTGTATTTGAAGTACAATTCCCATCACCTCCAGCTAACATTGACCATCTTTGCTGGGTGATAATAGGAGTTGTAGTTCAATGCAACTGGAGGGCACCAAGTTGGAGAAGAGCTGGTAAACAGCAATGGTTCAATCAAGTTTAACTATTAATCACACATTTCTATGACAAAACCCTGAATTTGGGTACAAGGTCAAAATCTGAAAGCTGCAGCTTTGTCATTCAACTATATGTCCAAGAGAAGCCATTCTGATGGCCCTGGAGAAAACCAGTATTCTTGGCATTCATGACCAGGGGAACCAAAACTCCATCACTGATGGTGCATTTTCTCCCTAGGTATCTCAACAAGGGAATAATGAAAATCTCCTCTAGTTTTGTGGTTGTTGTGGGGGCGCTCCCCCCCCTGATGGTGGAGACAGACACTTCTGATGGTGTCACATTGTTCAAAGATTTGTGGAAAGCAGTATATAAACATATGTAATAAATAATAAGTGAAGGGACTAGCCATGAAAGCCTTATCTGGACTGGGCCATGAGAAGATTCCAATCTATTATTCAATGGCCAGAAATCCTGCCATTCTCATGCAAATTGTGCAACATTCAGATCTCACTTCAGATCCCACTGTTTTATCATGTGGGCAAAATGGCAATTTGCCAAGAGCATACCACTTTTAGAGGTTCATATCACAAGCTTTTTATTGCATGCTCACTACTGCCCACTTACAGATGTGTGCGCATCCTTTAGATTGTGATGTCTGCCTCCCGTGCGCCTCACATTCCTTCCACTTGTTTTTCTGTCACAAAAGGGACCCCCCAAAAATTGACTTTTTAAAAAATGGAATGTGGTGAGATCTCCAGCTGTGTGCAGGAAAAATGCTGCAATAAAAATGCGCCCTGAATGGGCCACATGGTCTTTGTTTACTTCTTCTTTCCCCTCCAGGAAGAAAGCAGAAGTAATGAGGGACAAAAGCAGGAGGGGGAGAAGCGACGGTAAGGAAATGTGATTTCCTCGTGTGATGATGCTTTCAGTATCTATTCAGTTTTGATTAGAATTTAGCAGGAAAATATATAGGCAGCTCTTCATATTGAGGAGAGAAAGAAGGTTGAGATTTTTTTATTTTTTATTTTTTATTGTGAATTTAACAAAACAGAACAGAAAATAAATTGTGGCGAGAGAAAAAAGAACAAACATTATATGCATATGATGCACTATTCATAAAAAAGGAGAGAATTATGCATAGATTTCAAGAAAAGCAGAACAAATATCCATGTATTTTTCCACTTGCAAGTGGCATCTATATACCACACATTCAAAAGGTGATAGTGTTGTTAAGTCCTCAGTCCATTGCATTATGGGAGGTGAACATTTATCCTTCCAACATTATAATATATAGTTAGTATAACTATAGTGACCAGATACAAAAGAGGGCATTGTTCCTTCAGTTTTAACTGTTGTGATGAAGAGGAAATTTCACCAGGTGCTGCATGCCTACCAATGACACCTGCTGAAATTCCCTTTTCTAGACAATTGTTAAGATATGGCAGCCCTGTTCTCCTTTTCATATGGTCATCCTATTCAAAGCCTAATGGACTGGAGAAAATGCAGATCTGAGAAAGGACGCCAGCAATGAGGAGCTCTCCTGAATGATAATAGTTGTGGAGAATTGGAAGACTATTGATGCTTCATTGAACAAGAGGAACCTTGCATGTCCCTTGAGGCAACAGCAACAATGTCAACATCACTGGTACCATAATTCTATGTAAACATATATTTTTTCTGGACACCAATTCATCTCTTCCCACATTTTCAGCCCAACTTTACTGCATAACTTGAATTTACAACATCAATCACCCAATGTGAATTTCAAGTGCTCTTGGATGATGCTATATCAGGGACCAGACGTACGGGGCACTTCCTATCTTTGACCCCAGCACTGGGGCTATTAATAGCATTCTTCAGTGTTATTTTGTACTTTTACTTTGTTGCCATTGAAACTATCTAAGGATTTGGAAATGGTTAGAAATAGTTGTACTTGATTTGATAATGACAGCAGAAATAATGTGACATTGCAGGAGGGAAACAAAACAAAATAGGATTATTGTATCTCAACAGAATTCTCCTGTGGTCTTACACTATGGGGCACCAAGGGGGGGGGGAAACAAGTTATGATGAAAGTTGTGTGTTAGCATTTCCTCTGCGTTTTTTAAGGCAAGCTAGAAATTGCATTGGAAGACAATACCCAATTGGTACCAATATCTCTGAGATGTTGAAAAGAAATGACCATGCAGCTGCAAAAAGCTTATAAATTTATTCCATGGGTTTTGTGTTGATATTAAGCTGTTAAGAAGAGAATGTAATGTAACTATGATGTATTCATTTAGATTCTGTCCTAACTTCAAAGCACTGTATCCAAGACATTCAGTCTCTACTGAGTTAATAAACCCCCATCAGAAAACAAGGTTCTGTTTGTGTGAAGTAAACAAGACTAAGTTCAGTGAAACCAAAGGAACAGGTTAGACTTACAACAAGTGTCTCCCTACTCTTTCACCTCCAAATGTGACACTTGGGGCTCATCTACACCAAGGAAGATATTCCACTGAAAAAGCTAATGGGGGGTATCAATGAACATCAATAGGTATGAATTTGTCTGCTGATATAATGAATGGGTCAAATGAGAGGAGACAATTTTGCTAGCAACTTAAATCTTGCTCCCTACCCCTTGATGTTCATCATTATTTATATCCATTGTGACCAGAAACCATTCAGTAACCACATTAAATGTAAATCTCATTGTTTACAACAAATGGATAGCTTTAGTTAGTTCAGGGTCATGGACTTTAACATACTTTATTTCTTCTTTTTCTCTTCTCTGCTCCTTGCTGTTTAGCTCACGTTTTACTACAACAATACAGCATTTGGGGAAAATGTGGGCTGGGGGCATCATGATCACAACTAACCTTAGCAGGATAAGTTCCAAAAAGCTTTAAAAATTATTTCTCCTTATTAGCTGCTCCCTCTTGTTCAGCTCAGGCCTTACAATGATGGTGTAACATTTCGGAGAAAAGATACAAGCCAATAACCCTGCACTGGAGGCCAAGATGGAGAAGACCTCCACAGCCACCATGTCTTTCCCCTTGGTGCTCAGGTAGGATGGCACAAAGGACAACCAAACACTGCAAAAGACCAACATGCTGAAGGTGATAAACTTGGCTTCATTGAAACAATCAGGTAATTTTCTAGCTAGGAAAGCCACAGTGAAGCTGACAGTGGCCAAGAATCCCATAAAGCCCAAAACACAGTAAAACATGATAGGTGAACCTTCATTACACTCCAGAATAATTTCTTCAGTCATGGAATCCATGTCAAAATCTGGGAATGGCGGAGAGACTGACAGCCACACAGTACAAATAGCCACTTGTATAAGGAAGCAAGAAAGTACAATAGAGGATGCCAGTCTTTTCCCAACCCATTTCCTCAAGTTGGAGCCTGGTTTGGTGGCCATGAAAGCTAGTACCACAATGATGGTCTTGGACAACACAGAAGAAACAGCCACAGAGAAAATGATGCCAAAACCAGTTTGCCGAAGGAGACACATCACATTATTAGGTCGGCCAATGAATAGCAAAGCACAAAGGAAAGAGAGCAGAAGGGATATGAGGAGGGTGAAGGTGAGGTTCCTGTTGTTGGCTTTGACAATGGGAGTGTCCTGGTGCTTAATAAAGATGCCGAGCACAAAAGCTGTGATAAAAGAAAAGAAAAAAGCAATAGTGGACAAACTGATCCCCAATGGTTCTTTATAAGACAAATAGCTTATATCTTTCAGAATGCAGAAATCCCTGCCATGGCTTGGGTATTGTCCTTCTGGGCATTGAAAGCAGTCATCCGTATCTGAAAAAGAAAGCACAGCTGATCTTTCTAGACATAAAATATGTATGGCCTTACCTACTGTGTAAGTAAACCTTACTTACAGGTAATCCTCCATCCTGGATTACCTACCGTGTAATCCAGGACAGAGGAGGGAAGATCTCACATTGGGTTTAATGCGAGATCCCTCCTCTGTTTACATGTGAGGTGTGACGACCTCAGGAAGGGAGGCGTTGTGCCCGCCATTTTTTTATTGTTAAAGGGGACATAGCGCCCAAATGCTCATGTGCTAAAGGTACTCTTTTTTTAAAAAAAGTACTTTTCCTGCGTCCCCACCCTAACCCCGATGGGTGTAGTGCTCCTGAGGAGTGCTGCATGCCGTGCGCAGTTCCTGGTTCCATGTGGGTAATCGCACGGAGCCGGGTCAAACCACAGCAACGGGCCACACGTTCCAGTCTCGACCTTAGCTCGGGGCCGTGGAAAAAGCGGGCCCTAAGGGGAGGGCTCTATCCCGGGGCAAGGGAGGGATCATCCCTCCCTGATCCTGGGATCCCCTGTGCATCATGTGGACGCACAGGGACAATCCCAGGGTTCGCCCCATGATAAAGCTTGGTCTAGCTAAGGCCTAAGCCTCAGTATTGCAAAACCTTAAGTGAGAGCTGCAAGGTCAACACTTGAAAAACAAGTTTGCAAACTTCTCACATAATTATACTCAAAGGAAGGCATATTTAAGGTTTCCAAGAGTAGTAGAAGTTTTAGAAAATAGACCCAGTAGAAGGACCTTGGCCTTATTACTGAAGGAGACGTTTCTCTTTGAATATCAAGAATTACATTATATTCCCAGCTCCAACTTTTCTTCTTCTACCAATTTGATAAATAGAAGAGCACTAGCATATTAATTGGAATATGGAATTGTCTCCTCTTTTCCTCCACATGAATTTTGAGCAACTTTTAAAATGTGGTAAAAATTATAAACAACGGTTTAAACAATAGAGTAGAAGTCTGTCTATTTGATATAATCTATATCTCTCTTACCTTTCTGGTTTGAAATCTTCCCTTGTGGGCATGGAATGCAGTCATAGCAACAAAATGGCTCCCCTTCTTTCTTTACTCTACTATAACCCACATGACAATTGTCATTACAAAGAGAAAGGGGCTGTGCCTGTCACCAAATGGAAGAAAACACTTTAATTTAATTTAGTTTAACTTTATCAGCTGCCATCCAATCCACCCAGCCAGGTTTGGGACTATTTCTGGTTGGATGCTTGTCTCCTTTTAGATTTTAATCATCCTGATAACTAACTAACCTATTTATTATTGTATTTAGAGTGATAAAATGAGGGTGATGAGACCACTTCAGTTGCCTCCAGGAAATGCAGGCGCAATTTCAATAGGGAACATCTGTATGAGATGTTTGGGGTGAGCCAGGGGTGATGCCTGCATTGATAGAAGCTGATAAGATTTCTTGAGTTGTATTGAATGGAATAAGATACAGTGGTTAGGGCAACACACTGGAAGACATCAGCTTGGGGAAGGTTGCTCTAAATAGAAGAAAAATAAGTGGCCTTCAGTTGTTCATCATCACTTTTCCACAACCTCATATTCACCTTTGCATATTGTATTCTCCATCCTGTATCTGGTTTGGAAAAATCAGAATGTCACTTCCACTTTCTGCCTCTTAAAGGGGACTTTTGAACGTTAGCTGACAATTTCACTCTTTTTTGGCCTTGGTTGAAAATCCATAGTCATCACTTTCTTTTGAAAACCTGTGTGTGTGTGTGTGTGTGTGTGTTTAATTGAACAACTTGCATGTGCTTTCTTTCTATTGTTGATGCATGTTGAGTCTGACAATCAGTTCTTAGTTACCTAATGCAGATAAGTTTCATGCTATACTTAAATACCAGATATACAGCTTTTTCACATTGTGTTATGAAAATCACTTTTTGAAAACCTTGAATATGACTTTGGTTGAAAGATAATATACACAGACCTGGTTGAAAATGCTGGGCCACACAATGGCATCTTTATGAATGCTGAACACATTGTCTGGGGAAGCCTGTGGGTCTATCCTTCCAACTCTGATTCTAAGAAAGGACTGGTTGGGAAATGCGACCCAGTTCATAATGTCAAATCCAGCGACCAGTTTTCTGTTGGGGTCAAAGGAAACCTGTTCTCCAGCACTATTGTTAAATGAGATGCTTCTCAGAAAGTGGTGGAGCTGAATGAGAGGGAGAAAAAAATAGTCATAAGTAAAAACCATGCAAATATAAATATACAAAAGAACAATGGTGTTTTTTTCCCCCTATTTCAGGGCTGTGGTTAGTTTTTTCCATTAAAAGTTTAATGTAGGCTTATAATAGGGGAAGTTGTTGTTGTTAAGCTCCTAGTGGCTAAGACAGGCATGAGGATAGGATGGCAAATCTGAAATGGGCATTCAAATTCACTGCTACTCTCAGTATGGACTGGAAAAGGCCAATTAAGGAAGCCATTTTGGAAATGACAAGTTGACAGTGAAATTATTTCTTGCTCTCCATTTGTTGATGGTACCATGACCTTAAGGATGATCATGTCCAGCAAGGTGATCTCACATTTCATCCTCGCCTGGTGATTTGCAAGGCTGCACTTTCAAAAAATTGTCATCTACTATGACACATTTTCAGAAACCTTCACTTTAGCAATGTGCCGTTAGGATTATTGCAGGTGCCTGACTGAGTCCAGAAGTCTGACAGACTCCCCCATGTCTGCCCCCTGGTTCCAGTCGGTCACCCATAGTACATTTGTGGACCTGTGCTCTGAGCGCCTGTGATGAGTGCTTGGCAGCTATCCGCTCTCATTCAGAGCCATAATGGAGGCTTCAGAAATTACGTATTTTCCCTCTTGAATAAATGATGTCCGTAAATGCCATTCAGAGGAAGGCCTCAGGTGTTGATCATAGTATCAGGGCATGTTCAGGTTGTGAGAGGTGTTGCAGTCCTGAGCCATGTAAGGCTAAAATCAGCTCCTTGAATCGAGCTCAGAAAAATACAGGTACGTGGGCCAGAATTGGACTTATATGTTTAGACCTTCTGGTCCCAGTTATTAATCTGGGAAAGGATATTCTAATTGAATTTAGCTGGTGCAGATGGATGAGAGTTTTATTTCAGTTCAGCTATGATAATAATTTACTAAAAAAAAAATTAAAAATGACTTCTTATTCATGATGGAAAGAACTTTATTTTATTTTTTCAAGTAGACCATGGGGGAAAGCAAAATGGACAGGAAACATTCACTTCTACACAGCATAGCCTCTCTTTGCTCCCACAGATGTGGTGATTTCTTGTGTGTTAATTTGTTCAGAACATTACCTGCCATAGCTGTTGATTTAGAATCTTCTGCCTCTGTCCATCTATCAGGGGCCTGTGTTTACATTTGAATGAATGCATGGCATGCATGGCATGTGCCACAGCATAGACTGCATTGTAGACACTGTAGCTGTGGCCAGTCATGCTCATTTCAAAAACAGATGCAGGAAGAGTCTCTAGCTTCTCCTCCCCAGTGCAGGTAGCCCCAACTTGTAAGTCTACTCTTGATGTGGGTAATAAACATTCAAATGCCTCTTCCCAGAAGACTCCGGTGAAGCTGTCTTCTTTTTCCAAGGTGGGGTTTCTCATCTTGAGAAATGTCTTGAAACCCAACACCTCTTTTGAGTGAATTGAAAATGCTAAAGCTCCATGGATGATATCTATGTCCCAACGTCTTTGGAAGGGAAGTGATGTGAACTCCATCTGGGCTGTCATGATGAAGACTTTACCCTTGGACTTTATTGGTATATCCTCATATTTTGACAAATCAGGAATCATTCTCAAAAAAATCATGGTCTGAATTTCACCATGAATGATCAATACGTTAACAGTGCTTCTCATGACAGCACTGTAGGTTTTAATTCCCTGTGACACCATTTCATCAATGTCATTGAAATACGTAATTGTTGGAAATCTTTCTATGACATCAAAGCAGATACCATTCTGTGCAAACATGGGAACCACATTCTGTACAAACCTCTCTCCATTGTCATCATCCACAAACATCACCCCAATCCATGTCCACTTAAAAAACAGCAGCAATTGGAGAATCCCCTCATACTGATGGTCTCCATTTGGGAACATCCACAGGGAAAAAAGAGCTTCAAACTGTTTATTCATCATTGGAGCAGAACCATATATGAGCTAAAATATTTTTAATGGTATGGGATATAAAACATATTCAATTTTTAGAAGCATTTAATTTTATAGTGATACACTTCCTACAGTATCATATTTCCTCCCAATAAATGTGGATATGGTCAGGGTGTAAGGCTGCAACATCTTGCACATGCTTTTGAGAGTTAATTTTTCTTGTTCTGGATTTATATCATTCTTGAATAAATAAATTCCCATCAATTGTTTTTTACACAACTCTGACATATTAGATTTGACATCTGAACAGCATCCAATGCCAGGTATCTCATTATTTTAGTTTCTCTAAAACCCAAAATCTTATGGGGGTGATATGAATGGATAATTAAGGTTTATACTCCATCCACACAATTTACCTGTGGAATCTTATACGTGTCCACAATGGTTGCCATGGACAGACAGATTTCAGAGCTAGATCCTCCAATAACTGCTATCAGATTGTTCTGGACATCACATTTGTAATTTGGAATGAAGTTATTCTGTGTTGAGAGAACGCACATGGAGGCATGAAATGTCCAACTTGGAATAAATTGGCTATTATAGATGTGGAAGCCCAGGGTGATGTTGGGTAAAATCTGTGATTTTGTATTGATTTCATTTACAGCAAATACCATGGCCAGGATGTGCTGGTAGTTCTGACTCAGTATCCTGCAAAGAGATTTACATGCTATCACAGTGCAACTGCTGCAAAATATGAGATGCACCATCACATGTAACACTAACCGTGATGGTTAACAGTGCTATATACTGCCTGATGAAAAAAATGGCAGCATTTTTCTGCATGCTTATGCCCTGCTTGTGGACTTCTCATACACATCTGTCTGTCTAGACTAGGCATACATTTGGTTTGACCCAATAGAGATTTCCCTATGTTCTTAACAGTAAAAAGGGCATGGCTTAATTCAAAGGACGATTCTCCCAGCAATGCAAAAAAAGCTCAGATGCTTCACATGAGACAATATAAGACCAGAATAATATTTGGTATCTTTGGTGGGACCTTCTGGGTTTGGGCTTGTAAAAAACAAGGAAAAATGTGGGCAAATGAGGGGAAATTTGTAAGCAAGCAGAATTCATGACATTGTGCAATGTCTTGACTGGTCAAGGAGAACATCTGCTCATGTATCACCCTTAGGTTCCAATTTCCTGATTTTGTGGAGCTTGAGCCAACATGAGATAGACTTATCTCTGGTCTTAACAATGAAGGTCATATGATGAAGATTTAGGCACTGCAAGGATAACAATGGAATTAGAAATCCTGAAGATTTTACATTTGAACATTAACGGTGATAATGGTTTGGATCCAAACCTAAGGCTGAACTCTATGCTCAATTGAACTCAGTGAGACTTATTTTTGAGTAGATATCAGACAATAGCCTTAATTAAATTGCAAGTTAGCCCCAATTAGGCCCCACTGAAATAAATGAGATTTCAATTAATTCTGATCACCTTTGACCATTGCTTTCAATGGAACACAAGTTTACTAGTGTAAACTTTTACAATCCTATATGTGTTTTCCCCCACCAAAGTGTTCCATGGCTCAATGGGGAATTAAAATGATGGCTAAACCCAACTCCCCGACACTGCTTTGGCTGATGATTCCAGAGCAATCATCAGGATTGGTCCCTACTGGGACACTGGAGGTGCTGGCAACTTTCCAGGAATTTTTTTATTTTAGTCCTTTTATCCTGCTCTTTAGCCCAAAAGGCTCTCAAGGTGTCTTACAAACATATTTCTTAAGACAGTCCCTGCCCACAGGCTTACAATCTGAAAAACATGACACAAAAGGAAAGGGGATGGGGAGGGAGAAGGGGGAAAAAAGAAAAAGCAAGTTCAGGCATTTGATTCTTAGGGCTCATCTACACCAAGCAGGATATTCCACTATGAAAGAGTTATATAAAAGGATGGAGCCACACCAAGCAGCATATAGCAGTATGAAAGCAGTGTATAGTATGTCTCAATGGGCCCCAACAGTTGTCAGTGCACTTCAATACTGCTATAAAGCAGTAGTGTGGCTTCTGCCTTTTATATACCACTTTCATAGTGGAATATCCTGCTTGATGTAGATGAGCCCCATGTTGCAAAGTTCAGCAGCTGCTTCCTTCCCCTCTGATGGCATCCCAGATGTTAATGCTAGTCCTGTTACTAGCTAAAGCAAAATTAGTATTCTTCATTTGCCCAACTATCCCAACCTACCATTACTTCATATCTTATAATCACAACATTCTCAGAAGTTTGACAACAATTATAGGGGCTATAGCTCAGAGGAATATAGCCCACACTTTGCATGCAGAAGGTTCAATCCCCAGCTTCTTCAGGTAGAGCAAGGAAATATCAATTCTGCCTGAAATCCTGGAGAGCTGCTGCCAGCCAGTGTTGACAATACTGGGCATGATGAACCAATGGTCTAACACAGTACAAGGCAGCTTTCTAAGTAGCCTTGAAATATCAGATCCCTGCCTGGAACTACTAGATGGAAATGAATGAGGAAGAGGATAATAATCCATACAAGAAGATCCATACAAGTTGCTCTTCCTGCCTACTCAGATTAAGAATTTGTTTGCACCATATATCAATTAAAACCCTAATCATCAGTTGGAGCTTCTTATATTGTACATGGAGGCATGGAGTATCATATCCTTGCTGTAAACTACTGACAAGGAATACAAAGACAGCAATAATGGTGACAATGAAGATAAATAAGATGGCATAAACAGGGGTAGGCTGTCATTAATTAAAGAAAGAAGACAATGCAATCACTCCATGCAAATCCACTGGAGACAAATTCACACCTCAACATTATGGGACAGAAATTACTGAGAATATTATTTGGATAGATGTATGCTATAGTAAAATGGGGGAGGATCCTTACAGAATCTCTTCAAAGACTTCCTTTGAGGGGCGTTCTTTGAAGGTTATCAGATGGGAAAAAATGTAAATCTGAGACATGACACCCCCAATGATGAGATCTCCTGAATGATAATGCTTGTGAAGTATAGGAAGAGGTTCAGCAATGCTACATTTAAAGTTAGGACTCTTGCACACCACTGGATTCAAAAGCATTAATAACAATATGCCAAATCCCATCATTATGTGTGAAGCAATTCCTTCTGGAAACCCATTCACCAGTTGCAATGTTATTCTTCACTTGGTTCCATTGCTTGACTTGAATTGTCACAGAATTGGTTGATGTCTGGTTCAGACTTCACATTAAAAAAATATCAGTGATGAGAAAAATGGAGCCCTGATTATCTAGCTAAAGCTTGGAATGGCACAGGGGATATTAATAGCTTTCTGCTGTTTTGTGGGGACTAGTTCCAGACCCTCTGGGACATGCAGACAACGCTGATGTAACAACAGTTGATTTGATCATTATAGGGGAGATAATTGTCTGTTTCAAATTACATGTTGATTGGATATTGCAGAAGAAGAAAAAATGCTGATCACATCTCAGCAGAAATTGTCTCCAGTCCTCCTCACTGGGACTGGCAAAAGATACGGAGTCTTGAAATGACTTACAATGGGAAATGGCTCTCAGAAAAACATCAGCTTAAGAAGTAAAATCACCACAAAGAAAATGTTGTTTAAAATGTTTTGTTTTGTTTTTGAGGCATAAATCAAACGACTTTTTCCAAAGGTTGCATATTAAGACAGCTTTTCAAAACTGGCCTAGTAAAGAAGCTGATTAGACATTTCAGTTGCTATGGGGTAACCATGAGTTATCGTGGTAATGGTTTACCCAAAAATTTAGCAGAGTGCGAATAGCAGCAGCAGCGTGGAGCTGGAAATGGTTTCAGCTTGGAGTTAAGAACAAAAAATAGAGCACTCACGGTCTTTGGTCAGTAAGAAACTTTACTGACACTAAATAAATTACTTACAGAATAAATGGTCATATATACAGTCCTTTCACCAACAGTACAGCAATCACAACGTAGCAGTGAAGATAATATCTTAGCAGTAAGGATAATGTCTTAGCAGTAAGGAGCCTTACAACATGGACTTCTTAAATACACTTTTCTCCTTGGCCCAATTAACCAATAGTCTCTTCATCTTGTACTTCTCGTACCGCACGTAGGCCAGGGAGGAATCTGCTTCATACTGGACTTCTCCTGGCAGAGACAATCTGGCCAAGGACATCTTTTTAACTCTTTAGAGTCCTTTTCCTTCTGTGGGTAAAAACCTAACCCCAACATGAGTATCGTCAGGGGTGGTGCCAGACTATTTTGCGCCCTAGGCAAGACGAGCTACTTGCACGCACACACACACATTGCCAACTTCGATTCAGCTGTTCAAGAAGCGTTTCTGAACTATTATATTTTCCTTTTATTTTTATTTTTTCTTAAAACAGGTGATTTGTATAGAACTGTGACCCTTAAAGGGCAGTACTGCGCCCCTCTGAGGTCTGCGCCCAAGGCAGCTGCCCAGGTGGCCTAATGGTAGCGCCAGCCCTGAGTATGGTGAGCAAACCATGCAAAGCCCTCTCCAGCAAGCACATGTGTGCAGACACATGGATCATGCAACATATTAACTCAATTTGCAGTAAATGGATGAAGACACATATAGTGACTAAACCACCCTGATAGATCATGCAAAGCCAGAACATGTTAATCTCCACCTTAAAATGGATATGAGCAATTCATTCATATCCATTTCTGTCCGGTGAGGTGATGTTTGCCCTGTCCTGGACGGGGTTGCACTTTCCCTAAAGGATCGGGTCCGTAGTTTGGGGGTGCTCTTGGATCCAGAACTGTCACTTGAGGCACAGGTGAACTCAGTGGCAAAGAGGACCTTTTATCAGCTTAGGTTGATATACCATCTACGCCCTTATCTGGACAGAGATAGCCTAGCTACAGTTATCCACGCTCTGATAACCTCTCGTTTGGATTATTGCAATGCGTTATACGTGGGGCTGCCTTTGAAAACAGTCCGGAAGCTTCAGCTGGTACAAAACAGGGCAGCCTGTTTACTAACAGGGACTGGCTGGTGAGATCACATTACGCCAGTCTTTTTACAACTTCATTGCCTGCCAGTCCAGGTCCGGGCCTGATTCAAAGTGCTGGTATTGACATTTAAAGCCCTAAATGGTTTGGGGCCAGGTTATTTGAAGGAACGCCTCTTCCCATATGTACCTGCCCGGACCTTAAGATCATCTACAGGGGCCCTTCTTTGTGAGCCCCTGCCAAAGGAAGTGAGGCAGGTGGCTACTAGGAGGAGGGCTTTCTCCGCTGTGGCATCCCGGTTGTGGAACGAGCTCCCCAGAGAGGTCCGCCTGGCACCTACACTGTACTGCTTTTGTCGCCAGCTGAAGACCTTTTTATTCACTCAGTATTTTAACACTTAATTTTAACTTAAATTTAAATTTTACTGTTTTAACTCTGTATTTTAATCTTATATCAATTTTGCTGTGTGGTTTTATCCTGGTTGTGCTTTTTATACTGTATTTTGTATTTGTGCTTTTAACCTGTTGGTTGTTTTATTATGGTTTTAATTTTTGTGAACTGCCCAGAGAGCTAAAAATGTAATAAACTAACTAAATAAATAAATAAATGGCATTACACAAGACGTTTGCCACGTTTGTCAGCAGAATTGGGTGGATAGCTGTGTACAAGTTACACTGACCTTCATGAACTGAGAGTGTGGGAATATTCTTCACCACACAAACTCAAGAGAAAATGACTTTTGAGAACAATGTGAAACACATGCAGGCTAAAAGGAAGAAACTAGATGTTCTTGACAGCTGCACCTCTGCTTTGGGATTCCTTTCCCAAGATATTTAGTCTGAAACTTTTAGCTCCATCCAACAAGTGTTTTATTGAACACTCATTATTGGGCACTCATGGATTCCTCAGAGGTAGCACACATGACGTCGTCTGCCTCTCGCACACCTTCCACCCATTCTGGTCTTCCTTGCACCACAAGAAAAACCAGATTAACTGCAAAATATGTTTTAAACCAAAGTTGCTGCTCTCTCCTGCTGTGTGTGAGAGAAGCAGAATGTTCACAACAAGGGACTGAATTAGGGTGACCATATGAAAAAGAGGAGAGGGCTCCTGTATCTTTAACAGTTGCATAAAAAAGGGAATTTCAGCAGGTGTCATTTGTATATATGGAGAACCTGGTGAAATTCTCTCTTCATCACAGCAGTTGAAGCTGCAGGAGCTATGCTAGAGTGACCAGATTAAAAAGAAGGCAGGACACCTGCAGTTTTAACTGTTGTGATGAAGAGGGAATTTCCCCAGGTTCCCCATATATATACAAATGACACCTGCTGAAATTTCCTTTTCAATGCAACTGTTAAAGATACAGAAGCCCTCTCCTCCTTTTCATATTGTCACCCTAATGGAGAAGCAATGGTAGCCAATGTTACTTCCAAGGTGTGGTGGAGCACTTAATGTCACTGGCATTTAAACGGGTTTTTCTTTAGTTCCTTGAGACAGAATTCAGAATAAAGGTCATTCAAGTTGAGGCAAAAGGGGGTAAGCTCAAAGAGCAGAGGAAGGGAGAAATAAAAGAAGAGTCAGAAAGAGAAAAAAACAATTACAAAGCTGTTTGGGAATAGCTGAGTGCTTATGAAAACTGAGAGCTCTGCCAGTAAGGTATTGCTGAGAAGAATATAGAAAATAGACCTAAACCAAATGTGAAGATAAAGAATTAATCTTGAATCTTAATCAACAGACACCAAAAATAGTTTTCAAATTGTAAAAAAAATCCAGAGAATGGTTTTCCTGATTACAATCATGTTTGGGGTTGTGCGAACAGGACCTATTAGCATGATTTGCAAACAGAAACAATGTCATTGTAAATACCTAAGGTCCATAATATCCAATTCCTACAGAGTTCCATCCTATTCAAGAAAAACTTGGATAGGATGGAACTATCCAAGAATAGGGGGGGAGGCCACAGAAAGCCTCCCTATCCTAAAAGGGGAAGCCAGGATGATTTCAAACATTGAGGCGCCAGTTTCAGGCCATTAATATCTCACCTGATAGAACAATGGCATAAAGCCAGATTAGAGAATATGCCCTTTTAGGATTTCCATTTCTGCAGATCTAGTAATAAATGTGGCCCTGTTTAAATCCCAACATTGTTTCTGCCTCATTATTTCCCACTCTCCACATTCTCATAACATCCAGTTCTTCAAGAGTTCCATTTTATTCAAGAAAAATGTGGATAGGATGGAACTATCCAAGAACAGGGGGGAAACACTAACTTTTAGAAATAAGCCCCATAGAGTTGAATGTGAATTACTTCCAGGTAAGGAGATGCATGATTGCTGCCTCAGTCTCATTGCTTAGTCCTGGTTCTCCTAAGCTAGACAAGGGACAGTGAATTTTATATCCCTCAATTGTTTCTTCTTCTTAGATGCTCCTTGTTGTTCAACTCAGGCCTCAACACAATGATATAGCATTTGGGAGAAAAGATAAAAATCAGTAAGCCAGCACTGGAAGCGATGATGGAGAAGGTCTCCACTGCTACCATATATTTCCCCCTTGTGCTCAGGTAGGTGGGAACAAAGGAGAGCCACACACTGCAAAAGACCAACATGCTGAAGGTGATGAACTTGGCTTCATTAAAACTGTCAGGCAATTTCCTGGCTTGGAAAGCCACAGCGAAGCTAACACAGGCCAGGAAGCCCATCAAGCCCAAAACACAGTAGAACATGATGGCTGAGCCTTCATTACATTCCCAATCAATTTCTTTAGACATAGAGTCTGTGTTGAAATTGGGGAATGGGGGAGAGATTGTCAGCCACACAGTACAAATAGTGACTTGTGCAAAGAAGCAAGAAAGAACGATAGAGGATGCCAGTCTTTTCCCCACCCGTTTCCTCATGCTGCACCCAGGTTTGGTGGCCATGAAAGCTAGAACCACAATGACGGTTTTGGCCAAGATGCAAGAAACTGCCACTGAGAAGATGATGACAAAAGCGGTTTGTCGAAGGAGACAAGTCATTGTCTCAGGTTGGCCAATGAACAGCAAAGTGCAAAGGAAGGAGAGCAAGAGGGAGAGAAGGAGCGTGTAGGTGAGGTTCCGGTTGTTGGCTTTGACTATGGGTGTGTCCTTGTGCTTGATGAAGATGCCAAGTACCAAAACTGTGATGAAAGAAAAGGAAAGAGCACAACTGAGCAGTGTAATCCCCAAAGGTTCTTCATAAGACAAGAAAATGATCTCTTTTGGAATACATGAATCTTTTCCCATGTTTGGATACTGATCTTCCGGGCACTGAAAACAGTTATCCGTGTCTAGAAAAGAAAACAATACAGCAACCCCATGTTTATTATGCTGAAATAAATGAAGATCAATGAACTGAATAATTGCTGGAATAAGAATTGCTAAGAGAGGGAGAACCACCAAATTCTTTCTTATTATACAATTATATTTATTTATTTATTTGTTTATTTCAGATCCTACCCTCATCATATCAGCAACTGCCATCACTGCAGAATTGCTAGAAACTTATTTGACAAAAAGGTAACCTCTGTGTTGACATTGCTTACCTTTCTGTGTGGAAATCTTCCCCTCTGGACACAGAAAACAATCGTAGCAGCAAAATGGCTTCCCTTCCTTCTTGATCTTGCTGTAACCCGACCGGCAATTATCATTACACAGAGAAATGGGCCGAGCCTGTCCATAAATGAGAAGGATTTCTATTTTGCAATTGGGATCTCAGCGGTTACTCTATATTTAGAAAGCCCACACAATTTCTCTTCCCCATGTAGGTGGGCAGACTTGTGTTTGGAATTAGTGAGAGGAGATAAATACGTAGATATTATGTTAATGGCAGAGCTGTTTATTGCCAGGCTCACTAATGGGAGAGAGAACTCAGTCAGCTGTTTAAGACCATTTGAGTCAACCAGGGGGCTGTCTTCATGGTGTTGGGTTGGCACTGCCTCAGGTGACCATATGGAAAGGAGGACAGGGCTCCTGTATCTTTAACAATTGCATAGAAAAAGGAATATCAGCAGGTGTCGTGTACTCAAGCAGCAATTGATGAAACTCCCTCTTTATCACAACAGTTAAAGCAGCAGGAGCTATACTAGAGTGAGCAGATACAAAAGAGGGCTGGGCTCATGCAGCTTTAACAGTTGCGATGAAGAGGGAATTTCACCAAGTGCTACAGGCATAGAGCTCCATCTTACCAGGAGTTAACATGCTCCCTACTTCGCTTCTCAGCCCATGTTTTCCTTCCTCAAATTACTTCCTCTTTTGTCTCTGTGTTAGCCGTGGAGCAACATTGCATGGTGGAAATCTCATGTTGACGTCACTCCCTTTGAAAAAGCTGGGGTAAATCCCTGTCTTTTTCAAAATGGAGCATTGTGGCAAAGCCCTGCAGTGGCTGTGACCCTGAACTTGTATTGTCGAACTGACAGCGTGCAGATCCACAGGCCCCTGGAGGCTTTCCCCAGGTGTGGACAGTAGGAGATCCCGTGTCTTCCAAACATTAGGGGAGGTGGGCTGGAATAAAAAGAGGGCAGGTCCAGAGCTGCCCCTGTTCATTCTCTCTGGCCTGGTTCAGACAATGCACTAAAACATACTGCTTAACCACAAAATGTTCAAGGGATATTCTTTTCCCTTTCATTTCTTCCCAATCAAAACATCCACACCCTCATTGATACATTAATTCTTTCACACACATTCCATTCTTATGCTTCCACTTTTCTTTTCCACTCTTTCTCTTACACTCTCTAACTCCTCCTCCTCCTCCTCCTCCTCCTCCTCCTCCTCCTCCTCCTCCTCCTCTTCTTCTTCTTCTTCTTCTTCTTCTTCTTCTTCTTCTTCTTCTTCTTCTTCCATTTCTACACCTGCCTTCCCCCCCCCATCATCCCTGTGCATGCAAATGACACTCAGGGGTCTCGGGAGTAGGAGGGAAGATCCCTCCATTTTCCTGGGATAAACCTTAGGTATAGAAAGGGCCTTCATCATCATCATCATCATCATCATCATCATCATCATCATCATCATCATCATCATCATCACCATCTCTCTCTCTCTCTCTCTCTCTCTCTCTCTGTCTCATCCTTCCCTAGCTAACAGCATCTTCTTTCTACAGACAGCACATGTTGCAATTAGGGTTTGTTTTCTAAGCTCTTTTTTGCATCCATGAGAGCTTTATTCATGAGAAAAGTTTCCACAAGGTGGTAGTCTTCATGTGGTCACAGAACACTGGGTGGGTTAGTACTTCCATTGCAATTTGTGACTCCCTCTCGCCTATTCAAATGACACTGCATGCCAATTACACTTAGAAAAATGCATTCATAGGAATAGAACCTCTCCCCACCCCCAGGAAATATGGAAGTGCACTGACAACTGTTAGGGCCCACTGACACATACCAAACACCGCTTTCAGACACCGCTATATCCTGTTTGATGTGGTTCCTGCCTTTTATACACTGCTTTCATACTGCTTTCATAGTGCAATATCCCTCTTGGTGTAGATTAAGCCATTGTACGAGATGGAAGGTGCAATGATTGAAGGATGCAGGTCACATCCAAAGGTGTGGCTGCTAAAAAGAGAGATCAACTCTGGTGCTTGATAAACGTGTTAAAAACTATTTTATTCTTCAAATCCAAAAATGAGCAATTTTGGATTTAAAGAATCAAATAATTTTAACATGTTTATCAAGCACCAGAGTTGATCTCTCTTTTTAGCATCCACGCTTATTGGTGTGTGTGTTTTTCCCTATATAGGCATACCCAAATCCAAAGGCACCATGGTCCACACCCAACCCATGGGTGAAAGTTCCCCAGCACAAGTCTAAACCGTGCACCCATTTAGGAACTCTGGTAAAACCACTGCTGGATACAACTCCAAGTATTCCTGGTCCCTACCTGGTTAAACCTGCTGGGCCAGACAATGGCTTTCTCCCAAATGGTGAACTCTTCACCCAGAAGGGCTTTGGGATATATCGTTCCAACTCTCACTCTGATAAAGGAAAGGTTTGGGAATGTGACCCAGTTGATAATATCAAATCCAGCCTCTAACTCTCCATTGTGGTCAAAATACATTTTCTCTCCAGCACTGTTATTAAATGAGTTGCTTCTCACAATGTAGTTGAGCTAAATGGAGAAGTAAAGTGAATGCAAGTCATAAAGATCTTGAGACATCTGGGTACTGAGCCATTTGAAAGCTCTCTTTCCCTCTCCTTCACATCCCTTTCTCTTTCATGTGACTCCTTCCTCCCATCATTTCCTTATCACTCCTCCTAGTTAGAGAGATGAACTAACCCAACTCAAGATATGTTTGGGACATGTTGGGATCTCCCACTTCATTGTGAGTGGGCCTGCTCAGACAACACACTAAGCTATGGTTAGGCTGCTAACCCCTTTGCAGCAAATCATACGTGAGCATGTTTAAACCATGGTTATGTAGACACCACATTTAGGAATCTTTCACACAGCATGGTTCACATGACATGCTAAGCCATAATGTTTAACTGAAAATGCTTAACCACCGTAGGTTAGTGTGTCATCTGAACAGGGTCACTGAGTTTCACTAATCCTTCAGCATGGGGACACACTCACAGGGACCAATACTTTGTGGTCTTAGCATGACCTGAAATGAAATAAAGTGCCTCCAGGCAAGCTTCTTAGTGGAAGAAAAATTAGGGTAAAAATTACGATTAAAATGCAGGAAACATTAAAATATGTCAACCATGTATGGGTGTTCTAGTCATCTATGGGTGTTCTAGTCAGGCTAAATGGTATAGATTTAAAATGGTGTTTTTGTATTTATTTTTCTGCTTCTGCTGTTGTTAGCCACCTAGTTGACATATTATGAAATTTGGGATAAAAAATGAAAACAAAAGATTTGGGGGTCTTTCAAGCCAGCTCAAATCCACCCATCAGCTATTCACAAGCAAAGGAGATAGCTGCTTACTGACACCGTTTCTCTCACCTCCTGGTTGGTCAAGTCATGTCTATCTTTGAAGCAACCATTTAATGATACTTTGAAAATCCATGTGAAATCAAGTGTAATTGGTCCAACAGCTTTATGCACACTTGCCCAGATGAATATACCTACTATTAACATCAGAAAAGGGGAAGCTACACAAAAGGCTAACATTGAGAACTAAATGTTGTTTAACATAATGTGCAATTCAGCCCTTAGATATTAACCAGACTTGGGCCGTTGCTAGACTGGGCTGTAGTGCAGGTTATATACCGGCGTCATCCTTACAGGTCCACATGACATTTACCAGGATTCATGTCGATCCTGTGTAGAAGCCTCTGTTTTCCCGTGTTTTGTGTATCGGCTTTAAGCCCAGTATTTCCTGCCGGCGTGGGCTAATTTGGATGTGGGCGGAGGAGGTGTGGGACAAAATGAGGTCAGTGCGGTTTCTGGTGAGGTCAATAATGGTAAGGAAGAAGGTGTGCTAAGGGGAGTGGCCAGTGGTTTTGGCCAAACCTCATCCTCCATTTGTGCCCCGTGTGCAGCTATGGCAGCGGCGCGGTGCAGTGGCTTTTTTTTAATAAACGGATCTGCTTTGCGCACAAATGGACAAACAGAAAACTGTCTGGTGAGTTGGGGTGTTGTGGATGTGTGGGTTATGTGCAGCTTGTTACCTCTGTGTGAGAAACTTTTCAGGAAGACGGGCATCCAACTTTAACGGGAAGTTGGTGGGCTGAACCCTCTCCATTGTCTCGGTGGGCAGCTGCAGGTACCGTCCTAATGCCGGTGGTGCAGGCTGCGCAGATGATGTAAAGGCGAGTGGGGGAATGATGGGCACGGAAGAGGCAGGCAGAGCTGTGTGCCTATTGGTGTGGGTACGGGGCAGCTGGGTGTAAGGGGGCAACAGGAGAGGGTGGGCGGCCATCTTCCATTGCCCATGTGGCGGCAGGTGGAAGGTGAGGGAAGCATCAGCTGAGGGGGTGGGCATGTGCCCTGGGCCCCCTTTGCACTGTGTCAATACACACACACACACACACACATCCTTCTGTCTGCATTTGCTGGGTGAGGTGGGGGGGCGGAGTGACGGTGGCAGGCTGCTGATGCCGGTTTCGCACCTCCGCTGGTGAGAAAACTGACGAGCCCCCCCCCCTTCTTTCTGCTTGGCCCGTGTGTAGGTATCAGGAATGGTTCCACAGCGGAGGGGGTCACTAGGCGGCACCAGGAGATACTAGATCTGTTGGACATTTGGGGAGAACAGAGGATACAAGAGCAGCTGAGGGCTAGCCACTGCAACTTCAATGTGTTCCAACAAGTGGCACTGGAGATGGGCAAGAGAGGCCATAACCGAACCGCAGAAGAGTGTCACACTAAAACCAAGGGCATGTGGACAGAGTACCAGCATGTGAGGAACCATAATGAGAGGTCAGTCAGCAATGCCACCACGTGCCCGTAGTACAATCAGTTACATACTATTATTCGTGGAGATACCACCGCTCCGCGGGATGGGGGAGGAGTGCACAGCGGGTCATCACTGGAAATAAGCAGAGGCCAGATGGGAGATGTAGGCACAGAGTGCACATGCAGACGACTGTCGTCAGATCACAATACATCTGTCATCAACCCCGAAAGCAAATGACAGCATCTATGCCTTGTCGATGGTGCTGCTCAACAATGCCACTCTTTCCCATCCTCCTGCCACCACTGGCTATGCCCCCTGTGGATCATCCCCCAATGCCAACTGGCTCCCCTGTGCCCAGCCCAAGGGGGGGGGTCCAACATAAGCAGCAGCGGCACTTCATCTGCCGCCGCCGCCAACCGCCGTGGATTGCGCTCTTTCGTACTACCACAAATCACACCGCGGACAGACACACACCCCCCGAAAATCAGGCCGGTGTGGCTCCGCATCCTGTGCTTGACCCGACAGAACCACAACCGCAACAAACTCCTGCAACAACCCCCCTCCAACACCGGGACAACCCACACAAAGTATGGACCCTGAGGCATCACACCTATTCAGAAAAACCCGCTTTCACCCCTCCTCAAGCACAGAACACCGGTAGGTCTAGCAAGGCCCCTTGTAGAAATATAACTTCCTACTCAGTCTGTAAACCTTTTCCATTCCCACAGGTATAGTGAGCAAACCTGGATTAGTATGCTGATGCCGTTACCTTCCATGGCTCTTCATGCAGAAGCTTCAGCCTTGCTTCATCTACTATTGCTCTGTATTTGGTTTTAGAGGAATGCATGGTGTGCAAAGCATGTGCCACAGCATAGACTGCATTGTAGATGCTGTAGCTGTGGCCAGTCATGCTCGTTTCAAAAACAGATGCAGGAAGAGTTTCTAGCTTCTCTTTGCCAGTGCAGATGGTCCCAACTTCCTGGCCTATGAAGGAATTGGGGAAGGAACATTCAAATGCCTCCTCCCAGAAGACCCTGATGAAGCCATCTTCTTTCTCCAAGGTAGGGTTTCTCCTCTGAAGAAATCTCTTGAATCCCCAAACCTCCTTTGAGTGAATTGTGAATGATAAAGCACCATGGAGGAAGTCTATGTCTGAACTTTTTTGAAAGGGAAGTGAGGTGAAATCCATCTGAACTGTCATAATCCAAATTTTACCTTTTTTCACCATCGATATATCTTCATAGTTTGACAGGCTGGGAAACATTCTAAAAAATATCAGGCTCTCAATTTCACCATGAATCACCACTACATTAGCAATGCTTCTCATGACAATATTGTATAAGCTTATTCCCTTTCCCACTAATTCTTCAATATCATTGGAAAAAGTCATTAGTGGGATTTTTTCTATGAATTCAAAGCATATGTCACTCTGGGAAAACATGGGAATTACATTTTGTATAAACATCTCTCCATTGTCATCATTTGTTGATATCACCCCAATCCATGTCCACATGAAATGAAGCAGTAACCGAAGAATCCCCTTATATTGATAGTCCAAATTTGGGAACATCTGGTGGTAGAAAGCAGTCTGTTTTTTCTTATGTGTCTTGGAAGCAGAGCCACATATGAGCTAAAGAAAAGAAATAAAAACAAAAGGAGGCCAAGAAGTCTTAGGGTATCTGTGGAAACAATGTTTGTGTGTAGTAATATACTTTCCATATGGCGGACCTTAAATGCCAATTCACATCCATCTCAGATTTCACATTTGGGTCTTCATCCCCCCTCCCCCCATTTCCTGTGATAAAGATGAAATGCCCAAGGAGCATATGGGTTGAAGCACTTCAGGATTGGGAAACCTCTAATACTCACTTTCAGTCCCTTTCTTTCATATTTCAGTCCCTCCCTTCTTTCATATTTAGGTTTATCCCATCTTTTTTTGCAGCAATTACACCAGCCCATCTTTAATAATAATAATAATAAGGTCTTTCTCACATTATGCTTGTATAGCAAGGCCTCCACCATATTCTACCACCCCTCAGATACTACACCTAAACTAAAAAGGCCATCATTAGAAAATATTTTATTTATTTCTGGTTTTTGTTAATTAAGTTTTCTATCTGGCCCTTGAACATCTGGTTTCAGGAGAAACTTTTTTTAAAAAAAAATCTGATAAAAATTAAACAGAGAAATAACCATAAAAAGTTTTCATTACTTCTTCCTGTCAAAAGTGAAGGTGTTATTAGGTCAAACAGGATACTGGAAGGGAACAATGACCTGTGCAAATGGTGTCACTAGGGGGGGAAATGTTTTCTTTGTCAGAAGCCTTTGTTAGTAAAATGAAGGACTACAGGCATGAGATGTGGTTAGGGTGATCATATGAAAAGGAGGACAGGACTCCTGTATCTTTAACAGTTGCACAGAAAAGGGTATTTCAGCAGGTGTCATTTGTATATATTGGGAACCTGGTGAAATTCCCTCTTCATCACAACAGTTAAAGGTGCAGGAGCTATACTAGAGTGACCAGATTTAAAAGAGGGCAGGGCACCTTCAGCTTTAACTGGTGTGATGAAGAGGAAATTTCACCAGGTTCTCCATATATGCAAATGACACCTGTTGAAATTCCCTATTCAATACAACTGTTAAAGATACAGGAGCCCTGTCCTCCTTTCCATATGGTCACCCTAGATGTGGTGCACTTTGCAAGGACTGGGAAGAACAAGATTAGCTGAAGTGCTGCAAGCCAGACCAATAGGGCTTAAAAGTGACTCCTATGATGGGTGGTCAATGCCCCACATGTAAGTACCAACCAAACATTAGGGACAAGAACATGTATGAGAAATGAAGGAGAATGGTAGTCAAAATAGTATCCAGTAATTTGCAGGCAAATTCAGTAAGAAAACAGGGAAGGGTGAAATCCAATGGGCTGTGTTGTTTTTTATACTAATGCATGTTCTTGGGAAACTAACAAGAAAACCTGCAATTCCAGTTCAAGAAGGTAAGTATAGTCTAAGTGGTATCAGGGAGACTTGGTGTGATTAGACTCCTGATTGCAATATAGCCATTGTATGGTATACCTTGTTCAAAAGGAATAGGTCAACAGAAAGGGAGCAGGAGTAGGATTATAGATTGATAAATCTGCATGAAAATGCATGAATCTGAGACTGGAGGCCCTGTTCAATATATCTGGGCCAGAACAAAAGAAGAACAGTAGAGAGAAGTGATATCTTTGTGGCAGTAAAAGAACATAAGAAGAGTCATGCTGGATTAGGAGAAGAATGCAACTTGATCAGCATTCAGTTTACATAAAACCAAACCAACCAACTACTTGTGTGAATAGGGTGACCATATGAAAAGGGGGATAGGGCTCCTTTATCTTTAACGGTTGTGTTGAAAAGGAAATTTCAGCATGTGTCATTTGTATAGATGGGGAACCTGGTGAAATTTATTTATTTATTTATTTATTTATTTTATTACATTTTTATACCACCCAATAGCCGAAGCTCTCTGGGCGGTTCACAAAAATTAAAACCACAATAAAACAACCAACAGGTTAAAAGCACAATTACAAAATACAGTATAAAAAGCACAACCAGGATAAAACCACGCAGCAAAATTGATATAAGATTAAAATACAGAGTTAAAACAGTAAAATTTAAATTTAAGTTAAAATTAAGTAAAATACTGAGAGAATAGAAAGGTCTTCAGCTGGCGATGAAAGCAGTACAGTGTAGGCGCCAGGCAGATGCTGCTACACGTCTTCTGGTTGGCTGAAATTTCCTCTTTATCACACCAGTTAAAGCTGCAGGTGCCCTGCCCTCTTTTAAATTTGGTCACTCTAGTATAGCTCCTGCAGCTTTAACTGCTGTGATGAAGAGGGGATTTCACCAGGTTCCCCATATATACAAATACCTGCTGAAATTCCCTTTTCTATGCAACTGTTAAAGATACAGGAGCCCGGTCCTCCTTTTCATATGGTCACCCTATGTGTGAATCCACAAAGTGCATGAGTGCAACAGCAGCATCAAGCGGTTGCTACACGTATGACCATTCTGAGAAGCCACTAATTTCCTTATCCTCTTGGAATGCGTCTCATCCTCTTTGAAAGCCATCCAAATTGGTGGTCCTGAAAGTAAGTTACACACTACTCAGCCAACCAGAAGACATGTATCATTTGTGTGTGTGTGAAAAACTACAACACATTCCCAGAAGTCTTCCATAGTAATGGAAGCAGTAATGGGGGGGTTGGAGCTATCTTTACTTGGTGAATGTCCAATTCATTTTTCACTATTGTTGCTGACAACTTTACCTCTCAGAATTAATAGGATGAAAAAGGGGATCTGCTATCATGGATTTAATCCTAATCAGCAGTAGAGAACGGTTAATGAAGTGGAATCCTTCAATACTGATTATTACTAAAGGAGACACCAGCAAGTGGTCCCCATTAGTAGTATAGCATCTGCAATTTTACTAACAGCAGTTTCTACCTTGTCTTAAAGGCTTGAAGTTCACACTGGTACTGTCTCAAACTCTTGGCTGGTGTGACAAAGCTGTAAAAGATTTGCTCAGTGAGTCCAAATAGAAGCTGTGTTTCTGTGAACATCCCTAGTATAATCTGATCCTGAAACGCAAGTCATAGTTCATGATTTATGAAATCTTATCAAATAGAGAGATGTTCTTCATTCTGATATTGATAGCTTTGCCCTAGAATAAAGGAGAATTCATGAACTATTTTGTTTCACAAGTCTGAATGTCTTGATAAGTTTTTGACCCTTCACTAGTGTGATTAAAGCAAGATGTGCCTCTTTATTTTAATCACAATGCTTCCTATTTCCATATCTATTGCCAAAACGAACAAACAATGAAACAAAGAAACCAAAGCCCTTTTGAAAGTCAAGGGGTATAAGAACAGCTTGTTAGCCTCCTATGCTCCGTTATACCTGTGGAATCTTGTACGTGGACAGGATGGTTGCCATGTGGAAAAAAATGTCTGCTCCTGGTCCTCCGATTACTGCTACCGGATTGTTCAGGATGTCACACTTGAAGTTAGGGACAAATCTGCCCTGTGTAGAGAAGAGTTCCAGTGAGGCATGATAGGTCCAACTTGGACTGAAATGGCTATTGAAGATATGGAAGCCCAGGGTGACATTGGGTAAAATCTGGGGATTTTCATTGATCTCACTCACAGCAAATACCAAAGCCAGATTATGCTGATAGATCTGGGTCATGACGCTGAAATGAGAGTTATATGCTGTGTCACAGTGCAATTAGTTCATGATATGAATATGCTACATGTCAGATTTATATACTGTACAATTTTTCCCAATCCATCTGTGTTCAGAAGCCAGGTGCTGGTAACATTTTGAAAGATATTAGGTAACATAAGAATCTTCATTTCTTATGTTTCTAATTGAAGTATGATTTATCTTCAACTTTGAGTTCGGCTGTTAATCAATTCTAGCATGAGTGTATCTTTTTAACCCACATCTCAATTAAGATGGGCCTTCCTCTCCATTTTTATTCTTTCAACCAGTGCTGTACAGTGATACTTACGTTGTGATGATGATGACCTTTAAAAAGAGCCATTTAGACAAAAGCTATGCTTACCAAAATTGTAGGGGTGACTAAAATGAAAAATTTCTTTTCATCCCTAGCATTTTTTCAAGTCGGTAGGATGGAAGTTGGACTACCTATCAACCCCAACAGAGAATTTGTTCCCTACAGCTGAACACTTCTTCAACATGTGACACACCTATACCAAGCAGAATTTAACACTATGAAATTTGTATGGAAAGTATCATGGGCCCCAACAGTTGACAGTGCTTTTCAACAGTGCTATAAAGCAGTAGTGGAAATCCTGCCATGCTTGAAGATGAAGAATTGGCTGCTACTGCTGCAAAGAAAAAGATGATGATGGTGATGATGATGATGATAATGATGGAGAGGTGGGAAAAAGTAAGATGCAATAGTAATCATTCACTCCTCCACTAAAGCTAACACTAATCTATGGATAGTCCTTCCTAAAAATTGGGTTTAAATGTATGCATAATGTGTGTGTGTTTAAAACAGACAAATGAACTAAAACAAAACAAAAAAACAAACCTTACACAATGTCATCAAAGAGGTCAGTGGAGGGATGTTCTTTAAAGGTCATCAGAGAAGAGAATATGTAGATCTGAGACATGATGCCACCAATGATGAAGTCTCCTGACTGATAATGCTTGTGAAGAATAGGAAGAGGGTCACTGATGTTGCATTTAAGATTAGGAATCTTACACACCACCTGCGGCAAGTACAGGAATACCAATGCCACAAATACCATTGTCTTGAATGAAACAATCTCTGCTCCGAACCAGTCCACCTGTCCTGCCATTATCCTTCTAGTCTTTTGCTGACTAGAACAGCAGGATTTAAATGGTCGTATGGTTGGTAAGTGGCTCAGACTGTGCAGTGAAAAATAAAATTACCATCGATAGGACTAACAAAGCCCTGATGATATCTAGCTGTAGCTTGGAATGGTCTATGGGATATTAATAGAATCTTGCATCTCATTTTGTATTAGGTTGGTTTCTACAGCTCGCTTGAGTCAAAGTAGAAGTATTCATGTTTCAATTGATAGTTAGAAATGAGATAATTACCTACCCAGAATTACAGCCCCCATGGGACATAGTACAAGAAAACATATTTATCAACTTTTCAGTGGGATAGGAAGAGGCAAACAGGGATTTTTAATGACTGGCAGTGGAAAAAAAGTCCTGGGGGTGGGGGGGGGGAGAGGAGAGGAGGCCTGAAGAAGAAAGAATTCTAGTGGAAGAAAGTGATTGCAATTTCTGTATTTGGAGATAGGATACAAACTATTTATTTATTTATTGCATTTCTATACCACCCAATAGCTGAAGCTCTCTGGGCAATTCACAAAACTGAATATTCAAAGGATTTGCAGATAACTTTTTAAAATTACGTATTCTTGCAGCGTTTTCCCCCCTTTGTCCCCTCACCCCAAATTGCAATATTTTAGTACCCAAATAGAAATCCAGCAGTGGTCATGGAGTATTAACTATTGTAAGAGAACAGTTCGATATTTTAGCAAGACACCACATAGAAATAGCTGCAAGGATTGTCTGATGCTGACTTGATTTGCAGCCTAAACAATGGTGAGGATGTGCATCTAATCTTCAGGCTGTATTCTAAATATTTCACCATCCTGGTAGGAGCCAATATGGCGTAGTAGTTAGAGTTTTGAACTAGGACTCGGGAGATCTGGGTTCTGATCTTCCCTTGGCACGAAACTCACTGGGTAACTTTGGACCACTCTCTGATTCTCAGCCTATTCTACCAAACAAAGTTGTTGTGAGGATAAGAGGAGGAGGACAATGTGAGCAACTCCAAGTTCTTTGCAAGAGAAAAAAGACAGGGAAGAGGAAGGAGGAGGAGAATGAAAATCAGGCAACCTGATCATAAATATGAATGTTTACAGTGCTATGGGCCATTCAAACAATAGCACAAGTCACTGTAATGCACCTCTCAACAAAATCAAGCTATTTAACTACTTTAGTGATCCATCCATGGCCTTTATGCAGCAAGAGGCTGTGATTATTGGCTAATACTCCAAAAAGGTTCTGCAATTTCTACATATTTCGAAGCAAGTCACACAAATTTCTGAGTAATTTGTACCAATTTGGCTGTTATGTGCAGGAACTCCCCCGCATCATCATCATCATCATCATCATCATCATCATCATGCAAAACTGTTCCTGGAGTATGGGGGGAAACCTTGCGCTCAGCTCACACATGCTAATCGGGTCATACGTGCTGCGGAACTATATCCAGCCAGTCTTCAGATGGAATATGGAAGAAATGCCTTCTGACCATGCCTGGAGGGGGAAATCTGAGCCCTCCTGGCTCTTATCCCTCCCCTCCTCCTCTTCTTTGAAGCACAGCTGCTGATCGCCTCGGATGTGTTCCAGGAGCCGTTGCATGCAGAGAGAAGGGCGAGGCTGAGGCTGCAGCAATACTGGTGATCTTGTCCTTGTTCTCATCCCCTGGCATGTCCTTGAGTGATGGCTGCCAAGCATTGCAGTTGTGCTCGGGCAGCTGGCAGAGCACGCTGTGGAGAGGAGGTGCTGCAGCAATGACAGTGGTGGCGGCAACTTCCTCATGTGACCTCCTTTCTCCTCCCGGGCAGCAGCAAACAGAGAGGGTGTGAGGCCGCAGTGGCAATGGCAGATACCCGGCAGCCAGATCAACACATCTGCACCTCCATTCTAGAGGCAGCAGAGTCCTGAGTGGCTGCAACTAGGGATGGGAAATGCCCATCTTCGGCCGTGCTGGCCATAGGTTTGCTAGGAGGACCAGTCCTTTGTGCCAAGCTGCTGGTCCTTGCTGCACCCTCCACCCTCTCCCTCTTTCTGGTAGGCTGTTCAAGCCAGGCCAGGCAGCAGTGGCAATGGGCTGTAACACTGTCAGCCCATCAGGCCTTGCGGGATCTCTCGTCTCCAGCCAAATATGAGCAAGGAGATGACAGTGGCGTGGTTGAAAGAGGAATCCCTTCATGCAGGAAGAAGCCACCCACCATCATTCCTCCTTGTGTGGGATGCTTTTATAGGGGAGTGGGGCCTCTGGTTTAACCCACCCCATTTGAATGAAGAATTTGCAGTGTCTGGGGGGGTGCTCTTGTGAGAACCCCCCAGCCCATTATTAGGGCAGTCTCCACCTTTGAATGAGGGAGAGGCGATGGATGGTGGGTGCCCCTTAATCCACAGGGGTGGTGAGCCCTGTGGCTGGTGGCCTTCATTAACACAGCAGGCCTACTCAATTGAAGAGGCCTGCTCAGTAGGCCACTGCTTATCAGGGCGTGACAAGCAGTGGCTGGTGCCTCTTAATTCAAATGGACAGTAATATTTATTTTATTATTGCATTTATACCCCACCTTTTCCCCTCCAATGAACCCAAGGCAGCGTACATAATCCTCCTCCTCACCATTTTATCCCCACAACAACAACCCTATGAGGTGGGTTGCACTGAGAATCTGTGACTGGCCCAAAGTCACCCAGTGGGTTTCCATGGCTGGGGGACTAGAACCAGGAGCTCTTGACTCCCAGTCCAACACTTTAGACACTACACCACACTGGCTCTTATTTGTGTGAGCATTGGGGGGGGGGTAGTGCTACTCTGCCACCCTTCCTCTTATACCCTTAGTTTAGGGGGCCTAGTTTTGCAAGTGGAACCCTTATTGGGTGGTTGGGAGTCCTTGGCTCATATACCATCTCTTCTAACACCTGGGTATAAGGTGATTGAGAGCCCATAGCTCCAAGTAAGAGAACACTTCTTCCACATGCAGTGGGATGCACTGGGTCCCAGGTTCAAACCCCTCATCTCTTGGTAGTGCTGAGAAGGAATCATGCCTGAATCCCTGAACAGTTGATGACAGACAATGTTGGCAGTGCTGGGCTCATGAGACTGATAGCAAGGAACCAATTACCTAGGAAGGTAGTCGGCTAGGGTGACCATATTTGGGAAACCAAAAAAGAGGACACCTAGTGTGTGTGTGGGGAAGCAGCTTTCTGAGTCCTGCAGAAAGTACGTTATTCCCCCGCCACCTTAAAGAACCCGATTGGAGTGGAGGAGGGGAAAGGATTTCATTCTGCACCACCACCATCCACTCCAATGGGGGCCTTTTCTATAATGTCCACGAATGACCCACTTTCCCCTTTAAGACCTCAATTGGAGCTCGGGGTGGGGGAATGATGTGCCTCAAGAAAGCATGTCATTCCCTCCTGCCATGCTAATGGCAGCCTTAAAGGGGAAGGCGTGTCATTCCAGGACATTATTGAAAATTATAGAAAATACCCTCTGACACCATGGAAAGAACAAAAACCAGGACAAATCTGGGGAAATCCTGACAGTTGGTCACCCTATAGTCGGCTCTCCCACACTAGAGGCCTTCAAGAGACAGCCAGACAACCATCCTGTCAGGGATGCTTTAAGTTGGATTCCTGCATTGAGCAGGGGGTTGGATTCGATGGCCTTGTAGGCCCCTTCCAACTCTACTATTCTATGGTTCTATGAAATCAGTAACATCCAGCTTCCTTTATTCGTTACTCCAGTGTAAGTAGGAGTAGATGAAGTTGTCAACCGGTCAGGTAACAACCTGCCTGGTCTATTCAGGACAAGCACTGACATCTAAACTTCCTCTGGGATGAAGAAAGAAGTTGGTGGGAAGCTGGCAGAGCTGATGCCAGTGAAAATAGATGTTGCAGTGCTGGATGGAAAGGAGGTTTGGGTCAGCAAGGGCTGTTTTTTAGGCCCATGACCATTTCCTAAACCATTTTACCAAACCTTATACTTTTGGATGTTGATGTGTGTTAGGCTGCACCTACCAGCAGGCCCGGCTGCCTTCGGAACCCGGAGAAAATATCAGGTTCACATACTCCATGATTGCAGATAAGGAGCTGTCATATCTCAGTGGATTCGGGTGCCCTGGCTGTATAGTCCAGTGCCAAGGTGCCCTGGTAGTATACCCAAACTCTGTGAATTTAATTCCCTTAGTGGTATAAAGGTACATTTCTGTTTCTCTGGTTCTGGCAGGAGCAGTTCTCACGTAAGCCTGAATAGCGAACACTATAACCTTGGACCAGGATGTCTGGTTGGGCTGCGACCCAAGTGTGTGACTATCTGAGCACAGGATCCTTTGCTGGGCTGGACGGAGAGGTTTCTGGGATGGAGAGGGACCTCCTTCATTTGGAGTTTTTTCCCCCTCTATCGCTGTGGCTTTCAATTACAGGAGAACCGTTCTATAACCTTATTGAGTATTCTGCTGTGACAACAGTAACAGTTCAGACATATGCACACCACCTTCATACAGTCCAGGGATGTTGACTTTTATTCTTGCATATAACATCTAGTTATTACATATGGAGGACTGGCTTTAGTTAACATGCTGATGCACCAGGCAGTACAAGGGTTTGTGAGAGCCCCCTGCCTTGGGTTAGGGCATATCCAGAGACTGTCCAGAAGCATGTGGGGAGAATTGTGAGCTTAAGATGACTAGGACATGATACAATCCTTAGCCACCAGCAACAGGCCCCTGATCCTAAAAATGCAGGGTCCCTTTGCCTTCAAGGGGAAAGGCATTTAAAGCAGTACTGGCCTATTCCCATGGACCTTTTGCTGTCTTTATGTGTGTCTCACAGATGCAGCTTCTCAGCCAGAACCATCCCTAGTAAGATGCTGCTCTGGCCATTTTTAACAAGTGCTGGGGGGTGCCAGATAATACCATCTCACCGGGGAGAATTTTCCAATCTACCTACAATAAGATGGCAGCCTGGATCCCTATCCATGAGCAATGAGTACATGATAAGATGCCTCCTTCTGGTTCAGGACATTGTGTCTCCCAAGGGTACAGTCTTTATTATGCTTCGGTGATTAAGATGTAAAGCCTCAAGTGTGTGAATTGCCGATTCTTATCCAGTAAAAGTCCTGGAGTCTTTTTCTGTCCTTGGTAGGACATCTGGATGCCCCTCTTATGCTTGTAAGGGGTCTTAACTGAACACCCTTTTGGCAATTTAAAGTTTGCCAGGCAGGGCTACCTTAGGCCACAGCTTCCAAATTCACACGGAACAGAGTGCAAGCTGTTTGCAAAGGGTGTTCCAAGTCTTTTCGTACATATGTCCATCCATCCATGAAAATTTTAATAGCTATTGTCTTCTCAGATCAGTGTAGATGCACCACTGTTACGTCAATCTTTGATTCAGAGACGCAAATTGGCTGGTATGCCAAAGTACAGCGGTAGGGCAGATATGGCTTGAAAGAGAAGCCTGGCAGTTACAGGCTTTTGTGGAATTTGGGATACTTGGGATTCCCAAAATGAGCCGGGAAGATGGCATGTAACCAATTGGGTGGCTGCCCTGAATTGCGAGGTAATCCTGCTGATTCCTAGCGAGTTTGGGAAGGAGCATATACTCATAAAGAGGTGAATACTAGCGCATATACTCATAAAGAGGTGAATACTCAGTCTTGCCAGATTCCCAGAGAGAGCTGTGAAGATAGTAGGTTCCTATTTGGGTGGTTGCCTGAAATTGTGATGCAATCATGCTCAATTCTAAGAAGGGCATGGGCCCACTTAGGGGCTACCAGGAGGAGGGTCTTCTCTGCTGTGGCACCCTGGCTGTGGAATGAGCTCCCAAAGGAGGTTCGCTTGGCACCTACATTATATGCTTTTAGACACTAGGTGAAGACCTTCTTATTCTCCCAGCATTTTAACAGTCTATAAATAAATTTTTTAACTCGGTGTTTTAAATTTGTAATTTTGCATTGCTGCTGTTTTTATCTGGTTGAGCTTTTATATTGTATTTTATATTATGGTTTTATACTGTTGTTTTATACTTTGAATGGTTTTAATTTTTGTGAACCACCTAGAGAGCTCCAGTTATTGGGCGGTATAGAAATGTAATAAATAAATAAATAAATAAATAAATAAATAAATAAATAAATAAATAAATTTAATAGAGAATTGGATATTTACATGAATTATTTAAACATGGGGATTGGAGTGCCCAAGACCCAGCAACTGTAGTAATGCGGAGGGAGCATTATAGGACAGACAAGGCACAATTGTCTGAACTCAGTAATGCTGGGCATTTACGAGATCTGCAGCAGGACCTGCTGGATTGAGATCCTGTGTAGGTGGAGGGAGAACGACTAAGCAAGAGGCTTGTTGCGCCCTGTGGCAGGTATGTGCGAGCATCTTGAGCAGGTTGGGGAGGGTGAGCATTCAGAGGCACCGTTGTGGTGATGGGTAATTCCTGAGGCTCCCCAGCTGCAAGCCTTGCAGACCAGCTGGCAGTTATAAGCCAACCTTCCTCACCCACTCAGAGCACTGCGGCACAAGAAGGGGGGGTGACATGGAAGGCCTCCCTACCTTAAAAGGGAAAGCCGGGGAGATGGCGAGCATTGAGGTGCCACTCTAAGGCCGTGAACATCTTGCTTGATAAAACAATGGCATGAGGCCTGATTAGAGAAGACGCCCTTTCTGCAGATCTATTAATAAATGTGGCCCTGTTTAAATCCCAACTTTGTGTCCGTCTCATTATTTCCCACAATCCACATTCCCACAATTATTTTCATCCTTACAATCATGTTTGGGGTTGTGCAAACAGGACATGTTAGCATGATTTGCAAACAGGAACAGTATTTTTGTACATCCCTAAATTCCACAATAATCAGTTCTTGGAGAATTCCATCCTATTCAAGAAAAACTTGGATAGGATGGAACTGCCCAAAAATAGGGGGAGAAAACACTAACTTTTAGAAGTAAGTCCCATAGAGTTGAATGTGGATTACTTCCAGGTAAGGAGATGCATGATTGCTGTCCTAAGTCTCATTGCTTACTCCAGGTTCTCATAAGTTAGACAATGTCCAGTGAATTTTATATCTCTCAAATGTTTCTTCTTAGATGCTCCTTGTTGTTCAACTCAGGCCTCAACACAATGATATAGCATTTTGGAGAAAAGATAAAAAGCAGTAAGCCAGCACTGGAAGCGATGATGGAGAAGGTCTCCACTGCTACCATATATTTCCCCCTTGTGCTCAGGTAGGTGGGAACAAAGGAGAGCCACACACTGCAAAAGACCAACATGCTGAAGGTGATGAATTTGGCTTCATTAAAACTGTCAGGCAATTTCCTGGCTTGGAAAGCCACTGTGAAGCTGACAACCGCCAGGAAGCCCATCAAGCCCAAAACACAGTAGAACATGATGGCTGAGCCTTCATTACATTCCCAATCAATTTCTTTAGTCAAAGAGTCTGTGTTGAAATTGGGGAATGGGGGAGAGATTGTCAGCCACACAGTACAAATAGTGACTTGTGCAAGGAAGCAAGAAAAAACAATAGATGATGCCAGTCTCTTCCCGATCCATTTCCTCATGCTGGACCCAGGTTTGGTGGCCATGAAAGCCAGAACTACAATGATAGTTTTGGCCAACACACAGGAAACCGCCACTGAGAAGATGATGGCAAAAGCAGTTTGTCGAAGGAGACAAGTCATTGTCTCAGGTTGGCCAATGAATAAGAAAACACAAAGGAAGGAGAGCAGGAGGGAGACGAGGAGAGTGTAGGAGAGGTTGCGGTTGTTGGCTTTGACTATGGGTGTGTCCTTGTTCTGGATGAAGATGCCAAGTACCAAAGCTGTGATGAAAGAAAAGGAAAGAGCAATACTGACCAATGTAATCCCCAAAGGTTCTTCATAAGACAAGAAAATGATCTCTTTTGGAATACATGAATCTTTTTTCATGTTTGGATACTGATCTTCTGGGCACTGAACGCAGTTACCCATGTCTACAAAAGAAAACAAAATAGCAACCCTATGTTTATTACATTGACATAAACAAAAGTAGACAATCTGAATATCTTCCTGAATAAAGACTGGTAAGTTGGAAGGTGAGGAGGGGGGAACCATCAAATTCTTACTTCTTATACTAGGAATGTGCTCCGCTCCGATTAGGAGCGGAGAAGCAGTAGCGGATTGGCCTGCTCCACCTTACCCAGAGGCGGAGTAGAAGTGGACCGTGGACCCCTAGAAGCAAGGCGAAGAGAAGCGACCATTTTTCAGAGCTCCTAGTTCAGGCGGAGCGCTCCGATCGCCATCTTGAAAACATTTCGCCCATAGGATTGCATTGCGGGAAATAATCGCGGATAAGTGGGTTGTTTTTGAAGCTATCGTTCTGGAAATTCTTGTGCTTAGACAGTCATGGATGGGGGTCATTTTGAGACTACTCTCACCTCTCTGCGTCGTGCGGGTTGCGTGCTAGAATTTTTTACAAATCGGGTAAACAAACGGACAGCGCGGGTCAAACGGCGGTTTTCGCCTATAGGATTGCATTGAGGAAAACAATCGGGGATAACTGGGTTGATTTTTAAGCTATCATTCTGAAAATTCTTGTGCACAGAGAGTCGTGGATGGGGGTCATTTTGAGACTACTCTCACCTCTCTGCGTGGTGCAGGTCACGCACTAGAATTTTTAAAAAAATCGGCGGGAAAAATACCTTTTTCAAAGGGCTGAGGGGCAGAGTCAGCTCCCGGTCATGATCACATGATCCCAAAGTTGGAGGAGGGCATAGGCAAAACGGGTAACTTGGGATTCTGGGAAACTTCTCTTTCTTCATCTGAACGGACGTTTCCCGGTGTTTTTTTAACACAGTAGCCCCACCAAATGCACAAACACAACCTGAAATCATATACTAAGCCAAGAATAAGAGATAGAAACACAGCACTGCTACCCACCCTAACTTTGGGGAACAACTGAAAATATGTGGTGCAAGGGGATGAGCTCCCCTAGGGCATCTCATCGTGGACGTGCCCCCACTCTCTCCTGTACCGGAAGGCCATTAGAGCCTTCCAAAGAAAGTAACCCGGTGGAGCAATGCCTATCATGAGTCGAAGTGAGCGTTCTACTTCTCTCTTAGTGGTGGAGCGATGCCTATTATGAGTTGAAGTGAGCGTTTTACTTCTTAGAGCTGTTGTTGAAGCGATGGCTTTCTTGAGCTGAACTGGCAGCTGCTTCCCTCTCCCCCGGGCACGTCCCCCTATTGCTGGTAAAAGACAGATATAGCCTTTTTAAAAAAGTTCTTCTTGCTGTTTATTCAGCAACACTGCTGCTTTTAATTCCACCCCTCCTTCGTTTATTTATTTGTTTATTTATTCCATTTTATATGCATTACTGGCTTATCCTTGGCTCACTTCCTTATGCCCCCAGAAATGCCAGCTACATGCCTGCCTGCCTTTCCTCCCTCCTCCCCTGCCCACCTCGCAGGGATGTTGTGTGTGTGTGGCTTTGACTCAGGGGAGAAGTCCTTCCTGTGCTCACTTGGAGTTTTGGAAGTTCCAAATTTTGCAGGTTTAAGCCCCGCCAAAAAACAGGGGATGATGGGACTGCCTTGAGTCTCGGCATGCGTATGTATCCCTGGATAAGCTTTCATGGTGGTGAGTTTGAGGGGTTTTTTTAACGTGCAAAATTGACGGAGCTATGGAAAGGGGTGTTGGATTTTCATAAATTCCCCAAAAATCAGGGGATGATGGGACTGCCTTGAGTCTCGGTGTGCATATGTATCCCTGGATAAGCTTTCATGGTGGTGAGTTTGAGGTTTCTAACGTGCAAATTGACGGAGCTATGGAAAGGGGTGTGAATGGGGTGCCCGATTTTCAAAAATTCCCCAAAAATCAGGGGATGATGGAATTGCCTTGAAACGTGGCGTCCATGTGGACACATGGATAAGCTATCATGGTGCTGAGTTTGAGGTTTCTAACGTGCAAATTGACGGAGCTATCAAAAGGGGTGTGAATGGGGTGCCCGATTTTCAAAAATCCCCCAAAAATCAGGGGATGATGGGATTCCCTTGAAACTTGGCGTGCGTGTGTCATGAGGTGTCAAGGTGCCAAACGTGAGGTTTCTAACTTGAACAGAAAAAAAGTTGTATAATTTTTTAGCTTTCAATGCAACCCTATGGGGGGGGGGAAAACGGAGCTCCGATCCGGATCCAGATCTCCGAACGGAGCGGAGTGGAAGTGGGCGGAGCGGGGGCGGGGCAAAGCGGCCCGCTCCGAAAATCGCAGATCTGCAAGTGAAGCAGAGCGGGGGGTCCGTGCACACCCCTGTCTTATACAATTATACTTTCAAAGTTCCATTCTCAGGGAAGTTCTGTGGATTAAGGATACTGGACAATTTTACCAAGTCTGCATTTTTAAGCAAACTGACCATATTAACACTTCATAGGATGTCCTTAATATGCTTTTAGGATGGTTTAATTACATATACTATGTTTTTAATTCAGTTTTATGTATTTTGTACTTATTATTGTTCCCTGCATCAATCCAAACGGAGAGGCGGATAAGAATTATTATTATTATTATTATTATTATTATTATTATTATTATTATTTGCTTCACAGTTAAAAACACAATTGTCATTTGGATGGTACATTTCTCTGAACTGTGCAATTCAATTCTGAGCTCAGAAAATACACCCCAAATTTTGCCTTTTTAGGTGGAAATGCATATAAAATGTGGATTTTAGGGGGAGGGTATGTACAATTAAATATAAATATAAATGCTTTTGTGTAAAGCTTTCCATGGAAAATGGGATGGAATGGGATTATATTTGAACACTTAAGAACTGGAAATAGACAAGAAAAAGGGCACTCTCTTAATTTCTTTGGGTGATCCTGGGCTTTGAACCCAACTCAGCAACTGTCTTCTCCAGCAAGATATTACACATTGATAGAGAAGAAATAATTTCTCTATTCCTGGTCTGTGTCATTAACAGCTATATCTCACATTCCATCCCATTATGTTCAGTCATTAATCTACTTGTGTATGTGTGTGTTTGTAATAAAGAGAGAGAGAGAGAGAGAGAGAGAGAGAGAGAGAGAGAAAAGAATCCTCTAAGATGTGTATTTAAATGTGTGTTTTATCTGAATATATTGTTTAAATAAATATTTTGAGATTCCAAATGCTGCTTTGGAACATGCAGAGCAGTGTAAATTCTAGTGGATAGCAACACTACAATTTAGTATTTTCATATTAGTCTGAGAGGAAGAAATCAGGTCATTTTGTACAGGAATTCTGGAAATTCAAATAGCTCAAGCATCCTTAAAATTCTATGTTATCTCTATTTCATTTTGTTTTGGTAAGCTATACAATTTTTTGTTGTTTCTGTTAAGATGTTGAGCAGAAGAAATCTAAAATCATCAATTTTTGTTGTTTATTCGTTCAGTCGCTTCCGACTCTTCGTGACTTCATGGACCAGCCCATGCCAGAGCTTTCTGTCGGCCATCGCCACCCCTAGCTCCCCCAAGGTCAAGTCTGTCACCTCCAGAATATCATCCATCCATCTTGCCCTTGGTTGGCCCCTCTTCCTTTTGCCTTCCACTTTCCCTAGCATCAGCATCTTCTCCAGGGTGTCCTGCCTTCTCATTATGTGGCCAAAGTACTTCAGTTTTGCCTTTAGTATCATTCCCTCAAGTGAGCAGTCTGGCTTTATTTCCTGGAGTATGGACTGGTTTGATCTTCTTGCAGTCCAAGGCACTCTCAGAATTTTCCTCCAACATCAAATTCTACCCTCATCCTATCAGCAACTGCCTTCAGTGAGGAATCGCAAGAATCCTTTTTGATGAAAAAGTAACCTCTGTGTTGACACTGCTTACCTTCCTGTGTGGAAATCTTCCCTTCTGGACACAGAATACAATTGTAGCAGCAAAATGGCTTCCCTTCCATCTTGATCCTGCTGGAACCCGACTGGCAATTGTTATTACACAGAGAAATGGGCCGTGCCTGTCCATAAATGAGAATGATTTCTATTTTGCAATTGGGATCTCAGTGGTTACTCTGTAGTTAGAAAGCCCACACAATTTCAGTACCCCATATAGGTGGGCAGATTTGTATTTGGAATTAGTGAGAGGAGATAAATGGGAAGATATTATGTTAATGGCAGAGCTGTTTATTGCCAGGCTCACTAATGGGAGAGAGAACTCAGTCAGCTGTTTAAGACTATTTAAGACAGCCAGGGGGCTGTCTTCATGGCACCTAGTTGGCTGAGCCTCTCTCCTTCAGTGCACACGTTCCCTCTGCTGGGATGCCGTCAAGTGATCCTGACACCAAGGATGGAGCTCAGGGTTTCTGGGTGGCCATCTGGGTTCCGGAGCCACCTCTGCTTTCTTCCGGGTGGAAGGCCACCAATTGCTGATTGCCTTCCACCAGGCTACACCCTTGTGTTAGCCACGGAGCAATGTTACATGGTGGAAGTGTCATGTTGATGTTGCTTCCTTTGAAAAAGTCCAGGTATATCCCTGGCTTTTTCAAAATGGAGCATTGTGATGAAGCCCTGCAGTAGCTGCGACCCTAAACTTGTATTGTCTAACTGACAGTGTGCAGATCAACAGGCCCCAGGAGGCCTTCCTCAGTTTTAGACAGCCCTCAGCTATTTAAGGTAGGAGAAAGAGTTCCAGGGTCTTCCATACGTTTTGGACTTATGTGTGGGAAGGTGGATGCAAACCTTTCCCCCTCTTTCATGTTAGTCTTAATAAGACCATACGTAATTAATCAATCATCCATCCACCCTGCATTCTTTTCCTTTCATTTCTTCCCACACAAAATATTCACACCCTCATTGATACATTAATTCATTCACACACATTCCATTCTCATGCTTCCACTTTTCTCCTCCTCTTTTCCCCACACCACCTCCTCCTCCTTCTCCTCCTCCTCCTCCTCCTCCTCCTCCTCTCATCTTACTTTTCTCCTCTCTCTCTTTTTCCTCACTAGTTACCATCAGCTGTGTCTACACTAGGCCAGCAGGCCAGGCTGGTCACGACCGAGTCCCTGTGCATCCGGGGGCAGGGGGGATTGGCATGGGTTTTCTGGGAGATATGAGAAACTGCAGAAAACCCAGCTTTTCCTGCAGTCCCAGGACCATCCTGTGGACTGTAGGTGTTGCGTCCTCCAGTTCTGGCTTCTTTCTGCCTCCTCGTGAATAAATCCCCCCTAATCCTAATTGTTGTATGAGATGGAGGGTGCAATGAGAGAAGGCTGCAGGTCAAATCCAAAGGCATCATGGTCCATATCCAGCCCATGGGTGAAAGTTCTGCAGCACAGGTCTAAACAGCGCACCCATTTAGGAGCTCTGGTAAAACACTTCTGGATACATCCCCAAGGTTTCCTGGCCCCTACCTGGTTAAACCTGCTGGGCCAAACAATGGCTTTCTCCAAAATGGTGAACTCCTCACCCAGAAGGGCTTTGGGATATATCATTCCAACTCTCATTCTGATAAAGGAAAGGTTTGGGAATGTGACCCAGTTGATAATATCAAATCCAGCCTCTAACTCTCCATTGTGGTCAAAATGCATTTTCTCTCCAGCACTGTTATTAAATGACACGCTTCTCAGAAAGCAGTTGAGCTAAAATGGACAAGTAAAAGGAATGCAACTCATAAAGATCTTGAGACGTATGGGTACTGAGCCATCTCTTTCCCTATCCTTCATGTCTGTTTCTCTTTCATGTTCCTCCTTCATCCCAACAAGTTCTAGTCGTGTATAGGTGTTAGTCAAGCTAAATGGTATAGATACCTGATGGAACGCCTCTCCTGACACGAACCTACCCATACACTGTGCTCAACATCTAAGGTCCTCCTCTGAGTGCCTACTCCAAGGGAAGCTCGGAGGATGGCAACAAGGGAGAGGGCCTTTGCGGTGATGGCTCCCCGACTGTGGAATGATCTTCCTGATGAGGCTCGCCTGGCGCCAACATCTTTCAGACACCAGGTCAAGACTTTTCTCTTCTCCCAGGCATTTAACAGCATTTAACAACGCTAAGTTTGTTTTCTAACGGACCCCAGAACTGTTGTTTTTTCAATGGATACTGTTGTTTTTATGTTTCTGATGGTTTTTAAATTTTGTATACTTTTTTAATGTTTACTGCTTTAACTTTTGTGAACCGCCCAGAGAGCTTCAGCTGTGGGGCAGTATATAAATATAATAAATAAATAAATAAATAAATAAATAAATAAATAAATAAATAAAATTGATTTTAAATGTTGTTTTAGTATTTATTTATTTTGCTTCTGCTGTTGTTAACCACCCCAACCGATATATTCTGAAATGTGGGATACGAATTGAAAAGAAAAGACTTGGGGCTCTTTCAGGCCAGCTCAAATCCACTCATCTGCTATTCACAAGCAAAGGAGTCCGCCTTACATCGTTTTTCTCACCCACTGTTTGGTCAAGTCATGTCCATCTGTGAAGCAACCATTTAATGACACTTTGAAAACTGATTTGAAATCAAGTGCAATTGGACCAACAGCTTTGTGCACACTTGCCCAGGTGAATATACATACTATTAACATAAGAAAAAAGGAATCTACGAAAGAAGCTAATGTAACCCCTATGGAGTAGATGGTTTAGTCCCTTGGGTGGGGCTCTCACTCAGAGGGAGGGCTGGAGAAGGAACAGCAAAAAGAAAGAGAAAGAGTTCTGCTGAAAGCTGAGTATTAGAAGAATTTCTGTTTGATTATAAGCTCTTATCATCTTGTATAAGGTAAATTGAACTGTTAACTGTGTATAGTAGCATTTCAAGGGGTGGGGAATCATTTCTTTGCATTTTTGATATTTCTGCTAATTATATTATTGCAGAGCTAATACTCTGAATGCCCTGTGAAATAAAAGTTGAGAAAGAGTCTACAAAAGGGACTTCCAGAGTATTCGGCACCTGGAGATGCAAAACCATGTGGGATTGAGCTACAAGCAAGAGATCCATGGTTTTGTTGTTGTTGTTTGCATGTAGAAGGACATGTTGTGGCATATTTCTGTGATTGAATGTTTATTACAGGCAGGTTTTGTTCAAGATATATTCTTTGCAAGTTTATCTAATTAAGCCCCAAAGAACCCACACGAGTAGAAGTTATACTAACACTGAGTGCTTAATGTTGTTTAACATAATGTGCAATTCAGCCTTTAGATACTAAACAGACTTGGGCCGGATCTACACTACTGCTTTAAAGTGCTTTATAACAGTTTTATAGAGCTTTAAAGCAGTTAAAGCACTTTATAACTGTTATAAAGCACTTTAAAGCAGTAGTGTAGATCCGTCCTTGGTAGAAATATAACTTCCTACTCAGTCTGTAATCCTTTTCTGTTCCCACAGGTATAGTGAGCAATACTGGATTAGTATGCTGACGCCGTTACCTTCCATGGCTCTTCATGCAGAAGCTTCAGTCTAGCTTCATTCACCATTGCTCTGTATTTGGTTTTAGAGGAATGCATGGCGTGCAAAGCATGTGCCACAGCATAGACTGCATTGTAGATGCTGTAACTGTGGCCAGTCATGCTCGTTTCAAAAACAGATGCAGGAAGAGTTTCTAGCTTCTCTTCTCCAGTGCAGATGGTCCCAACTTGCTTGCCTGTGATGGAATTGGAGAAGGAACATTCAAATGCCTCTTCCCAGAAGACCCTGATGAAGCCATCTTTGTTTTCCAAGGTAGGGTTTCTCCTCTGAAGAAATCTCTTGAATCCCAACACCTCTTTTGAGTGAATTGTAAATGACAGAGCACCATGGAGGAATTCTATATCCCAACTTCTTTGAAAGGGAAGCGAGGTAAAGTCCATCTGAACTGTCATAATCCAAATTTTACCTTTTTTCGACATCGATATATCTTCATAATTTGACAGGCTGGGAAACATTCTCAAAAGTATCATGCTCTCAATTTCACCATGAATCACCACTGCATTAGCCGTGCTTCTCATGACAACATTGTATAAGCTTATTCCCTTTTCCACCATGTCGGCAATATCATTGGAAAAAGACACTATTGGGAATCTTTCTATAAATTCAAAGCATATATCACTCTGGGAAAACATAGGAATTACATTATGTATAAACCTCTCTCCACTGTCATCATTTCCTGATATCACCCCAATCCACGTCCATGTGAAATGAAGCAGTAACTGAAGAATCCCCTTATATTGATAGTCCAAATTTGGGAACATCTGGTGGTAGAGAACAGCCTGTTCTTTCTTATGTGTCTCACGAGCAGACCCGTATATGAGCTAAAGAAAAGAAATAAAAACAAAAGGAGGCCAAGAATTCTTAGGGTTTTTGTTTTTGTGTAGTGTTATACTTTCCATATGGTAGACCTTAAATGCCAATTTACATCCATCATCATTTTTTAAAAAAATTCCTCTGAATAAAATGAAATGCCCAAGGAGCATATGGGTTGAGCTACTGCAGGACTAGGGAACCTCTCAAACTCACTTTCACTCACTTCCCCTTTTTTCCTTCTTCCATACTTAGATTCTTCCCATTCCATTTTCACATAAGTTTGCTTTTTAAAAGAGAGAGAGAGAGAGAGAGAAAGAGAGAGAGAGAATCCCTGTATGAAATGTCACATGTTTCTTAACATTTCACAAAATTATAGCCATTTCTTTATGTACTTTTTCAAATATACAACTTTTTGCAAGGGATTTCTCCCCCCCCCTCCCCCATTAAAACATTTTTGTGCACACCTTTCTGTAATATATGCATGTTTGTGATAGCGGAAAAGGACCACAAAATGGAGGGCAAACAGGAGCATGGCACTCTGCTTGGCCTGGTCACCCTTCCACTCACAGACCAGGGTGTAGCTGGTCCTGAGTCAGATAGATGCGAAAATGTGCAGGAATTGGAATAACTCATTTGGTTCACATTGTGGTCCATGTCTAGGAAAGGGAAGTGTACATTTCATATGTTCACATTAAAATGATAACCAGATGTGTTTCTCATCCCTATTTGGAATAATCGAATGCATCAATTATGCATTAAACATAGCTGTATCAACAAATCAGATCAGCTGGCAGAGTGCTGTACCAAGTGTTCCAATAATAATAATAATAATAATAATAATAATAATAATAATAATAATAATAATTTGTATACTACACCATATCAAAAATAGATTCCAGAGATGCTTCCTGGGAAAGAGTTGTTTTCAGGAGGCATCAGAAGCAGCATACTATTAGTATCTGCTTGACCTCCAGGAGCAAAGAGTTCCAAAGAGAAGGGGCCACTACACTAAAGGCTCTTCTCCTGGTGGACTCCAATTTGGGTAAACGTCCATGTAGAACCGCAGAAGCATGCCTTCCAATGACCTCAGTGACTGGGCAGGTTGGTAAGGGAGAAGGTGTTCTCTCACATATCCTGGTCCCAAGTTGTTTAGGGATTTGTGCATTAATACCTAAACCTTAAACATGGTCTGGTAGCCAATAGGCAGTAATTACACAAGCATATCTTTCATGGCCAAGGTCTTTCTCACATTATGCTAGTGTAGCAAGGCCTCCACCATATCCTATAGCCCCTCGGCTACTACTCCTAAACTAAAAATGGCACCATTAGAAAATACTTTATTTAGTTCTGTTTTCTGTTTATTAACCATTTTCTATTTAGCCCTTGAACATCTTTTCTTAGGGGAAGTTTTTTTTAAAAAAAATCTGATTAAAATGACCTTTCACTAGTGTGCTTCGAGCAGTCCTGGAGGTGTCCCATTGTAGTAATGGGGGATTGGAGCTACCTTTAATTCTGCAAAATGTTCAATACATTCTTCTCTTGTGTTGATGACAACTTTACCTCAACGGAATGAACAGGACAAAAAAAAGAGGTATCTGCTATTTTGGATTGAATCCTAATCAGCAGTAGGGTTAATGAAGTAGAGACCTAAAGGGGACCCCAGTAAGTGATCCCCACTAGTAGTATAACATCTGCAATGTTACTAACTGCAGTTTCTAACCTGTCTTTAAGGGCTTGAAGTTCACAATGAAACTGTCTCAAACTCTTGGCTGATATGACAAAACTGTAAAAAATTTGCTCAGTGAGTCCAAATTGAAGCCGGGTGTTTGTGAACATCCGTAGTATGAACTGTTCCTGAAACTCAAGTTGTAGTTTATGATTTACACAGCCTTATCAAATAGAGAGATGTTCTCCAATCTCATATTCATAAATATTGCACTAGAATAAAGAAGCATTAATGAACTAATTTGCTTTACAAATCTGATTTTCTTCATAAGTTTTGGACCTTTCACTAATGTGCTTCGAGCAAAATGCCCTTCTTTATTTCAATCACAATGCTTCCCATTTCCATTGCCAGAACAAGCAAATATTCCCAAAGCACTTTTGAAAGGCAAGGGATATAAGAACAGGTGGTTAACCTCCCATGCTCCATTGTACCTGTGGAATCTTGTACATGGACAGGATGGTTGCCATGTGGAGAAAAACTTTAGAGCCAGGTCCTCCGATCACTGCTACCTGATTGTTCAGAATGTCACACTTGTAGTTAGGGACAAATCTGCCCTGTGTAGAGAAGAGTTCCAGTGAGGCATGATAGGTCCAACTTGGACTGAAATGGCTATTAAAGATATGGAAGCCCAGGGTGACATTGGGTAAAATCTGGGGATTTTCATTGATCTCACTCACAGCAAATACCAAAGCCAGATTGTGCTGATAGATCTGGGTCATGACCCTGTAATGAGAGTTATATGCTGTGTCACAGTGCAATTAGTCCATGATATGAATATGCTACACGTCAGATTAATACACTGCACAAATTTTTCCGAATCCATCTGTGTTCAGAAGCCCAGTTCTGGTACCATTTTGAGCTTTATCACACCAGCGTTATACTGTGCAATCACTGCGAATTGCATGCAAAGGACTCAGAAGTTTTCCACCTTATAATCTGCTTTGATTGTGAAGTACTCCCATTCATCCTGCCTTAATTGTTCTGTAAAGCCAAAAGATTTGCTGTATTTAGCCCCTACTTTTTGAGCGTATCTTCTGAGCCACCGCTGGGGAGCAGGAGCAGGATTTTAAAGAAATGCTTACATCTGTGGAAGCTTTAAAGGTAAAGACACCAAAATTGGCACAGTAATAGATATTAGGGAGAGCTTTAAGCATACCAAATTTGAATTGAATAGGTTCATCCATTTATTTTTTTATGATTTTTTTACATTTCTCCTCTTAAACTAACTTCCCGGTATGCAAAGGATCACTGTCGCCCGATAGCAAAAACAACAACAACCGTGAAAGCTTAGCGCTACGAAGATAATCCGAGGGAAGCAGGTACATGGGATGAAGCTCTTTGAAAGGCATTAGTCAATAGAAGGATGTTTCTGTAATTCTCATCATCTAGATTTATCCTTAGAATAAATAATTTAATAATTTCTAGATTTTCAACTTTTGAATTGTTATCACTTTTTATTATTTCAGAGTTTGTGAACCATAATGTGCATGTACCATTTTCTGTGGCATTCTGTAACTTCAGCTTTTCCTCCTACTTGCCCTTCTACCTCAACAATGTTGAAGTGTTAAAACACACAAAAATAAAGCCACTGGTAAATGTTGCAAACTCAATTTTCAATTATGGATCAGTATCTACAAATAAGGGGTAGGTCCAGAGAGGGTTCATCCATTGGATGTATATGGGATAGATCCAGAAGAACTTCCTTGGATTCAACCTCATCAATCTAGACTTTGAAGAGACATTCCCTGGGTAGATACGTCTTTAAAAGGGCAAGGGGTGGGGCATTCCTGATGTCTATGGGTTTATTGCTTTAAAAAATGTTTTTACTGGTTTTAGTTTGTGAACAATTTAATGCATTTTTATCTGTGTAAATTATTTATGTTTATATTGTTCTGATTTTATTTGTACACCACCCTGAGATCCCCGTGATAAGAGGCAGGATACAAATGTATTAATAAATAAATGTATAGTGAGGCAGCAGAAATGTCCAGGTTTGCCCAGCCCTACCCTAGAGGAATCAGATATTTGGATAGAAGTTAATTTTACCTTAAGATTTCCTTTAAGAATTAGTTAGGAGAAGAGGTGGCAGTATCTGTCAAATCTGTCTCATCTTCATTGTTTATGTTTGAAATTGAAGTTTGATTTAGCCTCAACTTTTGAGTAGTGATATCAACCAATTCCAGAATGAGTGTATCATTTTAACCCATATCACAACTAAGATGGGCCTCCCTCTACATTTTCATTCTCTCTCCCAGAGCTGCACAATGATACTTACATTGTGATGATGATGATGATGATGATGATGATGATGACGACTTTAAAAAGCCATAAAGACAAAAACTATGCTTACCAAAATACCAATGTGGCCTAAATTAAATATTTCTTTTCATCCCTAGTGTTCTTTCAAATAAGTAGGTTGGAAGTTGGACTACTTTTCAACCCCAACAGAGGATTTGTTCCCTCCAGCCAACAATTTCTTAATGAATCAACATACTTGAAGAAGAATTGGCTGCTACTGCTGAAAGGAAAGAAAAAATGATGATGATGATGATGATGATGATGATGATGATGATGATAAAGAAAGAGGAGAGGTGGGAAAGAGTAAGATGCAATAGTAATCACTCACTCCTCCACTGAAGCTAACACTAATCTATGGACAGACATCCCTGAAAAACTGATTTAAATGTATGCATAATGTGTCTGTGTTTAAAACAGTCAAATTAACAAAAAACAACAAAAACACCTTACACAATGTCATCAAAGAGGTCAGTGGAGGGAAGTCCTTTAAAGGTCACCAGAGAAGAAAATATGTAGATCTGAGACATAACGCCACCAACGATAAAGTCTCCTGACTGATAATGCTTGTGAAGAATAGGAAGAGGGTCACTGATGATGCATTTAAGATCAGGAATCTTACACACCACCTGCGGCAAGTACAGGAATATCAGTGCCACAAATACCACTGTCTTGAATGAAACAATGTCTGCTCTGAACCAGTCCACCCATCCTGCCATTATCCTTCACTGAGTCCTTTGCTGAATAGAACAGCAGGGTTTAAATGGTCGTATGGTTGGTATGCAGCTCAGACTGTGCAGTGAAAATTACCATCGACCAAACTGTCAGAGTCCTGGTAATATCTAGCTGCAGCTTGGATTGGTGTATGAGATATTAATTGAATCCTGCACTTTGGTTTTGAATCATGTTGGGTACTGCAGCTCTCTGTAGACTTAGAGATAAGTGAAAGTAATCATGGTTCAATTGATAGTTAGAACTGAGATAATCATGTACTCGTAATTACAGCCCCCATGGGACATTGTACAAGAAGACATGTTTATTATCAACTTTTCAGTGGGACATCAAGAGGTATACAGGGGGTATTTAATGACTGGAAGTTAAAAAAAAAAGGTGCTCAGGAAAAAATGAGGTATGAGGAAGAAAGAATTCTGCTACCAAGGAAGAAAGTGATCGTAATTTCTGTATTTGGAGATAGGATACAAATTGCTTATTCCTACAATTTTTTATTTGTTTGTCTTTTTGTTTTCTCTCCCCCTTGCAATACTTTAGTACCCAAATAGAAACTTCGGTGGTCACAAAGTATTTAGTATTGTAAGAGAACAGTTCAATATTTTAGCAAGAAACGATGTAGAAATAGGTACAATTGTCTGATACTCACTTGATTTGCAGCCTAAACAATGTTGACGATGTGCATCTAATGTTCAGGCAGATGTATACTAATTGTTTCACCTCTCTGGTGGGAGCCAATGTGGTGTAGTGGTCAGAGTGCTGAACTAGGACTGGGGAGATCTGGGTTCTATTCCCCTTTGGCATGTAACTCATTGGGTAACTTTGGACCAGTCTCTGACTCTCAGCCTATTCTACCTCACAGAGTTGTTGTGAGGGGAAGGGGAAGAAGAATTCCACCTGGTGGCAGCAGTAAAGTCATTGGAAGAGAAGGGCAACCAGAATCAGGCACCCTGTTAGATCCGGGACCAATCTACCCCAAGCAGGATATTTCATTATGAATTTATTTATTTATTTATTTATTTATTACATTTTTATACCGCCCAATAGCCGAAGCTCTCTGGGCGGTTCACAAAAATTAAAATCATCATAAAACAACCAACAAGTTAAAAATACAAATACAAAATACAATATAAAAAGCACAACCAGGATAAAACCACTCAGCAAAATTGATATAAGGTTAAAATACAGAGTTAAAACAGTATAATTTAAATTTAAGTTAAAATTAAGTGTTAAAATACTGAGTGAATAAAAAGGTCTTCAGCTGGCGACGAAAGGAGTACAGTGTAGGCGCCAGGCGGACCTCTCTGGGGAGCTCATTCCACAACCGGGGTGCCACAGCGGAGAAACCAATATGAAAACAGGATATAAAACACAGAAGCCACACTACTGCTTTATAGTGGTACAGAAGTGGACAGACAACTGTTGGAGACCATGGCCACAGCTAGACCTAAGGTTTATCCTGGGATCATCCATGGCTCGCCCCTGCCTGAACACTGGATCCCCTGTGTGTCACCTAGATAAACAGGTTTGACCCATGGACGATCCAGGGATAAATCTTAGGTCTAGCTATGGCCCATGACACATCTACGCCAAGCAGGATATAACACTATGAAAGTGGTATGAAAGCAGTATATTGTATGTGTAATGGGCCCCAACACTTGTCAGTGCACTTCAATACCACTATAAAGCAGTAGCATGGATCCTGCTATTTATATAAAGCTTTCATACCACTTTCATAGTGCAATATCCTGCTTAGTGCAGATTAGGCCCTGGTCTCCTTCCACTCATTGATCAGAGTGTAGCTGGCCTTGTGACACCATCTGTCTTCTCTGCCTCCATCCCCATCCCTGTCTCCATCTTCTTTCTAACAAAACCCAGACTCCATTTCCCAGCCAACCACACAAATGAGGAATGACCAAGTATCTGAGAATCATAGGGCTCATCTACACCAAGCAGGATATTCCACTATGAAAGTGGTATGAAAGCAGTATATAAAAGGCAGGAGCCACACGACTGATGTGTAGTGGTATTGAAGTGCACTGACAACTGTTGGGGCCCATTGACACATACCATCTGTCAGGGATGCTTTAGGATGGATTCCTGCATTGAGCAGGGGGTTGGACGCGATGGCCTTGTAGGCCCCTTCCAACTCTGCTATTCTATGATTCTATGATATACGGCTTTGATAGTGTTATATCCTGCTTGGTGTAGATGTGTCATGGGCCCCAACATTTGTCAGTTCACTTCAGTACCACTATAAAGCAGTAGTGTGGCTCCCGCCTATTATATACCACTTTCATACCACTTTCATTGTTTAAATATCACATGATTACTTCCGGCTGATGTTAGAAATTAGTTTTAATTGACTTCTTCAATCATTCCTTCTTCTTAGCTGGTCTTTGTTGTTCAACTGGGGCCTCATTATGATAATATAACATTTTGGGAAGAAGACGCAAGCCAGCAAGCCAGCACCAGACGCTATAATGGAGAAAATCTCTACTGCCACCATGTATTTTCCCTTTGTACTGAGATAGGCTGGAACAAAAGTGAACCAAACACTGCAAAAGACCAACATGCTGAAGGTGATAAATTTGGCTTCATTAAAACTGTCTGGTAACTTCCTGGCTAGGAAGGCCACCGTGAAGCTGACAACGGCCAGGAATCCCATAAATCCCAGGACACCATAGAACATGATGGTTGACCCTTCATTACACTCCAGTACAATTACTTCAGGCATTGAGTGCATGTCAAGATCTGGGAATGGGGGAGATGTTGTCAGCCACACAGTACAAATAGTGACTTGTACAAGGAAGCAAGAAAGAATGATAGAAGATGCCAGTCTTTTCCCAATCCATTTCCTCATTCTGGACCCTGGCTTAGTGGCCATGAAAGCCAGAACTACAATGATGGTTTTGGCCAGCACACAGGAAACTGCCACTGAGAAGATGATGGCAAAAGCAGTTTGTCGAAGGAGACAAGTCATTGTCTCAGGTCGGCCAATGAACAGCAAAGCGGAAATGAAGGAGAGCAGGAGGGAGATGAGGAGAATGAGGGTGAGGTTCCGGTTGTTGGCTTTGACTATGGCTGTGTCCTTGTGCTTCATGAAGATGCCAAGCACCAAAGCTGTGATGAAATCAAAGCAAAGAGCAGAACTGGCCAAAGTGATCCCCAAAGGTTCTTCAAAAGACAAGAAAATGATCACTTTTGGAATGCACGAATCTTGTTCCGTGTTCGGATAGTGGTCGCGTGGACATAGAAAGCAGTCGTCCATATCTGAAAATTAAAACCCAGGTTTGAATATACAGCTCCCTAATATTTGAACTAAAATAACAATCTCTAATACCACAGAACCTGGAATGACAGAGGTTGGCTTTAAATAGGGCTGGGGTGGGGGAAATTGTAGACTTCTCATACCGCTACATTTTCAGTTTTTGATGTTCAGGAATGTTCAATGCATAATCCAGGTCTTTGTGGACCCAATTCATTAATGGAAGTTCAGTGCTATCATTGGATGTGCCTTGCTTGGAATCACACATTGGTGATTATGATTATTGTTATTGTTATTATTATTATTTACATTTCTATACCACAGCCTAGCCAAAGCCCCCTGTACTGTTTGCAAAAGATTAAAACATTAAAAAAAAGTTTTATCTATCATTCTGTTCCTTTCCATTTCCATATATATGCCCAGAGTTGTCTGTATGGTATTTAAATAAGGATAACATCCAGTGCATAGGTCTGTTCTGATCCACACATTAATCTGAGAAGTGAGATCAATTAATTTTTTTGAATAGGATTTTTGTATGAGTGTATATGGAGCAGTGCAAAATCTAGTTTTGATCCACACATTAGTCCAAGAAGTGCAGAACAGTTCATTGTTAACAGGAATTAGGTAGACCAATATTTAGAGTAGTGCAAAACTTAAATTCTGATACAGAGATCAGTCTGTGTTCAAATTCATTTCGGTATAGGAACCTGGTAAAAACTCATTCCAAAAGCATCCTTTCAATGGGAAGTGGGTCATGACCTCCCCCTAAGGTGTCAAAATTATAATTTCTGTCATTATTACTGTGATGACGATGATGATGATGATAATAATAATAATAATAATAATAATAATAATAATAATAATAATAATAATTTCTTACCCGCCTCTCCTTCTGGACCGAGGCGGGGAACAGCTATAATTTCTGTCATTATTACTGTGATGACGATGATGACGATGATGATGATAATAATAATAATAATAATAATAATAATAATTTCTTACCCGCCTCTCCTTCTGGACCGAGGCGGGGAACAGCATTGAATACAAAAATATAAAATACATAAAACTGATTAAAACATAAAACCACTATATTATTAAAATCCTAAAATCTTTTAAAACATTTTAAAATTTGACTGGATGTTGAACAAGAAGATGTTGAACAGAAGCACAAAAACATACCAGTTGTTATGTCAGGCTGTACCCTCATATCAGTAAACACCATTACTTCTACCATTTCATTGTGAACTGAGGAAGTGAATAACTGATGCCAGGTTTCAATACAGGGGAAATTAATTTCTCTAGTCTCAAATGCAAGGATAGCATATGAGGTATCCATGGTTTCCAATCAACTTCCAGATAATTATTTTTTGGGGTATTTCCTAAGGTGCCCTGTGCCCTGCCCTGCCAATTTATTTTTAATAACATTTTTCTTATTGGCAGATGGGATTCTTTCAAAAAAAAAAAATCTGTTGTTGCTGAGAACTGTAAGTTCCTATGAGTTGTTTGGTGTATTGGTGCTCAAACCCCACATTTGCTTTTTACCTAGTCTTTTGGACAGGCTACTTGTTCTTTGCCTTGCCTCCCATGGCAGCCATTTTGTGATGGTACCCAGGACAGTTTCTCAAATTGCCAAGTGTGTCCATGGTCCAAAAACGTTGCCTTGACCTGGTCCAATATCAAGATGCCTGATGAAGTGTATACGTGACATTACTGACCTGTCTGGTTGGAAATCTTTCCTAGTGGACACGGAAGGCAATCATAGCAGCAAAATGGCTTCCCTTCCTCCTTGGTCCTAGTGTAACCTGATTGGCAGTGGGCATTGCAGAGAGAAAGAGGCAGTGTCTGTCCACACATGAAAGACAATAAAGTTTTGTTGATGTTTCCTTTACATTTTGGAACTCCTCTACAATATGTTACCTACTGAATACATGTGCAATTAGGTAGTTGTCATTGAGAGAACTGTATGTTCTCTCTCTCCCTCTCCCTCTCTCCCTCCCTCTCTCTCTCACTCTAACTCTTTCAGCCTGTCTGTCTTACTTTTGCTGGGGCTTTGAATCCTCTCTGTGTTTCTCTCAGAACCAGCCAGAACTCTAAAGGAGTTATCCAAGTTGCAGAACCTACTTCACAACCCCACTGTAATCAAAGCCACCAGCCTCCATTGCCTATGCCCTACCATTACAAGCATGGTGAGGATTTGGGCTGGCCCCAAAGTTGTGATCCCAATGTCCTTCTCCTCAATTATTATACTCATGAGGGTGCTAGAGACAGAGCCATTTCAGTGAAACAGTTCTACAGCATTGGTGAACTGACTGATGGATACAGGAGCCTGGTCCCTACCTGGTTAAACCTGCTTGACCACATAATGGCTTCCTCACCAATGGTGAACATAGATCCTTGGGAAGCCGTAGCCTCTATCCGTCCAACTTTTGCTCTAAGAAAGGACTGGTTTGGGAACACGAGCCAGTTGATAACATCCAATCCCACTTCTAACTCTCCATTTTGGTTAAAGGATACTTGTTCCCCAGCACTGTTATTGAATGTGTTGCTTCTTATAAACTGGTTGAGCTAGCAAAGCAAAGAAAGAACAATTCATAAGGAGGTACAGAAGGATAATGATATTTCCCCACTTGAGGCATATGGACAATCCTATGAACCCTTTAAAAGCTTTAATCAGGCTATTGTGCAAGTAGCAATTAAGCCTTTAATGTTACTAGGCACTGCATCATCATCATCATCATCATCATCATCATCACCATCATCAGAATACATAATAATGGAACCAAAAAAAGACAAGAAAAAGAAGTACAGGACATGAAATCAGGACAGAACCTTTTCTTCAGACTTAATACCTAATGAAGATGCATTCCAAAGGAGGATAAGCCCGAAAAAATTGACCATTGATATTCATAAGACTCAAAAAAGGCTATTGCTCAGTAGCACCTAGGCTTTGCATGCAGGAGGTTCCAGATATGGCTGTGGAAGGTTCCTATCAGAAAACTTAGAGAATCTTTGTCAGTCAGCATAGTGGGCAATTGAAACAATGGACCAACCCAGTAGGCAGCCTTATGTGATAAATATTCCAACAATTATATGCTTAACTTTAGACCAGTTGCCTTTAATAATTATTAATAACAATAGAAAACAAGAAATGAATATGAAACACAAATTAAAATTGACGAGTTGTATTTTTACAGATGTTCATTAGAGGGAATATACAAATCAGTGTTTATACCGTACGTTCTTTCTCCTAACTGAAGGTATTTATAAATTCCACTTCTGTAATATTTATACATTTCAGTTCTTCCATCTCCAAGCAGTCTTGGATGGTACAGATTTTCTAGACTCATTTCAAACTGGGTTCAGAGCAGGATACGGAGTTGTGACTGCTATCGTCACCTTAGTGGATGATCTCCGCAGGAGTATTGGCAGGAGGAGTGTATCCCTGCTGGCACTTTTATTTATTTATTTATTTAAAGCATTTCTATAGCACCGCCTCACCATTTCTGGCATCGAGGCACTTTACAATAACATATAAAACAATTCCATTAAAACCCTCAACCCACATTAAGACAATCTTCCTCCAGGTATCTCATATCTTTCCAAGCAGGTGGATTTGATTCGATTATATTTGGAGTTGGCTTATGAAAAGTTAGGGTGTCCTCTAGCTCACCCTCAAACCATTAAAACCCTTAACCCCAAACCTCAAACCCACTTTTGGACCTCTCAGCAGCTTTCGATACCCTCGACCTTGGTATCCTTCTGGAATGCTTGAGGGGTTTGGGAAACTGGGGCACTGCACTCCAGTGGTTCCGGTCTTACCTCTCGGGTAGGTTCCAGATGGTGATGCTTGGGGATAGCTGCTCCTCAAAGAAGGGGCTGATGTATGGTGTACCACAAGGTGCCATCCTATCCCCAATTCAGTTCAACATCGACATTTATTTATTTATTTATTTATTACATTTCTATACCACCCAATAGCCGGAGCTCTCTGGGTGGTTCACAAAAATTAAAACAATTCAAAGTATAAAACAACAGTATAAAACCATAATATAAAATACAATATAAACATGAAACCACTACATGAAACCACTGGGAGGCATGATGTGGGGTGCTATCAGTATGCTGATGACACCCAAATATATTTCTCTATGCCTTCGACAACAGTGTCAGCTAAGGATAATGTGCCTCCTCTGAATGAATGCTTAGAAGCGGTAATGGGCTGGATGAGGAAAAACAAACTGAAGCTGGATCCAGTCAAGATGGAGGGCCCTAACGTGGGTTTGGAGGTGTGTCAACCAGTTCTGGGTGTGGTTACACTTCCCCTAAAAGACTGTGTTCGCAGCTTGGAGGTGCTTCTGGATCAGTCACTCCAAATGACAGCTCAGATAGATGTGACTGCCAGGAGTGCCTACTATCAGCTTTGGCTGATAAGCCAGCTGTGTCACTTCCAAGATTTATCTTCGAGGCTTGACTTTTGCAATGTGCTCTACATGGGGCTATCTTTGTGCCTAGTCCAGAAACTTCAACTTGTTCAAAATATGGCAGCCAGGTTGGTCATCGGTACACCTAAGGGTGACCATATTACCTACTTTAAAATCACTTCACTGGCTGCCAATTAGGGCTTTGCTAGACCTGCCGGGATAAGCTGGCAGGGAGGTGGGGCTACGGCACGCTAAGTTTAACGCGCGCTGCCCAGCCTCCTAGACGGCCGACCTGCAGGGACGACAGAAGCCCTGCAGTGTCGGCCATGTTTTTTTTTAAAAAAAGGGGCCATGTGGGGCCCGAAGCCACCGGAGAAGGTAAGGGGTTTTTTTTATTTAATCCATCCCATCCACCCCCTCGCCGTCTCCTTCGTCGCCCTCCGCCATCCACTCGTCGTCTCCTTCGTCGCCCTCCGCCCCCCCTCACCATCTCCTTCGTCGCCCTCTGCCATCCCCTCGTCGTCTCCTTCGTCGCCCTCCGCCATCTCCCCCCCCCGGATCACCCACCCCCTGGCACGATGGGCACAGCGCATCGTGCCAGGTCCGTGGCTTTTCGCGGCTCCTCGTAAGCGAGGAGCCGCGAAAAGCCATGGAACTCTCCACACTTTCCCCAGCCCCGGCCTGAGGCCGGAGCTGGGGGAAAAGGCGCGCCATAAGCGACTTCGCTTATGGCAGGTAAGACCAGGCCTCAGCGCGGCCTGTCTGTGGCGTCCCCTGTGCGTCATCTGGACGCACAGCAGGGAAGCCGGGTCAGAATGCGCGCTAAGGCCTCGTCTAAGAAGGCCCTTAGTTTCCGGGTGAAGTATAACATGTTGGTTATTACCTTTAAAGCCTTACATGGTTTGGGTCCAGGTTACTCAGGGATCGCCTTCTCCTATACAGTCCGCCCCGTGCACTCAAGTCCTCTGGGAAGGATTTACTCCAGTCAGCCACAACTAAGGGCTTTGCTAGACCTGCCGGGTTATCCCGGCAGGGAGGCGGGGCCAAGGCACACTAACGTTAGTGCGCCTCGCCCAGGGTTCCAGACGTCGGACGCGCAGGGACGTCGGATCCCTGCGGCGTCCACCATTTATTTATTTTTTTAAAGGGGCCGGGTGCGGCCCGAAGACGGCAGACTGGTAAGTCCTTTTTTGTGTGTTTTTTTTACCGGGGGGGGGGGGAGTATGGCAGGGTGGGTGGCAAGGGGGGGCGGGTGAGATCGCGCCGCCGCTGCCCGAGCAAGCAGGCGAGCGGCGCTTGCCCGGGCAATGCCGCCCCATGCCAGGCATTGCCCGGGCAAGCGCCGCTCGCCTGCTTGCTCGGGCGGGTGGCGGCACGCGGCGCGATTTCACCCGCCCCCCCTTGCCACCCACCCTGCCATCCTTCCCCCTCCCCTCTTTCCCCCCCTGGGCCGATGGGCACAGTGCTTGTATGAGCGCTGTGCCAGGTCTGCGGCTTTTCGCGGCTACTCACGAGTAAGCGAGTAGCCGCAAAAAGCCTCGGAAGTCACTACACTTCCCCCAGCCCCGGCCTGAGGCTGGAGCTTGGGAAAAGGCGCGCCATAAGCGAATTCGCTTATGGCGCATTAGACCAGGCCTCAGCGCGGCCTGCCGCCAGATTCCCCTGTGCTTCATGTGGACACACAGCAGGGAAACCGGGTCTGAAGGCGCGCTAAGGCCTCATCTAGGAAGGCCCTAAGCTGGCAACTGTTACCCAGAGGACATTTTCTTCTGCCGCCCCCATGCTCTCTCTGAGAATGCTCTCTCTTTCCACAAAAAGGAAAGGCACAGAAGGAACACAAAAGAAGGATCTCCACCCTGTGGTCAGAATATGAAAGGCGAGTCAAACTTTTCAGTGAACTATTTTGAGAAATATAGTATGGTTACTGAAGAAGGAATCTGAAACGTTGTTAAATCTCCGGAATCTACATTTTTCCATAGTATTTTCAGTCCACCAGGTTCTATCACAGTGACATGTAAGACTTTTACCTGTAGCAGCTTACCAATCCACATTGATGATATAGGGGTGTTTAAGAACGAATAACCTGAATACTTGGATTACCTCATGGGTTTGGCTCAGAGGCACTTATATCAATTAACATACTATATATCATTTTATTGCCTGGGTTTACATGCATTATTCTGTCGTATCATGTTATGTGTGGTATTCATGCATTAGATCAGTACATGTAATGTGTGATTTTTGTTATATTGACGTATTCAACTTTATATATTACTATATAGGCATGTTACAACTTGGATGTGTATTTGGGTGTTAATTATAGTGTTATACTTAGTTACACCTTTGTTATGCTCACCTTGATTATTCCTCTAAAATAGATGATTTGCAACAATGCAGATGTAATTGCAGTGGCATTTACACCACAATAGAACCTTCCTTTGACTCTCCTTTCATATTCTGACCACAGGGTGGAGATCCTTCTTTTGTGTTCCTTTTATGCTCTCTGAGACCATAGCTAGACCTAAGGTTTATCCCTGGATCGTCCAGGGGTCAAACCTGTTCATCTAGGTGACACACAAGGGATCCAGTGCTCAGGCGGGGGTGAACCCTGGATGATCCCAGGATAAACCCTAGGTCTAGCTGTGGCCTGAGTTTAAGACAGCCGTAAAAACTACTGTCTTCCATTAGGCCTATCCGGGGTGGGTGGGAATCTACACTACTGCTTTAAAGTGCTTTATAACAGTTTTGACAACTGTTGGGACCCAGGACACACTGCATATACAGTTTTAAAAACGTTCTCAAAGTGCTTTAAAGCACTTTAAAAGCAATAGTGTAGATCCCCCACAGATGAATTTTAAATCTAAGAATTTTAAGACGCTGTGATTGTTATTTTAATATTGTATTGGTTTCATATGTTCTTTTAACTAATTTTATGTATTATATTTTATTTAGTGTTGTTCCCTGCCTTGATCCACAGGGAGAGGTGGGTAATAAATAAATACATTAATAATAATAATAATAATAATAATAATAATAATAATAATAATAATAATTACAAAATATTTTAACACATTTATACTACATTACTCTGTACAGCACCATGTACACTGATGGTGCTATATAAATAAATAATAATAATAATAATAATTACTGAGTACTTCTCATTTCAAGCATGGTTATCCACCAATGGATCTTCAAGAGCAGCTGCCTGCAATTAAAGTGTTAGGAGTGATTTAACAGACTAACTACTATCTTATGCTGCTGTGTACTCCACTTTGACAGTTTGGCATTCATCATTGTATTTATATGTTCATAGTAATTGTTCAGTGTGTCATAAATAGTTGTCACTTACCACAGTAGCCGTTACAAAAATGGCGTAATGTGCTCCAATCATGTGGCTCCCGCAAGCAAATGTTTGGCTTTATTCTACACTATCTGAAGCTTCCGAACTGTCTCCAAAAGCATGCCCACATAGCATATTAAAGTAGTCTAATCAGGAGGTAACTGGATCATGAGTGTTGGTGCTCAGGTCTGCTATCTCCAGATATGGTAACCCCTGCAAATCAGTCAAAGCTGGAAAAAGGCACTTCTGGCTACTAATGCCATCTGTGCTTGACTGATAGCACTATTTCCAGGAGAACTTAGTGGTTATGGTTGAGAACCTAATTCACCCTAGATGACAAAGTAGTGGAAGTAGAACAGGAGTTCCCAAGCACCACCTTCTGGGTTCCCCCTTGAACAAAAACCTGGAACCATGGCAACAAACCCTCCAGCCAGGCAATTCAGAAGGATACCATGGTTGAAGGTATTGAATGCCACTGAGAGGTCCAAGGGGACAAATGGGGTTGTACTCACCCCACTCCATTCCTCAGCATAAGTCACTAAACAGGATGAACAAGGGCTCATCTACAGCAAGCAGATATTCCACTACGAAAGTGGTATGAAAGCAGTATATAAAAGGTAAGAGCCACGCTACTGCTTTATAGCTGTTTTGAAGTGCACTGACAACTTTTGGGACCCATCGAAACATTACATATTCCACTTTCATACCACTTTCATAGTGTTATATCCTGCTTGGTGTAGATGTGTCATGGGCCTCAACAGTTGTCAGTGCACTTCAATATCACTATAAAGCAATAGTGTGGCTCCTGCCTTTTATAAACCGCTTTCATACCAGTTTCATACCGGAATATCCTGCTTGGTGGTGATGAGCCCCAAGGCTGTTTCAGTGCTGACCTCTTTCAGGGTAAGTACCACAGCATGTGGGGTGGGGTGGGGTTAATGCCTTTCCTTGCAATAACATAGAAGGAAAGCTCTCACTGGCACCTCCCATAGGTGAGAGGAAAGGTTTAAGCCATCATCCGTTGTGCCATACTCCCAATACTGCTTAGGACTCCTAGCAGCTGCTTTTTAAAATGTTTAAAAGAGTCATCAACTCTAAGTGACATCTGTAATGTCAAGTACAATCTGACACTTAGATGGTAAGAAGCCTTGATAGAAAGATAATTTGCTACGCAGTCTGAACCTTCTTTCTCTTTCCACATATAAGGTGAAAAGTCCAAATTTGTGTGCTCAGAACATTACCTTCCATGGTTCTTCATGCAGAAGCTTCAGTCTTCTTTCATCCGCTATTGCTCTGTGTTTGCTTTTATAGGAATGCATGGCGTGCAAAGCATGTGCCACAGCATAAACTGCATTGTAGATGCTATAGCTGTGGCCAGTCAAGCTCATTTCAAACACAGAAGTAGGAAGAGTTTCCAGCTTCTCCTCCCCAGTGCAGATGGTCTCAACTTCCTGCCCTATGATGGAATTCGGGAAGGAACATTCAAATGCCTCTTCCCAGAAGACCCTGATGAAGCCATCTTCTTTTTCCAAAGTAGGGTTTCTCATTTGAAGAAATTTCTTGAATCCCAACACCTCCTTTGAGTGAATTGTGAATGACAGAGCACCATGGAGAAATTCTATATCCCAACTTCTTTGAAAGGGAAGTGAGGTGAAATCTATCTGGAATGTCAAAACCCAGACTTTTTTCATTCGTATATCATCATATTGTGAGAAGGCAGGAAACATTCTCAAACCTATGATGATCTCAATTTCTCCATTAACTAACACTACATTAGCAGTGCTTCTCAAAACAACATTCTGTGTTTCAATCCCTTCTGTAACCATATCAGTAATGTCACTGCTAAAAGTAACTACTGGGAATTTTTCAATGAAATCCAAGCAGATACCTCTCTGGGAAAACATGGGAACCATGTTGTGCACAAACCTCTCTCCATTGTCATTACTCATAGTCATTATCCCAATCCACGTCCATCCAAAGTGCAACAGCAACTGGAGAATACCATAATTTTGAATATCTACATTTGGTAACATCTGGTGGTTGAAAACAGCCTGGTTTTTATTATTAATCTCTGGAGTAGAGCCATACAGGAGCTAAGAAACATAAATAACAATGAGGGAAGAAGAAGAGAATTTTTCACCTCTCAATTGCAGCCTCAAAACATAAATTAAGATCTAGTAAAGATTTCAAATTTTGTCCCAGTAGCTTTCCAATTTTTGCTTATTTCCTCTGAAGCTGACGGAATTCCAATGGACCAGGCAGCGTGACCTCAGGCCTGGCCCAAAATCCTAATCCAGCCCAGTGGAATTGTAGATGACTACACCACAGGGGATTTTAAGCATTTTTTTTCAGCTGCACAAAAGCTCTGTCAGACACACAGAACCAAGCCAAACACATTAGGTTTAATCCCACATACCTGTTTCCCTCGAATTATCCTCTACAGCATAAAGCTGTTGCGGTGAGTGGAGTGTGGAAATAACGAGGCGACACAAGTGTTTGGATATAAAACTGGGCCACATTTATTAAACGTAACTGCAGAAGGGTGAACCTAAGTGGTCATCTCCTCTAAAACGGCTAGAAGCCGTGTTCTCTTGGGTGAAACATTCCTGCCCATAGGGTGGCGCGAAACGTTCCACCACCCCTTGGCTCCCCCTTTTGGGGTGGGAGACCTTCCGGTGTCACCCCTCCCCATGACGTAAGTCTGCGGGTGAGTGAGAAAGGTCGGTCTCAAGGGTAACCCTTATCTCCCCAGCTGGACCGTAGGGTTCGCAGCTGTTGAGCCTCAGATGTTTACCCATCACAGTTAAGTGCCGTGGAATGCTCACCAGCCCTAACCATGTGGAGATCTCCGCTTCCCTGCCAACCAATGTGACCAAAACAGAGAACACCAACCAACCTATTTACAGCAACCTAGCCTGTCTTGCAGTGTGAAGTAGGCGAAAAAACTTATAACCTTAACGGTAGGTTGTAAGTAAAAAATTCCTACTTGGCCTCCTAGTGACAACCGATAAACCACACTACCTACAGGGAAGGGCGGGAGGGAGCCGTTTTAATCAGAAGAGGAGGGGAGGGGTGCATTTCCCAGTTAAATAACCTTGGAAACCCCTCCCCTCCTGAGTGGCACGATGCAAGGCCGTCCAATTGATGGCCTCCACGCCTCGTCTAACCACCCCCACCCGCAATGGCCTCACCACACCCAAGCTGCGCTGGGTGTTTTTTGTAAGGCTTTTGTTGTTGTTCTTGTTGTTGCAACGCTCCTAAGTTCCTTTGCATACCAGGAGGAGTATGCAAAGGCAGAGAAATGTAAAAAAGCATTTAAAACGTCAATGGATGACCCAATCCGATTCAAATTTGGTATGCTTAAAGCCCTCCTTAATGTCTATTACTGTGCCAATTTTGATGTCTTTATCTTTAAAACTTACGCAGATGTAAGCATTTGTTTAATTTTTCTTTAAGCGTATCAAATCCTGCTCCTGCACCCCCAGTGGCCGCTCGGAAAACAACAATAAATGATTCACTCCAAAAGTAGTACCAAAATAGGTAGGTTCTTTTGCCTTTGAAGCACAATTAAAGCAGGATGCATGGGAGTACTTCACAGTCAAAGCCGATTATAAACTGGAAAATATAGGAGTCCTTTACACGCAATTCACAGTGATTGCACAGTATAACCTTGGTGTGATGAAGCTCATTATTTCTCTTTCATGACTTGCAGATTATAACCAACACTAGTATCACCTTAAACTTAAAGTAAGATTGACAGGGTCATAAGGATACCCAAAAGGATGACAGACCAAGGGAAGTACACCACTGGTTGTCACCCACAGCCTCCAGTTGAAAGCAATGCAACGGATCATCAGTGGACTCCAACCCATCATCAGAATAGACACTACTCTCACACAAACCTTAGGATACAGGCCAGTCCTGGCCTACAGACAACCTCCCAACCTGAAGCAGAAGCTAACCAGCAATAGTACACAGGACAGAGACTGAGGCCTTAGCTAGACCTAAGGTTTATCCCGGGATCATCCCGGGGTCGTCCCTGCCTGCTCCCGGGTTATCCAGTGTGTCATTTAAATGAACAGGGATGACCCCGGGATGATCCCGGGATAAACCTTAGGTCTAGCTAAGGCCTCAGACAGATGAACCAGACTATGAAATAGATTCTTGTGCCAACCCTGCCCCTACATCTATTCAGGCAACACTGTCACAGGACACAACATCAGTCACACCATCAAGGGCTCTTTCACCTGCATCCTTATATAATTTTTGTTACATGCCATCCCTGACTTTGTCTTCTGTTGAGTTCTTAATGAACACATACACATAACACAAAACACGTGTCTTATTTTTAACCACTTTTTCCAAATGCAGATTTTTCCCAACTTCACATTTTGTGTCCAACTGCACACTAAAAGCCCTAGACTACACACCCTTTCCCTAGCTCACTCCCACTTTCCATAACCTCCAATCGTTTGGTCATTTCCAAAAATTCTCTGCATTCTCCCCACATTCTAAGATGTTGAAATTATTCCCTTATGACTTATTTCCTGGCAGTAAGAGTTTTAAGCTAAAACATTCAGAGGTTTTGTCTATTGTGGCCCTGCCTCATTGGCCTTTTGCCCCACTTACCGCCAGAATGCAGCCCTCGAAAGCTTCTTAGAAATGGAATCGAGGTGTCAAGCTCAGAAAGGTTCAGCATCCTTACTATACTCCAATTTTGCATGTTTAGATATGGGTAGAGGGCATTACTTATTTGGAAGATTAGAAATGTAGTAAATAATACTCCAAAAACTGACAGTTTTGTTCCCAGGAGGGACAACTGTTGGTTCTCCAACAGCTTCACTTTATATAGGAAAAGAAGAAGAATCAGGCCAGTCTTGTTGACACTGATGGAAACTGGCTCTCCAGGGTTTCACGCAGGATTATTGAAGTGCACTGACAACTGTTGGAGCCCATTGACACATACTACATACAGCCGTCATACTACTTTCATACTGTTGTAGCCTGCTTGGTGTGGATGTGTCATGGCCCCAATAATTGTCAGTGTACTTCAGTACCACGATAAAGCAGTAATGTAGATCCTGCAGAGCACTTCAATGCTACTGTACAGCAGTAGTGTGGCTCCTGCCTTTTATGTACCCCTCTCATTAATGCATTCATAGTGGAATATCCTGTTTGTTGTAGATGAGTCCCTACTTGGAGAGGCCAGATATTTAAACTGAAAACTTCTGCATGCAAAGAGAGTGACAGTTGGTTCGTCTTTGTAATTACTGTAGTTTTCAGAATGCCATCAAGGGCAGAGCCACATATGGAAAAAGACTATTTATAAATAGTCAAATGGGAGGTTATGGGAGCACACATAAAAATGGCAATATGTCAACGCAATTTATTTCAGTCACAACACTTTCCATTTCCATCTCCAAACCACAAAACAACATCTAAAAGTAAAGGGAATGTGTGAATGTTTTCTTAAACTTCCATGTTCCATGTATACATCATACCTGTGGAATCTTGTAGATGCACAATATGGTTGCCATGTGGAGGCAGACTTCAGAGTTATGTCCTCCGATGACTGCTACGGGATTACTTTGGATGTCACACTTGTAGTTTGGGACAAATCTGCCCTTGGTCGAGAAGAGTTCCAGTGAAGCACGATAGGTCCAACTTGGACTGAAATGGCTATTGTAGATATCGAAGCCTACAGTGACATTGCATAAAATCATGGGATTGTCATTTATCTCCTTTATGGCAAATGTCAAGGCCAGGATATGCTGGTAGATCTGAGTCATATACCTGAAATGAGAGTTACATGCTGTGTTAGTGCATTTGGTTAAAAATACTCTGTAACAAAACTAAAGGTTGATGCAGTGGATTGCAAAGCCATTAGAGTAGACCTATTGAAATCAGTAGAATTTAAGTTAAACAAGACTAACCTAACTCCCATTGATTTCACTGGGTTTCCTCTAAGTATGACTAAATATGGCCACAATCCCACAACTGTTGAACTACTAGAAATTGGCATTGCTAATCAGAACATCATCTATCTAAACCGCAATGAGAAATGAATCCAGCCACCTTCAATATCAATAAACTGAAACACAGTAATAAAAATACTGAATTAGAAATACTTTGAGGGAAACTAGACATGGCATTATTCATGTGGATTAGCTTCCTGTGTGTGTTGAGGGAGCTTTCACAAATTGTTCCCACCATGGTCCAGTTCCCATTAGTCTCAGTGGGTGCTTCCCTCCCATTGAAAAATACAGGCACTGAAGGAAGGATACTGATTGGGAATACAGGTGGAGATATTAACGACCCCCTTCCATACCATGACTTGATCCATATCCCTCCCATGTCAACTATTACCACCCCCCCCAAAAAAAATTAAGCTTACGAAACCAAACATATGAATAACTTCATTTTTTGTTTATTTAATTTTTTTCCAGCACTCCACCCCACAAAGAACCTTGTAAAATGAGATACCCTGATCAGTAAAATGCATAAAACAAGGGCCATGTTGGATCAGAGCAAGGGTCCATCCAGTCCAACATTCTCCTCACACATTGGCCAACCAGCTGTCAACCAGGAAGCCACAAGCAGGACACAGGTGCAACAGCCCCCTCCTGCCCATGTTCCCCAGAAACTGGTGTATATAGGCTTACTGATACTGGATGTGTACATTGGCTCATTGCCTCTGATGACTGGAGGTGGCACATAGCCATCAGGACTAGTAGCCATTGATAACCTTCTCATTCAGGAATTCCTCTAATCCCCTTTTAAAACAGTCCAAATTGGTGGTCATCACCACTATCACCTGATGGTGCCTATCCACCATTAGCACCTGAAAAACAGTCTGAACAAGCAGGTCACCTTGTCACAGTCACTATGGTGAGATGTACTGTGTTTCTCTTTAGATCATAATAATTATTTTAATCTATACATATCAAACAGCACATGCAAAGTTCATGCAAATCACTCTTCCCCACCTTTTTTGGTGATCCATTTTCTCTCTATTTTTCCCTCTCACACTTTCTTTCTCTCTCTTGGGAAAATCATAAATGGTCAAGCTAAGCTAATGGAAATCAATAGAGCACTCCCCAAATCTGCCTCATATATAATTAGACTAGTTCTTTACTGGGCAATCCCACGTACATGTTTTTTTTTTATTTATTTAGAGAAAATGCTTATATTTGTATGGCTAAGGAACACTCTGCCAATATAACTCGGAGTTCCACAAGTTGATCCTTTTTGACTATCACTAATTCTGCTGGACAACTTTAAAGTCTCCCAGTAGCTGAATAATAATAATAATAATAATAATAATAATAATAATAATAATAATAAATTTCTCACCCTCCTCTCCCTCTGGATCGAGGCGGGGAACAACATTAAATACTACAATACAATATATAAAACTGGTTAAAAGAGCAATATTTATCAAAGGCTTAAGGCATGAATAGGCACCAACACTAGAGACCAGACAAACTATTAAACCAGTATTTTTCTAAAGGGATATTTTATACAGAAGGTGTTACTAATATTTACTTTGGGGTTTTGAGAACACTGCTTACTGACAATTCTTAAGGGTTGAAGATAAGCTTTTGCTGATAAAAATCTCATTATTATTATTATTATTATTATTATTATTATTATTATTCCTCAGGACAAATTCTGTAAACCTCCAATCCAGCCAAATACACTCTCAGCCAGGTCCAGGTTTTGGATACAAACTTCCTCTGACACCAAACCTTTTCCTGTGGTCATACTAGATGCTTGGTCAGGTGACCTAGGTGTTGTTGTTTTATGCTGGCTTACGTAACCTTCCTCTGGCAAGATTCTAGGGAAGCCTCTTGGCATAAAGCATCCACCTGCTCACTATTACCATAACAATACAAACTTTATTTGTGTAGCAAAAGCCTTTACAAAGAAACAAGACATGTAGAAACAAAAGTAAAATACACGTCACTTTAAAATAATGTTAAAACCCAACTGTAACGGCTTACACGTCAATACAGATCAGCTTATCGCAAATTTTTCTCCTTAAAATTGCTGCTCTGATGGTAAACCGGGCCACCAATTCAGAAACCGTCCCCCAGTAAGAAGTTAATGAAATACCCATCAAAACTGCCTAATGGCAGATTTAAGTCCCTGAACTAGTCATTATTTTCATCAGTTTCATATGGTTATTCCAAAAAGAAAGAGCAGCATAACATCCGGACCTCAGCTATTCACTTCCTCAGATTAGTCCTTCTAAAACACATCACCAATCAGGAGACTTTTTCCCTCTCTGACTACCACAGATGCCCCCTTATTTTATTTTATTTTATTTTAATCTTACATCATGTCTTCAAAGAGCTCATTAGAGGGAAGTTTGCTGAAGGTGATTGGCTTTGAAAGTATGTAGATTTGAGACAAAATGCCAGCAATGATGAGGTCTCCAGACTGGTAATATTTATGGAGAACAGGAAGAGGGTCACTGATACTGCATTTGATGTTAGGAATCTTGCACCCCATCTGAGGCAAAAGCACTAAAAATACTAACTCTGACTTGCTTGATATTGTTACTTTTTTCTACCAATCAGGTCAACCCACATTCAACTTTAATGGCCACTGAGTTAATGGGTGGACCTGGCTGTGCATTAAAATATCTCAGGGATCAAACAGACAGAACTCTGACTATCTCCAACCCCAGGTTAGAATGGTACAGGGGATATTAATAACATCCTTGCATCTTGGTTCATAGTTTTGCTGGTGCTTACTGCAGTTTCCGTGGGTGTTGAAGATGAAGTAATCATGGTTAATTTGATAGTTAAAGAGGAGATAATTACCTGTTTAGAATTGTTCATGTAATGCTAGAGAGCAAAAGATGTTTATCACATCCCAGCAGAAGTCTTCTCTAGTTCTCCTTGCGGGGACAGGAAGAGACACAGAGGCCTACCAAAGAATTACCTGTAAAGAGGCACTTTTTTTCCAAGGCCTTTATTTTTACATGACATAAATATTGCCTATTAATTAAAGAAAACGAATAATTCACAATCAAAGCAGAAATCCTACTTATGTAGTAACAACTATGGCAACGGTGCAGAACCTCTATCTGTTTCAGTGCCAACCTGAATTTTGAAGAAAGGCCAAATTTACACCAAGCAGGATATAGTGCCGTGGAAGTGGTATGAAAGTGGAATATGGTGGCAGGATCTCCACTACTGCTTTATAGTGGGATTGAAGTGCACTGACAACTGTTGGGGCTCAGGACACATCCCATATACCGCTTTCATACCACTTTCATAGTGTTATATCCTGCTTGACGTAGATGTGTCATGGGCCCCAACAGTTGTTAGTGAACTTCAGTACCACAAAAAAGCAGTAGTGGAGATCCTGCCAAAGTCTCAGGGGCAGCATTCTAGATGTTGGAGTGTTGAACACAAAAGGGAGCAAAGAAATGCTAAAAGAACCAGCATATTTTTGTATCCAGCAGGGATCTGCTCTCCGCCCCAGAATTATCTGGTAACCCTGAACATCCATGGAACATTCGATCTTCCAGAGCAGAGATTGGCTGCTTCCAAACCCATCTTTTAATATCAGAGTGGAGATGTGTCCAATCAAAGCTTCTAAAGTTTCTGGAAGTAACCTCCTCTCTCTCTCTCTCTCTCTTTCTGTGTGTGTGTGTGTGTGTGAACTGAATATCTCCATATTTGGAAGACACTGAGTAGGGTGACGGGAAGCTTTGATATTGACTTCTGTGGCCAACCTATTAGGAATAGTCACAGCGGTATCCCTGACTATGTTCTCCTCCAATTGCAGTGTTTGGGGGAATAGGAAACACTAATTGGCTGCTGATTCTGGCCATTGTGAGGGGGAGGAAAAGAGGGAGTGTGTTTCCGCTCACACTCATAGTAGTCAATCTTCCACATTTCAACAGTGTAAATGTTCTTGAGGGCTGGCTGGCAGTGAGAATACTTCTACACCTAAGTCAGGCACAAGGAGGCTCCTTATTTCAGTGTCTGGGTGCAGAGGGGTGGTCCATCCAATAGATCTGGAAGGCACAAGGTGGAGAAAGTGGGGGAGAGGGAGGGGTTCCCCAAAATCGAGGCAGAGCATCACATCTACAGAGCTCCATGTTGAATTTTGAGGCAGAGAACACCCACTTTGCACACCCCTAGTGTCTAGCTCTTAATGTCAATTACTAAGCCTTAAGGGTTGGCATTTCAGCCTTTAGAATAGGAAAGGAAATGCCAAAAAGCAGAGAACCCCACGAAATAACCCACCAAGTTTATGAGAAACAAATGGAAGGCTTCCTCTCAGCTTGAGCAGCCTGAGGTGAGCACCTCACCAAATGACACTCTGGTATCATTTGGCCCCATTACATTGGATGGGACCTGCTTTAACTGCCCTGTTTCCTCAGCCAATGGTTGAAGTTGCAGGGCAGGTGAAGCCACCCTGGTCAAATTGGCAGTTGGATCACATGCAATCCTTCGGTGGAGTGCTACCCCTTCCAGAACAGACTGAGACCCCTTCATCTGGTCAGAAGAATGACTCACCAACAGCATCTCAGTCTTATCTGGATGGAGTTTCAGTTTATTAGCCCTAATCCAGTCCATTGTCACAGCCAGGCACCAGTCTAGCAAGTCCACAGCTTCACCCGATGTAATGAAAAGGCCAAATAGAGCTCTGTGCCATCAGCATATTGATGATAGCACATTCCAAAAATCCTGATTATTACACTCAATGGTCTCATGCAGATGCTGGGTAACATGCCATGGTTAGTATTATTGAAAGGCGCTGAAACAGACCAAGGAGAATGGATAAGAATCAATAAGGACACAGGATTGCCTGCTTCCCAAGGTGATGATCAGCTGTTGCTGCCTCAAACCAGAAGTCTCCATTGACCCTGGAGGAGTCCACGTGACTTCCGCCATTTGAAGTAGGCAGCTGTAGGCCACCTGCAAAAGTTACGTGGATCCCTCCAGGGTCAATGGAGACTTCCGGATTGAGGCAGCAGCAGCTGATCACACTGGGCAGCCGGAGATAGACCTGGGCAGCCAGCAATTGCCCTGGGAAGCTGGCAATCGCAAGGAGGACCTGGCAATGGTGGCACCTACTTCCTGTATCCCCTCTGCTCCTGGGACCTGGTAAGTACAGCCCTCCAAGGTACTGGATGCTGTGAGTTGTAGGCTATATGGGGTGGCCTAGGGCTGTGCAAGAAAATGGTGGATCCATCATAAAATGGCAGAGCGGCCATGAAATGGCCTCACTGATTTGGATTTCCCAATCCAAGTCCTGAGGCTTGCACAATCTTGTAAAAAAAACACCCAGGTTCTGAGAGTCAGGGCCCCCTGTTCCCAGAGCCATGGGGCCAGGATGCTAGAATTACTGGGTGCTGAGGGCATGGTGCTGCACACTGCTGCCAAAGTTGCGGAGTCTCTCCTCCTAGAAGAAAGGCTCCTGCTCATTCTTTCTTCTTCACTTGAGACCAGAAACTGAAACTCACACTAAGTAAGAATCACCTTACTTTAGGGTGACCATATGAAAAGGACGACAAGGCTCCTGTATCTTTAACAGTTGAATAGAAAAGGGAATTTCAGCAGGAGACATTTGTATGCATGCAGCTAAAGCTGCATGAGCTACACTAGAGTGACCAGATAAAAAAGAGGGCAGGGCTCCTGCAGCTTTAACTGTTGGGATGAAGAGGGAATTTCAACAGGTGCTGCACATGTACAAATAACATCTGCTGAAATTCCCTTTCAAATACAACTGTTAAAGATACAGGAGCCCTGTCCTCCTTTCCATATGGTCACCCTACCTTACTTAGGCCATGACTAGACCAGGCCTATATCCCAGGATCATCCCAGGGTCATCCCTGTGCATCCAAATGACACACAGGGGAGCCCGGCAGCAGGCAGGGACGACCCCTCCATTGGCCTGGGATAAACCTTAGGTCTAGCTAAGGCCTGAGTCACAGATGTTCTATTGCCAATGTCTAAAGATTCCTTATAAAGCGGGTATAAGTCTCATTAGAACATGTACACAGGTCTAAGGAGAGCACGTAACGCTCCCTCCTTCCTGCTCTGTAATGAAGTTTTGTCATTTTCTCTCTCTCTGGTAGTAGAAGTGACTATGTATCCTTTTTCTTTTCTTTTTTACTTAGAATAAAGCTATTATTGCTTTCTTTTTAAAATTGACCATAAGTCTTAGACTTCCAGCTGTATGTCAAAGTTAGAAATTAGTTTTAACTGGCTTCTTCAATCAATTTCTTCTTCTTAGCTGCTCTTTGTTGTTCAGCTGGGGCCTCAGCATAATAATATAACATTTTGGGAAGAAGATGCAAGCCAGCAAGCCAGCACTAGAGGCTATAATGCAGAAAATCTCTACAGCCACCATGTATTTCCCCTTTGTGCTTAGGTAGGTTGGAACAAAAGTGAACCAAACACTGCAAAAGACCAACATGCTGAAGGTGATAAATTTGGCTTCGTTAAAACAGTCAGGTAACTTCCTGGCTAGGAAGGCCACCATGAAGCTAACAACGGCCAGGAATCCCATAAATCCCAGGACACCATAGAACATGATGGCTGACCCTTCATTACACTCCAGTACAATTTCTTCAGGCATTGAGTGCATGTCAAGATCTGGGAATGGGGGAGACGTTGTCAGCCACACAGTACAAATAGTGACTTGTACAAGGAAGCAAGAAAGAACGATAGGAGATGCCAGTCTCTTCCCGATCCATTTCCTCATGCTGGACCCAGGTTTGGTGGCCATGAAAGCCAGAACTACAATGATGGTTTTGGCCAACACACAGGAAACAGACACTGAGAAGATGATGGCAAAAGCAGTTTGTCGAAGGAGACAAGTCATTGTCTCAGGTCGGCCAATGAACAGCAAAGCGGAAATGAAGGAGAGCAGGAGGGAGATGAGGAGAATGAGGGTGAGGTTCCGGTTGTTGGCTTTGACTATGGGAGTCTCCTTGTGCTTCATGAAGATGCCAAGCACCAAAGCTGTGATGGAAGAAAAGCAAAGAGCAGAACTGGCCAAAGTGATCCCCAAAGGTTCTTCAAAAGACAAGAAAATGATTGCTTTTAGAATGCACGAATCTTGTTCCGTGTTCGGATAGTGGTCGCGTGGACATAGAAAGCAGTCGTCCATATCTGAAAATTAAAACCCAGGTTATGTTATATCGCCCTTTAATATTTTAATTCAAATAAATCAAATAGATCTCTGCAGCGGCACCAGCGGTGGTGTGAGGTAAGACCTCCTTACCTCCTCCCCCCTTACCTGCATCCATCCACGGTCTGGCGGCTGCTTTAACTGAGCCCAAGGACTCATACAGGAAGACCAGGCCGTAGCTGTGGCCTGGTTTTCCGGTTTGAGTTCTCGGGCTCAGTTGAAGCCGCTTGGGGCCTACACTTCCGGGTTGAGCCACGGGCTCTAGTGAAGCTGGCGAGCCCCTCCCCCTGCCCCCTTACCTGCCTCTGTCGCCATCGCTGCACGGGCAGCGGCGGCAGGGCCAGGTAAAAAAACCCTTTGCGCACCTCACTTACCTGGTCCGTTGTGGCCCATCGCCGGCTTCACTAGAGCCCGCGGCTCAACCCGGAACTGTAGGCCCCGGTACTACACTTCCGAGTTGAGCTGCAGGCTCTAGTGAAGCCAGTGACAAGCCGTGATAGACCAGGTAAGACCCCCTCCACCCTGCCCCCTTACCTGGCTCTGCCGCCGTTACTGCACGGGTGGTGGCAACACCAGGTAAGGCCCCCTTACCTTTTTTTTGGAGCTCCGGATCGAGGTGACGGATCTGCCTTCATCTCAATCTGCTCCGCGACGCTCTGCTGCCCCCGCCTCTGCCTTAAGGGGAGGAAAAGCATCCCAATCCACTTCTGCTTCTCCAACCCGAAGAGAAGTGGAGCGCAGTCTTAGTTCTTGTACTTGTGTACAAAGCCCTAAACAGCTTGGGACCAGGATACCTGAGAGAGCGCCTTCTCCCCTACCAACCTGCCCGGTCACTGACATTATCCAAGGGCATGCTCCTGGGGGTTCTGCATAGACCCATCCTCCTATTGGAGCCCACCAGGGGAAGAGTCTTCAGCGTGGTAGCCTCATTCTATGGAATTCCCAGCCTCTGGAGGGCAGGTGGGCACAAACGTTGTACTCCTTTCAACTACCAGTAATTATATCAGGCTGTACCCTCATATCAGTAAACACCATTACTTCTACCATTTCAATACAGGGGAAATAAATTTCTATGGTCTCGAATGCAAGGTTAGCATATGTGGTATCTATGGCCTCAGATCAATTTCTATAAAATTATTATTTTGGGGTGTATTTGCTAAGGTGCCCTGTGCCCCGCCCTGCTTATTTATTTATTTATTTATTTTTAATAACACTTTTTCTTATTGGCAGCTGGGATTCTTTCAAAAATGTTTTGTGTTGGTGCTGAAATGTGTAAGTTCCTTACAGTTGTCTGGTGTATTGGTGCTCAAACCCCACATTTGCTTTTTACCCAGTCTTTGGGTCAGGCTACTTGCTCTTTGCCATGCCTCCCATGGCAGCCATTTTGTGGTAGTGCCCAGGACAGCTTCTCAAATTGACAAGTGTGCTTTTGGTCCAAAAAGGTTGCCTTGACCTTGTCCAATATTAAGATGCTTGATCAAGTGTATAAATGACATCACTTACCTGTCTGGTTTGAAATCTTTCCTACTGGACATGGAAGGCAATCATAGCAGCAAAATGGCCTCCCTTCCTCCTTGGTTCTAGCGTAACCTGTTTGGCAGTGGGCATTGCAGAGAGAAAGGGGCTGTGCCTGTCCACACATGAAAGACAAAGAAAGTTTTGTTGATGTTTGTTTGTTCTTCATGTTAATATTTCCTTTGCATTTTGGAACTCCTCTAGACAAAGTCATGCAGGGCAGCCAGTGGGAGACAAACACCAGCCAGCCAGGTATAGCCAGCCTTTCCTTATCACATTTTGCAGTTCACCATCCACGTACCAAATCCTTGTGCAATTAGGTAGTGGTCATTGAGAGAACTGTATGCTCTCGCTCTCTCTCTCTCTCTCCTTGGTGTAGACCATCTACACCAAGTAGGATATTCCACTATGAAACTGGTATATAAAAGGCAAGAGCCACACTACTGCTTTATAGCGGTGTTGGAGAGCACTGACAAGTGTTGGGGCCCATTGACACATACCATACACACTTTCATACCACTATATCCTGCTTGATGTGGTTTCAAGGTGCAATATTCTGCTTGATGTAGATGAATCCACTGCCATTTCAGTGAAACACTTCTAACACATTGGTGAACTGACTGCTGGATACAAGAGCCTGGTCCCTACCTGGTTAAAACTGCTTGACCACACAATGGCTTCATCAACAATGGTGAACATATAGCCTTGGGAAGCCGTGGGCTCTATCCATCCAACTTTTGCTCTGAGAAACGACTTGTTTGGGAACATGAGCCAGTTTTTAACATCCAATCCAGCCTTTAACTCTCCATTTTGGTTGAAGGAAACTTTTTCCCCAACACTGTTATTGAATGTGATGCTTCTTATGAACTGGTTGAGCTAGTAAAGCAAAGGAAGAACAATTCATAAAGAGGTACAGAAGGATGATGATATTTCCCCACTTGAGGCATATGGACAATCCTATGAACCCTTTAAAAGTTTTAATCAGGCTATTGTGCAAGTAGCAATTAAGCCTTTAATATTACTAAGCACTTCATCATCATCATCATCATCATCATCATCATCAACAGAATGCATAATAACAGATCCAAAAAAGAAAAAAGAAAAAAAACACAGGACATGAAATCAGGACAGAACCTTTCCTTCTGACTTAATACCTAAGGAAAACGCAACCCAAGGAGGATAACGCTGGAAAAAAATCAGTATTGATATTCAAAAGACTAAAAAAAGGTTTATTGCTCAGTAGCGGACAGGCTTTGTGTGCAGGAAGTTCCAGATATGGCTGTGGGAAGCCATATGATTTATTTATGATTCATCTATACATGCATTCATATTTATATTCCATATTTCAAAGCTATACAGCCTTCTGAAGGTGTTTCATACACATCATCATCATCATCATCTTCATCATCATCTAAATTAGAAAAATTAAAAATAGAAATTCACAATAACAATTTAAATTAAATCTGAAAGCCAGCACTAAAATAATAAAATGGCAAAAATAGCAGTGATGATTAAAGTCACAAGTTGAAAGCCTGGGCCAACCTCAAACCTGATTAGCTGGTGTAAGGATTTAAAACAACCAATGAGAGAGCCAGATGCATCTCCCCCAGGATGGAATTCCATAATGATGGGACCACAACTGAGAAGGCTGCCAATCTCTTGAGCCCACTAGCCTGATGAATCTTACGAGCAGGGCTGCATGTAGCTAATTGTAAGATCCATGCAAGCTCTCATAGGTACAGGCAGCCCTTTAAATAATCTGGTCTCAGGCTGTTGAGGGCCTTAAATGTCTCCATCAGCACTTTCAATGAGACCTAGGACTCCTAGCAGCTGCTTTTTTAAAATGTTTGAAAGAGTCATCAACTCAAAGTGACATCTGCAATGTCATATACAATATGACACTTAGAAGGTAAGAAGCCTTCATAGATAGATAGAATGATAGATATAGATAGACAGCTTGCTACACAGTCTGAACCTTCTTTATCTTTCCACATATAAGGTGAATTGTCTGAATTAGTGTGCTCAGAACATTACCTTCCATGGTTCTTCATGCAGAAGCTTCAGTCTTCTTTCATCCGCTATTGCTCTGTGTTTGCTTTTAGAGGAATGCATGGCGTGCAAAGCATGTGCCACAGCATAGACTGCATTGTAGATGCTGTAGCTGTGGCCGGTCATGCTCATTTCAAACACAGAAGTAGGAAGAGTTTCTAGCTTCTCCTCCCCAGTGCAGATGGTCCCAACTTGCTTGGCTCTGGACAAATTGGGGAATGAACATTCAAATGCATTTTCCCAGAAGACCCTGATGAAGCCATCTTTGTTTTCCAAAGTAGGGTTTCTCCTCTGAAGAAATCTCTTGAATCCAAACACCTCCTTTGAGTGAATTGTGAATGACAGAGCACCATGGAGGAAGTCTATATCCCAACTTCGTTGAGTGGGAAGTGAGGTGAAATCCATGTGGACGGTCATAATCCAGACTTTTTTAATTGGTATATCATCGTATTCTGAGAAGGCAGGAAACATTCTCAAAAGTATCATGACATCAATTTCACCATTAACTAACACTATATTAGCAGTGCTTCTCAAAACAACACTCTGTATTTCAATCCCTTCTGCAACCATATCAGTAATGTCACTAATAAAAGTAATCATTGGGAATTTTTCAATGAAATCCAAGCAGATACCTCTCTGGGAAAACATGGGAGCCATGTTGTGTACAAACCTCTCTCCATTGTTATTATTCTCAGTCATTATCCCAATCCATGTCCATCCAAAATGCAACAGCAACTGGAGAATGCCATAATATTGAATGTCTATATTTGGTAACAGCTGGTGGCTGAAAACAGCCTGGTTTTTATTATGAGTCTCTGGAGTAGAGCCATAGAGGAGCTAAAGAACATAAATAAAAATGAGAGAAGAAGAAGAGAATTGTCGCCTTTAAATTGAAACATAAATTAAGATATAGTTGAGATATCAAATTTTGAGCCAGTAGTTTTCCAATTTTTCCTTATTTCCTCTTACACTGATGGAATTCCAATGGACCAGACAGCTTGAGTCTTCCTATTAAAAAGGAGTTGTGACCTCAAACCTGGGGCAAAATCTTAATCCAGCCAAGTGGAATCATAGATGACTACACCATGGGGGGGGGGGGGTTAAGCAGAATTTAATGCCCTGTCAGATACACACACACACACCACACAAGCCAAACACATTATTTCTCTTTCATGACTGGACAGATTATCACCAACAGCAGTAGCACCTTAAATTTAAAGTCGCCTTGACAGGGCTACAGACTACCTCCCAACCTAAAGCAGATGCTAACCACCATAGTACACAGGACAGAGACACAAACAAAGGTACCAGACCACGTAATAGATCCTAGTGCTTACTCTGCCCTCACATCTATTCAGACAACAATGTCACAAGACCCAGCAACATCAATCACACCATCAAGGGCTCTTTCACCTGCATCCTTACATTATTTGTGTTACATGCCATCGCTGACTTTGTCTATTGTTGAGTTCTTAATAAACACATAGACATAACACGGGTCTTATATTTTCACCACTTTTTCCAACTGCAGCTTATCTGATTTCCAACTGCACATTTTTCCCAACTGCACATTTTGTGTCCAACTGCCTACTAAAACCAAAAACAAAAACTGGATGAGACACCCTTCCCCTAGCTCCACCCGCCTTTTCATAACCTCCAATAGCTTGGTACTTTCGTTTGGTACCCCCAAAAACAAAACAAATGACCACTATAACACAACTAGAGGTCATTTGGTTTGCTTTTGGAGTGCAATAGCCTGCATATTGCATTGCCTGTATATCAGTTGATACATCATCATCATCACCACCATAATAGATATTTTTTCTGCTGGTGTAGATGCACCAATGATTGGATACACTATTATTATTATTATTATTATTATTATTATTATTATTATTATTATTATTTATTTATATAGCACCATCAATGTACATGGTTCAACGTTCTAGAAGAATGTTGCACCAAAGTATCAAAGTACTGTATTTTTTAGTGGTGGCATGTGTCACATTATGATGATAATAAAATATATGTGCTATTTTATTACAACCACCACTCCAAAAAAAAACCCCACCTCTAGCGTTTCAATGTTCATTTCCAGGGCAATTTACAAAATTGCAAATAAAAAACCAAAACAAAACTAGAAAAATCCATTCGTAAACAACGAAACTGGCAATTGAGAAAAAGAATAAAGCCCATGCAAGAGTGAGTGGAGTTCTCTCAACACTGACTGGTTTGTTCCCATTAGTGACCTCAATTGGTTCACCAACAGCTCCACTTTACATAGGAAAAGAAGAAGAATCAGGCTAGTTTTGTTGACACTAATGGACACTGCCTTTCCAGGGTTTCAGGCAGGACTATTGAAGTGCACTGACAACTGTTGGAGCTCATGACACATACCATATATTGCTTTCATACCACTTTGGAAGTGGTGTATCCTGCTTGGTGTAGACATGTCATGGGCCGAAACACTTGTCAATCTACCTCAGTAGCACTATAAAGCAGAAGTGTAGATCCTGCAGTTCATTTCAATACTGCTATACAGCACTAGTGTGGCACGTGCCTTTTATATACAACTTTCATACTGCTTTTATAGTGGAATATCCTGCTTGGTGTAGATAAGCCCCTACTTGGAGAGGCCAGATATTTAAACTGAAAACTTCTGCATGCAAGGTGAGTGACAGTTAGCTCCTCTTTGTACTTACTGATGTTTTCAGAATGTCCTAAAGGGCAAAGCCATGTATGGAAAGGGCCTATTTATAAATAGTCAAATGGGAGGTTAAGGGAGCATAAATAAAAATGGCAATATGTCAACGCAATTTATTTCAGTCACAACACTTTCCATTTCCATCTCCAAACCACAAAACTGTATCTACTGTAAATGTAAAGGGAATGTGTGAATGTTTCTTAAACTTCCATGTTCCATGTATACATCATACCTGTGGAATCTTGTTGATGCACAGGATGGTTGCCATGTGGAGGCAGACTTCAGAGTTGGGTCCTCCGATGACTGCTACGGGATTACTTTGGATGTCACACTTGTAGTTCGGGACAAATCTGCCCTTGGTCGAGAAGAGTTCCAGTGAAGCACGATAGGTCCAACTTGGACTGAAATGGCTATTGTAGATATCGAAGCCTACAGTGACATTGCATAAAATCATGGGATTGTCATTTATCTCCTTTATGGCAAATGCCAAGGCCAGGATATGCTGGTAGATATGAGTCATGACTCTGTAATGAGAGTTTCTTGCTGTGTTACAGTGCATTTGGTTAAAAAAAATACTCTGTGAAAAAACTAAAGGTTGACGCAGTGGATTGCAAAGCCATTCGAGTAGACCTATTGAAATCAGTAAAATTTAAGTTAAACATTACTAACATAAGTCCCATTGATTTCAACTGGCCTCCTCTAAGTATGACTAAATATGGCCCCAATCTGATCAGAACATCATCTATCTAAACCATGATAAGAAATGAATCCAGCCACCTTCAATATCAATAAACAAAAGAACTGAGACACTTTAGTCAAAATACTGAATTATAAATACTTTGAGGGAAACTAGACATGGCATTATTCATATGGATTATTCTGCTGTGTGTGTTGAGGGAGCTTTCACAAATTGTTCCCACCATGGTCCAGTTCCCATGGGTCTCAGCAGGAGCTTCCCTCCCTTTGAAAAATACAGGCACTGAAGGAAGGACACTGATTGGGAATACAGGTGGAAATATTAAAGACCCCCTTCCATACCACGACCTGATCCATATCCCTCCCAAGTCAGCTATTACCAGCACCACCACCAAATAAAATAAAATAAAAAATAAAAAATAAATCAAGCACATGAGACCAAACATATGAATAACTTCAAGGTTTTTTGTTTGTTTATTTGTTTCCCTGCACTCTACCCTCTCTCTCTCTCTCTCTCTCTCTCTCTCTCTCTCTCTCTCTCTCTCTGGTAAGTCGTAAGTGGTCAAGCTAAATTAAGGAACACTCTGCCAATATAACTCGGAGTTCCACAAGCTGGTCCTTTTCGACTACTACCAGTTCTGCATGACAGCTTTAAAGCCTCCCAGTAGCAATAATAATAATAATAATAATAATAATAATAATAATAATAATAATAATAATAATAATAATAATAATTCCCCTCCTCTCCCTCTGGATTGAGGCAGGGAGCAATATTAGTATATATAAATAGTATATATTAGTATATTAGGGAGCAGTCTTAGTATATGTGCTAGTTATGCAGAAAGCTATGAATCTTATGATTTATAGAGCCAAAGATTTATAGAGCCATTTTCTTATACCTGTGGGCATAGGTAAAAGAACCACCCAGCTTGATTTCCTCGATACCCCTACTCCTATTGGCTTCCCCCCTCCTTCCCCTGTCTGTTACGGTGATTATAGATTGTAAGCCATATGGCAGATTGTCTTGTTTTGTTTTATTCTGTACAGCGCCATGCAAATTGATGGTGTTTATAAATAAATATTAATAATAATAATAATAATAATAATAATAATAATAATAATAATAATAACTGCTAGATGCTTGGTCAGGTTACCTAGGTGTTGTTGTTGTTGTTGTTTTATGCCTGCTTGTGTAACCTTCCTCAGACAAGATCTTAGGGAAGCCTCTTAGCATAACACAGCCACCTCCTCAGTATTCTGAATTTCCACCCATCACATATGATTGTCCAAAAAGAAAGAGTAGCACAACAACCAGGCGTCAGCTATTCACTTCCTCAGCTTAGTCCTTCTAAAACACATCACCAACTAGCAGACTTTTCCTCTCTGACTACCACAGACCCCCCCCTTATTTTATTTTGTTTTAATCTTACATCATGTCTTCAAAGAGCTCATTAGAGGGAAGACTTTTGAAGGTGATTGGGTTTGAAAATATGTAGATCTGAGACATAATGCCAGCAATGATGAGGTCTCCAGACTGGGAATATTTATGGAGAACAGGAAGAGGGTCACTGATGCTGCATCTGATGTTAGGAATCTTGCACCCCATCTGAGGCAAAAGCACTAATAAAGCTGACACTGATTTGCGTGATATTGTTCCTTTTTTAGTCCCATTCAGCTGAACCCACATTTAACTTCAATGGCCACTGAGTTAATGGGTGGACCTGGCTGTGCATTAAAATATCTCAGAGATCAAACAGACAGAACTCTGACTATCTCCAACCCCAGGTCGGAATGGTACAGGGGATATTAATAACATCCTTGCATCTTGGTTCATAGTTTTGCTGGTGCTTACTGCAGTTTCCATGGGTGTTGAAGATGAAGTAATCATGGTTAATTTGATCGTTACAGAGGAGATAATTACCTGTTTAGAATTGTTCATGTAACAGTAGAGAGCAAAACATGTTTATCACATCCCAGCAGAGGTTTTCTCTAGTCCTCCATGCTGGGACAGGAAGAGACACAGAGGCCTACCCAATAACTACCAATAAAGAGGTACTTTTTTGTCAAGGCCTTTATTTTTTCATGGCATAAGCATTGTCTGTTTATTAAAGAAAAGGAATAATTCACAAAGTGGAAATCTCACTTGTCATGAAGTAAAATGTATGGCAACGGTGCTGAACCTCTTTCTGTTTTAGTGCCAAACTGAATTTTGAAGAAAACCCAGATCTACACCAAGAAGGATATAGTGCTATGGAAGTGGTATGGAAGTGGAATGTGGTGGCAGGACCACCACTACTGCTTTATAGTAGTATTGAAGTGCACTGGCAACTGTTGGGACCCATGACTAGGGTGACCATATAAAAAGGAGGACAGGGCTCCTGTACCTTTAGCAGTTGTATAGACAAGGGAATTTCAGCAGGTGTCATTTGTATATATGGTGAACCTGGTGAAATTCCCTCTTCATCACAGCAGTTAAAGCTACAGGTGCCCCGCCGCCTTTTAAATCTGGTCACTCTAGTATAGCTCCTGCGCCTTTAACTGTTGTGATGAAGACAGGATTTCACCGTGTTCTCCATCTATACAAATGACACCTGCTGAAATTCCCTTTTCTATGCAACTGTTAAAGATACAGGAGCCCTGTCCTCCTTTTCATAGGGTCACCCTACCCATGACACATCCCATATACTGCTTTCATACCACTTTCATAGTGTTATATCCTGCTTGGTGTAGATGTGTCATGGGCCCCAACAGTTGTCAGTTCACTTCAATATCACAATAAAGCAGTAGTGGAGATCCTACCAAAGTCTCAGGGGCAACATTCTAGATGTGGGAAGGCTGAAGGCAAAAAGGAGCAGGGTTAAAATGCTTAAAGTACCAGCATATTTTAGTATCTAGTAGGGGTGTGCTCTCCACCCCAGAATTATCTGGTAACCATAAACATCCATGGAGGACTCAATCTTCCAGAACAGAGATTGCCTGCTTCCAAACCCACCAATTAATGTCTGAGTGGAGACGTGCCCAATCAGAGCTCTCTCTGTGGCCACAGCTAGACCTAAGGATCATCCAGGGTTCGCCCCTGCCTGAGCACTGGATCCCCTGTGTGTCACCTAGATTAACAGGTTTGACCCCTGGACGATCCAGGGATAAACCGTAAATCTAGCTATGGCCTCTTTGTGTGTGTGTGTGTGTTTGTGCATGTGTAAATTGAATATCTCCATATTTGGAAGATGCTGAGTGAGGTGTGTTGTAGCTGTGATATTGACCTCTGTGGCTAACCAATTAGGAATAGCCACAGTGCTGTCCCTGACCATGTTCTCCTCTTAGAATCATAGAATCATAGAATAGCAGAGTTGGAAGGGGCGCACAAGGCCATCGAGTCCAACCCCCTGCTCAATGCAGGAATCCACCCTAAAGCATCCTTGACAGATGGTTGTCCAGCTGCGTCTTGAAGGCCTCTAGTGTGGGAGAGGCCACAACCTCATCAGTCAACTGATTCCATTGTCGTACTGCTCTAACAGTCAGGAAGTTTTTCCTGATGTCCAGCTGGAATCTGGCTTCCTTTAACTTGAGCCTGTTATTCCGTGTCCTGCACTCTGGGAGGATCAAGAAGAGATCCTGTCCCTCCTCTGTGTGACAACCTTTTAAGTATTTGAAGAGTGCTATCATGTCTCCCCTCAATCTTCTCTTCTCCAGGCTAATCTTAATTGCAGGGTTTGGGGAATGGGAAATACTAACTGGCTGCTGATTCTGGCCATTGGGAGAGGGAGAAAATGAGGGAGCGTGTTTCTGCTCACACTCGTAGAAGTTAATCTTCCACATTTCCACAGTGTGAAAGTGCTGCTGGGCTGGTTGGCTGGCATGGTGAGTGAGAATGCTTCTACACCTAAGTCAGGCACAAGCAGGCCCTTTATTTCAGTGGCTGGGTGTAGGGGCGGGTGCTCCATCCAATAGATCTGGAGGGCACCTGGTTGGGGAAGGCTAGAGTGCAGTTATTTTTAAAAAAAATCGTATAAAATCAAGGCATGTACGGATCTTGTTCAAACTTGGTATTGCTAAAGACCTCCAGAAGAGGTATTACTTTGCCATATTTCATGTCTGTATCTATAAAATTACTCAGATGTAAGCAGTTTTGTTAATTTCCATTGAAAAATTCCTTTAAAAATCAAAGCATGAACTGATCTGATTCAATCTTGGCGGTGCTAAAGCTCTCATTAAGAGCTATCATTGTGCCAAACTTTATCTCTTTATCTTTAAAAATGAGGGAACTGTAGGCATTTCTATTAGCACCTGTTACCCGAATATTGAATGGTTCTTTGACACCAAATTGGGTGGGTTAGCTAATACCCCAGAAGACAGACGCAAACTTCAAAGTGATCGTGATAGGCTGGAGTGCTGGGCTGAAAACAACAGAATGAAATTTAATAGGAATAATAATAATAATAATAATAATAATAATAATAATAATAATAATAACAACAATTTATTTCTTACCTGCCTCTCCATTCTGATTGAGGCAGGGAACAACAATCAATGATAAAATACATAATACTCAATTAAAACATAATATACATTGTTAAAAACATCCTAAAATACATCCTAAAAACATTTTAAAAACATCTTAAAATTCCACTGGATAGGCCTCCCAGAAGAGATCAAGCTTTATAGCTTTCTTGAATGCCAAGTTCTACACCTAGGAAAAGGAAACCAATTGAACAGTTACCAATTGAACAGCAATACGACAACCTAGAAGGATCTTGGAATTGTTTTAGATCAAAAGTTGAATATGAGCCAACAGTGTAATGTGGCTGTAAAAAAAACAAATGCTATTTTGGGTTTCATTAATAGAAGTATAGTTTCCAAATTGTGCAAAGTCCTTTAAAAATCTAATAAAAGTCCTTTAAAAGTCCTTTAAAAGTCCTTTAAAAGTCCTTTAAAAGTCTGTTATAAGTCCTTTAAAAGTCTGCTAAAAGTCCTTTAAAAGTCCTTTAAAAGTCCTTTAAAAGTCCTTTAAAAGTCTGCTAAAAGTCTGCTAAAAGTCCTTTAAAAGTCCTTTAAAAGTCCTTTAAAAGTCTGCTAAAAGTCCTTTAAAAGTCCTTTAAAAGTCTGCTAAAAGTCCTTTAAAAGTCTGCTAAAAGTCCTTTAAAAGTCCTTTAAAAGTCTGCTAAAAGTCCTTTAAAAGTCTGCTAAAAGTCCTTTAAAAGTCCTTTAAAAGTCTGCTAAAAGTCCTTTAAAAGTCCTTTAAACATTTGCTAAAAGTCCTTTAAAGTCTGTTAAAAGTCTGCTAAAAGTCCGCTAAAAGTCTGCTAAAAGTCCACTAAAAGTCTGCTAAAAGTCTGCTTCTTCAATCAATTTCTTCTTCTTAGCTGCTCTTTGCTGTTCAGCTGGGGCCTCAATATGATAACATAACATTTTGGGAAGAAGATGCAACCCAGTAAGCCAGCACCAGAGGCTATAATGCAGAAAATCTCTACAGCCGCCATGTATTTCCCCTTTGTGCTTAGGTAGGTTGGAACAAAAGTGAACCAAACACTGCAAAAGACCAACATGCTGAAGGTGATAAATTTGGCTTCGTTAAAACAGTCAGGTAACTTCCTGGCTAGGAAGGCCACCATGAAGCTAACAACGGCCAGGAATCCCATAAATCCCAGGACACCATAGAACATGATGGCTGACCCTTCATTACACTCCAGTACAATTTATTCAGGCATTGTGTGCATGTCAAGAACTGGGAATGGGGGAGACGTTGTCAGCCACACAGTACAAATAGTGACTTGCACAATGAAACAAGAAAGAACAATAGGAGATGCCAGTCTTTTCCCAATCCATTTCCTCATGCTGGACCCAGGTTTGGTGGCCATGAAAGCCAGAACTACAATGATGGTTTTGGCCAGCACACAGGAAACAGACACTGAGAAGATGATGGCAAAAGCAGTTTGTCGAAGGAGACAAGTCATTGTCTCAGGTCGGCCAATGAAGTCCTTTAAATGTCTGCTAAAAGTCCTTTAAAAGTCCTTTAAAAGTCCTTTAAAAGTCTGCTAAAAGTCCTTTAAAAGTCCTTTAAAAGTCTGCTAAAAGTCCTTTAAACGTCCTTTAAAAGTCCTTTAAAAGTCCTTTAAAAGTCTGCTAAAAGTCTGCTAAAAGTCCTTTAAAAGTCTGCTAAAAGTCCTTTAAAAGTCCTTTAAAAGTCTGCTAAAAGTCTGCTAAAAGTCCTTTAAAAGTCTGCTAAAAGTCCTTAAAAGTCTGCTAAAAGTCCTTTAAAAGTCTGCTAAAAGTCTGCTAAAAGTCTGCTAAAAGTCCTTTAAAAGTCTGCTAAAAGTCTGCTAAAAGTCCTTTAAAAGTCTGCTAAAAGTCCGTTAAAATCTGGTAAAAGTCTGCTAAAAGTCTGCTAAAAGTCCTTTAAAAGTCCTTTAAAAGTCTGCTAAAAGTCTGCTAAAAGTCCTTTAAAAGTCTGCTAAAAGTCCTTTAAAAGTCCTTTAAAAGTCTGCTAAAAGTCCTTTAAAAGTCCTTTAAAAGTCTGCTGAAAGTCCTTTAAAAGTCTGCTAAAAGTCCTTTAAAAGTCCTTTAAAAGTCTGCTAAAAGTCCTTTAAACGTCCTTTAAAAGTCCTTTAAAAGTCCTTTAAAAGTCTGCTAAAAGTCTGCTGAAAGTCCTTTAAAAGTCTGCTAAAAGTCCTTTAAAAGTCCTTTAAAAGTCTGCTAAAAGTCCTTTAAAAGTCTGCTAAAAGTCTGCTAAATGTCCTTTAAAAGTCTGCTAAAAGTCTGCTAAAAGTCCTTTAAAAGTCTGCTAAAAGTCCTTTAAAAGTCTGCTAAAAGTCTGGTAAAAGTCCTTTAAAAGTCTGGTAAAAGTCCTTTAAAAGTCTGCTAAAAGTCTGCTAAAAATATCCCAAGTTACCCATTTTGCCTATCCCCTCCTCCAACTTTGGGATCATGTGATCATGACCGGGAGTTGACTCTGCCCCTCAGCACTTCGAAAAGGTACCTTTTCCTGCTTTTTTTACCCAATTTTTAAAAAAATTCTAGCAACCGCATGGCACCACGCAGAGAGCTCAGAGTAGGCTCAAAATGACCCCCAGCCACGACTCTCTAAGCACAAGAAGTTTCAGAAAGATAGCTTTAAAAACAACACAGTTATCCCCTATTCTTTTCCGCAATGCAATCCTATGGGTGAAAGTTTTCAAAATGGCAATTGGATCACGCCGCGAAAAGTGAAGTACTCTGCCTATGGGGGCTTCTCTTCGCCATGCTTCTACGAGTCCCCGGTCCGCTTCTATTCTGCCTCAGGGCAAGGCGGAACAGGCCAATTTGCTTCTAATTCTCCGATTCTAATCGGAGCGGAGCACATGCCTAGCTAAAAGTCCTTTAAAAGTCCTTTAAAAGTCTGCTAAAAGTCTGCTAAAAGTCTGCTAAAAGTCCTTTAAAAATTCCTTTAAAAGTATGCTATGTCCTTTAAAAGTCCTTTAAAAGTCCTTTAAAAGTCTATTAAAAGTCCTTTAAAAGTCTGGTAAAAGTCCTTTAAAAGTCTGCTAAAAGTCCTTTAAAATCTTCTAAAAGTCCTTTAAAAGTCCTTTAAACATTTGCTAAAAGTCCTTTAAAGTCTGTTAAAAGTCTGTTAAAAGTCTGCTAAAAGTCTGCTAAAAGTCCGCTAAAAGTCCGCTGGAAGTCCTTTAAAAGTCTACTAAAAGAATATCCTGTTTGAGATCAAAAGTCACACCGCCTACTGCTCCACCGCCATCCTGTCACTGCAGGGTTAGGACCAGGGGATCACAGTTCTCCAGGGGTGGGACCTGATCAGCCATTGCCTCAGCTGACATAGCCACCTGCCGAAGAGAGAAATTGAGCAGAGAGACCTTCCAGCACTAGGTTTCCTGCACGTTGGGAGAAGAGCTTGGATTAAGTTGTATTTTTACATTTCTGTCTTAAAGAAACAATTCTTACTGCTGCCATTAGACTTATGCACTGCTCACTCCCATCCCATCCCTGCTCTTTAAATCAGTTCCATGTCCTCTACAGCAGCCGTGGGCCTGATTTTAGGCTTACAGGGTCTGCTAAAAGTCCTTTAAAAGTCCTTTAAAAGTCTGCTAAAAGTCCTTTAAAAGTCTGCTAAAAGTCTGCTAAAAGTCCTTTAAAAGTCTGCTAAAAGTCCTTTAAAAGTCTGCTAAAAGTCTGCTAAAAGTCTGCTAAAAGTTCTTTAAAAGTCTGCTAAAAGTCCTTTAAAAGTCCTTTAAACATTTGCTAAAAGTCCTTTAAAGTCTGCTAAAAGTCTGCTAAAAGTCCTTTAAAAGTCTGCTAAAAGTCCTTTAAAAGTCTGCTAAAAGTCCTTTAATAGTCTGCTAAAAGTCCTTTAAAAGTCTGCTAAAAGTCCTTTAAAAGTCCTTTAAAAGTCATAGAATCATAGAATCATAGAATAGCAGAGTTGGAAGGGGCCTACAAGGCCATCGAGTCCAACCCCCTGCTCAATGCAGGAATCCACCCTAAAGCATCCCTGACAGATGGTTGTCCAGCTGCCTCTTGAATGCCTCTAGTGTGGGAGAGCCCACAACCTCCCTAGGTAGCTGATTCCACCGTTGCACTGCTCTAACAGTCAGGAAGTTTTTCCTGATGTCCAGCCGGAATCTGGCTTCCTTTAACTTGAGCCCGTTATTCCGTGTCCTGCACTCTGGGAGGATCGAGAAGAGATCCTGGCCCTCCTCTGTGTGACAACCTTTTAAGTATTTGAAGAGTGCTATCATGTCTCCCCTCAATCTTCTCTTCTCCAGGCTAAACATGCCCAGTTCTTTCAGTCTCTCTTCATAGGGCTTTGTTTCTAGACCTCTGATCATCCTCGTTGCCCTCTTCTGAACACGCTCCAGCTTGTCTGCGTCCTTCTTGAATTGTGGAGCCCAGAACTGGACGCAATACTCTAGATGAGGCCTAACCAGGGCCGAATAGAGAGGAACCAGTACCTCACGTGATTTGGAAGCTATACTTCTATTAATGCAGCCCAAAATAGCATTTGCCTTTCTTGCAGCCATATCGCACTGTTGGCTCATATTCAGCTTGTGATCTACAACAATTCCAAGATCTTTCTCATTTGTAGTATTGCTGAGCCAAGTGTCCCCCATCTTGTAACTGTGCATTTGGTTTCTATTCTCTAAATGTAGAACTTGGCATTTATCCCTATTAAATTTCATTCTGTTGTTTTCAGCCCAGCACTCCAGCCTATCAAGATCACTTTGAAGTTTGTTTCTGTCTTCCAGGGTATTAGCTATCCCACCCAATTTGGTGTCATCTGCAAATTTGATCAGCGTTCCCTGCACCTCCTCGTCCAAATCATTAATAAAAATGTTAAAGAGCACTGGGCCCAGGACTGAGCCCTGCGGCACCCCACTCGTTGCCTCTCCCCAGTTTGAGAAGGTTCCATTGATAAGTACTCTTTGAGTCCGATTCTGTAGCCAACTGTGGATCCACCTAATAGTTGTTCCATCTAGCCCACTTTTAGCTAGTTTGTTAATCAGAATGTCATGTGGTACTTTGTCAAAAGCTTTGCTGAAGTCAAGATATATGACATCCACAGCATTCCCACAGTCCACAAGGGAGGTTATCCTATCAAAAAATGAGATCAAATTAGTCTGACAGGATTTGTTCCTGACAAATCCATGTTGGCTTCTAGTAATCACTGCATTGATTTCAAGGTGTTTACAGATTGACTTCTTTATAATCTGCTCCAGAATTTTCCCAGGGATGGATGTCAGGCTGACTGGTCTGTAGTTCCCAGGTTCCTCCTTTTTGCCCTTTTTGAAGATAGGGACAACGTTAGCCCTCCTCCAGTCGTCCGGCACCTCACCCGTCTTCCATGATTTTGCAAAGATAATAGACAAAGGTTCTGAGAGTTCTTCCGCTAGCTCCTTCATTACTCTTGGATGCAGTTCATCGGGCCCTGGGGATTTGAACTCATTCAAGGAAATTAGGTGTTCTTTGACCATTTGTTTATCAATCTCAAACTGCAATCCTGCCCCCTCAACTTCTGCTTCACTTTTTCCAGGGGGGTCATAGATCCGCTTTTGGGAGAAGACCGAGGCAAAGTAGGAATTGAGCACTTCAGCCTTTTGTTTGTCGTCTGTTATCAATTTGCCATCCTCATTAAGCAGTTGAACCACCATTTCTTTCCTCTGTCTTTTACTACTCACGTATCTGAAGAAAGCCTTTTTATCGCTTTTAGCATCCCTCGCTAATCTCAGCTCATTCACAGCTTTAGCCTTCCTGACGCCATTTCGGCACTTCTGCGCCACTTGTCTGTACTCTTCTTTTGTAGCTTGGCCTTCCTTCCACTTCCTATATGTATCCCTTTTTGTTTTCAGTTCATCAATAAGCTTTTTGTGGAGCCACATTGGTTTCCTCTGTTGCCTTCTATCTTTTCTCCTTGTTGGAATTGTTTGTAACTGTGCCTTTAAAATTTCATTTTTTAGATACTCCCACCCATCCTGCACTCCTTTTCTTTTTAGGCTCCCTTGCCACGGGACCTTACTTATTATAGTTCTGAGTTTATTAAAATCAGCTTTCCTAAAATCCAGAGTACGTGTATGGCTACGCTCGACTTTTGTCTCCTTCATAATCAAGAATTCAAGTATGACGTGGTCACTTTCCCCCAGAGTTCCCGTAACTGCCACTTTATCCACTAAGTCATCCCTATTGGTCAATAACAAGTCAAGGATTGCCGACCCTCTAGTTCCTTCCACCACTTTCTGTAGGAGAAAGTTATCACCCATACATGTCAGGAATTTCTTGGAAGGGCCGCTTTTGGCAGTAATGGTCTCCCAACAGATATCAGGGTAATTGAAGTCCCCCATCACTACTACATCACACTTCCTTGAAACACTGGCAATTTGTTTCTCAAAAGTTTCGTCCTCGTCTTCTCCTTAATTGGGTGGTCGGTAGTAGACTCCGATTATCATATTCTTTTTATTCCTAGCCCCATTTATTTTAATCCAGACGCTCTCGACGGGGCTCCCAATCTCATCCGCCTGTATTTCTGTGCAGGGATAGGTATTTTTAACATATAGTGCAACTCCACCTCCCTTTCTATTTCTTCTGTTCTTTTTGAACAAGTTATATCCCTCAATTGCTATATTCCAGTCATGGGAGTCATCCCACCAAGTTTCAGTTATACCTATCAAGTCGTATTTGCCTTCATGTAATAAGAGTTCAAGTTCATTCTGTTTGTTTCCCATGCTCTGGGCATTAGTATATAGACATCGAAGACCATGTGTTTTATAGTCTGGCTTTGTTCCTACCTTGTTGCAGACACTATTTTGGGACTCTGTTGGAGCTGTTCTCTGTACTGTGGTGCATTGGCCTTCATCCATTGTTGCCTCAAAATTTACGTCTCCCACCCCCGCAAGATTCAGTTTAAAGCCCTCCTGATGAAGTTCTTCATGCTGTGGCCGAACTCATTCTTTCCAGCCCTTGTGAGGTGCAAACCATCCCTTGCCAGTAGTCCATGTTCCAAGTAGCGTAGCCCGTGGTCCCAGAATCCAAAACTCTCACGACGGCACCACCTTCGAAGCCAGTCGTTCATCCGGAGTATTTTTCTTTCCCTTTCTAATCCTCTTCCAAGAACCGGGAGGATGGATGAGAAAACTACCTGGGCCCCAAAGTTCTTCAGTTTCCTTCCCAGAACTTCAAAGTCTGAAATGATTTCTTCGTAGCTCTGCTTGGCGACATCATTTGTTCCCACATGGATGAGAAGAAAGGGGTATGTGTCCGTGGGCTTTATGAGCTTCGGTAACCCTTCAGTCACATCTCTAATCTGTGCTCCAGGGAGACAGCACACCTGGCGAGTCCATGGGTCTTCACGACATACTTGGGTTTCAATCCCACGCAGCAGGGAGTCTCCCACAATGACTACTCTTCGCTTCTTCTTGGTTGACCTACCTTCTGTCTCTTGGTCACTGTTGCATGGTGCCTCCTGTACTTCTTCCTCTGCAAACTGTCCTTCAGTCTCATTCTCCAGAAGCTGAAAGCGGTTGCTTAACTGCAATGGCTCCACCGGTGCAGAACGCCCTCTAATTCCTCTTCTAACTGTCACTCTTTTCCAGGGAGTTTCCTCTTCATTGGCTTTCCTCCCCTCAGCATACTCCACTTCTGCCTCAGCTGGCTGTTGTTCTTCAATCTCATGTGCTTCTTGTTGCTGTTGCAGTTCCACCGTTCGGTCTAAGAACTCCTCGACTTCTCTTATTCCTTGGAGGGTGGACACTCGCTGCTCAAGTCCTCTCACTTTTTCTTCCAAAAGTGCCACCAGCTTGCACTTGTTGCAGGTATACGCCATGTTGCGCTCAGGCAGAAACACGAACATTGCACACCCTTTGCAGGTCACTACCTCTAGGGACTCCTTTCCATCCATAATGTCGATTTCTGCTTTTGTTTTTCCCCTTTTTGATTATAGTAGAATTGCCTTTGCTTTGTTGTGTCCTCTCTGAAGGTACACAACTATATGAGTATGTCTTAAGGGAAAGTAATCTTTTGGGGGTTTTTTTGCTTTTGTTTGGTGGTGGTTTTGTGGGTTTTTTTTTTCTCTTTATGCTTTTCTTTTTCCCCCCACCTCTTTTTTATTTTTATTTTATTTATTTATTTATTTTATTATTATTATTATTATTTAGAGGCCTCCCCCTTGGCCTCCCCTGCCAAACTCCTGTTTGCTCTTCCTGTTAGCTCGCTCCCTGTTCGCTCGCTCCCTGGGAATCTGGCTTACTTTTCTAGCTCCTCCTTGAGCTGGGCCAGCTGCTTTTCCCTGCTTCTGCTCAGCTCCAAGTCAGGAACCAGAATGAGGTCACTGAAAGGCCAACAACAATCAACAGCAATTAGGCACTGATTGCTGAGACCAACTGACAATCAGGCCACTCCCCCTTCAGCTCCTGCAGCAATTATAAACACCAACCTCTCACTCAGCACTCAGGAGCACATGGCAAGCACACGGCCTCTTTGAATTGGCAGCCTCCTGGGTTTCCTTGAGGCTTCTCTTGTTCCCCTTTCCTTGGTCTCCTCTTCCCCTACACTCCCCCTGCCAAACTCCAAAGTCCTTTAAAAAGTCCTTTAAAAGTATGCTATGTCCTTTAAAAGTCCTTTAAAAGTCCTTTAAACATTTGCTAAAAGTCCTTTAAAGTCTGTTAAAAGTCTGCTAAAAGTCTGCTAAAAGTCAGCTAAAAGTCTGCTAAAAGTCCTTTAAAGTCTGCTAAAAGTCTGCTAAAAGTCTGCTAAAAGTCATTTAATAGTCTGCTAAAAGTCCTTTAAAAGTCTGCTAAAAGTCCTTTAAAAGTTTGCTAAAAGTCTGCAAAAAGTCTCCTAAAAGTCTGCTAAAAGTCCTTTAAAGGTCTGCTAAAAGTCCTTTATATATATATGTAACTAAACTGGTTAGTAGGGCTGTTCATGGACCCCGTAATCTGCTTTGGAGCCTGATCCAGACCTTCCAAATTGAGTCCAGTCTGCCTTGGACCAATCCAGACCTCACCCAATCCACCTTGCACCCAGATCCGAGGCAAGATTTGGAAGTCCGATTTTTTTTCCCAATTGACTTGCATTGGAAAAGAAAAACACCTGTAACTTTTATATTTTTCAAGATACACATGTAACTGGGCACCATGATAGTGTCTAAATAGATCCTTAGTCATGCTACGTTTGAAGCAAATTGGATCATCCCCTGATTTTTAGGGGATTTTAAAAATTCCCCCCTTTTACAAACTGCATCTATCTCCATCATTTTTCAAGATACACACATAGAACTGGGCACCATAATAGGCTCCACATAGAAACTTAGGCCTGGCCTTTTTGAAGGAAATGGGATCATCCCCTGATTTTTAGGGATTTTTTAAAGTTTCCCCCATTTCCAAAACTGCATTCATTTTCATCATTTTTCAAGATACACACATGTAACTGGGCACCATGATAGACTCCACATAGGTGTAGTTGGCAGGGAAAAGAGGCACCACTGAACAGTTAAGGAATGAGAGACTAGCTCTGGTGCTGTTGAAAATGGTTAATTCTTATCCGTATGCAAAATGTTCAATGTTTCAGATTAGTTGTAATCCTTCCTCAGGAGATACAATTAATGAAATTAATACATTTTAAAATATATTCAAAAAAATATTAATTGTAGCTCCTGGGGAAGGATTACAACAAATCTGAAACACTGAGCATTTTGCATATGGATAAAAATTATTAAGGATTTTAACCAGGCTCCACATAGGACCTTATGCAAGCTGATGTTGAAGCAAATTGGATCATGCCCTGATTTTTAGCGATTTTTTAAAATTAAACCTCAACCACAATCTCCCTCAGAAATAAAATGTGTATTGGAAGGAGCAAAAGTTCATCTCAGGGCAACATTAGTACTTCAAAGGCAACATGGCGCCATGATGCTAGAATCATTGGGTGCTGAGGGGATGCTGCTGCACACTGCTGCCAAAGTTGCGGAGTCTCTCCTCCCAGAGGAAGGGCTCCTGCTCCTTCTTTCTTCTTCACCTGAGACCAGAAACTGCAATGCATACTAATTGCTGTCTTAGGAAAGGGCTTCAGCACAGGGAAAGGTATATGGCTTTTAGAGGTTCCCTCACCTCTTTCGCCTGCTGTGTGTGTGTGTACGCTCTAAGTTTCAAGAAGACTTCGCACAGTCTACTTCTAAACCTACACTTGCTCAGCTAATTTCCCCAAAACTTGCTTGTGCATTTGTATTTGTTTAAACCTCAATAAATGTGCCATTGTGGCATTATCCTCTTCAGTGACGTAGATTTCTTTGAGTAAGAATTGCTTTACTTAGCCACAGATGCTGTATTGCCAATGTCTACAGATTCCTTATAAGTGTATGTAGGTCTCATTAGAATGAGTACAAGTTTGTACATGGGTCTAAGGAGAGCACTTCACAGAACACTCTCTCCTTCTCGCTCTGCAATGAAGTTTTGTCATTTTTTTAATCTCTAGTAGAAGTGACTATGTATGTTTTTTAAACTTAGAATACAGCTATTATTGTTTTCTTTTCTACATTGGACATAAGTCTTAACAGACTGTTTATTGCAACTTCTGTCTGCACATTCATCAAGCTTTTCTCATCGTATCTACACTGATATCTTTCAGCTGAATGTCAGTGTTAGAAAATAGTTTTAACTGGCTTCTTCAATCAATTTCTTCTTCTTAGCTGCTCTTTGCTGTTCAGCTGGGGCCTCACTATGATAACATAACATTTTGGGAAGAAGATGCAACCCAGTAAGCCGGCAGCAGAGGCTATAATGCAGAAAATCTCTACAGCCGCCATGTATTTCCCCTTTGTGCTTAGGTAGGTTGGAACAAAAGTGAACCAAACACTGCAAAAGACCAACATGCTGAAGGTGATAAATTTGGCTTCGTTAAAACAGTCAGGTAACTTCCTGGCTAGGAAGGCCACCATGAAGCTAACAACGGCCAGGAATCCCATAAATCCCAGGACACCATAGAACATGATGGCTGACCCTTCATTACACTCCAGTACAATTACTTCAGGCATTGAGTGCATGTCAAGATCTGGGAATGGGGGAGACGTTGTCAGCCACACAGTACAAATAGTGACTTGTACAAGGAAGCAAGAAAGAACGATAGGAGATGCCAGTCTCTTCCCGATCCATTTCCTCATGCTGGACCCAGGTTTGGTGGCCATGAAAGCTAGAACTACAATGATGGTTTTGGCCAACACACAGGAAACTGCCACTGAGAAGATGATGGCAAAAGCAGTTTGTCGAAGGAGACAAGTCATTGTCTCAGGTCGGCCAATGAACAGCAAAGCGGAAATGAAGGAGAGCAGGAGGGAGATGAGGAGAATGAGGGTGAGGTTCCGGTTGTTGGCTTTGACTATGGCTGTGTCCTTGTGCTTCATGAAGATGCCAAGCACCAAAGCTGTGATGGAAGAAAAGCAAAGAGCAGAACTGGCCAAAGTGATCCCCAAAGGTTCTCCATAAGACAAGAAAATGGTCACTTTTGGAATGCACGAATTTTGTTCTGTGTTTGGATAGTGGTCTTGTGGACATAGAAAGCAGTCGTCCATATCTGAAAATTAAAACCCAGGTTTTTATTTACAGCCCCCTAAAATTTGAACTGAAATAATATCTAATAGTACAGAGCCCTGAATGACAGATATTGGCTTTAAATAAGGCTGGAATGGGGGAATTTGCAGTCTTCTCATACCATTATATTTTCTGTATTTGATGTTCAGGAATGTTCAATGCATAACCCAATTCTTTGGTGACCCAATTCAGTAATGGAATTTCAATGCGATCATTGGATGTGCCTCGCTTGGAATTGCACATTGGTGATTGTGGATTTTTATTATTATTATTATTATTATTATTATTATTATTATTATTATTATTATTATCATTTATGTACCATTGGGTAGCCAAAGCCCACTGTGCAGTTTGCAAGATTATATTTTTTAAAAAACACGTTTTATCTACCATTCTGTTCCTTCCCATTTCGATATACCATATACATGTCTGTATGGTATATGCCCAGGTTTAAGCTACTTTACTTGTGTACAAAGCCCTAAACAACTTGGGATGTTATCTGGGGGCATGTTCCTGGTGGTACCACATAGATCCATCCTCCTATTGGAGTCCACCAGGGGAAGAGTCTTCAGCATGGTAGCCTCATTCTCTGGAGGGCAGGTAGGCACCAACTTTGTATTCCTTTCAACCACCAGTAATTATTTCAGGCTGTACCCTCATATCAGTAAACACCATTACTTCTACCATTTCATTGTGAACAACCATTTCAATACAGGGTAAATAAATTTCTATAATCTCGAATGCAAGGTTAGCATATGTGGTATCCATGACCTCCGAACAACTTCCAGATAATTATTTTTGGGGGTATTTCCTAAGGTGCCCTGTGCCCTGCCCTGCCAATTTATTTATTTTTTAATAAAACATTTTCTTATTGGCAGATGGGATTCTTTCGAAAATGTTTTCTGTTGGTGCTGAAAACTGTAAGTTCCTAAGAGTTGTTGTGTGCATCGGTGCTCAAACCCCCCATTTGATTTTTACCCTACTTGGACAGGCTACTTGTTCTTTGCCATGCCTCCCATGGCAGCCATTTTGTGGTGGTGCCCAGGACAGCTTGTCAAATTGACAAGTGGCCCTTGGTCCAAAAAACTTGCTTTGACCTTGTCCAATATTAAGATGCTTGATGAAGTGTATAAATGATATCACTTACCTGTCTGGTTTGAAATTTTTCCTACTGGACATGGAAGGCAATCATAGCAGCAAAATGGCTTCCCTTCCTCCTTGGTTCTAGTGTGACCTGATTGGCAGTGGGCATTGCAGAGAGAAAGGGGCTGTGCCTGTCCACACATGAAAGACAAAGAAAGTTTTGTTGTTGTTTGTTTGTTCTTTATATTAATATTTCCTTTGCATTTTGTAACTCCTCTAGACAAAGTCATGCAGGGCAGCCAATGGGAGACAAAAGCCAGCCAGCCAGCTATAGCCAGCCTTTCCTTATCACATTTTGCAGTTTACCTTCCATGTACTTCAGTAATTAGGCAGTGGTCATTGAGAAAATTGTATGTTCTCTCTCTCTCTCTCTTTGTCCTTTGCTGGGGCTTTGTTAGAATCCACTCCATCTTTCAGTCAGAACCAGCCAGAATTCTAGAGAAGTTATCCAAGGTGCAGAACCTGCTTTGGGGAAAGGTACAGAAACTTGGAGAAAGATCTGGCTTGTTCTGAATGAAACCCAGAGTTGATTCACAGCCCCACTGTAATCAGAGCCACCAGCTTCCATTACCTATGCCCATAACATTACAAGCATGGTGATGCTTTGGGCTGGCCCCAAGGTTGTGATCCCAATGTCTTTCTCATTTATTATATTCATAGGGGGGGTATCTAAAGGCGGCTAGAGACAGAGAGGCCATCTACACCAAGCAGGATATTCCACTATAAAACTGGTATATAAAAGGCAGGAGCCACACTACTACTTTATAGCAGTGCTGGCGAGCACTGACAACTGTTGGGGCCCATTGACACATTCCATTTACCACTTTCATACCACTATATCACTTGGTGTGGCTCCTGCCTTTTATATACTGGTTTCAAGGTGCAATATTTTGCTTTGCGTAGATGAGCCCACTCAGTGAACTGAGTGAAACACTTCAGTGAAACACTTCTCCCACATTGGTGAACTGACTGCTCGATACAGGAGCCTGGTCCCTACCTGGTTAAACCTGCTTGACCACACAATGGCTTCCTCAACAATGGTGAACATAGAGCCTTGGGAAACCGTAGCCTCTATCCGTCCAACTTTTGCTCTAAGAAAGGACTGGTTTGGGAACATGAGCCAGTTTATAACATCCAATCCAGCCTTTAACTCTCCATTTTGGTTGAAGGATACTTGTTCCCCAGCACTGTTATTGAATGTGATGCTTCTTATGAACTGGTTGAGCTAGTAAAGCAAAGAAGGAACAATTCATAAAGAGGTACAGAAGGATGATGCCCCACTTGAGGCATGTGGACAGTCAATCATATGAACCCTATACAAGCTTTGTTCAGGCTATTGTGTAAGTAGCAATTGAGCCTTTAATATTACTAGGCACTTCATCATCATCATCATCATCGTGCTCGCTTCGGCAGCACATATTCTAAAATTGGAACGATACAGAGAAGATTACAGAGGATGACACGCAAATTCGTGAAGTGTTCCATAAGTATTGGGAAATTTGGAGTAAATATAAAGGGGGGTTGCTCCCGAATAACTCCCCTCTATCACCGGTAATAATGTTAAAGACTTTCCCGGAGAATTTAAATATTAGTTTGAATAAAATTTTAATAGAGAAAAATAAAATGAAATTAAGGGATTGGTTAATTGGGATGAAAACAAGAGAGGAATTACAAGAGGTGTTAAAAGAAAAGACATTAACATGGTTAAATTATAGACAATTGGAACATTGGATGAAAAATTGGTTAAGAGATAATGGGGACTGTAGAGAGTTAACGAAGTTTGAGGAATTAATTATTAAAAAAGAAATTGACAAGGGGGGAAATAAACCAATAAAAGAATTAATGAGTGAAATATATAGAATAATGCTTGGGGAAGGGGAGATGGGAAGTTCAGGAAAAATGGTGTGGGAGATAGATTTGAAGGAACAAATAGGGCAACAGAGTTGGGAAGGATTATGGAGACAAAGAGTGTTGAAAAATATGTCAGTGAGAATAAAAGAGAATTATTATAAAATTATTTGGAGGTTGTATTTAACTCCGGTTAGATTAAATAAAATGAGCAACCAGCACTCAGCAAATTGTTGGAGAGGTTGTGGGGGAAAGGGAACGTATTTACATATGTGGTGGGAATGTAAATTTGTGCAGAAATTGTGGAAGATGTTTAATGAGATTGAAGAAATAGTTGTAATGAAGATTGAAGCGACACCAAGAGTGGCATTACTCTCACTATTTGAAAATCTAAAGTGTAAAAAAGAAACTAAGGAGTTGATAACAAATTTGCTGACTGCTGCAAGGTTAATTATATCTAGGAACTGGAAGATTCAAGAGGATTATCATATTGAAGAATGGTATAAAGAAGTTTGGGATATTGCTATTAACGATAAATTGACATGTAATATCAAGGTAAGAAGAGGTATAGCAAAGACGAATGAATTTGATGTGATATGGAAACAGTTCCTAACTTTTGTGTTTTCTAAGGGAAGTGGAAATCCACCACCAGAAGAGGTGTTAAGATTCTGGAAACAGGAGTGATCCCGAAGGGAAGGGGGTGCACTGGTTGGATTATGTTGATTGTTTATGGATAATAAGTAGTTAACATTTATATATTTAAGTAAATTGTTATGTATTTGATTGTATTCGTTGTTTAGTTTGTATGTTATGTTAAGCGGTATTATTTGAAATAACATTTATTTTTTAAAAAATCATCATCATCATCATCATCGAAATGCATAATAACAGAACCAAAAAAGAAAAGAAAAAAAGCACAGGACATGAAATCAGGACAGAACCTTTCCTTCAGACTTAATACCTAAAGAAAACGCAACCCAAAGGAGGATAACACCAGAAAAAAACAAGAGCATTGATATTCATAAGACTAAAAAAAGGTTTATTGCTCAGTAGCGCACAGGCTATGCATGCAGGAAGTTCCAGCTATGGCTGTGGAAACTTCCTATCAGAAACTCTAGAAAATCTTTGCCAGTCGGCATAGTGGCCAATTGAACCAATGCATTGATGCAGAATGCTATGATTTTTCTATACATGCATTCAAATGTATATTCTACATTTCAAAGCTATGCAGCCTTCTGAAGGTGTTTCATACACATCATCATCATCATCATCATCATCATCATCATCAAAATTAGAAGAATTAAAAATAGAAATTCACAATAACAATTTAAATTAAATCTGAAAGCCAGCACTAAAATAATAAAATGGCAAATATAGCAGTGATGATTAAAGTCACAACTTGAAAGCCTGGGCCAACCTCAAACCTGAATAGCTGTTGTAAGCATTTAAAACAACCAATAAGAGAGCCAGATGCATCTCCCCCAGAATGGAATTCCATAATGATGGGACCACAACTGAGAAGGCTGCCAATCTCTTGAGCCCACTAGCCTGATGAATCTAACGAGCAGGGCTGCATGTAGCCAATTGTAAGATCCATGCAAGCTCTCATAGGTACAGGCAGCCCTTTAAATAATCTGGTCTCAAGCTGTTGAGGGCCTTAAATGTCTCCATCAGCACTTTCAATGAGACCTGAAAGCATACTGGCAACCAGTGCAGCTGGTACAAAAATGGCATAATGTGGTCCAACCATGTGGCCCCCACAAGCAACCAGCTGCCTCTCTCTACACTAGTTGAAGCTTCCAAACTGTCTCCAAAAGCAGGCCCACATAGCATATTAAAGTAGTCTAATCTAGAGGTAACTGGATCATGAGTGCTGGAGGTAAGGTCTGTTATCTCCAGATATGGTCACAGCTGGCAAAACAGCCAAAGCTAAAAAAAGGCACATCTGTCTAGTAACGTGATCTGTGTCTTGACTGATAGCACTATGACCAGGAGAACATAGTGGTTATAGAGGAGAACCTAATTCACCCTAGATGACAGAGTCGTAGAAGTAGAACAGGAGTTCCCCAGCACCACCTTCTCAGTTCCCCTTTGAACTACAACCTGGAACCATGTCAAAAAAACCTTCCAGACCCACTCTGGCCAGGCAACTCAGAAGGATACCATTGTTCAATGTATTGAACGCCACTGAGGGGTCCAAGGGAACAAATGGGCTTGTAACCCCCCCTCCGTTCCTCAGCATAAGTCCTCAGCATAAGATGAAGGCTATTTCAGTGCTGACCTCTTTCAGGGTCAGTATCACAGCATGTAGGGTGTGCGTGTTAATGTCTTTCTTTGGCATAACAGATACAATTTAGTACAGAAGGAAGCTCCCATTGGCATCTCCCATTGGTGAGAGGAAAGGGTCCTTTGTGCCACAGTCCCAATGCTGCTTAGGACTCCTAGCAGCTGCTTTTTTACAATGTTTGAAAAAGTCATCAACTCGAAGTGACATCTGCAATGTCATATACAATATGACACTTAGAAGGTAAGAAGCCTTGATAGATAGATAGATAGATAGATAGATAGATAGATAGATAGATAGATAGATAGCTTGCTACACAGTCTGAACCTTTTTTTATCTTTCCACATATAAGGTGAATTGTCTGAATTAGTGTGCTCTGAACATTACCTTCCATGGTTCTTCATGCAGAAGCTTCAGTCTTCTTTCATCCGCTATTGCTCTGTGTTTGCTTTTAGAGGAATGCATGGCGTGCAAAGCATGTGCCACAGCATAGACTGCATTGTAGATGCTGTAGCTGTGGCCGGTCATGCTCATTTCAAACACAGAAGTAGGAAGAGTTTCTAGCTTCTCCTCCCCAGTGCAGATGGTCCCAACTTGCTTGGCTCTGGACAAATTGGGGAACGAACATTCAAATGCATTTTCCCAGAAGACCCTGATGAAGCCATCTCTGTTTTCCAAGGTAGGGTTTCTCCTCTGAAGAAATCTCTTGAATCCAAACACCTCCTTTGAGTGAATTGTGAATGACAGAGCACCATGGAGGAAGTCTATATCCCAACTTCGTTGAGTGGGAAGTGAGGTGAAATCCATGTGGACGGTCATAATCCAGACCTTTTTAATTGGTATATCATCGTATTCTGAGAAGGCAGGAAACATTCTCAAAAGCATCATGATCTCAATTTCACCATTAACTAACACTACATTAGCAGTGCTTCTCAAAACAACACTCTGTATTTCAATCCCTTCTGCAACCATATCAGTAACGTCACTAATAAAAGTAACCATTGGGAATTTTTCAATGAAATCCAGGCAGATACCTCTCTGGGAAAACATAGGAACCATGTTGTGTACAAACCTCTCTCCATTGTTATTATTCGCAGTCATTATCCCAATCCATGTCCATCCAAAATGCAACAGCAACTGGAGAATGCCATAATATTGAATGTCTATATTTGGTAACAGCTGGTGGCTGAAAACAGCCTGGTTTTTATTATGAGTCTCTGGAGTAGAGCCATAGAGGAGCTAAAGAACATAAATAAAAATGAGGGAAGAAGAAGAGAATTGTCGCCTTTAAATTGAAGCCCCAAAACATAAATTAAGATATAGTTGAGATATCAAATTTTGAGCCAGTAGTTTTCCAATTTTTCCTTATTTCCTCTGACACTGATGGAATTCCAATGGACCAGACAGCTTGAGTCTTCCTATTAAAAAGGAGTTGTGACCTCAAACCTGGGGCAAAATCCTAATCCAGCCAAGTGGAATCATAGATGACTACACCATGGGGGGGGCGGGTTTAAGCAGAATTTAATGCCCTGTCAGATACACACACACACACCGCACAAGCCAAACACATTATTTCTCTTTCATGACTGGACAGATGATCACCAACAGCAGTAGCACCTTAAATTTAAAGTCGCCTTGACAGAGCTACAGACTACCTCCCAACCTAAAGCAGATGCTAACCACCATAGTACACAGGACAGAGACGCAAACAAAGGTACCAGACCATGTAATAGATCCTAGTGCTTACTCTGCCCTCACATCTATTCAGACAACAATGTCACAAGACCCAGCAACATCAATCACATCATCAAGGGCTCTTTCACCTGCATCCTTACATTATTTGTGTTACATGCCATCGCTGACTTTGTCTATTGTTGAGTTCTTAATAAACACATAGACATAACACGGGTCTTATATTTTCACCACTTTTTCCAACTGCAGCTTATCTGATTTCCAACTGCACATTTTTCCCAACTGCACATTTTGTGTCCAACTGCCTACTAAAACCAAAAACAAAAACTGGATGAGACACCCTTCCCCTAGCTCCACCCCCCTTTCATAACCTCCAATAGCTTGGTACTTTCGTTTGGTACCCCAAAAACAAAACAAATGACCACTATAACACAACTAGAAGTCATACCACCATAATAGATTTTTTTTTCTGCTGGTGTAGATGCACCAATGATTGGATACACTAGAAGAATGTTGCACCAAAGTATCAAAGTACTGTATTTGTTAGTGGTGGCATGTGTCACATTATGATGATAATAAAATATATGTGCTATTTTATTACAACCACCACCACCCCAAAAAAACCCACCTCTAGCGTTTCAACATTCATTTCCAGGGCAATTTACAAAATTGCAAATAAAAAATCAAAACAAAACTAGAAAAATCCATTCGTAAACAACGAAACTGGCAATCGAAAAAAAGAATAAAGCCCATGCAAGAGTGAGTGGAGTTCTCTCAACACTGACTGGTTTGTTCCCATTAGTGACCTCAATTGGTTCTCCAACAGCTCCACTTTACATAGGAAAAGAAGAAGAATCAGGCTAGTTTTGTTGACACTAATGGACACTGCCTTTCCAGGGTTTCAGGCAGGACTATTGAAGTGCACTGACAACTGTTGGAGCTCATGACACATACCATATATTGCTTTCATACCACTTTGGAAGTGGTGTATCCTGCTTGGTGTAGACATGTCATGGGCCGAAACACTTGTCAATCTACCTCAGTAGCACTATAAAGCAGAAGTGTAGATCCTGCAGTTCACTTCAATACTGCTATACAGCACTAGTGTGGCACGTGCCTTTTACATACAACTTTCATACTGTTTTTATAGTGGAATATCCTGCTTGGTGTAGATAAGCCCCTACTTGGAGAGGCCAGATATTTAAACTGAAAACTTCTGCATGCAAAGTGAGTGACAGTTAGCTCCTCTTTGTACTTACTGATGTTTTCAGAATGTCCTAAAGGGCAAAGCCATGTATGGAAAGGGCCTATTTATAAATAGTCAAATGGGAGGTTAAGGGAGCATAAATAAAAATGGCAATATGTCAACGCAATTTATTTCAGTCACAACACTTTCCATTTTCATCTCCAAACCACAAAACTGTATCTACTGTAAATATAAAGGGAATGTGTGAATGTTTTCTTAAACTTCCATGTTCCATGTATACATCATACCTGTGGAATCTTGTTGATGCACAGGATGGTTGCCATGTGGAGGCAGACTTCAGAGTTGGGTCCTCCGATGACTGCTACGGGATTACTTTGGATGTCACACTTGTAGTTCGGGACAAATCTGCCCTTGGTCGAGAAGAGTTCCAGTGAAGCACGATAGGTCCAACTTGGACTGAAATGGCTATTGTAGATATTGAAGCCTACAGTGACATTGCATAAAATCATGGGATTGTCATTTATCTCCTTTATGGCAAATGTCAAGGCCAGGATATGCTGGTAGATCTGAGTCATGACTCTGTAATGAGAGATTCTTGCTGTGTTACAGTGCCCTTGGTTAAAAAAAATACTCTGTGACAAAACTAAAGGTTGACGCAGTGGATTGCAAAGCCATTCGTGTAGACCTATTGAAATCAGTAAAATTTAAGTTAAACATTACTAACATAAGTCCCATTGATTTCAACTGGCCTCCTCTAAGTATGACTAAATATGGCCCCAATCCCACAACTGTTGATCTTCTAGAAGTAGTCATTGCTGATCAGAACATCATCTATCTAAACCATGATAAGAAATGAATCCAGCCACCTTCAATATCAATAAACAAAAGAACTGAGACACTTTAGTCAAAATACTGAATTATAAATACTTTGAGGGAAACTAGACATGGCATTATTCATATGGATTATTCTGCTGTGTGTGTTGGGGAAGCTTTCACAAATTGTTCCCACCATGGTCCAGTTCCCATGGGTCTCAGCAGGAGCTTCCCTCCCTTTGAAAAATACAGGCACTGAAGGAAGGACACTGATTGGGAATACAGGTGGAAATATTAAAGACCCCCTTCCATACCACGACCTGATCCATATCCCTCCCAAGTCAGCTATTACCAGCACCACCACCAAATAAAATAAAATAAAATTAAAAATAAATCAAGCACATGAGACCAAACATATGAATAACTTCAAGGTTTTTTGTTTGTTTATTTGTTTCCCTGCACTCTACCCTCTCTCTCTCTCTCTCTCTCTCTCTCTCTCTCCCTCTTGTAAGTCGTAAGTGGTCAAGCTAAATTAAGGAACACTCTGCCAATATAACTCGGAGTTCCACAAGCTGGTCCTTTTCGACTACTACCAGTTCTGCATGACAGCTTTAAAGCCTCCCAGTAGCAATAATAATAATAATAATAATAATAATAATAATAATAATAATAATAATAATAATAATAATAATTCCCCTCCTCTCCCTCTGGATTGAGGCAGGGAGCAATATTAGTATATATAAATAGTATATATTAGTATATTAGGGAGCAGTCTTAGTATATGTGCTAGTTATGCAGAAAGCTATGAATCTTATGATTTATAGAGCCATTTTCTTATACCTGTGGGCATAGGTAAAAGAACCACCCAGCTTGATTTCCTCGATACCCCTACTCCTATTGGCTTCCCCCCTCCCTCCCCTGTCTGTTACGGTGATTTCAGATTGTAAGCCATATGGCAGATTGTCTTGTTTTGTTTTATTCTGTACAGCGCCATGAAAATTGATGGTGTTTATAAATAAATATTAATAATAATAATATTAATAATAACTGCTAGATGCTTGGTCAGGTTACCTAGGTGTTGTGGTTGTTGTTGTTTTATGCCTGCTTGTGTAACCTTCCTCTGACAAGATCTTAGGGAAGCCTCTTGGCATAACACAGCCACCTCCTCAGTATTCTGAATTTCCACCCATCACATATGATTGTCCAAAAAGAAAGAGTAGCACAACAATCAGGCGTCAGCTATTCACTTCCTCAGCTTAGTCCTTCTAAAACACATCACCAACTAGCAGACTTTTCCTCTCTGACTACCACAGACCCCCCCCCCTTATTTTATTTTGTTTTAATCTTACATCATGTCTTCAAAGAGCTCATTAGAGGGAAGACTTTTGAAGGTGATTGGGTTTGAAAATATGTAGATCTGAGACATAATGCCAGCAATGATGAGGTCTCCAGACTGGGAATATTTATGGAGAACAGGAAGAGGGTCACTGATGCTGCATCTGATGTTAGGAATCTTGCACCCCATCTGAGGCAAAAGCACTAATAACGCTGACACTGACTTGCGTGATATTGTTCCTTTTTTATTCCCATTCAGCTGAACCCACATTTAACTTCAATGGCCACTGAGTTAATTGGTAGATCTGGCTGTGCATTAAAATATCTCAGAGATCAAACAGACAGAGCCCTGACTATCTCCAACCCCAGGTCGGAATGGTACAGGGGATATTAATAACATCCTTGCATCTTGGTTCATAGTTTTGCTGGTGCTTACTGCAGTTTCCATGGGTGTTGAAGATGAAGTAATCATGGTTAATTTGATAGTTACAGAGGAGATAATTATCTGTTTAGAATTGTTCATGTAACAGTAGAGAGCAAAACATGTTTGTCACATCCCAGCAGAGGTTTTCTCTAGTCCTCCTTGCTGGGACAGGAAGAGACACAGAGGCCTACCCAAGAACTTCCAGTAAAGAGGTACTTTTTTGTCAAGGCCTTTATTTTTTCATGGCATAAGCATTGCTTGTTTATTAAACAAAAGGAATCATTCACAAAGTGGAAATCTCACTTGTCATGAAGTAAAATGTATGGCAACGGTGCTGAACCTCTTTCTGTTTTAGTGCCAAACTGAATTTTGAAGAAAACCCAGATCTACACCAAGAATGATATAGTGCTATGGAAGTGGTATGGAAGTGGAATGTGGTGGCAGGACCGCCACTACTGCTTTGTAGTAGTATGGAAGTGCACTGGCAACTGTTGGGACCCATGACTAGGGTGACCATATAAAAAGGAGGACAGGGCTCCTCTATCTTTAACAGTTGTATAGACAAGGGAATTTCAGCAGGTGTCATTTGTATATATGGAGAACCTGGTGAAATTCCCTCTTCACCACAGCCGTTAAAGCTACAGGTGCCCCGCCACCTTTTGAATCTGGTCACTCTAGTATAGCTCCTGTGCCTTTAACTGTTGTGATGAAGACAGGATTTCACCGTGTTCTCCATATATACAAATGACACCTGCTGAAATTCCCTTTTCTATGCAACTGTTAAAGATACAGGAGCCCTGTCCTCCTTTTCATATGATCATCCTACCCATGACACATCCCATATACTGCTTTCATACCACTTTCATAGTGTTATATCCTGCTTGGTGGATATAAACATCCATGGAGGCCTCAATCTTCCAGAACAGAGATTGCCTGCTTCCAAACCCACCAATTAATGTCTGAGTGTGAAGTAACTCCTTGCATCAAAGCTGAAGGGAGGGGGGAATGGAGTGAAAAGGATAGTATAAAGAAACCCTGTGAAAAGAACAGGGAAGAGTCGGCTGAGTCTGGTCTGGGTGACGTATGATCTGTAGTTTTAGATTTTAGCTTGCTTACTCTGGGTTCTGGTACTTTATGCATGTAACTAAGTTTTATTCTGCTGAATCCCATGTATTTCCTACCCTTATCCTGTATAAATGGTCTTAAACCTCATTCTGTGTGAGCTTTGAGTGTCCAAACCAAGGGTCCGTGCTAAATCCAGTCTAAAGCCAGCGGTTTGCTGGGCGTTCTTCCTTTACAGGTGTAAGTCTTATTAGAACGTGTGCAAGTTTGTACACGGGTCTAATGAGAGCACATCACGTAACAATATATTAGATTATTCAACTACTTTCTTCCTTTCTTTTTTCTTTTTTTGGAATAAAAATTATTCCTTACATAGCGTCTTCATAGAGTTCCTTGGAAGGACATTTTGTGAAGTCTATCAGATTGGAGAATATGTAAATCTGAGACATAATGCCACCGATGATGAAGTCTCCTGACTGATAATGCTTGTGAAGAATGGGAAGAGGGTCACTGATGCTGCATTTAGCACTGGGACTGCTGCACACCACCTGAGGTAGCAGCACTAAGACAGAAAGAAAGAATCCCACTGATTTGCGTGAAACTCTTCCTGGTTTATCACAGTGCATTTTCCTTCAAGTACTGCTGTATTTCACAGCCTGACTTGAATGTCAGTCACTTGGCTGATGTGATGCTCACGCCATGCAGCATAAATAATCTGTGTTGATCAGCATGACAGGGACCTGCTTGTCCCTAGTCCCTGCTCTAAATGATAGACAAAAATGGGTATTTGTAGCATTCTGCTGAATTGGACCTGGTCCTGAAGCCAGGACCACGGGAAAAAACAGGCTAAATGGGATTTCACTTACCCCATGCCCAGGGAGGTTTTACCCCTGCCTGACCCCGGGATCCCCTGTGTGTCATCTGGACGTACAGGAGTGAGCCTGGGGTGAGCACCAGGCTAAACCTCCATCTAGCAAGGCCCCCAGAGTTCATTCTGTCTTAGTTCCATTAAAGACAAATTATTAGGGATGTGCTCCGCTTCTAATTGAACCGGCGAATTAGAAGCGGAGCGGGGTGCTTCGCCTCCCCTTAAGGCATAGGCGAAGAGGATTGGGGGGCCGGCGGAGCGTGGCGAAGAGAATCGACGTGAAGGTGGATCCTTCGCCTCGATCCGGAGCTCCGCTGGAAAGGTAAGTGGGGTTTATTGGGCCCTGCCGCTGTCGCTGTCGCCCATGCAGCGACAGCGGCAGGGCCCGGTAACCCACCCTCCTCTCCCTTACCTGCCTCCGTCCGTGGTCCGTCGGCTTCTTCAATTGAGCCCGCGGTTCAACCAGGAAGTCTAGGCCACAGACTACACGGATCAGCATAAGAGGTAAATCTGATATCTTCTAACCTATCCCATTGATCTGGGATGGTTTCTTCAGATGCCCTTCTTCCTGGCTTTTCCAAGCTGCTTTGTTACTCCACTATCCATGGCATGGTCAATCAGCCATTGTGTCTCACTGGAAGTGACCTCAGACTGGCTTCGAGAAACCAATCAAAAATCACTATCTACCCCTGGCTCAGCTCTGGAGCAAGATCACATGGCGGAAGGGCTATGGTGACCTAACTTTGAAGAAAAAAGTTGGAGTAAGTTCCTGACTTATTTTACCATGCACCTTTGACAAAAAGCCCCACAGTGGTTGCAAGTCTGTGGCTGAGTTGCATAACTGACCCAGCACCGCTGTGCAGTGACTTAGAATATGTAACGACAGCACCAGGGTAACTAAGGATATTCCTTTTTACATTATCTTGATATTGTATGAATATAAATACCTGCATTGGTCTGTGATTCATAGAATTAAGGTCCTATTGAAATGAATGGAACAACTTTGTAATGATCCCAACTGGAACAAAGTGAAACAAACATAAATTGTACCCAATGTTTTGTAATGGAATATTCATACAATATATATATAAAAAAACCAACAGCAATTACACCTCCAGAGGCATAAAAAATAAATCAAAAACATTCTGAAAAAACTTATACAACTAAAATGACATATTTTAAGGGTGGAATTAAACCATAGTACTTCCGTAAACTCTGATAATTGTGTCACATATATTGCTGGACATAAGAAGAGAAATGAATACCAATATCACACATTAATCTAGTTTCACACTTTGCATTACATAAAAGCTCTAATGATGACATAAGCAGCAATTGATATGTACATAATGGAAATGTAAAACCCAACACAGATATAAATAAGAGAATCACATTGAAAAAAATGATACAGATTCAATTAAAGTAGACTAATTTCAATTATTTACAAAAGATGCATGACTTTTGCTATATAAGGTCCAGTGAGTTTTAGCTACATTACTAATTTCTTCTTCGTAGCTGATCTCTGTTGTTTAACTCAGGCCTCAGCAAAATGATATAGCATTTTGGGGAAAAGATACATAACAATATCCCGGCACTAGAAGCCAAGATGGAGAAGATCTCCACAGCCACCATGTATTTCCCTCTTGTGCTCAGGTAGGTTGGAACAAAGGAAAGCCAAACACTGCAGAAGACCAACATGCTGAAGGTGATGAACTTGGCTTCATTGAAACTGTCAGGCAACTTCCTGGCTAGGAAAGCCAAAGTGAAGCTGACAATGGCCAGGAAGCCCAGGAAGCCCAAGACACAATAGAACATGATGACTGATCCGTCATTACATTCCAGTACAATTTCTTTACTCATTGTGTGCATATCAAGATTTGGGAATGGAGGAGAAGTTGCCAACCACACAGTACAAAGAGTGGCTTGAATGAGTGAGCAGAATAGAACAATGGAGGATGACAGCTTATTCCCAGCCCATTTCCTCATTCTGGACCCAGGCACAGTGGCCATGAAAGCTAAAACCACAATGGTAGTCTTGGCCAAGATGCAGGAAACAGCCAAGGTGAAGATGACACCAAAAGCAGTTTGTCGAAGACGACAGAGCAACACATCAGGCTGGCCTATGAATAGCAAAGCACACAGGAAGGAGAGCATGAGAGAGACCAGGAGGGTGTAGGTGAGATTCAGGTTGTTGGCTTTGACTAAGGGAGTGTCCTGGTTCCTGATGAAGATACACAATACCAAAACTGTGATGAAAGCAAAGCAAAGTGCCAAACTGGCCAAAGTGGTCCCCAAAGGCTCTCCATAAACCAGGGAGGTTATAGTTTTAGGAAGGCATAAATCCTGCTTGGAGCTTGGATAATGACCTTCTGGACATTGAGAGCAGTCATCTATGTCTGAAAGAGAGAATAGGGTTTTCTACATTGCAGTCTTATTTATATTGCATTACTATGATAAAGTCTCAACATTGAAACCTCTAAATGACCGCTGGAGTGGAATTGAAGCTTTTAATCCTTGCTTTTAATACCATTACATTTCTAGTATGTTATACTCAGATTGTCTCCAAAGAATATTAGATATAACACACCATGAAAAATCCACAATTAGAGTGCTCACACATAAGTAGGTAAACAAATCACCATGGATTCATCACACTATCCCATTTCATTCCCAAATCAAGATTTTCACATGCATACATTATTCTGGGTTGAAACACATTGCATTAAAAAATTCAATTCTATTAATACAGATAGAATGAGTTTGATTTAAGGATTTTAGTTATCAGGTAACTGTAGGAGGGTAATACGGTTAATTAACATATATCAAAATGATGGAATAGAGGCATGTCTCATATCACTAGATATGATAAAATGTGTACACAACATTCCTTACCCGCATGGTTTGAGAACTTTCCCTCCGGACATCGAAGGCAACCATAGCAGCAAAATGGTTTCTCTTCCATCTTTGTTTTGCTATAACCTGGCTGGCAATTGTCATTACACTGAGAAAGGGGCTGCACCTATGCATGAACAAATTATTATTATTATTATTATTATTATTATTATTATTATTATTATTATTATTATTTGTATCCCGCCTTTTGCCCAATGCTGGGCCTCAAGGCGGCCTTACAAAGTTTAAAATATACATGGGGGGTGGAGGGAAACAAAACCATAAACAATTAAAAAATACAAAACAAAATTATTAGACATTAACATAGATGGAGGGCTGGATTATTCTCCAAAGGCCTGCTTGAACAAAAAAGTTTTAGCCTTTTTCTGAAAGCCCATCAAGGAGGGAGCCAGCCTAGCTTCCCCGGGAAGAGAGTTCCAAAGCACTGGAGCAGCCACCGAGAAGGCCCTCTCCCATGTTCCCACCAAGCGTGCCTGTGAAGAAGGTGGGACTGAAAGAAGGGCCTCTCCAGAAGATCTCAAAGCATGGGCAGGCTCATAAGGGAGAATGCGTTCTTTCAAATAACCTGGACCCTAACCATATAGAGCTTTATAGGTTATAACCAGCACTTTGAATTGTGCCCGGAAACAGACTGGAAGCCAGTGGAGCTGTTTTAACAGGGGAGTTTTGTGCTCCCTGTAACCAGCCCCAGTCAACAATCTGGCTGCTTCTCTTTGAACCAGCTGGAGTTTCCGAACACTCTTCAAAGGCAGCCCCACGTAGAGCGCGTTACAGTAATCCAATCGGGATGTAACTAAGGCATGTGTCACCGTGGCCAGGTCCGACATCTCTAGGAACGGGCGCAGCTGGCGCACTAGCTTTAACTGTGCAAATGTACTCCTGGCCACTGCCGAATCCTGGGCATCCAGGCTCAGGGCTGAATCCAGGAGTACACCCAAGCTGCGGACCTGCGTCTTCAGGGGGAGTGTAACCCCATCCAACACAAGCTGGATCCCTATTCCCTGATCTGCCTTTCGACTGACCAGGAGCACCTCTGTCTTATCTGGATTAAGCTTCAATTTGTTCGCCCTCATCCAATCCATTACTGCCAACAAACAGCGGTTTAGCACAGAAACTGCTTCCTTGGAATTGGGTGGAAAGGAGTAGTAGAGTTGGGTGTCATCAGCGTACTGGTGGCACCGCACCCCACAACTCCGGATAACCTCTCCCAACGGTTTCATGTATATGTTAAATAGCATGGGAGACAAAACAGAGCCCTGAGGGACTCCACAGGCCAATGGCCAAGGAGTCGAACAGGAGTCCCCCAGTACCACCTTCTGGGTCCGTCCATCCAGGAAGGAATGGAGCCACTGTAAAACAGTGCCTCCAAGTCCCATCCCAGCAAGGCGGCCCAGAAGGATACCATGGTCGATGGTATTGAACGCCGCTGAGAGTTCCAGCAGAACCAGCAGGGACACACTCCCCCTGTCCAGTTCCCGGAGAAGATCATCCACTAAGGCGACCAAAGCTGTTTCTGTCCCATAACCAGGCCTGAAGCCAGATTGAAATGGATCTAGATAATCTGTCTCATCCAGGAATCCCTGGAGTTGGGAGGCCACCACACGCTCCAATACCTTGCCCAAAAATGAGATGTTGGAGACTGGCCGGTAGTTATCCAATACAGTGGGGGCCAAGGAGGGCTTTTTCAGTGTGGGTCTTACCCTGCCTCCTTCAAACAGGCTGGGACCCTTCCTTGGCGAAGGGAGGCATTGACCACTCCGCTTACCCACTCAGCCAGTCCCCCTCTGGCAGCTTTTATAAGCCAGGAAGGGCAAGGATCTAGTATACACGTGGTGGCTCTCACCAATCCAAGGACCCTGTCCACATCATCGGACTGTGCAAATTGAAAAGTATCCAATAATACTGGACAAGCAGGTGCCAAAGTTACATCCACTGGATCTGCATCAACAATAGCATCCAAGTCAGAGCAGATCCGAGTGATTTTGTCTGCAAAGTGCATATTGAATATTGTTTTATGAATTGGGAGTTTTCATTTCAGTGGTCACCATAGAGTTGGTAATCTTGTTCCTTTGTGTCTGCCTCTGTTGTAAAAACCTCCCACAGTTCTTCATATTCTGGCACCCAAAAACCTATCCACACGAGGGTCAGTAGGGAGAGCTATAGTGACTGTGGAAACGTTGTTTTCCTCTTCTCCACAAGTAGTTAATATTCATTTATTGTTTATTCCTTTATTGCACTTTTTTAGTAGCCATGTTTCTTCAAGGGAGATAAAACACAGTTGACATTGTTGGACTGGCACAATACAACCACAATGAACAGAGCAGATATTCAAATTTCAGTGGCCCCATTCAGACACTGCTTGGGGAGGGGTGGTTAGAGTACCGCATGGCATTATAGTTACTACTAACCACTACACATGCTACCATCAGATGACCATGGTTAATCTGAACACTCCCTAACAAACTACTATCCCATAGAGGTCCGTAGTCCTCCATGCACCCTTTTGTAGTGCATCAATAGTAAGAGTGGTTAAAGCATGGTTAAGTAGCCACCATTGTTAGGAAAACACCGTTGACACAATACACTAAGTCATAATTGTTAGCTCAAAATTCTTAATCATCATGGCTAAGTATGAAGTCTGAAAAGGGACAAAATCGCATTTGGCCACTACTAACAATCAGTTTCTGGGGATAAAGGCCACATGAATAAATATATATTTACTCAGGGGCAGAACACCTGTGCCATCAGTATCCATCAGATTCCAGGCATTGAGTGTGTGTGTGTGTGTGTGTGTGTGTGTGTGTGTGTGTGTGTGTGTGTGTTGTCTGTGTGTGTGTGTGTGTGTGAGAGAGAGAGAGAGAGAGAGAGAAAAGAAACTAATTTAATTTGTTTTAAAGTTACCTCACAGGCCTAGCAGAGGCCTACCCTGCAGGGTTGTCATGAGGGTAAGAGGGGTGGTGGTAAATGAACTTAATTTGTTTAAAGGTTAACTCACAGGCCTAGCACAGGCCTGCTACTTTAAGATGGTGGATCCACTTCCCTACTATATGTTATTCAGATATCTGGGCAATGCTGGGTATATTTTGAAAAGATATTTTTAGGTTTGCATCTTTTTTAGCTGGTAGAAAGGGTGTTGTGTGTCCTGATTGTTTTTGAAGTTTAGGCAGCTGCTCCAGCTAAGGCATGTTGGGAGGTCTATGCTTTTCAGGTAAAACAAAAAATGTGGTTTATCACAAAGCTCTAATTTAAAATACAGTTCTTATTAACACGATTTCCCATTTATTCTAACAAAACAATTTACTAACTCAACCAAACTAAAACCAAACCAAACAATCTAAAGATGAATAAGCTGCACAGAAATTTATAATATATCAAATAAATGTTATAAACATTATTCACGGACCTGAGCAATGCTGGGCATATCAGCTAGTTTAAAATAAAACTTCTCCATAGCCTTCAGCTCATTGTTAGGCTTTTGACCTCTCCTATGCATCTTGACTTTGCAGTAGTGATGTAAAACAAACAAGTTAAAATATATATAGCTAGATAACAGAAGAGGCAATGGTTCAAATGTGCAGCAACGGACTGAGAGGAAACAGAGACCAACCTATGACAGTATCCAAACACTGAACCTTTCTGTTCATGACTTCCAGGGCCTCACCTGGTTATACCTGCTGTGCCATATGATAGCATCTTCGCTTATGGTGATCATTTCTTCTTGAGAAGCCCTGGGGTCTGTCTCTCCAACCTTGACTCTCTGAAAAGATTGGTTTGGGAATGTGACCCAGTTGATAATATCAAAGCCACCTAGTAATTCCCCATTTTGGTCAAAAGAAACTGTGTCCCCAGCAGTGTTGTTAAAAGGAATGGTTCTCAAAAAGTGGTGGAGCTGAATTGTAAAACAATAAAAAATAGAAATTCAGAAGAAAGTAGAAACTTCCAAATGTACAGCAGAATGGCCACATTTCACCCCGGATAGCTGTGGCTAACAGTCCCTTTAAAACTCCTATAGATTGTAGTTGTAGTAGTGGTAGAGTAGTAATTGGTTTAGCAGTGGTATTGTCTAGTAGTAAGTAATCACCTATGTGTATATTTTCCCCACTTTCTTCCTTGGAATCATGGGCAACATATCCATTCTGTTTCCAGACAAAAAGTGAATTCTTCTTCAGACCTTTTTTCCCAAGTGACTGAGGGTCTTGCTAGACCTACCTTTGAATCCGGTTGGGAGGAGGGGCCAGCCCGCACTAAAAGTAGTGCAGGCTGTAGCCCCTGTCTACACGTAAGACGCAATGGGCTGCAGGAAAGACCCATCACGTCCGCCATATTTTTTTTACTTTAAAAGGGCCATGTGCACAGGAGCACACCAACAATAAAGGTATGCTTTTAAAAAAAGGGTTCCCCACTTGCCCCCACTCCGATTTCCTCACCTTGGCTGCAATCCCCCCCGCCCACAATCTCCGATCCCCCCATCCCCCTGGCTCCATTTCCCCTCACCATCCCCCCTTGGTTCTATTTTCCCCATCCCCCCAGCTCCATTCCCCCCACCATCTCCCCACCCTGCCCTGACAGCTGTAGCACTCCAGTGAGTGCTGCAGGATGTTCATGACTGGATTTACCCGGATTTGTCCGGGTTTTCGATAGCAAATCCAGGAGGGGGGAGGGGAAATCCGGATTTTTTCAAAGAGCAGCTCTAATGGGAATTAACAAAAATGCTTATAACTCTGTCATTTTTAAGATAAAGACATGAAACTTGGCACAATGGTAGCTCTTAGGAAGGGCTTTAGTCATACCAAATTTGAAACAGATCTGTTCATCCATTGATTTTTTAGGAATTTTTTTAAAAATGAGGTTTTAAAATTATTATTTTTAAAATCGTCACTTTTAAAGATAAAGAGATGAAACTTTGCACCATGAAAGGATTTAGGTAGAGCTTTAGCCACACCAAATTTGAAACAGATCTGTTCATCCATTGATTTTTTAGGAATTTTTTTAAAATTGAGGTTTTAAAATTATTTTTTAATTGTCATTTTTAAAGATAAGGAGATGAAACTTTGTACCCTGCTAGGATTTAGGTAGAGCTTTAGCCATCCCAAATTTGAAACAAATCTGGGGACAGTAGTAAACCCTGTTAACAACAACAGCAGCTTGCAATGAGTGAAGATACAGTCAGAAAAGATATTTGAGGGAAGGGGAGAATGTAACACACAGAGTATAGCAAAAGCTTCAAAGTACAGCAAAACCTACAAAAGTAGGAGTGAGTGAAGTTAATTTCAGATACATTGAATCTCTCACTTGTTCTTTATTTCAGTGATTTTAACATTAAGATGTTATGTAGAACAGATTTGTCTTAAATGTGTGCTGTAAAATCAGACATGTGACCAAGGCTATGTTCAGGTGGGCACGCCCCCTTGGTACTGGACACACACCCTTGGGGGCGACCATGTTGTCCTCCTTTTTGGTTTCCAAAATATGGTCACCCTATGTTCACTGCTTTTCCCGGCTACTCGTGAGTAAATGTGGTAGCCGGGAAAAGCGGCGGAGCAGGCTACATACCTGCAGTCTCAGCCCGAAACCGTGGGAAATACCAGACCACAACCAGTGCTGGTTATCCAGGGCCAAGGGAGGGTTACCCCTGCCTGAGCCCGGGATCCCCTATGCATCATCTGGATGCACAGGGGCCATGCTGGCACTCGCACCGGGCTACCCCATCATTTAGCAAGGCCCTGAGAAACAATACAACACATCAATATTTTCTTGCTCAAGTTGCTTTATGTTAATGTTTAATGAAACTGAACATAAAGTATAGTAATTAGGCATGATGTTCAGAGCACTACTCAGAGCAAATTGCTGACCGATAAAAAATCTTCTTCCTGCCCAGCTAACGGTTTGGGTGGGAAAGCAGCCATTGTGGGAAGGGTGCGGCAGGAAGGAGACGGTTCACGAGGCTCAGAACATGAGCTTCATGAAGCAGGGCAGGGCCGTAACTATAAAAGGCCGCCCCGCCTGAGGCTCGGCCTCTTTCGATTTCAGCTCCCACCCACCCTTCTCGTTATTACTATGGGATTAGCCAGTCGCTCCCTTTGGAGGGAGGGCTAAATCGGATTTCTTTCCAATCCAGTTTTTGCCTACTTCATACTGATGGCATTAGTACGGAGGGTGTATAATTACGTTAATTTGTGGCAGGGAATGTGTGGGAATTTACTGTCTCAGATAGGGATGGTGAGCACTCTAGCACCCATTTGGGTGATTGGCATATCCGGAGGACCTGCTCCTAGGGGGCTAAGCAGCCCACGTGTCAGGATATATTGTGCCTTTGGAGATCATCCTTTCTTCACCTACTCGCTGTCGCTTATGGCAGTGAGCGGGGGGGGGGGGGTGTCATGGGATGATCTCCCCACACTTTCAAAGTGTCACATAAGCAGGAAGTCGGATCCCAAAACTCCTTGCTTTGGAGAGTGGCTCACCCTTAAGCCAATCAAGTGGCCAGAGATAAGGATTTAATTCCCGCACTTTCATGTGCAGATCCAAGGAGGTATGGATTAAACTTTAATTTAATAAAGAGGCCCTAGTTTACCCAAGCTCTGGTGTGTGTGTCTTATTTCATGCGTCCGCCTCCACCCACAACTATTTTGTTCATTGCAGCTGAATACAAACAGCCAGACACAAAGTAAAAATGCACAGGATCAGGATTTGTGGGTGGAGATACGATTCACTCTTAAAAGTCTTGAAGAAGCATCTTCTGTGTATTCAAGACAAATAGTAGGAAGGTTACTAAATAGGTACTGGACAAGTGGTATCCAGCTTGAACTTATGCATGTGGACTACCTTGAAACAAGCTGAATTCCAACTGACCTGATTTTTATAGGCCTTAGCTAGACCTAAGGTTTATCCCTGGATCATCCAGGGGTCAAACCTGTTCATCTAGGTGACACACAGGGGATCCAGGGCTCAGGCAGGGGTGAACCCTGGATGATCTCAGGATAAACCTTAGGTCTAGCTGTGGTGACAGGCAGAACAGAAGGGTGGATTCATTCCTCCCCACAACTCCTGCACTGTTAAACTACAAGTACAACAAAGCAAGAATGTGACTATAATATCAAAGCCAGCATTTGTAGATGGACAGCTTTCGAAACACCCTGGATTCTCATTTTGCTCCCAAATATGGAGTTTCCACTGCATTGTTTTGCTAAGAATCTTACCTGCCATGGCATTTGATTTTGATGTTCACATCTCTTTCCATTTGCCATTGCTAAATGTTTGCATTTGGTGGGAAGTACAGCCTGCAATGCATGTGCCGTGGCATAGACAGCATTGTAGACACTGTAGCTGTGGCCAGTCATGCTCATTTCAAACAGATATGTTGGAAGAGACTCTAACTTTTCCTCCCCAGTACAGATGTTCCCAGACTTCACATCCAACTCAGAGTTGGGGAAGAAACATTCAAATGCTGTTTCCCAGAAGGCCTTAATGAAACCATCTTCTCTTTCAGTGGTAGGGTTCCTCATCTGAAGAAATTTTGGAAATCCGAACACCTCTTTTGATTGAACTGCAAATGATAAAGAACCGTGAAGGAAATCTAGGTCTAAATTTCTTTGAAATGGGAGTGTTACGAAATCCATCTCAGCTGTCATAATCAAGACTTTTCCTTTTGTCTTCATTGGCAAGCCTTCATATTCTAAAGCCTGGGGCAGTATTGGCAGAAATAACATGGTATGAATTTCACCTTTTAAGATAACTGCAGTAGCAGAACTTCTAAGAACAACCCTGAATTGTTCAAGAGCCAAGTCCACAACATCAAGCAACTGCATAACAAATGACATTGTAGGATATCTTTCTATGAAGTCAAAGCAGACACCTTTCTTGGCAAACATGGGAACAGCAATCTGTATCAATCTCTCCGTGTTCTCATTAGTCAAAGCAATCAATCCAACCCATGTCCACCCAAAATGCAGGAGTAACTGGAGAATCCCCTCATATTGGTGAATGCTGTTTGGGAACATCCGGTGGAAGAAAACATCTTGGATGTTGGTATTCATCATTGGAGTAGAACCGTAGATGAGCTAAAGAAAATCAAGCAAGAAGTGTTTTGGGAGAAGATACCTTCCAAAATGAAAAGACATGTGTTTGTGTATGTCTTTCTCTTTAAGGTGATATATGTGGCTTTGTTCCTTGCCTATGTTTTCAGCTCTTTAAGCTTTTACAGGTTATACCTTAATTCAAAGTCTAAAGGATATTTAATCAACAAAACCTCTATCAATTACAAAAGAAAAAAAGAAGTGTTAATGTGATACGTTATTCAACAAAGGCCTGACAAGTAGGGAAATTGTGAGCTCAGGCTCACAACCCCCAACTGCACATCTTTCCTGAGGATGCGGAAAGTAGAAGTGAAATCCACATTCTCCAAAAGCAGATAAACCACTTAAATGGAGAAATTGATAGGATATGCAAAGGTGACAGTGGTGTTATGGATATTCTAGGGCCACCTACTTCTCTTCTTGTTTTAGATCAGCCTTCCATAACTTCCAGCATTGCCATCTTTTTTTTAAAAAAAGTTTAGAACATACCTGATCCTTCAAGGAACTCCAAAAGAGGGGGAGCACTTTAAATAGACTGTATCTAAACCCAACAATTAATCGATCTTCAATACCTAAACAAGACAAAATCAGTTCACAATATTGGCCATGACCTTTCTGTTTATTGATAGCCAGATATATGGTGTTGGGGACTCACAGGGAGAGTTCTTCTTGAAGTGCTCAGCGACATGTGACAGAGCTAGAACCTTACACTCGAATGGATGAAGATGATTTAAAAATAGTATAGATATTATTTCTTGTATTCTCCACCATATCCTACCAAAGCTTTGGTTTTTGTGGTGGTGATGGTAATGGTGATGCAGTTCTATTCTAAATTGCCACTGTATTCAGTGAAGAAGATAACCACAAAAACATACTCAGTATAGTACATTTTAAAATAATAACCTAAAGGTGCAATGCTACTTGGTAAGTTGTAACCCTCTGACTTCACAAGCTAATGTCTATCCTATAGAGAGCCAGTGTGGTGTGGTGGCTAAAGTGTTGGACTAGGAGTCAGGATATCCTGACTCCAAGTCTGGGTTCTAGTCCCCACTAGATCCAGGTTCCAGTCCACATTCAGCCATGGAAACCCACTGGGTGACTTTGGGCCAGTCATGAACTCTCAGCCCAACCTACCTCACAGGGTTCTTGTGAGGATAAAATGGAGAGGAAGAGAATTCTATATGCCACCTTGGGTTCCTTGGAAGAAAAACGGCAGGATATAAATGCAATAATAAATAAATACTGTGGAGGTGCCAGAATGGAGAGGATTCTGTCTTCAATCATCCTGCATTTTCTGCTGGATGATCAAAGCAAGTCCCCATTGAATGTAGTATGACCTCCTCCCAGACAGATGTATATTGGACTGCAGCCCAAGTATTCAAGTAAAGAATAGACCAAATTCAGTACAGTTCATAAATTCAGTCTCTGTCACCTGCAGGACTTACAATAACAATTATAAACGTCCATAGCTTGTGGTCCTTGAGATGTCTTGGAGTGAAGATGTCCATTCTAAACCCATCCAGATGGGAGACAGCAACAAATATGTCTCCTAAAATTCCTCCTTCTTTGATGCTGTCAGGGCATGACCTTTGAGGATGGCCATGTAAATACTACAGCAGTGGTCCTCAACTAGTCCAGACCCGAGACCCACCTAGGCAACCTACAACATGGGATTCATTGCCAACATTTCTCCATGCCCAAAATGGTGGCAACAGCTTTGCCACAATCCATCTGAACTGATCTCACAAATCACTTTTGGTTCTCAACCCACCAGTGGAAGTCCACTCCACAACACTGTACGGCTGACATGAGCAAAACACCAAACATAATTCTCTTAGGTTCAAGTTCTAGCTGCATCTTTTGAGATTTGACTCTGCAAAGTCCACTTCAATTTTGATCTCTACCACTTTTGATCCCCAAACAACACAACAATGCCACCCTTAGATCCCAGTGATATTGAGTGGGAAACAAATGTTTAATAAATAAATAAAACAAATATGTTTTAAAGGTTAAAATACTGGGGGACAAGTTGGTTAACTGCCTTCCCCTAAATGCATCTCTTACCTGTGGAATCTTATAGGTGAATAGAACAGCAGCCATGTGGAAAGAAATTTCACAATTAGGTCCTCCAATCACTGCTACTGGATTACCTTGTCCATGACATTTATAATTTGGAATTAATTTGTTCCTTGTATTGAGAAGTTCCATTGAGGAATGATATGCCCATTGTTCAACGAAATGGCTATTGTAGATATTGAAGCCCAAGCTGATGTTGGGTAAGATCTGGGGATTTTCATTGATCTCTTCAACAGCAAACACCAAGGCCAGGATGTGCTGATAGATCTGAGAGATGACCCTGTAATAAGAGTAACATCATTTGTCGAAGTGAATTTGCTTCAGAATATGTCAGATGCTACACTTCAGTTCTGAGGAAGCATCCTGCCTTGAGAGTTACATGCTGCATCTTAGGCCTCATCTACACCAAGCAGGATATTCCACTATGAAAGTGGTATGAAAGTGGTATATAAAAGGCAGAAGCCACACTACTGCTTTATAGCGGTATTGAAGTGCCCTGACAACTGATGGAGCCCATTGACACATACCGAATACTGTTTTCATACCACTATATCCTGCTTGATGTGGCTCCTGCCTTTTATATACCACTTTCATAGTGCAATATCCTGCTTTGTGTAGATGAGGCCTTAGAGAATGAAAGCCCCATGAGGACAAGATGTGTTAGGATTGCTGCTTTGCCGACATTTAGGAATGCAGATGGATTCATAAATAGGAGGGATCTTCTTGTTCTTATCTTACCGCACTGAAAGTACAGGCATGCATGCGAAAGGCAGTACATATAAATGGTTGGATCCAAACATAATCCTATGTAAAGTTGACCTATTGAAATCAATAGGATGTAAGATAGTCATTCTTAAAGCCCCTGTTACTTAAATTGGTCTATGACTTACAACAGTCTGTTGCAGTACAGACTGTTGCACACACACACACACACACACACACAGAGTGAGAGAGAGAGAGAGAGAGAGAGATTGTTTCTACTGTTCTCACACACAACGCAATGTACATATTCTTTGAAATACTGCCTTTATATTAAAAAAAAACCTATAATATTATCCCACTTCTAATACCGTATACAGTTATAGTCTCCACGCCAAATGAAAGATACTGTGGAGCTGGAAAAGTGCAGAAAAGGGAAAGCAAGGTGATCACTAGGGCTGGAGTATCTCCCTCATTAAGGAAGATTACAACTGTTGGGGTCATTTATCTTGGAGCAAAAAAAGGACACCTTGGTGAGACATGATAGAGGTGTACAATATTATACATGGTGTACAGAATGTGGATAGGAAGAGATTTCTCTCTCTCTCTCTCATATTACTAGTACCTAGGGTCATCCCATGAAGTTGATTGGTGGAAGTTTCAGGATAGACAGAAGGAAGCACTTCTTCACACAGCACAGAATTTAACTATGGAAATCACTGCCACAAGATATGGTGATGAACAATAAGAACGTAAGAAGAGTCATGCTGGATCAGACCAAAGGGTCCATCTAGTCCAGTACTGTGTTCACTCTGCATGAATTTCAAAGGAGTTTGAATAAATTCCTGGTGCAGAATGCTATCAATGGCCACTAGTCCTGATAGCTATGTGCTATCACAATATCAGAGGCAGTAAGCCTATGTAAACCAGTCGTGGGGCAACATGGGCAGGAGGGGGCTGTTGCATCCATGTCCTGCTTGTGGGGTCTTGTCAACAGCTGGTTCGCCACTGTATGAACAGAGGGATAGATTAGATGAATCCTTGGGCTGATCCAGCATTGCACTTCATATGTTCTTATGTAAGGACAAAGTGCCTCCCCTCCTAGTATAGCCTGTGTCTGTCTGCTTGAGGGAAGTCAAAAATGGTATTGGTGATAATGATAAATGTGACATAGGAAGGTGCTAGTCAGATGAAGTGCCCATTATTCCCCACAAATCCCCAGGAAGTAAAGACAATCGACAGGGCAGGCATTACTGGAAATATTAGTTGCATACAGGTATGAAGGTATGGCTAAATATTATTCCTTACACAATGTCTTCATAGAGTTCCTTGGAAGGACGTTTTGTGAATTCTATCAGATTAGAGAATATGAAAATCTGAGAGATGATGCCACCAATTATAAAGTCTCCTGACCGGTAATGCGTGTGAAGAATAGGAAGAGGGTCACTGATGCTGCATTTAGCACTGGGATGGCTGCACACAAACTGAGGTTGCAGCACTAAGACAGAAAGAAAGAATCCCACTGACTTGCGTGAAACTCTTCCTAGTTTATCCCAATCCATTTTCCTTCAAGTACCGTTGTACTTCACAGCCTGACTTGAATGTCAGGCGCTTGGCTGATGTGAGGCTCAGACTGTGTAGCATAAAGGATCCGGGTTGATCGGCATGACAGGGACCTGGTTGTCCCTAGTCACTGCTCTGAATGACAGACTAGAATGGGTATTAATAGCATTCTGTTGAATTGGACCATCGTGTTTCTACTGACATTTCCCTCGGGGCTTGTTATAGAAGTCATCATGGTAAAATGGATAATTATAGGGGAGATAATTATTGACTGAGAATTGACTGAGAATTGTGAACCACCCAGGGAACTTTGGCTATTGGGTAGTATACAAATGCAATCAATCAATTAGAAGTTCTAGGGGATACTGAAGAAGAAAACATGTTTATGATATTTTGACCCATCCCAATCTGGGGTCAGGCCCAATTGTGGGATGGAGTTGGACTTGGTCATCATGATAGATGACTCTCTGTGGGAGAAGGACAGGAAGATTCAGACCTTGTGATTTCTTCTAAGTGGTGTTTCATACCATTGAACACTGTATCCTCCAGGGCTGTCTCCATGCACTCATGAGCAGTCTGCCATTTTATGGTGGTTTGGTTCTTACATATCGGGTTAGTTCTAGAGAGGAACCCTGGATGACTGGTCCTTTCCCCACTGGCAGTTTTAATCTGAGGCAAAGGGCACTATTTTGTCCCCAGTGTAAACATCTACATGAAGCCATTGGGAGCACTCATTAGAAGAGATGGAGAATGGTGGCATTTGTATTGAAGGATAATTGACCTTATACCCCTGCCATGCTATCACGGCCTGGGTTTTTGGTTATGGCACCAAGAAAGATTGTGCAGTCCTTAATGAAAGTTGTTTCCTCCAGTGGAGTGTCAAAATGATACAAGAGAACATATTAAGGCACATTATCCATAGTCACCAACCCTCCCCCAGTGGCAAAGGGCCTTTCTGGAACATAGGTTCCAAATGCTGCCATCTGCATATCTCAAATGAAGGTATATCTGAGCCTTATAGCCAATGAAAATGGGATGTCTTCATAAGTGTTATGGATTGGTAGTGCCCTGATCTATGAATGCAAGGGGGGTAACGGCAAAATAATGTGTCTACACTCCTTTTCTTCTTTCCCTTCCTGCGACCATTTCCTCTAACACCAGGGAGACATCTTTTTCTTTGGCTTTGATCACCAAGCCAGCCTTAAAACACACTCTGATTTCAGGAATCAACTTTATGTACCATGGGGTTTGGCTTTTGGACATGGGATAGTTAATTCCATTCATTATAACATCCTTGCCAGAAGAGTTTGGTAGTTTGATTTAGATACATTGGGAGAGTCCCCTCCCAGACCTCACATGCTAAACTCTGGGACACTCTGCAAACATGGACATGGGTGAGTCTGTCCATGGGATTTATAAAGTGAGAGAAGACAATTTTGGGTCCGTATTCAAAAATAGGAAAGGAAAGGAACCTCTCGTGCAAGCACTGGATCATTACTGACCCTGGGAGGGACTCCAGCTTTCGCCGACGTTTTCTTGGCAGGCCTTATAGTGGGGTGGTTTGCCGTTGCCTTCCCCGGCCTTTATTACCTTTCCCCCTGGATATCACCCAGTGTAGTCATACCCCCAGTCTGGGTTCAGGCCCAATTCTGTTATGGAGTTGGCTTTGGTCACCCTGATAGAGGAAGTTCTATGGGAGAGGGACATGAAGATTCAGACCATGTGATTTCTTCTCAGTCTGTCAGTGGCGTTTGATACCATTGGACACAGTATCCTCCAGGGCCTTCTCCATGCATTCAGAGGTAGTGCACCATTCTATGGTGGTTTCGCTCTTACATACAGTGTTAGTTACAGGGAATAACCCTGGATGACTGGACCAGGGCACTATTTTGTCCCCATCTATATGTAGCCATTGGGAGCAGTCATTAAAAGATTTGGAGAATTGTGGCATCAGTATTGAAGGATTATTGGAGTTATACCACTGTCATGCTGTCAGAGACTGGGCTTTATGGTTATGACATCAAGAAAGATTGTGCAGTTGTTAATGGAAGTTCTTTCCCCTAGTGGTGAGTTAAAATAATAATGAAATAATAACACACAATGCCACATTATTCTTACACATCAAGCCTCCCCCAGTTACATAGGGCCTTTCCAGAACTTTGGTGCCAAATGCTGCCATCTGCTTATCTTAAATGGAGGTATAATTCAACCTAATAGCAAATGAGAAAAGGGTGTCTTTGGATGTGTTATGGATTGGCAATGCCCTGGTCTTTGAATGGAAGGGGAAACAGGCAAAATAGTGTGCCCACACTCCTTTTTGGCTTTTGTGAACATTTCCTCTGACACCGGGGGGGAAAACTTTGACTTCCATCAACAAACCCGCCTTAAACACACTCCCGTCACAGGAGTCAACTTTATGTAGTAGCAAGGAGGATGGCTATTAGACATGGGATAGGTAACTCCATTCATTTTGACATTCTTGCCAGGAGAGTGCTCTTATTTAGGGACATTGGGAGAATCCCCCATTTGCCCAACCATTGGCCACTCAATGAGCACCTGGCAGCCACCCACACCCTTAGCCATTCTGTGCAACAATGGCCACTTGGGGGGCTACATCAGGCACTCACTGGGCTCCAGAAGCTCACTCGGTGCAGTGCACAGGGGCAGGTGGTGACAGTGATTAGGTGTGTGCCCCACAAAGCTGGGAGCAGTTGAGTCAATCCATCTCTAGTTGGATTTTCCAGGGTTTTCACAGAGTGAGAGAAGGCAATTTTTGGTTAGTGGTCACACTAGCCAAGGAAATGTAAAACCTCTAAAAAGAAAGGGGGGGGGAATAGAGACTATATATGAAGATCTTGAATTATTGGAGGTCCACAAAAAATAAAGTGACCATCAGGATGATGTGATATTGAAATTTATGGAACACATTTATTTAACGTGCCAACAGATAGAATCTGGCTTTGTGGAGGCTTAGTCCACATGAAATAGCCTTAACTCTGGTCATAAGACACAAAGTGTTTTGGTATTTTGTTTTTTGTTTTTGTAATTGATTCAATTATAAATTGTGCAAAGAGCTTAAATAAACAGAACATCCCAAGCTACACCCATGGAGGGTGACAAAAAAAGGCAAATAAGGATATTCCTTTTCACATTATCTTGATATTGTAATATGCATTGGTCTGTGAACAACAGAATTTAGATTCCATTGACATCAATGGAACAAGTTAGTAATGATCTCAATTGGAATTAAGTGCAACAAACCTAATTTTTACCCAATGTTATGTAACAGAATATAAATATACTATAAACACACACACACACACACACACACCAGCAATTGAACTCCCATAGGCATCATAAATAAATAAAAACATTATGTAAAACCTAATATTACAAAAATGTCATTTTTGATGGGTGGAAATGAATCAACAAACATTCTGTAAACTCTGATAATCTTGTCACATATATTACAGGAGATATGAAAAGGAACAAACATCAATATTGCAAATTAATCTAGTTTCACACTTTGCTTTACATTAAAGCTGTAATGAGGACATAAATAGAAATGCAGATATAATTGATATATAAAACTCCATGCAGATATTATTGATAAAATACCATTGAAAGTAATGACACACATTCAATGAAATTAACGTAGTTCAAATTAGTTACAAAGGATGGTTGACTTTTACCCCACAGAGTTTAAGATCCTTTTGGCTAGAAAAGATCTACACAGCTTAGATCCTTTACATCTTTCTTCTTCGTAGCTGATCTCGGTTGTTTAACTCCGGTCTCAGCACAATGATGTAGCACTTGGGGGAAAATATACATAACAGTAACCCAGCACTGGAGGCCAAGATGGAGAAGATCTCCACAGCCACCATGTATTTCCCTCTTGTGCTCAGGTAGGTTGGAACAAAGGAAAGCCAAACACTGCAGAAGACCAACATGCTGAAGGTGATGAACTTGGCTTCATTGAAACTGTCAGGCAACTTCCTGGCTAGGAAAGCCAAAGTGAAGCTGACAATGGCCAGGAAGCCTAGGAAACCCAAGACACAATAGAACATGGTGACTGATCCTTCATTACATTCCAGTACAATTTCTTTACTCATTGAGTGCATATCAAGATTTGGGAATGGAGGAGAGGTTGCCAACCACACAGTACAAAGAGTGGCTTGAATGAGAGAGCAGAATAGAACAATGGGGGATGACAGCTTATTCCCAGCCCATTTCCTCATGTTGGACCCAGGCATGGTGGCCATAAAAGCTAAAAGCACAATGGTAGTTTTGGCCAAGATGCAGGAAACAGCCAAGGCGAAGATGACACCAAAAGCAGTTTGTCGAAGAAGACATGGCAACGCCTTAGGCTGGCCTATGAATAGCAAAGCACAAAGAAAGGAGAGCAGAAGAGAAATAAGGAGAGTGTAGGTGAGGTTTCGGTTGTTGGCTTTGACTAAGGGTGTATCCTGGTTCCTGAAAAAGATACACAACACCAAAGCTGTGATGAAAGCAAAGCAAAGAGCCAAACTGGCCAAAGTGGTCCCCAAAGGCTCTTCATAAGCCAGGAAGGTTATACTTTTAGGAAGGCATAAATCCTGCTGAGAGTTTGGATAGCGATCTTCTGGACACTGAGAGCAGTCATCCATGTCTGAAAGAGAAAACAGGAGTTTCTATAGTGCATTACTATTTTAGAGTCTCAGCACTGAAACCTCTGAGGCCACAGCTAGATCTAAGGTTTATCCTGGGATCATCCAGGGTTCGCCCCTGCCTGAGCACTGGATCCCCTGTGTGTCACCTAGATGAACAGGTTTGACCCCTGGATGATCCAGGGATAAACCTTAGGTCTAGCTATGGCCTGAATGACTGTCATATAGAAATATAAATGAAAGCTTCACTGCTTTTGATACCATTACATTTCTAGTAATTTATTACGAGATTGATTCCAAAGGAAATTAGATAGAACACACCATGAGAAGCGGAGTCCTTTCAGTGAATGAGTCTTCCCTCTGATACATATATAGGTTATTTTACATGAACTATAGGTTAGAATATAGGACATAATTGTTGTAAGAGGTTCTAGGAAGCAACCATGTAAAGTCTGCGGTATTGCCAGATTCTGGGAAAGATGCTAGAATAATGCTCAGTAGGGCTGTGAACAAAAGATAAAATGTGGTATTCTGCTGCTTCGGATCTTCAGAAAGTGGGTCAATTCAGTTTGAGCAATCTCAAGAGAAACCCATCTCCCTGAAGCAACCCACTTTATTTTTGGATTTGTCCACAGCAAATGCACAGAGTGCTCACACAGAAGTAAGCAAACAAGGCACTTTTGGTCCCTCATTCTGTCCCCCTTCACTCCTAAATCAAGATTGTGATATGTAATATTAATATAGATAAAACTGGTGGTCATCAGACAACCATAGGAGAGTGATACAGTCAATACATATCATAATGATGGAATAGAAGCATGTCTCATATCACTAGATTTGATAAAATATACATACAACATTGCTTACCCACATGTTTTGAGAACTTGCCCTCTGGACATGGAAGGCAACCATAGCAGCAGAATGGCTTCCCTTCTATCATTGTCTTGCTATAACCTGGCTGGCAATTGTCATTACACCGAGAAAGGGGCCGCACCTATCCATGAACAAAAGACAATAATGTTTTATGAATTGGGAGTTTCCATTTCAGTCATCACCATACAGTTAACAATCTTGCTGTCTTATCCATTCCTCTGTTGTAAAAGCCCTTGAGATGAACATTTACTGCATAAGCTGCCTATCACAGCTGGCTATCACATTTGAGCCATACTTACAAACAAACAGTGACTGAGAATAAAGTAGGACTGTGCTCCATTCCGCTTCGGATCTCGAAGCTGGGGCAGAGCAACTCGATCTGCCTCTGCCAAAGGCGGATTCAAATTGGGTCAGGGGAGCTGCGGATCGAGGTGAAGCGGTTTGCCTCCATCCAGAGCTCCGAATTGAGGTAAGTGGTGGGAGGGGGCTCACCTGGTGGCGGCGGTGCACTCTGTGTGGTGACAGTGGCAGAGCCAGGTAAAGGGGCAGAGGGCTTATTCGGCCCCCATTTTGCCCCCCCTTCCCCACTTACCTGCCTCCGCCATCTGCTGCGGAGGCAAGTAAGTAGGGAAGGGGGGAAAATGTCGATCTGCCCCTCTGGAACTCACTCCACAGAGCAGAGCGGGGGAGGATTGGATCAACCGGAAGCGGATCGGCCCGATCTGAAAGTTGTGGATCGGGCCACGAAGCTGTTTGGGGTGTCCATGCACAGCCCTAGAATAAAGCACACTTGAATAAACCCATATTTGCTCCATAGAAGAGCACCTGCAGTATCGGTTTCCATCAGATCCCTACTGGAAGATCCTTGATCCTTATTTTACATAAGACCTTCTCCATAGCCTTCATCTTATTGTTAGTGCTTCTTCTCCTATGAATCTTGGCTTGATACTAGGGATGGACTTTTTTTTAATTATTTTGCAAATTGCCCAGGCTTGGCCTGCTTGCCATCCTGTACATGAATGGGGGGACATTATTTTTTTTTAAAAAAGTTCAGATTCCCAAACCTTTGCATTTGAAATATGTGTAACTGTTATTTTTCAATGTGCATTTGTAATGCACCTTCCCCCCCCCCAAAAAAATGATTACAATCACATGTTCATGCTTTAGTCAATGGAATAAAAGTGATCTGTTTATATAGGAATTGAACTATAGATGCAAAGTAAACAAATTTCAAAAATGTACATTTTCCAAAGAAAGAAAGAAAAATGCATATTCATACTTTAGTCAATGGAGTCAAAGTGATCTAAATACATAGGAATTATAGATGCAAATTTCCTGTAAAATCAACAAATTTGAAAATATAGTCAAATAATCAATGAAGTTAACTCCCTTGGTTCAGATGTGCTGAATTGCATTGACAGAATACAGAGACAGACCTATGGCAGTGATTCAAGAGTGAACCACTTTGTATATACCTCCTAGAAATGTGAGTAGGCCCCACCTGGTTACACCTGCTGTGCCATATGATGGTATCTTCACATATGGTGAACACTTCTTCTTGGGGAGCCCTGGGGTCCATCTTTCCAACCCTGACTCTCTGAAAAGATTGGTTTGGGAATGTGACCCAGTTGATAATATCAAAGCCATCTATTATTTCCCCATTTTGGTCAAAAGAAACCTTTTCGCCAGCACTGTTGTTAAAAGAGATGGCTCTCAGAAAGTGGTGGACCTGAATTGTAAAAAAAGAAAGAAAGAAAAGAATCAAGATTGTTATGAACTTTTCTCTTTCTCTTCTTATTTGCACTGACAACTGTTGGGGCCCATTGACACATGTCATATACCGCTTTCATACCGCTTTCATACCACAGGTGTTACATCCTGCTTGGTGTAGATGTGTCAATGGGCCCCAACAGTTGTCAGTGCACTTCATTACCACTATAAGGCAGTAGTGTAGATCCTGCAGTGCACTTCAATATTACTATAAAGCAGTAGCGTGGCTCCTGCCTTTTATATACCGCATTCATACCGCTTTCATAGTGGAATATCCTGCTTGGTGTAGATGAGCCCTAAGAATCAAACTGCTTCTTATCACTTCCTATCTTGGTGCTATTTGCTCCCTAACTTGCAATTTGTAGGAAATAGCAAACCCAAGGATAAAAAGATAATCCAGGGCTAGAAGTTTTCAGAAGAAAACCAGGGTGGGGCCCTAGTTCAGATAAGCTGTATATTCTAAATTGGGAACACAATTATTATTATTATTATTTATTTATATAGCACCATCGATGTACATGGTGCTGTACAGATAACACAGTAAATAGCAAGACCCTGCCGCATAGGCTTACAATCTAATAAAGTTGTAGTAAACAATAAGAAGGGAAAGAGAATGCAAACAGGCACAGGGAAGTGTAAACAGGCACCGGGAAGGGTGAAGCTAACAGTATAGAGTCAGAACAAACTCAAAGTTTAAAAGCTATAGGGAAAAGAAAAGTTTTCCCTATAGCTTTCCCTATATACACAAGCAACCAGGTTAAGCATGCCTCTTTAAACACCTGCATTATGCTACCCATAATTTGATTCTCAAGCTGAAAAATGTAGGGGATATTGAATTCTTCAATGTTATAAGACACCCAAACCAAGGAAGGTCAAGGAAATCACCCACCTCGCACTGGGGACAACATTGGATCCTATTTGGATCCTATTCCGGAAATGTTTCCAGCCATACAGAGAAAGATGGTTCTGAAAGAGATTCTAGTGTCTATGGACTTCTTCCCAAGACCTATTTTCCCAAGGAGACTGAGAAACAATACAACACATCAATACATTTGTGCTCAAATTCCTTTACGTTAATGCATAATGAAACTTTACACAAAATACGTGAATTAATTTTACCAATACTTGCTGATGGCTTAACATTATTTCATCTATTTCAGTTGTAAACAAACACCCAGATTCATAGTAAAGAGGCACAGGATCAGGATTTGTGGGCAGTGCCTTTAATTAATATTATGAGATTTGCAGTAGTATTTTCTGTGAAGTCAAGATAGTGAGAAGGGTCTTCAATGCTGACTGCATGAGCATGTGGACAACTTCGAAGCCAGATGAATTCTCACTCATCAAATTTTCACAGGCAGAGCACAACTCCTGTGCTGTCAAACTATAAAAATGACAAACCTAGAGTATGTCTATAATATCCAAGCCAGCTTTTATAGATGGACAGCTTTCTAAATACCCTGGATTCTCCTAGATATGGGGGTTTCTGCTGTATTCATTTGCTAAGAATGTTACCTGCCATGACATTTGATTATCAAGATCACATCTCTTTCCACTGGCCATTGATAGATGTTTGCATTTGGAGGAGAGTACAGCATGCAAAGCATGTGCCACAGCATAGACAGCATTGTAGACACTGTAGCTGTGGCCAGTCATGCTCATTTCAAACACAGATGCTGGAAGAGACTCTAGCTTTTCCTCCCCAGTACAGATGTTCCCAATGGTCACATCCACTTCAGAGTTGGGGAAGGAACACTCAAAGGCTGTTTCCCAGAAAATTCTGATGAAGCCATCTTCTCTTTCAGTGGAAGGGTTCCTCATCTGAAGAAATTTTTGAAATCCAAAATCCTTCTTTGAGTGAACTGCAAATGATATAGAACCGTGAATGACGTCTATGTCTGAATTTCTTTGGGAGGGAACTGATATGAAATCCATCTCAGCTGTCATAATAAAGACTTTACTTTTCATCTTCATTGGTAAGCCTCCATGTTCTAAAGCCTGGGGAAACCCTAGAAGTAATGTCGTGGTATGAATTTCACTATTTAGGATAACTGCATTTGCAGTACTTTTATCAATAACCCTTATGTTTTCAAGCATCAAGTCCAAAACATCAGTCAACTGCATATCAAATGAAACTGTAGGAAATCTCTGTATGAAGTCAAAGCAGACACCTTTCTTTGCAAACATGGGAACGATATCCTGTATCAATCTGTCTCCATTATCATCATTCATAGAAATCAATCCAATCCATGTCCACCTAAAATGCAGGAGTAGCTGGAGAATCCCCTCATATTGATGAATGCTGTTTGGGAACATCCGGTGGAAGAAAACATCTTGGATGTTGGTATTCATCATGGGAGAAGAGCCGTAGATGAGCTAAAGAAAATCAAGCAAGAAGTGTTTTGGGAGAAGATACTTCAACTCCCATCAGTGCTATCTAGCATGGTCATTGCCATCCTTTGTTTATAATTAGGGACTCCAAAACATTTTTAGCACTTTAAATAGATTGTATCTTAAACCAACAATTAATGCATCTTCAATAACTAATCAAGTAAAATCAGTTCACAATGCTTGCCATAACTTCCCTGTTTATTAAATGCCAGATATATGGTGTTCGGACTCACAGGGAGAGTTCTTCTTCATGTGTTCAGCCATTTGTGATAAAGGACGGAGCCAGCACTTAATTCTCACATGGGTAAAGATTATTTTAAAATGTCATGGACATTATTTTTGTATTCCCTATAATATGCTACTGCAGCTTTGATTTATTTTATTTTATTGGGTGGGTAGATGGGTGATGCATTTCCTTTTCCTTTTTTTTTTTTTTTTTATGATATCAAAATTGCTGCCGTATCCAAAGAAAAAAATGAGGCATGATAGCATTCACATTTCAGTGTAATACATTTTAAGATAATAAACTAAGGCCTTAGCTCAACCTACCTGCTATCCCGCGACGGAGGAGGGAAGATCTCACATTGTGTTTAACGCAAGATCCCTCCTCTGTTTACATGCGATGACCTCAGGAGGAGAGGCATCGCGCCTGCCATTCTTTAAAATTTTCTTAAAGGACGAGCAGCGCACGAATGCTCATGCGCAAAAGGTAAGTCCTTTTAAAAAAATAAATTACTTACCCTGCTCCCCCACCCTACCCCCGATGGGTGCAGCTCCCAGCTATGCGCAAGGAATCGCGTGGAGCCAGGTCAACTCACGGCAACCGGCCACACATTCCACAATCTTGGTCTCAGCCTGGGACAGTGGAAAAACTGGGGCCAAAGGGGAGGGCTCTATCCTGGGTCAAGGTAGGGATCATCCCTCCCTGATCCTGGGATCCCCTATGCATCATATGGATGCACAGGGATGATCCCGGGGTTCGTCCCGGGATAAAGCCCCATTTAGCTATGGCCTAAGGGTGTATTCCTATCTTAGACCTTGGAGGCTAACAACTATCCTATGTAGGGCTGTGCCATGCAGTTTTTTGCTAGATACTCCAATTTGAGTGTCTAGCCGGGGAGATTTGAAGCAGAATATAGGGGAGGCTGTGCGACACATAGGAAGCTGTGTAAAGGAACTTTCGATGGATCAGTTCAGACAACACATTTCTCAACAGTAGTTTTAGAACTCCATGGTGCAGTTTTTACACCACCATTGAGAAATGTGTTGTCTGGAGGGAAAACTCCACCCCACTGCGGAATTTTAAAAGAAAACACTCCATGCTGAATATCCACACTGTGCAGAGGAGACTTCCTGCACATCCATTGTGTTGCCTGTTGTGTGGAGGGCTCCATGGAGTTTTGTGTTGCATTGAGTTGATTTTTCCCACTGGCCACAGAGTTCTCTGGCAAGAGTGGCAAAAGGAGGGAATGCCGCTCTAAGAGAGCCACTGGGAATTTTTTTTTTTTCACAGCAATGGCTGATGTGATACTATTGGGTGGACTGGGGGAGGAGACAGGGCAGAGAAACTGTCACTCAAACACTGCATTTATTTTTACTCTACTCTACAGGAGCCCACAGTCACACAACGGTGAAGTTATAACATGTTGTGTGATGAGTACCCCCTTCAAACACAACTGTTGAGTGGAGTTTTCACACTGCATAGAGATTCCACCCCCAGGAACACCCACCTTTCACCCTCTCTGGGATTTGTTCCTAAGTGCGGAAAAGGAGCAGAGGCAGAAAGAACAGTGCCAGCTATGAAGTTCTATGACCATCTAGACAGTGGCTATAGGATTCTGCCCTAAAACACTTTGGTTCATACATTTGTTTGTTTGTTTATTTATTGATTTATTGATTTATTAACAAAAATAGTATGCAAGTTATAACTTCAAAAATTTGGCTCTGCGAGATGAGAGTAGGAGGCACTGTGTTACAGTGGTTCTGCTCTTGCTTGCAGGGCCTATTCCAGAGAATGGTATTGGGGGATTCCTGTTCCATCCCATGGCTGCTATGGGATGGGGTTATGGGGTTATGGGCTTACACAGTAAGGTTATGGGGTTACACAGGGCTCAATTCTATCCCCCATGCTGTTTAACTTCTACTGTATATGAAGCTACTGGGAGAGGTCATTAAGTGTTTTGGGGTTGGGTACCATCAGTATGCCGATATGCCCAGCTCTATTTCTCCTTGTCGTTTGAGTCAGCTGGCATTGTAGAGGTGCTGGAGGTGCCTGGAGGCTGTGATGGGCTGGATAAGGGCCAATAAACTGAATCTGAATCCTGATAAGGCAGAAGCTCTGTGGATTGTTGGTTGCCAAGTGCAGGAATTGGATGTCCTGGATGGAGTTGCACTCCCTCTGAAGGAGCAGGTGCATAGCTTGGAAGTACTCCTAGACATATCCTTATAACTGGAGGCCCAGGTTGACTCTGTGGCCTAGAGTACTTGGAGCCAGCTTCAACAGATCTGCCAGCTATGGCCATTCCTGGGCAGAGACAACCTAGCCACAGTAGTGCATGGACTGGTAACTTCCCTATTAGACTACTGCAATGCACTCTAGGTGGGTCTGCCCTTGAAGACAACACAGAGGTTGCAGCAACTGCAAAATGCAGCAGCCAGACTGCTGACCAATACATCCCACAAAGACCATATAACACCAGCCTTAAAGGAATTGCACTGGCTGCCTAAAAGCTTCTGCTTGTAATTCAAGGTGCTGGTAATGATATTTAAAGAACTAAACAGCTTGGGACCTCAGTAGTTGGGGGAGCACCTTTCCCTATATATGCCTGCCTGAAACTTGAGATCTGTTGGAGAAGCCCTCCTCCACGTCCCATCAATGTGAGACATACAGTATGGTGGGATGTGGGAGATAGCTTTCTCCATTGTGGCAGACCAGCTATGGAATGCCCTCTGCCTGGAGGCCTGACTGGTGCCGGCGCTGACCTCCTTTCAGCACCAAATTAAAACACAGCTTTTAAACAAAGCCTTTGATGGTGAAATTCACAGAGACTGCACTTGGTTTTAATTGTTTTAATTGCTTCTATTGCTTTTAAATTCTATACTGGTTTAGCTTGATTGTTGGTTTAATTTGTTTTTAGCTGTATCTATTTATGGTTTTATACTATTTGTATGATTTTATCTGAAATCCTAGTTATATAGGGCAGGATACAAATGTTTTAATAAACAAATAAAATTAAAGGGCTCCTTGAATAGGTGCTGCTTTATGCACAATCATTTATTATGTAGACATACATCTTCCTAGTTTTATGCAAGCATTCATTAGCAGAAGAATACAATGCATGTCTACTCAGAAGAAAGTTCAATTGAATGTAGTGGAATGTACTCTTAGTCGAGTATTGCAGCCTAAGTATTCAAATTAATAATAGACCAATTCAGCACAATTCCCAAATGCACTGTCTGTTCCTTGTAGGTCTTGCAGTAGCAATTGTAGTCTTTCACAACCTGTTGCCCTACAGATGTGATGGACTGCAGCTCCCCATCTTTGCCAGACAGTGCTGATGAGACACAACAACAACTGTGTCCCACCTTCTTTGATGCTTCTTTTGATGCCCCTTGATGTCCATGTAGAGTCTACATTGTACACTGCATGAGCAAAACACCAACCACAATTCCTTTAGGTTTAAGTTCTACCTGCATCTTTTGAGGTCTTCTGCCAGATCTTTCAAAAATGGACTCATGGCCTGACTCAGAAAAAGGCCACTTCGTTTTTGATCGCTCTCACTTATGATGTCCAAACAACACAACACAATTTAAATGGTAAAATAATTGTGAGCAACTTGTTTAATTCCTTCCCTCTAGATGCATCTCTTACCTGTGGCATTTTGTAGGTGACTAGAACAGCGGCCATGTGTAAAGAAACTCTATAATTAGGTCCTCCAATCACTGCTACTGGATTATCCTGAACATCACATTTATAATTTGGAATGAATTTGTTCCTTGTAGAGAGAAGTTTCATTGAGGCATGATATGTCCATTTTTCAATGAAATGGCTGTTGTAGATATGGAAGCCCAGGCTGATGTTGGGTAAGATCCGGGGATTTTCATTGATCTCCTCCACAGCAAATATCAAGGCCAGGATGTGCTGATAGATATGAATCAGGAACCTGTAATGAGAGTCACATCATGTGTCAATGTGCATTTGCTTCAGAATATGTTGCCTGCTACACTTCAGTTCTGAGATAGCATCCTTCATTGAGAGTTACAGGCTGCAACATGGAAAAGGTGCTTCCGTCTTTGACATTGACTACATTTCAGTTCCATATAGGCGGAAGACAATAGTTGCAAGAGGAGTGCTCCCAGAATTCTCCATTTTCAAATTTCTGCATGATTTTTTGAAGTTCTAAATCATTTTTATGTATTTTATGGTGTTTTTATTTGTGTTGTACCCTGCCTTGATCCAGAGGGAGGGGTGGGTAACAAATAAATTATTATTGTTGTTGTTGTTGTTGTTGTTGTTGTTGTCTTTGTGTGGATGTGAGTGTAGATTTTTTCTAGTAAGCATCTGTTAAACATTTAAATAGAGAGGCGGGCAAGAAATAAATTCATTATTATTATTATTATTATTATTATTATTATTATTATTATTAAGAAGAATCATGAGAACAACATGTGTTCTGATTGCTGGCTTGCAGACATTTAGGAATGCAAATGCATTCATTTATCAGGGAAATCCTCTCATTCTTATCTTACCACACTCAAACTACAAACATATATGCAAAAGCAACACATATAAAAGTTTGGATCAAACTCAATCATACATAAATTTGACCTATTGAAATTGATAGGTTATAATTTAGTTATATCTAAGGACATAAGAGCCATGCTGGATTAGACCAAGCATCCATCTCTTCAGCACTCTATTCACACTCTGATACTGGAATTGCACTCAGCCATCAGGACTAATAGCCATTGATAGTCTTCTCCTCCAGGAATTTATCCAACCCCCTTTTAAAGCCATCCCAATTGGTGGCCATCGCCACATCTTGTTGTAATGAATTCCATGGTATAACTATGCACTGTGTGAAGAAGTCCTTCCTTTTATCTGTACTGAATCTCACAGCACACTGGGTTGACATTTTCATCGATCTGTCCACCACAACCCCAAGATCTATTTCTTAGTTGGTCACTGCCAGCTCAAATCCCATCTGTTTATACTTAAAGTTAGGCAGGGGGGTTAGCCCAAAATGCATCACTTTACACTTGCTTACATTGAACCACATTTTCCATTTGGATTCCCACTCTCTGAGCTTGGACAGATCCTTTTGGAGCTCCTCACAATCCCTTTTATTGTTTTAAAAACCTTAAATAATTTGGTGTCATTAGCAAACTTGGTCACTTCACTGCTCACTCCTAATTCCAGATCCTTTATGAATAAGATGAAAAGAATTGGTCTCAATACAGATCCCTGTGGGACCCCACTATTTACTTCCCTCCATCAGGAGAATTTACCATTTATTCCTATTCTCTGCTTTCTGTACTTTAACTAGTTGCTGATCCATACGAGGACCTGTCCCCTTATTCTATGAGTGCTGAGTTTGCTCAGGAGTCTTTGGTGAGGGTTCTCAAAGGGCACGGAGCTGTGCAGGATTGCTCCATGCCCATGGGGTGGGGAGTAGTAATTTTACCATCCCTGGAAAGGTGGGGGCATGGAGTTTGGTGGAGGATTTCTTCTCTTTTTCACCATGAATGGCTCCTCTTTTTTAAAAAAAAAAAAAAAAAAAAAGTGCCTGTGATGTCCGTCTTCCCTTCCGGGATGTTACATGGCTGTATAGACACTGGGGGAGGATTGCGGAAGTCTGTGATCCTCCCCCTCCCTCCTGCTACACCCTTAGGTGTAGATGAGCCCTTGGTCTGATTTATTTGAAACCTGTTCATGTGTCTCCCCACTTTTTATGAATGGCATTTCTGATAATAAATAAATAAATAAATAAATAAATATATGACACTCCTATGTATAGAATGTTTTGTTTTGTTTCCCCCACTACACACACACATAATTTGTTTTCTGTTCTGTTTTGTTAAATTCACAAAAGAAAAGAAAAACTAACTTTGTTAAATGAATTGCTCTCTAAGGCCTACAACCTGAGCCTAAACTGAAGATAGCAAAGAGTAAGACTTTTTAATTATTTTATATTTGTGAGTGTGTGTGTGTGTGTGAGAGAGAGAGAGAGAGAGAGAGAGAGAATTTTTTAAAAAAAACCAACCTCAATGATAAGCTGAGTTCTTAAGCTTTCTTTTGCAACTGCTTTTTAAGCCCCAAAACCTGACTGGATCTAGTTTGCACTTTTTTTTCTTTATAAGCAGAATCTTCCACTATTTAGTCCTGTTCAGTAGCTCCTGTCAGTATACAGCTATGAATTGCTTTTGTTCCCTCTTTATAAGTTTGGAATTAGTCAAAATATGTAGCTGGGACACTTTTCAACCACTCAGGAATCTTACAGCAAGAGCTGTAAGTCCTTGCTGGATTTCCCCTCTGATCTTTAGCTCCCTATTGTAAGTTTGCAAGTGGTTGCCCCTCTTGGGTTAATCTGCGGCCTTTTTTTGATTTGATTTATCACATTTATATACCTCCCCATAGCTGAAGCTCTTTGGGTGGTTTACAAAAGTTAAAAACAGTGAACATTAAAAAGTATACAAAATTTAAAACCATCAAAAACATAAACAGTATAAAAACAACAGTTTGGCTTCAGCAACTGTTTATGTATTATTAATTACATTGAAAATTATAATATAAATTATGACCTAAGATAACATACTAGGTAAATAAGTAATTTCAATTACCTTCTCCTCGCCCAGTTGCTTAACTCACTTGTTTGCAGAGATTTTGTCACTGGGGCTCCTCGTCCCTATGATTTAAATGGTTCTGTTCTAAATAGGGTTATGCATCAGCACCCAATTCTGACTTGTAAGATGTTTCATGTCTTCCAGCACTACTTCAGGGTTGTTTCCTCAGGCTAAGGCCAGGAGACTTATGTAATTTCACTCACACACATATGCAGGCTGAACATAACCTAGTAACTTTATATAAAATAATATACACACTATTAACACTCCCCCAAAAACCTGATCACATCAGCTTTCAAGAGGAACCATCATAATAGCATAATATTTCCTGCATAGGAAATCTTCCTCCAGTACAGGTACACAAGCACCTATGCATACACAAATGCAGAAAGGGGGGAGGGAGGGAAGGAAAGACAGAGAGAGAGAGAGAGAGAGAGAGAGAGAGAGAGAGAGAGAGAGAGAGAGAGGAAGGAAAGGTACCTCCCTTCCCAGTTTGAGGGAAGGCAAACATGGCATTGGGGATGATAAATTGGCATAGGAAGTAACATGATCCCATTGAACAATTAAAGAAACAGAAGAAGTGCCTGTTACTCCCCATGAAACCCCTGGAAAGTAAACCAAATATTCGTTACATACAGGCATGAAGATATAGCTTGAAATGATTGCTTACACCATGTTTTCAAAGAGTTCCTTTGAAGGACGTATTGTGAATTCTGTCATATTGGAGCGCATGTAGATCTGAGACATGATGCCACCAATGATGAAATCTCCTGACTGATAATGCGTGTGAAGAATAGGAAGAGGGTCACTGATGCTGCATTTAGCATTGATACTGTTGCACACCACCTGAGGTAGCAAGACTAGAACAGAAAGGAAAAAATTCACTGACTTCATGAAACTCTTCCTGTTTCATCCCAGTCCAAATACCACTGAGATGCACAGCCCGACTGAATGTCAGTCACTTGGCTGATGTGTGGCTCAGGCTGTGCAGCATAAAGGATCAATAATCAGACTGACAGAGCCCTGGATGTCTTTAGTCCCTGCTCTGAATGATAGAGGGTGTATTAATAGCATACTGCAGTATTAGACCATAGTGTTTCTATTGACATTTCCCCTGGGGCTTGTTGAAGAAGTAGAAGTCATCATGGTAAAATGGATAATTATAGAGGAGGTAATCACTTATTGAGAAATGGTAAAAGGGGTCATTATAGGGGAGATAAGCATTGAGAATTAAAATATTCTAGGAAACACTGCAGATGAAAACATGTTTATGAAATTTAGACGCATCTGAGTCTTGGTTCATGTCCAATTCTGGATGGAGCTGGCCTTGGTCACCCTAAAAGATGATCGTCTCTAGGAGAAGGACAGGAAGATTCAGACCCTGATCATCTTTTTCAGTCTTTCAGTGGCTTTTGATACCATTGAACAAAGTATTCTCCTGGGGGGGGGGATCTACACTACTGCTTTAAAGCACTTTATAACAGTTTTGACAACTGTTGGGGCCCAGGACACACTGCATATGCAGGTTTCAAAACGTTTTCAAAGCACTTTAAAGCGCTTTAAAAGTAGTACTGTAGATCCCCCCTGGACTTCTCCATGTCTTGTGATATGGAGTCACTATTTTATGGTGGTTGGTCTCTTACATATAGAATTAGTTCCAGAGAAGAACCCTGGATGACTGGACTTTGCCCCTGTGGCAGTTTATCTGAGAGGAGGCACAGGGCACTATTTTGTCCCTTACTGCTTGTCAAACCATTGACCACTCAATGAAAACCTGGCAGCCACCCACACCCTTAATGAAGCACCATTCTGTGCAACATTGTTGCCTCAAACGTGCTCAATCGGGCTCTTACTGGGACATCCAGAAGTTCACACATCATGGAGCACAGGGACAGGTGGTGACAGCGATTCAGGGAGTGCCTGACAAAGCTGGGAGCAGTTGAGTCAATCCACAGAGTGAGAGAAAGCAATTTTAGGTTAGTAGTCAGTAGGAAGAGAAATGTAAAACCTCTAAAAAGAAAGAGGAAAGAAAATAGAGACTATACATGAAGATTTTGAACTATGGGAGGTCCACAAAAAATATAAAAGTTATCATCAGAAAGTTGCAATGTTGCAATTTATGGAACACATTTATTTAATGTGCCAAGAGAGAGAATTCAGAAACACTGTGATGGAAATGACTTCATGTTCATCTAACCCAACTCCTTCCTAAAACAAACTTCTAATGAAGGTGGATTACACCTCTCCTACACATTATGCTCTCTTGCCAAACAACTTCTACTGTCAGAGTTTCTGAATGTTTATTGTCACAATTTGAATCTTGGGTCTCACACTATACAACAACAAAAATGATTTTATTGTGGATGTGACAGCCCTTCTCACACATTTGCAGCTGGTGATCATATAACCTCCGAATAGAGTCTTCAGCAGACTAAACATACCGAATTCTTGCAATATTTCTTCATAAGACTTGGGCCTTGCTAGACCTACCTTTGAATCTGGTTGGGAGGAGAGGCCAGCCCACACTAGAAGTAGCGCGCTGTCACCCCAGTCTAAATGTCAGATGCAACGGGCTGCAGGAAAGCCCCGTTGTGGTCACCATTTTTTTATTTTTAAAGGGCCAGGTGCATAGGAGCACACCATTGATTAAGGTAGGCTTTAAAAAAGGGGGGTTCCCTGCCCCCGATTTCCCCACCCTGGCAGCGATCCTCCCTGCAATCCCCTGCCCACGATCTCTGCTCCCCCCGCTCGCAATCTCTGATCTACCCACCCACGATCTCCACTCCCCCTGCCTGCGATATCCGATCCCCCTGCCCACAATCTCTGAACCCCCACGATCTCTGAAACACCCCCCCCGCCCACGATCTCCAATGTTTTCCCTACTCCATGGAAGCCTATGACAGCAACTACTGGCACAAGAATTTTCAGAACGATAGCTTAAAAAACAACCCAGTTATCCCCGATTCTTTTCCGCAATGCAATCCTATGGGCGAAAACCACAGTTTTACCCGCGCTGTCCGTTTGTTGACCCGATTTTTTAAAAAATATAGCACGCGACCCGCACGACGCAGAGAGGTGAGAGTAGTCTCAAAATGACCCCCATCCACGACTGTCTAAGCACAAGAATTTTCAGAACAATAGCTTCAAAAACAACCCAGTTATCTATGGGTGAAATGTTTCAAGATGGCGATCGGAGCGCTCCGCGGAAAGAGAAGCGCTCTGAAAATGGGTGCTTCTCTTCACCTTGCTTCTAAGGGTCCGCGGTCCGCGGTCCACTTCTACTCCGCCTCTGGGCAAGGCGGAGCAGGCCAATTCGCTCCTGCTTCTGCGCTTCTAATAGGAGCGGAGCACATGCCTACTTGTCACATATAATGCAGAAGATATGAAGAGAAACAAACATCAATATCACAAATTAACCTAGTTTCACACTTTGCTTTACATTAAAGCTGTAATGAGGTCATAAATTGAAAAGCAGATATAGTTGCTATGTAAAACCCAATGCAGATATCATTGATAAAATCCCATTGAAAGTAATGACACACATTCAATGAAATTAAGTTAGTTCAAATTAGATACAAAGGATGGTTGTCTTCCATCCACGGAGTTTTAGATCCTTTTGGTTAGAAAAGATATACACAGTTTTAGATCCTTTACTTCTATAAGCAGAGTTACAAAGTTACAAAGGAAGGTTGACTTTTGTCCACAGAGTTTTAGATCCTTTACTTCTTCCTTCTTCGTAGCTGATCTCTGCTGTTTAACTCAGGCCTAAGCACAATGATGTAGCATTTTGGGGAAAAGATACATAACAGTAACCCAGCACTGGAGGCCAAGATGGAGAAGATCTCCACAGCCACCATGTATTTCCCTCTTGTGCTCAGGTAGGTTGGAACAAAGGAAAGCCAAACACTGCAGAAGACCAACATGCTGAAAGTGATGAACTTGGCTTCATTGAAACTGTCTGGCAACTTCCTGGCTAAGAAAGCCAAAGTAAAGCTGACAATGGCCAGGAAGCCTAGGAAGCTCAAGACAAAATAGAACATGGTGACTGATCCTTCATTACATTCCAGTATGATTTCTGTACTCATTGAGTGCATATCTAGATCTGGGAATGGTGGAGAGGTTGCCAACCACACAGTACAAAGAGTGGCTTGAATGAGAAAGCAGAATAGAACAATGGAGAATGACAGCTTATTCCCAGCCCATTTCCTCATTTTGGACCCAGGCATGGTGGCCATGAAAGCTAAAACCACAATGGTAGTCTTTGCCAAGATGCAGGAAACAGCCAAGCTGAAGATGACACCAAAAGCAGTTTGTCGAAGACAACAGGGCAACGCATCAGGCTGGCCTATGAATAGCAAAGCACAAAGGAAGGAGAGTAGAAGGGATGTGAGGAGAGTGTAGGTGAGGTTCTGGTTGTTAGCTTTGACTAAGGGAGTGTCCTGGTACTTAATGAAAATACAAAATACCAAAGCTGTGATGAAAGCAAAGCAAAGAGACAAACTGGCCAAAGTGGTCCCCAAAGGCTCTTCGTAAGTAAGGAAGGTTAGAGGTTTAGGAAGGCATAAATCCTGCCTAGAGTTTGGATAATGATCTTCTGGACATTCAGAGCAGTCAACCATGTCTGAAAAAGAAAAGATGAGTTTCTACAGTGCATTATTATTTTAGAGTCTCAACACTGAAACCTCTGAATGATCACTAGAGTGAAATCCAAACAAAAGCTTTCCTGCTTTTATGTTTTACGTTTCTAGTATGTTATACTCAGGCTGTTTCCAAAGGAAATTAGATATAATGCACCATGAGAAGAGGAGTCCTATCAATGAATGAGTGTTCTCTCCTTGGATTCAGATAGAGGTTATTTTGAGTAAATTATAGGGTAGGGTTATGGGATAGACGTATTGTAAAGAGTTCTACGAAGCAACCATGTAAAATCTGCAGACTTGCCAGGTTCTGGGAAAGATGTTATAATAATGCTTAGTCGGGCTGTGGAAAAAAGGCAAAATGAGGTATTAATGCTGCTTGGGAAATTCAGAAAGTTGGTCAAGAAACCAACTCTCTCTGAAGCATTTACTATGGATTTGTCCATAGCAAATTTATTTAATATTTATTTATTAATTACATTTCTATACCGCCCAATAGGTGGAGCTCTCTGGGCGGTTCACAAAAATTAAAAACATTCAAAGTATAAAACAACAGTATAAAACCTTAATATAAAATACAATATAAAAGCTCAACCAGATAAAAACTGCAGCAAGGCAAAATTACAAATTTAAAACACCAAGTTAAAATTTATTTATAGACTGTTAAACTGCTTGGGAGAATAAAGGTCTTCACCTGGCATCTAAAAGCATATAATGTAGGTGCCAAGCGAACCTCCTTAGGGAGCTCATTCCACAGCCGGGGTGCCACAGCAGAGAAGGCCCTCCTCCTGGTAGCCACCTGCCTCACTTCCTTTGGCAGAATGCACAATCAGAGTGTTTATACATAAAAAGGTAAATAAGCTAACTTGGGCCATGGATAGACGAGGGGGTGAAAGGGCAATCATCTCACAATTTGATGATCATGACATCGTCACTCTTGTTTACATGCAGCATGCAACATCACGGCCGCCATTTTGTTTTAGTTTTTAAAGGAGAATGCGTGCACGAGCACTCGTCTGCAAACTGGTGAGTAGATAGATAGATAGATAGATATAATTTCTCTGTTCCCCCAACACCACCATGGGTGGGCACAGAGCTCCTGAGGAGCTCTGTGCCCCATGCCTGGCTCCTGGCTCCTTGCGGTTACTCGCGAGGAGCCGGGACAAACTGTGATAGCAGGCCACACTTTCCACGGTCTCAGGATAATCCCAAGACTGCGGAAAAACTGTGAAAAAAGGGTAGGGTGATATCCAGGGAGAGGGAGGGATCATGTGGATGCACAGGGACGATCCCAGGATGATCTCCAGGACATCACCCTGTCTAGCTATGGCCTTGGATTCAATGCACTGTCCCATTCCACTCCTAAATCAAGATTATAGAATTGTGAGTTAAAAATTTAAAAAAAAAACTTTCCAATTATTTTAATAAAGATAAAACTGGCTCAATTCAAGGATGGTAATTATTTGATAATTGGATGAGAACAATACAGTCTGTTAATATATATCATAACAATGAAATATTGCTAAATTTGATCAAACATACACACAATATCCCTTACCCACATGTTTTGAGAACTTGCCCTCTGGACATCGAAGGCAACCATAGCAGCAAAATGGCTTCCCTTCCATCATTGTTTTGCTATAACCTGGCTGGCAATTGTCATTACACTGAGAAAGGGGCTGCACCTATCCAGAAACCAAAGAGAATTATGTTTTATGAATTGGGAGTTTCCATTTTAGTGGGCACTACATTGTTAGCAGTCTTTTTCCCTTGCACCTCCTTCCATTGTAAAAAACCCTTGAGTTCAATATGTAAAACTGCATAAGATGCCTATCACAGCTCTTAATATTCTGGCATATATTCTCCATAATCTTTAACTCATTGTTACGTTTTCGGCCTCTCATGCATCTCAGCTTGGCAGTAGGGATGAACAACAATTCTGTTTCTGTTTTCAAATCGCCCAAATTTGGCCTGTTTGTAATCCTGAATGTGAATGGTGGGACTTAAAAAAAATCACTTCCCCAAATATCCAAATGTGTTCAAAAAATATGTTTGTTGTTGTTCTGTTGATTTAATGTACATTTGAAATGCACATTTTTCCAAAGAAAGAAAAAAAAACAATGCATGACCATGCTACAGTCAATGGAGTATAAGTGATATGTATTTAGGGGAAATTAACTATAGCGGTCTACTTCATGTGAATAAAACAAGTTTAAAAAGATAATAGGTTAATACTCCTGGTTCAGATATGCAGCGCCGTACCGACAGAATACAGAGACAGACCTACGGCAGAGTTTGAACAGTGAACCACTCCCAGGAATATGAATTATCCCTACCTGGTTATACCTGCTGTGCCATATGATAGTACCTTCACATATGGTGAACACTTCTTCTTGGGGAGCCCTGGGGTCCATCTTTCCAACCCTGACTCTCTGAAAAGATTGGTTTGGGAATGTGACCCAGTTGATAATATCAAAGCCATCTATTATTTCCCCATTTTGGTCAAAAGAAACCTTTTCGCCAGCACTGTTGTTAAAAGAGATGGCTCTCAGAAAGTGGTGGACCTGAATAAGAACCAACAGAAATTAAGCTAAATTCACTAAAATCCAAATGTACAACAGTATGGCCACATTTTGCACTGGATATCTATGGCTAGTGGTCCCTTTAAAAGTCCCATCAGTGTAGATGTAGTAGTAGTATAAATGTAGCAAAGGTAGAACATAGTACTTTACTTCTCCCTGCTTGGAATACTGGGCACAGTATGTATTCTGGAAAAAAATCCAGTCACACAGGGCCTTCCTAGACGAGGCCTTAGCGCGCATTCTGTCCCGGCTTCCCTGCTGTGCGTCCAGATGACGCACAGGGGAATCCGCAGACAGGCCGCGCTGAGGCCTGGTCTTACCCGCCATAAGCGAAGTCGCTTATGGCGCGCCTTTTCCCCAGCTCCGGCCTCAGGCCGGAGCTGGGGAAAGTGTGGAGAGTTCCGCGGCTTTTCGCGGCTCCTCGCTTACTCGCGAGGAGCCGCGAAAAGCCACGGACTTGGCACGATGCGCTGTGCCCATCGTGCCAGGAGGTGGGTGATCCGGGGGGGGGAGATGGCAGAGGGCGACGAAGGAGACAGCGAGGTGATGGCAGAGGGCGACGAAGGAGATGGTGGGGGGGCGGAGGGCGACGGAGACGATGAGGGGATGGCAGAGGGCGACGAAGGAGACAGCGAGGTGATGGCAGAGGGCGACGAAGGAGACAGCGAGGTGATGGCAGAGGGCGACGAAGGAGACAGCGAGGTGATGGCAGAGGGCGACGAAGGAGATGGTGGGGGGGGCGGAGGGCGACGAAGGAGATGGTGGGGGGGCGGAGGGCGACGAAGGAGATGGTGGGGGGGCGGAGGGCGACGAAGGAGACGGCGAGGTGGGCGGATGGGGGGGGATTAAATTAAAAAAAAAACCTTACCTTCTCCGGCGGCTTCGGGCCCCACATGGCCCCTTTAAAAAAAAAAAAACATGGCCGACGCTGCAGGGCTTCCGTCGTCCCTGCGGGTCGGCCGTCTAGGAGGCTGGGCGGCGCGCGTTAAACTTAGCACGCCGTAGCCCCGCCTCCCTGCCGGCTTATCCCGGCAGGTCTAGCAAGGCCCACAGAAAAAGATGGTACTGGTAGAGATTCTAGTGTCTGTGGCTTTCTTCTCCAGACTACAGACCTATTTTCCAAAGTGACTGAATCATAAAATCATAGAGTCATAGAATAGTAGAGTTGGAAGGGGCCTATAAGGCCATTGAGTCCAACCCCCTGCTCAATGCAACACATAAGCGCATTTTTAAATATGCAATTTTGCTCAAATTAATGCATAATGAAACTCATCATAAAGCATAGAAATTAGTTCTACCAATATCTGGAGCAAATTGTTGATGACGTAAAACTAATTAGTCAGTTTGAGCTAAATAGACAGACACACAGTAAAAATGCATAGGATCTGGATTTGTGCAGTACCATTACTCAATATTAAATGTCTTGCAGTAGTATTTTCTGTGTATTCAAGACAAAGAGAAGTATTGTTATTAAATTGGTACACCATTAGTAGTTTCAAACTGGAACTTATTCATGTTGACTACACTAAATCAAGCTGATTTCCCAATCTTCAACTTTTCACAGGAAGAGCAGAAGCCTGGATTTATTCCTCCACACAATTCCTGCACTGTCAAACCATAAATATAGCAAACAAGGAATGTTTCTGCAATATGCAAGCCAGCCTTTGTAGACAAACAGCTTTCTACATAGTCTGGATTCTCCTAGATATGGGGTTTCTGCTCCATTCATTTGCTAAGAACATTACCTGCCATGACATTTGATACTCAAGATCACATCTCCTTCCATTGGCCATCACTCCATGTTTGCATTTGGAGGAAAGTACAGCCTGCAAAGCATGTGCCGTGGCATAGACAGCATTGTAGACACTGTAGCTGTGGCCAGTCATGCTCATTTCAAACACAGATGCTGGAAGAGACTCTAGTTTTTCCTCCCCAGTACAGACATTCCCATCTATTGCATCCAAACCAGAGTTGGGGAATAAACACTCAAATGCCATTTCCCAGAAAACTCTGATGAAGCCGTCTTCTCTTTCAATGGTAGGGTTCCTCATGTGAAGAAATTTCGGAAATCCAGACATCTCCTTTGAGTGAATTGCAAACGATATAGAACCATGAATGAAGTCTATGTCTGAATTTCTTTGGAAGGGAAGTGATGTGAAATCCATCTGAGCTGTCATAATCCAGACTTTTCCTTTTGTCTTCATTGGCAAGCTTTCACTTTCTAAAGCCTGGGGCAACAATCGCAGAAAAATCATGGTATGAATTTCACCATTTACGATAACTGCACTAGCAGTACTCCTAATGATGACCCCTAACATTTCAAATGCCAACTCCACAGTGTCAAGAATGTCCTTATCAAATGAAAGTGCAGGAAATCGTTCCATGAAGTCAAAGCAGACACCTTTCTTGGCAAACATGGGAACAATATCCTGTATCAATCTGTCTCCATTATCATCATTCACAGAAATCAACCCAATCCATATCCACCAAAAATGCAGGAGTAACTGAAGAATCCCCTCATATTGATTAATGTTGTTTGGTAACATTCGATAGAAGAAAACATCTGGAATGTTGGGATTTATCATGGGAGAAGAGCCATAGATGAGCTAAAGAAAATAAATCAAGTAGTGCTTGGGGAGAAGATACCTTCCAAAATGAAATTAATTTTATTTATGTATTTATTTATTTATTGCATTTATATACCACCCCATAGCTGAAGCTCTCTGGGCGGTTTGTGTATCTCTCTCTCTCTTTGAATATTTAGATAGTTTGGTTCCTTGGCTAAGTTTTCAGCTCTTGAAGCTTTTACATGGTATAGATTAATTTACAGTATAAAGGATATTCTGTAAACAACAACCATATAATCTATACAAAAAAAAATATTAAGTTGATACATTTTTCTAACAAAAAAGTCAGGGAACAAAAGGCATGGAAATTGTGAGCTAGGGGTCACAGTCCACAACTCCACATCCCTCCTAAATTGGCAGAAAGTCCAAGTGAAATTCTCATTCTCCCAAATCAGATAAACCATATGAAACAAATATAGAATACGATATATTATGCTACTTCAGCTTTGATTTCTTGTGGGCATGGAATGATGCAGTTCCGTTTTTTGACCATATTTAAATTGCTGAAAGCAAGTCCCCATTGAATGTAATGGGACTTCCTCCTGGCCAGGTGTATGTAAGATTGCAACCTACGTATTTAAACTAAGAATACCTCTTACAAAACAATTGTAACCTTCCACAACCTGTCATGCGTCAGATGTCTTTGACTGCAGTTTCCCTCATGGCCTCTTAGCCCTGATGGGACACAGCAACAACTGTATCTCCTTTAATCCCTTCTCCTTTGATGCTCCTGACATGACATGCATCTTGATGTCCATGTAGAGTCTAAATTGCACACTGCATGAGCAAAACACCAAACGTAATTCCTTTAGGTTCATGTTCATGTCCTTCCTGCATCTTTTGATCTCTTCTGACAGATCTTTCAAAAAAATGGATTCATGACCTGACTCAGAAGAAGGTCACTTCGTTTTTAATCTCCACCACTTTTGATCTCCAAAACATACAACAAAATTTAAAAGGTAAAATAATGGTGACTAACTTGCATAATTCATTCCCTCTAGATGTAGCTGTGGCATTACCCCACAGTTCTGTTCCCTTAGGCATGTCTAGCTTTGTATGTCTAGTAAGTGCAGAATGTTAGACTGAGTGGGTGTAGCTGATGATGCTTTGAAAGAGGGGAGGAGTATAAATGGGGGAGTCTAGAGCGGGGGTTAGTTGGTTGGTTAGGAGTTGGGAGTGTCAATTAAGATTTTCAGTGGCGTGAAGAGTGAAAAGAGATAAGACGTTAAGAGACTGAAGATTACTGTTTTTATTAAAACTAGTAGATTAAGCAGGTTAACTTGAATTTGAAGTAACTGTTCTGTTAAGCAAAAATAAACATTTTATTTAGTTTTGTTACCTCAAACCACGTGTCTGCTTGGCTTTATCACCTGCGCTACAGTTATTATCATAAAAACCTTATATATAACCTCCAGCTTATTACATACAAAGTAAAACCTTTTCAGATTCTAGCCTTTACCCTCTCATATGAGGGAAAGGTTGTGTTTTACCCTACCTTCAGGTTGTTCAAGTGGTGGCGCTTAGCTTGAGGAGGGTTTGTTTGCGACAAGGCCTGGTGTGTGAGTACTGTGTTGTGACAGCATCTCTTACCTGTGGCATCTTATAGGTGAATAGAACAGCGGCCATGTGTAAAGAAACTTTACAATTAGGTCCTCCGATCACTGCTACTGGATTATCCCGACTATCACATTTATAATTCGGAATGAATTTGTTCCTTGTAGAGAGAAGTTCCATTGAGGCATGATATGCCCATCGTTCATAGAAATGGCTATTATAGATATTGAAGCCCAGGGTGATGTTGGGTAAGATCTGGGGATTTTCATTGATCTCCTCCACAGCAAATACCAAGGCCAGGATGTGCTGATAGATCTGAATCATGAACCTGTAATGAGAGTCACATCATGTGTCAATGTGCATTTGCCTCAAAATATGTCACATGCTACACTTCAAATCTGAGATAGCATCCTGTATTGAGAGTTACAGGGTCCAACATGGAAAACGTGCTTCCATCTTTGACATTTACTACATTTCAGTTCCATAGAGATGGAAGACAATAGTTGGAAGAGGAATACTCCCAAAATTCTCCATTTCCAAATTTCTGCATGGTTTTTGAAATTCTAAATCAGGTGACTTTGTGTTGATATGAGTGTAGGTTTTTTTTTTACTAGTAAGTATCTGCTAAACATTGCAAAATTAAAAAAAATAATCATGAGAACATTTATCATGATTGCTGGTTTGAAGACATTTGGGAATGCAGGTGTATTCAAATTAAATTAAATCAAATTTTATTTCCACCAAGCCAATGTTCATTGCAAATTATTGCAGTGTTCATACAAATCTACATCATCAAATATAAAATGGACAGCAAACTGTCCAGTATCCAAAAGAATCCTTCAGACAAATATACTCAATATGACCAAGTGAATATAAACATTGAATTCAGTTCGAACTAAAATTATACTATTTAAAACCCAGGATGAAATTGCCTCGGTTTCAATATTTCCATCTCCACAACGACAAACCTGATTTTTCAAATGTAATTCTCCTACAGCGACCTTCAAGTACCACATTAAAATGTCTTCTTGAAAAAGCTATCCTTTGTTTCAGTGTGTAAGCTGCTGTAAACATAGTGGTATCACATCAGAGGAACTAATTGAGGAATGTTTGAGATAGAGGCTCAATTTCCTCACTATGGACAAGATATTTTGTCATTTGACATCCAACAAACATTGTTTAAAGATTGATTTTGTTCTGGACTAATCTAAGCCTAAGTATTGAATGGAAAAGGCAACTAAATTCGGCCTTTTATTAGCAGCTTTCATCCAGCTATTTTTGTGGGAGTCTTTCAGGATTAGGGAGAATCTTCTCATTCTTAGCATACTATACTTAAACTACAAACATGCAGGCAAAAAGTAACACTCATAAAAGGCTGGATCGAGACATAATCATACGTAAAGTTGACCTATTGAAATCAATGGGATATTACTCTGAAGTCCTTATGATTTAAATGGTTCTGCTATAACTGGTGATAAGCACTCGCACCTGATTTTGACTGGTAAAATATTTCAGGGGTTCAAGCCCAAACTCAGGATTCTTTCCTCAGAATGAGACTAGTGGAGACTTATTGCATTTCATTTACACACATATATAGACTGAGCATGAGATGATCATTCTCCATTAGATAATATACAGCATTTCCATTCCAACAGATTCCTGATCCCCATCAACTGAGGGGATCCTATATTGCTATGAGCTTTTCTGAACAGAGAAAAGTAAGCTCTGTCTGCTCTTTGGATCCTGTCCCAGCACAGACTGGTTGACACACACACACACACACACACACACACACAGAGAGAGAGAGAGAGAGAGAGAGAGAGAGAGAGAGAGAGAGAGAGAGAGAGAGAGAGAGCATGGCTAGACGAGGGGCATGGAGGGAGATGTGATAAATAAATAAATAAATAAATAAATACGATCTCGGGATATGATGATTATGAGATCTTCCCCCTCTGTCTACACATGGCGTGAGATGTCTCAGGAGCACAGAACACATCGCGCCCACCATTTAGGATTTTTTTAAAATACTCAAGATAAACGTTCGAGCACTCCTTCAAGAAGGTAAGTAATTTTAAAAAATATTGCTCCCACTTCCCCCACCCCACCCCCAATGGGCACGGAGCTCGTTACTTACGAGGAGCCGGAACGAAACCACAACAGCAGGCCATACGTCCCGCAGTCTCAGGTAGGGTGATATCCCGGGGAAAGGAGGGATCGTCCCTCCCTGCTCCTGGGATGCCCTGTGCATCATGTGGACACACAGAGACGATCCAGTGGTGATCCCTGAGATATCGCCCCATGTAGACATGCCCAGAGAGAGAGAGAGAGAGAGAGAGAGAGCTGCTGTAGCTCTCGCCCCTAACTCAATTTGCATATTCTTTATTGTAGGAAGAAGCAAAAGGTACCTCCCCTTTTAGAATAGTCTATCTCTGTTCATGCTTGAGGAAAGTGAAACATGGTGTTAGTGTTGATGATAAATGGTGGAATAGGAAGGGTTATCATCCCATTCAGCAATTCAAGAGAGAGATGAAGTGCATGTTATTCTCCACTAATCCCCTGGAATTAAATCCAATCCATGGGGCAGGCACTGCTGAAAATATTAGTTGCATACAGGTGTGAAGATAAGCCTCAAGGTGATTCCTTACATAATGTCTCCAAAGAGTTCCTTGGAGGGACGTTTTGTGAATTCTATCAGATTGGAGAACATGTAGATCTGAGACATGATGCCACCGATGATGAAGTCTCCTGACTGATAATGCTTGTGAAGAATAGGAAGAGGGTCACTGATGCTGCATTTAGCACTGGGACTGCTGCTCACCACCTGAGGTAGCAGCACTAAGAAAGAAAGAAAAAATCCCACTGACTTGTGTGAAACTCTTCCTGTGTCCATTTTGCTTCAAATACTGGTGTGTGATTCAAACTGTGCAGAATAAAAGATCAGTGATCAGATGGGCAGACCTGTGGCTGTCTCTAGTCCCAGCTCTGAATGATAGAAGGAGTATTAATAGCATACTGCAGTATTAAACTGTAGTGTTTCTATTAACATTTCCCTTGGGGGTTGTTGAAGAAGTAGAAGTCATCATGGTAAAATGGATAATTATAGAGGAGATAATCACTTATTGAGAAATACTTGTTCTAGGAAACACTGCAGAATAAAACATATTTATCACATCGGTGTTCTGTCATAATCATGGGATGGAGTTAGCCCTGGTCATCCTGATAAATGAACATCTCTTGGGCCGTAGCTAAACCAAAGGTTTATCCCAGGATCATCCCGGGTCCCTGCCTGAGCGCTGGATGCCCTGTGTGGCACTTAGATGAAAAGGTTTGACCCCAGGACAATCCTGGGATAAGCGTTAGGTCTAGCTATGGCCTGGGAGAGGGACAGGAGGATTCAGACCCTTCTATTCTTTCTCAATCTCTCAGTGGCTTTTGATTCCATCGACCACGGTATCCTCCTGGGCCACCTCCATGCTTTCTGATATGTAGTCTCCATTTTATGGTGGTTGGCGCCTACTTACAGAGAATAAGACTGGATGACTGTGCTTTGGTCCCCTGGGAATTTATCAGAGGGGCTGCATGGAGCATTATTTTGTCCTCATTGTTGACATCTACATGAAGCCATTGGGAGCAACCATTGGAGATGCCCTATGCCTGCCCTTTCACCATGACTTGGGCGGTGGAAGGAATTTGCAGGTCGGAAGAAGTAGCTAAGAACTTGCATGAGTCTCATGAACATATGCAAGCATATATGGGGAAGTCTATAAATGCTCCACACTCCCTGTCGATAGATAGCCACTGTCACAAACACAGCGAGCACAAGGCTGGAGAGGCTGTTCAGCCACTTTGGGTCACCACCACTGATGCTTGGTGTCCCCCCTCACCTTTGAGCTTGGGAGGAGGTGACAAGCTCAACTGAGGCAACCATCAGCCACTCCAGCCCTCTAAACCAGGGCTGTCCTTTTACTTCCTGGGAGCCGAGCTCAGCTCCCGTACCCACATGCTCACTCAGCGGGTAGCTTTAGAAGCAGACTCGCTGCTGCTGTTTTTCGGGTCTCTAAGCCCCTGCAGATTAGTGCTTCACACTCCAAGCCTTGAGCTGGCTGCCACCCTACTCTCCCTCTTTTGCTTTCTGGCTGCTGGAGGACAAGCATTCGGAAAGCCAGCGGGGCTTGGGCACATTGCCAATGCTGCCTTGAAGCTGCCCTTCAGAGACTGGGAGAAGATGCAAGAGAGGACATGGAACAGGATAGGTTTGGTCCACCCCGGCACCTCATTCCAAAGCTTCTACCTGGCCACTGCTCAAGTCCCGCACCCTCCTGGCCATGGCCTCGAACCCCTGGCTGCCTTACTTTAGCCGTAATCCATGTACTGAGTGCAGAACTTCGGCCCAGTGCACACACGGCTGGAGTAGATGTTCAGCCCACTTGGCTGCGCTTCTGAGTCCCAGCTAGCCAGGGCCTCATCTCAGGGAGCCACAAATATTATTAATGTGGTGGCACCTTTGATGGCTGGCAGGCTGGCAGGACTTTGTCCTTGATCACTGAAGGTGGGCCAGCAAATGTCACACAGCATTGGGATCCAGTATCACCAGACACCCAAAGCAAAAGTTGCAATAGTGAACATATTCCCCATGGCCAGCAAGTTGGCCATGCTGGCCTCCATTCAGGCCTTGGGCTCACCTATCTGGGGGCATTGTACAAGCTTGGCTTTTCTTACAACCTATTTGTCCGGATGTGCCCTGCAGAGGGGAGACCTCCCACCTGCAGTTCCTGTTAGTGACATGCTCACCAGTATGGTGGCCAGCTGCCAGTATATCTACAGGAGCCATTGCTCCCAACTTCCCAAGAGCCTCAGACTCTGGTCATGGCCAAAGTTCTGAAGAGGAATATGTAGGTGTCTTTCCCATACTTTTAGGGGGGGTAAACACAAAGATAAAGAAAAGGACAAAGATTGGGAACAGGAGAGGGTTAAGAAGATGAAGGACAAGGTAAATTGGCCTGCGGATTTTCAATTCTAAATTTAGTGGGATGTGAAGGGGAAAGAATCTGGCTTTCCCATACTTTTAAGAGAGGGGGAAACACAAAGATAAACATAAGGACAAAGATTGGGAACAAGAGAGGGTTAAGAAGAAGGACAAGGTGGTTTGGCTTGCGGGTTTTCAATTCTGAATTAAGTGGGATGTGAAGGGGAAAGAATCTGGCTTCAATTCATGATGCCAGTCTGGCCAGACCTGGGAGAGTGTGCCAACAGTGGCATCATCTTGTCCAACCCAGCTCTGCCCCTGCAAGTTTGGGTTCCCACCAGCAAGACAATGTCTCTTGCTTTCTTGCTGGGAGTTGACCTCTTAGGGTGTCTGCACTAAAAACATACTCCAGCATGTGTGATCCATATCCTGTGACCCCCATCCATCCTCAGGATGCCCCCAAGTAACAGGGATTAGGGGACCCAGGGAGCTACAGTCAGAGCATAAGCCAGATAACCTGCCCCCTTTTGTGAAAGGGCCCTAGCCCAATTAATTCAAGGATTTGCCCTTACTTCTGTTAGATTACCCATATAGGAAGGATGCATTCTTTGTTCAAGGGTTTCCTAAAAATCAAGGGATGAAGGGATCTTCCTCAAAATTGTCAAGGATAAAGTGCTACTTAAGATCTCTCAGAGTGCCAAGCTTCATCTCTTTATCTTTAAAAATGACAGAGCTGTAAACATGTTTGTTAATTCCCATAGACAGTAATGGAATAGTTATCCAAAAATAGAACAAAGCTCCAATGATGCACATCTCCACCCTGTGGGTATTCATCACTTTTTTTAACTATCTCCTTTCTACTGCAAAAACTCTGAGCAACATCGACTTTTCAGACTTTTGGAGCAATCTCTACAATCTAAGAAACACAACAGCAATTACTCTTCCAGACGCAACAAAAATAAATCAAAAGCATTCTGAAAAATTTAATAAAATAAAACATACACGTTTTGATGCATCAGAAAACAATATTCTGTAAAAGCTGAAAATCTTATCACAAAGATTGTAGGAGTTATGAAGTGAAATGAACACCAATAACAAACAATAATGTAGTTTCATGCTTTGCTTTGTTTTAATGAAGACGAAAAAAGAAGACAGATATAATTGATAAAACCCATTGAAATTAATAACGCATATTCCCCAAGTAATTAACTTATTTACAATTATTTCTTAAGAATGGTTGATGTTGGCTAGACAAGTACCACAGAATTTTAAAGCTTTTTCTTCTTCCTTCTTCGTAGCTGATCTCTGCTGTTTAACTCAGGCCTCAGCACAATGATATAGCATTTGGGGGAAAAGATACATAACAATAACCCAGCACTGGAGGCCAAGATGGAGAAGATCTCCACAGCCACCATGTATTTCCCTCTTGTGCTCAGGTAGGTTGGAACAAAGGAAAGCCAAACACTGCAGAAGACCAACATACTGAAGGTGATGAACTTGGCTTCATTAAAACTGTCAGGCAACTTCCTGGTTAGGAAAGCCAAAGTGAAGCTGACAACGGCCAGGAAGCCCAGGAAGCCCAAGACATAATAGAACATGCTGACAGATCCTTCATTACATCCCAATACAATTTCTTTACTCATTGAGTTCATATCAAGTTCTGGAAATGGAGTAGAGGTTGCTAACCACACAGTACAAAGAGTGGCTTGAATGAGAGAGCAGATTATAACAATGGAGGATGACAGCTTATTCCCAGCCCATTTCCTCATTATAGACCCCGGCATGGTGGCCATGAAAGCTAAGACCACAATGGTAGTCTTGGCCAAGATGCAAGAAACAGCCAAGGTGAAGATGACACCAAAAGCAGTTTGTCGAAGACAACAAGTCAACTCATTAGGATCACCAATAAATAGCAAAGCACAAAGGAAGGAGAGCATGAGAGAGACAAGGAGGGTGTAGGTGAGATTCCGGTTGTTGGCTTTGACTAAGGGGGTGTCCTGGTACTTAATGAAAGTATACAATACCGAAACTGTGACGAAAGCAAAGCAAAGAGCCAAAATGGCCAAAGTGGTCCCCAAAGGCTCTTCATAAGAAAGGAAGGTTATGGTTTTAGGAAGGCATAAGTCCTGCTCAGAATTTGGATAATGATCTTCTGGACATTGAGAACAGTCATCCATGTCTGAAAGTGAAAATAGGGGTTTTGACATTGTAGTCTTCTGTATATTAATTTATTTTTATTTATTTATTACGTTTCTATACCGCCCAATAGCCGGAGCTCTCTGGGCGGTTCACAAAAAATTGCTACTTTGAAATCTAAACAGAAGCTTCCCTGCTTTTAAAGCCACTACATTTCTAGTAAGTTATACTGTGATTGATTCCAAAGGAAATGAGATGTAACACACCATGGCCCCATTCAGACAACACACTAAACCATGCTGCTTCACCACAAAATGGTGAACGGAATGCATTACACATTCCATTAACCATTTTGTGTTTAAGCAGCATGGTTTAGCATGTTGCCTGAATGGGGCCCATAAGAAAATAAATCCCATTAGTGCATGAGTCTTCTCTCCTTGGATAAACATACAAATTATAAAATAGAATCCTTGTAAAGTCTTGTAGGAAGCAACCATGTAAAATATGCAGGATTGCTAAATTATGGGAAAGATGCTACAATAACGCTCAGTATGGCTGTGCACAAAAGACAAAATGTGGTCTATATGCTGCTTTGGGTCTTCAGATAGTGGGTGAATTCAGCTGGAGCAATCTCAAAAGAAACCAACCATTCTGAAGCAACAGACTTTAGTTTCAGATGTTTCAATAGCAAATGAACAATCTGAGTGTTCACTCTTAAAATGGTAAATGAGCCACCTTAGATTAAACGCATTGTCCAATTTCATTCCAAAATCAATAATAAAATATATACACACTATAGTGGGTTAAAATATTTTTTAAAAAAACAATCCAATCCAGTTAGTTATTATATCTCATAAAGATGAAATAGAGGCAGCTCTTATATCACTAGATTTGATCAAATATACACACAGCATTGCTTACCCACATGTTTTGAGAACTTGCCCTCTGGACATGGAAGACAATCATAGCAGCAGAATGGCTTCCCTTCTATCATTGTCTTGCTATAACCTGGCTGGCAATTGTCATTACACTGAGAAAGGGGCCGCACCTATCCATAAACAAAAGACAATAATGTTTTATGAACTGGAAGTTTCCATTTCACTGGGTACCATTCAGTTAGCAATCTTGCTTCCTTGTCCCTCCCTCTCTTGTAAAAACCCAGGAATTCAACATTTGTTACTGCACAAGCTGCCAATCACAGTGATGTTTCTGAGACCGAAACACCAATCCAACCAATTGTACAGGACATTTACATAAATGCAGTTTTGCACGAATTTGAAAACTTAAACAATTAAAAGAAAATGACTCAAAAGTGTGAGACACGGAAATGGTTGAGTTCACCTATCCCTAGATCTTCACATTCTTCTTGGATTGTCATGGGAATCTCACATGAGGTCACGGGCACAAGTGCCATTTTCAGCCACCCTTACTACTGAACTGTTTGGCAATGATTGGTTAACCATGAAGGCATGGCAGACATTTGGTGATGAAGGACTGAGCTGTCAGAATACAAAGACAGAGCTATGACAGTGTGTGAAAAATGGAAGAATCTGTAAATGACTCCCAGGAATGGGAGTCGGCCCAACCTGGGTATATCCGCTGTTCCATATGATAACATCCTCAGATATGGTGAACACTTCTTCTTGGGGAGCCCTGGGGTCTATCTTTCCAACCTTGACTTTCTGAAACGATTGGTTTGGGAATGTGACCCAGTTGATAATATCAAAGCCACCTATTATTTCCCCATTTTGATCAAAAGAAACCATTTCCCCAGCACTGTTGTTAAACGAGATGGTTCTCAGAAAATGGTGGAGCTAAATTTCAAAAAAGAAAAAAAGAAAGAATGGAAATTCAGAAGAGTGAAACAAAATCCAAATGTACAAGGGAATGGCCACATTTCATACTGGAAATCTATGGCCAGTGGTTCCTTTAAAAGTCCCGTACAGTGTAGATGTAGTAGTAGGTTTTAGGGCTGTGCTCTGCTTCTCTTCGGTTCTTTGAAGCGATAGCAGAGCGGCCTGATTCGCCTCTGTTACAGGCGGAGGAGAAGCGGATCGGGTGGCTGGCGAAGCATGGTGAAGAGAAGCGACTAGAAATAAATAATTCACTTTTACGCAGAGTGTTCCACCAGGCATTTTAGATATTTTCCACATAGGATTGCATAGCGGAAAAGATTAGCGTATGACTTTTTTTGTTTTTTAAGCTACATCCTTGAAACTGAATGTATTTAGAAAGTCATGGGTGGGGGGTCATTTGTGCCTATTTTTAGCAGTTTTCGTGCTGTGGTTTCCTTGCTATATATTTTTTTAAAAATTAAGTGTAACGTAGCTTATCAAAGACTGGTTCCTAGACAGGACCAGTGAAATTGGCACAATTCCCTCTCCCCCTGCGCACGTCCACTTTCCTCTTACTGGTAAAAGACAGACATAGCCTTTAAAAAAAAATTCTTGTTGTTGTTGTGATTCAGCAACACTGCTGCTTTTAATTCCACCCTTCCTGTTTTTATTTATTTATTTATTACATTTATTATACACCCCATAGCCCAAGCTCTCCTGGCTTTCCCTCTTCAGTGAAGTCAGTCAGGCTTTCATTGTGGTTCAACTCCTTATTGTTGTGGTTGTTATTATTATTACTATTAATATTAATATTAGTACTGCTATTATTAACATTATTATTGTTGTTGTTGTTTAATAATGGCTGTGATCACAGTGCAGTCAATCAACTGTGAAGCAATGATCACAAAGCTTTACTCTTATCCTCCTAGCCTCCTAGTTATGGGATGCAAAAGAAAAGACATCTCTCTGTGCTGTTCCCACCTCACAGGGACAGTTTGCATTACTGGCTTTGAAACAATCCTTGGCTCACTTCCTTGTGCCCCCAGAAATGTCTGCTGCATGCCTGCCTTCCCACCTCCGCCTGGGTGCTGTTGTGGTGGGGTATCTGCTGGGACTTACTTTCCCATAGATCTATGGCATAGTCATACATCTCTGCCTGCCTCTCTGCCCTCCTGGTGCCTGGGAGATGTACTAGATGATGGGCTTTGTGGTTCAACCCCACAAGCCTCTGGCATGCTTGCTCCCAGTGCTGTTTGTCCTCGTCTGTGCCCACCTTGCAGGGATGGTTTGTGCGTGTCTTGCTTTGACTCAGGGAGGGTATCCTTCTGTGTGATAAAAAGCAGCTCCATTTCACACTCACCCTATTTAAGATTTCTTGGTGTGTGTGTGTGTGTTCATTTTTGGAAATGTTTCACCTGAGATGAAGATCCTTATTTAGAAAAAAATCTTGATTCCCCCAAATCATCTGTGCTATTGATTGCTATGGGCAAGCGCTTTGCAATGGATCCCTATGGCAGGTATGTTTTTCTTATGGGCATATTGTCCTTTTTGGGGGGATTTTTCATATATTCCCCCAAAATCACTGGAGGCTCAGATTTCCTTCCAACTGGGCATGAATGTGGATACATGGATAAGCTCTCATGGTTCCAATTTTGAGGATTCTAACATAAAAAGTGACAGTGTTCTAGCATGGGATTTGAATTGGTTTGAGTTAAAAGGGGAAAAAATTGCCAAAAATCAGGGGATGATGGGATTTGCTTGAAGCTTGCCATGAATGTGGATCCAGATGGCATCAGTGAGGGTGCCCACTTCCAAGTTTGTAGCTGTACAGATGTCAGAGTAAATCGCATTTCTGAAAATGGGGTGGTTTTTTTTCAAAAAATCCCCAAAAATCAGGGGAGGCTCGGATTGACTTCCAACTTGGCATGAAGGTGGATGCATGGATAAGCTCGCATGGTGCCAATTTTGAGGTTTCTAACATTGACAGAAAAAAGTTATAGGTGTTTGGATTTCAATGCAATTCTATGGAGGGGGGGGAGAATGGAGCTCCGATTTGGATCCGGAGCTCCGGAGCAATGCAGAGCAGACAACTGGCAGGTTGACACGGAGCGGAGCGCGCCCAATCTGGAAGTTGTGGATCGGGATCCAAAGTGGATCGGTGGGTCTGTGCACAGCCCTAGTAAATTTGTAGTAATTTATTAATGCTTAGGCCTTAGGCTATTAGCATACAAAATAAATACAAAATGAAGGGACAAGATGTAGTAGTAGTAGTAGTAGTATAAATGTAGCAGTGATATAACAGAGCACTTTACTTTTCCCTGCTTGGAATAGTGGGCAGAATATCTATTCTGGAAATGTTTCCAATCACAAAGAGAAAGATGGATCTGAAAGAAATTCTAGTGTCTGAGGTATTATCCAGAGTACAAACATATTTCCCCAAATGACTGATAAACAATACAACACATACATGGGTTTTTTTTTGCTCATATTACTTTACTTTAATGCATCATTTATATATAAAGTATATCAAATAGTCCTGCGAATATTGAGAGCAAATTACTGATTACTTAAAACTAGTCAATTTCAGCTGCATTTGAAATATTCAGAAACACAGTAAAAATCCAAAGGATCAAGATTTGTGGATGGTGCCATGACTCAATATTAAAAGTGTTGAAGTAGAATTTTTGGTAAATTCAAGACAACAAGCAGAGAGGTTACTAAATGGATACTCCATTAGTGGTTCTCAGGTGAAACAATGCAAATGAGCTACTTTGAAGGAAGCTCATTTCCCACTCATTAAATTTTCAGAGCAGATTCCTCCCCACAACTTTTTATCTGGTTGAGCTTTTATATTGCATTTTTTATTATGGTTTTATACTAAAGTTTTATACTTTATATGGTTTTTTTTAATTATTTTTGTGAACCTCCCAAAGAGCTTCGGCTATTGGGCGGTATAGAAATGTAATTAATAAATTAAAATAAAATAATAAATAAAACTCCTGAACTGTCAAACTATAAATTCGAAAATGTAGAAAGTGCCTACAATGTCCAAGTCAGCCTTTGTACATGGAAATCATTCTAAACACTCTGGATTCTCATTTCGCTCTCAGATGTGTGGTGTCTGCTGCATTCTTTTGCTAAGAACGTTACCTGCCATGACATTTGCTTCTGAAGATCACATCTCTTTCCATTTGCCAAAGCTCGGTGTTTGCATTTGGAGGAAAGTACAGCATGCAAAGCATGAGCCACGGCGTAGACAGCATTGTAGACACTGTAGCTGTGGCCAGTCATGGTCATTTCAAACACAGAGGCTGGAAGAGACTCTAGCTTTTCCTCCCCAGTACAGATGTTCCTAGCCATCACATCCACCTCAGAGTTGGGGAAGGAACACTCAAAGGCTATTTCCCAGAAAACTCTGATGAATCCATCTTCACTTTCAATGTTAGGATTCCTCACATGAAGAAATTTTTGAAATCCGAATATCTCCTTCGAGTGAATTGCAAATGATATGGAACCATGAATGAAGTCTATGCCTGAATTTCTTTGGAAGGGAAGTGATATGAAATCCATCTGAGCTGTCATAATCCAGACTTTACCTTCGGTCTTCCTAGGCAAGCCTTCACTTTCTAAATCCTGGAGCAAGATTCGCATAAATATCATGGTATGAATTTCACCATTTACAATAACTGCATTAGCAGTACTTCTAATAACAACCCCTAACAGTTCAAATGCCAACTCCACAGTGTCAAAAATGTCCTTCTCAAATTTAAGTGCTGGATATCTTCCTATGAAGTCAAAGCAGACACCTTTCTTGGCAAACATGGGAACGATATCCTGTATCAATCTGTCTCCATCATCATCAGTCTCAGAAATCAACCCAATCCATGTCCACCCAAAATGCAAGAGTAACTCGAGAATCCCTTCATATTGATGAATGTTGTTTGGTAACATCCGGTGGAAGAAATCATCATGGATATTGGTATTCATCATGGGAGAAGAGCCATAGATAAGCTAAAGAAAATAAATCAAGAAGTGCTTGGGGAGAAGATAGCTTCCAAAATGAAATTAATTGTGTCTGTGTATATCTCCCTTTTTGAATATTTGGATAGTTTGGTTCATTGCCTATGTTTTCAGCTCTTGAATCTTTTACACATATAAAGGATATTCTTTAAACAATAAAGGATATTCTTTAAGCAATAACCATATTGCTGGTGGGAAGGCCCTGCTCCGTCCTCTCATCTCCCAATGGAGGGGCAAACCAACAGCTCCTTCTTCCCCACAAGGTGAAGATGTTAGCCCTGTGGGGGGGGGGGGGGTCCAACTGAAGCAGGCTCCGATGGTGCCTGCCTGCTCCAGTCTCCCTCGCATCTTCCATTTAGGAGTTATGAGTCTGTATTCACTTTAATGGGGCAAAGAAATATTCATTAAAAATTAATGGAAGCGAATTTTGAAAAAAGAAAAGCCATTCCACCAACTAGAAGGACAAGGGGACAAGATCCCACTGCTGGTTTAAAGGGTAAGGGTCCCAACTCAGAGCTTTTAGTGCACACAAAAATCATTGCCACCTGGAAATAGAAAAAAGCCATTTTGAGCCAGAGAGGCTTTCCCCATTTTGGTACTTTGAACTGCCATCCTGCCCTCAATATTTCACAAATCTTCTTGAAATGTGCAGGGTATGTAAGACCAGCATTACTTTCTGGCAGGTCTCTGTTTCAGAAAGATTGGTGAAACATTTTCCATTTTATGAACGTCAGAATGACCCACCCCCAATTTCGGCCTTAACATGGTGGAATGCACTTTTCACTGATCGCCTATAACACAGGGAAACACACTCGTGTTTCCCTGTAATATATAAGAGCTCAGAGGCCTCCTCCAAGCCACTTATGCAAATAGGAGAGAAGGCAGAGGCAGTGGATTGGCCTACTGGTTGGTGATGTCACAATGACATTGCCGAGCAGTAGGCGAATCCACTGGCTCTGCATTCTCTCCTATTTGCATGTTTAAAAATTCTGAGCTCACAGGGCCTTCTATGGAATATCCAAGAAAAATAACTGCCATCTATCAAGCAATATAACTTCCATCTAGGGAAGTTCCAAGATAGAAGGCCAGAGGGCTCCTCCAAGCCACTTCTAGGTTTTACCCTGTGGCGCCATCTAGCAATGTTTCTCAGAACTGTGGCCTTCTATGGAAGTAACTGCCAGGAGCTTCTGCCTTAGCAAAGGGGCCAAAACCCACTAACCTCTTCACCAGACTGCTCCTCTACACCTGTCGTATGACGGGCTTTTTTGCTAATCTCATATAAACTCTCCTCCTTTGATGCTCTTGTCATGACATTGTACACTACATAAGCAAAACTCCAAACATAATTCCTTTAGATTCAAGTTCTACCTGCATCTTTTGAGGTCTTCTTCTGGATCTTTCAAAAAAGGATTTATGGCCTGACTCAGAAAAAATATCAGTTCATTTTTGATCTCTAGCAGTTTTGATCTCAAAATGAGATGACAAAATTTAAAAGATAAAATAATTGCAAGCAACTTTTTTCATTCCTTCTGTGGAGATACATCTCTTACCTGTGGGATCTTATAGGTGGATAGAACAGCGGCCATGTGTAAAGAAACTTTACAAGTAGTTCCTCCAATCACTGCTACTAGATTTACCTGACTATCACATTTATAATTTGGAATGAATTTGTTCCTTGTAGAGAGAAGTTCCATTGAGGCATGATATGCCCATTGTTCAAAGAAGAGGCTATTATAGATATTGAAGCCCAGGGTGATGTTGGGTAAGATCTGGGGATTTTCATTGATCTCCTCGACAGCAAATACCAAGGCCAGGATGTGCTGATAGATCTGAATCATGAACCTGTAGTGAGAGTTATGTCATGTGTTAAAGTGCATTTGCTTCAGAACATGGCATAGGTTATAATTCAGTTCTGTGATAGCATCCTGCATTGAGCATTCCACGTGGCATCATGGAAACACTGCGTCCGTCTTTGTCATTTATTTCAGCTCTGTTTAGGTGGAAGACAATCGGTTGAAAAAGAAAGCTTCCAAAAGTCTCCATTTCCAAATTATTCCATAGTTTTTCCAATACTAAATTAGGTGTATTTTTTGTGGATTTGAGTGCAGATTTTCTTTTACTAGTAAGCATCCCTTAAACAATTTTTTTAAAAAACACATCAGGACAACATGTGCCATGATTGCTGGTTTGCAAACATTTAGGAATGCAGAAACATTCAAATAAACTCAAATTTTGTTTGCACTAAACCAATGGACTTTGCAATTTATAACAGAACCGCAGGAGAAAGTACATTAAAATGTGCAGTTAAAAAAATCTATTCTTTGTTTTGGATATTTAAGCTCCTGTAAATGTAACAGTATCCTATCAGAGGAACTAAGTGAGGAATGTTTGAGATAGGGACGCTATTTCCTCATTAAGGACAAGCTATTTTGTCATTTGACGTCCAATAAACATTGTTTAAGTATTGCTTTTGCTTTGAACTAATCTAAGGCTATTAGCATTGAGGTGAAAAAGCAACTTATTTCCCCCTACTCTTAGCAGCTTTCATCCAGCTATGTTTGTGGAAGCGTTTCAATACTAGGGGGAAACTTCTCATTCTTAGCTTACCACACTCAAACTACAAACATGCAGACAAAAAGCAACACTCATAAATACTCATAAAGTTGACCTATTGATATCAATGGGATAGTAATCTGAAGTCCTTATGATTTAAATTGTTTTGATATAAGTAATTTATTGATTGATTCATTCATTTTCTTGTGTTTATATCCTGCCTTTTTTACTCCAAGGAACCCAAGCCATCATACATAATTCTCCTCTCCATTTTATCCTCACAACAACAACCCTGTGAGGTGGGTTGGGCTGAGAGTGTGTGACTGGCCCAAAGTCATCCAGTGGATTTCCATGGCTGAGTGGGACTAGAACCCGGAACCCCCAACTCCCAGTCAAACACTTTAGCCGCTATGCCACAATGGCACCAGATTTTGTCTGGTGAGGTATTTTGGGGGTCCCAGCACTAACTCAGGATTCTTTCCTTGAATGAAATCAGTGGAGACTTATTGCATTTCATTTACACACATCTATACAGGCTGAGCATGAGAAAAATGCAGAATACAGTAGCCTAATCTACGCAAATCAGGATATTGCACTTTGAGAGCAGTATGAAAGTAGTATATAAAAGGCAGGAGCCACACCAAGCAGGATATTGAGCAGTATGGAAGCAGTATATGGTATGTTACAATGGGCCCCAACAGTTGTCCTGCCTTTTATATTCCGTTCATAGTGAAATATCCTGATTGGTGTAGATCAGGCCAGCATTTCCATTCCAACAGATTCCTGATCCCCATAAACTATCGAGGGGAATGTATATTGCCATGAGAATTTCTACACAGAGCAAAGTAAGTTCTGCGTCCTTTTCAGATTCTGCCCCAGTACAGACTGGTTTATAAACATGCACGCACGCACACACGTAAACACACACACACACACACACACACACAGAGATTCTGTTGCTCCCATCACCTGGAAGTAAAGCCAATCCAAGGGTCAGGCATAGCTGGAAACATTACTTGCAAAGAGGTATGAAGATATGGCTCAAGAAGATTCCTTACACAATGTCTCCAAAAAGTTCCTTAGAGGGACATTTTGTGAATTCTATCAGATTGGAGAATATTATGTAAATCTGAGACATGATGCCACCGATGATGAAGTCTCCTGACTGATAATGCTTGTGAAGAATAGGAAGAGGGTCACTGATGCTGCATTTAGCACTGGGACTGCTGCACACCACCTGAGCTAGCAGCACTGAGACTGAAAGAAGAAATCCCACTGATTTGCATGGAACTCTTCCTGTTTTATTCCAGTCCATTATCCTTCAAATACCTCTGAAATGGGCAGCCTGCCTTGAACGTTAATTATTTGGCTAATGTGTGGCTCACACTATGCAAAATCAATGATCAGTATTGATCAGATGGCCAGAGCCCTGGCTGTCTCTAGTTCCAGTTCAGAATGATAGGAGTATTAAAAGCATACTGCAGTATTAGACTATATTGTTTCTAGTGACATTTCCCTCGGGGCTTGTCGAAGAAGTAGAAGTCATCATGATAAAATGGATAATTACAGGGGAGATAATCTCTTTCTGAGAATTACTGGTTCCAAGAGTCACTGCAGAAGAAAACATGCTTATGCTATTTTCATCTGTCCCAGGCTGGGTTCAGGCCCAATCCTGGGATGGAGTTTGGCCTGGGTTACCATGTCCTAACCTACACGAAGACGGATATTACACTATTAAAGCAGTATATAGGAGGCAGAAGCCACACTGGGCAGGATATAGTGATGTGAAATCAGTATATGGTATGTGTCAATGTGCCCCAAGAGTCATCAGTGCACTTCAGTACCGCTATCAAGCAGTAGTGTGGCACCTGCCCTTATATTCCACTTTCATACCACTTTCATAGTGCAACATTCTGCTTGGTGTACATTAGGCCCATGAGAAATGCTCTTCTCTGAGAGAGGAACAGGAAGATTCAGACCTTTCAATATTATCTCAGTGGTTTTATACCATTGAACACAGTATCCTCCTCTTAGTGGGGGGGGGGTTGAGTTATCCATGCCTTGTGATATGGGGTCACCATTTATGGCATTTTGGCTCTTACTTACAGGGATAGTTCCAGACAATAAAATTGGATGACTGGGCCTTGCCGCCCACCCCCAGCAGCTTCTCGGAGGGATTACATGGAGCATTATTCTCTCTCCAATGTTATCATCTATATGAAGCCAATGGCAGAATTGGAAGAGTGCGCTGACAGTGTCATCATCTTGTCCCACCCAGCTGTTTCTTTTCCAATGTGGGTTTCCACCAGTGAGGCAGTTTCTCTTGCCTGCTTGCTGGTACTTTAGCTCTTAGGGTGTTTGCACTAGGAACATACTCCAGCAAGTGTGATCCATATCCTGTGACACCCATCCATCCTCAGGATGCCCCCAAGTAACAGGGATTAGGGGACCCAGGGAGCCACAGTCAGAGCATGAGCCAGATAAACTGCCCCCTTTTGTGAAGGGGCCCAAGCCCAATTAAGTTTGCCCTTACTTCTGTTAGATTACCCATATAGGAAGGATGAATTCTTTGTTCAACATTTTCCTCCTTGGTTTAGAACCCTTCTTGAAGGCCCCAGTGCCCACTGTTTAGGCCTGGAAGCAGGCCTCCATCCCTGTATGGAGCCCCAGGACCAGGACAAAGTTAAGGATGTAAAGGCCAGCCATGTTTTAGGCTTATTCCCATATCCCCCTTTGAGTGTCTTCATTCCGTATGGTCCCTAAGAAGGTCAATGGTGAGAACTGTTTAATCCTTGGTGGGTAATAACAATGGGTCGGGTCTTTATTAGACAACTAATATGAAGCCATGGGGAGGGGGAATTACCCTCATCACTGCATACACTTTAGGTAGAAATTGGAGCACATCATGTCTGGGAGAAGTCTCAGAGAGTATAACTGTTATCAGTTTGGAGGCAGGATGGATACTGGAGGTGAAATGCAAATACACCAAGATAATAATAATAATAATAATAATAATAATAATAATAATAATAATAATAATCATTTATTTATTACCCGCCTCTCCCTTTGGATTGAGGCGGGGAACAACATTAGAACAGTTATCAATACATCTTAAAAATTCTTGATTTTACATTGATCTGGATAGGCCTGCAAGAAAAGGCTGCCTTAAAATCACACAGAGAGTTAATTTTACAAATCTCCTCCGGCAGGCCGTTCCACAATCTGAGGACGACAGAAGAAAAGGTCCTCTGGGAAACTCATGTCCGCCTAGTTTTAGATAACTGAAATAAGTTCACCCCAGAGGACCTGAGTGTGTGGGGCAGACTGTATGGGAGAAGGCGATCCCGCAGGTAACCTGGACCCAAACCATTTAGGGCTTTAAAGGTAATGACCAACACTTTGTACTTTGCCCAGAAACTAATTGGCAGCCAGTGGAGTGATTTTAATGATCGGGTAATATGCTCACCCCTAGATGTACCAGTGACCAACCTGGCTGCCATATTTTGAACTAGTTGAAGTTTCCGAACTAGGTACAATGGTAGCCCTATGTAGAGTGCATTGCAGAAGTCAAGCCTTGAGGTTACCAGTGTGTGCACTACTGTCTTTAGGTCTTGTGACTCTAAGAAGGGGAGCAGCTGGCGTATCAGCCGAAGCTGATAGTAGGCACTCCTGGCTGTCACATCTATCTGGGCTGTCATTTGGAGCGACGGATCCAGGAGCACCCCCAAACTGCAAACACAGTCTTTCAGGGGGAGTGTAGCCCCATCCAGAACTGGTTGGCACAGCTCCAAACCTAGGTCAGAGCCCTTGAAAGCAAGCACCTCTGTTTTGTCTGGATTCAGCTTCAGTTTGTTTTTCCTCATCCAGCCCATTACCGCCTCCAAGCATTCATTCAGAGAAGACACACTATCCTTAGCTGATGCTTTTATTGAAGGCATAGAGAAGTATATTTGAGTGTCATCAGCATACTGATAGCACCCCACCCCATGCCTCTGGATGATCTCTCCCAGCAGTTTCATGTAGATGTTAAACAGCATTGGGGATAGGATGGCACCCTGTGGTACACCATACAACAGCTCCTTTTTTGAGGAGCAACTATCCCCAAGCATCACCATCTAGAATCTACCTGAGAGGTAGGACCGGAACCACTGCAGCACAGTGCCCCAATTCCCAAATCCCTCAGGCGTTCCAGAAGGATACCATGGATGATGGTATCGAAAGCCACTGAAAGGTCCAAAAGTACCAGCAGCGACACACTCCCCCTGTCAATACGCATGTGGAGATCGTCCACTAAGGTGACCATAGCTGTCTCAACTCTGTATATTGCCCTAAAGCCGGTTTAAAATGGGTCTAGAAAATCTGTATCATCCAAGACTGCTTGGAGTTAGAAAGCAACAGCCCTCTCAATCACCTTGCCCAAAAATGGAAGATTTGATACTGGGCAACTCCTTACTCATCCAAGCAGCTTATCCACATCATCAGTACTCACCAACTGAAACTGATCCAGTGTAATCCTACTCACAGAGTTCCTGGATACTTCAGCTTCAGCTTCTGTTATAACGACGGCATCTAAATTGACTCTTATCTGAGAGATTTTATCTGTGAAATGATCATTAAATGCATCACAGTGAACTACCGAAGGCTCTAAAACTGGGTTCAGGGCAGGAGGTGCCTGAGTTAGACCCCTCACCACCCTAAACAGTTCTGCTGGATGTGAATTCGCAGACGCAATGCGGTCAGAGAAGAAAGCTTTCTTCGCTGCACGTATTGCCACCCCATAGGAACGAAGATGTTCTCTATGACGTGCCTTGTCAGATATGAGACAAGTTTTCCGCCATCGGTGCTCCAGTCGTCGACCTTCCTGCTTCAACTTCCTGAGATCTTCTGTGTACCAAGGTGCCTGATTGGAAGCAGGTCAGAGAGGACGTTTGGGGGCAATCATGTCGATAGCCCTAGTTAGGTCTTGATTCCATCTATTGACCAGGGCTTCAACAGGATTGTCGACAATACCAGCCATAGCACCCTCTAAGGCTTTCTGGAATCCAAGAGGATCCATCAGCCTTCGAGGGCAGACCATCTTAATAGGTCTGCCACCCCTGCAGGGGCGGATGGTAGCCATGATATTAACCCTGACCAGAAAATGGTCTGTTCATGACAATGCAGAGGTATTTATCACCTCCGCCCACAGATCTGTCTGTTCGGAACTGAAAACAGCATCTAGGGTGAGACCTGCTGAATGTGTGGGTCCAGAGACCAATTTGGATAGGCCCAAGTTTTGTCATGGATGCCATGAACTTCTGAGCTGTACCTGACAAACCATTCCAGAAAGGGATGTTGAAGTCACCCAGGACCAAAAGCCTGGGCGACTCCAACACCAACTCCGACACCAGTTCCGTGAGCTCGGCCAGGGAGTCTGATAGGAAGCGAGGTGGCCAGTACACTAACAGAATCCCCAGTCTATCCCTGGTCTTTAGACTCAGGTACACACGCTCAATGTGATTCAATTCCCGGACAGTTAATTAACAGTTAATTAGCTCAATTTGACCGGGAGGAGGGAATGGAATGGCTGCTGCCTAGTGACCCTTGCTGGAAGGGAGCAGGAGGTGTGGCTGAGCAGGTGACTTCTGGCTCCCACAATTTAAAATTTATATTGTGTGAATGTTGGTGTGCCTGGTAATGGCTTTGGCCTGGGATAGATTTGGCATTCCTGGAGCTCTTTTCTTTTGGCCTTCTGGTCCATCCAAGTCAACTTACTGGAGTTCTGGATGACATTACACCATGGGGCCTATCCACATGAACCTTATGAGGTGAGTTGGCTTGTCCATCCTTGGGGGGGGGGAATCGTTAAAGCGGATTTTTTTTTAAAAAAAAATCTTAAAACCCAGGAATGAGCATCTCTGTTTCAAACTTGGCATGGCTAAATCCCTACTTAAGGGATAACATCCTGGCAAGTTTCATCACTATAATTAAAAATGATAGTCTTTTTTAAATCAATTTTAAAAGCCCAAGTTTAAATATAATCTCCTAAAAATCAAGGGATGAAGGAATCTGCCTCAAAATTGGCAAGGATAAAGTACTACATAAAGTTTATAACAGTGCCAAGCTTCATCTCTTTATCTTTAAAAATGACAGAGCTGTAAGCATTTTTGTTAATTCCCATAGACTGGAATGGAATGGTTATCCAAAAACAGAACAGAGTTCCAATGATGGACATCTCCACTCCATGCATATTCATCAGTTTTTAAACCATCTCCTCTCTACACCAAAAACTCAGAGCACTGTTGGCTTTTCAGACTTTTGAAGCAGAGCGCCCTAATCTCTACAATATAAGAAACACAACAGCAATTACACTTCCACAGGCAACACAAATAAATAAAAAACATACTGAAACATTTAATATCACTAAACATACACTTCTGATGCATCGGAAAACAATATTCTGTAAAAATTGATAATGTTATCACATATATTGTAGGAGTTATAAAGAGAAATAAACATCACTACCAATCAATAACCTAGCTTCATGCTTCACTTTGTTCTAATGAAAAAAAAAAGCAATGCAGATATAATTGATGAAACCCATTGAAAAAATAACACATATTCCAAGTAATTAACTTATTTACAGTTATTACTTAAGAATGGTTGATGTTGGCTAGACAAGTTTCACAGAATTTTAAAGCTTTTACTTTCGTCTTTGTAGCTGATCTCTATTGTTTAACTCTGGTCTCAGCACAATGATGTAGCATTTGGGGGAAAAGATACATAACAGTAACCCAGCACTGGAAGCCAAGATGGAGAAGATCTCCACAGCCACCATGTATTTCCCCCTTGTGCTCAGGTAGGTTGGAACAAAGGAAAGCCAAACACTGCAAAAGACTAACATGCTAAAGGTGATAAACTTGGCTTCATTGAAACTGTCGGGCAACTTCCTGGCTAGGAAAGCCAAAACGAAGCTGACAATAGCCAGGAAGCCCAGGAAGCCCAAGACACAATAGAACATGATGACGGATCCTTCATTGCATTCTAGTACAATCACTTTACTCATTGAGTGCATATCAAGATTTGGGAATGGAGGAGAGGTTGCCAACCACACAGTACAAAGTGTGGCTTGAATGAGAGAGCAGAAGAGGACAATGGAGAATGACAACTTATTCCCAGCCCATTTCCTCATTATTGATCCGGGCATGGTGGCCATGAAAGCTAAAACCACAATGGTAGTCTTGGCCAGGATGCAGGAAACAGCCAAGGTGAAGATGACACCAAAAGCAGTTTGTCGAAGACAACAAGTCAACTCAATAGGATCACCAATAAATAGCAAAGCACAAAGGAAGGAAAGCAGAAGGGAGACAAGGAGAGTGTAGGTGAGATTCCGGTTGTTGGCTTTGACTAAGGGGGTGTCTTGGTACTTAATGAAGATACCCAACATCAAAGCTGTTATGAAAGCAAAGCAAAGAGCCAAAATTGCCGAAGTGGTACCCAAAGGCTCTTCATAAGACAGGAAGGTTATCATTCTGGGAAGGCATAAATCCTTCTGAGAGTTTGGATAATGATCATCTGGACATTGAGAACAATCATCCATATCTGAAAGTGAAAACAGGGGTTTTGACATTGCAGTCTTATGTATATTGCTACTTTGAAATCTAAACAAAAGCTTCCCTTCTTTTAAAGCCACTGCATTTCTAGTAAGTTATACTGTGATTAATTCCAAAGGAAATGAGATGTAACACACCATGGCCCCGGGCATTCAGACAACACGCTAAACCATGCTGCTTCACCACAAAATGATTAACGGAATGTATTATAACACTTTTGTGGTTAAGCAGTGTGGTTTAGCGTGTTGTCTGAATGGGGCCCATGAGAAAATAAATCCAATCAGTGCATGTGTCTTCTGTCCTTGGATACAAATATAGATTATTTTGCATGAATTAAAGTGTAGAATTATAAGGTAGAGTCCTTGTAAAGTCTTGAAGGAAGCAACCATGAAAAATATGCAGGATTGCTAAATTATGGGAAAGATGCTAAAATAATGCTCTGTAGGGCTGTGCACAAAAGACAAAACGATTTCAGCTCGAGCAATCTCAAAAGAAACCAACCATTCTGAAGCAACAGACTTTAGTTCCGGATTTCTCCATAGCAAATGAACGATCTGAGTTCTCACCCTTAAAAAGGTAAACGAGCCACCTTGGATTCAACACATTGTCCTATTTCATTCCAAAATCATGAATATAATATGTACACACTATTTTTAGAAACAATCCAATTGTATTAATAAAGATAAAAGGGGCTCCATTCAGGGATTTTGGTTATTAGACAATTGTCGGAGAGCAATGGAGTTCGTTACAATATATCATAAAGATGAAATAGAGGCAGCTCTTATGTCACTAGATTTGATAAAATATACACACAGCATTGCTTACCCACATGTTTTGAGAACTTGCCCTCTGGACATTGAAGACAATTATAGCAGCAGAATGGCTTCCCTTCTATCATTGTCTTGCTATAACCTGGCTGGCAATTGTCATTACACTGAGAAAGGGGCCGCACCTATCCATAAACAAAAGACAATAATGTTTTATGAACTGGAAGTTTTAATTTCACTGGGTACCATTGAGTTAGCAATCTTGCTCCCTTGTCCCTCCCTCTGTTGTAAAAAGAGGGAGTTCAACATTTATTACTGCATATGCTTCCAATCACAGTGATGTTTCTGGCACCGAAACACCAATCCAACTAATTGTACAGGACATTTACATAAATGCAGTTTTGCAAGAATTTGGAAACCTAAATAATTTTTTAAAAATTGACCCAAAAGTGAGGGACTCGGTGGGAATGTTAGAGTTCATCTATCCCTGCGTCTTCACATGCTTCTTGGATTGTCATGGAAATCTCACACAATGTCATGGGCACTAGTGCCACTTTCAGCAACCCTTACTGCCGAACTGTTTGGCAATGATTGGTTAACCATGGAAGCATGGCAGACATTTGGTTATGAAGGAATGAGCTGCCAGAATACAAAGACAGAGCTATGACAAGGTCTGAACAGTGGAACAATCTGTAAATGACTCTCAGAAATGTGAGTAGGCCACACCTGGGTATATCCACTGTTCCATATGATAACATCCTCAGATACGGTGAACACTTCTTCTTGGGGAGCCCTGGGGTCCATCTTTCCAACCTTGACTCTCTGAAAAGATTGGTTTGGGAATGTGACCCAGTTGATAATATCAAAGCCACCTATTAATTCCCCATTTTGATCAAAAGAAACCAGTTCCCCAGCACTGTTGTTAAACGAGGTGGCTCTCAGAAAGTGGTGGAGCTAAATTGCAAAAAAAGGGGAAAAAAGAAAGAAAGAAAGAAAAAGAAAAAGAAAGAAAGAATGGAAATCCAGAAGAGTGAAACAAAATCCAAATGTACAAGAGAATGTCCACATTTCATACTGGATATCTTTGGCTAGTGGTTCCTTTAAAGACCCCATACAGTGTAGATGTAATCTATATAAATAAAAATGTAAATGTTCATTCGAAACAGACATTATATCTCCGAAAGTTCTTCACCGATTGTTTTGAAATTTTGACACAACGTTGCATTCGAATACGCGAGCTTTGTTATGTAACTATGTTCTATATGGGGACAAAAGTTTGACTTAAAATCGAAGAAATAGGCCTCCTCAAAACCAGTCCTGCTGATCATTGTGACATCGCCAACCAGTAGGCCAATCCACTGCCTCTGCCTCCTCTCCTATTTGCATGTTCTCTCCTATTTGCTCTTATAGGTCATTGTGACATCGCCAACCAGTAGGCCAAACCACTGCCTCTGCCTTCTCTCCTATTTGCATGTTCTCTCCTATTTGCTCTTATAGGTCATTGTGACATCGCCAACCAGTAGGCCAATCCACTGCCTCTGCCTCCTCTCCTATTTGCATGTTCTCTCCTATTTGCTCTTATAGGTCATTGTGACATCGCCAACCAGTAGGCCAAACCACTGCCTCTGCCTTCTCTCCTATTTGCATGTTCTCTCCTATTTGCTCTTATAGGTCATTGTGACATCGCCAACCAGTAGGCCAATCCACTGCCTCTGCCTTCTCTCCTATTTGCATGTTCTCTCCTATTTGCTCTTATAGGTCATTGTGACATTGCCAACCAGTAGGCCAATCCACTGCCTCTGGCTCCTCTCCTATTTGCATGTTCTCTCACAATTGGCTGAGTGAATATAGATGTCACACCTGTGACAGTTACACGTTCTGAAGAAAGGTAACTGCCAGGAGTTTCCACTAACCTCCTCACCGTAAAAACATCCTTTTTAAAACACCAAACAATCTGCTTTACTTCATCCAAATAATGCCTCGCAGAAGATCACACTTAGGTCGTCGTACTCGCAGAGCGGAAGCACTGCGATGAGAAATTGCAAATCAGACTGAGGAAGAATGGGCATCAGCAAACGAGAAAAAAAGGAAAAGAATGCCTCAAATACGTGCCAAGGAACCAGCCAAGCAACGTTCAGCCAGCCTTGAGGATGCACGGTTGCGAGCACGGCAATCGCGTTCTACAGCTTCAGATCTGCTTTGTTCTCAACAGAATGAACACGACAGGCTGAGAGTGGCTGAAAGACATCAACGAGAAACAGCACATCAGTGTCAAACACGACTCCGTGGTAAACAATGAAATGATTACAGTCACCTTGCATTCCGGTACAACCCAGCGGCTTGCAGTAAAAAAATTACTGAGCAACGTCATAGAAGCAACAATCTTGACAGGACCTTTCAAAGGTGAAGATGTCCTCATTCCTCGCATTCCTATGATTCCAACAGATATGCCATTTCAATTTAAGAGATTGCAATTTCCAATTCTATTGGCGTTTGCAATCACCATTAACAAAGCTCAGGGCCAATCTTTAGAATTGTGCAGTTTAGATCTAGACACAGATTGCTTCTCTCATGGACAATTATATGTTGGTGTTCTGAGTCGGCGAACCAGACAATCTCTATATCTACACAGACAATGGAACAACTAAAAATATTGTATATCCACAAGCATTGTGAAATTAAACATATTAGAAACATCCACTTCGTCTTTTCTTTCTTTTCAATTTAACCAGACTGAGCCACAGCAACGCGTGGCAGGGTACAGCTAGTAGTAGTATAAATGTAGCAGTGATATAACAGAGCACTTTAATTTTCCCTGCTTGGAATAGTGGGCAGAATATCTATTCTGTAATTGTTTCCAGTCACACCAAGAAAGGTGGATCTGTAAGAGATTCTAGTACTTTATATATAAATAATCTATGAAAATTAAGTAATTTGAGCAAAAAACTACATTTGTATTGTTTTGTTTTTCAGTCCTTTGGGAAAATAAGTTTGTAATCTGGAGAAGAACTCCTCAGACACTAGAATCTCTTACAGATCCACCTTTCTTGGTGTGACTGGAAACAATTACAGAATAGATATTCTGCCCACTATTCCAAGCAGGGAAAATTAAAGTGCTCTGTTATATCACTGCTACATTTATACCAATCCAGCCTTTGTACATGGAAATTATTCTAAACACTCTGGATTCTCATTTTGCTCTCAGATGTGGGGTCTCTGCTGGGTTCTTTTGCTAAGAACGTTACCTGCCATGACATTAGCTTCTGAAGATCACATCTCTTTCCATTTGCCAAAGCTCGATGTTTGCATTTGGGCGAAAGCACAGCATGCAAAGCATGAGCCACGGCATAGACAGCATTGTAGACACTGTAGCTGTGGCCAGTCATGGTCATTTCAAACACAGAAGTTGGAAGAGACTCTAGCTTTTCCTCCCCAGTACAGATGTTTCCAGCCATCACATCCACCTCAGAGTTGGGGAAGGAACACTCAAATGCTGTTTCCCAGAAAACTCTGATGAATCCATCTTCTCTTTCAGTGTTAGGGTTCCTCAGCTGAAGAAATTTTTGAAATCCGAATACCTCCTTTGAGTGAATTGCAAATGATATGGAACCGTGAATGAAGTCTATGCCTGAATTTCTTTGGAAGGGAAGTGATGTGAAATCCATCTGAGCTGTCATAATACAGACTTTACCTTCCATTTTTGTAGGCACGCCTTCACTTTCTAAATCCTGGAGCAACATTCGCAGTAATATCATGGTATGAATTCCACCATTTACAATAACTGCATTAGCAGTACTTCTAATAACAATCCCTAATAGTTCAAATGCCAACTCCACAGTGTCAAGAATGTCCTTCTCAAATTTAAGTGTTGGATATCTTTCTATGAAGTCAAAGCAGACACCTTTCTTGGCAAACATGGGAACAATATCCTGTATCAATCTGTCTCCATCGTCATCAATCTCAGAAATCAACCCAATCCATGTCCACCCAAAATGCAAGAGTAACTCGAGAATCCCTTCATATTGATGAATGTTGTTTGGTAACATCCGGTGGAAGAAATCATCTTGGATATTGGTATTCATCATGGGAGAAGAGCCATAGATGAGCTATATAAAATAAATCAAGAAGTGCTTAGGGGAGAAGATAGCTTCCAAAATGAAATTAATTGTGTCTGTGTATCTCTCTCTCTTCGAATATTTGGATAGCTTGGTTCCTTGCCTATGTTTCCAGCTCTTGAAGCTTTTGCACACATAGATTAATTTATGGTATAAAGGATATTCTTTAAACAATAACCGTATGATTTACAAAAAAAATGTTAAGATGATATATTTTTCAATGAAATGCATAGGCAAAAAAAGGCAGGCAAATTGTGGCTGAAGGCTTACAACCCACATCCTAAGGAAGCCGAACGTGCAAGTGAAATTCTCATTCTACCAATGCAGATCAACCATGTGAACAGGATGAAGAATATGATATAGCATGCTTCTAAAGCTTTTATTTAATGTGGGGGTGAGGTGATCCATTTCCTTTTTTTTTTTAACCATATTGAAATTGCCACCCTATACAATGAAGAAGGTAGACATCATAGCATTCTAACTTCTATGTATTGCATTTTAAAATAATAAACTAAGGGTGCACTCCTATCTGGATGTCATAAGCATCCAACCTCAGAGGCTAGCGACTATCCTATGTGGGGAGGCAAGACCAGCACAGAGTGCGATCTTCTATGGTCAGTCAATCTTTCAATTTTTGATAGATGCTCAAAGCAAGTCCCCATTGAATCTAGTGGGATTTCCTCCCACCGAGCTGTATGTAGGATGGCAGCCTAAGTATTCAAATTGATAAGAGACCAAATTCACCACACTTCCCAAATCCAGTCTCTGTCACCTGCACATCTTACAAAACAATTGTAACCTCCTTTGATCTGCCATCCTTCACATGTCTTGGACTGCAGTTTCCTGTCATTATCTCCCAGCCCAGACAAGACACGACAACAACGGTGTCTCCAATAATCTCTCATCCTTTGATGCTCTTGTCATGACATTTGTTTGATGTCTACATTGTACACTACATAAACAAAACTCCAAACAAAATTCCTTTAGGTTCAAGTTCTACCTGCATCTTTTGAGGTCTTCTTCTGGATCTTTCAAAAACGAATCTATTGCCTGACTCAGAAAAGGGTCATTTCATTTTTGATCTCGAGCACTTTTGATCTCCAAGCAACACAACGAAATTTAAAAGGTAAATTAACTGTGAGCAACTTCTTTCATTCCTTCTGTCTAGATGCATCTCTGACCTGTGGCATTTTATAGGTGAATAGAACAGGGGCCATGTGTAAAGAAACTTTACAATTAGTTCCTCCGATCACTGCTACTGGATTATCCCGACCATCACATTTATAATTCGGAATGAATTTGTTCCTTGTAGAGAGAAGTTCCATTGAGGCATGATATGCCCATCGCTGAAAGAAGAGGCTATTATAGATATTGAAGCCCAGGGTGATGTTGGGTAAGATCTGGGGATTTTCATTGATCTCCTTGACAGCAAATACCAAGGCCAGGATGTGCTGATAGATCTGAATCATGAACCTGTAATGAGAGTCACATCATGTGTCAATGTGCATTTGCTTCAGAATATGTCACATGCTACACTTCAAATCTGAGATAGCATCCTGCATTGAGAGTTACAGGGTGCAACATGGAAAACGTGCTTCCATCTTTGTCATTTATTATATTTCAGATCTGTTTAGGTGGAAGACAATTGCTTGAAGAAGAAAGCCTCTAAAACTCTCCATTTCCAAATTATTCCATAGCTTTTTGAAATACTACCTTAGGTGATTTTTTTGTGTGGACGTGAGTTCAGTTTTTTGTTTTTGTTTTTACTAGTAAGCTTCCCTTAAACAATTTTAAAAAATCATTAGCACTGCAAGTGTCATGATTGCTGGTTTGCAGACATTTAGGAATGCAGATACATTCAAATAAAATCAGATTTTTTTTGCACTAAATCAATGTACATTGCAATTTATAACAGAACCGCAGAAGGAAGTCATTAAAATGTGCACTTAAAAATCCATATATATATATATTGTTTTGGTATGTAAGCTGCTATAAATGCAACACTGGGTACCAACAGACTGGCACCCAGTGCATTTCCATGGCCAAGTGGGGATTAGAACCCAGATCTCCCAACTCCCAGTCAAACACTTTAGCTGCTATGCCACACTGGCACCTGATTTTGTCTGGTAAGATATTTTGGGGGTTCCAGCACTAACTCAGGATTCTTTCCTCAGAATGAGACCAGTGGTGACTTATTGCATTTCATTTACACACACACACACACAACATACACACACACACACATATATGCTGAGCATGAGATGACAATTCTGCATTAGATAATAATGCAGAATGCAGCGGCCTAATCTACGCAAAGCAGCACTATGAAAGCGTATGAAAGTGGTATATGGTATGTGTCAATGGGCCCCAACTGTTGTCCTGCCTTTTACATATTGTTCATAGTGAAACATCCTGTTTGGTGTAGATCAGGCCAGCATTCACATTCCAACAGAAACCTGATCCACATCAGCCATCGAGGGGAACGTATATTACCATAACATTTGGTGCACAGAGCAAAGTTAGGTCTACCTCTTTTTCAGATCCTGCCCCAGCACAGACTGGTTTACACACACACACACACACACACACACACACACACACACACACACACACACACACACAGAGAGAGAGAGAGAGAGAGAGAGAGAGAGAGAGAGAGAGAGAGAGAGAGAGAGAGATTGACACAGAGAGAGAGACAGAGAGACAGAGAGACAGAGTGCTTCTGTTGCTTCCATCCCCCATTCAATTTGCATATTATTTATGGTACGGAGAATGAAAAGAAAACCTCCCCTCCCAGAATAGTCTATCTCTGTTAATGCTTGAGGGAAGCCAAGCCTGGCATTGGTGATGATACAGTTAGAACAGGAAGGAACACGATCCCATTCAACAATTAAAGAGACAGATGAAGTTCCCGCCATTCTCAACTAATCCCCTGGAAGAAAAGCCAATCAACGGGGCAGGCATTGCTGGAAATATTACTTGCAAAGAGGTATGAAGATACGCTATGGTGACCATATGAAAAGGAGGACAGGGCTCCTGTATCTTTAACAGTTGCATAGAAAAGGGGATTTCAGCAGGTGTCATTTGTATATATGGAAAACCTGGTGAAATTCCCTCTTCATCGCAACAGTTAAAGCTGCAGGAGCTGTACTAGAGTGACCAGATTTAAAAGAGGGCAGGGCACCTGCAGCTTTAACTGTTGTGATGAAGAGGAAATTTCACCAGGTTCCCCATATATACAAATGACATCTGCTGAAATTCCCTTTTCAGTACAACTGTTAAAGATACAGGAGCCCTGTCCTCCTTTTCATATGGTCACCCTAAGATACGCCTCAAGAAGATTCCTTACACAATGTCTCCAAAAAGTTCCTTAGAGGGACATTTTGTGAATTCTATCAGATTGGAGAATATGATGTAAATCTGAGACATGATGCCACCAATGATGAAGTCTCCTGACTGATAATGCTTGTGAAGAATAGGAAGAGGGTCACTGATGCTGCATTTAGCACTGGGACTGCTGCACACCACCGGAGCTAGCAGCACTGAGACTGAAAGAAAGAACCCCGCTGACTTGCATGGAACTCTTCCTGTTTTATTCCAGTCCATTATCCTTCAAATTCCACTGAAATGGGCAGCCAGACTTGAATGTTAATTATTTGGCTACTGTATTGCTCACACTGTGCATAATCAAGGATCAGTATTGTTCATACTGGCTGTCCCTGGTCCCAGCTCTGAATGATAGGAGTATTAATACCATACTGCAGTTTTAGACTATATTGTTTCTAGTGAGATTTCCCTCAAGGCTTGTCAAAGAAGGAAAATTCATCATGGTAAAATGGATAATTACAGGGGAGATAATCTCTTTCTGAGAATTACTGGTTCCAGGAGACACTGCAGAAGAAAACATGCTTATGCTATTTTGATCTTTCCCAGTCTGGGTTCAGGCCCAATCCTGCAATGGAGTTGGCCTGAGTTACGATGGCCTAAACTACACCAAGTCAGATATTGCACTATTGAAGCAGTATATGAAAGGCACGAGTCTCACCGGGCAAGATATAGAAGTATGAAATCAGTATATGGCATGTGTCAATGGGCCCCAAGAGTTGTCAGTGCACTTCAATACCGCTATAAAGCAGGGAGTCACAGAATCCCCTGGAGAGTGGATCTGACCCACATGCGCCCCTCTTCTGCTCCCACTCGGCTTTGGCCTGTGTGCCTGCCTACGAGAGCTGCACTGTATGTGATTAAGGCTGGTACTGGCCCTCGTACCCCTCATTTCCTTTTGCTCAGGCTGCCTTTTCCTATTGTTTGGACTTTCTGTTTGGCCCAAAGTAAGGGTGTCTGGGGTGTCAAGTGATGGGCGGTGGGGCCTGCCTTGCTGGGACAGTGGTGTGAGCTAGGTCCCACACCCTGCCTGCTTCAGTTTGGCTGCTGCTATCCCCCTTAAGTATACATTGCAGTTCAGTCCAACACTTCTAATAAGAAAGAGGATACCAAGTGCTAGTGATCCTGAAAGTGGAGGACACCAGAGACTGCCATAGCTGATGTTATGGGCAGCCACAGAGTAGCTCAAGCACCATTTTTGGGCACAGCCAGTCAGCTTCAGTCCAATGGATGTGGTGGCACCTTTGATGACTGACAGGCTGGCAGGACTTTGACCTTGATCACTGAAGCACAGCCGGCACACATCACACAGGATTGGGATCCAGTATCACCAGAGACCGAAAGCAACAGTGGGCAGAGGGAACATACTCTACCATGGCCAGCAAGTTGGCCATGCTGGCCTCCATTCACGCCTTGGGCTCACCTATCTGGTACATTGTACAAGCTTGGCTTTTCTTTCAACCTATTTGTCCGGATGTACCCTGAAGAGGGGAGAGCTCCCAGCCGAAGTTCCTGTTAGTGACATGCTCACCAGTATGGCGGACAGCTGCCTGTACCGCTACAGGAGCCATTGCCCCCAACCTCCCAAGAGACTCAGACTCTGGTCATGGCCAAAGTTCTGAAGGGGAATATGTGGGTGTCTTTCCCATACTTTTAGAGGGAGTATACACAAAGATAAAGACAAAAGACAACGATTGGGAACAGTAGAGGGTTACGAAGAAGAAGGACAAGGTGAATTGGCATGCAGGTTTTCAATTCTGAATTAAGTGTGACGTGAAGGGGAAAGAATCTGGCTTCAATTCTTGATGCCAGTCTGGCCAGTCCTGGGAGAGTGTGCCAACAGTGTTATCATCTTGTCCAACCCAGCTCTGCCCCTGCAAGTTTGGTTTTCCACCAGCAAGACAATGTCTCTTGCTTCCTTGCTGAAAGTTGACCTCTTAGGGTGTCTGCAGTAAAAGCATACTCCAGCATGTGTGATCCATATCCTGTGACCCCCATCCATCCTGAGGATGCCCCCAAGTAACAGGGATTAGGGGACCCAGGGAGCCACAGTCAGAGCACAAGCCAGATAACCTGCCCCCTTTTGTGAAAGGGCCCAAGCTCAATTAAGTCAATGATTTGCCCTTACTTCTGTTAGATTACCCATATAGGAAGGATGCATTCTTTATTCAACAGATTCCTCATTGGTTTAAAACCCTTCTTGAAGGCCCCAGTGCCCAATGCAGACCCTGTCTGGGAGGAGTCTCGGAAAATATAATGGGTTATGAATTTGGAGGCAGGATGGATTACTGGAGGTGAAATGGAAATACACCCAAATGCCTCTGGCTCCCACAATTTAAGATTTGTATTGTGCAAATGTTGGTGTCCCTGGTAGTGGCCTAGGCCTGGGATAGATTTGGCATTCCTGGAGCTCTTTCCTATTGCAGTAGTGATCAGGATTGAGGTGATGCCTTGTTAAGCAACCAGATGTCCAGATTCCTGGAGTTGCCCCCTTATGGCCAGGAAGTACCAGCATATGGGAGAGGTGAGTGATGGTAGCCATGCAACCCCCGGCATTTGGGCATTCTACAAGAGGTAGGTAGGGGATTCAACATTTTTAAAGATGAGAGAGGAGCTTCAGGCCTTATGGTCCATCCAAGTCAACTTACTGGAGTTCTGGATGACATTACACCATGGAGAGCTATCTACATGAACCTTATGAGGTAAGTTGGCTTATACATCCTTTGGGGGAATGGTTTCAGGGGGTATTTTTTTAAAAAAAAATCCTAAAAATCTAGGACTGAGCAGCTCTGCTTCAAATTTGGCATGGCTGAATCCCTACTTAAGGCATATCATACTGGCCAGTTTCATCACTATAATTAAAAATGATAGCCTTTTAAAATCAATTTTAAAAGCTCAAAGTTTAAATAAAATCTCCTAAAAATCAAGGGATGAAGAGATCTGCCTCTAAATTGGCAAGGATAAAGTGCTACTTAAGGTTTATCACACTGCCAAGCTTCATCTGTTTATCATTAAAAATGACAGAGCAGTAAGCATTTTTGTTAATTCCCATAAACTGTAAAGGAATGGTTATCCAAAAACAGTACAAAGCTCCAATGACACACATCTCCACTCCATGGGGATTCAACAGTTTTTGAACCATCTACTCTCTACTCCAAAAACTCAGAGCAACGTTGGCTTTTCAGACTTTTGGAGCAGAGTGCCCCAATCTCTACAATATGAGAAACAGAACAGCAATTACACTTCCACAGGCAACAAAAATATATCAAAAACTTTCTAAAAATTTAACACAACGAAAAATACACTTTTTGATACATCGGAAAACAATATTATATAAAAATTTATAATCTTATCTCATAGATTGTAGGAGTTATGAAGAGAAATGAACATCAATACCAAACAATAATCTAGTTTCACACTTCGCTTTGTTCTAATGAACAAAGTGCTGGTATTGACATTTAAAGCCCTAAACGGTTTGGGGTCAGATTATTTGAAGGAATGCCTCCACCCTTATGTACCTGCCCAGATCTTAAGATCATCTACAGGGGCCCTCGCCTGTGAGCCCCTGCCAACGGAAGTGAGGCAGGTGGCTACTGGGAGGAGGGCTTTCTCCACTGTGGCACCCTGGTTGTGGAATGAGCTCCCCAGAGAGGTCTGCCTGGCGCCTACACTGTACTCCTTTCATCAACAGCTGAAGACCTTTTTATTCTCTCAGTATTTTAACACTTAATTTTAACTCAAATTTAAACTGCACTGTTCTAACTCTGTATTTTAATCTTATATCAATTTTGCTGTGTGGTTTTATCCTGGTTGTGCTTTTTATACTGTATTTTGTATTTGTGCTTTTAACATGTTGGGTGTTTTATTATGGTTTTAATTTTTGTGAACTGCCCAGAGAGCTTCAGCTATTGGGCGGTATAAAAATGTAATAAATAAATAAATAAACAAACAAACAATGCAGATATAATTGATGAAACCCTTTGAAATTAATAACACATATTCCAAGTAATTAATTTATTTAGAATTATTTATTAAGAATTATTGATGTTGGCTAGAACAAGCTCCACTGAATTTTAGATCTTTCACATCTTTCGTCTTTGTAGTTGCTCTCTGTTGTTTAACTCAGGCCTCAGCACAATGATATAGCATTTTGGGGAAAAGATACATAACAATAACCCAGCACTGGAGGCCCAATGTTATGTAATGGAATATTCATACAATATAAAAACAACAACAACAGCAATTACACCTCCAGAGGCATAAAAAATAAATCAAAAACATTCTGAAAAAACTAATACAAAAACTAATACAAAAAGCATTTCCTTCTGCTTTTAAACATGCTACAGTCTCTCCCATTCTCAAGAAACCTACTCTTGATAGGCTATCTCTGTCTAACTACCGACCTGTCTCTTTGTTGCCGTTTGTTTCAAAGATCCTGGAGCGTGCGGTCTACTCTCGCTGTCTTGACTTTCTTTCTAGTAACTCTGCTTTGGATCCATTTCAATCTGGATTCCGTCCTCTGCATTCCACCGAAACAGCCCTTACTAAGATCACCAATGATCTCCTTACTGCCAAGTCTAAAGGCCATTATTCCGTTCTTATTCTCCTTGATCTAACTGCAGCCTTTGACACGGTTGATCATGATCTTCTCTTAGATTCCCTTCATGACCTTGGATTTTGTGGCTCTGTCTATAACTGGTTTGCCTCCTATCTAGCGGGTCGCTCTTTCAGCGTGTTGACTAATGGCAGCTCGTCTTCCTCCTTTCCCCTTTCAGTAGGGGTTCCGCAAGGCTCGGTGCTTGGCCCGTTGTTGTTTTCCTTATACATGTTGCCCTTGGGCAAGCTTATTCAATCTCATGGTCTCCAATATCATCTGTACGCCGATGATACACAACTATATCTGTCATCTCCGGAACTTTCTCCTGATGTTCACGATCGTATCTCGGCATGTCTTTCAGATATCTCAGCTTGGCTGCTTCATCGTCGCTTGAAGCTTAACATGGCAAAGACTGAATTGCTTGTTTTTCCTCCTAAACCTTCTCCTCATCTCTCATTCTCTCTTACTGTCAATGATGTTACGCTTACTCCGGTCAAGGAAGCTCGTAGCCTTGGCTTTATCTTCGACTCCTCGCTCTCCTTTATTCCTCATATTGAGGCAGTAGCTAAATCTTGTCGATTTTTCCTGTATAATATTGCCAGGATTCGATCATTTTTGTCTGTCTCTTCTGCCAAGACGCTTGTTCATGCACTGGTTATTTCACGGTTGGACTACTGCAACCTTCTTCTCTCTGGCCTTCCTTCTTCTCACATCAGCCCGTTGGTTTCTGTTCACCACTCTGCCGCAAAGATCATCTTCTTAGCACGCCGCTCCGACCATGTTACTCCGCTTCTGAAATCTCTTCATTGGCTTCCAATTCACTTCAGAATCCAATATAAACTTCTCCTGTTAACCTTCAAAGCTTTTCACGGTCTAGCTCCTTCCTATCTCTCCTCTCTCATCTCACACTATTGCCCCGCTCGTGCTCTTCGCTCCTCTGATGCCATGTTTCTCGCCTGCCTAAGGGCCTCTACTTCCCTTGCTCGGCTTCGTCCATTTTCGTCTGCTGCCCCTTACGCCTGGAACGCTCTTCCAGAACATTTGAGAACTACAAGTTCAACCACAGCTTTTAAAGCTCAACTAAAAACTTTTCTTTTTCCTAAAGCTTTTAAAACTTGATGTTGTGCAGACTTCTACTGTTACTTTCTACTGTTAGTTTTTCCCTACCCTGTGCCTGCTTACCCTTCCCTGTACCTGTTGGCATTCTCTTCCCCTCCTTATTGTTTTACTATGATTTTATTAGATTGTAAGCCTATGCGGCAGAGTCTTGCTATTTACTGTTTTACTCTGTACAGCACCATGTACATTGATGGTGCTATATAAATAAATAATAATAATAATAATAATAACTAAAATGACATATTTTAAGGTTGGAATTAAACCATAGTACTTCTATAAACTCTGATAATTGTGTCACATATATTGCTGGACATAAGAAGAGAAATGAATATCAATATCACACATTAATGTAGTTTCACACTTTGCATTACATAAAAGCTCTAATGATGACATAAGCAGCAATTTATATGTACATAATGGAAATGTAAAACCCAACACAGATATAAATAAGAGAATCACATTGAAAAAAATGATACAGATTCAATTAAAGTAGACTAATTTCAATTATTTACAAAAGATGCATGACTTTTGCTATATAAGGTCCAGTGAGTTTTAGCTACATTACTAATTTCTTCTTCGTAGCTGATCTCTGTTGTTTAACTCAGGCCTCAGCAAAATGATATAGCATTTTGGGGAAAAGATACATAACAATATCCCGGCACTAGAAGCCAAGATGGAGAAGATCTCCACAGCCACCATGTATTTCCCTCTTGTGCTCAGGTAGGTTGGAACAAAGGAAAGCCAAACACTGCAGAAGACCAACATACTGAAGGTGATGAACTTGGCTTCATTGAAACTATCAGGCAACTTCCTGGCTAGGAAAGCCAAAGTGAAGCTGACAATGGCCAGGAAGCCCAGGAAGCCCAAGACACAATAGAACATGATGACCGATCCTTCATTGCATTCTAGTACAATCACTTTACTCATTGAGTGTGTATCAAGGTTTGGGAATGGAGGAGAGGTTGCCAACCACACAGTACAAAGTGTGGCTTGGATGAGTGCACAGAATAGAACAATGGAGGATGACAGCTTATTCCCAGTGCATTTCCTCATTATTGACCCAGGCATGGTGGCCATGAAAGCTAAAACCACAATGGTTGTCTTGGCCAAGATGCAAGAAACAGCCAAGGTGAAGATGACACCAAAAGCAGTTTGCCGAAGACGACAGGTCAACGCATTAGGCTCACCAATAAATAGCAAAGCACAAAGGAAGGAGAGCATGAGAGAGACAAGGAGGCTGTAGGTGAGGTTCCGGTTGTTGGCTTTCACTAAGGGAGTGTCCTGGTACTTAATAAAGATACACAACTCCACAGATGTGATGAAAGCAAAGCAAAGAGCCAAACTGGCCAAAGAGGTCCCCAAAGGCTCTTCATAAGACAGGAAGGTTATCATTCTGGGAAGGCATAAATCCTTCTGAGAGTTTGGATAATGATCATCTGGACATTGAGAACAATCATCCGTGTCTGAAAGTGTAAACAGGGATTTTAACTTTGCAGTCTTATGTATATTGCTACTTTGAAGTCTAAACAAAAGCTTCCCTGCTTTTAAAGGCACAACATTTCTAGTAAGTTATACTATGACTGATTCCAATGGAAATGTAACACACCATGATTTATTTATTTATTTATTTTGGCATGATAAAATATATCCCAACAGTGCATGAGCCTTTTCTCCTTGGAAACAAATATAGATTATTTTCTGTGAATTATAAAGTAGAATTATAGGATAGAGCCCTTGTAAAGTCTTCTAGGAAGCAACCATGTAAAATACGCAGGATTGCTAAATTATGGGAAAGATGCCAAAATAACGCTAGTAGGGCTGTGCTCAAAAGACAAAACATGGTCTTTATGGTGCTTTGGGTCTTCAGATAGTGGGTGAATACATCTTGAGAAATCTCAAAAGAAACCAATCTTTCTGAAGCAACCGACTTTCATTTTGGATTTCTCCATAACAAATGAACAATCTGAGTGCTCACACATAAAAAAGTCAACAAGCCACCTTGGATTCAACACATTGTCCCATTTCACTCAAAAATCATGAATATAATATGTACACACTATTGTGGGTTAAAATATTTTTTTAAAAAAAACAATCCAATTGTATTAATAAAGATAAAAAGGGCTCCATTTAGGGATTTCGGTTATTAGATGATTGTCGGAGAACAATAAAGTTTAGTTACTATATATCATAAAGATGAAATCGAGGCAGGTCTCATATCACTAGATTTGATCAAATATACACACAGCATTGCTTACCCACATGTTTTGAGAACTTGCCCTCTGGACATGGAAGGCAATCATAGCAGCAGAATGGCTTCCCTTCTATCATTGTCTTGCTGTAACCTGGCTGGCAATTGTCATTACACTGAGAAAGGGGACGCACCTATCCTTAAACAAAAGACAGAAATGATTTATGAACTGTAAGTTTCCATTTCACTTGGTACCATTGAGTTAGCAATCTTGCTTCCTTGTCCCTCCCTCTGTTGCAAAAACCCACGAGTTCAACATTTATTACTACATAAGCTGCCAATCACAGTGATGTTTCTGGCACCGAAACACCAATCCAACCAATTGTACAGGACATTTTCACAAATGTAGTTTTGCACAGATTTGAAAACTTAAATATTTTAAAGAAAATGACCCAAAAGTGAGGGACTCGGTGTTGAGTTCACCTATCCCTAGATCCTCACATGCTTCTTGGATCGTCATCAAAATCTCACACAAGGTCACGGGCACAAGTGCCATTTTCAGCCACCCTTACTACCGAACTGTTTGGCAATGATTGGTTAACTATGGAGGCATGGCAGACATTTGGTGATGAAGGACTGAGCTGTCAGAATACAAAGACAAAGCTATGATAGTGTCTAAACAGTGGACCAATCTGTAAATGACTCCAAGAAATGTGAGTAGGCCCCACCTGGGTATACCCACTGTTCCATACGATAGCTGCCTCAGATATGGTGAACACTTCTTCTTGGGGAGCCCTGGGGTCTATCTTTCCAACCTTGACTCTCTGAAAAGATTGGTTTGGGAATGTGACCCAGTTGATAATATCAAAGCCACCTATTAATTCCCCATTTTGATCAAAAGAAACCATTTCCCCTGCATTGTTGTTAAACGAGGTGGCTCTCAGAAAGTGGTGGAGCTAAATTGCAAAAAAGAAAAAGAAAGAAAGAATTGAAATCCAGAAGAGTGAAACGTAATCTAAATGTACAAGAGAATGGCCACATTTCATACTGGATCTCTATAGATGTAGTAGTATAAACGTAGCAGTGATTTTTCCTGCTTGGAATAGTGGGCACAATATGTATTCTGGAAATGTTTCCAATCACACAGAGGAAGATGGTTCTGAAAGAGATTCTAGTCTGAATTCTCCAGAGTACAAATTTATTTTCCCTTGTAACTGAGAAACAATACAACACATACATGTTTTTTTGCTCAAATTATTTTACATTAATGTATAATTTATATATGAAGTATATCAAATAGTCCTGCGAATACTGGGAGCAAATTACTGATGTCTTAAAACTAGTCCATTTCAGCTGCATACAAAATACTCAGAAAAACAGTAGAAATGCACAGGATCAAGATTTGTGGATGGCGCCACAACTCAATATTAAAAGTTTTGAAGTACTTTTTTTGGTAAAATCAAGACAACAAGCAGGGAGGTTACTAAATGGATACTCCATTAGTGGTTCTCAATTGAGACAATGCATATGGGCTGCTTTGAAGGAAGCTCATTTCCCACTCATCAGCTCTTCATAGGCAGAGCAGATTCCTCCCCACAACTCCTGCACTGCCAAACTATAAATTCAAAAACCTAGAATATGCCTTTAATGTCCAATCCAGCCTTTGTTCACGGAAATCATTCTAAACACTCTGGATTCTCATTTTGCTCTCAAATGTAGGTTCTCTGCTGCATTCTTTTGCTAAGAACGTTACCTGCCATGACATTTGCTTCTGAAGATCACATCTCTTTCCATTTGCCAAAGCTCGATGTTTGCATTTGGGAGAAAGCACAGCATGCAAAGCATGAGCCACGGCATAGACAGCATTGTAGACACTGTAGCTGTGGCCAGTCATGGTCATTTCAAACACAGAAGTTGGAAGAGACTCTAGCTTTTCCTCCCCAGTACAGATGTTTCCAGCCATCGCATCCACCTCAGAGTTGGGGAAGGAACACTCAAATGCTGTTTCCCAGAAAACTCTGATGAATCCATCTTCTCTTTCAGTGTTAGGGTTCCTCAGCTGAAGAAATTTTTGAAATCCGAATACCTCCTTTGAGTGAATTGCAAATGATATGGAACCATGAATGAAGTCTATGCCTGAATTTCTTTGGAAGGGAAGTGATGTGAAATCCATCTGAGCTGTCATAATACAGACTTTACCTTCCATTTTCTTTGGCACCCCTTCACTTTCTAAAGCCTGGGGCAACATTCGAAGTAATATCATGGTATAAATTTCACCATTTACAATAATGGCATTAACAGCACTTCTAATAACAACCCCTATCAGTTCAAATGCCAACTCCACAGTGTCAAAAATGTCTTTTTCAAATTTAAGTGATGGATATCTTCCTATGAAGTCAAAGCAGACACCTTTCTTGGCAAACATGGGAACAATGTCCTGTATCAATCTGTCTCCATCGTCATCAATCTCAGAAATCAACCCAGTCCATGTCCACCCAAAATGCAGGTGTAACTCGAGAATCGCGTCATATTGATGAATGTTGTTTGGTAACATCCGGTGGAAGAAATCATCTTGGATATTGGTATTCACCATGGGAGAAGAGCCATAGATGAGCTATATAAAATAAATCAAGAAGTGCTTAGGGGAGAAGATAGCTTCCAAAATGAAATTAATTGTGTCTGTGTATCTCTCTCTCTTTGAATATTTGGATAGCTTGGTTCCTTGCCTATGTTTTCAGCTCTTGAAGCTTTTGCACACATAGATTAATTTATGGTATAAAGGATAGACTTTAAACAATAACCCTATGACTTCCCCCCAAAAAACTAAGGTGATACATTTTTCAATGAAATGGATAGGAAGGGAAAGCACATGGAAATTGTGAGTGAAGGCTACAGCCCACATCCTAAGGAGCCCAAAAGTGCAAGTGAAATTCTCATTCTCCCAATGAAGTTCAACCCTGTGAACAGGATATAGAATATAACTTGCTACTAAAGCTTTTGCTGATAGACAAGGAAGGCTAGAATAAAGACACAGACACAGAGCTTGGTTTGAACTAGGGCCTCTTTATTAAATAATGATAACTATACCCTCCCGATATCTGCACATGAAAGTGCAGGAATTAATTCCTTATCTCAAGCCACATGCCTTTAATAAGGGTAAGCCACACTCCAAAGGAAGGAGTTGGAAAATCCGGTTCCTTCCTTATCTGACACTAAGAAAGTGTGGGGAGACCCTCCTACTACACCCCGCCCCCTGCCATATCGACAGAGAGTAGGTGAGGACAGGAGGGTCCCCAAAGGCATACCATATCCTGGCACTGAGGCCACTTAGCCCCCGAGGAGCAGGCCACCTGGATATGCCAATCACCATAAAGGTGCCAGCATGCTCACCGTCCATAACTTAATAAAGCCAATTCCTGCACATCCTTGCCAAAGAAGGGATCCAAGCCTCTGCTTAGGTACCCTTCCCCCACCACCCCGGGATAAAGTCCCGCAGACTCATGTGCAGATCCTGCAGGAAAATGTCATTTCCTGCATCGGAAAGATGTACACCATCGGCCCTATACAGCTCGTGCCTGAAAGCCACAATTTCTGGGTGGGGAATCACCCAACCCTGCCTTCCCAACAGAGACAATCTGATTTCTCTATTGACTTTTTTGACTGCCCTATTTAATCCTCTGACATCCCTGCCCTCGTGCCATTGGTGCCGAGGTAGCATATTTGACCATACGATCCACGTATACGGCCAACGTTGCCAAATATATTCAAAATCCTCGCTAGCTTGCATAATGAGGGTTTTTCCCTTGAGAAGCCCCTAATCATTGCCCCAAAGGTGCAACACCAGCATCTGCGGTGGGCCATACATGCTCTCAGCTTGAATCAAAGTGCGAAAGAGACCATCCCATCTCAGACCTCTCAGACCCACCCAGTGGACGGAGGCCCCTAATCCAAAGCCCAATTGTGTGCCCACAGTTGTTCTCGTTGCTCTGTGGCATGCCCAAAACACCATGCTGTGTCCACAGATGGTTATTTCAATGGGGTCTGGTCTCCTCACCCAATCTGCTGAGAGGAAAAAACTATCAATGCCTGCTCCATACTAGCGCACATAAGCTTTAAAAGGCCCAGATCGCCATCTGCCAATGGATTTGATCCTAGACTCCTCTAGACCCCCCCTAGCAACTGTAGAAGAAGCCCCAATTCGAAATGAATGTGTTCCGAAATGACAATGCTCCAGACCCATAGCTACTAGAGCTTTCTTCGAAACAGACCAAAATTGATACTTGATTAAGGGGGTCCCATCAAAATGACAAAAGAGAAAACCTGGAGTAAATCCACGCCTTGCTAAGAAGGTGTTGACAGCTGACACTGGGCAAACGTCCTCACGCCGGGCAGGTGCCAGTGAGATCTTAGTGCCATGAGCCTTCTGATTGGTCTTTGACTGCCTCAGATGGATCACTATGGATTCCTTAAAAGCTGACAGATCGTTGAACTGCAAAGCTATAATTGAAGTATCTTGCTTTGAGCAAGCAAGAACCTCACTAATGCGGAAAGCCTCAAAGAAAAGAGTAAGTGCCACAGCATGAAAAAAATCCTGTTCCCACTCAGATAAACATAACTCAACCCACTGTCCCCAGAGACCAACTAAAATCTCAGGGATAATGGGCCTGCGTTTGTCTGGTACTGACAGGGCTGACCTAGACCATCCCTCCAGCATCCTGTGGATGCGGGTGTCCAATGTGGCGTCAGAAAGACCATTAACTTTAGCCTCGAATGAGAGACCTGCCAGTTTACTACGCAGGGTGCTTGCCGAGGCTCCCTGGCGATGCGAGCAAACACAAAATTCTTATTAGATAAGATCAATAGGAATGGGGCAAATATCAGGCAGATTGTACTCAACTCTGAAGGCACTAAACTCCCTACCTGCTAGCTCATAAAGTGCCAGGGTGCTGGGGGCCACAGATCTCCTCATTGCTTCAGATGCTTCTGCCCTCCAAGATCCCAAAGCTCCGTGGGCATGGGATCTGGGTGCTGTCTTGCAGCTGGGGCCAACTCCCGAAACCTGGACAACTGGTTGTGCAACAAAGAGTCAGCAATTCCATTATCCAAGCCCGGAATATGGCGCGCAAAGAATATTATATTAAATTGCAAGCATCGTGACGTTAAAGCTCTAACTAGCCGCATCACCCGCTTGTTTTTTGAGGACAAAGAATTGATTACCTGCACTGTAGCCATATTGTCACACCAGAAATGGATCACAGAATTGGAAAGAAGACCGGCCCATAGCCAAACTGGTACCACTATCGGGAATAGCTCAAGAAACATTAGATCTTGACAAATTCCCTGCTCTTTCCAAATCTGCAGCCACTGCTAAGCACACCAGCGATCCATCAGGATCACCCCGAAACCGTAAGAGCCAGAAGCGTCAGAACAAACCTGGAATTGTGCCTCCAGGAGAATCTCATGCCTCCAGAAAGATACCCCATTATATTGCTCCAGAAAAGTTGCCCATACATGCAAATCGGCTCGCATTTCAGCTGACACACATAAGCGATGCAGGGGCTGCTTAACCCCAGTCATTGCATCACAAAGGCACCTCAAAAAGGCACGACCTGGAGCAACCACACGACACGCAAAGTTCAGGTGTCCCACCAACTCCTGAAGTTGCCTGAGCGTGATCTTATGAGCATTTAGAGCAGATTTAATTAGCCCTTCCAGCGTGGCTAATTTATCCCTAGGCAAACTACAACTCTGTCCAATGGAATCAATTTGAATCCCGAGGAAGGTCAGACATGTTGCTGGCCCCTCCGTCTTCTCCTGTGCTAGAGGTACACCCAATTCAGCTGCTAGGCCCTGGAACCCCTTCATAGCCTGCTGGCATTGATCCGAAGAGGCCTTGCCAGCAAACAAAAAATCATCCAGGTAATGTACAGAGTTCCGGGAACCCATCTTACGGCACCACGCCCACTCTAAAAACAAGCTAAACTTCTCAAAAACACAACAGGATACAGAACATCCCATTGGGAGGGTCCGATCCACATAGAACAGCCCCTGGAAGGCGAAGCCTAGCAAGTTGAAATCATCCGGGTGTACAGGCAATAGCCGGAAGGCAGACTTAATGTTGCACTTCCCCATTAGAGCACCCTTTCCACACCGCCGTACCATGTGTATGGCAGAATCAAGAGGCATAATGGACTGAGCATAATTCTGAAGGAATGTGGTCATTAACTGAATCACCTCTGGGATGGGACAAGTTATGTATAAGCCTGAACTCACCAGGCGACTTCTTAGGCACAATGCCTAAAGGAGACACCCAAAAGAGAGGCAAAGGGGGCTGCTCAAATGGGCCCAGAACTCGGCCAGCCCGAACTTCTTTACCTATTTTCTCCAAGACCACCCCCTCCATCCCAATGACGGAAGATTGGTTCTTAGAGAAAAAGAGCTTACATTCCCCAATGAAAGGAATCCAGAAACCATAACTAAAACCATTGAATAACAACATTGCGTCATCGCGGTTCAAATACCCGCGTAACATAGAAGCTAATGCTTCCAATTTAATTGGGCTGGGGCCCTTTAGATGAAGGTCCTGGATTAGCAGGCTTATGACCTGGCTGCAGTTCTTTGCCTGCCTTGTTGCCCTTAATGCATGGGCAACTGGAATATGGATGTGCACCGCTACACAAGGAACACTCGTGTCGATATTTGCACTGGTTCCTGATGTAAACACCCCGGGAACTAAATTCCCAACAAAGCAGACGGGGTTGAACCGCCTGCCCAGTGGGGCCTCTAGGAGTTATAGGCCCCGCTGGTCTGGACAAGATGTGTCCGCTATCTGCCCTTTCACCTGACACTGGCTTAGCAGGAGTCATGAATTGCAACCACAACTCCGGTTCTTTAACATCCCATTTCACTTCTGGATTGAATGTGGCTTTCAAACGGAAAGCTCTATCATAACCCAACCATGCTGGTCCGAGATATTCAGTATAACATCTGAATATGATGTCTAGATATTTGGTGAGGGCCGTAGCTTTCCTGGGGTGTTTCTGTAGCACAACCCCCATATAAATAATAAAGCTGGCCAAGCAATTGGTCCAGATCCTTTCTACTTTCTTCTTTTTGCTAGTCTCTTGATCCCTGTCTTTATCCTTCTCTTTGTCCTTCTGCTCCCCTTCCTTAAACAAGAGCGAAAAGACATCCACAAAATCACCCTTCCAGATCTTTTCTTTAGTCGCTGGAAGGAGATGATAACCTAATGGGGTCGAAACAGCTCCATAAGGCAGGATGGATCCTTCTGCCGATGTGAAAGGATCCGCAGCAGATGTCAACTTCTCAATTCCAGGCTCTGTTTGAGTCATTTGAGAGGAAGTAGTAGGTGGCAAAACTACTGGAACTACTTCCCTCTGTGGGGGCATGGCTGGAGCATCAGATGCCAAAGTGTTATTAGGTGTGGACATGGTTTGCCACACAGATGTGCTTGCTTCAGTAAGTGTTTCCTATGGTGCACTCACCTCTCTAGGATCCTCGAATTCAACAGGATGTAAGAATGGCCACATTTGGCCCATGGCCCAAGGAGGGATGCTCCATGGACCAAACGATGGTCATGGTGAAGTGGATGGTGTATGGTGCATAGTGTACTCACCCAGCTGCACACTTCCTGAAGCTGCCAGCATGGCAGAAGTCACCAGTGGCACTGAGGATACAGGCACAGCCTCAGCAACTTGCATGGATGGTGCTCCACTGGAACTCCCAGATGCTACTCCAGCAGATTGCACATCCAATACTGGGTCAGGAGGATGCACTGCAACAACAGATATAGCTCTATTATTTGCTCTCTTTCCCCTTTTCCCAGCCTGGGGTTCACTTGCCCCACTGGCCAACAACTGTTGTTTAAGCCTGGCGTTATCTTGTTCAAGCGCAGCAATGCATTGTAGAACAAAGGTCATTCCCTGGTCCTCATCCTCAGATGAAGAAGCAGAAAGATGTTGGGGGGTGGGTGTTTACTAGGTGGCCGTGGAGCATGCCCCTTACCCTTCTTGCCCCCCATACCCTTCTTAGAAGGCATCTTAACCTACTCGAAACTGCAGTACAAATCGTAGGCCATTTGGCCTAAATAAGAGAGCCACTAAGGGGAGGCAAGCCTAAGTGAAGGCCCCCCTCTCTTGACACACCAGCAAATTAGCCCCGAGGCCAGGTGGGGCCAAAAGCCTAATAATAATAATAATAATAATAATAATAATAATAATAATAATACAAGGTTAAGAAGGTAAGCCTGAAGAAAGCTGCCCCCCTCTTTCTAGGGGGAAGCCCCCAGAAAAATAATGGCCAGGCAATGAAGTTAACAATAATAATAATAATAATAATAATAATAATAATAATAACAACAACAACAATAATAGAAGCAAGGCCCACACTCCAAGAACTGCGAGGGAACCGCAACCCCAAAGGTGGCTAAAGGCCCCTTTAATTGGCCTCTATCGCTAAGCGACCAAGCCGAGGCCCAGAGAAAGCTCCCTCCCTCAATGGGTTCTTTATCAAATGCAGGCGATAGGCCGAAACCCAATACTTGCGAGTAGCACAGGGTGGGCTGGGTCACAACCAGTAGCCACACGGGCAGCCAAATGGGCACGCCCGGGCCTACAGGCCCGAGCAGAGAACACAAACAAATGCCCCCCGCCCCCGACTTAGCCAAGCTGAAATGCTTAGATGCAGGCCCCACTGCCGCCGAAAGTCTCTGCCGCCGATTGCCGCAGCCGCAAAACCGCTGCTGAGATGCCGCCATCAAAAGCCTCCGCCGCCGATGGACGGCACCGCCCAAAGCCGTGCGCAATGCTGCCGCCAAATCCCGCTGCCAAGAGGCACCGCCGCCGTAATCCGCAAACGCAATCAGCCGGCGAAAAAACCGCCGAGGTCCTCTTCCGGCTGCCACCCTTGGCAGCCAAAACCAAAAGAGGCTGAGCCTCGGGCGTGGCTGCCTTATATAGGTGCAGCCCCGCCCTGCCCCACGTGATCTTTTGTGACCACGTGAGGTGCTGTATTCTGCCTCCTTTCCCCAGCAACAGCCAGTTTCGCACCCAAATGTTTGGTTGGGCAGAGACCGGGTTTATTTCTTGTAGGGGTAAGGTGATGAATTTCCTTTTTTTTTTTTTTACCATATTTAAATTGCCATCCTGTACAATGAAGAAGATAGATATCATAGCATTCTAACTTCTCTGCATTGCATTTTAAAATAATAAACCAAGTGTACAATCCTATCTCATTGTCATAACCATCTGACCTCGGAGGCTAGCTACTATCCTATGTATTATTTATTATTTATTTAGAATATTTATATACCGCTCCCCATTGAAAAATTTCGGAGCGGTGTACAAGGTAAAAATGAAAATAAAAACAGAATAAAACAGTTAAAACAACATTTAAAAAGATGCAAAAAACAACAACACAGAAATCCAAGGCTGCATGTTAAAGAAAGGCTTCTTGGAATAAAGATGTTTTCAGGAGGCGCTGAAAGGAGTACAAGGTTGGAGCCTGTCTGACCTCCAGAGGCAGGGAGTTCCACAGGAGGGGCACCACCATGCTGAAGGCTCTTCCCCTGGTGGATTCCAATCGGAGGATGGATCTAGGTGGAACCACCAGGAGCAGGCCCTCGGATGACCTCAGTGACCGGGCAGGTTAGTAAGGGAGAAGGCGCTCTCTCAGGTATCCTGGTCCCAAGTTGTTTAGGGCTTTGTACACAAGTACAAGAACCTTAAACCTGGCCCGGTAGCGAATAGGCAGCCAGTGCAGTTCCCTCAGCAGAGGAGTTACATGCTGAAAAGGGGCAGCTCCAGACAACAGCCGAGCTGCAGCATTCTGCACTAGCTCCAGCTTCCGGAGCAGCTTCAAGGGCAGCCCCACATAGAGTGCGTTGCAGTAATCCAATCTTGAGGTTACCAATGCCTGTACCACCGTGGTCAAGCTATCCCTGTCCAGGAGAGGCCGTAGTTGGCGAACCAACCAAAGATGGTAAAAGGCACTCCGAGCCGTGGCGGCTACTTGAGCCTCCAACGACAGAAATGGGTCTAAGAGTACCCCCAAACTACGAACCTGTTCTTTCAGAGGCAGAATAACCCCATCCAGAACAGGCAATGAGCCTGTCTCCCGGACTCGGGAACCACTCACCCACAGGGCTTCTGTCTTGCCAGGATTCAGTCTCAGTTTATTGGCCCTCATCCAGCCCATTACTGAGTCTAGGCACTGGTCCAGGACTTGTACAGCCTCACCTGATTCAGTTGTCACAGGGAGATAGAGCTGCGTGTCATCAGCGTATTGATGGCATTTAGCTCCAAATCCCCTAATGACCCCTCCGAACGGCTTCATATAGATGTTAAATAACATTGGGGACAAGATGGTGCCCTGCGGCACTCCATAGCTCAATTGCCAGAAGGGAGGCAGGACCAGCATGGAGTGGGATACTTTATGTTTGGTCAAACCTTCAGTTTTGCTAGATGCTCAAAGCAAGTCCCCATTGAATGTACTGGGACTTCCTCCCACCCAGCTGTATGTAGGTTTGCAGCATAAGTATTCAAATTAATAAGAGACCAAATTTACCACACTTCCAAAATGCAGTCTCTGTCACCTGCACATCTTACAAAACAATTGTAATCTACAATACGTCAACCTTCAGATGTCTTGGACTGCAGTTTCCTGTCATTGCCTGTCAGCCCTGATAGGACACAGCAATAACTCTGGCCTTAGCTAGACCTAAGGTTTATACCCAGATCATCTCGGGATCGTTCCTGCCATCTCCCAGGATATCCTGTGTGTCATATAAACAGAGAAGACCCCGGGACAATCCCAGGAGAAACCTTAGGTCTAGCTAAGGCCAGAGTCTCCAATAATCTCTCCTCCTTTGATGCTCTTGTCATGACATTTGTTTTGATGTCTACGTTGTACACTACATAAGCGAAACTCCAAACATAATTCCTTTAGCTTCAAGTTCTACCTGCATCTTTTGAAGTCTTCTTATGGATCTTTCAAAAATAGATTTATGGCCTGACTCAGAAAAAAGTCACTTCATTTTTGATTTCTTGTGGTTTTGATCTCCAAACAACACAATGAGATTTAAAAGGTAAAATCATTGTGAGCAACTTCTTTCATTCCTTCTGTCTTGATGCATCTCTTACCTGTGGCATCTTATAGGTGGATAGAACAGGGGCCATGTGTAAAGAAACTTTACAATTAGTTCCTCCAATCACTGCTACTGGATTATCCCGACCATCACATTTATAATTTGGAATGAATTTGTTCCTTGTAGAGAGAAGTTCCATTGAGGCATGATATGCCCATCGTTGAATGAAGAGGCTATTATAGATATTGAAGCCCAGGGTGATGTTGGGTAAGATATGGGGATTTTCATTAATCTCCTCCACAGCAAATACCAAGGCCAGGATGTGCTGATAGATCTGAATCATGAACCTGTAGTGAGAGCTACGTCATGTGTCAATGTGCATTTGCTTCAGAACATATCATATGCTACAATTCAGTTTTGTGATACCATCTTGCATTGAGCGATGCAAGATGCATTATGGAAAATGCGCCTCCATCTTTGTCATTTATTATATTTAGGCTGAATAATATTATATTCAGGTTGCATCACAGAGAACCTGCTTCCGTTTTTGTCATTTATTATATTTCCGCTCTGTTTAGGTGGAAGACAATAGCTGGAAGAAGAAAGCTTCCAAAAGTTTACATTTCCAAATTATTCCATAGCATTTTAAATACTACATTAGGTGTATTTTTTGTGGATGTGAGTGCAGATTTTTTTTTCCTACTAAGCATCCATTAAACCATTTTTTTTAAAAAAAAATCATCAACATGTATTTATGGTTGCAGGATTGCAGACATTTAGGAATGCAGATACATTCAAAAATAAAATAAAATAAAATATTATTTGCTCTAAACTAGGGCTGTGCATGGACCCCCCGATCTACTCTGAATCCTGATCTGCAACTTCCGGATCAGGTCCGCTCTGCCCCATGTCAACCGCCTCTGGTCCGCTCCACTCCACTGCGGGGCTCCGGATCCGGATCGGAGCTCTGTGTTTTCCCCCCATACACTTGCATTGAACATGTCAAACGCCTGTAACTTTTTCAGTTTTAAGGTTAGAAACAACAAGATGGGTACCATGAAAGTTCCTAAATGTATCCATATTCATGTCCATTTTGAAAGAAATCCATTCATGCCCTGATTTTTGGAGAATATTTTTAAAATCCCCCCATTTTAAGAAATGCAGTTATCTCCAACACTATTCCAGATACAGACCTCTAACTGGCCACCATCACAGATTCCACAGAGATCCTTATTCATGCCCATTTTGGAGGAAATATGAGCCTGCCCTGGTTTTGGGGAAATTTTGAAAGTTTTAACCCACAACCCTAACCCCAGTTAACAAAGGTGCATACATCTCCATCACTTTTAAAGTTAGAAACATCAATATGGCCACCATGACAACTTATAAATGTATCCAGATACATGCCCATTTTGAAGTAAATCTGAGCCTGCCCTGATTTTTGAGGAATATTTTTAAAATCCCAGCCCCATTTCCAGAAATGCAGTTATCTCTGTAATTTTTCCACATACAGACCTCTAAGTGGGCACCATCACAGCTTCCACATAGATCCTTATTCTTGCCCATTTTGAAGGAAATCCAAGTATGCCCTGATTTTTAGTATTTTTTAAAAAATATATATCTAAATAAGAATTACAACAACAACAACAACAACAACAACAACAATAATAATTGTATTTATTATTTGGGTAAATGGGACACGTGTGTATTGTGCTTTGTCCAAACTTTATTTGGATGCTTTTTGCACTTAACAAGCAGTGCACAGCAAATAGTCACACAACCACACACAGTCACAACAAACACACACACACACAGAGAGTGAGAGAGAGAAAGAGAGAGAGAAAGCGAGGATAGATTTTTTGTATTTTGTTTTTTTATAGAGAGAGAAGAAGGAAAATGAATACAAACACAGTCACAGCACACAGGGTTTAAAAGACAGGGATAGGGGTGGGGGTTGGGAACAAATAAACCCTACAAACGAAGAATTATAAATGTATATAAATCAAAAGTAAGGCAAAACAGAGCAAAGGAAAGCTAAGCAGAAAATCAGAAACAAACAAACAACCCAATCTGATCTAAATGCTATATCTCCTCCAAAACACAGCTACAGAACTACCCTCCTCTCTCCATGAACTCAACCCCACAAAGGGGGAGAAAGGAAAACTCTCTTGGGCCGTAGCTAGACCTAAGGTTTATAACCGCATTGCAGAAGGAAGTACATTAAAATGTCCACTTTTAAAAAAATCTATTATTGGTTTTGGGTATGTAAACTGCTGTATATATAACGGTATCCTGTCAGAGGAACTAAGGAAGGAATGTTTGAGATAGGGACTGCACTTTCTCATTATGGCCGAGCTATTTTGTCATTTGACATCCAATAAACGTTGTTTAAATATTGCTTTTGCTTTGAACTAATCTTAGCCTATTAAGCTAAGATTTGTTCCCTCCTATTAGGAGCTTTCATCCAGCTATGTTTGTGGGAGCCTTTCAGTATTTGGGGGAATCTTCTCATTCTTAGCTTACCACACTCAAACTGCAAACATGCAGGCAAAAAGCAACACCCATAAACAGTTGGATCCAAACATAAACATACATAAAGTTGTCCCATTGAAATCAATAGGATGTGAATCTGAAGACATTACGATTTAAATTGTTCTGCTACAAGTCATGTTAAGCAGCGGCACCTGATTTTGTCTGGTAAGACATTTTGGGGTAAGATATCCAGTACTAACTCAGGGTTCTTTCCTCAGAATGAGACCAGTGGAGACTTATTGCATTGCATTTACACACATATAGAGGCAGAGCATGAGATGATAATTCTCCGTTAGGTAATAATGCAGAATACAGCGGCCCAATATTGCACTATGAAAGCAGTAGGGGTGTGCACGGACCCCCCGCTCCGCTTCACTTGCAGATCCGCCATTTTCCGGATCGGGCCGCTCCGCCCCGCCCCCGCTCCGCCCACTTCCGCTCCGCTCCGCCCGGAGCTCCGGATCCGGATCCGGAGCTCCGTTTCCCCCCCCCATAGGCTTGCATTGAAAGCTAAAGAATTATACAACTTTTTTTCTGTTCAAGTTAGAAACCTCATGTTTGGCACCATGACACCTCATGGGGATATACACACGCATGCCAAGTTTCAAAGCAATCCCATCATCCCCTGATTTTTGGCGAATTTTTGAAAATCGGGCACCCCACACACAACATCCCTGCGAGGTGGGCAGGGGAGGAGGGAGGGAAGGCAGGCAGGCATGCAGCTGGCATTTCTGGGGGCATAAGGAAGTGAGCCAAGGATAAGCCAGTAATGCATATAAAATGGAATAAATCAATCAATAAACAAAGGAGGGGTGGAATTAAAAGCAGCAGTGTTGCTCAATAAACAGCAAGAAGAATTTTTTTTAAAAGGCTATATCTGTCTTTTACCAGCAATAGGGGGACGTGCCCGGGGGAGGGGGAAGTAGCTGCCAGTTCAAGACACTGACAGCCACCAACAGCTCCGAGAAGAAGTAAAACGCTCACTTCGACTCAGAACAGGCATTGCTCCACCACTGAAAAGTGACCATTCACTTCAACTCATGATAGGCATTGCTCCACCGTTTTACTCTCTTTGGAAGGCTCTATGGCCTTCCAGTGCAGGAGAGAGTGGGGGCACGTCCACGATGAGATGCCCTAGGGGAGCTCATCCCCTTGCACCACATCGATTCAGTTGTTCCCCAAGGTTAGGGTGGGGAGCAGTGCTGTGTTTCTATCTCTTATTCTTGGCTTAGTATATGATTTCAGGTTGTGTTTGTGCATTTGGTGGGGCTACTGTGTTAAAAAACACGGGGAAAAGCCCGTTCAGATGAAGAAAGAGAAGTTTCCCAGAATCCCAAGTTACCTGTTTTGCCTATGCCCTCCTCCAACTTTGGGATCATCATGACCGGGAGCTGACTCTGCCCCTCAGCCCTTTGAAAAAGGTATTTTTCCCGCCGATTTTTTAAAAACTTCTAGCCCGCGACCCGTACGATGCAGAAAGTTGAGAGTGGTCTCAAAATGACCCCCATCCACGACTCTCTGTGCACAAGAATTTTCAGAATGATAGCTTAAACCCCCCCCCAGTTATCCCCGATTCTTTCCCTCAATGCAATCCTATGGGCGAAAAGCCGAAACGCAGTTTGAGCCGCGCGGTTGACCCGATTTTCAAAAAAATATAGCACGCGACACGGACAACGCAGAGAGGTGAGAGTGGTCTCAAAATGACCCCCATCCACGACTCTCTGAGCACAAGAATTTCCAGAGCGATAGCTTCAAAAACAACATAGTTATGCGCGATTATTTGCCGCAATGCAATCCTATGGCGAAATGTTTTCAAGATGGCGACCGGAGCGCTCCGCCTGAACTCGGAGCTCCGAAAAATGGTCGCTTCTCTTCGCCTTGCTTCTAGGGGGTCCGCGGTCTGCTCCTACTCCGCCTCTGGGTAAGGCGGAGCAGGCCAATCTGCTACTGCTTCTACGCTCCTAATCAGAGCGGAGCACATCCCTAGAAAGCAGTATGACAGTGGTATATAAAAGGCAGGAGCCACACCAAGCAGGATAGAGCAGTATGAAAGCGGTATAGGGTATGTGTCAATGGGCTTCAACAGTTGTCCTGCCTTTTACATACCTTTCATAGCGCCATATCCTGTTTGGTGTAGATCAGGCCAGCAGTTCCATGACAACAGATTCCTGATCCCCATCAGCCATAGAGGGGATCCAATATTGCCATGAGATTTTCTGAACAGAGCAAAGTAAGCTCTGTCTGCTCTTCAGATCCTGTCCCAGCACAGACTGGTTTACACACACACACACACACAAAGAGAGAGAGAGAGAGAGAGAGAGAGAGAGAGAGAGAGAGAGAGAATGTGTACTTCTGTTGCTCCCATCCCCCCTTCAATTTGCATAAGGAGAATGAAAAGAAAACCTCCCCTCCCAGTATAGTCTATCCCTGTTAAGGCTTGACAGCAGCCAATGAAGATATGGCTCAAGACGATTCCTTACACAATGTCTCCAAAAAGTTCCTTAGAGGGACATTTTGTGAATTCTATCAGATTGGAGAATATGATGTAAATCTGAGACATGATGCCACCGATGATGAAGTCTCCTGACTGATAATGCTTGTGAAGAATGGGAAGAGGGTCACTGACACTGCATTTAGCACTGGGACTGCTGCACACCACCTGGGCTAGCAGCACTGAGACTGAGAGAAAGAATCCCACTGACTTGCACGGAACTCTTCCTGTTTTATCCCAGTCCATTATCCTTCAGATTCCACTGAAATGGGCAGCCCGATTTGAATGTCAGGCACTTGGCTGATGTATGCCTCAGAGTGTGCCGCAGAAAGGATCAATAATCAGACTGACAGATCTTTAACTGTTCCAAGTCCCAGCTCTGAATGACAGGAGTATTAATAGCATACTGCAATATTAAACTATTGTGTTTCTAGTGACAATTCCCTTGGGGCTTGTTGGAGAAGTAGAAGTCATCATGGTAAAATGGATAATTATAGGGGAGATAATCTCTTTCTGAGAAATACTGGTTCCAGGAGTCATTGCAGAAGAAAACAAGCTTATGCTACTTTGATCTGTCCCAGTCTGGGTTCAAGCCCAATCCTGGGATGGAGTTGGTTTGCATTAACTGTTGAACTTCTCTGGGAGAGGGACAGGAAGATTTAGACCTTTCTATATTATCTCAGTGGCATTTTTACCATTGAACACACAATCCTCCCATGAGTGGGGGCAGGGGAGTTATTCATGCCTTGTGATTTGGAGTCACCATTTATGGTGTTTTGGCTCTTACTTACAAGGTTAGTTCCAGACAATAAGATTGGATGACTAGGCCTTTCCCCCCGACCCCAGCAGCTTCTCGGACAGGTTACATGGAGCATTATTCTTTCCCCAATTTTATCATCTATATGAAGCCAATGGGAGCACTCCTTGGAGACGCCCTATTCCTGCCCTGTCAGCATGACTTAGGCGGGGGAGGCATTTGCACGTGTCTCAGGAAGATATGCAAACGTGTGTGGAGCCATTCTATAAAGGTGCTCTCTCCATCCTCCCCGGCCTCTTTCATTTTCTGTTCATTGGAGGTGCAGCATTGGAAGCGAGAGGGGAGGAGCCAAAATGTGTTGCCCCCTTGTGACATCACACTGCTGGAACTTGCTTTGGAGATCAAGAGAAGAGGCAGAGGACATGCAATGAGGACTCATTTGGTGTCTCCCCCACCTTCATCTCAGGACAGCTCATTAGGACACAACTCAGGCTCTACTCCCTCCAGGTGGCAAGGCTGTAAATCAATAACCAGTGTCACCAACACAGCAAGCATGAGGCTGGAGTGGTTGTTCAGGTCTTTGGGGTCACCACCACTGATGCTTGGTGTCCCCCTCTCCTTTTACCTTGGTTAGTGGCAGCAGGCTGAACTGAGGCAGCCATTGGCCACTCCAGCCCGCTAAGCCAAGGCTGTCCTTTTACTCTCTGGAGACTGGGCACAACTCCTGTACCCACATGCTCACTCAGCAGGTAGAATCAGCTCTTGATGCTGCTGGTTCCCGGGTCTCTCGGCCCCTGCAGATTAGTGCTTCACGCTCCGAGCCTTGGGCTGGCCGCCACCCTACTCTTTCCTCTTTTGCTTTCTGGCTGCTGGAGGTGCAGCATCCAGAAAGCGAAGGGTGTGTGGGCATCGTCAATGCAACCTTGAAGCTGCCCTTCAGAGACAGAAAGACCAAGGAGAGGACATGGAGCAGTTTGGCTGCTGCTATCCACCCTTAAGTATATTTGGGTGGAGATCACAGAGGAGAGGACGTGGAGTAGGACAGGTTTGATCTGCCCCCCGCACCTCATCCCGAAGCTCCTACCTAGCCACTGCTATAGTCTTGCACCCTCCTGGCGATGGCCTCGAACACCTGACTGCCTTTCTTTTACCGTATTCCGTATACTGAGTGTGGCACTTTTGAGTCCCACCTAGACAGGGCCTCATGCTTGGCTCATTCTAGGGAAACAAAGAGAGTCCCCAAGGGGAGTGGACCTGCCCCATGTATGCCCTTCTTCAGCTGCCACTCAGCTTTGGCCTGTGTGCCTGCTCTCCAGAGGTGTACTGCCTGTGCTTATGGCTTGGACTTTCCCTCATGGGACTATTTTTAGTTTGCTGAAGCTGCCTTTTCCCTGAGTTTGAGCTTACTATTGGGCCCAAAGATAGGGTGGCTGGGGTGGCTGTTGCCCCCATGTCAAGTGAACGGGCAGCGGGGCCTGCCTTGCTGGGGCAGCAGTATGGTCTAGACCCTGCACCTTGCTTGCATCAATTTGGCGGCTGCTTCCCCTTAAGTATACACTGCAATTCAGGCTGTATGGGTCTATTGATGGCCTGGTTCACTGTCTTGGCCCATCCCTCTAAGTGTTGGGACATTGAGGCTGAGGGTGGGTTCTTTCCAGATATCCTAGGATTGTGCTGGAATGATGTTTGAAATGCCTCCCAAGTCAGGAGTGGGCAGCATGAAGGGTAGGGCAAATCACCATCCTGGAAACCTCTCCCTTCATCAGTCCATCTCCTCATCGGCAGTGAGGCCCCTGACACTGCTAATCACAAAACACAGTTCACTGACAGAACAAGCGCTTTGCATGCAGAGAGTCCCAGGTTCAATACCCAGTTTCTCCAGTTGGGCCAAGTGCAGGGATCCTGTCTGTGCCCCTAGAGAGCCACTGCTTGTCAGTGTCAATCATTCTGGGCTAGTCGTACCAATGGTCTGACTCAGTGTAAGGCAACTTACTATGTTCCTGTGATATTTCCAAGTTTTAAAACGCATCGGGGCTTTGTAAGGTGACAATGGCAAGTTGAAGCAGCAACTAAGGGCTCTGGTCTTGGTAAGGGTTCAAGCAGTAGGCACACTTGTAATAAGAAAGAGGATAAACCAGTGAGTCCCCTTAGGTCTGGGCAGTACCAGTGTGTGGGAGAGGTGAGTGATGGAAGCCTTGCTACCACTGGCACTTGGGCATTCTACCACTGGGCAGGTAGGAGATGCATCATTTTAGAGCTGAGAGAAGAGCTGAGAATGCAGATATATTTGATGAAACCCTTTGAAATTAATAACACATATTCCAAGTAATTAATTTATTTACAATTATTTATTAAGAATTGTTGACGTTGGCTAGACAAGCACTACGAATTTTAGATCTTTCATTTCTTTCGTCTTTGTAGCTGTTCTCTGTTGTTTAACTCAGGCCTCAGCACAATGATATAGCATTTGGGGAAAAAGATACATAACAATAACCCAGCACTGGAGGCCAAGATAGAGAAGATCTCCACAGCCACCATGTATTTCCCTCTTGTGCTCAGGTAGGTTGGAACAAAGGAAAGCCAAACACTGCAGAAGACCAACATGCTGAAGGTGATAAACTTGGCTTCATTAAAACTGTCAGGCAACTTCCTGGCTAGGAAAGCCAAAGTGAAGCTGACAATGGCCAGGAAGCCAAGGAAGCCCAAGACACAATAGAACATGGTGACCGATCCTTCATTGCATTCTAGTATAATCACTTTACTCATTGAGTGCATATCAAGATTTGGGAATGGAGGAGAGGTTGCCAACCACACAGTACAAAGTGTGGCTTGAATGAGAGAGCAGAATAGAACAATGGAGAATGACAGCTTATTCCCAGCCCATTTCCTCATTATTGACCCAGGCATAGTGGCCATAAAAGCTAAAACCACAATGGTTGTCTTGGCCAAGATGCATGAAACAGCCAAGGTGAAGATGACACCAAAAGCAGTTTGCCGAAGACAACAGGTCAACGCATTAGGCTCACCAATAAATAGCAAAGCACAAAGGAAGGAGAGCATGAGAGAGACAAGGAGGCTGTAAGTGAGGTTCCGGTTGTTGGCTTTCACTAAGGGAGTGTCCTGGTACTTAATAAAGATATACAACTCCACAGATGTGATGAAAGCAAAGTAAAGAGCCAAACTGGCCAAAGAGGTCCCCAATGGCTCTTCATAAATCAGGAAGGTTATGGTTTTAGGAAGGCATAAATTCTGCTGAGAGTTTGGATAATGATCTTCTGGACATTGAGAACAATCATCCGTGTCTGAAAGTGAAAACAGGGGTTTCAACTTTGCAGTCTTATGTATATTGCTACTTTGAAGTCTAAACAAAAGCTTCCCTGCTTTTAAAGGCACAACATTTCTAGTAAGTTATACTATGACTGATTCCAAAGGAAATGTAACACACCGTGATTTATTTATTTATTTATTTTGGCATGATAAAATATATCCCAACAGTGCATGAGCCTTTTCTCCTTGGAAACAAATATAGATTATTTTCTGTGAATTATAAGGTAGAATTATAGGATAGAGCCCTTGTAAAGTCTTCTAGTAAGCAACCATGTAAAATATGCAGGATTGCTAAATTATGGGAAAGATGCCAAAATAATGCTTAGTAGGGCTGTGCACAAAAGACAAAACATGGTCTTTATGGTGCTTTGGGTCTTCAGATAGTGGGTGAATACATCTTGAGAATTCTCAAAAGAAACCAATCTTTCTGAAGCAACCGACTTTCATTTTGGATTTCTCCATAACAAATGAACAATCTGAGTGCTCACACATAAAAAAGTCAACAAGCCACCTTGGATTCAACACATTGTCCCATTTCACTCAAAAATCATGAATATAATATGTACACACTATTGTGGGTTAAAATATTTTTTTAAAAAAAACAATCCAATTATATTAATAAAGATAAAAAGGGCTCCATTTAGGGATTTCGGTTATTAGATGATTGTCGGAGAACAATAAAGTTTAGTTACTATATATCATAAAGATGAAATCGAGGCACGTCTCATATCACTAGATTTGATAAAATTTACACACAGCATTGCTTACCCACATGTTTTGAGAACTTGCCCTCTGGACATGGAAGGCAATCATAGCAGCAGAATGGCTTCCCTTCTATCATTGTCTTGCTGTAACCTGGCTGGCAATTGTCATTACACTGAGAAAGGGGCCGCACCTATCCATAAACAAAAGACAGAAATGATTTATGAACTGTAAGTTTCCATTTCACTTCGTACCATTGAGTTAGCAATCTTGCTTCCTTGTCCCTCCCTCTGTTGTAAAAACCCACAAGTTCAACATTTATTACTACATAAGCTGCCAATCACAGTGATGATTCTTGCACCGAAACACCAATCCAACCAATTGTACAGGACATTTTCACAAATGTCGTTTTGCACAGATTTGAAAACTTAAATAATTTAAAGAAAATGACCCCAAAGTGAGGGACTCGGTGGGAATGGTTGAGTTCACCGATCCCTAGATCCTCACATGCTTCTTGGATCGTCATCTAAATTTCACACAAGGTCACGGGCACAAGTGCCATTTTCAGCCACCCTTACTACCGAACTGTTTGGCAATGATTGGTTAACTATGGAGGCATGGCAAACATTTGGTTATGAAGGACTGAGCTGTCAAAATATAAAGACAGAGCTATGATAGTGTCTAAACAGTGGACCAATCTGTAAATGACTCCAAGAAATGTGAGTAGGCCCCACCTGGGTATACCCACTGTTCCATACGATAGCTGCCTCAGATATGGTGAACACTTCTTCTTGGGGAGCTCTGGGGTCTATCTTTCCAACCTTGACTCTCTGAAAAGATTGGTTTGGGAATGTGACCCAGTTGATAATATCAAAGCCACCTATTAATTCTCCGTTTTGATCAAAAGAAACCATTTCCCCAGCACTATTGTTAAACGAGGTGGCTCTCAGAAAATGGTGGAGCTAAATTGCAAAAAAGAAAAAGAAGGAAAGAATGGAAATCCAGAAGAGTGAAACATAATCTAAATGTACAAGAGAATGGCCACATTTCATACTGGATCTCTATAGATGTAGTAGTATAAACGTAGCAGTGATTTTTCCTGCTTGGAATAGTGGGCACAATATATATTCTGGAAATGTTTCCAATCACACAGAGGAAGATGGTTCTGAAAGAGATTCTAGTCTGAATTCTCCAGAGTACAAATTTATTTTCCCTTGTAACTGAGAAACAATAAAATGGATAAATGATTTTTTGCTCAAATTACTTTATATTAATGTGTAATTTATATATGAAGTATATCAAATAGTCCTGCGAATACTGGGAGCAAATTATTGATGTCTTAAAACTAGTCCATTTCAGCCACATACAAAATACTCAGAAAAACAGTAGAAAAGCACAGGATCAAGATTTGTGTATGGCGCCACAACTCAATATTAAAAGTTTTGAAGTACTCTTTTTGGTAAAATCAAGGCAACAAGCAGGGAGGTTACTAAATGGATACTCCATTAGTGGCTCTCAATTGAGACAATGCATATGGGCTGCTTTGAAGGAAGCTCATTTCCCACTCATCAGCTCTTCATAGGAAGAGCAGATTCCTCCCCACAACTCCTGCACTGCCAAACTATAAATTCAAAAACCTAGAATATGCCTTTAATGTCCAATCCAGCCTTTGTTCACGGAAATCATTCTAAACACTCTGGATTCTCATTTTGTTCTCAGATGTGGGGTCTCTGCTGCATTCTTTTGCTAAGAACGTTACCTGCCATGACATTTGCTTCTGAAGATCACATCTCTTTCCATTTGCCAAAGCTCGATGTTTGCATTTGGGAGAAAGCACAGCATGCAAAGCATGAGCCACGGCATAGACAGCATTGTAGACACTGTAGCTGTGGCCAGTCATGGTCATTTCAAACACAGAAGTTGGAAGAGACTCTAGCTTTTCCTCCCCAGTACAGATGTTTCCAGCCATCACATCCACCTCAGAGTTGGGGAAGGAACACTCAAATGCTGTTTCCCAGAAAACTCTGATGAATCCATCTTCTCTTTCAGTGTTAGGGTTCCTCAGCTGAAGAAATTTTTGAAATCCGAATACCTCCTTTGAGTGAATTGCAAATGATATGGAACCGTGAATGAAGTCTATGCCTGAATTTCTTTGGAAGGGAAGTGATGTGAAATCCATCTGAGCTATCATAATACAGACTTTACCTTCCATTTTCTTTGGCACCCCTTCACTTTCTAAAGCCAGGGGCAACATTCGCAGAAATATCGTGGTATGAATTTCACCATTTACAATAATGGCATTAACAGTACTTCTAATAACAACCCCTATCAGTTCAAATGCCAATCCCACAGTGTCAAAAATGTCCTTCTCAAATTTAAGTGTTGGATATCTTCCTATGAAGTCAAAGCAGACACCTTTCTTGGCAAACATGGGAACAATATCCTGTATCAATCTGTCTCCATCATCATTAATCTCAGAAATCAACCCCGTCCATGTCCATCCAAAATGCAGGAGTAACTTGAGAATCGCCTCATATTGATGAATGTTGTTTGGTAACATCCGGTGGAAGAAATCATCTTGGATATTGGTATTCATCATGGGAGAAGAGCCATAGATGAGCTAAAGAAAATAATTCAAGAAGTGCTTAGGGGAGAAGATACCTTCCAAAATGAAGGTTTGCCTATGTTTACAGCTCTTGAAGCTTTTACACAAATAGATTAATTTATGGTATAAATAATAGACTTTAAACAATAACCCTATGACTTTCCCCAAAAAACTTAAGGTGATACATTTTTCAATGAAATGGGTAGTGGGGGAAACACATGGAAATTGTGAGTGAAGGCTACAGCCCACATCCTAAGGAGCCCAAAAGTGCAAATGAAATTCTCATTCTCCCAATGAAGTTCAACCTTGTGAACAGGATGTAGAATATAACTTGCTACTAAAGCTTTTATTTCTTGTGGGGGTGAGGTGATGAATTTCCTCTTCTTCTTTTTTTTTACCACATTTAAATTGCCGTCCTATACAATGAAGAAGTTAGACATCATAGCATTCTAACTTCTCTGCATTGCATTTTAAAATAATAAACCAAGTGTGCAATCCTATCTCATTGTTGTAACCCTCTGACCTCGGAGGCTAGCGACTATCCTATGTAGGGAGGCAGGACCAGCACGGAGTGGGATCCTTCATGGTTGGTCAAACCTTCAGTTTTGCTAGATGCTCAAAGCAAGTCCCCATTGAATGCAGTGGGACTTCCTCCCACCCAGCTGTATGTAGGTTTGCAGCATAAGTATTCAAATTAATAAGAGACCAAATTCACCACACTTCCCAAATGCAGTCTCTGTCACCTGCACATCTTACAAAACAATTGTAACCTTCTTTGATCTGTCATCCTTCACATGTCTTGGACAGCAGTTTCCTGTCATTATCTCCCAGCCCAGACAAGACATGACAACAACGGTGTCTCCAATAATCTCTCCTCCTTTGATGCTCTTGTCATGACATTTGTTTTGATGTCTACATTGTACACAACATAAACAAAACTCCAAACATAATTCCTTTAGGTTCAAGTTCTACCTGCATCTTTTGAAGTCTTCTTATGGATCTTTCAAAAATAGATTTATGGCCTGACTCAGAAAAAAGTCACTTCATTTTTGATCTCTTGTGCTTTTGATCTCCATACAACACAATGAAATTTAAAAGGTAAAATCATTGTGAGCAACTTCTTTCATTCCTTCCGTCTTGATTCATCTCTTACCTGTGGCATCTTATAGGTTAATAGAACAGGGGCCATGTGTAAAGAAACTTTACAATTAGTTCCTCCAATCACTGCTACTGGATTATCCCGACTATCACATTTATAATTTGGAATGAATTTGTTCCTTGTAGAGAGAAGTTTCATTGAGGCATGATATGCCCATTGTTGAAAGAAGAGGCTGTTATAGATATTGAAGCCTAGGGTGATGTTGGGTAAGATCTGGGGATTTTCATTGATTTCCTCCACAGCAAATACCAAGGCCAGGATGTGCTGATAGATCTGAATTGTGAACCTGTAATGAGAGTTACATCATGTGTCAATGTGCATTTGCTTCAGAACATGGCATATCCTACAATTCAGTTCTGTGACAGCATCCTGCATTGAGTGTTTCAGGTTGCATCACCGAGAACCTGCTTCCGTTTTTGTCATTTATTATATTTCCGCTGTTTAGGTGGAAGACAATAGCTGGAAGAAGAAAGCTTCCAAAAGTTTACATTTCCATATTATTCCATAGCATTTGAAATACTACATTAGGTGTATTTTTTGTGGATGTCAGTGCAGATTCCCCCCCCCCCACTAAGCATCCATTAAACTTTTTTTTTTTAAAAAAAATCATCAACATATCTCATGGTTGCAGGATTGCAGACATTTAGGAATGCAGATACATTTAAAAATAAAATAAAATTTTATTTGCTCTAAACTAGGGCTGTGCATGGACCCCCCGATCTGCTCTGGATCCTGATCTGCAACTTCCGGATCAGGTCTGCTCTGCCCCATGTCAACCGCCTCTGGTCCGCTCCACTCCACTGCGGGGCTCCGGATCCGGATCGGAGCTCTGTGTTTTCCCCCCATAGACTTGCATTGAAAATGTCAAACGCCTGTAACTTTTTTAGTTTTAAGGTTAGAAACAACAAAATGGGTACCATGAAAGTACCTAAATGTATCCATATTCATGTCTGTTTTGAAAGAAATCCATGCATGCCCTGATTTTTGGAGAATATTTTTAAAATCCCCCCATTTTCAGAAATGCAGTTATCTCCATCACTATTCCAGATACAGACCTCTAACTGGCCACCATCACAGATTCCACAGAGATCCTTATTCATTCCCATTTTGGAGGAAATCTGAGCTTGCCCTGGTTTTGGGGGAATTTTGAAAGTTTAAACCAACAACCCTATCCCCAGTTAACAGAGGTGCATACATCTCCGTCACTTTTAAAGTTAGAAACATCAGTATGGCCACCATGACCATTAATAAATCCACCACCAGTATGGCCACCAGTAAATCCGAGCATGCCCTGATTTTTGAGGAATATTTTTAAAATCCCAGCCCCATTTCCAGAAATGCAGTTATCTCTGTAATTTTTTGACATACAGACCACTAAGTGGGCACCATCTGAGCTTCCACATAGATCCTTATTCTTGCCCATTTTGAAGGAAATCCAAGCATATCTTAAAAAAAAGATATATCTAAATAAGAATTACAATAATAATAATAATAATAATAATAATAATAATAATAATAATAATGGGAAATGGGACAAGTGTGTATTGTGCTTTGCCCAAACTTTATTTGGATGCTTTTTGCACTTAACAAGCAGTGCACAGCAAATACAGTCAAACAATCACACACACTCACAACAAACACACACACACAGAGTGAGAGAGAGAAAGAGAGAGAGAAAGCGAGGATAGATTTTTTGTATTTTGTTTTTGTATATATATAGAGAGAGAGAGAGAGAGAGAAGAAGGAAAATGAATACAAACACAGTCACAGCACACAGGGTTTAAAAGACAGGGGGAGGGGTGGGGGTTGGGAACAAACAAACCCTCCAAATGAAGAATTATAAATTTATGGAAATCAAAAGTAAGGCAAAACAGAGTAAAGGAAAGCTAAGCAGAAAATCAGAAACAAACAAACAACCCAATCTGATCTAAATGCTATATCTCCTCCAAAACACAGCTACAGAACTACCCTCCTCTCTCCACGAACTCAACCCCACAAAGAGGGAGAAAGGAAAACTCTCTTGGGCCGTAGCTAGACCTAAGGTTTATCCCAGGATCATCCTGGGTTCACGCCTGCCTGAGCACTGGATGCCCTGTGTGGCACTTTGATGAGCAGGTTTGACCCCAGGACAATCCTGGGATAAACCTTAGGTCTAGCTACGGCCTTGGTGTCTCTGGCTTAGTCTCCCCTCCAACATTGGGATTGGAGGATGCTTCACATCAGGTACTTATCATCACGATTGGGAGTTGAATCTGCCTCTCATTGCTTCAAAACAACGTTTACCCCTCCCATTTTACCCATTCTATAAAAATGAATGGCAAGCAAACCGCATGATGAAAAATTCTGAAAATCAACACAAATGGCCCCAAATCATCCCTCTCTAAGCAAGTTTCAGAGATGTAGCTTTAAAAACAAAGAGGTACTTATAGGCATTCTTTCACCCAATGCAATCCTACGCAAAAAAGTTCCAAAATGCCGGGCTGAGCCTTGAAACTGAGCAGATAGCTCCGCAAAGGGGCGACGCATTTCGTGATGGTTCACTTCACGCCCGACTCGATCCATCTCCGCCCTTGGCGGAGTCAAATCAGGACAATCCGATATTGCTTTTACGAACTGAAGAGAAGGGGAGCACAGCCCTATTCTAAACCAATGGGCATTGCAATTTCTAACAGAACTGCAGAAGGAAGTGTGGCGTTACACCCCACAAGTCAATTCCCAAAGGTATGCCTGCAGTTTGTACAATTCAACATTGTAGAATGTTGGCCTGAGTGGGCGGAGTTAGAATGTCTTGGGAGGGGGGAGGAGTGATATATAAGGGAATGACTGAGGGGATTATGAGTTCTTTCCAGGGAGACTTGTTAGGGACTCTTAGCGTCTGTAGTGCTCTCTGTATTTATGGTACTTCAGTTTTGGGAAATTTGAGAGTCAGTGTAGTGCGTGGTGTCTTTAGGGTGTGGTGTGCACGTAGTGGAAGTATATTAATCAATACTGAGAATAAAGAAAGTTCAAGAGTGATTGTGTGAGAGAAAGGAAAGCGCGAATGTAAGAGTGACAGGATTGTATGGAAGGTTTCAAAAAGGTTTTTAAATGTTGTTATTTGAAACAAAGCTTATGAACTTTTAAAAATAAATTTTGAATGTTTGTTTTAAAACTACCACAAAAATCCCACGTTTCTGTTTGGAGTTTATCATCTTAAGTTTACACATTCAGCACCCACTCTGACAATCATTCACCTAAGCAGATATAACTCACAGAGCATTATAATATATATATTAAAATCCATTCTCCATTTTAAACCTCTTTCTCCACATAGTTTGGAGGAAGGTGGGGTTTATCCCTTGCCTCAGGCGTATCAAGTGGTGGTGCTTGGCTTGAGCAGGGAGTAGCCTCGGCCGGGTCTGTTGTTCAGAGCCTGTGTTGCCCCATAATAAGTGGTGGCAGACGTGAGGTCTGGTGTTCAGAGCCTGTTCGTGGCAGGAAGTACATTAAAATGTCCACTTAAAAAAAAAATCTATTCTTTGTTTTGGGTATGTAAATTGCTGTATATATAACGGTATCCTGTCAGAGGAACTAAGGAAGGAATGTTTGAGATAGGGACTGCACTTTCTCATTATGGATGAGCTATTTTGTCATTTGACATCCAATAAACGTTGTTTAAATATTGCTTTTGCTTTAAACTAATCTTAGCCTATTAAGCTAAGATTTGTTCCCTCCTATTAGGAGCTTTCATCCAGCTATGTTTGTGGGAGCCTTTCAGTATTTGGGGGAATCTTCTCATTCTTAGCTTACCACACTCAAACTGCAAACATGCAGGCAAAAAGCAACACTCATAAACAGTTGGATCCAAACATAAACATACATAAAGTTGTCCCATTGAAATCAATAGGATGTGAATCTGAAGACATTAAGATTTAAATTGTTCTGCTACAAGTCATGTTAAGCAGCGGCACCTGATTTTGTCTGTTAAGACATTTTGGGGTAAGATATCCAGTACTAACTCAGGGTTCTTTCCTCAGAATGAGACCAGTGGAGACTTATTGCATTGCATTTACACACATATAGAGGCAGAGCATGAGCTGATAATTCTCCGTTAGGTAATAATGCAGAATACAGCGGCCCAATATTGCACTATGAAAGCAGTATGACAGTGGTATATAAAAGGCAGGAGCCACACCAAGCAGGATAGAGCAGTATGAAAGCGGTATAGGGTATGTGTCAATGGGCTTCAACAGGTGTCCTGCCTTTTACATACCTTTCATAGTGCCATATCCTGTTTGGTGTAGATCAGGCCAGCAGTTCCATGACAACAGATTCCTGATCCCCATCAGCCATAGAGGGGATCCAATATTGCCATGAGATTTTCTGAACAGAGCAAAGTAAGCTCTGTCTGCTCTTCAGATCCTGTCCCAGCACAGACTGGTTTACACACACACACACACACACACAGAGAGAGAGAGAGAGAGAGAATGTGTACTTCTGTTGCTCCCATCCCCCCTTCAATTTGCATAAGGAGAATGAAAAGAAAACCTCCCCCCCCAGTATAGTCTATCTCCGTTAAGGCTTGACAGCAGCCAATGAAGATATGGCTCAAGACGATTCCTTACACAATGTCTCCAAAAAGTTCCTTAGAGGGACATTTTGTGAATTCTATCAGATTGGAGAATATGATGTAAATCTGAGACATGATGCCACCGATGATGAAGTCTCCTGACTGATAATGCTTGTGAAGAATGGGAAGAGGGTCACTGACACTGCATTTAGCACTGGGACTGCAGCACACCACCTGGGCTAGCAGCACTGAGACTGAGAGAAAGAATCCCACTGACTTGCACGGAACTCTTCCTGTTTTATCCCAGTCCATTATCCTTCAGATTCCACTGAAATGGGCAGCCCGATTTGAATGTCAGGCACTTGGCTGATGTATGCCTCAGAGTGTGCCGCAGAAAGGATCAATAATCAGACTGACAGATCTTTAACTGTTCCAAGTCCCAGCTCTGAATGACAGGAGTATTAATAGCATACTGCAATATTAAACTATTGTGTTTCTAGTGACAATTCCCTTGGGGCTTGTTGGAGAAGTAGAAGTCATCATGGTAAAATGGATAATTATAGGGGAGATAATCTCTTTCTGAGAATTACTGGTTCCAGGAGTCATTGCAGAAGAAAACAAGCTTATGCTACTTTGATCTGTCCCAGTCTGGGTTCAAGCCCAATCCTGGGATGGAGTTGGCTTGTGTTACCTGTTGAACTTCTCTGGGAGAGGGACAGGAAGATTTAGACCTTTCTATATTATCTCAGTGGCATTTTTACCATTGAACACACAATCCTCCCATGAGTGGGGGCGGGGGAGTTATTCATGCCTTGTGATTTGGTGTCACCATTTATGGTGTTTTGGCTCTTACTTACAAGGTTAATTCCAGACAATAAGATTGGATGACTAGGCCTTTCCCCCCCGACCCCAGCAGCTTCTCAGACAGGTTACATGGAGCATTATTCTTTCCCCAAATTTATATCTATATGAAGCCAATGGGAGCACTCCTTGGAGATGCCCTATTCCTGCCCTGTCAGCATGACTTAGGTCGGGTAGGACAGGTTTGATCTGCCCCCCGCACCTCATCCCGAAGCTCCTACCTGGCCACTGCTATAGTCTTGCACCCTCCTTGCCATTACCTTGAACACCTGGCTGCCTTTCTTTTACCGTATTCTGTACACTGAGTGTGGCACTTCAGCCCAGCGCACACATGGCTGGAGTAGCTGTTCAGCCCCATCGCAGGGCATCCTTGACACTGTGGGCCTTGTCTGAACTTCTGAGTCCCACCTAGCCAGGGCCTCATGCTTGACTCATTCTAGGGAGCCAAAGAGAGTCCCCCAGGGGAGTGGACCTGCCCCATGTGTGCCCTTCTTCAGCTGCCACTCAGCTTTGGCCTGTGCGCCTGCTCTCGAGAGGTGTACTGCCTGTGCTTATGGCTTGGACTTGCCCTCATGGGACTATTTTTAGTTTGCTGAAGCTGCCTTTTCCCTGAGTTTGAGCTTACTATTGGGCCCAAAGAAAGGGTGGCTGGGGTGGCTGTTGCCCCCATGTCAAGTGAATGGGCAGCAGGGCCTGCCTTGCTGGGGCAGCAGTATGGTCTAGACCCTGCACCCTGCCTGCATCAGTTTGGCGGCTGCTTCTCCTTAAGTATACACTGCAATTCAGGCTGTATGGGTCTATTGATGGCCTGGTTCACTGTCTTGGCCCCTCCCTCTAAGTGTTGGGACATTGAGGCAAAGGTTGGGTTCTTTCCAGATATCCTAGGATTGTGCTGGAATGATGGTTGAAATGCCTTCCAAGTCAGGAGTGGGCAGCATGAAGGCCAAGGGTAGGGCAAATCACCATCCTGGAAACCTCTCCCTTCATCAGTCCATCTCCTCATCGGCAGTGAGGCCCCTGACACTGCTAATCACAAAACACAGTTCACTGACAGAACAAGCGCTTTGCATGCAGAGGGTCCCAGGTTCAATACCCAGTTTCTCCAGTTGGGCCAAGTGCAGGGATCCTGTCTGTGCCCCTAGAGAGCCACTGCCTGTCAGTGTCAATTAATCTGGGCTAGTCGTACCAATGGTCTGACTCAGTGTAAGGCAACTTACTATGTTCCTGTGTTATTTCCAAGTTTTAAAATGCATCGGGGCTTTGTAAGGTGACAATGGCAAGTTGAAGCAGCAACTAAGGGCTCTGGTCTTGGTAAGGGTACAAGCAGTAGGCACACTTCTAATAAGAAAGAAGATGAACCAGTGAGTCCCCTTAGGGCTGGGCAGTAGCAGTGTCTGGGAGAGGTGAGTGATGGAAGCCTTGCTACCACTGGCACTTGGGCATTCTACCACTGGGCAGGTAGGAGATGCATCATTTTAGAGCTGAGAGAAGAGCTGAGAATGCAGATATATTTGATGAAACCCTTTGAAATTAATAACACATATTCCAAGTAATTAATTTATTTACAATTATTTATTAAGAATTGTTGACGTTGGCTAGACAAGCTCCACCGAATTTTAGATCTTTCACTTCTTTCGTCTTTGTAGCTGTTCTCTGTTGTTTAACTCAGGCCTCAGCACAATGATATAGCATTTGGGGAAAAAGATACATAACAATAACCCAGCACTGGAGGCCAAGATAGAGAAGATCTCCACAGCCACCATGTATTTCCCTCTTGTGCTCAGGTAGGTTGGAACAAAGGAAAGCCAAACACTGCAGAAGACCAACATGCTGAAGGTGATAAACTTGGCTTCATTAAAACTGTCGGGCAACTTCCTGGCTAGGAAAGCCAAAGTGAAGCTGACAATGGCCAGGAAGCCCAGGAAGCCCAAGACACAATAGAACATGGTGACCAATCCTTCATTGCATTCTAGTATAATCACTTTACTCATTGAGTGCATATCAAGATTTGGGAATGGAGGAGAGGTTGCCAACCACACAGTACAAAGTGTGGCTTGAATGAGAGAGCAGAATAGAACAATGGAGAATGACAGCTTATTCCCTGCCCATTTCCTCATTATTGACCCAGGCATAGTGGCCATAAAAGCTAAAACCACAATGGTTGTCTTGGCCAAGATGCATGAAACAGCCAAGGTGAAGATGACACCAAAAGCAGTTTGCCGAAGACAACAGGTCAACGCATTAGGCTCACCAATAAATAGCAAAGCACAAAGGAAGGAGAGCATGAGAGAGACAAGGAGGCTGTAGGTGAGGTTCCGGTTGTTGGCTTTCACTAAGGGAGTGTCCTGGTACTTAATAAAGATATACAACTCCACAGATGTGATGAAAGCAAAGCAAAGAGCCAAACTGGCCAAAGAGGCCCCCAATGGCTCGTCATAAGTCAGGAAGGTTATGGTTTTAGGAAGGCATAAATCCTGCTGAGAGTTTGGATAATGATCTTCTGGACAATGAGAACAATCATCCGTGTCTGAAAGTGAAAACAGGGGTTTCAACTTTGCAGTCTTATGTATATTGCTACTTTGAAGTCTAAACAAAAGCTTCCCTGCTTTTAAAGGCACTAAATTTCTAGTAAGTTATACTATGACTGATTCCAAAGGAAATGTAACACACCGTGATTTATTTATTTATTTATTTATTTATTTTGGCATGATAAAATATATCCCAACAGTGCGTGAGCCTTTTCTCCTTGGATACAAATATAGATTATTTTCTGTGAATTATAAGGTAGAATTATAGGATAGAGCCCTTGTAAAGTCTTCTAGGAAGCAACCATGTAAAATACGCAGGATTGCTAAATTATGGGAAAGATGCCAAAATAATGCTAAGTAGGGCTGTGCACAAAAGACAAAACATGGTCTTTATGCTGCTTTGGGTCTTCAGATAGTGGGTGACGAGCAGTCTCAAAAGAAACCGATCTTTCTGAAGCAACCAACTTTAGTTTTGGATTTCTCTATAGCAAATGCACAATCTGAGTGCTCACGAATAAAAAGGTAAACAAGCCACCTTGGATTCAACACATTGTCCCATTTCACTCCAAAATCACGAATATAATATGTACACAATATTGTGGGTTAAAATATTTTTTAAAACAATCCAATTGTATTAATAAAGATGAAATGGGCTCCATTCAGGGATTTTGGTTATTAGATAATTATTGGAGAACAATAAAGTTAGTTACTATATATCATAAAGATGAAATAGAGGCAGCTCTTATATCACCAGATTTGATAAAATATACACACAGCATTGCTTACCCACATGTTTTGAGAACTTGCCCTCTGGACATGGAAGGCAATCATAGCAGCAGAATGGCTTCCCTTCTATCATTGTCTTGCTATAACCTGGCTGGCAATTGTCATTACACTGAGAAAGGGGACGCACCTATCCATAAACAAAAGAAAGAAATGATTTATGAACTGTAAGTTTCCATTTCACTTGGTACCATTGAGTTAGCAATCTTGCTTCCTTGTCCCTCCCTCTGTTGCAAAAACCCACGAGTTCAACATTTATTACTACATAAGCTGCCAATCACAGTGATGATTCTTGCACCGAAACACCAATCCAACCGATTCTACAGGACATTTACACAAATGTAGTTTTGCACAGATTTGAAAATTTAAATAATTTAAAGAAAATGACTCAAAAGTGAGGGACTCGGTGGGAATGGTTGAGTTCACCTATCCCTAGATCCTCACATGCTTCTTGGATCGTCATCTAAATTTCACACAAGGTCACGGGCACAAGTGCCATTTTCAGCCACCCTTACTACCGAACTGCTTGGCAATGATTGGTTAACTATGGAGGCATGGCAGACATTTGGTTATGAAGGACTGAGCTGTCAGAATACAAAGACAGAGCTATGATAGTGTCTAAACAGTGGACCAATCTGTAAATGACTCCCAGAAATGTGAGTAGTCCCCACCTGGGTATACCCACTGTTCCATACGATAGCTGCCTCAGATATGGTGAACACTTCTTCTTGGGGAGCTCTGGGGTCTATCTTTCCAACCCTGACTCTCTGAAAAGATTGGTTTGGGAATGTGACCCAGTTGATAATATCAAAGCCACCTATTAATTCCCCATTATGATCAAAAGAAACCATTTCCCCAGCACTGTTGTTAAACGAAGTGGCTCTCAGAAAGTGGTGGAGCTAAATTGCAAAAAAGAAAAAGAAAGAAAGAATGGAAATCCAGAAGAGTGTAACAAAATCCAAATGTACAAGAGAATGGCCACATTTCATACTGGATATCTATAGATGTAGTAGTATAAACGTAGCAGTGATTTTTCCTGCTTGGAATAGTGGGCACAATATATATTCTGGAAATGTTTCCAATCACACAGAGGAAGATGGTTCTGAAAGAGATTCTAGTCTGAATTCTCCAGAGTACAAATTTATTTTCCCTTGTAACTGAGAAACAATACAACACATACATGGTTTTTTGCTCAAATTACTTTACATTAATGTGTAATTTATATATGAAGTATATCAAATAGTCCTGCGAATACTGGGAGCAAATTACTGATGTCTTAAAACTAGTCCATTTCAGCCGCATACAAAATACTCAGAAAAACAGTAGAAATGCACAGGATCAAGATTTGTGGATGGCGCCACAGCTCAATACTAAAAGTTTTGAAGTACTCTTTTTGGTAAAATCAAGACAACAAGCAGGGAGGTTATTATTATTATTATTATTATTATTATTATTTATTTATTTATTTATTTATTTATATAGCACCATCAATGTACATGGTGCTGTACAGAGTAAAACAGTAAATAGCAAGACCCTGCCGCATAGGCTTACAATCTAATAAAATCATAGTAAAACAATAAGGAGGGGAAGAGAATGCAAACAGGTACAGGGAAGGGTAAGCAGGCACAGGGTAGGGAAAAACTAACAGTAGAAAGTAACAGTAGAAGTCTGCACAACATCAAGTTTTAAAAGCTTTAGGAAAAAGAAAAGTTTTTAGCTGAGCTTTAAAAGCTGTGGTTGAACTTGTAGTTCTCAAATGTTCTGGAAGAGCATTCCAGGCGTAAGGGGCAGCAGACGAAAATGGACGAAGCCGAGCAAGGGAAGGTTACTAAATGGATACTCCATTAGTGGTTCTCAATTGAGACAATGCATATGGGCTGCTTTGAAGGAAGCTCATTTCCCACACATCAACTCTACATAGGCAGAGCAGATTCCTCCCCACAACTCCTGCACTGCCAAACTATAAATTCAAAAACCTAGAATATGCCTTTAATGTCCAACCTAGCCTTTGTACATGGAAATCATTCTAAACACTCTGGATTCTCATTTCGCTCCCAGATGTGGGGTCTCTGCTGCATTCTTTTGCTAAGAATATTACCTGCCATGACATTTGCTTCTGAAGATCACATCTCTTTCCACTTGCCAAAGCTCGATGTTTGCATTTGGGAGAAAGCACAGCATGCAAAGCATGAGCCACGGCATAGACAGCATTGTAGACACTGTAGCTGTGGCCAGTCATGGTCATTTCAAACACAGAAGTTGGAAGAGACTCTAGCTTTTCCTTCCCAGTACAGATGTTTCCAGCCATCGCATCCACCTCAGAGTTGGGGAAGGAACATTCAAATGCTGTTTCCCAGAAAACTCTGATGAATCCATCGTCTCTTTCAGTGTTAGGGTTCCTCAGCTGAAGAAATTTTTGAAATCCGAATACCTCCTTTGAGTGAATTGCAAATGATATGGAACCATGAATGAAGTCTATGCCTGAATTTCTTTGGAAGGGAAGTGATGTGAAATCCATCTGAGCTATCATAATACAGACTTTACCTTCCATTTTCTTTGGCACCCCTTCACTTTCTAAATCCTGGAGCAACATTCGCAGAAATATCATGGTATGAATTTCACCATTTACAATAATGGCATTAACAGTACTTCTAATAACAACCCTTAACAGTTCAAATGCCAACTCCACAGTGTCAAAAATGTCCTTGTCAAATTTAAGTGTTGGATATCTTCCTATGAAGTCAAAACAGACACCTTTCTTGGCAAACATGGGAACAATATCCTGTATCAATCTGTCTCCATCATCATTAATCTCAGAAATCAACCCCGTCCATGTCCACCCAAAATGCAGGAGTAACTTGAGAATTGCCTCATATTGATGAATGTTGTTTGGTAACATCCGGTGGAAGAAATCATCTTGGATATTGGTATTCATCATGGGAGAAGAGCCATAGATGAGCTAAAGAAAATAATTCAAGAAGTGCTTAGGGGAGAAGATACCTTCCAAAATGAAGGTTTGCCTATGTTTACAGCTCTTGAAGCTTTTACACAAATAGATTAATTTATGGTATAAATAATAGACTTTAAACAATAACCCTATGACTTTCCCCCAAAAAATTAAGGTGATACATTTTTCAATGAAATGGGTAGTGGGGGAAACACATGGAAATTGTGAGTGAAGGCTACAGCCCACATCCTAAGGAGCCCAAAAGTGCAAATGAAATTCTCATTCTCCCAATGAAGTTCAACCTTGTGAACAGGATGTAGAATATAACTTGCTACTAAAGCTTTTATTTCTTGTGGGGGTGAGGTGATGAATTTCCTCTTCTTCTTTTTTTTTACCACATTTAAATTGCCGTCCTATACAATGAAGAAGTTAGACATCATAGCATTCTAACTTCTCTGCATTGCATTTTAAAATAATAAACCAAGTGTGCAATCCTATCTCATTGTTGTAACCCTCTGACCTCGGAGGCTAGCGACTATCCTATGTAGGGAGGCAGGACCAGCACGGAGTGGGATCCTTCATGGTTGGTCAAACCTTCAGTTTTGCTAGATGCTCAAAGCAAGTCCCCATTGAATGCAGTGGGACTTCCTCCCACCCAGCTGTATGTAGGTTTGCAGCATAAGTATTCAAATTAATAAGAGACCAAATTCACCACACTTCCCAAATGCAGTCTCTGTCACCTGCACATCTTACAAAACAATTGTAACCTTCTTTGATGTGTCATCCTTCACATGTCTTGGACAGCAGTTTCCTGTCATTATCTCCCAGCCCAGACAAGACATGACAACAACGGTGTCTCCAATAATCTCTCCTCCTTTGATGCTCTTGTCATGACATTTGTTTTGATGTCTACATTGTACACAACATAAACAAAACTCCAAACATAATTCCTTTAGGTTCAAGTTCTACCTGCATCTTTTGAAGTCTTCTTATGGATCTTTCAAAAATACATTTATGGCCTGACTCAGAAAAAAGTCACTTCATTTTTGATCTCTTGTGGTTTTGATCTCCATACAACACAATGAAATTTAAAAGGTAAAAACATTGAGAGCAACTTCTTTCATTCCTTCCGTCTTGATTCATCTCTTACCTGTGGCATCTTATAGGTTAATAGAACAGGGGCCATGTGTAAAGAAACTTTACAATTAGTTCCTCCAATCACTGCTACTGGATTATCCCGACTATCACATTTATAATTTGGAATGAATTTGTTCCTTGTAGAGAGAAGTTTCATTGAGGCATGATACGCCCATTGTTGAAAGAAGAGGCTGTTATAGATATTGAAGCCTAGGGTGATGTTGGGTAAGATCTGGGGATTTTCATTGATTTCCTCCACAGCAAATACCAAGGCCAGGATGTGCTGATAGATCTGAATTGTGAACCTGTAATGAGAGTTACGTCATGTGTCAATGTGCATTTGCTTCAAAACATGTCATATCCTACAATTCAGTTCTGTGACAGCATCCTGCATTGAGTGTTTCAGGTTGCATCACCGAGAACCTGCTTCCGTTTTTGTCATTTATTATATTTCCACTCTGTTTAGGTGGAAGACAATAGCTGGAAGAAGAAAGCTTCCAAAAGTTTACATTTCCAAATTATTCCATAGCATTTGAAATACTACATTAGGTATATTTTTTTGTGGATGTGAGTGCAGATTTTTTTTTCCTACTAAGCATCCATTAAACAATTTTTTTAAAAAAAAATCATCAACATGTATTTATGGTTGCAGGATTGCAGACATTTAGGAACGCAGATACATTCAAAAATAAAATAAAATAAAATAAAATTTTATTTGCTCTAAACTAGGGCTGTGCATGGACCCCCGATCTGCTCTGGATCCTGATCTGCAACTTCCGGATCAGGTCCGCTCTGCCCCATGTCAACCGCCTCTGGTCCGCTCTGCTCCACTGCAGGGCTCCAGATCCGGATCGGAGCTCTGTGTTTTCCCCCCATAGACTTGCATTGAAAATGTCAAACGCCTGTAACTTTTTTAGTTTTAAGGTTAGAAACAACAAAATGGGTACCATGAAAGTACCTAAATGTATCTATATTCATGTCCGTTTTGAAAGAAATCCATGCATGCCCTGATTTTTGGAGAATATTTTTAAAATCCCCCCATTTTCAGAAATGCAGTTATCTCCATCACTATTCCAGATACAGACCTCTAACTGGCCACCCTCACAGATTCCACAGAGATCCTTATTCATGCCCATTTTGGAGGAAATCTGAGCCTGCCCTGGTTTTGGGGGAATTTTGAAAGTTTAAACCAACAACCCTATCCCCAGTTAACAGAGGTGCATACATCTCCGTCACTTTTAAAGTTAGAAACATCAGTATGGCCACCATGACCATTAATAAATCCACCACCAGTATGGCCACCAGTAAATCCGAGCATGCCCTGATTTTTGAGGAATATTTTTAAAATCCCAGCCCCATTTCCAGAAATGCAGTTATCTCTGTAATTTTTCGACATACAGACCACTAAGTGGGCACCATCAGAGCTTCCACATAGATCCTTATTCTTGCCCATTTTGAAGGAAATCCAAGCATATCTTAAAAAAAAAGATATATCTAAATAAGAATTACAACAACAACAACAATAATAATAATAATAATAATAATAATAATAATAATAATAATATTTATTATTTGGAGAAATGGGACAAGTGTGTATTGTGCTTTGCCCGAAATTTATTTGGATGCTTTTTGTACTTAACAAGCAGTGCACAGCAAATACAGTCACACAATCACACACACTCACAACAAACACACACACACAGAGTGAGAGAGAGAAAGAGAGAGAGAAAGCGAGGATAGATTTTTTGTATTTTGTTTTTGTATATATATATATATAGAGAGAGAGAGAGAGAGAGAGAGAGAAGAAGAAGGAAAATGAATGCAAACACAGTCACAGCACACAGGGTTTAAAAGACAGGGGGAGGGGTGGGGGTTGGGAACAAACAAACCCTCCAAATGAAGAATTATAAATTTATATGAATCAAAAGTAAGGCAAAACAGAGCAAAGGAAAGCTAAGCAGAAAATCAGAACCAAACAAACAACCCAATCTGATCTAAATGCTATATCTCCTCCAAAACACAGCTACAGAACTACCCTCCTCTCTCCATGAACTCAACCCCACAAAGAGGGAGAAAGGAAAACTCTCTTGGGCCGTAGCTAGACCTAAGGTTTATCCCAGGATCATCCTGGGTTCGTCCCTGCCTGAGTGCTAGATGCCCTGTGTGGCACTTAGATGAACAGGTTTGACCCCAGGACAATCCTGGGATAAACCTTAGGTCTAGCTACAGCCTTGGTGTCTCTGGCTTAGTCTCCCCTCCAACATTGGGACTGGAGGATGCTTCACATCAGGTGATCACTTATCATCACGATTGGGAGTTGAATCTGCCTCTCATTGCTTCAAAAAAATGTTTCCCCCTCTCGTTTTACCCATTCTATAAAAATGAATGGCAAGCAAACCGCATGACGAAAAATTCTGAAAATCAACACAAATGGCCCCAAATCATCCCTCTCTAAGCAAGTTTCAGAGATGTAGCTTTAAAAACAAAGAGGTACTTACAGGCAATCTTTCACCCAATGCAATCCTATGCAAAAAAGTTCCAAAATGCCGGGCGGAGCCTTGCAACTGAGCAGATGGCTCCGCAAAGGGGCAACTCACTTCGTGATGGTTCACTTCACGCCCAACTCGATGCATCTCCCCCCTTGGCGGAGACAAATCAGGACGATCCGATATTGCTCTTAAGAACTGAAGTGAAGGGGAGACCAGCCCTACTCTAAACCAATGGGCATTGCAATTTCTAACAGAACTGCAGAAGGAAGTACATTAAAATGTCCACTTAAAAAAAATCTATTCTTTGTTTTGGGTATGTAAACTGCTGTATACATAACGGTATCCTGTCAGAGGAACTAAGTGAGGAATGTTTGAGATAGGGACTGCACCTATTAAGCTAAGATTAGTTCCCGCCTATTAGCAGCTTTCATCCAGCTATGTTTGTGGGAGCCTTTCAGTCTGCTCTTCAGATCGTGTCCCAGCACAGACTGGTTTACACACACACACACACACACACACACACACACACACACACAAAGAGAGAGAGAGAGAGACAGAGACACAGACAGAGACAGAGTACTTCTGTTGCTCCCATCCCCAATCAAATTGCATAAGGAGAATGAAAATAAAACCTCCCCTCCCAGTATAGTCTATCCCTGTTAAGGCTTGACAGCAGCCAATGAAGATATGGCTCAAGACGATTCCTTACACAACGTCTCCAAAAAGTTCCTTAGAGGGACATTTTCTGAATTCTATCACATTGGAGAATATGATGTAAATCTGAGACATGATGCCACCGATGATGAAGTCTCCTGACTGATAATGCTTGTGAAGAATGGGAAGAGGGTCACTGACACTGCATTTAGCACTGGGACTGCAGCACACCACCTGGGCTAGCAGCACTGAGACTGAGAGAAAGAATCCCACTGACTTGCACGGAACTCTTCCTGTTTTATCCCAGTCCATTATCCTTCAGATTCCACTGAAATGGGCAGCCCGATTTGAATGTCAGGCACTTGGCTGACAGGCACAGAGTGTGCCGCAGAAAGGATCAATAATCAGACTGACAGATCTTTAACTGTTCCAAGTCTCAGCTCAGAATGACAGGAGTATTAAGAGCATACTATATTAGACTATAGTGTTTCTAGTGACATTTCCCTTGGGGCTTGTTGGAGAAGTCATCATGGTAAAATGGATAATTATAGGGGAGATAATCTCTTTCTGAGAATTACTGGTTCCAGGAGTCATTGCAGAAGAAAACAAGCTTATGCTACTTTGATCTGTCCCAGTCTGGGTTCAAGCCCAATCCTGGGATGGAGTTGGCTTGCGTTAACTGTTGAACTTCTCTGGGAGAGGGACAGGAAGATTTAGACCTTTCTATATTATCTCAGTGGCATTTTTACCATTGAACACAGAATCCTCCCATGAGTGTGTGTGTGTGTGTGTGTGGGGAGTTATTAATGCCTTGTGATTTGGAGTCACCATTTATGGTATTTTGGCTCTTACTTACAAGGTTAGTTCCAGACAAAAAGATTGGATGACTAGGCCTTTCCCCCGACCCCAGCAGCGTCTCGGACAGGTTACATGGAGCATTATTCTTTCCCCAATTTTATCATCTATATAAAGCCAATGGGAGCACTCCTTGGAGACGCCCTATTCCTGCTCTGTCAGCATGACAAGGCAGGGGAGGCATTTGCACGTGTCTCAGGAAGGTATGCAAACGTGTGTGGAGCCATTCTATAAAGGCGCTCTCTCCATCCTCCCCGGCCTCTTTCATTTTCTGTTCGTTGGAGGTGCAGCATTGGAAGCGAGAGGGGAGGAGGCAAAAGGCGTTGCCCCCTGGCAACATCACACTGCTGGAACTTGCCTTTGGAGATCGAGAGAAGAGGCAGAGGACATGCGAGGAGGACTCGTTTGGTGTCTCCCCCCACCTTCATCTCAGGACAGCTCGTTAGGACACAACTCAGGCTCCACTCCCTCCAGGTGGCAAGGCTGTAAATCAATAGCTACTGTCACCAACACAGCAAGCATGAGGCTGGAGTGGTTGTTCAGGTCTTTGGGGTCACCACCACTGATGCTTGGTCTCCCCCTCTCCTTTGACCTTGGTTAGTGGCAGCAGGCTGAACTGAGGCAGCCATTGGCCACTCCAGCCCACTAAGCCAAGGCTGTCCTTTTACTCTCTGGAGGCCGGGCACAACTCCCGTACCCACATGCTCACTCAGCAGGTAGAATCAGCTCTTGATGCGGCTGGTTCCCGGGTCTCTCAGCCCCTGCAGATTAGTGCTTCACGCTCCGAGACTTGGGCTGTTTGCCACCCTACTCTTCCCCCTTTTGCTTTCTGAAGGAGCAGCATCTGCTGAAGGAGCAGCATCCAGAAAGCAAAGGGTGTGCGGGCATCGTCAATGCAACCTTGAAGCTGCCCTTCAGAGACAGGAAGACCAAGGAGAGGACATGGAGCAGTTTGGCTGCTGCTATCCACCCTTAAGTATATTTGGGTGGAGATCACGGAGGAGAGGACGTGGAGTACGACAGGTTTGATCTGCCCCTTGCACGTCATCCCGAAGCTCCTACCTGGCCACTGCTATAGTCTTGCACCCTCCTGGCCATGGCCTCGAACACCTGGCTGCCTTTCTTTTACCGTATTCCGTATACTGAGTGTGGCACTTTTGAGTCCCACCTAGCCAGGGCCTCATGCTTGGCTCATTCTAGTTTGCCAAAGAGAGTCCCCCAGGGGAGTGGACCTGCCCCATGTGTGCCCTTCTTCAGCTGCCACTCAGCTTTGGCCTGTGTGCCTGCTCTCCAGAGGTGTACTGCCTGTGCTTATGGCTTGGACCAGCCCTCATGGGACTATTTTTAGTTTGCTGAGGCTGCCTTTTCCCTGAGTTTGGGCTTACTATTGGGCCCAAAGATAGGGTGGCTGGGGTGGCTGTTGCCCCCATGTCAAGTGAATGGGCAGCAGGGCCTGCCTTGCTGGGGCAGCAGTATGGTCTAGACCCTGCACCCTGCTTGCATCAGTTTGGCGGCTGCTTCCCCTTAAGTATACACTGCAATTCAGGCTGTATGGGTCTATTGATGGCCTGGTTCACTGTCTTGGCCCCTCCCTCTAAGTGTTGGGGCATTGGGGCTGAGGGTGGGTTCTTTCCAGATATCCTAGGATTGTGCTAGAATGATGGTTGAAATGCCTCCCAAGTCAGGAGTGGGCAGCATGAAGGCCAAGGGTAGGGTCACCATCCTGGAAACCTCTCCCTTCATCAGTCCATCTCCTCATCGGCAGTGAGGCCCCTGACACTGCTAACCACAGAACACAGTTCACTGACAGAACAAGCGCTTTGCATGCAGAGGGTCCCAGGTTCAATACCCAGTTTCTCCAGTTGGGCCAAGTGCAGGGATCCTGTCTGTGCCCCTAGAGAGCCACTGCCTGTCAATCATTCTGGGCTAGTCGTACCAATGGTCTGACTCAGTGTAAGGCAACTTACTATGTTCCTGTGATATTTCCAAGTTTTAAAACGCATCGGGGCTTTGTAAGGTGACAATGGCAAGTTGAAGCAGCAACTAAGGGCTCTGGTCTTGGTAAGGGTACAAGCAGTAGGCACACTTCTAATAAGAAAGAAGATGAACCAGTGAGTCCCCTTAGGGCTGGGCAGTAGCAGTGTCTGGGAGAGGTGAGTGATGGAAGCCTTGCTACTAGGGATGTGCTCCGCTCCGATTAGGAGCGTAGAAGCAGTAGCGGATTGGCCTGCTCCGCCTTACCCAGAGGCGGAGTAGGAGCGGACCGCGGACCCCCTAGAAGCAAGGCGAAGAGAAGCGACCATTTTTCGGAGCTCCGAGTTCAGGCGGAGCGCTCCGGTCGCCATCTTGAAAACATTTCGCCATAGGATTGCATTGCGGCAAATAATCGCGCATAACTACGTTGTTTTTGAAGCTATCGTTCTGGAAATTCTTGTGCACAGAGAGTCGTGGATGGGGGTCATTTTGAGACCACTCTCACCTCTCTGCGTGCTGTGGTTCACGTGCAATATTTTTTTAAAAATCGGGGCAACCGCGGGGCTCAAACTGCGTTTCGGCTTTTCGCCCATAGGATTGCATTGAGGGAAAGAATCGGGGATAACTGGGGGGGGGTTTAAGCTATCGTTCTGAAAATTCTTGTGCACAGAGAGTCGTGGATGGGGGTCATTTTGAGACCACTCTCAACTTTCTGCGTGCTGTGGTTCACGTGCAATATTTTTTTAAAAATAGGGTCAACCGCGGGGCTCCGTTTCGGCTTTTCGCCCATAGGATTGCATTGAGGGAAAGAATCGGGGATAACTGGGGGGGGGTTTAAGCTATCGTTCTGAAAATTCTTGTGCACAGAGAGTCGTGGATGGGGGTCATTTTGAGACCACTCTCAACTTTCTGCGTGCTGTGGTTCACGTGCAATATTTTTTTAAAAATCGGGGTTTGGGTTTTTTTTATTTTTTTATTTTTATTTTTTTGGAAGCGATGACAGGCACATTCAACTCCCAATCCTGATGAGAATTCATCTCCTCAGAAAGCATCCTCCTCCAATCCCAGCGTTGGAGGGGGGACTAAGGCAGACCCACCCTGAGAACTTTCTGTTTTGTGTCTCTTTGTGGGTTGGCGTTCGTGGAGGGAACACTTACTTAGCTAGTGCTCCTGCTTTGGAGATAGATTAATTTAATATAGGTTTAGTTTGGCGCGTGTGTGTGTTTGTTTGCTTCTTTCTGACTTGTAGCTTAGTTTGCCCTGTGTTTTCCCCTTACTTTGATTTAATATAAACTTTATTTTTGAATTTTGGAGTGTGTGGTTGGGTTGGTTGCCCCCCCCTTCCCTGTATTAAAGCCTGACTGTTCTGCTTTTGTGAAAGCTTTCTTTTGAAAGCATACACACACTTTTTGTCCCATTTCCCTACATTTATATTCTTAAACATATTTTATTATATTCTTTCACATAGTCCATTAGTATATATTCTCATACATATTATATTAGTATTCATATTTTGTTCTTCTTATAGTAGTGGTTGGTTCTTTTTCCCCCTCCCCTCTCTTAAATCCTGATTGTGTTTCCTTCTATCTTCTATATACCAAATATACCAAAAAAATTGGATTCTCTTTTTCTTCTCTGTGTAACTTCGACGGAGTGGGCTGCTTTTGTCAAGTTCAACAGGCAGCCACAGATTGAGCATTTTGGGGAAAGCATACGCACACCATTTCCCTATTCTTAAACATATTATTATTATATTCTTTGACATAGTCTTAGTAGTCTATTAGTATACATTCTCATACATATTATAGTAGTGGTTGGTTCTTTTCCCCCCTCCCCTCTCTTAAATCCTGATTGTGTTTCCTTCTATCTTCTATATACCAAATATACCAAAAAAATTGGATTCTCTTTTTCTTCTCTGTGTAACTTCGACGGAGTGGGCTGCTTTTGTCAAGTTCAACAGGCAGCCACAGATTGAGCATTTTGGGGAAAGCATACGCACACCATTTCCCTATTCTTAAACATATTATATTATATTCTTTGACATAGTCTTAGTAGTCTATTAGTATACATTCTCATACATATTAGTAGTAGTAGTATTCATATTTTGTTCTTGTTATAGTAGTGGTTGTCCCATTTCTTGTCCCATTTCCCTACATTTATTAGTAATATTCTTAAACATATTATTATATTCTTGTAGATATTCTTAGTAGTAGATATATATATATATATATTAGTATATTCTCATACATATTAGTAGTAGTATATTTTATTGTTCTTGTCCCATTTCCCTACATTTAAACATATTATATCTTCTTATACATATTCTTAGTAGTACCTTATACATAGTATTAGTAGTATTAATATTTTGTTAGTCATCATGAAAAGAGGAAGCAGGCGTGCTGAAAGCAGCAAGGCTCAGTCTGCCAGCAGTAAGCAGGCTTCCTCTCCTCCTGTGAAACTCAAACGGGCAACTCCTTGGCTGACTGCTCCAAAACAGAAGCAGGACAAGCAGCAGGCAGAGCCACTCTCTTCTGCAACTTGTGCCCGGCGTTCTCTTTTTGAGGGTGGGAATGGGAAAAGTGCCCGTTTGCAAGAGGCACGTGGCAGCAGTGCCATTAGAGGAGGAGGAGTATCCCCAACTCCTTCATTCTCCTTTCAGCCCACGAGCCCGATGATGGACCTAGACGAGGTCCTCAGCACAGTGGAGGGGGGGGAGGAGGAGGAGGAGGCGGTGGGCCTCCAGGATGTGGGGGCTGAGGAGGAGCAGCAGCAGGCCGAGGCTCTCTCCCCAGTCTCATCCCACACCCCTGTTTCTGTGGCAACACCAGAGAGCTCAGGCGGGCAATTGGTGGTGTCACCACGGAAACGAAAGACAAGCATCGTGTGGGACCACTTTGAGTTGGGAGCGGATCCCCGCTTTGCTGTCTGTCGCCACTGCAAACTCAGCCTAAGCAGGGGTTCATCGACAGGGCATTATGGAACCAGCAGCATGAAGATGCATCTTAAGAGGCAGCACCAGTCGGTCTTGCTGGGGAAAGAGGCGGGCAAGGCGACTGGTTCCAGGGGAAAGCCGAAGGCGGCGGCTGCTGCTGCTGCTGCTGCTGCTGCTGCTGCTGGCACTTCCAGTCTCAGCTCTCCATCTCCCATCCCCACAAGGGTTAGGCAGGCAACCCTGCCGGAAATGGGGTGGGGGAAGTATGGAACCACAAGATGGCGTTTTCCAACGCCCTCCCAGATCACCACGTCAATCGGTGAGATGGTGGCGTTGGACGACCAGCCATTCAGCCTCGTCGACAACGCAGGCTTCAAGAGGCTGATGGCGCTTGTGGTGCCATACTACAAGCTGCCGTGTCGCACCACCCTGAGCAGGCGGGTGGTGCCTTCCCTGTACCGTTCCTGCAGGGAGTTAGTGCTGGGTCGTCTGTGCCAGGCAGAGGCACGGATGGTGCACTTCACCTCGGACATTTGGTCCAGCGAGGGCGGAGTGCACGCTTACCTGTCCCTGACGGCACACTGGTGGGCAGCCGTGGGGCAGGAAGGATCCAGCACTACAGGGACTGGCAAGGAGGGCTACTGCTGGGCCCTCCTCCACACGCAAGTGATGGACCAGTCCCACACGGCAGGGGAGATTACGGAGGCCATGAACCGCATGGTGGATGGGTGGCTAGCTGGGCAGAAGGTCACCCGCGGTTACATGGTCACGGACGGGGGAGCCAACATGGTGAAGGCGGTGCGCGACGGCGGATTCGAGGGCGTCCGCTGCATCGCGCACGTCTTGAACCTGGTGGTGAGGGATGGCCTTGGGATGGGCAGCAGCAAGCCCAACCTCGGTCCCCTGTCCGGGATCCGTAACCTCCTGGAGAGCTGCAGAAAGGTGGCAGGCCATTTCCACCACAGCGTCAAGGGCAGTCGCTTGCTGCGGGAGAAGCAGGAGGAGTTGAATCTCCCGCAGCACAGGCTAGTGCAGGATGTGGTGACACGCTGGAACTCCACCTACCTGATGCTGGAGCGGATGGTGGAGCAACAGCGTGCCATCCACGACTTGTTCAGGGTCAGGGACATGGGCGTCCACCACCTGGGCAAGCAGCAGTGGGACGCCATGTCCCAGCTGGTGGCGGTCCTCAAGCCGTTCCTGAACGCCACCGAGACCCTGAGCAAAAGCTCTGCCCTCCTCAGCCAGGTGATCCCTGTATGCAGGCATCTCCAGAAACAGATGGGCGACTTTCTGGAGTACAGGGATCCCGTCACCGGCAGGCGCTTCGAGCCCGAGGTCCGCGAAGCGGTGACTAGGCTGAGGGACGGCGTGACGCGGAGGCTGGAGCCCATCCAAACCGACAGGGTCCACATGTTGGCAGCCATGTGCGACCCTCGTGTGAAGGATGGGCTTTGTGGGCCAAATAGCAGGCAGCACTGGGTGGAAACGCTGGTGGGCGAAGTGCGGGCGGCATGGGCCAAGAGGGTGGGGCAGAGTGAGGCAGAGGAGCAGGCCACCCCTCCCCGCAGCAGCACCAGCAGCACCAGCAGCAGCCTCACCTGCATCCCTCCCAGCAGCAGCACAGGCGAGGGGTATTGGGAAGAGGCTCTGCACACCGTGTTTGGGCAGAGACCCTCCCCAGCCACCAGCCAGGATGACGCTGCAACCACCGTGCAGTGTTACCTGTCAGAGCCCATCGAGGACTCCTCCATGGACCCCCTGGCCTACTGGTCATCCCGTTTTCAGATTTGGCCGGACCTGGCGCGGGTGGCCATGGATCGACTCAGCTGCCCACCCACCAGTGTTCCAAGCGAGAGGGTGTTCTCTATGGCGGGCGACATAGTGACCCCTCACCGCTCTCGCTTGGAGCCGGACTTGGTGGAGCAGCTGGTCTTTCTGAAGGGCAATCTCCCCCTGCTGGGATACCCCACCCTCAAGCCCTCGTGGGAGTGACAGGCAGGCTCCCTTTAATTCCACCCCTCCTTGGGTTGGCAGGCACACTACAGTTCAGGCAGGCTGGTTTTTTCTCTGTAGGCACTAGGCAGAGTTTGTCACCGTGCGTGTGTGTGACTGACTGTGAGGGCAAAGCACCGCACTTGAGTTCATTTCATTTCTGTGGCGTCCGGTACAGCTTAGTCAACTCATCCGGATAGTTTTCCACCCAGTTCCAAAAGACTCCATTTATTTATTTATTTATTTATTTATTTATTTAATTAATTACATTTATATACCGCCCCACAGCCAAAGCTCTCTGGGCGGTTTACAACCGTTTGTCCATGATTGACTGCACGTTTAGGTGAGGTGCAAGCAGGGGGCAAGGCAATGCCTGGCACCACCACCACCACTAGCCAGGCTGCCTCTCTCCAGCAGTCCACGGGTCGCCCTTTGGAGTGCCCTGGGAGTGGAAGACGTACTCCCTGATCCAGAAGTATGGTTTTTTGAGAAGCAAACAGGCGAGTCCTCGCCTTTGAGAAGCAACCTTTCACTTGAACTCATGGAAGTCATTGACTTCAGCACAGCCACTACATAGAGGCTGTGGACCTCTGGGTGACTCCATCAGTGTGCTGATTTTGAGAAGCAACCTTTCACTGAAACTCATTCACTTCCCCAATTGAGGGTGAGGGAGGTTACACTCCAGCAGTCCACGGGTCGCCCTTTAGATAGCTCGGGGATCAAATGGAGTCCTTGATCTGTGTGCTGATTTTGAGAAGCAACCTTTCACTGAAACTCATTCACTTCCCCAATTGCGGCTGGTACTCCAACAGTCCACCGAACGCCCATAGCACAGCCACTTAGTGCATAGGGACAGTTTAAGTTTCCTCCTGAGAAGTGAGCACTCACTTCAACTCATGACAGCCATTGACTTCACCACAGCCACTACTGCGGATGCTGTGGTCCTCCAGGATGTGGGGATAAGTAGCAGTCGCTGGTCGAGCTTCTCTCCCCAGTCTCATATGGAGCAATTTTGAGCTCTCACTTCGACTTCAAGTTCAGACACTTGAGCACAGCCCCTACGGTGGAGGCACAGCTGGCCGTGCCTCTCTCCCCAACCACTGACTGCACAGGGACAGTTTAAGTTTCCTCCTGAGAAGTGAGCACTCACTTCAACTCATGACAGCCATTGACTTCACCACAGCCACTACTGCGGATGCTGTGGTCCTCCAGGATGTGGGGATAAGTAGCAGTCGCTGGTCGAGCTTCTCTCCCCAGTCTCATATGGAGCAATTTTGAGCTCTCACTTCGACTTCAAGTTCAGACACTTGAGCACAGCCCCTACGGTGGAGGCACAGCTGGCCGTGCCTCTCTCCCCAACCACTGACTGCACAGGGACAGTTTAAGTTTCCTCCTGAGAAGTGAGCACTCACTTCAACTCATGACAGCCATTGACTTCACCACAGCCACTACTGTGGATGCTGTGGTCCTCCAGGATGTGGGGATAAGTAGCAGTCGCTGGTCGAGCTTCTCTCCCCGGTCTCGTCCCACCCCTCTTCCGCTGTAACCCTGTCTTTGAGAAGCAAGCTGTCACTTCAACTCATGGACTTCCCCTATGTGCGGGTGGTACTCCAGTAGTCGACCGATCGCCCATAGCACAGCCACTTAGTGCGTAGGGACAGTTTAAGTTTCCTCCTGAGAAGCAAGCTGTCACTTCAACTCATGGACTTCCCCTATGTGCGGGTGGTACTCCAGGTGTCCACCGATCGCCCATACCACAGCCACTTTGTGTGTACGGACAGTTTAATTTTCCTGAGAAGTGAGCACTCACTTCAACTCATGGACTTCCCCAATTGCGGCTGGTACTCCAACAGTCCACCGAACGCCCATATCACAGCCACTTAGTGCATAGGGACAGTTTAAGTTTCCTCCTGAGAAGTGAGCTTTCACTTCGACTCATGACAGCCATTGACTTCACCACAGCCACTTCTCGGTGGATGCTTTGTTCCACCAGGATGTGGGTGAGGAGGATTAGTTGCAGCAGCTGGCCGAGCGTCTCTCCCCAGTCTCGCAATTCAAGTTATCTGAGAAGTGAGCTTTCACTTCGACTCATGGACTTCCCCTATGTGTGGGAGGTACTCCAGCAGTCGACCGATCGCCCATAGAACAGCCACTTAGTGTGTACGGACAGTTTAATTTTCCTGAGAAGTGAGCACTCACTTCAACTCATGAAACTCATGAAAGCCATAGACTTCCGATGCAACCTCTCTCTCCTCAGTCTCATCCTCTTCCTCTTCCCCTTCTGCTGTAACCCGTCTTTGAGAAGCAAGCTTTCACTTAAACTCATCATTCACTTCCCCAACTGAGGGAGGTAAAGTCCAGCAGTCCACGGGTCGCCCTTTGGAGTGCCCTGGGAGTGGAAGACGTACTCCCTGATCCCGAAGTATGGTTTTGAGAAGTAAGCTGTCACTTGAACTCATGAGCCTCTGTGCAAAAGCTGTCCTTGTGTGTGTGGTTGTGAGTGTTACTGCAGCTGCCTGTCTCGCTGCGAAAATGAAACAGGCAAGTCCTCGCCTTTGAGAAGCAACCTTTCACTTAAACTCATGGAAGTCATTGACTTCAGCACAGCCACTACGTAGAGGCTGTGGACCTCTGGGTGACCCGATCAGTGTGCTGATTTTGAGAAGCAACCTTTCACTGAAACTCATTCACTTCCCCAATTGCGGCTGGTACTCCAGTAGTCCACCGAACTCCCATAGCACAGCCACTTAGTGCATAGGGACAGTTTAAGTTTCCTCCTGAGAAGTGAGCACTCACTTCAACTCATGACAGCCATTGACTTCACCACAGCCACTACTGCGGATGCTGTGGTCCTCCAGGATGTGGGTGAGGATTAGTCGCAGCAGCTGGTCGAGCTCCTCTCCCTGGTCTCATATGGAGCAATTTTGAGCTCTCACTTCGACTCCAAGTTCAGACACTTGAGCACAGCCCCTACGGTGGAGGCACAGCTGGCCGTGCCTCTCTCCCCAACCACTGACTGCACAGGGACAGTTTAAGTTTCCTCCTGAGAAGTGAGCACTCACTTCGACTCATGACAGCCGTTGACTTCACCACAGCCACTTTGTGTGGGATGCTGTGGTCCTCCAGGATGTGGGGATTAGTAGTAGCCACTGGTCGAGCTTCTCTCCCCGGTCTCGTCCCACCCCTCTTCCGCTGTAACCCTATCTTTGAGAAGCAAGCTGTCACTTCAACTCATGGACTTCCCCTATGTGCGGGTGGTACTCCAGTAGTCGACCGATCGCCCATAGCACAGCCACTTAGTGCGTAGGGACAGTTTAAGTTTCCTCCTGAGAAGTCAGCACTCACTTCAACTCATGACAGCCATTGACTTCACCACAGCCACTTCTCGGTGGATGCTTTGTTCCACCAGGATGTGGGTGAGGATTAGTAGCAGAAGCTGGTCGAGCTTCTCTCCCCAGTCTCATATGGAGCAATTTTGAGCTCTCACTTCGACTCCAAGTTCAGACACTTGAGCACAGCCCCTACGGTGGAGGCACAGCTGGCCGTGCCTCTCTCCCCAACCACTGACTGCACAGGGACAGTTTAAGTTTCCTCCTGAGAAGTGAGCACTCACTTCGACTCATGACAGCCGTTGACTTCACCACAGCCACTTTGTGTGGGATGCTGTGGTCCTCCAGGATGTGGGGATTAGTAGTAGCCACTGGTCGAGCTTCTCTCCCCGGTCTCGTCCCACCCCTCTTCCGCTGTAACCCTATCTTTGAGAAGCAAGCTGTCACTTCAACTCATGGACTTCCCCTATGTGCGGGTGGTACTCCAGGTGTCCACCGATCGCCCATAGAACAGCCACTTAGTGTGTACGGACAGTTTAATTTTCCTGAGAAGTGAGCACTCACTTCAACTCATGACAGCCATTGACTTCACCACAGCCACTACTGCGGATGCTGTGGTCCTCCAGGATGTGGGTGAGGATTAGTCGCAGCAGCTGGTCGAGCTCCTCTCCCTGGTCTCGTCCCACCCCTCTTCCGCTGTAACGCCCTCTTTGAGAAGCAAGCTGTCACTGAAACTCATGAAAGCCATAGACTTCCGAAGCAACCTTTCACTTCAACTCATTGACTTCCCCTTTGAGAAAAAGCTAAGCTCCAGTAATGCACCGTTTTTCCGTGGGACAGCTCTCTTTCGAGAAGCTGCACTGCATATGCAGCAGTGCCATGGCTTTGAGAAGCCGAGACCCATCCCAGCCACCGGGAACCGGAGGAAAACTCCAGCAGTCCACGGGTCACCCTTTAGATAGCTCGGGGATCAAATGGAGTCCTTGATCTGTGTGCTGATTTTGAGAAGCAACCTTTCACTGAAACTCATTCACTTCCCCAATTGTGGCTGGTACTCCAACAGTCCACCGAACTCCCATAGCACAGCCACTTAGTGCATACTAGGGACAGTTTAAGTTTCCTCCTGAGAAGTCAGCACTCACTTCGACTCATGACAGCCATTGACTTCACCACAGCCACTTTGTGTGGGATGCTGTGGTCCTCCAGGATGTGGGGATTAGTAGTAGTCACTGGTCGAGCTTGTCTCCCCGGTCTCGTCCCACCCCTCTTCCGCTGTAACCCTGTCTTTGAGAAGCAAGCTGTCACTTCAACTCATGGACTTCCCCTCAGAGAAAAAGCTAAGCTCCAGCAGTCCACCGATCTCCCGTAGCACAGCCACTACATTTCCTGAGAAGTGAGCTCTCACTTCAACTCGTCTTGTAGTGCGCCCGCCGAGTTGAGCACAGCCACTACAGTGGAGGCGCCTGCCCGCCTGCCTGGGAGCCGTCCTTGTGAGGTAGCTGGATCTGCTGGGACTGACTCCCCCACAGATCTATGGCTTACTTGTGCAAGGTACCAGCTTTTCTGGGCCCGCCAACCCATGCCTGCCTGCCTGTCTGCCCGCCTCCCCCGGGGTGCTGCTGTGGTGGGGCATCTGCCAGGACTGACTCCTCGCCTGCTCTGCCCGCCTGGTGCCTGGGAGATGGGCTTTGCGGTTCGTGGCCAGCACCCTCCGGCACGCTTGCTCCCAGTCGTCCTCCTCTGTGCCCCTCAAGGCGTAACTGCTGGCTTAGAAAGAAACAACCAGCCATCTTTGCCTCACTTTGCGCCCACTTATGGGTTGGTTTGCTATGCGTTAGTGCTCAAGCCATCCTTGCGGCACTACAATGCATGCTGCCTGCCTGCTTTCCCTCCCTTCTCCCCTTCCCGCCTTGCAGCGATGGTGTATGTGTCTTGCTTTGACTAAGGGGAGAAGTCCTTCCTGCGCTCACTTAGACTTTATCAAATTCAATAATCCCTTTTTCAAATGTGCCAGAAGATTTAGGGTTATCTCGTGGCATGTTGGGATTGCCTTGGAACTGGCCCCATTGAGCTGTCTGCAATTGCAACTTTAAATCCCTGACATACTGGAGTGTTCAAATTTCAAAAGTTCCCCTAACATCAGGGGATGATGGGATTGCCTTGAAACTTGGTGTCCATGGGGACACATGGGTAAGCTGTCATGGGACCAAAGGATAGGTTTCTAACGTGCAAATTGACGTAGTTGTAGAATGGGACTTGATTTGGGGTGAGTTAAAAAGTTTAAGCCGCGCCAAAAATCAGGGGATGATGGGATTTGCTTGCAACTTGGCGTGCATGTGGACACATGGATAAGCTGCCCTGGTGCCGAGTTTGAGGTTTCTAACATGCAAATTGACGGAGCTATCCCAAGGGGTGTGAATGGGGTGCCCGATTTTCATAAATTCCCCAAAAATCAGGGGATGATGGGATTGCCTTGAAACTTGGCGTGCATGTGGACACGTGGATAAGCTATCATGGTGCTGAGTTTGAGGTTTCTAACGTGCAAATTGACGTAGTTGTAGAATGGGACAATTTGGGGTGAGTTAAGCCATGCCAAAAATCAGGGGATGATGGGATTTGCTTGCAACTTGGCGTGCATGTGGACACATGGATAAGCTGCCCTGGTGCCGAGTTTGAGGTTTCTAACATGCAAATTGACGGAGCTATCCCAAGGGGTGTGAATGGGGTGCCCGATTTTCATAAATTCCCCAAAAATCAGGGGATGATGGGATTGCCTTGAAACTTGGCGTGCATGTGGACACGTGGATAAGCTATCATGGTGCTGAGTTTGAGGTTTCTAACGTGCAAATTGACGGAGCTATCTAAAGGGGTGTGAATTAGGGTTATGGGAGGTGCGTTAGAGGGTAGAGCCGCGCCAAAAATCAGGGGATGATGGGATTTGCTTGCAACTTGGCGTGCATGTGGACACATGGATAAGCTGCCCTGGTGCCGAGTTTGAGGTTTCTAACATGCAAATTGACGGAGCTATCCCAAGGGGTGTGAATGGGGTGCCCGATTTTCAAAAATTCGCCAAAAATCAGGGGATGATGGGATTGCCTTGAAACTTGGCGTGTGTGTGTATACGCCCATGAGGTGTCATGGTGCCAAACGTGAGGTTTCTAACTTCAACGGAAAAAAAGTTGTTTACTTTTTTAGCTTTCAATGCAAGCCTATGGGGGGGCAAAAACGGAGCTCCGGATCCGATCCGGAGCTCCGAGCGGAGCGGAGCGGAAGTGGGCGGAGCGGGGGCGGGGCGGAGCGACCCGCTCCGAAAAATGGCGGATCTGCAAGTGAAGCGGAGCGGGGGGTCCGTGCACACCCCTACTTGCTACCACTGGCACTTGGGCATTCTACCACTGGGCAGGTAGGAGATGCATCATTGAAGAGCTGAGAATGCAGATATATTTGATGAAACCCTTTGAAATTAATAACACATATTCCAAGTAATTAATTTATTTACAATTATTTATTAAGAATTGTTGACGTTGTTGCTCTACGAATTTTAGATCTTTCACTTCTTTCGTCTTTGTAGCTGTTCTCTGTTGTTTAACTCAGGCCTCAGCACAATGATGTAGCATTTGGGGAAAAAGATACATAACGATAACCCAGCACTGGAGGCCAAGATAGAGAAGATCTCCACAGCCACCATGTATTTCCCTCTTGTGCTCAGGTAGGTTGGAACAAAGGAAAGCCAAACACTGCAGAAGACCAACATGCTGAAGGTGATAAACTTGGCTTCATTAAAACTATCAGGCAACTTCCTGGCTAGGAAAGCCAAAGTGAAGCTGACAATGGCCAGGAAGCCTAGGAAGCCCAAGACACAATAGAACATGGTGACCGATCCTTCATTGCATTCTAGTATAATCACTTTACTCATTGAGTGCATATCAAGATTTGGGAATGGAGGAGAGGTTGCCAACCACACAGTACAAAGTGTGGCTTGAATGAGAGAGCAGAATAGAACAATGGAGAATGACAGCTTATTCCCTGCCCATTTCCTCATTATTGACCCAGGCATAGTGGCCATAAAAGCTAAAACCACAATGGTTGTCTTGGCCAAGATGCATGAAACAGCCAAGGTGAAGATGACACCAAAAGCAGTTTGCCGAAGACAACAGGTCAACGCATTAGGCTCACCAATAAATAGCAAAGCACAAAGGAAGGAGAGCATGAGAGAGACAAGGAGGCTATAGGTGAGGTTCCGGTTGTTGGCTTTCACTAAGGGAGTGTCCTGGTACTTAATAAAGATATACAACTCCACAGATGTGATGAAAGCAAAGCAAAGAGCCAAACTGGCCAAAGAGGTCCCCAAAGGCTCTTCATAAGACAGGAAGGTTATGGTTTTAGGAAGGCATAAATCCTGCTGAGAGTTTGGATAATGATCTTCTGGACATTGAGAACAATCATCCGTGTCTGAAAGTGTAAACAGGGGTTTCAACTTTGCAGTCTTATGTATATTGCTACTTTGAAGTCTAAACAAAAGCTTCCCTGCTTTTAAAGGCACTAAATTTCTAGTAAGTTATACTATGACTGATTCCAAAGGAAATGTAACACACCGTGATTTATTTATTTATTTATTTTGGCATGATAAAATATATCCCAACAGTGCGTGAGCCTTTTCTCCTTGGATACAAATATAGATTATTTTCTGTGAATTATAAGGTAGAATTATAGGATAGAGCCCTTGTAAAGTCTTCTAGGAAGCAACCATGTAAAATACGCAGGATTGCTAAATTATGGGAAAGATGCCAAAATAATGCTAAGTAGGGCTGTGCTCAAAAGACAAAACATGGTCTTTATGCTGCTTTGGGTCTTCAGATAGTGGGTGACGAGCAGTCTCAAAAGAAACCAATCATTCTGAAGCAACCAACTTTAGTTTTGGATTTCTCTATAGCAAATGCACAATCTGAGTGCTCACGAATAGAAAGGTAAACAAGCCACCTTGGATTCAACACATTGTCCCATTTCACTCCAAAATCACGAATATAATATGTACACACTATTGTGGGTTAAAATATTTTTTAAAACAATCCAATTGTATTAATAAAGATAAAAGGGGCTCCATTTAGGGATTTCGGTTATTAGATGATTGTCGGAGAACAATAAAGTTAGTTACTATATATCATAAAGATGAAATAGAGGCAGGTCTCATATCACTAGATTTGATCAAATATACACACAGCATTGCTTACCCACATGTTTTGAGAACTTGCCCTCTGGACATGGAAGGCAATCATAGCAGCAGAATGGCTTCCCTTCTATCATTGTCTTGCTATAACCTGGCTGGCAATTGTCATTACACTGAGAAAGGGGACGCACCTATCCATAAACAAAAGACAGAAATGATTTATGAACTGTAAGTTTCCATTTCACTGGGTACCATTCAGTTAGCAATCTTGCTTCCTTGTCCCTCCCTCTGTTGTAAAAACCCACGAGTTCAACATTTATTACTACATAAGCTGCCAATCACAGTGATGATTCTTGCACCGAAACACCAATCCAACCGATTCTACAGGACATTTACACAAATGTAGTTTTGCACAGATTTGAAAATTTAAATAATTTAAAGAAAATGACCCAAAAGTGAGGGACTCGGTGGGAATGGTTGAGTTCACCTATCCCTAGATCCTCACATGCTTCTTGGGTTGTCATCAAAATTTCACACAAGGTCACGGGCACAAGTGCCATTTTCAGCCACCCTTACTACCGAACTGCTTGGCAATGATTGGTTAACTATGGAGGCATGGCAGACATTTGGTTATGAAGGACCGAGCTGTCAGAATACAAAGACAGAGCTATGATAGTGTCTAAACAGTGGACCAATCTGTAAATGACTCCCAGAAATGTGAGTAGGCCCCACCTGGGTATACCCACTGTTCCATACAATAGCTGCCTCAGATATGGTGAACACTTCTTCTTGGGGAGCTCTGGCGTCTATCTTTCCAATCCTGACTCTTTGAAAAGATTGGTTTGGGAATGTGACCCAGTTGATAATATCAAAGCCACCTATTAATTCCCCATTTTGATCAAAAGAAACCATTTCCCCAGCACTATTGTTAAACGAAGTGGCTCTCAGAAAATGGTGGAGCTAAATTGCAAAAAAGAAAAAGAAGGAAAGAATGGAAATCCAGAAGAGTGAAACAAAATCCAAATGTACAAGAGAATGGCCACATTTCATACTGGATATCTATAGATGTAGTAGTATAAACGTAGCAGTGATTTTTCCTGCTTGGAATAGTGGGCACAAAATATATTCTGGAAATGTTTCCAAGCACACAGAGGAAGATGGTTCTGAAAGAGATTCTAGTCTGAATTCTCCAGAGTACAAATTTATTTTCCCTTGTAACTGAGAAACAATAAAATGGATAAATGATTTTTTGCTCAAATTACTTTACATTAATGTGTAATTTATATAGTAAGTATATCAAATAGTCCTGCGAATACTGGGAGCAAATTACTGATGTCTTAAAACTAGTCCGTTTCAGCCGCATACAAAATACTCAGAAAAACAGTAGAAATGCACAGGATCAAGATTTGTGGATGGCGCCACAGCTCAATATTAAAAGTTTTGAAGTACTCTTTTTGGTAAAATCAAGACAACAAGCAGGGAGGTTACTAAATCGATACTCCATTAGTGGTTCTCAATTGAGAAAATGCATATGGGCTGCTTTGAAGGAAGCTCATTTCCCACTCATCAACTCTTCATAGGCAGAGCAGATTCCTCCCCACAACTCCTGTACTGCCAAACTATAAATTCAAAAACCTAGAATATGCCTTTAATGTCCAACCCAGCCTTTGTACATGGAAATCATTTTAAACACTCTGGATTCTCATTTCGCTCTCAGATGTGTGGTGTCTGCTGCATTCCTTTGCTAAGAACATTACCCGCCATGACATTTGTTTCTGAAGATCACATCTCTTTCCATTTGCCAAAGCTCGATGTTTGCATTTGGGAGAAAGTACAGCATGCAAAGCATGAGCCACGGCATAAACAGCATTGTAGACACTGTAGCTGTGGCCAGTCATGGTCATTTCAAACACAGAAGTTGGAAGAGACTCTAGCTTTTCCTCCCCAGTACAGATGTTTCCAGCCATCGCATCCACCTCAGAGTTGGGGAAGGAACACTCAAAGGCTGTTTCCCAGAAAACTCTGATGAATCCATCTTCTCTTTCAGTGTTAGGGTTCCTCAGCTGAAGAAATTTTTGAAATCCAAATACCTCCTTTGAGTGAATTGCAAATGATATGGAACCGTGAATGAAGTCTATGCCTGAATTTCTTTGGAAGGGAAGTGATGTGAAATCCATCTGAGCTGTCATAATACAGACTTTACCTTCCATTTTCTTTGGCACCCCTTCACTTTCTAAATCCTGGAGCAACATTCGCAGAAATATCATGGTATGAATTTCACCATTTACAATAATGGCATTAACAGTACTTCTAATAACAACCCCTATCAGTTCAAATACCAACTCCACAGTGTCAAAAATGTCTTTCTCAAATTTAAGTGATGGATATCTTCCTATGAAGTCAAAGCAGACACCTTTCTTGGCAAACATGGGAACAATATCCTGTATCAATCTGTCTCCATCATCATCAATCTCAGAAATCAACCCCGTCCATGTCCACCCAAAATGCAGGAGTAACTTGAGAATTGCCTCATATTGATGAATGTTGTTTGGTAACATCCGGTGGAAGAAATCATCTTGGATATTGGTATTCATCATGGGAGAAGAGCCATAGATGAGCTAAAGAAAATAATTCAAGAAGTGCTTAGGGGAGAAGATACCTCCCAAAATGAAGGTATGCCTATGTTTACAGCTCTTGAAGCTTTTACACAAATAGATTAATTTATGGTATAAATAATAGACTTTAAACAATAACCCTATGACTTTCCCCAAAAAAATTAAGGTGATACATTTTTCAATGAAATGGGTAGTGGGGGAAACACATGGAAATTGTGAGTGAAGGCTACAGCCCACATCCTAAGGAGCCCAAAAGTGCAAGTGAAATTCTCATTCTCCCAATGAAGTTCAACCTTGTGAACAGGATGTAGAATATAACTTGCTACTAAAGCTTTTATTTCTTGTGGGGGTGAGGTGATGAATTTCCTCTTCTTCTTTTTTTTACCACATTTAAATTGCTGTCCTATACAATGAAGAAGGTAGACATCATAGCATTCTAACTTCTCTGCATTGCATTTTAAAATAATAAACCAAGTGTGCAATCCTATCTCATTGTTGTAACCCTCTGACCTCGGAGGCTAGCGACTATCCTATGTAGGGAGGCAGGACCAGCACGGAGTGGGATCCTTCATGGTTGGTCAACCCTTCAGTTTTGCTAGATGCTCAAAGCAAGTCCCCATTGAATGCAGTGGGACTTCCTCCCACCCAGCTGTATGTAAGTTTGCAGCATAAGTATTCAAATTAATAAGAGACCAAATTCACCACACTTCCCAAATGCAGTCTCTGTCACCTGCACATCTTACAAAACAATTGTTTTTTTTTAATAATTTTTTTATTTTCTACAATACTTAAACATACACATTACATCCACATAAAAAACAACAACAACAACATACTACATAATATTCAATTTGAATACAAAATATCTTATCTTAATAACATAATCAAAATAGCATAGGTTCAAGTTCTACCTGCAACTTTTGAAGTCTTCTTATGGATCTTTCAAAAATACATTTATGGCCTGACTCAGAAAAAAGTCACTTCATTTTTGAACTCTTGTGGTTTTGATCTCCATACAACACAATGAAATTTAAAAGGTAAAATCATTGTGAGCAACTTCTTTCATTCCTTCCGTCTTGATTCATCTCTTACCTGTGGCATCTTATAGGTTAATAGAACAGGGGCCATGTGTAAAGAAACTTTACAATTAGCTCCTCCAATCACTGCTACTGGATTATCCCGACTATCACATTTATAATTTGGAATGAATTTGTTCCTTGTAGAGAGAAGTTTCATTGAGGCATGATACGCCCATCGTTGAAAGAAGAGGCTGTTATAGATATTGAAGCCTAGGGTGATGTTGGGTAAGATCTGGGGATTTTCATTGATTTCCTCAACAGCAAATACCAAGGCCAGGATGTGCTGATAGATCTGAATTGTGAACCTGTAATGAGAGTTACGTCATGTGTCAATGTGCATTTGCTTCAGAACATGTCATATCCTACAATTCAGTTCTGTAACAGCATCCTGCATTGAGTGTTTCAGGTTGCATCACCGAGAACCTGCTTCCGTTTTTGTCATTTATTATATTTCCGCTCTGTTTAGGTGGAAGACAATAGCTGGAAGAAGAAAGCTTCCAAAAGTTTACATTTCCAAATTATTCCATAGCATTTGAAATACTACATTAGGTGTATTTTTTGTGGATGTGAGTGCAGATTTTTTTTCCTACTAAGCATCCATTAAACAATTTTTTTTAAAAAAAATCATCAACATGTATTTATGGTTGCAGGATTGCAGACATTTAGGAATGCAGATACATTCAAAAATAAAATAAAATAAAATAAAATTTTATTTGCTCTAAACTAGGGCTGTGCATGGACCCCCCGATCTGCTCTGGATCCTGATCTGCAACTTCCGGATCAGGTCCGCTCTGCCCCATGTCAACCGCCTCTGGTCCGCTCTGCTCCACTGCAGGGCTCCGGATCCGGATCGGAGCTCTGTGTTTTCCCCCCATAGACTTGCATTGAAAATGTCAAACGCCTGTAACTTTTTTAGTTTTAAGGTTAGAAACAACAAAATGGGTACCATGAAAGTACCTAAATGTATCCATATTCATGTCCGTTTTGAAAGAAATCCATGCATGCCCTGATTTTTGGAGAATATTTTTAAAATCCCCCCATTTTCAGAAATGCAGTTATCTCCATCACTATTCCAGATACAGACCTCTAACTGGCCACCCTCACAGATTCCACAGAGATCCTTATTCATTCCCATTTTGGAGGAAATCTGAGCCTGCCCTGGTTTTGGGGGAATTTTGAAAGTTTAAACCAACAACCCTATCCCCAGTTAACAGAGGTGCATACATCTCCGTCACTTTTAAAGTTAGAAACATCAGTATGGCCACCATGACCATTAATAAATCCACCACCAGTATGGCCACCAGTAAATCCGAGCATGCCCTGATTTTTGAGGAATATTTTTAAAATCCCAGCCCCATTTCCAGAAATGCAGTTATCTCTGTAATTTTTTGACATACAGACCACTAAGTGGGCACCATCAGAGCTTCCACATAGATCCTTATTCTTGCCCATTTTGAAGGAAATCCAAGCATATCTTAAAAAAAGATATATCTAAATAAGAATTACAATAATAATAATAATAATAATAATAATAATAATAATAATAATAATAATAATAATAATAATAATTTGGGGAAATGGGACAAGTGTGTATTGTGCTTTGCCCAAAATTTATTTGGATGCTTTTTTGCACTTAACAAGCAGTGCACAGCAAATACAGTCACACAATCACACACACTCACAACAAACACACACACACACAGAGTGAGAGAGAGAAAGAGAGAGAGAAAGCGAGGATAGATTTTTTGTATTTTGTTTTTGTATATATATATAGAGAGAGAGAGAGAGAAGAAGGAAAATGAATGCAAACACAGTCACAGCACACAGAGTTTAAAAGACAGGGGGAGGGGTGGGGGTTGGGAACAAATAAACCCTCCAAATGAAGAATTATAAATTTATGGAAATCAAAAGTAAGGCAAAACAGAGTAAAGGAAAGCTAAGCAGAAAATCAAAACCAAACAAACAACCCAATCTGATCTAAATGCTTTATCTCCAAAACACAGCTACAGAACTACCCTCCTCTCTCCATGAACTCAACCCCACAAAGAGGGAGAAAAGAAAACTCTCTTGGGCCGTAGCTAGACCTAAGGTTTATCCCAGGATCATCCTGGGTTCGCGCCTGCCTGAGCACTGGATGCCCTTTGTGGCACTTAGATGAACAGGTTTGACCCCAGGACAATCCTGTGATAAACCTTAGGTCTAGCTACAGCCTTGGTGTCTCTGGCTTAGTCTCCCCTCCAACATTGGGACTGGAGGATGCTTCACATCAGGTGATCACTTATCATCACGATTGGGAGTTGAATCTGCCTCTCATTGCTTTAAAAAAATGTTTCCCCCTCTCGTTTTACCCACTCTATAAAAATGAATGGCAAGCAAACCGCATGACAAAAAATTCTGAAAATCAACACAAATGGCCCCAAATTATTAGGGGTGTGCACGGACCCCCCGCTCCGCTTCACTTGCAGATCCGCCATTTTCCGGAGCGGGTCGCTCCGCTCCGCCCCCGCTCCGCCCACTTCCGCTCCGCTCCGCTCGGAGCTCCGGATCCGGATCCGGAGCTCCGTTTTTCCCCCCCATAGGGTTGCATTGAAAGCTAAAAAAGTAAACAACTTTTTTTCCGTTGAAGTTAGAAACCTCATGTTTGACACCATGACACCTCATGGGCGTATACACACACACGCCAAGTTTCAAGGCAATCCCATCATCCCCTGATTTCTGGCGAATTTTTGAAAATTGGGCACCCCATTCACACCCCTTGGGATAGCTCCGTCAATTTGCATGTTAGAAACCTCAAACTCGGCACCAGGGCAGCTTATCCATGTGTCCACATGGACGCCCAGACTCAAGGCAGTCCCATCATCCCCTGATTTTTGGCGCGGCTCTACCCTCTAACGCACCACCCATAACCCTAATTCACACCCCTTTAGATAGCTCCGTTAATTTGCACGTTAGAAACCTCAAACTCAGCACCATGATAGCTTATCCTCGTGTCCACATGCACGCCAAGTTTCAAGGCAATCCCATCATCCCCTGATTTTTGGCGAATTTTTGAAAATCGGGCACCCCATTCACACCCCTTGGGATAGCTCCGTCAATTTGCATGTTAGAAACCTCAAACTCACCACCATGATAGCTTATCCATGTGTCCACATGCACGCCAAGTTGCAAGCAAATCCCATCATCCCCTGATTTTTGGCATGGCTTAACTCACCCCAAATTGTCCCATTCTACAACTACGTCAATTTGCATGTTTGAAACCTCAAAGTCGGCACCATGATAGCTTATCCACGTGTCCACATGGACGCCAAGTTTCAAGGCAATCCCATCATCCCCTGATTTTTGGGGAATTTATGAAAATCGGGCACCCCATTCACACCCCTTGAGATAGCTCCGTCAATTTGCATGTTAGAAACCTCAAACTCGGCACCATGATAGCTTATCCATGTGTCCACATGGATGCCCAGACTCAAGGCAATCCCATCATCCCCTGATTTTTGGCGCGGCTTAAACTTTTTAACTCACCCCAAATCAAGTCCCATTCTACAACTACGTCAATTTGCACGTTAGAAACCTATCCTTTGGTCCCATGACAGCTTACCCATGTGTCCCCATGGACACCAAGTTTCAAGGCAATCCCATCATCCCCTGATGTTAGGGGAACTTTTGAAATTCGGACACTCCAGTATGTCAGGGATTTAAAGTTGCAATTGCAGACAGCTCAATGGGGCCAGTTCCAAGGCAATCCCAACATGCCACGAGATAACCCTAAATCTTCTGGCACATTTGAAAAAGGGATTATTGAACTTGATAAAGTCTAAGTGAGCGCAGGAAGGACTTCTCCCCTGAGTCAAAGCAAGACACATCCACCATCCCTGCAAGGCGGGAAGGGGAGAAGGGAGGGAAAGCAGGCAGGCAGGCAGGCAGGCAGCATGCATTGTAGTGCCGCAAGGATGGCTTGAGCACTAACGCATAGCAAACCAACCCGTAAGTGGGCGCAAGGAGCAAGTGAGGCAAAGATGGCTGGTTGTTTCTTTCTAAGCCAGCAGTTACGCCTTGAGGGGCACAGAGGAGGACGACTGGCAGCAAGCGTGCCGGAGGGTGCTGGGCACGAACCGCAAAGCCCATCTCCCAGGCACCAGGCGGGCAGAGCAGGCGAGGAGTCAGTCCTGGCAGATGCCCCACCACAGCAGCACCCCGGGGGAGGCGGGCAGACAGGCAGGCAGGCATGGGTTGGCGGGCCCAGAAAAGCTGGTACCTTGCACAAGTAAGCCATAGATCTGTGGGGGAGTCAGTCCCAGCAGATCCAGCTACCTCACAAGGACGGCTCCCAGGCAGGCGGGCAGGCGCCTCCACTGTAGTGGCTGTGCTCAACTCGGCGGGCGCACTACAAGACGAGTTGAAGTGAGAGCTCACTTCTCAGGAAACGTAGTGGCTGTGCTACGGGAGATCGGTGGACTGCTGGAGCTTAGCTTTTTCTCTGAGGGGAAGTCCATGAGTTGAAGTGACAGCTTGCTTCTCAAAGACAGGGTTACAGCGGAAGAGGGGTGGGACGAGACCGGGGAGAGAAGCTGGACCAGCTTCTGCTACTAATCCTCACCCACATCCTGGAGGACCACAGCATCCCACACAAAGTGGCTGTGGTGAAGTCAATGGCTGTCATGAGTTGAAGTGAGTGCTCACTTCTCAGAAAAATTAAACTGTCCGTACACACTAAGTGGCTGTGCTATGGGCAATCGGTGGACGCCTGGAGTACCACCCGCACATAGGGGAAGTCCATGAGTTGAAGTGACAGCTTGCTTCTCAAAGACAGGGTTACAGCGGAAGAGGGGTGGGACGAGACCGGGGAGAGAAGCTCGACCAGTGACTGCTACTAATCCCCACATCCTGGAGGACCACAGCATCCCACACAAAGTGGCTGTGGTGAAGTCAATGGCTGTCATGAGTCGAAGTGAGTGCTCACTTCTCAGGAGGAAACGTAAACTGTCCCTATGCAGACAGTGGTTGGGGAGAGAGGCACGGCCAGCTGCGCCTCGACCGTAGGGGCTGTGCTCAAGTGTCTGAACTTGGAGTCGAAGCGAGAGCTCACTTCTCAGATAACTTTAATTGCGAGACTGGAGAGAGACGCTCGACCAGCTGCTGCAACTAATCCTCCTCACCCACATCCTGGTGGAACAAAGCATCCACCAAGAAGTGGCTGTGGTGAAGTCAATGGCTGTCATGAGTCGAAGTGAAAGCTCACTTCTCAGGAGGAAACTTAAACTGTCCCTATGCAGTCAGTGGCTGTGCTATGGGCGATCGGTGGACTGCTGGAGTACCTCCCACACATAGGGGAAGTGAATGAGTTTCAGTGAAAGGTTGCTTCTCAAAATCAGCACACAGATCAAGGACTCCATTTGATCCCCGAGCTAACTAAAGGGCGACCCGTGGACTGCTGGAGTTTTCCTCCGGTTCCCAGTGGCTGGGATGGGTCTCGGCTTCTCAAAGCCATGGCACTGCTGCATATGCAGTGCAGCTTCTCGTAAGAGAGCTGTCCCACGGACAAACGGTGCATTACTGGAGCTTAGCTTTTTCTCAAAGGGGAAGTCAATGAGTTGAAGTGAAAGGTTGCTTCGGAAGTCTATGGCTTTCATGAGTTTCAGTGACAGCTTGCTTCTCAAAGAGGGCGTTACAGCGGAAGAGGGGTGGGACGAGACCAGGGAGAGGAGCTGGACCAGCTTCTGCGACTAATCCTCACCCACATCCTGGAGGACCACAGCATCCGCAGTAGTGGCTGTGGTGAAGTCAATGGCTGTCATGAGTTGAAGTGAGTGCTCACTTCTCAGGAGGAAACTTAAACTGTCCCTATGCAGTCAGTGGTTGGGGAGAGAGGCACGGCCAGCTGTGCCTCCACCGTAGGGGCTGTGCTCAAGTGTCTGAACTTGAAGTTGAAGTGAGAGCTCAAAATTGCTCCATATGAGACTGGGGAGAGAAGCTCGACCAGCGACTGCTACTAATCCCCACATCCTGGAGGACCACAGCATCCCACACAAAGTGGCTGGTAAAGTCAACGGCTGTCATGAGTCAAAGTGAAAGCTCACTTCTCAGGAGGAAACGTAAACTGTCCCTATGCAGACAGTGGTTGGGGAGAGAGGCACGGCCAGCTGCGCCTCGACCGTAGGGGCTGTGCTCAAGTGTCTGAACTTGGAGTCGAAGCGAGAGCTCACTTCTCAGATAACTTTAATTGCGAGACTGGGGAGAGACGCTCGACCAGCTGCTGCAACTAATCCTCCTCACCCACATCCTGGAGGACCAGAGCATCCACCGGAGTGGCTGTGCTCAACTCGGCGCACTACAAAACGAGAAGTGGCTGTGGTGAAGTCAATGGCTGTCATGAGTCGAAGTGAAAGCTCACTTCTCAGATAACTTTAATTGCGAGACTGGGGAGAGACGCTCGACCAGCTGCTGCAACTAATCCTCCTCACCCACATCCTGGTGGAACAAAGCATCCACCGAGAAGTGGCTGTGGTGAAGTCAATGGCTGTCATGAGTCGAAGTGAAAGCTCACTTCTCAGGAGGAAACTTAAACTGTCCCTATGCAGTCAATGGTTGGGGAGAGAGGCACGGCCAGCTGTGCCTCCACCGTAGGGGCTGTGCTCAAGGGTCTGAACTTGAAGTTGAAGTGAGAGCTCACTTCTCAGATAACTTTAATTGCGAGACTGGAGAGAGACGCTCGACCAGCTGCTGCAACTAATCCTCCTCACCCACATCCTGGTGGAACAAAGCATCCACCAAGAAGTGGCTGTGGTGAAGTCAATGGCTGTCATGAGTCGAAGTGAAAGCTCACTTCTCAGGAGGAAACTTAAACTGTCCCTATGCAGTCAGTGGCTGTGCTATGGGCGATCGGTGGACTGCTGGAGTACCTCCCACACATAGGGGAAGTCCATGAGTTGAAGTGACAGCTTGCTTCTCAAAGACAGGGTTACAGCGGAAGAGGGGTGGGACGAGACCGGGGAGAGAAGCTGGACCAACTTCTGCTACTAATCCTCACCCACATCCTGGAGGACCACAGCATCCCACACAAAGTGGCTGTGGTGAAGTCAATGGCTGTCATGAGTTGAAGTGAGTGCTCACTTCTCAGGAGGAAACTTAAACTGTCCCTATGCACTAAGTGGCTGTGCTATGGGAGTTCGGTGGACTGTTGGAGTACCAGCCGCAATTGGGGAAGTGAATGAGTTTCAGTGAAAGGTTGCTTCTCAAAATCAGCACACTGATCGGGTCACCCAGAGGACCACAGCCTGTACGTAGTGGCTGTGCTGAAGTCAATGACTTCCATGAGTTTAAGTGAAAGGTTGCTTCTCAAAGGCGAGGACTTGCCTGTTTCATTTTCGCAGCGAGACAGGCAGCTGCAGTAACACTCACAACCACACACACAATGACAGCTTTTGCACAGAGGCTCATGAGTTCAAGTGACAGCTTACTTCTCAAAACCATACTTCTGGTTCAGGGAGTACGTCTTCCACTCCCAGGGCACTCCAAAGGGCGACCCGTGGACTGCTGGACTTTACCTCCCTCAGTTGGGGAAGTGAATGATGAGTTTAAGTGAAAGCTTGCTTCTCAAAGACGGGTTACAGCAGAAGGGGAAGAGGAAGAGGATGAGACTGAGGAGAGAGAGAGAAGAGAGCATCCACTGTAGTGGCTTTGCTAGTGGCTGTGCTACGGGCGATCGGTGGACTGCTGGAGTACCTCCCGCACATAGGGGAAGTGAATGAGTTTCAGTGAAAGGTTGCTTCTCAAAATCAGCACACTGATGGAGTCACTCAGATCCTGGAGGACCACAGCCTCTATGTAGTGGCTGTGCTGAAGTCAATGACTTCCATGAGTTCAAGTGAAAGGTTGCTTCTCAAAGGCGAGGACTCGCCTGTTTCATTTTCGCAGCGAGACAGGCAGCTGCAGTAACACTCACAACCACACACACAAGGACAGCTTTTGCACAGAGGCTCATGAGTTCAAGTGACAGCTTGCTTCTCAAAAAACCATACTTCTGGATCAGGGAGTACGTCTTCCACTCCCAGGGCACTCCAAAGGGCGACCCGTGGACTGCTGGAGAGAGGCAGCCTGGCTAGTGGTGGTGGTGCCAGGCATTGCCTTGCCCCCTGCTTGCACCTCACCTAAACACGTGCAGTCAATCATGGAGTCTTTTGGAACTGGGTGGAAAACTATCCGGATGAGTTGACTAAGCTGTACCGGACGCCACAGAAATGAAATGAACTCAAGTGCGGTGCTTTGCCCTCACAGTCAGTCACACACACGCACGGTGACAAACTCTGCCTAGTGCCTACAGAGACGAATGTAATGATTCAGAGTTGATGTTGTGAACTGTAACACAGCCACTAAATAATAAGAATAAGAATAAGAATAAGAATAAGAATAAGAATAAGAATAAGAAAAACATAATAAAAATAATAATAAAAAGAAAAAACCAGCCTGCCTGAACTGTAGTGTGCCTGCCAACCAAAGGAGGGGTGGAATTAAAGGGAGCCTGCCTGTCACTCCCACGAGGGCTTGAGGGTGGGGTATCCCAGCAGGGGGAGATTGCCCTTCAGAAAGACCAGCTGCTCCACCAAGTCCGGCTCCAAGCGAGAGCGGTGAGGGGTCACTATGTCGCCCGCCATAGAGAACACCCTCTCGCTTGGAACACTGGTGGGTGGGCAGCTGAGTCGATCCATGGCCACCCGCGACAGGTCCGGCCAAATCTGAAAACGGGATGACCAGTAGGCCAGGGGGTCCATGGAGGAGTCCTCGATGGGCTCTGACAGGTAACGCTGCACGGTGGTTGCAGCGTCATCCTGGCTGGTGGCTGGGGAGGGTCTCTGCCCAAACACGGTGTGCAGAGCCTCTTCCCAATACCCCTCGCCTGTGCTGCTGCTGGGAGGGATGCACGTGAGGCTGCTGCTGGTGCTGCTGGTGCTGCTGCGGGGAGGGGTGGCCTGCTCCTCTGCCTCACTCTGCCCCACCCTCTTGGCCCATGCCGCCCGCACTTCGCCCACCAGCGTTTCCACCCAGTGCTGCCTGCTATTTGGCCCACAAAGCCCATCCTTCACACGAGGGTCGCACATGGCTGCCAACATGTGGACCCTGTCAGTTTGGATGGGCTCCAGCCTCCGCGTCACGCCGTCCCTCAGCCTAGTCACCGCTTCGCGGACCTCGGGCTCGAAGCGCCTGCCGGTGACGGGATCCCTGTACTCCAGAAAGTCGCCCATCTGTTTCTGGAGATGCCTGCATACAGGGATCACCTGGCTGAGGAGGGCAGAGCTTTTGCTCAGGGTCTCGGTGGCGTTCAGGAACGGCTTGAGGACCGCCACCAGCTGGGACATGGCGTCCCACTGCTGCTTGCCCATGTGGTGGACGCCCATGTCCCTGACCCTGAACAAGTCGTGGATGGCACGCTGTTGCTCCACCATCCGCTCCAGCATCAGGTAGGTGGAGTTCCAGCGTGTCACCACATCCTGCACTAGCCTGTGCTGCGGGAGATTCAACTCCTCCTGCTTCTCCCGCAGCAAGCGACTGCCCTTGACGCTGTGGTGGAAATGGCCTGCCACCTTTCTGCAGCTCTCCAGGAGGTTACGGATCCCGGACAGGGGACCGAGGTTGGGCTTGCTGCTGCCCATCCCAAGGCCATCCCTCACCACCAGGTTCAAGACGTGCGCGATGCAGCGGACGCCCTCGAATCCGCCGTCACGCACCGCCTTCACCATGTTGGCTCCCCCGTCCGTGACCATGTAACCGCGGGTGACCTTCTGTCCAGCTAGCCACCCATCCACCATGCGGTTCATGGCCTCCGTAATCTCCGCTGCCGTGTGAGACTGGTCCATCACTTGCGTGTGGAGGAGGGCCCAGCAGTAGCCCTCCTTGCCAGTCCCTGTAGTGCTGGATCCTTCCTGCCCCACGGCTGCCCACCAGTGTGCCGTCAGGGACAGGTAAGCGTGCACTCCGTCCTCGCTGGACCAAATGTCCGAGGTGAAGTGCACCATCCGTGCCTCTGCCTGGCACAGACGACCCAGCACTAACTCCCTGCAGGAACGGTACAGGGAAGGCACCACCCGCCTGCTCAGGGTGGTGCGACACAGCAGCTTATAGTATGGCACCACAAGCGCCATCAGCCTCTTGAAGCCTGCGTTGTCGACGAGGCTGAATGGCTGGTCGTCCAACGCCACCATCTCACCGATTGACGTGGTGATCTGGGAGGGCGTTGGAAAACGCCATCTTGTGGTTCCATACTTCCCCCACCCCATTTCCGGCAGGGTTGCCTGCCTAACCCTTGTGGGGATGGGAGATGGAGAGCTGAGACTGGAAGTGCCAGCAGCAGCAGCAGCAGCAGCAGCCGCCGCCTTCGGCTTTCCCCTGGAACCAGTCGCCTTGCCCGCCTCTTTCCCCATCAAGACTGACTGGTGCTGCCTCTTAAGATGCATCTTCATGCTGCTGGTTCCATAATGCCCTGTCGATGAACCCCTGCTTAGGCTGAGTTTGCAGTGGCGACAGACAGCAAAGCGGGGATCCGCTCCCAACTCAAAGTGGTCCCACACGATGCTTGTCTTTTGTTTCCGTGGTGACACCACCAATTGCCCGCCTGAGCTCTCTGGTGTTGCCACAGAAACAGGGGTGTGGGATGAGACTGGGGAGAGAGCCTCGGCCTGCTGCTGCTCCTCCTCAGCCCCCACATCCTGGAGGCCCACCGCCTCCTCCTCCTCCCCCCCCTCCACTGTGCTGAGGACCTCGTCTAGGTCCATCAGCGGGCTCGTGGGCTGAAAGGAGAATGAAGGAGTTGGGGATACTCCTCCTCCTCTAATGGCACTGCTGCCACGTGCCTCTTGCAAATGGGCACTTTTCCCATTCCCACCCTCAAAAAGAGAACGCCGGGCACAAGTTGCAGAAGAGAGTGGCTCTGCCTGCTGCTTGTCCTGCTTCTGTTTTGGAGCAGTCAGCCAAGGAGTTGCCCGTTTGAGTTTCACAGGAGGAGAGGCAGCCTGCTTACTGCTGGCAGCCTGAGCCTTGCTGCTTTCAGCACGCCTGCTTCCTCTTTTCATGATGACTAATAAAATATTAATACTACTAATACTATGTATAAGGTACTACTAAGAATATGTATAAGAAGAATATAATATGTTTAAATGTAGGGAAATGGGACAAGAAGAATAAAATATAGTACTACTAATATGTATGAGAATATACTAATATATATATATATATATATATACTACTAAGAATATCTAAAAGAATATAATAATATGTTTAAGAATATTACTAATAAATGTAGGGAAATGGGACAAGAAATGGGACAACCACTACTATAAGAAGAACAAAATATGAATACTACTAATAATATGTATGAGAATATATACTAATAGACTACTAAGACTATGTAAAAGAATATAATAACAATATGTTTAAGAATAGGGAAATGGTGTGTGTATGCTTTCCCCAAAATGCTCAATCTGTGGCTGCCTGTTGAACTTGACAAAAGCAGCCCACTCCGTCCAAGTTACACAGAGAAGAAAAAGAGAATAAATTTTTTTTGGTATATTTTGGTATATAGAAGATAGAAGGAAACACAATCAGGATTTAAGAGAGGGGAGGGGGGAAAAGAACCAACCACTACTATAAGAAGAACAAAATATGAATACTACTAATAATATGTATGAGAATGTATACTAATAGACTACTAAGACTATGTAAAATAATATAATAACAATATTTTTAAGAATAGGGAAATGGTGTGTGTATGCTTTCCCCAAAATGCTCAATCTGTGGCTGCACAAAAGCAGCCCACTCCGTCCAAGTTACACAGAGAAGAAAAAGAGAATAATTTTTTTTTGGTATATTTTGGTATATAGAAGATAGAAGGAAACACAATCAGGATTTAAGAGAGGGGAGGGGGGGAAAGAACCAACCACTACTATAAGAAGAACAAAATATGAATACTACTAATAATATGTATGAGAATGTATACTAATAGACTACTAAGACTATGTAAAAGAATATAATAACAATATTTTTAAGAATAGGGAAATGGTGTGTGTATGCTTTCCCCAAAATGCTCAATCTGTGGCTGCACAAAAGCAGCCCACTCCGTCCAAGTTACACAGAGAAGAAAAAGAGAATAAATTTTTTTTGGTATATTTTGGTATATAGAAGATAGAAGGAAACACAATCAGGATTTAAGAGAGGGGAGGGGGGAAAAGAACCAACCACTACTATAAGAAGAACAAAATATGAATACTACTAATATAATATGTATGAGAATATATACTAATAGACTATGTAAAAGAATATAATAAAATATGTTTAAGAATATAAATGTAGGGAAATGGGACAAAAAGTGTGTGTATGCTTTCAAAAGAAAGCTTTCACAAAAGCAGAACAGTCAGGCTTTAATACAGGGAAGGGGGGGGCAACCAACCCAACCAACCCAAACACACACTCCAAAATTCAAAAATAAAGTTTATATTAAATCAAAGTAAGGGGAAAACACAGGGCAAACTAAGCTATAAGTCAGAAAGAAGCAAACAAACACAAACACACGCCAAACTAAACCTATCCTAATCTATCTCCAAAGTCCAAAGCAGGAGCACTAACTAAGTAAGTGTTCCCTACACGAACGCCAACCCACAAAGAGACACAAAACAGAAAGTTCTCAGGGTGGGTCTGCCTTAGTCCCCCCTCCAACGCTGGGATTGGAGGAGGATGCTTTCTGAGGAGATCAATTCTCATCAGGATTGGGAGTTGAATGTGCCTGTCATCGCTTCCAAAAAAATAAAAAAATAAATAAAAAAAAACCCAAACCCCGATTTTTAACAAAATATTGCACGTGAACCACAGCACGCAGAAAGTTGAGAGTAGTCTCAAAATGACCCCCATCCACGACTCTCTGTGCACAAGAATTTTCAGAACGATAGCTTAAACCCCCCCCCCAGTTATCCCCGATTCTTTTCCGCAATGCAATCCTATGGGCGAAAAGCCGAAACGCCGTTTGAGCCGCGCGGTTGACCCGATTTTCAAAAAAATATAGCACGCAACCCGGACAACGCAGAGAGGTGAGAGTGGTCTCAAAATGACCCCCATCCACGACTCTCTGAGCACAAGAATTTCCAGAACGATAGCTTCAAAAACAACCTAGTTATGTGCGATTATTTGCCGCAATGCAATCCTATGGCGAAATGTTTTCAAGATGGCGACCGGAGCGCTGGTCGCTTCTCTTCGCCTTGCTTCTAGGGGTCCACGGTCCGCTCCTACTCCGCCTCTGGGTAAGGCGGAGCAGGCCAATCCGCTACTGCTTCTACGCTCCTAATCGGAGCGAAGCACATCCCTACAAATTATCCCTCTCTAAGCAAGTTTCAGAGATGTAGCTTTAAAAACAAAGAGGTACTTACAGGCAATCTTTCACCCAATGCAATCCTATGCAAAAAAGTTCCAAAATGCCGGGCGGAGCCTTGCAACTGAGCAGATGGCTCCGCAAAGGGGCAACTCACTTCGTGATGGTTCACTTCACGCCCAACTCGATGCATCTCCGCCCTTGGCGGAGACAAATCAGGGCGATCCGATATTGCTCTTAAGAACTGAAGCGAAGGGGAGACCAGCCCTACTCTAAACCAATGGGCATTGCAATTTCTAACAGAACTGCAGAAGGAAGTACATTAAAATGTCCACTTAAAAAAAAATCTATTCTTTGTTTTGGGTATGTAAACTGCTGTATACATAACGGTATCCTGTCAGAGGAACTAAGTGAGGAATGTTTGAGATAGGGACTGCACCTATTAAGCTAAGATTAGTTCCCGCCTATTAGCAGCTTTCATCCAGCTATGTTTGTGGGAGCCTTTCAGTCTGCTCTTCAGATCGTGTCCCAGCACAGACTGGTTTACACACACACACACACACACACACACACACACACACACACAAAGAGAGACACAGACAGAGACAGAGTACTTCTGTTGCTCCCATCCCCAATCAAATTGCATAAGGAGACTGAAAATAAAACCTCCCCTCCCAGTATAGTCTATCCCTGTTAAGGCTTGACAGCAGCCAATGAAGATATGGCTCAAGACGATTCCTTACACAACGTCTCCAAAAAGTTCCTTAGAGGGACATTTTCTGAATTCTATCACATTGGAGAATATGATGTAAATCTGAGACATGATGCCACCGATGATGAAGTCTCCTGACTGATAATGCTTGTGAAGAATGGGAAGAGGGTCACTGACACTGCATTTAGCACTGGGACTGCAGCACACCACCTGGGCTAGCAGCACTGAGACTGAGAGAAAGAATCCCACTGACTTGCACGGAATTCTTCCTGTTTTATCCCAGTCCATTATCCTTCAAATTCCACTGAAATGGGCAGCCCGATTTGAATGTCAGGCACTTGGCTGACAGGCACAGAGTGTGCCGCAGAAAGGATCAATAATCAGACTGACAGATCTTTAACTGTTCCAAGTCCCAGCTCTGAATGACAGGAGTATTAATAGCATACTATATTAGACTATACTGTTTCTAGTGACCTTTCCCTTGGGGCTTGTTGGAGAAGTAGAAGTCATCATGGTAAAATGGATAATTATAGGGGAGATAATCTCTTTCTGAGAATTACTGGTTCCAGAAGTAATTGCAGAAGAAAACAAGCTTATGCTACTTTGATCTGTCCCAGTCTGGGTTCAAGCCCAATCCTGGGATGGAGTTGGCTTGCATTACCTGTTGAACTTCTCTGGGAGAGGGACAAGAAGATTTAGACCTTTCTATATTATCTCAGTGGCATTTTTACCATTGAACACAGAATCCTCCCATAAGTGTGTGTGTGTGGGGGGGAATTATTCATGCCTTGTGATTTGGTGTCACCATTTATGGTGTTTTGGCTCTTACTTACAAGGTTAGTTCCAGACAAAAAGATTGGATGACTAAGCCTTTCCCCCCGACCCCAGCAGCTTCTCGGACAGGTTACATGGAGCATTATTCTTTCCCCAATTTTATCATCTATATGAAGCCAATGGGAGCAGTCCTTGGAGATGCCCTATTCCTGCCCTGTCAGCATGACTTAGGCCGGGGAGGCATTTGCACGTGTTTCAGGAAGATATGCAAACGTGTGTGGAGCCATTCTATAAAGGCGCTCTCTCCATCCTCCCCCGCCTCTTTCATTTTCTGTTGGTTGGAGGTGCAGCATTGGAAGCGAGAGGGGAGGAGGCGAAGGGCGTTGCCCCCCTAGTGACACCATGCTGCTGGAACTTGCCTTTGGAGATCGAGAGAAGAGGCAGAGGACATGCGAGGAGGACTCGTTTGGTGTCTCCCCCCACCTTCATCTCAGGACAGCTCATTTGGACACAACTCAGGCTCCACTCCCTCCAGGTGGCAAGGCTGTAAATCAATAACCAGTGTCACCAACACAGCAAGCATGAGGCTGGAGTGGTTGTTCAGGTCTTTGGGGTCACCACCACTGATGCTTGGTGTCCCCCTCTCCTTTGACCTTGGTTAGTGGCAGCAGGCTGAACTGAGGCAGCCATTGGCCACTCCAGCCCGCTAAGCCAGGTCTATCCTTTTACTCCCTGGGAGCCGGTGCAGCTCCCATACCCACATGCTCACTCAGAAGGTAACTTTAGAATTAACCTTGCTGCTGGTGGTTCCCAGGTCTCTTACGCCCCTGCAGATTAGTGCTTCATGCTCCAAGCCTTGAGTTGGCCGCCACCCTACTCTTCCCTCTTTTGCTTTCTGGCTGCTGGAGGAGCAGCATCCAGAAAGCGAAGGGTGTGCGGGCATCGTCAATGCAACCTTGAAGCTGCCCTTCAGAGACAGGAAGACCAAGGAGAGGACATGGAGCAGTTTGGCTGCTGCTATCCACACTTAAGTATATTTGGGTGGAGATCATGGAGGAGAGGACGTGGAGTAGGACAGGTTTGATCTGCCCCCCGCACCTCATCCCGAAGCTCCTACCTGGCCACTGCTATAGTCTTGCACCCTCCTGGCCATGGCCTCGAACACCTGGCTGCCTTTCTTTTACCATATACCGTATACTGAGTGTGGCACCTCAGCCCAGTGCACACATGTCTAGAGTAGCTGTTCAGCCCCATCGCAGGGCATCCTTGACACTGTGGGCCTTGTCTGAACTTCTGAGTCCCACTTAGCCAGGGCCTCATGCTTGGCTCATTCTAGGGAACCAAAGAGAGTCCCCCAAGGGAGTGGACCTGCCCCATGTGCGCCCTTCTTCAGCTACCACTCAGCTTTGGCCTGTGTGCCTGCTCTCCAGAGGTGTACTGCCTGTGCTTATGGCTTGGACCGGCCCTCGTGGGCCTATTTTTAGTTTGCTGAGGCTGCCTTTTCCCTGAGTTTGGGCTTACTATTGGGCCCAAAGAAAGGGTGGCTGGGGTGGCTGTTGTCCCCATGTCAAGTGAATGGGCAGCAGGGCCTACCTTGCTGGGGCAGCAGTATGGTCTAGACCCTGCACCCTGCTTGCATCAGTTTGGCGGCTGCTTCCCCCTTAAGTATACACTGCAATTCAGGCTATATGGGTCTATTGATGGCCTGGTTCACTGTCTTGGCCCCTCCCTCTAAGTGTTGTGGCATTGAGGCTGAGGGTGGGGTTGGGTTCCTTCTAGTTGTCCTAGGATTGTGCTTGAATGATATTTGAAATGCCTCCCAAGTCAGGAGTGGGCAGCATAAAGGCCAAGGATAGGGCACGACACCATCCTGAAAACCAGTCCCCTCATCAATCCATCTAATCAGCAGTGAGGCCCCTGGGATTCTTAACAACAGGACATAGTACATTGTCAGAACATGGGCTTCACATGCAGATGGTCCCAGGTTCAATACACGGCTTCTCCAGTTGGGCAAAGTGGGGGTATCCTGCCTGAGCCCCTATAAAGCCGCTGCCAGCCAGTGTCAACTATTCTGGGCTAATTGTACCAATGACTGGACTCAGTGTAAGGCAACTTACTATGTTTCTGCGGATTTTCCAAGTTTAAAAACGCATTGGGGCTTTGGAAGGAGACAATGGCAAGTTGAAGTAGCAACTACGGGCTCTCATCTTGGTAAGGGTGCAATCGGTAGGCACTCTTCTAATAAGAAAGTGGATAAACCAGTGAATCCTGTTATGGCTGGGCAGTAACAGGATCTGGGAGAGGTGAGTGTTGGAAGCCGTGCGACCCCTGGCACTCGGGCATTCTAGCAGTGGGAAGGTGGGAAGTTCATCATTTTAGAACTGAGAGAGGAGCTTCAGGACTCGTTGCCCATCCTAGCCAACTAATTGCTGGAGTTCTGGATGATATTACACCATGGGGTGGGGGTGGGGGGCTGTCCACATGAACCTTGTGAGGTAAGCTGGCCAGTCGATCCTTGGAGGGATAAAATATGCCTAAGAATCAAGGAATAAACAAATCTGCTTCATAATTGGAATGGCTAAAGCCCTACTTAAGAACTATCACAGTGTTAAGCTTCATCTCTTTATTTTTAAAAATGTCAGATCTGCAAGCATTGCTGGTAATTCTCATTAACTGTAATAAAATGATTATCTGAAAACAGATCAGAGCTCCAATGATGCACATCTCCACTCTGTGGGTATTTGATGGTTTTTAAACAGTTTCTTCTCAATTCCCAAAAACTCAGAGAATGGTCAGCTTTTCAGAGTGGAGAACCCCACCCCTCAATCTCTACAATACAATCTCTATAATCTCTGCAGCCAGTGCGGTGTAGTGGCTAGCGGGTTGGACTGGGAGTGGAGAGATCTGGCTTCTAGTCCCCACTCAGCCATGGAAACCCACTGCATAACTTTGGGCCAGTCACAGACTCTCAGCCCAACCTACCTCACAGGGTGGTTGTGTTGGGGATATTTTTATCCACAGAAGAAAGAAAAGGACTTTAAGGAGTTAAATGTGTGCTTGGCAGAATTGTCTTTGGAATGCCAGCAGGGGTCCAGACCGGAGCATGGCAGTTTTTGGTCTATGTGCAAGACATGTAAAAGAGACAACTGGTTAATTGAGCCAAGGGGAAAATGTATTTAAGATGTCCATGTTTAAAGACATCTTGTTGTCAGGTTTTATTGTTAGGTTGCTGTCAGGTTGTTACCGTTATTATTTTGTTTGGTGAAGAAGCTGTAAATATTCTATGATCATTTTGTAAAGGAAATTATTCATTGTCAGTAAAGTTTCTTACTGATAAAGCAGACGTGAGTACTTGATTTATTCCTCAAGTAAAACTTAAAAGCTAGCAACCAGTGTGCTTCCAGTGATTCGCAGTCAGCACGCACTCGGGAAAATGAATCAATACCTCGACAGGTTGTTGTGAGGATAAAATGGAGAAGAGGAGGATTATGTAAACTGCCTTGGGTTCCTTGGAGGATAAAAGGCGGGATATAAATACAATAATAATAAAAATAATAATATAGGAAACACAACAGCAATTACACTTCCAGAGATTTCAAAACTAAATCAAAAACATTCTGAAAAATTTAATACCACAAAACTTACATTTTTTGATACTTCGGAAAATCAGATTGTGTAAAAATTGATAATCCTGTCACATAGATTGCAGGAGATATGAAGAAAAATGAACAACAATAACGAAAATAATCTAGCTTCACTGTTCGCTTTGTTCCAATGAAGACAAAAAAGCAATGCAGACAAAACTGAAAAAACCCATTGAAAGTAATGACACACATTCAAATGAATTAACTTAGGGCCTTGCTAGACCTACCTGAAAATCGGTGCTTCAGGCACAGCAAGGCCGCACTACAATTAGCACTGGCCATAACGCCTACCTACACATCAGACGCGATGAAGTCCCATCGCGTCCGCCATTTTTATTTTTTATTATTATTAAAGGGGCCAGCTTGTGCAGGAGTGCACCACTGGAAAGGTAAGGTGTTTTTTTAATAATAAATAAATAAATAGGGTCCCCCTGTCCCCATCCCCCGTTTTCCCACCATGACCTCCCCTGGCCTCTGATCCCCCCTTGTCCCCACCTCCTGGGTCCTTCTGCCACCACCACAGCCGATGTCCCAAGCCATTCTGTCCTGCTGCCACCGCCATTGTCCCCAGCCAGCGTTTCCTGTTGTCGCCATGTCCAGCCTGTGATGCCTGCTGTCACCATGTCCTGCAGGCCGGACATGGTGACAACAGGAAATGCCGGCTGGGGACAGTGGTGGCGGCAGCGGGACAGAGCAGCAGGGGACATCGGCAGCGGCAGAACACAGGAGGTGGAGATGGGGTGGTGGTGAGACATGGATGTGGGGACAGGGGGGATCAGAGGCCAGGGGAGGTCATGGGGGGAATAGGGGGAAGGGGGCAGGAGTGCTGTGGCCTGTCCACCACTTTTCCCGGCTACTCACACGTAAGTGCGGTAGCCGGGGAAAGAGGCGAACAGACCACATGCCAGTGGTCCTGGCCTCAGCCCGACCTGAGGCCGGGACTGTGGGAAAAACTGGGCTAAATGGGGTTTCACTTACCCCGCGCCCAGGGAGGTTTCATCCCTGCCTGACCCCAGGATCCCATCTGGATGCACCGGGGCGAACCTGGGGCGAGCACCAGGCTAAACCTCCATTTAGCAAGGCCCTGAGTTTCAGTTATTTATTAGGGGTGTGCACGGACCCCCCGCTCCGCTTCTATTCCAGATCCACGATTTGTGGATCGGGCCGCTTCGCTCCACCCCCACTCCGCCTATGTCTGCTCTGCTCCATTGCGGAGCTCCAGATCCGGATCGGAGCTCCGTTTCCCCCCCCCCATAGGCTTGCATTAAGCTAAAAAAGTATACAACTTTTTTATATTAAAGTTAGAAACCTCAAGTTTGGCACCATGACACCTCATGGATGTATACACATGCACGCCAAGACTCAAGGCAATCCCATCATCCCCTGATTTTTGGGGAATTTATGAAAATCGGGCACCCCATTCACATCCCTTTCGATAGCTCCATCAATTTGCACGTTAGAAACCTCAAACTTGCCACCATGATAGCTTATCCAGGGATGCACATGCACACCAAGACTCAAGGCAGTCCCATCATCCCCTAATTTTGGGGGAATTTATGAAAATTGGGCACCCCATTTGCAGACATGGACTGACATTTGGACAGATAAAAAAAGGGAAGTAGGCACACTCACAGATGCCATCTAGACCCACAATCATGCCAAGGTGCAAGGCAATCCCATCATCCCCTGATTTTTGGCAGAGCTTAAACCTGCAGACAGCTCAATGGGGCCATTTCAAAGGAAATCCCAAGATGCCATGAATTGGGGAGTAGAGATCAACCTAAATATGAATCTTCTTCCACACTTGAAAAATGGATTTGGAACTTCCAAAAGTCTAATTGAGCGCAGGATGGACTTCTCCCCTGAGTCAAAGCCAGACACAAACCATCCCTGCGAGGCGGGCAGGGGAGGAGTGAGGGAAGGCAGGCAGGCAGCAGACATTTCTGGGGGCATAAGGAAGTGAGCCAAGGATAAGCCAGTAATGCATATAAAATGGAATAAATAAATAAACAAAGGAGGGGCGGAATTAAAAGCAGCAGTGTTGCTGAATAAGAAGAACTTTTTTTAAAAAGGCTATATCTGTCTTTTACCAGTAATGGGGTGTGTGTGTGGATGTGCCCAAAGGGGGAAGCTTCAGCCAATTTGACTGGTCCTGTCTAGGTACCAGTCTTTTAAGAAGAAAACGCTCACTTCATCTCATGATAGGCATTGCTCCACTGGGTTACTCTTTGGAGGGCTCTGATGGCCCTCCAAGTACAGGAGAGTGAGGGCACGTCCACATGCCCTAGGGGAGCTCATCCCCTTGAACCACATGTATTCAGTTGTTCCCCAAAGTTAGGGTGGGTAGCACTGCTGTGTGTTTCCTACCTGTTAGTATATGATTTCAGGCTGTGTTTGTGCATTTGGTGGAGCTACTGTTTTAAAAACACCCTGGGAAAACTCCGTTCAGAGTAGAAAGAGAGGTTTCCCAGAATCCCAAGTTACCTGTTTTGCCTATCCCCTCCTCCAACATTGGGATCATGTGATCATGACAGGGAGTTGACTCTGTCCCTCAGGAATCGAAAAGGTATTTTTTTCCCACTTTTACCCTACTTTTTAAAAAATTCTAGCAAGCGAACCGCACCACACAGAGAGCTGAGAGTAGGCTCAAAATGACCCCCAGCCATGACTCTCTAAGCACAAGAATTTTCAGAAAGATAGCTTCGAAAACAACACAGTTATCCCCTTTTCTTTTCCGCAATGCAATCCAATGGGCGAAATGTTTCAAAATGGCGATCGGATTGGTCTGCGGAAAGAGGATCGCTCCGAAAATGGGCGCTTCTCTTCGCCTTGCTTCTAGGGGTCCGCGGTCCGCTTCTACTCTGCCTCTGGGCAAGGCGGAGCAGGCCAATTTGCTTCTGATTCTCCGGTTCTAATCGGAGCGGAGCACATGCCTATTATTTATTATGAAAGATTGACTTTGGCTAGACAAACTCCACAGAGATTTAGGTCTTTTACTTCTTTCTTCTTTGTAGGTGATCTCTGTTGTTTAATTCTGGTCTCAGCACAATGATGTAGCATTTGGGGGAAAAGATACTTAACAGTAACCCAGCACTGGAGGCCAAGATGGAGAAGATCTCCACAGCCACCATGTATTTCCCTCTTGTGCTCAGGTACGTTGGAACAAAGGAAAGCCAAACACTGCAAAAGACCAACATGCTGAAGGTAATGAACTTGGCTTCATTAAAACTGTCAGGCAACTTCCTGGCTAGGAAAGCCAAAGTAAAGCTGACAATGGCCAGGAAGCCAAGGAAGCCCAAGACACAATAGAACATGATGACTGATCCTTCATTGCATTCTAGTACAATCACTTTACTCATTGAGTGTGTATCAAGATTTGGGAATGGAGGAGAGGTTGCCAACCACACAGTACAAAGTGTGGCTTGGATGAGAGCACAGAATAGAACAATGGAGGATGACAACTTATTCCCAGCCCATTTCCTCATTATTGACCCAGGCACAGTGGCCATGAAAGCTAAAACCACAATGGTTGTCTTGGCCAAGATGCAAGAAACAGCCAAGGTGAAGATGACACCAAAAGCAGTTTGTCGAAGACGACAGGGCAACACATCTGGCTGGCCTATGAATAGCAAAGCACAAAGGAAGGAGAGTATGAGAGAGACAAGGAGAGTGTAGGTGAGGTTCCGGTTGTTGGCTTTGACTAAGGGTGTGTCCTGGTTCTTAATGAAGATATACAAAACCAAAGCTGTGACAAACGCAAAGCAAAGAGCAAACATGGCCATAGTCGTCCCCAAAGGCTCTTCGTAAGCCAGGAAGGTTATAGTTTTAGGAAGGCACAAGTCCTGCTCAGAGTTTGGATAATGATCTTCTGGACATTGAGAGCAGTCATCCATGTCTGAAAGTGAAAATATAGGCTTCTACATTACAGTCTCATCTATATTGCTACTTTGAAATTTAAACAAATGCTTCCCTGCCTTTAATATCACGTTTCTACTACATTCTACTGTAGTATGATAAAATATATCCCATCAGTGGATGAGTCTTTTCTTCTTGGATACAAAAATATAGATTATGAGCTGATATGCCTGGTGTTGCTTGGGTCCGTGAATAATGTTAATGACATTTATTTGATAAATAATTAATTTCTGTGCAACTTATTCATCTTAAGGTTTGTTGTGTTTTTAGTTTGGTTTAGTTAAAAAATTGTTTTGTTAGAATAAATGGAACATTTTGTTTATAAGAACTGTATTTTAAATTAGAGCTTCATGATAAACCACGTTTTTGTTTTAGCTGAAATACCTACACCACCCACCATGACTTGGCCAGAGCAGCCATCTCAACTTCAAAAACAATCAGGACACACAACACCCTTTCTACCAGCTAAAGAAGATGCAAACCTAAGAATATGTTTTCAAAATATAGCCAGCATTGACCAGATATCTGAATAACATATAGAAGGGAAACAGATCTCAAACCCCCTAAAATATATGTGTCTGTAAGGTAATCATCTTAAAGTAGCAGGGCAGTGCTATGCCTGTGAGTTAACCTTTAAACAAATTAAATTCATTTCTTTTTTCACTCTTACCCTCATGACAACCCTGCAAAGTAGAGCAGTCCTAAGTAGGGATGTGCTCCACTTCTCCTCAGACCGGACAAGCAGGAGCGGATCGGGGGCTTCGCCTCCCGTTAAGGCAGAGGCGAAAAGGATTGGGGGAGCCGTAGAGCGTTGCAGAGCAGATTGAGGTGAAGGTGGATCCTTCGCCTCGATCCAGAGCTCCACAAAAAAGGTAAGGGGGGTTTACTTCACCTGCCACTGTCGCTGCCACCCATGCAGCGACAGTGGCAGAGCCAGGTAAGGGGGCAAGGGGGAGGGCGGTCTTACCTGCATCTGTCCGCAGTCCCACGGCTGCTTCAACTGAGCCCGAGGACTCAAACAGGAAGATTAGGCCGCAACTGCAGCCTGGTCTTCCTGGTTGAATCCTCGGGCTCAGTTGAAGCAGTTCTAGGACCGTGGACGGATGCAGGTAAGGGAGAGGAGGGAGGGATGGTCTTACCTGAGTCTGTCCCGGCCCATCCCAGCTTCACTAGAGCCCGCGGCTCAACCAGGAAGTGTAGGTCGCAATCAGGGCCTACAGTTCCTGGTTGAGCCGTGGGCTCTAGTGAAGCTGGGATGGGATGGGACAGACACAGGTAAGGGAGAGGATAGAGGGGCCTTACCTGGCCTTACCTGGCGCTACTCCCTGCCACTGCAGAACTCCGATTCGGAGCCAGAGCTCCGCAGTGGAGTGGAGCAGCACCTAGGCGGATTGAGGCAGGGCGGAGCAGGCCCGATCCACAATTTGCGGATCGGGCGCGAAGAGGATCGGGGGGTCCATGCACACCCATAGTCCTAAGCCTTTGAGGTAACTTTAAAACAAATTAATTTATGTGTTCTCTCTCTCTCTCTCTCTCTCTCTCTCTCTCTCTCTCTCTCTCTCTGTGTGTGTGTGTGTGTGTGTGTGTGTGTCTTCGCCAGGCCAGAGCCACCTAGAAGTCACGCTGTCATACCTAGTTATGATTTTAAAACCACACGTGGCAGGTGGGAGGAGGCGCCGCAAATGGATGAAGCTCATTTTTGTGGGTTGTTTCCTTTTAGGTGGAATCAGGTTGACTGACTTTAGGAATCACAATGGCTGCCAAAAGCCAGTATGTCTGGCCTTGTACCCAAGGCATGCTGGGGGTTGTTTTTATTAAATTATTAATCAATAATTAAAACCCCAAAATTCATGTTTTTAGGGTTTTTTTCAGATCCATGTACATGAAGTCCTGGATAAACTTAGCAGACATGGAATAAGAGGAGAGGTCCTCTTATGGATCAGTAAGTGGTTAGAAAACAGAAAACAGAAAGTAGGAATAAATGGTCAATTCTCCCGATGGAGGGAAGTAAATAGTGAGGTACCACAGCGGTTGGTATTGGGACCAGTTCTTTTCAACTTGTTCCTAAATGATCTGGAATTGGGAGTGAACAGTGAAGTGGCCAAGGCCGTAGCTAGATCTAAGGTTTATCCCAGGATTGTCGTGGAGTCAAATCTGTTCATCTAAGTGCCACACAGGGCATCCAGTGCTCAGGCAGGGACGAACCCGGGATGATCCTGGGATAAACCTTAGGTCTAGCTATGGCCCAAGTTTGCCATTGACAACAAATTATTTAAAGTTGTTAAAATATAGTGGGATTGTGAAGAGCCCTGTGGAGATACCCACATTTCTGTCCCTTAGGTATGTCTAGATTTGTATTTCTAGTGAGTGCAGGATATTTGATTGAGTGGCTAGTGATGTTGTGAGAAAAGGGGAGGGATGAGTATGAATAGTTTAGCTGAGGGGATTGAGTTTTAGTCTGGCTTGTTTTGTCTTTTGTGAGTCTGATTCTGATTATTATTCTTGTGGAGTGTCTGAGGCTGTGCTTCTTGTGAGTCCTTGGTGTGTGAGGAGTGAGAAGAGATAGGACTTTAAGGGACTTGGGATTGTTGTTTAAAAGTTTAAAATCAGCAGGTTTGATCTAAATTGAAATTCCAAAGATCTGTTCAATTTCAATAAACTTTACTTTGTGTTCTGCAACCACAGATCATGTCAGCTTGGATTTATTACCTGCTATTTTACATAGTATAAAACATCTAGCAATACACCTGCAGTTCTGTACCTCAACAATAGAACCTGTTTATCAAAACTCTTTACCTTGTTCCCTCACATATAGGTAGGGTGACCCTATTTTGGAAACCAAAAAGAAGGACAACATGACCGCCCCCAAGGGGGCATGTCCAGCACCAAGGGGGCGTGCCCACCAGAACATAGCCTTGGTCACATGTCTGATTTTACAGCACACATTTAAGACAAATCTGTTCTACATAACATCTTAATGTTAAAATCACTGAAAAAAGAACAAGTGAGAGATTTAATGTATCTGAAATTTGTATCTGAAATGATCAGAAATGTATCTGAAATGATCTGAAATCACTCCTACTTTTGTAGGTTTTGCTGTACTTTGAAGCTTTTGCTATACTCTGTGTGTTACATTCCCCTTCCCTCAAATATCTTTTCTGACTGTATCTTCACTCATTGCAAAGGGAAATGTTGAAGCTGGGAGAGTGGGCCTCAAAATAGCAGATGCGGTTCAATGTAACCAAGTGTAGGGTGATGCATATTGGGACAAAATAACCCAACTTCAAGTATAACCTAATGGGATCTGAGCAGTGACCAAACAAGAAAGAGATCTTGGAATCTCTAGGGAGGTTGTGGGCTCTCCCACACTAGAGGCCTTCAACCATCTGTCCATCCCTGACAGATGGACAACCATCTGTCAGGGATGCTTTAGGGTGGATTCCTGCATAGAGCAGGGGGTTGGACTCGATGGCCTTGTAGGTCCCTTCCAACTCTGCTATTCTATGATTCTATGATTCTTTGAATTGTGGTGGACAGCTCGATGAAAATGTCCACCCAGTATGCGGACACTGTGAAGAAGGCAAACTCCATGTTATGCATTATAAGAAAAGGAATTGAGAATAAAATGGCAAGAATCATACTGCCTTTATACAAATCTGTGGTGTGACCACACGTCAAATACTGTGTACAGTTCTGGTCACCACACCTAAAAAAAGGATATTATAGAGCTGGAAAAAGTCAGAAAATGGCAACTAAAGTGATTAAGGGGCTGGAGTATTTCCCCTATGAGTGAAGGTTACATTGAGGCCTTAGCTAGACCTAAGGTTTACCCCAGGGTCATCCCTGCCTGCTCCTGGGATCCCATGTGCGTCATTTAGATGCCCCGGGAAGATCCCAGCATAAACCTTAGCTCTAGCTAAGGCCTAACTGGGATTGTTTAGCTTGGAACAAAGGAGGCTAAGGAGGTCAAGAATCCCGTTTATTCGAATCTCTCTGAAGCTTTTGCTATGGGATTAGAAAATGCACAATCTGAGTGCTCACAAATAAAAATGTAAAAAAACGCACCTTTAATGCATCACATTGTTCCATTTCATTCCAAAGTCATGAATATAATATGTAATACTTTTGTGAGTTTTTTTTTTTTTTTTTAAAAAAAAAACCCAAACCATTTACTTATTTATTTATTACATTTTTATACCTCCCAAAAGCTGAAGCTTTCTGGGCAGTTCACAAAAATTAAAACCATTACATTAATAAAGATAAAACTGTTTCAGTTCAGGAATGGTGGTTATTAGATTATAGCTAGAGAGCAATGCAATAATATTATTTAATATTACTTATTTCTTACCCACATGGTTTGAGAACTTGCCCTCTGGACATTGAAGGCAACCGTAGCAGCAAAATGGCTTCCCGTCCATCTTTGTTTTGCTATAACCTGGCTGGCAATTATCATTACACTGAGAAAGGGGCTGCACCTATCCATAAACCAAAGAGAATGAAGTTTTATGAACTGGGAGTTTCCATTTCAGTTTCAGCACAGAGTTTGCAATCTTGCTCCCTTGTCCCTCTCTTGGTTGTAAAAACCCTTGAGTTCATTTATTACTGCATAAACTTCCTATCATAGTTTTAATATTCTGGCACTGAAACACCAATCCGACCCTTTGTACAGGACATTTGAATAAATGCTGTTTTGACCCCAAAGTGAAGGGATCGTAGGGAATGGTTGAGTTCACCTATCCCTACATCTTCACATGCTTCTTGGACTGTGTCATGGAGATCTCGCATGATGTCACGGGCCATAGTGTCACTTTCAGCCTACATTGCTGCCAAACTCTTTGGCAGTGATTGGTTAACTGTGGAGGCATGATAGACATTTGGTGATGAAGAACTCACCTGTACGACTACAAAGACAAAGCTATGACAGTGGCTGAACAGTGAACCAATCTGTAAATGACTCCCAGAAATGTGAATTATCCCCACCTGGTTATACCTGCTGTGCCATTTGATAGCATCCTTAGATATGGTGAATACTTCTTCTTGGGGAGCCCTGGGGTCCATCTTTCCAACCTTTACTCTCTGAAATGATTGGTTTGGGAATGTGACCCAGTTGATAATATCAAAGCCACCTATTATTTCCCCATTTTGGTCAAAAGAAACCACTTCTCCAGCACTGTTGTTAAAGGAGATGATTCTCAGAAAGTGGTGGAGCTAAATTGCAATAAAAGGAAAAGGAAAAAGAAGAAACAATAGAAATTCAGAAGAATGTACCAAAATCCAAATGTACAAGAGAATGGCTGCATTTCACACTGGATAGCTATGGCTAGTGGTTCCTTTAAAAGTCCCATACAGTATGGATGTAGTAGAAATATAAATGTTCAAAGGTAGAACACAGCACTTTACTTTTCCCTGCTTAGAATAGTGGTCACAATATCTATTCTGGAAATGTTTTCAGTCTTAAAGAGAACGATGGTTCTGAAAGAGATTCTAGTGTCTGAGGAGTTTTCCAGAGTACAGACCTATTTTCCAAAGTATCTGAGAAAAAATAAGAATGTAAGAACATAAGAAGGGCCATGCTGAATCAGACCAAGGATCCATCGAGTCCAGCACTCTGTTCATACAGTGGCCAACCAGTCGTCTGCAACATACATGTATTTTTGCTCAAATTATTTTGCATTAATGCATAATTTATATATAAAGTATATCAATTAGTTTTGCGAACATTTGGAGGAAATTACTGATGACTTAAAACTACTTTTAAGCCTCATGTGGCGCAGAGCGGTAAAGCAGCAGTTTCTACAGCTGAAACTCTCCCCATGGCCTGAGTTCGATCCCAGCAGAAGCAGGTTTCAGACAGCCGGCTTGGGTCGACTCAGCCTTCCATCCTCCCGAGGTCGGTAAAATGAGTACCCAGTTAGCTGGGGGAAAGGTAATAACGGCCGGGGAAGGCAACAGCAATCCACCCCGCTATAAGGCCTGCCAAGAAAACGTCAGTGAAAGCTGGCGTCCCTCCAAGAGTCAGTAATGACTCAGTGCTTGCACGAGAGGTTCCTTTCCTTTTTCCTAAAACTATCTAGTCCTATTCAAATGAATACAAAATATTCTAAAACAATAAAAACGCACAAGATGAGGACTTGTGGATGGTGCCATGATACAATACTAAAAGAATGTCAATAGTATTTTCTGTATATTCAAGAAAAAAAGCAGGAAGGTTACTTATTGGAAATTCCATTAGTGGTTTTCAGTTTAAACAATGTCTATGGGCTACTTTGAATGAAATTGATTTCCAACTCATCAACTTTTCAAAGGCAGGGAAGGAGGCTGGATTCATTCTTCCCCACAACTCCTGAACTGTCAAACTATAAATACGACAAACCAAGAATGAGCCTATAATATCCAAGCCAGTCTTTGTAGCTGGACAGCTTTCTATATATTCTGGATTATCATTTTGCTCTCAGGTGTGGAGTCTCTGCTGCATTCCTTGGCTAAGAACGTTACCTGCCATGACATTGGCTTGTGAAGATCACATATCTTTCCATTGGCCATTGATAGATGTTTGCATTTGGAGGAAAGTACAGCATGCAAAGCATGTGCCACAGCATAGAGAGCATTGTAGACACTGTAGCTGTGGCCAGTCATACTCATTTCAAACACTGACCCTGGAAGAGACTCTAGCTTTTCCTCCCCAGTACAGATGTTCCCAGACGTCACATCCATGTCAGAGTTCGGGAAGAAACACTCAAATGCTGTTTCCCAGAAGACCCTGATGAAGCCGTCTTCTCTTTCAGTGTTAGGGTTCCTCACCTGAAGAAATTTTTGAAATCCAAATATCTCCTTTGAGTGAATTGCAAATGATATGGAACCATGAATGAAGTCTATGCCTGAATTTCTTTGGAAGGGATATGATGTGAAATCCATCTGAGCTGTCATAATACAGAGTTTTCCTTTTGTCTTCATTGACAAGCCTTCACTTTCTAAAGCCTGAGGCAACATTCGCAGAAATGTCATGGTATGAATTTCACCATTTACAATAACTGTATTTGCAGTACTTCTAATAACAACCCCTAACATTTCAAATGCCATCTCCACAGTTTCAAGAATATCCTTATCAAATATAAGTGCTGGAAACCTTTCAATGAAGTCAAAGCAGACACCTTTCTTGGCAAACATGGGAACAATATCCTGTACCCATCTGTCTCCATCATTATCACTCTCAGAAATCAACCCAATCCATGTCCACCTAAAATGCAGAAGTAACTCAAGAATCCCCTCATACTGATGAATGTTTTTTGGTAACATCCGGTGGAAGAAAACGTTGTCGATGTTGGTATTCATCATGGGAGAAGAGCCGTAGATGAGCTAAAGAAAATAAATCAAGACGTGCTTAGGGGAGAAGTTACCTTCCAAATGAAATTAAGTGTGTTTGTGCATGTCTCTCTGTTTGAATATTTAGCTAGTTTGGTTCATTACCTATTTTTTCAGTTATTGAAGTTTTTACACAAATAAATTTTTTTATAGTATAAAGGATATCCTGTAAAAAAAATAACCCCATGACCTATAAAGAAAAAGTTAAGGTGATATATTTTTCAATGAAAAAGGTAGGCAAAAAAAGACAGGGGAATTGGGAGTGAAGGCTGACAACCCACATCCCATGGAGTCCAAAAGTGCAAGTGAAAATCTCATTCTCCCAATGGAGATCAACCCTGTGAACAGGATAGACAATATGATATAACATGCTACTAAAGTTTTTATTTCTTGTTGGTGTGAGGTGGTGCATTTCCTTTTTTGACCATATTTTAATTGCATTCTGACTTCTATGTGTAGCATTTTAAAATAATAAAACAAAGGGTGCAATCCTATCTGGATGTCATAAGCTTCTGACTTCAGAGGCTAGTGACTATCCTATGTAGGGAGGCAAGACCAGCATGGAGTGGGATCTTTCATGTTCGGTCAGCCCTTCAATTTTTGATAGATGCTCAAAGCAAGTCCCCATTGAATCTAGTGGGATTTCCTCCCACCGAGCTGTATGTAGGATGGCAGCCTAAATATTCAAATTAATAAGAGACCAAATTCACCACACTTCTGAAATGCACATCTTACAAAACAATTGTAACCTTCGACAGTCTGTCATCCTTCAGCTGTCTTGGGGCCTTGCAAGACCTACCAGATAATCCGGTGGGGAGTAGAAGTGATGCCACACTGCAGCTAGCGCATGCCATCCCCCTTTTCTAGACATAACACGCGACGGGGTAAGGGAAAGCCCTGTTGCGTAGGCCATTTTTTTTGGATCTTAAAGGGCCATGTGCGCAGGAGCACACCAATGGAAAGGTAAGTCCTTTTTTTAAAAAAAAATAAAGGGTCCCACACTCCCCCTGCCCCTGATTCCCCCTCCCACATACAATGCCTGATGCCCCCCCTGCCCGCTCGCTCATCCTCCCCCTGCTCGCCATGCCTGTCCCCACTTGCCATGCCCACCCCCTGCCTGCTCGACCGTGCCCACCCCCTGCCCACTCGCTCGCCCATCCTACTTTGATGTCTACATTGTATACTACATAAGCAAAACTCCAAATCTAATTCCTTTAGGTACAAGTTCTACCTGCATCTTTTGAGGTCTTTTTCCGGATCTTTCAAAAATGGACTCACGGCCTGACTCAGAAAAGGTCACTTCATTTTTTATCTCTAGCAGTTTTGATCTCAAAATGACATGACAAAATTAAAAAGATAAAATAATTGTGAGCAACTTCTTTCATTCCTTCCGTCTTGATATATCTCTTACCTGTGGCATCTTATAGGTGGATAGAACAGGGGCCATGTGTAAAGAAACTTTACAATTAGTTCCTCCAATCACTGCTACTGGATTATCCCGACCATCACATTTATAATTTGGAATGAATTTGTTCCTTGTAGAGAGAAGTTCCATTGAGGCATGATATGCCCATCGTTGAATGAAGAGGCTATTATAGATATTGAAGCCCAGGGTGATGTTGGGTAAGATCTGGGGATTTTCATTGATCTCCTCGACAGCAAATACCAAGGCCAGGATGTGCTGATAGATCTGAATCATATACCTGTAGTGAGAGTTACGTCATGTGTCAACGTGCATTTGCTTCAGAACGTATCATATGCCAAAATTCAGTTTTGTGATACCATCTTGCATTGAGTGATGCAAGATGCATAATGGAAAATGTCCCTCCATCTTAGTCATTTATTATATTTCCGCTCTGTTTAGGTGGAAGACAATAGCTGGAAGAAGAAAGCTTCCAAAAGTTTCCATTTCCAAATTATTCCATAGCTTTTGAAATACTAAATTAGGGGAATTTTTTGTGGATGTGAGTGAAGATTTTTTTCCTAGTAAGCATCCGTTAAACAATTTTTAAAAATCATCAGCATGTGAAATGTTTGCTGGTTTGCAGACATTTAGGAATGCAGATACATTCAAATAAAATCAAATTTTCTTTGCTCTAAACCAATGGACATTGCAATTTATAATAGAACCCCAGGAGGAAGTACATTAAAATGTGCACTTAAAGAATCTATTCTTTGTTTTGGTTATGTTAGCTGCTGTAAACATAACGGTATCCTATCAGAGGAACTCAGTGAGCAATGATTGAGATAGGGACTCCATTTCCTCGTTATGGACAAGCTATTTTGTCATTTGACGTCCAATAAATGTTGTTTAAATATTGCTTTTGCTTTGAACTCATCTTAGTCTATTAAGCTAGGAGTAGTTCCCTACTATTACGATTTAAATTGTTCTGCTATAAGTCATGTTAAACAGTGGCACCTGATTTTGTCTGGTAAGATATTTCGTGGTAAGATATCCAGTACTAACTCAAGATTCTTTCCTCAGAATGAGACCATTGGAGACTTATTGCATTGCATTTACACACATATAGAGGCAGAGCATGAGATGATAATTCTCCGTTAGGTAATAATGCAGAATACATTGGCCCAATATTGCACTATGAAAGCAGTATGACAGTGGTATATAAAAGGCAGGAGCCACACCAAGCAGGATAGAGCAGTATGAAAGCGGTATAGGGTATGTGTCAATGGGCTTCAACAGTTGTCCTGCCTTTTACATAGCGTTCATAGTGAAATATCATGTTTGTGTAAATCAAGCCAGCATTTCCATTCCAACAGATTCCTGATCTCTATCAACTATCGAGAGGAACGTATATTGCCATGAGAATTTCTGCACAAAGCAAAGTAAGCCTGCATCCTTTTCAGATCCTGCCCCAGCACAGACTGGTTTACACACACACACACACACACACACACACACACACACACTGAGAGAGAGAGAGAGAGAGAGAGAGAGAGAGTGTGCTTCTGTTGCTCCCATCCCCCATTATTATTATTATTATTATTATTATTATTTATTTATTTATTTATTTATTTATATAGCACCATCAATGTACATGGTGCTTCAATTTGTATATTATTTACGGTACAGAGAATGAAAATAAATCCTCCTCTCCCAGTATAGTCTATCTGCTTGAGGGAAGCCAAACCTGGCATTGGTGATGATAGAGTTTATTATTTATTTATTTAGAATATTTATATACCGCTCCCCATTGAAAAATGAAAATAAAAACAGAATAAAACAGTTAAAACAAAATTTTAAAAGAAGCAAAACAACAACAACACAGAAATCCAAGGCTGCATGTTAAAGAAAGGCTTCTTGGAATAAAGATGTTTTCAGGAGGCGCCGAAAGGAGTACAAGGTTGGAGCCTGCCTGACCTCCAGAGGAATTCCACAGGAGGGGCACCACCACGCTGAAGGCTCTTCCCCTGGTGGATTCCAATCGGAGGATGGATCTAGGTGGAACCACCAGGAGCAGGCCCTCGGATGACCTCAGTGACCGGGCAGGTTGGTAAGGGAGAAGGCGCTCTCTCAGGTATCCTGGTCCCAAGTTGTTTAGGGCTTTGTACACAAGTACAAGAGCTGCAACAGGAAGGCACATGATCCCATTCAACAATTAAAGAGACAGATGAAGTATCTGTTATTCTCCACTAATCCCCTGTGGCAGTCCATGGGGCATTTATTTATTACATTTTTATACTGCCCAATAGCGGTATTTATTACATTTTTTTTTATCACCCAATAACCGAAGCATCGCTGGAAATATTACTTGCATACAGATATGAAGATATGGCTCAAGACGATTCCTTACTCAATGTCTCCAAAGAGTTCCTTAGAGGGACATTTTGTGAATTCTATCACATCGGAGAAAGTTATGTAAATCTGAGACATGATCCCACCAATGATGAAGTCTCCTGACTGATAATGTTTGTGAAGAATAGGAAGAGGGTCACTGATGCTGCATTTAGCACTGGGACTGCTGCACACCACCGGAGCTAGCAGCACTGAGACTGAAAGAAGAAATCCCAGTGACTTGCATGGAACTCTTCCAGTGTTATCCCAGTCCATTATCTTTCAAATACCACTTAAATTGGCAGCCTCACTTGAACGTTAATTATTTGGCTGACGTGTGGCTCACACTGCGAAATCAATGATCAGTATTAATCAGATTGGCAGAGCCATGTCTGTCCCAAATCCCAACTCTGAGTGATAGAAGGTGTATTAATTACTGCATTATTACATTGTTTCTAGTCACATTTCCCTTGGGGCTTGTTGATGAAGTAGAAGTCATCACAGTAAAATGGATAATTATAGGGAGATAATCTCTTTCTGAGAATTACTGGTTCCAGGAGTCACTGCAGAAGAAAACATGCTTATGCTACTTTGATCTGTCCCTATCTGGGTTCAGGCCCAATTCTGGGATGGAGTTGGCCTAGGTGACCAGATGAACTTCTCTGGGAGAAAGACAGGAAGATACAGACATTTCTATATTATCTCAGTGGCTTTTATACCATTGAACACAGTATCGTAGAATCATAGAATCATAGAATGGTATTGTTGGAAGGGGCTTATAAGGCCATCGAGTCCAACCCCCTACTCAATGCAGGAATCCACCCTAAAGCATATCTGACAGATGGTTGTCCAGCTGCCTCTTGAATGCCTCTAGTGTGGGAGAGATCACAACCTCCCTAGGTAACTGGTTCCATTGTTGTACTGCTCTAACAGTCAGAACCTGGTTTCCTGTAACTTGAGCCAATTATTCTGTGTCCTGCACTCTGGGATGATCGAGAAGATATCCTGGCCCTCTTTTGTGTGACAACCTTTCAAGTATTTGAAGAGTGCAATCATCTCTCCCCTCAATCTTCTCTTCTCCAGGCTAAACACGCCCAGTTCTTTCAGTCTCTCTTCATAGGGCTTTGCTTCCAGACCCCTGATCATCCTGGTTGCCCTCCATACCTGGTTCCCCTCCATGCCTTGTGATATGGAGTCACCATTTATGGTGTTTTGGCTTTTGCTTGCAGGGTTAGTTCCAGGGAATAAGATTGGATGACTGGGCCTTGCACCCCTGGGCAGCTTCTCGGAGGGGTGACATGGAGCATTATTCTCTCCACAATATTATCATCTATATGAAGCCATCAGGAGCACTCATTGGAGATGCCCTATTCTTCCCCTGTCAGCATAACTTGGGCCGGAGGAGGCATTTGCAGGTGGGAAAGAGGAGCTAAGAACATGCACGTCTCAGGAATGTGTCCGAGCATGTGTGGGGCAAGTCTACAAAGGTGCTCTATCCATACTCCTTGGCCTCTTTCATTTTCTTTTATAAGGAGGTGTAGCATTGGAAGCGAGAGGACAGGAGGCGATGGGCGTTGCCCCCCCCCCACCGCACCCAGCGATATCACGCTGATGGAGCTCGCCATAGGAGATTGGGAGAAGAGGCAGAGGACATGCAAATAGGACATGTTTGGTGTCTCTCCCCACCTTCATCTCAGAACAGCTCATTTGGACACAACTCAGGCTCCACTCCCTCCAGGTGGCATGGCTGTAAATAAATAACCACTGTCACCAACACAGCAAGCATGAGGCTGGAGTGGCTCTTCAGGTCCTTTGGGTCACCACCACTGATCCTTGGTGTCCGCTCTCCCCTTTGAGCTTGATTGGTGGCAGCAGGCTGAACTGAGGCAGCCATTGGCCACTTCAGCCTGCTAAGCAAGGGCTGTCCTTACGCTCCTTGGGAGCTGGGCGCAGCTCCCGTACCCACATGCTCACTCAGCAGGTCTAATCAGCCCTACTGCTGCTGGTTCCCAGGTCTCTTAAGCCCCTGCAGGTTAGTGCTTCATGATCAAAGCCTTGAGCTGGCTGTCACCCTACTCTTCCCGCTTTTGCTTTCTGGCTGCTGGAGGAGCAGCATCTGGAAAGCGAAGGGCGTGGCGCATCGTCAATGCTGCCTTGAAGCTCCCTTCAGAGACTGGAAGTCCAAGGAGAGAACATGGTGCAGTTTGGCTGCTGCTATCCACCCTTAAGTATGCAAGGGTTGAGATCATGGAGGAGAGGAGAGGACATGTAGTAGGACAGGTCTGATCGGGCCCCCGCACCTCATACCAAAGCTCCTACCTGGCCACCACTCGAGTCTCGCATCCTCCTGGCCATGGTTTCGAACACCTGGCTGCTTTTCTTTTGACGCATTTTGTATACTGAGTGTGGCACTTCAGCCCTGCACACACATGGCTGGAGCAGCTGTTCAGCCCCATCACGGGGCATCCTTGACACTGTGGGCCTTGTCTGAACTTCTGAGTCCCAGCAAGCCAGGGCCTCATGCTTGGATCATCTTAGGGAGCCCAAGAGAGTCCCGCAGGGGAGTGGATCTGCCCCATGTGTGCCCTTCTTCAGCTGCCACTCAGCTTTGGCCTGTGTGCCTGCTCTCGAGAGGTGTACTGCCTGTGCTTATGGCTTGGACCGGCCCTCGTGGGCCTATTTTGCTGAGGCTGCCTTTTCCCTGAGTTTGGGCTTACTATTGAGTAAGCCCATGGGGGTGGCTGTTGCCCCCATGTCAAGTGAATGGGCAGCAGGGCCTGCCTTGCTGGGGCAGCAGTATGGTCTAGACCCTGCACCCTGCTTGCATCAGTTTGGCGGCTGCTTCCCCTTAAGTATACACTGCAATTCAGGTTGTATGGGTCTATTGTTGGCCTGGTTCATTGTCTTGGCCCCTCCCTCTAAGTGTTGGAGCACTGGGGCTGAGGGTGGGTTCTTTCCAGATATCCTAGGATTGTGTTTGAATGATGGTTGAAATGCCTCCCAAGTCAGGAGTGGGCAGCATGAAGGCCAAGTTTAGGGCAAAACACCATCCTGGAAACCTCTCCCTTCATCAATCCATCTTCTCATCAGCAGTGAGGCCCCTGACACTGCTAACCACAGAACACAGTTCACTGACAGAACATGCACTTTGCATGCAGAGGGTCCCAGGTTCAATATTTGGCTTCTCCAGTTGGGCCAAGTGGAGGGATTCTGTCTGAGCCCCTAGAGAGCCGCTGCCCATCAGTGTCAGTCATTCTGGGCTAGTTGTACCAATGGTCTGACTCAGTGTAAGGCAACTTACTATGTTCCTGTGATATTTCCAAGTTTTAAAACGCATCGGTGCTTTGGAAGGTGACAATGGCAAGTTGAAGCAGCAACTAAGGGCTCTGGTTTTGGTAAGGGTACAATCGGTAGGCACACTACTAATAAGAAAGAGGATAAACCAGTGAGTTCCCTTATGGCTGGGCAGTACCAGTGTCTGGGAGAGGTGAGTGATGGAAGCCTTGCTACCACTAGCACTTGGGCATTCTACCACTGGGCAGGTAGGAGATGCATCATTTTAGAGCTGAGAGAAGAGCTTCAGGGCTTGTTGCCCATCCTAGTCAACTAATTGCTGGAGTTCTGGATGATATTACACCAGGGGTGGGTGTTATCGACATGGACCTTTTGAGGTAAGCTGGCCAGTCCATCCTTGGAGGGAATGGTTTGAGGGGATGTATTATTATTATTATTATTATTATTATTATTATTATTATTATTATTATTATTATTTTAAAGAAATAATCCTAGGAATTAAGGAACAAACAGATCTGCTTCAAACTTGGCGTGGCTAAAGCCCTACTTAAGAACTATCACAGTGCCAAGCTTCATCTCCTTATTTTTAAAATTGACAAATCTGCAAGCATTTTTGTTAATCCTCATAGATTGTAATGAAATGGTTATCTGAAAACAGGTCGGAGCTCCAATGATGCACATCTCCACTCTGTGGATATTTGACAGTTTCTTTACTCTCTCTTTTCATGTCTAAATACTCAAAAGAATGGTTGGCTTTTCAGATTTTCAGAGTGGAGCACACACCGCTAATCTCTACAATATAAGAAACATAACAGCAGTTTGTCAGAGTACACGCTTCCCTTCTTCCAGTCTAAAGAAAGACACAGAGTCTGCTGGTCCAATTACTCACAAGTATAATTTCTAACAACCATCCACCACCACCGACTTCATCAACTACCCAACCACAACATCAACATTATCTACAAAATATATACACAGGGTTTTCAGCCTGACCACCAACATCCCAGGTGCTGCTAATCAGTCCACCCTGGCTGATGCAATTAGCTCCCTTCGTTTCAGGGGCTTGGTTAACCCTTACCATTCAGGTCTGTAAAATCCTTTTTATTTAGAGTGAATACACTGACACAGTTATACTTCCAGAGGTAACAAAAAATATCACGAACATTCTGAGAAATTTAATAACACAAAGCATACATTTTTGATGCATTGGAGAATAAGATTCTGTAAAACTTGATAATCTGATCACATAGATTATAGGAGCTATGATGAGAAATGAACATCAGTCCAAAAAAAATGTAGTTTAATGCTTCACTTTGTTCTAATGAAGACAAAAAATCAATACAGACATAATTGATAAAACTGATTGAAAGTAATGACACACATTCACAGTAATTAAATAGTTACCATTATTTATTAATAAAAGTTGACTTTGGCTAGATAAGCTCCACAGAGTTTTAGACCCTTTACTTCTTTCTTCTTTGTAGCTGATCTCGGTTGTTTAATTCCGGTCTCAGCACAATGATATAGCATTTGGGGAAAAAGATACATAACAGTAACCCAGCACTGGAGGCCAAGATGGAGAAGATCTCCACAGCCACCATGTATTTCCCTCTTGTGCTCAGGTATGTTGGAACAAAGGAAAGCCAAACACTACAGAAGACCAACATGCTGAAAGTGATGAACTTGGCTTCATTGAAACTGTCGGGCAACTTCCTGGCTAAGAAAGCCAAAGTACAGCTAACTATGGCCAAGAAGCCCAGGAAACCCAAGACACAATAGAACATGGTGACTGATCCTTCATTGCATTCCAGTACAATTTCTTTACTCATTGAGTGCATATCAAGATTTGGGAATGGAGGAGAGGTTGTCAACCACACAGTACAAAGAGTGGCTTGAATGAAAGAGCAGAATAGAACAATGGAGGTTGACAGCTTATTTCCTGCCCATTTCCTCATTATTGACCCAGGCATGGTGGCCATAAAAGCTAAAACCACAATGGTAGTCTTGGCCAAGATGCAGGAAACAGCCAAGGTGAAGATGACACCAAAAGCAGTTTGTCGAAGACAACAGGTCAATGCATTAGGCTGGCCTATGAATAGCAAAGCACAAAGGAAGGAGAGCAGAAGGGATGTGAGGAGAGCGTAGGTGAGGTTCCGGTTGTTGGCTTTAACTAAGGGAGTCCCATGGTACCTAATGAAGATACCCAACACCAAAGCTGTGATGAAAGCAAAGCAAGGAGCCAACATGGCCAAAGTGGTCCCCAAAGGCTCTTCGTAGGCCAGGAAGGTTACGGTTTTAGGAAGGCATAAATCCTGCTCAGTGTTTGGATAACGATCTTCTGGACATTGAGAGCAGTCATCCATGTCTGAAAGTGAAAATATAGGCTTCTACATTGCAGTCTCATCTACATATATTGCTACTTTGAAATTTAGGGGTCATCTACACTAAGCAGGATATTCCACTATGAAACTGGTGTGAAAGTGGTATATAAAAGGCAGGAGCCACACTACTGCTTTATAGCAGTGTTGAAGTGCATTGCTGGATCTACACTACTGCTTTAAAGTGGTACTGAAGTGCACTGACAACTGTTTGGTACCATGATGCATCTACACCAAGCAAGATATAACACTATGAAAGCGATATAAAAGTGGTATATGGTATATGTCAATGGTCCCAACAGTTGTCAGTGCACTTCAATACCGCTATAAAACACTAGTGTGGCTCCTGCCTTTTATATACCACTTACATAGAGCTTTCATTGTGGAATATCCTGCTTGGTGTAGATGAGCCCTTAAACAAATCTTCCCTGCTTTTAATATCACTACAGTTCTACTATTTTCTACTGTGATTGATTCACAAAGGAAATTAGATGTAACACACAATGAGAAGAGAAATCCTATCAGTGCATGAGAATCACCTTGGATTACTAGCTGATATGTGTCATGTTACTTGGGTCTGTGAAAAATGTTTATATTATTTATTTGATAAATAATAAATTTCTTTGCAACTCATTCATCTGTAGGTTGGTTGTGTTTTTTAGTTTGGTTGAGCTCATAAATTGTTTTGTTAGGATAAATGGAAAATTGTGTTAATAAGAACTGTATTTTAAATTAGAGCTTCATGATAAACCACATTTTTTTCTTTTGTTTTAACTGAAATACCTACACTGCCCATTACGACTTGGCCAGAGCAGCTATCTAAACTTCAAAAACAATCAGGACACACAACACCCTTTCTTCCAGCTAAAGAAGATACAAACCTAAGAATATATTTTCAACATATAATCAGCATTGCCCAGATATCTAAATAACATATAGAAAGGAAGCGGACTTCAACCCCCACCCTAAGATATTATATGTGTCTGTGAATGGGGTTTTGCAAACCTTTCAAAAATTGGAGGAGTTCAAAGTTACTTCTTGCGTCTGATCCTGGGGGTCTCTAAGTCCACCCCAGCATATTTAATTAGAGCAGAGTTGGCTATGGAAAAGATCTCTGGGTTGATATATGCAAGGATGGTAAACTACTGTGTAGAGTAAATAACTTAACGTCTCCCGCCCCCGTAAGATTCAGTTTAAAGCCCTCCTGATCAAGTTCTTCATGCTGTGGCCGAACACATTCTTTCCAGCCCTTGTGAGGTGCAACCCATCCCTTGCCAGCAGTCCATGTTCCAAGTAGCGTAGCCCGTGGTCCCAGAATCCAAAATTCTCACGTCGGCACCACCTTCATAGCCAGTCGTTCATCCAGAGTATTTTTCCCCCTTTCTAATCCTCTTCCAAGAACCGGGAGGATGGATGAGAAAACTACCTGGGCCCCAAAGTTCTTCAGTTTCCTTCCCAGAGCTTCAAAGTCTGAAATGATTTCTTCGTAGCTCTGCTTGGCAACATCATTTGTTCCCACATGGATGAGAAGAAAGGGGTATGTGTCCGTGGGCTTTATGAGCTTTGGTAACCCTTCAGTCACATCTCTAATCTGTGCTCCAGGGAGACAGCACACCTGGCGAGTCCATGAGTCTTCATGACATACCTGAGTTTCAATCCCAAGCAGCAGGGAGTCTCCCACAATGACTACTCTTCTCTTCTTCTTGGTTGACCTACCTTCTTCTTATTATTATTATTTATTATTATTTATTTATATAGCACCATCAATGTACATGGTACATTGTACCTTCTGCCTCTTGTTCACTGTTGCACGGTGTCTCCTGTACTTCTTCCTCTGCAAACTGTCCTTCAGTCTCATCCTCCAGAAGCTGAAAGCGGTTGCTTAACTCTAATGGTTCCACCGGTGAAGAATGCCTTCTAGTTCTTCTGCTCCTGTCACATTTTTCCAGAGAGTTTCCTCTTCATTAGCTTTCCTCCCTTCAGCATACTCCACTTCTGCTTCAGCTGGTTGATGCTCTTCAATCTCATGTGCTTCTTGTTGCTTTTGCAGTTCCACCGTTCGGTCTAAGAAATCCTCATCTTCTCTTATTCCTTGGAGGATGGACACTCGCTGCTCAAGTCCTCTCACTTTTTCTTTCAAAAGTGCCACCAGCTTGCACTTGTTGCAGGTGTACGCCACGTTGAGCTCAGGCAGAAAGACGAACATTGCACACCCTTTGCAGGTCACCACTACTGGGAACTCTTTCCCATCTATATTGTCTATTTCTGCTTTGTGTTTTCCTTTCTGATTATAGTGGAATTGCCTTTGCTTTGTCCTGTCCTCTCTGAAGGTACACAACTATATGAGTATGTCTTAAGGGAAAATAAGGGTTTTTGGATGGGTTTTGTGTGTGTGTGTGTGTGTGTGTTTGGTGGGTTCTCTTTATGTTTTTCTTTGTCCCCCCTCTTTTTTTCTTAGGGCCTTGCTAGACCAGGCCTTAGCGCGCCTTCCAACCCGGTTTCCCTGCTGTGCGTCCAGATGACGCACAGGGGAATCCGGCAGCAGGCCGCAGTGAGGCCTGGTCTAGCGCGCCATAAGCGAATGCGCTTATGGCACGCTTTCCCCCCAGCTCCGGCCTCAGGCCAGGGCTGGGGGAAGTGTGGAGACTTCCGTGGCTTTTCGCGGCTCCTCGCTTACGAGGAGCCGCGAAAAGCCGTGGACCTGGCACAGCGCTCATAGGAGCGCTGTGCCCATCGGCCGGGGGGGGGAAGAGAGGGGAGGGCAAAGGATGGGAGGGTGGGTGGCACGGGGGGAGGGCGGGTGCGATCGTGCCGCTCGCCACCCGAGCAAGCAGCCGAGCGGCGCTTGCCCGGGCAATGCCGCCCCATCCCGGGCATTGCCCGGGCAAGCACCGCTCGGCTGCTTGCTCGGGCAGTGAGCGGCACGATCGCACCCGCCCTCCCCCCGTGCCACCCACCCTCCCATCCTTCGCCCCCCCCTCCGTTTTTTTTTAAAAAATTAAAAAGCCACTTACCTTCCTCGAGTCTTCGGGCCACCCGCAGCCCCTTTAAACAAAAAAAAAAAATGGCGGACGCCGCAGGGCTTGCGTCCTCCCTGCGGCTCCGCCGTCTGGAAGCCTGGGCGAGGCACGCTAACGTTAGCGCGCCTTGGCCCCACCTCCCTGCCGGCGTAAGCAAAGCCCCCAGAGGCCTCCCCCTTGACCTCCCCTGCCGAACTCCCCCTGCCAAACTCCTGTTTGCTCTTCCTGTTCGCTCGCTCTCTGGGAACTGGCACACTATGTCTTTGACTGTCCCTTATATATAGATATAAGAAAAAGTTTTTTGGAGCCTTTTTTTTTTAAAAAAAAGTGAAATACTGGGGTGCTAAGGAAAAACTGAGTTATTTATTACATTCAACCAACCCATATGTGATACAAAGGGTTGCACTATTTGTAGTGAAAGCTAATAGATGTAGAGCAAAGTTTTTAGATACTATTGGTGTGTGTTGTTATAGATTCAGAGATATAAATGAAATATCATTGAGAAGCAATTAAAGGTTTCTGTATGTCCGCTGTGCTCCCATCTTACTATACTTTCAGTAATGCATGTTACATATTTGATAGCTTTGTAATTTTTAACCATATGTAATTTTTACCATATGTAGTATAGCAAAATGTCAAGTTTGTAAGTATTGCAATGATCTGTGCATTGAGCAGGAAATGTATTGTTTTGTGTCTGTGAGGTAACCATCTTAAAGTAGCAAGACAGTGCTAGGCCTGTGAGTTAACCTTGAAAAAAATTGAATTCATTTCTTTCTCCCCCTCTTACCCTCACGACAACCCTGCAAAATAGAGCAATCCTAGACTCTGTGAGGTAACTTGAAAACAAATTAAAAATTGTGCTCTCTCTCTCTCTCTCTCTCTCTCTCTCTCAAAATGCCTGGCCAAAGCCGCCATGAAGCTGATTGGTGGCTTTGGCTTTGATCCAGGACAAAGAAAAAGATGGCTGGTTGGCCCCTGTGTGAACAGAGTGCGGGACTAGATGGACCCTTGGTCTGATCCAGCATCAGGGCTCTTCTTAGGTTCTTACATAATGCTTATTAGGGCTGTGCATCAAAGGAAAAAAATGTGGTAGTAATGCTGCTTGGGATCTTCAGAAAGTGGGTCAAGAAACCCATTTCTTCAAATCTCTCTGAAGCTTTTGCTGTGGGATTAGAAAATGCACAATCTGAGTGCTCACACATAAAAAGGTAAAAACAACAACAACACCTTGGATGCATCACATTGTCCCATTTCATTCCAAAGTCATGAATATAATATGTACACACTTTTGTGCGTTAATTTTTTAAAAAACAAACAAATAATCCAATTACATTAATAAAGATAAAACAGTTTTGGTTCAGAAATGATGATTATTAAATTACAGCAAGAGAACAATACAATTAGTTCATTCTTACCCACATGTTTTGAGAATTTGCCCTCTGGACATCGAAGGCAACCATAGCAGCAAAATGGCTTCCCTACCATCATTGTTTTGCTGTAACCTGGCTGGCAATTGTCATTACACTGAGAAAGAGGCTGCACCTATCCATAAACCAAAGAGAGTAAAGTTTTATGAACTGGGAGTTTCCATTTCAGTGGTCAACATAGAGTTAGCAATCTTGCTCCCTTGTCCCTCTCTCAGTTGTAAAAACCCACGAGTTCATCATTTATTACTGCATAAGCTGCATATCATAGTTCTTAACATTCTGGCACTGAAACACCAATCCAACCCATTGTACAGGACATTTGCATAAATTCTGTTTTGCATGAATTTGGAAACTTAAGTACTTAAAAATAAATTAAAAAATGATCCAAAAGTGAGGGGCTCCATGGGAAAGATTGAGTTGACCTATCCCTACATCTTCACATGCTTCTTGGATTATGTCATGGAGATCTCACACGATGTCATGGGCCATAGTGCCACTTTCAGCCTCCCTTGCTGCCAAACTCTTTGGCAGTGATTGGTTAACCGTAGAGGCATGGCAGACATTTGGTGATGAAGAACTGACCTGTACAACTACAAAGACAAAGCTGTGACAATGTCTGAATAGTGAACCAATCTGTAAATGACTTCCAGAAATGTGAATTATCCCCACCTGGTTATACCTGCTGTGCCACATGATAGTATCCTCAGATATGGTGAACACTTCTTCTTGGGGAGCCCTGGGGTCCATCTTTCCAACCTTGACTCTCTGAAAAGATTGGTTTGGGAATGTGACCCAGTTGATAATATCAAAGCCGCCTATTATTTCCCCATTTTGATCAAAAGAAACCATTTCCCCAGCACTGTTGTTAAACGAGGTGGCTCTCAGAAAGTGGTGGAGCTAAATGGCAAAAAAAGGAAAAGGAAAAAAGAAGAAAAGATAGAAATTCAGAAGAATGTACCAAAATCCAAATGTACAGGAGAATGGTCACATTTCACACTAGATATCTATGGCTAGTGGTTCCTTTAAAAGTCCCATACAGTGTAGATGTAGTAGTAGTATAAATGTAGAAAAGGTAGAACTTTTCACTACTTGGAATAGTGGGCAAAATATCTATTCTGGAAATGTTTCCGGTCACACAGAGAAAGATGGTTCTGAAAGAGATGCTAGTGTCGGGGGAGTTCTTCCCCAGATTACTGACCTATTTTTCCAAGTGACATAGAAAAACTAAGAACATAAGGAGGGCCATGCTGGATCAGACCAAGGGTCCATCTAGTCCAGCACTCCGTTCACATAGTGGCCAACCAGCCTTTGGCCATATACATACATTTTTGCTCAAATTCCTTTACATTAATGCATAATTTATATGTAAAGTATATCAATTAGTTTTTCTAATATTTGGAGCAAATTACTGATGATGTAAAACTATTTATTCCATTTCAACAGAATACAAAATACTCCAAAACAATGAAAATGCACAGGATCAGGATTTGTGGATGGTGCCATGACACAATATTAAAAGTATTTCAGTAGTATTTTCCGTATATTCAAGTAAAAAAAGCAGGGAGGTTACTAAATGGATACTCCAATAGTGGTTTTCAGTTGTAAAAAAAGGTCTATGGGCTACTTTGAAGGAAGCTGATTTCCCATTCATCAGCTTTTCAAAGGCAGAGAAGAAGGCTGGATTCATTCCTACCCACAAACCAAGAGTGTGTCTATAATATCCAAGCCAGCCTTTGTAGCTGGACAGCTTTCTATATATTCTGGATTATCATTTTGCTCTCAGGTGTGGAGTCTCTGCTGCATTCCTTTGCTAAGAACATTACCTGCCATGATATTTGCTTCTGAAGATCACATCTCTTTCCATTGGCCATTGATAGATGTTTGCATTTGGAGGACAGTACAGCATGCAAAGCATGTGCCACAGCATAGACAGCATTGTAGACACTGTAGCTGTGACCAGTCATGCTCATTTCAAACACAGAGGCTGGAAGAGACTCGAGCTTTTCCTCCCCAGTACAGATATTCCCAGCCGTCACATCCACCTCAGAGTTGGGGAAGAAGCACTCAAATGCTGTTTCCCAGAAGACCCTGATGAAGCTGTCTTCTCTTTCAATGGTGGGGTTCCTCACCTGGAGAAATTTTTGAAATCCAAATACCTCCTTTGAATGAATTGCAAATGATATGGAACCATGAATGAAGTCTATGTCTGAATTTCTTTGGAAGGGAAGTGATGTGAAATCCATCTGAGCTGTCATAATCCAGACTTTTCCTTTTGTCTTCATTGGCAAGCCTTCAATTTCTAAAGCCTGGGGCAACATTTGCATATATACCATGCTCTGTATTTCACCATTTATGATAACTGCACTAGCAGTACTTGTAATGACAACCGCTAACATTTCAAATGTCAGCTCCACAGTGCCAAGAATGTCCTTATCAAATGTAAGCCTTGGAAGACTTTCTATGAAGTCAATGCAGACACCTTTCTTGGCAAACATGGGAACAATATCCTGTATCAATCTGTCTCCATCATCATCAGTCTCAGAAACGAACCCAATCCATTTCCACCTAAAATGCAAGAGTAACTCAAGAATCCCCTCATATTGATGAATGTTGTTTGGTAACATCCGGTGGAAGAAAACATCTTGGATATTGGTATTCATCATGGGTGAAGAGCCATAGATGAGCTAAAGAAAATAAACCAAGTGCTTGGGGAGAAGCTACCTTCCAAAATGAAATTAAATATGTATGTCTCTCTTTGTGTATGTCTCTCTGTTTGCCTATGTTTTCAGCTCTTGAAGCCCTTACACACTTAGGAGATGGCTAGACCTACTGTGTCTAGCGCGATGCAGGGGGTATGATCTCACGATATGGTTGTCGGGAGATCCCCCCTCTGTCTACATGCAGCGTGCAACATCCCAGGAGGAAGAGACGTCGCGCCCACCATTTTGTTTGAGGATTTTTTATCAGAGAAGGTGTGCATGAGCACTCATGCACAAATGGTAAGGGGCTTTTTGTGGGTGTGTTTTAAAAAAGAGTTCTGTGCCCTGTGCTTGGGTCCCGGGTCCTCGCGGTTAGTCGCGATGAGCTAGGACAACCCACAATGCCTGGCCACACGTTCTGCAGTCTCAGAATCATCCCGAGACCATGGAAAAAGTGGGGGGAATGGGCCTGCCGATATCCTAGCCCAAGGGATGGATCATCCCTCCCTGCTCCTGGGATGCCCTCTGTGCCATGTCACATTGATGATCACGTGGTGATCTCCAGGATATTGGCTGGTCTAGCTATGCCCATAGATTAATTTACATCATAAAGGATATTATTTAAACAACAACCCTATGATTAACAAAAAAAAGTTAAGGTCATATATTTTTCAATGAAAAAGGTAGGAGGGAAAAGGCAGGAAAATTATGAGTTAAGTCTTACAACCCACATCCTAGGAAGGCCAAAAGTGAAAGCGAAATTCTCATTCTCCCAATGCAGATCAACAATGTGAACAGGAAGGAGAATATGATATAACATGCTACTAAAGCTTGTATTTCTTGTGGGGATGAAGTGGTGCCTTTCCTTTTTTGACCATATTTAAATTGCCACCCTATACAATGAAGAAGGTAGACATCATAGCATTCTAACTACTATGCATTGCATTGGGCGCAATCCTATCTGGTTGTCATAACCATCTGATCTCAGAGGCTAGTGACTATCTTATGTAAGGAGGCAGGAAAGGCATGAAGTGGGATCCTTATTATTATTATTATTATTATTATTATTATTATTATTATTTTATTTCTTACCCGCCTCTCCATCCTGATCGAGGCTGGGAACAACAACAAGCACAAAAAACATAAAAATTGATTCAAAACATAGTATATATTATTAAACTACATAAAAAAACATACTAAAAACATACTAAAAGTAGGGATGTGCTCCGCTTCTCCTCGAACCGGATAAGCAGGAGCGGAGTGGGGGGCTTTGCCTAACCTTAAGGTGGAGGAGAACAGGATTGGGGGGCTGGCGGAGCGTTGTGAAGAGGATCGAGATGAAGGCGGATCCTTCAGCTTGATCCGGAGCTCTGCAAGAAAGGTAAGTGGGGTTTCCCGGGCCCTGTTGCTGTCACCCATGCGGCGACAACGGCAGGGCCCGGTAACCTCCCCCCTCCCTCCTCTCCCTTACCTGCGTCCGTCCACGGTCCCTTGGCTTCTTCAATTGAGTCTGCGGCTCAACCAGGAAGTCTAGGCCGCACTTGCTCAATTGAAGAAGCTGAGGGACCGCAGATGGATGCAGGTAAGGCCACCCTCCCCCTTGGTCTTTGCAGGTAAGGGAGAGAAGGGAGGGGGACCTTACCTGGCGCCACTCCCCTCCACTGTGGAGCTCCGATTCGGAGCCGGAGCTCTGCGGTGAAGAGGAGAGGACTATGGGCAGAGCGGAGTGGGCCGATCTGAAATTTTCGGATCAGCCCGTGGGGCGGTGCGGGGGGGGGGGGGTCTGTGCACACCCCTAACTAAAAGTATCCTAAAAGCATCCTAAAATGGGGAAAAAGGGGGTTGACTAAAATATTCAGTCAAACCTAAAGTTTTTCCTAGATGCTCAAAGCAAGTCCCCATTGAACGTAGTTGGATTTCCTTCCCACCAGCTATATATAGAATAAGAAGAGACCAAATTCACCACAATTTCCAAATGCAATCTTTGTCACCTGCACGTTTTACAAAACTATTGTAACCTTCTACAATCTTTCATCCTTCACATGTCATGAACTGCAGTGTCCTGTCATTGCCTGTCAGCCCTGATGGGACACAGCAACAACGGTGTCTCCAATAATCTCTCCTCCTTTGATGCTCCTGTCATGGCACGTGCTTTGAAGTCTACATTGTACACATAAGCAAAACTACAAATCTAACGCTTATCAAATTTGCAGATGACACCAAATTGGGTGGGATAGCTAATACCCTGGGAGACAGAAACAAACTTCAAAGTGATCTTGATAGGCTGGAGTGCTGGGCTGAAAACAACAGAAGGAAATTTAATAGGGATAAATGCCAAGTTCTACATTTAGGAAATAGAAACCAAATGCACAGTTACAAGATGGGGGACACTTGGCTCAGCAATACTACAAACGAGAAGGATCTTGGAATTGTTGTAGATCACAAGCTGAATATGAGCCAACAGTGCGATATGGCTGCAAGAAAGGCCAATGCTATTTTGGGCTGCATTAATAGCAGTATAGCTTCCAAATCACGTGAGGTACTGGTTCCTCTCTATTCGGCCATGGTTAGGACTCGATGGCCTTGTAGGCCCCTTCCAACTCTGCTATTCTATGATTCTTTGATTCTAATTTCTTTAGGTTCAAATTCTAACTGCATCTTTTGAGGTCTTCTGGATCTTTCAAAATGTATCCATGGCCTGACTCAGAAAAAGTTCACTTCATTTTTGATCTCTAGCACTTTTGATCTCCAAACAACACAACAAAATCTAAAAGGCAAAATAATAGTGAGCAACTAGTTTAATTCCTTCCATCTAGATGCATCTCTTACCTGTGGCATCTTATAGGTGAATAAAACAATGGCCATGTGTAAAGAAACTTTGTAATGAGTTCCTCCGATCACTGCTACTGGATTATCCCTACCATCACATCTATAATTTGGAATGAATTTGTTCCTTGTAGAGAGAAGTTCCATTGAGGCATGATATGCCCATCGTTGAAAGAAATGGCTATTATAGATATTGAAGCCCAGACTGATGTTGGGTAAGATCCGGGGATTTTCATTGATCTCCTCAGCAGCAAATACCAAGGCCAGGATGTGCTGATAGATCTGAGTCATGAACCTGTAGTGAGAGTTATGTGATGTGTCAATGTGGAGACTTATTGCATTTCATTTACACACATATATAGACTGAACATGAGATGATAATTCTGCATTAGATAATAATGCAGAATACAGCTGCCTAATCTACGCAAAGCAGGATATTGCACTATGAAAGCGAGATGAAAGTGGTATATGAAAGGCAGGAGCCACACCAAGCAGGATATAACAGTATGAAAACAGTATATGGTATGTGTCAATGGGCCCCAACAGTTCTCCTGTGTTTTATATACCATTCATAGTGCTATATCCTGTTTGGTGTGGATTAGGACAACCAATATTGCCATGAGATTTTCTGCACAGAGCAAAATAAGCTCTTCCTCCTTTTCAGATTCTGTTGCTCCCACCCACATTCAATTTGCATATTCTTTACAGTAAGGAGAATGAAAGAAAACCTCCTCTCCCACAATAGTCTCTCTCTGTTAATGCTTGAGGGAAGCCAAACCTGGCATTGGTGATGATAAAGTTGGAATCGGAAGGCATATGATCCCGTTCAACAATTAAGGAGACAGATAAAGTACCCAGTATTCTCTACAAATCCCCTGGAAGTAAAGTCAATCCATGGGGCAGGCACTGCTGGAAATATTACTTGACAATATAGCTGAAGGCAATTCCTTACGCAATGTCTCCAAAGAGTTCCTTAGAGGGACGCTTTGTGAATTCTATCACATTGGAGAATATGTAAATCTGAGACATGATGCCACCGATGATGAAGTCTCCTGGCTGATAATGCTTGTGAAGAATGGGAAGAGGGTCACTGATGCTGCATTTAGCACTGGGACTGCTGCACACCACCTTGGGTAGCAGCACTGAGACTGAAAGAAAGAATCCCATGGACTCGCATGGAACTCTTCTTCTTTTATTGCATTCCATTATCCTTCAAATATCACTGAAATGGGCAGTCTGACTTGAATGTCAGGCACTTGGCTGATGTGTGCCTCAGACTGTGCAGCATAAAGGATCAGTATTGATAAGATGGGCGGAGCCCTGGCTGTCTTAAGTCCTGGCTCTGAATGATAGAAGGAGTATTAAAAGCATACTGCAGTATTAGACTAAATTGTTTCTAGTGACATTTCCCTTGGGGCTTGTTGAAGAAGTAGTTGAAGTCATCATGGTAAAATGGATAATTATAGTGGAGATAATCACTTAGAAATGCAGGTTATACAAGGCACTGCAGAAGAAAACATGCTTATGCTATTTTGATCTGTCCCAGTCTGGATTCAGGCCCAATCCTGGGATGGAGTTCTTTCTTCTTTATTTCTTTATTTGATTTCTACCCTGCCTTTCTACCAAGCAAAATGGCACTCAAGGCAGCTTACAATCGCAAATAAAACTTGATAAAAACAATAACAGAACAAACAATAATTAAAACACCATTAAAAAAACAATAACAGAATACAACTAGAATGATCAGGTGTCTGGAAACAAAGCCTTATAAAGAGAGACTGAAAGAACTGGACATGTTTAGCCTGGAGAAGAGAAGATTGAGGGGAGCCATGATAGCACTCTTCAAATACTTGAAAGGTTGTCACACACAGGAGGGCCAGGATCTCTTCTCGATCCTCCCAGAGTGCAGGACACGGAATAACGGGCTTAAGTTAAAGGAAGCCAAGCCACAGCTAGATCTAAGGTTTATCCTGGGATCATCCAGGGTTCGCCCCTGCCTGAGCACTGGATCCCCTGTGTGTCACCTAGATGAACAGGTTTGACCCCTGGACGATCCAAGGATAAACCTTAGGTCTAGCTATGGCCCAAGATTCCAGCTGGCCTGGGATACCATGGGCTAATCTATACCCAGCTGGATCTTGCACTTTGAAAACAGTATATAAAAGACAGGAGCCACACCAAGCAGGATATAATGGTATGAAATCAGTATACAGTATGTGTTAACGGGCCCCACGAGTTGTCAGTGCACTATAGTACCGCTATAAAGCAGTAGTGTGGCTCCTGCCTTTTATATACCGCTTTCATACTGCTTTCATGGTGCAATATTCTATGTGGTGTACATTAGGCCCATGAGAGATTAACTTCTCTGGGAGAGGGACATGAAGATTCAGACCTTTGTATATTATCTCAGTGGCTTTTATATCATTGAACACAGTATCGTCCTGTGAGGGGGAGGAGTTATCCATGCCTTGTGATATGGAGTCACCATTTATGGTATTTTGGCTCTTATTTACAGGGTTAATTCCAGACAATAGGATTGGATGACTGGGCCTTGCCCCTCCCCCCTGCAGCTTCTCGGAGAGGTTACATAGAGCATTATTCTCTCCCCAATGTTATCATCTGTATGAAGCCATTGGGAGCACTCATTGGATATTTAGAGAAATATGGCATCAATAACATCTCAGTTTGGTAGATGGGGAGATATATGTATGTATGGAATGGTCACCTATAGAATATAGAATATTCATAACTGTCCACTCAGATGGTATCAATTCCAATGCTATCTTCCCATATATAAAGACAGAAACTTGGCAATAAATGCCAATTTCCCAGCACACCATATTTACAATAAACATTTTTTCTTTTATTGTTCACCCATTCAGACTTTCCCTTCTTGAAACAGAATACACAGATAAACTTTTACTGCAGTTTCACGTTCCTCTCTTCACAGTGGGGGAAAAGAGAGTTCTTTTTTTCACCACCAACAAATTGACTCAGCATCATCCAGTGGAGCTTTTCATAGTGGTTCATGCCCTGCTGGAATCTGGGCCGGTGACAGAGTTGGTGGAACGAAGGGTGGGCGAACTGCCCAAGTGCAACTTGGTGGGCTCTTGCCCCATTGCTGCTGCTCTCCACTCCTGCTTGCTGGGTTGCGCAACCCTCTTCTGAGGCTTGGCTTACCTTACCTGAGGCCCCAGTGAACGCTCGGTAGCCTATTTTGTTTTAAACTGTTGTCTGTGAGAATCAGCAAATCTCAGGATCAAGGCAATCACTTTTCCTAGGGTTCATTACTGCTTTATAGCGATATTGAAGTGCGCAGACAACTGTTGGGGCCCATTGACACATCTACACCAAGGAGGATATAACACTATGAAAGTGGTATGAAAGTGGTATATGGCATGTGTCAATGGGCCCCAACAGTTGTCAGTGCACTTTAATACCACTATACAGCAGTAGTGTGGCTCCTGCCTTTTATATACCGCTTTCATACCACTTTCATAGTGGAATATCCTGCTTGGTGTTGATGAGCCCATAGACACAAAGGATGCTATTAGATACAGGGATGGCATATTGCTTAGAGAATTAAATAAAGTTTTACTTGGTAAAGCCTTTTATCTGGACTCTAAGAATGTGTGTTCTTCTTTGAAATAAGCAGGGACAAAACTTCTGATACAGATTTGTTGTAAGTTTAACTATTTCTGTATTAAGCATTAATTATGTGGGTTCATGTTACTTTTTCCTAGTAAGAAACTTCTATTTTGTTTTAAACTGTTGTCTGTGGGAATCAGCAAATCTCAGGATCAAGGCAATCACTTTTCCTAGGGTTCATCTATACCATGCAGGATATTGCACCATGAAAGTGGTATTAAAGTGGTATTTAAAAGGCAGGAGCCACACCAAGCAGAATATAGTGGTATGAAAGCGATATATGGTATGTGTCAATTGGCCCCAGCAGTTGGCAGTGCACTTCAATATTGCTATAAAGCAGTAGTGTGGCTCCTGCTTTTTATACCACTTTCATAACACTTTCATAGTGGAATATCCTACTTGGTGTAGATGAGGCCCTACTCTGCACCAAATGTTACTGGACAGGAAATGCAAACTTGTCATAAATACTAAATGAGGGTTTACTAACTCTACAAACACACCTTTCCAAGCAGAAAGGCAAAGTGGTTAATAAAAGTTAATTAAAAATAGAAAAAAATAGGTTTTATAATAAAAAATAGATCAAGCTAGAAACCTGAGAAGACAGAAGGTACAAACAAATCATAACATTTAGCAGAATAATAAAAATAACTTGTAAGTCATTGACATGCAAAATCACAGGCAAATAAAGAAAAATAACTGCAATTACTAAGAGATCTTCCTTGGGGAAATTATTCTATAAATGAAGCATCATAACCCAGAAGACTCTGGCCATAGCTAGACCTAAGGTTTATCCCAGGATTGTCCTGGGGTCAAACCTGTTCATCTAAGTGCCACACAGGGCATCCAGCGCTCAGGCAGGGACAAACCCAGGATGATCCTCGGACAAACCTTAGGTCTAGCTACGGCCTCTGTTGCCAATTACCAAATGTCCTCCTTCAGAGAAAAAGAGTCCCTGGGGATGGCTGCAAAGTTTGAGTGCTTGAAAGCAATTTTTTCAAAATTTTAATACTTCCCTTTCATTAGATGCTGCCTGTTGTTTAGCTCAGGTTTCACCACAATGATATAGCATTTCGGGGGGAAGATACATCCCAGTAAGCCAGCACTAGAGGCCAATATGGAGAAGATCTCCACAGCCACCATGTATTTTCCTTTTGTGCTGAGGTAGGTTGGGACAAAGGTCAACCACACACTGCAGAAGACCAACATGCTGAAAATAATAAACTTGGCTTCATTAAAACTGTCTGGCAACTTCCTGGCTAGGAAAGCCACAGAGAAGCTGACAATGGCCAGGAAACCCATAAAGCCCAGAACACAGTAGAACATCGTGACTGATCCTTCATTACATTCCAGTATAATTTCATCAGTCATTGAGTGCATGTCAACATCTGGGAATGGGGAAGAGGTTGCCAGCCACACAATACAAATCATGGTTTGAGTAACAGAGCAGGAAAGAACAATGGAGCTGGCCGTTCTTTTCCCCACCCATTTCCTCTTTCTGGAGCCCGGTTTGGTGGCCATGAAAGCTAAAACCACAATGACTGTTTTGGCCAACACACAAGAAACAGCCACTGAGAAGATGATGCCAAAAGCTGGTTGTCGAAGGAGACACATCAATGTATCAGGTCGTCCAATAAATAGGAAAACACAAAGGAAGGATAGCAGTAGAAAGACGAGGAGAGCATAGGTGAGATCCCGGTTGTTGGCTTTGACTATGGGAGTCTCTTGATGCTTAATGAAGATTCCAATCACCAAAGCTGTGATAAAAGAAAATAAAAGAGCAAAACTGGCCAAAACGATCCCCAAAGGTTCTTCATAAGACAAGAAAGTTATGCCCTTTGGGATGCATGTATCCTGTCTGTGGTTTGGATAATGATCTTCTAGACATTGAGAACAGTCATCCATGTCTGAAAAAGAAAACCTGGGTTTCTATACATAGCAGCCTGGTGTATAGTGCATTATATTAATCAACACTTTGGGTCACACAGCTCTGATGGAAGGAGCTGAAAACTAAAGTTATCTTATGTGAACTGCCCAGATAGCTTCAGCTATGGGGCGGTATACAAATGCAATACATAAATAAATAAATACATAAATAAATAATAAAGTACAAGTTTACATCCTTCTGAAATGGGGGTTGAGACCTTCTCAAGCACATGTAACCCAATGGAAAGACCTAATTAATACTCCCTATCTAATTCTAGACTGTTAAACATTTAGCCATACAATTTTATATGTCTGTATTGGTATATGAAGTTCATCGCCAATAGGTCATTTTATGCTTGGTGCCAGTTGTGTTTTCATGTCATATTGTTTTTTGATGAAGTAGTAACAACAACAATCTTCTTAGTTGAAGAGAAACCATGATCTTGAGAAATTACTGATCAAAGGAAGTACAAATCCTTCACTTGTTGTACATTCCATTCTTGGTTATTTTAAACTATGAGTTATCTCTGGCTCCATCTTATCTGCCTATATCATCATACTTTTGCTGTTGTTCTTAGTCAAAGGAGGTGCTAAACATAAGAATGTGCAATATCATGCTTTACATCAGATTGTAATGTATCATGAACAATCACTACTTCATCTGAATTGTAAACCATCTTTTAAACTTGTGGGATATTTATTCTTTATTTATTTGTATCATTTATAAACCACTGAATATAATAAAATTTCTCAACGGTTCACAACATATGAGAGTTTATGCACCATGAAATGCACATGGTTGCTCATGATAGATAGATAGATAGATAGATAGATAGATAGATAGAGGTAGAGGTAGATATAGATATAGATATAGATATAGATATAGATATAGATATAGATATAGATATATAGATATATATCCCAAAACACCTCTTACCCTTCTGGCTGGAAATCTTCCCTTCTGGACATGCCAAGCAATCATAGCAGCAAAATGGCTCTCTTTCCTTTTTTTTCTTGCTAAAACCTTCATAACAATTGTCATTACACAAAGAAAGGGGCTGTGCCTGTCCATAAATAAGCAAGAAGAACATTTCAAATATTTTAATACGTCCCATTTACATTTTAGGTATTTGAACTGTGATGAAGGATCTACCCTTAAAAAAAAATGTTGATAGCTCAAATTGCATCATATAACACCACCATTTCCAGAAAGGACTTGGTCTGCAATGGGCCATTGGGACTTCTACTATTACTGGAGTCCTTTAAGGATGTGTTTATTTCCAATATCTGTACCATACCTTTAAAAAATTCTCCAGATAGACTAAAAGTACAAGAAAAGAGAGCAGTCCTATGATCCTTGGAGCAGTGCCCTACTGATCATAGAATAGTGGAATTTGTTTCCTGAAGCTATAACCTTGGGAGTATAAATCTAAGTGGGAATTTCCTCCTGTCCAGCCATCACAGAAACCACTTTGAGTGAAAAGGGGGCCTTCCTATGGGAAGGGAGGCAGATCGAAAGATGTGGATCTAGGTTTACCTCCAGGTAAGTGAATGAGCTGGATGGGCTCAGGAGGCCCATCTAACTCCAAATAGCAAAACAAAGGAACAGGAGGCTGTAAAAGCCTCTGCTGCTCCTTCTGCTCTGCCTGTCTCTGTCCTTAGCTAGACCTACCTGTTAGCCCGCAATGGAGGAAGGAAGATCTCGCATTGTGTTTAACACGAGATCCCTCCTCTGTTTACATGCAATGTGCGATGATCTCAGAAGGAGAGGCATTGTGCCCAACATATTTGGGGGGGGGGATTAAAGGGCCAGCAGTGCATGAACACTCATGCGCAAAAGGTAAGTGATTTTTAAAATTTAAATTATTTTCCCCGCTCCGCCCACCCTACCCCCGATGGGTGCAGTGGCTCCTGGCTCCTTGCGAGCAATCACGTGAAGCCAGGTCAACCCACAGTGCCCTGCCATATGATCCACAGTCTCAGGCTTAGCCCAAGGCAGCAGAAAAACCAGGCCTAAAGGGGAGATCGAGATCCTGTGGTAAGGGAGGGATCATCCCTCCCTGATCCCAAGATCCCCTGTGCTTCATGTGGATGCACAGGGATGATCCCGGGGATCGCTCCGGGATTTCACCCTGTCTAGCTATGGCCCCTGACTAGCAAAGCACATGATAGACCAGAGATGGAAGAGCAACATCTGGAGTTCTGGTGGACATTTTTGCCACCATGCAACTTGCCCCCCCCCCCCCCGCCAACAGGCCACAAACATCCATGGCTATCAAAAAAAGGGGTGGGTGGGATGAAAAGATAAATAAAAGTAAAAATAAAATGACCCCTGGAAGTGCTACAGAACACCACAAGTAACAAGATTAATTTGTTTTCAAACTAATGTTGACACTTTGGGCAGTCTGTAGTGGCTCTGGATGCAATTACATAATAAAACAAGGCCTCCCTCTAAATTTGAAGGACTGGCTCAGTGCCACATGGGGGGACAGGGGACTTAAAGCCCATGGGTCATGTGTGTCCTTCCCCTGTGATCAATGGAGGAATCCAGAGTCAATGGAGGAATCCAGAGTCAATAGGAAGGGGAGCTTTTCTCTTCCATCCCCAGAATAAATGGATCAGTACCCCTCCCCCACCATACATGTGGCATAATGCTTAAGAAACACATCCCCATTGGCATTCAGTTTGGCCCAAAAGAGATGAAACTGTGTCTGAATAGTGAAACCTCTTTGAACCTGAAGATGCATGTACACAAGTCCGACCTGGTTAAAAATGCTGGGCCATGTAATGGAATCCTCATGAATGCTGAAGACATTGTCTGGGGGAGCCCATGGATCAATCCCTCCAACTTTGACTCTAAGAAAGGACTGGTTTGGGAACATGACCCAGTTGATAATATCAAATCCAGCTACTAATTCCCCATTTTCATCAAAGAAAATCTTTTCCCCAGCACTGTTGTTGAAAGAGACCCTTCTCAGAAAATGGTTGATCTATATTGGAAGGAAGGTTGAAAATTACTTTATAACGATGTATAAAAAGAGTCAAGTAAACAACAGTATGATAATCCTCAAGATCTTGAGCCTCTTGTTAATTAGCTTTCTTCAGGTTAATATTCCTTAATAGTAATAGGACTTTTGTAGGAAATGCACTTAAAAGACTTTATTTTACAATAGCATTATGAAGTCAAGACAAGGTCCTCTCCAGAAGCTTCTAAACTAATGAACATGAAACCTAAGGAGGAAACAAACCAAACAAAAACAAGATGCTTCCCAGTTCAAAGCCCACTTGTGAGAAAGGCCGTAAACAATTTGGAAAACCATCCTGTCTCTTTTCAGACCAGCTACAGTGAAGATTGGGGGGATCCACCCATTTTATTCACAAGCAGAGCATGTGCAATTAAGAACATAAGAACATAAAAAGAGCCCTGCTGGATCAGACCAAGGGTCCATCTAGTCCAGCACTCTGTTCACACAGTAGTCAAGCATCTGTCAATGCTTGGCCAACCACAACAAAGCACTACCTGCTTATACAGGTAGCTTTTCTGCATGGTCTAGGAACTGATGTTGCAACCACCAATATGGTGAGATGTCCTGCATATGTTTGTTTATAATATTACCTGCCACAGTTCCTGATTCTGTAGATTTTGCCTTCCTCCAGCAGCTGTTGCCTCCTTCCATCCTTGCTTGGATTTGTGTAACTGCATTGACTGCAAAGCATGTGCCACAACATAGGCGGCATTGTATATGCTGTAGCTGTGGGCAGTCATGCTCATCTCAAAAACGGAAGCAGGAAGAGCCTCAAGCTTCTCCTCCCCAGTGCAGGTTTTCTCAGATTGTGGATGTATTTCAGATTTGGGGAACAAACATATAAATGCCTGCTCCCAGAAAAACTTGATAAAACCATCTTGTTCTCCTGAGGAAGGATTCCTGGTTTGAAGGAATTCCCAGAATCCCAACACCTCCTTTGTGTGAACTGCAAATGACAGAGCACCATGAAGGAAGCCAATGTTCCAGTATCTATCTATGGAACTAGATGTGAAATCCATTTGGGCTGTCATCATCCAAATTTTTGTCTTCCTTGGTATATCCTCCACTTCTGAAAACTGGAGAAATGTTTTCAGAATCATCATAGTCTCTATTTCACCATATAAGACCATGACAGTGGCTGTGCTTGCCATGACAACTTTGTAAATTTTGAGTGATTCATCCATCATATTGCTGAAGTCAATATAAAAACTCACTGTTGGGAATCTTTCTATGAAGTCAAAGCAGATACCGTGGTGGGAAAATGTGGGAAGCACATCATGTACAAACCTCTCCCCATTGTCATCGTTCACAGAAAGAACACCAATCCACGTCCACCTGAAATGCAGTAGAACCTGGAGAATGCCACTGTGTTGATGGTCCCCATTTGGAAACATTGGTTGGAAGAAAACAGCTTGGTCTTCTTTATTCACGACAGGTGCAGATCCATATGTGAGCTAATAAAAAAAAAGATACAAGAAAATAAAGGAAAAAGCGTGTGTGTGTGTGTGTGTGTGTGTGTGTGTGAGAGAGAGAGAGAGAGAGAGAGAGAGAGAGAGAGAGAGAGAGAGAGAGAGAGAGATTTTGCAAGCTGTAATGATTGTCCTGAGATCTCAAGATGTGTTCTGTTCTCCTTTTTTCCACCATTAAGATTGTTCCATACCATTTCCTTATAGGCTTATAATTTATAATTTTGACCACATGAAAATTACCATGTATATTTATGTATTTCCCCCCAAACATGCATTTTTCAACATGGGCCTTAACACTTGTCAGTGCACTTTAGTACCACCAGTTCACGTCATAGTTACTGATGAGGGCAAAAGCCAAAATCTCCCTCTCTCCCTCTCTCCATCTCATTTTTATTTATTTATTTATTTACTGAATTTCTGTACCGCCCGATAGCCGAAGCTCTTTGGGCGGTCTGAAAAAGTCAAAATCATAGAATACAACCTATGTATAAAACGTAAACCGCAATATAAAAATACAACCAGAATAAAACTGAGCAGCAATGCAGAGATTTAAAATACAGATTTAAAACAGCAAGCTAAAAGACTAGGATGGTAAAATGTTAAAATACTGGGAAAATAAAAAGATCTTCACCTGGCTTCAGAAAGAGTATAACGGAGGTGCCAGGCGAACCCCTCTAGGGAGCTCATTCCACAGCTGAGGTGCCAAAGCAGAAAAGGCCTCCATCCTGCCTCACTTCCTTTGGCAGGGGCTCATGGAGAAGGACCCCTGAAGATGATTTTATGGTCCAGACAGGCACATGTGGGAGGAAGCGTTCCTTCAGATAAACTGGCCCCATGACATTTAGGGATTTGAATGTTAATACTAGCACTTATTAATTCTCATCTACACCAAGCAAGATATTCCACTATGAAAGTGGTATGAAAGCGGTATATAAAAGGCAGGAGCCACACGACTGCTTTATAGTGGTTATGAAGTGCACTGACAATTGTTGGGGCCCATGATACATCTACAACAAGCAGGATATAACATTATGGAAGTGGTATGAAAGCAGTATATGGTATGTGTCAATGGGCCCCAACAGTTGTCAGTGCACTTCAGTACCGCTATAAAGCAGTAGTGTGGCTCCTGCCTTTTATATACCGCTTTCATACCACTTTCATCATGGAATATACTGCTTGGTGTAGATGAGCTCTAGATCTTCCATAACTAACTATCTATCTATCTATCTATCTATCTATCTATCTACATCATCATAGATAGGTGACACCTATCACTTGTATGCTGGAACAGCTATCAGATGCAGAAAGTTTTCCTGAGGCCTTTCCGCACGTCGTACTGAGGCCGCTTCTATGCGACCCCAGTGCGACCCCAAACCGATCGTCTAGCTTACCTTTGGAAGAGACGAAGAAGAGGCGTCCTCAGTACGACGTGCAGAAAAGCCCCAGGACTGGACCACTTCTTGTAATAAAGGTGGAGGGATGGAAATTTGAAATATTTTTGCAGTATGGGCGGCAGCGAGAGATACTTCCCTGTGCAATCAGTATATCAATCAAAATTCTAAGCTAAATCTTTCAACTAACAAAAAAACTTCCACCTTCAGATATTTTTTTATTTTTGTGAAGTATGATTTAAACATGCCTCCCTGCAGCTTAAAGTGGCACATTCTAGGCATATTTTATAGTGTAACATAGGGTGACCATATTTTGGAAACCAAAAAGGAGGACAAAATGGCCGCCCTCAGGAGGCATGGCCACCCCAACATGCCCACCCCCAAGGCGGTGCCAACTCAACATGTCCGGCCTCCAAGGGGGCGTGGCCTCGGTCACATTTATTTATTTATTACATTTTTATACTGCCCAACAGCTGAAGCTCTCTGGGCGGTTCACAAAAAGTAAATGATAGCAACCAATGAGTAGCAAAAGCACACAACTACTATAATAATATACTAAATACTAAAAAAGGAACTTTCACTTATATAAAACCATTTCTTTATTTTTTATAACATAATAAACAACCACAACAGTCATAGTACTAGGTGACCATATTTGGAAAACCAAAAAAGAGGACACCTAGTGTGTGGGGGGGGGAACAGCTTTCTGAGTCCTGCAGAAAGTACGTTATTCCCCCGCCACCTTAAAGAACCAAATTGGAGTGGAGGAGGGGAAAGGATTTCATTCTGCACCACCACCATCCACTCCAATTGGGGCCTTTTCTATAATGTCCACGAATGACCTACTTTCCCCTTTAAGACCTCAATTGGAGCTCGGGGTGGGGGAATGATGTGCCTCAAGAAAGCATGTCATTCCCTCCTGCCATGCTAATGACAGCCTTAAAGGGGAAGGTGTGTCATTCCAGGACATTATTGAAAATGATAGAAAATCCCCCCTGACACCATGGAAAGAACAAAAACCAGGACAAATCCGGGGAAATCCTGACAGTTGGTCACCCTATGTAACAGGTCTAACTAAGACCTGAGAAAACATGCAGGCTCTCTCCATTGCTATGTCCATGATTATATGCATGGATAAATGGAACTTTTTTTTCCATAAGCCATACAGATGATTTTCCCTACTCAGGATTTTCCCTTGAAGCTTGAAAATGCGGCAGTCAGATTAATAACTGGGACCAGAAGGTCCGAGCACATAAAAGCAATTCTGGGCCATTTGCATTGGCTGCCTCTATGCTGGTTTTAACCTATAAAGCCTTACTTGGATTGAGACCGCAATACCTGATGGAATGCCTCTCCTGACCTGAATGTACCCGGACACTACAATCAACACCTGGGGGGTCCCTCTGAGTGCCTCTTCCAAGAGAAGCTCAGAAGCTGGCAACAAGGGAGAGGGCCTTTTCAGTAGTGGCTCCCTGACTCTGGAATGAGCTCCCCACTCAGGCCTACCTAGCACCAGCACTATCATCTTTTCAGTGCCAGGTTAAGACTGTCCTCTACTCCCAGGCATTTAATGGCAATATGATGGGGCACAGATGCCAACCATCTAAACAAGTCTAGTATTCAAACTGTTTTTAGTTGTCTAAATAGTTTTAAATTTTGTATATTTATATTGATATGCTGCAGCTATTGGGAGGTATAGAAATGAAATGCAATAAATGAATCAAATCATACAACCGTGACACCATTTTCAAACTCCCAACAACAATATCGTATCACAGGATGCAAAGGAATTATGAAAGCAGTGTGAAATAGCTTATTAAATTACCATGTTCCATGCGCACTTCTTACCTGTGGAATTTTGTAGATGCTCAGTATGGTTGACATGTGGAGACAGATGTCAGGTCCCCCAATAGCTGCAACTGGATGGCTCTGAAAGCCACAATTGTAGTTAGGGATGACTCCGCCTTGTGTGGAGAGAAGTTCCATTGAGGCTAGATAGGTCCATCCTGGACTGAAATTGCTATTAAAGATGTGGAAGCCCAATGTGATATTGGGTAAGATCTGGTTATTTTCATTGATCTCATTTACAGCAAATGTCAAAGCCAGAATGTGCTGGTAGTTGTGAGTCACAAACCTGCAACAAAATTATTATTATTATTATTATTATTATTATTATTATTATTATTATTATTATTATTACAACAATATTTATATATTGTCTTTCATGATCAAATCATAGATTTGTCTTCAAAATGTATTCAAACAATAATGAAAAAACACATGGAAACAATAAAGAAGTAATACCGAGCTAATGTATTACAACCTGCAAATGTTCAGTATACAGATACATTTTCAACAGACACATAAACACAATCAAGAATGGTGCCTATCACACTGCAGAGGGGAGACAATTCCAAAGTCAGGGTGCCACAACAGAACACCGACCCAACTACTAGCTTTCAGATGTACCCGTGTAGGCCACAGTGACAAGATAATCAGGAGGCCCTGATCTGTAGATCTCAGGGCTCATCTACACCAAGCAGGATATTCCACTATGAAAGCGGTATATAAAAGGCAGGAGCCACACTGCTGCCTTATAGCAGTATTGAAGTGCACTGACAATGTTTGGAGCCCATGACACATCTACACCAAGTAGGATATAACACTATGAAAGTGGTATAAAAGTGGTCTATGGTATGTGTCAATGGGCCCCATCAGTTGTGACTGTACTTCAATACCACTATAAAGCAGTAGTGTGGCTTCTGCCTTTTATATACTGCTTTCATAGTGGAATATCCTGCTTGGTGTGGATGAGCCCCTTGTGAACAGGTAGATCAATATGGGAGAAGGTGCTTCCGCAGATAACCCATGTTACATGTTGCGTTACAGTCCATTTCCTTCAGAATATGACATCTGTTACATTTCAGCTCAATGCAGGTTTAATAAATATTAGAAGAAGAAGAAGAAGAAGAAGAAGAAGAAGAAGAAGAAGAAGAAGAAGAAGAAGAAGAAATAGGAGATACTTATTTAAGACCAGAGTCATGTTCACTCAAGCTCCACAAAGCCAAGAAATTGAAAGCTAAAGCTGATCCTTTAGTCGATGTGCCCCATGATCAGTACTGATGTTGTGCAATGTCACAAATGGTGTTTGCTTACATCTTATATGCCAGGCACTAACACATTCTCTTGGTCTTTGAGACTCAAATCCAGATGGAATGGAGTGCCTGGGACCAGCAAAGATGTCATGTTTCTTAAATCGATAGAGCACTGCACCATCAATTAGCTAAAAGGAAATACGTTTTACAGTGCTTTACCTGTGACATGGAGTTGGACTGTAAAGGTCCCTTCCAACAATATCAAACATTATAATTCTATATGGATAGTATTGATTGACAAGTGCATACCTGTAACCTGGAATGGTAGCTACAGTTCCATGATAGCTTCAGTTGCTATATGTTTCTTTCAGAAAACAGACCAACCTAGGACTTTTGTCCACCACTCTGTTACTGGCAACCATTCAGGTCCAAGGAGGTGGTGGATCTGGAACTAACCACAGCATATTGACTAAGGCCAGATCTACACCTTGTGTCAAAATGTTACGGATGTGGAATAAAAAGCAGGAAATTACACCATGAAAGCAGAATATGGAATGTGGATTGTGTCCCAACAGTTATCAGTACACTTCAATACATCTAAAAAGGAGTAGTGAAGATCTAGCTCAGATAATGTTTGACACTAAACAGCCAAAACGTCCCAGTAGTTTGGAGCTTGGGTGAATAAGACAACATGTTAAACCAAAATGTGTGGGGGTTTTTAATCGACTATCATTTATAACAGTTGCAGTTCCAGCCTATCATCCCATTTCCCAGAATCATAGGGCTTAATTCTGTGTAAGGTTAACATAAGGACCTTAGTTTCTTTTCCTGCCAGCTTCATCCTCAACCAGCTTCAAAACATTAGGCTGGATCCCAGGTAAGTTAGTTTCATTTTGGTCCCATAGAAATCAGTGGAAAACAACAAATCCCATAGATTTTGGAAGAAATGAATTGCAACTTCAAGTAGATCTACACCAAGCAGGATATGACACATTGAAAGCAGTTTGAAAATGGTATATGGAATGTGTCCTGGGCCCCAACAGTTGTCAGTGCACTTCAATACTGTTATAAAGCAGTAGTGCAGACCCTGCCTAACTTTATCTGGATCCATTTGTAACTTCTGTAGTGTCTATAATTAGAACTGATTAGATAATAATTGGTATAAAGGGGCTTGGGCCTCATTTTAATCAAACCCCCACCCCTCACCATACATCAGCATTGAGAAAGAATACTGGAATCTTGGAGCAGACATAGATCAAAACATCCTGATATTTTTTAGGGTGGGAATTTATTATAGGCTGTTTTAAGCCACCTTGAATATATTTGGATTGAAAGACAGGGTATAAATATTCAAGGAAACAAACAACTTACACATGATCATCAACAAGTTCATAAGAGGGATATTTATCAAAGGGGATTGAATTGGAAAACCTGTGGACTTGAGAAATAATGCCACCAATGCTGAGGTCTCCAGACTGATAATACTTGTGAAGAATTGGAAGAGGATCACGGATATTGCATTTAACAATAGTGACCTTGCACACCACCCCAGGCAGAAACACTAATAATGACACCATGAATCGCACCATCTTGCATGACAAAGTTCCTTCTGTTTAGTAACTGAGCTGATTCCACATTGTCATTTCAGTATCCATCAATAGCATAGCATGACTCACTCAGCTGATTTGAAGCATGGACTGTATGGTGTAATATATAATTGATCAAAAGGATGAAGTCCTCTCTGTCTCTAGCCCGGCTCTGAATGGCCCAGGGGATATTAACAGGATTCTTCATTCTTGGTTCATAGTTTTGTCTCTAATGTCCTTGTTATTTCCCTAGGGATTTGGAAAATAAGCATGGATAATCATTTTTAATTTGATAATTACGGGGAAGATAATATTCAGAGTGTTTCTTCTTTGTCATATTTCAGAAGAAAGCATGTTTATCAAAAACTCAACAGAAAACTTAACTGGTCCAGAGGTTCCCCAAAGAAAAAGAAAGAAAAAAAAGCTCCAGAAGGGGGGGGGAGAGAGAAATCTTCAAAAATAGACCAGAATGAGTTTACAAAGTCTTTATTTGTAGAGAGTCTCATCATTTGCCAGTATCTCAGTGAAGTTTTTAAATATAACCCCACTTTCCCTATCTGAAGTCATGAAACAAGTTGTTGCCAATTCTTGCTAAACAGAAGGTGTCATGTCCTACTTCTGGGTTTGCCACAAGCAGCTAGTCAGCCACTGTGTGAACAAAATGCTTGACTAGAGAGCTCCGGCTATTGGGCACTATAGAAATGAAATAAATAAATAAATAAATAAATAAATGGACCCTTGGTCTTTTCTAGCTGTTTTTATGTACTCAAAATGTAAAGGCACCTGTGTTCAGTGGGGGTTTATTAGAGTGACCATATGAAAAGGAGGACAGGGCTCCTGTATCTTTCAAAGTTGTATTGAAAAGGGAATTTCAGCAGGTGTCATTTGTATATATGAAGAACCTGGTGAAATTCCCTCTTCTTCACACCAGTTAAAACTGCAGGTGCCCTGCCCTCTTTTAAATCTGGTCACTCTAGTATAGCTCCTGCAGCTTTAACTGTGGTGATGAAGAGGGAATTTCACCAGGTTCTCCATATATACAAATGATACCTGATGAAATTCCCTTTTCTATGCAACTGTTAAAGATACAGGAGACCTGTCCTCCTTTTCATATGGTCACCCTAGGTTTGTTATTCATAGGATTGCATACTAAAATAATCTGTATTAAATGCAGTGTGGGATTTCCAGCTATATCTGAGTAAACAGAAACCAAAAGTACTGATAAGTTAAAGAAATGGGGTGGCCTTTATTATGTTTTGAAATGATAAATCAATACATTCTGATGTATACGAAGTTGTTTCTTCTGTAGCGAGTCCTTGAATCCTTGAAACATTTTAATATAGCTGAAACTATTATTTTAAAATGGGGTGGGGGAGAGAGAGACAGAAACATGGGTGATTCATTTTGGAAATGGAAGTGGGAAGGAGACACATATATTTGCCTGTTGGGAGGATGGAGCTCAGTGGCATTTCTGTGGTTGCACTGAAGGAGCCCATCACGAAATCTGTCTATCTCAACAAAGCGTACTAGTGGTGTTGCTGCACTTACTTTGATGGTAATGCTCTGAAAGCAAAATAAAGCAAGAAATAAGCAAGCAATACTCATTCTGGATTCACCACCCATTTTATTTATTTATTTATTATATTTATATCCCACCTTTCTTCCTCCTTAAGGAACCTAAAGCAACATACATAATCCTCCTCCTCTCCATTTATCCTCACAACAACAACCCTGTGAGGCAGGTTTGGCTGAGCGTCTGTGGGCCTTGCTGGACTTACCTGTTAATCCGGTGAGAAGGAGCGAGGCCGCACTGCAGCTAGCGTGGGCCGTCACCCCTTTCTACACGTGAGATGTGACGGGGTAGGGGAAAGCCCCGTCGCGTCGGCCATAAAAAAAAAAAAACTTAAAGGGGCCATGTGCGCAGGAGTGCACCAACGATAAGGTAAGTCTTTTTTTTAAAAAAAAAAAAAAGGGTTCCCCCCTGCCCCCAATTCCCCCTCACACAATGTATGATGCCCCCGCTAGCCCCCCGCTCACCTGTCCACCCCCCTACTCACCACATCCACAAAACCCCGCTCACCTGTCCATCCCCCACTTGCCATGTCCACACACACCCGCTCACCTGTCCACACACCCCCACTCACTCGCCTGCTCGCAATGTCTGATGCCCCCTCTGCCCCCCGTCTGTGACTTCTCCCCCCCAGCCTGATGGGCACAGCTTCTCCCGGCTACTCACGGGAAAAGCCACGGAATGAGCTAGACCTTCCACAGCCCTGGGCTCAGCCCGGGGCTGTGGAAAAATCTGGCCACAAGCGGATCCGGTTGTCCCGGATCAAGGGAGGGTTTAGCCTGGCCTCCCCCCGGGATCCCCTGTGTCGTCTGCACACTGTGACTTGTGCAAGGTTACCCAGTGGGCTTCCATGGCCGAGTGGGGACTAGAACTCAGATTTCCTAACTTCCCCGTCCAACACTCTAACCACTACACCACACTGGCTTATTGTCCCAAGGAGCCTCAGAACTTTGGAGAAATTAACAAAATTGCTATCATGGATTCACCTGGCCAAAGCTCCAGTGGCTTTCTAGATGGATCCAGAAAAACATGCTTCATGCTTCAGATTAGTATCCCTGAGCTCGCATTCAATGCATGCTTTACTGCAATCATTGCAGAAAATGATTTTTCTGATTTTTTCTTACATAAATCAGAAAACAAGAAGAATTTTATCTCAAAAATGAGGACAAAAGAGTCACAATTTGCAAACTATTTGAATATGTTAATTTATATCTTTCAATGTGAATTTAGAAATAATCATTATAATTTAAACAGAAATGTATATGTAACTGCCAGCGGAAGAAAATATGAGATTTTGGAAGCAGGAATAGATCCCGAGGTGGAGGGTGCACTTATATGTTAAGAATGATTATATTTGTAATGATAGGATAGGTTATAGTTAATATCTACTCAATATATATGTAATCAACATTTATTCAAAATGTATGTAGTATGTTGTGTTGTTGTTTCTTTTTTGTAAGATGTTTATTTTGTGTGTTAAAATAAAAATAAATAAAATTTTAAAAAAACAAAAACAGAAATATATTACATCTCATCATTGTATGGGACACTGTAGCCAAGTGATCTGTACGCTTGCCTAGTTTGGGCAGTGTTGATGTAAGTTGAGCATATTTTGGAAACCAAAGAGGAATACACCCCAAAATGGCTGTGCCCCAAGAGGGCATGTCCATCCCAATATAGACTTGGTCACATGTCTGATTCTACAGCTCACAATTAAGACAAACCTGTCCTATGTCATATCTTAATGTTAAAATCACTGAAATAAAGAACAAGTGAGATATTCAATGTATCTGAAATTAACTTCACTCATAGGGTGACCATATGGAAAGGAGGACACGGCTCTTGAATCTTTAACAGTTGTATAGAAAAGGGAATTTTAACAGGCGCCATTAGTCTGCATGCAGCATCTGGTGAAATTTTCTTTTCATCCTAACAGTTAAAGCGGCAGGAGCCCTGCACTCTTTTGTATTGGGTCACACTAGATAGTGCTCCTGCCGCTTTAACTGTTAGGATGAAGAAGGAATTTCACCAAGTTCTGCATTCATACAAATGTCTCACAAGATGCCAAACACCTTATCCCTGAAGTCTCATAAGACATGAGATATCCGGCAATGCTGGGCTGTCGGAAACCTGGTGTGTGTGTGTGTGTGTGTGTGTGTGTGTGTGTATAAACAAAAAACTTGGACATCCCAGGAAGGGGCAAAAGCCTGGATGAATCCAAGAAAACCAGGAGTTGATGGCCAACTTCAAGACCCCTTCTATCACTCCTTTTATGTTCTTTTTATATTTAAAACAGGACAGGACTGAACAGCTCTTCAAATAGGAGATGTTGAGGTCCAAAATTTATCCACAGATTAGTTACAGCCCTAGTGGACTTGGACTTGGCATAAAGCCATGACAGGTGCTGGTGACTCATGAAGAATCTGGAAAGGTTACAGATAAGAAGTGAAGATTCTGCTAATTGAATAATTGGACAATTGCATGAGTCATGTAGATATGAAAGTGTATATAAAGAGTTGTAATTTTAATCATGTCTGAACTCGGAGATGTACATGTCATGATATGCTGTATTGTGTATGAAGAAACTGAATGTACTGGAGAATGCTGTTTTATACCTCAGTAAAGTTCTGTACTGAAGTGAGAAACTCTGGTGTGAGTACTTCTTTGAACAAAGTCTTTCTAAACTCTGCTACGTTGAGATTCCCAACAGGAGAAGCCTTCAAAAAAGAGGAAACTCCACTGGTAGGCCCATCAAATACAGAACTGTCCCTTTTAAAAGCAGACACATGGCTACTAGGCATGTGCTCCGCTCCGATTAGAAGAGCAGAAGCAGGAGCGAATTGGCCTGCTCCGCCTTGCCTAGAGGCGGAGTAGAAGCGGACCGCGGACCCCTAGAAGCAAGGTGAAGAGAAGCGCCCATTTTTTGGAGCTCCTCTTTCAGGCGGACCGCTCCGATCGCCATCTTGAAACATTTTGCCCATAGGATTGCATTGCGAAAAAGAAAGGGGGATAACTGTGTTGTTTTTGATGCTATCTTTCTGAAAATTCTTGTGCTTAGAGACTCGTGGATGGGGTCATTTTGAGACTACCCTCAGCTCTCTGCATGCTGTGGTTCACGTGCTATATTTTTTAAAAAATCGGGTCAACAAACAGGGACAGCGCGGTAAACCGGCGGTTTGGGGTTGTTGTTTTTTTTTGAAGCGATGACAGGCACATTCAACTCCCAATCCTGATGAGAATTGATCACCTCATGAAGCATCCTCCAATCCCAGCGTTCGAGGGGGGGACTAAGGCAGAGGCACCCTCAGAGCTTTGAGCTCTCAGCGTCTTGTGGGTTTGATGTTCATGGGGAGAGGAGCTCCTTTTAGTTAGTTGCTGCTACTGTGTTTGGAGATAGATTAGGATTTAGCTTGGCACGTGTGTGTGTGTTTGTTTGCTTCTTTCTGACTTTTAGCTTAGTTTGCTCTGTGTTTTTCCCTTACTTTGATTTAATATAAACTTTATTTTTAAATTTTGGAGTGTGTGTTTGGTTGGTTGGTTGGTTGTCCCCACCCTCCCCTCTCTTAAAGCCTGACTGTGTTTCATCTTCCTTCCTTCTATATACCAAAAAATACAAAAAAATACAAAAAAAAAATTATTCTCTATTTCTTCTCTCTGTTACTTGGACTCTGTGTGTGACTGTGGTATTGTGTGAGTGTGCTGTGTGTGCAGTGCACTGTTTGTGAAGTGCAACAGCCACAGATTGAGCATTTCAAATCCTGTTTGGGCAAAGCATACACACACTTCTTGTCCCATTTCCCTACATACAGTAATTTTCTTATACATATTCTTATATTCTTATACATATATTCTTATACATATTATTATTAGTATTAATATTTTATTCTTATACATATTAGTAGTAGTATATATTCTTATACATATTATTAGTATTAATATTTTATTCTTATACATATTAGTAATAGTATATTAGTATATTCTTATACATATTATTATTAGTATTAATATTTTATTCTTATACATATTAGTAGTAGTATATTAGTATATTCTTATACATATTATTAGTAATATCATCATGAGAAGAGGGAGCAGGCGCATGTCTGTGGCAGGGCGTGCTGAAAGCAGCAAGGGTCAGGCTACCAGCAGTAAGCAGCAGGCTGCCTCTCCTGCTGTGAAAATCAAACGGGCAACTCCTTGGCTGGCTGCTCCGCAACAGAAGCAGGAGAAGCAGCAAGCAGAGCCACTCTCTTCTGCAACTTGTGCCCGGCGTTCTCTTTTTGAGGGTGGGAATGGGAAAAGTGCCCCTTTGCAAGAGGCATGTGGCAGCAGTGCCATTAGAAGAGGAGGAGGAGTATCCCCAACTCCTTCATTATCGTTTGAGCCCACGAGCCCGCTGATGGACCTGTCTCCAGACCTCCTAGATGAGGTTCTTCTCAGCACAGTGGAGGGGCAGGAGGAGGCGGAGGAGGTGGTGGGTGCTGAGGAGGAGCAGCAGCAGGCCGAGGCTCTCTCCCCAGTCTCATCCCACACCTCTTCCGCTGCAGCCCCTGTTTCTGTGGCAACACCAGAGAGCTCAGGCGGGCAATTGGTGGTGTCACCACGGAAGCGAAAGACAAGTATAGTGTGGGACCACTTTGAGTTGGGAGCGGATCCCCGCTTTGCTGTCTGTCGCCACTGCAAACTCACCCTAAGCAGGGGTTCATCTACAGGGCATTATGGAACCAGAAGCATGAAGATGCATCTTCAGAGGCAGCACCAGTCAATCTTGCTGGGGAAAGAGGCGGGCAAGGCGACTGGTTCCAGGGGAAAGCCGAAGGCTGCTGCTGGCACTGCCACTCTAAGCTCTCCATCTCCCATTCCCACAAGGGTTAGGCAGGCAACCCTGCAGGACATGGGGTGGGGGAAGTATGGACCCACAAGATGGCGTTTTCCAATGCCCACCCAGGGTGCTACTGTGGTGAGGCATCTGCCAGGACTGACTCCTCCCCAATACTAGATCTATGACATGTCACTCTGCCTGCCCCTCTGCTAGCCTGTCCTCCTCGGTGACCGACTCGCTGGGATGGTTTGCGTTTGCAATGCGTGACTAACTGCAGTGCTGGCTTAGAAACCAGCCATCCTGGCCTCACTTCCTTGTGCCCCCAGAAATGCCCGCTGCCTGCCTGCCTGCCTGCCTCCCCTGGGGTGGTGCTGTGGTGGGGCATCTGCCAGGACTGACTCCTCGCCTGCTCTGCCTGCCTCTCTGCCCGCCTGGTGCCTGGGAGATGGGCTTTGCGGTTCGTACCCAGCACCCTCCGGCACGCTTGCTCCCAGTCATCCTCCTCTGTGCCCCTCAATGCGTAACTGCTGGCTTAGAAAGAAACAACCAGCCATCTTTGCCTCACTTGCTCCTTGCACCCGCTTACGGGTTGGTTTGCTATGCGTTAGTGCTCAAGCCATCCTTGCGGCACTACAATGCATGCTGCCTGCCTGCCTGCCTTCCCTCCCTTCTCCCCTTCCCGCCTCGCAGGGATGGTGTATGTGTCTTGCTTTGACTCAGGGGAGAAGTCCTTCCTGTGCTCACTTAGACTTTATCAAGTTCAAAAATCCATTTTTCAAGTGTGCAAGAAGATTTAGGGTTATCTCATGGCATGTTGGGATTTCCTTTCAACTGGCCCCATTGAGCTGTCTGCATTGCAACTTTAAAATCCCTGACATACTGGAGTGTCCGATTTTCAAAACTTCCCCTAACATCAGGGGATGATGGGATTGGCTTGAAACTTGGCATCCATGGGGACACATGGGTAAGCTGTCATGGGACCAAAGGATAGGTTTCTGACATGCAAATTGACGCAGTTGTAGAATGGGACTTGATTTGGGGTGAGTTAAAAAGTTTAAGCCGCGCCAAAAATCAGGGGATGATGGGATTGCCTTGAGTCTGGGCGTCCATGTGGACACATGGATTAGCTTTCATGGTGCCGAGTTTGAGGTTTCTAACATGCAAAATGACAGAGCTATGGAAAGGGGTGTGAATGGGGTGCCCGATTTTCATAAATTCCCCAAAAATCAGGAGATGATGGGATTGCCTTGAAACTTGGCATCCATGTGGACACGTGGATAAGCTATCATGGTGCCAAGTTTGAGGTTTCTAACATGCAAATTGACATAGTTGTAGAATGGGACAATTTGGGGTGAGTTAAGCCACGCCAAAAATCAGGGGATGATGGGATTGCCTTGAGTCTGGGCGTCCATTTGGACACATGGATTAGCTTTCATGGTGCCGAGTTTGAGGTTTCTAACGTGCAAATTGACGGAGCTATCGAAAGGGGTGTGAATTAGGGTTATGGGTGGTGCGTTAGAGGTTAGAGCCCCGCCAAAAATCAGGGGATGATGGGACTGCCTTGAGTCTAGGCGTGCATGTGTGTCCCTGGATAAGCTGTCATGGTGGTGAGTTTGAGGTTTTTAACGTGCAAATTGACGGAGCTATGGAAAGGGGTGTGAATGGGGTGCCCGATTTTCATAAATTCCCCAAAAATCAGGGGATGATGGGATTCCCTTGAAACTTGGCATGCATGTGTATACGTCCATGTGGTGTCATGGTGCCAAACATGAGGTTTCTAACTTGAACAGAAAAAAAGTTGTATACTTTTTTAGCTTTCAATACAACCCTATGGGGGGGGGAAACGGAGCTCCGATCCGGATCCGGAGCTCCAAGCGGAGCAGAGCGGACATAGGCAGAGCGGGGGTGGGGCAAAGCAGCCCGATCCACAAATCGCGGATCTGGAAGTGAAGCGGAGCGGGGGGTCCGTGCACCCCCCTAATGTCTTCACTAAAGTGTGGATGGTGTGGGTTTACTTTGGTGTGTAAATCTATATTTTTTGGAATGTCACCGTCATTGGTTTCAGTTGACTGTACCATCTCTAGAATAAGATAGGTGAGGAGTCTGAACCTGGAGCCTCTCAGAGGAATGGATCTAAAGGCTCTAAAGCTTCCTTGACCCTGGAATGCCCTGCTTTGGGGACTCACATTGGTATAAACATCACTGGCAGTAGATCCATGCCAAAAAACAGAAGGCTGTGGTTTGGAAAGAACAAGAGTATAATAAGAGTGATAACACTCAAACCACAAAAACATCAAAACGACTTTCATAGATGAATAATTCAAACACTTTACAAATGTACAAAGAACAGGCACATCAACAATATTTCTATGATGTTCACACCAACATTCACAACAAAGCCTGCAATATAAACTCCTAATATACATATAATGAACTATTCACATAAAGCGTATATATATATATATATATATATATATATATATATATAGTAGTCCGGTACAAATAGCTGTTTCGAAGATTCTTCCTCAGTATGACGCTGAAAGATAATTCAAAAACACCATACTCAACATTTATAAACCAATCACATAGATCGTTATGCAATGCAAATAAAACAGAATAATTTTGGCCTCACCAACTGGTTTACAAAAGGAGCCATGGCTACACAATTAGAAAGGAACCCACCAGGGTTTATCTAAGAAAAAGATAGTGAGATTTGTCATTTGTAAACAATTCACAACTCGAGAGTCCCTTGGTACTGATAGAGGGGAAACTCCACCCAATCATAACCCTCCCAACCAGAAGAACTGTAGATTAGTATTACAGTGTAAGCAATGTATTAAAAGTATGGTCAATGAATGCTTTAACAAATAATAACTTTACTCTAAGTCTGTGTGCACTTTTGTGACACATAGGATGGACTTTAAGAATATGTATGAGTTGGCATGAATAGATTAGTATCTTGATTAAACTCTTGTTTTCATTACATTTACACTGTGATCCATAAATATGTAAGAAGCCAATGCAGAGCTCTATCCATTAAAAGTTAGATGTAACTGAATCTCAAAAAAAATATAGCGGAAGTTACTCATACATATGTTGCACATTCTGGCTTACAGAGAATCTTTCTAATGGTTACCTTCAGCAGAAGTTGCACTGCAGGCTTCTTTATTTATTGAAATATGTATACCCCAACTTTCCAATCAGAAAATAAGGGTGATATATAAAAAATAATTAAAAACATTAAGAAAAAAATAATATAATAAAATAGATGAAATTAAAAACTGGAGAAGACAGTAATTAAAATACAAAATAAAATTTAGCAGAATAAATAAACATAACTTGTAGCTCATTCACAGATGGATTCAAGGCAATTAAGAGTTGTATTTGGAACTACCAATATATCTTCTTTGGGGAGGACATTCTACAAGGAAACACCATGAACCAGGACACCCTATCCCCAGTCACCACACAACCTTCTTCAGAGAAGTGGAGTATCTGTGGTGACTGTAAGATTTTGGCAGTTGAGGACAATCTTTCAGAAAGTCAATACTTTCTTTTCATTAGCTGCTTCCTGTTGTTCAGCTCAGGTCTCACCACAATGATAAAGCATTTTGGGGAAAAGATACAACCCAGTAACCCACCACTAGAGGCCAAGATGGAGAAGATCTCCACAGCCACCATGTATTTTCCTTTTGTGCTGAGGTAGGTTGGGACAAAGGTCAGCCAAACACTGCAGAAGACCAACATGCTGAAAGTAATAAACTTGGCTTCATTAAAGCTGTCTGGTAATGTCCTGGCTAGGAAAGCCACAGAGAAGCTGACAATGGCCAGGAAACCCATAAAGCCCAGAACACAGTAGAACATGGTGACTGATCCTTCATTACATTCCAGTACAATTTTGTCAGTCATTGAGTGCATGTCAAAATCTGGGAATGGGGAAGAAGTTGCCAGCCACACAATACAAATCATGGTTTGAATAAGAGAGCAGGAAAGAACAATGGAGCTGGCCGTACTTTTCCCTGCCCATTTCCTCATTCTGGAGCCTGGCTTGGTGGCCATGAAAGCTAGAACTACTATGATGGTTTTGGCTAAGACACAAGAAACAGCCACTGAGAAGATGATGCCAAAAGCTGGTTGTCGAAGGAGACACATCAACTTATCAGGTCGTCCAATAAATAGGAAAACACAAAGGAAGGTTAGCAGCAGAGAGATGAGGAGAACATAGGTGAGGTCCCGGTTGTTGGCTTTGACTATGGGAGACTCCTGATGCTTAATGAAGATTCCAACCACCAAAGCTGTGATAAAAGAAAATAAAAGAGCAAAACTGGCCAAAATGATCCCCAAAGGTTCTTCATAAGACAAGAAAGTTATGCCCTTTGGGATGCATAAATCCTGTCTGTGGTTTGGATAATGATCGTCTAGACACTGAGAACAGTCATCCATGTCTGAAAAAAAAGAAAGAAAACCTGGGTTTCTTTTCATGGCAATCCTGTGAACAATTACTGTGTTCAAGCCCCTGTATCACACAACTTTGAAGGAGGGAGCTAAAAAGTGATATACAAGCCTACAGCTTCAGTTATATTTATAAGAAGCCATATTCATGGGTAGTGGGACAGAAACCAAATTCTTGAGAAATGAGTGAGCGAAGCAAGTATAAAATCATCATCTGTTGTGTGTTCCATTCTTGAATATTACAAACTATGTGTTACCTCTGTCTCCATCTTGTTTAAAGATGTCACAATATTTTGTTGTTGTTCTAGTCAAAGGTGGTGCTATACCTATGTGTGCACATATCACAGTTAATATCAGTCTGCAACATACCATCAGCAACCACTACTTCCTCTGCACTGTGAACCACATTTTAAATATGAGGGAAGTGAGTATCTATGCACCTTCTCATAAACTTGCTAGATTGCATCCAATGTATTTTGGAAAACTCAGTGAATGATGTATCTTACCCTTCTGGCTGGAAATTTTCCCTTCTGGACACTGAACACAATCATAGCAGCAAAATGGCTTCCCTTCCTTCTTTGTCCGTCTAAAACCTTCATAGCAATAGTTATTACATAAAGAAAGAGGTTGTACCTGTCCATAAATGAACAAAGAGAGTATTGTAACATCTTAAATGCAACACATTTTCGGAGTTTGCATTTTGCTGAAGCATCTACATTTTAGGAAATTGTTGATAGCTGTCATTGCGTAATATAATGGCATCACTTCCAAAGAAGACTAGGTAAGCAATGGGCTGTTGGAACCACCACCACTGCTGGGGTTATTTGCCCAAATAATTAGAAAATACTCTATGTATTTCCAACATCTGTAACATGCATTTCTTTCAAACAAGCTGTATCCCAGATTGGAGACAGATGAAAATGATAAGAAAAGCTTCTTCCAAAACAACCCTATGGTCATTGGGGGGCTTCCCAAGGACTGTAGAATATAGCAGATATCACCTCCTGATATAAGAACATAGGAAGCACCATGTTGGGTCAGACCAAGGCTCCATCTAGTTCAGCACTCTGTTTACCCAGTGGCCAACCAGCTGTCAACCAGGAATCCTCAAGTAGGAGTCAGGTGCAACAACACCCTCCCGCCCATGTTTCACAGCAACTGGTGTATATGGGCTTACTGCCTCTGATATGGAAAGTAGCACATAGACATCACGACTAGTAGCCATTGATAGCCTTCACCTCAAGAAATTTATCCAACCCTCTTTTAAACCCACCCAAATGGATGGACCTCACTACATCTTGTGTTCACAAATTCCATAGTTTTTACTTCTTAAAAGCCTGCAAGGATGATACAGGACAAACCTTCGATGGGAGTTTGTTCGTACGGTGTTGGGCCAATACAAAGAAGGCCCTTTCCCATGTGGACATCCAACTAATTTTTCTCACATGTGGGCAAAGCAGAAGGGCCTCTCAGTAAGGCCTATCAGTAAATAGAGCCTGTTAAGTGATGATCAGAGGTGAGTTGTTCTAATCAGTATCAATTCAAAAAGATTTGACCACAAATATTTCCACAAATAAGTGTTGATTGGGTGACCATACGCCCGGTATTTCCTGGGTTTGCCCATGTTTTCAGTCTGTCCTGAGAGACTGCTTTCCTTCCCAACTTTGATCTTCTGTTTTAATTTGTCTGCACTTTGTATCCATTTTTCAGGAAACCCTCAGCCCTCTCTCCTTTCCAGCCCCTCTGCCTCCCATCCTGTACTTTTGGTAGAAGCAGTCCAGATTGGGAGAAGGGCAGGAAAAAATAGTGGCAGCCTTGTCTCTGCCTCTACTCCCCTCACCTTGCTACTAAAAGATCTAGGGCAGGCATCTTTCACACCACCTTAACCATCACCAGGTGTGCATGTTTACTCCTCCTGCTACCAGCTTGAATGCAGACACTTCCTTCTGATAAAGTCCATAAACTCCCTCTAGAGTGATACAAAAGAGGGCAGGGCTCCTGCAGCTTTAACTGTTGTGATGAAGAGGGAATTTCACCAGGTGTTGCATGCATACAAAAGACACCTGCTGGAATTCCCTTTTCTATACAACTGTTAAAGATACAAGAGACTTTTCCCCTTTTCATATCATCACCTTATGTATAATGTTGCATTGTTCAATGGAACTTGCTCTCTGGTGAGTGAGTTCAGATTACAACCTAAATATGCTTGAAGTAGCCAGTGAATGAGTTAATACATACACATGAATCTGTTTTACAAGGTGATAAAAAAAAGATAAAAGAGTGCATCTTTTAATCTTAGGTGCTCAAAAGTAAACTCTGAGATGGAGGTTACATTTTTTAAAAAAATGTACCTTGTACAATTAAGATCCCAGCTAACAGCTATTCTGCAGGCTTAAAGTCTATGAGATATTTTTAAAATGTCTTTCAACTTCTGGAAAGATGCTCCAGCTGTGACTCTCTCAACTTTCTGAATTGTGCAGCAGCCACCAAGAATACCTCTCTAGGTACCTTTGGTGTACAAATAGCAATACTCAGGATCTGTTTTCAGAGCTTATGGCTGCAATCTTCTATTCATTTCTCTGGGACTAAGCTTTATTGAAATCAATGGGAATAATTTCTGAGTTTTCTTTGGGTTGAGCATTGCACTCCCTGTTTGGAATGTCTGTTCTCTGCACACTGAGGAAGTATAAATTCAGGAGATAATTAGTTAAAAGGAGGGAAAGATCTATGGCTGGCATTATGAGCGTTTCTCATTGATAAACCAGAAGTTGGAACAAGCTAAAAGGTGCTATTGAAAAGTGACTGCAACACAACAAGCCTTTTGTCCATTTTGTTCCATGTCTAATTTTTGCAGGTTAATAGTATTTTATCCTTTTTTCTGTATGTTATGTTGCTATTTTGTTGTAATAGCTTTTTCTATACTTGTCAACTGCTTCATTTGTTCAGTGGTAGCAGTGCACTGGATCTGTGAGTATGGATCCTGACTTAAAATGGATATGAGAAAGCTGATGGGGAAAGAGTGTTAAATGGTACGAAAGGTGAGACTATGATCATCCAGTGAAGGATTTTCAGTAAGAAAAGATATTTTAAGGAAGGGGGGATATTTGAAGGAAAGGGAGTATAGCAAAAGCTTCAAAGTGTAGCAAAAGTGATGAAATTAGGAGAGAGTGAAATTAATTTCAGATACATTGAATGTCTCACTTGTTTTTTATTTCAGTGATTTTAACATTAAGATATTACATAGAACAGGTTTGTCTTAATTGTGAGCTGTAGAACCAGACATGTGACCAAGGCCATATTGGGGTGGGCATGTCCCATTGGGGTATGGCCATGTTGGGGTGACCTCCTTTTTGCTTTCCAAAATATGGTCACCCTAGCCATGTGGAATATATATTGGTCCATACCAGCTGGCAGGGTTCTGCCAGAGTTTCCTTCTAAGATCTTGCGTGCTACATGATCCTTTAATTGAAGGTGCTGTGGATTGAATTGGAACCTTCTCCATGCAAACAGGTGTTTTATTATTGAGCTATGGTTGGACATACCATGAAAATGTCAGGATTTGGTAATATTCTTGAGGGAGAAAGAGGAGTTTAAAGACAAAAACCAAAAGAAAACCCCCCCTCTTACAAAAACGCTATTGACACGCCCCCCCTCCCCCATGCAAAGGACTTATGAAAGCAGTGTGAATCAGCTTGTTAAATTCCCAGACTCCATGAACACTTCTTACCTGTGGAATTTTGTAGATATTCAGTATGGTTGACATGTGGAGACAGATGTCAGGTCCTCCAATGGCTGCTACTACATTGCTCCCAAAGCCACACTTGTAGTTAGGGATGAACATGCCCCATGTGGAGAGAAGTTCCATTGAGGCAAAATAGGTCCAGCTTGGACTGAAATAGCTATTATAGATGTGAAAGCCCAGGGTGATGTTGGGTAAAATCTGGGTATTTTCATTGATCTCCTTTACAGCAAATGCCAAGGCCAGGATATGCTGGTAGATGTGAGTTGTGACCCTGTAAGAAAAAATGTGATTATTTATTTATTTATTTATTTATTTTAAGATAGATAGATATGTTTTCAACAGGCACCTAAATACCATCAATGATAATGCCTGTCACACTTTGGGGTGGGGGAAGAATTCCAAAGGCAGGTTGTCACAACAGAAAAGACTTTCCCTGTGCCGTCTTTACATGAAATTGAACTATTTATAAAGGAATTCCCACCATTAGAAGACTATAAAATAAATACAGGGAAAACAGGAATTATTGGAATATATTAATCAATATTTTTATTTTTTAAAAAAGGTTTGATTATAAAAATTATAATTTTGTCCGGAATGATAAACCAGTAAGATATCTTGTAATAAAATGGACTGAAAAATTAAATGATAATTTATATAAGGAATGTACTTTACTGTTCAAACGAAGGGGGGAAATATACCTATTAAAAAGTATGCCTGCCCCCTCACAGCCATTGCAGAAAGAATCACACCAGGATGCTTCCAAGTCTGGAAAAGGATTCTCAGAGAGGGGGGGAAAGGGGGAAACCAGAGAAGTCAGGATACAAGCTACCCTGAGCCCTCTCCAGCCTTCTTCTCCCCACCTAGGTAATGAGGTCACTACGTGATCTTTCAAAATCCACCCTCCCATACTGAAAAATAAAGAGAAAAAGGAGGTGAAGATCATCTGTCTTCACTGCAAAAGATGTAGGACAGACACCTGTGCCTGAGCTGATGTTTTCAGGAAGGGAGTCTGAGGAACTTAGGCAAATATTGGTGAGGCGTAGTCAACACGATCTTATTTGCTTGTTCTAATTTTGGACTAGGGGCTCGTCTGCCTCAAGCAGGATATAACACCATGAAAGTGGTATGAAAACAGTATATGATATGTGTGATGGGCCCCAACAGTTGACAGTGCAGTTCAGTACCACTATAAAGCAGTAGTGTAGATCCTGCAGAGCACTTCAATACCGCTATAAAGCAATAGTGTGGCTCCTGCCTTTTATATTCTGCTTTCATACTACTTTCATAGTGTTATATCCTGCTTGGTGTAGATGAGCCCAAAGTCTCAATAAGTTAGTTGGACAACATTCCCACCCAAGGTGCCTCATGATCAGTGATGTTGTTCAATGTCACAAATTGTGCTTTCGTTTATTTTATATTCCATGCACTGATGCATTTTCCTGATCCTTCAGGCCCAAATCCAGATGGGATGGAGTGCCTTGGACCAGCAAAGATGCACCATATTGTGAGTGAGTATAGTATTGCATCCTCATTGGCTAAATTGTAAGATGCTTTCAAATGATTTATCTGTGGTAGTGGTGATGGTGGGGAGGGGGTGTTCTACTAGATAACTGCCGAGTTTTCCCTGCAATGATATAATTCTGCCCAGATGTTGTTGGTTGCCAATTGGATATTTGTAACATGGAACGGTAGGTTAAATTGTGTGATAGCTTCTGTTGCATAGACTGCATTTGTCTATTCCAGAGAACAAACAAATCTGGAACCACCACTATGTCCACCACTCTGCCACCAATAGCCATCTAGCTCCAGGTTAGTGGCGAAGTTAAAATGGAAAGCCATTAATACACCATGTTAAACCAAAAGGTCTTTTATTTTCTCAATACAGTTCATAGCAGCTGCAGTTCAGGCCTCCCATCCTTTGTTCCAAATGCCTTGGGCTTACTTCTGAGTAAGCACTAATATTTCAGTTTCCTTTTCCCTCTTCTCCCTCCAGCATTCTGTTGGGCACAAAGTCTACAGGTGCCATTTTCCACTTTTCTTGCTATGTAAACATCTTCTGATCTTCTCTCTCTCTCTCTCTCTCTCTCTCTCTCTCTCTCTCTCTCTCTCTCTCTCTCTCTCATAAACCTATTTGCACAAAGTGGTGTACAAATACAAGTGCATAACAAGGCAGAAGCTCAAGCATTGGAGTTCTAACCCACCCAAGAGTACATGCCTGCAAAACTTCTCTTGTCTCTATAATTAGAGGATGTTGGATTAGAATTGTTTGAAAAGGTTAGGATTCATCCATTCACTGAATCAAAAGACATCAGATTGAGTTAGAATGCTGAAATGTGGTACAGACATATATCAAAGCATCATGATTTTGGTGGGTGGTAGGTGGGGTATATTATTATATGCTGATTTGAGAATTATTTGATTAAAAGTTGAGGTAGAAATATTGCATGTAAATAAAGGAATGACTTACACGTTCCCATCAATTAGTTCCTCAGAAGGATCTTTATCGAAGCATATTGGATTGGAAAATGTGTGGACTTGAGAAATAATGGCAGCAATGCTGAGGTCTCCAGTCTGAGAATACTTGTGAAGAATAGGAAGAGGATCGTGGATATTAGGGATGTGCTCCGCTCCGATTAGGAGCGTAGAAGCAGTAGCGGATTGGCCTGCTCCGCCTTACCCAGAGGCGGAGTAGGAGCGGACCGCGGACCCCCTAGAAGCAAGGTGAAGAGAAGCGCCCATTTTTCGGAGCTCTGAGTTCAGGTGGAGCGCTCCGGTCGCCATCTTGAAAACATTTCGCCATAGGATTGCATTGCGGCAAATAATCGCGCATAACTACGTTGTTTTTGAAGCTATCATTCTGAAAATTCTTGTGCACAGAGAGTCGTGGATGGGGGTCATTTTGAGACCACTCTCAACTTTCTGCGTTGTCTGGGTCGCGGGCTATATTTTTGTGAAAATCGGGTCAACCGCGCGGCTCAAACTGCGTTTTCGGCTTTTCGCCCATAGGATTGCATTGAGGGAAAGAATCGGGGATAACTGGGGGGGGGTTTAAGCTATCGTTCTGGAAATTCTTGTGCACAGAGAGTCGTGGATGGGGGTCATTTTGAGACCACTCTCAACTTTCTGCGTTGTCTGGGTCGCGGGCTATATTTTTGTGAAAATCGGGTCAACCGCGCGGCTCAAACTGCGTTTTCGGCTTTTCGCCCATAGGATTGCATTGAGGGAAAGAATCGGGGATAACTGGGGGGGGGGGTTTAAGCTATCGTTCTGAAAATTCTTGTGCACAGAGAGTCGTGGATGGGGGTCATTTTGAGACCACTCTCAACTTTCTGCATCGTACGGGTCGCGGGCTAGACGTTTTTAAAAAATCGGCGGGAAAAATACCTTTTTCAAAGGGCTGAGGGGCAGAGTCAGCTCCCGGTCATGATGATCCCAAAGTTGGAGGAGGGCATAGGCAAAACAGGTAACTTGGGATTCTGGGAAACTTCTCTTTCTTCATCTGAACGGGCTTTTCCCCGTGTTTTTTAACACAGTAGCCCCACCAAATGCACAAACACAACCTGAAATCATATACTAAGCCAAGAATAAGAGATAGAAACACAGCACTGCTCCCCACCCTAACCTTGGGGAACAACTGAATCGATGTGGTGCAAGGGGATGAGCTCCCCTAGGGCATCTCATCGTGGACGTGCCCCCAGTCTCTCCTGCACTGGAAGTCCATTAGAGCCTTCCAAAGAGAGTAAAACGGTGGAGCAATGCCTATCATGAGTTGAAGTGAATGGTCACTTTTCAGTGGTGGAGCAATGCCTGTTCTGAGTCGAAGTGAGCGTTTTACTTCTTCTCAGAGCTGTGGCTGTCAGTGTCTTGAACTGGCAGCTACTTCCCCCTCCCCCGGGCACGTCCCCCTATTGCTGGTAAAAGACAGATATAGCCTTTTAAAAAAAGTTCTTCTTGTTGTTTATTGAGCAACACTGCTGCTTTTAATTCCACCCCTCCTTTGTTTATTGATTGATTTATTCCATTTTATATGCATTACTGGCTTATCCTTGGCTCACTTCCTTATGCCCCCAGAAATGCCAGCTGCATGCCTGCCTGCCTTCCCTCCCTCCTCCCCTGCCCACCTCGCAGGGATGTTGTGTGTGGGGTGCCCGATTTTCAAAAATTCGCCAAAAATCAGGGGATGATGGGATTGCTTTGAAACTTGGCATGCGTGTGTATATCCCCATGAGGCGGAGCGGAGCGGAAGTGGGCGGAGCGGGGGCGGGGCGGAGCGGCCCGATCCGGAAAATGGCGGATCTGCAAGTGAAGTGGAGCGGGGGGTCTGTGCACACCCCTAGTGGATATTACATTTAACAATAGTGACCTTGCACACCACCTGAGGCAGAAACCCTACTGATGACACCATGAATATCACCATCTCGAATGGAAATACTGCTTCTGCATACCAACTTATCTGTTCCCACATTGTCCTTTGAGCGTCTCTCAATAGTAGTGTGTGTTATTACACACTCAATGGCTTTTAAGCCACCATGGTACAGTGTAACATACTAATTAACAAATAGGCAAAGCCTCATCTGTGTCTAGCCTAGCTCTGAATCATACAGGGGATATTAATAGATTCCTTCAGTTTTGGTTCATATTTTCCCCCATTGCTACCATGACTCCCCAAGGATCTGGAAAAGAAGTATGAGTAATCATGGTTAATTGATAATCATACAGGAGATGTCATGGTTAATTGATAATTATATGGGATATGATCGCATGTTCAGAGATTCTTGGTTTTTTTCCTTTGTCACACTTTAGAAGAAAACATGTGTATCACAATTGAACAGATCATTTATCTGGTCCAAGAAAAGTCTCCCCTGCCCCATCCCCTGCCAAAAGCAATCTTTAAAATTATGAAACTCCTCTTGCTGGCACAAACAAAAATGTTATCTTATTTTGAACCCCAAAATTCTACTGATTGTAAAAATGTTACCTGTTCAGCTAATATCTTAAAACATGGCATCCATGACCTCCCTAATGCATTCTAGAATCATGCACAATTTCAAACTCATCTGATAAACATTGCCAGAGAAACAACAAATTAAAATGCTGAAAAATGCTGTGTGTGTTTTATTTATTTTATTTTATTTATTTATTTATTTATTTATTACATTTTTATACCACCCAATAGCCAAAGCTCTCTGGGCGGTTTACGCAAACTGCAGCTCAGTATATTATATATTTCTTTCAAATTTGTGTACAAACTACTAATGCACTTTATTTAAGTTTGCCATGGAGGTGTGCCTTTCATTGGTTTAGTGAATTGAAGTTTTTCTGCCTCAGCAACTGCTTGAAAAGTTATGACAGGCGTGCTCAATTTTGCCAGTACTCCGAAGTTTTCAGAGGACTTCCACTGTATTCTATGGGCAATGCCTGTTCCTTTCATTATGGAACATAACCTCACAAGGTTAGACTACACCTTACTCCATGGAGTAAGTTGGTTCAGTATTAAAGCATTTAGCATTCAAAGTTTTAATGTGTTTGTTCCAGTGTAATCCTAGTTGGACTTCCAAATGTCTTTAGACAAAGTACTTCACCAAAGACTCATTAGGAAAATTAGAAGTCATGGAACAGGAGGAGAAATAAATTAGTAAGTGGTTAAAGAACAGAAAAGAAAGCATAGAGTTGGAGCGGATGGTAAATTATCCCAATGAAGAGAACGAAACAATTACTGCAATGCGTTATACGTGAGGCTGCCTTTGAAAATGGTCCAGAAGCTTCAGCTGGTACAAAACAGGGCAGCCCGTTTACTAACAGGGACTGGCCGGCGAGATCACATTACACCAGTCCTTTTACAACTTCATTGGCTGCCAGTCCAGGTCTGGGCCTGATTCAAAGGGCTGGTATTGACATTCAAAGCCCTAAATGGTTTGGGACCAGGTTATTTGAAGGAACGCCTCCTCCCATATGTACCTGCCCAGACCTTAAGATTATCCACAGGGGCCCTTCTCTGTGAGCCCCTGCCAAAGGAAGTGAGGCAGGTGGCTACTAGGAGGAGGGCTTTCTCTGCTGTGGCACCCCGGCTGTGGAATGAGCTCCCCAGAGAGGTCCGCCTGGCGCCTACACTGTACTCTTTTCATCGCCAACTGAAAACCTTTTTATTCTCTCAGTATTTTAACACTTATTTTTAACTTAAATTTAAATTTTAATGTTTTAAGTCTGTATTTTAAACTTATATCAATTTTTGCTGCATGGTTTTATCCTGGTTGTGCTTTTTATACTGTATTTAGTATTTTTGCTTTTAACCTGTTCATTGTTTTATTATGGTTTTAATTTTTGTGAACCGTCCAGAGAGCTTCAGCTATTGGGCAGTATAAAAATGTAATAAATAAATAAATAAATAAATAAAATATTGGGACCAATGTTTCTTAACCAGTTCATAAATTTTCTGGAATTAGGTGTGAGCAATTCAGTGGCCAAATTAATGGATGACACCAAATTATTTAGGCTGATTAAAGCTAAAAGGGGTTGTGAAGAGCTCCCAAAGGGCCTCTAAAAACTGAGAGAATGGGACTCAAAGTGGCAAATTCAGTTCAGTATAAGCAAGTGCGACGTGATGGATGTTGGGGCAAAACCATCCCAACTTCATGTATATGCCATCAGTGACAGACCAAGACCATGATCAGTGAGGCTTGATGAAAATGTTGATCCGAAGTGTGGCTGCTGTGAAAAAGGCAAGTTCAGGACAAGCACAGTTTGGAAAGAAATCAAAAATAAAACTTACAATAGGGAAACTAATGCAGAGCACTGTCCATTTAAAGTTCAACATAACTGAATCTCAGAGAAAGAAATGGGGGGTGGTGAACAGTCATGAATTTGTTACGTCACATTGTTTACAGAGGGACTTAATCATGGATAACTTTGGCTGAAATGAGACCATAGGCATCTCAATTTATTATAAAATATTTACCTCAACTCTCAAATAAGAAAACCAAGGTGGTTTACAATAATAATTAAACACCGAAAGTGTAAATATTATAATAATTATATCAATTTAAAAACTTGAGAGTTAAAATTTAAAAAAAATCACAACATTCAGACGAAATAATAAACACATATTATAGCCCATTCACAGAGGCAATCCAAGAGAAATAGATCAAGTATCTCCCCATGTCAAGACATCTCCCTTGGGGAGGACATTCCAAAAATGGGGCACCATGATCTAGACAGCTCCCTGCCCAGTCAACACATGCACATTTTCAGAGAAAAAGGGTCTCTACAGGTGAATGCAAGGTTTGGGGGGTTGAAGGCAAGTCATTTGGGATTTTAATACTTTCTTTTCATTAACTCCTTTTTGTTGTTCAGCTGAGGCCTGACAACAATGATAAAGCATTTGGGGGAAAAGATACAACCCAGTAACCCAGCACTAGAGGCCAAGATGGAAAAGATCTCCACAGCCACCATAGATTTTCCTTTCGTGCTCAGGTAGGTTGGAACAAAGGACAGCCAGACACTGCAGAAGACCAACATGCTGAAGGTGATGAACTTGGCTTCATTAAAACTGTCAGGTAACTTCCTGGCTAGGAAAGCCACAGAGAAGCTGACAATGGCCAGGAAGCCCATAAAACCCAATACACAATAGAACATCACGGCTGATCCTTCATTACACTCCAGTACAATTTCTTTATTCCTTGAGTGCATGTCAACATCTGGGAATGGAGGAGAGATCGCCAGCCACACAGTGCAAATAGTGGCTTGGATGAGAGAGCAGGAAAGAACAATGGAGGAGGCCAATTTTTTCCCTGCCCATTTCCTCATTCTGGATCCTGGCTTGGTGGCCATGAAAGCTAAAATCACTATGATGGTTTTGGACAACACACAAGAAACTGCCACTGAGAAGATGATGCCAAAAGCTGGTTGTCGGAGGAGACACATCAACTTATCCGGCTGCCCAATAAACAGCAAGATACAAAGGAAGGATAGCAGTAGAGAGACGAGGAGAGCATAGGTGAGGTCCCGGTTGTTGGCTTTGACTATGGGAGTCTCTTGATGCTTAATGAAGATTCCAAACACCAAAGCTGTGATAAATGAAAAAGTAAGAGCTAAACTGGCCAAAATGATCCCCAAAGGTTCTTCATAAGATAAGAAAGTTAACTCTTTTGGAAGGCATAAGTCCTGGCGATCACTTGGATAATAATCTGCTGAACATTGAGAACAGTCATCCATGTCTGAAAAACAAAAGCTGGTTTCTATACATGGCAGCCCTGAGTGTATTGCATTATATTAATCAAGCATCAATGTCACTCAGCTCTGAATGAGGGAACTGGAACTGGAAATTCATGTTGCAACCTTCTCAATTCAGTTATAGTTATAGTAAGCCATACTCAATGAAAATTGGAGCAAAACTGATGTCTTGAGAAGTCAGTGATCAAAAGAACTACAAGGCCATCACCTGTTCTGTTTTGCATTCTTGGATTTTATCTGTGCCTCCATCTTGTCTGGATATGTTAAAAGTTTTTTTTGTTCCAGTCCAAAGAGGTGCTATACGTAAGAATGCACATACACCAGTGTTTATATCGGCCTGCAATATATCATCAGCAACCACTTTGTCCTCTGAATTCCGAACAATATTTAAATATGAGAGAAGTGAGTGTCTGTGGGCTCATCTATACTAATCAGGATATTGCACTATGAAAGTGGTATATAAAAGGCAGCAGCACACTACTGCTTTATAGTAGGGGTGTGCATGGACCCCCCCAATCCGCTTCGTGGCCTGATCCGGAAAATCCGGATTGGGCCCAATCCTCTTCGCTCCACTCTGCCCGTCTCCCACTCCGCTCTGCGGAGTGAGCTCCAGCTTGGCCGCCGTCACTACATCGGCGGCGGCGGCGGCGGCACAAGATAAGCCACCTACCCACCCCGTCCCCTTACCTTCCTCCATCGCAGGCTTCAATTGAGGCCCCAATTGAAGCCGGAAGAGGCCTCGGCCTTCACTTCCGCCTTCAACTGGGGCCTCAATTGAAGCCCGTGATGGAGGAAGGTAAGCGTCCGTCCTCCCTGCTCCCTTACCTGGCACCAACGCCGCATGGATGGCAGCGCCGGCAGCGCCAGATGAGTCCCCCTCCCCCCCACTTACCTGCAGGTGAATCTCCGGATTGAGGCGATCCTCTTCACCTCGATCCACAGCCCCCCTGACTCTCTTCGCCTCTGCCTTTTCCGGAGGCGAATTAGGCTGCCTCGCTCCTGCTTCTCTGAACCGAAGAGAAGTGGAGCACATCCCTACTTTATAGCAGTATTGAAGTGCACTGACAATGGTTGGGGCCCATTGACACACATCATATACCACTTTCTTAGTGTTATATCCTGCTTGGTGTGGCTCCAGAAAGCTTCGGCTATGGGGCGGTATAGATATAATAAATAAAATAAATAATAATAATATATATATACATACCTCTTTCAAATCACTTTCATAGTGCAATGTCCTGCATGGTGTAGATGAGCCCCAAGTCTCCTAATGTGAACATGCTGGATTTCTGGTGATATATTTTGGAAAACTCTAAGTATGAATGAAATTTCTTACCGTTCTGACTGGAAATCTTCCCTTTTGGACATGAAAGGCAGTCATAGCAGCAAAACGGCTTCCCTTCCTTCTTTTTCCTGCTAAACCCTTTGTAGCAATTGTCATTACACAAAGAAAGAGGCTGTGCCTGTTCATAAATGAGGAATGAGAATATATATATATATATATATTATCATTTTAATATATCAGATTTGGAAGTGTTGAGGAAAAGAAAAGTTTTCTAATTCTGTATGTTATAAAGTTGTTGTTGTTGTTGTTTTTTGTCAGCATTTGCTGGAAGTCAAACTCCAACAGTTCAGGCAGTTGAAAGTAAGGGCAGATCTACACCAAACAGGATATTGCACTATGAAAGTGGTATGAAAGTGGTATACTGTATAAGAGGCAGGAGCCACACCAAGCAGGATGTAGCGGTATGAAAGCAGAATATGGTATGTGTCAATGGGCCCCAACAGTTGTCAGTGCACTTCAATACTGTTATAAAGCAGTAGTGTGGCTCCTGCCTCTTATATACCACTTTCATCATGCTTTCATAGTGCAATATCTTGCTCGGTGTAGATCTGGCCTAAGTGAAGAGCAAAGGGGTGGGATGGACTTTGCTCAGCTCATGCGTACAGAACTATCTGCTCTGATATAAAGATAGGTTCAAGTTTCCAAAATGCAGAAGGCCTTGCAAAAAGAAAATGTGTGTAGAGCTGACCAGAAGTCATTTAGGGCAAATGTTAGCCCTCCTGGTGGGTCCACAACAACAGCATGATATAACTCTATCATACCAAAAGTTGAGTCAAAAAGGTAGTTTTGGTAGTGGAAGGCTGAAAGGGAGAGAAAGATTGGAAGGAAAGAATCAGAAAGAGAATGAAACCAGAAAGCTGCTTGGGAGGAGCTGAATACTTAGGAAAGCTGAGAACTCTGACAGTAAGATCTTGCCAGAAAGGACACAGAAAATAAGGAATTGTTTTCCTTAGGAAGTAGTTAGGAATGAGCTGGCTGCATTTACCCTGGTTATTTTCCTACATTTTTGCTCTTATGGTTTTGGTAGATGTCTACTTAGAAGGAATCCAGTAGATATCTACCTAGAAGGAAGTCCCATTGAATTTAGTGGGACTTATTTCCAGGTAAGTGTACATATGATTTCAACCATGGTTTCCAAATCATGGTTTGAATGGGCATTGCCCAACTGAGAAAATACAGAGCATCATAAAAGACTGTCACTTGACATGTAGTATGCAACTATTCATCAGGTTTTCTTTAACTAATTGCAGGCACATAGAGGGGGGCATCTTTAGAAGAAATTCATAACACAGGAAGGAGAGGAGTATCACTTCCCTCCACAGCATGATAGGAGCCAGTCCCCAGCTCCCACAATGCATGAGGCAGGAATGCTTGGATAAGACATCCTTCTTAGTATCTAACTTGTCCCAGAACAGATCAAACTCTGCCTGAATAGTAAAATCTCTTTGAACATTGGTGAAAGAGAAGTGAAGATTGAAGGGAGACATGATAGCACTCTTCAAATACTTGAAAGGTTGTCACACAGGGGAGGGCCAGGGTCTCTTCTCAATCATCACAAAGTGCAGGACACGGAATAACAGGCTCAAGTTACAGGAAGTCAGATTCTGGCTGGACATCAGAAAAAACATCCTGACTGTTAGAGCAGTACAACATTGGAACCAGTGACCTAGGGCGGTCATGGGCTCTCCCACCCTAGAGGCCTTCAAGAGGCAGCTGGACAACCATCTGTCAGGGATGCTTTAGAGTGGATTCCTGCATTGAGCAGGGAGTTGGACTCGATGGCCTTATAGGCCATCGAGTCTACTATTCTATAATTCTATGAACTGAATGGAAATGTATGTACCCCAAGCCTACCTGGTTAAAACTGCTAGGCCATGTGATGAAATCTTCACAAATACTAAAGACATTATCTGGGAAAGCCCAGGGGTCTATCCCTCCAACTTTAATTCTAAGAAAGGATTTGTTTGAGAACGTGATCCAGTTGATAATATCAAATCCAGATAATAACTCCCCATTTTGGTCAAAGGAAATCTTTTGACCAGCACTGTTGTTGAATGAGACACTCCTGAGAAAGTGGTGGAACTAAATTTGAAGGAAGGTAAGGGAGAAAAGTATTTTACAACTATGAATAAAAAATGGCAAACAATTGCAAACAATAGAATGATAATCACAGAGCTATGATCCTCTGGGTGCTTTGATTCCTTCAGGTTAATACTCATTAATGTGATTTTAATCTAATGAATATGGAATCCAAAGAGGAAGGAGAAGGAGGAAAACAGGATGCTTCCCAGTGAAACCACAGAAATTTGACAACTGTTGGGGCCCAGGACACACTCCATATACAGTTGTCAAAAGTGTTATAAAGCACTTCAAAGCACTTTAAAGAAGTAGTGTAGATCCGGCCCCTATCTCTGGGCTCATTTAAACCAAGCAGGATATTCCACTATGAAAGCAGTATATAAAAGGCAGCAGCCATACCACTGCTTTATAGTGAAATTGAAGTGCACTGCAGGATCTACACTACTGCTTTATAATGGAACTGAAGAGCACTGACCACTGTTGGGGCCCAGGACATATCTACACCAAGCAGGATATAACACTAAGAAAGCGGTATATGATATGTGTGAATGGGCCCCAACAGTTGTCAGTGCACTTCAATACCGCTATAAAGCCGTAGTGTGGCTCCTGCCTTTTATATACTGCTTTCATACCACTTTCATAGTGGAATATCCTGCTTGGTGTAGATGAGCCCTCCATTTCAGTGTAAAATGGTGAATTCTATTCCTTAGTGCACACACATTCTCTCTCTCTCTCTCTCTCTCACACACACACACACACACACACATACATACACACACTCCAGTCTGGTTGCCCCCAAAATATGCTGGAACAGAAGATGAACAACACTATGAAAACACAACCTGGTCAAAAGAAGCCATTTTTAAAAAGTATTATTTATAGCTGTTAAGCTAATAAAACGATATGAAGGTTCTGGAGGCGAAGGCTGTCAATAGCTACTAGCCCTGATGGTTGTGTGCTACCTCCAGTATCTGAGGCAATAAGCCTGTGTGCGCCAGTTGCTGGGGAACATGGGTGGGAGGGTGCTGTTGCACTCTGTCCTGCTTGTTCATCTCTGGCCGATGGCTGGTTGGCCACTGTGTGAACAGAGTGCTGGACTAGATGGACCCTTGGTCTGATCCAGCAGGGTACTTCTTATGTTCCCCAAGTTAAAACCTGGCATCTCTCACACATATACAAATATGTGCAGAATCACATTTTTGGGAGAAGGAGAAGAAAAGACTAAGGAGTGGGACTAGTTAAATTATTCAAAGCCTTCATGTCAGAGTCTTTGTTGTCTGTGGCATGGATAATCACTATTCCCTCTGTTGTCTCTGAAGGTGTAAAGAAATTTATTAGCTCCACATTTTGGAGCCAACATAGCCAATTCACAGCTCCCAGAACAGTGGTCCATTCAAAGCATAATCCACATTTGTGGGCTAGTTGACCAGTCTATGGAATTCTCAAAGGTATCTGAGAGTTTGAATGCAACAAATAGCAGACAGAGATTTGCCCTTCCATACCCAACACCTGCTAATTTAGAGACACAGTTTTCCACCTGGTCTTGGACCTTATGCTGGAGCCACAGGTACGGTGAACTCTCCTGCATGTGACTCTGTAGGATGTTACCTGCCATGATTCTTCATTCTGAAACTTTGGCTTCCTTCTATCCTCTGTTGTTCTTAGCTTTGATTTGGATGACTGCATGGACTGCAAAGCATGTGCCACAGCATAGGCAGCATTGTAGATGCTGTAGCTGTGGGCAGTCATGCTCATTTCAAAAATGGATGAAGGAAGAGTCTCAAGCTTCTCCTCTCCAGTGCAGGTTTTCTCAGACTGCTCATCTATTTCAGAGATGGAGAACAAACAATTGAATGCCTGTTCCCAGAAAACTTTAATGAAACCATCTTGCTTTCCCATGGAAGGATTTCTGGTTTGAAGAAATTCCTTGAAACCCAACACTTCCTTTGAGTGAATTGTAAGGGACAGAGCACCATGGAGGAAATCCATGCTCCACTCTCTTTGCATGGAAATAGACGTGAAATCCATTTGGGCTGTCATAATCCAGACTTTTGTCTTCCTCTGTATATCCTCCACTTCTGAGAGCTGGAGAAACATCCTCAAAAGTGACATGCTCTGAATTTCACCATATAAAACTATCACATTGGCTGTGCTTTCCATGACAATTCTGTTTATTTCAGTTGTTTGATCCATCACATCGACAAAGTCACTGTAAAAATTCATTTTTGGGAATTTCTCTATGAAGTCAAAACAGATACCACTGTGGGAAAATTTGGGAAGCACATCATGTACAAACCTCTCTCCGTTGTCATCATTCACAGACAGAACTCCAATCCACGTCCATCTAAAATTCAGCAGTAACTGGAGAATCCCCCTGTGCTGATGGGCCCCATTTGGGAACATTGGTTGGAAGAAAACAGCTTGGGTTTCATCATTCATTACTGGAAAAGAGCCATATGTGAGCTAAAGACAATGAAGAAACAAGAAAATAAAGGGTGTGTGTGTGTGTGTGTGTGTGTTAATATTCCCAATCATAAGGGTTGCTCCTGTGGTTTCAGAAATGTAATAAATAAATAATATAAATGGCAAATCTGTCAAGTTTGATTTAACTCAGTTTCCCATTTTTTCCACTACTAAGTTCATTCCATTCTGTTTCCACATTGGATATTTAAGAAAACAACCAAAAAAAACCCCTCTGTATAAGAATTAAGAGGGATTTTCATGAACATTATTTATTGATTTATTTATTTTATTGCATTTTTATACCGCCCAATAGCTGAAGCTCCTGGGCAGTTCACAAGTATAAGAATGTTCATGAAAATCCATCTTAATTCTCATGCAGAGTTTCTTAATGCACACCATATCATTTTTCATTATATACATATCAAACTGAATTCTATTCGTTAGAGGTGGGATGCAGGATCTACCCTTTATGAGAACAAGGGACCTTCTACAAGAGAAAGGACTTCATTAATGGAAGGCCCTTTCACCTGTTGTTTGGCCATTCTCTCTCCCCCACAGCTCAGCTCACACTAATCACTAGACTTTCCTGATTCTGTGGCCTGGTGAAATGAAAACCCAGAGTATGTGCATAGTTAAACTATGGAATTGACTATTACAAGATGTAGTGATGGCCACCAATTTGATGGCTTTAAATTCCTGGAGGAGAAGGCTATCAATGGCTCCTCCTCCTCGTGGCTATGTGCTACCTCCAGTAGAGGCAGTAAGCCTATTGACCTCAGTTGTTGAGAAACATGGCTGAGAGGGTGCTGTTGCAGCTGTGTCCTGCTTGTGTGTTCTTAACCAATAGCTTGAAATGTGCCCAGAAAGCAATTGGCAACCAGTACAGGTCTTTTAAAACAAGTGTGATTTGGTCCCAATACCATTATCGGTATCAGGACTGTATTACATAATTTATTTCTATACACATTTAGTAATACTTGTTATAATTTAAATAGAAATACACTATCTCAGCATAGTGTGTAAGACAGTGACCAGGACCTGCACGTCTGCCTGTCCAGGCTGCTGTTCACATGCCGTTGACGGCTTAAAGCTCTTATGGGTGTCAAATGTTAAACTGGAGTCAGAAACCCCCAAAATGAACATGAATGGGAATGCAAAAATGCCTGCAAATTACTGAACTTGGGCTCATCTACACCAAGTTGGATATTCCACTATGAAAGTTGTATATAAATGGCATTAGCCACACCATTGCTTCATAGCAGTATTGAAGTGCACTGCAGGATCTACACTACTGCTTTATTGTAATACTGAAGTGCACTGACAACTGTTGGGGCCCCTGACACACCTACACCAAGCAGGATATAACACTGCGAAAGTAATATGAAAGTGGTATATGGTATGTGTCAATGGGCCCCAACAGTGGTCAGTGCATTTCAATACTGCTATAAAGCAGTCATGTGGCTCCTGCCTTTTATGTACCACTTTCAAAGTGGAATATCCTGCTTGGTGTAGATGAGCCCCTTGTGTTCACTTTAAAATGGTACAACTTTGAAAAGTGCTTAACTTTTTTTAAAAATTACAAGTTCTTTTAAAATTATGCAATTTCCCCATTCAACCAAAAGGAAAAATGTGTTGCGAACAACTATGGGAGTGAACCAAACTGAAATTTGAAGTAGAGTTTGGAGAATTTCAGCAAACGTGAGCATCCCTTTTTCTCTCATCCCTACACATGACTATATTACCTCCAATAGATGAATGACATTGCCACGTACTGCAAGTATGAAATCCATATACAGGGTGCAACTTCCAATAAAGCTTTCTTGGATGTTTCCACCAATCATGGCTCTGATGCTAATAGTACATGGAAGAGGGATGCAGCAGCTAATCGTAAAGGATGGACAGGTTCACAGTGGAGGAGATGGTCCTCCAAGTAGCCAGGTAGTTTAGGGTTCTAAAAATCAGAACGAACAACTGGATTGCACTCTGAAACAACCCGGCAGCCATGCAGGAGAGTTGAATACCATAGGTAGCACACATGCCATAAGAGTGACACAACTTCCAGGCAGAAGATGTAAGAGCCCTAAGAGCCTCTGCAGGTCCTCTCCTTCTTACATCTCTGGTTATCCACATGAATAATTGAACGCCCATGAATTATTTTGTTGTACAAACCTCATGAATTATTTTTCTTCCTCGAGATTTTGCCTTTAAGCATCATGCATGCATCACACCGTATCTGAATCTCCAAACCACAAAATTATATCACAAGACGTAAAGGAATCATGATAGGTATGGGAATCAGCTTGTCAAATTCCCATGCTCCATGTGCACATCTTACCTGTGGAATTTTGTAGATGCACAGTATGGTTGCCATGTGGAGACAATTGTCAGGTCCCCCGATAACTGCTAATAGGTTGCTCCCAAAGCCACACTTGTAGTTAGGGATGAATGAGCCCCATGTGGAGAGAAGTTTCATTGAGGTGAGATAGGTCCTGCTTGGACTGAAATAGCTATTATAGATGTGGAAGCCCAGGGTGACATTGCACAAGATCTGGGCATTTTCATTGATCTCATTAACAGCAAATGCTAAGGCCATGATGTGCTGGTAGCTCTGAAACAGTACGCTGCAGCAAAAGTTAGATATTTATTTATTTATTTAAATCATTTATATACTGCCATCATTACCAAATCACAGGGTGGTGTACAACATGCATTAAAACAAGAACTAAAATAAAATACAAATAAAAGCTTAAAAAGGAAAGAATACCAAGCGAAGTATAAAATTAGCAAATGCTGGATATACAGATGCATTTTAAACAGCTGTCACACTGCAGGAGGGAAAGAATTGCAAAAGCAGGGTGCCACAACAGTAAAAGCTCTCTCCCTGGTCACCCTCTGTGCTGGCAATGGCAGCAGGAAAACCATGAGGCACTGATCTGTAGGTCAAAGTGAACAAGCAGGTTGATACAGGGAAAAGGTTCTCCTTCAAGTGGCCTATATTACTTGCTGGCTCAGTTCAGATGACACATTTCTCTACAGTGATGGAAAACCTACATGGTGGAGTTTTTACCTCACTGTTGAGAAATGTGTTGTGTGTGGGGGGGAAACACTCCACGCTAGGGTGACCATATGAAAAGGAGGACAGGGCTCCTGTATCTTTAACAGTTGCATAGAAAAGGGGATTTCAGCAGGTGTCATTTGTATATATGGGGAACCTGGTGAAATTCCCTCTTCATCACAACAGTTAAAGTGCAGGAGCTATACTAGAGTAACCAGATTTAAAAGAGGGCAGGGCTCCTACAGCTTTAACTGTTGTGATGAAGAGGGAATTTCACCAGGTTCTCCCTGTTTACAAATGGCACCTGCTGAAATTCCCTTTTCAATACAACTGTTAAAGATACAGGAGCCCTGTCCGCCTTTTCATATGGTCACCCTACCCAGTGATGGTTGCACTCTAAGTATTGCTAAGACTGGATCCAACCCATTGTGTCAATGGACTCCAATTCCCAAGTGACTGAGCTGACAGACTTTTTAAGTATGCCCCCCACACCTTTTCCCTGGGTTCATCTGCCCCCAAGCATTAAGGCAGAGCTGGCCCAATTTTTAGACAAGTTCTCCATACATACAAATGGCACCTGCTGAAATTCCCTTTTCAATACAACTGTTAAAGATACATGAGCCATGTCCTCCTTTTCATATGGTCACCCTACTCCCCACTGAATATCCACAGTGTGCAGAGGAGAGTTTCTACACAACCATTGTGTTGCATGTTGTATGATGGGCTCTGTGGAATTTCCCATTGTGTTGAGTGGACTTTTCTCACAGGCTACAGAGTTCCCTGGCAAGAGCAGAGAAAGGAGGGTGTGCTGCTCTACGAGAGCTGCTGGGATTGTTTCTTTTGCAACAATGGATAATGGGATACCATCAGGAGAAACAGGGCAGGAGAGAGGGTGGATGAATTGTCAATCAAACATCATGTTGCGTTTTACTCATCTCCATGGGAGCCCACAGTTACACAATGGTGGAGTTAGAACATGTTCTGTAGGGAGTACCCCATAAAAACTCATAAGTTGAGTGGAGTTTTCCCACTGTGTAGGGAAACGTGTTGTCTGAACAGAACCACTGCATCTATTTCAGAATTTGACATCATCCACATTTCAATTTAATGCAGGCTTAATAAATATATTACAATAAAATAGATGTTTGGGTGTAGTCTGGGAAAGTGCAAAATAGAATTAGCACACTTATCTCTGGCTGTTTATCTCTGGAGAAGCGACAGTAAGCAAACGCGATTTTCCCTTATGTGATGACATTCTTAAACCGGATTATTTTATAACCCATCTTGTGTCAATAATTAGAGAAAGTTGTGAATGATTTGTTATAGAGGAGCTTGAGCCTCATTCATTCATTCATTCACAGGACACAAGAATTACATTAGAGTTCTGGGATTTCATATAGACATAGAGCAAGACATCCTGATTTTTGAAGGGAGGGTTATTATATCAGTATAGGCTGCTTTACATCACCTTGAGTAGCATTTGATTGAAAAGGTGGTTATATATATTGCGATTAAATAAAGAAAAGACTTACATGGACTCATCAATAATTTCCAGAGAGGGATATTTTTTGAAGGCGATTGGACTGGAAAATCTGTAGACATGAGAAATAATGCCGGCAATGCTGAAGTCTCCAGACTGATAATATTTGTGAATAATAGGAAGAGGATCGTGGATACCCCATTTAACAATAGGGACCTTGCACACTGCCTGAGACAGCAACACCAATAATGACACCATGAATACCACTGCCTTGCATGGAATAAGTTCTTCAGTATGCCAGCTGACCTGCTTCCACATTATCATTTCAGTGTCCCTTGATAGTACAGCATAACATGATTCACACAGTTGATTTGAAGCCAGGAATGTACAGTGTAATTTATCAGTGAGCAAACAGACGAAGTCTCATTTGTTTCTAGCCCCAGCTCTGAGTCATGCAGGGGACTATTAGTAGCCTCCTTCAGAGTTGTCTCAACACACACACTCAGAGCTACTATGACTCCCCATGGATTTAGAGAACAAGTATGGGTAATCATGGTTAATTTGATAATTATAGGGAATATATTCGCATCTCCAGAGTTTTCCTTCTTTGTCATATTACAGAAGAAAACATGTATTTCACAATTCATAGAAACCATCTCTATTCCACAAAACTGAGACAGGAAGACTTGACTCACTGCAAGAAATGGTCTCCAGAAAGGAAAGGATTAAAAACCAAAACACCAACAAAATATAAAACATACACTCAGGGCTCATCTACACCAAGCAGGATATTCCACTGTGAAAGCGGTATGAAAGCAAAGACATCCAAACCACTTGAAGGGCTTTCACACTTGACAGTTTTGTGGGCTCATACGAGGACAGGCTTATATAGGATGTCTGTGCTTCCCTCACTCCCCTAATGGTTCTGTTCCTATTCAAGGGAAGGCACAATAGGTAGAGATTGATCAGCACAGCTCATGATTGGAGGGTAATAGGAAAGCAGATCCATATTCAGGGCAACTCCTTCAGGCATAAGACATGACACATAACACAGGTATGGCTTATATAGGAGTCCGGTTATTTTCCCAGCTCATGGTTGGAATTGGAGTAGGGAATGAGACATACAGACAGACATAAATGTCAGATGATTCACTTGTGTGTTTCACTGTTGGGGATCCCCTTAATTATTTCATATCTTTTGAGATATTTTAGAGGCCTATTCCCCCCCTCCTCTCTCTTACTGGGTTTCTTTCTCTACCCAGGCCAGTCTTCTCTGGAGCCTCAATATAGGTATTACCCACCCCCCTCAGGGTCCACTATGGACCGCTATGACCTTTTAGGAGCATTCCACACTCCTCCAGTTGGTGCAAATTTCACCTTTTAGGATCCTTGTCAGAGGTATCCACGCTCACCTAGGACTTACAGCATCACCTAAACTTCAGTCTACCCTTCTTGGATAACTGACTTCAGAATCCCTAAGTTGCCTCACCCCACAAGGTCTTATCAATGAACGCGTTCCTATGATTATTTGACTTGCTTTCATTCATTCACTACCCCCATGGCAACTGGACCTGCCATACAACATCATGGGGGTTATAATGCCCATTGGGACTTGCCCCAGGAGTGATGGGTTATCCCAGTGCAACCATTCACCATTCGTATTCAAGCAAGTCTCACTCCCCAACCTTTTTCTCTGGATCCCAAGAACTCCCTTTTTCCTTTCCTAATGCCTTCAAACAGGCAACACTGACTTGAAATGACACCACCAGAAATCTCCAGCGTCAGGGAGAGTCTTCTGGTAGGAATTTTCAAATGGGCCTACTCACCCCTTTTTGTGCACTTTTGGAGGATTTCCTATGTCTCCTTGAAGCAGGGGTTCTCTGGTGTACTACTCATCCCACCTTTGTTGCCAAAATTGTCAAGGAACCATGGAAAAGAGGGTGATAGACAAAAAAATTGGATGGCTTTAAAAGTGGGTTAGATGAATTCTTGGAGGACAAGGCTATCAATAGCTACTCATACTGATAGCTGTGTGCTTCCTCCAGTAGCAGAGGCAGTAAGCCTATGTACACCAGTTACTGAGGAGCATGGGCAGGAGGGTGCTTTTGCACCAGTGTCCTGCTTGTAGGTCCCTTGTTGACAGCTGGTTGGCCACCGTGTGACAGAGTGACAAACTAGATGGAGCCGATCCAGTAAAATACCATGATCAATGATATCAAAAGTCACTGAGAGATCCAGGAAGATCAACAGGGTAGCACTCCCCCTGTCTTTCACCCAGAGTAGGTCACTGGTCAGAGCAACCAAGGCTGTTTCAGTGCCATGCTCTGGCCTGAAACCAGACTGAAATGGGTCCAGATAATCTGTTTCTTCCAAGTATGCCTGAAGCTGCCCAGCCACCACACACTCAAGCACCTTGCCCCAAAAGGGGTAATTAGCGATGGGGCAGTAGTTCTCACATACCTCTGGGTCCAGATAGGTCCTATTCAGGTGAGGGTATAATAATATACTACTAATACTACTACTAATAATAATATATATTTGGGGAAATGGGACAAGTGTGTATGCTTTGCCCAAACTGGATTTGAAATGCTCAAACTGTATTGGCTTTTTTTGCACTTCACAAGCAGTGCACACAGCACACTCACACAATAACACACAGTCACACACACAGTCCAAGTAACACACACACACACACACACACACACACACAGAGAGAGAGAGAGAGAGAGAGAGAGAGAGAGAGAGAGAGAGAATAATTGTTTTTTGTATTTTTTTGTATTTTTTTTTATATATAGAAGAAAGAAGGAAGATGAAACACAGTCAGGCTTTAAGAGGGGGAAGGGGGGTAACCAACTAAACAAACACTCCAAAATTTAAAAATAAAGTTTATATTAAATCAAAGTAAGGGAAAAACACAGAGCAAACTAAGCAAACAGTCAGAAACAAGCAAACAAATACACACACAACCCAAGCTAAATCCTAATCTAATCTCCTCCAACTCCAAACACAGGAGCAGCACCTATAAACTAACTCCTCTCTCCACGAACGCCAACCCACAAAGAGACTGAAGGAGAAAGCTCTCAGAGTGGCTCTGCCTTAGTCCCCCCTCCAACGCTGGGATTGGAGGATGCTTCATGAGGTCATCAATTCTCATCAGGATTGGGAGTTGAATCTGCCTGTCATCGCTAAAATAAACCCCGACGCTTACCCTCTCCCACTTTTTTTACCCAATTTTTAAAAAATTATAGCAAGCGAACCGCACCACGCAGAGAGCTGAGAGTAGGCTCAAAATGACCCCCATCCACGACTCTCTAAGCACAAGAAGTTTCAGAAAGATAGCTTAAAAAACAACACAGTTATCCCCTATTCTTTTCCGCAATGCAATCCTATGGGCGAAATTATCCAAAATGGCGGGCGGATCACTCCACGAAAAGAGAAGCGCTTCTCCTATGGCCACTTCTCTTCGCCATGGGCAAGGCGGAGCAGACCAATTTGCTTCTGATTCTCCGATTCTAATCGGAGCGGAGCACACCCCTAATATCAAGTCCAACAATAAAGGATTCTTTAAATATATCAGAAGCAGGAAACCAGCTAGGGAAGCAGTTGGACCGTTGGATGACAATGGAGTTAAGGGAGTACTAAAGGAGGACAGGGAAATCGCAGAGGAGCTGAATGTATTCTTTGCATCAGTGTTCACGGCAGAGGATACAGGACAGATGCCTGTGCCTGAACTAACGTTTTCAGGAAGGGAGTGTGAGGAACTGGGGTAAATAGTGGTGACTTAAGATGAAGTTCTCAACCTTATTGACAAATTGAAAGGAAAAAAAATCACCAGACTGAGATGGAATCCATCAAAGAACTCATACATGAAATTGCGGACCTCCTCACAAAAATATGCAACGTGTCCCTAAGCTCAGCCTCTGTACCAGAGGACTGGAAGATGGCCAATGTAACACCTATTTTCAAAAAGGGTTCCAGGCGGATCTGGGAAATTACAGGCTGGTTAGTTTGACATTTGTTCCAAGAAAATTGGTTGAAAGCATTATTAAAGACAAAATTAGTAAGCATATAGAAGGGCAGGTCCTGCTGAAGAAGAATCAGCATGGCTTCCGCAAAGGCAAGTCCTGTCTCACTAATATACTAGATTTTTTTGAGAGTGTCAACAAACATGTTGACAGGGGTGATCCAGTGGACATTGTTTACTTGGGACAATTGATCGGAATTGAGACCAATTCTTTTCAATTTATTCATACATGGTAAACAACCCCAGTTCCTGATGCTGCTGAATCAGTTCTCTTTGCAGCGCACCCCAGTTCCGGTTGCTGCCACCTACCATCCACCTTATTGCATGCCTGGAGGATCCCTATTCATTCACTGTCTCCTGAGCTTGTGAATAAGGCTAAAGGACACAAGCTTCCATCGGCCTACCTAGACCTTGGGAGGGAAATGTGTTAATCAAAAGGTTGTCTCCCATGTTCTATTTTTGTTGCTTGTCGTCAAACTGAATAAATACCAGTACTTATACCTCAGGTGTGTGGGTGAGGTTGCTACTCAGACATCTCTAAATTGGTGTCCCAGGTTTCCTGGGTGGGGGCTTGAGCCAGAGCTAACCTTAAGGGAAAAACAAACAACCCCTAGACATAGAACTACGGTGACCAATCGTCCGGATTTGGCCGGACATGACAGGAAATTGGGGGGGGAACACCATCCAGCCGGAAATGACCTCCCCCCCCCCTTTTGCCCGGGAAAAAAGGCTCCCCCAGTTTCTATCGGGGCCTCTCCTTGGTCGTCGTCACCATGGCGACCAAGGAGAGGCCCCAACAGAAGCCGGGGGAGCCTTAACACGCGGCGCTGGGGCCTTCTATCGATTGGAGCGTCCCCTCCATAGAGACGCCGGCGTCTCCATGGAGGAGACGCTCCAATCGATAGAAGGCCCCAGTGCCGCGTGTTTCCCAAACGCGGAAACACCCGGCTTTAAGACCCACCCACCTGGAGAGACCCGAGGTGGGCGGGTCTTAAAGCCGCGTGTTTCCGCGTTTGGGAAACACGCGGCCCTGGGGGCCTTCTATCGATTGGAGCGTCCCCTCCATGGAGACGCCGGCGTCTCTATGGAGGGGACGCTCCAATCGATAGAAGGCCCCAGCGCCGCGTGTTTCCCAAACGCGGAAACACCCGGCTTTAAGACCCGCCCCCCTGTTCCATCCGGGTCTCTCCGATGACGTCGACGTCATCGGAGAGACCTGGATGGAACAGGGGGGGCGGGTCTTAAAGCCACGTGTTTCCGCGTTTGGGAAACACGCGGCGCTGGGGCCTTCTATCGATTGGAGCGTCCCCTCCATAGAGACGCCGGCGTCTCCATGGAGGGGACGCTCCAATCGATAGAAGGCCCCCAGCGCCGCGTGTTTCCCAAATGCGGAAACACGCGGCTTTAAGACCCGCCCACCTCGGGTCTCTCCGATGACGTCATCGGAGAGACCCGAGGTGGGCGGGTCTTAAAGCCGGGTGTATCCGCGTTTGGGAAACGCGGCGCTGGGGCATTCTATCGATTGGAGCGTCTCCTCCATGGAGACGCCGGGGAAGGGCAGGTGAGTGGGTGTCTGGGAGAGCATTTTAAAAGGAGAGGAAGGGCAGCTGGGTGTGGGTCTGTGGGAGAACATTGCACTAATCTAATTATTTTTTTAAAGGAGAGGAAGGGCAGGTGGGTGTGGGTCTGTGGGAGAGCATTGCACTAATCTAATTAATTTTTTAAAGGAGAGGAAGGGCAGGTGGGTGTGGGTCTGTGGGAGAGCATTGCACTAATCTAATTAATTTTTTAAAGGAGAGGAAGGGCAGGTGGGTGTGGGTCTGTGGGAGAGCATTGCACTAATCTAATTATTTTTTTAAAGGAGAGGAAGGGCAGGTGGGTGTGGGTCTGTGGGAGAACATTGCACTAATCTAATTATTTTTTTAAAGGAGAGGAAGGGCAGGTGGGTGTGGGTCTGTGGGAGAGCATTGCACTAATCTAATTAATTTTTTAAAGGAGAGGAAGGGCAGGTGGGTGTGGGTCTGGGTCTGTGGGAGAGCATTGCACTAATCTAATTATTTTTTAAAGGAGAGGAAGGGCAGGTGGGTGTGGGTCTGTGGGAGAACATTGCACTAAACTAATTAATTTTTTAAAGGAGGGAAAGGGCAGGTGGGTGTGGGTCTGTGGGAGAGCATTGCACTAATCTAATTAATTTTTTTAAGGAGGGGAAGGGCAGGTGGGTGTGGGTCTGTGGGAGAGCATTGCACTAATCTAATTATTTTTTTTAAGGAGGGGAAGGGCAGGTGGGTGTGGGTCTGTTGGAGAGCATTGCACTAATCTAATTAATTTTTAAAAGGAGGGGAAGGGCAGGTGGGTGCGGGTCTGTGGGAGAGCATTGCACTAATCTAATTAATTTTTAAAAGGAGGGGAAGGGCAGGTGGGTGGGTGTCTGGGAGAGCATTGCACTAATCTAATTAATTTTTAAAAGGAGAGGAATGGCAGGTGGGTGGGTGTCTGTGGGAGAGCATTGAACTAATTAATGCACATGATAATAATAATGCATATAAAAATGTAATAAATAAATAAATGTGACCGAGGCCACACCCCCTTGGGGGCCGGACATGTTGAGTTGGCTCCGCCTTGGGGGTGGGCATGTTGGGGTGGCCACGCCTCCTGAGGGCGGCCATTTTGTCCTCCTTTTTGGTTTCCAAAATATGGTCACCCTACATAGAACCCGGCCCTGGGTACCGACCCAAGGGTTACATTTGAATTAAGAGTGAGCAGTGAAGTGGCCAAGTTTGCTGACGACAGCAAATTTGGAGTTTTCCGGCCTTAGGCGTGGACATCAATCAAAGCCGCTGCACGGACTGCGGCGGTGGACGACAGAGCCAGGTAAGTGGGGAGGGGGGCTTACCTGGCTCCACTGGCACCACGGTCCATGCGATGATGGCAGTGGAGCCAGTCAAGTGGGGGTGGGGGGGAGGGGGCTTACCTGGCTCAGTCGTCTGCCGCTGCTGCCGTCTGTGTGGTGGCAGATGGCGGAGCCAGGTAAGGGGTGAGGGGGGCTTCTTCGGACACCATTTTGTCCTCCCCCCTTTCCCACTTCCCAGCCTCTGCCATCCGCCATGGAGGCAGGTAAGTGGGGAGGGGGGGCAAAATGGCATCCAAATATCGATCCGGACCTCCAGATCTCACTCCGGATCCAGTTCCAGAGTGGGTCGGAGGGGGTCCAGATCGACCCAAGCCATTTCGGAAGGTCTGGATCAGGATCTGAAGCGGTTCGGGGGAGGCATGCATAGCCCTAAAGGGACTTACACTTGTAGCCATGCTGCACCTGGTGAAATCCCCACTTCATCATAAAAGTTAAAGCTGCAGGAGCCCTGCCCCTGTGAGCAGATACAAAAGAGGGCAGGGCTCCTACAGCTTTAACCGTTGGAAGGAAGAGGGAATTTCACCAGGTGCTGCAGGCATACAAATGACACCTGATGAAATTCCCTTCTCTATACAACTGTTAAAGATCCAGAAGCCTTGTCCTCCTTTCCATATGGTCACCCTATCTAAACTTATGACCCAGTTACTGTCCCACTCCTGTCAGAGCAAACAGCATTATGGTGATACATGGTAAACGAGTTTGCTCCAGAGGTTTGGCGGAAGCAATGAACTTCCCTGCAATTATTCTAATCACTGTCATTGATTCTTCTGGCTAAAGCTCCAATGACTTTCCAGGCAGTTCCAGGGAAGGAAAAAATACAATTAGCAAGTCTGAAAAGATCATATAAACTCCAATGGTGGACTTTAGGGCTGGGATTAGGGAGTAAAGACGGCAGGGCTCTGCCGTTTGAACTCCGCGAGTTACCCTCTTTGGCGTATAGACTTCCAGTCCACAGAACAGTGGAGCTAACCAAATGGGGAGAGCCTATGGTTTGTTTTTTTCATAATAAATAATAATAATAAACTTATTTCCTACCCACCTCTCCTTCTGGATCGAGGCAGGGAACAACAAGAAGTATAAAATACATAAAACTGAATTAAAAACATAGCATACATTATTAAAACATCCTAAAACATCCTTTAAAAATCCACTGGATAGGCCCTAAATGCTGGAATAGATTAGTCTTTATAGCTTTCTTAAATGCTAAAAGACTGTTAATTTTACGAGTCTCCTCCGGCAGGCCATTCCACAGTCTGGGAGCAGCAGAAGAGAAGGTCCTCTGGGTAATACTTGTAAGCCTAATTAGACAGACTGAAGTAAGATTCTTCCAAGAGGACCTGAGTGTGCAGGGCAGATTGTATGGGAGAAGGCGATCCCGCAGGGAGCCTGGACCCAAGCCATGTTGGGCTTTGAAGGTAGTAACCAACACTTTATACTTCGCCCAGAAGACAGGTCATGCTTAGAATCAGTGTCCCTAGATTGATGCTTAGGGCACATTTTTATAATCCTGTTGATGCTTAAAAATAAAGCACGACATTCCTTTAGGTTGTTTATTGATTGACAGCTGCCGTCCAGCTTGTGTAAACCAGGCTAATGCTGTTGAGAGACGTAGGACAGTCCATAAGGCTCAGGAGGTGGGGATTTGTGATGTTGCTGCTGCTGCTCTTGTTCTCTGGCATGGTATGCAAAGTGCACCCTGCCAAGTGTGTCGGAAATGATCCCCTTCATATCCCACAGGAGTGGTACCAGCCAGGTGAAATCATCATCGGTGGGATGGCCTCTCATGTCAATTGCATTGTATCTCAAATGTCCTTTGAGAAACATCCTTCTCAAGAAGATACCATTTTTCCACTGTAAGAAGTCCGTTTCTTTTTCCTTTTCAAATGAAGTGGGCTGGAGATGGCCTTCCTTGCTAGTTTCAGCTGCCCCATTTGCAGTTTGGGTTTCGTTGTATTTTAACAATTCCAAAATACTAGAGACTATTATTGGCAGCTTCAATGGGCCTGTTCAGATGACATGCTAAGCCATGGTTAGGCCAGTAACCCTTTATGTAGTGACTGTGGTTAGGAATGGTTCACCAATGAGAGCCAGTGTGGTGTAGTGGCTAAAGTGTCGGACTGGGAGTCGGGAGATCCAGGTTCTAGTCATCACTCAGCCATGGAAGCTCACTGGGTGACTTTGGGCCAGCCACAGGCTCTCAGCCCAGCTCACCTCACAGGGTTGTTGTTGTGTGGATAAAATGGAGAGGAAGAGGAGTGTTATGTATGCCGCCTTGGGTTCCTTAGAGGAAAAAAAGGTGGGATATAAATGCAATAATAAATAAATAAATAAATAAATAAGATGTGCTAAGTCATGGTTCACATGACACATGTGGCCATAATGTTTAGCTCAAAACACTTAACCATCGCGGACTAGTGTGTCACCTGAACAGCGTCTTTACTATAAAGGCACTCACTAAAAGTTGAAAATAACTCCAACACAGCCACTCTCTGACCACCCTGAGTCTGACTACCCTCCAATTCCTCTTCCTCCCAGTTCTATTTCATGTCTGTATCTACAGCCTTATAATACATCTTCCAGGACTAACAGATCATCACAGCAATACAGATCAAAAGTGGGTCTTCTCAGTAATGCCACTGAACCACGGGAATAGCCTTCCACATATTCTTTGGGAAGCAGACAGTGTGGTGCATTTAAAATGCCTCCTCAAGACATATTTCGAACTGCAGACATGTTTTGCTTGGAACTGACTGTCATGCTGCTGCTCCATTTTACTATTGAAGTATTTATTTATTTATTTATTTATTTATTTATTTATTACATTTTTATAATAGCCGAAGCTCTCTGGGCGGTTCACCAAAATTAAAACCATAATAAAACAACCAACAGGTTAAAAGCACAAAAGCACAAAGTAGTGCCACCTTTTATTTATTCAGCTTTCTTTCTATAACTGTAACTTTTTATTAATAGTTCATTCTATGTAGACTCTACTCTAATCATGCCTAAGTCTGGATCCAACCCATACCTGATACAGTGGACCAGATCCAACCTAAGTAAGTTTTACATAGTTCCCACTGAAACCAGGAGGAGTAAACTTAGTTTCATGGAGATAAATAAGCCTTACTGAGTTCAATATGAACTAAGTCTGAGCTCAAACTATTATTAGTCTGATTTGGCTCACGAGTGAGCTGTTTCTTACTACACAAACATATTTAACATATACAAATGTTTGAGCACAATGAGGAGAAGCAATGGCCCATGGTTTTGTTTCCAGTGAGGACTCAGTCATGAACCACTTGCCTGGATTGTGCCCTTCCATTAGGTTCAGGAATCTGGATTTCTTAGAGCCAGAATGACCTCCTACTGTAATGAAAGGATTTAATGTGCTTTAGATTTCTCCCTTCAAACAGCCAGTCACTTTATTTGCAGTGTTGTGCCAAAGTTCTACCAGCATATCCTGGCTCTGGTGTTTGCCATTAGAGAAATCAATAAAAATCCCAAGGTCTTGCCCAACGTAACTCTTGGGTTCCACATCTACGACAGCTACTACACTGCAAGGATGACCTACCGAGCTACACTGGACCTGCTCTTCAAATCGCATCATTTTTTCCCCAACTATGAATGTGGCAAGCAGAAAAATCTAGTGGCCATTATTGGAGGACTCAGCTCTGATACTTCCTCATACATGGCAGAGGTCTTAGGCCTTTACAAGATTCCCCAGGTAGGATCTATGGATGTGGGTCATGGGCTTTCACCCTAATTTCACACATAATTTATTCTCCCCTCTTCTTTCTGGCACGCAATTCAGGTACTGGGGGAGAGATGTTTGAAAAGTCACATCAAAGATTAAATAGGTGATGTTGCAATAAAGTATAGTATAGGGCTTTGTACATACAGTATGTCTCTATATGGAGATACATAGATTGGCATAAAACCAAGAAAACTGTTCATTCCAGAAAGGTCCACAACAGAGTGGAATTTGCAGTGAAATTTGAGTGAAATGGTGTGAAGTTAAGTATTTAACTCAGACAAAATGTGCAGGAGAGAGTGTGTATGGTAGTGTGTATGGGAGAAAGCGATCTCGCAGGTAGCCTGGACCCAAACCATGTAGGGCTTGAAAGGTAATAACCAACACTTCGTAGTTTGCCCGGAAACCAATCAGCAGCCTGTGAAGAGATTTTAAAACTGTTGCACCATGTCCTGCTTGAACAGAGCGCTAGACTAGATGGACCCTCACTCTGATCCAGCCTGGCACTTCTTAAATTCTTAATCCCTTCTACCACTTCTGTTTACTGGTCAGCGCTCCGACTCGTTCCCCCTTTTCCCCTGGTCCACCCTTTCCCCTTAATTGTTTGTGTTGCCAAGGTCCCTTTTGGGGTTCAAGCACTGGGAACAGAGGGTTTAGAAGGAAGCTATGGAGTTAAATGGGTGTGAAACGTTGGTTCATAAGCAGTCCTTGAGGGCAGGGAGATTTGCTGATTGAAGTCTGAGAAGAAGGCTCAGCCTGAGTTTTGCCTCCCTTTTGGGAAAAGAAGAGTCCTCTTTTCTCTTTTGGAACATGTTGTCTCTTGGCTTTGAGGTTCCAGGCACTTCATCCTCCCAATCTGGATTTGGGATTGAAAGTCCCAGAAAAAGTGTGGGTGCATGGAGGGTAAGTCATAAGCAAGCACAATTTGTGACATTGCACAACATTTCTTTATTTATTTATTACATTTCTATACCGCCCAATAGCCGAAGCTCTCTGGGCGGTTCACAAAAATTAAAACCATGGAGAGCATAATAAAACAACCAACAATCTAAAAACACAAATACAAAATACAATATAAAAAGCACAACCAGAATAAAAACCACACAGCAGAAATTGATATAGGTTAAAATACGGAATTAAAACAGCAAAGTTTAAATTTAAGTTAAATTAGGTATTACAATACTGAGAAAATAGAAAGGTCTACAGCTGGCGACGAAAGGTGTACAGTGTAGGTGCCAGGCGAACCTCTCTGGGGAGCTTGTCCCACAGCTGGGGTGCCACAGCGGAGAAAGCCCTCCTCCTAGTAGCCACCTGCCTCACTTCCTTTGGCAGGGGCTCACGGAGACGGACCCATGTGACTGATCACAGGGCATGCCAGGTAAGGCAATAACCTTAGCTTCCAATTTCCTGGCTTTGTGGAGTTTGGACCACGGTGAGAAAGCATTATCTTCTGGTCTTTTAAACCAGCAGCTTTTTTGATGATCAGATATTATTTTCTAAGCTTTCTAGGGTATCCTTCTGAGTGTGTGTGTGTGTGGGGGGGAAGCAGTAAATGAGCCAAGTACAATGTGTGAAAAGTCATTCCCTTCATTTGCTCTCTGAAATGTTTGTCATCTTTTATTCTAGCTTTCATACGGCTCATTTGAACTAGCAGTCACTCATGGATCTCATTTCCCATCCTTTTACCGCATGGTTCCCAATGAAGCCCTTCAGTACCAAGGAATAGTCCGTCTTCTTCTGCATTTTGGGTGGAAATGGGTGGGATTGGTAGCCACTGATAATGACAGTGGAGAATATTTCTTCAGGATTTTGGAGCCCATGCTTTTCCAAGATAGAACCTGTTCATCCTTCACAGAGAGACTGCAACCGAACGTCCGACTGTACAACCCACATGACATGTTTGAGGACATTGTCAATTTTATGATAGTTTTTAATGACATCAGAGTCAATGTGATTGTTATGTATGGTGACAGTGTGACCATGAGGTATTTGGCCTCCGTTTTATGGATGAGAATTTTGATGAATTCTGAAGAGGATCCTGAGAATACTGAGAAAAAACCGACTGAAAAAGTGTGGGTTACAACAGCTCAAATCGATTTCACATTCAATACCTTTGAAAAGGTAGTTGATATACAAAAATTTCATGGTGCTCTGTCCTTCACAATTCACTCAAATCAGGTTCATGGCTTCTCGGAATTTCTCCAGACTATCAAACCTTCTCTGGCAAATGGAGACGGTTTTATCAATAATTTCTGGGAAAATGCATTTGATTGTTATCTTTCAGACGTCGATGCCTCGTGTACCAAAGAGGAGAGACTGGAGACCCTTCCTGGGCCTTTCTTTGAAATGAGCATGACTGGCCATAGCTATAGTATCTACAATGCAGTCTATGCCGTGGCACATGCTGTGCATGCTAGGTACTCATCTAGAACAAGCCACAGAGCAGCAGAAGATGAAGGCAGATGGTCACTTCTAAATGTGGAAGCCTGGCAGGTAATGTGGCTTGACTCCCATGTGATGATGTGAGGTGTCATGGTTGGCATTCATGCACACATTCATTCATTACATTTCTATACTGCCCAATAGCTCTCTGGGAAGTTTACGAAGATCAAAAGCCTAATATATTAACATAACATAAAATCATTTGCATACAGAAATACAAAACAATTGTCGACAATCAACCATAAAAAAATTCCAGGACCAGTTAAACACCTTATTAAATTATCTCAAACGTCTGGGAGTAGAGGAAGATCTTAACCTGGCAACCGAAATATTGGTGCCACACAGGCTTCACTTGGGACTGTATCCTTTAATTAGGGGGCCAACACAGATAAGGCCCTCTCCCTTGCTACCATCCTCTGAATTTCCTCAGAGGAGGCACTTGGAAAGGGGCCTCAGGGAAAGATCATAGGGCAGAGGTAGGCTCAGGCCAGAATGAACCATACTGGGCCATTTTTGAGAACCGCCCAGAGAGCTTCGGCTATTGGTTGGTATAGAAATTCAATAAATAAATAAATAAATAAACAAACAAACAAACTGTCATTTTCCAAAATTATTTAAAAACTCTCAGGAGGAATATTCCAAGAGTTTATAGGCCTTCTTGTTTCTTTTTCATTTTCCACCAAGCTCCACTCATTTCTTCAGACGATCTCGTTCAACAACAGTGCTGGAGAGGAAATCACATTGAATGAACATGGAGAATTAGCATCTGTCTTTGATGTTACAAGCTTGGTCACTTTCCCAAATAACTCCTATGTCAGAGTGAAAGTTGGAAAGCTGGATCCTGAAGCTCCTCCAGGAAAAGAATTAACTATTGAGGAAGAGAGAATCCACTGGCCCAAAAATATGACTCCGGTACGCGGGGGGAAACCTTCACTGACCCTGTTATGAGAAAATATGTGTCTTCTGCTGAATTGGGTGGACAGTAGTCTAAAGGTGTACAAAAGCAAGAGCTTTCACATAGATTGGTATAGAATTTTTTTTTTGAAATTTAGAAGAACAGCATGCTGTGGTGCTCGATATAGGTGGTACGTACTCTGTTTTGCCCTCTCCTGCATTCACATTTTTAAAATCTCAAGTTCTTCCTCTTCCAGAAATGAAGAACTTTTTGAATGTAGGTAAATTCTTATTAAAAATCAACTGAAACAAAGTTCTCATAGAGTCAAATTCAGTAGGGACAAATATTCCCAACATCACTTTGACGGTAATGTACTTGCCATCCATATAGTGTTAAAGAAGAGGAGCCTGCCAGACAAAAGAGGTGGCAACCAGGCTGCCAACACAGTTGATACACCTCCAAAGACGAACAACCCACCCACCCACCCCCCAAAAAAAAATTATGGGGAAAAAGAAAGAAGCTGTTCTGCAACCCTTGCCAATTGTGATAACTACTTGTGATAAATTGTTGGAGAATTCCTCTTCCCCCTGGAGAAATTTGGTGAAATTGTCCCCCCCCCCAATTTCTTTACCCACAAATAGTTTGGAGAATTTCAAGAGGCCACTTGTGCACAGCTAAAGTAGGGATGTTTTTACATTCTCTCACATACAGCACCCTCTGTGAAAATGGATTATCCCATGTCAATAACCCACTTGTTCATTTGTTGACCAATTAATGGAATAGAAAATCCCTATTTCCACAATCTTAACAGCCTCTGGTGTTTCTGGATAGGTGCCCCCCATTTCTCTGTGTAATGACCACTGTCGTCCTGGTTATCAGAAGATCAAGAAGGAAGATGAGCCCTTTTGCTGCTACGATTGTATTCCATGCGAAGGAGGGAAGATTTCAAATGTGAAAGGTAGGTGATGCAGCACATAGTATTTTCAAAGCAGATCAGAATCAAAAGCCAATCAAATCCAGAGGACGAGAGCTGAACTTTGACCTGAACTCAAAAGGCACCTTTGAATTAGATTCTTTGTGGTGCAGAGGTCAATAAATAATGAGACGAGACATGTGCAATTGGGTTTAAACAAGGCCACATTTATTAAACATCTTTAAAGGGGGAAATCCTATAAGACATCCAGTATGGCCTGTTTACAGGCCCTTCTAAGTTGGGCAAGCCATTCATGGCCCGTGGGTTGGCACTGAGCCATTCACCTTCCCCATGGCCCTGCCCCTTGTAGGGTGTGGAGACCTTCCAGTGTCACCACCAACCCATGCCGTAGGGCTCTGAGTGGGTTATAAGGGTTGGGCTCAAAGGTGAACCTACTCTCCCAGCCAGGCCGCGGGGCTCAAAGCTGGGAGCCCTCAGATCTTACCAGTCACCCTAACAGTGCCTGTAAATACTCACCACTCCCAAATTCCGCTCTGGATGCCTGTACCTAGCCACCTATTAGCAAACGTGACCAAATTAAGAATCAGACAAATCAACCTATTTAATACTCCCCAGCTGTATTGCAATGTGGAGTAGGTGAAAAACTCATAGACAATTCAAAACACGAATAAAAAATTCCTAGTCAGCCCCCTAATGGCAACCAGCAAGCTCACACTGCCTACAGTGAGTGTAGGAGGGAGATGCGCAAACAGAGAGGAGGCTAGGAGGGGTAAGCTCTCATTTATAGCCTTCATAGTCCCCTCCCAGCCCAATGGCACCAAATAGTGCCCAGCCAATGGCTGGTGGGCATGTCTTGTCGCTCTCCCCCACCCGCAAAGACCTCCTTATGCTCAGAATTGCACTTGTGTGGACATAGGGGGAATTAATGACTCTTGATTTCAGAACTCCCATCTGTAAAATTGGAATTATCCATGTGAAAACATGTATTGTGAGGGTTAACACAATAAGTGTTACCAAAATACAGTTCAAACCATGGGCTCTTCTGGATTTGTAGCTTGACAAAACAAGAGGATCAAGGCTCATTAGCGCAAGGCTCACTAATGCCATTTTGTTCATGTTTCTACTTTAACTGCTGGTGGCTCCCTGACACCAGGCTCTTTATGAACATCAGAACATCAGAAGAGCCCTGCTGGATCACACCAAGGGTCCATCTCACCCAGCATTCTGTTCACACATTAGCACACCAGCTGCCAACCAACTGTATTTCTTAGCCGTACTATGGGATATCTGTCATCCAGAGTTCCTAGGGCAGCTTTTCCCAACTTGGTGCCTTCCAGAAGTTTGGGCTAAACCTTCCATATTTATTTATTTATTTATTTATTGCATTTCGATACCTCCCAACAGCCAAAGCCCTCTGGGTGGTTCACAAAAATTAAAACCACAAGGTACAACCTAAAGAATAAAACTTAAGCCACAATATAAAAACAAAATATAAAAGTACCATCTCCCGTGGCCCTCCATTTTCTGCCCCCATAGCCCTCTATTTCCTACCCCGATCTCCCATAGCCCTCCGTTTCTCACCCCCCCAAAGGCCTCTGTTTCCCGCCCCCCTGTTCTCCCATAGGTCGCGATTCCCACTCCCCATGTCCCTTAGGCTGCGATTCCCGCCCCCCCACCCATGTCCCCACCCTAGCCCTGATGGCTGCAGCACTCCTGTGGACCACTGCGGCTGGTGCCGGTTACCCCGGGCCCATGGAGGTTTGACCCCTGCCTGACCCCTGGATACCCTGTGCATCATCTGGATGCACAGGGACAAGCCCGGGCCTCCACCAGGCTAAAGCCTCGTCTAGCAAGGCCCTCTGATGACGATATGTTAAAATACTGGGAAAATAAAAAGCTGTTCTCCTGGCATCAAAAAGAGCATAACATCGGTGCCAGGCAAACCTCTTTAGGGATCTCATTCCACAGCTGGGGTGCCATAGCAGAGAAGCCCCTCCTCCTGGTAGCCACTTGCCTCACTTCCTTTGGAAAGGGCTCAGGGTGAAGGACCCCTGAAGATGAACTTAGGGTCCAAACAGGTACCTATAGGATGAGGCATTCCTTCAGTTCACCTGGTCCCAAGTGTTTTAAGGGCTTGAAAATTAAAACCAGCACTTTGAATTGGGCCAGATCTGGAAGTGAAGCTGGAAAAATACTGGTATAACGTGGTCTCATCGGCCAGACCCTAAACTAGATGACCTGTTTTGTACCAATTGAAGTTTCCAGGCCATTTTCAAAGGCAGCCACACGTATAATGCATTGCAATAATTCAGACGAGAGGTTGTCAGAACATGGATAACTATAGCTAGGCTGCACTACTGACCATTGGCCATGTTAACTGAGGCAGTTGAAGTTCAAAATACCTGGAGGACATTTTGTGAAAGGATGTGCTAGTGGTTGAAAATGGGACCTTCTGTATTTGTTTTGTGTGTTTGTGTTTGTTTTTATTTCATTTCTATACCACCCAAAAGCTGAATCTTTCTGGCAGTTCACAACAATTAATGGACGGTTTACAAAATATATGCAAATGTTCCTTCAACCCAAATGAATTACTTCCATATATTTGATAGGTGGTTAAATTGTTTTTAGTATATGCAGACATCCAAACAAGTACCTCAACCTGAAAGGGTCCATGGAATGATACTCAGTAGGGCTGTACATGGACCCCTGAACAGCTTCGTGGCTCGATTCGGAACTTTCGGATCAGGCCTGAACTGCTTCAGGTCAAACTGACCGTCCCCTGCTCCACTCCACGGAGTGAGATCATGAGAGGCAGATCGAGATTTTGCCTCCCTTTTCCTACTTACTTACCTCTGTGGCAGATGGCAGAGGCAGGTAAGTGGGGAAAGGGAAACAAAATGGGGGCCGAATAAGCCCCCCTCACCCCTGCCCCCTTACCTGGCTCCACTGCCATCGCTGCATGACTACAGTGGCGGAGCCAGGTAAGCCCCCCTCCCCCCACTTACCTGCTTCTGTCGCAGTCTGGCACTGGCTTCAACTGAGGCCCAGGCCTCAGTTGAAGCCAGCACTGGACTGTGATGGACACAAGTAAGCACCCCAACCTCCTGCTCCTTTACCTGGCTCTGTAACTGTCGCCACATGGACTGCGGTGCCAGTGCCAGGTAAGCCCCCCTCCCCCCCACTTACCTGCGTTTTGAGCTCTGGATGGAGGTGAACCGCTTTGCCTTGATCCGCAGCTCCCCCGACCCGATTCGGATCCACCTTTGTTGGAGGCGGATCGGGTAGCTCTGCTCCAGATTCACGATCTGAATCGAAATGGAGCACAGCCCTAATACTCAGATTGTTCACTAGTTAGACACAACAGGTGCCTCTGTGCAGCGATCAGGGTTTGGAGGACACAATTCCCAGCCTTCCCTATTAAAAGAAGGAGATCATGTCAGGAAGTTGGTGTTTCTCCATCACTACTTCCCAGCACTAATAGGGAAGGGAAGGGCTCTCCCTCCCTCCATGATCATCGTTCAGTAGTAGCCACTAAGAACAGCTAGCAAACTGCCTCATGAAGCCCCAAGGCCAATGAAACACAAATGTACTTTCATTAAGACTCTTCAACTCTTCTTTTTGCAGACATGGATGACTGTGTCAAGTGCCCAGAAGATAAATATCCAAACAAGGATAATAGTGGATGCATCCCCAAAATAATAACCTTTCTGTCTTATGAAGAACCTTTGGGTATCAGTTTGACTTTGTTTGCTGTCTCTTGCTCCTTGATAACATCTTCAGTGCTACAAATTTTCATCAAGCACAAAGACACCCCCATAGTCAAAGCCAACAACCGAAGCCTCAGCTACACCCTCCTCGTCTCCCTCCTGCTCTGCTTCCTCTGTTCATTTCTTTTCCTCGGCCAACCCAGCAAAGTGACCTGCCTCCTGCGACAAGCATCGTTCGGCATCGTCTTCTCAATGGCGGTTTCTTGCATATTGGCAAAAACCATCATGGTGGTTCTGGCGTTCTTGGCCACCAAGCCAGGTTCCAGGATGAGCAAATGGGTTGGGAAAAGATTGGCAACCTCCATTGTCCTTTCCTGCTCCTTTTCTCAAGCAGGCATTGCTTTAATTTGGCTAGGATTCTCACCCCCATTTCCAGATTTTAACAGGCACTCGTTAGTAGGAGAGATCATACTGGAATGTAATGAAGGGTCAGTCACCATGTTCTACTGTGTCTTGGGCTTTATGGGTTTCTTGGCCATTGTCTGCTTCATGGTGGCTTTCCTAGCCAGGAATTTGCCTGACACTTTTAATGAAGCCAAGTTTATCACCTTCAGCATGTTGGTCTTCTGCAGTGTTTGGCTGTCCTTTGTCCCAACCTATTTGAGCACCAAGGGGAAATACATGGTGGCTGTAGAAGTCTTCTCCATCTTGTCCTCCAGTGCTGGGTTGTTAAGTTGTATCTTTTCCCCCAAATGCTATGTTATTTTGTTGGCACCTGAGCTGAACAACAAAGAGCAGCTGATGAGAAGAAAGAAAGAGAGAATCTAAATTTCCGTCTGGCCCTCCTCTGAAGCAGTCCCTCTGAAAAGTTGATTTAATGTCCTTGGATCTGTACGGCACTGGTTGGGGAGGTCAAGGAGTAATGGACATATGCGTCCATTTGCTTTTTCTTCTTTTTTTTTCATTTTTCCAACCTTAAATTCATTTTCTCCTGTATTCTGCATGAGTTTGCTTTCTTTAAAAAAATACACACAAATGACTGTGAAAACAAAGTACATATATTAAAGGGTTTGAGCTCGAAAATACGTATTTCTCTTAGCATACATATTTTGTATGCAATTTTTCTTAATAAATGCAATTTGGCCTAATATAATGGTGTTGCAGAACTGCATGCTATTTTCACAAATGTATGCATTTTTGTTTGCTTGTTTTCATTGGAGATCTGCATCACCAAAGTTCTCCTCTGGGGGCATCCCAGTCGGGACCATCAATGACCTCAATAAAATTTGATGACCTCAATGACCAGGCAGTTCTATAAGGGAGAAGGCACTCTCTTAGGTATTCTGGTCCCAAATCGTTATGCTTTCATCTACTAGTACCACAACCTTAAACCTTACTGAGGCCTCATCTACCCCAAGCAAAACATTGCACTGTGAAAGTGGTATATAAGAGGCAGGAGCCACACTACTGCTTTATAGCAGTATTGAAATGCACTGACAACTGTTGGGACACATACTATATACCACTTTCATACCACAATATCCTGCTTGGTTTCAGGAAGCTGGTTTCAGGCAGCCGGCTTGGGTCGACAGCCTTCCATCCTCCCGAGGTCAGTAAAATGAGTACCCAGTTAGCTGGGGGAAAGGTAATAACAGCCAGGGAAGGCAACGGCAAACCACCCCGCTATAAGGCCTGCCAAGAAAATGTCAGCAAAAGCTGGCATCCCTCCAAGAGTCAGTAATGACTCAGTGCTTGCACGAGAGGTTGCTTTCCTTTTTCTTCATACTGTAATAACCTGCATGGTGTAGATGACCCCTTAGTGTTTACTTAGTGTGGCCCTACAGATTAAGTTTTTCACTCCTACCTTTTAGTATTGTATTGTTGATTTGTATTTTTCAACTTGCAATTGTTTTCTTTTGAGCCATTCGAAAAGAAATGATTAAAAGAAATACACTGGTTTGGTTGTGAAACAATTCTTTCACAATATCCTGCATTAGTTTGACTGACTCACACACACACACAAAAGAAGAGGAACCTTTAACGGAAATGCCAAATCCCACAGAGGGCCAAATTATACTTAATATGGAATAAATGCATCTCAAACACATCCAGCCATATTTATAGGATAGCCAATATGGGATTGGAAAGGGAGACAGCATACTCTAGTGCACGTGCATGTGTATACATCAAAACATTTTTCAGGCACTTCCCAAATCTCAGAGGATCCCCCTTGTTGCAACGTTGTGTTATTTCATTTCATTTGTTTTAGGTATTATAATTCTATATGCCCCATAGTTGAAGCCCTCTGGGTGATTCACACATACAAAAAAGCAAACTGCTTATGCCATTTTAGCATTCTGTTTTGTTAGGTAGATTGGTCATTCAGAGCTCACAATAGAATAGGCAATCCAATGTGGTCCAGGTGTTTCAGACTACAATGCCCATCAGCCCTAGCCATCATTGTTAATAGTCGGGTATGATGAGAGTTGTGGGCCAAAACATTTGGGAAGAAACAGGAGAGAGAGAGGGGGGGCAGGCCATGGCTAGATGAGGGGTTGGAGGGTGATGAGCTCATGATTTTATGATCATGTGATCATCGCCCTCATCTACACATGGCACGCGACATCGTGGCTGCCATTTTGGATTTTTTTTTTTTTAAGGAAAAGGAGCGGCCGAGCGCTTGGGAAAAAAAGGAAGGTTTTTTTAAAAGAAAAATCTGCCCTTCCCCCACCCCACCCCCGATGGGCACAGAGCTCCTGAGGAGCTCCGTGCTCTGTGCCCAGTTCCCGGCTCCTCGCGATTACTTGCGAGGAGCCGGGACAACCCATGACGCCTGGCCACACATTCTGAAGTCTCGGGATCATCCCAAGATGGTGAAAAAAGGGGGGGAAGGGTAGGGTGAAATCCCGGGCCAAGGGAGGAATCATCCCTCCCTGCTCCCAGGATGCCCTGTGCATCATATGGACACACAGGGATGATCCCGGGGCAATCACTGTGACATTGCCTAGTCTAGCCACGGCCAGAGAGAGAGAGAGAGAGAGAGAGAGATGAAGGCACCAGTCGTTTTGCTGAAGGCATCTTGCAGGGTGCAAAGACACACTGTTGGATTGAATGTAAGGAGATCTGCCTCCACTTATCCTCAGCTTCTGTAATTATAAATAAAACAAATATTACAAAATCTCTGGTGCTCTCTCCCTCTCTCCCTTCCTCCAAAAGACAAAGAAACAGGTTAATATTGCTCCTGGAGCTTCTCACTGCTCAGAGAACTAGGGGGAGACTTTCAGCAACCGGGTCCAAATTGGGAGATGTCCATCCCCCCACCCAGACTGTCCCTGATACATCTGGACAGTACTTGTGTATGTCCCACAACTCAATGAATCCCCTTGGTGTCTTGATTATGAGCTTCCTGGGATCGTTTGCCCAGACGCTTTTATTATCTCTCATATTACTTGTGTCTCAACTTTCTCCCAAATGGCACAACGTGATGTTCGTTAGGGTAAAGCCATTCTATGTTCACAACAAAACTTGTGTGGTAGAAAGAGACATTCAGGAAGAGAAGGGTGGGTGGTTTTTTTGAGAATCATAGAATAGTAGACATGGAAGGGGCCTACAAGGCCATCGAGTCCAACCCCCTGCTCAATGCAGGAATTCACCTTAAAGCATCCCGGACAGATGGTTGTCCAGCTGCCTCTTGAATGCCTTTAGTGTGGGAGAGCCCACAACCTCCCCAGGTAACTGGTTCCATTGTCGTACTGCTCCAGCAGTCAGGAAGTATTTCCTAATGTTCAGCCGGAATCTGGCTTCCTGTAACTTGAGCCAGTTATTCCATTTCCTGCACTCTGCGAGGATCGAGAAGAGATCCTGGCCCTTCTCTGTGTGACAACCTTCTAAGTATTTTAAGAGTGCTATCATGTCTCCCCTCAATCTTCTCTTCTCCAGGCTAAACATGCCCAGTTCTTTCAGTCTCTCTTCATAGGGCTTTGTTTCCAGACCCCCGATCATCCTGGTTGCCCTCCTCTGAACACGCTCCAGCTTGTCTGCGTCCTTCTTGAATTGTGCAGCCCAGAACTGGACGCAATACTCTAGATGAAGCTTTTTTTCTGGGCAGAGTGCTGGGTGCCAAGGCTTCTGCTATAATATAATGCTTTGCAGGACCCTCTTTCTGGATGTGATAGAAGGCCACTCTGTTCATGCTCAGGAGCATTCTCTTCTCCAGGCAATTTTCAAAGGAAAGACTTTTCAGATGTGTATGAGAGAAAGAGAGGGAGACAGAGGGCTCATCTACACCAAGCAGGATATTCCACTATGGAAGTGGTATATTCTGGTTGTGCTTTTTATATTGTATTGTGTATTTGTGCTTTTAACCTGTTGATTGTTTTACTATGATTTTAATTTTTGTGAACCGCCCAGAGAGCTTCGGCTATTGGGCGGTATAGAAATGTAATAAATAAATAAATAAATAAATGGTATATAAAAGGCAGGAGCCACACTACTGTTTTATAGTAGTACCGAAGTGCACTGACAACTGTTGGGGCCCATTGACATATCTACACCAAGCACAATATAATGTTATTAAAGTGGCATGAAAGTGGTATATGGTACATGTCAATGGGCCCCAACAATTGTCAGTGCACTTCAATTCCACTATAAACTAGGGGTGTGCATGGACCCCCCGATCCGCTTCTCTTCCAGATCCACAATTTGTGGATTGGGCCGCTTCGCTCTGCCCCGCTCTGCATATAGTCCACTTCGCTCCGCTCCAGAGATCCGGATCCGGATCGGAGCTCCGCTTTCCCCCCCCCCCCCATAGGCTTGCATTGAAATACAAAAAAGTATACAACTTTTTTTCTGTTAAAGTTAGAAACCTCAAGTTTGGCACCATAACACCTCATGGACGTATACACACACATGCCAAGACTCAAGCCAATCCCATCATCCCCTGTTTTTTGGGGAATTTATGAAAATTCCCAAAATATTCATAAATTTTGGGGAATTTCACCCCATTTGCAGACATAAATTTCACCCCATTTGCAGACATGGGCTTTTCTCCGACATTTTGACAGATAAAAAAATTGAAGTGGGCACCCCCACAGATGCCATCTAGAGCCACATTCATCGCAAGACACAAGCCAATCCCATCATCCCCTGATTTTTGCCGGGGCTCTAACCTTTTAACTCACCCCAATTCACACCCCTTTCGAGATCTCCATCAATTTGCATATTAGAAACCTCAAACCCACCACCATGATAGATTATCCAGGGATACATATGCAAGCCAAGACTCAAGCCAATCCCATCATCCCCTAATTTTTGGGGAATTTATGAAAATCGGACACCCCATTTGCAGACATGGGCTGTTCTCCGTTGTTTTGACAGATAAAAAAATTTGAAGTGGGCACCCCCACAGATGCCATCTAGAGCGACATTCATGGCAAGACTCAAGCCAATCCCATCATCCCCTGATTTTTGCCAGGGCTCTAACCTTTTAACTCACCCCAATTCACACCCCTTTCGAGATCTCCGTCAATTTGCACGTTAGAAACCTCAAACTCGCCACCATGATAGATTATCCAGGGATACACATGCATGCCGAGACTCAAGCCAATCCCATAATCCCGATTTTGGGGAATTTATGAAAATTGGACACCCCAGTATCTCAGGGATTTAAAGCTGCAGACAGCTCAATGGGGCCATTTCAAAGGAAATCCCAACATGCCATGAATTGGGGAGTAGAGATAAACCTAAAATATTAATCTTCTTCCACACTTGAAAAATTGATTTGGAACTTCCAAAAGTCTAAGTGAGCGCAGGAAGGACTTCTCCCCTGAGTCAAAGCAAAACACACACAAACCATCCCTGTGAGGCGGGCAGGGGAGGAGGGAGGGAAGGCAGGCAGGCAGCAGACATTTCTGGGGGCATAAGGAAGTGAGCCAAGGATAGTTTCAAAGCCAGTAATGCATTATTAAAAAGAATAAATAAATAAACAAACAAACAAAGGAGGAGTGGAATTAAAGGCATGCAGTGTTGCTGAATAAACAACAAGAAGAACTTTTTTAAAAAGGCTATATCTGTCTTTTACAAGTAAGAGGGGAGTGGATGTGCCCAGGGGGAGGGGGAATCATCATTGCCAATTTGACTGTCCCTATCTATGGAACAGTCTTTAAGAAGCAAACTTTTACTTCAACTCATGAAAGGCATTGCTTCTCCACAAGTTTACCTTTGGAGGGCTCTGATGGCCCTCCAAGGACAGGAGAGTGCACTGGGCACGTCCACATGCCCTAGGGGAGCTCATCCCCTTGCACCACATCTATTCAGTTGTTCCCCAAAGTTAGGGTGGGTAGCAGTGCTGTGTTTCCTATCTGTTAGTATATGATTTCAGGTTGTGTTTGTGCATTTGGTGGAGCTACTGTTTTAAAAAACACTGGGAAAACTCCATTCAGAGTAGAAAGAGAAGTTTCCCAGAAACCCAAGTTACCTGTTTTGCCTATCCCCTTCTCCAACTTTGGGATCATGACCGGGAGTTGACTCTGCCCCTCAGCCCTTCGAAAAGGTACATTTTCCCGCTGTTTTAACTGGTTTTTTAAAAAAATTCTAGCAAGCAAACCGCAGCATGCAGAGAGCTGAGAGTAGGCTCAAAATGACCCCCAGCCACGACTCTCTAAGCACAAGAGGTTTCAGAAAGATAGCTTAAAAAACAACACAGTTATCCCCTATTCTTTTCCGCAATGCAATCCTATGGGTGAAATTTTTCAAAATGGCGATCGGATCGCTGCGCGAAAGAACAGTGGACATTCACTGGTGTGTGTGCGTGAGAGAGAGAGAGAGAGAGAGAGAGAGAGAGAGAGAGAGAGAGAGAGACCTGGTGGAAATAGAAGAAGTTGCTTCAGGCCACATTTCCTTCCTGGCCTTAGCCAGCGCAGCCCTGAGTCATCTGATATAAAAGTTCAAGATTTTGACATTCCGAGACCATCTTTAGCTACCATCGCTTTCCCTTTTGTATGCTTTGCTGCTTAATAAAAATGCACAACCCTTCCTTTGGGATTTCTCCAGAGAAGAAAACTGCCTCCTACTTTCACAACCCTGAGAAGTGACCTGAGAAAGCAATGCAGCGCTCTCTGATTAGCCCTGGCTGGCTCTCCCCTGCAGGAAGTCTTCAAACATAATCTGGAGAATCATCTGTTGAGGATGCTGCAGTTCTAAATTTCCTGTATCGAATATCGAGCCTCTAGGCTAAAACCAGCACCCTATCCACTACACCTCCTCTGGCTCCTCATTGGATAGGGTGAACATATGAAAAGGAGGACAGGGCTCCTGTATCTTTAACACTTTCATAGAAAAGGGAACTTCAGCAGGTGTCATTTGTATATATGGAGAACCTGCTAGAGTGACCAGTTTTAAAAGAGGGCAGGGCACCTGCAGCTTTAACTGGTGTGATGAAGAGGGAATTTCACCAGGTTCCCCATATATATGAAAACGACACCTGCTGTAATTTTCTTCTCAATACAACTGTTAAAGATACAGGAGCCCTGTCCTCCTTTTCATATGGTCACCGTATCATTGGAGGCAAATTACTGCATTATGTGAACGTTGATCTCATCCAGCATTCTAATGTGCTGTGAATCTGTATGCCAGAATTTAGTTCTGGGATATAGAACTAAAGTCCTACTCCTTGGCACCCAACCAGATCTAAGCTTCTACTTTATTTGCTGTCTGTCTGGGGTGGAGAAGGGATGACACAACATCACAACCAAACAGGAATTGCTCAAGTGGTTAACAACTCAAAGTGTCTGCTGACTCGCTAACCCATTTCCATTTTCTATTTCAAGTACCAAAATCAGTTGCACCCATCGGTGACGCCCTATGAGAGGGAGAACTTCCCAGCAGTGTGACAATGTGTGCTTCGCTGACCACTCTCAGCCTTCTCTTCCTTGGAGAGCAAGTCAAATATCAAGACAAGAGACTCTGAAGGGCAGTTTCTGGGGAGCTGTGTAGAGTGGTCCCGTCTGTCTCACCATGGGTGTTATTCTCCTCATCCCCATGTTAGGTATGTTGCTCCTTCTTCAAAATTCTTGTTAAGTTTCTCCAGCTTTTGCTACATTTCCCCTCTCTCTCCTTTCCACTGGGTTTTAATCTCAGCTTTCATCTTATTCTTAATAAAATCAAAGTTTCATCTTGCCAAATTCTAATGCTGGGGATCTCTCTCTTTTTCCCCCAAAAAGAAATTTAAGATAGGGTGACCATATGAAAAGCAGGACAGGGCTCCTGTATCTTTAACAGTTGCATAGAAAAGGGAATTTCAGCAGGTGTCATTTGTATATATGGGGAACCTGGTGAAATTCCCTCTTCATCACACCATTTAAAGCTGCAGGTGCCCTGCCCTCTTTTAAATCTGGTCACTCTAGTATAGCTCCTGCACTTTAACTGTGGTGATGAAGAGGAAATTTCACCAGGTTCTCCACATATACAAATGACACCTGCTGAAATTCCCTTTTCAATACAACTGTTAAAGATACAGGAGCCCTGCCCTCCTTTTCATATGGTCGCCCTATTTAAGAGAGCAAAAGTAAAAATTGCCTTGGTGACTTAACACAATGGTTAAGGGGGGGAGCCTGCCTTTTATTTTTTAGATTAGTCTGTTGCAGCTAAAACAATAAAGAGTCCTGTGGCAACTTTGAGACGAACACATTCATTATGGCATAAACATCCATGAACATTGTTCACTTCATCAGATGTAGGAAATAGGGCTGAAGAGGGGGCTTCGCCTCCGTTATAGGTGGAGGAGAAGCAAGTCGGGGGCTAGCGAAGCATAGCAAAGAGAAGCGACCACAAGCGGATCAATCTGCTTTTCACGAAGCACTCCGCCCGTCATTTTGGATATTTTTCCCCATAGGATTGCATTGCTAAAAAGATTAGCATATAACTTTTTTGTTTTGAAACCCACATCCCTGTAACTTACTGTGCTTAGAGAGTGGTGGTTGGGGGTCATTTTGTGGAGAAGTTCAGACTTTTTCATCATGCGGTTTGCTTGCTATTAATTTGTTTAGAATGGCTAAATGCGGGAGGGGGTAAGGTTTTTTTGAAGCGATGAGAGGCAGATTCAACTCCCAATTGTGAACACCTGATGAAGTATCTTTCAATCCCAATATTGGAGGGGTGAATAAGGAAAACGGGATACTTAGTAACTTGGGATACTGGGTAACTTTTCTTTCTTTGTCTGAACAGACTTTTTACAGTGTTTTTTGAAACAGTAGTCCCACCAAACACACAAACACAACCTTAAATCATATATTAAGTAAATAAATAACAGATAGGAAACACAGTACTGCTACCCACCCTAACCTTGGTGAACAACTGAATAGATGTGGTGTAAGGGGATGATGTCCATAGGGCATGTGGGCATGCCCAGTGCACACTCCTACCCTTGGAGGGTCATCAGAACCCTTCAAAAGTTAGCCATTGGAGAAGCCAAGGAGCACCATGAGTTGAAGTGTGATGCAGCTTCTCAAAGATTGATACCTAGACAGGACCAGTCAAATTTGCACAACAGTTCCACCTCCCCCTGGGCACGTCCACTTTCCTCTTACTGGTAAAAGACAGACATAGCCTTTTTTAAAAAATCTTCTTGTTGTTGTGATTCAGCAACACTGCTGCTTTTAATTCCACCCCTCCTGCGTTTGTTTGTTTGTTTATTTATTTATTATATTTATATACCACCTCATAGCCAAAACTCTCCTGGCTTTCCCTCTTCAGTGAAGTCAGGCAGGCTTTCATTGTGGTTCAACTTCTTATTGTTGCTGTGATTATTATTATTAGTAGTAGTAGTAGTAGTAGTAGTAGTGCTATTATTAACATTATTATTGTTGTTGTTGTTGTTGTTGTTGTTTAATAATGGCTGTGATCACAGTACAGTCAATCAACTCTGAAGCAAGGATCACAAAGCTTTACTCTTATCCTCCTAGCCCCCTATTAGTTATGGGATGCAAAAGAAAAGGCATCTCTCTGAGCTGTTCCTGCCTCACAGGGACAGTTTGAAGCAATCCTTGGCTCACTTATCTGTGCCCCCAAAAATGTTTGCTGCATGCCTGCCTTCCTGCCTCTGCCTGGGTGCTGTTGTTGTGGGGTATCTGCTGGGACTTACTTCCCCATAGATTTATGGCGTAGTCGTACATCTCTGCCTGCCTCTCTGCTCTCCTGGTGCCTGGGAGATGTACTAGATGATGGGCTTTGTGGTTCAACCCTACAACCCAGTGCTACAGGGGCATGCTGCCTCTCCTCCTCTGTGCCCGCCTCACAGGGATGGTTTGTGCATGTCTTGCTTTGACTCAGGCAGCTGTATTGCATGCTCACCCTGTTTAAGATTTCTTGCGGTGTGTGTGTGTGTGTGTGCGCGCACACATTTTTGAAGTGCTTCACCTGAGATGAAGATCCTTATTTAGGAAAAATCTTTATTCCCCCAAATCATCTGTCATATTGATTGCTATGGGCAAGCGCTTTGCAATGGATCCCTATGGGCAGGTTTCCTTATGGGCATACTGTCCTTTGTTTTCTAATGTTTACAGTGATGGAGATATTTCCGAAAATGGGGTGGAGGATTTTCTATTATTCCCCCAAAATCACTGGAGGCTCGGTTTTGCTTAAAACTGGGCATGAATGTGGATGCATGGATAATCTCTCAAGGTGCTGATTTTGAGGTTTGTAATGTGAAAACTGACAGAGTTCTAGAAAGGGGTGTGAATTGGGGTTAGGGGGTGATGCTTAAAATGAAAAAAAAATCACCAAAAATCAGGGAATGCTCGGATTTGCTTGAAGCTTCGTAAGAATGTGGATACATGGATAAGCTCTCATGGTGCCAATTTTGGGGTGTCTAACATTAACAGTAAAAAAGTTATAGGCATTTGAATTTCAATGCAAGTCTTTGGGGGAAAACACGGAGCTCCGATCTGGATCCAGAGCTCCGCAGCGGAGCGGAGTGCAGGCAGATCGATGCAGGGTGGATTGGACCTGTTCCGGAAGTTGTGGATCGGGATCTGGAGCAGATCGGGGGGGGGGGTCCATGTACAGCCCCAGTAGGAAGTATTAAAATTGCCAGATTGATATACTTGTATAGGGAAGAGGAGTAGTAATTGGTGTTGCCAGAGGAAATTGGAATGCCAAATGGACAGACAGTGATGATTACGTTAGCAGTTGCCATTCACAAAAGGTTGTTGGCTGACACTGTGCCATGGTGAGCCAATTAATATATGCAGTGTGGTTTTCAAATTGACACCACCACCTTTTTACCCTTAGTCAAACCACAAGAAAATAGTCTAATCTCCGGAGAAGTTGTATTTCAGCAGTTTATTTTTGATACGTGGCCGCCATATCATCAGTGACTGAGGTCACTGACTCAAATTAGGGTCATTATCTCAGGCCATTGCAGGGTGACCATATAGAAAGGAGGACAGGGCTCCTGAATCTTTAACAGTTTCATAGAAAAGGGAATTTCAGTGGGTGTCATTTGTACTCAAGCAGCAATTGGTGAAACTCCGCCATCACAACTGTAAAAAGCTGCATCTGCCTTCTTTTGTATCTGATCAAGAGGGCAGGATTCCTGCAGCTTTCACTGTTGCGATGGGGGAGTTTCACCAATTGCTACTTGAGTACAAATGGCACCGGCTGAAATTCCTTTTTCTCTGCAACTGTTAAAGATACAGGAGCCCTGTCCTCCTTTCCATATGGTCACTGCCACAACACAGGCTCTGAACAACAGACCCGGCCGCTCCCTGCTCAAGCCAAGCACCACCGCTTGATACGCCTGCGGCAAGGGATAAAAACTATCTTCCTCCAAACTATGTGGAGAGAGGGGTTTACTGGAGAAGGATTTCTATATATAAAATAAAACACTGTGAGTTATATGTGGTGAGGTGAATTATTGTCAGAGTGGGTGCTACATAGAGGTGTGCTCCACTCCGATTAGAATCAGATAATCAGAAGCGAATTGGCCTGCTCTGCCTTGCCCAGAGGCGGAGTAGAAGTGGACCATGGACCCTTAGAAGCACGGCGAAGAGAAGCGCCCAGAGGCGGAGCGCTTCTCTTTTTGCAGCGCGATCCGATCGCCATTTTGGAAAATTTCGCCCATAGGATTGCATTGCGGAAAAGAATAGGGGATAACTGTGTTGTTTTTAAAGCTATCTTTCTGAAACTTCTTGTGCTTAGAGAGTCATGGCTGGGGGTCATTTTGAGCCTACTCTCAGCACTCTGCGTGGTACAGTTCACTTGCTAGAATTTTTGGAAAAATCGGGTAAAAAAAACGGGAGAGGTACCTTTTTGAAGTGCTGAGGGGCAGAGTCAACTCCCGGTCATGATCACATGATCCCAAAGTTGGAGGAGGGGATAGGCAAAACAGGTAACTTGGGATACTGGGAAACTTCTCTTTCTTAGTCTGAACGGACTTTTCCCAGTGTTTTTTTAAAACAGTAGCCCCACCAAATGCACAAACACAACCTGAAATCATATACTAAGCAAATAAATAACAGATAGGAAACACAGCACTGCTACCCACCCTAACCTTGTTGAACAACTGAATAGATGTGGTGCAAGGGGATGAGGTCCCCTAGGGCATGTGGACATGCCCAGTGCACACACTCTCCCACCCTTGGAGGGTCATCAGAGCCCTCCAAAGAGTAACCCATGGAGAGACTGAACACTGAAGCTAATGCCTGTCATGAGTGGAAGTGTAAGTTTGCTTCTTAAAGACTGGTCCCTAGACAGGGACAGTCAAAATTGGCACAATTCCCCCTCCCACTGGGCATGTCCACTTCCCTCTTACTGGTAAAAGACAGATATAGCCTTTTTTAAAAAAAATCTTCCTGTTGTTTATTCAGCAACACTGCTTCTTTTAATTCCACCCCTCCTTTGTTTATTTATTTATTCATTTATTCCATTTTATATTTACACCCCATAGCCCAAGCTCTCCTGGCTTTTCCTCTTCAGTGAAGTCAGGCAGGCTTTCATTGTGGTTCAACTCCTTATTGTTGTTGTTATTATTATTGCTATTAATATTAATTAGTACTGCTATTATTAACATTATTATTTTGTTGTTGTTTAATAATGGCTGTGATCACAGTGCAGTCAATCAACTCTGAAGCAAGGATCACAAAGCTTTACTCTTATCCTCCTAGCCTCCTAGTTAGTTATGGGATGCAAAAGAAAAGGCATCTCTCTGTGCTGCTCCCACCTCACAGGGATGGTTTGCATTACTGGCTTTGAAACTATCCTTGGCTCACTTCCTTATGCCCCCAGAAACGTCTGCTGCCTGCCTGCCTTCCCTCCCTCCTCCCCTGCCCACCTCGCAGGGATGGTTTGTGTGTGTGTTGCTTTGACTCAGGGGAGAAGTCCTTCCTGCGCTCACTTAGACTTTTGGAAGTTCCAAATCAATTTTTCAAGTGTGGAAGAAGATTCATTTAGGTTTATCTCTACTCCCCAATTCATGGCATGTTGGGTTTTCTTTTGAAATGGAAATATTTTCTGTTTTGTTTGCATTGCATAACAATATATGTTATTGCTTATAAATGCTGAGTATGGTGTTTTTGAATTATTTTCCAGCGTCATACTGAGGAAGAATCTTCGAAACAGCAATTAGTACTGGACTACTGTTTATATAAAAGACGCTTCATGTGAATAGTTCACTATATGTATATTAGGAGTTGATATTGCAGGCTTTGTTGTGAATGTTAGTGTGGACATCCTATAAATATTGATGTGCCTGTTCTTTGTACATTTGTAAAGTTTCTGAATTATTCATCTATGTAAGTTGTTTTGATGACTTTGTGGTTTGAGTGTTATCACTCTTCTTATGCTGTTGTTGTTTCCAAACCACAGCCTTCTATTTTCTTTACACATAAATTATCTACAGATTAAGGGTGCTTCCAGATGAATTTTTTATTGTGCAATCACCCTGCCTCAAACACAAGACTTAACAGGAGGTGCAGGCATGGCTGTCTCTCATTTGTAGCTCTCCAGTGGTTTTCAACAGATTCTTCTATTTCTTTACCACCACCAAAAAGAAATCCATTAAGGGGGGAAAGGCAATAGATGTGCAATGTCTTTTGCTTTTTAGTGCTAGGACCTGTCTGCACGAAAGGAATTGAACGACACAATCCTATGCATCTCTACTCAGAAGCAAGTCCCACTAAGTTCAGAGAGGCTTACTCACTTACATGCTAGTTATGAGATGTATTCCCCCTCCCATTTCTTTCTCTCTTCCAGTTTTCCTGGAAGCATCATCATCCGAGATCATTCCAGCATCATCTACAGGTAATGTTCCAACTTCTTTCCAGAGAGTTGTTCTTTTAATTCAATTCGAACAAGGATGGTATTTCTAGAGGAGGCCTCTTGTCTTTTTCTTTTAATTATCCATCTAGAGCAGCCTTCCAGAACCAGATGTAGTTTTGGACTACAACTCCCAGCATTCCTGAACATTGGCCATGCTGGCGGTGGCTGATGGGAACTGAACTCCAAAACTTGTGGAGGCTACTAAGTTGGGGGTGGCTGATTTAGAGGTTTAGATACTCAGGATTTTAGTATTCAGCTTGGGACCTCCAGCACACAAAGCAGTTTATCTATTACTGAGCTCAGGTCCCTTTCTCATTTGATCCCATTTCCACACCGGATCCATTGCTAAAGTTGATGTGAAATGTCTGTCGTATGTACTCTGCTCAATCTATGAATGTGGCTTCCATTGAATCTTGGAGTCGTTTCACACACACACACACACACACACACACACACGGGTATTTCAGTGGAACAACCATCATGGGGATGGGCAAATAAATTCACATTCTCCCCCATTCGAAATTTTAAGAGCACAAGTTCTTTTGCTCCTGAATACCAACATTGTGAATGTTGGTAATTTCTTATCAAATGCGCAAATTCTCACCCATCTGCACTGGCCAAATCAAAGAGGTACAGCTATTCCCAGCATGGCAAAGACCATGATGTACTTACATGCCATTTAGCTATTAAGGGTGAGCAGCCCAGCCATCAGACAAAGAGGTGGTGACCCTAATTTAGCCCTAACGTGGTGGAATACGCAGGGATTCAAACCCAAACATTTAAGAGCAAAACACTCAAAGATAGGGTGACCATATGAAAGGAGAACAGGGCTCCTGTATCTTTAACAGTTGCATAGAAAAGGGAATTTCAGCAGGTGTCATTTGCATATATGGACAACCTGGTAAAATTCCCTCTTCATCACCACAGTTAAAGCTGCAGGAGCTATACTAGAGTGACCAAATTTAAAAGAGGGCAGGGCACCTGCAGTTTTAACTGTGGTGATGAAGAGGGAATTTCACCAGGTTTTCCATATGTACAAATGACAACTACTGAAATTCCCTTTTCAATACAACTGTTAAAGATACAGGAGCCCTCTCCTCCTTTTCATATGAACGAATCTCTCAGTCTGGTTCCTCCCACAATTTTTGTTTGTTCTTTTATTATTCTGAAGTTTTCCCCACTGAAACCCTGAATGCAAAAGTCCTTAAACCCATAAAGGAATCATCCAATGGTGGAAAACAAAATAAGGCTGAATTCAAATGTCTACAAGCAAATTCAGCCTGGAGACATTTCCCCCTCCCCACCAACAACCTCCTCAAATGGAAGCCAGCGTTAATATTTTGAAGACTCCTCTTCTCAGATGTTGAGCTTCTTCTTTTAAACTCCCTTCAGGTAAAACACAAAAAACAAATATTCAATGGGTTGCCCATAGAACCTTGACTATTGAATTCAAGCTGGATGACTCCTGTACCTTTAACAGTTGTAGAGAAAATGGAATTTCAGCAGGGGTCACTTCTATGCATGGTGAAATTCCCTCTTCATCACAACAGCTAAATCTGCAAGAGCCCTGCCCTCTTTTGTATCTGGTCATTCTAGTATAGCTCCTGGAGCTTTCACTGTTGTGATGAAGAGGGAATTTCACCAAGTGCTGCATGCACATAAATGACACCTGCTGAAATTCCCTTTCCTACACAACTGTTAGATACAGGAGCCTTGTCCTCCTTTCCATATGGCCGCTATAGGTTAGGGAGAACAGTTTAGCATCACTTTCTCCCTGATATGCTAGTTTACCACGTTCTTTATGGGAATATTTCAAAATACAAGTGGTTCTGACTTCCCAAGAACAATTTCTACTAGACTTCCAGATCTCAGGGCATGTTTTGAATACTGATCTTGAGCCCACGTTCTCCCTGGTTTTCTTCCGCTTTCTCATCTCTACCATCTTGGTCCCTCTGTTTTTATTCCAGGAGCTCTGCATGCCCCCAAACTCATCTCCGAGCCCCCATATCATGAATACTTTGAAGGGGAGAAGGTTGTGCTCACTTGCTCAGCTTATCAAAACGGGACGGTGGCGGGGTACAGATTCTTCAATCAGGATGGTCAGCAGATCCTCAAAATGGCTCCTAATCCTTTCCAAAAGGGCAAGCTGACTTTTAAGGCTCAGATGAACAGCAGTGGAAATTACAGATGTGATTACTGGATGGAGGAAGCCAATACTTCTCCACAAAGCAACACCATCTCCCTACGTGTGAATGGTAGGTTTCTGTCTCCTAAGATGTCAGTGGCCTGTGCCTTCAAGGAGAGGCCTCCAAAGTGGTCTCTCCTCACAACCACCAATATCAGCAGGCCGGGCCCTGCTCAAAGTCCCTTTAACTTTTCAACCACAAAGAGACTTCCTTTAATTCTTTGTGACGTTAAAGCTGTAGAACGAGCTTCCCGTAAAGAACAAACTTCTTATTTATGCCTAACATGACATTTGACTTTTTTCACAGCAGCCACACATTCAAGGTGTCCCTGGCCTCTGGCAAGACATCTAGGATTTCCTGCAGGCCCGCACTGAGGAAATCTGTGGCCCCTCACTACTACCCCCATCCTTTCTGATCAGGGTCATTATATCAGGCATAGTTAGGAAAGGAATCTAAAATAAAACTGTCAAGATCATACTTCCCTCTATGGTGCAACACTTTTAGAATGCTGCGTGCAGTCAGCATTCTAAATGCTGGTGGCACTAAAAATTTGACATGTAGAGTTTAGAAAGGGGGTAATTAAAATGAACAAGGGGCTGGAGCATTTCCCCTATGACGGAAGGTTACAACAGCTGGGATTGTTTAGCTGTTGTGCCCCTAGACAGATTCTCTAAAAAAAAACCACTAAAGATGTAGGGTGACCATATGGAAAGGAGAACAGGGCTTCGGTATCTTTTAACAGCTGTATCGAAAAAGGAATTTCAGCAGATGTCACTTTTATGCATGCAGCACCTGGTGAAATGCCCTCTTCATCACAACAGTTAAAGCTGCAGGAGCCTTGCCCTATTTTGCCTCTGGTTATGCTAGGCAGGGCTCCTGCAGTTTTTACTGTCACTGTGACGAGGGAATTTCACCAGGTTCTCCATATATACAAATGACACCTGCTGAAATTCCCTTTTTAGTACAACTGTTAAAGATACAGGAGCCCTGTCCTCCTTTTCACATGGTCACCCTAAGCAGTGAGAGCCAGAAACAAGGTGCCTTCACCCCAGATAGACCTTGTGGAGCTGCATTGTGGGAAATTTAAATGATGGCTAGACCCAGCTGCCTGGTGCTTCCTGTAGTTCTTGGGATTGGGAAAAGAATCTGGCTTGGCATATGTGATTTTGTAACAGTCTCTTCAGAGCCCAAACTCACCCCTTGGAGTTGCAGCCATCAGAATGAACATCTACACATGACCCAGGCTTTCGCTGCCCATGTATATCCTAGCACATACGCTCATAAATTGCTTTTGCATTTATTTTCAATATTACGTTACATGTGAGCGGAGGAGAGGAACACTGATGTTTTGATGCATTTGCATTCAAGAAAATTCCCCAGCCACGCCAAAAATAAAAACTGTCAAGGCATGACTTTCATTCTTAACTAACAGTTGCTGTAACTAGCTCACTTTCGGTTTCAAAGAAATTCAAGTTGCTGAAGATGGGGAGAAATGGGAGCAAATTCTGACCACTAGATGGCAGCAAAGCTCAGTTTATGCTGCCATGATCGTCATTTCGGCTTTTCAGGGATCAAATGTCAAATTCCTTTCATTGGGATGCATTCAGATTTAAGATGGAATCCTATGCATGTTTTTTTAAAAGTCCTGCACCTCTAAACATGCCCTAGCCAGTATGACCCTCAATTATGTCCAGAATAGTCTCACTGAAATCACTGGAACGTAAGTTATCCGTGACTAAATGAATTCCGATTGACTTCAGTGAGTCTATTCTAAATATGAATTCATCTGGATCCAACCCAGTATGCACTAGGAATCTCAATATCAATAATATTTTTGTGTACCACTAATTGAAATTAATTAATTAAGGGAAATAGCAAGCCCCTCTTGTCCGCTTCGCAAAAAGATAAATTTGGCGATCAAATATAATCACCTTAAGAAGCTAATCACCTATCAGCAAATCAATAGGACTTACTATAAGAAACTGGAGGAGCCCTTTAGCATAGTTCAATGTAGGGTGACCATATGGAAAGGAGGACAGGGCTCCTGTACCTTTAACAGAACCTTTAAAGGGAATTTCAGCAAGTGTCATTTGTATGCATGCAGCACCAGATGGAATCCCCTCTTCATCACAACAGTTAAAGCCGCAGAGCCCTGCCCTCTTTTGTATCTGACAGGGCTGCTGCAGCTTTAACTGTTGTGATGAAGAGGGGATTTCACTTGGTGCTGCATGCATACAAATGACACCTGCTGAAATCCCCTTTTCTATGCACCTGTTAAGCATATAGGAGCCCTGTTCTCCATTCCATATGGTCACCCTATCCTGTCATAGTGAGATTTGACACATGGAAGTGGCAAGCAATTCTGCAACTCCCCGCTGTAAGGTATGAAGATATTCCTTCCTGGTGTGGTAGCTGCTGGTAGACGCCAAGTCAAGGACTTGTTACCAACATAGGTATCCATGTAACTGAGAGGCCACTGCAAAAAGGCTATGTTAGAGTAAACTCCCTCTTTTACATGCGGGAGTCCTCTGTTTGAAAGCCTGCCCCATCTAGCTGAGAGAAAAGGAATTACAAGAGGCATGAACAGGGGACCTGAAGTTACCCATCATCCTCGCACCTAGATTTACACTGGAACAACTGCACCCTCCTTCTCATGGTGATCCTTCCATCCTTCTGAAAATGCTACACAGAGGGGCAGGAGTCCCAGCTGAATGCTATGATCTGCGGTGTGGTGGGGGAGGGGGATCTCCTCCATGAACCCTTCCTCTCGCAGAAGGCAGATCCTGAATCCAACCCCTGGACAGTTGATTAAGCAGGCACATGATTGTGAGATGTGCTGTATTCCTTTTAAAATATTTCTAAGTGTTCATCCACATGTATAAATTAGCATATGCAGAACTTACACAAACCAGTGTCCTCATTTTCCCTTTTTTTTCTTTTGGTGATGCTTAAGTGGCCACCCTAGCTGCAACTAGCACAATTGGTAGCTGGGATTGGGGTGTCAAGAGACATAGCAGAAGATTTATCTGATGGCTTTTCTACACAAGGGTATTCACTGCATCTTCTTTTGGTTTCGTCCTAGAATTGACACCAGGGCACTACACGAGAAGTTTTTCATTTTCTGCTTTTCCACTACATAACCACTAGGTGGCACTGTGGTATAGTGGAATAGCATAACTACACAAAAAGAAGCCATGCTTTCTTTCACGTTCACAATTAAAAGCTGCATTCTCTCTGCTCTTAAAAAAAATAAACACTTGCAGAAAGTTCTGGTTAGACACAGAAGCAAAACTGGAGGATTATGACATTGGGGCTGTATATACATAGGGAAAGTCCAATGGTGGCTGTGGATCTGTGCTGCGACAGTTAGACGACACAGGGACAGCTTCACGGCCAACGTGGGGCTTTCCCACAATCCTGTGGTTTGAAAATGTCAGGGATTTACCCTGACTATTTCAATTGGAGCAATGTTAATATGGTGCTTCCGGCCTCTGATGTCACTCCAGGGCCATGTGGGACCGGTGCCTGGTGGAAGGCACCTGGCAATTGGTCACCTTTCACCAGGAAGAGGACTGGGGTGGTTCCAGTACCCGGATGGCCACCCAGAAACCTTGCATTCCCTTCTCCGTGTGGGAATACCTGATGATGCCCTGGGAGAGGAAAGCATGGGGTTTGAGAAGGAAGCGGCTGTGAAGACAGCCCTGTTGTCTAAACAACCGCGAGTAGGGAATGACGAGCGCTCAGCAAATGCCTTATGCAGAAAAGTGTTGTCACAATATAGTGGCCCTTTCTACACCATTGTTTTGCCCCGGGGTCATCCCTGTGCATCCAAGTGACGCACAGGGAATCCCAGGGATGACCCTGGGAAACAGGGGATTTCCTGTTTTTTCTGCGGTCCCAGGCCCATCTTGGGACCACGAGAGATGTGTGGGCGCCAGCCCCTGCTTTGTCCCACTTCCTCGCAAGTAAACGTGAGGAGATGGGAAACAGGCATGGGGCATGGAGCTCTTTGGGCACTCCATGCCCATCAAGGGGGGGGGAGCGGCGTTTGAGTTTTTTTTAAAAAACACCTTAAGTTTTTGTTGGGAGCGCAATTGCTCTCATCTCCCCTGTTGTTGTTGTTGCTATTTAAATGGTGGGCATGACATCCCTCCTTCCTCCCAGGATGTCACACGCCATGAGTGAATCCAAGGGGAGGATCTTGTGAGCAGAATATTGTGAGATCCTCCCCCTCCCTCCCAGAAGGCCAGGCGATGTAGAAAGGGCCAGTGTACTCTGACAGGGATATATGTTGAAGGAATCCAGCTTGACGTAGTCAAATGGAGCTTTCCTTCCATTTTTGGTGGTGGTGGGAAGCCTAAAATGGATATGTAACTCTATTCATGCTTCTTAATACCTTGCCACACAATGAGAGAGAGAGAGAGAGAGAGAGAGAGGCACACATACTTCAAGATGGAGGAGTGACGCTGGCTGCTGCCTTCTGCATTACGTTATGAAATTCCAATGTGGGTCATTTTATCTTCCCCAGAGGCCCCTGCCGCTCCCTCTCTCTCTTTGAATCCTGATCTCCACTTGTACAACCCGGGAGACGCCGTCAGTCTTAGGTGTTCAGCTCCACCTGAAGCGAAGGACATCCAGGAATTCCAGTACTACGGTGACAGAAAGTGTGTCTCTGCCATGGCTTCTTATGGCAGCATCTACATGTATAACATGAGCATCATGGAACCAAAGGACCTGGGGCCTTTCAGGTGTGCGTATGTGCTGCGCCTGTCTGGGAGATTTGTTCTTTCTAAGAAGAGTAACCCTGTCCACATCAATGGCACAGGTAAGCTCTGAATACCTTCTAACAGCCCCATTTGAAAACGTTTCCTTTCCATCAGCAACGTGCCAGGCCTTGCTTAGAGATTGCTCTTTGCCTGGACATTGAAGCAAGGTTGGGATATGTGTGTGTGTGAGAGAGAGAGAGAAGGCTTCCTCTCAAGTTAACCTATCTCACAGGGATGAAATAACAATAGCCAATCTCACGGGAAGAGCCGTTAAATGATTAATAGACATTGTGTGGGCCAAGGCAGGCTCTTCACCTCTTATCTGATTCTCAATAAGAGTCTTATCTGATTCTCAATAAGAATACCCGACCTACTCAGCAAGGGGAAAACGGATGTGGCAACTTTTTGTTATACTATCTAATCAGCAACTCTAATCTCTCTTCCTGCTTAGGTGTCCAATGGGCACGGATGTTGGCCATTGGTGGGTCCTTCTTCACCATCAATGGTCTGATCTTCTTAATCTCCCACTTGCTTTCTTAAGTCACAGGTAAGTGAGGTTTCCTGAAGCCGGAATCAGGAAGTCGGGGATTTCATTACTCCCACACCTTAGAATGAGTACATTGAGGCAGGTGTGACTCAAGACACTTTGTGGTTAAGCTAGGAAAAAAATGACGTCATTATCACATCCCCAACACACACAGAGAGAGACAGAGAGACAGGCAGGCAGAGAAAAAGGCGGCAGCAATAATTTATTAGAGAAGATTACTAGAGCATACACTACAGTGTCTGAGAATTTCATTTTGGCTTTCAAGTGCATGGAAAATGTTGTTTCAGAATGCAGTGGCTGGATTGTTATCTGATATGGCTCATTTGAAATATACATGCCTGGTGTTGTTTCACCTCCTGCGGGTGCCTCCTCACACTCAGAGCTGATTCAGTGTTATTCTAGATCTTCCGAGCCCAAAGTCAGGGGCTGGGAACAGGTGGTTTATGGTGGGCTCCAATTCCCATCAGTCCAAGACAGAATGGTCAGGGGTGATGGGAGCTGTAGTCCAAAACATCTGGAAGGACACAGATTCCTGAAGTATGCCCTAAACAACCAGGATACCTGTGTGATGATGCTCTGTGCCTTAGAAGAAACATTTCAACCTTCCAGAATGGGGCAGAGGAATGACAGAAAAGCTAGAAAACCACCAAACCATCAGTGGGGCCAGGGGAAGGGGACTGGAAACAGGGGTCTGGAAACAAAGCCCTATGAATAGAGACTGAAAGAACTGGGCATGTTTAGCCTGGAGAAGAGAAGATTGAGGGGAGACATGATAGCACTCTTCAAATACTTAAAAGGTTGTCACACAGAGGAGGGCCAGGATCTCTTCTCGATCCTCCCAGAGTGCAGGACACAGAATAATGGACTCAAGTTAAAGGAAGCCAGATTCCAGCTGGACATCAGGAAAAACTTCCTGACTGTTAGAGCAGTACGACAATGGAATCAGCTACCTAGGGAGGTTGTGGGCTCTCTCACACTAGAGGCATTCAAGAGGCAGCTGGACAGCCACCTGTCAGACAGGCTTTAAGGTGGATTCCTGCATTGAGCAGGGGGTTGGACTCGATGGCCTTGTAGGCCCCTTCCAACTCTGCTATTCTATGATTCTATGACTTCAGTATATCGAGGACCCCAGAACATGCATACAAAGGGAGTCAGGAGTAGGTTGTTTAGATTGCAGGAATGATGGCTTCTCTCTTATGCCTTTCTATTGTGCATTGACAACATTTGTCGGTCTGATTTCCAAAGTATTGCATTTCAGAGCCAATACTAGGGATCTATAAATTCCATCCAAAATGTCTCAGCATCTGTTTGGGTTGCTGATCTTTCAGAAAAATGAAAGATGTGATGTGATGTGATGTGATGTGATGTGTTGTTATGACCCAGGAAGGTCTTTAATAGTTTTTTTTCTGTTGTTATTTTTAATTTTGTTTTCAGATCTGCTCTTCAGATGACTGGAATACCCATCTTCCCCAACTCATGGCTGCTGAGCCAGTCAGCTTCTTTTCAACCAGAGAATAATCCAGCCTGTATATTAGCTTTCCGCATAAACCACACATCAGGAGCAAAATATGAACCTTAAAATAACAGGCAGTGTGAGCATCCAGTGACCAGGGGCATATAATTTTCTGTCAAGATTATTCCAATGACTTTGTATTATATGGACTTACTCAGATCTTTTAATAGACTTTTGTAAATGGATTTTCTGATGTGCCGACCATTTTATGGGAAGGGGTGAATCTGATGGCCTTGCATAATCTTCTTGTCCTGCGAGTTTCAATCACTTTTTAAAATAAAATAAGTTTACAATCTCTGTAAAAATAATAGAAACTCAACTAGGCTTCTCCCTTCCAAATTTTTGAGAGATTTTGGGGCATAATCCTATATTTTCCACCCTTGGTGTTTATAAGCCCCCAAGCTCAAAGGCTTACAAAGCATCCATTGCAGAGCAGAAAGGGAAACAGAGGTTATTGACGCCTCCACTTCCAGCTCTGCCTCTGCTGTCCTCCCACTCTGCATTTTGCTAGATGGGCTTTTGGCCTGTCTAGCTGAGGGGCTCTAGAGTGGAGGAAAGGAGACTGGAGAGGCCTCGGGATAGCTCATATCCCAGCTTCTCCAGTCCCCTCTCTTCTCTGCCCACTGGAATGCCCCCTTTAACCCCCTTCATGAGGTTGAGTTCCCAACTTCAGCCAGGCATCCAATGCAGTTCTTTCCATACTGGCTGGGAGGGAAAGGAGCAGAGATAGAACATGATGCCTGGATCCAAGGTTTAGCACTGTGCCAGGCTTCGAATCTAGGAATCCAGCACCATCTAGGGGTGACAGGGTTTCTTCCCTGAGCTCTATCTACACCTGATTGATGTTTTCAATCATTAGTGCATTTCGTCATTTTATTTATTACTTATTTTGTTATTTGTACAAAGGTATCAAAGCAGCAGAGATAAAATGCCATGCCATGAAAACAATAATCAACCTGACAATAAAAACAACACAATTGCAATTAGTCAGCCTTAAAACTGCATCTTCTACTGTGTGCTACAAACTGTAGCTGGTTGGATCACACTTTAGGGAAAGCTTGGGTGAAGAGATGAGTTTTAAGGAGACATCTGAATGTCAAAAGTGGTGGACCCTGTCGAATATCATTTGTAAAAGTATTCCAGAGGGTGGGTGCTGCAACTCTAGTTGCTCTACCACAAGAGCTCTTGACGTGAATCATTTATTATCACTTTTATTGTTTTCAATACTACAATGTAATCAGGACAAAAGGTTTGGGAGGGGGAAAAAATCAAACCTTTGGCCCTTGTGGCCACATTAGGAAGAAATTCAACAGGTGCAGCTGTCTGCCAAAGTGCCGGTTTTCCGTGGCTATTTATTTATTTATTTATTTATTACATTTCTATACCGCCCAATAGCCAGAGCTCTCTGGGCGGTTCACAACTAATGTGAAACCCACAACTAATGTTTCTTTTCTCCCCCAACCATGATTCCATGCTTTACAACTGTTTCTACATTCCTTACGTTAGAACAACAACAACACTGTTTGCCAACCTCCCGCCTTCTCATTATTACTATTTAAGGTGACCATATGGAAAGGAGGACAGGGCTCCTGTATCTTTAACAACTGAGTGGAAAAGGAAACTTCAGCTGGTGTCATTTGTATGCATGCAGCACCTGGGGAAATTTCCTCTTCATCACAACCATCAAAGCTGCAGGAGCTATACTAGAGTGACCAGATACCAAAGAGGACAGGGCCTGCACAGCTTGGAGAGAGGGCAAAGGTCTGGGAATCGCCCTATAGCCTGCTCCTCTTAAGTCCTAGAAGGTAGGCATAGATACCCAAAGGGACTGTGGTGTCCCTGAGAATGTGAAAGATAGAGGAGAAAGGATAGGGTTGAAGAGGTTACCGAATCGTCTGGTGTTGCATTCACAATCCTGCTGTCCACGCAACATGCCAGAGATTCTTTGGTATCAACCAGGCCTCTTCAATAAAACGACCACCTTAGAACAAACCAACTTCTTCGTCCTCAACAAACACACACACATACTGAGGGATGGATTTCACACGCCCACACAGGTCACAAGGGAAGAAGTGAAACTAGAACCTAACAAAATTTCTTCACAGGGGCAACACTGACTGACCTCTTGGCCTTCTACAATAATTCTTAGCATCCTCTTCCTTTCCAGGTTGGAGGGTTTTTTATCCTTTTTGGATGAGACCCTTGCAGTATCCCTCCACACCCTCTGTTCACATATCTCTGGAGCTAACATCTCTCATTATCTCTCTTCATGTACCTCTACGTATGAGCATGCTGTGCAGTGAAGAGGACTGCCACCGGCAGGCCTCCTGGTCTGTAATGGAGTTAGCTGCAACTGAGGGGTACAATACTGCCCAGCCATTGGCCTCTAGTCAGCTCCCCAAATTGCTCCATTTTAATAATTCCCTCTCCATCACATGTCACTGTATTTTTCCCCACCATTATTTTATGTGTAGGGTGACCATATGGAAAGGAGGACAGCGCTCCTGTATCTTTAAAGAGTTGCATAGAAAAAGAAAGTTAAGTAGGTGTCATTTGTATGCATGCAGCACGTGGTGAAATTCCCTCATCACAACAGTTAAAGCTGCAAGAGCTATACTAGAGTGAGCAGATATAAAAGAAAGCAGGGTTCCTGCAGCTTTAACTGTTGTGATGAAGAGGGGATTTCACCAGGTGCTGCATGCATACAAATGACACCGGCTGAAATTCCCTTTTCTATACAACTGTTAAAAATATGGGAGCCCTGTCCTCCTTTCCATAGGGTCACCCTAGTCACTGCAATAACACCCTCCTGGACTAGCCATTTCTGAGCTGGAGACCTGGCTCAAGTTAAAGCCTTTGGAGAGGGGAAACATTCAGAGCAGAGGCAGTGTTTTCGAGGCCATCTCAAGGCCCCAGAATGTTTCATCTTAGAAATTAAGCTCTTAGCAGTCAGCCAAGAGGTTTTGCTTTTGTTGATTTATTTTTAAGTTAAGAAGAGGCATTTCCAGGCCAGGGGTGAGTAGAAGAGCGATCAAGATTGAGATCTATTTGCAGAAGTGTTGCAGCAGCTAGGTAAGGTTTGGCCCTGGACTTAAAGGTCTTAAAGGCGGGCTTTAAACTTCCATGTGTATAACTTCAGTTGTGAAACCCACAACTAATGTTTCTTTTCTTCCCCGACCATGATTCCATGCTTTACAACTGTTTCTACATTCCTGATATGTTAGAAGAACAACAACAACACTGTTTGCCAACCCTCCTCTTCCTCATTATTAGTGTTTTAGGTGACCAAATGGAAAGGAGGACCGGGCTCCTGTATCTTTAACAGTTAAAGATCTTCAACAACCATTAAAGCTGCAGGTCCAGGGCAGGGCTCCTGCAGCTTTAACTGTTGTGATGAAGAGGGAAATTCCCCAGGTGCTGCATGCATACAAATGACACTAGCTGAAATTCTCTTTTCTATACTGCTGTTAAAGATATCGGAGCCCTGTCCTCCTTTTCATATGGTCACATGATGATGATGATGATGATGAGCATGAACAGTTTTGCATTTTAAGTTCACTTAAACCATAGCACCATAAATTAAATGGAGTTTTCTGATATAGCTCTAATTACCTGTTGCTCTCTGGTTGAACATCTGAGGGTCTATCAGGGCTGGGGGGTCCTGAACATTGACCCCTAGTTGCACCACTGACTGGTAGACCTCTGGGTGATTTACAATACATCAGTCAAGCTGAAATCAAGAAAGCTGTGTGTGAGGGGCAGTGGGTGTAGCAGAACCTGGGCTCACAGGGACATTGCATCGACACTGCTTTTATTAGCAGGGGTGCCGACGTCTTCTGGCACCCACCTCAGACCTCCCTGTTCTCACTGACCTTAGCTGCAATTCTCAGAGTAGCTGAGGGAATGAATTTTCCTAGCTATAATATATTGCTCCCTGTTCCCAGGCAAAGTATTTGGGGGTGGGTGGGATTGAAGTCCACCCGCCTTTGGTGTAGGGCTTTTTGTTGTCATTTCAGTGTTGCTACTCCCCACCCAAACTTAGCAAGATGACCCATTTACCCAATGTGTTCCTGCCTCATGGGATGGAGAGTGAGTTTTCTTCCTAGGAAGGTCAGTGGGTTCTTGTTATCAGCTTTCCACAGCCCGACTCTTGCGGTTTAGCCTCTTCCTTCATAAGTAAAGCAGATGGAGATTTCTGTGAATGAAAGGATGAGGCAGGAAGGGAAGGAAGCCAGCTGTGCCCAAAGACAGAGGAGAAACATACAGCCAAGCTATGGTCTTCCAGACGCTGAGATCTTTGGGTGTGGTGTTCCTTCCCCCAGCAAGTCCCAACTTGGAGGTAGAGCAGAGCAATTGAGGGTGTGTGGGCAGAAGCCCACACCCCCTTGCCACTCCCTGCCCTTCCATTGCTCAACCTCATTCCAGCTTCCAGTCTGGACGTGCAGAGTAGCAGTAGTAGTAGGAAGGAAGCAAAGACACTGCAAAAAGGAGAGCAGTTGCATCCCAAGGAAAGATATGAAGGGACAGAGCCGGCAAGAGCAGAAGAAGTTGTTCCAAGCCTGAACCAGACGAGACTCTCATGTAAGTTATTTGGCTTTTGACTGACACGAAAAAGATCATAAGCATTACTAGAAGGCCAGGTAGTTGGAAGTGGGAGGGGGGTTAGAGAACAGCCCAGATCGTAGTCAAGTTGTGGGTTTGGAAATAGGAGGTACCCATAGAAATGTATGAGATAGACCGTAGGCATATCAAGAAATACACATGCTTCTTACTTACAAAAGAAATGATTTGGCGCTAATTGGTTTAATTTACATCATCATGATTGAAAATTAAACAAATTAGTGCCAAATTATTAACTTTCTATTCCTTATTTGAATGATTGAAAGGAAGAAGGGAAGAAACCCCCGTATTAACACCACGTTGGAAAATTCCAGTGGAAAATTACAAGCATTATTAGGAAAGAGATTAAAACTGAAATGAACAGAAGGGAAGAGCATCTTCTGTTCAGCAACAAGCTACAATATGAAATAGAAGACCACTGGTGGGGACTATGAATGCATGAATGAGCTTTATAAGAGTATGCATGTTGCAGAGGAAATGCAGAGAGAGGTTTCTCTCGCTCTCTCCCATGAATAGATATCGGGGTCCTCCAATGGAATTGATTGGCAGAAGAGATTCAGGAAAGACCAAGGAAAGCACTATTGACATAATGACCCAGTCCGCAAGACACAGCTTTATTCAACCCATGATGAGCCCCGGCACCATTGCAGCTATTGTGCTGTGTCATCCAAACCCACTCATCATAGCTTATTTGAGGGTTAAACAGCTCTTGCTTAACTCGTGATTTGCAGTAGGGGTTAAGTGCCAGTAGTTTAACTCTAGAATAACCTATGATGGCTGGGTTGAGAGGACATGGTGCCACCCCTGATTAGCCTGATTGGGGGCTACACACTCAAAATGGTGGCTCCATGCCCCTGCCATGCACTGCGGCTCATCATGGGTTAAATAATGAGCCAACCTGATACCTTCTTAATGGATGAAATCCAACTCCATTGGTGTGATGATAACTTTGAAAGGTGATGGGACAAATTCATAGAATGCTATATCCATGGCCATGATGATCAAATGGAACCTCCATGTTCAGTGGCAACATGACTTTGAACTTCAGTTCCTGGGTAGTAACAGGGAGGAAGGGGAGGGCTTTTGATTCCCTGTCCTGTTTGTGGACTTCCTAAAGGCATGTGATTGGCCACTGTGGGAAACGGGAAGCTGAACTACGTAGACTTTTGATCTGATCCAGCCACGTTCTCACGTTCCTGTGTAGTATAACTAAGGAGTAGAACTAGGGATGGAGCTGTATTGATAGGGATTGGCCTTATTCTCAATGGCTCCCATTAAGCTATATGGGACAAAGGTGAAAGGGAAGAAAAGGGAGCAAGGCAAAGGAAGGGGAATACAACAGGCCTTTTCTTACACCCTCCATCACCCCTCCCCTGCTTCTGAAATTGATTGATTGATTGATTGATTGATTTAGAAGACGTCTACCCCACCCCTTTCCACTGAATGATCTTCAGTCCAGGCAGCTTACAATAGTCTTTAATAATACATACACACACTCACACAGATTCCATACTCAATGCAACCCAGCAGCACTTCGTCCTGTGGCCAGTGAACTTTCACAGGAAGTTGCCTAGATCAGCCTTCCTCAACCTGGGGCGCTCCAGATGTGTTGGACTGCATCACCCAGGCTGGGGCATTCTGGGAGTTGCAGTCCAACACATCTGGAGCGCCCCAGGTTGAGGAAGGCTGGCCTAGATAAACTTCTTCCCCCTCGTATTGCCTTGGCGGTGTCAAAATTCCAATTGCAAGCACCTTTGGGGACAGGGACCGTTTCTCTTGTTGTTGCTCTGCAACACTGGTGATGGAATAGTAGCAGTAGTAATAATATTAGTAAATAATAATAATAATAAGATAGCAGCAGTAGTAGTAAAAGACAACATGACTTGGCAAAGCCCATCATGTCCATCTAGAAAACGCACCACAAGTGAGAAAATAATAATAATAATAATAATAATAATAATAATAATAATAATAATAATAATAATAATAATAATAATACAAACACAGATCAGTATGGTAATAATCATCATCTATATTTACAGTCAATTGACCAGAAAGAAAAAGATTCAGATCGTTTCAGCAAGGAATCAATGCAATAAATTGATCACAGAAAACATATCATTAAGGCATATAAGGCATATCAGTATGAGTTTCAACAGTGTGGGCAAAAACAAAGGGACAGAAAGAAGGGGAGATGCAAAGAGAGCAAGAGATGAAGAAGATCAAAATGCACTGGGTTGGACTGAGACTTTGTCATACTTCTAGGTCCACTGAAATCAATGGGACTTAATGACTACCTTATTGATTTCAGGGGTTCTACCCTAATAGTGACTCAGTCTTGATCCAACCCTCTGTCATTGATTTTTCGGTCCCAGAACTGGGAGTGTTGACAAGCTGGAAAGTCAGACACCAGTAGCTTCTGTCTTAATGCTCTCCCCTTCCTCCTCCCTGACAGGGCGTCCCCAACCCTTCTGATCAACACTACTACCAATGATTGCATCCACACTTCAGGAAACAGCACCCTCCTGAGCTCCTCCACCTCCAGCATCACTGGCATTGTCTTCCTACTCTTGGCTGCCGTCATAGGGCTGCCCGGGAACCTCTTCGTCATCTGGAGCATCCTTTGGAAGATGAAGCCAAGCAACCGGTCGGTCACTTGCCTTCTAGTCCTTAATTTGGCGGTGGCTGATGGGATTGTGCTGCTGCTCACTCCCTTCTTCATCCTTTTCCTCATCTTCAAGAACTGGATGTTCGGCTTTGTGATTTGCAAAGGGGTGTACTACCTGTGCTGCATCAACATGTTCGCCAGCATCTTCATCATCACCCTCATGAGCGTGGACCGATGCCTCGCAGTCAACCAGCCCTACTTCTCCCAAGCCATCCGCAAGAAGAACTTGGTGGTCAAGATCCTGGCTGGGATTTGGCTGGCAGCCATCTTGTTGTCCATCCCAGCCTTCCTCTTCCGCCAGGTCGTGAAGGAGCCTTTGTGGGGGTATAAGATCTGTGAGCCCTGCCATCCCAGGCCAAGCTTGGCCATCTTCCACTTCACCTTGGAAACGGTGGTGGCCTTCATGATCCCATTCACCATCATTGTTGGGTGTTATTCCGCCATTTTGATACGCCTCCGGGGGGTGAGGAGGAGGAAAGGAGCTCGGACCGAGAAGCTCATTGTTGCCATTGTGATCTGCTTCGCTGTCCTCTGGATGCCCTACCATATTGTCAACATGGTCCAGATAGCTTCTAACATGGCATCAGGGAGGACTGCCGAAAAGCTGGGCCAGGCCTGGAAGAGTGGGCGAGCAGGTGTGACGGCCTTAGCATTCCTAAGCAGCAGCATCAACCCTGTGCTTTACGTCTTTGTTGCTGGGAACCTCATCAAGACATCTGGAGCCAACTTCATTGCCCAGTTCTTTGAGGGAGCATCTGATGGTCTGGGTCGGAGGTCTCAGTCCCAGAAAAACCTGGCTAAAGACCTGGCTACTGTGGCAGGAGCGGCCGTGAATATGGACCAACAGCCGCTGAGAGGGTGTGATGGGGTGGACAAGGTCACAGAGGGACAGCTGGCCGAAGGCACAGAAGAGCAACCCGGATACAGACAGCCCTAGACTGAATCACTGCAACTTTCAACATGACAGTTTCTGTACTTGGGAAGCTGAGTCACTCCATCCAGCTGAGTACTGTGACACCAGGGGGTGTTGAACCTCAATTTTGGCCCTCTGGGACTCTTAGGGATGGCAATCTGATGATAGGCAGGGCCAGAGGCAACAGGGGCGAGGCCAAACACACCCAAAATTGCCAGGGTGTTTTAGGTTATAGCTCTTACTAGCAGTAAAGAAGCCTTAGGAGAAGCTTAGATTGAGAAAAGATTTGCACACAAGCCAGAAAAGCACCCAAAGATGATCAAGTGGGGAAAGGCAGGTGGGGCTAGGGAAAGGGGGGTGGCCATTGGCAAAACACCATGGGAATGGACTGGGCCTGCAGGCGGGCCGGATCTGCCTCACACACCTAAGGTTCAGCATCCCAATGATGACTGACCATGATTCTTCTGTCTTCTCCAGCCTATCATGAGATACTAAAGGCTGAACCTGAGACCCTCTGTATGCAAAGCATGCACTTTTTCACTGAGCTACAACCCATCCTTAACTGCTAGATTCTTCAGCCTCATCTGCCCTTTCACATGGAAATGTAGCTTCTTCAGCGGGGGGGGGGGGGGAGGGGAAACAGCCCTGAGGTCACTTCTACACTACATAGGGTGACCATATGAAAAGGAGGACCAGGCTCCTGTATCCTTAACAGTTGTATTGAAAGGGGAATTTCAGCAGGTGTCATTTGTATATATGAAGAACTTAGTGAAATTTCCTTTTCATCACAACAGATGAAGTTGCAGGTGCCCTGCCCTCTTTTAAATCTGGTCACTCTAGTATAGCTCCTGCGGCTTTAACTGTTGTGTTGAAGAGGGAATTTCACCAGGTTCTCCATATATACAAATGACACCTGCTGAAATTCCCTTTTCTATGCAACTGTTAGTTCTATGCAACAGCCCTGTCTTCCTTTTCATATGGTCACCCTAACACTACATGGCTGCTAAATTACTTCCATGGTTATTTCTCTCTCTCCCTCCCTCTCGTATGGAGGACACCACATTGAGGAAGGTTTTGCTGTAGATTATTTCTAATCCTGTGTTTGATAAGCTAAAATGGACTAGGACGTACCTACGTGTAAAGGCCTCTGCGGATCCTGCATGGCATTCCTTCATTATCTGCCTGCAGCAATCATCTCTAGCAAGTGCCCATTTTCGGAAGTAAGAGCAAGGAATCTGCTCTTGTTTCCGAATGCAGCAGGATCCAGTAAGGCATCCCGCCCCACACGCACACACGGACCTCCTATCCAGCCTGTGTGAGCTCCCTTCCACGTCCCACAGCAGCATCAGAGCAATGGTGATTGAAGGTCTGTAGCGCATCGATAAACACGGTCCATTGTTTTCTGTGTCTGTCAGGCTGTTTACAATAAATCCATTGCTTCGTAGGAATTTTGGAGTCGCGTCCATTTGTTTTTTTGCTGCTTTTAAGGAACAGACAGAACCTCAGATGTCATCAGCAAAGACTGCTAAACTTGGGTGTAGGGAGGATTAGGATTGACAGTTGGAAAGGATATGGTTATCTCTGGCAGATGTACTTCCCTTTGTTATTCAAAAGCAAATAGATAAATGCATGGAAGACGTGCCTGTAAGTGGCTATGAGTCTTTAAAGATAGTTAGATAGATATCTCAAGATTTACATACCACACCTCATTTATTTTAATTATCCAAAGCTCTTTACAATCGATTCAAATGCACAAAATAAAGGCTAGTTCGCATCTATGGATTCAGAGGCATTTGTATTTTGGAGTACGAGTTGCTGGAGGAAAAGAAGAAAGGATTGCTGTTGAATTTATGCAATCCTTGTTGGTTTCCCAAGGGGATCTGATAGGCAGCTGTAGGAAATGGTATCAGTTCTCTACAGTTACCAGAGGCAGTAAGATATATACATCAGTTGCTGGGGAACATGGTTTGGAGGGTGCTGTTGCACCTGTGTCCTGCTTGTTCATCCCTGGTCGACAGCTGGCTGGCCACTGTGTGAACAGAGTGCTGGACTAGATGGACCCTTGGTCTGATCCAGCAGGGCTCTTCTTAAGTTCTTGTGAAGCAGGATGCTGGCATAGATGGAACTTGGGTCTGATATGGGAAAGCATAAGCGACTGACTTATACTGAGTTGAGAGATGTCCCCAATCTGGAGCCAGCCTGCCCATTGAGCCCATTCTACATCCTCTATGCTGCCCCGCTGCCTTTCTGCTTTACCTTTTTCACAACAGCTATTTTTCCTACTTTACAGAGGACAGTCCTCTCTTGGAATATAAGAAGAGCTGATGAAGAGCTCTGCAGATCTCAAAAGCTTGCTCATTTGTCATGATCTTTTGAGTTGGCCTAATATGGATTTTGGATTTATTTATCTTTCTTACGACCATCCTAGGATGACCAAATGGAAAGGAGTACAGGACTCCTGTATCTTTAACAGTTGTATAAAAACAACTTTTGACCAGGGCAGGATCTACACTACTGCTTAAAAGTGCTTTATAACAGTTTTGACAACTGTTGGGGCCCAGGACACACTCCGTATACAGTTGTCAAAACTGTTATGAACGCTTCAAAGAGCTTTAAAGCAGTAGTGTAGATTCAGCCCCAGGATACCCAGCAGACCGCCTTCCCTTGTATACACCCAGATGACCGCTACAATCCTCAAAAGAGGCTCATCTGGCCATTCAGATATGAATGGAATGCCACCATGAAGAACCTCGGCGGTGGGCCTTCTCTGTGGTGGCACCCTCCCTCTGGAGGACCCTCCCTCGTGTGGTTCGGGAGGCGGAAAACATAATATTTTTTAAACGTCTCTTGAAGACATACCTTTTTACATAGGCTTTCCCTGGTCTTGAATGGAGCTGGTTTTATATTGTCTTTTAAACGTTTAATGTTTTAAATTTACACTTGTATTTTATGGTTTTTAACTGTACACTGCCCAGAGAGCTTCAGCTGATGGGCAGTATAAAAATGTCATAAATCAATAAAATAAAAGGGAATTTCAGCAGGTGTCATCTGTATGTATGCAGCACCCAGTGAAATTCCAATTGCAGGAGCCATGCCCTCTTGACCAGATACAAAAGAGGGCAGGGCTCCTGCGGCTTTAACTGTTGCGATGAAGAGGGAATTTCACCAGGTGCTGCATGCATACAAATGTCACCTGCTGAAATTCCCTTTCCTATACAACTGTGAAAGATACAGGAGCCCGGTCCTCCTTTCCATAGGGTCACCATAATCATGGCTACCTTTGCATTGTGTGCCCCTTTCAATAATGTCTGCAGATGCTCAACTCATTGAGATGTGACACTTGATCGTCCTGTCATCAAGATGAACTCACAAAATTGATTGTGTCATCATTGCTGTCAACCAACACACAACAAAGTTAGCACTGATGTACAATGCAGACCTCGCTTAAATGGTGATGAGGGTGGGTACAAAGGAAGTAGTATTGGGATAAGGCCCAGGAGAAGATGAGGGCACCAGCCATTAACAGCAAGGGAGTAGATACATCACCCAGAAATCTTGTCATCGTCCCCCCATGTCCCAAGGACTGGTTCCACCCTTAGATAGTAGTGAAGTGACTCATTTAGAGTTTCATTGGAGGAGGCAGCCAATTGTATGTGACTTAATTTGTTTGGGGTTTGGGAGATAATCAATCACCCAAAGGCCATGACAAATACATAGGTACAGTAATACCTCAAAATTGCACAGATCACTTGGAATTTACCATACCTAAAACTCAGCTTTCACTCAGCAATCTGAACCTCCATGGCAATTTAGGGCAATTTTGTCTAGTTCTCTCTTCCTGATCTTCTCTCACTCCCAGTGCAAACAAAAAGCCACTTTATGTGTCACAGAAATGTTGGTATCACTCAGAAGAAAAAGAACTGTTTCTGCAAGGGCATTCCTATATCCATGTGTTAACGATGGATATAGGAATGTTTTTGTTTTGTTTTTAATTTGTTTGGGGTTTGTTTGCGTGTTTGTTTTTACTGTGAGAATGGGTGCATACTTTGAGAGCCAGTGTGGTGTAGTGGTTAGAGTGTTGGACTGAGTTGGGAGATCCAGGTTCTAGTGCCCACTCAGCCATGGAAACCCACTGTGTAACACTGGGCCAGTCACAGACTCTCAGCCCAACCCACCTCACAGGGTGGTTGTTGTGAGGATAATATGGAGAGGAGGAGGATTATGTATGCCTCCTTGGGTTCCTTGGAGGAAAAAAAAGGTGGGATATAAATGCAATAATAAATAAATAAATAAATTCTGGAATTCCATCTCAGGCGCCAAAAGTCATACTCATCTCCCATACACATTCGGAAAAACAAGAGGCCTACACTGAAGCATTAAGAAACTGCCTTACATCAAGTTAGCCCACTAGTCCATCTAGCCCAGTATTATTGACACTGACTGGCAGCAGCTCTCCAGGATTTCCAGCGGGATATTTTCCTCCTCTACCTGGACATGCTGGAGATTGAACCGGGGCCTTCCCACATCCGAAGCAGGTCCTCTGCTGCTGAGCAACAGCCTCCCTCCATAAAACTAAAATGCAATTCTGCAAAATAAATAAAAAGCAAATATACCTTTCGGGGCTAAACTGCAGGAGACCTGCAAGAGGCTAACCAGGTGTTTTCATTTTTACCTTAAAAAGAGCTTCTGAGGCCTTGGACCCCAATCAGTGCCATGGCCCCGAGGGAGGGTGAATTAACTGTTTCCCTGGTCTAACAGCCCCCTGCAAGCTGCTATTAGCCCAGTATTTTTCCCACTGTGGAAAAAGAAGCTAATTGGAGGATTTAGGAATGAGAAACTAGCATGGGGAAAGGATTAAAGCTCACCCAGCATGGCTGCATCAATCTAAAGCTGCAGGAGCCCTGCCCTCTTGACCAGATACAAATGAGGGCAGGGCTCCTGCAGCTTTCACTGTTGTGATGAAGAGGAAATTTCACCAGGTGCTGTATGTGTACAAATGACACCTTCTGAAATTCCCCTTTTTTATGCAACAGTTAAAGATGCAGGAGCCCGGTCCTCCTTTCTATATGGCCACCCTAAGCAAGCTGAATTTGACGACCCCCCCCCCCCCAGGTCTGAGGTTCTGTAGCCCTGTGTTAAGCATTCTCGTTGCTGCAACAGGAAGCGTTGCATCTGATAAAGTGTGCTGTAGCCTACAAAAGATTATGCTGTAATAACTTTCTTAGTCCTTAGAGTGCCAGAACGCTATTATTTTTGCTGCAACGCATTATTACGGCGATCCTTCTCGAAACAGGAAATGAATCAGCCCTGAGTCAAACATGAGTTGGCAGCGCTCTCACACGACAACACCAGGGGGCACTGCGTTGCAGCCTGGGAGGTGAATGAGTGTGCCTACCGCAAGATTTATGTTGGGATTTCAAGATTGGGTCATTTTGGGGACAAGGTTTCCTAATATTCATTGCCTGAAGGCCTGCAAGACAAAAAGAAGAATTGAATTCACACCCTGAAACAAATTGGGTGTCCTTAAAAAAAAAAAACAGCAACAAAAACTTTACTCACAGGAGGCAAAAAAGAAAAAGGCATGAGGAAAGTGTTTCCTCATCCAGAGTACAGAGGAAGAGAGTGAACACATCAAGCAATCCCATACACACATAACATATTAGGCTTCTTTAAACAAGGGATTTATAGCATGCATGTTACTGGCCATTCTCAGATGTTCGCGGTTCATTTTGACAATGCCGTCAGCCTCCTGCAACACCTCCCGCTCCTTTCCTCTATTTTAGCGTCACAAAATAAACCTCAGAGAACCCGACTTTTCTGAGAGGTGTCGGGTTTGCCAGGATTTCCTGCCGTGTGCAGGGGAGGTTGCGTTATAAAATGAAAAAACAAAGAGGAAAAGCACCCAAATCAGGTGAAAAGAAGGGAGAAACAGGTTCTCAGGATGCAAAGGATTTATTGATGCAAAGCCCAGCACATTTTGGCCTGTGCCTTTTCAAAGGCCTTCAGGGGGTAAGAAGTCTACAGATATTCCTCTAATGTGTTAGAGGGAAATCTGCAGACGTCTTCTGACAACCCCCTGAAAAAGGCTTTTGAAAAGGCACAGGCCGAAACACGTTGGGCTTTGCATCAATAAATCCTTTGCATCCTGAGAACCTGTTTCTTCCTTCTTTCCACCTGTACTCTGAAATGCCCACTAGAGGGTGCTGTCCCATTGAAAGGTGCAGGTCACATGGTCTCTGCTGTCTTCTCTGTGTAATTCTGCTTGTTTCAAACATGGAAGAGAACCAGGAAGAGAGCTACAGTAAAGAAATACAACCACACACACACACACACTCACACCGTTCGAGAGTCCTCTTAATCAGGTGCTGTTGAAGTCCTTAGATGACAGACACAAGGCATCATTTTTGGGCCTGCACTTTTAACATTTCACCCTCCTCACACCAACTCACACACACACCACAATGCCATCCCACATGTACAATATCATGAGTCATACAATAAAAGTTTTTTATTTCTATTCTGAAATGACATTTCCTACATTTCACCTAATTACATCAAGGCCCGTACTGGAGGGTGGGTTTTTTTTCTGCCATGCCCCAAAACAAAGAGAGCTCTTTTTGTTTAACAGAATATCTACTCTGAAGAACAATTCTGCAACTTTCAGAACCTTTGGGTTGACTCTGATGAAGTTATTGTCGTATCAATGTTTTGAAAATAATAACAACCAAAGGCATCTGCAAACTTTTTATAAATAGACCGTAATAACTTTGAACCTTTACATTTTTTTGATGCCCATCTTTGATTGCATTTTCTACCCAACAACAAGGTCTCACTTGATAGACAAAATAGCTTGGTGATTTAGCTGTTCTTGTCCCATAAAATAACGCCTACAGTTTTTGATGAGTGCTAGCTTGTTGAAAGTTCTTTTAGCTTCTGGCATACTTACTGGCAGCATGCAAAAAAAGAAAAATCAACACTCTTCAGTGGAAATTACTGTGTAAACTAGACATTTACTGACATATAACTTCAGCCTGTAAACCCTAGCACCAGCTCCAACTGACCCTGGGATCAATGTCCCTGATTATCATGGTGCTTTGCCCCTCCCACCAACTGCCCCTCCATGTTGCCAATGCATCAGGAATTCTGGGAATGGTAGTTCTTAAAAGAGAGGGTGGATTTGCACGTAACGAGAAAGCCACCATGGGGGAATTTCCACATGGGACTTCTCATTGCCGCTGCAGCTGCCATTTTGAATAACCAAGCCATTGTGAGCGGGCACCGTAGCTTGTTGTTATGGGCAAATCTGATGAGAATGAATTGTTGGGGTGCTTGAAAAGCCACCTACAACCTTAAAATAGCCCATCATTTCTGGGTGGCTCATCAAGTATTTCAACAACCCACCCTCACTGGGTTTGCATGTAACAGTGAGCTGTGGTGCAACTCCATGATGGCTTGAATATTCAAAATGGCAGCAGCCACAGCAACAAGAAACCCTGTAGAGGGATTTACACACGATGGATTCTTGTCAGATGACTTCTTCTTGTTTTTCTAGAAGTGCCCTTTGGTGTCTGCCAGGCTGGGAATTGCGTGCCACTTTGTTATGCAATCATAGCCCCTCCTGCAATCATCTGTGAGTGTGCTAAATCCTTTAATCTAGGGTGACTATATGGTCATCTTTAACAGGAAAGGAATTTCAGTAGGTGCTGCATGCATACAAATAACAACTGCTGAAATTCCCTTTTCTAAACAACTGTTAAAGACACAAGAGCCCTGTCTTCCTTTCCATATGGTCACCCTACTTTCTTTATCTCTGTTGCCATTATAGGTTAATTCCCGTTTGCATGTTTCTTACTCCAAGTCAAGAAAATGTGCATAGAATTTCAGCCATAGATATTATGCTGCATGTTATGTGGGGTGAGATACAGCTTAATACTATATGCAAGCGAGAAACACTAAAGTTGATTTTGGGTTGTACTTGTCTTAGTGCAGCATGGCTTGCCTTGGGAGAGGGGAACGTGGCTACAGGAGAGGGGCATCGAAAGTTCTACCTATGCGTGAAAATTTACCACTGCATCCTAAGCGTCACCCCCTGTGCCATCCTAATGGAAGGAGTGTGGAGGTGGCAGAATGAAGGATCTGCAAATAAATAGGGTGACGATATGAAAAAGAGGACAGGGCTCATGTATCTTTAACTATTGTATAGAAAAAGCGGTTTTAGCAGATGTCATTTGTATGCATGGAGCACCTGGTAAAATTCCCTCTTCATCACAACAGTTAAAGCTGCAGGAGCTATACTTGAGTGAACAGATACAAAAGAGGGCAGGTCTCCTCCAGCTTTAACAGTTTTAATGAAGAGGGAATTTCACCACGTGCTGCATGCATACCAAAAAAATCCCTTTTTTGTGCAAGTGTTAAAGATACAGGAGCGCTGTCCTCTTTTCCATATGGTCACCCTACACATAAAATAATGGTGGGAAAAATACAGTGACATGTGGTGGAGAGGGAATTATTAAAATGGAGCAACTTGGGGAGCTGACTAGAGGCCATTGGCTGGGCAGTATTGTACCTCTCAGTTGCAGCTAACTCCATTACAGACCGGTGGCAGTCCTCTTCACTGCACAGCATGCTCATACTTAGAGGTGCATGAAGAGAGATGATGAGAGATGGTAGTTTCAGAGATATGTGAAGAGAGGGTGTGGAGGAATACTGCAAGGGTCTCATCCAAAAAGGAAAAAAAAAACCTCAAACCTGGAGAGAAAGAGGATGCTAAGAGAAGGCCAAGAGGTCAGTCAGTGTTGCCCCTGTGAAGAAATTTTGTTAGGTTCTAGTTTCACTTCTTCCCTTGTGACCTGTGTGGGCGGGTGAAATCCATCCCTCAGTATGTGTGTGTGTTTGTTGAGGACGAAGAAGTTGGTTTGTTCTAAGGTGGTCGTTTTATTGAAGAGGCCTGGTTGATACCAAAGAATCTCTGGCATGTTGCGTGGACAGCAGGATTGTGAATGCAACACCAGACGATTCGGTAACCTCTTCAACCCTATCCTTTCTCCTCTATCTTTCACACTCTCAGGGACACCACAGTCCCTTTGAGTATCTATGCCTACCTTCTAGGACTTAAGAGGAGCAGGCTATAGGGCGATTCCCAGACCTTTGCCCTCTCTCCAAGCTCTGGAGGTGGGAGGCCTCATTTGGAAGTTGGAAAGGAGGAAAAATTATCTCTTTCATGCCTCTCTGCTTTTTTCTTTCCTCGGGGCTTTTGGCCAGAAAAAAAAATGAAAGTGTGAGGAAATAATTCATCTGTACACTAGGTCTTCCTTTTTTTTCCTCCTCAAAGCACAAGGATAGGAAAAGGAGGTGGGGAGAATTTACTTGCAGTTCAAGCATATGAATGTTTACTCATCAATTAATCCCCCTGTATTCAATGGTTGTTATTCCTTTTATTTCATATTTCAAACTCAGCTAAAGTATGAAAGAGGATGAACATGGGGTTCCTCAGAAAGACTAGCTGATTCAGTAATTGATAGGGAATTGGAGTTATCTGGCAGTAGTGAATCTGATTCTTGGGAGGTTTGAAGCGGATAGTGTTTCTGAGCTGCCTGATGCTTTTTTAGTGGTTGAGTTAAGGCCTTCCTTTGTAATAATAATAACAACAACAACAACAACCTGGTCCAAGTCACATTGCACAGCCTAAAGAAGACAAGTCCAGTTCAGCTAGTGGTAAAAAGTTCTCCATCAGCGAAATATCTTAACACTGCCGGATACAAACTCTGTGCCTTGTTGGAAAATTGTGAAATAAAAAAATGCTGTGTTTTCGTTTGCTTATCAGCATTTCGCCGGAAAAGATGCCTGTACGGGTGAAAATCCATTTACTCCATTAATGATTTAGGGCTGATAATGATTTATCTTTGTAAACTGCCTAGAGTGCTTAGGCGATGGTACAGCATAGTAATGTAATTGATGGTGATGATGCATCACAGAAGCGCAGACTGCATGGTGGCATGGGAGATTTCCAAACAAAGAAAGAAATTGAAAGGATGATCAGTTTTAGCACAACTAAGTGATGCCCATAAAGGGCCCCTTGCCTTGTGGGGGTCTGGGGCAAATTGCCCAGTTGCTCTAGCTGCTCTGGGCAACCCTGCAGCTTTACAGTATTACCAAGTTGTATGGTTTGTGCGGTCACCCCGCTCAGCTCTGCTTGCCCCCCACACAGCTCAGCACCCTAAGTGACCACACAATTCACCAAGAGGGTCAGCCCTCTTTCTTGTTAACATCCAAACCCAGCCAAAATGTCTCATAGGAAAGCGCAAAACTCTGTCTTTCAGACTCCAAGTCCCAGTGTAACTGGCCTAGGGTGATCATGTGGAAAGGAGGACAGAGCTCCTGTATCTTTAACAGTTGGATAGAAAAGAGAATTTCAGCAGGTGTCATTTGTAAGCATGCAGCAGCTGGTGAAATTCCCTCTTCATTACAACTGTTAAAGCTGCAGGAGCCCTGCCCTCTTTTGTATGTGGTCACCCTAGTATAGCTCCTGCAATTTTAAATGTAATGATGGATGAAAATTTCAGCTCAGTTTGTTAATCACCCAAACATGCCTCATTCACAACCTCAAACATGAGTGGAAGCAGATTTTGCATATTCTAGAACTTGTGATTACATTCGAAAATTCTGTATTGTTTGAAAATGCATGCTTTGAAATGCAGATGTTTAAAAACACATGCATTTTCATGCTTTAGTGTGCACTTTGAGGGGGGGGAAATGCACACCTAGCATTTTCATACTTTAGTAGGGTGACCATATTTGGGAAACCAAAAAAGAGGACACCTAGTGTGTGTGGGGGAAGCAGCTTTCTGAGTCCTGCAGAAAGTACGTTATTCCGCCGCCGAACCCGATTGGAGTGGAGGAGGGGAAAGGATTTCATTCTGCACCACCACCATCCACTCCAATTGGGGCCTTTTCTATAATGTCCACGAATGACCCACTTCCCCTTTAAGACCTCAATTGGAGCTCGGGGTGGGGGAATGATGTGCCTCAAGAAAGCATGTCATTCCCTCCTGCCATGCTAATGGCAGCCTTAAAGAGGAAGGTGTGTCATTCCAGGACATTATTGAAAATTATAGAAAATCCCCCCTGACACCATGGAAAGAACAAAAACCAGGACAAATCTGGGGAAATCCTGACAGTTGGTCACCCTATACTTTAGTCAAGGGGGCAGAAGTGTGCACTTTTGAAAAATGCATACATTAATGTGCCTTTCTCCCACTGGGATGAACCAGAAAACAGAACTCAAACAAAAACAGAGTGAGCCAAACCAAGCATCGAAGTGAAGTTTAGAGGCCATGGGTGAGCTAGAACATCATCTCTGGTTCTCCCATGGCTTGGTGGAGCTGGTTACTGAACTTCAGAGATAGGTGATTGGGGTTGGTGCCTCTCAGCCCATATGAGTTATTGAGGCTCCCTACCATGCCAATACCGGCCATATAAACCAAACATCATGAACACAGAATAACTGAAAGCAAAGCGGGTTACTAGTCCGAAGCAACGGAGCAGGCAGCTTTCAGCTCAGAAGAGGTCTGGACAGGAGTGAAGGCAGGAGAAGCAGAACTTAGTCAGTTGCATAAACAAAACAAGCAAACAAACAAAATCTTCTTCTGCTCCTGTTCAAGGTGAATCTCTACCCTCCCATATCACTTCATCGCCCCAGTTGCTACACCCTTTTCTGCAAGACCGTTGCCTACTGTCACTGACTCAACTCTTCGGAAAGTTGCATTCACTTCCTGTTGGAGCTCCGTGAAGGACACTAAGCAAAAAAGAAGAAGAAGAGAGGAAAAAATAACAACAAACAAACAAAACCACTTCTAAGCCAACCAGCTCCTCAAGGGTTGATGTGATATACGAACCAGAAAGCCCTCGAGGCACAGACTGCAGGAGAAGTCAGCACGGGACCAAGAGATTTGGAAGTCAGACAAGGTAAGCGAGTGACTGGACATCTCTACTGACCCAGAGTGATGAGGTCATAGGATTCAGCTGGAAGGGTGGGTCGCACCGTGGGTCTCTGAAGGATGGGAAAGTACCAAGTATAATAAAGAGGAGGCACTCCTCAAAGAGTTTGGGTTAAATCAGGCAGATCTGCTAGGAATTTTTAAATCCCAGGGCTCAGTTCAGTATCAAGGAAGAGGGTACCTCTGCGCATGTGTAGAGCTATTATTATTATTATTATTATTATTATTATTATTATTATTATTTCATTAATTTATGGATGCATTTTTTTTATCTCACCCTAGGAGCTCAGGAGAGTGCAAAATTCTCCTCTCCATTCCATTTTATCTTCACACAACAACACTGTGAGGAAGGTTAGCCTGAGACATGAACATGGGCCCAAGATGACTCAGGCCACAGCTAGACCTAAGGTTTATCCTGGTATCATCCAGGGTTCACCCCTGCCTGAGCACTGGATCCCCTGTGTGTCACCTAGATGAACAGGTTTGACCCCTGGACGATCCAGGGATAAACCTTAGGTCTAGCTATGGCCTCAGTGAATATCATGGATCAGGGCATATTTAGACCGCTATCACCAAAATCTACTCCAGTTTTTTCACCAAGGCTTCACAGCTTAGATTATAGCACTGGGGTTTCGAAGGAAAATGTCCTAACACAGATCAATTACTTCAAAAGGTTCTAACCTTCAGGATTCACCTCTAATGACAGCTTGCGATATGAGATCCATTTTGAATTGCTTATAATTGATTAGTTGAATATAGTAGAGATTAAAAAAACAAAAAAACAAAGACTAGTTTAAAGCAGAGCCAAAGTTATTCAGAAGTCATTTCTCTGAGAAATGTCAGAAAAAGGAAGACCAACTGGCAAATTTTCTCCCAAAATTCTCTCAACATTTGGGGGAAGGAGTCCCCACCCTTCTTACATGGACTCAGAATGACACTGGCCCTGTGGCATTTTCGAATCTGCAAAGTAGTGGCCAGGCTATATATTTGCAGCAGCAGGGGAAATATACACACATACACACACACACCACAACAACTTACGAAAAAAAGAAATACGTTTTGCTACACTCACTGCTGATGTTGAGACTCCCTGAAGAAATTCACTTAAATTCAGTAAAATGGTCCCTCACAATTTTTCCACCCAAAAATAAGATGGAGAATTTTTAGAGTCTCCAGGCACATAAAACTCTAAAACCTAAGCTATTTTTCACACAGCTGTCACTCAGTTAAGGAAATCTGAGTCAGCAAATTATCTAAATTTTGGTTGTTTAGTCAGTCTATTGTATCAGCACAAATAGGCATGTGAGATAGACATTTTAATACTTACATTAGAATGAATTTAAAAATAATACACTACTGCTTGGTTTAATTGGGGGTAGGGAAAGAACTTATATTCAACCAGGAAAAGTGTTAAATTGCATTATCAAATAAATTAATTGACCAAGAGGTTCTACACAAGACTCATAATTCTCTGTATATACTCTCAGTTGATCACAGAATTGAAATCCCGGCACCTTCTTTCCCTTAGATTACATGATAATTCATAAGCACTTTTGTGCTGATTTCATAGAATCATAGAATAGCAGAGTTGGAAGGGGCCTACAAGGCCATCGAGTCCAATACCCTGGTCAATGCAGGAATCCACCCTAAAGCATACCTGACAGATGGTTGTCCAGCTGCCTCTTGAAGACCTCTATTGTGGGCAAATACATGGGTCTTTGTGCACATTTTTGCCTAATGTACACCTTTTTGCAAGCAATTTTCCTAATATAATGCATTTTTCCAACATTATTTCCTCAAATATATGCATTTGTATATGCATTTATTTGAGTGGAGAAGTCAACCGCAAAATTTGAAGAAATGCGAATTTTGAAGGATAGCTGAGTTTCACTTCACGTAGTGGTTTCAAAGGGATAAAATTAAGATAAGTCTCATTAAAATGCAGAGTAAATGAATCCCCCCCCAATTCCTATATTCCTAAATTTTGAAATCATTTAGTCCCATTCCCAGACTGAGCTGCTGAAATTGGGGCGGTTGCCATTAGTTTACAGGTGATTATTACATTTCTTCTTTTTACCTCAAGGCCAAATTACCCTTCCATTTAACTTCCCTTGAACTATTTTAAAATCGAAAGGCAGCTACTTGTCAGCTACTGTCCAGAGCAGAGGAGAAGGTGCTCCAAACTCTTTTCTCAGCTAGCCATTATTCCCTCCTAACATCACCCCCCTCAAAGGTACTCAATATTCTTCTCAAAATTATCTCATGCAGCGCCTCAGAAAACTCTCCCCTTCCCTCATGACTTTGAAGGGATAATGATAGGGATGGGTGAGAATCTGGTATGGTGTGTTTGGTTTTTATAAGAACATACCAAACTTGGCAAACATCTCCATAAATGAGGTGCAAAAAGACTTCAGATATTTGTATTAAAAAAACAGAAGAAAAATGTGAGAGAAAGCTGCTTTTTCATGGCAAAATTATGCTCAAAGCAGTTTACGCCAACATCTTGCCAGAAAACACACAATAAACTATAGCAACATTTCCAAGTAATTATCTAACTGTTACAAGACATGCAAAGGGCTTTGAGTACTTAGTCTGGGTTTGAAGTGCTGTGTATTTGGGGCACTGAGTTAGAGTTACCACCTCATTTTCCTGACAGGCACCTCATCTTTAACCAGTACATAGCAACCAAGGGCATGGCTAGATGAGAGCTTATCCCGGAGATTGCCCTGGGATCATCCCTGTGCATCCACATGATGCACAGGAGATCCCGGGAACAGGGAGGGATGATCCCTTTCCCCGGGATCTCACCCTACCCTTTTATCCCAACTTTTCCCGCAGTCTTGGGATGATCCAGAGACTGCAGGACATGTGGCTGGGCATCCTGTTTTTGTCCCGGCTCCTTGCGAGTAACTGCAAGGAGCCAGGAACTGGGGGGTGGGGTGGGGAGAGCAAGACTATTTTTTATTTTTTTAAAAAAACTTACCTTTGTGCAGGAGCACTCCTGTGCTCTTTTTCAATTAAAAAAAATAAACAAAATGGCAGGTGTGATGTCCTCTGTCCTCCCAGGATGTTGCGTGCCATGTGTAAGCAGAGGGCGACGATCCCGGAAGTAGGTAAGTCTGGGATCACCCCTCTCTGGCCCTCTAGGTATAGACGTGCCCCAAGTAGAACATGACCCTCTATGTACCAAGAAAAGGTGTATCTATTGAATTTGTCTGTTGCAAATGGGTGGGAGCTTCATATAGTTGATTACTTGGTGGTAACTCACCAAAATGTACAAATTTTGTCATCAGCAAGACACAGTAGAGAAAAACCTTTAATGTGGGAGAAACCAAAACTGACAGATTCATGTGTATCTAGATTGTGGCAGGAAGAGGTATTCTTAAGTTGCGCAACTACATTAACCTCTGGTCCTCTGATGTTGATTAAAGCTTTTTGAGACTGATAATAATAATAATAATAATAATAATAATAATAATAATAATAATAATAATAATAATACAACACTGGTCATGGAAGTCAAAGAATTATGGCAACAGGAAAAGGTCAAAATTATTCCATTAGTCACATCAGTCACCAGCATCACATCAAAAAACTAGACAGAAAACCTTCAGAAACTGGGCTTACCAAAATACCTCCACACCAACATCCAGAAAGCAGTCATAATTAAATCATGCTCAATTATCAGGAAATTCCTGAATCTGTAAAAGACAGTATGACTTGGCAAAGCCCATCATGTTCATCTAGAAAAACCGCCATGAGCGAGAAAGATAATAATAATAATAATAACAACAACAACAACAACAACAACAACAACAACAAAGATGATGCCAGAGGATATTTACAAAGAACTGAAAATAAGAACGTAAGAAGTGTCATGTTGGATCAGACCGAGGGTCCATCTAGTCCAGCACACTCTTCACACAGTGGCCAATCAGCTGTTGACCAGTAGGGTGACCAACTGTAAGGATTTCCCCGGATTTGTCCTGGTTTTTGTTCTTTCCATGGTGTCAGGGGGGATTTTCTATAATTTTCAATAATGTCCTGGAATGACACACCTTCCCCTTTAAGGCTGCCATTAGCATGGCAGGAGGGAGTGACATGCTTTCTTGAGGCACATCATTCCCCCACCCCGAGCTCCAATTGAGGTCTTAAAGGGGAAAGTGGGTCATTCGTGGACATTATAGAAAAGGCCCCCATTGGAGTGGATGGTGGTGGTGCAGAATGAAATCCTTTCCCCTCCTCCACTCCAATCGGGTTCTTTAAGGTGGCGGGGGAATAACGTACTTTCTGCAGGACTCAGAAAGCTGCTTCCCCACACACACGCTAGGTGTCCTCTTTTTTGGTTTCCCAAATATGGTCACCCTATTGACCAGGGACCAACAAAGCACGATATGGTGCAACCATGCCATGCCAGCTCAATGTCTTTACAAAACTGTTCCCCCTCCCTTCACCCCCACATTTTTTATGAATTTGAGCAAATTAACTTAGGCCTAAGAACAATAATCAGAAGTACACTCAGAGTAATCTACAAACAATCCATTAAACACGTCAGTCCCTGCCTGCAGGCTTACGATACAAAAAGGCCCAACACTCAAGGGGGGGAAGGAAGGGATTGAGATGGGAGGTGGCAGAAGTTAAGGGTGCCTGAAACACGCATGTGACCCTAGATGTGTCTGGGTGCTAGGTTGGTGGTGGTAGTATTTCTGCAGTGATAATAGTAAAGACCCTCTACACATGGCATTCAGGGCATTCTTATTGCTGTAGGCTCCAGTGCAGTGCTGGATTGGAAGTAGGGCTGTGGGTCACAAAGACCTGATTAAGCTTTGACAGGAATGCGTGGGGCTGCCCTAAATTTATGGTTTCACAAAAAAGCTGCAGTTGCTGGAAAATGTCAGGCTTAGTTGGCAACACATGTGCCAAGAACCACAGAACATGATATGACTTATCTCCGGGTAATTGAGGTGACCCACATACCCCCCCTTTCCCTGCCAGCCCTGCACAAAGCCAAGAAAATCTCTTGGGTCATAAAGTCAAGCTGGTGGATCCTAGAAGCAGCACTTTGTGCAGTTCATCCTCCCAACATTGACCCTGGGTTCGAATCATGGCACAAGGAAAGGGGCATCACCGCCTACGTTATGTCAGGGAACATATAAAGGCACCCTTATCTGGCAAACTTTAGATGGGTGTTGGAAGAGACGTGCTGTAGGCACAAAGCCACACCAAGGTCCGGAGTCATCAGATGTGATTTGAACATCCTTTTGCCTCCATTGTGTGGGGGAAATGTACATTTAACACATATGTATATTTTCCCCCTTTACCTTATATTCTAAAATATAGGAGGAATCCATAGGCTGTTTGGAGTTTTTCTCTGTAATTCTTTACCATAACAGATTGAATTTAGTCTATTTTCCATAGTATTTTCAAAGTACTGCTGTGTATGTCCCTGATTGGTATATTAAATAAAATCCTGCCTTATTGTATAGAAGTCAAATGTTTTGACTTTGCATTTAATGGGTTTGATCAGCACCGGATTTGGCCAAAGTGGTTCAAAGCGGCTCGGGCCAGGCCCAAAGTGCCTTTGACTGCTTCGGCATGATCTGCGGCAATGGTAAGGTGCTGTCTCCCCCTGCCCGCAGGACTGACCTGAGCCATCATGCAGCCACACATCCTTGATGAGAGGCATCATTTTTAAAAGAAGATGGGAGCTCTGTATGTTTTCCTACATCTAAAGTAGCAAACTATGGCAATGGCCCTTTACGGCTGCCATCGGTTGTGACTATAGATGTAGGAAACAGAGCCCCCATCTTCTTTTAAAATGGTGGCTCTTGTTGAGGACGCATGGCTGCAGGATGGATCAGGTAAGTCCAGCAGGTGGGTGGGCAGGTACAGTAGCTCCAGGGTTGAGGGTGAGCAGTCGGCCTTATTTATTTATTTATTTATTTATTACATTTTTATACCGCCCAATAGCCGAAGCTCTCTGGGCGGTTCACAAAAATTAAAACCATCATAAAACAACCAACAAGTTAAAAACACAAATACAAAATACAATATAAAAAGCACAACCAGGATAAAACCACGCAGCAAAATTGATATAAGGTTAAAATACAGAGTTAAAACAGTATAATTTAAATTTAAGTTAAAATTAAGTGTTAAAATACTGAGTGAATAAAAAGGTCTTCAGCTGGCGATGAAAGGAGTACAGTGTAGGCGCCAGGCGGACCTCTCTGGGGAGCTCATTCCACAACCGGGGTGCCACAGCGGAGAAAGCCCTCCTCCTAGTAGCCACCTTGCTTTGATCTTTCCCAGAATGTGCCAAGGAACCCGCAATGGCTGACCCACTTTGGGGTATCTGGATCTCTCTTCGGATCCACATCCAAAGCTAGTTGGCCCGGGCCTGAAGCCCCCCCCAAGTCAAATTGGGACCTGTCTGGAAGCTCCAAAATGGCCTCTGAAATAAATCGGGGGCGGAGGCTGTGCACAGCCCTAGCTCTGTAAATGGAGTCTTCACTGTTAGAAGTTCTGCAGTTTTCCAAATTTTAGTTATGACTCCATGGGCTGCCATCAGAATGAACCCAGTTAAGTCCTTAGATGTCACTTTCAACAATACGGGAAGGACAAAATGCAACAGGGCCAATGCTGATGTAACACGTATGGTCTGACGTGTGATATTTGGGAATATACTGTGTCAAAACAGGACATGCCCAGTACATACGGCTACACCAACCATGTTGCTTGCAATTTCGAGAACGTTTTGTGTCAGTTTTCTGTTAGCTATTCTTGCCAGACGTACTGGCTTGATATACCATCAGTTTAACAAATTCAATGCATTCTCCCTCAGAATTGTTGCTACAGTGTTCTTTGATCATATCATCCATATTTATCCCATACATTTTGCTGTATTGGTATTTTAATGTCATCTTCCCATATTATTTTCAATCCATATTCTTATCTATTTCAATAATACTCCCCAGAGAGGTCCGCCTAGCACCTACACTGTACTCCTTTCGTCACCAGCTGAAGACCTTTTTATTCTCTCAGTGTTTTAACACTTAATTTCAAGTTAAATTTAAATTTTACTGTTTTAACTCTGTATTTTAATCTTATATCAATTTTGCTGCGTGGTTTTATCTTGGTTGTGCTTTTTATACTGTATTTTGTATTTGTGCTTTTAACCTGTTGGTTGTTTTATTATGGTTTTAATTTTTGTGAACCGCCCAGAGAGCTTCAGATATTGGGTGTTATAAAAATGTAATAAATAAATAAATAAATACTAGAAACCGGGGTCATCCCATGCAGCTGATTGGTGGGAGATTCAGGACAGATAAAAGGAAGTTCTTCACACAGTGCATAGTTAAACTATGGAATTCACTACCACAAGATGTGATGGCCACCAATTTGGATGGCTTTAAAAGGGATGTTGGATAAATTCCTGGAGGAGAAGGCTATCAATGGCTACTAGTCCTGATGGCTATGGGCTACCTCCAGGATCAGAGGCAGTAAACCTATATACACTAGTTGCTGGGGAACATGGGTGGGAAGGTGCTGTTGCAGCCGTGTCCTACTATTGTGTGAACAGAGTGCTGGACTGGATTGATCCAGCATAACCCCTCTCATGCTCTTAATAAAATGTGAATTTTAGAAAAAAATCCTTTGTTATTGACCATATGTTCCAATAATATACCTTCAATTTTTTGTCTCATTTCTAGTCTCTTTGTTTTACTAAAGGATCATGTATTTGATGAAGAAATACCCAATTCATTGGCATTTCCTGAAGCTTTTCTTCTAATTATGCTGCCACAAGAGTGGTTTTGTTTTCATAGAAATCTCTCAGTCTGTAAATCCCCTTTTGTTTCTACTTTGCACATTGCTTGCATTTATCTATGCAAGCAAAATTTGAATGCAACGAAATAACGGGGATATTTCCGGGATTAATTTACTTTTTCCATTTTCTCCAAAGTATTAAAATAGCATATAAAAAGGGCTTGTCTCATTCCAATTTATTTTTATACTTTCCCCTCCAAATAAAATGTGTTCAGTTAATAGTGAATCTTTCCTCGTTGCTTCCATAACTACCCACATCTTCTCTGATGTTCCCTCTAAACTTGACACCACTGTTCTTAATCGATTTGCTTCATAACCTTTATGGAGACTTGGCTCTCCCCATCTCCCTTGATCTAACCGGGTTTTTTATGCCTTAGATTTTATCTTGAGCTCCCCTCTGAGCAGATTTTTTTTCACCTGAAGTCCCTCGGTCAGTGTTGAAGGCATGAGCAGCGAGCCATCCCCATGCACTCATGCCAACACACACTTCCCTTGTTTCCCCATCATTAGATCATTGCCCCATAGTTTGTGTAAGAACAGCATGGAAGTTGCTCCATACGTGTAAAAGAACTAGAAGTCTCTGTGCTTTTAGCTGAAGGAATCGTCAGATGCAGGTCTTGATTCAGGGGAACATCCTCTCTGGTGGTTAGGGGATCCCGGCATCATAAGTCCTTTATGGTAGGCCGGATGTGTGTGTGATTGCAGTTGTAGTCCAAAACATCTGGAGGACACCACCAGGTCAGGAAGGCTACGGTAAGATATAACATTTGTTATGTAGCAGGAATCAAAGCCTACTTTTTAACCAGGGGCTGAAGGTGGAACTGTCCTAAGTACACAAGTTGACATTGGGCACAAAAATTACCCCCATATGTATTTCAGCAGTCATTCACACACACAAACACACATGCCCCATCTGGCATCAGCATCTGACCCACATGAGAAGGAGCCAATACTATTTGTTCTGTTCCCCCATTATTATTTTTCCTTTAGCCCTGAAACACAGAGAAACACCAGCTGACTGAGATTAGCTGCCTTTTAAATTTCCCACAATACTCCTGGTTGAGCATTACTTACTTTGTGGGAAATTATCATGGTGGCCCTTTTGCACAAAATGCTGGTGTTTGCTGCCACCACAATGGGGTAAGCCTGTAAAGCCCGCTAACAAAATGAGGCAGAACGCCAGAGGGCACTTCCTCCAAACTTGGATCAGGACTTCATTCCCCTCCACCACCACCGCCCCGGGCACACACACACACCTCCCCCTGTCCTCATGGGTACACAGAGAGAAAAACAAAAACAGAAGTGTACAAGCAAAGTCTAATGAAGGATTTGAATTTGGTGCTGGAAAGACAATAAAACTGGACGTCCAAATTCAGGATGGGAAGGAACCTTGCTGGTTCCCCTTTTTTGGTTTTGCTTACTTCCTCCTAGAACATGTGGTTTGGTTCGTTTCCTTCAGTCACCCAGAATGATTTTCTCTGCATGCGTTTATCAAGAGCATTTCTCCCCTATTGTTTAGTGATGCATTAAGGTTGTCTTGGCCTAGGACTGAACTCCAACATGCTATTCGACAACTTAGGGCCTTGAGAATGTTACGGTAGAAGGGACGGATCGAATACACAGAGCCCTGTTAATATTTCTCTCTCTCTCTTCCCCCAAACCAGGTCCTCCTCCATCTCCCAACATCCAACAGGACCATGAATACTTCCAACGAAATCCAGAATGCCACGTCTCCTCCAATGGGGTTGTCGCCATTGCCTGGAGCATCAATAGGCATATCTGTCCTCGTGCTTGCCTTTCTTCTAGGTTTCCCTGGCAACGCCTTTGTTGTGTGGAGCGCGGGATGCCGCGTCCGCAAGCGTACGGTCACCTGCCTCCTCATCCTTCACTTGGCCATAGCCGACCTGGCCGTGCTGCTCACAGCGCCCATATACCTGCGGTTCCTAAGTGCTGGGAAATGGGAAACTGGAGATGGCATCTGCCGAGCTTGCAACTACATCTGTGGGGTGAGCATGTACGCCAGTGTCTTCCTCATTACCCTGATGAGTTTGGACCGCTGCTTGGCAGTCTCCAGGCCCTTCATCTCGCAGAAGATCCGCACCAGAAGTACCATCCGGCTGTTGGTTTTGGCCATTTGGGTGATTGGTGTCCTCTTAGCCATTCCTGTACTCGTCTACCGAAAAGTGATAGATATGAAGGGGAGGTCCATTTGTAAGCGTGAGCACCCCACGCCCAAAGACATCATCTTCCACAATCTCTTTGAAACCATCACTGGATTTGTGCTGCCTTTTATCGCCATACTCTTCAGCTACGCGACCATCAGCCAACGGCTTAAGGAGACGCGTTTCCGCCGGAAGCGCCGGACCAGCCGTCTCATCAGTTTCATTGTGGCAGCCTTCGCTCTTTTTTGGCTTCCTTACCATGTGGTCAACATTTTGGAAGTGGCTGGCGAGTGGAACCACTCCCTGAAAAGAGCTGCAGCTATGGCTAGGCCAACTTTGGTTGCCCTTGCCTTCTTCAGCAGTAGCGTCAACCCCATCCTTTATACCTTCAGTGGTAGCTCCTTTATCCGGTCATCTGGCTTTGGCTTTATGGCCAAACTATTTGAAGGAACAGCCTCAGAAGTGTCCAGCAGCAAGTTTGGTACCATCCGGGACCTTCAACGCCACGGAGAAATCAAAGCCTCATCCTTAAACAATGGGAGTCCGGAGTGCTTGACCACATCTACTAACCCAACAGATGGTGCATCAAGTCAAGAAAAAGGAGAAGCTTCTAAACCTCTCCAGTCACCTTGAAAGACTGCTGCAGAGTGATGTGGATTCTGTACACTCATGATTTCATTGTGGTTTCATACCGTATGGTAAAAATGGGTCTGCCATTACATATCCTCTTCACTTACCAGTTGTCTGAGACAGGCAACTTCCATTTCTCTGTATTCTCCAACACAGCCAGAACATTTGGTTTGGAATGTGGGAGGCTATGGTGTCAAGTCCTTAGGTCAGCCTTGTACAAACCATTTATCTTCAGGTCTAGAAGGTAGTTCCTGAGAACTGTTGCAAAACCCTGCCAATGAGAACCGAAATGGGTGATGATTCATTACCAACATTTAGGCCCCATAACTGATTCATGTCAGCTGCTGGGCACTGTTTGGTTGATAGACAAGGTCTACATGTTACAGGTGTACAGAGTTTTATTCCCTCACTGTCCCCAACCATATGTCAAAGATTAGAACAGGGGTTACCATACATATCTTCTAGACACAGAGCCCTGGCCTCTCCATTCCTTAACCACAAGCCCTGACTTAGTGAAGGTTTGGCTGTGTCTTTTGAGTTTCTGGTTGTTGTTTTAAATCCTAGTTCTGCAAAAAGAAAATGCTTGAATAGCCCGAATGGTTTTCAGCTGGGACACAGCGGGCAATTCGCATCAGAGAAGGAATGGGAGGAAAAGGGGTGCTTAATGCTTCACAACCATTTACTTTTCCTCTTAAACTCCCCTCTGAAATATCGTTTCACTTTGCTAGTATTCAGGACTACTTTTATTTACCCAAGACTTTTGCTTTTAGTATTAATTTCCATTGACCTCATAAGCACAGGTACTATAGAAGCCCCTAGGAGTGAAAGAAAGTGGAGGGGGTTTAGAGGGTTTGAAAAGACTGACAAGGGAAAGTCTATTAGGGTGACCATATGGAAAGGAGGACAGGGCACCTGTATCTTTAGCAGTTGTATCGAAAAGGGAGTTTCAGCAGGTATCATTTGTATAAATGCAACACCTTGTGAAATTCCCTCTTTGTCACAACAGTTAAAGCTGCAGGAGCCTTGCCCTGTTTGTATCTGGTCAAGAGGGCAGGGCTCCTGCAGCTATAACTTTTGTGAACCACCCAGGGAGCTTCGGCTATTGGGCGGTATAAAAATGCAATAAATAAATAAAGATACAGGAGCCCTGTCCTCTTTTCCATATGGTCACCCTAGGGGAAGTTAAAAACTCACTTTTTTTCCTACCCTTTCCAATGCAATTTGCTTTGTTCATTAGATGTTTGGCAAAAGAGGAGGGTGTGTCGGGGACTCTGTACACTTCTCTGTAGTGTAAAACGCAGTTTGCCTCTTTGTGGGTGATTGGGGATAAGTGAGGGAGGTTGTTTTGTGTTTTTCATCTGTATTACTCATGCCAAGTAAACCTTCCATTTTAATAAAAAGACATTCATTATATGTAATAATGATTCAGCAGAGTTGTGTTCACAGGAAATGTTTACAATGTGTACCGGTGGTAATCGGATGTGCATAAGAAACTTTTAGGATGCAATCTTATGCATATTTAGATAGGAAAAAAAGTCCTCTGATTTCCAGCATGCTGGGAGTTGTAGGAGTTTTGTGTGTCTAAAACATGCATAGGATTGTATCTTTAGCGTGTTCTGATGTGTATCGTTGTAGTACAGAAAATGCACTGTAAAGTGCACGCCCTGCACATCGATGTACATTGTCTCCTCTGGATTGAAATCAAGGAAAACCCATTCTATATACACACTAATAACTACATCAGTTCTCTTGGGTGCTGCAGCCAAAAAAGTACCACTAAACACACCAGTAGAAGACTTTAGCAGCATTGGGGGAAACCCAGGTTTTGCGAAAAACAATCTTTGAGAGGAACCCAAAACGCAGCCTGAGTGGGTGTTCAGTGGCCCTGAAACATTGGGAGGAAAATCCACAAATGGAAAACTGGGTAGCAGGGGGAATTGAATGGAGGGCTTTGCACTGCAACACTTTGCTGCAGGCGCCTCTGTTCCTATGTAGTCACCTATTTATTTATTTAATTTATGTATTGCATTTATACCCCACCTTTTTTCCTCCAAGGAACCCAAGGCAGTGTATATAATCCTCCTCCTCTTCATTTTCATCCTCACAACAACAGCCCTGTGAGGTGGGCTGGGCTGAGAGTCTGTGACCAGCCCAAAGTCACCCAGTGGGTTTAAATGGCTGTGTGGGGAGTAGAATCCAGCTGTCCCAACACCCAGTCCAACACTTTAGCCACTACACCACACTGGCTCTTCCTGTCCTTCCCTAAACCTCTGGTAACCCCCAGGGGGTTGGGGCATGGGGAATCCCCGTTATCTCCAGTCAGTCATTGGAGATAACAAAGATGCTCACCCGCTTCCAAAAAACCCTGTACAATCCTGGTGGTAATGTGTGAGGAGAGTCTGGGAGGGGGATACAGTGCAGTCAAAGCATTCCCAGTACTCCAGTTGCTGGGAAATTTGGGTGGGAGGGTGCTGTTGCACTCATGTCCCACCTGTGGGTTTCCAATCCATAAGCAGCTGGTTGGCCACTGTGTGAATGCAGAGTGCTGCATTAGATGAGCCCTTGATCTGATCCAGTGTGCCTCTTCTAATGTTCTTGTGTTACGTCCTTAACTCCAGCACATCTCAAACTCCAGCACATCTCAATCTTGTCAAAAGCGAAGGAGCACTTTTTTCCTGCCAGGACTGAAAAATGGAGGCACCTTTTCTTTTCTTAATTTCTGCACCAGACAAAAGGATTCTTTGCGGATTCTGAAAAATGCCAGAGGGGGTGCTACCACTTACACCCGCCCTGTGCTCGTGCATGAGTCACACTCATCCAGAGATCCAACAGACAATCTCCTCTGAGAGTACATAATCCTGTTCTGCTTTAGCAATCATATGCAGCTCAATCATTCAAACTAAGGCAGAATTATCCTTCCTGGCAGAGGTCGGTTGACCCAAGGCAAGCAGTAACTCATACAGAAATAGAGGGCACCCTCCTCCATGGATGGGTATTTCAGGTACCCAGCAGCCTTTCATTAATATATTTGCCTTTACAACCTTGTAGGTATCAGCGTAAAGCAGGCAGAACAAAAATAATGAATTAGTCAATTTGGAAACATTATTATCTACAAATAAAATACTGTTTATTCCTGCAAGAATTTAAATACACCAAGTTTGATTCCAAGAAGAACCCTGTGACACGTTCCACCACCACGTCCTCCACCTCCTCCTTGCAAGCAGAACAGGAGGAGCACCTTTGCATTTAGGTCACTGAATTTTGGCATTCCATTTCACAAACCATGTAACATCAAAGAGCATCATTGGACATGCCTCTGGATTCACATATTGCTCTAGAGTTGCCACTGGATACACGGCTGAGGGGATTCTGGGGAATAGGTCAGCGTTTACACACACTCAGTGGTGTATTGGATCCAGGGGTCACAGGGTTGAAGTGCTGGGGCGTTTTGATTAGCAGGGATGATTACATCATCGGCCACCCCCCACTTCCTTGTTCCTTCTGAGCTTAGCAATCCTCTCAGCAGGTGGGCGAATCTGGTCTTGTTTGCTGTCCCTGTTGCACTGCAAAGTATTATGGGACAGTTTGGTTTTGAATGGGCAATGAAAGACCTGTTCGCTTTAGAAGTAACTGCTCCTGACGGAGACGGATAACTTCTAGAACTCGTTTGAGATAAACTGCTTCACCCTGATGCTGGGGAAATCTTGAACTGGTGGTTTTATGCTGCTTGGGGACAAGTTGTGTCCCTCTCTTTCCCTTTCTTGTGCAAAATCAGTTCTATCTAGTCCATGCTAACCACTACACTGCTCTTTGCCAGTTCACTATGCTATGACTGCCAATTGATCCTAATAAACTGAGTGTTATACTATGCACTACTGTTTGAGGATGTGTGTACACAGAGGGGCTGTTCGCACAACACACTAACTCACATTCAGTGGTTGAGTGTGGGTTGTTGTTGAACTGTGGGTTGTTTGTTGAACCATGGCTGAGCATGTTGTCTGAACCCAGGACATTTCCCCCAAGATGGCTTGTTAACCACTCATGGATTCTGAAAGACCTGGGTTCTCAAGGTGGCTCGTTTGAAAAAAAATAAGTCACACTCCATGATGAACAAGCCACGCTGCTGATGTCCTGGGTTCAGACAAGACGATAACCCACAGTTCAGCAAACAATCCCACAGTTCAACAACAACTCACACTCAACCACTGAGTGTGGGTGAGCAGGCTGTGTGAACAGCACCAGAGAATGAGAGATGTAGATCAACACTGCTGCCTTCATTTTTGGACCTTCTTTGGGACGTGGCTATGGGGACTGTCATGATGAGCATCTGCACTTCAAAATTTACCGCAGCACCGGAGCATGGGGCAAGCTCAGAGATGTGGCTCTACCCATGAATGGTTAGGGAAGGATGGACTCACTCCAACTGGGCCCTGTGGGAGATCACTGAGTCACCATGGCTGCTTACCCCCTGGATCCACTCACCAAGCAGCCACAAGCAACCAGACGAGTATGTCCAGCTACCGCCTGCCCCATAGTGAGCCACCATTTTGCACAGAAATGGTGACTCAGGGTTTTCCCTAAAAGTAATGTTGTGCAAATGGCAGCTGTAAAGGGCCCATTTGCGCAATGTGACTTTTATGGGAAACTGAGCCACCTTTTCTATGCAAATGGTGACACGCCATGGGGTTGGGCAACTCCTGGACCCACACAGCGGGTATGCAGCCACTCAGCCAGTGGGTCCGTGAGCACCCTGCAGCTCGGTGAGTGGGGTCTGGGTGTGTGTGCCAGGTGCAGGGGAGCCTGCCGGACTCCCAGAACCAGTCGGGCTATGAATGGTTGGAATCTGGCCTCAGCATAGCTGGATTGTGTGTTTCTTAAGTAGGAAAATGACAGGGTGTGTGTGAAATGACGCCCCTCCCACCTTTTCAAGCTGAATCCCCTTCAAAAGAACGATGTGACGAGGTTTGAACCTGAAGCCTCGTACAATGTTCCCTTCACCAGGCTGCTCTTCTCCACCCACCCCGAAATTGACATGGATGCAGTTGAGAATCAGCACCTTGAAGAAATCAGCTTCATGGGTCATCCCATGAAACTGATTGGTGGGAGATTCAGGACAAATAAAAGGAAGTACTTCTTCACACAGCATGTAGTTAAACTATGGAACTTTCTACCACAATGATGTAGTGATGGCCAACAATTTGGATGGCTTTAAAAGGGGGTTGGATAAATTCCTGGAGGCAAAGGCTATCAATGGCTACTAGCCCTGATGGTTGTGCTCTGCCTCCAGTATTCGAGGCAATAAGCCTGTGTGCACCAGTTGCTGGGGAACATGGGTGGGAGGGTGCTGTTGCACCACATTCTGCATGTTGGTCCCTGGCCGACAGCTGGTTGGCCACTGTGTGAACAGAGTGCTGGACTAGATGGACCCTTGGTCTGATCCAGCATGGCACTTCTTATGTGCAAACCCCCTTAACCACACAGCCACCTCAATCACACTAAATATGCTTTTGAGCACTACCGTGTGAGTGCGTGCCAGAACTGCAAACGCTCAAACCACAATCAAAAGAGGAAGGCGAGGAGGCAGAAAGTGACAGAGGAAACCACAGTTCCTTCCATTGTACACCAAAGCAAACTGACATCAGCCAATGGTAGCCTCAACTAGTCCTACTGACAATCATGGCAACACCATCCTGGATTTCTCTCCCCCATCTGAATCCTCCAGAATTATCCCCCCACCAAAGCTGCCTTATACTAGGATCAGATCGCTGACTCATGTAGCTCAGCACAGTGATTCACAGAAAGGGGATGCTCCCAGCTCTACCTGGACATGCCGGGGATTGAAGCTGGGGACTTCTTCATGCAAAGCTGGTGCTCTATTGCTGAGCTACCGCCTTGACCGATCAGGACAAGTCCATTCAGGAATCTCAGATGCTGTGCCCAGCCCTGCCAATGCCAGGCTAAAGCAGAGGATTCCTCAAAGGCTCCATGAAGCCATGCTAGGATCATCCGTTTTTTGGAAGTATGTGGGGCTTAGGTACCCCTGTGATGTTTCTGGATACAATCCTGGGGGCTTCGTAGCAGAGGTAGTGAGCCTTTTGAGGGAATGGGCTCCCTTGAGCACAATTACTGAGAGAACAACTAGTCTGGGGTTCCTCAGCTGAGAATCCAGGAGGGCCAAACCTGACTGGGGAGATGCCACCTTCCCTCTATGAACCAGGAAAAAAAAAAGATCAGTCTAGTCCTTGAAACAGATTCCTGAAATGCTTTTGGTGGGTCTTTGGCCTTGTTACTTCAGAATAACATGGAGACACATTGGCCACTGCTTGTAGTGTTGGTGAAGCTGCAGTCTTTCACAGAAGAGACCATTGTTCTTAAGACAGCTCCTTCACCTCACATTACTTTCCTGTGTGGGGTGTTCTGCTGGGATCTCTTTCCCCTGTCCCGCTGTTAAAGCCTCTTCTTATAGCCAGTCCATTATGACATGCGGAGTCTTTTTGGCAGCCCACAAACCAAGTACGGACCACAAAGACCCACATGAAATCAAGTGCTAGAGAGGTCAATTAGAAGTAAGCCTCTAGCTGCCGCCACGGGAGAAGGAAGGGCTTGCAGGTGTTCACAGGAAATTCCAGCCCTCAAGAGTCTGATGTTTGTCACAGTTTCATTCCAAGAGACTCAGCTCAGCATTGGTGTTTGGGGGCCATGTCCGTACAAACAAAATATGTTCGCAGTTGGCCTTTGCCCTTAACCTTGATAACCCCACGGAGAGAGCATGCGTAACCCAGTGTCTCCAAGGCCTTGGCTGTTTCTTCTGTCACCTACGAGGAGAAAAGAGGGGGAATATAAATGAGAAAGTGTGCTATTTATTTATTTATTTATTTAAGGATTTTTATGCCGCCATTCAGCCAAAAAAGGCTCTCATGGCGGCTTACAAAAGTATTTCTTGACAGTCCCTGCACACAGGCTTACAATCTAAAAGACATGGCACAAAAGGAAAGGGGATTGGGAGGGAGGAGGAAACGTGATTTCTCTTGGTTGAGTAGGGTGACAACCGTCACAATGAATATACAAGCCCCATATTTTACTTTTGATTATTAACATTCCTTTACCAGTGCAGGTACATAATTCATAATCAACAGCAGAAGATAATTCCAGATGCTGTTTGGCTGGACAAGCCTTTAAAGAAGTTTCAGCAAAATTGTTTTAATGGAAAAATATAAGAGTTGCAAAAGTTCTCAGAATTGCAAATATTACTCAGCATTAAAATGCAGCGTTGGCTGGCTTCTCTGTAAGATTGCTATCAACCGAAAAGAACAATGGAAGTAGATCATGAATATGTTGGTATATAGGTTTAACAGATCTATTGTGGCTTGAAAGTCATGCTACACCAATCTGATAAAAAAAAAAAGGGGGTTATCTTAAAACAAAAATAATCCGAAGAACAAAATAGGTTTAAGGAAACAAATTAGAAAAATGTGCCAAATTCAAGTGGAGCTATACCTCCTGAAATAAAATCACGTGTCCATAGAAAATATATTTAATCATAAAACACACATATATATAAAATTTACAAACATACAACAAAGAATAATTGCAAACGCATTTCGACCCCAAGGTCTTCATCAGTGGAAAAAGGATTATTATACAGGTTTAAAAACACTTTTTTATGCCCCAAATACATGAATTTCCAATAGGACCTGAAAAACAGAAACAAAAACAGAAATATTGACTGCCAAATACCTTTTAGTACTTTTCTCTTTTCCCAGGCATTTAACAGCATATGCTGAGTTTTTAACAATACCTGATGGAACGCCTCTCCCGACATGAACCTACCCATACACTGCGCTCAACATTTAAGGTCCTCCTCCGAGTGCCTTCTCCGAGGGAAGCTCGGAGGATGGCAACAAGGGAGAGGGCCTTCTCAGTGGTGGCCCCCCAACTGTGGAATGATCTTCCCGATGAGGCTCGCCTGGCGCCAACGTTGTTATCTTTTCAGCGCCAAGTCAAGACTTTTCTCTTCTCCCAGGCATTTTAACAGCATTTAACAACGTTAAGTTTGTTTTTAATAGACCCCAGAATTGTTGTTTTTAAATGGATACTGTTGTTTTCATACTGCTTTTATGGGTTTTACATTTTTGTATATTTTTAATGTTTACTATTTTTAATTGTTGTAAACCGCCCAGAGAGCTTCAGCTGTGGGGCGGTATATAAATGTAATAAAATAAATAAATAAATAAATAACTGACCTGAGAATAGTTGTTTTAAATAGATATTGTCTGTTTTTTCTGCTTTTAATTTTTGTATATTTGTTTTTAATGTTTACTGTTTTAATTTTTGTAAACTGCCCAGAGAGCTTTGGCTATAGGGTGGTATTTAATGAAATAAATAAATAAGAAGAATAATAAAAAAAAGCTCATTTTGCAGAATTTACTCCAAATATTCTCCAAATAATAATATTTTTATTATTTCTTGTGGTAGCTTCCACTTCTGTACTGTAGTGCCTTAGAATGGCATTAAGCCTGGGACATTGCAGAGGATGCAAAATGGTGGGCCCAGACATTTGCTCTTGTTGTTGCTGATGTTACTACTTGCATTGGCAACAAAATGAAACAAACAAATAAATAAACTTTGTTTGCATTGGCAGGAGGGGAGAAAGCAGCTGTGCTACTGACACTGCAAATGCTGAGGCCCATACCTGAGGAATGTTTAGAGAATTTCTTCTTCCACTAAAGAATTTCATTAAAATACTCCATTTGCCCACAAGTACAGTGGAGAACTTCAAGATGTCATTTTTGCACAGGTCTACTTTGAACACTTTTAATTATTTGGTGGAAATATGTTTACCCCCACTGGTGTCATTCCCCCTGCCCCAAATTATAACTTCTAGTCAAACTGTACATATGAAGTAATAGTCAAAAATTGGATAATCGGAACACACGCCTCTTCTAATCTTATCGATAAAATTTATCTATATTCGAATATGTTAGTGTAACGCTTATTGCTAGAGATCTACCAGACTGATTTTGCTAAAAAAAAAAAAAACATTAAAAAATGAAGCTCGAGCAGTGCAGACATGCAGTAAATTTTGAATGTTTTAAAAAGTTTAAAGCCTGAGCTTTAATAGCAAAACAGCATGTTTATTTACTCCGCGCCAAACAGTCTCCAAATGCCCATGAGAAACCATTGAGAGACCTTCTGTCTTTTAGATGTTCATCTCATGCCCTGTGACTCCTAACTGGAGACCCATTGAGGAAATTCTATGGCCTTCATCCTCTTGAATCTGCTTGACAGGTTGAAAAATGGAATATGGCTTGCTGGAGAAACACGGCACTGAAAACACAGAAATCAGTGCAGCCAGTCAGAAAACTATTGTTTTGAAGGTCCTACCTGTATCTTTCCCAGCACTCCTGTGCTCTCCATCCGGCTGGCCACATTAACCGTGTTCCCCCAAATATCATATTGGGGTTTCTGGGCTCCGATCACTCCGGCTACAACTGGTCCATGGTTTACACCTAGAAAACATACCATAGGGTTGGGCTACAGATATGCAGTGGATTAAAGACTGTATTCCTGTGGAGAGTGAATATTTATTTTCTTTATTTTTAACAGGGGCCATATTTTGAACTTAGCAAGCCTAGAGGAAGTGCTAGGTCAAAAGTTCTCAAGAGACTCAAAAACTCCCCCCCAAAACCCCACACTATATGCCTTCTCCCACCTTCTCTGGTGCAAAGCTTCACAAGTGAACTGTCAGGTACATATGACAGGGAATTGAACATTGGTCAAGGTATCAGTCCTACCCAACTTCTCATGCTTCAAGGGTCTGTCTGCTTTTTTAAATTTTCCCTGAATCTTCAAGATCACCGTCTGAATGGCTTAGAAGTTCATTCATCACCTTATTAATTTTTAAATTGAACTTTAAAAGAAAAAAAGGAAAGTGCAAAACTGGAAATTGGAGAGGGGAAGGGTCTTGTTGAGGTCACAGGTGCTTGACGATCAGTGCTGTGCACTGCCAACATTTGCTGTTAATTTGAAGAGCCAGTATTTTTCAGAGCTAGACCCTGGATAGGAATAGGTACATTTGGACTGACTTCAGTGAGGGCACTTCCAGGGGATTCCACCCTGCTGCTCTAAAAACTTCAAGTCTGTTTTCATCACACTGTGTATTCATAATGAAGGTGAGGTCTGAATGGGAGCATTCTCTGATCAACCACACTCACCCACTCGTAGCTTGAAACTGTTGAAAGAGTGCTTGTTGATAATGTCTAGTTTGGCCACCAAAGCCATGGCAAACTCAACCATAGTTCCCAGGTGAGTGTAACTCCTCTCGATATCCTGCAGGGACCACCAACAAACACATGTATCAGTATAAGCCAATTGAGAGAGCAGGCAAACTAAATCAAGTCACACCTATCAATGTCAAAAGGAAACGAACTTGGTAAAAACAACAAGAAGAAGCCAGTCCCTAGAAATAGAATGATTCAGGCAACAACAAAAAGTTGAATATCGTTCTACCTGGCTGCCTCAGAGGAAGAAGTGAGACAGTGAAGCCTTCTCCATCAGCCAACCTGCCATTTTGGCTCCTCCCTGGATTCTATAGTTAAACTATGGAATTTATTGCCACAACAGGTAGTGATGGCCACCAATTTGGATGGCTTTAACAGGGGGTTGGATAAAATTCCTGGAGGGGAAGGCTATGAATGGCTGCAAGTTCTGATGGCTAGATGCTACCTCCAGGATCAGAGGAAGCAAGCCATCAGCTGCTGGGGAACATGGGTGAGAAAGTGCTGCTACACCGTGTCCTGCTTGTGGGTCCCTGGTCAACAGCTAGTTGGCTACTGTGTGAACAGAGTGCTGGACAAGATGGACCCTTGGTTTGATCCAGCAGGGCTCTTCTTCTGTTCTTACGGCTTAGGTTAGCGGGCAACACATATCCAAGCCATTGCCTGCATGCCGATCTGCGAAATGGCTGGAGTGTTTAGCCACTGAAGAGAAGAAGTCTTCAGACTCTAGGCTTGCTCCCTTGGCTGGAAGAGTGGCAGCGCCCAACCAATCAAGATGCTCTGAAGGGGAAGGAGTAGGAACTGCTGAAGGCAAGGGGCTCTCAGAGGTTATAACCACTTCCCCAGTAGTAAAAGTACCAACACTGGAGAACCTGAGCCATTCTGAAGAGCAGAAAGGAGAGCTTATTCCTAAAGCAATTTGAGGTGCAGGCCAAAGACGCAACTTTCCAAAGTTGTCGGGATGAGGCTGGAGACGGCCTGGGCATCCCATTAGCTTTGTTAAGGATCAAGGCCTACTCAATTTACTTCCCTCACTTCCCAGGGCTGCTCACCAGACTGGACTTTGAGAATTGTTGGTTCCCCGAGCCTTTAGGGAGAGGCTTTTGAATCTTGCTCGCTAAATAGCCTGTGGGCAGGGGGTGCATTTAGGAATTTAAAAGGACCCAATCCAGAGTTACCAAGTGCTTCTCCTGGCCCCTACTGGCCAAAGCAGTAAAGTAGAGTGACCATATGAAAAGGAAGACAGGGCTCCTGTATCTTTAACAGTTGTATTGAAAAGGGAATTTCAGCAGGTGTCATTTGTATATATGGAGAACCTGGTGAAATTCCCTCTTCATCACAGCAGTTAAAGCTGCAGGTGCCCTGCCCTCTTTTAAATCTGGTCACTCTAGTATAGCTCCTGCAGCTTTAACTGGTGTGATGAAGAGGGAATTTCACCAGGTTCTCCACATATACAAATGACACCTGCTAAAATTCCCTTTTCTATGCAACTGTTAAAGGTACAGGAGCGGTGTCCTCCTTTCCATATGGTCACATGCTGGCTGGAACAGCATTTCCAAACCCCTAAGTGGGTGGGGAGAAATTCCTACAGGAATTCAGCTAAGATCAGTCAATCCATTCAACTGAGACTTCCTCTTACAGTGCATCTCGAGATAACACACACACCGACCGGAGGTTGCATCACTATGTGCAACTTCAGCCTGACCGAATGGAGTCTTACAGACAGAGACCAAAAAGGAAACAGGGTTCTTGAGAGCAGCAAAGAAGAGTTGTCTTTCAAACAGGCCCTATCAGCCTTATCACCACATCTAGGCTTACGCTGATGCCTATTTTGATGACAACTTCCATAATGATTTCGAAGCTTCAGTGTCAGTGGAGAGTTAGAAGTGCTTTTGTGGTTTTAACCTAACACTACGTGCTTTTTTTACTAGGCTGCGGGAAGAAACACACCACCTTCCCAGCATGCCTGCAACTTTGCAACCACAGATTTTGCTTAGAAGTTTGCAACCACAGAATTTGCTTAGAAGTTTATACATTTGCAACATGGGTACCACATGCCAAGGCCCAAGATGACCCAATGATGGAAATGCTCCAAAACTGTCGTAGCCCCCAAACGAAAGCACAAAACAGAGGCAGCAGTTGCAATTATGCTGCCAGGACAAATGCTAAACAGCACACAACTGCACAAAATCTGATTAGCAGCCAAAACAGTGGGGGTAAAAGAACTGATTAATCTGAGTATGAAAGAAATTGTAACAAGATTGAAAAATATAACATCAGATAACTATATGCACGGCAGAACAAAGTTACAAAAAACAGGTTCTTATATTTGGCAATGAATTGCTGAGTGAGATAAGACTTAACTGGACTCTGGATTTTACATCTGTTTTGCTGCAGCTTCCTCAGAACCTCACTATAATGACACCACTACTGTGCTTGTGCCGTGGGAGAAAAGGTGAGGCAATTCTTAAATTAGGGTGACCATATGAAAAGGAGGACAGGGCTCCTGTATCTTTAAAAGTTGTGATCAAGAGAGAATTTCAGACAGTGTCGTTTGTATGCATGCAGCACCTGGGGACATTCCCTCTTCATCATAACAATTAAAGCTGCAGGAGTTATACTAGACTGACTAGATACAAAAGAGGGTAAGGCTCCTGCAGCTTTAACTGTTGTGCTGTAGAGGGGATTTCACCAGGTGCTGCATGCACACAAATGACACCTGCTGAAATTCCCTCTTCATCACAACTGTTAAAGATACAGGAGCCCTGTCCTCCTGGTCAGCCGACTTAAATTGTTCCTCTACCCCAAAACATCTGTGATTGTTCTCCAAGGCAGATTGACTCAAATCCTAGGCAAGTTTTCAGAAAGCTTCAGGAGTGATAAGTTTTTTTGAGCAGCACAAGCACAGTAGTGGTGTAACTATGGAGAGGTTCTGAGGAGCTGCGGCAAAACAGGTGTAAAATCCAGAGTCCTGTTAAGTCTTATCTCACCCTGCAATTCATCGCCAAATATATGAACCTGCTTTTTTTGTGTAACTTGACTCTGTGGAAAGGCACTCCCAAGGGTTTGGAATGCCAAAGCTGAATTGCACGGTAGAAACTGGGAGATGTAAAGCAGACTTCTCCAACCTGGTGTCTTCCAGATATTGTGGGCTACAACTGTCAGCATTCATGACCCTTGGCCATACAGGGCTGATGGGAGTTCAAAACATTTGGAGGGTACTAGGCCAGAGAAGCCTGAAGTCGGGTCATTCTGTTAGCATAGGTGCCTCCATTTTCTAAAGGAAGCTGTGAAGTAGTCATTATACAGCAGGCAAAATGTCATGTATGCGAGAATGTCTCCTTGGATGTCTCCTTGTGTCTGTCTTATCTAATGAAAACATAGCCTCGGCTCCAGTACTCCTGTGTCAAAGTTAACTTTCTGTAACTTACTATAGAACAAAGGGGATTGTTTAGCAAAATTAGCTATGCTCCAGTGTTATGTTCTGATTGGTTTATGCTGCTACTGGGTCCTGCCCCTTGCAGGCTCAAATGCTGTGCTGAATTCCCAATGTCTCTGTCTGACTGCTCGCTTTCAAGAGACTCAGATCTTGATTATAATCAATAAAGCACTTTTGAACCCTCTGTCGCTGGAAGTGTGGAGTCGTGCTTGGGGGCTGAATTGGATCTCGTCCCTGGGTGAAGAACATTGATTCAACAATTCAGAAGGAAAGGAAGGCATCACCTGTTGGTTATCTTGGCCAGCTGCCATATTTAAGCCAGTGGCAGCCATGTAGGTGCTGCCGATGGTTTTGATTTTCTCCACTCCACTGAATTTGGGCTTCAGGAGTAGCTGTTGAAAGGGAGATAAGACGGTTGCTTATTTTAGTGGTTATGAAGCAAAGAACATTCTTCCTGGACCATATCAATAGTCTCTCTAGTCCTAGGATGACTATATGAAAAGGAGCAAAGGGCTCCTGTACCTTTAACAGTTTATAAGGAAAAGGGAATTTCAGCCAGTGTCATTTGCATGCATGCAGCCCCTGATGAGATTCCCTCTTCATCACACAACAGTCAAAGCTGCAGGAGCCCTGCCCTCTTTTATTAGAGTGACCAGATACAAAATAGGGCAGGGCTCCTGCAACTGTTGTGTGACGAAGAGGGAATTTCACCAGGTGCTGCGTGCATACAAATGACATCTACTGAAATTCTCTTTTTGTATATAACTGTTAAAGACACAGGAGCCCTGTCCTCCGTACGGTCATCCTATCTAGTCTAGCATTTTGTCTCCAACAAATAAGCATCCCTCTGTAACGGTGTGAATCTTTCTCATCCTCATCATTCACCAGTGGCCTATACTGGAATTGAATCTGTGACAGCAGTATTATTGACATGACACCCTAAACTATGGGTGCCATGGTAGGGTGTTGGTTCAGATATCCCTGGCAGTTCACAAGTAGGAATTAAAAGGAGGGGGAATATTTGCAGGGTGAACATTTTCTGACCCTTTCACACACATCTCCCCATTGGCAAAACAGTGGGCACGATCCATGGAGGAAGGGGGAAAGTCATGAAACACACCACTGCCTCCACTATTTAAGCTTAGCAAAATTCCATTTCCCTGTATCTTGGGACCAGATCTACACAAAGCAGGATAAAACACTTTGAAAACATTTTGAAAACTGTATATGGAGTGTGTCCTGGGCCCCAACAGTTGTCAAAACTTTTATAAACCATTTTAAAGCAGTAGTGTAGATCCTGCCCTATAACCTCAGAGACTGAATCCTCCCATAATCATAGCCCTGCCCCCAAATACAGCCTTATTTAGATGCCTCGTTGGTATCCATAAGAAGCAGGGCCTTTTCAGCAGTAGCCCCAGAGTTCCGCTGTGCAAATTGTGTAAAATATTCCACATCCCTCCCTCCCCCCACCCGCAAAATTACTCCAGTGCTAGAATTCCCAATACCTCGTCAAAGTCGGCGATGATCTCATTAAGTAGCCGAAGGCACTCAAGACCTTCACGGTTGACGTTGGATTCGGTGTAAAATTCTTTGAAGTCGGGGATGGAAGCGAAGAGAACACAGACACAGTCGTAATACTGATAGTAAAGATCCTGCTGGCGGAGAAAGGGTGCAGAGGGAACATCAGAGCTCTGCAGGCAGGGCAGCCCTTAAAGTCCCAGGTCAAGGAAATCCAACTTCTGCAGCCCCAAAGATGCTTGCGGTGGGGGTTAGGAGGCTCTAGCCAATTTCCCTTAGCATGAGAATCAATGTGGTATAGTGGTTAAAGCGGTACTGGGAAGCCTGTGTCTGCACATATGCTACTGGACTACAAATACCATCATACCTGACCATTGGCCACGTTGGCTGGAGTTGAGAGTTGGGGGGATTCTACACGTCGTACTGAGGGCGCTTCCATGCACCCCCAGTGCACCCCCAAAGCGATCGTGTAGCTTGCCTGGAGAAGAGACGAGGAAGAGGCGTCCTTGCCACCGCCGCCACCCGCCACCCACCTACTTCCTCACCGGCCGGGTCAGAGAGCTCGGCTCTGCCGAGCTCTCCAACCTGGCCGGCGAGGAAGTAGGTGGTGGCGGTGGCGGTGGCGGTGGCGGTGGCGGTGGCGGTGGCGGTGGCGGTGGCGGTGGCGGTAAGGACGCCTCTTCCTCGTCTCTTCTCCAGGCAAGCTACACGATCACTTTGGGGGCGCACTGGGGGCGCATGGAAGCGCCCTCAGTAAGACGTGTGGAATCCCCCCTGTAGTTCAAGGAGATCTGGAGGGCCGCATGTTCCCCACCCGTGCTCTATGGCAGGACAAAAAGGTTCTCCTTTTTAAGGAGACTGAACTGGGAGGTGAGTGCCATAGGGCCACCCAAAAGAAGAGCCCTGCTGGATCAGACCATGGGTCCAACTACTCAAGCACTCTGTTCTCACAGTGGACAACCAGCTGTTGACCAGGAGTGCACAAGCAGAACACAGTTGCCACAGAACCCGCCTGCCCAAGTTCCCCAGCAACTGGTGCATACAGATTTACTGCCTTGTCAGTAAATTACGGCTTGTCATTAGGGCAAGTAGCCATTGACAGCCTTTTCCTCCAGGAATATATCCAACCCCCCTTTAAAGCCAACCAAACTGGTGGCAATCTCCACATCTCACGGAAGTGAGTTCCATAGTTTAACTATGAGCTTTGTGAAGAAGGACTTCCTTTTTTATCTGTCCTGAATCTCCTACCAATCAGCTTCATGGGATGACCCCGGGTTCTAGTATTTTGAGAGAAGGAGGAAAATGTCTCCCTAATAGAGTGACCCTATGAAAAAGAGGACAGGGCTCCTGTATCTTTAACAGTTGTGATCAAGAGAGAATTTCAGCCAGTGTCATTTGTATGCATGCAGCACCTGGGGAAATTCCCTCTTCATCAGAAAACTTAAAGCTGCAGGAGCTATACTAGACTGACTAGATACAAAAGAGGGCAGGGCTCCTGAAGCTTTAACTATTGCAATGAAGAGGGAATTTCACCAGGTGCTGCATGCATACAAATGATACCTTCTGAAATTCCCTTTTCAATACAACTGTTAAAGATACAGGAGCCCTGTCCTCCTTTCCATATGGTCACCCTAGGCCTGAGCCCTTGATGCACATCATGGAGAACAGCTAGGTTATAAACAAGAGCCAGAGGAAACCACATATAAAGTATGCACATAGTAAATAAATACAAGTATGCTGGTATGACATGCGAAGTGCAGACATGTCTCTTCACCACAAGGCTGTGGTGCTCAAGTCAAGTTTCAAGGCTCACCTCATTGCGGCGGTTCTGGCGAATGAACAGCTGGGCGACATCAGCAGGCAGCACGTTCTCCAACAAGACGCGGTTGAGGTTCTCCATGGTTTCAATCTCTTCACGTTCTTTCTTGAACTTCTTTTTCCAAAGGAAATCTAAGCGGCAGTAATACTCATTCTGAGGGGGGGGGGGGCGGGGGAAGAAAGTTAGGTTGTGAACTCCTGGGGCAGAGATCTTCCCTTTTGTAAAGCAATGAATTAATATTCTTCTTCATCATCATCATCATCATCAAACCATCTTTTAAGGCTGGAGTGAAAAAGCTTATCCACACAAGGCTGAAATCCCACCCCTTTACCAGAGCTTCTGCTTCTGAATTCTTTGCGAGATTAAGATTGGCTCCATTACACAGGCTGGCGCACTTGGCACAGGCTGTTTTTTCAGGCTTTTCTTTCTCGTTAGGTTCTGTAGGTTCCATTTTATAGCCACTAGATGGTGCTGTGGTATACTGCAATTACAGGAGTACACCCAGCCAGTAAAGTGATTCATAGTGCTTCCTAGAGAAAAAAAACTGCACTTTCCCCAAGCTTTACAAAGCCGGGATAAAGGTCATAAAGCACGGGAGGGGCCCTGGAGGCTGACAACATCATGTAAATCACCCACAAACCTATGTAAATAACCAATCGTGATCACAGGATTTAAGTCCTGTGTGGAGAAGCCAAAAAATTCACAGGAGCCCTGCCCCTGTGGCTAGATACAAAAGAGGGCAGGGCTCCTGCAGCTTTAACTATTGTGATGAAGAGGGAATTTCACCAGCTGCTGCATGCATACAAATGACACCTGCTGAAATCTCCTTTTCTCTGCAACTGTTAAAGCTACAGGAGCCCAGTCCTCCTTTCCACATGGTCACCCTAGGCAGTATCCAACAGTGTCAAACAGTGTTGGCAGCAAACTCAAACAGTGCTAGCAGAGCTCAGCTAATCTTTCTACTGCACAAGAGGTCACCCGTTACGCTTGTGCAACTGGTTGCACAAGCTTAAGGCACAACGATGTGGCCAAGAGCGCTTGCGCCAATGTAACTTTAGTTGAATTCTTCTCTTGCGTGTAGTTCAGAGGCTAGTTTCTGCTTGTGCCACATCATTTGCATTGTAGAATGACGCAGGGTTGAGGATACACTTTCACCCCAGGCCCACCACCGTCTGCACTGTGCCCGACCGAAATCCCCACCCCCAGGAGTGGCCATAAATATTGGTGGTTTACCATTGAAATTCAGCAGGAAACCACTAAAGAGCAGTAATTAGGTCACATTTGCCTGGTCATCAATCTAAATGTAAACTCAGTTCCATTCCACAGCCTCTACAAAGCTATAATGATATCAGATGTAGGTTGTGAACAAGCCCAACTTGACCTCTTTACCACTTTGTAGCAGTAAACAGATTTTTGCTCTACTGCACGTTGCCTAGGTTGACCATATGGAAAGGAGGACAGGGCTCCTGCATCTTTAACAGTTGGATAGAAAAGGGCATTTCAGCAGGTGTCACTGGCATGCATGCAGCACCTGGTGAAATTCCCTCTTCATCATAACAGTTAAAGCTACAGGAGCCCTGCCCTCTTGAACAGATACAAAGCAGGGCAGGGCCCCTGCAGCTTTAACTGCTGTGATGAAGAGGGAATTTCACCAGGTGCTGCATGCATACAAACCTTAGGCAGTGTTCTTTCTGCCGTGCTGCACTTTCTCCCCAAACTACGGTGAGGAAAGATGCCTTGAACAAAAAGGACAAAGGAAATCCCCTTCACCACTCAGCCACTTCAACCGCATTTAAAATATTTTTTAAACCTACCTAGCAAACACATGACAGGACAACAAACAATCAAACCACAATGAAAAGAGGAAGCAGAGGCAGTGCAGGGGAGCCTAGAGAGGAGATGCAGGAAGCCGCGGTTTCTTGCATCGAACACTAAAGCAAAGAGATATCCAACATGCCCCAAATTTTTGTGATTGGGGCTATGCCCAACTTGCTAGCCCCAACTAGCCTCATCTATGATGGAGGACTGCATTCCAATAGTGGCCACGCAATACAGGGTCTCCCCACCCTGGCCACGATATACCCAAAATGACCTGTCTCTCAGTCCACACGTTTCATTTATTTATATTTTATGATTGCATTTATATCCCATCTTTTTTCCTGCAAGGAACCACCCAAGGCAGTGTACATAATCCTCCTCCTCTCCACTTTATTCCCACAACAACAACCCTGTGAGGTGGGTTTTATTTATTTGTTGAGTATATATATCCCTTCATTTCTGCCCCCAAAATGGCCCTCAAGGCAGCTAACAATAAAATAGGGTGACCATAAAATCTTTAACAGTTGCATTGAAAAGGGAATTTCAGCAGGTGTCATTTGTATATATGGAGAACCTGATGAAATTCCGTCTTCATCACAACAGTCAAAGGTGCAGGAGCTATACTAGAATGACCAGATTTAAAAGAGGGCAGGGCACCTGCAGCTTTCACTGCTGTGATGAAGAGGAAATTTCACCAGGTTCCCCATATATACAAATGACATCTGCTGAAATTTCTTTTTCTATGCAACTGTTAAAGATACAGGAGCCCTGTCCTCCTTTTCATATGGTCACCCTAAATAAAATCCAGATTAAAAAACAAAGCCTTCATTAGAACATAGCATAAAAAACAAAATCACAATTAAAAGCACAAGGACAACAACCATAAAATAAATAAAGAGCACCCAACCAACTGAAAACCCTGCCAGCCGCAGATCAGCTCGAATGCCGAACGCCTGTCTGAATAAAAAGGTCTTTGCCTGCTGGTGAAAAGACAACAGAGAAGGGCCCAAAACCTAGCCTTCCTTGGCAGGGAGTTCCAGAGCCTAGGAGCCACCAGCAAGAAGGCCCTGAGTAGTGGCTTGTCAATATGATGCAGCTTTCTGCGCTCATTCTCGCCAAACCCACAGCATCACGGCTGCGAGGTTTTTGGAATCAAGAAAGCTCGACGGCAGCAGGGAGCGCAGTCTATCTGGCCAGGAAAAACTGCAACATTGGTGGCCATCCCGTTTGTCAAGCCCACCCTTTGCCCCCTGACCTGTGTTCCCGGGCTTACCCTGCCCTGGGATCCACCCCTAGGAACGCTCCTGAACGGAAGCCACCACAGACAGATGAAAGAAACAACATGGTGGCATCAGGGGAATCGGAAAAGTCGCGGTAAAATGGCACCATGAAAAAGTGCAGTTTCGGGTGTCAAAGCCTGATGTGGCTGCAAGTTGGGGGCTACGTCGTATAAAATATGCAGCATCACTACGCAGCCGCTAGGTGGTTAATAGAGCATATATACGCACACACACACACACACACACACACACACACACACTCTTCAGAGGTCTCTCAACTACTGCCCACCCAAATCCAACTGATTTACCTGCCTGGCCAGAGCCAAGAGTGTGAAGAAGAAGACGAAGAATGAGAATGCCCCAATCATCTTGGGCTCCTTCAACACCCCCGGCCTGCAAGTGGGAGATTAAAGAGAGAAGAGAGTGTCACTCTTATCCCATTTCCCATAATCCTCAAGATCTCTCCCTTGAACCATAGGGAAGTACAATAAGAAGCGCTCTTCTCGGGTGACATTACAGGGACAAAGGCAACCGGTCTTAGGTACTGCTGCATCCTACTTCTGGTCTGATTACATACACATGCATAGGATTGTATTCCCATGTTTTCCATATTCAGGGAAAGATATTCAGGGAAACCCCAGAATTCTCTGCTTTCTACACAGGAAGCAGATCCCCTCTCTGTGAAGGACAAAGGTATCCTAGGAATGGAAAAGAACAGGCCCTTGCTCTGGCAATGTTCACACAACTGGTTTGAGGGTAACACTGGCTGATGTGGTGGCTTTCTAGTCGGACCCTCTGGCCACCACTGCAGAAAGTTTGAAGGTTGGAGGGGAGTTCCCACCTACACCAGTGAATATGGGGATGCAACCATAGGGACAGTTGGTTCCTGACTGGATAGGTCCCAGGTAAAATCCACCCTCTACTCCTAGGCATTTAATGGCCTGTTATGAGACATCTATTTCAGCTGCTTTAGAACAGGTTTATTAGGAATAAACGTTGCTTACTTAAATTTTTTTTAGCTGTTTACATTGTTTTAATCTTCCTATGTTGAAACGTTAGGGTCCTCATAAGAACAGAATTGATTGATTGATTGATTGATTGATTGATTGATTGATTGCATTTATATACCACCCCATAGCTGAAGCTCTCTGGGAGGTTTACAAAAGTTAAAAACAGTAAACGTTAAAAAGAAATATACAAAGTTTAAAAACATAAAAAGCAAAAAAAACAACAGTATCCTTATATAAACAGCTATTCTGAGGTCCGTTAAAAACAAACAAACTCAGCATATGTTGTTAAATGCTGTTAAAATGCCTGGGAGAAGACAAAGGTCTTAACCTGGCGCCGAAAAGATAACAGTGTTGGTGCCAGGCGAGCCTCATCAGGGAGATCATTCCACAGTCGGGGAGCCATCACCAAAAAGGCCCTCTCCCTTGTTGCCATCCTCCGAGCTTCCCTCGGAGTAGGCACTTGGAGGAGGACCTTAAATGTAGAGCGCAGTGAGTGGGTAGGTTCAGAAGACAGCCCTTCCTGGATCAGGACGAAAGTTCATCAATTCCAGCGTCCTGTTTCCAACAGTGGCCAGCCCAGATGCTTCTGGGAAGCTCACAAACTGGACGGGAAAGCAATACCCTTTCCTTTTATTGCTCCCCAGCAATTGTTACTGAGAGTCACACCGCCACTGAACAGGGCCGGCCCTCCCATGGGGTGGGATGAACCCCGCTCCTCAAGTGGTGAATCCAGAAGGGTGGCACATCATGCATTCCCTCCATTGCTGGAAAGTCTGCATGCCCAGCTACTGCTGCCCTATACCTCACTCCGAGGACCTCTCCAGAGAGCCCCACTGAACTCTCTCTGGCTGCAGCAAATGCTATAGCAAGTGAGTGGCTGGTGAGACTCCATAGGAACAGGCCTCACTCTGAGGGTTCCTCAGAGCGAGGCATAAGCCTACCTGGTGCTCCAAAAGCCAGACAGCTCAAATGCCTCACTCTGAGCTACCCTGCCTCAGCATGAGGCATTCTGAGGTTGCCCTGGTGATCGCCTGTGTTGGTGCAGCACAGCTGACCCCCAGGGCCATCTCCTTGCCAGTGTCTCGCTCTGAGGAAGCATCCTTCAGAGCAAGGTAATGAGTGCAGGAGCTGGGTGGGGGGAAAGAGGAGGAGAAGGGCAGTGCATCCTCCCAGCCTCTGAGCCTGGAGGTCCCAAATAGTCATCAAGGCTAAGAGTCGTCTAGGACTTTAAAGACTAAGTCAGGAACTTGCTGGGAGACAGTTGAGTTTTTTCAATACAAGGAAGATAGCATCTCTTAGACCAGTCCCTGCTAGGAGTCTACTCACAGTCTTCTGGACTACCTGCAGCCCCATGTAAAACACATTGCAGAAATCCAACCTAGAATTAACTATGGATATGGGTAACTGTGGCTGTACTGCCTCTGTCCAGGAAGGGAAAACAGGTGTCTTGGGAAAGCCCTTAAGGAGTGCATGATGGCAGTAGTCTTTTCCTGCTCCTGCTGCTGCTGCTGTTCAACAACTGGCATGCAGCGGCATACTTCCTCAAACCATGGTTCTTCCATCAGAGCTAATAATAACCATGGTTTACCTAACCTCCTCCATGAATTTGTCTAAACCCCTTTTAAATCCATCTAAGCTTGAGGCCATCAGCACAACTAAATGTTGTCAATCACTAAGACGGGAGATCATCAGTAGTCTCCCCTTGGTTTTTGCCTTTACAAAAGCAAACGGGGCTGTGGATTCCATGAGGACCAGTTACCTGAGAGCTGTCTGGTTAGGGTAGAGGCAGGAGACGTAGCAGTCGGAGAGCCACGAGTGGGTGTGAAGGAACAGCACGTTGTAGATGACGAGGCAGAGCAACAACATGGTGAGCTTGAGCTCAAAGTTCATGTGCAGGAAGAGAGAGCATGAAAGGAACCCCAAAATGCAGCAGTAGATGTAATACTGGAGGGTGATGGGAGCAGGACAGAAGGAAGAAGAGGAAAGTCTGTTAGAAGAAACTCATAGTCTGTCGTAGAAATACAAATGGTAATTCCCCAGAGGGGGAGGTACTTACAGGCACGCTGAAGAGGGAGTTGAAGCGAATGAACTCCCGCGTGATGTTCGTGCCTGCCACTGCGGAATTTGGAGGTTTCGAAAAGCACAAAGTCTCTGGCATAAAGAACTGATAAGCAGCAATCAGAGAGATTATTAGAGCACCATCAGATGAGCGTTTTATCACATGCACTCACAGTTTTTCGTGGATCCTTTTGACAAAGCCGTCCACCTGCCGTGCGTCTCCAGCCCCCCTTTGCGGGTTTTCCCGTAGGAAAAAAAAAGACCCGGAAAATCCAACTCTGTTCAGCTGTAGCGAAACGTGTCGCTATTTCCTGCTGTGTGCGGGAGAAGTAGCGGGACAAAAACGCCCGCTGAATGGGCCACGTGGTGATTGTTTGCCTCCTCTTTCTTCTCCGTGTAAAGAAAGAGGAAGTATTGTGGGACAGAAGTGAGGGCGGCGAAAGCGATGGTAAGAAAATGTGATTCCTCCCCCCCATCTGATGACACTCTTAGAAGGGATATAATGGATTAGCTCAGCTTCATCCCTCAGCCAGGGAACTAAGGCCTTAGCTAGACCTAAGGATTATCCCAGGCAAATGGAGGGGTCATCCCGGGATCCCCTGTATGTCATTTGGATGCACAGGGATGATCCCGGGACAATCCCAGGATATAGGCTTGGTCTAGCCATGGCCTCAGTGCTACATCCCCTGTCTTCCACGAATAATATCAACACAAGGGGGAAGCCACAAAAAACTCCCCCACTGTCCGCCACCCATATACTGCTACCAGACAGAACACTCATATCCAAAGGCTTCTTGCCCTGGAACTGGAAAAGCAACAGGAAAGATGACACTGGAAGCATACATGGGCCAAACGAACAAGAGCCAACAATTGCTATTCAATCCAAGAACCCTAGGAAGGGATGATCAGGGGCCCTTCCACATGCCGTACTGAAGGCGCATGCATGCGCCCCAAGTACGACCCCAAAATGATAGTGTGCACTACAGCAAGAAGAGACAGAGGAGGAGGTGGCTGGGGAATCCGGGCGCGTCCTTGCCGCCGCTGCCGCCTCCCCGCCAGCCTCCTGCTGCCTGGGTAAGAGCGACCCGGGTCGCTCTTACCCCGGCAGCAGGAGGCCGGCGGGGAGGCGGCAGCGGCAAGGACGCACCCAGATTCCCCAGCGGAGGCGGAAGCCGAGCTCTCCGACCCGGGTCGCTCTTACCCAGGCAGCAGGAGGCCGGCGGGGAGGCGGCGGCAAGGACGCGCCCGGATTCCCCAGCCGCCGCCTCCTCCGTCTCTTCTGGCTGTAGTGCACACTATCATTTTGGGGTCGTACTTGGGGCGCATGCATGCACCTTCAGTACGGCGTGTAGAAGGGCCCCAGCTTGGATCAAACTATACTACATATAAAGTATGGCCTACTTTGATCTGGCCTTGAAGATCGGGATAGATGAAGCTGTCAATTTCTGTTTTGCTCCATTTCTCATTTTTGCTGTTCAGGGGATCAGATACGTTGCCTCTGAATATGGAAGTTCCATCTAGATGTACTGGCTAATAATAACCAGTTAAAAGCGTATTCCAAATTAATGGCTTTCTGTCTATTGGTCTGCTTGTCTATCTTTATATTTATCTATCGCGCTTCCTCTCTTTCCCTCAACCCACCATCCATTCATCCATCTTACCTTCCCGTCTACGAAGGATGGATCCAGAACTAGTCACACCGAGTGTGGACCCATTTAAATCAATGGGATTGAAATGTGTCATGACTAACTTAAGCCTTGCTAATTTAAATGAGTCTACTCCAAGTATGACTAAGTCTGCCACCAATCCATTATTTTTAAAACAACTACTTCTCTTTTTAAAAAACTACAACAAAAGCCAACACATGCAATGGTGGAGGGCAAAACCACTTAAAAGAGTCATTTCCCCTTTTCTCTGCCTTCTTCCCCCACTCTTTCATTGAAATAGATGATTGTTATGCACATCTGCATGTGATTTAAAAGCAAAGGAAGCATCACTCTTTCTTCAGAACAGATCTTGTTACCCACATGCAAAATTACTCAATGGATTAGTCAGCTAAAACTTATACAATATTTTGATTAATCAACTAAAGGTGAAATCCTATGCATGTTTAGACAGAAAAAAAGAAGTCCTACGTCTCCCACACTGGCTGGAGCACTAAGATTGTTTCAAATGAGTGACAGCTTTAACTAAAATTATTTTTACCCAGCACTCCAAAAACCTCGGAGGATGCCAACAAGGGAGAGGGCCTTTTCAGTGGTGGCCCCCCGCTTATGGAATGATCTCCCAAACGAGGTTTGCCTTGCACCAACTTTGTTATCTTTTTGGCGCCAGGTCAAGACTTTTCTCTTCTCCCAGGCATTTAACAACATATCCTGAGTTTTTCCTAACTGGCCCCAGAATAATGGTTTTAAATGGATATTGTCAGTTTTTATGCTTTTTATGGTTTTAAATTTTGTATATTTGTTTTTAATGTTCACTGTTCTTAATCTTTGTAAACCACCCAGACAGCTTTGGCTATGGGGGTGGTAGAGAAATGTAATAAATAAATAAAAATAAATAAAAAAACGGCCTCCAAATTATTATTCATTCTGCCAGGCTACAATCTGGTTCTAGAGAGAACTGAGTTATCCTGGGGGACATTTTCCACCCCTCCAAAAAACACAAACAAACAATAAACCAAGACACTGTCACCTTCTCCTCTACTTCCACCACCACAATAACACTGTCTCCTTCTCTCGCCCAGGGGTGTTGCTACGCTTGGGTCTATGACGTCCCAATCCTGAATCAATTTACCAGGGCCTTGAGTGTCCCTTGGTGCCAAAGTTTAATTGCACGGCAGGAAGCAGGGAGTTAAAAAGGACTCATGAAACAACTTACCTTTTTGGGGGGGGGGCACTTTTTTCATAGAATCATAGAATAGTACAGTTGGAAGGGGCCTTTACCATAATGGCTCAAAGCCAATTACAAACTAATTGTAACTGAAGATAATTGGCTGGTTTTAGATGATTGAGGGAGTGCAAACTAATTTAAAGAATGTTATTTAGGTTGGTGATTTGGATAGGAAAGAAATGGGCTCCCTTGGCCTTCTATGTAATGTAAATATTTCCTGGGCAGGATCTTCGCTACTGTTTTATAATGGCATTGAAGTGCACTGACAACGGTTGGGGCCCATTGACAAATTCTGCATGCCATTTTCAAAACGCTTTCAAAGTGTTATATTTTGCTTTGTGCGGATCTGGCCTTGGTAATTCATATAAATAAATATGCATATATTGATATAAAATAGCATATGTACATTTTATGCAGGTTAGTATACTAATTTGCACACATCTTTTTCATGCCTAGCAACACTTCTCAGTGGAGGTTGCTGGCTCTTATTTCAGTGGGGTGGTGAATAATAATAATATATTTATTTGTTACCCGCCTCTCCCTCTGGATCGAGGAGGGGCTGGGGTACAACACAAATAAAAACACCATAAAATACATACAACTAATTCAAACATTTAAAACCAGCACATCATTAAAAGCAGCATACCATTAAAAAAGGCATCTTAAAATTCAACTGGATAGGCCTGCCAGAAGAGATCAGTCTTTATGGCTTTCTTAAATTCTGGAATAACAACATATGAAGAGCCCTGCTGGATCAGACCAAGGGTCTATCTAGTCCAGCACTCTGCTCACACAGTGGCCAACCAGCTGTCAACCAGGGACTCACAAGCAGGACACGGTACAAAAGCACCCTGCAGCCCATGTTCCCCAGCAATTGGAATATACAGGCTTACTGTCAAGAAATACTTTTGTAAGCCGCCGTGAGAGCCTTCTTTGGCTGAATGGCGGCATAAAAATCCTTAAATAAATAAATAAATAAATACTGCCTCTCATGCTGGAGGCAGCACTTAGCCATCAGGACTAATAACCATGGATAGTCTTCTCCTCCAGGAATTTATCCACATCCACCCCTTTTAAAGCCACCAAAATTGGTGGCCATCACTACATCCTGTGGTAGTGAATTCCATAGTTTAACTATGCCCAAAGGCTTCAGCACTTTGGATAGCTCCTTTAGAGTTCTGACTGAAACCCAGAGTGGATTCAGCCACCAGCCTCCATTGATGCTTCTGTTCCCTCCCTCTCCCCTCCCTCTGGAGACAGCTTACCAAGTTGAGCACAGCCATGGTGAGGACTATAAGGATGGTGACAATCCCCAGCGAGACTCGTAGCCATGGCTGGGTGCAGACACTGGCCGAGATGGACGGGACCCAGTAGAAGGCCTTCGGCCCTTTCAGGAAACACTTCTGACACCAAAGGGGGCACAGAAAAGAAAAAAAGGGGAAACAGTTCAGCTAGATTGTTGGTTTTTGGCGTTTCAGTCCTATTGCCACCTTCACCAATGGTAACTGATTAAGAACTAACGAATGGACATGTATTTGATCATGTTGGAAGAGGCCTTAGCTTGATACATCAAAGCCTTCAAGAAAACCAATGCAGCTGTCACAGTTGGATGCACTGTGCCCACCCTGTCTGAGTGAAGCCACATCTGCTGGTGCGACCTCTGCCACGGTACATCCCAAAAATCTCTCTGAAAGCAGCAGCAGGGAGAGAGCAGATTTATAGCTCTGTCTCTTGTTCTACAAAACTCTCCTGGCTTCAAACTCTATGGACTGCAAAGCCATGTGCTGGTTAGGGAAGGCTGGTGAAGATCCTGCAGGCTTCAACTAAAAGTAACATCACCCTGAGGGGCAGACCCCAAGGGTCCTCTTAGTATGCATGAAAACTTGCAAGTGTGTGGATTTCCTGGGCTTCATGCTATGGCACTAATGGACGGACAGGTATGTCCACATCCTCTTTTATTATAATAGATTCCAGTTGCATCTCAAGACTCCACTAGATACAATGACAGCAAGACCCAAAGGGGGGGCATGCCATTTTAATACTTTTTGAGAGCTTTGGCTATTGGGCGGTATAAAAAAATGTAATAAGTAATGTCAAATAAATAAATGCTATTCATGTTATTACATTTTTATTTTTCCCCTCCCTTCCAAAGATGTCTGGGTAAACGTTGTCCTTTCCTCCTACTCCTTGTAACCTCACAACAACCCTGTGAAGTAGGTCAGAGTGTCAGATGGAGACTGGCTCGAAGCATTTGATGGCCATGGAAGCCCAATTTCCACCTGGTCCAAGCACAGCACTCTAACCCACACTCCACACTGCCTGCGTCATATAAAGCAGTACAGCAAGCATGATGGGCGGAGAACAATGCTTTCCACCCATGAAGCCACATCCTCTATGCTGGTGTCCTCTTGGCAGGGACTACTGTGGCAAGTACTCCAATAGTACTCCAGTAATGGAATGTTGAGAAAGAGGGGGATGAACAGGTGGGACCATTAAAAGGCAGTTAGAAAAGGGGGAGGAGTTAAGCTTGGACCTGTGAAGAGGGTGTTGTGTTGGTCAGTGAGACAGGGAAAGAGTTGGATTTGGAGAGGACTGCGGGCAGTGAAAGAACTGAATTTGGAGAGAATGACCTTTGGGCAGAATGGCCATGAGGAGCCAGTACATAGATTGGGAAGCCTGCAGCTACAAGACAGAGAAAGACACAGATCACCAGCTGTCTTAAAGAACAAGATGCAGGTCTTCAGTGACCAGGAAAGCCAGAAAGCAAACTGTTACAATCATTAAAGGGTTATTAGACATGACAGGGGTATTAGAGTGCTTCCAGTTTTGTGGATAATGTTCATCAAAATGGTAAATCTCTTAACATTTATAAATATTGCCAACATTTACCAGTGTCTGCTGGAATTTGTCCAGTACCTATCTCAGATTGTCCTATCATACTGCTTCTCATCAAAGAGCTCCCCTGAGGTCAAGCCATTTCCCCTCCTCTCAACAGAGCCTTTGCTTAGCGTGATCTCTCTGGCTGCCACCTTCAACCAAATAAATAGAGCGTTGCAACATCTTCTGGCCACAAGAGTGGAGGGAGGTGTCTTCTTGCAAGTGCCATGGCCCTGCCAGCAACAGCTTCCAGACCACAGAGTTTTATCATAGCCACACTGCTGGCTGACAGCTCCTATTTCATTGGGGCCGTGAATCCATTCTGGCTTTCAGTCATAACCAGCCAGAACTGTATAGCAGCTATCCAAGGTGCTGAACCCTCCCCTAAAGTAGATTCAGCACCTTGGCTAGCTCATTTTGAATTCTGGCTGGTTCTGACCGAAACCCAAAGTGGATTCATGGCCCCATTGAAACTGGAGTCACCAACCTCTACTGCATAGCCAGCCACCCTCACAGTGCGAGAGAAGAGAAGTTTCAGCCCCACAAGTTCCTCAACAGAAACAACCAGAAATACAACAAAGGCAAGACAACTTACTGCCAGGCGACCAGCAAAGCAGGTAAGAAGGAGGAGGAGGAAGAGGAAGAAGGAAATTCCATAGGATATCCCCAAGGCTTCTGTCCTAGATAAGAACATAAAAACAGAAGAAGAGCCGTGCTGGATCAGACCAAGAGTCCATCTAGTCCAGTATCCTGTTCACACAGTGGACAACCAGCTGTCGACCAAAAACCTACAAGCAGGACATGAGTGCCACGGCACCCTCCCACCCATGTTCCCCAGCAACTGGTGTGCATAGGCTTACTGCCTCGAATACTGGAGACAGTATGCCTTCTCCTCCAGGAATGTATCCAACCCCACTTTAAAGCCATCCAGATTGGTGGTCATCACTATATCTTGTGTTAGTGAATTCCATAGTTTAACTATGTGTTGAATGAAGAAGTCCTTCCTTTTATGTGTCCTGAATCTCCCACCAATCAGCTTCATGGGATGATCCCGGGTTCTAATATTATGGGATACATAGGTGCATTTTTTTTTCTTTAATAAGTTACAAGTGGGTGGGGAACAGTCCTTACCAGAGAGTCAGTGCATAAGGAGTGGAGGCTAATCTCTTCTCTCTCATTCCCTTGGGACAATCAAAAATTAAGTTGTGCCCCACCCACACTGAAGCTAGAACACATGGCCATCGAGATGAGATGGATGGAAAGGAGGAGGTGAGGCACCAAATTGACATGTTTTTGCAATATGTAAGTTTTAATTCTGCAAAGGGAGGCTCTACTGGCATGGACACATTTCCTAGTTCTTAGCCCTTGACTACCAACATGTTGGGGGTGTTGAGCTCAGCAATCGCCCAACAATGCTGACCCTGATGACCAGGCCCTGATACTGTCCTTGTGATTGATTACATTTGAGTTGCTTTTTTCCTGTCATGGTGCATCTCACGAATAAATGAGGTTCATAAATAAGGAACCGTTCCTTGAAATGAGGAAGGGGCCATTCCTTGAAACAAGAAACCATTTCTTGAAGCAAAGAAGAGCAGCAAGGCCAACCGAGTCCATGAATCATTTGACCATTTCACCCGCTGTTTTTGCAACACCCCCAACATGTTGGTAGTCAAGGGCTAAGAACTAGGAAATGTGTCCATGCCAGTAGAGCCTCCCGTTGCAGCATTAAAATTTACATATTGCAAAAACGTGTCAATTTGGTGCCTCACCTCCTCCATTCCATCCATCTCATCTTGATGGCCATGTGTCCTAGCCTTGTGATCTTGGAAGCAAAGGGAGCCTCTGGGGCAGGAGCAGCATCAGCAGTGGCCACTTCCTGCCTCAGTGCTCAAATAGATCTCTTGCCCAACCTCATCTCATATCGGTTTCACCAGACGGGACTCAAGCTTGGTCCCGTGACTGCTTCTGCAAACACCAAGGGGGAATCCGCACGTCGTACCGAGATCGCTTCTAAGCGACCCCAGTGCGGCGTGAAAGCGATCGTGTAACTTGCCTTTGGAAGAGCCGACGAAGAGACGTCTTTGCCACCACCGCCGCCGCCGCCACCCACAGACCTCCTCGCCGGCTGGGACGGAGAGCTCCTTCTTCAGCCGAGCTCTCCTCGCTGGGCGGCGAGGAGGTCTGTGGGTGGCGGCGGCGGGAAGGACGCCCCTTCGTCGGCTCTTCCAAAGGCAAGTTACACGATCGCTTTCACGCCGCACCGGGGTCGCTTAGAAGCGATCTCGGTACGACGTGCGGATTCCCCCCAACAGAGGTGTTGGACGTCTTTCAGCTTGGGGGGCCACATTACAGTGGTGGTTGGGGGCGAAGGCAAAGGGGATGGGACGGAAATCATAGAATCATAGAATCATAGAATAGCAGAGCTGGAAGTGGCCTACAAGGCCATCGAGTCCAACCCCCTGCTCAATGCAGGAATCCACCCTAAAGCATCCCCGACAGATGCTTGTCCAGCTGCCTCTTGAAGGCCTCTAGTGTGGGAGAGCCCACAACCTCCCTAGGTAACTGATTCCACCGTCGCACTGCTCTAACAGTTAGGAAATTTTTCCTGATGTCCAGTCGGAATCTGGCTTCCTGTAACTTGAGCCCGTTATTCCGTGTCCTGCACTCTGGGAGGATCGAGAAGAGATCCTGGCCCTCCTCTGTGTGACAACCTTTTAAGTATTTGAAGAGTGCTATCATGTCTCCCCTCAATCTTCTCTTCTCCAGGCTAAACATGCCCAGTTCTTTCAGTCTCTCTTCATAGGGCTTTGTTTCTAGACCTCTGATCATCCTGGTTGCCCTCTTCTGAACACACTCCAGCTTGTCTGCGTCCTTCTTGAATTGTGGAGCCCAGAACTGGACGCAATACTCTAGATGAGGCCTAATGGGGATTTCACGGCTTTTCTGCAGTCCTAGGACTATCCCGGAACTGTGGGAGATGTGTGAGCGCCTGGCCCTGCTTCGTCCCACCTCCTCACGAGTAAATGTGACGAGGCAGGGAATGGACATGGAGCTCTTCGGGTGCTCTATCAGCAGGGTGTGGGGGAGCAGGATTGGCTTTTGTTTTTTAACTTACATTTTTGTTTGGAGCACAATTGTGCTCATCTCCCCTATTTAAAAATAAATAAATAAATAATGCCGGGTGTGACATCCCTCCTTCCTCCCAGGATGTCACACACATGTATGGATCCAGGGGGAGGATCTTGTGAGCAGAATATCATGAGATCCTCCCCCATCCCTCCCAGAAGGCCGGGAGGTGTAGAAAGGGCCTTTGTCTTAGGAGAGGCATTTCAATATTTTGGAACAGGGTGAAAACGGAACAAAACCTGGAAAAGCACCAAATGATTGGTGGTTGGGAGAAAGAGATTTGGGCCAGAAGAAGGTGTACACAGCCTTCTGGAAACCTGGGAGACCCAGATTGGGACTTCAGCAGGGCTGGATTTGAGCCCTGAGACTGAGGGTCCTGGGCCCTCTTCTAAGGACCAAACTATCTGTTTGTGTGATAAGAATATAAGAAGACCCTGATGCTGGGTCAGTCCAAGGGTCCATCTAGTCCAGCACTCTGTTCACACAGTGGCCAACCAGCCATTGGCCAGGAACCCACAAGCAGGACACAGGTGCAACAGCACCCTCCCACCCATGTTCCCCAGCAACTGGTGCACACAAGCTTACTGCCTTTACTATGCGCTGTGTGAAGGAGTCCTTCCTTTTATCTCTCCTGAATCTCCCACCAAGCAGCTTCATGGAATGAGCCTGGGTTCAAGTATTATGGGATAAATAGGTGCATGTTTTTCTTTAATAAGTTACAAGCGGGTGGGGAACAGGGGGGATGCAATCCTTACCAGAGACTCAGTGCACAGGGAGTAGAAGCTAATCTCTTCTCTCTCGTTCCCCTGGGGCAATCAGAAATTAAGTTGAGCCCCACCCACGCTGAAGCTAGTACATGTAACAAAAACCTTCCCATTGGTATCAGTGGGAATTTATTTCCTAAATGTTCTAGCCATGCATCGGGGTGGGAGTCATTCTGGCACCACTTGTCCTTGAATGGGAAGAGATGAGCCTCACATTACCTTGTGCTGAATGCCCAGTAAAACTCACCCATCCCCACACACCTGTAATTTGTAGAAGTAAAAAGGGAGTCATAGATACACACTACAAATTACATTTAACAGTTTTGCCCCATGTTGTTAATCTTGACAGGGAGTATTCCCCTACTTTGGGTCCAGTTCTACCTCGATTAACAACCACCTTGCCACCACCCCCTGCTACCAACACCAACGTGCGTTCCTCCTTACTTATAGACCACAAGGATCTGGATGAGAAAGTTGGAGATGAAAACCAGGAATGTGCAGGCCATATAGTAGTTAAATGATGGGAGCGCTGACAGACGGTACTAGGGAGAACAGAGGAGAAACGGAGAAGAAACACCATGAGACACCATCAACACAGGGCCAAGGCCTAGACATTTTCTTTTAAAAAAGAATCAAAGAAGGCTCATCATAGTTTGCAACACTCCTGTCTTATTTTGCACCATTTTGATTGGTGTAAGAACACAAGGAGAGCCATGCTGGATCAGACCAAGGGTCCATCTAGTCCAGCATCCTGTTCACACAATGGCCAACCAGCTGTCGACCTGGTTGACATGAGTCAACAAGCCGGACATGAGTGCCAATGCATCCTTCCATCCATGTCCCCCACCAACTGGTTTCCATAGACCTACTGCCTCCATACCTGGAGGTAGCCCATAGCCATCAGGACCAGTAGCCATTGATGTCCTCCTCCTCCAGGAATTTGTCCAATCCCCTTTTAAAGCCATCCAAGTTGGTGGCCATCTTCACATCTTGAGGAAGTGAATTCCATAGTTTCACTACATGGTGTGTGGACAATAGGCATTGGGTACCTTCACCTTACATCACGTGCCCTTTCATCACTTTAATTTTATTTATTTATTGCCAAATACTTCTGTCTCTGTGTTTCATGGCCGGTTTTGTTTTACCCGGCTTTTGAGAGGTTTTGTCTGAGATTATTTCATGGGTATGTTTTTTTTTTAATGACAACAGCCAGCCACTTCGTAAGTTCCCATTTGGAATGGAAAGACAGGGTATAAATCAAGCAATTAGCCGGCCGGCCAGCCACCAAGCCCAATTTCATAGGTTCATGGTTTCGCCTCCATGCAAACGGTCATGTCTAACCCTGCTGCCCCTGTTTTGGGAGAAGGTGTTTCAAGTAATCAATCAGAATCAGATTTAGACCTACAGGAGGCAGTGCCAGACACCAGCCAGCCTCTACCAGTGGGGGAGGAAGCTCTCACGGGCGATTCCCCAGCTGGGAGTCAGCCCTCTCCAGAGCTTATCTCCTCAAGGCCAAATCCTACACACTCAGTGGGAAGTGAACCTTCTTCCGGAGGTGAGCGTCCTGACAAGCTAGCTGATGCTAGGGCCCACCGGAAGCTCAAACGCACAGGGCGGAAGGAAGGCGTGAGAAAGTCAGTTTGATTACGCCAGAACCTGCCTCCGCACCAGGCTCTCTGAAGTTACGGGCATTTGGCTTCCTAGTCTTCTTGAGCGGACAATTGTCTTGCTTAGTTTGCATAGTTTTGCCTACAGGGACATTTCCAAGAGGTTACACTCTATTCAGGTAGAAGAGACGTTTGTTGCTTAATAAAAGCTTTGTGGATTACTTAGCAAGCCTCGTCATTTGCCTCCCATCGAAAGCAGGAGTGTTCTGAGAAACACAACATAAACTAGCTTCAGCTTGGATCTCAACAGCCCACCACATCCTTTCACAGGCTACCTCCTTCTCGAGGGACTGCTCCTTGAAGTACAACGTGATGCGATTCAAATCTTCCGACTTCTTCCATTGCCTATAAGGAGAAAGAGAACAAGCAGAAGTTTCAGCCAGTGCCATTTCCACCACCTTTCACCCACCGCCCTCCCCATGAAATGTAGGCCCAACTAGCCCAGGATTCCCTTGCAATGCACAACTGATAGCCAAACAGAGCACACCCTTCTGACCCTGCCGTTGCCACACCTTCCGATGTTTTCCTCTCCCTGATTAATTGTCCCTCTTTACCCAGGACAATCTCTGGCCAAGGTGGTAGTTCCTTTTAGATACCTGTCCCTGATAAATAACTATCCCTGTTTTTGTTTTATGTTTTTGCATTTTGGCTCTGTCCTGTCCAAATATTTAGCGCAGGTCTGCTAGAGCTGTCTTTCTTCCATGTTCAGGTCTCTCTCCAGAGTGCCTAGGGGTCAAATCTTACAGAGGGAAGGGAACGCACCTTGTCACTAGCACACATGCGCACAACAGCAAGCACATGGGTGATGAGGCACCTTGCTGTGCACAGTCTGGCATTTCACACACGGCAGCCATAGAGATCTTCTTTTTGGTAATGTGACTACCCATTTGGGGGGTACATGCATTCTTCTTTGCTTGCCTTTCTTTAACCTCAAGAACAGACACCCTGCTGGGTTTCAAACTGGTGGAAGGCAAGGGGTGGTTTGGTAAATGGATTTGGAAAACAGGAAGTGCCATAGAGGCTCTGATCTTATGTAACAGAGGAGGGGTGGGGAATGTGGGACTCCAGTTGTCACATGGCTAACGGTCAGGGATGATGTAGTTGTGGTCCAAAAACATCTGGAAGGCACACGGGTTTTTGTTCCCCACCCCTGTTTCAGAGGAGAGAGAGGCTCTTTTTTGCTCTGTGAAATATCTGTTCTTCTCTCATTCTTCTTCTCTCATCTTCCCTCATTCCTTTTGCTCTCTCTATGAGAGTTCCATTGCATCAAGACATGGGGCTTCCATAGATGAAAGAATTTTGGCAGATGCAGCTTCTTCCAGTCTTCCTGTACAGAGACATGACAAGCTGCACACAGTAAAATTCTCTCTTCTGCACCATTTTCCTTTCTTTGCATCTGCTCACCCTATTTTGCTCTTCTGCCCCCCCCCACATCTTTTCCAGGGCCTCCACTTTCTCCCTCCCATCTCCACCCCCAGGTCTTTCCTCACCCCCAGGGCTGGGCAGAGGGGTGGCCAGTGAGGCCAGATGGCATGGGCCTATGATTTTGAGGGGGCCAATGCCGAGTCCCCCTGGGCAAAGTAGTTTGATTTTTCTGTTGTCAATGACGAATTTGCCCAAAGAAAAGCACGTAAAGCATTTCTGAATGTGAAGAAGTGATGTCTTATATACATCTTGAATAAAAGTGCTTGCCATGACCTTTTTTATAAATCGTTCTAGTTCATATGTATTTAGAACTGATTAAAAAATACTTAATGAGCTGTTTGAAATGGGGCCTACATTTCCCATCTGGCCCAGGCCTATTACCAGCTTTGCCTGGCCCTGCTCACCCCACCCCCTTCACTACCACCTCAACCCAAGAACGCACTTCTGCGAGTTCAGCTGCTCAATCAGCTGGAAGAACTTCTCATCCACGCCTTCCAGGTCTTCGTCCGGGCTCCTGGGGGCACGACACCTGAAATACAATGGGGAGAGAGGAGGAGAAAGGACCATTGGAGCAGGGGTGGGCAACCTGGGGCCCTGGGGGCCACATGCAGGGGACTTCAGCAGTGGTGTAGTGAAGCCAGAGTTTGCGGAGATGCATCACCAGCACTTTTTTTATTAGCAGGGAACTTCTGCCACCCCACTCAAAAGTCCCTGTTCATTCTGAGTTCCGAAACAACCTTCACTGGAGGGGGGAGGAAATAAATGTCCCCAGCAACAATATATTGTCCCCTGTTATAATGCAAAGTATTATGGGGTGGCTTGGTCTTGAATGAGCAATTAAGGCCCATTTGTTTTCCAGAAGAGTTGCTCCGGACAGAAGTGAACATTGCTAGAACAGGTGTGTAGATATGGTTCAATGCGACAGTATGAATTCGGGGATGCTCTTGGGGTGTGTGTGTGACTCTGGAGACTGTCATGATGAGCTCCTGCACTTCAAAATGTGCCACGACATCACTGGCCTGATTTCAAAAGCTTTCTGCATGGAAGCAGCTCAGATCTAGGGTGACCCTATGAAAAGGAGGACAGGGCTCCTGTATCTTTAACAGTTGTATTGAAAAGGAAATTTAAGCAGGTGTCATTTGTATATATGGAGAACCTGGTGAAATCCCCTCTTCATCACCACAGTTAAAGCTGCAGGACCTATACTAGAGTGACCAGATTTAAGAGGGCAGGGCACCTGCAGCTTTAACTGTTGTGATGAAGAGGGAATTTCACCAGGTTCCCCATATATACAAAGGACACCCGCTGAAATTTCCTTTTCAATACAACTGTTAAAGATACAGGAGCCCTGTCCTCCTTTTCATATGGACACCCTATTACTAGGTAGTACTACTAGTTGAAGAAATAGTACTCCTAGGTAATACTATTGCCTGAAATTTGTTTAACTCCATTGGAGAACCTGGTGAAATCCCCTGTTCATCACAACAGTTAAAGCTGCAGGAGCTATACTAGGGTGACCAGATTTAAAAAAGGGCAGGGCACCTGCAGCTTTCACTGTTGTGATGAGGGAATTTCACCAGGTGCTGCATGCATACAAATGACACCTGCAGAAATTCCCTTTTCTATGCAACTGTTAAAGATACAGGAGCCCTGTCCTCCTTTTCATATGGTCACTCTATGACAGATCGCAAGAGGGATCTGTCTCTTCCCTGGCAGCCAGCTGAGCAGGAAGGAAGATGGAGAGGCAGAAAGGGAAAAGGGTGGCATGAGGATGGAGAGAGAGAGAAAGGGGGTGACCTACCCAGTTTTAGCTCTGGCCTTGCTAGTGCCTGTCTTTTACTTCCCCACCACTGCCCCCCCACACACACACACAGAGGGAATGCAGACCTCAATAGAAAAAGAGGCTGCTCCATTTTATGCAGGGCCAACCCAAGACATTTCACTGCCTGAAGCAAACAACAAGATAGCGCCTCCTCCTGTCCCATTTAAAAAGAGCAACAGTGTTTCTTCAACACTGTAAATGGAACAGCTTCTTCCACTGCACCTGAAGGCAATGTTTGCTTAGGGTAGGCTGCTTGGCACTCAGCTCTCTCCACCAACACCTTGCTGCTGCCTCCTCCCAGCATCTGCCGCCTGAGGTGACCACCTCACTCTGCCTAATGGCAGGGCCGGCCCTGATTTTTTTTCTTTGTTTCTTTAATGTAGGGAATTAAAGAAACAAGGAATTGAATATAAGATAAGGCTGCAATACTATGCATGTTTAGACAGGAAAAAAAAGTCCTACAACTCCCAGCATAACCCAGCCAGGAAGACCTTTTTCTGTCTAAACATGCATAGGATTGTACCCTAAAGAAACAAGGAATAGGATAAAAATCAAACAACTGCTATATGGTTTAAAGTGCAAAAAAAACCCAACATATATCAGGGGGTGCAAGTGAATAAGCAACTCAACACCAGCATCCAACTCCTTCAATCCAAAAAGAAACAGGAGGAAGTCTTAGAATTTCTGTGGGGCCGAATGCTGTAGCGTTGGCACCAGCCCTAGAGATGACAGAACCCTTTGAGTCCAATCCCAAAAAAGGTTTGGTCAGCTCAGGCTTTTCATCCAGACGCCTGCTGACTTTCCAGCCTTAGTCCTTCAAAAACTCATTATGGATTTTGGAGACCATGTTCTGGTGAACTTCTGGAATGATGGGGTACGTGGGGTAGGCATAGGTCAGGAGGGACTGAATCTCTTTCAGCCTGAAGGCCAAATTCAATTTCAGAGAAGTTCCTGGGGGACTGTATTTCAGAAATACCAAAAAATACCAGCATATTTTAGCTTTAGCTCTTGCAGCCACTAACGAAGTCTCAGAAAAGGCGTTTCGGCCTGGGAAGTGAGGAAAACCACCAAATGATTGACGGGAAGAGGAGCCAGAGAAAGAAGGCATGGCAATTTGAGGCACTCTAGAGGGGCAGCTTCAGACCCCAGGTGGGTCAGAGTTGCCTTGCAGGCCTGAGAGACAACACCTCAATTAGGGTGACCATATGGAAAGGAGGACCGGGCTCCTATATTTTGAACAGTTGCATTGAAAGGAAAATTTCAGCAGGTGTCATTTGTATGCATGTAGCACTTGGTGAAATTCCCTCTTCATCACAACAGTTAAAGCTGCAGGAACTATACTAGAGTGACCATATACAAAAGAGGGCAGGGCTCCTGCAGCTTTAAGTGTTGTGATGATGAAGAGGGAATTTCACTAGGTGCTGCATGCATACAAATGACACCTGCTGAAATTTCCCTTTCAATGCAACTGTTGAAGATACATGAGCCCTGTCCTCCTTTCCATTTTTTATTTATTACATTTATATCCCACCTTTTTTACTCCAAGAAACCCAAGGCAGCATACATAATCCTCCTCCTCTTCATGTTAAACTCACAACAACAACCCTGTGAGGTAGATTGGGGTGAGTTTCTGGGACTGGCCCAAAGTCACCCAGTGGGTTTCCATGGCCAAGTGGGGACTAGAACCTGGATCTCCTGACTCCCAGTCCAACACTTTAATCACTACACCACAGTGGCTCTCAATGCCTCAACACTCAATGTTACAGAGCAATGGATCCCCAGCACAGATGAGACCTTGCATGGGTGTGCCACACGTCTTCCCCTCAGCAGCCCATTAAGTCTTCTCCCCATCCCTCCTTCTCTCCCTCTAAATGCAGTAACCCCCCTCTCTTTACCGTTCCATGGTCTTCTGCTGGTTCAAAGAGCCCAGAGAGATCTCCTGCAAGAAGACAGAAAAGGGGACTGCTGTGGTGTGAAATGGATTGCTGATATTCCTCAACTGTATCCATATATATTGTGGCAGGCGATGTAGGGCAGGCGACAATGAAGGGCACATGAAAAATGTGTGGCACGTGGCAATGCGTGGCACACTGGAGGCCCAATGAGAAGGATTTAGCATTGCTAAGCAACAGGATATATAAACAAAGATGATACAGCTGGCATTGAAATATAACACTGGGGACCATTTCAGGCCTATTTGGCCCAATGCCCAGCCACTGCCCCTAGGGGGTAAGTCCTGTGGGTCGGCGGGGAGGTGAGTGGGGGTAGGGGCAACAGCTGAGAGTGAGTGTGGGGGAACATGGGGGTGACTGGGAGGGAGCAGGGGGAGGGGTTGGGAGGGGGCATGAGTACTAGCGCCCAGAATTTTAGGATATTTTAGTATGTTTTTAGGATGCTTTTAGGATGTTTTTAAACAGTGTGTACCATGTTTTAATCAGTATTTTATGAATTTTATGCTTGCTGTTGTTCCCTGCCTCGATCCAATCAGAGAGGCGGGTAAGAAATAAATTATTATTATTATTATTATTATTATTATTATTATTATTATTATTATTATTAGTGCAGGTCAAGCTAGTATCGAAATAATAATAATAATACAGCAGAGAGCTTGGCAGTATTGTCAGATTTACAGTTGGGAATCATCTTCTGACTGTCATCTCAAATTCCTTATTTTTTGCTCAGATTTTTTGTTTAATCAGTTGTTGTTTTTAAAAAAGGTTGTTTATACAGACAGAGGCATCATAATGATTAAAAAAGCAATATCTCTTGTTTAGTGATATTATTTGTACATTATTGCTCCAGCTATTTAATGGTACGTTCCAATTAATTTTATCTCATCGTCCACTTTCAGTTAAGTTCAGGACCTCTTTCCCAACGTTCTGATAATTGGTTTTTCGGTCTTCGCTTAGAACGTTTCCGGCCATTGCCTGCTATAGGTGCTGCTATTTAGTGTGGGGAAGTGTGGGTGTAGCAGTAAATATGCCATGAGAACTCTCGTTTGCCCTGGTTGGGACAACAACAATCCCTCCAGGTTTGGATTACAACTCCCATAATGCCTGATGGTTGGCCATGCTGGCTGGGGCTTCTGGGAGTTGAAGTCCAAAATGTAGAAGGGACACCAGGTTGCCCACCTTTACTTTAATGAAATCCACAAGCCCCTCCTGTGGACAACTCCTCTCCACCCATTTTAGCCAAAGCCTGCCCCCACCCCAGTAATGACCTTCTAAAACAGTTGCTAAGGGGATCATCATGAAAGGTAGGTTCACCACCTTGGATAGCTCCTTTAGGTTCAACCAAAATAGGTTCACCACCTTGGATAGCTCTAGAGCTCTGGCTGGTTCTGATTGAAACCCAGAGCCCCAACGAAATTGAAGCCACCAGCCTCAACTGCTCAGACTTGCTTTAGATTTCTCGGCCGCTGATGACCAAGTTGCCCATTGCACTAAGCAGTCCTGAATTTGTCAATACTGGTGTTCAAGGTATTTTGTATGGAGCAGGGAGGTGCTATTTCTTGAAGACAGGTTGTATCCCATGTTCATATCCCTAAATCCCAATCATGGCAATGGGCCTAAGATTAGTCCAAGTAGGATTAATCTTGGATACAGCCCCATACATTCAGCATCAGTAGCATCTGGCTGCAGGGAGCAGAATACCGGATCGGTTAGCCATTGGAAGAGCGCCACCTGCTGGACCTACCGAGTGGTTGTTACGGACAAAACCCGTCGGCTCTGCTGGAAGAGCGTCCAAGTGTTTGAGGTTGGCGAAGGGTTTGGCAGCTCCCCAGGACTCCAGGTAGCGAGTCATCCGTACCGACGGCCTCATCTTGTAGCCCTCACCTGGCTCAGGTGAGATGGTGTCACTGGAGCTTTCTTCTTCAGCCTAAAGGCAGCAGGAACCAAAAGTGCAAGGAAGACTCATAAGGGGCAAACCCAAGCAAGCTAGCCATGTCCCTACAGCCAGGAACTGCCTACTTTCCGCAATGCATCAGAAGCACAGATTTTCATGAGGGCAGGATAAAGCATCCAAAGGAACTTCCCTTCTTTCGTTGCAAAACTAAGTTCCTAGACCTTATGACTGTGGAAATAGACTCAAAGGATTGTGGGTGCTGCCTTGTGAAATCTCATGGAAGCCTGTGCCCAGACAAACTATTGATCTGTCTTGCCTACTGTTCCTGCTCCGGTGTTCCCCAACCGAGAGTCATCCAGATGGTTTGAACTACAACTCCCATCAGCCCTGACCATTGGTCATGCTGGCCAGGGCAGATGGGAATTGCAGTACAAAATATCCAGAGAGCATTAAGTCAGAGAAGGATGGTCTTGTCTCAGTAGCAGCAGTTCTCCAGGAACACAAAAGCCAAACTCTTTCCCATCACATTTTTTCTAGATCCTTTTACCGGAGATCTCAGAAATCAAACCAGGGACTCATTAAATCATGTGATCAACTTACTTACCCCTGTGTAAGCATGTGTGGCCCCGATTCCAATGGTAACTTTTCCCCTCTCTTTTTTAACACATGGGGGTAGAATTTTGGGATCAGAGGGGAGAAAGCTTAAATCCCCCCTTCCGAATAACCATGGTCCCAATCTGAATGGGGCATGCATGCACTTGCATAAAGGTAAGCATGTCAATCAAACTAGAACTCCTTGTTTGGCCCTAAGCCATAGGAGGGACATTCCAACTTTTTAGAAATTGAGACGGGGTAGAAATGTCACAACATCCAGTAAAACACTGTTTGAATGGAGGTTGGGAGTAGGGAATCCTGGAGTGCTGGATTTGGCCTCCTGACCTGATGTTCTAGCCCAATATTTGTCTACACGACCTAAACTAACTCATTATTGTATGGCAGCAGCCCTCCAATTTGTGCATTCTGTTTGCAGGTTCTGCAATTCGTACAGATTTCTCAGCAATGTGAGTCAATTATGGCTGAATTTGAACAAATCTGGCCATAATTTGTGCAAATTGCATAGAAATCTGGCACTGGGAAATCCAGTTCTTTCTTCTTCTTCTTTTTGAATCAACAGAGTTCTGCAGCATGTACAACTTTATTAGTGTTTGTGAGCCAAGCTGCAAGCTTTCCCTCCTAACTCTGGGAACTTTTGCTCATTTTTGTAGGTCCTGCAAGTTGTGCGAATTTCTGAGCAATTCCACAAATTTCTAAGCAACTTGTACAAATGGCTGCCACAGTTGTATAAATTTGGCCATCATTTGGGCAAATTGCTTAGAAATTGGAGAACCTGCAAAATAAAATGTGCAAAACACTCAGAAAATCTGTGAAGTGGCTGAGTATGACACTGCAAGAGGATCTAAAATGAAGTCGGGGGGGGGCAAACCTAGGGAAACCTATCATATTCCATCCCCCAAAGAGATCTTTCCAACATCCCCAAGGCATCAAGATCAGGACCTTCGGCGCACAAAGCAGACGTTTGCTGCCAACTGACTTATGTTGAAAAGTCATCAAGTGGGATGAAACTGTTGGGACCTCCTCCAATGATCACTGAGAATTCCTCACCCTGGGATCGATGACCAGAAAAGTTTTGATCCTGTTCTCTCTCAGGTACGAGTCACGTTGCCAGCAGCAAACTTCCTCCACAGCATAGACGCCGCCCAGGTGTGACAGGGTGGCCCCTGTGATGTGAACCCTCCTGAAAGGGAAAGGAGTTGACATGTGTAATTCTTGCCAGAGGTGACATCAGCACAAGACACAGAGATGTGGCTGGGGGCTCCTCCCATGCACTGCCACCGGTTCCCTGGCCCAACTTGCTATTTCTTAAGAACATGAGAAGTGCCCTGATGCTGGATCAGACCAAGGGTCCATCTAGTCCAGCATTCTGTTCACACAGTGGCCAACCAGCCATCGGCCAGAGATGAACAAGCAGGAAATGGTGCAATAGCACCCTCCCACCCATGTTCCCCAGCAACTGGTGCACACAGGCGTATTGCCTTGAATACTGGAGATAGCACCCAACCATCAGGGCTAGTAGCCATTGATAGCCTTTGCCTCCAGGAATTTATCCAACCCCTTTTGAAGCCGTCCAGATTGGTGGCCATCACTACAACTTGTGGTAGTGAGTTCCATAATTTAACTATGCGTTGTGTGAAGAAGTACTTCCTTTTATTTGTCCTGGATCTCCCACCCATCAGTTTCATGGGACGACCCCGGGTTCAAGTATTTTGAGAGAGGGAGAAAAATGTCTCCTTGTCCACATTCTTCACACCATGCATAATTCTGTACACCACTATCATGTCTCCCCTTAGCCTCTTCTTCTCCAAGCTAAACAATTTAGCTTGGAGAAGAGGAGGATCTCTTCTTTCCAGGATCTCTTCTCAATCCTCCCAGAGTGCAGGACATGGAATAACGGGCTCAAGTTAAAGGAAGCCAGATTCCAGCTGGACATCAGGAAAAACTTCCTGACTGTACGACAATGGAATCAGTTACCTAGGGAGCTTGTCGGCTCTCCCACACTAGAGGCATTCAAGAGGCAGCTGGAGAACCATCTGTCCGGGATGCTTTAGGGTGGATTCCTGCATTGAGCAGGGGGTTGGACTCGATGGCCTTGTAGGCCCCTTCCAACTCTGCTATTCTATGATTCTATGATGTAACCTTCCCTCATAGGGGAGATGCTCCAGCCCCTTAATCTTGACCTATCTCTACACATAAAGCATTGCCCACAGGAACCACTAGAGGTCACTTCACATCCACACTATCTTTGGACAGAGGAAAATTGCAACAGAAGCCCTACTAACCTACAGAACAAAAAGAAGCAAGAATATCGGGTATTTTTCACCATTCGGTAACAATTTATCTGTCAAACACATACTTCTGCAATTCCTCTTCCCTGCCTCTAAAGAGTAACATTATCCCCATATTTCCATGAGATATTACCAAATGGAATTTATCAAGGCACCCTCTCATCCTTCTGTCCGGATATTTTTAGATCAATATGGATATAGCTGACAAAGGAGATGGAGAACTGATAGCTGAACGTATCGGAACATCTACAATTAAAATTATAAATAGAAGTGAAGCAGCCAACTGGGCAATATTCCCATAGCCTTGTCAGTAAGGTTCTTTTTTGCCAGATAAACAGTGTTGAGGTCTGGGGGGGGGGAAACAATGAATACCAGATGCTCCCAAGCTTCTTGCTTATCTGGACAGATTCTTCCAAACTCCATCCCTAATTTAATAATCTCCATCCGTTAATCCACTAGATTCCAACAGACCCCATCCTTACTCCATCAATTTCAGCTAGGCTCTGCCTCTTAACATGCTAAGCTCCTCCTCTAACCCACTAGATCCTACATTGGGTTTGGACCTGGGTTTTCCAGTTTCATCCTGGCCCAACCCACAACCCTCAAGATTAATGTAGGATCTACTCTCTGCTCTAGAATCTGATGACTCCACTACAATCCATCAGGATCTGCTGCAGCCTTCACTCCACTGCAACAGTACTGTAGTAGCAGTAGTGTAGGGTGACCAACTGTCAGGATTTCCCCGGATTTGTCCTGGTTTTTGTTCTTTCCATGGCGTCAGGGGGGATTTTCTATAATTTTCAATAATGTCCTGGAATGACACACCTTCCCCTTTAAGGCTGCCATTAGCATGGCAGGAGGGAATGACATGCTTTCTTGAGGCACATCATTCCCCCACCCCGAGCTCCAATTGAGGTCTTAAAGGGGAAAGTGGGTCATTCGTGGACTTTATAGAAAAGGCCCCAATTGGAGTGGATGGTGGTGGTGCAGAATGAAATCCTTTCCCTCCTCCACTCCAATCGGGTTCTTTAAGGTGGCGGGGGAATAACGTATTTTCTGCAGGACTCAGAAAGCTGCTTCCCCCCACACACACTAGGAGTCCTCTTTTTTGGTTTCCCAAATATGGTCACCCTACAGTAGTGCCTTCGCTTGAGTGCATTAACAGCACCAGCGTCAGAAGCACAGGAGTCTTTTTCCCTGGGGCTGCTGCAATTCCTCCCCAGGCCTCTAGAGTCCAGCACTCAATCACCAACAAAAGAAACCAAGCCCCCTCCTGAACCACCAGCTTCCTCTGCTGGTAGGGGCATCCCTGCCCACAATCTCACTTATTTATTTTATTTATTTATTGAATTTTTATACCGCCCAATAGCCCAAGCTCTCTGAGCAGTTTACAAAAGTTAACACCGTAAAAAGCATTCAAAATATCAAACAAACAGTATAAAAGCATAATATATAATACACTCTAAAAACTCAACCAGGATAAAATCAAGCTGTGATGCAGAAATTAACACAGATTTGAAATACAACTTTAAAACAGCAAAGTTAAAATTAAGTTGCTAGACTGTTAAAATGCTGAGGAAATAAAAAGGTCTTCACCTGGCATCTAAGAGAGTATAGTGTAGGTGCCAGGCGAACCTCCTTAGGGAGCTCATTCCACAGCAGAGAAGGCCCTCCTCCTGGTAGCCACCTACCTCACTTCCTTTGGCAGGGGCTCACAGAGAAGGACCCCTGAGGATGACGTTAGGGTCCAGGCAGGTACATATGGGAGGAGGCGTTCCTTCAGATAGCCTGGCCCCAAGCCATTTAGGGCTTTAAATGTTAATACCAACACATTGAATCGGGTCCAGACCTGGACAGGCAACCAATGTAGCTGGAAAAGGACTGGCGTGATGTGGTCTCATTGGCCAGTTCCTGTTAGTAAACTTCTCTCACCCTGGCACGCCTCCTGCTTCCATGTGATTGGCTAATGTCACATCGTCGGACCAGACATCATACTGCCACTTCTGGAGTCCAATCACCCCACACAGGACGTTCCCCGAATGGACTCCAACTCTCATGTTGACGTCCACCCCGGTGGCATCACGCAGCTTCCTGAGGTGGGGTAGGAAGAAATAGTCTTATAATCAAGAGATTATAAACCCATCTTTACATATATCTGTATCTTTATATTAGCTATCTAAATATGTGGAAGACACCTTTCCATACTGTAGATATGGTAAAATTAAAATAACGTCCAGTAACACTCTCAGAGAGCAATCGTATGGTCCTTGGGTGAGCATTCCAGATACCATCGGAAGGCTCAGGGGAACACGAAAAACTTCTGAGGTCGGAAACAATGCTTTGACCCTGGAAGGAAGAGCTGGAGCAGCAATCCCTAGAGAGAACCGTGTTGGCTGCCTTACCGAAGCTGGGAAATTGAGCTCAAAGAGGGGGAAAGGGGGAATAAATAAATAAATAAATTCTATTTATTTATTTATTTATTTAAACATTTGTATCCCGCCCTACATGACTAGGATCTCAGGATGGCGTACAGGTAAAATAATCCGAACAATCTAAAACAATGAATATACACAGCTAAAACCAGATTAAACCATTCATCAAGCGAAAACCAGCCCAGAATTTAAAAGCAGTAAAACAGCAACAACGATTAAAACAGTTAAAACAATGTGCAAGCTGGGTGAATTTAGCCAGCAAAGGCCTTGTTAAAAAGCCATGTTACTTGGCGCCGAAATGAAGTCAGCATCGGCACCAGCTGGGCCTCCAAGGGGAGGGCATTCCACAGTCGGTGGGGCCACAACAGAGAAAGCCCTGTCCCATGTTCCACCATAGCGTAGGTGGGCAGGAAGGGGAGGAGAGAGAGGAGCCTCTTCCGGCCTCCTATGAAGTAGATGGGGATGAAAAGACACCTCCACCACGCCTCCTGCCTGGCAAGGCTTAGGAATCTTGGAACTCCTCCATAGCACTAGCAGTCACCCCGTCCACTCACCTGATGGCTTGGCACATGTCAAGGCCCATCTTGACGCAGTTCCGGGCATGGTTTGGCAGCGACACGGGCAGGCCGGAGACACAGTAGTAGCAGTCGCCCAAGATCTTGATCCGCATGCACTCGTTATCCTAGGAGGGAACAGGGGTCAGACGCAAGTTTGGCCACGGGCTGCATCTCCTTGGCAACAGGGGGCTGATGAGTGAACCAGTTGGGTACCATTTCAGCATGGAGGGAGAAGATATTTCCATGAGGAGGGAAAGATCCAGCCAGGTCTGAGTCCCCAGTTGGATACAGTGAAGATTAAATTGTGAGAAAGGAATGTAACATTGTTTAAGAGCAGTTGTTGGGGTGCTAATTTTAATATAGTAGTAGCAATCAGGACCTGCTCCAGCAGGGTGACCATGTGAAAAGGAGGACTGGGCTCCTGGATTTTTAACAGCTGTGATGAAGAAGGAATTTTCGGGACCGATTCAAAGTGCTGGTATTAACATTTAAAGCCCTAAACGGCTTGGGGCCAGGTTATCTGAAGGAACGCCTACCCCCATATGTACCTGTCCAGACCCTAAGATCATCCTCAGGTGTCCTTCTCTGTGAGCCCCTGCCAAAGGAAGTGAGGTAGGTGGCTACCAGGAGGAGGGTCTTCTCTGTTGTGGCACCCCGGCTGTGGAATGAGCTCCCTACGGAGGTTCACCTGGCATCTACACTATAGTCTTTCAGACACCAGGTGAAGACCTTTTTATTCTCTCAGCATTTTAACAGACTATAAATTCAATTTTAACTTTGCTGTTTTAAATTTGTATTTAAATTCGTATTTAAATACCCATGGTCACCAAGTGAGCTTAAACCTGAGTCTCCCTCCCCTTTCTAAGGCTAACACATTGATTAGAGCCCACCCCCATGACGTAGGCTAGGCCAAGAGTGAGTGATTCATCCAAAGTCAATCTTGGCTGAGAGGGGATTTGAACCTAGAACTCTTCAGTTCTAATCCATACTATCTGGGAAGGATGGGATTTGCAATCCAACACATTTGGAGGACTTCAGGTTGAGGAAAGATACTCAAACCACTACACCACACTGTCTCAACACTAAAGGTATCAACACTACATGGGTTTGGAGTCTTGAATTAATGCATAGCCATACATGTTGTGGTTAGGGGGTAACTTTAAAGAAGGGGCATTGCATGTGAGTGCGAAATACAAAACATGATTAAATATAAATTTTGTTAATTTGGTTGGTTTGGTTTAAAAGATTTCTAGGCTATCCTTGAGCAAAGCTATCAGCATGGTGTACAATAAGTTTCCTTTTTTTAAAGAAACCATCAATTTGTTTCAGGGGGCGAACGTGCTAGATCCCTACCTCCACAAGTGTCACCCACCACCCCACCCCACCTGTACCAGGCTCCCACACAGCGACAAGTTACAGCATGCCCCCTGCTCCACACCAAAGGTGGCATTTCGTTACATGCGAACCGGGCCTCAGAGTCTCTTACTCACCTTGGCGATCTGATCAAACTTGCCAAAGAGTTCGTTGAGCATAAGGACCAGCTCTTTGGGGGAGCATTCACTGGCCAAAAGCGTGAACCCGACAATGTCTGCATAGAGGATGCTGGGGTGGGGGATGATGATGACGATGAGTGGGGGGGAAGAGAGAGAGAGAGGGAAAGGGAGAGTTTCAGTATCAAGCTTGGTCTCAGCGCCTGAAGGAGAAGGACAAGTAGACTAGCCATGACAGGAAGCAGGGGAGGAATTTCCCCAAGACTCTCCAGGAATCAAGGAGGATTCTTCCCAGGAGCTTATCAGACAGGAGGACCAGGCTCAGAGATCACCCTCTCCACCCCAGGAATTCAGTCTTTGTCGGAGGCGGACAGAACATCAGAATTGACAGTTCCCAGAGTCAAGCAGGTGGAGCTGAGAGGAGGAGGGAGGCAGTCAGCTAGTTTAGCCTCTTGCCTGAGGTTACAACTTGAAGGTACAGTAAAAGCCTGTCCAGCACTGTGGGGAAACCATCCATTTAGTCGATAGGCAACTTGCTTTGTTAGGCTAATTAAGCTTAGAGGACTGCTCCTGGCACTCACACTCTCTTCAGATGTGAAGACATGTCTCTTTACTGAAGAAAGCTTTGTGGATAACACGGCAGACCTCTTTATTGTCTCCCATCTCAGCGGGAGCGGAAGGGAGATGCTGGGTAAACCTGTTGCTTATGGAGAACAGCAGACACCCCCAGTTCTCCTCCTCCCCACCGCCTCAGCCATTAAAGCCAGGTCAGGCTTTAATCTCACAGATAACAGCAGGCACTGAAAGCAAGTACCTGACGTTCTGGTGCCGCTTGACGTAGAGGTTGTGGAAGTTGTTGGTGCTCTCGTGCCGGCGCTGCGCCTGACCTCCGTCCCGAAGCCGCTCGATGATCTCAGCCTTCATCTCCAAGGCAATGTAGGCAGGAAGAATGGAGAGGAGCAGGTGCTCCTGAAATGATCCACAGGGGAGGGCATGGAAGAAGAGAAACAGACCATGGAGTGAATTTACATGACCCGTCCAGGACTGGAGTAACTCATGCCGTGCTAACATCACCATGAACTGGTTTAGTGCTGAGCTGTTTCTACACTACAATACACTAGCATTGGAGTTTCCCATTTCATGGGTTTGTTGAAAGCTTCCTTTGACAATGCAAACTGGCTAGACGGGGTGGAAAGGGTTCACTTGTGCATGTGTAGAATATACAACCTTTATCACTGACTGACCAAAGGATGTAAACCCTCCAGGAAAGTATCAACTCAGGTATCTCTCCTTTTGTAAATTAAAGACACATATCAAAGGGACCCAATCCACAAGAATATCAGAAGCTGCCTTACTTCAAGTCAAGCAATTGGCTCAGTATTGTCTACGCTGACTGGCAGTGGCTCTCTGAGGTTACACAGGGGACTTCCCCAGCCTTAGCCAGAAATACCACGGATTGAACCTGAGGTCTTCTGAACACCTTCTCCCATACTCACTTGGTGCCGCTTCTCGGACTCCAGCTTGACTCGGGATTGGATGAGGTTGAAGGTCTCATGGAAGGTCTCTCCCAAGGCCACCTCCATCAGGTGCTTGTGGTAGGCGCCCACCAAGTTGCCGCAGACAAAGATGACTAGGTTGGCCAGGAGCTGGAAGCAGACGCAAGTACAGAGGATACAGAGTGAGGACAGATTGGGAGGCGATGATGCCACGGGACAGGGCAGGTAGGAGAAAGCCCTGGATGGGATATATCAGTTGAGGATGCTGGCTGGTGGCCTCACCTAAGGGGACTTCTGTGAGATCATCCTGCTGTTCTCCACTGCCCTAAAGGGCATGACAAGATCAACTGGGCTTAAGTTACAGGATTTGGTTGAAAATTAGGAGAAGCATCTTGATAGTAAAACTAGTTCAATAATGGGACCAGTTAGCTAGAGCAGGGGGCATTAAATCTCTTTCAGCCCAAGAGCCAAATTATATTTTGGAAATGTACTCAGGGGTCACATATCTGTGGAGAGCAGGGCCAAAGGCAAAAAGGAGCAGGACCAAAATACTCCCAAAACCAACACTTTTAGCTCAAAATATTGACTGCTAGTAACTAAGCCTTGGGAGAAGCATCTCACCTTTTTACAATGCACGAATGTTGGGAACCCATCAAATGATCCGTGGGAAGGAGAAGGGGGTGTGGCCATCTGAAGGATCCCAGAGGGCCAGATTTGGTCTCCAGGCTTGAGGATCTCATTCCTAACTACAGGGTTCTCTAGTGAAGGTCTTCAAGTGGAGGCTAGATAACCATCTGTTGAGGATGCTCTAGATCTAGGTTAACCTCCTTTAATGCAACGAGGTTGGATCAAGGGGTTGATTTGGGAGTTTGTGGCACAGTGGAAGTTTATGGCATAGTGACAGCTAAGCCATACTGCACCAAATAATGAATTTCATGCAGTTGGCCTCTACGTTTCCATTCTGTTCAAGCATATGCCCTGAGGTTTGAATAAAATGAAGATGCCTACTAGGACTTGGGAATGCAGTAAAAGGTCGCATCACAGACAAGTCATGGAACCAGAAGAGAGTACACAGGGACTAAAGATACGGTGGAACAGTCAGCCTGAAATTACACCTACAAGCGATCAGTCAAGTTGTGTTGGAAAAGGTGGGCCAGGCTTACCTGCACGGCCAGCTCCAGCTGTGAGCCATGTCCCATTGAGAGGTAGACAGCCAAGACTATGATGTGGGACAGGGAGGAGACCATGCCAGCAGCCACTGCATCTTTCATGCCGACGGGCAACATGGTGTAGACGATGAAGATGATGAAGAGGAAGAAGGAGACCTTGGAAGAAAAGACTCGGCATCAGTCATCCTTCCAAAAGAATTCAAATTATTTATTTATTTAAACATTTATATCCTGCCCTGTATCAATAAGATTTCAGGGCGGCATACTTCTAATTATAGTAGAAGAATATAATTTCCATTGTGTGGGGTGGAGGGGGTGGGGAGGACATCCAAACTGGAGAATTGGCTCAAGAATTTACCCATCATGATCATCCCAATTTTGGAAGAAGCACCTCAAGCTCCACCAAAGCAATTTAACTCATCAGATCCTCCAGCTCTCAATTCTTCCACCAGGATACCCATCTGGTTCTTCCACAGATGGCATCCATCTCTGATATAAACCTACACCTCCCCATAAAGAATTGGCTCATTTCATTTCTCTCTCTCTTGTCGAAAAAATGGGTGTTTCTCATGGCACTCTGTCATTCATTCCAAAAGCTACTGTCCTCAGTGGGCCCTCAACCAACCTTGGCCTTCAGAAGAATATCCTGCAGCTGCCCTCCTAGGGCTGTACCACTTTAAAAAGGTACATGCTGGGGTTGACATGAGCTGATGCTTCTCTAGGATTAATAAATAAATAAATCCCTACATATAAAGAACTAGCCATACTGGAGAACCGTTAAACAGACTATATTTTACGGGAGGGTTCAGAAACAAGAGCATGGAATAGCATTCCATCGCATAGCATACCTGCCCAACATTCTGCATTCTGAAGTGGTACAGTCCTGGGAGGGCCACAGCAGGAGATTCAATGCCCCCCACCTGCTGCTGTGTTGCTAAATTTGCCAGCTTGGTGTAGGCCCAGCAAGCCCTGGGGTGAGTTTGGCCTATGGACCACGGGACATTACCTACCCTACACAAGGGCACGGTGAGAAATTTAAAATGGCAGCCGACAGAGGTAGCCAATGGTACCTGGTTGCTGTCAGGTAAGCCAGGAAGGCAGGGCATGGTTGAAGCGGGGGGAGGGGCATAGAATAGGGTGACCATATGAGAAGGAAGACAGGGCTCCTGTGTCTTTAACAGTTGTATTGAAAAGGAAATTTCAGCAGGGGTCCTTTGTATATATGGAGAACCTGATGAAATTCCCTCTTCATCACAGCAGTTAAAGCTGCAGGTGCCCTGCCCTCTTTTCAATCTGGTCACTCTAGTATAGCTCCTGCAGCTTTAACTGCTGTGATGAAGAGGGAATTTCACCAGGTTCTCCATATATACAAAGGACACCTGCTGAAATTCCCTTTTCTATGCAACTGTTAAAGATACAGGAGCCCTGTCCTCCTTTTCATATGGCCACCCTAGCATAGAAAGCACTTTGCCAAGCCCCCGTTCAAGCCTAGAGCCATTCCTGATCCCCAAAAGACTACACCATTCCAATCTTTCTCCCGGTTATGTATTTTAGGGCTGTATGGATTTTGTTAAATCCATTCCATCTGTGTTTTGTAGATTGTCAGGTATCTTTCATTCCGTCGTCCACTCATTGACAGGGTCAGGTTTTTTGCAGGAGAATTCAATTCTACTCGTGTTAACTTGCATGTGCGTAAATGAGCCAATATGCATCTGTGCGTGGCAATTTGTGCAAATCTCCCGGAAAGGGGGAAATGTGCAAATTCATACATACACACACACCAATCCTCATTTTCATGCTTTAGCTTATGGGGGAAATGCACATTTTTGTTCCATTTTTGTTCCCTCTTTATTTTTGTATGAGTAAATTTCCATACAATTCTGGAAAGGAAGAAAACGATCTGCAAGTCCATGGAATCCGTGTAACTTGAAAAAGCTGGTTCTCCACGGAACTGTGGGTCAGATTCGTAAAAATCTATAAATTGTGTTGTTGTTTTCAACTTTCCTAATATAGATTGGAGCCCTCAAAGGACTTCTTGTCCAGGCAGACCAGGGCTGTATGCGGCCTTAGTATCTCACCTGATCCCAGGCACTAACTACCCCTCCTGTGAAGACAAAGACATAGCCCATAGTGATCAAGCAGGTCCAAATGATGGCGGAGAAAATCCGGGTGCATCGCTGGAAGATGCTTTCAATGCACACGAGGACCAGGATGAGGCTGAAGACTGCCAGAGCAACAAATAATGTAATCAGGAAGCCCAGGTTGGAGGAGAAATCCTGGGGAAAGAAACGAGGCATTGCATTAATCTCGCTCGCGGTACTGGGCTTCCCGCTGGGGAGGGCCCCCGTACAGAAGAAAGGAAGCACACATGCTTTGCCCACAAAAGATCCCATTTTCAATCCCTGGCATCTTCAGTGAAAGGATCCGGTGGCAGGCAATGGGGAAGATCCCTGCTAGAGACTCTGAATAGCCCATTATTATTATTATTATTATTATTATTATTATTATTATTATTATTATTATTATTATATTTATATAGCACCATCAGTGTACATGGTGCTGTACAGAGTAAAACAATAAAACAGCAACACCCTGCCACATAGGCTTACATTCTAATAAAATCATAATAAAACAATAAGAAGGGGAAGAGAATGCACCAAACAGGCACAGTGTAGAGTAAAACTAACAGTATAAAAGTAATCAGAGCACACAACCCCTGTAATCAGAGCACACAACACTGTGAGCCAAAATAAACTGTTCTTTTATATGTGTTTCTAACAACTGTCTTCTTCTTCTTCTTCTTCTTCTTCTTCGTTGTCATCTTCTTCTTCTCATTTTTTGCTCTAGAGTAGGAACAGAGGCCCCAATTCAGATCTAAAAATCCCCCCTACTCTCCACAGCAGGGTCCTAATCTGGAGGTCCCTGTGCCTACTCGAGAGTAAAAATGGAGAGGGGGAAGTCATAGCTGCTAGAGACACATTTAAAGGGAGGGCTGTTCTTGCCCTGGAAGAAATGGGCTTGCGGTCTGACCCAGAATAAGGCAGTTCTGTATGTTCAACAGAACAGGAAATGGGTGGATTGGTTCCCGAAACATACATACGGCATGCCAGGCAAGAGCTGTGTCTTACCACATGTTTGATTATAGCCTTCATGCCCTCTGAACAGAGACAGTGGTTTTCTATTGTTTACTCCGAGCACCTAGTATACTGCTTTTGAATGTGGATGATCTATTTAGATAACCCTTTCCCTTCTTCCTTTCTTTTTTATCACAGACGAGAAAAGGTTCTTAGGTGCCTGGAAAAAAAAGATTCTGACCAACATGTTCTGGAAAGAAATTTCCTTTTTCAGGGGCCACTTATCTTTCATTTTTTTATGCATCTACGCTAGTCTCCATCGCCACATCTTGTAGTGGTGAGTTCTACCTGCTGTCTGAAGAAGTCCTTCCATTTTGTCCATGCTGGAGCCACTGGAGAGCAACTTCTTTGGGTGACCCTGAGGGCTGGGATGTGAGAGAGGGAGGAAAATGTCCCTCTGTCTCCACACCGTCCATAATTTTGTAAAACTCTCGCTCGCTGCCACTTAGGCCAGATCTACACCTCGTGTCCTATCAATACAAATCCATCATGGTGACGCTATAACCCTTTTGCGCGTTTATACCTTGTAGCCCACACAGTAACATCTGTTGAAGTATGAAGAACCTCGGCGGCGGGCCTTCTATGTCTTGGCACCCACCCTCTGGAAAACCCTCCATCCCACAGGCTTTCCCTGGTCTTGAATGGAGCTGGTTTTATACTGCCTTTTTAACTTTTTAATGTTTTAAATTTGAACTTGTTATATTTTATGGTTTTTAACTGTGCACTGACCAGAGAGCTTCGGCTGACGGGCAGTATAAAAATGTAATAAAATAAATAAATCCATAAATTTTGGGTAATAAACAATAAAAAGCAGGAAATAATGCCAGAAAAGCAGTATATACAATTTGTAATGGGCCCCAACAGTTATCAGTGCATTTCAATACTGCTATATAACAGTAGCGTCCTTCTAGCCCTAGTCATCTTGCTTCCTATTTTCTTTTTAAAGACCCAAAGTGACTGATTATTGTAATTCTTTTCTGTGCTGTCCTCCCAAGATCTATGTTATCTCTTCTTGAAGATGGGCTGACTTAAACCTAGGGAAAGACTATTTGTTCAGCCAGTCCAATATTCTTTACAACAGCGGTATTGAACCTCAAACCTGTGGGACAAATCTGACCCAGCAGAGGCCAAAAACCGGCCCTCTGAGGTTTCCCAAATTTACCTCACCCATTTTCTCCTGCCTGCCGATGGTGGTTTTTTTTTACTTTTGCATAGTTTTCCCCCCATTCTGAAAGGATGGAATGCCTCCCCTGAGACGTAATTACACTAAGAGCTATGAGCTCAAATAGGCTGGTAATTTTGGGTATTTGGACCATGCCCCCTTCAGTCCCATCCACCACTGGAATGCGCCCCCTGAAAGCATCTCAAAATGGAATGCACCGGCCTTTTCCCCCCGGGATCATCCCTGGATCATCCCCGTGTGTCCAAATGATGCACAGGGGATCCCGGGAGCAGGGAGGGATGATCCCTCCATTTCCCTGGGATAACTGAGACCTCAGTTATCCCGGTTTTACCCACAGTCCCAGGACAATCCTGAGGACCGCGGGCAGTGTGGGTGCCTGTCCCGGCTTCTTCCCTCCTCTCGAGTAGTGAGGGTCATCAGAGAGAAGGAGCCAGGATGGAGGGGGGAGTCCAGGGCCATTGGTGGTGGGGTGGGGTGGGGTGGGGTGGGGAGCAAGATCTGGGCTTTTTTGTTTTGTTTTTTGTACTTACTTTTACACTGACGCGCAAGTAGTGAGTGCTCCAGCTCCTGTTCTTTTTTTAAAAAAAAATGGCGGGCACAATGGCGCAACATCCTTCCTCCCATCCAGGATGTCATGCTTCTGTTTAGACACCCAGGGATGATCCCGGAAGCAGATAAGTCCAGGATCACACCCACCCACCCACCCTCTACACCCTTGGGGCATGTCTACACCAGCCCTATATCCCGGGATCGTTCCTGTGCATCCAAATGCCACACAAGGGATCCTAGGAGCAGGCAGTGATGATCCCTCCATTTTCCTTGGATAACCCTTAGGTGTAGAAAGGGACCTTGACTTGAAAGAGGTTCAACCTGGACAGGTAGTGGCTCCCTTTGGTCTCTGGTAGATATCAGCCTTTTCCATCACCTGCTCCTTGACCTTTTCAACCAGAGATGCGAGGACTTGAACCTGGGACCATCGCTGGTGCTAAACACCTAATGGTTCTGTCCTTATTTCAGAGACTCCACCACCCCACCAACCCTCTCCTGCTCCCCACAAGCGTGCTTACCCTGCCACTGGCCAAGGATGCAGCAATGAGAGCCACGCAGATGCCCAACACAATGACCAGGAGGAGGAGGATCAGCGGGTACTGTTGGCTCAAGCTGTAGTAGGTCTGATAATAGAGGTCTTCTCGGGGGGTGTCACTGGTGGCCTGTAGACGACGCTGGCAGGGCATGGCTCCCCTGCTCCGCGGAGTCCCACCTTGGGGGAAGACGTCCGTCACCCACTCACTCACTCACTCACTTGTCCCTAGGGGAGCAGTGGGGTGAATTGGTACCTCTCGCTGAAGCTGTAGCAGGCAACCCATCGCAAAAGCAGCCTCCACTCAAGGCTGCGGAGTCCCATAGTTGGCATGGATTAATCGAGGCGGGAAGAAAAAGTAAAGCAGGCTATTAACAGAAAGCTACAACGTTGCCGCTGGGGGAGATCATCCCATGGAGCAATATTCTCAGCAAAACCGCCGAAAGTCAGGTGAAGCTGGCATCATCCGTGCAGAAATTTTGAATCAGAAGGGCCTGGATAAAAAAGATATTTTGAAGAGGGTGGGGGGGAGGTAATTACAGTTTAACAAGAAGTTTGAGTCTATCCTCTGAGGCTTGAATCAGGATAACAGGTTTTTAATCTCACTACAGTTGTTAATTAACTTACCAATGCCAGGATGTTTTTATCATCAACAATCGTCGCTCTATGTAGAGCTTTCCTCTAATGTAATTGCCACAGTCTGTACATGTTGCCTTTCATTTCCCCTTGGGATCACTACGTACAATTTCCCCTACCCCAACCATATCTGCCTCTTCAGGGGAACACTTTGTGCATTTGATGGGGGCACTGATCCATGAAAGCTTATGCTACAATAAATGTGTTTGTTTTTAAGGTGCCCCACAAGCCTCTTGGTTGTTCTGCTGCAAACACAGATTAATACAGCTACTCCTTATTCACACAAATGAATATTTCCCTGAAAATGCCAGGAACATTTGTTTATTATTCTCCCTTGACATCAGCGACGTTATTTAGATGAATGCTAAGCCGCAGTAGGGGGACCATGTGGAAAGGAGGACAGGGCTCCTGTATCTTTATCAGTTGTAGAGAAAAGGGGATTTCAGCAGGTGTCATTTGTATGCACGCAGCACCTGGTGAAATTCCCTCTTCATCACAACAGTTAAAGCTGCAGGAGCCCTGTGTTTCTGACCAATTACAAAAGAGGGCAGTGCTCCTACACCTTCACTATCCCAGCTGACCCCAATGAAAAGGAGAAGTAGAGCTGAGTATCATCAGTGTACTGATGACACCCAAACCTCTAATGACCTCACCCAGCGGCTTCATAAAGATGTTGAACCGCATGTGGGTAGAATAGAACCTTGTGGTACCACCACAGCTTAATAGCCATGGAGTGGAACAGGAATCCCCCAATACCACTCTCTGGAATCGGCCCTGCAAATTAGGAGCGGAATCACTGTAACACAGTGCCACCTATTCCCATCTCGCAGAGCTGGTCCAGTTAGATACCATGATCAATGGTATCAAAAGCTGTTGAGAGATCCAGGAAGATCAACAGGGTAGCACTCCCCCTGTCTTTCACCCAGAGTAGGTCATTGGTCTGAGAAACCAAGGCTGTTTCAGTGCTGTGACTTGCCTGAAACTAGACTGAAATGGGTCCAGATAATCTGTTTCTTCCAAGAACATCTGAAGCTACCCAGCCACCACACGCTCAAGTACCTTGCCCCAAAAGGGGTTATTAGTGATGGAATGCTAGTTTTCACATAGCTCTGGGTCCAGAGAGGTCCTCTTCAGGAGACGGTACACTACAGCCTCTTTCAAGGCAGCAGGCACCACCCCCTGACAGAGTGAGGCATTTTTTCACCCCCTGGACCCACCCAAGCAATCCACCTCTGCTCGATGCGTTGGGGATATTTCATCTCCAGATTTCCTTCATCAAGTAAGGCTTCGTCCCAACTCTAGGATCATTCTACGATTCTATCAGTGGCCACCTTGCTCTCACTTTAGGATACTCCTGTTGCTACCTTTGCCCGTCCTTCCTTCCTTCCTTTTAGAAAGCTTTGAAGATTTAAATGGAGCTGGAGGGAATCACAAGCCTCTAAAATAATCCTTTAACAGTCATGGCCTCAGGAACAAGGAACAAACAAATAAACAAATATATCCTCTCATTCTCTAAATGGTGAGTGTTATTTTAATAACAGGAATAGCAACCGGGCGGGAAGGAATTCCTATAAATATGGTTTTAGAATTGCAGCAAATACAATGATAGATAGAAAGCAGATGTTGATAAAACGTTTGGGATACGTTCCCTTGGGTGAAAATAAAAGGGTAATGGTGAGAAGAAAACAAAATTAGACAGGTAAAGTTTGCCTGATAAAGAATGTGAGGCTGGCTACTAGGAATATAAGTATTTTTCCAACCACGGACTATCACATTGGATCCTACCTTCCATGAAGCTCCAAATCCAAAGAAGCTCTCCTTCTTTGGATTTATAACAACCCTATGGGTTAGATTAAGTGCTGAGCTCCATGGTTTAGGAATTTGAACTGAGATCTCAGTCTGAGGCCAGATGTACACCAAGCAGGATATGACACTTTGAAAACGTTTTGAAAGCTTTATATGGAGTGCATCCTGGGCCCAACAGTTGTCACTACTAGGGTGACCATATGAAAAGGAGGACAGGGCTCCTGTATCTTTAACAGTTGCAAAAAAAAAAGGAATTTCAGCAGGTGTCATTTCTATGCATGCAGCACCTGATGAAATTCCCTCTTCATCACATCAGTTAAAATTGCAGGAGCCCTGCCCTCTTTTGTATCAGATACACCTGGGGAAATTCCCTCTTCATCACATCAGTTAAAACTGCAGGAGCCCTGCCCTCTTTTGTATCAGATACACCTGGGTAAATTCCCTCTTCATCACATCAGTTAAAACTGCAGGAGCCCTGCCCTCTTTTGTATCAGATACACCTGTTGAAATTCCCTCTTCGTCACAACACTTCAAGCTGCAGGAGTATAGCTAGAGTGACCGGATACAGAAGAGGGCAGGGCTCCTGCAGCTTTAACCGCTGTGATGAAGAGGGAATTTCACCAGGCGCTGTGTGCATACCAATGATACCTGCTGAATTTTGCTTTTCTATACACCTGTTAAATATACAGGAGCCCTGTCCTCTTTTTAATGTGGTCACCCTAGTCACTACTGTTATAAACTGTTCTAAGTCACTAGCGTGGATCCAGCCTAAGTCTGACTTCCAACCACTCTACGCATGTTCATGCATACACACACACACTTAGATAAATGAAACAGACACAGGTTGAAGTTTAAGGATACAGAATTATAGTGCAATAACTGGATGGACAAATAGGTGGACAAAGTTCAGGAAGAACATCAAAGATTAACAAATGCCTCATTTCCCCCCATCCATAGCCCAGTACCCACCTGAAATATTTCTGGCTCCCCTTTTTCTATATAACTCACCCACTTGGGAAATCCAAAGCATGAGGAGCAATTAAGACCTCAGCACGGGTCGCTCTCAACTTTGTTCCCTTGAAGTACGAACCAGCCTGCTTGCTTAGCTGTCGTTCTTGTAAGCATATTTATTTCTGATCTCTTCTTTCTAGGAAAGTGCCATTTCACAAAATCCTGGCTTCTCTCCCTGCTACCTCATGTCTGGATCGCTTGATCATCCCCTGTGTGCATAAACATCGCCTATGGATGGTGGAAGGCAAAACCCAATGCCCACCCATGGTGCTATAATCCCTATCCCATCCCCACCTACCCACCCACTCACAAAACACACATGCCATCCCCCCACTTCACAAAGCCCACCGACATAAGCGCTGTTGGCTTCTCACCTGCTCCGTCTTCCCTGGACAGAACTGACTGCTTAGATTCCTCAGAGCTACTCATCACGCTCTGCCTTTCTGCAGTTGCAGGAAGTCTGCCTCCCCATAGCCCAGCCCAGTCACTGAATTGGAGACGGAAAAACTCTTGCCAGATTAACACTTTCATTTCCATGGCAGGGGTGGGAAGAGGGCATTCAAAAGATAACATCCACAGCCAAGGGGACCCTTGACCTGCCTTCTGTGGCAAAATTCTTTAGCCTTGCAGCACTTGCACTGCGACAATGGAACAAATTCCCTAGGGAGGTTGTGGGCTCTCCCACACTAGAGGCCTTCAAGAGGCAGCTGGACAAGCATCTGTCGGGGATGCTTTAGGGTGCATTCCTACATTGAGCAGGGGGTTGGACTCGATGGCCTTATAGGCCCCTTCCAACTCTGCTATTCTATGATTCTATGAGTCTATCAAATTAAGCCATTTTTTTGTCATGGGTAGGAGTCTTGATGGAATCTTGCAAGCTAACGCTGGATCGTGGGGCCAAATTCCATGGCCTTGCAGTCCTGGGGGTGTTTATTCACTTTAGGTAAAGCTATGGTTTAAGGTGTCTTCTGAACACGGCCTTAACCATGGTGGTTACGGCAGAAAGCCAGGCTGTGTTCAGAAGACACCTCAAACCACATCTTTAACCATGGTGAATAAGGCTTTTGGTTTATTCAACATGGTTAAAACCATGGTTTAAGGTGTCTTCTGAACACAGCCCGGCTCTCTGGCTTAACCACTGTGGTTAAAGCCATGGTTTAAGGTGTCTTCTGAACAGAGCCAGAGAGTGGCAAGTGATGAGGGCATCAGCAGCCAATTCCATTTCATTCTTGTAGTCATGATGGTGGTTTGACTTGTGTGAAATACAAAACTGCAATGCTCAGAGTATTATCGTTATTCTGGTTTGTTTTTAAGTAGTTCTGGTAAACAGTTTGGTCGTGGTTGTTCTCACCTATCAGGAATGGAGAAGCAGTAGCAAAGCATGGCATCATGTTTGAGAGAGAAGAGAAATGTCACTTGTGTGCTTTACCAATGAAATTATACACACAGTCATCTAAATAGGGTGACTGTATGAAAAAGAGGACAGGACTCCTGTATCGTTAACAGCTGTATAAAAAAGGGAAATTCACCAGGTGTATCTGATATGAAAGAGGGCAGGGCTCCTGCAGCTTTAACTGTTGTGAGGATGAGGGAATTTCACCAGGTATATCTGATACGAAAGAGGACAGGGCTCTGGCAGCTTTAACCATGACACCTGCTGAAAACCCCTTTTCTATGCAACTGTGAAAGCTACAGGAGCCCTGTCCTCCTCTCCCTATGGTCATCCTCCTGCCTCCACCCTCCACAAAATGGTTAAGTCCAGGGTCCAAAATTAATGGGCTGTACCACCACTGGCAGGAATGGAAGAAAAGAAAAGAAAAGAAAAAAGAACTAAAACAAAAGAAAGATGTGAAAACTCCACACCACTGCCAGATTTCAGATTTTGGGCAACGGAGAGATTTCAGTATGGGGGAAAGGGTTGGAGAAGATTAAAAAGACCTCTTCTATTGCTAAAAAGCAGAGCAACCTATGAATTACATTTTCTATCTAAGTTCTCCTTTCAAGGCAATTTATACATGGTGGTGTTTTTTACAGTTTAAATTATTTATTATTTTTTAAAAAATCCACCTTAGAAATACACAATATAAGAGAAAGAGGCAGAAAAAAAAGAACATACAAAAAGATTTTAAAACTCACACAAAACACTTGAAAAACATACTAAATTAAGATAGACTTCTGATTTTCTCCACAGCAAAAACATGTAACCCTATCTTCTCATATACTATAACTGCAACCTCATAACATGTAACCATAGGCAATTTATACACGTCTGATCCTCACAACAACCCTGCAAGTTAAGTTAGGCAAAGAGCTAGTGAGGATTTGAATCAGGGTTTCTCCACATTTAGTCTAATACACGCTCCACTACACCATGTTGGTGTGAAACTGTTTGATGTTGTCATTTTTATTTCGCTTGTTCATAGCTCATAACAACGCCCATGGCAATGTTATCAACACAGTTCAAACCATCAGAACTTCTTTCCTCCCCCCAGCCCGGTATAAACTTTTGAAGCAAAGGGATATTTGTCCTGGTGTGCATCTACTTCAAAGGGATATTTGTCCTGGTGTGCATTTAAAACCTTATGGGTGTACGATTTTATAACAATAGTCACGCAGTGAGTAAAATAAGTTGAGCGAATTACCAAAAGAAATGTTTTCTGATAACTAGGGGTGTGCTTCGCCTTGGTCCCGAACCCTGAATCGACCTGGGCCAATTTGGCCCACCTCGCTCCGAATCTGGTTTGGGACTGCCTCGGCCTGAAGCAATTGAAGCGCTTCGGGCTGAACTGGCCCAACGACCAGCGGCTGCCCTTGCTGTAGTTTACAACAGTAGATCCACAGCTGGCCAGAGTGGCTCTCCTGGAGGACAGGCAGCTCGCTGGCAAGAGCAGAGGCTTCAGGTAAGTTTGCCCCCCTCACCTCCTGCCCACCCACCAGTGGGACTTACCTGAAGCCTCTGCTCATGCCGGCAAGCCACCTGTCCTCCAGGAGAGCCACTCTGGCTTGATGTAGATCTACTGTTATGGAGAGATTTACACTTAGAGTGTCATCAAACAGGGGGAAAGCACGATTCCCTACCGTCGCTTCTCTGCCCCCCGCTCCTGTCCCATGAGAAGAAAGAGGAAGTACCCAGAAAAGAAAGAGGAAATAAACAAAGATTGCATGGCCCATTCAGGGGCCATTTTTATCATGCTGCTTTTCCTGCACACAGCAGAAAATGGCAGCACGTTCTGTTGTGTGTGTTTAAAAAAATGGATTAAAAGGGATCCATTTTGTGATGGAAAACAGGCAAGAAGGAGCAGGAGGTGCACGGAAGACGGACGGTGGTGTCTAAAGGACATGCAAACACCCATGAAATACTCGTCTGATGATGCTCTTAGATTTAGTCTAAGATAAATTTAGACTTAGATTTAGATTTATGGATAGACTTCGATATATGGCATGGAAGCAAAGAAACAAGCATACAGGGTGGTTGTGCATATATATATATATATATATATATATATATATATATATATTCCAGCGATTCCAGCTTCCCAACCAAATCTGAGACTAATTTTGATGGCTCCCCTCCTAATACACACAACCTGCCCTGAATGATGGTGAACCAAAAGCCACTGGGACGCTATTCCATCCTTAATGGAGTCTTTGCAGAAAGAAAACAAAAGATGGAAGAAGCAGGGTTACAAATGGAAGAGGAAGTCTTCTGTGAATGAGGCAGGGCAATTGCTTGATAAAAGAGTCCGAAACACAGGCCTCCAATGGAGTTTCTGTTAGGCCAGCCTTTTCCAACTTTCAGGTCCCCAGATGTTGGACTAAAACACCCATCATCCCTGACCATTGGCCATGATGTCCCAGGTCAAAGGAAGAAGGAAAGGAGGGTGTTTGGAGGAGGGGGTTCTGCTTAATGGGAAAGTGCAGAGTTAATTCACCATGCTTCACTGCGGTGCAAGTGTGACTCACATTCCAACGGCCTAGAACAGGCCAAATGCTCATCTTCCACCCATGACCAGGCATTTCCAAAAACCTTAAAGGGACGGCCATTTTTCCCCACCCTCATCAGGATAGTATGATTCACAATGCTTTGGTAACCACCTGTTCCCAGCCTCCCTTTCTGATTTCCTAAAGAAATACTTTGAAGAAACCAGTGCCAAAAATTGTGCCTGGTTAGTTACCCAATTGATGCGCGTCACAGAATCAATTGAGGAATTTTCATTGTTTCATCTTCAGTTCAGAATTCTAGTCCTCTTGATCATTTTGGAACCCTGATGGTTGTTTGAGAGAAGACTTCAAAGCCACCCAGCTCCTCTGCCTGCCTCAATAAAATCTAAGTGTGTACCAGATGGCTCAGCGGATTTCAGCTACAGGGTCATTAATAGATTCTCCGTAGGTGTGTGTAGCATGCGTCTGTGCAATGCTCCCACCAAGAGGTCAGTGGGAAGAAACAGGCCAGAAAAGAAAGGAAAAGTAGTTTGGAGGTAGATAGGTAGGATCATTAAAAGAATACAAAAAATAAAATAAAAGCAAAGCTTTGAATGAATCAGGCAAATAATGAGACCAGAGGGAGACAGCAGCTTCCTGACAGATTTAGAACCACTAATGAGCGGCACCGCTAATGTCGTTTCACGCTTGTCGTCATCCTTCACAGCACAGATTCAGTTCCATTTAGACAGCCATCTATTCCCTGAATGCAGAGAGTCATTTCCCAAAACACAGGGTTTCACACTGCCTGTCCTAGAATTGCCAACTACCCACCCCCCCTCTCCCTGGCAGGACTCCAGCATATTTGACATCTACCTGGTAAGTAAGGTTAGCCACTAACCAAACCTCAAGCTGTTGTTTGTTTGGCTAGGACTTTGGTGCCCACCGCTGGAAAAGGTGGTGATGGTGTGGTTCTCTCAAACTTAGCTGCCTTAAAAAGAACCCATATTTCCTGCCAAACTCCACCTCCTGAGTCCACCTCCAAAACCACTCACCAAGTTTCAGACTGTTGTTGTTTAATTTCAATAACTGGCTAACACTAGTGACAGGCAGAAATCCAACAGATGAAGCTTTCCTCAACATCCAGATTCTGGAGGCAGAGGAGGGGGCCAACTTGTAAATCTGTGACTCCTCCTCCCTGCCACCAACATGAAAGCTGGTGGGCCGTGTTGTGGTGGGCCATTTTGTGTCGTAACAGGGCGTAAGAGATCTGGCTTGTGGTGGGTAACCTAGGGCCAGGTAAACTCTACCAACCTGTTGAATGGCTAAAATCGAGGAAGCCTTTATGGGTGTCACCCTTAATAGAACTTCTTGGAGCAAGAGATCAGCGTGAAGTATATAAATAAGTGTGGAATTTGAAAAATGGGATAAATTCCTTTTTTGGAAACATTGAGGACAAGAAACTTGAAATTCTATTTGAAAATACTCTGTGTATGTATGCCGAGTGTGTATGTGAGTGTATTATAAATGTGAGTTGCTGAGTGTTGTAGCACAAACAGCTTTTCTCACCTTTGCATCATTATGATGTGGGGTTTTTTTAATGTTACTTGGCGAATTTTCCTCTCCAGTGAAGGAAACAGGAGCTCCACCCTAATATGCATCTGGGAATGATCTGATAATGGGCATAATACGACACAGTGACAAAGCAAGATACTTTTCCTCTGTGGGGGAACAAAAAATCCCAAACATGTCCCTGAAACCTAGAAAATCGCCAACGTCTTATTTTCTATGTCGGCCTCTTCTCCCTGCAAATGCTACCCGAGAGGAGAGAGGAAGTTGTGATATTTCCTGCCCCTCCCTTTCCTTGCTGAATCACAACAAAAGAAGAAAGTGATAATCCCACCCTTGGCGTGTTATGGCTGCTCTTTCTCCAACATTTCTTGGCCAGCCGAAAATGCAAACCTGCCAAGAAAGGCCACGGCGTCTGCCCTTCGGCATAATCTCAGTTCCTTAGGGCAGCAGGGGGGTTATATTCAACAGTGAGGGGGAGGCACTCTGCACACACTCAGAGATACTCTGTGTTTCTCTCACTAAGTCCCAACGCTGATCCTCGACATTAAAAAGAAGTACGTTCTGGGAGGGCTCAACTTAGTGCAACGGATGGAGCTATGGAAAGAACAAGGCAATGGAGGTCTGTGGAGGATATCAGGAATGTCAAGGTAAAAGCCCAGAAGAAGCAGGGCTTAACCATCACCCCCTTTCTTCTCTGGCACTGCCTAGCGGTTCCAGAAGAAAAAAACCATTTGCAAAAGGTGGTATCGGAGGAGTGTTGAGCCTCAGACCCATGAGCCCAAATCCAGCCCACTGGACATCCAATCCAGGCTCACACATGCGGAAATGTTCAAGGCTGAGGGCCAAATTGGATGAGAGGTGAAACACCATCCACTCCATTCGCAACTGCATGAATGGCTTTTCAAACTAAATTGCCGGGGAGGGGATCCAAGTTTGGGGCCCTTATGTGCATCTGGAGTTGTGATAGGAAGCTTTAAGCCTTTGTTCTCCCCTGCTGAGGTCTCAATCCAGATCAGTCTCAGCTTGCCTTCTATTAGCATGGGGAGCCAGGGAGAAATTTTCCTTCCCCCCCCCCCATGGGAGTTCCCCCCCATTCTAAGAGGAGTGTCTCCCCCACCCAATCCAGATCAGGACTACAGTAGGGAACAAAGGGGTTCAATTCCCACTGTCCCCCCGCCCCCATACACACACAGCCCAGAGTCCAAACTGGATCAGTCCTCATTACGCTGGATCAGTCCTACATTTTCAAAAGCCATTTGTGCAATTTGCAGATTCGGCCCCCAATCCATTTATGACGGACCTATGCTTTCGTGGACTGGGGTCTGTCTGTTCCATCAGTCGCGGGGCGCAAAACCAGCATTCATTCCTGCATCTCTGCAGTGGAACATTGGTCCAAGGAAAAAGGATGCAATGATAGGTTGGGTTAGTCATTCAGGGGCTGCACGATCCTTGGTTGTTTATGCTGAAATCTTGCATGGTGTCCTCAATGGTCAGTGTGGTTTGAGTGTGTGAGTTTGGGGGGAGCATTTTATGGCAGTACTCCAAGATCTAATGGAGAATGTGACCTCACAGCCTCAAGGAGTTCACGGTTCCTACCCCTCTCCGTCCCCCCCCTCCATCTTCCAGCCTCATCTTTCCACTTCTGAACTCGCCTAACGCTCAGCCTTTCGTCTTCAGCCGCCAGCCGCCATTCCTATATATAAGTCAACCCTCATCGTAGTCAATAAGCGCACCATTGCACGAATGCCATTAGGAGCCTGGCCGAGGCCCAACGAACTCATTACACTGTCAGCTCCGAGCCATAGCGGAGGCGGTCGGGGCTGCCAAAACAGCTTGCTCTTGGCTGAAGACCTCTAGAGAAACTGGCCAGGTTGGAGGCAATGGAGAAAGGGAACCGCAGGGCAGATGCAATAAAACAGCTGATGGGAAATTTGCTCCCAGGGGGAATTCTGTAATGGAACAAGACACCGCTTAATCTCCTCCCCCCTTTTTCTTAAGCTGGAGTGGGAGGGGGGAGCAGCTGACCCTGCGTTTCAATGCACACAGACACGTATATACCCAAGGCCCTTTCACCTGTTACCCATAAGTCCAGGATCTAGAACGCGACAGGAGACTGGATCAACTAGATAAACCACATACTGTAATCCCACCTTGGGTCAATTGTTCATAGCCAAAGAGATAATTACGGGGACTAAACTTGGAGACTGTAAGTTCTGGGTGGGCGGAGGCCTCGGAGGAGAGCAAAACCCTGTTCTCAAGGAATACGGGACAGTTCCTACAAGGTCTGGCCTATAGGCTGCACACATGCAGCAGGGTGAGGAGCAAGCTTCAGGATCATGTCCTGTCCCACACCATGGGCAGAGGTTTCAGAGGGGGCACCTCTCTCTCTCTCGCTCGCTCTTCCATGAAATCCCCATTGCTTCTTTGCAGCCATCAGGTTTAACCCACCCCAACCCAGCCCACCACCTCCTAACGTCTGTCTTATGGGATCGAGTTTGCTTTTTTACAGGTCCGCCGGCTGTAGCCTGGGGCGAAGTCGTGAAGCCAATTGCCATCTGCACTGGGATAACCTGAATACACAAGTACAAATTGACAGCCTAATTGCTACGGGGCCAAAACAGACATTAGGTTAAATGTGTGTCTAGGAGGCAGCTGTGCCTTCTCCTCGTTTTTACCCTTGTGTAGCTGTAGGGGGCCTTGTTCAGATTTTTAAAAGACCCCCTATACACACACACACACACACACACACACACTATTGTCCTAGTCCAAATCAGGGGACCTGTACCTACCCTAGAGAAAAAGGTGTGTGGGGTGAAGATGTAGCTGCTAGACACACATTTAAAGACATGTCTGTTTGACTCACAGACTGGGGATTCTAACACAAAACAAGCGTTAAATCCGTGCACCAGAGATTCACCAGAGACTGTGTCAAGGACATTCAACTAATACTATTTTAGAGGTGAAGAACACCGAAGCTAAGAGATAAGTGGTTTGCTCAAGTCTAGCCATGGGGGAGGATGTATGTGGGCAGGCAGGAGGTGTCCTTAGGAACATAGGAAGCTGCCTTCTACCAGGACAGCCTATGGCCTGGTTCGCCCATAACAATAAGCCACGGGATGTTGTTAGGTTATTTGAGGGCTGTTTCCCCCCTCAAACAAGCCATGTTGCCCAGGTTTGAATGACAAAATGAGCTGCACCTGGGAGAGCAATTAGGTAAATGGTGCCCAGCACACACCTCCAATTGCTATGGCTTAAACAAGGCATTGTGGACAGGCCCAATGTCTGAAGTCACAGCCATGGCTTAATCCTGCCTTATTCGTGCTGCTGCCTGCCCTGAAACAGAGGAGCCCATCAAGAACAGCCTCTAAACTATTCTAAAGGTTGGCAAAATGAGCAGGAGAGAAACAACCCAGAAATAGGGAAAACAACCCATGGGTTGATTGCTCATCTGCAAGACAATTCATGGCTAAAGCAGAAAACCATAGTTAACATAAACTATGCCTTAGCATTAACTGAGAACACAGCCTATTTGTCCATCTAGCTAGCATTGACTACCCTGACTGGCAGCTTTCCATCACCTGGTACTTGATCCTTCCAAATGAATATGTCACAGATTAAATCTGGGACATTCCACATGCCAAGCATGTGCTCTGTCACTGAGCTACATAGGCCATTCCCATATAGAGTCTCCGATTTGGAATTGCATTCACTGTAGTAAACTACTGGGAGTTCCCAGACTACTGCAGGACACCCAGAGATCTACCAGAAGGTCCAAGCCTACCTTTTGCCTGCCTCTGAATTGTAGATCACACGATTAATTGACTTCTTGGTCAACAGTTGGCTTTTCTGGAGGGTTACTTAACCAAGAGCTTGGGGCACCATTTTCCTCAATACTCCCAACACATTGGCCCTGTTCAGTTCACACTTCAGGCTCTGTGGTTAGAGAAACTGTGATTCTCTGGGGTTAGCACTAACTACAAGCCGTGCTGTCACACACAACACTTTAAGCTATGGTTAGAGCCACTAACCCTGCTGCAGACAGTCCAACTGTGGTTAGTGAGTGAGCAGGATTTAGCAAAACGCATCACACAAGACACCTTAAACCCTGCTGGTTAAAGCTTTGGGGAATAAATTGGGAATAAAACTGCCAGTATCATGCTGACTTTATACAAATCTATGGTGCAACCACACTTAGAATACTGTGGACAGTTTTGGTCAACACACTTGAAAAAAGATATTGTAGAGCTGGGAAAAGGGCAGAAAAGGGCAACTAAAAATGATTAAGGGGCTGGAGCATCTCCCCTATGAGGGGAGGTTACAACAGCTGGGGTTGTTTAGCTTGGAAAAAAAGAGGGTAAGGGGGACATAACTGAGCTGTACAAAATTATGCATGGTGTGGAGAATATGGACAGGGAGACATTTTTCTTCCTCTCCCATAATACTAGAAGCCAATGGGGTCATCCCATGAAGCTGATTGGTGGGAGACTCAAGAAAGATAAAAGGAAGAACTCCTTCATGCAACACATACTTAAACTATGGGATTCTCTACCCCAAGATGCAGTGACCACCAATTTGAGTGGCTTTGAAAGGCGGTTTGGTAAATTCCTGGAGGAGAAAGCTACGAATGGCTACTAGTCCTGATGGCTATGTACTACCTCCAGTATCAGAGGCTGTAAGCAGGGGAACATGGGTGGGAGGGTGCTCTTGCACAGTGTCCCACTTGTGGGTCCCTGGTTGACCACTGTGTGAGCAGAGTGCTGGACTAGATAGACCCTTGGTCTGATCCAGCATGGCTCTTCTTACGTTCTTAACTAGGGATGTGCTCCGCTTCTAATCGGACCGGCGAATTAGAAGCGGAGCGGGGTGCTTCGCCTCCCCTTAAGGCGGAGGCGAAGAGGATTGGGGGGCCGGCGGAGCATGGCGAAGAGGATCGAGGTGAAGGCGGATCCTTTGCCTCGATCCGGAGCTCCGCTGGAAAGGTAAGTGGGGTTTACCGGGCCCTGCCGCTGTCGCTGTCGCCCATGCGGCGACAGCGGCAGGGCCCGGTAACACCCCCCCCCCGCCCTCCTCTCCCTTACCTGCCTCCGTCCGTGGTCCGTCAGCGTCTTCAATTGAGCCCGTGGTTCCAGTAGGAAGTCTGGGCCACTTGCGGCCCAGACTTCCTGGTGGAACCGCGGGCTCAATTGAAGACAGCGACGGACCGCGGACGGAGGCAGGTAAGGTCCCCCTCTCCCTTAGTCCCTTACCGGGCTCTGCCGCCGTCGCCACATGGGCGGCGATGGCGGCAGGGCCCGGTAACCCCCCCCCCATGGGGGGGGGAATGGAGCTCCAATCCGGATCCGGAGCTCCGAGTGGAGCAGAGTGGGCATAGGCGGAGTGGGGGCGGGGCGGAGCGGCCCGATCCGAAAATGGCGGATCTGGAAGTGAAGCGGAGTGGGGGGTCCGTGCACACCCCTATTCTTAACTGTGTTATCGTGATACCAGGTTTTTTTGGGGGGGGGGTTGTTCTTATTATACCACTTACCCAACAAGAACAAAATGCAAAATTGCAGTTACTATCACTCATGCAGAGGGAACGAAAGCTGCTCGCGTTTTCTCTGTGCTCCCCTTGATCTCCCTAGCTTGGCCGGCTTCCCAGGAACTTCAGCCAACAGTAATAGGGTTGGCAGAGTCAGATAAGGGAATTCCTGCCAAAACCGCTACCTCCCTCTGGGTCCGTATCCTCTGCGTCCCACTCAGAGACTTACGTGAAGCTAGCTGACCCAACCCGAATGGGACAGCTTACCTTGCTGTAACTGCTTCTCACCCTGCCTTGCTGCAACGAAAACCTGTTTTTCATTTATTTTTTTCCTCTGGGCTCATTTTGTACAAGGGCTCCGCAGGGCTTCGTTTGAAAGCCTGAAGCACATGGAGCCACTGCGAGGAAGAGAGTTCATCTGAACATGTACAGGGTGCCTTAGCCTCTATGGGGACTAGCCAAACTGAGGAGAGGTCAAGTTCATGGGTCTAAGGACTCATCTACACCAAGCAGGATATTCCACTATGAAAGCGGAAGGAAAGCGGTATATAAAAGGCAGGAGCCACACTACTGCTTTGTAACAGTATTGAAGCACACTGCAGGAGCCACACTACTGCTTTATAGCGGTACTGAAGTGCACTGACAACTGTTGTGGCCATGACACATCTACACCAAGCAGGATATAGCAGTATGAAAGTGGTATGAGTCATGGGCCCCAACAGCTGTCAGTGCACTTCAGTACCGATATAAAGCATTTGTGTGGCTCCTGCCTTTTATATACCACTTCCATACTGCTTTCATAGTGGAATATCCTGCTTGGTGTAGATGAACCCTAAGTCAGCCCCTTTTCCTATGACCCAAGTTCTCAAACCCAGCCTATCTCCCACAACCCCACTGCAGCACAGACCACCCACCTCCACTACCTCACCTTTTCAGTTCTGCCCTCCTCTTTCGCCTCGCAATACAGAGAGCCAGTTTTATCCTCTTCTCTTGTCTCACATCCACTCCCTTTCAGTTTCTCCCCCTGCAATCTTCCTTCCACTCCAGTCTTTCAGTCACCGTCCTTGATACATCATCCCTGCTAGACAACACAAACGCAGGTTTGTGTAAGGGAGGAGTCAGAGTTGGAAGCAGACGACGTGCTGTTTTCCCTTTCACGTCCTTTCTCCACCACCCCCGTTTGCCCCCCAGTTGTAGGAAGAAGCCACGGCATGAAGAGGGCCCCGAAGTTCTGCAGAGCCTGTTTGACGGGTTTCACCCACGTCGGACAAAGGCCTGAGGATTCCTCCAGAAAGTATCTCTGTCCACAGCCAGGAGAGTGGGTGATTTGGTCACGGCAGGACATGGTCTGAAGGTGCATGCAGCAACGTGGTGCAAGCTGGGTGGGTCTAAACCAGGCCAACGCTTGGATGGGAGTCTGTCTTGGAACACGCACAGCCCAACTGGAGTTCCACAAAATGAATGGTGGGATATAAATATGTACGTGCTCAATTTGCAGATGAAATGGAGGGGCCTTATGCCAGCCTAAATCCAACTTCCAGCTACATATCCAAAAGTTCCTGGATGGGCATATCTATCAGCTGGCATTTATGTACAATCGACAGTGGTGTCTGCATCTTTTCTCCTGCAGGGTAAATGATAGCTTCAGGAGGACTTAAAAATGGGGAAAATGTTATAAGATAGATAGATAGATGGTGTGTGGGTGTGTGGGTGGGTGGGTGTGGGTGTGGGTGGGTGTATGTGTGTACATGTACACATCAGATCTATCTATCTATCTATCTATCTATCTATCTATCTATCTCTATCCATCATCCATCCATCCATCAGATTATTATTATTATTATTATTATTATTATTATTATTATTTATTTATATAGCACCATCAATGTACATGGTGCTGTACAGATAACACAGTAAATAGCAAGACCCTGCCGCATAGGCTTACAATCTAATAAGTTGTAGTAAACAATAAAGAGGGAAGGAGAATGCAAACAGGCACAGGGAAGTGTAAACAGGCACAGGGTAGGGCAAAACCAACAGTGTAAAGTCAGAACAAACTCAATATTTGAAGGCTATAGGGAAAAGAAAAGTTTTGAGCTGAGTCTTAAAAGCAGTGATTGAGTTTGTAGTTCTCAAGTGTTCTGGAAGAGCGTTCCAGGCGTAAGGGGCAGCAGAAGAAAAAGGACGAAGCCGAGTAAGGGAAGTGGAGGTCCTTGGGCAGGCGAGAAGCATGGCATCGGAGGAGCGGAGAGCCCGAGCGGGGCGATAGTGTGAGATGAGAGAGGAGAGATAGGCAGGAGCTAGGCCGTGAAGAGCTTTGAAGGTCAGTAGGAGAAGTTTATATTGGATTCTGAAGTGAATTGGAAGCCAGTGAAGAGATTTCAGAAGTGGAGTGACATGGTCAGAGCGGCGGGCCAAGAAGATGATCTTAGCGGCAGAGTGGTGGACAGAGACCAGCGGACTGATGTGAGACGAAGGAAGGCCAGAGAGAAGAAGGTTGCAGTAGTCCAACCGAGAGATAACCAGTGCGTGAACGAGAGTCTTGGCAGAAGAGACAGACAAAAATGGTCGAATCCTGGCAATATTATACAGGAAGAAACGACAGGATTTAGCTACTGCCTCGATGTGAGGAGTAAAGGAGAGCGAGGAGTCAAATATAAAGCCAAGACTACGAGCTTCCTTGACCGGAGTAAGCGTGACATCGTTGACAGTAAGGGAGAATGAGAGGTGAGGAGAAGGTTTAGGATCTCCATGCAAACTAGTGTGATGTCTTCATGGTGCCTCTTCAGTCCCATGTTCCCTTAAAATCCCATGGCATCACAGCTGCAGGGTGGGAACAGATAATCCCCATGGAAGGAGGGAGCACAGGCATTCTGGTGGCCATTTGGTTCGCCAAGCCCACCCCATGTCCACTCCGCCTGGCCTTCCCACACTTCTGGTGACAAATCAGAGGTCACAATCTGCCCTGGAATCCTTCTAGCCTGAAGCTGAAGCAAGGTAACCACCAGCAGGTGAGGAAATATGGTGGTGACCTCGCAGACCAGCAAAACATCCCTGAAATTTTAAATGTGCAGCTTCGGGGGAAAGTCCTGTGGTTGCTGTGAGTTGGCAGCTGTGTCGTATAAAAGAGGCAGCGCCACTGCGCAGCTATCACAGGGATGGATGGATAATCCCTAGATCGCTACATCTACTGTAGTTTGGCCCTTAGATGCCTTTTTGAAAGAATTAGAGCAGGGGAGGAAGAACCTATGTCCCTCCAGATGTTTTTGGACTACAACTCCCATTATCCCATTGTTGAATGACAAACCCCCTTAACCTCCAGCCAGTATGGGCAGTAGCCAGGGATTGTTGGAGTTTAGCCCAACAACGTCTGGAGGAATGGAGAGACCCGACCTCCAAATTAGACATGTCCAGAGAGGAAAGGTTGATCACACCAGACATTTGCTGCGGCAGATGAATGGAATCTCCAGAGAGAGGGGCAATATACCTCTGAAAACCAAGTGATGGCGACTAGCTACGCTAGCGAATTGGGAGGCACTCTGCACCAGCACTGGGAGAGTGCAGTTGTAATGAAAAGGGAATTTCAGCAGGTGTCATTTGTATATATGGAGAACCTGCTGAAATTCCCACTTCATCACAACAGCTAAAGCTGCAGGAGCTATACTAGAGTGACCAGATACAAAAGAGGGCAGGGATCCTGCAGCTTTAACTGTTGTGATGAAGAGGGAATTTCACCAGGTGCTGTACGCATACAAATTACACCTGCTGAGATTCCCTTTTCTATGCAACTGCATCAAACACCTGGTTTTCAGAGGTAAGGGAATTTTGGCTGGTGTCATTTGTAAGCATGTCAAAATTCCCTCTTCATCACAACAGGGAAAGCTGCAGGAGCCCTGCCCTCTTTTGTATCTGGTCAAGAAGGCAGCAGGCCTGCAGCTTCAATGGTTGTGATGAAGAAGAAATTTCCCCAGGTGCTGCATGCATACAAATGACACCTGCTGAAATTCCCTTTTCAGTACAACTGTTAAAGATACAAGAGCCCGGTCTTCGTTTCCATAGGGTCACCTTAGTTAAGTGTGAGCTTTAAGAAGCATGTGTCTAGCTGACTGTTTACTTTTCTTAGCAAAATCCACTGGGATAAAGGAAGGGAAGGACTGATCTTGAATGGAAGTGCAGCTCACAAGGGAAGGGAGAGCTTAACCCTCTACATTTTGCCCAAGCAGCGATTTGGGCAGTCAAGAACTGTTTTCCATGGCCACAGAAATTAGCACCTGAAATAATGGGTATAAATTACACCTACATTCCGATTAAATATAAGGGGGGAAATCCTGACTGTAAGATTCGTACGATGGTGGAGCAGTCTACCAAGTTCTGTAAGTTCTCCATCTCTGGAGGTTTTTAAGAAGAGGCTGAACAGCCGCCTCTCATGGATGGTTTTCCTGCACATTGCAGAGGGCTGGGCTAGATTATCTTTGTGGTCTCTTCAACCTCCACCGTTCTATGATTTGCTCCAAAAACTGCTACCTGATATCAGCTTCAAGAGTTATATTTCTAGCAGGTGAAATGGTATGACGTTCCAGTTGGAGCAAGTTGGAGCTCTGGCCTTTGGCAGAGCCATTCACAGGGAGCATCTCGACAGATGATGCAATGGATCAAGGACCTGGATGGATCCATGCTTGCAGTCCTGCTTGCACTATAATAGTAATATATATATATATATATATATATATATATATATATATATATATATATTTCTTGCCCGCCTCTCCATTTTGATTGAGTTGGGGAACAACAATGAACAATAAAATATAGGGGTGTGCACGGACCCCCCACTCCGCTTCACTTTAAGATCCGCCATTTTCGGATCAGCCCGCTCCGCCCCGCCCCGCCCCCACTCCGCCTGTGCCCACTCCGCTCCGCTCGGAGATCCGGATCGGAGCTCCGGTCCCCCCCATAGGGGGGGTTACCGGGCCCTGCCGCCATCGCCGCCCATGCGGCGACGGCAGCAGAGCCCGGTAAGGAGGAGGGGGGGCCTTACCTGCCTCCGTCCGTGGTCCGTCGCCGTCTTCAATTGAGCCTGTGGTTCCACCAGGAAGTCTGGGCCGCGGCCCAGACTTCCTGCTGGAACCACGGGCTCAATTGGAGACGCTGATGGACCGCGGACGGAGGCAGGTAAGGGAGAGGAGGGCGGGGGGAGTTACCGGGCCCTGCCGCTGTCGCCGCATGGGCGACAGCGACAGCGGCAGGGCCCGGTAAACCCCACTTACCTTTCCAGCGGAGCTCCGGATCGAGGCAAAGGATCCGCCTTCACCTCGATCCTCTTCGCCACGCTCCGCCGGCCCCCCAATCCGCCTCTGCCTTAAGGGCAGGCGAAGCCCCCCGCTCCACTACTGCTTCTCCGGTCCGATTAGAAGCGGAGCACATCCCTAATAAAATACATATTTTATGTATTTGTCCACTTGTTGAAGTCACAGCTTTAAGGACTTGCTGGCCGACTCTTGTGACACCCCGCCTCCCAATTCAGACATGCTGTTGGCTCAGGCAAATGTGTATTTGGGAACCAGCAGGACTACTTGGATGAAGAAACTGCATTCTAATAGACTTGACACATAAGAAAGGACTTTTTCTTTTTAAATGATATAAATAAGGCATAGTTTGTGAGGCAGGGTTTGGAGGGGGCTCAATCTGCTTACGTTTTCTTCCCACCTCCCCTGCCTGTTTCTTTCTCCATCCGCCCACGCTCCCGTTTCCCATCCATCACCCGTCTTCCTACGTCCCTAATTAGTTTTCCTCAGTGCCCACACAAGGACTCCAGAGAATTCCCCCTGCCTGCCCTTCCATCGGTTAATGAGCCTCGCTAATGAACCACCCGTCATAGGCTGCCATATATCACCAACCACAGTGGGCCGCGGAGAGGCTGGCGTTAACCCTTCGCTTGCTGATCCCCAGCGTGGGCAGGGGAACCAGTGTTACGTACACCGGTGTGATAATGAAGGAATGAGGTTGCTTGCAAACGCATGAGAAGGCAGACTTGCAAAATTTCTCTTCCAGCAGGATTCTTGTTCGGTGGTAGTATAGCGTAACAACAAAGGCCATGCTTTGGTTCTGTCCCTGGCATCTCTTGTTAACAAGGGCCTCAGATAACTGGGTTGGAAAATACATCTGCCTCGGACCTTGTAGAGTTATTGATCATCATGGAGATGAAGAGTTTGGTCCAGAACAAGGCACCTTCATAGGAGTCTTCTATCAGTTGTAAGGTGTATCTCAAGGGTGGGTCACTTCTGTCATTCCAGATGTTTTGGGCTTGATCCTTCACCATTGTGAACCGCCCAGAGAGCTTCGGCTATTGGGCGGTATAGAAATGAAATAAATAAATAAATAAATTGTCTAGGCTAACAAAGACTGATGGGATTTATAGGCCAAAATATCTGGAGGGCCATAAGTTGCTCACACCAGTATAATGGTTAGTCTGTTGGTCTAGGGAAACCTGAGTTAACCCCCCCCCCACTTAGAGAGCAATCCTATGGGCCCTAGATACTGTCTGGGGGGGAGGAGCTTGGGATAGTTTGGATTCCTGGATCCGAGGTCGGGGACAGTGCTCTGACCTCAGACCCAGGAGTTGGAGCTCAGCACCCCTTCCCCCTCACAGCTGGTCACAAATGCAACTTTGGAGAGGAGTGAAATGGGGTGGTTCTGTGGGTGGGGAGGGAAGGGAAGGGAGAGGGTGGTGTACAAAGAATCCCCCAGCTTTCCCAGCCTTCTTCCCTCCTGCTTTGCAGAATCCCAACTCGAGGGGCAAAATAGCCCATCTAGCAAAAATGCAGAGTGGGAGAAACATGAGTGTGAAGATCACCTCTGTGCTCCTCCTGTTCTGCACAGGATGTCTATCAGCCTCCAAGTTCAGAGATGGACAGGATTGTACCCTTAACCACAAAGCTTGTTAGGTGAGCTTGGGCTAGTCAAACTTACCTACTTCATGTGGTTCCTGTGAGGATAAAAATAGGGGTGGAGGGTGAGCAGCTATGCTGGTTTGAGCTCCTTGGAGGAAGGTTGGGAAAAAACCAAAAACCAATAACCACTGATGGCAATAAGTCAATGGTGAGTTCTTTCAGTGAATGGATATGAACCGTCAGGTCATCCAAGGATCAGTATTGGAGTCGGTTCTTGTTCACTTGTTCATAAATGATCTGGAATTAGGGGCAAGCAATGAGGTGGTGAGATTTACTGATGATATTAATTTATTTTATTTATTTATTTATTACATTTTTATACCGCCCAATAGCCGAAGCTCTCTGGGCGGTTCACAAAAATTAATGATACCCAATTATTGAGGGTGTTTTCAATCGAAAAGAAAAGCAAAAAGCTCCAAAGAAGCCATCTGAAATGGGCATTAAAACGGCAAACGTGTTTCACATATAAGCTGATGGTTTTTGGAGCTGGCATTGACTGACGAAGAAAGAGATCTTGGGATTGTGGTGGATAGCTTGACAAAAACGTCGACCCAGTGTGCAGCTGCTGTGCAAAAGGGAATGAAAAGCAGGTGACGATTTCACAACGGTGTCTCTTGATGGTATGCTTTGCTCACCCGTAATAAACAGCCACCGTTATGACCGCTGCTCTTTTTTCTTAGTCTTTTCTTTATTGGAGAGCCTTTTGTGTGGTTGCTGTGAAGAAGGAAACTTCCATGTTGGGAATAATTTAGGGTGACCATATTTGGGAAACCAAAAAAGAGGACACCTAGTGGGGAAGCAGCTTTCTGAGTCCTGCAGAAAGTACGTTATTCCCCCGCCACCTTAAAGAACCCGATTGGAGTGGAGGAAGGGAAAGGATTTCATTCTGCACCACCACCATCCACTCCAATTGGGGCCTTTTCTATAATGTCCACGAATGACCCACTTTCCCCTTTAAGACCTCAATTGGAGCTCGGGGTGGGGGAATGATGTGCCTCAAGAAAGCATGTCATTCACTCCTGCCATGCTAATAGCAGCCTTAAATAGGGTGACCATATGAAAAGGAGGACAGGGTTCCTGTATCTTTAACAGTTGCATAGAAAAGGGAATTTCAGCAGGTGTCATTTGTATATATGGAAAACCTGGTGAAATTCTCTCTTCTTCACAGCAGTTAAAGGTGCAGGAGCTATACTAGAGTGGCCAGATTTAAAAGGGGGCAGGGCACCTGCAGCTTTAACTGTTGGGATTAAGAGGAAATTTCCCCAGGTTCCCTATATATACAAATGACTCCTGCTGAAATTTCCTTTTCAGTACAACTGTTAAAGATACAGGAGCCCTGTCCTCCTTTTCATATGGTCACCCTAGCCTTAAAGGGGAAGGTGTGTCATTCCAGGACATTATTGAAAATTATAGAAAATCCCCCGACACCATGGAAAGAACAAAAAACAGGACAAATCCGGGGAAATCCTGACAGTTGGTCACCCTAGAATAATTAGGAAAGGAATCAAAGGTAAAACCACCCAATAGAGCTTCGGCTATTGGGCGGTATAGAAATGTAATAAATAAATAAATAAATAAATAAATAAATCTGTCCATATCATAATGCCTTTATACAAATCTATGGTGCATTCACATTTGGGGCACTGCATGCAGAAAGGATATTATAGAGGTGGTAAAGATGTAGAAAACGGAAGGCCAAATGATCAAGGAGCTGAAGCAACTCCCGATGAGAAAGGGTTACATGGTTTGGAGCATTTTCTGTCTTAGAAAAAAGATGAGTGAGGGGAGATATGATAGAGATCTTTCAAATTAAGCATAGTGCAGAGAAAGCGGACAGGGTTTTTTTTCTCTCTCTCTCATAATGCCATAACCTGGGGGCATCTAATGATGCTAAATACTGGGAGATTCAGGATTGATAGAATTCATTACAACATCAGTATACTTTATGATAGCCAACTATGGGATTTCTTAACGCAAGTGTAGTGATGGCTTCCAGCTAGAACAGCTTTAAAGAAGGATTAGACTGATTTGTGGAGGATAAATCAAACTGTGACTACTAATCATGTTGGCTATATGCTATTTCCAGTATCAGTGGCATTATGCCCCTCACTACTAGAGATGGAGAACATGAACAACGAAGTGTTCTTGCACTCATATCCTGTAAAATCCAACAGAAGTCCTATGATTTCTGCTGGATTTCGCCCAGAATGCTGCACTAGGTAGACTTTTGCTCCAATCCAACATTATTCTTAAGTTCACAGAAGTTGTCTGACAGGCAAAGCATTCAACAGGTACAGACATTCCCTGCATGCCAATATGCAAAGGGGGCGAGGCACACCTGTTGAATTCTTGCCTATGAGCAGCTCAAACCTTCCCCATTAGGAGTTTCGAATGGTGACAGGGACACATTAGCTGGCAGTGGCATTCACGGGTTGAGATTTGATGTCCTGGCCTATATTCAAGTGTTCCTTGTCACCTCTGCTTACATCACAGGAAAGGCCTAGCGGGGTAATGAGGGCTCTCCCTTTTTTCACGCAGCTGTGGTGGGGAGGGACGGGGCCGCCCAGACTGAAGGCTCCACAGTTCCTTCCTGTGGCCAAGCCCAACGCAAGCTGCAGGCTGACCCAGGGCCTGGGTCGAGGAGCTGAGACAATAAATGCCTTCCTGCCTGATGCGCCAACGGGTGGCCAGAGAGGCCAATAAGAAAGGCGGGTCCCAAATGAGGGCCGCAGCAGCCATTCCAAATGACGTGCACTTCCTGTTTCCTCTCTCCTGTTCTTCAGGTCTGTTAGAGGCATTCTGTAAGACCCCTGGAGGGTAGAAGACAGCACTTGACGAGTTGCTTCGCAGACAATAAACAGTGCATGCAAGGAGCCCGGGCAACCACTTAAGACACTGCTTTTTCTGCCCTCTCTGCACGGCTGCTCCTGCTCTTGAGGCCTTACTTCCCCGGCCATCATTCATCAAAATCTGATCAGGCCGCCATAATCGGTTTCCTTCCGATTCTCTTCCTCCCAGCTAGGTGCACATCCAAAAGCAACGCTCAAGACTCCTGGATTCTTAAAACACACACTTTTGCATTCGGTCAGTCATATACATACATACATACTTGATTTATAAATACAACACTTTTAAATGCTTCTGCTTGTCTACAAGTTGTTGTGCTTTTTTTTAAAAAAAATGAAAGCAGTGTTGGATTTTGAAGAAGCTAGGTTTACTCAAGATCCATCCCTCCACTGACTCCAAAACTGATTAAAAAAAAAAAAAACTTAAAAAGGTGCTCAAAAATTGAAACTTCAAGCAGTAAGAAGAAAGCGAAACTAAAGACACCCACCCCCAACACACACACTTTTGCACTCAGTCAGTCACATACATACATACTTGTTTTACAAATGTAAAGCTTTTAAATGCTTCTGCACACCTATAAGTTGTTGCAATTGTTGTTTAAAGAAATGAAGGCAGTACTGTTTTTTTAAAAAAGCCAGGTTTACTCAAGATTCACCCCTCCTCTGATCCACAGTGTGGTGTAGTGGCTAGAGCGTAGGACTGGGAGTCGGGAGATCCGGGTTCTAGTCCCCACTCAGCTATGGAAGCTCACTGGGGGACTTTGGGCCAGCCACAGACTCTCAACCCAACCCACCTCACAGGGCTGTTGTTGTGAGGATAAAGTGGAGAGGAGGAGGAGGAGGAGGATTATGTATGCCAGGAAAAAAAGGCGGGATATAAATGCGATTAATAAATAAAAAAATTAAAAAACTGATTTATTTTTTAAAAATGCATGCCTTTAAAAAATATTTTCTTACTAAAAAAAAAAGTGCTCAAAAAGGAAATTTCAAGTGGTAAAAATAAAACTCTCACACACATACAAGTTATAGCAATTTGCTATTAATGCCATGTGGTTCTCTGATAGGAATGTGCCACATTTGTGGGCTACATGCACAAAGAGATCTCTTCAATCCTGGTTGGGTCACTTAAAATAGAAGGGGTGGGAAACTTCACTCATGGGAAGATGTTCCAGCTTGCTATTTCAAGCAGCAGGACGGAGCACCAACCTGCACGCACCTTTTCTCTCTCTCTCTCTCTCATGCACTCACGCCAATGCATGCACACACCACCCTGCAGCGGGCTTGCAGGAGACAAGGGTCCCTTGCAACGTTTGCCCAGCCATCATGAGTAACGTTGCCAAGAAGTTAGTCCCTCTTGACTTCAGCCAAAAAGGTATGTTGCATTAAGTATGTGCTTTGAGGAGCCTGCGTCCAGCTGCCCATTCACTTTTCTTAGCCAAATCATTAAGGGGAGGGAAGGACTGACCTTGAATGGAAGTGCAACACACATCTTGCCAAGGCGGTGATTTGCTCCCAAAGCTGCTACCTGCTACCAGGGCCAGACTATTTTGTGCCCTAGGCAAGGCGAGCTACTTGCACTCCCCCACCACCAAAAAATTGCCAACTTTGATTTTTAAGAACAGATGTTTTGTAGAAAAAATAAAAGGCACAAAGCTTGAACTTACTATGTTTTTTTTTCTTAAAACAACTAATTTGTATAAAACTAGGGTGGCCATATGAAAAGGAGGACAGGGCTCCTGTATCTTTAACAGTTGCATAGAAAAGGGGATTTCAGCAGGTGTCATTTGTATATATGGAGAACCTGGTGAAATTCCCTCTTCATCACAACAGTTAAAGTGCAGGAGCTATACTAGAGTGACCAGATTTAAAAGAAGGCAGGGCACCTGCAGCTTTAACTGTTGTGATGAAGAGGGAATTTCTCCAGGTTCTCCATATATACGAATGACACCTGCTGAAATTCCCTTTTCAATACAACTGTTAAAGATACAGGATCCCGTTCCTCCTTTTCATAGGGTCACCCTAATAAAACTGTGGCCTTTAAAGGTCAGTACTGCATCCATCTGAGGTCTGTGCCCTAGGCGGCTGCCTAGTTGCCCTAATGGTAGCGCCGGCCCTGCCTGCTGCCAGCTTGGGGAGACGACTTCCATTAGGTGAAATGGCCTGGGGATAGAGGTTAAGAATCCCCCCTCCCTGCGTGCCACTGCCCTGAACTGGATCAGGCCCCTCATGGCTGGTGGTGCTAAGGAAAGAGAACAAACCATTATGGCCATGCTTGTTAAATCACATGCCGTTCGGCCAGCAGGGAGCTGCCAATTTTTCTGTAACATAAAATTGGGCATGTATTTATTTTATTTTATTTTATTTAAAACTTTTCTTGGCCCACCATTTGGGGCAGAAGCCCCCCGCCCTTCCCCAGGTGGCTTTCAGCAATAAAATACATTGGGGAAAAAAACAGTTAAAACATTAAAAGCAATAAAGATGTAAACACAATAAAACAGCGATAAAAGCTAACAATAAAAGCCAACAATAAAACCAGCAGCAGCAACAACGGTCATTACAGCAATAGCCACCATATCAAGAGAAGGCCACGGTAAAATAATATGTCTACAAGGCCTTCTTAAAAGCTTGCAATGGGGGATCCTGGGGTACCTCCAATGTCAATTTGTTCCAAAGGTGTAGGGCTGCTGCAAAGAAGGCCCTGTCCCGTGTGACCACCCACTTAACTGCTTTCACAGATGGGCAAATGAGAAGGGCCTCTCTTTCTGGTGGTAGAGTGCAGGCAGGCTGATATGGGTAAAGGCAGTCCTTCAAGTAACTCAGTCCCAAACCATTTAAGGCTTTAGCCAAAACCACGCTGGGGACATTCAAGAGGCGGCTGGACAACCATCTGTCAGGGATGCTTTAGGGTGGATTCCTGCATTGAGCAGGGGGTTGGACTAGATGGCCTTGTAGGCCCCTTCCAACTCTTCTATTCTATGATTCTATGAATCCGGCTCAGGAACACACTAGTAGCAACCAGTGCTGAAAGGGCAGAATAGGCATTATGTGATCCTGTGATTTGAAGCTTTAACCAGGGACAGCAGAGAAAGAATGGGTAAGAATTTCATTTTAGTTCATTTCTTTTTAACATGAATTTATCAAAATTAGTAAACTACTTTACATTCAGAAGAGAAAGGACTTGAATTTGAAAGAAATGGAGAGATTGCACCTTGAATGCTTTGCTTTTCAAAGACTGGGTCTGAAGCCTTGTGTCTTCAACCATGTTTGTAGCTGGCATTAGGGCTGTCACTTCTTTTTTCCAGACAGGCTTCTCAACTTTAACAACTACATGTAGTGAAGGCTGGTGGCTCCAATGTCGGTGGGGCTGTGAACCCACTCTGGGTTTCAGTCAGAACCAGCCGGAACTCTAAAAGAGCTATCCAAAGTGCTGAACCCTCTCCCCAAAATAGGTTCAGCACCTTGGATCGCTCCTATAGAATTCTGGCTGGTTCTGACTGAAACCCAGAATGGATTCACAGCCCCACTGAATACGGAGCGACCAGCCTTCACGGGCAACCTGGCAGGCAGATCAAACATGGCCCTCTCCCTGCTGAGAAGGGCTGCTTCTATTGAATTGGGCTGGTAAAGATGAGTATTTCAGTTCGGTTCATTGTTTAGAAACATTTCCCCACGTTCACGCATGTCACCTTATCCAGGATGGAGAGAACGTGAGATTTTAAAATTCTAAGCGTGGGAAGGAAGCAAAAGTGGCGAATTCATCCGGAACAGCAGCTGTGATGAGGTGAGGACTGTGCCGGCTGTTCAAGAATTTTTCTGGACCATATATTGGGGAAATAACAGGTGAAAATGCCCCCCAACACACACACACATCCCCCGCTTTAACTCGGGCTATATCCCTTTCCATCAACAAGAGTCACCAATTTGCAAACTGCTCCTATTCTCCATAAAACAACCATTTCAAATGACTTTTTGGGTTGAGTTCTGGACCAGTATCAAGGATAGGAATGGTCGGGCATCTGTCGAGGGACCATGCGCCCAGTAGGGGCCTGCTCACAAGATCCCCGTGAACTTGCTTCTCCTCTTCACGCTTGCTCACCTACTTTTCACTTGCCTCATCCCCCTGCCTCTTGCTGTAGCGGAGGTGGTGGTGAAAAGTAGGAGCAGTAGACACCGCTGCCTACTTGCTCATTGGCTCTGTGCTTGTCATAAGAAGAGCCATGTTGGATCAGACTGAGAGTCCATCTACTGTTCATACAGTGGCCAACCATCTGTCGACCAGGAACCCACAAGCATGGTGCAACAGCACCCTCCTGCCCATGTTCCCCGGAAACTGGTGTAGGCCTAATGCCTCTTCTACTGGAGGTAGAACATAGCCATCAGGACTGATAGTCATTGATAGCCTTCTCTTCCAGGAATTTATCCAACCTGCTCTTAAAGTCATCCAAATTGTTGGCCATCACCACATCTTGTGGTACAGAGCTCCATAGTTTACGTACTGTGTGAAGAAGTCCTTCCTTTGATCTGTCCTGAATCTCCCACCAATCAGCTTCATAGGATGACCCCGTTGGGTTCTAGTATTATGGGAGAGGGAGAAAAATGTCTCCGTATCCACATTCTCCTTGGCATGTATGCAAGTAGTAGCAATGAAGAGAAAAAGGAGAAGGAGGAATTGCAGCTGGTGACAATGGCACTGAGGAGGCAGACTCACTGGGAGAAGGGGCCCATTGAGGGTGGCTTGCCCAATGGCCGTCCAAAACCAGGAGCCAGCAGGGTTTGAACTCCTCTGTATTTCACTCCCAAGTATTTGCCACCAACTGCTGTTAGTCACTTGGCAGGATGATGAGTCATTGGCCTGATCCAGGAAGTTGTTCGTTACAGGATGGTGATATTGATGCTCAACATTTCAGATTGGGTCACCTCACCACATCAATCAAACAAACATGCAAAAGCAGAGAGTGGCACCCAGGTGCATGTCGCAAAGGGGCCTTGGCTTAATCCTACAAGACAGTTCTCAAGGACATTGCTCAAAGGAGACAGGAGGCATGCCGGTGGGAGCTGGGGCAAATGGGGGAGCGTTATTTGGATCAGGATGGGATGCTCTCCCAAGCAGAGGAAATGGAATTGTCCATAGGAAATCATCCATGCTCCGTAGACAGCCGTTATTGCTTTTTCGTGGGTTTCCTCTCGGGATCATGTTCAAGGTGCATGACGTTACCATTCCCAATTTGGAGTCCTAAGATGTCGTGGCCAGATATATGGATTCCACCATCTAGGAAAGAGAAAAGAGTCTGTTCTCAGTCTTCTTAATAGTGAGGTGGGGGTGGGGCTTTAAGCCAGGTAGGTGGAGAAGACCTACCAACCAGGGGCAGCAGGGAAAAAGATGGGGCTGGAGGCCATCTCCGTTGGCCATGCTAAAAGACCACCTCTCCCTCTACTGTCACCTCTCCCTCAATAGTCATCTATCAACAGCGGTGGTGTAGTGGTAGCAGGGTTTGCAGTGACACAGTCCAGCACTTGTTTATTAGCAAGGGACACTGATGTCATCTGCTTCCTGACCCACCCACCCCGTCCACTCAGGCTTCCCACTTTCCTCTGAGTTTAGCAACAAACAGTTGCTGGGGGTGAGTGGGAGAGAATGGATTTCCCCAGCAATGATTTATTGCTCTGTCCTGTAATTCAAAGTATCTGGTATAGGCATGGTCTTGGCTGAGCAATTAAAACCCATCATCTTTACAAAAGAGATAGAAAATGTTAGAACTGGTCTATTTATATGGATCAACAGAGCTGCTTGAATTATTTGTCTCTTTGGGAGACATGGGCACGATGAATGCCTGCATTCCAAAATTACCACCACACCGCTGAGCAGCCGTCATTCCATCAGTCTGCAGCAGAGGGAGAGATGAGGTCAGTGGAGGCTGGTGGCTCTGATTTTGGAGAGGCCGTGAATCCATTGTGGGTTTGAGCCAGAGCTCTAAAGGGTTTATCCAAGGTGATTAACTATACCCCCAAAATGGTACTCACGTGAAGCTCCTGGATTAAAGCCTGGCAGGAGGGAGTGATCCCAGTGTGTAACTCCATCAGCACCTCGGTGGGGGCCATAGAATGACTGAAAAATGACAGAAGGGGAGGTGAAAGAGAAAGAGAGAGAAAGAGAGATGGGTAGATGCATATGGAAAGAGAAAATTGCACCCCATGTACTCAAGCCTTTCCTTGGTCAGCAAAGATGCCCCATGTTGTCCTGGTCCTGTACTGCTTTATGAAGCATCAGACCTTACTGCTAGAAAATGACTCCTTTTCACTGTTTAAACCATCCACCCAGCTACTGATGTAAGCAGCTAACTGGAATGGCTCAACCCATGGCAGAGTCCTCCAGCAATACAGAAAAGATTTGATGTGCCACAAGGCAATACAAGCCCAGGACAACATGGAACATCCAGGTGAGTGCATGGAAAGTTGTTAAGTAGGAATGCTGGAGAAATTCCAGATGGACTATGTTGAGTTTGGCTTTCTAAGAATCCAACCTGCGAATTTATGCCAATTTATTCCTAGGAAAATATGAACATTTTCGATGAGACTGGAAAATGTACGTGGGGAACAGTTGAATGGAACGGGGACCGTACATTAAACGTTGCACATTAACATAAATTGCAGAAATTGTTGCGAACCCTCTTACGGAATTATTGGTGTAGTTTTCTGCCTAATGAATAATAATAATAATAATAATAATAATAATAATAATAATAATAATAATCCAATTCATCTGTTAATAGATGCCAGAACAAATGAAACCATACAATCCATGAAACACGCACTAAATCCGGACAATCTGTTCATTGCACAACAGTATCACTAATCACGGTACACGCCAGTTAAGGCATCAGCCGATACTCCCAATTTCCTGGTTTTGTGGAGCTTGAGCCAAGATGGCGATGTTGGGTCTTAAACTGGCAGGCTTTTTGGTAATTGAATATAACAACAACTATTGATAACATCACCTAGTGGCAGCCAATCCATGAGGTTGCTGAGCAGAAGGAAAGAGGAAAAGTGGGCTATTCTGCAGACTCTGGCTTTGACCCTCTCTCAACCACATCACGCCAGTCCTTTTACAACTTCATTGGCTGCCAGTCCAGGTCCGGGCCCGATTCAAAGTGCTGGTACTTACATTCAAAGCCCTAAACAGTTTGGGGCCAGGTTATTTGAAGGAACGCCTCCTCCCATATGTACCTGCCCAGACCTTAAGATCATCCACAGGGTTCCTTCTTCGTGAGCCCCTGCCAAAGGAAGTGAGGCAGGTGGCTACTAGGAGGAGGCCTTTCTCTGCTGTGGCACCCCGACTGTGGAACAAGCTCCCCAGAGAGGATTGCTTGGTGCCTACATTGTTTTCCTTCCATCGCCAGCTGAAGACCTTTTTATTTTCTCAATATTTTAACACCTATTAACTTAAATTTTAAACTTTGCTGTTTTAATTCCATATTTTAACCTATTATCAATTTCTGCTGTGTGGTTTTACCCTGGTTGTGCTTTTTATATTGTATTTTGTATTTGTGTTTTTAAATTGTTCGTTGTTTTTATGCTCTTCGTGATTTTAATTTTTGTGAACCGCCCAGAGAGCTTCGGCTATTGGGCGGTATAAAAATGTAATAAATAAATAAATAAATAAATAAACTGGCTCCTACCAGCAGCCATTCCATCAGGCTACCTGAACTTTTCCTATTCCAGCCGGTCATGACTTCAACAACTGGTGCTTATGACCATTTCTAAACCAGCTCGATAGTCTGGGCTGGTCACACCAGAGTCCCTGTGCATGCAAATGATGCACAAGGACTCCCAGGGGCAGGGGAGGATGGGCATGGGTTTTCCCAGGGATAAAAAACCCTGGGAAAACCCCATTCTTCCCTCGGTCTTGGGATCATCCCGAGACCGTGGCAGGTGTGGGTGCCCATCCTGCCTGGTGCAGCGCTTACTCGTGAGTAAGCGCAGAACCAGAAATGGGCACGGAGCCACATGGCGCAGCTCTGTGCCCATCAGCGGAGGGGTTGGCAGCAATTTCGCCACCCCTGAGATGGCAGAGAGGGGGTTCGGGGTTCGGTTTCAGGGTTTTGTTTGTTTGTTTTTTAAACTCACATTTCTAATGGAGCGGGGCCTTGCTCTTGCACAACCGGCCCCACTGCTTCAAAAAAAAAATTGCCCATACCATCCCTGGATGTGGCACAGGCACCCAGGGGGAGGATCTCAGAACCAGGAAATCCTGAGATCCTCTCCCCTCCTTCCCGGAAGGCTGGGAGATGTAGAAAGGGCCTGTGTTTGCTTTTTTCCTTCTCCCTCCCCTCTATTTCTCCTTTTGTGTTCAGTCTTTTAGATGGTAAGGAACTACCCTTCTTATCATTATTATTGATCTGTCAGCCACTCTAGGAATCTTTTCAGCTGAAAAATGGGGTAATAGTATACATGTGTATGTGTTGGGGGAGGACGTAGCCAATGATTCCTGCTATAGGAAGGCTACTGCCTCCATGCATGCCCTGCCTGTGGGCTTCCCAGGGACATCTGGTGGTTCATTGTACAGAACAGGAGGCTGGATTAGATGGACCATTGGTCTGGTCCAAACAGGCTCTTCTTATGTTCTTAACTGGAGTATTCTAATTGGTTTCTAGTTCTGAAGCAAAGAGGGTATAAAATACATGCAGACTGGTCCGAATGACGGAGAACCAACCAGAAAAGATCCCTGAAGGATGTCTTCTTCTTCTTCTTCTTCTTCTTCTTCTTCTTCTTCTTCTTCCCCCCTAGCCCTCTCCCATCCTCCAAACTTTGTAATCCTCAGTACGCCCTCCACCCTCAAAGCTCATCCCTTACCTGTGGATAGTGCTGGAATCCAGGGGGATACATCGGGAACGTTCGCAAAGGATAAATATCCGAAAGGGGGCGTGGCTTGCGATCTTTAAAAAGGGAGGAAGCAGAGGAATAAGCCACATCCCTCCTCAAAATGAAGTTTCTCATGCACTCCCTTATCATCAGCCCTTATGGCAACTTCCCCACTGGGAGAGGGAGGGGGGTCAGATTAACCATGCCCCAGCCAGTACCCTTCCCAGCTTGATTGGTGGGAGAGAATGGTATCCCAATTGCCAGAAGGACCAGCCAATCAGCACACTGCAGAACAAAATGAGCAGGTGGGGAGGAGAGGGCTTTGCAATTGTCAGCTGAGCTAGCCAATCAGCATCCTGCAGTTAGCTTCTCCTGAAAACCAGGAGATTTGGTTTAGAAGTTTGGGGGTAGGGGTTTTCAAAGAGAAGTGGCTATGGATTCACAATGGGTTCACTGCTCAGGAGTGGTATTTATTTATTTATTTATTTATTTATTACATTTCTATACCGCCCAATAGCTGGAGCTCTCTGGGCGGTTCACAAGGGTAGGTCTGTCTTCACTCCTAGTCCCAGCAACAGAAAGGGATTCAAACCCCCAATTGGTAAGAGGGAAGACATACCTGTGAGCCTGGACTGAGTGCGCATGTTTCCCGTTGCATAATGAGGCTGATCATGACCTGGACCTTCAGTCCCCTTGAAAAGCAAAGCATTTAGTGTCACTGAAGATGGTCCCACATTTAAGACCCTCCAAACATTCTGCTCACACAAGAGGTGTACGCAGGGACCGCATAGCAAATGATGCTAAATGCCTCGTTTAGGGTGACCATATGAAAAGGAGGACAGGGCTCCTGCATCTTTAACAGTTGCATTTTAGCAGGTGTCATTTATATGCATGCCACACCTAGTGAAATTTCCTCTTCATCACAACAGTTAAAGCTGCAGGAGCTATACTGCAGCTATACTAGAGTGACCAGATTTAAAAGAGGGCAGGGCACCTGCAGCTTTAACTGTTGTGATGAAGAGGGAATTTCACCAGGTTCTCCATATATTCAAATGACACCTGCTAAAATTCCCTTTTCTATGCAACTGTTAAAGATACAGGAGCCCTGTCCTCCATTTCATATGGTCACCCGAGCCTCGTCACCAGCAGCACCATCATCTGCCTTCTCAGGCTCCCCACTGAAAGGGCTGGTGGTGTCACAGCCAATCCTTGCAAGAGAGGTCGGCATGAGAGGTGCCATCTTGAATTGTTCTCTGAAAGCACCACCACCATCTTGGATTAGATTAAACACGAGTGACGCAGCTGCTGCACAAGTCCACCAGGATTCAAGAGGCCAACCGTGTGCTCAGTCAGAGCTCTGCCAGGAGCAAATTTAGAACTGGCGCCCTCTCGTGGCCTAGCCCAGAGTCTTGCTAAGTCCTCACTGCCGATTTGTCATCCACTTGTTCCCATAGCAACCTCAGCCAAGGGAGACCCCCATCAGCTTGTGCTCTCTCTCTCTGCTAACATATCTATGACCCACCCTTTTCCCATCTGGTACAATCCAGGTGGTTTGGGGGCTGTCGTTCCCATCAGTCCCAGCCCGCATGAGCAATGGTGGGGGATGATGGGTGTTACAGTTCAAAATGTCTACATTAATGCATCCCATTCTCCCCAGCCTCAAAGGATCCTTACTTTTCTGCTTTGAGTACTCTGACTACGCTGAAAGGTTGTGGGAGGTTTCCGTTGCTGTTTTGCACTGAAAAACGCTTCGTTGGGTACAGCTTCTGAAAACAGAGAGAGAGAGAGAGGGAGAGAGAGAGAGAGAGTATGCAATCCACTTTGAAGAGGGAAGTGATGTTTCCTCACAACTGTCCTATGATAAAGACAGGGTTGTCCAAGTCTACACAGGCAACCAGCTTCCCAAAATACTGAGAGGCCCCTACCTCCGAGTTTTTTTTTATCTGGGCCTAGCCAAAATGTCCCCTCTCCCAAATTGCTGCCCCATTCATAGGATGTGAAATTGGAGAGGGGCCACTTTGGGAAGGCTGGTTGTGTGAGATGTTGAATAAACGTACCACAGGGTCAACAAGGAGGGGTTTTTTTTAGTGCGCAGTTGGACACATTTTGCTCACGGGGCAGACGCAAGGGAAGTTTCCCATAATGACAGGAGTGCCATTGCGGGAGCCCGAGTGTCCTCTGACGGCGCTTCTGCATATGGATTGGGAGAAGTGGGCTTTTTCTTATGAATCGGGAGGGATGCGCATGAACGCAAAATCACAGCTATGCATGGGGCAGACAGGAGGTCCAGCGATTATGCGATGCTGCACACAGGTATGTTTGTGTTAAAAACAACAACACACCGTCAGTGCCACGACATGGCAATGATCAAACAGAAACTGTGCCGAAGATGGTAGACAGGTCCACCCCCGCACACCTCCGAAACCGCTGGACACGACCCTGACAGCGGGTTGGCTGGACGCCAAGCCGGGAATTCGCACTGAACAGCAACAGCCTCGCAAAGGGGTGTGTGTGGACACCAGCTGTGGACTTCGGGATTGTAGCGAGAGAGCCGGAAAAACCGTGACAAATCCAGTCAGTCGTATTCCTGAATAACTGAGGGGTGGACCCTAGATCACCGCAGGATCAGCTGAGCATCATGGAGCCTGGTAGGGATAACTTTGATATTATCCTGGAATAAATGGCTGGTGTAGACATGGCCAGTGTTGATAAAACTGAGCTATATGGACCAAGGGGGTGACCCAACCTATGACAGCTTCCTAAGTTTCTGCATTTTGATGACATGAAGCAAGGGCTTCTCTGGGGTGGCCCCTTGTTGCAGAATGACCTCTCCTTAGAGGTCCAACAAACACCTATGGTGCAGGTATTCCACCAGCAAGTTAAAAATGTACCTCTTCATGCACACATTCCTAGACATTGGTTTTCAGTACCTGCTGTATTAAATGTCTTCTAGGGATGTATGAGAATTTCATTTCTGCTCGCAAAACGTGCGGGCCTGCCCTGTTCGCGACTCTGAATGCCACAAACATTTGCAAATGACCAAATATGTGCTCATGTTGGATATGCGCAACTTTCCTCATTCTATTCGCAGAAATTAGTGCAAATTTCTAAATTATTCCCACTTCAGTAAAATTTGGGGGATTTTGTGCCACTTTATTTATATATTTATTTACCATGTTTGTATACCACTCCACAACTAAAACAGATTCTGGAGCGGTGATTGTAAGAGGTAAAATAGTAAAAAGATAACAAGAATCAAAAACACCATATTAAAATTATTATTTTCAAAAACAGAATGCAAATAAAAACTAAGGAATGCTGCCTGGAATAGAATTGTTTTCGGGAAGAGCCAGAAGTAACACAGTGTTGGTGCCTGCCTGACCTCCAGGGTAGGGGAATTCTAAGGAAAAGGGGCCACCACACTGAAGGCTCCTCTCTGGGTGGATTCCAGTCGGGCCATAGGTCCATGTGGAACCACAGGAGCGACCTCAGTGATGGATCAGGTTGGTAAAGGAGAAAGCTCTCGCTCAAGTATCCTGGTCCCAAGTTGTTTAGGGCTTTATACACTTGAACTAAAACCTTAAACTTAGCCCAGTAGCGATCAGGCAGCCATCAGCTCTCATGTTGCATTGGGGTTTAATTTTGTGCAGTTTTCCCATTCATGCAAAATAAGCAGAAATCACAAACACGAATGGAATTTGGGTGCAAGACGGTCACTGACTCAATGTTGGGAGATGCATGACAAGCTAGAACGTTGCTCATCCCTAATTTGTTATATAGTTTACTGCTGTTTTATTATATTGGACTGATCTTGCAAAGTGCCTTGTTATCGTTTAGTGGAGGAGGAGGATAGCAGGAATGAAAAAGGGCAAACTTTCGTTGAGTCCTTCACCTCTACTTTTTCTGAAGAGAACATTTGGCTCAGCCCAGATATGCCTGATTACATCTCTTTCTCCTTCCCACTCACTTCAGCAGGATTGGGGATGAACTTACCTCAAGCAACCATATCCTCAGAAGCGGGAAAAGCTCCAAGCCCCCATTCCACTTACTCACCATTTTGTCTAGATGGAGGTTCTTCCAGGTGCAGTGTACTCAAACGCTCCTCCAATCCAGGGGAAGAGCTAAGCTGGTATTCCAATTTCTCAGGTCTCGGAGGGGCAAGAGTGGCTCCCTGTGAGGTCGGACCCAAGGAGAGCCTGGTTTCCTTTGAAGGAGAACTGTTCATCCACACCTTTGGGGAGGACAATAAGACATCCATACAGGAGACCACAAGCAAAGAATGCCATCACTGATAAGCCTGTTTCATTGACTCAAGTGGCTCTTAAGGGATGAAATGAAATATTCACATTGCAAAAAATATTGCTGTTGTTGTTGTTTAAAAAATAACTCCTGAGAGAACATGGAAGTCTTCTATGAAAAAGGGGGATTCCTCTAGCAACGGCTTTTAGCCATAGACCAATGAAAGCCAGTTGCAACAAGAGCAAATGGCTGACTTGATCCTTTCTTGTGGGCATCCCAGAAGGATCTGGTTGTTCACTGTGGGAAGGACAATGGACTAGATTGGGGTGAACGATATGCAGCCCTCAGTCTAATTTCAGAGCCCTCTGGGAAAACTTCTGGCAAGAACCATCTGTCCTCCGTCACTGCTAGACAGGGAGGAAAAATAGGAGAGAGAGAGAGACAGAGAGAGAGAGAGAGATTTTTTTGTGAACCACCCAGAGAGCTTTGGCTATTGGGCGGTATAAAAATGTAATAAATAAAATAATGGGGGGCAGAAAGAGAGAGAGAAAGGGTACAGAGAAAGAGAGAATATGGGGTGGCAGAAAGAGAGAGAGAGAGAGAGAGAGAGAGATGATTTGGCTGTACCCAATTTGGGCCTCTGGCATGCAACCCCCACAATAGAATATCCCCAAAGGAATATGGGGGAGAGCTCCCCTGCTCCTGGACTAGATGACCCTGTTTGTGTTCTTATAAGATATTCCCACCGCCTTCTACAGGATTAAAGATGTGGCAAGTATTCAAAAGTAGCCGGCTCAAAAACGTGAGCTCCCCTGTTTCCACGGAGCTCAATGTGGCTACAAGCCCACCCCCACCCTTGAAACAGGCTCTTCTTTGGACTGGGGCTTGCACCCAATTTCTGCTGCCCAGACTCCCTGCAAGTCCCCCCCCTTCACTTTCCACGAGGAGGGGTAGGACACCCACGGAGGCTCGACAGCAATGAGGGCTTCTCATTTCCTGCAAGGGCTCCTGGGCCATCTCCTGGGTGTCGAGAGAGTCTTCCGCTGTTTATTAGCTGCCCCCCACTTCACCAGGGGAGAATTTTGCCCACAGAGAAAATAGAGGACAGCCTGGCAGCAAAAAAAAAAAAAGCAAAGTGACCCCAAAATTGGAGCGCTTGAAAACCGTAATGTCTTTACAGTGGGCAACTGATGCCCCCCCCCTCCCCAGAAGCATTGGCCTACAACATCCATTATCCCCACCCAGCATGTGCCAGCCGGGAGAGATGGGTCTGTAGTCCATCACACCTGGAGGGAGTTCGGCTGGTATAGAGACTGCTATCGAGGCAACCAGAGGGGTGTCTTGACAACGTCGCTTTGCCTCTCGTTCCTTCAAAACCTCACAGCATCGCAGCCGCTGGGTGGGAGCGGCAAATCCCCATAGCAGGAAGGAGTGCGAGCTTTCTGAGCAGTGCTGGCGGCCATCCAACTTATCGACTCTGCCTTCCCACATGTCTGTCTGTCCCCCCAGTGTACCGTGGGCCCCTGAAAAAACCCAGCCTCTATGCGGTCACCACTGACAGACGAGAAAAGAAGATGGTGACTTTGAAGTAAATGAAAAAGTCATCAATGTTTTAATTGCGCAGTTCCGGGGTGGGGGGAAAGCCCGTGGTGGGTGGAAAGCCCGTGGCGGGTGGGAGCTGGCAGCTGCATTGTACAAACTACGCAGCGTTACTGCGCAGCCACCACAGGGTAGACAGGGTGTTTAGACAGCCCTCAGGGCTCTCTGATGTGATAATAGTGAAAGAGAGAAGGGAAAATAGGCATGTCTGCTGATGAGGAATGCAAAGCTTAGCTAGAGCGCTACTGCCATCCGGTGGCCGGCTGCATGAATGCAACAGAAATGTCAGAAGTTTTCCTTCCCCCTTACCAAAATGTCTTGGACTTCTCGAACAGCAGCTCTAATCTGCGGTTTGTAACAGGAATACACAGTGTCCGTCTCTTGGCTGCATTCTGAGCAAGATGGAAAACAAGAATGAGGAAACCCTAGTACATCCTCTTGGCCGCCCAAACCCTCAATCTATGTACAAATTGGGGTTTTGAACATGCAAAATTGCACTACGGTTACGAGTCGCGCAACCTTGTCATCACACGTGCACACAAACAGGCAAAAGAAACAGCTTTTAAAATGCAAAAAAAGGCACCGTTTGTTGTGTCCTTCGACTCTAGTTCTTGCCTACTTGGGTAGGGTGACCCTATGGAAAGAAGGACAGGGTTCCTGTATCTCTAACAGTTGCAGAGAAAAGGGGATTTCAGCAGGTGTCATTTGTATGCAGGCAGCCCCTGGTGAAATCCCCTCTTCATCACAATAGTTAAGGGTGTAGGAGCCCTGACCGCTTGTGTATTTGGACATGGGCAGGGCTCCTGCAGCTTTAAATGTTATGATGAAGAAGGAATTTTAACAGGTACTGCATGCATACAAATGACACCTGCTGAAATCCCCTCTTCTGTGCAACTCTTAAAGATATAGGAGCCCTGTCCTCCTTTTCATATGGTCACCCTATACTTGGGGTCTAATTCATTTGTTACCCAAATAGCAAGACATCTAATGAGAACGGCTGTGTTTACATGGTGTGGAAGGCCCAAACTCTAGAGGTGTTGCTTGCTTCACAGGAATGGGTAACCATGCGTAGACATGCTTGGGGTTACCTAGGGTGACCATATGAAAAGGAGGACAGGGCTCCTGTATCTTTAACAGTTATATAGAAAAGGGTATTTCAGCAGGGGTCATTTGCATCCATGCAGCACCTGGTGAAATCCCCTCTTCATCGCAACAGTTAAAGCCGCAGGAGCCCTGCCCTCTTTTGTATCTGTTCACACTAGGCAGGGCTCCTGCAGCTTTAACTGTTGTGATGAAGAGGGGATTTCACCAGGTGCTGCATGCATGCAAATGACACCTGCTGAAATTTCCCTTTTCAATACAACTGTTAAACATACAGGAGCCCTGTCCTCCTTATCATATGGTCACCCTAGTCTTGGCAAAACCCACGAGCAGCAAATGAAGCAGGCCAAACTATAGTCATTTAACTGAAGTCAAGGGCCATCAAGACCCATGTTTGAAACTTGTGCGCAGTGCCCATCACTGGAACTCGCAAAGTCCTAACAACACAGTGCCTTCAATATAGTGAGCACCACTGCTTTAGATCCTGGAAACAGCCTTTGTGTCTCTTTTCTGGCTGAAACCCTCCACTGCTTTGGGACGTCGAGGAAAGCATCAAGGTTCTTTTTAGTATATTTTTCCGGTGAGCTGAAGTGTATGTTAGTAAGAAACATGGCCTTCTTGTTGGTTACATTTACATCCTGACTTTTTCTCTGAAGAGTCCAAGTGGTGTACATGATCCTTCACCTCCCCTCCATTTTATCCTCACAACAACCCTGTGAGGTAAGTTAGGCTAAAACCCAGTGACTGACCCAAAGCCACCCAGTGAGTTTCATGACCAAATGGGGACTAGGCCTCCTGAATCCCAGTCTAACACTCTAACCACTGTGCCACATTCGCTCTTGGTGGTTCTAACTGTGACTGAAGGCTAAAGTACTAGGCCGAAGTGAGCGGCATCACCATTTTAGCCGGGACCAAGCTTGCCTTGGTGGGAAAGTGTCACATTTATTACCTCGGAAGGACGGCCTTTTGGCCTTGTCATTGTGCCAGCACCGTTTCATGAGCCCGACCATGTCTCTCAGCTTCAACACGTTATCTGCCTTCTCCAGGTCCTCCGTTTGGGGCCTTTGGCCTTGGGGGATGAGCCTTCTAAAGAGGGAGCTCATGTTGCCAGGGTGGACATCTGAGCGGGAATGGATACATTAGTAATAAATAGAGCAGTCTAGAGACTCACAGAGTAGATGTTACAAGCAAATTCACACTCATGAGTTGATGCACAGGTGCACAACTTTACACCCAGGGATGCAATCTGGCTCTCTAGGGTCCCAATCCAGCCTTCTGAGATTCCCTAGAAGGCCATGCCCCCTTCTCCAGGCCCCGTCTCCTTTCCCCCAAACTCTCAGGTGCTACATTCCAGTAGTGAGTGGGGCAAAGATACAAAAATAATAATACCATTGTATTGTAGCTTAAAGCTCAGAGACATTTCAAACTGTTAGAAAAATGGGAGGAAAAGGGTTCAAAAGGATCCTACTCCAATCAGTGATCTGACAATGGAATGAAAGACCTCCGACAATTTGTGAAACACAGATGGAACAGATTTACAAAGGCTGTACATCCTACACGCCACCAGTACCACAATGCTGTGACCGTAAATCATGAGTATGGACTCCAGCAAGTGAGTACTAAGTGGTAAGTCCCATGGGCAAAGAGTCCACAGGGTGCTAGCTAGGTTGGACCAGTGGAGAAGTGATATTGCTGCAGCAGCAACCATTCTTGAAAGGTACCTATCATCATCATCATCATCATCATCATCATCATCAAAATCATCTATATACTGACCCATAGCCAAAGTTCTCTGGGTGGTTTACAAAGGTTAAAAGACTGAACATTAAAAATCAATATACAAAATTAAAACAAAACAAAACATAAAAACAGCTAACATTTAAAGCAATTTTGAAACTCTCAGCCAGGCCAAAGCTGAGTCAGTTAAAACTCAACATATGCTGTTAAATGCCTGGGAGAAAATAAAAGTCTTGACCTGGCGCTGAAAAGATAAACAATGTTGGCACCAGGTGGGCCTCATTGGGGAGATCGTTCCACGATTGGGGGGCCACCACAGAGAAGGTCCTCTCCCTTGTTGCCGTCTTCTGAGCTTCCCTCAAAGTACGCACCAAGAGGAGGACCTTAGATGTTGAGCCTAGTGTATGGGTAGGTCCAGTTGGATCCCTAAGGTCATATTTATAGTAAATTAAACCAATTTAACAGCTATTCCCTCTCCTCAAGGAACTGTAGTTCTGCAAAGAAGACCAGGGCACTCAAACAAAATTCCCAGCATCCTCATCAAGCCACAGATTTCTTTGTGTGGGGGGAGGAACCATGACAGTTCAAGCCAATATAAGTTTACAGGATAGCTAATATAAGTACCCCTGTTTTGTCAATGGATACACATGATCGTGTGTCCCCTTGAAATGCCTTCTTTTTCTTACAATGGCTCTCCAGTACCTATTCCTATTAAATATGTTCCCAGTTGTCTGTGAAATCTCAGACAGGTAGAAAGAAACCTCAAGAGGAGCAGCAAACTCACATGGGTAAGGTTCCTGGCCAGATAATACTGACCACATGAGAATCCCATAACTGAAAAGAGATAAGGAAGAAGATTAGAGTCATGGGAGAGTGCTCAGTTCCAAGATCCAACCACTTCCTGTACATCAGCATTTTCAACAACACCATCCTTTTTCACATCACCTGAGTTTCTGCAGTGCTCACTGGGTGTGTGCAAGGGTCATGTCTCCCCACCCTTTCAGGCTATAGGAGAAGATTCTGATGAAGTTGAAGATTAGAGTGCTCTTCCAGGACAGTCAGTCTAATATTCAGGGGCCCCTCAGCCAGAGAACTCACCCTTGTCATCACCTTTTTCATCAGAATCGCCATCTCCACAGCCTTGCAGAAATCTGACACTACATAATCAGGTGAGGGCCTAACAGCCAGCTCCTCCAGAGGGTGGGCGTAGCTTGTGGCTGCCTACATAAGGCTTAGCTAGGCTCTAGCTTGCTGCTGGGACAACATTCTCCTAGGTTTCTAGTAGGAAAGAGCTCCAACCAGTTAAATGCACTCTGAGCTATCCATGGTCCTGTTCTAGCTGCCCTTTACTTGGGAGAGATTCTGTTTGTTTGTTTATTTATTTATTTATTTATTTATTAAATTTATATACCACCCCATAGCCGAAGCTCTCTGGATGGCTTACAAATTTAAAAACAGTGAACATTAAAAAGTATACAAAATTTAAAACCATCAAAAATTTAAAACCATCAAAAATATAAAAACAACCGTATCCATTTAACAACAACAGTTCCGGGGTCCATTAAAAACAAACAAACTTAGCATATGTTGCTAAATGCTGTTAAATGCCTGGGAGAAGAGAAAAGTCTTGACCTGGCGCCGAAAAGATAACAATAGTGGCGCCAGGCGAGCCTCACAAGCTTGCTGTGCCTGATGTGCTAACTGACTGGACTCATCTGCCTTGACCGGTTGACACAGACTGAATCTCCTTGCTCAGGTATGACCCTGTCAGATGGCATTAGTTCCCCTGTGAGCCTCAGGTAACCACACAATGGAATAGTTACACAATAAAGTTTCATTTGTGACCCAATGCAACAGGCTGGTCACAAATGAAACACCGCTACTGAACGGATAAACAATATGAGATAAATAGGGCAGAACAGCCTCAGATCCTCCATGAAGTTCACTCGGAGACGTCAGAGAAATCTGCCATAGAACCAAATGAGTTCAGATTGTTATGAAACCAACAAGCGGATTCCACAGTGGACCATCTTTCCCTCTTCCCACGGATTCTGTGGACTTGTGGAACAGTTTTTTAACCTTTGGGAAATTTGCACAATTTTTCTTTTTTTAAAAAAGGCAAAAATGAGCATCTCTTCCAAAGGCTAAAGTGTAAAAATTAGCATCGGGGGAATTTGCGCATTTGTGCATGTCTGAATTTGCGCAAATGCAAATTTGCGCAAATTCACGCATGCGCAAATTCGGAAACTTAAAAAATACAATTTTGTCAGTGGGCGGATGACGGAACGAAAGGCACCTGACAATCTGCAAAACTCAGACTCTTCAATTGTAGCTCTCAATTGTGTACAGGGATTATCTTTAGCAGTATGGTGGGATTATCTGAGGTTATCTTTAGCTGTATGGCGCTCACGTAATTGGCACACCCATTGGTACATAGCAGAGGCAGAGCCTGCATTCACCTGTAGACATCTGTGCTGGGGGTTGGCTTGTAGTTCAAATCAGAGAAGGCCTCGGGGGGCATGAACTCCAGCGTCCCACCATATCCATCCTTTTCCCCGGAGGTTTGACTCGTGTGCCGAGTACTGCCACGCTTGAACTTGGATAACCCAAAATCGGCCACCTGTACCAGGGGGGGGAGGGGGGGTTAAATGGAAGCAGTGGTTAGAGAAGGACAGGCACACATTTTATAGGCACAAAGAAGAATACTGCTGCAATGGCCCAGTTCTTTTACTGGTGACAACTGTCTGAGCCCTATAGCCCACAATATGCAGAAGCATCTACTCCACCTTCCGTATGCTGCAATCATTGATTCTCTTCATTCAACGTAAAAGCTACAAGGATGTTTGTTCCTATGATTAAAGCAGGAGTATTGAATCTCAAGCTCATAGCACAAATCTAGCTCACCAAGGGTTCCTTCAACCCGGGCCCCTTTAACCCAACTACCAATCATTTTTTTTAATTATTTACAATATTTATATACTGCTCATAATGAAATTATGTAGCATGAGGCTGTATATTCATGCAATGTTTAAATTTTGGGGTAAATGAATTCCATTAATCCATTCACAATGTCATGCTCTTCCAGAGGTTGCTGTAAGATTATTGGGCAATTTTTCTATCTAGAAGATATTATCACAGCTGCTTGGTTTTACAGTTCTCAAGACTGTGAATCTGTGTCTGCAGAGATCACAGCCCCATTGTTCCTTTTGCAAATCTATGTACACAGAATCAACCCCTTACCACTTAAGTGCGAAGTTTCAAAAAATTCAATGAATAAAGTGCACTTTTTGGGGGGGAGGAAGTCACATGATTAAATCGAGCCTTTCTGAGTAGTGATTTAAATCATGATTTAAATCAAATTGATTTAAATCAAGTCCACCCTGAAAACAGTATACAGGTTTTGAAATTACATGTTAAGTGAATAGCACTATTGCTTCCTACATGCACATTCATCCACTTCCCATCAGATGGCCGTGAGTTAACTACAAAAGAACGTGCAGTTTTCCCATTCAAACAATGTTTGTTACTTTAACATACATGCATGATAGATGCAGATATAAATGACTTTAGAGGTTGTGATTTACAAACAGAGTAAGCTAACAGGATGTTTGAAAGACCCATGAGACTCACAACACTAAACAAAATGTAATCTAATTGCTCTCTCATTTTCAAGACTACTCCCATTGGAGATGTAAATAATATACATTAAAACTAACTTGGGGTATTGAAAATACATTTACAGCTTCCTTTTAGTGAACGACTCTTTACAACATAACACAAATCCATACAATTTGGTGCCATCTTGGACTGTTTCAGTCGTATATTTTACCAGGCTCCTGCACCCCAGAAAACATGAGGATATAGTACATTTATTATCTACAGCTGGAGGTCTCCAACATGGTGTCCACAGGTGCTCTCTCACGGATCCTGGTCCCAAGATGTTCAGAGCTTTGCAACTAGTACCAAACCCTGAAACTTGACCCGGTAGCCAATAGGAAACCAGTGCAGTTCTCTCAGCAAAGGAGTTGCGTGCTAAAAAGGGGCAGCTCCCGACAGCCAAGACACTGCGTTCTGCACTTGCTCCAGTTCTGGAGCAGCCTTAAGAAAAGCCCCAGAGAGAGTGCACTGTAGTAATCCAGTCTTGAGGTTACCAATGTATCCAAACTATCACTGTCCCCATTCAGACAACACGCTAAACCATGCTGCTTAACGGAATTTATTTATTTATTTATTTATTTATTACATTTCTATACCGCCCAATAGCCGGAGCTCTCTGGGCGGTTCACAAAAATTAAAACCATTCATAATATAAAACAACAGTATAAAACCATAATATAAAATACAATATAAAAGCTCAACCAGATAAAAACAGCAGCAATGCAAAATTACAAATTTAAAACACCATGTTAAAATGTATTTATAGATTGTTAAAATGTTGGGAGAATAAAAAGGTCTTCACCTGGCGTCTAAAAGCATATAACGTAGGTGCCAAGCGAACCTCCTTAGGGAGCTCATTCCACAGCCGGGGTGCCACAGCAGAGAAGGCCCTCCTCCTGGTAGCCACCTGCCTCACTTCCTTTGGCAGGGGCTCACGGAGAAGGACCCCTGAAGATGACCTTAGGGTCCTGGCAGGTACATATGGGAGGAGGCGTTCCTTCAGATAACCTGGCCCCAAGCCATTTAGGGCTTTAAATGTTAATACCAGCACTTTGAATCGGGCCCGGACCTGGACTGGCAGCCAATGAAGCTGGAAAAGGACTGGCGTAATGTGGTCTCGTCGGCCAGTCCCTGTTAGTAAGCGTGCTGTCCTGTTTTGTACCAGCTGAAGTTTCCAGACCGTTTTCAAAGGCAGCCCCATGTATAACGCATTGCAGTAATCCAAACAAGAGGTTATCAGAGCATGGATAACTGTAGCTAGGCTATCTCTGTCCAGATAAGGGCGCAGCTGGTATATCAGCCTAAGCTGATAAAAGGTGCTGTTTGCCACTGAGTTCACCTGTGCCTCAAGTGAACCTGAATGCATTAACCTGAATGCATTCCATTAACCATTTTGTGGTTAAGCAGCATGGTTTAGCGTGTTGTCTGAACGGGGCCTCTGTCTAAAAGGGTTTTGTGGTTTCACAGCTTTCGCATGTTCCTTCCCCACCCACCGCTACCCCATTCTAGATGGTTGAAATGGCTCTCTTAAGGCTTTTGCTGAACTCCAGGGTGGAGAGCTCAGCAGAGCTGCACTCTCCACCCTGGAATTATCTGGTAACTGCAAACATCCGCGGAGCATTCGATCTTCCAGAGCAGAGATTGGCTGCTTCCAAACCCCATTGATTAAAGCAGAGACATGCCCAATCTAACGTCTAACATCTCTGAAATTATCTGACGTTTTCAGGCATCAATGCTGTGTGTGTTTGTGCTGGTATTTGGAGGTATTTTTATGCTATTTTAACCCTGCCTCTCTTACCTTTGGGATTGCACCCCATCCCCTGAGAGGTTTGCCGAAACTAGATTCAGCCCTCAGATTCAAAGTGACTCAACACCCCTGGATTAAACTAGAAAAACACTGTTGTCCTACAGTAGGTTACCTCAGTAGTAGAGATTCCTCCACTACTGAGGTAACAGCAGGGCCAAATCTTTGAAATTCTGAACGTCCAGCCCAAATGTTCAGGGTTGGGCCTGTTTAGACAACATGCTAAGCCATGGTTAGGGCACTAAACCTTAAGCAGCAAATAGTTAGCGAGCGTGTTTAAACCATGGTTATGCAGCCACCATGGTTAGGAATGGTTCACACGACAAGCTAAACCATGGTTCACATGGCACGCTAAGCCATAATGCTTAGCTCAAAATGTTTCACCACTGTGGCTTAGCGTGTGACCTGAACAAGATTAGCGTTGTGCTGAAAGAGAATGGGCCAAACAGCCTCCTCACATCTACATTTCAGGGGGAGGGGAGATTTGGATAGCAGAGAGGGGGCACAAAAGCTACTGGTACTCTCACACAATTTCTTGCTGCAAACAGGTTTAAATCTCCCTAAGGCCACTGAATAATGCTGTGTCATGGTAGCATCCTTCCAAGGACACAGGAGGCAGTGTTCTTCAGAAAGTTTCCCTCCATGAGTAGAGAGTGAGAAAATTGATGATGGAGTGGGGGGGGGGATGGAGCTAGCACAATCCCGCTCTACATGAGTTTAGTCCACCCTCTTAAGGAACACCTGAATAGGGCTATAGCTGCAGGAGAGCATTGGGTGTCGTGCAGTGGTTAGGGTGTTGGACTAGGAATGGTGAAGTTCAGGTTAAATTCTCCACTACGTCATGAAGCTCACAGGGCAACCTTGAGACCATCACTTACTCTAGGCCAAATATTTCTTACAAGGTTGTTGTCAGAGTAAAAGTGGACAGGAGAGGATCATGTACAACACCCTACACTCTTTCAGGAATGGTCATCATTAAAAGCCTTGTGTGGCGCAGAGCGGTAAAGCAGCAGTTTCTGTAGCTGAAACTCTCCCCACGGCCTGAGTTCGATCCCAGTGGAAGCTGGTTTCAGGCAGCCGGCTCAGGTCGACTCAGCCTTCCATCCTCCCGAGGTCAGTAAAATGAATACCCAGTTAGCTGGGGGAAAGGTAATAATGGCCGGGGAAGGCAACAGCAAACCACCCCGCTATAAGGCCTGCCAAGAAAACGTCAGCAAAAGCTGGCATCCCTCCAAGAGTCAGTAATGACTCAGTGCTTGCACGAGAGGTTCCTTTCCTTTCCTTCAATCATTAAAAAGGTGAAAAGTCATGCACTCTTTGATGGGGGTTGTGGGTTTCAACAGTCCTAGCCATTGCTGTTGAGCAGGTGCCCTAGAATGCATCCCAGAATCCTTTGCAATGAGCAACGGTGCCTAGAAAACACAGTTTGCAGAGGATATGTCTTGGTCTAGGGAGCGTGTACTCCAAACTGCCCCCCCTTAAACAATTCAATGAAGCTCACCCTGACATGTAGCTCTCCGTCCAGTAGGATATTGCTAGGCTTGAGGTCCAGATGCAACAATGGAGGCATGAGGTTGTGCAGGAAGTTCATCCCCAGCGCCACCTGGTGGAGGATGCGAAACCGCAGGGCCCAAGGCACAAAATGGACCTGGTATATTAGGGAGGACAAGCTGCCGTTCTCCATATACTCCATCACAAGGCCCAGTCTGGGCACAGCCGTCTCTGCCAGCACGTCGCCCACGAAGAGGCCGAAGAGACGCAGGACGTAGGTGAAACGCGCCTCATCCATGGCGCGGGCTTCGTTCAGGAGTTCCTCTCGGGTGAAGGAAGTATTGCTGTGGGACAGCGGGGGGAAGGGAGCGTGAAAGAGGAGAGGAGAAGGACAAAAGAGGGAGGGAACTCTTGAGACTGAAACCCCAAGGGTTCCCCCAGCAACACACACCAGATGATGACGATGATCCCAAGCTGAGATTGAGGGCTACTACATCTTGTGACCTGTGAACCTGCCTGACCTGGAGTCCCAAGAGGGCACAAATGGATCTGCTACAAACCTGGCATTCCTAAAGCCCTCCTTAAGCGTTATCACAGTGCTAAGTTTCATCACTTTATCTTTAAAAATGAGGGAGCTGTAAGTATTTGATTAATTTCCATTGACTAGAGCGGTTATCCAAAAATGGGCAGTTCTCCCATGGGTAGTTTGATGGGGCAGAGTAACAGGGGCCACTCTGAAATTGGGGCAGAGAATTGCCTCAATGGAACTCTGGCTCAAATTTCAAGGTGGAGAAGACCCACTTTGCACATCCCTAATGCTCAGTCCTCGTTGGTCTGCATTGATTTGGTTTTGCCCCTTGCCACTAGGGTTATTTCCCTAAAGATGATGATGATGATTGATGATGATGATGATGATCTATAAAGCTTGGGGTTCCTCCAATTCCACTGATACCTCCCCCTTGTGTATGCATGCTGAAGTTTTTGCCGCATCGGCACATGGAGACTGAAATTCCTTAGGTTATAGGGTTGACCTGCATGGAATCCTCACCCTCTTATCACATCAGCATTTAGATATGAATGAGAACTGTAGCACAACTCCTTCCCTCTTCACCCACCCACCCATCCTGCATTGAGCAGGGGGTTGGACTTGATGGCCTTGTAGGGCCCTTCCAACTTTGTTATTCTATGATTCTAAACATCCTCGCTACCTGGTGAGAATCTTGACCGCAACATCGATCCCCCAATCTTGGTGGCGAGCCCGGAAGATGGAACCGAAGGCCCCTTGGCTGATGAACTGGAGGTCCTTCAAGTGCTCATGGGTGATCTCCTCATAGAACTTGTTGGGACCAGCCATCCTTTCTGAAGGGACATTTGCCGGCAGCGCCTCTTCCTCAGTTTTGACTCATGATAGGGTCTGTCTTAAAGAGGAAGGAAGGAAGGAAGGAAGGAGAAAAAGAGACGGCTTGTACCTAGGATGAGAACTCATGAGCACAAGCGGGCTGCACAGGTTGACACATTGATATGGATACCAATATACCATCAGACAGGCGTGCCCTCTTTTGTATCTGGTCACTCTAGTGTAGCTCCTGCAGCTTTAACTGTTGTGATGAAGAGCATCATCACACACGGGGAAATCGCATTTCCTTACCGTCACTTCTCTGCCCACACATTTGTCCGTCATTACTTCCTCTTTCAAAAGAGAAAGTAAACAATGTGCACGTGGCCTGCTGCTTCTCCTGCACACAGCAGGAGATAGCGGCAACTTCCATCTTTATTTTAAGTCAGACTTACTGGGGGGGGGAGGTTTGTGGTGTGAAGGAGGCGAGAAGAGGTGGGAGGTGCACGGGAGGCAGAAAACGTCATGAGAGGGACCTGAGAAAATCCATTAGTGCCCAGTAACACACGTGCAATAAAATGTTCATCTGGTGGGGCTCGAAGAGGGAATTTCGCCAGGTGCTGCATGCATAGAAATGACACCTGCTGAAATTCCCTTTTCTATACAACCGTGAAAAATACGGAAGCCCTGTCCTCCTTTCCATTTGGTCACCCAATTCGCATCTGATATAAAGGACTGATTCCCCTACAGCAGCAGTTCAGAACTTTAGGGTCGTGGTCCAAATATGGCCTACATGGGAGCAGGGGGCTCCCGCAAGCCCCTGCCAAAGGAAGTGAGGCAGGTGGCTACTAGGAAGAGGGCTTTCTCTGCTGTGGCACCCCGGCTGTGGAACGAGCTCCCCAGAGAGGTTTGCTTGGTGCCTACATTGTTTTCCTTCTGTTGCCAGCTGAAGACCTTTTTATTTTCTCAGTATTTTAACACCTAATTTATCTTAAATTTAAACTTTGCTGTTTTAATCTCATGTTTTAACCTATTTTAATTTTTGCTGTGTGGTTTTATTCTGGTTGTGCTTTTTATATTGTATTTTGTATTTGTGTTTTAAATTTGTTGGTTGTTTTTATGCTCTTCGTGGTTTTAATTTTTGTGAACCGCCCAGAGAGCTTCGGCTATTGGGCGGTATAAAAATGTAATAAATAAAATTAAAATAAATAAATAACAAATACTATTCTTTGATTCTTTCCATCCAGTTTCTGGAGACATTTGTGAATTTTAACATATTCTCACCCATCCCTACTCTTGTCCCTCCTCTCTCCAACCCCTACGACCTTCAGGGGGTCAAGGGAGGTCAGGGATGCTTTAGACTGCATTACTGCACTGAGCAGGAGGTTTGGATATGACGGCCCCTATGACCTCTTCTGATAGAAGGTGGCAGTGGAGGCTGGTGGCTCTGTTGTCAGTGGGGCAGTAAATCTGCTCCAGGTTCCAGTCAGAACTCTTGTAGAGTTCTGACTGGTTCTGATTGACACTTGGAGTGGATTCACCGCCCCACTGACATTGGAGTCACCAGCCTCTGCCACTAGGTGGGCTCTCTCTGTCATGCATTGCTTGCTGGGTGACTAGAATTAAAGGCAGGGAACATTCACTGGATACTGTCAGGTCTGCCCATGCAAGATGGGAAGCTGTGGTTTCTCCTGCCTTATTTCCTCCATGCCTTCATTGTCCACCCCTCCTCTGCTTGCTATGTGGCATAACGGGAGTGCTGATCAAGCATCAGTACCACCTCCTGTTTTCTGAGGACCTTTGCGCAAGAGACCCTCAATGAGCCCCTCCGATGGATGGAGAGTCTACGCCCCACTAGGGCTGTGCACCGCTCCAGATCCGAATTTCAAATCCGAAGCAGATCGGGGTGATTCGGACCTCTCTAAAACTAATCCGAGGCAGATCGGGGGAGGTCCAAATCAATCCAAGGCAAATTGGGCCCAGTTCGGAAGTTCTGGATGGCCTACTCCCCACTATTGTCATGAGCTGTTATTCCACCACCACCACCTCCTCCTCCTCCTCGTTGCTAGCAGTTACTTGCTTGACAGGCAGAGAGCCAAAGTGCAAAGAGCCAACAGTATGATATGGCTGCAAGAAAGGCAAATGCTATTTGGGGCTGCATTAATAGAAGTATAGCTTCCAAATCACGGGAGGTACTGGTTCCTCTCTATTCGGCCCTGGTCAGGCCTCATCTAGAGTATTGCGTCCAGTTCTGGGCTCTGCAATTCAAGAAGGACACAGACAAGCTGGAGCATGTTCAGAGGAGGTTAACCAGGATGATCAGAGGTCTAGAAACAAAGCCCTATGAGGAGAGACTGAAACAACTGGGCAGGTTTAGCCTGGAGAAGAGAAGATTGAGGGGAGACATGATGAGGCTGATCTACACCAAGCAGGATATAGCACTTTTAAAACGGTATGAAAACTGTATATGTAATGTGTCCTGGGCCTGAACAGTTGCCATAACCATTATATTTATTTTATTTTTATTTATTTATTTATTTATTACATTTTTATACCGCCCAATAGCCGAAGCTCTCTGGGCGGTTCACAAAAATTAAAATCATCATAAAACAACCAACAAGTTAAAAACACAAATACAAAATACAATATAAAAAGCACAACCAGGATAAAACCACGCAGCAAAATTGATATAAGGTTAAAATACAGAGTTAAAACAGTATAATTTAAATTTAATTTAAAATTAAGTGTTAAAATACTGAGTGAATAAAAAGGTCTTCAGCTGGCGACGAAAGGAGTACAGTGTAGGCGCCAGGCGGACCTCTCTGGGGAGCTCATTCCACAACCGGGGTGCCACAGCGGAGAAAGCCCTCCTCCTAGTAGCCACCTGCCTCACTTCCTTTGGCAGGGGCTCACGGAGAAGGGCCCCTGTAGATGATCTTAAGGTCATCTTATAAACTGTTATAAGCAGTAGTGTAGATCTTGCCATGATAGCACTCTTCCAATACTTAAAAGGTTGTCACACAGAGGAGGGCCAGGATCTCTTCTCGATCATACTAGAGTGCAGGACACGGAATAACGGGCTCAAGTTACAGGAAGCCCAATTCCAACTGGACATCAGGAAAAACTTCCTGACTGTCAGAGCAGTACGACAATGTAACCAGTGACCTAGGGAGGTTGTGGGCTCTCCCACACTAGAGGCCTTCAAGAGGCAGCTGGACAACCATCTGTCAGGGATGCTTTAGGGTGGATTCCTGCATTGAGCAGGGGGTTGGACTTGATGGCCTTGTAGACCCCTTCCAACTCTGCTATTCTATGATTCTATGATTAGCATCAGGTGCTCCTCCTCCTCCTCCTCCTCTCTACCACCATTGTTGGGGCCATAGCAAGCGGCAGCTGAACAAGCAGGTTGCAACGGTCAGGAGAAGGAGCACCTCCAGAAGGGTCATTAGTGAGTTTGTGCTGGGTTGCGACTCTTGGCAGGAGCCTGACCATGCCTTCCTTTCTTGCCCGGCCTTGACAACCACGCCGGAAAGGGGACGGAAGACATTTCCAGGGAACGGGCAAGAGAGACACCACAGCAGCAACCTTACTTCTTGCCGCATCGGGGGATTTCCAAATATCTGCTTTGTGGCTTTGGATTTGATGGTCCTTACCTGCTCAGAAGCTTCACAGAGGCATACGTCTGTCCACTGTTATGAAACCTGGGCCCAAAGGGGGACACCATGTCCTCTGCCCCGGGTGAGGAGACCACAGCAACAGTAGATGAGGGTCAGGCTCCCACCTCTCCCCTTTCGCCATCCCACCCAGGTAGTTCCTAAATTCTAACACCCCCTCCTCCCTTCTGCACCGCAATACCTCTCTCTCTCCTCGTCAACTCCCTTACGGCAGGAGAGCTCCGTCGTCAGGCCCGGGCCTTGGCAGACATTGCTGGTTGATTTCCGCTTCTCTCCCTCCTGCTGTAACAACTTCAACACGGCTTCCCTCCGCCCCCCCTCCCAAGTTTCTCTTTCACAACCGCTTCGTTTCTCTGATAATTTCCTCCCTTCCCAGCCCTGTGTGGGAGATCCTGCCAGGCAGGGCTTGGGGGTTGCGTGGTGACTGAAGCTCAGTTGCAGAGCCCATTCTTCGCAAGCAGACGGCGACAACGAAGACCACATTGAGGACCCACAAGCAGGACACGGGTGTTACACCTGGGCCCTGCTTGTGGGTCAACAGCTGGTTGGCCACCATGTGCACGGAGGGCTGGACTAGATGGGTCCTTGGTCTGATTCCAGCATGGTTCTTCTTACGTTAAGTTAGGGTGACCATATGAAAAGGCGGACAGGGCTCCTGTAGCTTTAACAGTAATGTAGAAAAGGGAATTGAAGAGGGTGAAATTCCCTCTTCATCACAACAGTTAAAGCTGCAGAAGCCCTGCCCACTTTTGTATCTGGCCACTCTTCTATAGCTAGTGTAGCTTTAACTTTTGTGATGAAGAGGGAATTTCACCCTCTTCAATTGACACCTGCTGAAATTCCCTTTTCCACTTTACTGTTAAAGATACAGGAGCCCTGTCCTCCTTTTCATAGGGTCACCCTAGTTAAGTGTGATTCCCCCTCCCCTTGAAACTATGGGAGATTTTTGTTATTTCAGTTGGTGTGGCAAGAGGGATTTTTTTCGGAGGGAGGGGGGACATGATTATTATTATTATTTATATAGCACCATCAATGTACATGGTGCTGTACAGATTACACAGTAAATAGCAAGACCCTGCCGCATAGGCTTACAATCTAATACATGAGCCATAATGCACTCAGTGGTAAGAGGACACACTGTGCATGAAGAATGTCCCAGGTTAGAACCCCTGCAGCTCAATTTAAATAATAATAATAATAATAATAATAATAATAATAATAATAATAATTGATGGAAAACTTCCTGCTTGAGCGCCACTATCAGATGGAAGAGAGTAGTGCCCTCCAGTTGTGTTGGACTCCAACTCCCATTGTCCCCAGCCTGCATGCTACAACAGATTTGGGAAGGGAGTGGGCTAGGGACACCGAGAGTAGATAATACAGGGAGGAATGGACCAATATCTGCACCTTGTCAAAGGCGCCTTCCTTTGCTACTGCTTGAGAGAACGGAGGAGTCAGAGGTGGTGTGTGTAGGGGGGGTGGTAAAATCAGGGTGAAAAGGATTGACTTTGAGCATGTGCAGAGGGGCTTGCTTTTCCCTGCCAGGAGCCTGTTCAGCTGATATCTGCCCCTCCATTGAGGAAACAACACAGCCTTTGCTGAGAATGATCGGAACAGGACTGAACAGAATCTCCAATCTTAGAGCAACCTTCACTTTCCAGATGTTTTGGACTGGGCACTGTTAGCTGGGAGTAGCAGTGGTGAGGGAAAAGTGGCCCATTGAGAGGTATAAAAACTTTAATTCCCAAAGGATTCTTCTCACATGTGTCTGACTTTCAAGTGAGCCTCTCCACTCTGTAGCCCTTTTGTATGCTGTATCCCTATTCTCACCCTTCCTTGGAAAATGGTCAGGGTAACCGATGTGGATTCCTCTTTTTATCCTCGCAACAACCCTGCGAGGTTAGACCACGAGTGGCCTGTGGTCACTCATAGCATTTTGTGAGGATTTGAACCCAGGACTCGGAGCTCAAAGTTAACCACAGCACCACAATCCCACCCCCACAACTGCCCAATTTATCTGCAGGCCACAAACACTGTAGAACTGGGCTCTCCTATCCCCTTCTTGAACCCTCCCCACCTTTTACCATCCTCTGTTCCCTGTCCTTCAGCTATCACAGCACCTCCAGACCCTATGACATGAGTGAGAACTAGGGGTGTGCACGGACCCCCCGCTCCGCCCCGCGGGCCGATCCGAAAATTTCGGATCGGCCCGCTCCGCTCCATGCCGCTCCGCCCATACTCCGCTCCTCTTCGCTGCGGAGCTCCGGCTCCGAATCGGAGCTCCGCAGTGGAGGGGAGTGGTGCCAGGTAAGGCCAGGAGAGGAGGGCGGGGGGGTTACCGGGCCCTTCCGCCGTCGCTGCCCGTGCAGCGACGGCGGCAGAGCCCAGAAAGGGACCAAGGGGGAGGGGGGCCTTACCTGCCTCCTTCCGCGGTCCGTCGGCTTCTTCAGTTGAGCCCGCGGTTCAACCAGGAAGTCTGGGCCGCAAGTGTGGCCTAGACTTCCTGGTTGAACCTCGGGCTCAATTGAAGAAGCCGACGGACCGCGGACGGACGCAGGTAAGGGAGAGGAGGGGGGGTTACCGGACCCTGCCGCTGTCGCCGCATGGGCAACAGCGACAGCGGCAGGGCCCGGTAAACCCCACTTACCTTTCCGGCGGAGCTCCAGATCGAGGCGAAGGATCCGCCTTCACCTCGATCCTCTTCGCCACGCTCCGCCGGCCCCCCAATCCTCTTCACCTCCGCCTTAAGGGCAGGCGAAGCACCCCGCTCCGCTTCTAATTCGCCGGTCCAATTAGAAACGGAGCACATCCCTAGTGAGTACCCATGATCACATGTGTCCTCTAAATCCCCTGGGATAACCACGCCAATCTGCAACATTCCACGACTGAGCGTTGGAACAAACGGAGCTGCACCCACGGGGAAAGGCTCGCCCATACAAGCATCCCATGCTCAACCTCCCCTTAAAAACACTGACCGTGCGAGGCAACCAATTTGCACGTAGAGTGGGCGTGCCAGCAACTGCAACCAACTGCTCATTCTGCACACAAAAAGGGTCGATCCCCAACAAAGGCATTCCTATACGACGGGCGCATGTGGAACACGTATACGGGACCTGGAGCTGCTGCCGCTTTTCTTCCTGCTTCGCTCTTAGAATGTTCCTGAACATTCTACGACACCTCAGTCGCATCAGGGAAAAGATGGGGGGAAAGGGAGACAGTGATGACAGGCCAACATCTAGAAATTTAGCAACCATATATTCAAATAAGAGGATGAGCACTGGATAAGAGGGACAAGTGGGACCTTTTCCAAAATGCCGCTGCATCTGGCTTCAACAAATCTGCTCGCCGGGGCCCCGCCCTCGGGCACAGGTGGGCAGGCAGCCATCTTTTCCCCCGACTTTGAAGCTGGAGTGATGCTCGCTCATCCCAGGCCTCCAGTCAGCAGAAAGACTGCTGAAGCTTATTTGGCAGCTACATGGGTAAGACACCGGAGGAGCACGAATGCTGCGTTTTGCAGCCACTGCTATGCAGCACTTATTTCATTTCATTTATTTATTAAGTCATTTGTATCCCGGCCTGTATCACAAGGATCTCAGGGCGGCGAGAGCCGTTGCACTTCTGAGGCTAAGGAAGAGAGAACTAGACAAAATGGCCCTAAACTGCCATGGAGATGGACAGCTGAGTGAAAGCGGAGTTTTAGTTATAGTGAATTTCAAGTTATCTGTGCATTTTTGAGGTATTTGTATTACCGTATATATGTCTGGATGCTTTCTTTTGATGTATTTGTCATGGCCGGCCTGAGTTCGATCCCAGCGGAAGCTGGTTTCAGGCAGCCGGCTCGGGTCGACTCAGCCTTCCATCCTCCCGAGGTTGGTAAAATGAGTACCCAGTTAGCTGGGGGGAAAGGGAATAACGGCCAGGGAAGGCAACAGCAAACCACCCCGCTATAAGGCCCGCCAAGAAAACGTCAGCGAAAGCTGGCGTCCCTCCAAGAGTCAGTAATGACTCAGTGCTTGCACGAGAGGTTCCTTTCCTTTCCTTTGGCTAGTACAATAAACTTTGGATTGGACTTCTGAGGCAATGGCTCTTGACAGCAGGACTTGAGAGAGATGAGGCGGGGCTATACAATTTTGGGCTTGGCCAGCCATGGCAACCAATCCATTACAGAGCCCCGTGCAGCATGCCTGTTCGCTGCTCCACCCTGCCAGCCAGACCCTCCTCCATGCTACTCCATTTGATTTCCCCCTTCCACCAAGTTTCCTGTCTTCCCCCACGTTCAGTCCTCGCTGGGTTGGGTCTTTCCCCTTTCCCCTCCCTTGCGGGTTTTGCTTCCTAAAGAGTTTTTGTACATCAATCCTCTTGCGTGCCGATGGCGTTTTTGGCTCTACAAGCAACAAGACTCGTGCCTGAACGTCAGAAAAAGAGACGACAGACTGGCTCTGATACAACTTCCACATTTTCTCCAGCGCCTTTGCTGCTTGCCAGAACTTCCCTTTCTTTAAGATGCCTCTCAACCAGAAACGCTCTCTCCCCTCTCACACACAAATGATTGCACAAGAAGTGTTATTTCCTTTACGTCTTTTATGCATTTAATTACAAAAGAAGATTCCCAGCAACCCTCCCAAATGCGTATCAAAAATATATATAAAAACACCAGCCACTCCTCCCACCGAAAAAAAAACATTAGAGCATTGTTACTTTTACCATGTTCCTATCCCTGAGACTCCAGTCACCATTCCAAGTAGTAAGCTATTGGGGTGAGGGAAGCCTTCTGTTCAACACCCCCACCCCAAACCTTAAAGCACCCTCTGACTTGCTGTGGTACATTGCATTCCCTTCTCATCCTTGGAGAAGCAGCCATCAATTCAGCTGCTGTGCAGCTTTAACTCAATGTAATTTAGCACCTCAACCTACGAACTCAAACATTCCCTCACCGAGATACAATCCAAATTGTGCGCCCCCCCCCCCCAAAAAAAAGTCAGAATTCTGAAACGGGCATAAATTACTGTTAACGAAAGACGTTTCAAGCCTTTGGCTCTTTTTGCACATTTCGATGGAGAAAGGAGAATTCGGGAGGGTGTTAAGCCGCCCCCTCCCTCCAACAGCCAGGACTCCACATCGCATCCTTGGAAATTTGTGGCTGCCCCAATTTCTCGAGGAAGGACCTACACGTATTCAAGCCACAAGCTTGAGGACTAGAACCTTCTTGTTTTTTATAGAGAAGTCCATGGTGAGAATGCCAGAGTGGAGACAGGTGTAACGTCACAGGCACTAACCAATCAGCACTGTATACAACCAGTTCCTGCAGGATGCTTCCCATGCACTGCAGTTCAACTCTGAAGAGAAATGCATATCTTTAGCTTTAAGCACAATAAAGGTCCTTTGAAAGCAACCTATTGTTCTAAAAATATGTCTCTACACTATCAGGAGTTTTTCTTTTTTGGAGTACATATAAAGGCCTGCTGAAAGCCACCTTTCATAGCTAAACTACATGTTACTTTAAAAAAACCTGCATAACTAGTAGCCATGTCTTCTTTTTCTTACTCAAAAGTAAACACAGAGGACCCAATCCAGATCGGAACCTTAGCATGGGGAGGATGTGCGTGTGGAGGGCTTTAAGCCCCCGCCCCATGTATCCCTAATCTGGATTGGGGCCGGTAGTGCCTGTAAACTGCATTGTCAAAAAGTGAAGGATATTAGGGTGACCCTATGGAAAGGAGGACAGGGCTCCTGTATCTTTAACAGTTGCACAGAAAAGGAGATTTCAGCAGGTGTCATTTGTATGCATGCAGCACCGGTGGAATTCCCTCTTCATCGCAATAGTTAAGTCTTCAGGAGCCCTGCCCTGCTTTTTATCTGTTCAAGAGAGCAGAGCTCTTTCAACTTTAACTGTTGTGATGAAGAGAGAGCCCTGTCCTCATTTCCATACGGCCACCATATCCATCATTGCAGACACTGACACCCAAGCCAGATGGAGAATGCAGAGTGAGTACGTGTGCAACCTTCCCTAACTCTTACATTAGGGTCCCAATCCAGATCAGGTGCCTCGTGCTTACTTTTGAGCCAAAAAGGAAAGAAGACATAACTGTTAGTGGTCTTTGTAAAGTAACAGGTAGCTTGGCTTTCATTAACTCTCATAAGGGAGACTGTTCATGAGGACTAGCATCTCTCTTTACCACCAGCAATAATATTATGGCTTTTTTTCTATCACATAGAGATACACTATGTTTTCCACCTTTAAAACATCATTGCCCTGATTTACTTGCTTGGAAGCATGTGTATAAATGGGGAAAAGAACATTGGTCCAGTTCAGAGGGTGAACATATGTAAAAGATGGCCCTTGACTTCAGTTAAGTGACTATAGTTTGACCTGCTTCATTTGCTGCTCATGGATTTTGCCACGACTAGAGTGACCATATGACAAGGAGGACAGGGTTTCTGCATCTTTAACTGTTGTGATGAAGAGGGAATTTCAGCAGGTGCTGTTTGTATGCATGCAGCACCTGGTGAAATTCTCTGTTCTTCACAACAGTTAAACCTGTAGTATAGCTCCAGCAGTTTTAACAGTTGTGATGAAGAGGAAAATTCACCAGTTGCTGCATGCATCCAGGAGTCCTGTCCTCCTTTCCATATGGTCACCCTACTTAATTTTCTTTTTTCAGAAACTAGTAAAAAAAAAATCCTCACCAAGATATCAACCGAACTGTGCACCCCGAAAAGTTGGAATTCTGAAATATGCATAAATTATGTGAACAGACATTGTAGGGCTTTAGGTCATTTTGCACAATGTATTCGAATTCTGCTGAGGGGAATTAGGGAGGGTGTTAGCCTCCCCCTCCCTGCAGCTGCAAGCTCTCCACATCCCTTTCTGAGCTATGTGTGGCTGCCGAGATGTCTTCAGGAATCACCTACACATATCCAAGCCTGTCTTCTTGGGCTTAAGGACTAGAACCTTGCTTTTATGTTTTTGTGAGAGGTCCTGGCTGGAGACTGGCCACCCAAGCAGCTAGAAACACAAAACATCCCTTCTTCCACTGGCCCTGCAGTGATATACAATATTCCCGAGAGACAGCAGTTTATCAGTCCAGTTGCTCCCAGGTGGCCGAGGAGCAGATAAACACAGCATAATTTTAACACTTCTGACAAGAGCCATGCTTTCTAGTTCAGCCCTCAGAGCACTTCATAATTTTTTTATTTTATTTAAAAATTATTTTTAGGTGGCCTTTAAGGTTTTTTAAATAAAACATCCCCCGCCCCCCAAAAAGAATCTGAATGTGTGAATTTTTTTTAGGGTTGTTTCCTAGAAACCCACCTGAAAACAGGAGGGAACAGACTTCTTTTGGCGCGTACGTGGAAATGGGACGGAATGGACACCAGCCTGTTCCGCCCATCTCTACCCAACAATCTCTTGCATCAACCGAGGACCCGTGTCCAGGACACACAAGGCACTTGCCTGCAATTCCAGCTGGCAGAAGATGAAGAATTATGGCCGTTCTAACTTTCAGGGAAACTTGGTGGCCATTATGGATGGTCTCCCTGAAGAATCACTCCAGGAACATTGCTTGAAACTCATTGTTTTTAGGCACATCCCTTACACCACTACCACGAGGAACCGTCAGATTGGGATAGGGTGAAGGTAGAGAATCGGAACCCTTTTCCGTTACAGAAATGTCCACGTGAAGATGGGAGGTGGTTTGACAGACAGATAGTATGAATGATACAGTGGCAGACTTGGTGGTGGTGGAAACAAACAAGAAGCATGGGCAGAATACTTAAAATAAAAGGCTAGAGGGATACAAAGATAGAGCACTCTGGAAAATGGGAGGTCTTATTCGGATGGCCATGTTGAATGGATTAACCTATGCAACTCATTGCCACAGAACGTTGTGATGGCCACATTTCAAAGCAGCCTTCTCCAGCCTGATGCTCTCCAGATGGGATGGATTGCAACTCCCAGTATGCACAGGTGAGCATAGGGATGTATGAGAAATTTGTTTCAATTCTTCTTCTTTAAACAGATTACCCAATTTGCAGCTTGTTGTCCAAAAAAGGATGGATACACAATCTGTGGTTCAAGACTATGCATTTGGACTACAACTCCCAGCAAATCAACAAAACACGAATGTGTTGAATTTCTCCGAATTCCATCGCGAAGCTCGTTCAGACTCAAAACAGAAGCCAAACTTGCAATGCAGTTTGCTGAACCACCACCCCACCACCACCAAAAAATGCATCTGACAGCATTCATACATTTGCAAAATATGCAGAAAAACATGCATACTTTGGGGTGGGGTGAAATGCACAAATAAGCTTTAATCAATGGGAAAAGAATGCATCCATTTCAAAGATGCACACCATTTGGAAAATAATAAGCATGAAAACACTCACAGATCTTCACGCAAAAGGGGAGGAAGTGAAGCTTGCAATCTGAAAAGGATTTTAATATGCACGAACTTCAAGATGGGATTTGGAGAAATTCGGTGAGGACGTGAGTTGGTGATTCGCACAGGCCTATGGCTGGCTTTGATGCTGGGAGTGCATATGTGGAGGGTGGCAGGTTGAGGAAAGATGGTGTAGAGGGCTTTAGAAGGGGATTAGAGGAACAGAGGAAAAACTAGGTCTCTCAGGGATGACGGTAGCCAGATGTGGAATTCCCACTCTTGGTCAAAAATCCTCTGCCTCGCTAACATTCAGACACTGTGGAATGAAAACAGAGACAGCTACTGAGCAGGGCAGTGATGGACTGAACCTTCGTGGGACCTCTTCTGGCTGGACATTACGAGAGGACAGAAAACTCAGCCGGAGGAAACTTTGCCTCGATCCACCACGGCAAATCCGGAGTTACGATCAGCCTTTATGGAAGCACCAGCAGAAGGACAGAAAGGGGAGACAGAACACATGAAAGGATAGGTAGGAAACTCAAGGGGCAGATATATAAATATGAGGGTCGTTCCCCCCCCCCCCCAAGAACCGGCGCTTGAGGAGATCTATGCAGTGGACAACTTTCTCCAGATCGTCGTCGTCGTCATCCTCCGAGCTGAGCTTCCGGTCCTCTTGAAGATTTGAGCGTCCGGGGTGTGGCAATTTCTCAGCTCCGCCCCCCTTCGCAGGATGGTTCGGGGAAGTCACTCAAGTCCCTGCCGATGATCTCGGTTACTGCAGAGGAGATAATGGGCCAACAGGAGGGAGACAGAGAAAGCATGAAAGGAAACTCACCAGCTGGAGCAAAGCTCAGCATCTAAGCCAAGAACCCACGAGGCAAGCTAACGTAGCGGATTGTTTTAATGTTTTGCCATTTTTTATGTTATTTTCACGCTGTTAAGGTTTTATTGCTTTAAATCGTTCACCGCCTTGATGGCTGTTTAGAAAATAAGGCAGTCTATAAATGTTAATAAAGAATTCTGCAAATACTGTGATTTCTATCACCCCTCCAAAAACAAAAATCCCACCCAAAAATGATGTTTTGGGGGGCGTGGGGTTGGACTTGGTTTTGAAAACTTTTATAAGTCTAGCTTTACCTTCCTCCAGCGTGATCCCATGGATGGGCAAGTTATCCCGGAAGCCACTGCCAAACCCCGGTTTCTCCAGCTCCTTGGTGCTGTGCTCGTCCGACACGAGCTCTCGGCCCGTCCATTCCTGAGTCCTCTCTCCACAATGGGTTTCTCCCCGCCCTGGCGGTTGGGGGCCGAGTTGTGGGCTGGGAGGCTGGAAATGGGGTGGGCGGCAGTCTAGAGCATGAAGGTGAGGGAGGCCCGCCGGAGCAAGGAGAGGCACCGAAAGGTTAACGCCCCGGTAGGCCTCGTTGGCGGGGAAACGGAAGGCGGGGCTGTAGCGGGGCGGCGGGGTAGGGAATGAGCAAGGGCTCCAATCAGGGCCATAGGGGGAACAGGGCGGGGAGTGTTCTGGGCCATATGGGTAGGGTGGCCCAGAAGGGGAGAAATCCATCGTGCCCTGGGCTGACGGCGGTGGGAAGAGAGGACTTTGAGAGACGTGCGGGAAACTGCGGTGTGGAGAATCCGGAAGCGGTTCTTCCTTGAAGATCACTGGAGGAGAGAGGGGAAAAGTGTGGGGGGGATACATCAGCAATATCACTTTAGCACCCCCGTACCCCACATCTTCTCCCAACTCCCATTTTCGCATCTATATACCAGGTAAGTATTTGAAGGACTGAGCTGGACTCCTTTTCCGGCGCCCGTTTGAAACATAGAAGTATGTCTGAACGGGCCGCGACACTCGCTTGTTGCTGTATTCGGGAACGGTGAGGGTCAGCGAGGCCTGTAGAAGCGATGAGAGAGGCAATGTCACTCCGACACAGTTACATTTCCAGACCATGGTCCACCATTTATACTCTTGCGCTGAGCTACTGCAGCTCCCACTGCATCCAGAAACCCAGATCCCCAAATCCTTTCCAAATGTCCCTGTACCGGCCCCTGCTGCTCCTCAAGGCAAGATCGAGTCCTGGGTTTTCTTTCTATCATCCCATGAGCGAAAAACAAAGAAACGCGGAGGTCCCAATCCAAATCAGTGAAAGAGAAAGCCTCCCCTCTCGGAACTGTGTCCAACAGCAGGCATTCCACCTGGCTGCACCCGAGGGAGAGGCCAGTCAGCAAGGCCCACTCCATTGGCTCGACTGGTAACTGCTGCGTTTGCCTCTTCCCCTCCCTGAACTGTCTCCATCAGTGGCTATTTCATTTGGTTGCATAGGAGGCGAGACAGCGACGCCCCCTCCGTCGGCCTGGTTCGGACTAACGGCCCTTTGGCTCTTCCTGTTCCAGAATCGCAGCAGTCTGAACTTGATTATTTTCCTCTCCCCTCTCAGGCCCATTTGTACCACGTCTATTATATTGCAAGGGATTTTTTAAAAAAGCTGTGAATCACTTGGGCTATATTAGCAGAATGGCGTTACGTAAGTGAGTAAACATCCAGAACAGGAATTGTTTCTTTGCAATGAATTCCTAGAAGCCTTTATGCCACATTTGTTGCAGCATGTCTGCTCCTGTCAACAACCATCACCACCTCTGCATTGGGCATTATTCATCAGCCGGCCTCCCACCGGAAAGGCTCATTCAGGCAAGTGCAATCCTTCTAAGAGTCCAGTCCAGAACTTACTTGCCATCGCCCCCATTCATTCAAAGGCTTCCCCTGTTCCCTTCTTCATTGCTTCACTGAAGGCCTCCTAGCCCCATTCCGAATACAGAAAATCCAGGCCACAGTTTCCCTGCCCACTTCACACGTTCATGAAAAGACCCCAGCCCGGAATTCTCACCTCCGTGCTCTTCAACCGATTAACACTTGCCTCTTCTTCCCACTGGAGTTTTCCATCTGAAAACAAAAAAGCGAATGGCTTACTGTCGAAATTCTTTCAACCCAAGAAGCGAATCCCCTTTTGGAGACGCTTTCTGGGGGTGGGATGTGGGCGGGTGCATCCCAGGGGTGGGCAGGACCAAAGGCAAATGGGTAGGACAAAAGGAGCAGACCCAAATACCAGCATGTCTTAAATGAACGGCCCTTAGTGCCGGGAACTAAGCCTTAGGATTTCAACTTGGTAGAATGGGTGTGCAGGGTGCGTGGAGGAAACATGCAATATCTGGAAAACTCCCAAATGATTGACGTGAGAGCAAAGGGGGTGGAGCCAAGAAAAGACAGTGTGGCCTTTTAGAGAACACCTGCAGGCCAAATTTTGCCTGTGGACTTGGGGTTCAACCTCTCTTCCATAGGTGGTGGGGACCAACCTACCTGGTCTCTGAGGTCATCAAAGGAAACGTTCCTGGTGGTTCCGCATGGACCTATGGCCCAAATGGAGTCCACCAGGAGTAGAGCCTTCAGCGTGGTGGCCCCCCCTTCTTTTTAGAACTCCCTGCCCGTGGAGGTCAAGCAAGCTCCAACACTGTTCTGCTTCTGGCGCCTCCAGAAAACAGCTCTATTCCAGGAAGCATTCCTTAACTGACCAGCCACGTTTTTTATTGGCATTCTGTGTTGTTGTTGTTTTAAAAAAGTATAATTTTAATATGGTGTTTTAATCTTGTTACTTTTTCAATGTTTTATCTCTTATGTTCTCCGCTCCGGAATCTGGTTTAGGTAGGTTATATAGCACACAACTTTTGTAAATAAGTAAATATTAAGGGGGACAAGCAAGGCATCAAGCAGGTTTATCAGAATCAGGGAGGGCGCCATGGTGTGCTGGATCAAGCCCAGGACCCACTTGGCCCAGCCAGGCTCCTCTACGAAGCCTATAAGCCAAGCATGTTGAAGAGAGCCATCGCCTGTTCTTTGGCCCCTGCATCTGGTGACGGGTGGAACGCTGCCTCTGACCGCGACAGAGGCTCCATCCGTCCTAACAGTCCTGTACTGCAAAGCAAAGCAAGACGCCCCCCCCCCAAGTTCTACGAGGCGCTGCTTACCGGGGCCTCGTTCAATGAAGACAACTTTGGATTCAGGCAGGAAGTTGGCACCACTGATCACCAGCTCTTCCCCACCATGCACCGAGCACGCACTGAGGGTGTAGCTTTCCACTTGGGGGAGCTCTTGAGCCGAGCGCTGGGCTGCGAGGAAGGAGCAGGAGACAGCAGTCAGAGAACAGAGGCCATCCTGCCTGGGAACAGCCACATTTTGGGAATGGTAGGTAGGTGGGAGCAGTATTATATTAAAGGAGGGAAGGGGAGCGGTATGACGAACATGAGAATGGCTTCCCCCAAAGGTTCCTTGCTGACCCCCCTCTTCCTTCAAAACCCACCACTCCCATGATGCCTTTGGCGCAAGCCTGTAGCCCTCATCCCCAACGGAAACCAAGTTCAAGCACACGTAATCGGTTGCATCCAGAAGGAGGACGCTGCACGGCTCCCGTTGAAATCGATGGGACTTAAGAATGTTAACTTTGATTACAATGGGACCTCCATGCGGCTCCCTTTGCCTGGGTCCAAACATGCCCTCTTCCCCCTTCTCAAAAGTTGCATCCAGAAGGAGGACGCTGCACGGCTCCCATTGAAATCGATGGGACTTAAGGCCTCGTTTAAGAATGTTAACTTTGATTACAATGGGACCTCCATGCGGTTCCCTTTGCCTGGGTCCAAACATGCCCTCTTCCCCCTTCTCAAAAGTTGCATCCAGAAGGAGGACGCTGCACGGCTCCCATTGAAATCGATGGGACTTAAGGCCTCGTTTAAGAATGTTAACTTTGATTACAATGGGACCTCCATGCGGCTCCCTTTGCCTGGGTCCAAACATGCCCTCTTCCCCCTTCTCAAAAGTTGCATCCAGAAGGAGGACGCTGCACGGCTCCCATTGAAATCGATGGGACTTAAGGCCTCGTTTAAGAATGTTAACTTTGATTACAATGGGACCTCCATGCGGCTCCCTTTGCCTGGGTCCAAACATGCCCTCTTCCCCCTTCTCAAAAGTTGCATCCAGAAGGAGGACGCTGCACGGCTCCCATTGAAATCGATGGGACTTAAGGCCTCGTTTAAGAATGTTAACTTTGATTACAATGGGACCTCCATGCGGCTCCCTTTGCCTGGGTCCAAACATGCCCTCTTCCCCCTTCTCAAAAGTTGCATCCAGAAGGAGGACGCTGCACGGCTCCCATTGAAATCGATGGGACTTAAGGCCTCGTTTAAGAATGTTAACTTTGATTACAATGGGACCTCCATGCGGCTCCCTTTGCCTGGGTCCAAACATGCCCTCTTCCCCCTTCTCAAAAGTTGTAAGATCCTCAGGCAGGCCTTCCTTGCGAACTCTGCAAAAGCACCCCGAACTTTGACGGTGCTTTACAAAACAAAACAAACCCCCTATAATAATTATTTTCACTGCCAGCAAAAAGGTGAGGGGGAGGAGGAGGAAGAGGAGGTGAGTCTAAGAAAATGCAAGATAAATGAGTGCCCAGAGCATGTACAGGATGCTTTCCTTTCACCGGCCCCCATGGTGTTGAAAAACAGTTGTGACGGCTCTGCCATTAGGCGACTGGAGTAAAGTTCTTCTGAGGTCAGAGAGCGGGGCACGGGGGCTTCCTTTCTTTTCTTTTTTTAGAATGCAAGCAAAACCATCTCCAAAATGGTTTTATTGCACGTAGTTAAATTATGGAATTCGCGATCAAAAGATGTAGTGGTGGCCACCAATTTGGATGGTTTCAAAAGGGGGTTGGATAAATTCTTGGAGTAGGCTGTTGTCCCTGATGTTTGTGTGCTATCTCCAGTATCCGAGGCAGTGAGCCTGTGTGCACCAGTTGCTGGGGAACATGGGTGGGAGGGTGCTGTTGCGCCAGTGTCCTGCTTTGTTGGTCTCTGGTCGACAGCTGGTTGGCTGCTGTGTGAACAGAGTGCTGAACTAGATGGACCCTTGGTCTGAGCCATGCTGGATCAGACCGAGGGTCCATCTAGTCCAGCACTCTGCTCAGACAGTGGCCAATGAGCCATCAGCCAGGGATGAACAAGCAGGGCATGATGCAACAGCACCCTCCCACCCATGTTCCCCAGCAACCGGTGCACACAGGCTTACTGCCTCGAATACTGGAGATAGCACACAAACATCAGGGCTAGTAGCCATTGATAGCCTTTGCCTCCAGGAATTTATCCAACCCCCTTTTGAAGCCATCCAGATTCGTGGCCACCACTACATCTTCTGATAGTGAATTCCATAATTTAACAATGCGCTGTGTATGCACTATTCTTAAAATAGTTCAAGTTAGTAAGGGGCAGGAGAGGACACGGCTGGAGAAGCAAATCCATTGTACTGCTTGGATGGAAAACTATTTTTTAAAAAGAAGGTGTTCAGGTGCAACTACACTGGAGCATATGTAAAGCTAGGGGATGCTAAGGTGGGGAAATGCTTCCCCCATCAAGGGGTCCACCTCCCTCCAAATTGCAGAAACCTGGTGCTTAATTGAAGAAAGGCGTTTCAGCTATAGGGTGGTACAGAAATGTAATACAATAAAATAAAGAGGGGGTTTCTTCTTATATATCCAGAGTGCTTTCCTTAAACATATTCTAGCGATGGATCTGGCTTTGCGTGGGTTGGGAATAGTCCTTAGATCGATACCGCAAAGCCTTCAAGCAAACTTGACACAGCTGTCAGAACTAGACGCATTGTGCCATGCTGTCTGAATGTAGCCATGTCCACTAGGCATGGCCCTGGCATGATGCAATCCTAACGCTCGCTAAACGAGGGGTCTGCCCACTCCACTCCACCAAGGGGTGGCACATGCCCTCTGTCCCCACCGTCTACTAATTTCTCTTGGCTTCAAACTCTATGGCCTGCAAAGCCATGTGCTGGTTAGGGAAGTCTTCCCCTAGTGGCTGAGAATGGTACTGCCGGCTCCAACCACTTGGGACACATTGAAATACATTAATGGTTTTTTTAAAAAAAAAAAATTAAATAAATCAGGGATGGACACCCCTTAGTTTGCATGCCATGTTCCTGGTGCCTGGAATTCATGGTCTTGGTGCTATGGCAGTGATGGATGGAGAGATACACATCCTCTCTTATTATTTTAGATGTATATTAATGCAGGCCCCAAGGTGGGGTGATGCCCCTGTGAAGATCAATCTAATCTTTGAAAGGGATGCATTTTAAGAATGGGGACAACCATTCCTCACTCTCTCTCACTGCCCCTGAATGCCCTGGGAACGATCCTACATACTCTGTCGCAGGAAGGTGGGTGGGTTGCTTGAAGCAGCAAAGTTACCCCTTATCGTAGGGGGCAAGACTTTTTTTTTCCCTTCTTTTTTTGCGGGGAAGAGGCAGAAAGAAAACCTTGGCCAAACTTGTGTTGAAAGGAAAGCCCTCCTCCTCAAAAATGGCTTGTGTTCACTCCCCTTTCGCGGGTGACAAACGGGCCTGCAAAAGTGTGTGTGTGTGTGTGTGTGTGTGTGTGTGAGAGAGAGAGAGAGAGAGAGAGAGAGAGATTTGGCCCAGCTTTAAATATTCAGAATTTCCCTGTACAACTTCTGTCACCAACAGACTGAAGCAAGCCCATGGCAAGCATGTTTTGGAGCTGGAAGGAAGCCGATTGGCTGCCTTTCGAGCCATTTATATTCAGCCGCCCTCCATCTTTGGGTTCAGCCGTCTTTGGATCCAGGCCAAGGCCTTTACATCCCTGACGTTGGGCACTCACAGCACTCGATGGGCACAGAAGCCGTCTGGATGGAGACCACCTTGCCGTTCCCTTGAGGAATGTGGACACGGAAGACCAGGCGCACCCGGGTGTTCTTGCGCCCGATGTCCGTTTCGCCCTTGCGCAGCTCGATGTCTGAGTTTCGCAGCTTCAAGATCCCTGCACAGTCGATGCTGGTGTGAGAAAAAGGAAAGGCCCAGGAATTAACCCGAGGAAAAACAGGAAGGGATCCTTGCGAGCCGGGTTCTTGGGGCGTGGCAGATGTACCTCCCTGAGGCCCTTTCTACACCGTACCGGTGTAGAGGGAGGGAGGGGGGAGGATCTCGTGATATTCTGATCACAAGATCCTCCCCTTAGTCCATATGCGGGCGCGATATCCCGGGGGGTTGCAAAGCATGTTAGAAATCAACAAACAACAGTCACTCGCTCCTAAAAGGGAGGTTAGGGATTTTCTGTTTCTGTTTTAACTTGGACAATTGGCACACATTTTGGGCACAAATGGTACAAAATCTATTTGTACCTAACTAGATGGAAAAAGTCCCAGGAGTTTGAGGGGAAACCTGCAGCTCAGCTTGCAAATCCAAGCCGAGTTGTGCAGGCAGCAGAAGTTTGTCAATCCCCCGAAGGGCCAGATTTCAGTGCGAGACTTCCTTAAGGCCGTTTCTACACCATCCGGGCTGGTCACGGCTGAGTCCCTGTGCATCCAAATGATGCACAGGGACTCCCGGGAGAAAGGAGAGGTGAGAACTAGGGATGTGCTCCACTTCTAATCGGACCGTAGAAGCAGGAGCGGAGCGGGGGGCTTCGCCTGCCCTTAAGGCGGAGCGTGGCGAAGAGGATCGAGGTGAAGGCGGATCCTTCGCCTCGATCCGGAGCTCCGCCAGAAAGGTAAGTGGGGTTTACCGGGCCCTGCCGCTGTCGCCCATGCGGCGACGGCGGCAGGGCCCGGTAATCCCCCCCCCGCCCTCCTCTCCCTTACCTGCCTCTGTCCGCGGTCCATCAGCGTCTTCAATTGAGCCCGTGGTTCCAGCAGGAAGTCTGGGCCGCTTGCAGCCCAGACTTCCTGGTGGAACCGCAGGCTCAATTGAAGACGGCGACGGACCGCGGACGGAGGCAGGTAAGATCCCTCTCTCCCTTGGTCCCTTACCGGGCTCTATGGGGGGGGGAACGGAGCTCCGATCCGGATCCGGAGCTCCGAGCGTAGCGGAGTGGGCACAGGCAGAGTGGGGGCGGGGCGGAGCGGCCCTATCTGAAAATGGCGGATCTGAAAGTGAAGCGGAGTGGGGGGGGCCGTGCACACCCCTAGTGAGAACAGTTTTCCGAGGGATAAATAATCTCTGAGAAAAGCTGACTCTTCCTGCGGTCTCGGGATCGCCCCCGAGCACCCGTCCCGGCTTCTTCCCTCCTCCCCATGAGTAGAGGGGATCAGTAGAGGGAACGGGCCGGGAGGAATCAGGGGTGGGAGAGAGCGGGGGTCAGGGCTTTTAAAAATAATAATAAAAAAACCCTTACATTTTAGTTGGAGCACATGTGCGCTCATGTCCTTTTAAAAAAGTGGTGGGTGCGACACCCTCCTTCCCGCCTTCCCGACCCCAAAGGGGGAAAGGCGACATATCCTACAGCTCCTGGGATGCCCTCCCAGGGATCATAGGATCGCAATGTAATCTAAAAATGTAGTGCGTAAACGAGAGCGACACACATTTGAAAACAAAGGCATCATACAGAGGTATCCTTTCTACATTGTGCCTTTTAAAACTTTGGTTTGATACTGCGGTTTAAAACTTTTAAAAGTTTTATATGATGCTTTATTCGGCTGCATTTTATGGTTTTCACTGCTGCGAACAGCCCAGAGGGGTTCAGCTATTTGGCGGTATAGGAACATAATAAATCAGTCAATCAATAAAGGCACAGTCAGAGAAACAGGGCTATTACTCCATTCAGGATTGCTGCCATTTAAGGTGGGGGAAAGCCTTAAATTCTTTCACACCCAGACATGTTCTCCAGCTTTGTGACAATGCGCTGGAGAAATCTCTCCGCCCTTGTGCGCCCCAAAAACAACTCACTTGGCAGCCATGTTGTTCTCGGGAAGCAGGGACATCTCGAGGACCTTGGTGCCACTGATGATGGATTCGTAGCTCGTGGTAGCCACCATCTTGCCGGTAATACGGTGCACCTGGTAGAAGGCATGGGGACGCAGGTTCCGCTCATCCGCCGTGCCGATGAACATTTGTAAGGTAAGGGGTTTCTCATCATACCCTAAAAGCTAGGGTCAGAAAAGAAAAGATAGTTGTAAGCTTCTAGTCCCTTACATTTCTTAATCTCTTTGTTTCTTTGCCCCAGACTGATTCATTATGTTCCTTTGTGATGCGTCAAAATCACTGTGATTATATCTAATTAAAAGCTGCCATTTTCACATGGCAAACATTTTGGGGGGCCACCCCCACCAAGATCCAACAGCTATTCACAGCCAAAGTATTTTTAAATTTGACATTCTGTGGCTGAACTTTCCCATTCCATCCGTGAGGAGCCATTTTGAACATTCCGTGGCATCGCATCACGGCAGATGTTCTGCACGTGGGAAGAGCGTGGTCCAAATTCGTTTCGTCACAAGCAGAACACGGATCCGAGTGTCAAAATGTCCCAGGTTCAACGGGCGGGCGGCACGACCATGAAAAGTTCTCAGCCCACAGGGCTAGGAAAGAACGTCCGTCTAAGATTCCGCGGCTATGCTGTCACAGAATGTTCATAAACACTAACAGTTGAAGGGCAAGGTTTGGCAGCGGAATGGTTTTAAACAAACCTAACGCAGCTGATAGGAATACACCCATAGCTTCACTTTAGATTCTCTAAGAAGCCAAATTCTTATCAAACAAAAATAGGTTTCAGGGCTAATCCTTGGCTTAAATTAAGCCCTGCAATTACAGTTTCGCGAACTGGATCTCCATTTAGTGAAAGGGCACTTCTATGACTCGTTCCCCATCTTCACCATCGCCTACCCCTTTACAAGTTCACCCTCTTTGGCACTCGCCGCTGCAGCCGGAGACATCAGCAGTTTGGTGGTCTCGCCTCAGGGGCTGCCCAGATGTTTTTCATCAGAAACCAAGGCTTACAGCTGCAGTCGATTTGAGCTTTCAAGGAAACACTCCCTTTTTTCTTTTCTTTTTTACCTCTTGGCGCCCCCCACCCCACCCCACTCCGGCCATCTCATGTCATAGAAGATGGAATATTCCAGGAAGGGGGTTGGGGAATTAAGGAAGCAGACTTATTACCCGCGCACAGATATCTGCCAACTTTTAGGGAGGGGTGAGGAAAATGGAAAGAAGGGGGAGGACTGCAGGATTAAGGTGTGGTGGGGGGAGACAGCTTTAGAAAAGGGGGGCATACACATAGATGGATCTTGTGAGCAAGGGCGAGATCTGAACTCCTACAAAAGAAAAAAAATGGAAGTCTCCAGAAAAGTGTGCAGGGAGGTATTTTCCTAAGCGCGTGCCTGCCTCCCTCCCCCCCCCACGCATACATGCACAACTTGCTATCCCTACCATTCACAAAGAGTGACGCAAAGAGATGGAAGCCGGAGGACACCAAGGCTGCGATTCTGGACTAAGAGCGTGGGAAAGGGCAGGCCCGAGATCCTGGTTCCAGGGGAATGTGACGGGGAAAAGAAGACTGAAGCATACACAAAGCTGAGCTTCTAAAAGGGAGGGGTAGAGTTAGTGGGGGGGGGGAGAGGCGAAAGACTTCCCGGCCCTCACGTTTGCAGGCCTTGTAGAGTATCCCAAATACAGAGAGCGCAAAATTCTAATTGGGTTAAATTTGGAGCTGGAACGAAGTACAGGAAGAATTTCGTTAGAGCTTTGTTGGGCTTCACCCCCCCTCCGCCAACACCCCCACCCCCCGGCAACCCACATGCCTCTGCTCTTTCCTCCTACTATAAAAGCAAGCTGGCCAAGGATCACCCACTCATTCCTGCTAAATAAAAAATAACCTTTCCACTTACTTAATCGCAATTTAGCAGGCATCTATTTCACAATTCGTATAAAAACAAAATCCGTGACATTTGCCGTCTTTTCTTATTATTTTTGCACGCAGCAAGGGAAGCCTTTGAAGTGGGAATATTTTTCGTCTTTCACATTTCTGGAGAGTTGCTTTCACACCAGCCCTCCAAAGGGGGGGAAGGAGAGGAGGAGGAAGAGGAGGAGGAAGAAGGAAAAAGAAGGAGAAGGAGAAGAAGACGACAACACAAATCCCTCTGGGTGTGTGTGTTTGGGAGAGAGAGATTTAAAAATATATAATGTTGGAAACAAGAGCATGCAGGAACCCTAAATTAATTGACCATACGGAAAACAATGCTGAACATCTCTTCCTGCTACTGGCTAAATTCTAAAGAGGGAAGCGTCTCAAAGGTTTCACACATCTCTTAACTCGGAAGCCTTACTCTCCAGTCCCAAAGATGGAAGAGGAGGCTGTGATGGTGCAGTGACAACAGAAAGGAACTCTCCACATGCTCAGAGGTACTCTTGAGCCATGCTCAAGGCTCAACTATGACACACAGAACAATGTGCTCCCCTTTCTGACCACAGGGAGGCAAGCTCATTCAACACCCGGTAAAGTGGAATTTAGGTCCCAGGTCCCGTTCTAACTACACCAAGGTCCTTTTCACATGTAGCAAAAGCAGACGGAAAACCTGCATGTACCCGACGGGGGAAGGCAGCCAATCCTGGGTTTTGGATGAGCGTATCTACTATTGTTTCCCAGAGATGATTATGTCTCATCCGCAGCCTACTTTTTTAGGTGCACACCTAGAAAAACGAAGTGCGAACCAAAAATACATAGAATTTATATTGCACTTTTGAACAGTCACAGCGCTTCTCTTTTTCTCTTTCTCTTCACCCCCTCCCGTTTTTCTCTTTCCACAAGCCTGGTTTAAGAAAAAAGAAGAAGAAAAACCCTAAAAAAACTGGCACATCAAGGAGCAAAGTGCTATTCTGGCCCATTTTCCCTGCTGTGCTGCTTTTCTGAATACAGAGAATTAAGCAAAACTACGCAAGGAAGCTCTCAAAACTGAGTAATTTGCTGACAGGGAAGCAAAGCCGGGAGCGTGAGAGGAGGAGAATGGGGAAACCCATGGTCTTCCAAATGCTTTGGCCTTAAAGCCCCATCATCCCTGATTTCTGGCCATGCTGGCTGCGGCTGATGGGCCTTGAAGTCCAACAGCACCTGGAGGGCCCTGGGGTCCCTACCCCAGGGCTAAAGCCATCTCACAAATTCTTTGAACTTCCCAGCTCGTGCGCTTTGCCCCTGTCCACCCTTGGGTGCATCACAACAGTTCTGGTTATCTCTCTGCTCCCCCCCCGCCCCCCCCATACCTTCACCACAGGATGTCCCCCTGGGGCAGCCTTCACCGCACCCCGGCTCCCCTCCGTCTCGTAATGGGCCCGGTGGTGAGTTCGCGGCTGCACCTCGATCTTCAGTTCAAACTGTTCGTATTGACTGGGGAGGGGCCAGTCCAAAGGCGGGAGAGCAGAAGACCTGGGGATAAGGGGGGAGGAGAGGAACAGAAGAAAAGTGTTTGCAAAGCAGTTCAAGGTAGGTTATTTCGTCAATGACCTGGTTATTTTTTTATTTATTATTGCATTTATATCCCGCTTTTTTTCCTCCAGGGAACCCAAGGCGGCGTACATAATCCTCCTCCTGTCCATTTTATCCTCACAACAACCCTGTGAAGTGGGTTTGGCTGAGAGTCTGTGACTGGCACAAAGTCACCCAGGGAGCTTCCGTGGCTGAGTGGAGACTAGAACCCGGATCTCCCGATTTCCAGTCCAACATTCTAACTGCTATACCGCAATGAGGGTACTCCCCTCCTGCCACAGGACCTCTGATACGCCCACTCATGTCATCCAGCCCCACACATTCTAGCTTTTCCCCATGCCTCTTTCAGCATAGAATTCAGTGCATCCCCCAGCATGGAGAAAATGGTGTTATTTATTTATTTATTTATTTATTTATTATTTATTTATTGCATTTACGTATTATTATTATTATTATTATTTATTTATATAGCACCATCAATGTACATGGTGCTGTACCACCTTATTTCCTCCAAGGAACCTGATGCAGTGTACATAATCCTCCTCCACTCCACTCCCTGTGAGGTGGGTTGGGCTAAGAGTCTGCAACTTGCCCAAAGTCACCCAGTGGGTTTCCATGGCCGAGTGGGGACTAGAACCCGGATCTCCCGACTCCCAGTCCAACACTCTAGCCACTACACCACACTGGCTCTCACCGGTTAGAGCTCCTTTCCTGCTCCCTTCTCACCAAAATGAGCCCAACAGGGGCCACGTGGACCTTTCAACAGCTGTGTCTTCCCTGGCACAAGACTCCCTCTTAGGTCAGCTCAGAACCCGTTTTATCCAGTGTGGTCTATTCTGAATGGCGGCCGCCCTCTGGGATTTTGCCAGCTCCTTTTCATTGGAGTTATCAGGGACTGCAGCTGAGACTTCCTGCATCCATAGCAGGTGCTCAACCGCCTAGCTGTGGCTCCTCTCCTCTCCAAATGTTGGCTGGTGCAGCTTTCTCCATCCCTACGACACTGTGGGAGGACCAGGGTGCCCCCACCAAAGTTTTCACCCTTCTAAACAATTATTAAAAGATACATCAGATTTGGACTCTACCACATCCGGTTAACTTTCTCCCCAGCCATAACACTCAGTACCACTAAATCTAGAAGCTCGGGCTTCCTTTCCTAAGCTCACATTTAGTGATATTAGAGCAGACATTGCAGGCTAGATTACTAGCCCTGAAGCATTTTTAATATTCTTTCCCTTATCACTCACCTGGAGACATTTTCTAACTCGCTATAGGTGAACACTAGTAAAAAGCCCAATGTATTGTCATTCCTTCAGAGAACGCTTCTGAGTTTCAAATGTGTCTTACTCCAGAATTTGACCTTGTGTGGCGCAGAGCGGTAAAGCAGCAGTTTCTGCAGCCGAAACTCTCCCCACGGCCTGAGTTCGATCCCAGCGGAAGCTGGTTTCAGGCAGCCGGCTCGGGTCAACTCAGCCTTCCATCCTCCCGAGGTCGGTAAAATGACTACCCAGTTAGCTGGGGGAAAGGTAATAACGGCTGGGGAAGGCAACGGCAAACCACCCCGCTATAAGGCCTCCCAAGAAAACGTCAGCGAAAGCTGGCGTCCCTCCAAGAGTCAGTAATGACTCAGTGCTTGCACGAGAGGTTCCTTTCCTTTCCTTTCCCACAATACGCTGACCCATTATGGATTGTGTTGCCTGAACACAGTGCGCTTTCCACAGGGTGGGATATCGTGTTGTCTGAACGCAGTGCGTTTTCTGTAGAGTGGCTTGGTAATCATGCAGTGTGGTTTATTTTTTTCTCAAGCAAGACAACTTGAGAACCCATGGCTCGAACTTGGATTGCTCAGGGTGGTTAACAAGCCATGCTGCACGGTTTATGAGCAACCCTGCAGAAAATGCACTGCATTCAGACCACACGATAACCCACCCTGCAGAAAATGCACTGCGTTCAGACAACACGATAACCCACAGTTTAACAACAACCCACGCTGGGTGTGTTAGCATGTTGTATGAACCCAGCTGAATGCTGCATCAGACCAAAGGCCTATCTAGATCATTATCCCGTGTCCCATAGAGGCCAACCAGATACCCCCGGGAAGCCTGCAAGGAAGGTACAAAGAGAATTGTTCTCCCTTGTCATTTGTCCCCAGTACGTGGTATTCACAGGCATATTGCCTCTAAGCATGGAGGCTCTACTTAGCGATCATGAGCTAGATCTCACCTCTATGAATTCGTCCATGTCCCTTTCAAAACCCATCCAAACTAGTGGCCCATATTTATGATGAAGCCCCCAAATTCTTGATCTGTTGTCTTGCTTGTGCTGAATAGAAACCTCTCATTATCATCTTCCTCCATAACAGATAATTTTATGAACTCATCCCTGTAGTGACCTTCTTTCCTCTATATTAGAAAAAAAAAAAGCTTCAACTACTGAGACCTGGGTGTAGGACCTCAGGTCTGTGGGCCGAATCCGCCCTACCTAGCGCTCTCCAGATGGCCCCCACCTCCTTTCCCTTAATCACCAAGGGTTTTGGGGGTTTCCAAGTTTTCGCGGGGTTCTTTCCCCTCATTCTACGAGGTTGAAATGCCTCTCCTAAGGTTTAGCTACAGGCAGTAAGCGGTTTACGCTAAAGCACACTGGCATTTTTGCTCCGCCCCCTTGGCCCTGCCCCTGGCATTCAGCCCCGCCCACCACTGGAATGCAGCCCGATAGCTTTTCAGAAATTGTTATCAGCCCACGGACACCCCTGGCTGATACAACCATCCTAGGGGAGTTGCTCCAGCCCCTTGATCTTTTCGCTTGCTTTTCTCCCTGCCGTTTTTCCAGCTCAAAGGTTCCTATGTTGAGATGGAGCACCCTCAGAACTGTGCACCGTCTTCCCAAAGTGCATCCCCAAAACACCACGGATGCTACAGTTCTCGAAAGGAGCTTGGTTCTGCAAAGCTCTTCCATCCCCGCTCACCATCTCCCCCCAAACCACCGAGCTCCCAAAGAGAAAGACTCCCTGATTCAGCAGCTCAGCTCTTGCAAAGCTCATCTTAACAGCCAGTATCGCTTCTTCCGGAAAACTGCTCGCGCAGACGGCACACTCCTTGTGAGCAAGTAGACGCAAGGGCCTTACGTATTTCAGCTCTGACAGGGCTTCCATCAAGCGATAACTCACTTATTATTATCAAGCTTGGCTTTAAAAGAAACCAAGTCCTAATTTGAAAGGATGGATTTTGGATTTACGGATGGAACTGGGAGCGGGGGGGGGGGAACACCCCCTTCCCCGTACTCAGAGGTCATGAGGCTGATCCACCGTGCGGGAGAAAATTCTTTTGACCCAATCGCTTACCTTAACAGGCAACGAGCCACAGCATGTTTATGCCAGTTCCCCCCACCCCCATAGCAATCCTGCAGAGCCGGGGTCTGGGATATGTAACTGGAGACACCAGGCCTTCTGCCTGAGCTGGCTTGACAAGTTGTTTTTATACAACAGAACCTCTGGCAGCCAGACCAAAGCGCGGAAAATGCAGCTGGCAAATTCAGACCGGCTGGGTTAAAAAATAGGGGCGGGCGTGTGTGTGTGGAAGGACCATGATCCAGGACTTCTCTACCACTACCATCACCACCCCCAGCAGCCCAGGCCTAGAGAAATGTAGCGAAGTAGAGGACGTGTTTGGGTGAAGGACTTTGGATGCTAGGGGGTGAGAGACAGGGGTGGCGGAGAAATCCATTTGGGGTGGTGGAGCTGAATGGGTTTTCCTAGTCTCACCCTCTAGACTTAGTTTTGGTTCCCCAATGTGATACCTGACCTGGTCTGCAGCGAGTTGGGCCACTTTGTGGATTTTCTAGGAATTTTGCACCTTTGTGCAGAAAGGTCTGCAATTTGTGCAAATTTCTGAACAATTCACACCCCAAACAGCCGAATTTGTGCAAATTACAGAAATTACAATTGAATCTGCACAAATTGCAGAAAGTACAATTGAATTTGAACAAATTATGGAAACTGCTGTCGAATTTGTGCAAAGTATGGAAACTGCAGCCAAATTTTCACATATTACAGGCAGGTTTGGCTAATTTGCGCAAAATCGACCATAATCTACACAAATGGCGGAACTTCCCCACGCTGAAACCCCCCCCACACACACACACACTGCGCAAAAAAAGTTGCCAAAGTTCAGGGAAGAGTCCGCAGCTTGGCTTGCAGATGCCAAGTGAGTCGTACATGCAGCGGAACTCCATCAAGCAAAACCAATCAGTTTTCCAAGTGATAGACATCCCAAGCAAGAGCTGAAGTCTATTCTAGGAGGATGACAAAAAAAGCTGGCTAATTCGATATTAGGAAGAAAGTCGGGATAAGTAGGGACTACATGTAGAGAACCAGGAAGATGCTTATAGTGGGGTCAGCCTATGGTCCGTGTGGCCCTGTATTACCCATTCCGACTGGCTGCAGCTCTCCGGGTCCCAGAGAGAGGTCATTCCCATCACACAGTGACATGGTGTAGCAGCTAGAGCGTTAAACTGGGACTCGGGAGACCCGGATTCCAGTCCCCACTCAGCCATGAAGCTCACTGGGTGTCTTTGGGCCAATCACTTTCTCTCACCTTAACCTACCTCACAGGGTTGTTGTGAGGGTAAGATGGAGAGGAGGACGATCATCTCAAACTCTTTGGAGGTAAGGTAGAAAATAAATGTAACAATAATGATAACTTGCTGCCATCCTATCTTATTTGCTTGGAGAGAACTTGGGATTGAGGCCAGGACCTTCTGTCTGAGCTCACCATGGCCAAACGTTACTAGGTGCCTACCTGGAGGAGCCACCCCTGTCAAGAGTAGGACACCTCCCGTCTGTTCCCCTTGCCTGCACCAGCCATGGGGTCAATTGGAGTCCTACTAGTTACAGCAGACAGGCGAGAAGGTTGGGGGGCAAAGGGATGAATGAAACAAGGGACCCGGTTGTAACATGCTCTCAGCCTGATGCTTCCATGGGCCTTGAAACAGGCAGCACTTCCGGGTAATGCCCTGGCAAATTTGACAGGCCTTCAAGGTTCCATCCCGATCCTCAGCTGAAAGGCATCAGGTGAGAAGGTCAAGAAAGATTTCTCCCTGATGTTCCCTCAGTGGTAGATTCCAGATAAACATATATTCCTTGTCGTTTATTCTCTCTTTCAAAAACCGCTATGTGCGTTCAGGTCAGGTTTTAACGAGACACTTTTCTCATCATCTATAGAAACTTGAAATTGGCCCCAAGTGAGCAAGCTCTCTTTACTTCTTCCCCCTTTCTTGTAGGACAGCAAGTTTTTAGTACTGTCAGTATAAATACTTTGGCCCCGCCCCCGGCCCCACCCCTTGTGACTTTTAGTTTGAGGGCTAACAAACTGAGACTCAATCCAGACAAGACGGAGGTACCGTTAGCGGGTGGTTCATCTGTCCGGCGAGGTGATGTTGGCCCTGCCCTGGACGGGGTTACACTCTCCCTAAAGGATTGGGTCCGAAGTTTGGGGGTGCTCTTGGATCCAGAACTGTCACTTGAGGCACAGGTGAACTCAGTAGCAAAGAGCACCTTTTATCAGCTTAGGTTGATATAGCAACTACGCCCTTATCTGGACAGAGATAGCCTAGCTAGTTATCCATGCTCTGATAACCTCTCGTTTGGATTACTGCAATGCGTTATACGTGGGGCTGCCTTTGAAAACGGTCCGGAAGCTTCAGCTGGTACAAAACAGGGCAGCCCATTTACTAATAGGGACTGGCCAGCGAGATCACATTACGCCAGTCCTTTTACAACTTCATTGGCTGCCAGTCCAGGTCCGGGCCCAATTCAAAGTGCTGGTATTGATATTTAAAGCCCTAAACGGTTTGGGGCCAGGTTATTTGAAGGAACGCCTCCTCCCATATGTACCTGCCCAGACCTTAAAATCATCTACAGGGGCCTTTCTCCGTGAGCCCCTGCCAAAGGAAGTGATGCAGGTGGCTACTAGGAGGAGGGCTTTCTCCGCTGTGGCACCCCGGTTGTGGAATGAGCTCCCCAGAGAGGTCCGCCTGGCGCCTACACTGTACTCTTTTCGTCGCCAACTGAAGACCTTTTTATTTTCTGAGTATTTTAACACTTAATTTTAACTTAAATTTAAACTTTACTGTTTTAACTCTGTATTCTAATTTTATATCAATTTTGCTGCGTGGCTTTTATTCTGGTTGTGCTTTTTATATTGTATTGTGTATTTGTGCTTTTAACCTGTTGGTTGTCTTACTATGGTTTTAATTTTTGTGAACCGCCCAGAGAGCTTCGGCTATTGGGCGGTATAGAAATGTAATAAATAAATAAATAAAGTACCTGAAATCCTTACATATTCTTCTTCTGTTAACCCCTGCATCCACACACACACACACACTCCTGTGTCAGAATTTGGACTGTAAATTCCTCAAGGCACCACACTTTGGGCCTTGCTAGACCAGGCGTTAGCATGGTGTGAGGCCCGGTTTCCCTCCTGTGCATCCAGATGACGCACAGGGGAATCCGGGGTCAGGCCGCACTAAAACCTGCCGTAAGCCGGCATAAGCGAATTCGCTTATGCTGCGGAACGTCTAGCAGGGTCCGTGGCTTTTTGCGGCTGCTCACTTACTCGCGAGTAGCTGGGAAAAGCCATGGACTGGGCACAGCGCTCATACAAGCGCTGTGCCCATTGGGCCGGGGGGATCCCAGGGGGGGAAAGAGAGGGGCGGGGGGGAAGGCCGGACCCGGCAGGAGAGAGGGGGAGAAGGCCAGGCATCGGGGACGGGGCGAGGGAAGGAGAGCAGGCATCGGGGGCGAGGGAAGGAGAGCCAGGGACAGGGCATCGGGGATGGTGGTGGGGAGAAGGCCGGGCATCGGGGATGGTGCGGGGGGAGAAGGCTGGGCATCGGCCATCGGGAATGGGGGGAGGACAGGTGAGCGAAGGGGGAGGGGATCATCGGGCATTGGGGGAATCAGGGGCAGGGGGAGCGGGGGGCTTTATTGTTTTTTAAAAAAGCATTTACCTTCTCCGGTGGCTCCCTGGCGCACATGGTCCCTTTAAAAAAAAAATGGCCGACGCTACGGGGCTTCCTGTTGCCCCGTCGCGTCGTGCGTCTGGAAGCCGGCGACAGCGCGCACTAGCTCTAGCGCACCGTCGCCCCTCCTCCCTGCCGGCTTATCCGGCAGGTCTAGCAAGGCCCTTTGTACACTGTGCACACCCATGAAGCTGTCTTAAAATAAAATAAATAAAATAAAATGGCATATGCCAAGGGCATGAGCTTATGGTCAGTGGGCCAAATGCGGTCCTCCAGGCCTTTCAGTCCAGACCTCTGGTCTTTCCCCAGGCCATGACCCCTCACCAGCTCCACTCAGAAGATATTCCCATCATACCTTGCTTCAGCATCTTCCTAAAGCTGAACTGTCACAAATGGTCTCTTTCAATGGACCCTTCTTCTGATCCAAATTCTTATATTGTTAAGGAGAAACGGGAGCAGCTCTCCCGAGGCAGTATTGCATCTAGCTTACCTGAATACAGGACTGTGACCTCCAATACGAGCCTTGGACCAGGCCAACGGAGAAGGCACAGCGAGGTAATCCATCCCTTCTTTTCGGGTCGTACCAAGTCCAAAGCCTCCTGTGATGCCACTGCTCCCATCCTCTCCATTACAGCTCCCCTCCTCCTTCCGGGTAAGGGCCACCGTCTGTTCAGTTGATGTCTTCCGGGCTTTCTGGGGAATGCTTTCCACCAGCCGAGCTCCCGTACAATTGAAGGGAGCTGCATCACTGCTTGCTTCCACAGACTCCCCCAGGGTGTCCTCGCCGAGGCTGCCCCTCCGGGACAGACACGGGGATGCCGAGGAGTGTGTTTCAGAGCTAGAATAGCGGCGCTTGCCGCAAGGGGAAGCTGGCCGGGGCCCCAGAAGCATCCAGCCATCCTCTGTGCTCCGGCTTGGCGAGTAGCTGGCGCCATAGGCCGGCCACGACTCATCGGCGGGGGACCATGGCTTGGGAGAGCCTCTTGGCGAACCCAAGGGGGAGCTGAGGGCAAAACGAGCTGCTGCCTCATTCAGCTCGTGCTCCACATCGTCCCCAGCGGGAGCCTCATCATCCGAAAAGAAGCTCCACGGGGAAACGCTGCCACTGCTGGCAGGACTCGGCGTGAAGAACCCGGAAGACGGAGCCATCTCGCGGTAGTTCCCAAAGGCCTCCAGGAGGAGATAGTCACGAGGCGACGAGTCCCAATCATCTTCCTCGCCCCGTCGGCTCGGCGAAATTGTCGTGATCTGGATGCTTGGGCATTCCAGCACCCGGGAACTCCCTAGACGTACGCGTCGAGCCGGCTGACTCTCAAAGGTGTCGCCATCCAAGTCGGCTGGGCGGGGAGGGGGAGAATGCATGCCAGCACGGCCCCCACCGAGATGCAGCGGACATGGGATGCTCAGAGGAGAAGCATAAGGAGGAGGGTCCCCAAGAGCGAGCGAACAATAGACAGGGAGGTTGTCTGTGTCCAGGTCTGTAACATAAAACATAAAATGAGAACCACCATGCTGGATTAAGTCAAAACTTTATCTGGCCCAGCAGTCCAAGAACAGGTGGCCAGGTGACCCGGGAATCTCTCAAGATTGGCATGCTGGGGATAGCCAGATACAGCTGTTGTTGGCCCCCAGGATCTGGCAATTAAGAAGGTACACTGCTCATGAATGGAGAGGTTCTATTCTTTGCAATTCTGGCCGATAGATATGGTACCCAGGAATTTGATGAATGCTTCTTTTTTTTTTTTTTGCTTCTTTTTAAGCTCATCTGTGCTCATGGCCACATCTTATAGCAAAGAATGTCACAAGCTGATCATGCATAGTATTATTGTCCCCCCACCAACTAATTGATAATAGTAATAATACGTTCATTATATTTTTAATCCACCCAATATTCTTGGTAGACATAATTTTATTAATAAGCATTTCTGTAGAACATACAAACATAGCACACACAAATGTTCAAACCGCTGCACGTATCTTACCTTGTAATAATCCTTGCAATCCTGTGAAGGACAGCATTCTTAACTCTAATTTGAGGTTGCTGAATGTACTGGTCAAATATTAAACACTGCATAAAGCCATAATGCTGCTGATGCTTGAAGAATCGGCTTGCTGCCTCCATACCACAACTGCCTTTAAAATGGGGTTTTGTTTTGTAATAGCTACTGTTACTTTGCTTTATTTATATTATAGTTCTCCCACACACATTTTTTTAAAAAAACCTGAAGGCTGACCCTGCTGTTTCGGGATAAAAGCCAAAGAGAAAAACTATTCAATGAACCATTCAAGTTCACAGAAACCTTACCTAGCACAGTTACTATAGTAATTCATTTTAAAAAAAGTTAATTCCATTTTTTCAGAGTAAGTTTACTAATTAGCATAAGTAATCAATATCTCTGGAAATTAGGGCTGCTGCGCAACCTAATTTCAAAGGTGATTTCAAATGGTTCCTGTTTCTGGAATACGCTGACTCTAAGAGCTTCTCTAAACGAGCAATTTATTGAACACTTGTGATTAGCCACTCATGGAAGTTTGCAGGTCCATAACATGATGTTTTCAACATTCAGGACATCTCCCAGCAATCTTGCTTTTTAAAAGTTCAGAAATAATGTGGCATTCAATGTTAGTGTTGCACTATAATTCCACTACTAGATGGTGCTGTTTCATTAAACAAAATGGGTGCATTCAGACGACACTTTAGACCACAGAGTGGAAATAGTCCATTCTATGGATGGCTATTTCCAGGGCGCCCTTGGGCAACACGGAAGCGCTGCTCCATGGAGTGGACTATTTCCACTCCGTTGAGTTGTCATCCCTCTCCCCACTCTCGGCCTTCTCCAATGAATGGCGGTGCTGGTTACTGCTTACCTTACTGGGGCGCCGCCATTCCATGGGGAGGAGCAGAGGAGGAAGGAGAGCCACACCACACGAAGAAGCGACGAGCCCGTTGCCAAGTGATGGCCGTGGCAGAGGATAAATTCTAGCACTTGGCAAGAGGAGAGATGTATCCGTCAGCGCTTCTTTCTCTGGCGATGGCGCATGTTTCACGGTGGCTATCACCGGAGAAAAAAATGCCAACGGGGCCATCTCTCCTCTTAACAGGAGCTGGGATTCATCCGCCACTACAGCTGCCATTCTGGCAATGGGTGTACTGCCTCCCCTGTCATAGGAGGCGCTATGCCCGCTGGGTCTTACTGCACCCAGCGCGGAGGGACAGGCGATGGGGGTGCTCCGGGCGCCGATGCGTCCTTTGGTGGCAGAAGCCTCTTGATTTTTCTTATGTGTAGAGAAGTTCTAAAATGGGGAGCGTAAAACAAGCTAGACTGAGATATATATGTTTGATTTGTAATGTATTGTGCATTCAATGAATGTATTCTCTTTTCAGAGTCACCAAAAAATACGGCAAAGGAAAATGGATGGTCTCTGTTTGAAATGAGCACTTAATGCAGGAATGGGGGAAAACCTCTGATCCACAGTCATTCCCCATCCAACCCACCACTTCTTCCCTGGACTCTGCCCACCACCACCCCGCCCCATCAGGAGAAAGCTCTCAACACCTATCAGCAGCTGATTGGAGATCTTTTCCCTGTAGGGAAGAAGTAGCAAGGTCTGGGGGGAAAGCTGCTGAGTCATTCACCCTTGCTTACTCCTGAGGCTCATCCTGCTTACTTGTGAGTACATATGCAGACTATCTGAAAACGCTGCTGAGTGTTTTAGTCCTGCTTACTTCTGAGCAGCTTGTCCTTATTACTTTTGAGTAGGCTTCATATGGATAGTAACCATATTTTGGGCCGGCCTGCCCACTCTACCTTTGGCACGTACGCACACACACATATACACACACACACTGCATGAGTATACACAGTGCATGAGCAAAGCCAGGAGCTGAGAAAAATTGCCAGCAGTCAGGAGGGTGGGAGAGGTAAATTGTGCTTCCTTCCCCTCTCCACAGCTAGCAGTAGCTGACTCTTGTTATGCCAAAAATGTGGCCTGATCAATCAATTCAAGAGTGAGCGACAACAATCAAGGCCAACGACCCAAACAGAGGTGTGGGAAGGAGATTTTTAGATTACACAGAAAGAACGTTGGAAGGATCCAACTTTGTGCTCACGGCATTTTTATTTTTATTTTTAAAAAAATGTAACGAAGCTAAGAACTGAGCCCTGTCAGACGGGCCTAAATCATTGGTTAGAAAAACCACCCGCAACACATCCAAAAAAAAAGTCAAATAAAGGAGAGATTCGTTTTCCATAGAACAAATATTTGGATCAACATATTTAGAAGGCAGTGGGGAAGAAAGATTAAACTTGATTTGTTCTATTGTTCTTTCCTTCTTCCTCCATGTCCTACAACCAGCCCTGAAACCTGTTTCTAATTTTAAGCGTGTTTTTTTTTTCATGCCCCCTACCCACCTCTGGTCATCATCTGTTCTCTCACCAGGGAGTAAGCCCTGGCGGCTAAACAGCTGCCACTTTTCCACATCGCGACTCACCATCCCAGCTGCGCCTACCACGCCAGACATCCCCCTCCCCCTAAACCAGTCATTGTAGCCTCCCCAAACCCAGCGCTATGTTGCCGCCGTTCAGCGCGAATGAGCAGCAACCTTTCTGGTGCTCATCGAAGGCATCGCTGCAGGAAAGCATGTGCGATATGCCCAGTGTTTGCGTGGGAGGGAATGATAGGAAATTATCAATGCTGGAAAGCAGGACGGGGCATGTTGGTTGCAGGCTAGAAACCAAAATAAGTCACTAGTTTTATGCCCATATTACAGCTGGAAGGACTGAGAGACAAACTGAGTTTGTGGCTGAATTGAACCCAAGGCTGGAAAAAGTGCAGAAAATAGGCAACTAAAATGATCAAGCCTGGAGCATCTCTCCTATGAGGCAAGGTTACAACAGCTGGGATTGTTTAGCTTGTGGGGGGGTGACGAAGGAGGCTAAGGGGAGACATGATAGAGGTGTACAAAATGAGGCATGGTGTGGAGAATGTGGATATAGAGACATTTTCTCCTTCTCCCATAATGCTAGAACCCAGTGGGGTCATCCCATGAAGCTGGTTGCTGGGAGATTCTAGACAAATAAAAGGAAGGACTTCTTCACACAGTGTATAGTTAAATTATGGAATTCGCTACCCCAAGATGTGGAGATGGCCACCAATTTGGATGGCTTTCAAAGGGGGGTGGATAAATTCCTGGAAGAAGAGGCTATCAATGGCTACTAGTCCTGACGGCTAAGTGCCACCTCCAGTATCACAGGCAGAAAGCTTCTGTACAGCAGATGCTGGGGAACATGGGTAGGACGGTGCTGTTGTACCAGTGTCCTACTTGTGGGTCCCTGGTCGAAAGCTGGTTGATCACTGTGTGAACAGGATGCTGGATTAGACAGACCCTTGGTCTAATCCTGCAAGGGTCTTCTTATGTTCCTGGCTTGCAGCTCTGCCCCTTCACCTCTACGCTAAATACAAGCCGGGGCTTGTGCTCAGATTTTGGTAGCCATTCCAGAAAAATGTGGGATCCACAATCCCTGGTGAGCTATTGTGGGCGCCCTTCTCTAATCTGGCGACCTCCAGTTTGTTGGACTATACCTTCCATTATCCACAGTGTTGCACCAGGTTCAGAGAGGCCCAGATTCAGATCGCCATTCAGCCACGGAGCTCACTGTCTGACCTTCTGCTGCTAGCTACTCCCTCTTTCTCAGAGTTGACAGTTTTTCCAAGGATAATGGATGGATGGATGTGTGTGTGGGACGGACTTTCTATGTAGCCCTAAGCACCTGAGGCAGCATAGAAGTGTTAAGGAATAAATAAAGACATCCCAAACCAAGGTGTGATTTTTCACCCCACAACACAATTTTCTTGATAAACTTGTCACTTCTACTCGAGGTAATTTGGGATGAAATTTGTTTCCCCACTGGCAATACATCATCATCATCAACAACACTTTTCTCTTAAAAAAGACCCAAGGTATCTTACAAAAATGTTATTCAAAACATACCAATGAAAAAGCTACAACTTTTTCAAGAAAATACCAAAACATAAGGTAACTAAAACACCAGAACCATAAGCAAAACAACTCATACATAAAAAACCCACAAACGCCTGGAATTAGAGAAAAGTATTAACCTGATGCTGAAAAGAATACAACGCTGGCACCAGGCAAGCCTCACCGGGGAAAATGTTCCAGTCAGAAGTTGAGGAGGAGGAGGGGTCACTACTGAAAAGGCCCTCTCTCTTGTCAATCTTTTGACTTCACTCACCACCCCAGAGTTGGGTTGTTCCAGCCTATCTGGCAAGGCGAAAAGCTGGCAATTATATCTCCCGGCCAAGACTGGAGAGATGCCCCACAACAAACCCACCTTAGCTAGGTAGAACCTCCAGGTTTAGAAGGAGTCTACCTCTAAAGACCAGAGGATGGCTACAAGCTAGGTCAGAGCTATTGGGGGAAGGAGAACTGGGATGGCAGGAGATCACATACTCCGCATGCAGAAGCCACCCCGCTTCTTTCCCTGGCATCTTCGAGAGAGAGAAAAAAAAGAGGCTTGGGTAGCAGGTGTTGAGGAAAACCTCTGCACAAGACCCTGCAGAGACAACGCGAATCAGAGTTGATAAAACTGCATTAGATGCCCTAAGAGGAAACTGTCTTGCAATGTCTTGTTAGGACACTGTTGCGTAACTAAATGGAACCTCCATGTCCAGAGGCAGTGTATCTTGGAATGGCAGGTGTTTGGGACAAATAAAGCAGGCTGTTGTAGTCATGCCCTGCTTGCAAGCTTTCCAGAAGAATCAGACTGACCACCATCGGAAACAGGATACTAAGACCAGACAGACCTATGTTCTCGTGTCTTTTGCTCTACAGGAGTGAGGAATGTGCAGCAGACCAGATGTTGTTGAACCGCAACTCCCATATTCCTGGATCATCAGCCGTGCCAGCTCGGGCTGATGGGCGTTGGAACTCCACAACATCCAGGGGGTCCACGAGTTCCTCCTCCCATGCTCCAAAGCCTAGTACAGGAAGCAGGATGGCCACTGTCTTGCCACTGAGCTAGGAGTGGGAAGGGGGGAAGACCGAAGACTCCCCTCGCCTTTGAGACAAATAATTTTGGAAAGTTTGGCAAAGAAAAGGGGCTTTAAAAACTTCCCCTGATTTTGACCCAATCCTCTCTAGGCCTCCACCCTGTTTTGTGGGCCAGAGACAAACCCAGGATTGGGATGGGGATGGGGGGGGGAGTGTGCTGGAGAGGAGGGGGGAGACTGTCAGGGAGGGGCTGCCATCTGAACCCAATTAAAGGGCCATTTCCCAAAGCCCCAGGCTCCACTGGCAGGGACCCCCGTTGCCGAGGAAACAGGGCCTAAGCCAAAAGACGAAAAGGAAAATTGCACTGTTGCAGGCAACTAGTTGAAACCGTATGCTGAGAGGCAGGCCTGCGCACCCACCCCACCGCCTTTTCCGACTTGCTGCCATTTCTCTCCCCCCAGTCCCCCCAACCCGCAAGCTCCCCTCCACCCAGGATTTGAAGGTCCTGGACTGAAGCCAGTCTAGAGGGGCTGAATTCTGTGGGATCCCGAGGCCCTCTCAGTCCCCATCTGGATTTCATTTGAACCAGACGCCGCCTGCCCAGAGACGGTTTGACCTTTCTCGTTGGAAAAAAACCCAGTTTCCTACCTCCGCCTCAGGGGCTGGCTCGCACGGGGCTGCCAACTTCCTCACAGCAGTGCCCTCAGCCAGGGTGTGGATATTTGGGGGCTGCAAGTTTACATCCAGCTGAACCCCCTCCCCGCTCAAAACCAGAAGGGGCTACAGGGCCAGGAATGTTCCCACAAGAGTTCCTGAGACAGGGATGGAGGGTGGCGGAGATGCGGGTGGGGGTTGAATTACAAACTTGATTTGAAACAAAATGCCAGAGAAAGGGGAAGTATTCTCTCCCCCCACCCCCTCTCCCATTCTCATTTTTCAAATATGCATGTGGAAATCCATGTCACGCAACCCACATTTTTCCATTTTGGGATTCAAAGCTTGGATTTCCAAATGTGATATTTTGAGTTTTAAGTTCTTCTTCTGACGTGACCACTTCAAGCATGTGAGAGAGTGGGTTTTGGCCAAGAAATGCTCACATCCCCATAAATGTGTTAAAACTGCTGCAATGCCCTATAGTCTGTTGCAGCAAAACACCACGACCCCTCTGCAAGATATTCTGGAGTGAATTTTCATTGGGAGGGGGTGTGAGAGGGGGGAGGTTTGGCTTTCGAATAGAGAGAGAAAATGTCAGAGACTGCCCACAAGAGACAGATTCATGACATTTTAAAAAAGAAGAAGAAAAAAAGCTGTGGAAATTCAACAATTTGTCCGATTCCTGTTGAGGATCATAGAAATGTTTGTGATTTTGGTGCTAGTCCCTCAGAAATTAACGTCTGTTGTGGTATGTGGCCACTGCAAGCAAGAGAATATTTAGATACCTTTGGCGTCAGCCAAGTAGTTCCTAAATATCAGAAATGGATTTTAATTTCACTTGTGTTATTTGTGGGTATGAGTAAATAACTGTGATTTTCTATGAGAGAAACCAATTGAAAGGGTTGCAGAAACTGGATTTATAACAATCTATGTCAAACTTCTTGGGTATTTTACATCATCTGTGACCACATACACTCTCCCTAAAACACAGTTCTGTCCACCATCTACCACCATTAATACTGTGCCATATATTGCCCAAACAGGCCAGGGATTTGGGTGTGGAGGGTAAGAGTGAGTCTCATCACCGCCAAAATAGATGAAGAGAACTTTACAACAACCCTATAGGGTAGGCAACCATTAAACACACTTTAGCCCAGGCTAAGAGATCACGGGTCCCTTCAAAGTGATCTGCCAATGAATTCATATTTGAATCCAAAACTTTCGAGTTCATAGCCTCCTAGCCTCCACGCATAAACTCTATGTAACACCACATTTTTTTCATATATTCTATAAGAGGGTAAGTAGTTTATCAGTTTGGGGAGGGGTGACTCAAGGCTACAAAAAAAAAAAAAAAACACCCTTCAACACAGAGTTCTGTGCAATCCAGAAGTTGGCAAACATAATTTGTCCTTAAATGCGTAGGATGCACATGAAACTGCAGTCCAATCCGGTCTTTTACGCTTGCACAAACACACTTTCCTTGACAGCATGGGAAGAAACGCAACACCCGTCTTTAAAAAAAAGGATCGCGAAGATTGTTAACTTATTGGCGTAGGCTATATGATTTAGGATTTTAATTTCTCACTCTCCGGCAGTCGCAGGCGCATATGATCAGACCATCTCTGCTCGTAAAAAAATAAAAGGAGGAAACAACTTCCAAGGCGTATCAGACCCGCCCCCCAAACACATTTTCCCCTTTCTATTGCCCTCAATAGATCTTAACATAGCTCCCCTTTGCAACCAAGGACAAGGTAGCCCCCCCCATAGTAAACAGCAGGCCCCCCATCTCACCTTCCAGGGGGACCCCCATAACTGGTGGGTCTTTTTCTTCTTCTCCAAAGATCAGCTTGAATTCTAAATCCTCATCTTCACAGTTTGCTGCACCCATCTTTTTTAGTTTGTGTGTGCTGGGGATGGACAGAGCCTAATAAGGTGGCCTCCCCACCCCGCAAAAATATATAGAACTGGGGGGCCCGGAAGAGAAGAAGGGGGGGAGATGCTCCCCCCGTTTCACTCAATCCCTCTTTCCGTGCCGTCTACCTTTTTTTCTCCCTTTAATATTTAAGCAATTAAAAGGGGGGAGAAACTTTTCCCAAACAAACTTTTCCCTCTCCTCCAACTCCCCCCTCCCACTCCCCTTCTCGCTTCTGATTGGCTCTTGGGATATATATTTTTTTAAAAAAAGAACAGCAACCCCAAACCCATGCCCCCATATGTCAGATTAAGCCACACCCACCGGGCGGCGTGGGGAGGGGGGGAGAATGTGAACTGGGCTGTTCTCTAAGCCCCGCTCCCCGCCAGGAAGAAGAAATCTCGACCACCCCCTTCTCGTCCTTCCAGATGGTACAGCCTACCTGGAGCCTATGGGGAGGCGGCCCACGGAGGCCCGCCCTCCTCCGGCTGCTTTTTATGGGAGGTTGGACACGCCCAGGCAGGCACTTAAAGGCAGAGGGACGCGTTGTAGTCAATGAGAGCTAAACTACTATTAGCCGTGATTATAGCGTATAGTTTGCATGCCTCCGCCTAAGGCAGGGAGGGGTAATGGAGCCCGACCACATTCCCCTGCTTCCCATATCGGCGCACAAAAGAAATGGGTCCCGGCTCCTGCCTGTGCAAACTCCGCATCGGAAGCAGTAGACTGGGATGTGTGTTTGCTTGTTCCCTGTGCAAACTCTGTATCAGAAACGGCAGACTGGGATGATTCCCCCCCCCCCGTGCAGATTGGGTGATTTCCACCCCCAACCCCCTGTGCAAACTCCGCATCAGACGCAGTAGACTGGATTGATCCCCCCCTTTTGCAAACTCCACATCTGACGCAGTAGACTGGGTTGATTCCCACCCTTTTTCAAACTACATCAGAAGCAGTAGACTGGGGTTACTGTAGAACAGCCTTCCTGGCACTGGTGCCACCTTGCAGACCTGTTCGACAGTCTGCAACTCAGTCTCTCTCAGCCGTTGGCCACAGCACCATGTACATTGATGGTGCTATATAAAAAAAATAAACATTAATAATAGCAGATAAAGATTGAAGTTGTAGTCTTAACATAGCTAGAGGGCACCTAGTCGGGGAAGGCTGATCCAGGGGATATCTTCTCCATCTTAATTCAGAAGACAGGTTCCAGTAGTTAATTTGCAAAAAAGAGAGAGAGAGAGAGAAATCGAGAGCATTGCTACATTAAGGGAAATTGCATTGTTTATCCATGGCTTTTATGCTTCCTGGTTTTTTGGTGCAATTGTTACAGGTTTCATTACATGGGAGGAGAGGGGCAAGAAGAGGGGTGAATAGAATACTTCCCCTCAATTGAATTCTATTGAGACAGCACTGCCTAGTGGTGAAAGATCCTGCTGTTTCCTGGCTATTACCATTTTAAAAGTGGTCCATTTTATCCTGGGAGTTCCAGAGCATTCTGCGGGAGACATCCTGGTTGTTGACGATGTCATGAAATCAACTTGAAAATTTCCAGGAGTGGACTATCATAAGCAAGCAATAAATCACTCATTTAGAGGAGCCCCTAGAAGCTGCTTTTAAATTCATTCTGTTTTAAACCTCCCCTTCACCCAAGGGATTCAAGCAGCTGTTTCCCCACTCCATCCTCATAACAACCCTGCGAGGTAGATTAGTGTGAGAGACAGTGGCTGGGCCAAGGGCACCCACACAGAGTGCTTCATGTCCCAGTGTGGGATTTGAACCCTGGTCTCCCTGGTCCTGGTCCTGGTCCATCTTCCCCAAACCTGGTGCCCTCTGGCTGTGTTGGACTATAGCTCCCATCATTTCTAGTCAGCATGTCTAATGACCATGCTGGCTGGAAGACAATGGGAGCTGTAGTCCAACACAGCTGGAGTGTATCAGGTTGGCAAAAGCTGTCCCAGTTCAATATTCTGCTCAACCAACCCCTCAAATGTAGACATGTGAGTTTTGAATGTGGCACTCTGCATATGTTCAGAGAAACTCTTCTGGAGTGAGGATTAACATTGACCAGGAAAAAACAAACAAACAGTTTTTTGTATGTGTACTTACTTGCTTTGAGACTACTTGCTGTGACAAGTTTCTTTAAAGTCAGCTTTGGCCCAGATCCACCAAAACTCTGTGCCCTGCTGAAAGTGCTCGGCTCAAGTCCCGGCCTGGAACCACAGCCCACTTTGGGTCTTACTCAGGTCACAGAATTGGTTTTATTTAAAGAGTTGGCAACTCTGCTTTGAGCCCCCACTAACAGTGGAACCAGCAGGCATTTACAACTTACATTTTATTATGATGATAATAAGTGTAGGAGGTGCTTTACAGAATATAGTAGGGAAAGCTTTCAGTTTAAAATTCAACACAAGGTAAACAGCAAAGGTAGGGGAGGATAGAGGATTGATGGGTAATCAGGAAACTAATATATGATCTTTTTCTCCCTGTTACATTTTCTTAGGTTTGGTAACAGACATAGCTGTAGTAAGGTATGAAATGAGGGAGGGGAATAAAAAATCTTGCAGAAGAGGGTGTTGATTCTGCTAAGTGCTCTGAGTGATGGATAAATTCTGGAGTAATGCATCCAGGTCCATTTTCTTGTGGATGAGAGAAAGTACTGGGATGGGCAGGTTTTCTTTGTAATTAATATTGCTTTTATTTACAAATCACCAAGCCGAACTTATAGGAAGCAATAGACAGCTATAGGAGGCAGCAATATTTATTTATTACATTTCTATATAACACAATAGCCAAAGCTCTCTGGGCGATTCACAAAAATTATAACAAAACATAAATATCTTGAATGAAATTCTCGAGCAGGAATACTGCCTAGACCACCACACCACCCACCCGCATAATGCATCTAGCCCAGGTTGACTCACAGCTGCCATCTCTCACAGCTGCCTATCTGTAGTTTCAAAGGCTATATAAAAGGTTTCACTGCCCCACCCACTCGCACAGATCTGTGTCACATTCCAAAGGCAGAGGAGCAGGACTTCCAGGCTATTAAGAAAAGCATCCCCAGTTATTAAAGGCTATTGACATCCTTTTGTCAAGTCCTGAACCACCCATTAGTGTGTGGGATGGAATCAACCCAGTCAAAACAGCAAAATTCGTAACTGATCATGGGACACCTTACAAACTTTGGGCTTCAAACACCAATGTTTACACTACTGGGTTTTTTGAGGGGAGGAGCATGGAGTTCCATGAGCTACACTAGAGAAATTTGCCCTTGTTGTGGGAAGCAGTTCAATGACAACAGACTGCATTATAGAACCTTGACCCTGTGACTGTTGGTGGACACTACTGCAGTAAGAATTTCCCTGGACACTGCACCATTTGTCAAAGAAGCCCTGCCAGGAGTTTAGGAGCAGTCTGTGGTAAAACAGGGTTCAAAATGCACTCTGCACGTGCCTAGAGGTGGATTATTATTATTATTATTATTATTATTATTATTATTATTAATAATAATAATAATAATAATAATAATAATAATAATAAACATGACATGAACCTACCTGTACACTGCGCTCAACATCTAGGGTCCTCCTCCGAGTGCCTACACCGAGGGAAGCTCAGAGGATGGCAACAAGGGAGAGGGGTTTTTCGGTGGTGGCCCCCCGACTGTGGAATGATCTCCCCGATGAGGCTCGCCTGGCCCCAACATTGTTATCTTTCAGGCGCCAGGTCAAGACTTTCCTCTTCTCCCAGGCATTTAAAGGCATTTAATGTTAAGTTTGTTTTTTAATGGACCCCAGAATTGTTGTTTTAAATGGATGCTGCTGTTTTTATACTATTGTTTTGTAAAAACTCTGATGGTTTTTAAATTTGTATATTTTTAATGTTTACTGTTTTTAGCTTTTGTGAACCGCCCAGAGAGCTTCAGCTGTGGGGCGGTATATAAATGTAATAAAATAAATAAAATAAAATAAATTATCTCTCTTTTCTCACTCATTGTGGTTTTTTATTGGCTGACGTGACGGGCTTTCCCAAGTCATGCTGTCTTTTACTGATTCAGGAATTTCATGACTATCAAGCATGTTTTAAGTATGCTGGTGTGGATGTATTTTGGTAGGCTCAGTTTATAATGATGTGATGCCAGTGACTGCTGCGACTAACAGAATAATTGTAACTTTTTCCTGTTGCCATAGTTCTTTAGCTTCCATGGTCAGTGGTGTATATTCTTCTCTGTTTTCCTCTTCCTTTTCTACGACATATTTGTCATTAAGTATTGCTATGTCAATGAGCAGGGCCGGTGCCAGAGTATTTTGCGCCCTAGGCAAGGTGAGCTACTTTCAAACCGCCCCCCCCCCCCCAAAAAAAAAAGTCAACTTTGATTTTTAAGAACATGTTTCCTGGAAAAAAATAAGAAGCACAAAACTTGAAACTGCTAAATTTATTTTAAAGTGCAAGAAATACGTCATGCCAATTATAGCAAATGAATTGGAAAGGAATGTCTATGGGTCTAAAATGCATTATTTAATAGGAATATCACCTCCAAATCATCCCCCCCACAACTCACACACACACTCAGCATCACTCATTCCAAACAAATGCACGCATGAACACATGCATTCACTCAAAGACCCCATGCACCCATACATTCTTTCTCTCTCTTCCAGGCACGTTCCAGAAGTCCGAACGTGGAGCCACCCTACCCCCACCCCAGCGTCCCTGGCTTTGCTTCGGCCGGGCGGGTGCGAGGCGCCATCTCGCCCGCCCAGGCCCAGCTGAATCCTCGGGCCAGCTCACAGCCAACGCGTGTGAGTGCTACGCTGCGCCCGACGCCCCTCTTAGCTTGGGGCTCTAGGTGGCCGCCTAAGTGGCCTCTATGGTAGCACCAGTCCTGTCAATGAGGTAAGAGTGGTTTTCTTTTTTGTCTATCGCTTTAAGCTACCTGCAGGATCAGATGCAGTTTGCCTATTTACACCAGTTGTCAGGGAACACAAGTGGGAGGATGCTGTTACACTCATGTCCTGGAGGATGGCTTCATGGCGCCAGATGGCTGCTGCACCACCGCTAAACCCCATGCTTTTGCTGCTGTGGCATAGCAGCGGCTAATCTTGATGGCAGGAGGCAGCACGGGCTTTCTGATGGCCATTCAGCTTGCTGCCCCTGCCCCTGCCTGGCTTCATCGGTTGCCATCTGCCTGAAACGTCCCCAAGCGATGCGGGAACGAGGTTAGATGGCGGAAGAGCCACAGTGACCTCACTCCAGTGTAAAAAGTCAGGGTGAGTCCCCGACTTTTTATCTGCACAGCTTTGTTGATTTGCCCCACATCGGCGGCTGCGTCATATAATCAACGCAGCGCCGATTCGGAGCCACTGTGGGGCAAAGGCGACGTTTAGACAGTCCCCTGCTTATGGGTTTCCCAAGGGCAGCTGGTTGTCCACTGTGTGAACAGAACGCTGGACTAGAGAGACCTTGATCAGATCAAGCATGGTAGCTCTTCTTACATTCCTATATTACATTCACGCCCGCCCACCCCAACCCTGCTCTCCCAGCCTCTATTCAAAGACCCATGGGGCTGCTCACAGTTCCTACCCATGGCGTCTCACTACATTTCCCCAGCAGTCCAAACTCCAAGAGGTTAACATTCTCCCGTTTCTCATTTCCATGACCCACGAGGGAGCGTGACGCATGGGGCCTTTGCAAAACAGAGCCGTGTCCCCAGCCAGAGCATGCGTTCTTCTCCCCCCCGCCCCCTTTTCATTAACTTAATCAAAACCATCCATCTTTTAGCATGCAGACTTAGGGAGGCTGAAGCACTGCGCTGCAAGGGTGGGCCCAGATTGAAATCTTTTCCTCGGAGCTCCTCGGAGCAGGACTTTCAGAACTTCACTGAGCCACCCCCAAAGTTGGTTTGTTTGTTTTTAATTCCCCCCTTCCATCTTTCAGGGCCCAACCAATCGAGCCCTTCCAGCCCTCCCTGACGTCTGTTTCCGAGTCCAACATCTGTCTGTCTTCTCCATAAAATCTCCCGTCTCCACCAGCCAGCCATGGAAACGGCTTCTCGGTTAGATTCCCCCCTCCCTTTTTCCTTTCCTACTTTTTTTTTTTTTACACGCCAGGCAATCCCTGGGCTTCCACCACATGCTTTGCTGACAGCTAGAAAGAAAGAAAAGCTGTTCTAAATATCTTTGGAGGAAAGAGCAGCGTCCAGCTTTGAAAGGGGTCCCCCTACGGATACATAATCCGGAGACATTATGAGCCTCCCTTAAATCCCTCATTCCTGTCTCCAACCCTTTTCCTTCCATTGAGCCAGGAAGAAAAGTACGAACTGTCCCTTCTTCTTCTTCTAATATCCAAATTGGTGTAACTCCCTATTTTATTTTATTTTACTTCCCCGGGGTCCATCCCTGTAACATTTCCTCAGTTGAACTTTCTGTCTCGCTGTGAGTAGCAGGCAAATCCACAAAATCGCTCCTCCATGTTTTGCCTTTCTTCGATTTGGAAAGTTTCTCAGTTCTTGTCCCTTCACTTGCGGAGGCATTCCACAGCACAGTCTGGCCACACACATCTAGTCATTTCTCATATATTTCTTCAAAACAGGTAAGGAACCATATGTGGTTGAACTCCAAGTCCCATCAGTCTCAGCCAGCATGATCTGGGCAATGGGAGTAGGAGTCCAACAATATCTGCAAGGCTGCAGGTTCTCTATCTCTGCTTTAAAATATAATTCGTATTCAGGGGGGAGGGAGAGTGTCTATACACTCTAATAATCTTGTAGCGGCTGCACACTGGCACTTTGTTGTTTAAATGGTGCAGCCACGAAATTGCAGCCACATCAGGATTCTCCTCCCAAACTGCGCGTTTTCAAAGTGCCGATTTATGGCGACTTTTACTTTTGCTCTGGGTTATCCAGTGGGCGTTGCAAAATTGGCTACTGGAAAGAGAGGCTGAGTCTTTTGTTGTTGATGATGGAAAGTGCAGGAACGCAGGGCAGGGGGTGAACTTTTATGGCCAGTTGGCTGCACTCCCTCCTGCCTCATCTACCTTTATTGGCATAGCCTCACAGTAGCGATGCTGCGAGCTTTTGAGCGACCTTCCAAGGCATCGACCTTCCATGTTGCGACCTTCCAAGGCATCGTCGTGTAGAAATCACCCCCACCACCATCTTTAAACATTGGAAGAGGACATTGGGGCCTTACTAGGGCTATTAGGAAGGGTGACCATATGGAAAGGAGGACAGGACTCCTGTATCTTTAACAGTTGTATTCCAAAGGGAATTTTAGCCAGTGTCATTTGTATGCATGCAGCACCAGGTGAAATCCCCTCTTCACCACAACAGTTAATGCTGCAAGAGCTATACTACAGTGACCAGATACAAAAGAGGGCAGGGCTCCTGCAGCTTTAACTGTTGTGAGGAAGAGGGAATTTCACCAGGTTCCCCATATATACAAAGGACACCTGCTGAAATTCCCTTTTCTATGCAACTGTTAAAGATACAGGAACCCTGTCCTCCTTTTCATATGGTCACCCTAGGCAGCACTCTCCAGACCATGTCCTCTCCTCCCCACCCACCCAGCACAGTTTTAATGTGTATCGCAGCACACTGGAAGGAATGGTTTTAAACCCTCTCAACCAGCAGCCACATTGGAGATCAAAACCAGGCCTTCTCAACTCCTTGGCTGATCACTGCCGCTCAGCTGAGGGGTGGAGAGGGCCCATTTTAATCTCAATCATTGCGCGCTGGGATGAGAGCTTTAAATCTCCCCACCCAGCATGCCATGATGGGGATGAAAAAGAGAGAGAGAGAGAGAGAGAGAGAGAGAGAGAGAGAGAGAGAGAAGAGTGGCCACTTCTGGCATTCCCCCCTGCCCCGAGGGATTTCCTGGCCTTCTAGTCCGTTTTACTTGTAGAGATAAAATGGCAAAATGCAAGCTGCATTCTACCCATATGAGGATACCTACATTCATATTCTGTCTCTTCCGTGATGAGTCCCCTCCGTCCCTTTGCAACAAAATTCCAGGCTCGGAGCCTGGTGAGAACATTGCTTCAGTACCACCTGTGCTCTGAATGTCAAGGCTGAGCAGCGGTGGAGCGAATCCTGCCAGCAATGGAGCAGAAGTTGGATCTGGAAGAACCTTTGCCAGTCTATGGGCCTCAAAGCGTTTGTACACTATGGAGAGAGGGGGAAACATTCCACACACGCACATATCATTCCCGTTTGGGGTAACGCAGCGGTTCCCAACTAGGGAAAAATGTTTATACAACCCTGATCATTTGCAACAAGAATGAGTTAATGTGTGCAACGTGGCCAGTATTTGAGAGCCAGTGTGGTGTAGTGGTTAAAGTGTTGGACTGGGAGTCAGGAGATCCGGGTTCTAGTCCCCTCGGTCATGGAAACCCACTAGGTGACTCTGGGTCAGTCACAGACTCTCAGCCCAGCCTACCTCACAGGGTTGTTGTTATGAGGATAAAATGGAGAGGAGGAGGGATTATGTACACTGCCTTGGGTTCCTTGGAGGGGGAAAAAAGGCAGGATATAAATAAAATAAATGAAATGAATAAATGAATGTAAATCTTGTCTAGGCTGCCCAGGTGTCCTCTTTCACAGAGAGCAGTCCTTCATTTTGCAGAGCTGGCAGAGAGCAGTCCTCTATTTGAAGGGGTCCTGAATTGGACAGGCTGCCCAGTCCAAGTTCAATTTAAAGCCAACAAAGAAAAGAAAAACCTTGGAGATGCCTATTACCACTTTATCAGTCTTCTCCACTATGGCGAGTTGTCTTGTACTTCTATTTAAGTAACAGTTATTCTTTCTAAATGTGCACCTACATATTTACATACGCAAATGCTATGTAAATCATCTCTTTTTGGGTGATGTGTTTCCTCTTTTTAGGGTGATGCTAAACGGTCTCACTAAACTTGTCCTTAAAAAAAAAAAATTCTCATCACAAAGTCCGTCAGCTTCACTGTGCGAAGCTGGAAGACAGTGTTCACATTTCAAATGCCCACAAGAAGGGCACGAAAGCAATAGCCCTACCCTGCTGTTTGCCCCAGCGACTGCTATTCAAAGCCATACTGCTTCTAAACATGGAGGTTTTACATTGCTACCACTGATAGACGTGACGTGCCACAGTTCAAACTCCAGAAAACAGGAAATCACGATGCTAGAAAGCGCTAACTCTGGGCATGTGTAGAATGCCTTTCTTCACACCCCGTCCCTCTATGATGGCTGGACAGGGTTTTTAAGTCAGAGGCCATTGATGTCCAGCGTAAACAGAACTGAGCCCATGGGGAGCTCTTTATTTTGCATCTGATGAAAGACACGCTGTCCTAGGGTGACCATATGAAAAGGAGGACAGGGCTCCTGTATCTTTAACAGTTGTATTGAAAAGGGAATTTCAGCAGGTGTTATTTGTGTATATGGAGAACCTGGTGAAATCCCCTCTTCATCACAACAGTTAAAGCTGCAGGAGCTATACTAGAGTGACCAGATTTAAAAGAGGGCAGGGCACCTGCAGCTTTAACTGTTGGGATGAAGAGGAAATTTCACCAGGTTCCCCATATATACAAATGACACCTGCTGAAATTCCCTTTTCAATACAACTGTTAAAGATACAGGAGCCCTGTCCTGTAGGTCACCCTACGCTGTCCATAAATGCTTATGCCAGAATAAATGTGTCAAGTCTTTAAGGTGCCACTAGATTCTTTTGTTGTTTCTAAATTTAAAACAACAACACTGAAGAGAAGGAATGAAGATAAAGACATGTAGGAGTGTGGAAACAAGGCAGTATGCTGTGTGTATATATATATTAAAAAATCACGTACATGCTTACTGCCCTCTGATGAAAGGAATGGTCTTTGTTGTTTTCATTTGGGGTAGATGTGTGAAATTTCCCCTTATTTTAGAAGAACATCAAACACAACTGCCAGGCCTTAAGTGAAAGGAGGGGGTGGAAATCGGGTGCCTGGGAATTACCAAAATTAAACTCCAAATACACACTGCCTGCAGGAATCTCAAATTGCTAGTTTCAATTTATTAGGGCAGGGGGAGCCCATAAAATAGGAGTGGGCACCCAGTGTCCCTCCAGAAGTTGTTCGAATATCAATACCCGTCACCCTGACCTTTCTCCATGCTGCTTGGGGCTGATGGGAGTTGGAGTCCACCCGCATCTGGAGAACCACAGCTTCTCCAAACTTGCTATAAATAAATAAACAACCAACCATGAAAACGGCCGGACTTCCTACCGTTTGCTACCCTCTAGCGAAAATTGAGGTGTATAGCTTGCTAACAATTTGCATTTTTATTTATTTATTTAGCGTTGCATTGTATTTCCCTAGGTCTCAGTGCCTACGCTTTTTCCTCCCTCTACACCGATGCATATATATATATGCCACCTTGGGGTAACACTTTGACCATCTCCGGAAGTGGACTGTAGTCCATAATTGCACCATAATTAATTTGTGAGTCTTTTAAGGTGCCACAAAATTCTTTGTTTTGCTTCGGCACGGCGACATTTGATTTTTGTGCCCTCCTTCCTCAACAGCCAGGCAGTTCTTCTCTTTCTGTGTGTGTGTCCGTCCGTCCTTTTAAGGTTAGAAAAAAAAAGTCCCTACAACTCCCAGCACACCCCAGGCTGGCTGGGAGTTGTGAGTCTTTTTTCCCCTGTGTAAACATGCCTGGAGTCGCGCCCTTAGAGGCCTGCCCTTCTCTCGAAAGATCCGTCCCTCGCCACCCTCTACTTCTGCCGATGGTCTCCCTGTCCTGCGTGCCGTTTGGGGCTGGCGGAAAGGTCGGCGCTCACCTCTGAACATCACACATAGAGAGATGATGGGAACAGGTCCTGGAGTTCAGTCGCGTTAACAGAACTGCGGCAAGCAGCCAGCCGGCTGAAGCGTTGCCTGGCGTGACAGAGGGTTGCAAATACGAGCTCAGGGCGGTGCAGATCAAAGCGACGTGAAAGGGGGCACAGCTGCAGGGGCCGGTTAAAAAGTTGGCAACCTGCAGTTCAAGATCTGGTTTAAAGCCCCACCCCAACATCTCCACCCACCCACTTCGTAGCCCCCTTGCTTTATCGCCATAGGGACAGATATCCTCCTTGCGTGGGTGAGTGGGTGGGGAGGCGTGGGGGGAAAACCCCACCACCACGCTTGTCTTTAACCGCTTCCTCTTTTTTTCTGAGTTATTTTCTCTTCTCTCTACCCCCCCCCCCTCTGTTCCGATTGGCTCCGTCGCCCCTTTTGTGTAGCTTTCCATTGGCTCACGCCTTCCGCCCCCTCGAAACCGGAGTGACTTCCTTGAACTTCGTTTTCGTTCGGGCCATCTTCTCTCGCGTGTTGGAGAAACTTGAACCCAGGTAAGGCTGCGGGGGGGGGGGGCGGAATTTAACTGAACCCTATTTAACTTCCCTTACGGCACCCACTTGGCGTTATTCTCCCACCCAAACCAGGTGGAGAAGAGAGACGGACCTCTATTAAAAACACACAAACAACTGCAAAACACGTGCCGACGGATCTCTTTTTCTTTTCCCCTGTTAGACCAGCCCTCAAATGCTCCCCAGGGTTCCCCATGTGTGTGTCTGCCTGCTCGGGACGTAATCTCAGCCCAGAGGTTTAGCCGTGAAACGTTTTCAGGTGAGCCCCCTGAGCATGTGCAGAGTGCCTTTCCGGCCCCGCACATCCGGGTTTTCCCCGCAGTGGGGTTGAGACGGGCCTGGGAGGGGGTGACGGTGGTATCCTGCTTGCGTGATTTCTAAATCAGGCAGTGATTTCTAAATCAGGCTTCCATCAACTTGGTGCCCATGAAGTTGCGTTGCTACAACTCCCATCATCCGGAGTTAGCATGGGATGCTGGGGGTTGTAGTCCAACATATCTCCAGGCCACCGGGACAGGGAAGGCCGACCTGAATTCTGGCTTTGGCTTTTCCTATGTTAGAACCGAATCAGGGTGTTTGTGTTTGGGAAAAGGGGAGTGGAGGCGAAATGACTCAGTACCTCCTTGGAAATAAGGTTGCCAGCTTACCAGATAAAAGCCAGCTGGGCCTGTTCCTGCTCCTTTAACAGCTTGGTTAGGAAACAATTATGATAAAGAAGTGAATATTTGGTTTGGAGGCAGAGTCGAGAAAAGATTTCAGGAGGCGGAGATAAAGACAAGCCTTTTCTAATGTCCACAGATCCAAACAGGTCTGTGTCAGCATGCCTAGACTTCAGGTCCAAGTGAAAGCAAGGGATTTTAAGTTAAGTAGCACAAATCTGGTACTTGATTAGCCACTGCTAGCTTCAGCAGGATCAGGCCTGTCATTTCTAAATGAGGTAGTAAGTCTCATATCAAACACAGTAAGACTGTATTCAGTAGTTGCTGGGGAACATGGGTGGGAGGGTGCTGTTAGATCTATGTCATACTTGTGGATTCCTGGTCTGCAGCTGGTTGGCCACAGTGAACAGCGTGCTATACAAGATGGACCTTGGTCTGATCCACCATGGCTGTTCTTATGTTCTCAAGCCTTCCCGGGTTTGAAGATCTTCAGGGGAGATCTTTGTCTTGGTATTGTCACAATAGGAGGTGTGTCTGCTCAGGACGCAGGGAAGGGCCTTCTTGGTGGCTGCTCCTTGGCTCCGGAATTCCCTTCCAAGGAAGGCTAGGTCAGATCCCTCTCTTGACCTTCCGCTGGCAGGCAAAGACATTTTTATTCAGCCAGGACTTTGGCCTAGAAACTGGACTGCTGCTGAAGGAGCTTTTAATTGGGCTGATGCTACTGATGTCTTTGACAGTTTTGTTTTCAAATTGCCTTGTTCTTGTTTTCATGTTATCTTTTATTTAAGGTTTTGTTTGTATTTGGATTTTCTTGTTAGATGCTTTGAGCTCCATTCTTTGGCAATAAGGCAGGATATGCATTGAATGAATAAAATACATAAACAGGGTTCTTGACGAATGAATGAATAAAACTTTATTGAATAAGTCTCCCGACCATTTCGAAAGATCACATCATCGTTAAAAACATAAGGCATTAATTAAAATTTACAATTTAAAACAATATACAGTTCCTAAATGATATATTATTTAAGACTAACAGTTAATAAAACCCCTTGTGTTGCGAGATTTAATAAAATCTACTTATTAAGCCATTTTTCTAATTCTTTTTTCCTTATGCTGGCTGCTTTGAGAGCAAAAAGGGGGATTCTTAACAAGGATAGGTAAACATCTGCCCCATCCCCAGTTTTTAAACTTTTTGTTTCTTCCTCCATCTTCAGCTTTTTGTACTACCTAGCCTAATGAAGAGTTCTGGAGAATGCAGAAGCTTGCACATTTGTATGGAACCTTTTGCCCAATGCAGCATTGCAAAATTTAAAACATACACATTAAAACCTTATAAATAGAAATATACAAAAGTTAAACATTTATTAAATATGTTCCAATATTAAAACATTTTAAACCACCTTTTTCAAAGTCCTTGGCACATTTAAAGCCAACCCACAAACTGTTGTCTCTTGATTTATTTTCTCCTTTACCCTGCAGGAAATTGGTTCTGCCCACCTCCCAGCCTATAAGAGCGATGAAGCCCCGAAGGTTGTTCATTGCTGTGAAAGGTTTTACCGGAGAAGCCAAGGCAGGCGGAGAGGTGAAGGTCTCCAGAGGCAGTCTACTGAGCCAAGACGATGCCCGCAAGGCGTCCCCGGGAGGAACATTCTGGGCGAAGGTCATGGACACAGACAAGGTGGTCCGGGTCCCTCTGTCGGCAGCTCAGGAACTGAGCGGGGCCCACTCCGGGCTCCTGGAAGCTGTGACCAATGGAGACGAGCGCCTGGCACTCTTCCAGCAGGAGCGGTTGATGCGCAGGCTCAGTGACCTCCGGACGGGGGACCCGGTGAGGGTCCAAATCACGTCTGCCTCGGGGCAGAAAGTTCAAGGCATCGTTCGATATCGAGGACCCATCGATAAGAGCAAGCACGATACAAGCGTCATCTTTGGGGTTGAGCTGGTGGTGAGTGAAGGCAGTGAATGAGTTAATGCAATTAGAGGCCGTCTTCTGCGTGTCTCTGTTGGCGGGTTTGATTTTGCCAACCGGAGCAAGTTTCTAGTCCTTGGTGAGGCTCATTCTTTTCTTAAAACAAGAGCTTTTCTGTACGGCCAAACTTGGGAAATGGCTCCATGCCTGACCTTGTTCTAGCAATATTGATGAGAGGAATTGGGAAGAGGGGAAGGAGAAGGACACACACACACACAATTTGCTTGATGAATAATGTCCGCCCAGTGTGCGGCCGCTGTAAAGAAGAAAAGTACTTTTTTTCCACATGGTTTGGTTCATTCTTTAGAACAAGGGTGGGCAACCTGTAGCCCGCCAGCTATTTTGACTTGCAACTGCCGTCATTTCTCACCATTGGCTATTCTGGCTAGGGATGGTGGAAGTTGTAGGCCCCAAAATTGCCCACCCGTGCCTCAGACACATGAACACCTTCTCTTGCATGAGCAAAGGAAAACAGTGCAGGTAGTTCTGAAGGAGTTATTCAGAAAATAGAGTGAGAGCCTGTGGAGTAGTGGTTAGAGCAAGAGTGGGCACCAATCTGGTGGCATCCAAATATCTGGACTCCAATTAGCCCCAGTCAGCATGGATTGGGGAGTCTGGGAGTTGTAGTCTAAAACAGCTGGTCGCTTAACCCTGGACTAGGATTGGGAATTCCTTGACTTCATTCCCCACTCAGCCGCATTGCTTGCTGATGTGACCTTGGGCCTCTTGTTCTCTCTCAGCCCTAACCTACCTCACAGGGTTGTTGTGAAGATAACATGGGAGCTTCGGGGAGGGCAGGGGGAGAAGTAAAGGAGGGGTGCGCCTCTGAGCAAGCTCTGTTCCTCCTCTTTGTAGGGTTCAGCGGCTGGGAAGGGTTTTACTGACGGCTCCTTCAAAGGACAGAAGTTCTTCTCCTGTCGCGAGAACTGCGGCGTCTTTGTGCCCGTCAACCGAATTGAGCCGGTTGACTCGGGCAACGGCAGCCCACTGGTACCTCGCCGACTCAGCGCCCGGGAGTGCACAAGGATCCAGCTGACGTCCGGAGATCCCTTGTCGTCCCCGGGGCTGGAGATCGGGGACCGTGTTTTCTTCAACATGGATGACAGCACCCCCACCGGCACCGTACTGTTCTGTGACCACCTTCCCAGGAAACTGGAGACGGGGGTGTTTGTGGGGATACGCCTGGTAAGGGGGCTCCCACCCTTCTCTGGCAAGCCTTAGATCCAGCCAGAAAAAGGGGGATGTAGGTTGAAGGCACCCACTACCCACTAGGCCAGCAACCTTTAATTTGACACCTGTTTTGAGTTCTGAGTCCCCAGTTCCTGTACAGCAGAGATGGGCCACTTGTGCTCCTTCAAAGGTTTTGGCCCACAACTCCCATGATCTCTCACTGTTGGCTTACTGGTAAGGGCTGATGGGAGTTGTAGGCCAAAGCATCTGTTAAACCATAAATTGCCAACCCCTGCAATGGAGAACCACAACTTCAGATGACTCGCACAAGCGAGCCAAGCTATGGAGCTGGAGGTATTAGGAAGAAAGAGTATTTATCTAACTTGATCTGTGGGAATAATTCCTTTCCAGCCCCCTAATATTACTGAGTTAAAACTTCACTGTTGGTTAAGTTTTCCAGTGTTGCCTCAGAACATGTAAGAAGTACCTTGATGTTACTATTAAATGAAACCACAGCAACTTCCTGCAGATTGGAATTAAGATGGCTTCTTGGAATACTTCTTCTCTTCAGATATGTATCGCCTGGAATCCAGAGGACCCTTGGTGATATACAAAGCTGACCTACCAGATACAGCCAGAATCCTTTGATTTTTGAGCCTTAAACTGATTCTTCCCCCAAAAGGACTAGAAACTTAATGAGGGCTAGAAACTTTGTTTTGAATTTATGTATTTAAAAGTAATACTGAGGTGTTAAAGGAAGCACTTTAAATAATGTGTTTGGCTAGATTGCATACAAGCCCCTAGTTTCAATTGTTGGTGTATTCAGTCCCAGTGCCGGAGAGGGAGTAAATATTCAGGGCAGGGGGAGTTCAGGTGGGTGAGCACGGGAATAGTCTGGAGCTATAAAGTGGAAGCCACCAGCTTCAAAGATAAATTGCTCAGCCTGAGGATGGAGCTTTTTAGCAAGTAGTGACACTGGATTGGCTCTCTAATATTGGCTGCTTTTAGTGTGTGTGGTGTCCTCCATCTAGTCTGAGCTGAATTTCTCATGGCACGGGGAGTAGGGCTGACAACAAAAGACCTCTTGGAGATTCGCTGCTTGAAATTATACATTTATATATAAATGCAAGTTTCTAGTCTTCCACGTGGCAATACCTTGGAAATACCTTTATGCCCTTCTGCATCCTGGTAGCCAGTACCAGCTTTGTCGTTGAGGGGGGCCCTCGGCCACAATGAAGGAAAGCGCCCTCTGTGGGCTCCTCTTATGTTGGTGGCTGTCCTTGGGCTGGGAAGGGGCGTCCTCTGGTGGAAGCGTTGAGCAGCTACAAGCCACCGTTTAATCTTCCCCACAATGCACCAAATATAGGGGCTACAAGCCGCCATGTAATCTTTCCCACAGTGCACCAAATACTGGGGCATGGTGGGACATTGAAACAGAGGGGCTTGTAGCTGCCCGGCACAGGGGGTGTGCAAGTAAGCATTGGTACTGGATCAACTCTTTTCTGGCCCTGTGTCATCCAACTTGCTATAACAGGTAAGGCCTCCAGGTATGTCACACAGCAGGCGGGAGATGGGTGTGGGCAAGAGGGCCGAGGAGGGAACAGGCAGGAGAAGCCGACTGCCGTGTTGGGAGACGGTGGCTCACTTCAGACAACACGTTAGTCAATGGTGGTTTTAGAACTCCACGGTGGAGGTTTTACACCACCGTTGAGAAATGTATTTTCTGGTGGAAAAACTCCATGCAACGGTAGAGGGTGGTTTTTTTGGAAAACACACTACGCAGAATATCCATGCTGTGCAGAGGAGAGTTCCTGCACAATGGTTGTGTTGCGTGTTGTGTGGTGGGCTCTGTGGAGTTTACCATTGTGTTGAGTTGACTTTCCCCATTGACTAGAATTCTCTGGCAAGAGCAGTGAAAGAAGGGAGAGCCGCCGGGATTGTTCCCCCCCCCCCCCAGCAATGGCTGATGGGATACCATCAGGAAGACCGGGAAAGGTGAGAGGCTGGAGGAACTGTCAATCAAATGCCGCAATGGATTTTTCTCAACTCCACGGTAGCCCGCAGTCCCACAATGGTGGAGTTAAAACATGTTGTGTGGGGAGCACTTCCTGAAAACTCAGCCATTGAGTGGAGTTTTCACACTGCGTTGACTAACGTGTTGTCTGAACTGAGCCACGGTGTGTCCTCTACTTTTCAGTTTGGCAACCCTGTTTAACAGGCCCGGCGTAGAGAGTAGGCATGGTCAGGCGCTAGCATGGGCCCACTTGACAACACCAACCTAGGGTTGCTTCTCTTCTTTGCCATTGCGACCTGCTGGTTCACCTCCCTCTCGTTCTGGTGCGGACAATGGTGGCAGTGAAAATGAAAAGTGCTAGATGCCCCTGCCTCCTTGCTCGCTGCCTCTCAGCCTGGCAAAGCAAGCAAGTGGTGACAATGTTGAGAAAGAAGAGGAGGAGCAATGGCAGCTGGTGACCATGGCAATGAGAAGATATCACTATGGGAGACGGGGCCTGTTGAGGGTGTCTTGTCTGAGCATCCTGAAAGCGCTGGAGCCAGCATTAGCGACGCATAATTGCTCCCTCACCTGAGGAGGCACCTTAGATATATTCTAAATATCATCCTAGGACAAGCCAGTTGGTTCCTGGGATGGTCGCTTCAAAGGCCAGGTCCTCTGCCATCTTCCATCTCCAGGTTACGGGATGCTTCTTCCGATCTCCAAAGTCCATAAAGGTAAGACCTTGCAATACCCAAGGTGCTTGGGGGACTGGCTAGATATCTCTCTTTTTAAAAAAGCATTGCCGTTTCCATGGGTCTGTTAGGTGCATGTGCATATTATATTCTGTAAAGGATTCTTCTAGCTGAGTCAAAGGAGGAGAAGGCTGTCAGTGGCTGCTAGTCACTGATAGCTCTGTGCTACCTCCAGCATCAGGCAGAATGCCTATATTCACCAGTGGCAGCGGAACATGGGCTGGAGGGTACTGTTGCACCATGTCCTGCTTTTGGGTTCCTGGTCAACAGCTGGTTGGCCACTGTGTGAACAGAGTGCCGGACTAGAAGGACCCCCAGTCTGATCCAGTAGGGCTCTTCTTATGAGTCTAGGTATGGATGGAAAAATAAATATCCCTAGGTACAAAACTCAATTTGAAAAGAAAAGGAAAAAAAGAGCCATTCCATAGGATTAAGAAATATGTTCAGTTGATGGTGATTTTCCCACTTAAAGAAAAAGAAAAACCCAATTGATCATGTGAATGCCAAGAACGTTGTTCTTCCTTGTCACAGAACATGACTGGTTCGTGTTTTATACTGCTGCCAAGGTAATAGTAAGGCAATGGTGCTCCGAACTGCATATTCTCTGCTGTGGCACCCCGGCTGTGGAATGAGCTCCCTAAGGAGGTTCGCTTGGCACAATCTATAAATACATTTTAACATGGTGTTTTAAATTTGTAATTTTGCATTGCTGCTGTTTTTATCTGGTTGAGTTTTTTTATTGTATTTCATATTATGGTTTTATACTGTTGTTTTATATTATGAATGGTTTTAATTTTTGTGAACTGCCCAGAGAGCTCCGGCTATAGGGCGGTATAGAAATGTAATAAATAAATAAATACTCAAATCAAAACTGTTGAATTCAGCAGCTATAAATTATGCAAATGTACGCTAACTTGCATAACTCTACAAACAGAAGGGAGAGTCGGTGAACAGGCAGTGAGACTCCCCCCTCCCTTGCCTTCCTGTTAGCCTACCCCCCCCCCAGTTAACTGTACACCCTTAAAGGCTAGAAACTTGCTTGGGTTCTCTAGAATCATAGAATAGCAGAGTTGGAAGGGGCCTGTAAGGCCATTGTCCAACCCCCTGCTCAATGCAGGAATCCACCTTAAAGCATCCCTGACAGATGGCTGTCCAGCTGCCTCTTGAATGCCTCTAGTGTGGGAGAGCCCACAACCTCCCTAGGTAACTGGTTCCATTGTTGTACCGCTCTAACAGACAGGATTTTTTCCTGATGTCCAGCCGGATTCTGGCTTCCTGTAATTTGAACCCATTATTCTGTGTCCTGCATTCTGGGATGACCAAGAAGAAATCCTGGCCCTCCTCTGTGTAACAACCTTTCAAGTATTTGAAGAGTGCTATCATGTCTCCCCTCAGTCTTCCCTTCTCCAGGCTAAACATGCCCAGTTCTTTCAATCTCTCCTCATTGGGCTTTGTGTGTTTTTAAAGTGGATATTCTCAGACTTGTTTGCCCAGCTGCCAGACTGCACGTTTGGGAGGGTTGATGGCTAAATATGTACGATTATGTAGGAGTTACCTTCTAAGGCCTGTATTGTTAGAACATCTAGTATACTGCTCTCTCTCCCACTCTCTAAAGAACAAGCTGATAGAAGCCCAGTGTCTCTGGCCAGCAGCTCCTCCCTGTCCACTTCAGATGACTATGAGGATTGTTCTTCCCCCTCGTCCATCAAGTATCCCCCAAGAATGGAGGACTGTTCACCCAAGGATCCCCCAACCGTGGTCCCCTCCACAGATCTGGAGGACCACAAGAAGAAGGAAGTTGGTGCTTTGGAGAGGAAGAAAAAGGAGGAGGACGAGGAAGAAGAGGAGGAAGATGACTTCGATGACAAGAATGGGCAGTATAGCCACCATCTCCTGGAGATCAATTCCATGGTGGAGGTTAACAATCCACCGATCTATGGGGTGATCCGCTGGATTGGGGAGCTCCCTGATGTGGACGAGACCATTGCTGGACTGGAGCTGGTGAGAACCAGGGTGTGGGTGGGTGAAATGTGTGGTCTGGCTCATACACTCGGTATGTTGTTCAGTTCCTCATTGCACATGATGATGCAATTATGTATGTTCCTTTCTATAGGAATGGGATGGTGTCAAGTGGGGGATTCCACACCCTTAAGCTTCAGAAAAGGGGTTTTCCTCAGGACCACAGCAGGGGAGGGAAGGGTTAAATCCGCTCCACCTCACCACCACCTAGACCACGATCCGATAACGATCGGCCCCTGCGTGCAGCTGTTTGTTTTTTAAAAAAAATACAAATAGCAACAATCCTGCTTGATAAATGCAAAGATGCATTTTGCATCATGTCTAGTTTGGCCCCTGATTGCTGTACGTTTGATGAGACTGGTAGGTGAATGTGCAAAAGTGATGCCACCCAAAAGCATTGCATCTGAAGGGACGTAGATCCAAAAAGAGAGAAGGGCTCAGTTCAGACAAGACCTTTCTCAGCGCTGGTTTTAGAACTCTACGGTGGAGCTTTTACATCACCATTGAGAAGTGTGTTGTCTGGCGGGAAAACTCCACACAACGGTGGAGCGGTGTTTTTTAAAAAAACACTCCACACAGAATATCCACGTTGTGCAGGGGAGAGTTCCTGCACAACTGCTGTGCAGCAGGCTCCAGGGAATTTTCCATTGTGTTGAGTTGACTTTTCGCACTGGCCACAGAGTTCCTGGGAAAGAGCGGCAAAAGGAGCGAGTGCTGCTCTAGGAGAGCCGCTGGGATTGGGTTTTTTAGTTGTGTTTTTGCAGCAATGGCTGATGGGATACCATCGGGAGGAGAGAGGGCAGAGGAACTGTCAATCAAATGTCATGATGGCTTTTACTCAACACGGTAGCCCACAGTCATACAACGGTGGAGTTAGAACATGTTGTGTGGGGAATACCCAAAAAAACTCAACCGTTGAGTGGAGTTTTCACACTGCATTGCCTAACGCATTGTCTGAAATGAGCCAACCAGTCTCATTTTGCCGGCAAAATCGTTTATAATTTATTGAGCCAGAACAGGTTTTGGCCTAGTATATTATTTGGGGGTTTTCTCAGGGGCTATAAAAAGATACAATACATTTAATATGTCCTAGATTAAACCTTTTTTATTTGTTGATGGGCTAGGCATAGAGATCTCATGTCTTCATGTCCTGGAATTAATTCTGGCACGAGCATGTTCTCTCTCTCTCTTTTTATATGTAGCTTTATTTTTTATGAATTTACACTCCTAAAACAGTGTACATTTATAGCAGACCATAGTGTGCTGTAGTGGCTAAAGTGTTGGACTGGGAGTCGGGAGATCCGGGTTCTAGACCCCACTCGGCCACGGAAACCCTCTGGGTGACTTTGGGCCAGTCACAGACTCTCAGCCCAACCCACCTCACAGGGTCGTTGTTGTGAGGATAAAATAGAGAGGAGGAGGATTATGTACGCCGCCTTGGGTTCCTTGGAGGAAAAAACGCAGGATATAAATGCAATTAAATAAATAAAATAGTAACCATAACCAAAGTGAACATAACAAATTAATGTAACCAATTAACAGTATTGGAAATCTAATCTGAAATCTACTTAATCTGAAATCTGGCACCGTTTTCTCTATGCTACTAATTTAAGACGGGCTCTCGTGTTTTTCTTTACTGTAGACTCTCTAATATAGATTCAAAATGAAGGTAAGTCCTGATGGGACGAGCCGGCTCAGATTGCAGGGTAGAAGGATGGGAGAAGTACGGTATTTTGTCCATGTAGCCGAAGTCACTTCTGCCTTGCGTGTTTCCTAGGAAGAGCCGCTACCTTCGGGCTGTACGGACGGACAGTACAGAGGGATCCGCTACTTCCGCTGCCAACCGAACAAAGCCCTCTTTGTCAAGTTGCGGCGCTGTCGTCCCGACTCCCGCTTCGGCTCCCTGCAGAATATGGAGAACCCCGTTTTGCGGTGCAACTCCCTGGGTATGCCGCAGACATGATGGCGGGGAAGGAGAGGGGCTGAAAGTTAAAACACACTTAAAGCACAATCCTATGCAAGTTTAGATAGCAAAAAGCCCTCCAGCTCCCAGCGTTGCCCCAGCCAGCCATGCTAGTTGTAGTAGGACTTTTTTTCTGTCTAAACAATCGTAGGATTGCATCTTTAGTTCCTTTAGCATATTATTATTATTATTATTATTATTATTATTATTATTATTATTATTATTATTATTTGTAACCCACCTTTTGCCCAACGCTGGGCCTCAAGGCGGCCTTACAAAGTTTAAAATATACATGGGGGGGGGAGGGAAACAAAACCATAAACAATTAAAAAATACACAACAAAATTATAAGACATTAACATAAATGGAGGGCTAGATTATTCTCCAAAGGCCTGCTGGAACAAAAAAGTTTTAACCTGCTTCCGAAAGCCCACCAAGGAGGGAGCCAGCCTAGCTTCCCCGGGAAGAGAGTTCCAGAGCAGCCACCGAGAAGGCCCTCTCCCATGTTCCCACCAAGCGTGCCTGTGAAGAAGGTGGGACTGAAAGAAGGGCTTCTCCAGAAGATCTCAAAGCACGGGCAGGCTCATAAGGGAGAATACGTTCTTTTAAATAACCTGGACCCGAACCATATGAGCAGTGACGTCATCCATGTTACATCAAGCAGGGGAATCTGCTTTCACTTGAGGACCAAAACGACAAAAATGCATTTTTAGCTTCCGTCTCTGACTGCCAGGCTTAGGGAAGGCATTTCAGCCTTTTACGAGCGGGGTGTGAACATTAGCTGGAAAACGAGAAGACAGGGAAGAGGTCATGGTCATCTACGAACCTTGGATGAGCCAAACTGGGGCTCCGTACCTGCGTTTCCATCCCCTCCCCTTGGCTTTAGCTCAGCGATTCCCAAACTGGATCACAAGAAGGATTGAAGAGGGCCTTGGAACATTAGGCGTCCATTTTGGATGCATCCCTATTCTATGTCCATCGGAGAGGGCAGCGTTGTTCTCTGGCTCATCGTGGCCTGCATATCAGCAGTGACGTCATCCACATTACATCTAGCTGGTGGAATGGCTTGGTGGGAGAGATTCGTCAACTTAACAGTCTTCCAGAATTTAAGAAAGCCATAAAGACGGATCTCTTCCGGCAGGCCTACCCAGTTGAATTTTAAGATGCCTTTTTTAATGGTGCGCTGCTTTTAATGATGCACTGGTTTTATTTTATTTTTTATTTTGAATTTTATAACACATACAATAATCACACTACATCAACTCAATATACCACAATAATGAAATTAAAAATACTTATTAAAATAATATAGTAATATCTCATGCACCCCACCCCCCGGGACCCTTATTCTCCTTTCCAAAATTATAGTGTATCCTGCGACGGTTTACTCCCTTTCCCTTTTTCTAATACAAATTTAACAAATGGTCTCCAAACCTCATCAAAGTCATTTCGCTTTAGCACTCCTCTCTTAACTTTAATACTACTCATGAGTCTGTCATTAATAGCTATATCCCAGAATTCTTTATAACATTCTTCTATTTGATAATCCCTTTGTTCCTTCCAATTCCTGGCAATTATTAATCTAGCTGATGCACTGGTTTTAAACGTTTGAATTAGTTGTATGTATTTTATGGTGTTTTTATTTGTGTTGTACCCTGCCTTGATCCAGAGGGAGAGGCAGCTAACTATTATTATTACTACCCGGAAAGCACGGCCTCATTGCTAAGAGGTGTACAAAATCATGCATGGTGTGGAGAATGTGAATAGAGAGACATTTTTCTCCCTCTCTCATAATACTAGAACCCATGGTGATCTCATGATTGGCGGTAAATTCAGGAGCTACGAAAGGAAGTCCTCCACACACAATGCATAGTTAAACTGTGGAACTCACTGCCACAAGACATAGTGATGGCCACCAATTTGGATGGTTTTAAAAGGGTTTAGAACAATTCCTGGAAGAGAGAACTATAGACGGCTACTAGTCCTGATGGCTATGTGCTTCCTCCAGTATCAGAGGCAGAAGTCTATATACACTAGTTGCTGGGGAACATGGGCAGGAGGGTGCTGTTGCACTCGTGTCCTTCTGGGTCCCATTGGCCAATGTATGAACACAATCCTGAACTAAGTGGACTCTTGGTCTGATCCAGCACATCTCTTAGGTGCTTAAGCCTGGGTAAAGGAGAGGTCAGAGATCCCATCGCCATTCCGTCCCTTTTTGCATTTCTTCCCCGCCCAGACTTCCGTGTGTACGCCAGTGCCAAAGTGGAAGAGGACACACCGCCACCACCGTTGGGCAAGCAGGGCATGGAGCATCTCTCAGGATGGAAGAAAGGGATCCAAGGACACTGCAACTCCTGCTACCTGGATGCCACCCTTTTCTGGTAAGGTTGCACTTGGTAAGCGTTTGGGTCCTAAACTGGAGAATCCTGGGCTCGATTCCCCGGTCGGCCACGAGAAGTCGGGGTACGAGGTCTAGTGAGACTGGAAGGCCAGCTAAAATGTTGATAATTGAGGACACCGTTGCTGAATAATGTTGCTTTAAAAAAACACTTATATTTTGATCCCATCCTCCCTCCAAGTGTTAGATCAATGTTCTTCACCCAGGGACGAGATCCAATCAGCTCCTAAGCGCGACTCCACACTTCCATCGACAGAGGGTTCAAAAGCGCTTTATTGATTATAATCAAGATCTGAGTCTCTTCAAAGGCGAGCGGTCAGACAGAGAATAGGGAATTCAGCACAGCATTTGAAGCTTGAAAGGGGCAGTTCCCAGTAGCAGCATGAACCAATCAGAATGTAACACTGGGGCATAACGGTCTTCCTAATCTTCACTAAACAACCACTGTAACCCAACCTCTGCTCTACTGTAAGCTAACTTTTGCACCGGAGCCGAGGCAATGTTTTCATTAGATAAGACAAACACAAGGAGACATCCAAGGTGACATTCTCGCATACGTGACATTTCGCCTGCTGTATAATGGCTACTTCATAGCTTCCTTTAGAAAATGGAGGCACCTATGTTAACACAAGGAGCTCAGGTTACCTTACAAAATTCTCACACTCACCTGTGTTGATCCTCATAACCCTCCCTTGAGATAGGTTCGGCTGAGACAGTAGCTGCTTCAGTAGCACGCAGTGAGCTTCATGACCGGCAAGGGATTTGAACCTGGATCTCCCCAGTTCTAATCCATACAAGTTTTATGGCGTTTATCTTGCACTTCCTTTCAAAGTGCTTTGCGTATATGTTCTCTCACTAGTCTTCACAACAACCCTGTAAGGGCGGGTGCTGCCCTCTGTTGCAGAATGATAAATGCTAAGAGAACAGCATTTGCCTAAAGCTGTTTAATTGAGTTCATGGTACAGGTGAGGTTTGTACTGGAGTCGTCCTGGTTCATAGCTCAGTCTCTAACGAAGCGGTCCAAGGACTTGGAGGAGGATAAGGGGTTTAGCATGTGCTAAGCATCATGTGCAGCACGCCAGAGAAGGATATTGGGAGAATCATGGAATCATAGAATAGCAGAGTTGGAAGGGGCCTACAAGGCCATCGAGTCCAACCCCCTGCTCAATGCAGGAATCCACCCTAAAGCATCCCCGACAGATGGTTGTCCAGCTGCCTCTTGAAGGCCTCTAGTGTGGGAGAGCCCACAACCTCCCTAGGTAACTGATTCCATTGTCGCACTGCTCTAACAGTCAGGAAGTTTTTCCTGATGTCCAGCCGGAATCTGGCTTCCTTTAACTTGAGTCCATTATTCCGTGTCCTGCACTCTGGGAGGATCGAGAAGAGATCCTGGCCCTCCTCTGTGTGACAACCTTTCAAGTATTTGAAGAGTGCTGTCATGTCTCCCCTCAATCTTCTCTTCTCCAGGCTAAACATGCCCAGTTCTTTCAGTGTCTCTTCATAGGGTAGAGTGGGTGGAAGGAAAAATAAAACGGGCTGAGCGGAGGGAGGGAGGATCCATAGGCAGGAGCAGAGAACTGAGATCACTTCAAGGCTGCAGAAGGCTACCTGTGCTCTCCAAATACCATCAGCCCCAGTCAGCCTGGCCAATAGTTGGGGATTATAGGAATTGTAGTCTAAAACCTTTTGAGATGCTCTGGTTAGGCGTCACCTTGAGTATTGTGTCAATTTCTGGGCACCCCAGTTCAAGAAGGATGCAGACAAGCTGGAGAGGATTCAGAGGAGGGCAACCAGGACGATCGGGGTCTGGAAACAAAGCCCTGTGAGGAGAGACTGAAAGGACTGGGCATGTTTAGCCTGGAGAAGAGAAGATTGAGGGGAGACATGATAGCACTCTTCAAATACTTGAAAAGTTGTCACGCAGAGGAGGGCCAGGATCTCTTCTCGATCCTCCCAGACTGCAGGACACGGAATAACGGGCTCAAGTTACAGGAAGCCAGATTCCGGCTGGACATCAGGAAAAACTTCCTGACTGTTAGAGCAGTATGACAATGGAACCTATGAGCCAGGGAGGTCGTGGGCTCTCCCAGCCTGGAGGCCTTCAAGAAGCAGCTGGTATGCTTTAAGGGGGATTCCTGCATTGAGCTGGGGGTTTGACTCAATGGCCTTATAGGCCCCTTCCAGTACTATGATTCTATGAGAGCTGAGGTTGCTTACCCCTGCTTCAAGGCTAGAAAATCGAGACTAGAAGCTGTTGCATCCTAGGTGTCAAGGACATGTCCTTCGCAGTGAAGGCCAGTCCCAGTCTTGGCTCATCTGTGAGCAAAGCAGGCGGCCTCAGCCTAACCACCCACATCTGTAAAGTGGGAGTATTGATACTGGCCTGCCTTGCAGGGCTGTTGTAAGTTTTGCTAAACAGATGCATGAGAAATGCATGGAGTATTTAGGAACGGGTATTAGGTAAGCATGAAGGATTCTTAATTGTTCTGTGAAGCCAAATAGTAAGGCAGCATAGGGGCTTATAGGATCAGGGGGGAGTCTGTCTTCAGATATGCCCCCAGGATGCTGTGGACCCTTTTACAACCCAGAAAACTAAGCATTAATAGGGCCATTGCTTAGTACTTCTCTTGCCTAGCTTGGAACAAATCAACTCCAACCTCTAAGCCCATCACACAGAAAGGCTGGAGATAACAAATGTGGCACCTGCACATTTAGGGGGCTTCTCTCCCTCTCTTGATAGGCCGGGCAAATGTTTCTTTCCCCCCAACTTCCTGTACCCCGGTCTAAACACTAGATGCGATTCCCCAGCCATACTCTCTCTTCTGCTTGTAGCATGTTCACTTTTACCTCTGTGTTGGATTCAATGCTGCTGCGGCCGGCAGACAAGAACGATGGGGAATCTTACATTGAGACGCGGGATCTGCTGAGAACAGAGATCGTCAACCCTTTGCGCAAGTAAGCTCATGTCGTGTGTCGTCGTCGTCCCTCCACATGCCTGGCTGTTACTTCTTCTATTTACTCTTGAAAGCCAGAGAGAGAGAGAGAGATTACACATGGTATGGAAAAAGTGAATAGGGAGACGTGTTTCTCCTTTTCTCATAGTACTAGAACCTGGGGTCATCCAGTGAAGCTGAACATTATTTATTTATTTATTTCATTTATATCCCATACATTACATAATCTTCCTCCTCTCTATCCTCCTCTCTATTTTATCCTCACAACGACAACCCTGTGAGGTAGCTTGGACTGAGAGTCTGACTGTCCCCAAATCACCCAATGAGCTTCCATGGCCGAGTGGGGACTAGAACCCGGGTCTCTCGACTCCCAGTCCAACAGTCTAACCATTACACCACACTGGCTCTCAATAGTAGGAGATTCAGGACAAACGAACATCTTTAAAAGGGGATTGAAGAAATTCATGGGGGAGAAAACTTATCAGTGGGTACATATTGTCTCCAGTATGCCTCTGTGTACCAGTTGCTGGGGAACATGGCCAGGAGGGTGCTGTTGAAGTCGTGTCCTCTTGTAGGCATCTCCTAGGCATCTGGTAGGCCACTGTGGGGACAGAATGCAAGGTTAGATAGTCCTTTGGCGTGATCCACCATGGCTGTTCTTTACTCTTTATGAGGCTGTCCTGCCCCCTTATGACTTCCTTTTAGTCTCACAACATGTTCATGAAGTAAAGTGAGGGACGTTCACCAAGCCAGTGAAATGTCAAACCTTTTGTTTATCCATATCTCCCTAAATCATAATAAGAGCCCGCACCCCAAGATATCTAGCCCTTTAGCCAGATTCTTCTCACAGCTTTTTATCCCATTCAAATATTATCCTCTGAGTAGAATTTGGAATAACTTTATGAAAAATGAGTATTAATTACTACTTCTTACATGCTGTATCTGCTTACCATTGTTTCTTTCACACACACACATACACATCATTTCAAAAAGACAAATCCAGTGATGACACAACCATTCTTTTCTGGGGGAACAGGAATGGCTATGTCTGTGCTACCAAAATCATGGCCCTGCGGAAAGTTCTGGAAACGGCTGGGCATTCCTCAGGCTTCACCAGTGAAGAAAAAGGTTTGAAGACCTTGTTTACATGTTTGTGTGTGTGGTGAGTGAGCCATTTGGGTAACTGTAAAGAATTTGGGAGGGGGGGAGATCAAATTTAGTGAACCCTATAACATTCTCTCCCCCCCCCCCCCCGCCTTAATGTGCATCAAGAAGATTCAGTGGGCATATTTATAGGGCACGTCTATTCAAAGTCTGGATCCAACCCATAGTTATCAGAGGCCTAAACTGTGCCATTAAAATTCAGTTCGCAAATGGTGGTTTAAAGCATGTTATCAAACAGAATTGGGATCTTTGGCTGCAATCCCACATACGCCTAGCTGGGGTAAGTTCCATTGAATTCAGTTGGGCTTACTTCTGAGTAGGCGTCTATGAGATTGCACTGTAAATTCTCAATTGGGATGTTGAGGCCCAACCTGATCCTGGCGCATTATAGGAAATGGAAGTGGGGTTGTGGAGGTTGGGGGGTGACACAGAAAGAGATTGGGGGTAGGGGAGAAGGCTGGTATGTTTGAACGAAGGGGGCAGTGGTCTTCCCTCCTTTTACGTCATGCCCTTGCGCCCTTCTCCACACAGACCCAGAGGAATTCCTCACCCTGCTGTTCCGAGTCCTGAAGATGGAGCCGCTCTTCCAGATACGGTGAGTGGGGCTTCCATTAGTTTCGCTCTACTTGCCTTGCTGTATATGCAGCATTGTGTGTTTAGATCCGTGATGAAACCAAACCGTGCTGAAATTCTGTGCAAAGTAAAGTTTTATAGCCTGTATCGATCATGTGAGTGGAGAAAACGATACGCTAAGCCACGGTGCTTCAGCATTTTGAGCTGAACATTATGGCTTAGCGTATCATGTGAACCATGACTTAGTGTGCCATATGAACCATTCCTAACCATGGTGGCTACATAACCATGGTTTAAACATGCTCACTAACCATTTGCTGCAAAAAGGTTAGCAGCTTAACCATGTCTGAACTGCCCCTATGTGTGTATATGCTTAGTTGGCTGCATCCCCCCCACCCCCGGCCTACTGGTTGTTTGGAGTAGCAAGGAGCTACACAGGACAATGGAACTTCAAATCCCCAGCCTCAAATCCCTACTTGACCCCTGTCCTGCCTTCTGCCATCTCACCAAGCATTGTCTGTGCAGTTTATTTATTTTATTTATTGCATTTGTACATCACCCCATAGCCGAAGCTCTCTGGGCGGTTTACATAATATTAAGACATTTAAAAGCAATATCCAAAAATTAAAAACCACAAAAACATGCAAAATTCACATACATTTAAAACCACTATAACAACTTTAAAAATGTTGAGCCTAAAAAACAGACCCAGGCTCATTTCATATTGCTAAATGCCTGGGAGAAGAGAAAAGTCTAGACCTGGCGCTGAAAAGATAACAATGTCAGCCCCAGGCGGGCCTCGTCAGGGAGATTGTTCCACAGTTGGGGGGCCACCACAGAGAAGACCCTCTCTCTTGTTGCCATCCTCTGAGCTTCCCTCGGAGTAGGCACCCAGAGGAGGACCTTAGATGTTGAATGTAGTGTTCGGGTAGGTTTATGTCAGCAAAGGCGTTCCGTCAGGTATTGTGGTCACACCTACCTTTGCGGCCATGAAAACAAGCAGCTTAAAAAGAAACAAAGAATGAGAGGTTAGACCAGCGGCCGGCAATTTATGACTCTCCAGATTTTGTTGGACTTCAAGTCCCATCATCCCTCCCTAGGGCTGATGGGAGTTAGCATCTAACAACATTGGGGTAGCCAGATGTTCCCCATCTCTGCCCTAGAGAGTCATATATATAGTGGGGGGGAGTTGAGTGAGAAGGAGAGAAATTGTACGTTGAATGTGTAGTTGGGAGTGGGAAAAATCCATTTGTGACTCGATACAACAGGGGTGTTGAACCTCTTTTGGCCTGGGGGCTGCATTGCATTCCGAAGAATCTCTCGGGGGCCGCATTCCAATTGTGGGTGGGGCTGAGCGTAAAAGAGGTGAAGCCAAAAATATGAGCCTATTGTAGCTTAATGATCTTATTGTCAGTAACTAAGCCTTAGAAGAGGCATTTTGACCTTTCAGAATGAGGGAAATTGTACAAAAGCTGGGAAACCATGAATTAATTGGTGGTTGGGGAAAGGGGGCATGACCCATGGGTTCCCCTGGGTGTGCCGGACGTTCTGCACCCCTGAGCGATACGCATCTTCACATGTGTCCTTCAGCCTTCTTTCCTACAGCTCCATTCGTGTTGGCATCTCTTCTTCTCACCTTGTTTTGCTCTCCTTCCCACCCAGTTCGGCACGTAAGGACCCTCACGGCTGCATTTTCTACCAAATATTCGTTGAGGACCACTCCACCCGAGCGGTGCCCACCGTTCAAGAGCTCCTGGAGGGCTCGCTGGTGACCGGGGACCTCAAATTCACAGAGGTGAGACCCAGAAACTAGCGGGCTGGTTAGGACTGACCTCGCTTCATATGCTCCATGGCAGAGGGAAGGAAACCTGTGGCCCTTCAGCTGTTGCTGGACTCCAGTTCCCATTAACCCCCACTGGCATGGACAATGATGGAATTTGTAGTCCAGTAATGATTTATTTATTTATTGCATTTACATCCCACTTTTTTTTCTCCAAGGAACCCAAGGCGGCGTACATAATCCTCCCCCTCCTTATTTTATCCTCATAACAACAACCCTGTGAGGTAGGTTGGGCTGAGAGTCTGTGACTGGGCCAAAGTCACCCAGTGAGCTTCCATGGCCGAGTGGGGACTAGAACCCGGGTCTCCCGACTTCCAGTCCGACACTCTAACCACTACACCACACTGGCTCTCTAGAGGGCTGCAGGTTCCCCACATCTGCTTTGGAGCCTGATAAAAAGGTTCTCCTTTTTAAGGAGTCTTGAGCTGTGAGGAATGCCCTAGAGGGGTTTCCCCCACCCATCCAGTCCAGCTCCTCACCTGGGCCTGGTGCTTCCTTACTCCCCGGTAGGCCCCGTCCTGCCTCATCCTGCAGATGCCGCGGAATGGGAAGAACTTCAAGGCCTTCCACACCATTCAGCCCAGCCTGGAACTCGACCTCACCGACCTCCTGGAAGAAAGTAAGGGGCAAAAGGGGGAGGGAGAGGGGAGGGGGCTGCTGGGCAGGGCAGGAGGCTGCGGAGAGGGGATGGAGCAGAAAGAGACGGAGCAGGCAGTGGGAAGGACGGCTGGTTCAAGAAATGATGCATCTCCACATCCACCAGAGCAAGGAGGTCGTCTTTCTTTCAGTCTGTGGCATAGGCGTGCGCAGCACATTAATTAATTAATTAATAATAATAAATGTATTTCTTACCTGCCTCTCCGTTTGGATCGAGGCGGGAAACAACAATAAGTATAAAATACATAAAACTGAATTAAAAACATAGTATGCATCGTTAAAACATCCTAAAATTCCACTGGGTAGGCCTGCCGGAAGAGATCAGTCTTTATAGCTTTCTTAAATGCTAAAAGACTATTAAGTTGACGAGACTCCTCCGGCAGGCCGTTCCACAGTCTGGGAGGAATTTCATGAAGGTGTGTACTCAAGGAATTTTATTTATTTCTTAAAGGCAAACGTGTATTAAATAGTCAGTCATAAAGGACGTTTTTACTAGTTTATTTATTAAACACTGTAGACACTGATGCCCTTCTCCGTGTTCGGCTTGCCTGGCCGTGGGAGGGCCGTTGTAGGTGAGGGGGGGATGAGGAGACTCTCCTGAAGCCCCAGCATTTTGTGGTGCTTCAGTGGTGACAGTGGCTGGAGGAGGGGCTTACGAGGGGATATTAGCCTTCAGGGGCCCTGGCCATCCTCCCGGCCTCTTCGAAACGTGGCTCCCGGCAGAGTGATTCCTTTTCTCTCCTGCTGCCAGGATCAATGGTGTGCTGTTGGGGGCGGCAGCAACACGGCAGCTGGAGGATCGTTCCCGCTGCATCTGGATTCCCCTCTGGATCCCTGCTCAACGGTCCACTCAATTCAGCACTTATTGCTTGAGACATTAGGGTCTGCCTGGGCACACCCGGCACACCCCTTGCACACGCCTGTGGGCCGAATTGAACTTGGGAGTTCCTCTTGGGGGACCTCATTGCGGTCATGGATGGTGTGAGAGGCAAAAGGGCGGAGCCAAAAATGCCAGTATATTTTAGCTGAAAGCCCTTGCTGCCAGTTTCTAAGCCTTAGCAGATGAACTTCAACCTTAGTAGAAAGGGGGCAAATATGGCAGAAAATTGGGGAAACCATCAAAAGATTGATCATCGGGTGGAGGGAGAAAGGGTATGATGTAATGTTTTTCGTTTGTTTTGTTCATTTCCCCCCCTTTTATTGTGAATTTAACAAAACAACAGAAAGTAAATTGTGAAAAGAAAAGAAAAAAGGAACAAACATGACATACATAGGAATATCATCATTTCCCCCCATCAGATACACTATCCTCAACAACAACAAAACAAAAAGGAGTTATACACCGTTTTCAAGAAAAGCAGAGCAAGTATCGATGTAGTTATCCACTCGCAAGTGGCGTCTATATAACACTAGTTCAAAAGTTGATAGCGTTGTTAAGTCCTCAGTCCTTTGCATTATGGGAGGTGAGCATTCGTCCTTCCAATGTGATAATAGAAATCTTTTAGCTGGCTTAAGGGCTCTGAAAACCCATTTGCGCAGACCATGTATTAACTTCCAAAAAACCGGTAGGTAGTTTAGGCAGACATTCACCTCATTCCATATCAATGACTGTTTCAGTACAAAGTTTATCCTTATTATAACCTCCTCCCGAAAGGGGGCAGCTACTGGGCATTGCCAAAACATATGAGTTAAAGAAGCATTGAGTGCATTACAAATCTGTCATTTGACCCCAAGATCCACTTGGGTGTGTGGTTTGTCCCTCAGTTGCCCTGGGGAGCCTGGGAGGGGAAGGGGTTGTTGAGGGAGATCTTTTGGAGGTAATGGAGGAATGGAAACAGGAAATGAGGGATCTTCTTTGGAGGACGAAAGCTCCAACTGGACAAGAAGAGAGAAGGTGAAGGAAGTATAAGAAGCTTCCTCCCACCCATATTTCAGGCAGGCTGTCCGCTTTTGATTTTTCTTTGATTTTTAAAAACACCACATGGGCATTCATTCATTTGTCTTTTAAAAAATCTTCACATTGTGCCTACAAAAACTTTAGGTGCTTATTATTATTAGTAGTAGTAGTAGTAGTAGTAGTAGTATTTGCATTACTATTACTCTCCAGATGTGTTGGGACTACAAATCCCAGCATCCCCCAGCCTGTCATGATTCAGTAGCAAACTGAACCACTGAACGTTCTAACGCTCACTTGTCTGTTTATCTGTCATGGCATCTTCTCCACCTCCTTGAATTCGTCTAACCTTTTAAATCCATCTACCCCAGTAGCCTTCGCTCACATCTTGTAGCACCCGGGTTCCGCGAATTAATCTCTGCCTTGGGTGAAGAAATCTTTCCTTTTGCCTATCAAAAGGAGGGCTGCTTTTTCAAACCTGTGGAGAAACCGGTTTTTAGGCCTCCTATTCTGGAGAAGAAAGTTAGGTTACGGTTGAATGCAGCAAAGGTGCGTCCAAATTTACCTCTCCATTCTGTGTAGATAGATAGATAGATAGATGCACACACAAACATACATACGTATATGTGTTTGTATATATATGTATAGATATAGATATATATGCATAGATATAGATATATACATGCATGCACACCTATATATATATATATATATATATATACACACACACACATACATACACACGTATATATATATATATATATATATATATATATATATATACACACACACACACACACACACACACACACACACATATATATATATATATATAACATCCATGGGCCTGTTCAGACAACATGCTAACCATGGTTAGGCCGCTAACCCTTCTGCAGCAAATGGTTAGTGAGTGTGTTTAAACTGTGGTTATGTAGCCACCATGGCTAGGAATGGTTCACAAGACACACTAAGCCATGCGGTTTAGCTCAAAATGCTTAACTACCGTGGCTTAGTGTGTTGTCTGAACAGGATCCATGTCTTTAACTCAGGGGCATTGAACATTAGGCCTGGGGTCCCAATGTGTCCGCCTGGGGTCCCCAGTTGGCCACGCCTCCTTTCCCACATGACCAGGCAGTTCCTGATTCCCCCCCCCCCCCCCCGCCCTGCCACAGACCTCTTATCGGTTGCTGGTTTCGCAGCTTCATTGTGATTTCTTCCCCCTTCTCAGAGGTTGAAATGCCTCTCTTTAGGCTTCGTTATTGACAAGCTAAAAGATGGTTGTGGTTTTGATATTTTGGACACACCCCTTTTGCCTCTGGCCCCGCCCCCTTTCCCTTCAGTCCCACCCTTTGCTGGACTGCCATCCTCAAGAGCTTCTTTGAAGTGTAATTCAGCCCTCTGGCTGACGCAGGTTCAACACCATTGCCTTAGCCCAAGAAAGACCTCCGCTTCTTTTGACGGACCCAATTGTGTTTGACCCATCCGTTGCAGCTCCTCGGGAGTGCTGCGTTTGCCAAGGACTAGCCGTGACCGAGTGCCTGGATTGTTACGAAGACCCCAGCTTTGGTGTTCGACACATCAAACAGTTCTGCAGGATTTGCAGTCAGCAGGTAAGTTTGTTAGCATAGGTGCCTCCATTTTCTAAAGGAAGCTATGAAGTAGCCATTAAGCAGTAAGCGAGGAGTCACGTACGCGAGAGTGTCTCCTTGGGTGTATCCTTGTGTCTGTCTTACCTAATGAAAACAAGAGCCTCTGCTCCAGTGCTTCGGTGCCAAAGTTAGCTTATAGTAGAGCAAAGGGGATTGTTTAACATAGATTAGTTATGCTCCAATGTTATGTTCTGATTGGCTCATGCTGCTACTGGGAACTGCCCCTTGCAGGCTTCAAATGCTGTGCTGAATTCCCAATGTCTCTGTCTGACTGCTCGCTTTCAAGAGACTCAGATCTCGATTACTAATCAATAAAGCGCTTTTGAACCCTCTGTCGCTGGAAGTGTGGAGTCGTGCTTAGGGGCTGATTGGATCTCGTCCCTGGGTGAAGAACATTTATCTAACAAGTTGGGGAGAGCTTCTCGACGCAGAAAAGGATTCTGGGATATGCTTGCATGACAGAACCATTTTTGGGAGCTGCCCAGAGAGCTTCAGCTATTGTGCTGTATAAAAATGCAATAAATAAGTTGGAGGGAAACTTGTAGGCCATCTAGTTCAACTTCAGAGCTAGAATTGTCTTCTACAATTTGTTCATCTCCCCCGTTTTATTGGGTCTCTCTTCACTGTGTCACTCGGCTGCCTCCGCAGGTTCACAGACACCGGGCCCGGCGTGGCCACCAGCCCCGGCCGCTGCATCTGCCAGAGGAGTTGTCCCGGTTGGGCTCCCTGCCCGACGTCGTCCCCCGCCAGACCATGCAACTCTTCGGCGTCCTCTGCATTGAGACCAGCCACTATGTAGCGTTTACCCGCCACGGACCAGATGTCCACCAGTGGCTCTTCTTCGACAGCATGGCTGATCGTGAGGGTAAGCTGCCACATGTTGTCACCTTGGAAGTAGATGCTATGAAGTTCCTGCACAACCGTTGTGCTGTGCATTGTGTGGAGGGCTCTCTGGAGTTTTCCATTGCGTTGAGTTGACTTTTCCCACTGGCCACAGAATTCCCTCGCAAGGGCATCGAAAGGAGTGAGTGCCACTCTCGGAAAGCCACTGGGATTGGTGGGTTGTTGTTTTTTTGGTTTGTTTTTTTTGCAGCAATGGCTGATGGGATACCATCAGGAGGACCGGGGGAGGAGAGAGGGCAGAGGAACTGTCAATCAAATTTATTTATTTATTTATTGCATTTCTATACCGCCCAATAGCCGGAGCTCTCTGGGCGGATCACAAAAATTAAAAACATTCAAAGTATAAAACAACAGTATAAAACCAAAATATAAAATACGATATAAAAGCTCAACCAGAAAAAAACAGCAGCAATGCAAAATTACAAATTTAAAACACCAAGTTAAAATTTATTTATAGACAGTTAAAATGCTGGGAGAATAAAAAGGTCTTCACCTGGCGTCTAAAAGCATATAATGTAGGTGCCAGGCGAACCTCCTTAGGGAGCTCATTCCACAGCCGGGGTGCCACAGCAGAGAAGGCCCTCCTCCTGGTAGACACCTGCCTCACTTCCTTTGGCGCGATGGATTTTACTCAACTCCTTGGTAGCCCACAGTCACTCAATGTTGGAGTTAGAACATGTGTGGGGAGTGCCTCCTTAAAACTCAACCATTGAGGAGCTAGAACATGTTGTGTGGGGTGTACCCCAGAAACTCCACCATTGAGTGGAGTTTTCACACTGTATTGAGTAACGCATTGTCTGAACTGAGCCTTTAACTGTATTATTGTTTACATATATGCACACCCCATGCTTGCAATGTGTTTTTCTCATGGATTCATTTTTGTTCTTTGTTGTTTTATTCATATTTTATATATGTATTATTACAGCCCCTTGAAGGAGGCCTAATAAAAAGCAGGAGGCCAAAACGTGTCAGGCTTCCCTCCAATAAATTAATTCATAGTATCCTGAGACTCTTCTCTTTTTGTGTGTTCATCTTGGATGTTCACCCATCTTGCACCTTAGAAGTAGGCCAGAGCCTCACTTCCTGTGCAGAACAGGAAGTACCTCCCCTGTTGGGTGGCAGTTGGAACTCTGCAGAGACACAATTCTGTTTTTATCTTTTAACTTTCCCATCATGGGTTTCCTTCTCATGTCTTCTTCCCCTTTTATTCCAAGCCTCTCTTCTATTTGACTTCCCTCTCAAGGACTTTTTAAAATTGTCATTTTAAATGTTTTAATATTGGGATATGTTTAATATATTTTTAACTTTTGTATATCTCTATTTATAGGTTTTTAATGTATATGTTTTAAATTTTGTGAGGCCGCCTTGAGGCCCAGCATTGGGCAAAAGGTGGGATATAAATAAATATTGATGATGATGATGATGATGATAATAATAATTTTTATTCTAACCCCACTTTTACTTTATTATTTTCCAGGTGGGTTGAATGGCTTCAACATCCCCCGCGTCACGCCCTGCTCCGAGGTGGCAGACTACTTGGAAATGTCCCCTGAGGAACTCCAGCGCCTTGATCCCAAATCCATGCCCACGTATGCCCGCCGCCTGCTCTGTGATGCCTACATGTGCTTCTACCACAGCCCTTCTCTTGGACTCTACAAATAACCTCCTGGGTGACAAATGTAAGGTTCCCGTGAAAAGAAACGCCAAATCTGTGGCTCCAGGGATCATGCTGTGGATGTGGTAGTGAACCTGGGTCTTAAACCAGCACCAGTCTGGATACATGGTGGTGTCCCGGCCCAGGAAACAATGCAGAAACATGGGCTGCAGCTGCACAGATCCCAATTCCTGCTTCTGAGAAGAAGAAGCAACACTGGTGGTCCTGATTGGCTTGCAGCAATCCGAGCCCGGATTGGATGCACCATCAGCTGGTGAGTTGGGATTGGCCAGTACCAAGTCCTGAAATTAGGCCAGGACACGCTGGATGCCTTTCCCAATCAAATCTCTCCATCCCAATTTTTTGAGGGTTGATGATGACTACTTATCACTGACACAAAAGCCTATTTTGTACCTTAGTAACAAAATTAATTCAAAATTCATTTTGACATTTCACATTTGTATATTGAGAAATGCTACCTCTGCCCACCCCACATTCTGCCTAAAGGCTCCTTTTGGCCTACTCGGGATTTGTATGCATTCATTGGTTTTGAAATAAGCAATCTTGAAGGACATCTTCCTACCACATGTCTTGAAAGACATCCTCCTCCCAGATTTCCTGGTGATAAAGTTTTAATATGGAGGGTATCGTGTTAATTGTGGTAATCCTGCCACATGAGCCTACCCAAACGCAGCTCTTCTCATTGGAGGCCCTTCCTTTCCCCAAGTCACTCCACCATCTGAACTTGGTTCAGGACTTTTTCAGCGGTGGCACCTTGTAATTGCAATTCCCTCTTCAGAGAAGCTCACCTGGTGATGACTGATGTCCTTTCGACACTAGGCGAAGACCACATTGCTCATGAGTTCATGCCTGTTGTGTAGCTGGTTTTAGTTTCGGATGGTTTTGTGAATTTTATTGCCAAGCAAAGGTGGTGGCTGCAGTTTTAATGAGGCTTTGTATGCCTAAAAATGGTTGTATTGGGTTTTTATTGCTTTAAAGGCACGCCTCCCTGGGATCATATACAGAAGAGCAGCTTATATATATTTTTTAAAGAATTCACACTCCTGTCTTTCCTGAAGTTGGGTATGTTTTTTATAAAAAGCACCAGAATTAGGATATTTCTGTATGCTGGATATTTAAAATCTAAAGACTGTATTGTGGACAGCTAAAGAATTCTAATGCACATATATGTTGCTGGGTTTTGTTTTAAAATATTGCAAGGTATTTCCACCATCACCAGTACTGTAAAATAAAAACTGACTTTCAGAATACATGTAATTTTCATTTATTCCCTTTTCTGCTGCATGATGTTGCAGAACCAGTGCTCTAGGTTTCTAGAGTTCATCGGCTATTACATTGCTGTGTTTATATTTGCAAATAAACCACATTTTACAACAACAACAAAACGGTAAGTTTTCAGTGCATCCAAAGCGCCCCTGGAATTCTCACCACTTGGGGAAGGAGGGCGCATGTGGCAACATGATCCCAGCAAAGGTGGTGGATGTGCAGTCAGTCAGTTCAGTGAATTGGGCATTGAATTAACGCCAGGGTTCAATCTCGATCTCCAAGATTTCAACCCAACACTTGAGTTGCTCTTCCATAGTATTCACACTGTACAACAGCTGGACAATTGAGCAAGAAGTCAACACTCAAAGTCTTTTGTTCAAGAAGTCATCACTCAAAGTCTTTTGTTCAGCTGCCCCATGGACATCCTTGCTCCGCAAGGTGTAGATGATAGGGTTGAGCAGGGGGGTGGGGTGACCACAATGTGGAAGACCGCAGTCTGCTTGTCACGATCAGGATCCGTGCTCGACTGGGGTAAGGTGTTGGTGCTGTAGCAGATCTCAAGACTCGAGAGATGAATCAGGAAGAAGTACAAGGATGTGTGGAGACGGGGAGTCAACCCAAACCCGTATGATTATTACCAGGTTCCCCAAAACAGTAAACAATAGATGACAAGGATTACGGCAAAGAGTAGAATCTGTGTCTTCCTGTGGTTGGAGAGAAACACCAAGGTGAAGTCTGTGACAATGATGAGGTTCTCAGCTCCCATCCTGGTCTCCTCTCTGCAGTGTGTGTGTGTGTGAGAGAGAGAATGTATTCTCTGGAACTAGGATGTATCGATTCCTGTGACCAGCTCATAAAATGTAGCAACTCTCTACTGGATTCTCCAATGCTTCATTATTTGAATATAGTGCTCTGGTGTGCCTGTGAGGATTCTTTGTAATGGGACTCTCATAGATTTAAAGCAGGGGCAAGCAACATGGGCCCCATATCCAACTGTGAAACCTCCTGGTCCCTACTGCCAAAATTCCAGCGATGGCACTGAAAACGAAGTATAGAATCAGCCAGAAGGAGATCCAGAGTTCAATCCAGGCAACAATATCTCAAGGCAACACAGTAGAGAATGAGCAGGCAGAAGTGTCAGAGTTTGGTCCAGAAGTATTTATGCCAGAAATCAAGCCCAGGGTCCTCTTGGTCCATCCATCTTGGACTTTGGTGGTTGTGGTGGGGGGTTCCCAGTCCTTCAGGTCATCCTGCATGGATGAGTCTTCTAGCAGGAACATGACACTTTTCCATGTGGTGTCAGGGCAATTCCACGGTTCGGTTGGAAAAGGTAGTCCAGGCAAATCCCGATACAAAAGCTTTTATTCAGAGGCTACACATGTAGGAGACAGGCAACCCCTCCAACCTTCTTCAGAACTCTCTGCCCAATATCTGTGCCCAGCAATCTTATATACATTCAAAATTGCTTCAATGAACTCAGGCTCTGCCCCCTCCCTCCCTTGATCGATTACAGATTCCATAAACAATGTAAAGTGAAACTATTCTACATAAACAACGTTTTTCCATTATTGCAGCTATAACTGGTCAAAGTGTTACTCTCTGTTCCTGATAAACGCCCCCAAGGGCAGCGGAGAGTGCCAGAGCCCACTCTGGTATCTTGCGAAATTACCCAGTCAGGGCTTGGGGTTCTTTTGGCAAAGCAGGGATGCTCCTTTCCTGCTGGAATGATATGTTGTTTTGGAATCATAAATGCAAGGTTTTACTGATATACAACTCAAGACGGAAGGACAAATGGCCGGGCTGAGGTGGGAGTCAGGTTGTTGGTGAGAAGTCAGAGCTGAGCTGATGCCTCTCTCTCTCTCTCTCTCTCTCTCTGGTTATTTTCAACTTTATTGCTCTGGAAAGGGTGGGGGTAGCATGTCAGGTGTTTTGAGGTGTGTGTATACTTTTCTTATGAGAAGCAGGACTTTAGGATTTTTCAGATTTCTCTGTCAGTGGTCTTCAGTTTTGGAGATAGGTGTCACACCTTAATTCCTGCTTAAGGGACAAATCTTGACCCAAAAGAATGTCTTGTAGCTCATTTGGAGTTAGGAAAGAACAACACCCCACTATTTTTTGTCTATCGGATGTCATTAAGATGGGAACAATTTTAACGGAGTTTTAGAAGCAGACCTTCCCATTTCCTAGCTCATTTATTCTACTTACAGCTTGGATATGGCTCTGCTCCAGTGATGAATGACCAAAGCCAAGGAGCTTTCTTCCAGCGGATGTTCCCTAATGAGGACCACCAGTATACGGGGATTCTCCAGATGCTGCTTCTGTTCAGGTGGACCTGGATTGGGGTCATTTTTATAGGTGATGATAGTGGGCTGAAATTTGTACAAACTGCGCTTCCCAAGTTTTCCCAGAGAGGTATCTGCTTTGACTTTATAGAAATGATGCCAACATTATATTTTACCTCTGACATTCTTGAAATGATGGCAGTTTGGGTTGCAATGTACAGGGTTATTATGAGCCGCACTGCTAAGGTTGTGGTTTTACATGGTGAAATTCACACTATAATATTTTTGAGAATTTTTCCTGAGGTTTCTGATGTTGAGGACATACCTATCAAGACGAAAGGAAAAGTCTGGATCCTGACAGCTCAGATGGAGTTCACATCAGTTCCTATTCAAAGAATATGGGCAATAGACATCATCCATGGTGCTCTATCCTTTGCCATTCACTCAAAGTTTGTGAAAGGATTCCAGAAATTTCTTCTGATGAGAAACCCTACATCAACCAAAGACGATGGCTTTATCAAGGACTTCTGGCAGCAGACTTTTAACTGTTTGTTCCTAAATACTGAAACAGAACAGCAGAATGAGAAAATCTGCACAGGGGAGGAGAAACTAGAGACTCTTCCTGGGTCTGTATTTGAAATGAGCATGACCAGCCACAGCTACAGCATTTACAATGCTGTCCATGCTGTAGGTCATGCTTTGCAATCCCTGCATTCATCAACATCCAAACATAGAACAATGGTGGATGGAGTAAGATGGGAGCATTTGAATCAACAGCCGTGGCAGGTAATGTCTGAGTACACAAACACAGGAGAGCTCATCATATCCACCATGTGCAAGAACAGTCTCTACTATTTGGCTACAGGGCGGGATATAAATGTAATAAATAAATAAATAAATAAATAAATAAATAAATAATAATAATAATAATAATAATGTGGAAATACCTTCCTTGTCAAATATTGTTTTTGCTATCTCATGCTAAGATTGTCACAGCTCTTACCCATATAAAATGCAACAGTAGATTTTGATTATGATTGAAGGCTACATTTTCAGTATTGTTGACTATGTATAGATTGTTACAAAGGTATAGCAGGGCTCCCTCTGGACTCAGGTCATGGAAATGGCAAGAGGATGGGAAGGACCCCTTTTCTATTTCAATTTAGGTCCCCTCCTACATTTTTAAATTATTTAATTCAATTTCATACTTTTCACATTAATTCAGTTGTGTATCTACTGAACTTAGTAGTTCCACTTTAAGGAAAACATCTGATATGTAGCTAATAAATTTTACTGACTATTTTTTATGTTTTCATGTACATCCTCCTCCTCCTCCTCCTCATCATCTATTTATTTCTCACCTGCCTCTCCCTCTAGATCAAGGTGGGGAACAACATCAAATACAAAAATACGATAAAATACATAAAACTGATTAAAAACATATAAAACTAACACATTATTAAAATAACAACCAGGCATCTTAAAAGTCAGTGCACTTCAGTACCACTATAAAGCAGTCGTGTAGATCCTGCAGTGCACTTCGATACTGCTAGAAAGCAGTAGTGTGGCTCCTGCCTTTTATATACCGCTTTCATACCACTTTCAAAGCGGAATATCCTGCTTGGTGTAGATGAGCTTGTTGTAGATGAGCCCTATGATTCATACGGAGGTGATAATTAAGGTGTATCAAATCATTCCTCTCATCTCTTGTAAATGGAGAGACAGCATAGTAAGGACCACTCAATCAGCTCAACTGAAAAACCAGTGTCTATTTAGCTCCTTATACCCCTCAACTGTCATGTACAAGAAGCCATTCTATGTGGCAGAGAAAGCAAGGAGACTGTAGGCTTTACTCCATTGGCTCAGCCGAGTGACCAGCTGTCTTTCGACTCCTCTGCTTTCTAAATTGTTTTGTTCAAACTGGGCATGATATCAAATCCGTAACTTGGGGTCTGAATGTCATCATTTTCCTCTTCCCCTCCTATTCCTTTTTGTTATAAAGTTGCTGTCAGGAATGGGATTGTTTTTAACCTGCGCACAGAGCTTTAAATGGTTTATGCCATTTGTAAATAAATAAGGGAATAAATAAATAAATAAATAATACATTGCCTAGTAAATGAAGCTGCTTAATTACGACTTCAAGTAGCATGCAGAAAAAGTATGAACTGTAGCTTGTGAAGTACCATTATGAGTTTATATATGTGCACCAATTTATATGTCCTTATTACTTGTGGTGTTTTGCTTCAATTTAGCTTTGCCGCTATTTAAGAAGTGTCTCATTTAACAACAGTGCTGGGGAAACAGTTTCCTTTGACCAAAATGGCGCCTTGGCAGCTGGATTTGACATTATCAACTGGGTCACATTCCCAAACCAGTCCTTCCTTAGAGTCAAAGTTGGAAAGGTGGACCCCTCTGCCCCCAAAGATCAAATGTTCAGCATTTCTATGGATTCAATCGTATGGCCCAGCGTGTTTAACCAGGTCTATTTTTGCACAGATTTTATTTATTTAATTTATTTATTTATTACATTTATATCCAGCCTTTTTTCCTCCAAGGAACCCAAGGTGGCGTATACATAATCTTCTTCCTCTCCATGTTATCCTCACAACAACAACCCTGTGAGGTAGGTTGGGCTGAGAGTGTGTGACTGGCCCAAAGTCACCCAGTGGGTTTCCATGGCCGAGTGGGGACTAGAACCACTACACAAGACTACACAGATTTTTGGGTGAATCTAATCATTCGTCTAGTTTTCAAAATGTTGTTCACTGCATAGACACTGAATTATTTCTAAGAGTGTACCTTCATATAAGATATGAAGGCAACTTTTTTCTTTGATGACTAGCAAAAGTAACTTGATATAGGTTGCCTATTAATCCATTTGTTTTATTACTGGTATGTTAAATGATTTCATATGACCCAAGAATGAAAGATTGATTGCAATTATGTTAGTTTCAACTCAGATTAAAAAGAAAAAATGGGAGAAAATAGGAAACATTAGCTTTAAGGAAATGGGAAAGCAATGCACAATATTTCATATTATTAAAACATTGGGTGGGCTGACTTACAACTAATGGCTCTTTAGAATACCTCCACAAGGTTGTACTTAATTTTGATTAAGATTGCATTTAATGTTACCCTTCTGAAAACTAATTTATTGATTTCATGTTTCTTTATTTTTTAAAATCAGCATTATATATATATATATATATATATATATATATATATATATATTCCAAGTTCCCCACCTAAAGGGGAGCCTTGATTTGTCAAGGCCCTCAGATCAGCAGCAAAGAGAGAAAGGCTGGTGAGGAGCAGTTGCACAACTTCAGCAACAGCATCTTCTTGTCAGGAGGGGACTGCTGAGCCAATCAGTGCTTTGATGAGGTGGGCAAAGAGTCACACCCAGCAGAGTGAGATTTAATCTGAGGCTCCTAGAAACAAACCAGCCATGTGGATGCAAGATTGAAATTGGTGCAAAAAGAGCGACATGGCAGAAAAGACCATGACTTTTCTGACCAACATGCTCCTTCCACCCCCTTTTAATTTTTTAATATTTCCTTGTTTTGTAAACTAAAATATCTTCTAGTAATATCCATTGGGAGATAGCATACCAACGGATGGCACACTGAACCCTATTTAGCCTTAATGCAATCTTTAAATGATGGCCATACTTATTAGAATGTACTAGTTAGTGTTGTGTTTCTCAGAAAACTCCTGCTTTTGATGGGAGGCAAATGACGAGGCTTGCTAAGTAATCTACAAAGCGTTTATTAAGCAATAAACGTCTCTTCTACCTGAATAGAGTCTAACTTCTTGGTAACGTCCCCCTAGGCAAAACTGTGCAAACTAAGCAAGACAGTAGTCCGTTCAAGAGGAATAAGAAGTTACTTCTCAAACGCCCGTAACTTCAAAGTGCATGGTGCGGAGGCAGGTTCTGGCGTAATCTCACTGACTTTCACGCGCCTTCCTTTTGCGCCATGCATTTCAGCTTCCGGTGGACCCTAGCATCAGCTAGCTTGTCAGAGCGCTCCCCTCCAGAAGAAAGTTGAGTGTGTAGGATTTGGCCTTGAGGAGATAAGCTCTGGAGAGGGCTGACTCCCAGCTGGGGAATCGCCCATGAGAGCTTCCTCCCCCACTGATACAGGCTGGCTGGTGTCTGGCGCTGCGTCTTCTAGTTCTGAATCTGATTCTGATTGATTATCTGAAACATCTTTTCCAAAAACAGGGGCAGTAGGGTTATACATGACAGTTAGAAGCATTTATATTCTACCATCCTGACATTAACCCTTTTTTAACTGTTGGACAACTAGTGACATACCAACACCTAAAATCTCTTTACTGAATGATAAATCATTTCCCACTTTATACTCAGATGCAGCCCCTTTCTCTGTGTAATGAGTTCTGCCATTTGGGTTACAGTAAGACAAAAAAGGAAGGGAAACCATTTTGCTGCTATGATTGCCTTCCGTGTCCAGAAGGGAAGATTTCAAACAAGAGAGGTAAGATATATATTTAAAAAAAACACCACACACAAGTATTTTGGATATAATTCATTAGTATGTATAGAGACCTGTTTCTCTAGAGTTTAAAAAATGTTTAAAATTGAGTGGTGGTTGCTGATCAAGAAATACAGCCTATTTAAAATACTGTTCCTTGTGTGGCCTTTCGCATAGCACCCAAGCTCACAATAACCAAACCAAACATAAAAGGATTTCAGAATATCTAGACAAGGTAGAGCTGGATAACACTTAGTTGGTGATCTTCAGAAGGCGAAGACACCATCAATGATGTGAAACAGCTTTCCCTAGTCATAGGGCCTTACAGGCTGGGTTATTCCTGTGAATGGATACATCCAAGCATAATTGTTTGGTAATTGTGCAGACTGGATTTGAGATAACTGTACTCATTCAGGGCTTGCATTGCAATATTGATTACTGCAGATATGTACAGATTTTCTTTTTCTTTTTTTCAGACATGGATTACTGTTATCAGTGTGCAGAAGATCATTATCCAAACAAGAACCAGGATTTGTGCATTCCCAAAGATATCAGCTTTCTGACTTATGAAGAACCTTTGGGGATCAGTTTAGCTACTGTTGCTCTTTCCCTTTCTTTCATCACAGTGTTGGTGCTTTGGATCTTCATTAAGCACAAGGACACACCCATAGTCAAAGCCAACAACCAAAACCTCACCTTCGCTCTCCTTATCTCCCTTCTGCTCTCCTTCTTTTGTGCCTTGCTATTCATCGGCCGACCAGAAAAGGGGACTTGTCTTCTTCGACAAACTGCTTTTGGCATCATCTTCTCAGGTGCGGTTTCTTGCGTGTTGGCCAAAACCATCACTGTGGTTCTTGCTTTCATGGCCACCAAGCCAGGGTCCAGAATGAGGAAATGGGTGGGGAAAAGACTGGCTAATTCCATAGTTATTTCCAGCTCCCTTATTCAAATCACTATTTGTACAGTTTGGCTGTCTACCTCTCCTCCATTTCCAGATTTTGACATGCATTCAATGACCGAAGAAATTATACTGGAATGTAATGAAGGTTCAGCTGTCATGTTCTACTGTGTTCTGGGCTTTATGGGCTTCCTGGCCATTGTTAGTTTCACTGTGGCTTTCCTGGGCAGGAAGTTACCTGACAGTTTTAATGAAACCACATTTATCACCCTCAGCATGTTGGTCTTCTGCAGTGTCTGGCTGTCCTTTGTTCCAACTTATCTGAGTACAAAAGGAAAATACATGGTGGCTGTGGAGATCTTCTCTATGTTGTCCTCCAGTACTGGATTGCTTGGCTGTATTTTTCCTCCCAAATGCTATATCATTATGATAAGACCTGATCTGAATAATAGACAGCAGCTAATGAGAAGAAATAATTAAGGAATCAGAAAGTAGATAGCCCAAGTCTAGTTATAGTGAGCTATGTGTCTGTCCCTTTCTGTGCTGTGGGATTTAATTTAATATCAATTTGTTAAATTGGTTTCATTGAGATGAAAACATGATGGATTTAATCTATTTCATGCTGCAATATTTATTTATTTTTTGAGCAGAATGCTAATTGAAAAGTTATGCTTAATCCACAATCTTGTGAATGGAAATTTATGTGGTATATTTAAATACAATTCTCCTCACACCTCCTAATTAGGGCTGGCCCTGGGATAAATAATGCTCTTAGTGAAGAGGGCGTTTGGTGCTCCCTGCGGTCAGTTTTTTAGGGCCATCCAGAGGATTTTGAGGTTCCGGTGCAGGTGTGAATTCGATTGAGAATGACATTGCTCAAAATCTTGATTTCTCAGCCAATGTGGTACAGCTTGCACAAGCCAAAGTCGAAAAGCCATATTCTGACCAGTGGCACTGCATTATGCAACACAGCAGAACTATCACAAGATAGAGTTCCTATCTTTTGGTAAGCATTCTTTATTTTGAAATATCTATTATTTTTATCTTTAAAAATAATAAAGAAAAATTGCAAATACAAAATGGTATCCAGCTGACCTCCAATAGCTCACAGCTTTATTTTATTATTATTTATAAATACTTATAGTGCTTACAGTATATGAAGTGCCAACTGCTTGGTAATGTTGCCTCAAAGTAAAGCTATGTTCCACTGATATTTTTGTACCAAAAATGATATCACAGTGGAAACTGAAAAAGAAATATACTTCACAGCTAATTGAAAGGTCATTTATGTAGTCAGCACACCAGCAATATGTAAGACCTTTAATATTTTCTGATGTAAATTATGTACCTGCTTCTTGGGAAGTAACACACAGTCAGCATAAATAGATTTTTTGTGCACTCTTCACTGCTAAAAGATGAAAGCTCACTGCCTATAGTGCAATGGATTAAAGACATAACACTAGCATCATTTGAACGAATGGTATATAGGTGTCATTTACAAATGGACTTATATTTGGATATTTGGTTTATGTGTAATTTACTCCTCTCTGTTTTTTCACTTAGAATGTTGTAATATTTGGAACTGAGGCCCTTAAAGTATGAGGTTACACTTGCATTTTTATGTGTGTGTTTTTCATTTTATTGTTTCATTTTGTTCTAACTTACAGTAAAAAGAAATGATTGAAAAATTACAACCTTGAAAGAACGGTTACAGGCTGTTGCTTTATGCCATCCAAGCTTACTGCAGTTAGCACATTAAAAAAACCAATAGCCTCTAAGCTCAGCTTGGTGCCCCCCTCAGCTCAGCACCCGCTAATGCTCAGCTTGGTGCCCCTTCAGCTCAGCACCCCCTAATGCTCAGCTTGGAGCCCCCCTCAGCTCAGCACCCTGTAATGCTCAGCTTGGTACCCCCCTCAGCTCAGCACCCGCTAATGCTCAGCTTGGTGCCCCTTCAGCTCAGCTCCCCCTAATGCTCAGCTTGGCACCCCCTTAAGCATGGTTCTCAGCTTGGTGCCCCCCTCAGCTCAGTATGCTATAATGCTCAACTTGTTACCCCCCTCAGCTCAGCTCCCCGTAATGCTCAGCTTGGTGCCCCTTCAGCTCAGCTTGGTGCCCCCCTCAGTATGACAATTCCTTCACTTCAGTTTGGCACCCCACCAACTCAGCTTGGTGCCTCATCCAGCTGATCTTGGCATCCCACTCAACTCAGTACCCTGGGTGACCATGCAGCTCACCCACCCCTAAGGCTGGCTCTGCTTCTGTTACATATGTAGATGCACCATTGAGTCAATATGGGCAAGAAACAGTTGGTTTTATTAGACATTAATTTACATTTTCAATTGTGATTTTGGGAATTTCACGTAAACGTGTAATTTAAGTTGTGGCCCTTATTTAAATAGATTTCTAGTGTTTTTCTTCAGGTGTAGGTTTGGGGAAATCAATTCTGGAAGAATATCAACTAGTTCTTTTACTTTAGCGCAACTGAAGAAACAAGATAAGAACATAAGAAGAGCTCTGCTGAATCAGACCAAGGCCCATCTAGTTCAGCATTCTGTTCATACAGTGGCCAACCAGTTGTCCAAAGAGAACTGACCTGAGTCCTACTTGTGGGTTCCATAGCACCCTTCCACCCATGTTCCCCATTGACATTTCTAATTATGCCTAACATGGAATTTGCCTTTTTCGCAGAAGCCACACACTGGGTCGGCATTTTCTGTGAGCTGTCCACCTGCGAGGTCAGGAAGTTGAGCAAGAGGTTCAACAGAGGGTCAGAAGCGTAGAGAGCGGAAGGTTTTACCTCAGGAAACGGAAACTTGGTTGGAAAGAATGAACAGGAAGCCATCCTCTTGATTGGTTGTAGTGGGGGGGGGGGAGAACATAACTTTAGAAAGTGTTAGTCAAAGGCAGAACAGGCAGAAGAAGAAAAGGAATTAAAGAGAGAGAAGGAAGGAAATAAGGTGAGAATTGTATGGGAAGGAAAGTGTCAGGGCTACTCAAAGCTGGACCAGTGACAGGCCCATGTTGTTTGGATAAGTGACCTGGATAAAATAGGGACACACTCTAGGGTGTTTGTTTGTTTGTAATTGTGTACTGCATGTGTATCCGTTCAGATGTTGCTGTTTTTCAACATTCTTCAGTGTTTCTTTTTTAACTTCATTGTTTGAAAACTTTTTGGTTTTAAAAATTAGTTTTTATTTCTGTGTGTATTTTATGTAATGACTTTGTGGTCTATGATGTTTGAAATAATAAAATCTTTTTTTAAAAAATTAGTTTGTTGGAGGCATCCAGAGATATCAACATTTCCATTTGGTGGCAGCAGAAATGTCCACAGGAAAGGAAAGCTAAAATGGAGTATGAGGACACAAAGTGGCCTCTTTCCCCTACAGCAGCCTTCCTCAACCTGGGGGACTCCAGATGTGTTGGAGTACAACTCCCAGAATGCCCCAGGCTGGGGCATTCTGGGAGATGCAGTCCAACACATCTGGAGCGCCCCAGGTTGAGGAAGGCTGCCCTACAGGAATTCAACCTAGTACCTTGTGGATGCTATGTGATCTACCACCAGCCAATGTCCTTACCCTACAGCTCTTGTTATTTCAGGTCTCCTGCTGTGCCACCGAGAAGGACCAAATAAAACTTCTGTTGAATTGTGTGATTATTTTCTTCTGCAATATTGCAAAGGACCTGTAATTTTGAATAGATTATTATTTCAACTGTAAAACTGTAATTATCACACTAGAAATTATTACTTGTACTTCTTCTCCATGTCCCCAAGTGAACCAAAACCAAAGGGCGTTATTAATAAAACCCATGTCATTCAGGGCTATGTGCTGATCCATTACATTGTGGAATACTAACTCTGAATAATAAGTTGATTGAGTGATCATTCAAGGCAGGCTGGGCTTATTCACGGACTCTTGAGTGGCAATGAAGAAACAGGTGAATTGGGCTCTAGAAGGAAGATGTGCACAGAAGATTGTGCTAATCATATCCTTAGAATTACTGCTACTGCCTCGGAGAGCATGCAATGTTTTAGTTGCTAAGTGCAATATCAGTGACCCTCTTCCAATAGCTCACAAGTATTATCAGTCAGGAGATATCATCGTTGGTGGTATTATTTCTCAGATTTACACATTTTCCAACCCTGCAAGATTCACAATACATCCTTCTCATGACCTCCTTGATGACCTTGTGTAAGGCTCCTGTTTTTTTAATCATGAAATTTAATTTTATTTCAAAATAAAGTTAACAAAATAAAGGCAAGAAGAAGATGCATGAGGATATATCAAGGTCACTAAAGTATAACCAAGGGATCCACTATTTCTGCAGTACTTGTTTGTCTATAACAGTGAATTGTGCTATGTAGGAGCTCAATACGTAATGCATGAAAGAAAAATACAATTTATTTAGCCTATAAAAGGAATGTGTGAAGTTGTGTGTGTATGAGTGTGTATATTAGTCAGAACAATTACAGGCAACTGTACTTGGTTGGAATTCAATGAAAGGTTTGAAGTGCTTCAACAGAGGAAATAAACTGAAATCATGGGACCATAATATCTTATTTTCTAGATGGTCTGTTGCAGCCAAAACAACCGAGAGTTTTGGGTCATCATAAGCACAAAAATAGCCATTGTGGCAAAAACTTTTGTGGATCAAAGTCTGCATCTGAGCATGTAGAGTCATTGGGCTCATCTACACCAATCAGGATATTCCACTATGAAAGCAGTATGAAAGCGGTATATAAAAGGCAGGAGCCACACCAAGCAGGATATAGCGGTATGAAAGTAGTATATGGTATGTGTCAATGAGCTCCAACAGTTTTCAGTGCAATTAAATACCACTATAAAGCAGGAGTGTGGCTCCTGCCTTTTATGTAATGTGCTTTTAAGATGCCTTTTTAATAATGTGCTGCTTTTAATAATGTATTAGTTTAAATGTTTTAATTATACATATTTTACGTGTTTGCATTTGTGTTGTAGCCCGCCTCGATCCAGAGGGAGAGCTGGGTAACAAATAAATACAATTATTATTATTATTATTATTATTTAAAGCTTTCATACCACTTTCATAGTGGAATATCCTGCTTGGTGTAGATGATCCCTTTGTTGCTTTAGCCCTGTCATATCTCTCTAGGCAGAGTGAGACCAGATCTACACCAAGCAGGATATTGCACTATGAAATCAGTATATAAAAGGCAGGAGCCACACCAAGCAGGATATAACAGTATGAAAGTGGTATATGGTATGTGTCAATGGGCCCCGCTTCGCTATTGCTTCTCTGAGAAGCGGATCACAGCCCTACTTGAAATCAGTGGGATGTAAGTTAGGGCTCATCTACACCAAGCAGGATATTCTACTATGAAAGCAGAATGAAAGCAGAATATAAAAGGCACGAGCCACACCAAGCAGGATATAGCGGTATAAAAGCGGAATATGGTATATGGTAGAGCTCCAGCTGAGAGCCCCCTCCCTATTGCTGCCAACTGTCAACATTAACTGCTGAACTTTGCAGCTAAAATTGAAGTGCCTGAATTTGCTTTCCTTTCCCCCCTCCTCCTCCTCCCTCCCAATCCCCTTTCCTTTTGTGTCATGTCTATTAGATTGTAAGCCTGTGGGCAGGGACTGTCAAGAAATACTTTTGTAAGCTGCCATGAGAGCCTCTTTTGGCTGAATGGCAGCACAAAAATGCTTAATAAATAAATAAATAAATAAATAAATAAATAAATAAGGTACGTGTCAAAGGGCCCCAACAGTTGTCAGTGCACTTCAATACTACTATAAAGCAGTCGTGTGGCTCCTGCCTTTTTTATACCGCTTTCATAGTGGAATATCCTGCTTGGTGTAGATGAGGCCTGAGTGATTTCAGTTTAATGTCAGTGCAGTGGGATGATTGGGATTTCACCTGACTTTCATTTAGGAAAGATAGCCTAATTATCTCCATGCAGTCTTTTTCTTATTCATATTCTTTCCCTTTTTCATATGATCACTGAAATTTAGAGGAGTGAAGTTTGCTTTACCTTGACTGGTTGGAAAAGTCTTAGGCACCTGTACAAACTGTATATTCCAAAGTTATAATAACTGAATTTTAGCTGCCTTGTTAGGTTTGGTGGTGGTGGTGATGGTGGGATTAACCATATCATACCATACATCTTTATTGTGATCCATAGATCCATGAAAAAACAAGAATCAAACATGAAACATCAGACAGTTGGAGCTATTGGGTGGGGGTTAACTGTGAAAGGCAGCCTATATTTTAAATAAATAAATAAAAATTAGGAGGAGGAGTACTAATTTGAGATGTTATTCTACAAGTGTAGATACCTTAAAGCATACACCTATTCCAGTATTTGAAGTCTTACATAACACCCACACTCCAGGATTAGTTCTGCAAGGGCCTAAATTTATTTATTTATTTATTACATTTTTATACCGCCCAATAGCCGAAGCTCTCTGGGCGGTTCACAAAAAGCTCTCTGGGCGGTTCACAAAAACATCTAAACATCTCCAGTTGAAATTGCAATGACTTGGATTACCATTTTACCACATTTCAGCTTTCTAAATCATGCCACCAATTGACACCTCACTCTGGGAAAATGAGACAATGGGCTCATCTACACCAAGCAGGATATTCCACCATGGAAGTGGTATATAAAAGGCAGGAGCCACACCAAGCAGCATATAGCAGTATGAAAGTCGTATATGGTATGTCTCAATGGGACCCAACAGTTGTCAGTGCACTTCAATACTGCTATAAAGTAGTAGTGTGGCCCCTGCCTTTTATATACTGCTTTCATAGTGGAATATCTTGCTTGCATTAGATGAGCCCTAGAATACAGACATTTCTAGAACACATAGAAGCAACAGAAGTAACACATCCATTCATCAATCCTATTTTAAGCTGGAGCATGAACATTGTGCACTTCTGTATGTATACTGTTGGGATGAAATTTAGAGATATCAGAAGTGCAGGTCAATTTGCCAATAATTAATCACCCCTCCCTGAACTGGGACCCTACAATCTCTTCAAGTACAGACGTCAAGTGAATGGAATAGTAGCACACACCTGGTGTAACATGTATGTGTCTCAATGCAGATTCATCACTCAGATGTACCAGCATACCCTGGCCTTCGTATTTGCTGTGAAGGAGATCAATGACAACCACCAGAGTTTGCACAACCTCACCCTGGGCTTCCATGTCTATAATAGCCAACTTGTTGCAAGGGCAACCTATCTCGCATCACTGGAACTTCTCTCCACATGGGGCAGATTCATCCCTAACTACAAGTGTGATGCCCAGGATAATGCAGTTGCTGTCATTGGGGGACCTAACTCAGATGTGTGTCTCTTCATGGCAACCATTCTAAGCATCTACAACATGCCACAGGTAGGATGTGTGCATGGCACATAAGATCTATAGCAGTCAGTCATGGTTCTCTTGCCTTTTCTATCAGTCCCCCCCCCTATTTTGGAGTTCTAATGACACAGTTGTTTCTCACCTTGCTTACTGAATAAATAAAAAATCTGGACTTTTATTGATTTGTCTGGAGTTTGGGAAAGAGCCCTACCCATTTCCTAGTTCCTTCTGTCCTTTCTTCTAATTATAGCTTGGATATGGCTCTGATCCAGTGATAGATGACCAAACCCAAGGTATTTCCTTCCAACGGATGTTCCCTAATGTGGACCACCAGTATACAGGGATTCTCCAGTTGTTGCTGCTTTTCAGATGGACCTGGATTGGGGTCATTTTTATAAATGATGACAGTGGACAGAGGTTTGTACAAATCGTGCTTCCCCAATTTTCCCTAAGAGGTATCTGCTTTGACTTTATCGAGATGTTGCCAACAGTGTATTTTACCAATGACATATTTGACATGGTGGAAGATTGGGTTGCAACATACAAGGTCATTATGAGTAGTACTGCCAACATTGTGGTCTTGCATGGCGAAAATCACACTGTGATATTTTTGAGGATGTTTCGCCAGGTTTCAGAAACTGAGGACATGCCTATCAAGACGAAAGGTAAAGTCTGGATAATGACAGCCCAGATGGAGTTTACATCCATCCCCTTTCAAAGACTTTTGGACATAGACATCCTCCATGGTTCTCTATCCTTCACAATTCACTCAAAGGATGTGATAGGATTCAAGACATTTCTTCAGATGAGAAACCCAATATCAGATGAAGAAGATGGCTTTATTAGGGACTTCTGGCAACAAGCATTTGACTGTTCCTTTCCGACTTCCATGGCTGACAAGAAGATTGAGAAAATCTGCACTGGGGAGGAGAAACTGGAGAGTCTTCCTGGGTCTGTTTTTGAAATGAGCATGACCGGCCACAGCTACAGCATCTACAATGCTGTCCATGCTGTGGCACATGCTTTGCAATCCATGCATTTATCAACATCCAAACACAGAGCGAGGGTAGATGGAGTAAGACGGGAGCTTCTGAATCAACAACCATGGCAGGTAATGTGAGCACGCAAGCACAGGAAAGCTCATCACCATGTGCTGGGAAAGTCCCTATACTGTTCATAAAGCTCTTTCCATTTCACATCTTGTATTTTGTGTCATGTCTAACCCTAGTGCCCCTGTTTTGGGATAAGATGTTTCAGGTAATCAATCAGAATCAGATTCAGAACTAGAAGACACAGCGCCAGACACCAGCCAGCCTGTACCAGTGGGGAAGGAAGCTCTCACGGGCGATTCCCCAGCTGGGAGTCAGCCCTCTCCAGAGCTTATCTCCTCAAGGCGAAATCCTACACACTCGGTGGGAAGTGAGGTTTCTTCTGGAGGTGAGTGTCCCAACAAGCTAGCTGATTCTAGGGTCCACCAGAAGCTCAAACGCATGGGGCAGAAGGAAGGCGTGAGAAAGTTGGTTCGATTACTCCAGGACCTGCCTCTGCACCAGGCGCTCTGAAGTTACGGGCGTTTGTGAAGTGGCTTCCTATTCTTCTTGAACAGACAATTGTCTTGCTTAGTTTGCATAGTTTTGCCTAGGGGGACGTTTCCGAGAAGTTAGACTCTATTCAGGTAGAAGAGACATTTATTGCTTAATAAAAGCTTTCTAGATTACTTAGCAAGCCTTGTCATTTGCCTCCATTGAAAGCGGGAGTGTTCTGAGAAACACAATATTTTGTTATTGTCACTCCTTTTCAATTAGTTCACCTTAGTGGAGCTAATGCTTTTGTTTTTGCTTGATGGATACCTTTCAGTATTATTAGCATTGTCGTATTTTGCATTCACTTACAAATGTGTAGCAGGTTCCATCTGGACTCTTGTCATATAAATATTAGAGGATAGAAACGGTGCCCTTTTTATTCCCATTAACATACCTATTTCCTTCCATTATATGATTTTAACATTAATTGAACTATGTATCTATGGTTCTTTGACGTTCCAAATGGAAGAAAACTCTTTGTCGGGTAGATCATATTTGTAACTTGTGAATGAACCCAACTTCATGCTGGAAGGAATGGCCCTGATGTTGTTACAGTGAAGACTGCAAGAAAATGCAGCTGTTAGAACTGCATGCATTCTGCCTGCCCTGTTGGAGTAAAGCCATATCTGATGGAACTCCAGGGCTGGCCTCTGAGTGGGGTTGCCCCATAAGAGTGGGCAGGGAGCAGGAGTATAACTGTGTCCTTTGGCTGCCTAGTCTCCCACAGCTTCATTCTGACTTGTACATAAAGCTATGTACTGGTTATGGAAGTCTCTCCCTAGTGAATGATGACTTTGGATGGGTCCGTCAATTCCATTCCTTTGGGATGGGGCAAAGAGGAGGCAAAAAGCCAAGTGGCCTTGCCTGCTAATCTCCGCTGGCTTCAAACACTATGACCTGCAAAATTATGTACTGGTTAGGGGTGTCTGCCTGTACTGGCTGAAGATCTAACAGCAGGCTTCAACCACATCAGACAAGTTGAAATTAATTAAAATGTTTCTGTCTTCAAAACAAAATAACTGCAAGATAGGTACCCCCAAGTGAACCCATGCCAAGTTTCAGGTGTCTAGATTTCATGGTCTTGGATGGACAGGCACACATCCTCTTTGATTATTAGAGATGGACTCTAGTAGTGATCTGAAAGGAAGTGCTTTTCAAGAACACATTTGGCAGCACTAGAAATGTTACCCTCTCTGTGTAAGGCCTTAGCTAGACCTACTGGTTAGCCCGCGACGGAGGAGGGAAGATCCCACGATGTGTTTATTGCGAAATCTCTCCTCTGTGTGATGTGCAATGACCTCAGAAGGAGAGGTGTTGCGCCTGCCTGTTTTTTTTACTTAAAGGGGCAGCAGCGCATGACTGCTAGTGTGCAAAAGCTAAATATTTTTTAAAAATTAAATTATGTTCCCCGCTCCCCCCCTACCTCCAATGGATGCAGCACTCCTGAGGAGCACTGTGCCCCGTGCGTGGCTCCCGCTCCTCACGAGGAATCATGAGGAGACGGGTCAACCTGCAGCACCTGGCCACACGTTCCGCTATCTTGGGCTCAGCCTGGGACTGCAGAAAAACTGGTGCCAAAGGGGAGGGCGAGATCCCAGGGCTAGGGAGGAATCATCCCTCCCTGATCCTGGGATGCCCTGTGCATCATGTGGACACACAAGGACGATCCTGGGGATCACCCCGGGATAAAGCCCCATCTAGCTATGGCCATTGGCCTAAGGCTTGGGGTGTGATGTCTAAAAAGTGTGACTAGCAAATTTAGGTATTGTCGACACTGAATGGCAGTGGTTTTCCAAGGTTTTAGAAAGGACTTTTCCAGCCTGACCTGGAGTTGCTGGTGATTGAACTTGGGACTTCTGTACACAAGTATGTGATCTACCACTGAGCCAAGCCCTCTGCTGGAAACAAGCATCCACTTGGCTCCTCATTTTTCTCAACTGCCATTGGCTATAAGCCATTCCATGTGGCTACAGGAGAGAGGGAGAGAGAGATAGTACCATTGGTTCCACTCCATTAGCACTTCTCAGAGACCAGTTGCCTTCAGGCTCCTCCACCTGTCAAGCTGATCAAGATAAAAACTCTGTGGCTCAGTTCAGACAACATGTTAGTCAAGGCAGTGTGAAAACTCCACTCAACGGTTGAGAATAATTCCACTGTTGTGTGAGTGTGGGCTACCATGCAGCTGAGTAAAAGTCAACACGGTGTTTGAATGACAGTTCCTCCATCCTCTCTCCTCTTTCAGTCCTCCTGATGCTATCCCATCAGCCATTGCTGCAAAAACCCAATCCCGGTAGCTCTCCTAGAGCGCCATTCCCTCCTTTCACCACTCTGGCCAGAGAACTCTGTACCCAGTGGGAAAAGTTGACTGAACTCGAAGGAAAACTCTACAGAGCCTGCCACACAACATATAACACAACCTTTGTGCAGGAACTCTCCTCTGCACAGCGTGGATATTCTGTGTGAACTGTTTCCCCCCAAAAAAACTCCACTGTTGAGTGGTATTTTCCCACCAGGCAACACAGTTCTCAACAGTTGTGTTAAAACTCCTCCATGGAGTTCTAAAACCACTGTTGAGAAATGTGTTGTTGGAACTGAGCCTGTAAGTTGGGGTCTGAGTTTTCCCTTTATCCTACCTCATTGTCCTTTTGTTTTATATCTTATAGACTATAAAACGGATAGCAGGGATCAACTTGTTTTTAATCTATGAATAGTGCTTGTAATTCTTGATCCACTTTTAAAGTAAGCAAGTAACTAAAAACACAAATGTAGGTGGTAATGTTTTCTTGTGAAATGCCTAAACAAGTACAGCTTCTGATACATCATTAGAACTTTGTATATTTGCACCTATCTCTTCTTCTTTTTGTTTTGGTTTGTTTTACTTTAGCTTCATCGCTATTTGAGAAGCGTCTCATTTAACAACAACGCTGGGGAAACAATTTCTTTTGACCTAACTGGAGCCTTGGTAGCTGAATTTGATATTATGAACTGGATCACATTCCCAAACCAGTCCTTCCTTAGAGTCAAAGTTGGAAAGGTGGACCCCACTGCTCCCAAAGACCAAGCGTTCAGTGTTTCTGTGCATTCCATTGTCTGGCCCAGCGTGTTTAATGAGGTACACTTTGTACACATTTTGAGGGTGCCCCCAATCATTTGCCCATTTTTTCAAGAAGTATTTCACTGTTCAGATACTGAAAGTGAGAGCGTTGTCAATGCACTTAGCTGAACATATTTATGGACCCCTTTCTTCACTTTCGTGCTCAACACGTGAAGGTCTAACCAGCAGCGGGTGTGTAGGGATGTTTGGAGCAGGACTTTTTATTTATTTATTTATTTATTTATTTATTTAATTGCATTTATATTCCACCTTTTTTCCTCAAGGGAACCCAAGGTGGTGTACATAATCCTCCTCCTCTCCATTTTATCCTCACAACAACAACCCTGTGAGGTAGGTTGGGCTGAGAGTCTGTGACTGGCCCAAAGTCACCCAGTGAGTTTCCATGGCTGAGTGGGGACTAGAACTCGGATCTCCCAACTCCCAGTCCAACACTTTAGGCACTACACCACACTGGCTCTTATATGCATGGTTGCACACCACTCCTCACTTAAGTCCTACATGGGACCACATAGAAGCCTGTATAGAACTCTTGTGAAATCCCATCCGATCACTACAGGAGCCTGTTCCCATGACAAGCCACTGTGACTGAATTATGAGGTGTTCCAGAGTTATCCAAGAGTTTCTTACCCTTTACTTAACCCATGATGCCTAAGTTCACATGGCATGACAAGATATGGTACTTGCCTGCTGCGATTTGTATTTTAAAATGGTGGTTGGCATGTGCTTCAACCCACCATGGTTTAAAAAACACATCAAGGAATAGACATTGCATGTAGTATCTCCTAGACACCTCCTGGAATACAGAAACCCTCTGAAAAAATGGAGTACTAGCAGCAGTATAACTTATAATCCCCTCCTACATTTGCCTTAGCTTATTTATTTATTTATTTATTTATTTATTTATTTATTTATTTATTTATTACATTTCTATACCGCCCAATAGCCGGAGCTCTCTGGGCTGTTCACAAAAATTATAAACATTCAAAGTATAAAACAACAGTATAAAACCATTATATAAAATACAATATAAAAGCTCAACCAGATAAAAACAGCAGCAATGCAAAATTACAAATTTAAAACCATGTTATTTAAAATTTATAGATTGTTAAAATGTTGGGAGAATAAAAAGGTCTTCACCTGGCATCTAAAAGCATATAATGTAGGTGCCAAGCGAACCTCCTTAGGGAGCTCATTCCACAGCCGGGGTGCCACAGCAGAGAAGGCCCTCCTCCTGGTAGCCACCTGCCTCACTTCCTTTGGCAGGGGCTCATGGAGAAGGACCCCTGAAGATGACCTTAGGGTCCGGGCAGCTAAAAGGAAAATGCTGTATCCCTTTACTCCATCAGGACACTGTAGACTTCAGACATATATGGTGGACCTGCAGACATATGAAGCCTTTTTGAAAGCCTATAAAGAAGAGTACATCATATGCATTGCCTATGAATTGTTTTTATTACAATTTGATTTCATAATACCAAGATAGAGTAACTTAATCCTCAATTTATTTATTAGGCAACCAAACACAGGTTATATCCAAAGAAACCAAAACCAAGCAACCAAACAGTACAATGCAAGATACTGACTATACATCATCACAAGTTAAAATTCAATGTGCAATATGCAGATACCCAATACATTACAAAAATATAATTGCAGAGAAAATTCATCTTCCTGGGTTTTTCTAAGTTGTTGTTTATTACCGCAAATCTAGCTGTTATATATTAAATATAACAGACTTAATTTAGATTTACTTTGTATTTAATTGTGCCCCTCTGGAATTTGGTGTATTTTTTATCTTGTAAATCAAAAATGCTAAAATATAATAAAAATATACTAGCTATTGCCATTGGCCAACATCTGAAGAGGAAATGACATACCGAATGCTATGTAGTTATGCTATTTGAAAGCTTTATCCAAATGCTTTAATTGGAAGTACTTCCATTCTGCAACACCAGCATCAAGCCATTATTTATCCATAGGGCAACTAGTGACATACACACTCCCCAAAATCTCTTTACTAAATGATAAATCATTCACCACTTTGCGCACAGGTACAACCCCTTTCTCTGTGCAATGACTTCTGTGATGTGGGTTATAGTAGAGCAAAGAAGGAAGGGAAGCCATTTTGCTGCTATGATTGCCTGCCATGCCCAGAAGGGAAGATTTCAAACCAGAAAGGTAAGAGATATTTATTTATTTATTTATTTATTTAATTACATTTATATACCGCCCCACAGCCGAAGCTCTCTGGGCGGTTTACAACATTTAAAAATAGTAAACATTAAAAGTATACAATTTTTTAAAAAAACACACACATAAAAAACAGTATAAAAACAACAGTATCCATTTAAAAACAACAATTCTGGGGTCCATTAAAAACAAACTTAACGTTGTTAAATGCTGTTAAAATGCTGTTAAAAATGCCTGGGAGAAGAGAAAAGTCTTGACCTGGCGCCGAAAAGATAACAACGTTGGCGCCAGGCGAGCTTCATCGGGGAGATCATTCCACAGTCGGGGGGCAACCACTGAGAAGGCCCTCTCCCTTGTTGCCATCCTCCGAGCTTCCCTCGGAGTAGGCACTCGGAGGAGGACCTTAGATGTTGAGCGTAGTGTACGGGTAGGTTCATGTCGGGTTCATATTATGTGTTGACTTTCTTTTCTTTTCTTTTTTTTTTTTTTTTTTGCTACACTAAAACCATCAATTCAAATAATAAAATAACTGAAGACTTTTAGGCCTACAGTTACAACTTAGAATTGAGGAGTAAGAACATAAGAACTTAAGAACATAAGAAGTGCCTTGTTGGATCAGACCAAAGGTCCCTCTAGTCCAGCACTCTGTTCACACAGTGGCCAACCAGCCATCGGCCAGGGACCAACAAGGCAGGACATGTGCAACAGCACCCTCCCGCCCATGTTCCCAAGCAACTGGTGCACACAGGCTTACTGCCTCGAATACTGGAGATAGCACACAACCATCTGGGCTAGTAGCCATTGATAGCCTTTGCCTCCAAGAATTTATCCAACCCCTTTTAAAGCCATCCAAATTTGTGGCCATCCCTACATCTTGTGGTAGTGAATTCCATAGTTTAACTCTGCACTGTGTGAAGAAGTACTTCTTTTTATTTGTCCTGGATCTCCCACCAATCAGCTTCATGGGATGACCCCGGGTTCTAGTATTTTGAGATAGGGAGAAAATTGTCTCCCTATCCAAGAGTACTACTGCTAGAGTAGGTACCTGCTCCATCAGGTGGAGTTCGATTTGCCTAAAACCTATAAAAAGAAGTAAAATAAAAATATGTTCAGGATTTCCAGGGGAAGGGAAAGATGGAAGTGGGAAATTATGATAATTCCTTTTTCTTTTCTTTTTTGTGATCTCCAGTGGGAACAGACACCTTCAGTGAAGGGAATAGGCTTCCTGTACTCACAAGGCCTAAAATCTGGATTGTTTCTTGAGCATTGCTGTGTATGGATTCCTGCAAATCTAGTTGCTTGGGTTAATGAAAACTTGTTTTGTGGTAACTGTCCTCATTCAAGGTTTTCACTGTAATATTGGCTATTTGAACACACTATACACAGAACTTGTATGTCCAGTAATAGATACTTCTTCTTTTTTTCTTTTTTCAGACATGGATTACTGTTATCAGTGTGCAGAAGATCATTATCCAAACAAGAACCAGGATTTGTGCATTCCCAAAGATATCAGCTTTCTGACTTATGAAGAACCATTGGGGATCAGTTTAGCTACTATTGCTCTTTCCCTTTCTTTCATCACGGTGTTGGTGCTTTGGATCTTCATTAAGCGCAAGGACACACCCATAGTCAAAGCCAACAACCGAAACCTCACTTTCACTCTCCTAATCTCCCTTCTGCTCTCCTTCCTTTGTGCCTTGCTATTCATCGGCCGACCTGAGAAGGCGACTTGTCTCCTTCGACAAACTTCTTTTGGCATCATCTTTTCAGTGGCGGTTTCTTGTGTTTTGGCCAAAACCATCACTGTGGTTCTTGCTTTCATGGCCACCAAGCCAGGGTCCAGAATGAGGAAATGGGTGGGGAAAAGACAGGCTAATTCCATAGTTATTTCTAGCTCCCTTATTCAAATCACTATTTGTACAGTTTGGCTGTCTACCTGTCCTCCATTTCCAGATTTTGACATGCATTCAATGACCGAAGAAATTATACTGAAATGTAATGAAGGTTCAGCTATCATGTTCTATTGTGTACTGGGTTTTATGGGCTTCTTGGCCACTATGAGCTTCTCTGTGGCTTTCCTAGGCAGGAAGTTACCTGACAGTTTTAACGAAGCCAAGTTTATCACCCTCAGCATGTTAGTCTTCTGCAGTGTCTGGCTGTCCTTTGTTCCAACTTACCTGAGTACAAAAGGGAAATACATGGTGGCTGTGGAGATCTTCTCTATCTTGTCCTCCAGCGGTGGATTGCTGGGCTGCATCTTTCCTCCAAAATGCTATATCATTGTGATAAGACCCGAGTTGAATAACAGGCAGCAGCTAATGAGAAGAAAGGAAGTATAGATCTAAAACTATTTAGCGTCTGTCTTTTTAAAAATGAGCTATGGTTCTGTCCATTATATGCTATGGTGTTTAATATACAGTTTCTGAAATTGACATCAGTTGGATGTAAACATTTATTTATTATTGCATTTATATCCCACCTTTTTTCCTCAAAGGAACCCAAGGCAGTGTACATAATCCTCCTCCTCCTCTCCATGTTATCCTCACAACAACAACCCTGTGAGGTGGGTTGGGCTGAGAGACTGTGACTGGCCCAAAGTCATCCAGTGAGCTTCCATGGCTGAGTGGAGATTAGAACCCGGATCTCCTGACTCCCAGTCTGACACTTTAGCCACTACACCACACTGGCTCTACACTGGATTGGATCTGTTTTCTGCTTCATTGTTTATTTTATTTCTTGAGTGGGATATTTATGGAAAGAGTGGATTTAATTCACAATCTAGTGAATGCAAATTAATGTAGCATATTTATATGCAATTTTCCTCATGCCTCCTAATGAAAACAAACTTAAATGGCAATTTCCTAGCATTTTCCAGTTCTTCCTGCTCAACTAAAGTTTTTAACTTTAATATTACTGTTTTTAATGTTACTTCAAATTGGGTAGAAACCACCAAACTAAATTCAAAAGAAGGAAGAAAACAAAGCTTATTATATGGGGTGGAAAACTTTGGGTGAAATTGCAGGATGGGTTTTGACAGTAGTGCATTGTATTTGTACTGTGAAATTCCATTATTATTTAAGATTACAAGTCCCAGTATTCCTGACCATGGGACATACTGACTTGCAATGATGCGAGTTGGAATCCAACACATTTGGAGGGCACCAGGTTGGGGAAGGGCTGCTCTAAACAAAAAAAGAGAAGTAGGTAGCCCTACGTTTTTCGCCATCAGTTTTCCCCAACCCCACAGTCATCTCTGCATATCATATTCTCCATCCAGGATGTTACACCATGTTGCCCTCCAATATAAAATCAAAGTTAGTGATATGTGTTGAATTCACCCATGGAACTCCGTGAACTCTATCCAATGCAGAGTTAGCTGTGACTAAACAGATTTAGGGCACAGTCTTATGCAGGTTAGCTTTCAATTTGCCAGTTATGTCAAGAATTTCATCGTTTGTCACCACAATTTGTCTCAGTACCTCAGACTCCCTTCTTGAAAACATTGACTCAGGCACAGATATCTGTCCTACATCTTCTGCAGTGAAGACAGACGAAAAGAATTCTTTCAGCTTCTCTGCAATCTCTTTATCCTTCTTTAGTCCTCCTTTAACTTCATTGTCAGTCAACAGTCCAATTACCTCCCTAGGTGGTTTCCTGCTTCTGATATATTTAAAGAGCTCATTAATGTCGGCCTAGATCCTATTACCAATATTACTATGCTCCTCAAAGTGCTTTTTGTATGTCTTATTGTCTGCTTGTACAAGCTTGTACAGGACTTCCACTTTCTGAAAAAAGCCTTCTTTTCTCTAATAGTTTCCTTGGCACTGCTCTTTAACCATGATGGTGACTCCTTAGACTTGGGCAGGATCTACACTACTGCTTGTAACGGTTTATAATGGTTATGACAACTGTTCAGGCCCAGGACACATTACATATACCATTTTCATAACGTTTTTAAAGTGTTATATCCTGCTTGGTGTAGATCGGGCCTTGGTTCTACTGGTCCTAACCTGCAATATATATTCTCACTGAGCTTCTATTATTGTGTTTATGAGTAAGTGCCAAACATTTTGGAGATTTATCCCTATTCCCTTTCAACTTCCTTTTTACCCATTTTCTCATTTCACAAGAAACCAAACGTGATGGTTGAGCTTTAATTTTCCACTTAAAATACATATTAAATCTGATATCACTATGATCACTGTTTCCAATTGGTTCAATGAAACTCAGAAAAGTGTGTAGTCTCTTTCCTTTTGGTTATCCATCCCCCACCTGAATAGTCACCCCCACACCCAATCTAAAGGAGCTACATGAGACCTATGGACTTTTAAAATTGGCTTGTTGGAGGCAATCAGATATATGAAGATTTCCATTTGGTGTTAGTGAAAAAGTCCACAGAACGGAAAAAGGAAAAATGAGCCAACTAAATGGCCTGTTTCGCTTTCCCTTCATAGTTTCAGGTGGTGGTCATTCCAAGCCCTACACAGAGTTGTCAAGTATTGTACCTAGGAACCTGCACATGCTAAACATGTGCTATACCACCAGGCTATGCACCTTGCCCCAAGTCTCTTGCTATTACAGGTCTCTTCTATCCCACTGAGGAGTACCAGAGGAAAGTTCTGCTGAAATGTGTGATAAACATGCTTTCTTTTGCAGTGTTGCAAATAACTTGCCGTTACGGATATTATCACCCCTTTAATTATCACCTTGATGATGACTACTTCTACTTCTCTGTTATGTTCCAAGACAGTGAACTAAGACTGAAAGAAGCTATTAATAAATCCTGTGTGATTCAAAGCAAGGGCTAAAGACAGAAGGTCTCTGTTAATCTTATTGCTGATCCATTGACCCGTACAATCCTAACTCTGAATAAGTTGATTGAGTGGTATTTCAAACCAGGGCCTCATCTACACCATGCAGGATATTGCACTATGAAAGTGGTATATAAAAGGCAGGAGCCACACCAAGCAGGATATAGCGGTATGGAAGTGGTATATGGTATATGTCAATGGGCCCCAACAGTTGTCAGTGCACTTCAATACCGCTATAAAGCAGTAGTGTGGCTCCTGCCTTTTATATACCGCTTTCATACTGCAATATCCTGCTTGGTGTAGATGAGGCCCAGGAAGGACTACTCAGAAAAACTTGAATGACAATGAATTGGGGTCTAGAAGGACAATTTTCACACAGGATGGTGCTGTTCATACTCTTGGTATTACTGCTACTGCCTCTGACAGTCTCATGGATTGAACCTAGGACCTTGTGCACACAAAACACGTGTTCTAGCACCAAGATACAGGCTCTTGCTATTAAAGATCTGTTGGTATCCCTCTGAGCACAGGCAAAAGCTCTGTTGAAATGTGTGATAAATTTGCTTCCTTCTCCAATGTTGCAAACAACCTGTAATTCTTTCTAGGTGATTATCACACCTACAATTACCACATTGACCATGATTACTTCTTGTTCTCAAAATCCCAGGGGAGTTCCAGCTGCCACTAGCAAAGCATTGAACCTATTAGGAAGGAAGCTGTAAATAAATCCTGTGCCATTCAGAGCACAGTCTGATTGCTGATCCATTTCAATGTACAATCCTAACTCTGAATAAACTGATTGAATGGTCATCCAAGCCAGGCTGGACTATTTAGGAGTATTTGAGTGAGAATGAAGGAACATGTGGATTTGGGTAGAAGGCAGATGTTCATACAAGATGATGTTCTTTATGCTATTGCTATTACTGCTACTGCCTTTCACAGTGTATAATGTTCCAGTTGCTAAATGCAATATCATTGACCCTCTTCCAATAAACCACAAGTATTATCAGTCAGGAGATGTCATAATTGCTGGCATTATTTCTCAGATCTTCAGATTTTCCAATCCTATCAGCTTCAGATCGCATCCCTCTTATGAACTCCTTGATGACCTCATGTAAGGTTTCTTAATCGTATCACTTTCCAAAGGAGTAGCCATGTTGACTGTTAAATTAACATTTATCATGGCAAAAGCTTTCATGAATTAGAGTTTGCATCAGAGAAAGTAGATTCTAGGCTGTGGCAGAGTTCAGATGACACACTAACCCACCAGGGGTGGGTGGGTAATAGGAACAGAATGAGAAACAACCATTGATTACTGTGTCTGTCCAATCTCAGCCTGTGTGTCATTTTACCCTCAATCAGGGTCATGTATTTTGCTCCTAATTTGGGGAAGTTTGTGTATGAAAGATTAGGACTGCACCCCTCTTACTTTCATTTTTGAAAGGCAGCCTTCTGGTGTCACCAGAGCTGCCTCCTCCTTAATTTTGTCATTGTTTTAAATAAATCCTATGAAAGAAGAAATGGGATTTATTTAACAGGGAAGAAAAGGTGGAAAGCATGATAAGCGAACATCCAAATGATTTAAAATAAGACTTGAAACAATAAAATGCACGGAAGGGAATAGTTATATAGTTCAAATAATATACAGTCCTCAAAGTTAGATTATTTTTTTAAAAAGCTGTCTATAGCGGTGCAGTCCAGGAATCAGAAGGAACAGTAGGCCTCTTTTTATTAACTATTAAATTGCTATCTGGGAACTGGGGGGAATGTTGTTGTTCTCTCTCCTGGACTTTTCTAAGCTTCCTCAGGATAGGGTGACCATATGAAAAGGAGGACAGGGCTCCTGTAACTTTAACAGTTGCATAGAAAAGGGAGTTTTAGCAGGTGTCATTTGTATATATGGAAAACCTGGTGAAATTCCCTCTTCATCATAGCAGTTAAAGCTGCAGGAGCTATACTAGAGTGACCAGATTTAAAAGAGGGCAGGGCTCCTGCAGCTTTAACTGTTGTGATGACTGGGTATCCTGAAATGCCACATAACTCCAACGATCCAGTTATTTCTCTAGGGTAGTACATGTCTCCCTTTCAGATTTGTGTTTCATCACAATTCCCTGAACTGGAGACATACAGGCCATTTCTACACCTAAGGATTATCCCAGGAAAATGGAGGGATCGTCTCTGCCTGCTCCTGGGATCCCCTGTGTGTCATTTGGATGCACAGGGATGATCCCGGGACAATCCCAGGAAAAAGGCAGGTGTAGAAACGGCCATAGTCTATTTTTGTACAATACATTTGGTAAACATCTAGTAAATTGAATTGTAGTACACACCATATTAAGAAGCAGAGGCAGTCCGACGTAGGGTGACCATATGAAAAAGAGGACAGGGCTCCTGTATCTTGAACAGTTGTATAGAAAAGGGAATTTCAGCAGGTGTCATTTTTAGTTGGTATAGTTTTTAACTTTTGTAAACCTCCCAGAGAGCTTTGGCTATGGGGCGGTATATAAATGTAACAAATAAATAAATAAATATATGGGGACCCTGGTGAAATTTCCACTTCATCACAACAGTTAAAGCTGCAGGTGCCCTGCCCTCTTTTATATCTGGTCACTCTAGTATAGCTCTTGCAGCTTTAACTGCACTTTAATCATTGTGATGAAGAGGGAATTTCACTAGGTTCTCAATATATACAAATGACATGTGCTGAAACTCCCTTTTCTATGCAACTGTTAAAGATAAGGATTCCTGTACTCCTTTCCATATAGTCACCCTACTCAGATGCAGCATGTCAATCTCATTGCAGATTCATGACTCAGATGTACCAGCACACTCTGGCCTTTGTATTTGCTGTAAAAGAGATCAATGAAAATCACCAGAGCTTACACAACCTCACCTTGGGCTTCCAAATCTATAATAGCCATTTTGTTGCAAGCTGGACCTACCTCGCCTCAATGGAACTTCTCTCCACCTGGAGCAGATTCATCCCTAACTACAAGTGTGATGTCCAGGATAATGCCGTAGCTGTCATTGGAGGACCCAGTTCAGATATATGTCTTTTCATGGCAACCATTCTGTGCACCTACAAAATGCCGCAGGTAGGATGACTGTTGGGACCATAAGACTTATACAGGCCTGGTATGCCTTTTGTGTGTGTGTGTGTGTGTGTGCTTTAGAGATGGAAGGTTGCACAGTAGTATACCTTACTGTGTAGTGCTTAAAGGACAAATCCCAACCCAGAAAAATGCAATATTTGGCATATTTGTAACTATGAAGGAAGAGCATCAGTCTACCATTATTTTTGTCTATGGAATGTCACTAAGGTGGGAGCTATTTTAACAAAGTTTGGGAGAAACTGCTCCTCCCATTTCCTAGCTCTTTATTTCCATTATTGCCTTTATAGCTCGGATATGGCTCTGCTCCAGTGATGAATGACCAAATCCAAGGAATATTATTCCAACGGATGTTCCCTAAAGAGAACCATCAGTATACCGGGATTCTCCAGTTGCTGCTCCTTTTCAGGTGGACCTGGATTGGGGTCATTTTTATAAACGATGACAGTGGACAGAGGTTTGTACAAACCGTACTTCCCAAATTTTCCCTAAGAGGTATCTGCTTTCACTTCATAGAAATGTTGCCGACCCTGTATTTTACCAATGACATTTATGAAATGGTGGCAGATTGGGTTGCAACATACAAGGTCATTATGAGTAGTACTGCCAATGTCGTGGTCTTGCACGGTGAAATTCACACTATGATTTTTTTGAGGATGTTTCGCCAGGTTTCTGAGTTTGAGGACATAGCAATCAAGACAAAAGCTAAAATCTGGATTATGACAGCTGAGATGGAGTTCACCTCAGTTCCCTTTCAAAGTCTTCTTGACATAGACATCATCCATGGCACTTTATCCTTTGCAATTCACTCAAGGGATGTGATAGGATTCAAGAAATTTCTTTGGATGAGAAGCCCTATGTCAGACAAACAAGATGGCTTTATCAGGGACTTCTGGCAGCAGGCATTTAACTGTACCTTTCCTGCATCCATGATGGAGAAGAGGGATGGAAAATTTTGCACTGGGGAGGAGAAACTGGAGAGTCTTCCTGGGTCTGTTTTTGAAATGAGCATGACTGGCCATAGCTACAGTGTCTACAATGCTGTCCATGCCATTGCATGTGCTTTACGATCCATGCATTCATCAACATCCAAACAGAGGGGTAAGATGGATGGAGTAAGATGGGAAATTTTGAATCAACAGCCATGGCAGGTAATGCCCTGAGCATACATATATGAAAGCTCATGATACCCTCCATGTGCCTACAGACTTTAGAAAGCTCTTTCTATGTCAAAACTTTTACTTTGCTATTTCGTTATAGGATTGCCCCAGCTTTCCTTTTCAATCAGTTCATGACTGCTCTAGCTCAGAAAAAAGAATACCAAGTTAGATTTGAGGATGTTAATCATGGTGAATGGTACGTTTAATTAAAAGAGACATAGGGCTTCATCCAATGTACCTGTTTCCCTCAAATTATAGCATAAAGCTGTCATTGTTGTTAGCTAAATCACACCCTGGGCGGTGGTGCTCCTAAGATCCTTTGCATACCAGGAAGTGGGTTTAAGGGGGGAAATGTAAAAAAATCATAAAAAATCAACGGATGACCCAATCCGATTCAAATTTGGTATGCTTAAAGCTCTCCTTAACATCTATTACTGTGCCAATTTTGATGTCTTTAGCTTTAAAACTTACACAGATGTAAGCATTGGTTTAATTTGTACTTTAAACATATCAAATCATCCTACTGCACCCCCAGGGGCTGCTCAGAGAACAACAATAGATTCGTTCCTAAAGAGGTAGTAAAATAGGTTAGTTCTTTTGGATAAGAAGTACAATTAAGGCAGGATGCATGGGAGTGCTTCACAGTCAAAGCAGATTATAAACTGGAAAACTTCGGAGTCCTTTGCATGCAATTCACAGTGATTGCACAGTATAAATAAATAAATAAATAAATAAATAAATAACCCTGGTTTGAGGAAGCTAATATTGTCCCTTTTGTGAAGGCGCATCAGTTAAAAAAAAATAAAAATAGGGTTCTTAACCTTATTTCGCCACTCGGCTCTCTGGGAGGAGGAGACAATTTACAGGTAAGTCCTGGCAGGTAAGTCCTGGCTTAGGGAGGGAGGGGGCTGTCAGTAGGAAATGAGGAGTCCCATGGACTCCCAATTGGTCTTGTGCCCAGCTTTCCTGGGTGCTGCTCATGTGACCGGAACCCAGGAACTTATAAGGCCAAGTTGCTTCAGGGCGGCACCAAGGCAGCCACCCCCCAAAGCACCATGGGGCCATTTCGGGCCTCCGAGGCGAGTCAAGGAGGCTGTGCACAGCCCTAGTAACTAGTAAATATAGGTACTAAATTATGACTGTTAGTTACACACATGAATACTATGAATGATAGCTTCCATCACAAATTTGTACTTCCACCAATTTATATATCCCTATTTCTTTTCCCGTTTTGTTTCAATTTAGCTTCACCACTATCTAAGAAGTGTCTCATTTAACAACAGCGTTGGGGAAACAGTTTCCTTTGACCAAAATGGAGCCTTGGCAGGTGGATTTGATATTATCAATTGGGTCACATTCCCAAACCGGTCCTTCCTTAGAGTCAATGTTGGAAAGGTGGACCCCTCTGCTCCCAAAGACCAAGTGTTCAGCATTTCTGTGGATTCAATCATATGGCCCAGCATGTTCAACCAGGTACAGTTTGTACATATTTTGAGATGCGTCTAATCATTTGCCCATTTCACTGTCCAGACACCGAAAAGAGATCTCATGCTATGTTCTGACATTTAGCTGATGCCCATTTCAACCATCATGTTTATATCCCAAACTTCACCAAGCAAAAAATCTTGAAGCAGGATTTCTGGAAATGTGTCCCTTCAGATACTGTTGAACTTTCTTCACAGTAGACATGCATATTAGCTGTGAGATTATAACTGTGATTTTTATAACCCAAATTTCTCTGGTAGAAAATCACGAAGAGGAATTACTATACTAAGTTTTGGCCTCTAATGCAGTATTTCTTGGTATAGTTTCCCTTCTGATTCTGTTGAATTTTTTTGAAGGTAGACATGCTTAGTAACTGTGAGATTATAAAAGCATGTTGTAGGGAAGGAGAAAAAAGAAATATAACAAAGCACAAGTGACAAATTGCATCAATAATTTTTGGAGCCCTTACAAATGCTGGAGCACGGTTGCAAGCTCTCCACCCCTCAAGAATACAAGGCCGTTGCTAGACGAGGGTTTAGCCCGGGCTGATACCCGGGCTCACCCTTGTGCATCCAGATGATGCACAGGGGATCCCAGGATCAGCCCGGGCTAAACCCTCACTTGGCCTGGGATAACTGGCTGAGCCCTGGGCTGTGGAAGGTCTAGCCGGTTCTGTGGCTTTTCCTGGCTACGTGGCTTACTTGCGAGTAGCTGGGAGAAGCCGCACACTGCGGACAGCGTTCCATAGGAGCGCTGTGCCCATTGGGCCGGGGGGGAGATCGCGGTGTGAAGAGATGGGGCCGGGGGGGAGAGCGGACCTGCCGCGAGAGATGGGGGGGAGAGTGGAGCCGGAGTGGGGAGATCACGGCCAGGGGGAGCGGAGGGGGCATCGGACATGGCGAGCAGGTGGGCGAGTGAGCGGGCGGGCAGGCAGGGAATCGGACATGACGGACGGGTGGGGGGCATCGGACATGGTGGGGGGGAATCAGGGGCAGGGGGAGCGAGGAACCCTTTTTTTAAAAAAAGACCTACCTTGTCATTGGTGCGCTCCTGCGCACTTGGTCCCTTTAAGTTAAAAAAAATGGCTGACACAACGGGGCTTCCCCTTACCCTGTCACGTGTCACATGTAGACTGGGGGGACAGCCCATGCTAGCTGCAGCGCAGGCTCACCCCTACTCCCCACCGGGTTAACAGGTAGGTCTAGCAAAGCCCCAAGAGTGCCTGTCCTCTATTTAGCCAAGTTTATCTGTATCCCCCTCCTGTCAAAGTCCTCTGCTTTATCATTTCCTTTGCTAGTTCCTACAGCTCCTTCTCCCATGAAGCCAACAGCCACTTACAGCTCCCCCCACCCTTGCCAATGTCCTCCACTTTGCCACTTCTCTTGCAAGCAAACAGTTCTTCTTTTTTAAAGTAGGGTGACCATGTGAAAAGGAGGACAGGGCTCCCGTATCTTTAACAGCTGGATAGAAAATGGTATTTCAGCAGGTGTCAGTTGAATGCATGCAGCACCTGGTGAAATTCCCTCTTCATCACAACATTTAAAGCTGCAGGAGCCCTGCCCTCCTGGCCTTTATCACCTAGATGACATACACTCAGTGGCATATATACTCTTAAAATCTCTTTGCCACATGATAAATCATGATAAATCATTCAGCATGTTACACTCAGGTGCAGCCCTTATCTCTGTGTAATGACGCCTGCCCTTTGGGTAATAGTAAGAAAAAGAAAGAAGGGGAGCCGTTTTGTTGCTATGATTGCCATCCATGCCCAGAGGGGAAGATTTCAAACCAGAAGGGTAAGAACCATCATGAATCAATTATTAACATGGGGGGTTTGTGTGTGCGTGTGTGTTCTTTTGGTATGATTCATTATTTATAGACACCATTCCCCTCCTGGGTATATTTATGTTTATATATTTGGAGTTGAGTGGTGGTTTCTGATAAAAGCATACAACCGACCATACATGCTCTTGTGCATAACACCCAACTTCACAGAAATAAACAAAAACATTAAGGGATTTCACCATAGCCAGCCAAGGTAGTGTCAGGTTTAGGTACAAGGTCAGCCTTGTACCTAGTGAGCAGATTTATTAAGAAATGGTTTGAGAATGTGAGGTGTCTCTGCAAGCTTATCTCTGTCAGAGTTATAGAATCATAGAATAGCAGAGTTGGAAAGGGCCTACAAGGCCATCGAGTCCAACCCCCTGCTCAATGCAGGAATCCACCCTAAAGCATCCCTGACAGATGCTTGTCCAGCTGCCTCTTGAAGGCCTCTAGTGTGGGGGAGCCCACAACCTCCCTAGGTAACTGGTTCCATTGTTGTACTGTTCTAACAGTCAGGAAGTTTTTCCTGATGTCCAGCTGGAATCTGGCTTCCTTTAACTTGAGCCCGTTATTCCGTGTCCTGCCCTCTGGGAGGATCGAGAAGAGATCCTGGCCCTCCTCTGTGTGACAACCTTTTAAGAATCTGAAGAGTGCTATCCTGTCTCCCCTCAATCTTCTCTTCTCCAGGCTAAACATGCCCAGTTCTTTCAGTCTCTCTTCATAGGGTTTTGTTTCCAGACCCCTGATCATCCCTGATCATCAAGTTATCTTGTTTACTCCCTAACTCAGCCTTGAAGCTGCTAGTTCTCTAGGAACTTCAGAGTGTTTTGAAAAAGGTGGGGGGCACTCTTCGAAGTGGGTTGTACTGTACCGCCCTCTTTGCACATGGGCATGGTTTACAGGTTACAGGACCTGTCTGTCAAGTGGCTTTGAATAGGCCTTAAATGCTGGTGCAAAGCTCGAAAACCTTTGCTAGGTTTCATCTTTTGACACAATGCCTGACCTCCCTCCTGCTTTGGATTCCATCTCCACTTGAGAGTTTGAAAGCACTCTGCACATGGATGCTTCGCTATTTGGACTTGAGATATCTAAGAGCTGTGCCATGAAAAGGACTGTGAGGCTTTTCATAGACTTGGACTTGCATATGCCGTGGATTGTGTACGTGTGGCCTGACTCAGGTGGCCCAGCTACGCCCCTATCTAGACAGGGATAACTTAGCTTCACTCTGGTAACCTCCAAATCAGATTACTGCAATGCCCTCTACATGGGGCAGCCTTTGAAGACGGTTCGGAAGCTGCTGCTTGTGCAAAATGCGGCGGCCAGATTGATAGCTGGAACAGGGAGGTCGGAGCATATAACACCGATTCTGGCCCGCTTGCATTGGCTGCCCATATGTTTCTGAGCCCAATTCAAGGTGCTGGTTTTAACCTATAAAGCCCTACATGGCTTGGGACTGCAATACCTGATGGAACGCCTCTCCCGACATGAACCTACCCGTACACTGCACTCAACATCTAAGGTCCTCCTCTGAGTGCCTACTCCGAGGGAAGCTCGGAGGATGGCAACAAGGGAGAGGGCCTTTTCGGTGGTGGCCCCCTGACTGTGGAATGATCTCCCCGATGAAGCTCGCCTGGCAACAACATTGTTGTCTTTCAGACACCAGGTCAAGACTTTTCTCCCAGGCATTTAACGGCATTGAACAATGCTAAGTTTGTTTTTAATGGACCCCAGAACTGGTGTTTTAAATGGATGCTGCTGTTTTTATACTGTTGTTTTTATGTCCCTGATGGTTTTTAAATTTTGTATACTCTTAATGTTTACTGTTTTTAGCTTATTTATTTATTTATTTATTACATTTTTATACCGCCCAATAGTCGAAGCTCTCTTTTGTTAACCGCCCAGAGAGCTTCGGCTGTGGGGCGGTATATAAATGTAATGATAATAAATAAATAAATAAATGGAGTTGCCAGTCCTTAGCAGAAGGATGGGACTCCTGTGCCTGAGGTTTAACCTTCCCTAAAGTCATGGTAACCAGGGTCAGCTCAGTTGTGGCAGGCTGAGATTAACAAGTGTGTGACCAATCTTCTCTGCCTGGCTCTGGTGGCTCAGAGCAACCCTTCCCTGGAATTTTGTTTTAGGTGATTGGCCATGTCCTTTGAGGTGTCAGCGTATGCAGCATCAGGAGAAGCTCAAATCAGATAGTGGCGTACCCTAAACACCACCCCCTCAGAGTGTTGGTCCTAAGATCATATCCGAAAAGGAGCCTAAAGCTATCTAACCATCATTTAGCTTTAAGTGTGTTTTGGAGACTGTGGCCATGGCTCGACCAGGCCTATATCCCAGGATTGTCCTGGGATTATCCCTGTGCATCCAAATGACACACAGGGGATCCTGGGAGCAGGCAGGGATGACCCCTCTATTTGCCTGGGATAATCCTAAGGACTGTGTAACCATTAAGCTTGTCTACCATGTGATTTCCTCAATAAAAGATGTCTCACGGATGTGTCTCATGCCAGCTTGTCAGCACGTGCAAATGCCAGAGGGAACAGGCACAAACACGACAGTTAGAGATGGTGATTTTGTGAACACGTGCTTTGTGGACTCCAGGGAGCAAAGTCATCTTCAGTAATGTAGTTCAGCTTCCCCTCTTCATAAGGCCCTGTGTATTGATATTTGCAAATATGCTTGGGAATAATGCATCCTGGTTTTGAACTATGTCCTAGGGTGACCATATGAAAAGGAGGACAGGGCTCCTGTATCTTTAACAGTTGCATAGAAAAGGGAATTTCAGCAGGTATCATTTGTATATATGGAGAATCTGGTGAAATCCCCTCTTCATCACAGCAGTTAAAGCTGCAGGAGCGATACTAGAGTGACCAGATTTAAAAGAGGGCAGGGCACCTGCAGCTTTAACTGTTGTGATGAAGAGGAAATTTCACCAGGTTCTCCATATAGACAAATGACACCTGCTGAAATTTCCTTTTCAATACAACTGTTAAAGACACAGGAGCCCTGTCCTCTTTTTCATATGGTCACCCTACTATGTCCTTATTCATGGTTTTCATCATAATACTGATATTCTGAATGCAGTATACACAGAACGTCTATGCACAATAATCAGTGTTTTATGTACCATAAATAGAATGTCTATGTACAGTAATCAATGGTTTCTTTTTCAGATATGGATTACTGTTATCAGTGTGAAGAAGATCATTATCCAAATGAGGACCAGGACCTCTGCCTTCCCAAAGATATCAGTTTTCTGACTTATGGAGAACCTTTGGGAATCAGTTTGACCATTGTTGCTCTTTCCTTTTCTTCTATCACAATGTTGGTGCTTTGGGTATTTATAAAGCACAAGGACACTCCCATAGTCAAAGCCAACAACCGAAACCTCACCTTCATTCTCCTTACCTCCCTTTTCCTGTGCTTCCTTTGTGCTTTGCTATTCATTGCCCAACCTGAGAAGGTGACTTGTCTCCTTCGACAAACTGCTTTTGGCATCATCTTCTCAGTGGCGGTTTCTTGTGTGTTGGCCAAAACCATCACTGTGGTTTTAGCTTTCATGGCCACCAAGCCAGGGTCCAGAATGAGGAAATGGGTGGGGAAAAGACAGGCTAATTCCACAGTTATTTCCAGCTCCCTTATTCAAATCACTATTTGCACAATTTGGCTGGCAACCTCTCCTCCATTTCCAGATTTTGACATGCATTCAATGACTGAAGAAATTATACTGGAATGTAATGAAGGTTCAGCTCTCATGTTTTACTGTGTCTTGGGCTTTATGGGCTTCTTGGCCATTCTTAGCTTCATAATGGCTTTCCTAGGCAGAAACTTACCTGATAGTTTTAACGAAGCTAAATTTATCGCCCTCAGCATGTTGGTTTTCTGCTGTGTCTGGATGACCTTTGTTCCAACCTATCAGAGCACAAAAGGAAAATACATGGTGGCTGTGGAGATCTTCTCCATCTTGGCCTCTGGTGCTGGATTGCTTGGCTGTATTTTTCCTCCCAAATGCTATATCATTGTGGTAAAGCCTGATTTGAATAACAGACAGCAGCTAATGAGAAGAAATAATTAATGATCCCCAAATCCCAATCTAGTTAAAGGCATGAGCATGTCCCATTGTATGCTATGGCATTTAAATACATCACAATTTGTAGAATTTGTTTCAATGATGGTCGTCATCATGTAGGAGACAGTTCAGAATGGAGGAGGCACTTCATAGAATCATAGAATCATAGAATAGCAGAGTTGGAAGGGGCCTACAAGGCCATCGAGTCCAACCCCCTGCTCAATGCAGGAATCCGCCCTAAAGCATCCCCGACAGATGCTTGTCCAGCTGCCTCTTGAAGGCCTCCAGTGTGGGAGAGCCCACAACCTTCAGCCTCTCTGGAGTGTGGGGGGTATTCCACAGACTGTGCACCACTACTTAAAAGGAGATATCTTTAGTAGCCACCAGCCTCACCTCCTTTGGTGAGGTCATCAAGAGAAGGGCCTCCTAAGATGATTTCAAGGTCCAATCAGGCATGTTCAGGTAGAGATGGCTTTTCAGGTAAACCCGGCTCCAAGCCATGTGGGGTTTTAAAGCTTACCATAAGCACTTGGTTTTCAGTGAACAGATGGACTGGATGTCAGTGCAAATCACAAAGCACTGGTGTAATATGATTATGCTGGCCATCCCCTGTTAATAATTTAACTGCACTATTTTGGACCAGGTGACATTTCTGGACCATTTTCAAAGGCAGCCCTGTACCTATCATATTACAATAAATGAAAAGAGGTTACCAGAGAGTGGATAACTGTACTAAACCGATTTCTGTTAACGGTCATAGTTGATATATCACCTGTAAAAGGTTAATATGCAATGTGAAAGAGCTTAGGGCCTTTCTATACCTAAGGATTATCCCAGGAAAATGGAGGGATCATCCCTGCCTGCTCCCGGGATCCCCTGTGTGTCATTTGCATGTACAGGGATGATCCCGGGACGATCCCTGGAAAAAAAGGCAGGTGTAGGAATGGCCTTAGTCAACAGCCATATAAATCTGCAGACAAAGGTTTTTGTTTAGAAAAAAGCTGAATAGCTAGCTAAAAGGATGCCAGCTGAAGATAACCCAAGGTTAATTCTGATTCTGGGCCTAGTTTGAACCAAAATGTATTTTGGGAAACAGAACCAGTTCTCTCATAACGCAAAGTCAAATTTTAATACACAGGGAATAGAAGGCTGTCCTGGATCGGCAAGGTGGTTAAGGGATTGACCTTTACATTTAAGTATTTCACAGTCTCAGCTGATAAAAATGGCACCTTGACAACAAGGCCAGCTCTCCTTCCAGGTCAATGTTGGATCAAAGAGCACCCCCAGTCTGCGGACCTTTCATGGGGAGTGCATCCCACTATAAAACAGATTGAAAACCACTCAACCAAGCAGGTGAACCACTCCCTAACAATACCTCTCCCTTTTCTGGATTGAATTCTACATTTTGGAATAAGCCATGCAAATAAGAGAGGATCCACCATAAATGGTTATCCTGGTTGTGCTTTTTATACTGTATTTTGTAATTGTGCTTTTAACATGTTGTTTGTTTTATGATGGTTTTAATTTTTGTGAACCGCCCAGAGAGCTTCAGCTATTGGGTGATATAAAAATGTAATAATAAAATAAATAAATGCAAAATGTGCAAACCCGATTCAGACAGCCTGCCCTAAAGGATAACATGGTCAGGGATACTGAATGCTACTCACAGGTTTAAGAATGTCATTAGAAACCTGTCAGTGGTTACTCTGTTGTGGATCTACACATTCAACAGATTTAAAAGGTAGAATCCTAAAAAGATTATAAGCCATTGAACTACAGGACAAGGGTATCATTTTTATTGATCTCCTGTAAATAAATATTAATTCTTAGGGCAGATCTACACTGGTGCTTATTACTTTTTTTCCTACCACTGGAAACATTTTAATTTGTGTCGTTTTTAAATGTCATGGGCACACTCCAGTAAATGTTGAATTACTAACCTTTTGCTTTCCCAGTATTCATTGATAAGTGCAAAACACGCTGTTTGTTTTATTGCTGTAGCTTGTACTTCCTCTTCATTGCTGGTCTCTTTGCTCTGCCCACTTCCTGATCTCCTGCCTTTGCCTTCCACCCACCCACCCCGGTTGATTTTTAATGATTTTTTAAATGGAAATTAAACAAATGCTTACATCTGCATCAGTTTTAAAGATAAAGTGTTCAAAATCAGCACAGTAATAGCTATTAAGAGGGGCTTTCAGCATTCCAAATTTTAATCAGATTGGGTCATCTGATGATTAGTTATGATTTTTAAAATTTCCTCCCTTAAGCCCTTTGGAGCTTATAATGCACTAGTTTTAGGTGCTGAAAGAAAGTATCCACGCACCCCAAAAAATGATTCAAAAGTCAGTGAGATACAACTATTACGACATAAGGGGGCACATACGAGCACTTGCAAAGCTATTTAAACGTCACAACGGAAGAAATATGAAAGAAGGAAGGAAAATACAATGATGATAAAACATAAGAATTCAAAGTGCTGGTATTGACATTTAAAGCCCTAAACGGTTTGGGGCCAGGTTATTTGAACGAACGCCTCCTCCCATATGTACCTGTCTGGACCTTAAGATCATCTACAGGGGCCCTTCTCTGTGAGCCCCTACCAAAGGAAGTGAGGCAGGTGGCTACTAGGAGGAGGGCTTTCTCTGCTGTGGCACCCCAGTTGTGGAATGAGCTCCCCAGAGAGGTCCACCTGGCGCCTACACTGTACTGCTTTCGTCGCCAGCTGAAGACTTTTTTATTCTCCCAGTATTTTAACACTTAATTTTAACTTAAATTTATATTTTACTGTTCTAACTCTGTATTTTAATCTTATATCAATTTTGTTGTGTGGTTTTATCCTGGTTGTGCTTTTTATACTGTATTTTGTAATTGTGCTTTTAACATGTTGGTTGTTTTATTATGATTTTAACTTTTGTGAACCGCCCAGAGAGCTTCGGCTATTGGGCGGTATAGAAATGTAATAAATAAATAAATAAATAAATAAATAAGAACCATAGCATCATGTGACCCAATAAGTTATCCAACCCTTCCTTAACATTTTAAACCATTAGTGTAGATCCCACCTTAGTTTGTACAATGCCCTCAGTTATACAATCATCACTCAAATGTCCTTCAGCTTCCCACTCTTCAATTTTAAGTCCAGAAATTAATGTCATGTGGTTACTTTTCCTTCCCATGGTGCTTTTCCACATCTGGAATTGAGTGCAGCTGTGGAGACTTCCACCAAACACCACCACCAAAATAAATTCTAACAGGGCAGCAAAATGGAAGCAAATTTATTTATTTATTTATTTATGATTACATATCTACACCGCCCAATAGCTGAAGCTTACTAAGTGGTTAACAACAGTTGAAACCATAAAATACAAGTTTAAAAGTTTAAATCTACAGTATAAAAATAATTAAAAAATTACAACCAAATAGAAGCTAGCAGCAATGCAAAGATTTCCAATATGATACAAGATTTAAAAGTGAAACAGAAAAACTAAAATTTCTTGAAAATAAGAAGGTCTTCACATTGGGCTGATAGTAGCACAATGTAAGTGCCAGGCAGAGGAAGAAAACATTTGGGAAATTTGAGAACAGATTTTGGCACAACATTTGTATGTGGTACTTGCCGTGATGACTTTATTTATTTATTTATTTATTTATTTATTTTTGTTGGAATAAACATGCTGATGCGCACTTTATTTGTGAAACTGGGAACTGAAGAGTGAAGTATTTTGCATATATATATATATATATATATATATATATATATATATATGTGGTAGTGGTTGTGTCCCTGACTTCATTCCTTTTCCTTTGTCTTGTGTCCCAATTGTGGTGTGGGGGAAATCAATCTGGAAGGAAAGGGCCAGCTCTACCTTTAGGCAGGACGAGGCAGTAGCCTCAGGCAACAGGTGCTAGGAGGCAGCGACAAGGAGCAAGTCTAGATGAGTTGTTATCCCGGGGATGGCCCCAGGATCATCCCTGTTCGTCCACATGACACACAGGGGATCCTGGGGGCAGGGAGGAATGATCCTGTCAGACTAATTTGATCTCATTTTTTGATAGGATAACCTCCCTTGTGGACTGTGGGAATCTTGACTTCAGCAAAGCTTTTGACAAAGTACCACATGACATTCTGATTAACAAACTAGCTAAAAGTGGGCTAGATGGAACAACTATTAGGTGGATCCACAGTTGGCTACAGAATCGGACTCAAAGAGTACTTATCAATGGAACCTTCTCAAACTGGGGAGGGGCAACGAGTGGGGTGCCGCAGGGCTCAGTCCTGGGCCCAGTGCTCTTCAACATTTTTATTAATGATTTGGACGAGGAGGTGCAGGGAACGCTGATCAAATTTGCAGATGACACAAAATTGGGTGGGATAGCTAATACCCTGGGAGACAGAAACAAACTTCAAAGTGATCTTGATAGGCTGGAGTGCTGGGCTGAAAACAACAGAATGAAATTTAATAGGGATAAATGCCAAGTTCTACATTTAGGGAATAGAAACCAAATGCACAGTTACAAGATGGGGGACACTTGGCTCAGCAATACTACAAACGAGAAAGATCTTGGAATTGTTGTAGATCACAAGCTGAATATGAGCCAACAGTGCGATATGGCTGCAAGAAAGGCAAATGCTATTTTGGGCTGCATTAATAGAAGTATAGCTTCCAAATCACGTGAGGTACTGGTTCCTCTCTATTCGGCCCTGGTTAGGCCTCATCTAGAGTATTGCGTCCAGTTCTGGGCTCCACAATTCAAGAAGGACGCAGACAAGCTGGAGCGTGTTCAGAAGAGGGCAACCAGGATGATCAGAGGTCTAGAAACAAAGCCCTATGAAGAGAGACTGAAAGAACTGGGCATGTTTAGCCTGGAGAAGAGAAGATTGAGAGGAGACATGATAGCAGTCTTCAAATACTTAAAAGGTTGTCACACAGAGGAGGGCCAGGATCTCTTCTCGATCCTCCCAGAGTGCAGGACACGGAATAACGGGCTCAAGTTAAAGGAAGCCAGATTCCGGCTGGACATCAGGAAAAACTTCCTGACTGTTAGAGCAGTGCGACGGTGGAATCAGCTACCTAGGGAGGTTGTGGGCTCTCCCACACTAGAGGCATTCAAGAGGCAGCTGGACAACCATCTGTCAGGGATGCTTTAGGGTGGATTCCTGCATTGAGCAGGGGGTTGGACTCGATGGCCTTGTAGGCCCCTTCCAACACTGCTATTCTATGATTCTATGATTCTATGATCCCTCCCTTTCCCCGGGATAACCAGGACGGCTTTAAACCTGACTTTTCCCACAGTCGCAGGATCATCCCGAGACCACAGGACATGTGGGCAGCTGTCCCAGTTTTGTCCCGTCTCCTCCCGAGTAAACACGAGGAGCCAGGAACCAGGCACGGAGCTCCTCAGGTGCTCTGTGCTCATCGGGGTAGGGAGAGGAGTGGCATTGGGTTTTTATTTTTACCTTTTTCTTTTCGAACACATGAGTGCTCCAACTATTCTTTCTTTTAAAACAAATGGCTGCCACAACGGGCGTGATGCCCAGGATGTAGCACGGCCACGTGTAGACTGAGGGGGAGGATCTCGCAATCAGAAAATCGCAAGGTCCTCCCCCTCCCTCCTGGAACGCCAGGAGGTCTAGTCATGTTCAAGGTGAGAGCTCTGTGACTTGCAGCTGACTCTACACTCCTTACATTAGCCTGCTGCCTTCTAATTTGGTGTAGAACATTGTCCCGTTGTTAGTGCTGAAGATCGATTCATCTGCCAGTCCAATCAGCTTTTGCACATGGACTGGGAGGGGATGCCATCTTGTCCTTTGTCTCAGGCACCAAAACATCTTGGGCCAGCTCTGTGGAGGAATATCAACTTGTTATTTTGCCTGAGTAGAGCTGAAAGGGCGGAAAATGCCATCTTCTTGAGTTGGCAATATAAGATGGGGGGAAATGTTTGTCACTTCGTGACAACTGGGCTTTCCTTCCGTACTTTGAAATATCCTAGTTTTGACAAATCAGCTGGATTTAAAACATGTGCCCAATTGCATGCTATGCATAGAAAGAAAGTCCATGCAGACTTTTTCTTTTCTTTTATCACATCATGCGCTCAACCACTAAGCAAATCATGCGCTCAACCAAGTCTCTGGGCATCACAGGTCTCTTGCTGTTCCACTGAGGACCACCAGAAGAAACATCTGTTGAAATGTGTGATAAATTCAATTCTTCTGCAAAGTTGCAATGGACCTGTAATTCTTTAGAGGTGATTATCTCCCCTGTAATTAACACACTGGCAATGATTACTTGAACTTGTTCTCCAAATCTCGGGGGAGTTCCACTTGCCACTAGCAAAACAGTGAACCAATACAGAATGGAGCTATTAATAAATTGTGTGCCATTCAGAGCAAGGGAGAGAGACAGAGAGGGCTCCATCAGTCTGATTGCTGATCCAGCACACTATACAATACTAACTCTGAATAAGTTGATTGAGTGGGGCTACTCAAGGACACACGAATGACAATGAAGGACTGCTAAATTGGGGTCTGGAGGGAAAATGCTTGTACATGATGCTGGTATTCATACTCTTGATATTAGTGTTACTTCCTCAGATGGTGTGTGATGTTCCAGTTGCTAACTGCATCATCAGTAACCCTCTTCCAATAAACCACAAGTATTATCAATCAGGAGACATCATCATTGCTGGCATTATTTCTCAGATCTACAAACTTTACAACCGTGTCAGCTTCACATTTCATCCCTCTGAAGAACCTCCTGAGGACCTAATGTAAGGTTGCTTTTTTACCATATCATTTCCCAGAGGGTAGGCATGTGAGTTTGTTGCAGCCCAAACAATGAAGAGTCTTATGGCACTTAAAAACCACCTGACCTATCATGGCAAAAGCATTTGTGGATCACAGTTAGCAACTGAGCAACTAGATTGTAGAGCACGGGTTGGTGAAACTTGGGATCTTGGGCACATTTGGAAGTTTGCGGAAAGCTGGCTGCCATGAGTGTGTAGGCAAAGGGCAACCCAACAACCCAATTTAGGAATACTATATTATGGCAAAGTAGGAGCACTTGGCTTGTTTTGTTTTTTTAGAGGGGTGTGTGTGGAAGCTTTCACTCTCACATTTACTCATGGCTTGGGGAGGAACTCTACTGATTATTCCACTCGTCTTCACCCCTCCTCACACCACTCTCTCCTCAAAGAAAACAGTCCGGTGAGCTCAACAAGGAAAATTGTTGTCACCATTCACCCAGAGGAGATGCAGCTGTTGAACCAACAGTAACAGTTAGCTCAGTTCGATGGGAAAAGAAAGATCAGCAGGAAATATCCAAAATGCTGCTTCCCCCACTCACCCCCTGCCAAACCAGTAGTACCACAAAGTCCAATTGCTTTTGAGCCATCCAAGAGTTAGCACTGTGGTTGTGCCACTTCGTTGTTCTACTCTTCACTTTTCCTCCTAGATTCCACCCACCCCGAGTGAGCTTCCCTGCTGCTGTCACCACAGCATGGCCATGGCCAGGAGCGTGCAGCGTAGGCAACGGAGCAGGCAAAACAGAGAGACGGAGCAGCAGGCGAGGTGGAGGAGGAGGCCAAGAGAGGATGGAGAAGTGGCCAGAAATGTTCAGTTAGCAGAACTGGGGACAGAGCTGGCAAAGAAGAAAAAGATGGAGGGAAAATTGACCAGGAGAAGCACAAACCACAGCAAGTAGCTGCGTTGGTGGACAGAAGGAAGGAGAAACTGTGGAGGCCAAAGCAAGTGGAGTGGGGTGCAATGGGGCAGGCAGGCACATTAGAGGGTCTTGTCAGGTGCAAGCATGACCATTGGCACCAAGTTGCCAATCCCTGCTCTATACTCTCCATTTTAACCAAATCATGTATTTGTTTGAATAATATTCCCATGCACTGTGATCTATTTGGCTTTCATTTCAGTGCGGTGGGAAGGAGGGACTGTAACTCCTTTTCTTCCATTTAAGAAAGGCAGGCTAGCCCTCCCTGAGCCTTAGTAATCTCAATAGTCCCAGGTCTGTAGAATGACAATACTGTTGTGTATCGAAGGATGGGAATGGCACCTGCATTTTCTCTATATTTTGCTTTAGGTTGTTTTCAATAACTACCAGGGGTTATATTGAAGTGAGTGCTATGTGAGATGCCATGAATTACCAGACACTTTATATAGAATAATATCTGATCTACTTTAAACTATGATTTTATTATTCATAGTGCAATACATGTGTACTCAGAGGTCCTATTGGGTTCATGTACCCACTGAGATAGTATGCCAGTTACATTAGCTTTGTCATTCACAATAAGAACCTAAGAACATAAGAAGTGTCATGTTGAATCAGACTGAGGGTCTATCTAGTCCAGCTAGATCAGTCTGTCTAGTCTATCTAGTCTATCAGTCTATCTAGTCTATCTGTTCACACATTTCCCAGCAACTGGTGCACACAGGTTTACTGCCTTGGTTACTGGAGGTAGCACATAACCATCAGGGCTAGTAGCCATTGATAGCCTTCACCTCCAGGAATTTATGCAACCCCCTTTTAAAGCCACCGAAATTGGTGGCCGTCGCTACATCTTGTGGTAGTGAGTTCCATCATTTAACTATGCACTGTGTGAAGAAGTACTTCCTTTTATTTGTCCTGGATCTCCCACCAATCAACATCATTGGATGACCCCGGGTTCTAGTATTATGGGACAGGGAGAAAAATGTCTCCCTATTCACATTTTCCACACCAGGCGTAACTTTGTAAATCTCTATCATGTCTCCCTTAGCACATATCTATCAAGTCTCCACAACCTATCTATTTATTTAATTATCCATTTCATTTTGATAATGCCCAATAGCCAAAGCTCTCTGGAAGGTTCAATAAGATAAAGATCCAAATTACATTAAAATAATAATACAAAAACTTTAACAAACAAAAGTATTTGGTCAGAGCTATATTACAGTTTAGGCATTCGTTTTGAACTTCTTTTTTGGCACTGCACATTCTATTGGGCGAGAATGATTTTTGCAATCTCTTTCTGTTGAAATGCAGCAGGAGTTTACAGAAGGATCATTCAATGTTTTAAATTGCTGAATCGCCTTGAACTTTTAACTAATCTGTTATCCAAGTAAATTTAGTAGCACAGTAGTAAAGCAGGAGACTGGAGATTCACCAGCCTCCATCAGACCACAAGTCTTGCACTGTTTTGAAGTTCAATCTTGGTTGTTTTAGTAGCCCATATATAAGAGATGAGAGAGATTTAGCTGGTATGAGAAAAGCAAAGTTGCCCATTTCTAGTGGTACATGCAGACCCACTACACATACACTGCCGTGTTTCTTGGGAAACCCTTGCTTTCGATGGGGGACAAACAATGAGGCCTGCTTAGTAATCCACAAAGCTTTTATTAAACAATAAACATCTCTTCCCACCTGAAGAGAGTCTAGCCTCTTGGAAACGTCCCCCTACGCAAAACTATGCAAACTAAGCAAGACAATTGCCCTATCAAGGAGAACAGGAAGACTTTTCCCAAAGCGCGTTACTTCAGAGAGGCCGTTTCTGGCGCAACGCAGGCCTGCACGACTTCCTCATGCCCTCCTTTCGCTTTGTGCATTTTAGCCTGCGCCGGACCCTAGGATCAGTTAGCCTGTCAGTGGCCTCTCCTTCAGAGGAATGTTGGCTTCCCACTGCCTCTGTATGATTTGCCCTTGACGAGATAAAGTCTGGAGAGAGATCAGGACCAGCTGGAGGAGAAAGTGTGAGAGCTCTGTCTCTCACTGGTACAGGCTGGCCTATGTCTGGGGCCAATGCCTCTACCTCAGAGTCTGATTCTGATTGAGTACCTGAAAGACCTTCTTCCAAAATGGGGGAGGGGGAGTAGGGCTAGACATGACACACACACACACACACACACACACACACTCTTTCACACACACATACACTCCATGTGTGAAGAGCCAGACCAATTCCACACTCTAAGATTCTGCTCACAAGGTAGCACATACGTCTTTTGTTCTAGATATCACTCTGTTTTGAATTACTCATCTGCCACATGCAAGTGTTCTAAACCATATTGAAGTCTACCATCAGTGAACGCGAGACCCTCTATATTTATTATTTTTATTATTTTCTTGTACAAATGTATAGACCACTGAAGCTAAAAGTGGTGTCCAACCTTAAAATAATCATAATCACAATGGAAAGTTAAAATAAATGCTATCAGCATTTTGAGAACATAATGGCACAATGAAGACAATAAATCCTACCCAATATTAATAAGACTCTAAATATTTTCACCTGGACTTTGAACATCATGCGTGTGTATGTTTGTGTGTGTGTGTGTGTGTGTGTGTGTGTACATGGCTTCCAAAAAACTGACATTGTTGAGGTGACATTCAGAGTTGTCAAAAGTTCAGGTCAATCAGCCAGTGTTTCATCACTGTTAGTGCTGGGGAGTTGCAAGATTTTTTTCTATCAAGACATGCATAGGATAGTGCCCTTAATGTATTAACAACAATAGTGACAACAACAATAACCACCCAGAGAGCTTCGGCTATTGGGCAGTATAGAAATGAAATAAATAAATAAATAAATAAATAAATAATAACAGTGACGACGACAACAGAGACAACAGCACAGACACAATAGTGGTTATACAAAGTGATAAATGAATGCCAATAGCAATAAGACACTAAACATCATAAAGAGGATTTCAAACATTGTACATGTGTGAATGTATGCATCGCTTCCAAATATGTTGGTGTTAGAGACATGGAAAGTCCAGATCAATACACCAACATCTCATCACACTGCCCTGAACTGGAACCATACCATCTATTTTTATACAGAAAAAGGAAGGAAAGGAACCTCTCATGTGAGCACTGAGTCATTACTGACTCTTGGAGGGACGCTAGCTTTCGCTGACATTTTTTTGGCAGGCCTTATAGCGGGGTGGTTTGCCGTTGCCTTCCCCGGCCTTTATTACCTTTCCCCCAGCTAACTGGGTACTCATTTTACCGACCTAGGGAGGATGGAAGGCTGAGTCGACCTGAGCTGGCTGCCTGAAACCAGCTTCCGCTGGGATCGAACTCAGGCCGTGGGGAGAGTTTCAGCTGCAGAAACTGCTGCTTTACTGCTCTGTGCCACATTTGTTAAATAGCTATTGAATGGAAATGTAGCATGCTCTGTATTCTGAAGTAGAGGCACTCTGATGCAGCATGTCCATCACATTGCAGATTTATTACCCAGATATACCAGCACACCCTGGCCTTTGTGTTTGCTGTAAAGGAGATCAATGAAAATTACCAGCTTTTACCCAATGTCACACTGGGCTTCCATATTTATGATAGCCATTTTGTTGCAAGTTGGACCTACCTCGCCTCAATGGAACTTCTCTCCACCTGGGGCAGATTCATCCCTAACTACAAGTGTGATGTCCAAAATAATGTAGGGGCTGTCATCAGTGGACCTGACTCAAATGTGTATCTCTTCACAGCAAATATTCTGTGCATCTACAAAATACCACAGGTAAGATGCACACCATGGCTTCAAGTTATCTATGTGTTTGTTGTTTTTATTAATTAGTTGTTTCATTTATTTATTATTTTGTTTCATTTGCATTTTGGATGATGTCACCCCTTGCATGCTGCTTAAAGAACAAATCCTGGACCCTTTAAAAAAAAAAGATGGTTTTCCTACCATTGAGGTAGATATCCTGAGATTAGTAACTTCTTCCATTTGTTCCAGTAGGCAGGAAAGAGATAAAATAGATAAGGCAATCAGTAAAATTAGGATTTTGTGAACCCTAAGGAGGTTCGCTTGGCACCTACATTATATGCTTTTAGACGCCAGGTGAAGACCTTTTTATTCTCCCAGCATTTTAACAGTCTATAAATAAATTTTAACTTTGTGTTTTAAATTTGTAATTTTGCATTGCTGCTGTTTTTATCTGGTTGAGCTTTTATATTGTATTTTATATTAAGGTTTTATACTGTTGTTTTATACTTTGAATGTTTTTAATTTTTGTGAATCGCCCAGAGAGCTCCAGCTATTGGGCAGTATAGAAATAAATAAATAAATAAATAAATAAATAAAGTTACATGGAAATCAGGGTGAGTGGGTGGGTTGTTATAACCTTAATACAATCAAAGGGGTTTCAACAATCTTCCTGAAAATTGCATATGCCAGAACAAAATGTCTGTTATATATCATGTGAAAATTTCAGGACAATTGGTTAAAGATTGGGGGCGGGGAGGGCAGTTAACAGAAAAGAGGGGAAAGTGTTCATGAAAACGTGTGTTGGCAACCTCTTTTGAAACCGGCAAAACTTTTAACACCCCTAGTGGATGGAAGAGCAAACTGCAGCCATCCTCAAATTAAAGTTGTCTATTATTAAACCAGCCAAAGTTATATTTGTCCAGCTGAAAGCAATAGCAGCATGTCAGCTTTATCTTCCCCTGTGAGTGTAAGTCAGATAGTAGAAAGTTAAATTGTATGGAAGGTTTTAAACTGGAACACTTCAGGCTATTTATTTTCATTTTGATTCAATATAGTATGTCAATTTCTTGACAAGGATGCATAGGAAACAGGCATTCTGACATTCTAAATTGCAAATTGCACAGAATAACTGTATTTAAAATCATAATTTTCGGTCAGTTCCAATGTATGAATTTGGTTGATTTCGCCATTTCAGAAATTGGCACTCCAAGGCTCTGAATAGAAAGAACAGCAAACAATCAACAAACTCTGTTAGAAACTGTCTCTGAAGATCTGGCCTGACACGGCTATTTCCCAAAAGAGTTGGGAGCTGATTTGGATCACTTGAAATTTGCCATTTTGGGCAATTTATGGAATGTGGACTATGGCCTGGAATGGGTATTAGAACATGGTTTTGGAGGTTATTATATGAGTCTTAGCTAGTACTTTGTGTCTGGTGAGTTTGGTTGACTTACCTCATTTGGAAGCTGCTGTTTCTGCCCATTTTGCACAATGTGTACTATGGCCCGGAATGGGTATCGGAACATGGTTTCAGTGCAAGATTTGGAGCTTGTTATATCTGTCCCACCTAGTAATACGTGTCTGGTGAGTTTGGTTGACTTACCTCACTTGGAAGCTGCCGTTCCGGCCCATTTTGCCCAATACAGACTTTGGCCCGGAACGGGTATCGGAACACAATTTCTTTGGACGTTTTGTGGCTTATTGCATCCCTGCCATGGAGTTATGTGTGACTACTAACAATTGTAGTAGAATTTCTAAGATGGGAATTGTAGTAGACATTTTGGGAAGCTGCATGAAGGGAAAGAAGAGGGCCTCTTGCTTCAGGTTAGAAGAATGTTACTAGGGCTGTGATCAGTCATGATGTTGTGACACACATCGTGCTTGTTTACAATTTACCCTCCAAGCACCCACACTTTTCTTGGATCTTTCAGTCGTAAAAAGTCATAATTTCCCCCCCATAGTTCTGGGGCTTTGAGAATGGATTTTTCTTCAAGGGTAAAAGCCTTCTGAATCTTGAAGTAGGTTGCTCCTTTATTAGACAGTGAACATATTTGGAATTATGAATGAAGAACATCATTCAACCCTTTCTTCATCTATGAATTTTCATTGAAGAAGTTATCAAACACAGACTTAGAATTAGTTCTCATTTTGTAGCTTATGTCCATTATTTTCCTTATAGCTCGGATATGGCTTTGCTCCAGTAATGAATGACCAAAGCCAAGATGTTTTCTTCCAAGTGATGTTCCCTAAAGGAGCTCATCAATACAAAGGGATTCTTCAGTTGCTGCTGCTTTTCAGGTGGACCTGGATTGGGATAATTTTTTCACACTACAGTGGAGAGAAATTTGTACAGAATGTGCTACCTGAGTTTTCTCAGAGAGGTATCTGTTTTGACTTTATAGAACCATTGCAGATGGTGTACTTTACCAGTGATATTACTGAAATGGTAGCAATGTGGATGAAAATATACCAGGTTATTATGAGTAGTACTGCCAATGTTGTGATCGTACATGATGAAATTCACACAATGATATTTCTGATAACGGTTCCGGCAGTTTCAGAATCCTTTGACATACCAGGGAAGACAAAAGGTAAAGTCTGGATAATGATGGCCCAGATGGAGTTCACATCAGTTCCCTTTCAAAGATATTGGGACATAGACATCACCCATGGTGCTCTATCCTTTGCAACTCACTCAAAGGATGTGATAGGATTCCAGAATTTTCTTCACAACAGAAAACCTACCTCAGATGAAGAAGATGGTTTTATCCAGGACTTCTGGCAACAGGCATTTAACTGTGCGTTCCCAGACACTGAGGTAGAAAAGCAGAATGAGAAAATCTGCACTGGGGAAGAGAAACTGGAGAGTCTTCCTGGGTCTGTTTTTGAAATGAGCATGACCAGCCATAGTTACAGTGTCTACAATGCTGTCCATGCTGTGGCACATGCTTTGCAATCCATGCATTCATCAGCATCCAAATGCAGAGCTAGGGTAGATGGAGTAAGATGGAGTAATCAACAGCCGTGGCAGGTAATGTTCTGAGCATACAAACACAAAACCTTCCTATCTCTCCTCTCTCATCTTACACTATTGCCCCGCTCGTGCTCTTCGCTCCTCTGATGCCATGTTTCTCGCCTGCCCAAGGGCCTCTACTTCCCTTACTCGGCTTCGTCCATTCTCTTCTGCTGCCCCTTACGCCTGGAACGCTCTTCCAGAACATCTGAGATCCACAAGTTCAACCGCAGCTTTTAAAGCTCAACTAAAAACTTTTCTTTTTCCTAAAGCTTTTAAAACTTGATGTTGTGCAGACTTCTACTGTTACTTTCTACTGTTAGTTTTACCCTACCCTGTACCTGCTTACCCTACCCTGTACCTGTTTGCATTCTCTTCCCCTCCTTATTGTTTTACTATGATTTTATTAGAATGTAAGCCTATGCGGCAGGGCCTTGCTATTTACTGTTTTACTCTGTACAGCACCATGTACATTGATGGTGCTATATAAATAAATAATAATAATAATAATAAGACAGCTCATTCAGGCCCAATGTCGGTACCCAACATGGACTGACACAAGAATCCTCTTAGTTTTTACTTATTTTTAATTCATTTTTTTAATTTTGTTTTCTTCCTTTCGTTTTTTCTTCTTTTTCTTTTTGCTTTGTTTGTTTCTTTGTTTTTATTTAGATTCTAGGGTCCAGAATTGATAAGAGAAGTGCTTTGAAGAGCAGTTACTGTCATCTTAACTTTCCCAAAATGCCTGGTGACCATATGAAAAGGAGGACAGGGCTCCTGTAACTTTAACAGTTGGATAGAGCAGGGAATTTCATCAGGTATCATTTGTATATATGGAGAACCTGGTGAAATTCCCTCTTCATTATAGCAGTTAAAGCTGCAGGAGCTATACTAGAGTGACCAGATTTAAAAGAGGGTAGGGCACCTGCAGCTTTAACTGCTGTGATGAAGAGGGAAAATACCCAGATTCCCCATATATACAAATGACACCTGCTGAAATTTCCTTTTCAATACAACTGTTAAAGATACAGGAGCCCTGTCCTCCTTTTCATATGGTCACCTACTCTGGACAACAATGGAGGGCTGAGAGGCATTCTGGGGGAAATTAAGATAACAGTAGTGGAGTAGAGATTCAGACACTTCACCCCATGCTTTTCTCATAAGTATTGGTGATACTCCCCACCCCTCAGCCCCCAGCTTAGTAAGTTTGCTGAGGTGGGGGAAAGAATCTCCAGGGTATGGATAAAGGGTGGTTCCAACAGGTATATTGGCCAGGCTCCCCTCAAGCCTGAGCAGACCTGCAGTTTAGGATACTGCAATGGGGGGACGTGCAATTTCAAGAAATTGTGTACTTCCCCTGCTGTGTTAATGGCAGCTGTCATGAACACAGAAATCCAGGGTTCGCAGTAGAGGCTTGCGTAGCTGAGCTCACAGGGGTGGGCAGCAGCAGCAGCAGCAAAGTGAGTGTCTGTGGGGTGAACTAGGGTGACCATATGAAAAGGAGGACAGGGCTCCTGTATCTTTAACAGTTGTATTGAAAAGGCAATTTCAGCAGGTGTCTTTTGTATATATGAAGAACCTGGTGAAATTTCCTTTTCATCACAACAGTTAAAGCTGCAGGTGCCCTGCCCTCTTTTAAAGCTGGTTATTCTAGTATAGCTCCTGCAGCTTTAACTATTGTGATGAAGAGGGAATTTCACCAGGTTTTCCATATATACAAGTGACACCTGCTGAAATTCCCTTTTCAATACAACTGTTAAAGATACAGGAGCCCTGTCCTCCTTTTCACATGGTCACCCTAGGTGAGCACTCACCCATTTCACCCATTCCTGCACCAAAGGCCTTTAATATAGCCTTTTAGCCCCCCTTCGGCATTGGGGGGCGGGGAGAGAAATGCATGATTTCTGGAGGCTCCAGATATTGTGCATTTCTCCCTTCCATATGGTGGTTGCCATTAACACTGTGCGTTGGGAAATTCACAATTTCCAGGGCCTCCAGAAATCACCTACTCCCCTGCCACTGCATTATTTATTTACTTATTTAATTACATTTATATACAGCCCCCTCGCCAAAGCTCTCTGGGCGGTTTACAAAAGTTAAAAACAATGAACATTAAAACAGATATACAGAATTTAAAACCACTAAAAGTATAAAAACGACAATATCCATTTAAAATAACTATTCTCGGGTCAGTTATAAAATCAGCATATGCTACCAAATGCTGTTAGATGCCCGGGAAAAGAGAAAAGTCTTGACCAGGCGCCGAAAAGATAACAATGTTGGCTCTGGGCGCGCCTCATCAGGGAGATCATCCCTTAATTGGGGGGCCACCACTGAAAAGGCCCTCTCCCTTGTTGTTGTCCTCTGAGCTTCCCTCTGAGTAGGCACTCAGAGGAGGACCGTAGATGCTGAGTGCAGTATACAGGTAAGTTCATGTCGGAGGGAGGCAGGAAGAAGGGGAGAAGCGTGAAGCCACACTACAGGTTATATAAATCCTAAGGATGGTTGTGCCCAGAATGACCATGTGTTAACAAGCTAACTACACAACTGTCCCCCTTCAAGTAACACATTTATTTGGCCACATTTGTATACCACTCCATACCTGAAAGAGATTCTGGAGCATGACAGGCCTTACCTCTCCAAGAATCCTGTCCACATCTCAGGTTATACAGATTGAAAGTATCCATTGCAAAAGGACAAGCAAGACACAGAGTTACATCCACTGGATGACCATAAACTATGGCATCCAAGTCGGCGTGGATACAATCAATTGTGTGTGTGTGTGTGTGTGTATGTGTATGTTTAAGTTGGTGCATGCCTAGTTATAATGGTGGAATGCAATTCAATTGACGCATCCTTAATATAGTTAGAGCCAAATAATATTACATGATTCTTCTGTTGTTTCAATTTAGCTTCACCACTTTCTCAGAAGTGTTTCATTTAACGATACCACTGGGGAAATGATCTCTTTTGATGAAAATGGGGATTTAGTGGCTGGTTTTGATATTATCAACTGGGTCACTTTCCCTAACAAGTCCTTTCTTAGAGTCAAAGTTGGAAAGATTGACCCCATCGCTCCCAAAGACAAAATTTTCAACATTGACGTGGAGGCCCTGGTATGGCCCAACAACTTTAACCAGGTACAGTAAGTGAACAGCATCTACTGGTTTGTTCACTTTTCAAGAATTAGGTATTTGTTCAGGCACTGAAATTGTTCTACACTTTAGTTGAGGCACATTCCAACTACCAATTTATATCCCAGTCTTTCAGCTGCCAATATCCAGAAGCTGGATTACTGCTGTGATTTGAGGCCCCGAAGGGCTGCCATTTTATACAAATGTACCAAAGAGTCCTACATTGCACTTCCAAGTAAGCATGTGGGAAAGGTAAACTTATGCAGCTTCAATCAATTCTGCTACAGTTATAGGAAGAGCAGTCAAATGACATTGTAAAGTGTTGCGGTGAGACAGATATTAGCAAGAATCTACAGGGACTGGACCTATTTTGCCTTTTTCATATTCACAAATGATTACAGTAGTATCCATGGGCTCCAGACAACATAACATACCAACTGATATCTAGATATGACAAGGTGGACCTAATTGACTGTGGTCTCTCCCACACAAGAGGCCTTCAAGAGGCAGCTGGACAACCATCTGTCAGGGATGCTTTAGGGTGGATCCTTGCATTGAGCAGGAGTTGGATTTGATGGCCTTATAGGTCCCTTCCAACTCTACTATTCTATGATTCTATGACTGAAACCTTAATATAAAAGTGGTAATTAAAGCTTTTCCATTCTGCCAATGCCAAGACATTATTTAACCATAGGACAATGACTGAAATATAGACCTTAGCTAGACCTACCTTTTGCTCCGCGATGGAGGAGGGAAGATCTCACGTTGTGATTAATGCAAGATCCCTCCTCCATTTACACGTGAGGCATGACGTCCTCAGGAAGAGAGGCATTGTGCCCGCCATTTTTTTAAAAAAGAAGACGGAGTGCTGTGCCTGGTGTGCAGCTCCCGGCTCCGTGGAAATCACCCATACGTTCCACGCTCTCGGGCTCAGCTCGAGACAGTGGAAAAAGTGGGCCCAAAGGGGAGGGCTCAATCCCGGGGCAAGGGAGGGATGATCCCTCCCTGATCATGGGATCCCCTGTGCATCATCTGGACGCACAGGGATGATCCCGGGGTTCGCCCTGCGATAAAGCCTGGTCTAGCTTAGGCCATAGACTCCATGAATATATTTTAGAACTGTTAAAACATTCACCATTTTCATTTATACCCAGGTACAGCCTATTTCTCTGTGTAATGACTTCTGCCAATTGGGTTATAGTAAGACTAAGAAGGAAGGGAAACCATTTTGCTGCTATGATTGCCTTCCGTGTCCAGAAGGGAAGATTTCAAACCTGAAGGGTAAAGAGATCTTGTTTGTCAAGTTTAAACATTTGGAGGGAAGAGAATATACTTAATCATGTGTGCATACAGTTATTTGCCACTCATTTCTGTCACGTCAGAAAAATTGTTCAGAATGAAGTGATATCTCAGTTCTTTTGCACAATATCCAATTTTAAAGCAACAAAACTAAACAAAATGATTTCAGCCTAGTTATACAAGCTTGCGAGAGACAATATGATAAATTCTGGTTTCTGAACACGCCTTCAGTGATGGGAAGAAGCTGTTAGTTATACTGTTAGTTTTTCCCCTACCCAGTGCCTGTTTACCCTACCCTGTGCCTGTTTGCATTCTCTTCCCCTCCTTATTGTTTCATTATGATTTTATTAGAATGTAAGCCTATGGGGCAGGGTCTTGCTATTTACTGTTTTACTCTGTACAGCACCATGTACATTGATGGTGCTATATAAATAAATAAATAATAATAATAATAATAATAATAATAATAATAATAATAATAATAAGCTTCGCCTGGTTACAGGGCACCAAAGTCTACATTTTTCTGCAAAATTGCTTTGTATGGATTCCTGAGAATCTAGACATTTGTGAATGGTGCATACTGGTTTTGAGCTGGCTCTCCTCAGGACTTGGTATTATTGATTACTGTATTGTGCTGTTTGCAACACTGGAATGTATTGGAAAATGTCATTTCTTTTTCAGACATGGATTACTGTTACGAGTGTGTAAAAGATCATTATCCAAACAAGGCCCAGGATTTATGCATTCCAAAATATATCAGCTTTCTGAGTCATGAAGAACCTTTGGGGATCAGTTTGACTATTGTTGCTCTTTCCTTTTCTTCTGTCACAGCTTTTGTGCTTTGGATCTTCATTAAGCACAAGGACACTCCCATAGTCAAAGCCAACAACCGAAACCTCACCTTCACTCTCCTTATCTCCCTTCTGCTCTCCTTCCTTTGTGCCTTACTATTCATTGGTCAACCTGAGAGTGTGACTTGTCTCCTTCGACAAACTGCTTTTGGCATCATCTTCTCAGTGGCTGTTTCTTGTGTGTTGGCCAAAACCATCACTGTGGTTCTTGCTTTCATGGCCACCAAGCCAGGGTCTAGAATGAGGAAATGGGTGGGGAAAAGACTGGCTAATTCCATTGTTCTCTCCAGTTCCCTTATGCAAGCTGGTATTTGTATAATTTGGCTAGCAACCTCTCCTCCATTTCCAGATGTTGACATGCATTCAATGCCTGAAGAAATTATACTGGAATGTAATGAAGGTTCATCTCTCATGTTCTATTGTGTCCTGGGCTTTATGGGCTTCCTGGCCATTATTAGCTTTACTGTGGCTTTCCTAGGCAGAAACTTACCTGATAGTTTTAATGAAGCCAAATTTATCACCCTGAGCATGTTGGTCTTTTGCAGTGTTTGGCTGACCTTTGTTCCAACCTATCAGAGCACCAAAGGAAAATACATGGTGGCTGTGGAGATCTTCTCCATCTTGTTCTCCAGTGCTGGATTACTGGGCTGTATTTTCCCTCCCAAATGCTATATCATTCTGATAAGACCTGAGTTGAACAACAGGCAGCTGCTAATGAGAAAAAATAACAATTAATGAATCTAAAACTTTTTAACTCCTGTAATTTTAAAAGAAATGACCTGTGAGTCTGTCCCATTACATGATATGGGATTTAAGTTACGATTTCTGAAACTGTTGTCAATTGTACGTAAACATGATGGATTGTGTCAGTTTTCTGCTTATTTATTTATTTATTTATTGAGTGGAATGTTTATGGAAGGGGTGGTTTGATCAATTGGTGGTAGCTAATGAAAATTGCCTAACAGCCATGCCCTGGCACATAGGTGTGCGAGGGCCGTTGCAGGTGGGGGCGAAGAGACACAGTGTGGGGGCAAGCCATTGGCTCATCCCCAGTGGGGCCACTTGAAGGGGGAGGAGGCAATGCAAGGATATAAAGCACTTTGCTCCTCCCAGCAGCCCTCTTCTGCGCGAGTCTCCCTCCCTCCCTCCCTTGTAGGCAGTGTGGGTTCGCTTGTTGCCTGTTGGGGGACCAAGTAGGAATTTTTTGCTCATATCCTAAGTTGGCAATGAAGTGGTTGTTTGTTTGTTTTTTGTTTTTTGGCCTACTTCACACTGTGAGACAATGGGGGAGTAATAATTAGGTTAATCTGGCGTTACTGGTCACAATTTTGATTTGGCAGTTATTTGCGGGCATCGTGGGCGAGCATAGGAATGGTGAGCATTCTTTGGCACCGTTAGTGGTGAGGGGTAATGCCAGAGGCTCACAGCTGGGAGCCTTGTGGCAACAGCTGGTGAGATAGGGCTTACCTCTGAGGCCAACCTTTCTCACTCACCCGGAGTTTTGTAACACAGGAGGAGCGACACCAGAAGGCCTACCAACCCCATTATGGGGAAGTCAGAGGGGTGGTGGAATACAGGCCACACCTCTCTGGCTATGAATGACTCGCCCAATCCCTTTAAGGCCAGATGGATGGCCAAGATAGGATGCCCGCTTAAGCCTCCACCTCTTGCAGAATTCTAAATAAAAGTGGCCCTTATTTAAATCCATTTTCTGTGTGTTGTCTCTTTATTTACGCACTCCACTCATGCAACAAAGAATTTATGCATCTAAAACTATTCAGCTCTGATCTAGGAAGGAAGGAATATACCCTATTGTATGCTGTGATATTTAAATTTCTGGGATTCATTGCAATGGGAGGAACAGTCATCATGACAGATTCAAACTGTTTTCTGCTTTGGTATTTATTCTATTGCCAGAGTTGAAAGTTTGTGGAAACAGGAGATTTAATCTGAATTCCAGTTAATGCAAATTAATACAGTACATTCCATTGCAATTCTCTTCACACTTCCTAATGATCTCAGAATTAAACAATGGATCCATAGGCTTTTTCAGTTCTGCCTGCTGTATGAATGTATCTCATAATTGTTGTGGTACTCCTTAGACTGCAGAGATATTCCCTTACAGAAGAGGTAGGTTCTTCTCAGTAGGAAGGACTTACAAGATAAGCTCTCATCTCTAAATCAAATGTTTCTGTATTTTTGTTCACAGTTAGTTTTTTATATATAAAAATATGCTGAACAAATGATCTGTTGTTATTCATTTATTATATACATTTCTATACTGCCCAATAGCTGCAGCTCTCCAGGAGGTTCACATAATAAAACCATCAACAATAAACACAAAATAAATCATAGTATGTGAACCGCCCAGAGAGCTTGTGAACCGCCCAGAGAGCTCCGGCTATTGGGCGGTATAGAAATGTAATAAATAAATAATAATAAATAAATCATAGTATAAAACCCAAATATTACAAAAAAAGAAGGAAAAAAATCCTCCCTGGACCCAGAAGATCTTAGCAGCTTTTGCCCAGTTGTTCTTTTCCTAGGCAAGGTCCTAGAGCGGATGGTGACCAGCCAGCTCCGAAAACTCTTGTATGAGACCAATTATCTGGGTACATTTCAGTTGGGGTTCAGGGCTGGTTTTGACATGGTGCCAGTCTTGATCAACCTGTATAATAACCTTGGTTGGGAGAAATACAAGGAGAGTGTGACACTGTTGATTCTCCTTGATCTCTCTGCAGCTTTTGATACCATTAGCCATAGTATCCTTCTGGAATGACTGTCTGAGCTGGGAGTGAGGTGTACTGCATTGCAATATTTCCACTCCTGTTTCGATGGCCGGCTCCATAAGGTGTTGCTTGGGGAATATTGCTCAGACCCATGGAATTTCCGGCATAGAGTTCCTCAGAGCTCAGTTTTGTCCCCCATGATATTTAACATCTACATGCAACCATTGTGTGGGAGTTTTGGAGTATGTTTTCAATATGCTGATGACACAAAACTTTACTTCAGTTTTTCAGTTGAGGCTATGGATATGTTGGATTGGATGTTATTATGCGACTGTTGCTCTCTCAATGAAGAACACCAGAGGAAACTTCTGCTGAGAAGTGTGAGGAACTTTTTTCTTGTGCAAAGTGGTTCAGAACCTGCAATTTTGAATTAAGCAATTATCTCCCCTGCAATTATCATATTGAGAATAAATACTTCTACTTCTTCTCTATGTCCCAGGGGAGTTCCAGGTGCCAATAACAAAACAATGAGCTGATACAAAGCAAAACAGTTAATAAATTGAGGGAATTAAGGCAGAGAGGGCTCCATCCGTCTTATTGCTGATCCATTTTACTCTCTATTCCTAGCTCTGAACGCACTGATGGAGTAGTTATTCAAGATACTCAGGGGCACTTGGATGACAATGGAACAGGCAAATTGAAGTCTGGAAGGAAGCTATTCACACAAGATGCTGATAATCATGTGCTTAGTATTAGCACTACTGCCTCAGAGAGCATGGGATGTTCTGCTTGATAACTGTCTCATCAGTGACCCTCTTCCTATCAATCACAAGTACTATCACTCTGGAGACATCAACATTGCTGGCATTATTTCTCAGATCTACACATTTTCCAACACTGTAACCTTCAAATCGCATCCCTCTCATGAACTCCTTGGTGACCTCATGTAAGGTTCCTTAATCATATCACTTTCCAGAGGGGTAAGCTCTGTTGGTCTGTTCAACCAAATTAATGATGAGTTTGGGGGCACCTTGAAGACTTGCAGACTTATTATGGGAAAACCTTTTGTAGATCCGAGTTTGAAACTGAGCTAGTCACTCTTTATTGTTTTAATCATATCCTATATCTGTCCAGATAATATTCTCATGAAAGGTCACCAATTTCACTTTAATTTCAGTTGGTTGGGAGTGATAGGGACTGCACTTCTCTTTCTTTCATTATAGAAAGCTTGATTAACTTTTCCTGTGCCTATTATTATTATTATTATTATTATTATTATTATTATTATTATTATTCCTCCATTGTCCCAGTGCTTACATCCCAAGCATTGAGTTGTGACTGCCACTCATTGTTTATGACTTTCCTGCAATATGTTAGATGTGTGGAATGACAACTATTTGCATTGTCTTGTATTGATGAGGGTGATTATTAATTATTATTATTATTATTATTATTATTATTATTATTTTCAAAATAGAGGAGGGAGATTGGCACCTGTATTCGCTCTCTGTTTTGCTTTAAGTCATTTGGAATAACTCACGAAATGAGTACTATGTGAATTGTTATGAATTTCCAGACACGCTTCATATTTATAGGCAGATTTTGAGGTTATGATCCCATGGGACTTAGACAGCATCCCAGGGGTGGTAGGGCAGAGTTCTGACCTCAGAGCTGGGAATTGGAGCTCAGACCCCATTGTCCTTCACAGCCACTATGGAAGAACCATGATGGCTTCTCTTTGAGGTCAGGAACTTCTGTGAGGGTTTCTGTGAGCAGGGAGTATCCTGGAGAGGTCAGGATACAAGCTATTCTGAGGCCTCTCTAGCCTCCTTCCCGCCTCTTCTGAGACCCTTTTGCTAGGTGCCCCTGCCCTCTTTTGTATCTTGTCACTCAGGTATAGCTCCTGCAACTTTAAGAGTTGTGATGAAAAGAGAATTACACCAGGTGCTGCATGCATGACACCTGCTGAAATTTCCTTTTCTATACAACTGTTAAAGATACAGTACTCCTGTCCTCCATTTCATATGGTTGCCCTAATTAACTGTTGGGGCCCATTGACACATACCATATACCCCTTTCATTCCACTTCCATAGTGGAATATCCTGCTTGGTGTAGATGTGCCATGGGCCCCAACAGTTGTCAGTGTACTTCAGTAAAGCCGTAGTGTAGATCCTGCAGTGCACTTCAATACCGCTATAAAGCAGTAGTGTGGCTCCTGTCTTTTATATACTGCTTTCATATTGTTTTCATGATGGAATAGCCTGCTTGGTGTAGATGAGCCCCTGAACAGGAAACTACATTTTTTTAAAAAAATCCAAAATAAAATAATATAAAATGGAAATGTGAGTGCATGTTCGAACATTTACAAACATTGTCAGAGAACAAATTCTCCTGCTCGCCCACAGCTTCAGGGTTGCAAACAGGGCATGTTTGCATGTCTTGCAAGTGGAAATATCTTTATCTCTGTGTGCAAGTCACTTTGAAATAGCATTTAGTTGTTAGATGCAACACATACATTTAATAATATCAGTAAGTACAGTAGCAACAACATCAATGCACAGGGACAAATGAGGTTATAAAGTGATAACTGAAGGCTAAGAGCCATAGCACACTATTTTGTACGTCAGTGTGCCAGTGTTTCATCATACTGCCCTGAACTGGAGCCGCACCATCTATTTTGCACAATATATTTGCTAAACATTTGTTGAATGGAAATGTAGCACACTCTGTTTCCTGAAGCAGAGGAACTCTGATGCAGCATGGCAATCCCATTGCAGATTCATGACTCAGATGTACCAGCACACCCTGGCCTTAGTGTTTGCCGTAAAGGAAATCAACGAAAACCTCCAGAGTTTGTCCAACGTCACCCTGGGCTTCCAAATCTATAACAGCCATTTTGTTGCAACCTGGATCTATCTTGCTGCAATGGAACTTCTCTCCACATGGGGCAGATTCATTCCTAACTACAAGTGTGACAGGCAGGATAATGCAGTGGCTGTCATCGGGGGCCCTAACTCAGATGTGAGTCTCTTCATGGCAAACATTCTGTGTGTCTACAAGGTTCCACAGGTAAGATGTGGACATGGAGCGTAGAACTTCAAGCTAATCATGCTTCTTTGGTCTTTTCATTGAGGGTTTCTGAGACAGAAAATGGCACAATAATGTCACACCTTGCCTGCTGCTTAAAGGACAAATCCATACTCAGATGTCTTTTCCCCCCACAGTGGAGGCACATAGCCTTAGACGGGTTACTCCTCCCACTCACACTAATAACCAGGAGTGAGCAAATCATGCTTGAACACTAGTGATCAAACAACTTATTTCATTTCTGCCCAGCTGGCAGGCAGATGCTTCTAGATCTTGAGTTCTCCATCCAAAATTTTGAGGATAATTGTTCAAACCAGACAATGAGTAACCTGCTCTCATGCACAATGGTGAATGGGATTTATACTGAGCTTAATCACTCTGATAGGCTCAGAGGATTGCGGTGATCCTTAATAAAACACTCAAAATGCTCATCTCAAGCTCCTCAGAGGTCTCAGGGAAGGACCTCTCAGTGGAGGACCAACTGTATTATAGATCATGGGCACATTTTCTCAGGGGATCAGTCCCCAAGGAGAAAAGCCCACCTGTAATGGAGTGACTGTTTCCTCATTTCCAGAGGACCTGGCAGAATCCCAGGTGGTACACTCACATGATACTGAACCCTAGTATAGCAGAATGGTTATCACAGACAGGTGCCAATGTAGCCTGTCTGGAGGTGGAAGCAGCAAACCTTAGTGTGGAGTACCTGGAGGGCTGGGACCCCCCCACCACGCACCATCAGTGAGATAGCCTCACCCTTGGATGATGATGATAATGATGATGATGATGATTTCATACTGCATCTCTGAGGCAAAGCCCAGGAAAAGATGTGAAGTCCCATCCCCCACTCCCATCAAGGAAAAAGAGTGAGCAGATCCAGGAGAAAAACTGGGAGATCTATTTCTCCACCTCATCCTTTTCTCATTCTAGCACATTAGCCCACAGTTTTCCTTCTAAATTTGGGAATTATAACCCTCCCCCAACCTATTAATTAGTCTAAGATACCTCATGTTTAGTACAACATGAGCAGGATGTACTTCGGTACATTAAGAAGTTAATCTTACCAGACTTCTCCCCCAAAGAAAAAAGGGGACTGTGAACTTTATGGTGAGGAACTCAAGGAGTGCCAGAACTTTTTTTCTGAAGACTTTGGCCACAGCTAGACCTAAGGTTTATCCTGGGATTATCCAGGGTTCACCCCTGCCTGAGCACTGGATCCCCTGTGTGTCCCCTAGATGAACAGGTTTACCCCTGGACAATCCAGGGATAAACCTTAGGTCTAGCTATGGCCTATTTGATCACCTCAGTGGGTGAGCTGTCTGGTGAGGAACCCCTCTTCTTTTTTTGGAAGAGTTTTATACACCCTCTCCTCAGAAATGGAATAGACATGTATTGTCAGGTTCAACTAGCTGAGGACCTTCACAACTCCTTCTTCACGGAGGCCTTTGTAAGAGGAGGAGTGGTCGATCTATTTAGGAAGGTGCCTCTCCCCCAAGCCCTGAGAAGCCAGTGAGGAGTTTCCAATGACAACAGCAGAAGAGCCAGTTAGCACCTCTAGATTGTTACACTTTTTAATATATATACAAAAATAATCCCTCTACATTTTTTTCTCCCTTCATCCTGATGTTAGAACAACTCAAAGCATCTCAGATCCTTCCACTATCACCTTTTGGAGATTCTTTGAAAATGTTCTAATAGAATGAAAGACATCCTCTTATTTCCAAGACTGATGGAGGTTAATTGTTCCTTAGGACACATTAGGTAGCAGTTTAAAAACAGGAATTCTAGGAATTTAACACTTCTTCTGACAGAATGACAATCTGTTTTGTCTGTATTTCAGAGAGTACAGATGTTTCAGTTAGCTAGAAAATCTTTCTCTCCAGACAGTTGATTGACTTTTGGCGTCCAAGAAGGTTATTGTCTAAACTCAATGGTGTTTGATATTTGCAAGTCTTTCTCTACCATGTGGATTTAAAGGTAGCTTGAATATAATAAAAAAAAATCATGGTCTTGAAAGGTAGCTTGAATATATTAAACAAGCAAATAAATAGATTTTAAAAATTCTCTGGGTAGTTCACAAAAGTTAAAACAACCAGAGACAAATCAAAGTATAAGACAACAGTATAAAACACAATATAAACATATAATATAAAAGCACAACCAGGGTAGAATCATGCAGCAATGCAGAGATCTGTGCAGTTTTAAAATACAGATTTAAAATACAGATTTAAAATAGTGAAGTTAAAAGACTAACTTTTGGGAATTGCTAGACCTGGTGGAAAATCCGGGGGAGAGAAGGGGAGACCTCGCGTTATGAATAAAACGAGATCTCGCCCTGATTCACACGCGAGCCACAACGAGCTCTGGAGGAGAGCCATTGTGGCAGCCATTTTTTTTCTTTTAAAGTGGCAGCAACAGCGCAGGAGCCAGGAAAGGTAAGTGGGGTTGTTGTTTTTTTAAAAAAAATTCTCCATCCCCCCATCCACGATCTCCCCCCATGGCTCTATTCTCCTTCCCCCCTCTGTCCGCGATCTCCCTGCCCTGGCTCCGTTCTCTCCCCCCCCATCCACTATGTCTGATGCCTCCCCCGCCTGATCACCCCCACCTGCCATGCCTGCCCGATCACCCGCCCGTCATGTCCGATGCCCCCTCCGCCCCCCCAGCCACGATCTCCCCACCTTGGCTCCACTCTTCCCCCCCACCATCTCTCCTGACGGATCTGCTCTTCCACCCCCCTGGCCCCCATCTCCCCCCCTGTGATTCCCCCCCAGCCCAATGGGCACAGCAGCTTCTCCTGGCTACTCGCAAGTAAGCCACATAGCCGGGGAAAGCCATAGAACCGGCTAGACCTTCCGCAGCCCCGGGCTCAGCCCAGGGCTTCAGAAATACCAGGCCACAAACGGTGCCGGTTATCCCGGGCCAAGGGAGGGTTTAGCCCAGACTGACCCCGGGATCCCCTGTGCGTCATCTGGATGCACAGGGGTGAGCCCGGGTATCAGCCCGGGCTAAACCCATGTCTAGCAACTGCCTAAGTCTTGTACTTTTCAGGCTTTGGGGTGGGCTGGGGGGCTTTTTCTCCATCTTTTGCCTCTTCCATAGTAGCATCTTCTGAAACTGGAAGTCGGTTGCTCCTTCACTAGGGAGTGCTCTTCAAGTCTCCAATGATATTCTCCATCCACTGCAGAAATGAATGTATCGGAGTAAATACCAATGTTCCTTTTGTTGTTTACATGGAGTAATGAATAAAGAACATCACTGTACCCTTTCTTCACCTATGGAATTTCATTAAAGAGGGAGATATCTCATTGTTCTTGAGTTAGATCCTCCCATTTCTTCCCTCCATATACTTATTACTGCTATTATAGCTCAGGTATGGCTCTGCTCCTGTGATGAATGATCAAAGTCAAGAAGGTTTCTTCCAAACATTATTCCCTAAAGAAGACCACCAGTATATAGGGATACTACAGTTACTGCTGCTCTTTAGGTGGACTTGGATTGGGGTAATTTTTGCATACTACAGCGGAGAGACGTTTGCAGAGACTGTGCTGCCCAAGTTTTCTCAGAGAGGAATCTGCTTTGACTTTATAGAAAAATTGCCAACTGTGTATTTTAACACTGATATTGCTGAAAAGGTGGCAGAGTGGGACAAAACATACACAGATATTATGAGAAGTACAGCCAATGTTGTGATCCTACATGGTGAAATTACCGCTATGATATTTTTGTTAACATTTCCGGCGTTTTCAGAAACTTTCGACATACCAGTGAAGACAAAAGTCTGGATAATGACGGCCCAGGTGGAGTTCACATCACTTCCCCTTCAAAGGTTGTGGGACATAGACATCATCCATGGTGCTCTATCCCTTGCAATTCACTCAAAGGATGTGATAGGATTCCAGAATTTTCTTCACAACAGAAACCCTACCTCAGATGAAGAAGATGGTTTTCTCCGGGACTTCTGGCAACAGGCATTTAACTGTGTGTTCCCAGACACTGAGGTAGAAAAGCAGAATGAAAAAATCTGCACTGGGGAAGAGAAACTGGAGAGTCTTCCTGGGTCTGTTTTTGAAATGAGCATGACCAGCCACAGCTACAGTGTCTACAATGCTGTCCATGCTGTGGCACATGCTTTGCAATCCCTGCATTCATCGGTGTCAAAACGTAGAGCAATGGTGGATGGAGTGAGGCAGGAGCTTCTGAATCAACAGCCATGGCAGGTAATGTCCTGATCACACAAACTCAGGAAAGTTTACACAGGTCCAATGTCAGTATCCAGCATGGATTAATGTAGGTATTCCTTTAGTGGGGGGTGGGTTTTTTTTTATTATTCTTTAAATTACATTTTAAATTTCTTTTTTTCATTTTGTTTAGATAGGGCCTGATGCTGATAACAGATGTGGCAGGAATAGCAGGTGCCATGAACATCCCAGAATGTTTATCCACCACAATATAAGGCCCAAAGTCATTCTGAGCAAATTAGCATGATGCCAGGTGCTGCAGCCACTTCCCGAGCGTATGCCTGGGCGGCCCATCCCCGATGATTCCTGTAGCACCCTCCTTCTCCTCCCTTTCCTCCTCTGGTTTTTCTTCCTCTGCTGCCCAGCTAGTTGCCTTCTAGGCACACTCACTTCTGTCTCTTGGTGCAGTGCTCTTGTTCACCTTCAGAGGGACTGTGCTCCCCTGGTAATTACTTGTAGTTATTTGCCTGCTGCCTGTCTGTGTGTGTCTGTCTCTGCTTGCCCACCTAGTGCCAGCACAAAGTAGCAGGGTCCTGGAGGTATGAGTCCTGGGCTTAAGGCTGACTTGCATCTGGCACTCCCGGCTACCTCCTCACTCTTCCAGCCTCAACCACCAGCTGCCTCTGCTTCCCTGCCTCCTTTGCTTCTTGGTGCCCAGCTAGGTATCATCTTGATTCAGCCACTATCTATAACATCTAGCTAATGTTTTCCCACTTAGCTGGGTGCTCCAGTTCCCATAAGTGACTGTTACAGCCTGACAGAGACGTTACTTACCTGCCTGCCCACCTGTCTCTGGCCTAATCTACACCGAGCAGGATATTGCACTATGAAAGCGGTATGAAAGTGGTATATAAAAGGCAGGAGCCACAGTACTGTTTTATAGTAGGGGTGTGCACGGACTCCCCGCTCCGCCCCGCGGGCCGATCCAAAAATTTCGGATCGGCCAGCTCCGCTCCGCCCATACTCCGCTCCTCTTCGCCGTGGAGCTCCGGCTCCGAATCGGAGCTCCGCAGTGGAGGGGAGTGGTGCCAGGTAAGGCCGGGAGAGGAGGGCGGGGGGGTACCGGGCCCTGCCGCCGTCGCCGCCCGTGCGGCGACGGTGGCAGAGCCCGGTAAGGGACCAAGGGGGAGGGGGGCCTTACCTGCCTCCGTCTGCGGTCCGTCGGCTTCTTCAATTTAGCCCGTGGTTCAACCAGGAAGTCTGGGCCGCAAGTGCGGCCCAGACTTCCTGGTTGAACCGCGGGCTCAATTGAAGAAGCCGACGGACCGCGGACGGAGGCAGGTAAGGGAGAGGAGGGCGGGGGGGGTTACTGGGCCCTGCCGCCGTTGCCGCATGGGCGACAGCGACAGTGGCAGGGCCCGGTAAACCCCACTTACCTTTCTGGCGGAGCTCCGGATCGAGGCGAAGGATCCGCCTTCACCTCGATCCTCTTCGCCACGCTCCGCCGGCCCCCCAATCCTCTTCGCCTCCACCTTAAGGGGAGGCGAAGCACCCCGCTCCATTTCTAATTCGCTGGTCCGATTAGAAGCGGAGCACATCCCTACTTTATAGTGGTATTGAAGTGCACTGACAAATATTGGGGCCCATTGACACATACCATATATCGTTTTCACAGTGCAGTATCCTGCTTGGTGTACATTAGGCCTAGGTCTCATACTGCCTGTCATCTCACTCAGGGCTATCTACACGAAGCAGGATATTCCACGATGAAAGTGTTATGAAAGTGGTATATAAAAGGCAGGAGCCACACTACTGCTTTATAGCAGTATCGAAGTGCACTGACAACTGTTGGGACCCATGGCACATAGCATATATTGCTTTCATACAACTTTCACTGTATTATATACTGCTTGATATAGATGTGTCATGGACCCCAACTGTTGTCAGTGCACTTCAGTACAACTATAAAGCAGTAGTGTAGATCCTGCTGTGCACTTCAATACCACTATGAAGCAGAAGTGTGGCTCCTGCCTTTTATATACTGCTTTCATACCACTTTCATAGTGGAATATCCTATTTGGTGTAGATGAGCCCTCAGCCAGTCTGGTGCAGGCATGTAATCCTACACTCAATAGGAGCCCACTTCAGTAAGTGACCCCTCCTTCACCTGACTATTACTCTATCCTGAATCTTAATACAGATTCATAGGCTAGCATCCCCCCTCTTCCTCACAAGCTGAGCTCTGCTTCTTGAAGAGGCAGATCTGAAAGCATCACCTGTGAAGGCCCTGGACCATCTTGATTAGTACCTCTGACATCCCTTATTCTTTGGGGTCATCTGATTTTGAAGGTTCAAGCTGTTCCTCTGAAGATGATTCAGTGGAGGCAATAATCCTAGAATACGATTCATCTGAGGAGTCCTTACTTGTCATTCCATGACAAATGGATGTCACCAGGTAGCAATACACAAATGGACCTCCTCAGTGGTGGCCCTCTCCCATGTGTGATTTGAAATGGGGAGGCAGAAATGGTGGCAAGTTTTAAATGACTCTTGAAATGCCCTTTGAAGATATACATACTCACCTAGGTTTTCCCTGTTGTTATCGCTCTGGTTTGTATTATTATTATTATTATTATTATTATTATTATTATTATTATTATTATTATTATTTTCCAACTTTTCCCCAATATTGGGACTCAAGATGGTTTACAAGTTTAAAACATATACAATTGTTATGGTACTATAATTCTTTTAATTTTTTGCATGATTAATTACTGATATTTCAGAATGGCTCCATTCAGAAGACACCTTAAACCATGGCTTTAACCACAGTGAATAAAGCAAAAAGCCTTATTCACCATGGTTAATCCTTGGTGTAAGGTGTGTTCTGAACAGGCCCTATGAATCACTAGGAGATTTTAGTATATTAACAGTATAAGAGTTTCATAATGCAGTATAATGTTTCAATTTAGCTTCACCACTACCTGCGAAGTGTTTCATTTAACAACAGTGCAGGAGAAAAGGTTTCCTTTGATGAAAATGGGGAATTGGTAGCAGCGTTTGATATTATCAACTGGGTCACATTCCCAAACAAATCTTTTCTTAGAGTCAAAGTTGGAGAGATTGACCCTAGTGGCCCCAGAGGACAAACAGCTACCATTGCTGTAGATGCTATTATATGGCCCAGCACCTACAACCAGGTATGGTCCATTCACCGTTAGGGAGGCATTGAATCATTTGCCCACTTTTCAAGAAGTAGATAATGGTTCAGGCACTGAAATACTTCTAGCACTGTGCTCTGCAATTTACCTGTGACCCATCCCATCCTTTCACCTATGAAAATCTAGAAGCTGAACTCTTCTAAAAAAAATTGTGGCCTCTAATGCTGTGACTCAGTTTGAACTCACCTACATGAAATTTCCCAATATTGGGACTCAAGATGGTTTACAAGGTTAAAACTGGATACTGTGCAATTGAGTTCCAATTAGGCATGTGTAGGAAATGTAAAGTTTAACAGCATAAATACATCCATGATAAAGTTACTTATTTACATATAGCAGCATAAGTAAATCAAATGCAACCATGCAATACTGATCAATCATATCAAGGGGAAGAATATTGATTTATTCATTAATTTCTACAAATGGCGATGACCCTGTTCAGACACCACACTATGCCATGGGGTTTAAGCATTTTGGGCTAAACATTATGACTTGGACCTCATCTACACCAAGCAGGATATTCCACTATGAAAGCGATATATAAAAGGGAGAAGCCACACTTCTGCTTTATAGTGATATTGAAGCGCATTGACAACTGTTTGGGCCCATTGACATATACCATATACCACTTTTGTACCGGTATATCCTGCTTGGTGTGGCTCCTATCTTTTATATACTGCTTTCATAGTGCAATATCATGCATGGTGTAGATGAGGCCTTAGTGTGTCATGTGAACCATGACTTAGGGCTCATCTACACCAAGCAGGATATTGCACTATGAAAGCAGTATATAAAAGGCAGGAGCCACACTACTGCTTTATAGTGGGACTGAAGTACACTGACAACTGTTGGGGCCCTTTGACACATCTACACCAAGCAGGATATAACACTATGAAAGCAGCATGAAAGTGGTATATGGTATGTGTCAAGGGCTCCAACCGTTGTCAGTGCACTTCAATACCACTATAAAGCAGTAGCGTGGCTCCTGCCTTTGTGAAACATTCCTAACCATGGTGTCTGCATAGCTATGGTTTAAACATATTCGCTAACCATTTGCTTTAAAAAGGTTAGCGGCCTAAGCATGGCTTAGAATGCCATCTGAACAGAGACATTGTAAAGTGTTTCAGTGATACAGAGATGGGCCGAGATCTGTAAAGAGTGGAAACATTGGCCTTTTTTCATATTATCAAAAGTTTCCAGTAGTAACTATTGTCTGAGTTCCCAAGAATGCATCACCTACCAAATGCTTATCTTGATGTGGTAGGGTGAACACCATTGACTGAAAACTTTGTCCAAACATGCTAATTAGATTCATTTCCATTTTGCCAGCATTTATACATTATTTAACAATAGGATAACCAGTGAGATATATCCAGTACATTCCACAAATATGTTTTCTGAATGTTAAAACATTATCAAATTTCATTGACACACAGGCACAGCCCATTTCTCTGTGTAATGATTTGTGCCATTTCGGTTATAGTAAAAGAAAGAAGGAAGGGGAGCCATTTTGCTGCTATGATTGTCATCCATGCCCAGAAGGGAAGATTTCAAACCAGAAGGGTAAGATCTATGAAGTCTAAAGCATCAAGTGTGGATTTAATTATTCATGTGTACATCGGGCTGTATAGGGAGACATTTCTCTCATGTGTTCACAGTTGAGTGGTGTTTGCCATTAAACCCTTATCTGACAACACCCCCAAACTATGCACGCAAGTATTTTGGTTGCATTTATTACCTCAAGCCATTTTCCAATATATCCCATGGTAGGAAAATGCCCTTCAATCTGAAATATGTCTGTGGTATCATGATCTGTGTGTTTTAAGTTCAAAATTAGTGAAATATCAAGATAAAACTTTAGGCAAAACTAATGGCTCCTCCTCTTCCTCCTCCTCCTCCTCTTGGTTGTGTTAAATATTTTACTTTACTTACACCACAAGAAATCTGGTGAGGTAAATCCTGGCCATGCTCCATGGAAACATCAATAGATAGAATTGGGGGGTATTTGATGCCCAGGTGTTTGTTTCCAGAAAGAAAAGTGGTTAGTGGCTGTGTAAATTCTTCAATGAAATGGGCACTTAAGATAAGTTTCTCAGTACTCCTTCTTGGATGAAGGGGATAACTAAACCCAACACAGAAAAAATACAAGGGGAGAAACCAGTTCTCAAAGGTAAGAACAGGGAAACTGCTGGTGCAAAAGAGAGGGGGGGAGACCTTGTATTCAGCATCTAGTTACTTGAGAATGGTGCAAACAGGTTTTGAGCTAGCTGTCCTCCAGGCTTTGGCAGGTTGGTTACTGTACTGCACTGTGTGCAACACTGTCAGGTATTTAAAATATGTGTCTCTTTTTCAGACCAGGATAACTGTGATGAATGTCCAGAAGATCATTTTCCAAGCAAGGATCAGGCTTTTTGCATTCCCAAAGTCATCAGTTTTCTGACTTACACAGACCCTTTGGGGATCAGTTTGGCTATCATTGCTCTTTCCTTTTCTTTCATCACAATTTTGGTGTTTTCGATCTTCATTACGCACAAGGACACGCCCATAGTCAAAGCCAACAACCGAAACCTCACCTTCACTCTGCTTATCTCCCTTCTGCTCTCCTTCCTTTGTGCCTTACTATTCATTGGCCGACCTGAGAAGGTGACTTGTCTCCTTCGACAAACTGCTTTTGGCATCATCTTTTCAGTGGCCGTTTCTTGTGTTTTGGCCAAAACCATCACTGTGGTTCTTGCTTTCATGGCCACCAAGCCAGAGTCCAGAATGAGGAGATGGGTAGGGAAAAGACTGGCTAATTCCATTGTCCTTTCCAGCTCCTTTACTCAAGTCACTATTTCTGCAGTTTGGCTATCTCTATCTCCGCCATTTCCAGATTTTGACATGCATTCAATGACTGAAGAAATTATACTGGAATGTAATGAAGGTTCGGCTATCATGTTCTACTGTGTCCTGGGTTTTATGGGTTTCCTGGCCATTATCAGCTTCACAGTGGCTTTCCTAGGCAGAAACTTACCTGATAGTTTTAATGAAGCCAAATTTATCACCCTCAGCATGTTAGTCTTCTGCAGTGTTTGGCTGACTTTTGTTCCAACTTACCTGAGCACAAAAGGAAAATACATGGTGGCTGTGGAGACCTTCTCCATTTTGGCCTCTAGTGCTGGGTTACTGGGCTGCATATTCCCTCCCAAATGCTATATCATTGTGGTAAGGCGTGATTTGAATAACAAACAGCAGCTAATGAGAAGACATTATTAATGAATATAAAACTATATATGCCTGTTCTAGTTAAAATGAGCTATGAGTATGTCCCTTCATATGCAGTGGGATTCAAATTAGGCCGTTTCTACACCTGCTTTCCCCACCCCAGGATCATCCAGGGATCATCCTTGTACATCCAAATGACACACAGCAGATCCCGGGATCAGGCAGAGATGATTCCTCCATTTTCCTGGGATAATCCTTAGGTGTAGAAAGGGCCTTAGTTTCTGAAATTGGATTCAATGGGAAGTAATCATGATCGATTGAATCTGTTTTCTGCTTTTGCATTTATTCGATTTTCTAGTGGAATGATTGTAAAAATGGCGTATTTGATCCAAAAACTAGGGAAGGCAAATTAATTTAGTCCATTTACATGAAATTTTCTTCACATCTCTTAATGATCCCCAAATTTAAATGATGAATTCCTGGTTTAGGTTTTGGTTTTCATTTCTGCCTGTTTACTCATGGTACCTCATAATTGTTGTGGTATTCATTAGACTGCAGAGCCTTGTTCTTATTAGTTAAAATGCAGTCTCAGTTCAAAACCTTTCTGTAGTTTTATTCATATTCTAGTTAATTTTGTATGTACCAAATAAACCACGGGCTTGTTCAGACAGCACACTAAGCCATGTTTTGCATCAAATGGTTAGTGATGGTTCATATGACATGCTAAGCCATAAAGTTTAGCTATAAATGCTTAACCGCTGTGGCTTAGTGTGTTGTATGAATAGCGTCAGTGGACATGTCTAGACAACATGCTAAGCTAACATGCCACTAACCCTTTTGCAATGAATGGTTAATGAGCATGTTTAAACCGTGGTTATGTAGCCACCATGGTTAGGAATGGTTCACACAACATGCTGAGTCATGGTTCTTATAACACACTAAGCCATAATGTTTAGCTCAAAGTGCTTAACCACTGTGGCTTAGAGTGTCATCTGGACAGGGTCTATGCAGTCACTCACTGCACCTGTTCTGATGACACTCTAAGCCACAGTGGTTAAACATTTTGAGCTAATCAGTGACCCTGATCAGATGACACATTGAGCCATAAAAATACAAGCTTCTTTGACAAGATTTTTCAGGTCTTAAAGTGTGAGCAACTGGGGAGGGGTGGGCGAACTCACCCACATCTGATTCATCACACATTGGCCCCATCCCCACCACCATCCACACCCACCGGTTGGGCTGCATGAGCACTGACACTTTTACTCTTGCATAAATGGGGCATTTACAGCCACCATTTATGAAATGGGAAGAAATATGCAATCTCTGGGTGGACAGCACCAAGCGCTCATGAGGTCTTACAGGTGCTGGGAGCATGGGTCCTTGAAGACACTGTGGGCACCCAACTAGGTCCAAGAGACAGATGTGGGGTGAGTCCATTGGACTCCTGGACTCAGTTGGGTGATTGCAACGTCCCAACCTCCACCAAACAGCACCGAAATAAATTCTAAGAAAGCAACAAAATGGAAGCCTCTTTGACGGAGGAGCAACACATTTGAGAAATTGGAGAACAAAATTTGGCACAGCATTTGTGCATGGCACTTGTAGTAAGAACTGTAATTACATTTTTGTTTGGATTAGCTTGCTGATGCACACTTTAATTGTGAAGTTAGGAACTATTTTGCATTTCTGTGTAAAAACTTAATAAAGTTTGTGACTCTTACTTCAGTCCATTTTCTGTGTCTTTATTTGTGGTGTAGGGTTGGGGGAAATCAATCCAGAAGAAAATCAACCAGATATTTCGTTTAAACTAAGTTGAATGGGGGCGGTGGATTATGCTGCCTTTTTGAATTGGCAATTTACTGTAGAAGGAGGGAAAAGTTGGTTATTACATGACAACTTCAGTTTCCTTTTGTACTTTGAAGCATTCTAGTTTTGACAGTTGTGCCCAAACTTTTTCTTCTATCACATTTATATTTTCCTATTTCTGCATATAAAGCTTGTGCTCTATGATTAAGCTGCAGCCTTCCCCTAAGTCATTACAAGTTATTCCAGTTATTACAAGTCTCTTACTGTCCCACTGGGGAAGATCATAGGAAGCTTCTGATGAAATGTGTGATGAATTTGCTTTCTTCAGCAATGTTGCAAAGAACCTGTAATTCTGAATAGGTGATTATCTCCCCCACAATGATTACAGTGGTGATGATTAAGTCTACTTCTTCTCCATGGCCCAAGGGAGTTCCAATTGCCACTAGCAAAACAACGAACCGATACAGAGGGAAATTATTAATAAACCCTGTACCATTGAGATCAGGGGATAAAAATATCAGTCTGATTGCTGATCAATTGCAGTGTATAGTCCCAACTCTGAATAAACTGACTGAGAGGTCAGGCAAACCAGGCTGAACTATTGAAGGGAACCTGAAGGACCATGAAGGATCATGCAAATTGGGCTCTCAAAGGAAGATGTTCAAGCAAGGTGCTGGTTCTTATACTGCTGGTATTCATGCAACTACTTCCGATAGTGTGTGATGTTCCGGTTGCTAACTGTAAATTCAGTGATCCTCTTTCAATCAGCCACAAGTATTATCAGTCAGGAGACATCATCATTGCTGGTATTATTTCACAGATCTTCATATTTTCCAACCCTGCAAGCTTCAGATCTCACCCCTCTTATGCCCTCCATGATGATCTCATGTAATATTTCTTAACCATATCATTTTTTCCAAAGTAGTAGCCATGCTAGCCTGTGGCCTCACCTACACCAAGAAGAATATTGCACTATGAAAGCCGTATATAAAAGGCAGGAGCCACACCAAGCAGGATATAGTGGTATGGAAGCAGTATATGGTCTGTGGCCACAGCTAGACCTAAGGTTTATCCTGGGGTCATCCAGGGTTCGCCCCTGCCTGAGCACTGGATCCCCTGTGTGTCACCTAGATGAACAGGTTTGACCCCTGGACGATCCAGGGATAAACCCTAGGTCTAGCTATGGCCTGTGTCAATGGGCCCCAACAGTTGTCAGTGCACTTCTATACTGCTATAAAGCAGTAGTGTAGCTCCTGCCTTTTATATACTGCTTTCATACTGCAATATCCTGCTTGGTGTAGATGAGGCCCCTATTAAAGATTAACAGAACTATTATGCCAAGCCTTTGTGGTTCTGAGAAATAGATTCTAACTCTTTGTTGTTTTAATCATTTAATCTCTTCTGCTGCTCCCAGACTGTGGAATGGCCTGCTGAAGGAGATTCATCAACTTGACAGTATATTAGCATTCAAGAAAGCTATCAAGACTGATCTCTTCCGCCAGGCCTATCCAGGGGAATTTTAGGATGTTTTTAGAATGTTTTAACAATGTATATTATGTTCTTAAATATAGAAAAAAGGGTATGGTCCTTAACAAAATAGGCTAATATCAACAAGACAGGAGTTAAGGAAAATTGTTGTATTTACAAAATACTATCACCAATGCTTGATGGCTATAATGAACATTGATACACATTGAAAGTGCAGAAATAGCACATAAAAACTAATAAGAGCCGTATAGTATACAAGTGTGCACAAAATAGTTTAAAACAAAATAGTAAAAAACAGGTCAAACACATTTCGACAGAGGTGTCGTCTTCAGTAACCCTGAAAAGATTAAAACAAGGAGAAACAAATTAGGAGTACTATATTAAGGGTAATGAGAATGACTGAGAGATATATCAAGCCCATTCTTAATTCAATTTTATGTATTTTATATTTACTGTTGTTCTCCACCTCAATCCAACTGGAGGGGGTAAGAAATTAATAATAATAATAATAATAATAATAATAATAATAATAATAATAATAATATATTCTCAGGTAGGGAGATCAATATGCCTTAAATTTCAATGTGGTGGGAATGAGAGACTGCATCTGCCTTTCATTTATTCTAGAAAGGCAGATTTACCCTCCTATGTTGTCATCATTATCATCATAATCATCATTATTGATATCTTCATTATCATCATAATTATCATTATTGATATCTTCATCACCATTTCAATAGTCTGAGAACTTATATCCCAAGCATCCTTTTGGCACTGCAACTTGTTCTTTAAGAATTCCCTGACGTATGTCAGATCTGTAAAATGACATGCCTTTGCATAGTTTTATTTATTTATTATTTATTTATTTATTACATTTCTATACCGCCCAATAGCCGGAGCTCTCTGGGCGGTTCACAAAAATTAAAACCATTCAAAGTATAAAACAACAGTATAAAACCATAATATAAAATACAATATAAAAGCTCAACCAGATAAAAACAGCAGCAATGCAAAATTACAAATTTAAAACCATGTTATTTAAAATTTATAGATTGTTAAAATGTTGGGAGAATAAAAAGGTCTTCACCTGGCATCTAAAAGCGTATAATGTAGGTGCCAAGTTTTGTAATTATGAGGGATAATAGTTTGTTTTCGGTTATTTGTTATAACTCATAAGGGTAATATTGAAATGATTACTCTGTGTGTGTGTGTGTGTGTGTGTGTGTGTGTGTGTGTGTGTGTGTGCACGCGTGCACGTGTTGAGACACACCTTGTCTCGATAGGTAGATTTATATTCTCATCTTATATCTCCTTGACCCTTTTGCTGTCTTCAGATTTATAAAGATGAAGGCGCATTCCCAAAACAGCCAGAGAAATAAAGTAAGCAGTGAGTGTTGGTGCTGATACTTCCTGAGTAGACTGTCCCAGCATGGCATCAGCCTAACACATATAACAGGACATGTTCTAGACTTGGTTTTCTCAAGTGGACATGGAGAAGGTGAAGTGAAGGTGAAGGACATTGAATCAGCCCCTTCGTCATGGTCAGATAATTGCCTGCTGAGGTTTAGACTTATGGCAGCTTACACCCAGCTCTGCAAGGTTGGGGTACCTATTGAAATGGTCCACCCCTGGAGACTGATGGATCTGAATGGCTTCCAAAGGGCTCTGGAGAAGTTTGTGGCTGAAATGTCTGACTGTCCTATGAAAACCCTGGTTGAGCTGCAGAATGCAGAAAAGACCTTGGCACTCAACACAATAGCTCCTGAGCACCCTCTCCAGCGTAGTGTTCACACTGCTCTGTGGTACATTCCAGAGTGGGGAGTGATAAAGCAAAACAAGACACAGCTTGAATGCAATGAGAATAATACTCCTAGTGCATGCACACTGATGTGTGCCTATGGCCATGTATATTCAGGAGTAGAGAAGATGACAAAAAATAAAATGAAAATAAACCTTGCTGCCTCTGTTGAAACCTCTATTTGGAGCTTTTCAGGTGCATCCAGGGTCTATTACAAGTTGCCCTTAAGGATACCATGGGTCCATCTGATGTCCACTGCAACATATCTGGATCCAGAATAAAATATCTTGCATCCTCCAGTACTTAGATTCTAGTATTACAGCAGGTGAATCAGGAGAGGTATCCAGAGCACAGCCTTGTCCATTTTTCTTGCATGATTTTTAGTTGGTACAATTCAAGGAGGTTCACAAGTTGCTTCAACAGGTTCATGCAACCACTTCCATGTTGGATCCTTGCCCCTCTTGGATTATATATATAAAAAAATAGCAGTGAGGGAACAACTAACTGGATTACTGCAATGCGTTATACGTGGGGCTGCCTTTGAAAACGGTCCGGAAACTTCAACTGGTACAAAACAGGGCAGCACATTTACTAACAGGGACTGGCCAATGAGACCACATCACGCCAGTCCTTCTCCAGCTTCATTGGCTGCCAGTCCAGGTCCGGGCCCGATTCAAAGTGCTGGTATTAACATTTAAAGCCCTAAATGGCTTGGGGCCAGGCTATCTGAAGGAACGCCTCCTCCCATATGTACCTGCCTGGACACTAAGGTCATCCTCAGGGGTCCTTCTCCGTGAGCCCCTGCCAAAGGAAGTGAGGGAGGTGGCTACCAGGAGGAGGGCCTTCTCTGCTGTGGCACCCCGGCTGTGGAATGAGCTCCCTCAGGAGGTTCACTTGGCACCTACATTATATGCTTTTAGACGCCAGGTGAAGACTATAAATAAATTTTAACTTGGTGTTTTAAATTTGTAATTTTGCATTGCTGCTGTTTTTATCTGGTTGAGCTTTTATATTGTATTTTATATTATGGTTTTATTTTATACTTTGAATGTTTTTAATTTTTGTGATCCACCCAGAGAGATCTGGCTATTGGGCGGTATAGAAATGTAATAAGTAAATAAATAAATAAATAAATAAACCAACTGTGATCAATTCCTCCTTCTGAGAAGGATGGTCTTGTGCTACCTTTTCCTTTTATATTTATTATGGATACCTGTATTTGTGTGTGAGAGTCACTTTGAAACAGTTTTTAGCAGTGGGATGAAACAGCAGCAGCAGCAGCAGCAATGCATGGGTTATAAAGTTGTAACTGAAGGCCAATAGCAATAAGATACTAAACATCTTCAAATGGGTTTCAAACATCGTATATGTGTTAATGAATGTATGCATGGCTTCTAAAGTCATAGTGGTATTGGTCAGAGACAGGACAAGTCGAGGTCAATGTGCCACTGTGTCAGTGCTTCATCACACTGCCCTGAATTGGAGCCATATCATCTATTTTGTACAATCTGCCCATTCAGAACACACCTTAAACCATGGCTTTATCCATGGTAAATAAGGCTTTTTTGCTTTATTCACCATGGCTAAAGTCGTGGTTTAAGGTGTCTTCTGAACACAGCCCAGCTTTCTGAACCACCATGGTTAAAGCCATGGTTTAAGGTGTCGTCCGAACGGGACCAATATATTTACTAGACATCTATAGAATGGAACTGTAGCACACTCTGTATTGTGAAGCGGAGGCCCTCTGATGCAGCCCGTCAATCGCATTGCAGATTCGTGTCTCAGATGTACCAGCACACCCTGGCTTTCATGTTTGCTGTAAAGGAGATCAATGAAAATCATCAGCACTTGCCCAACCTCACCCTGGGCTTCCACATCTATAACAGCCATTTCGTTGCAAACTGGATCTATCTCGCCTCAATGGAACTTCTCTCCACATGGGGCAAATTCATCCCTAACTACAAGTGTGACGTCCAGGATAATGTAGTATCTGTCATCGGGGGTCCTAACTCAGATGTGAGTCTCTACATGGCAGACATCCTATTCATTTACAAGGTTCCACAGGTAAGATGTGCACATGGAACATAAGATTTCAAGTTATTTCGTTTTATTTATGCAAGTGCAAAAGCGCTTATCCCTCCGCCAAATGACAATTAAATTAAAAAGAAGAATTGCTTCATGACATTCTGAAGAGTTCCAGGAGGGCTCATCTACACCAAGCAGGATATTCCACTATGAAAGCAGTATATAAAAGGCAGGAGCTACACCAAGCAGCATATAGTGGTATGAAAGTGGGATATAATAAGTGTCAATGAGCCCCAACAGTGCACTTCAATACTGCTATAAAGATGAGCCCTAAGAGTTCCCCAGGTGGATAGTCCTGTAGCTACAGCATAGTTTGGTTGCTTTGCTCCAGGCTGCACTGGAACAGGAACTATGCCCCAATCTTCTCAAATGGTAAATATCAGTTTTTCTCCTGTGCTCTTCAAAGGGCCTAAAGATTCTATGGCTACCTATTCTGACTCCAAAATCTTTATGAGAAGGACAGCCCTGCTGAAATCACCTACAGTTCACAGATACCCAATCTCAGACTTAGGGCTCATCAACACTAAGCAGGATATTCCACTATGAAAGCAGTATGAAAGCGGTATATAAAAGGTAGGAGCCACACTACTGCTTTATAGCGGTATTGAAGTGCACAGCAGGTTCTACACTACTGCTTTGTAGTGGTACTGAAATGTATTGACAACTGTTGGGGCCCAAGACGCATCTACACCAAGCAGGATATAAAAATCCTGCTTGGTATATGAAAGTGGTATATGGTATGTGTCATGGGCCCCAAGAGTCAGTGCACTTCAATACTGCTGTAAAGCAGAAATGTGGCTCCTGCCTTTTATATACCACTTTCATAGTAGAATATCCTGCTTCGTGTAGATGAGCCCTTAAACAATGCCCAAGGGACCCTAATTCATCTTTTTTTTAGCCATTACACACTTTCCTCTTCAATTGCTTTTCTGGAAAGTCCATTCCTAATAGCCATCATTTTGACATACTTATTAGCAAATCTGGGAGTGTTAACTGGCAATAGAAATGTATAGTTTTCACTCATACCTGGTCCATGGCTTGACCAAGCGTATGTCCCAGGATCGTCCCAGGTTCATCCCTGTGCATCTAAATGACACACAGGGGATCCCGGGAGTAGGCAGGGATGATCCCTCCATTTGTCTGGGATAAACCTTAGGTCTAGCTAAGGCCTTGGTGGTGTTACATATGAATCCAGCGTACACAAAATAGATGTCAAAAGTTCCATCAAAATTTACCTGAAGGTTTTGGGGGTTTCTGATAAGTTATTTCTTTTCAACCTATACCATGGGGTAGACGGTTTCCAAAATGACCCTGACAGAGTGGATCAAAGTCTCCATCTGTTATGAGGCCTTTGCTTCCTCTATGCTTTTGGGGAAATTTTCTCATTAGAATTTATTTTGGTGTTAACCCCTTATTTACCAGAGAGAGGATTAGACAAGAAGACAGACAGACCACTTCAATCACCACTTCTCACTGGCTCAAACAACAAATAAAAAATGAGCAGAACGCAAAGAGCACCTAACTGCATACACTGAGTACAGTTAAACACTTAACAAAAGACCATGAGATGTGTGTATACACTCCTACACATATAAATTACTACACCCAACACTAATTCTTAAAGACAAGTTGCAAAAGTGTTTAAAGCAGAAAGTGTTTAAAGCATTATTTTATTATTATTATTATTATTATTATTATTATTATTATTATTATTATTATTATTATTGTCTTGCTGTCCAAAGCCAGGAGAGCAATTTTATCATGCGTTGCTGTGATCAACTACAGAAACCATGCCATTATTCCAGCCTCCTTCATCAGTGAGTGCCCATGCAGTGAGGCCAAAATTTGGAAGGACACCAATTTGGAAGGATTTTTGGCTACAAAAATTGTAAATTGTCGGGATTGGGATTGTAAATTGTTACTGCTGTTCTTGTTGTTCCTTCACAGGTACAGAGGAACAAATGACAGCTCCTGTAAGAGAAGGCAAGACGATATTGCCCAGAACTTTGAAGACTGCTTGAAAATGTTTGAAACAAAATGTTACAAATGTTTTACAAGGACATTGGCATTTTGTTCCAAGCAATTTCAAGCAGGCTATAACATTCTTTTCAAATGTGTGTTAAAATTTTGTGCTAGTTTTGTCCTGTATGTCATTTTTCAGGCTTGGGGGAGTGGGGGGTGGGGGACGCACAAAACTTGGGGTCTGCAGCACAAAATGGCAAAAAAAAAAAAATAGCACAAAACTTTGGCATAGGTTTGGAGGTGATATGACAAAGTTGCTTTTTTGCTTCTTATTTTTTTGGTGTATTTACTCCGAACCTGCACTTGATGTATGAATACACAGTTGTGAGTGGTGCCACAAAACTTGCGATTTGTGACACAAAACTGCACAAAAACACACAAAGCTTTGGCATATGTTTCAAAGAGATTCTCATTTGGTGGGTTTGTAGTTAACAGAACCTTTAAAATGCCTTTTCCAATTTCCTAGTTCCATCATTTTGTTTATCTTCCTTATAGCTCGGATATGGCTCTGTTCCAGTGATGAATGACCAAACTCAAGAAGTTTTCTTCCAAGGTATGTTCCCCAAAGGAGATCACCAGTACACAGGCATGCTCCAGTTGCTGCTGCTCTTTAAGTGGACCTGGATTGGCGTAATTTCTGTACATTTCAGTGGAGAAGAGTTTGTACAGAATGTGCTCCCTGACTTTTCTCAGAGAGGAATCTGCTTTGACTTTATAGAAACATTTCCAACAGTGTATTTTAACACTGGTATTGCTGAAATGGTGGCAGAGTGGACGAAAACATACCAGCTTATTATGAGTAGTACTGCCAGTGTTGTGATTGTACATGGTGAAATTCACACAATGATATTTCTGATAATGTTTCCGGCAGTTTCAGAAACTTTTGACATACCAGTGAAGACAAAAGTCTGGATAATGACTGCCCAGATGGAGTTCACATCAGTTCCCTTTCAAAGATATTGGGACATAGATATCATCCATGGTGCTCTATCCTTAGCGATTCACTCAAAGGATGTGATAGGATTCCAGAATTTTCTTCACAACAGAAACCCTACTTCAGATAAAGAAGATGGTTTTCTCCGGGACTTCTGGCAACAGGCATTTCACTGTGTTTTTCCAGACACTGAGGTAGAAAAGCAGAATGAGAAAATCTGCACTGGGGAAGAGAAATTGGCGAGTCTTCCTGCTTCCGTTTTTGAAATGAGCATGACCAGCCACAGCTACAGTGTCTACAATGCTGTCCATACTGTGGCACATGCTTTTCAATCCATGCATTCATTGGCATCCAAACGTAGAGCAATGGTGGATGGGGTGAGGCGGGAACTTCTGAATCAACAGCCATGGCAGGTAATGTCCTGAGTAGGGGTGTGCACGGTCCTCTTCACGCCCGATCCGCAAATTGTGGATCAGGCCTGCTCCACCCTGCCTCGGTCTGCCTATGGGCCATTCTGCTCAGCTGCGGAGCTCCGGCTCCGAATCGGAGCTCCGCAGTGGCAGGGAGTGGTGTCAGGTAAGGCCCCCCTCCTTCCTCCCCCTTACCTGTGTCTGTCGCGGCCCATCCCAGCTTCACTAGAGCCCGCGGCTCAACCAGGAACTGTAGGTCCCGGCCTACACATCCTGGTTGAGCCACGGGCTCTAGTGAAGCTGGGATGGGCCGTGATGGACACAGGTAAGACCCCCCTCCCCCTTGCTCCCTTACCTGGCTCTGCCGCCGTCGCCGCACGGGCGGCAGCAGCAGGGCCAGGTAACCCCCACTTACCTTTTTTGCAGAGCTCCAGATCGAGGCGAAGGATCCACCTGCACCTCGATCCGCTCCGCAATGCTCTGCGGCTCCCCCAATCCTCTTCGCCTCTGCCTTAAGGGGAGGCAAAGCCCCCTGATCCGCTCCTGCTTCTCCGGTCCGAGGAGAAGCGGAGCACATCCCTAGTCCTGAGTACACAAATGCAAGAAAGATCATACAGGCCCAATATCACTACCCAATATGGACTGGTTTGGCTATCCTTCTAGGGTTGGATAGCTCCTTTAGAGTTCTGCTGAGACCCAGAATGGATTCACAGTCCCACTGAAATCAGAGCTACCATCCCCCACAGGTGAGATGTTGGCATTCTGCCCTGTGGAGTCCAATTAGCTCAAGTGCCCAATGGAATTCATCCTCCCATACACAATACACCATAGTGCACCACTTTCAGCAGGACCACAGAGGGATGGGCTGTGCAGTGGTAGAGTTTGTGTTTTGCATGCAAAGGGTCCCTGTATTGGAGACCAAACTGAATCTTGGGTATTGGTGCATGCCTAGCTATAATGACAAGTGTGGTGTAGTGGTTAGAGTGTTGGACTGGGAGTCAGAAGATCCAGGTTCTAGTCCCCACTCGGCCATGGAAACCCACTGGGTAACTTTGGGCCAGTCACAGGCCATAGGTAGATGGGGCAAAATCCTGGGGTGATCCCTGGGATCATCCCTGTGCATTCACATGATGCACAGGGGATCCCAGGATCAGGGAGAGATGATCCCTCCCTTGCCCTGGGATCTCTCCCTGCCCTTTTGGCCCAGTTTTTTCAAGGTCTTGGGCTGAGCCTGAGACCGCAGAATGTGTGGCAGGGTGCTGTGGTTTGTCCCGGCTCCTCACGGTTACTTGTGAGGAGCAGGAACCCACGCACAGGGCACAGAGCTCCTCAGGAGCACTGTGCCCATTGGGGGAGAGCAAGGAAAATATTTTTTTTTTTAAAAAAAATCCACCTACCTTTTGCGAACGAGCGTGCCTGCACTGCTGCATCTTTAAGAAAATAAAAACATGGCGGGTGCACCGACTCTTCCTCTGAGGTTGTTGCGCACCGCATGTAAACAGAGGGTGGATCTTGTGACAAAACCATCACAAGATCTTCACCCCTCCATCGCAGACTAACAGGTAGATCTAGCTAAAGCCACAGACTCTCAGCCCAACCTACCTCACAGGGTTGTTGTTGTGAGGATAAAATGGAGAGGAGGAGGATTATGTTCACCACCTTGGGTTCCTTAACAGAAAAATAAGCAGGATATAAATGTAATAATAATAATAATAATAATAATAATAATAATAATAATAATAATAATAATATAGGATGCATCTGGCACATTTTTGTGAACCGCCCAGAGATCTCCAGCTATTGGGCGGTATAGATAAATAAATAAATATAGAGCTGCAACTTGGCCCTATAAGTATTTCGCCTTTTCTGTTATTTCAATTTAGCTTCACCACTATTTGAGAAAGGTATCATTTAACAACAGTTCTGGAGACAAAATTTCCTTTGATGAAAATGGGGAATTAGTAGCTGGTTTTGACATTATCAACTGGGTCACATTTCCAAACCAGTCCTTTCTTAGAGTCAAAATTGGAAGAATTGATCGCATTGCTCCCAAAGACAAAATGTTAAGCATTTCTGTGGATGGCATTGAATGGCCCAGAAGATTTAACCAGGTAAAATCACTACATAGTTTTGGGTACATCTAGTCATTTGACTCCACCACCACCTTTATTTTCAAGAAGTAGGTAATTGTTCAGGCACTAAAATGAGCAAGGCAGTGTACTTTGCTATTTTGCTGAGGCCCATTCCAACCATGATTTTATATCCCATACATTAATGTTGCAAAATATAGAAACTGAATTAGTTTAATGTGAGTTTTTTGTTTTTGTTTTTTGGCCTCTAAAGCAGTAATTCTATCTAAAATTATATAGGACTAAGTCACATTGAATACAGCACAATTTATGTGGGAATTGTAAACTTCAACAGCAAAAATAAATTCTGCTTTTGAAGAAGGACTGACGAAAATACATAGACTATATGAAACAAAGAATCAAACTGAATAACGTCGGCAGAAGCTTATAGAAATTTGTGGAACTGATGAAAAGAAGAAGATTTTAAATGAATGAAATAGGATAAAATAATATAATACCCTGGAACAAAATAAAAGATGGACAAAGAAGAATTTTGAAACTGAACACGCGTGGGGAGGGGAAGGAGAGGGATTGTGAATTAATACTAATGTGTTCTATTTTTGTTTGGGGGTTTTTTTCTGTGTTTTTGAAAATTCAATAAAAAATTGAAGAAAAAAGTTTAAAAAAATTAAAAAGAAAAAAGAAAATTTAAAAATCTGCTAAACATAATTATTTACATATGTAAATCAATGTAACCAAGCAACACAGACTTTTTATTGTTTGTTTGTTTCTTTGCAAATGACATTGTAAGCATTGGCAAAATTTTACAGGGATTGGAAACATTTGACTTTTTCATATTCTCGAAAGATTAGAGTAGAAATCATTGGTTGGGCTTCACCTGACTTTGCGGACACAACTGAATGAAATATTTATCTAAATGTGCTAACTGGCAAGCAGTGAGATATAAACTCCACAAAGGCATTTTCTAAATGTTGACCCTGTTCAGACAACACGCTAAGCCTCAATGGTTAAGCATTTTGAGCTAAACATTATGGCTTAGTGTGTTGTGTGAACCATGACTTAGCAGGTCGTAGGAACCATTCCTAATCATGGTGGCTACATAACCATGGTTTATGACATGGTCACTAACCATTTGCTGCAAAAGGCTTAGCAGGCTAACGATGACTTAGCATGTTGTCTGAACAGGCCCATTTAAAAATTCACCACTTTCATTTTCACAAAGGTTCAGCCACTTTCTCTGTGCAACGACGTTTGCCCATTGGGTTACAGTAAGACAAAGAAGGAAGGGAATCCATTTTGCTGTTATGATTGCATTCCATGCCCAGAAGGGAAGATTTCAAATCAGAAAGGTAAGAAATGTCACGGTATTAAGTGTATGTCCTTGAAATTCATCACATTGTCCTGCTATGGCTGGGTCAGGCTCAGCCCTAGGCCAACAATGGGGCAAATTTGAGAGCAAGTCAGCAGACATACAAGAGGTCAAACACAGTTGTATCAGTGTAGCAAGAGGGCAGTTCAAAGCTGGAGAAGTCAGTAAGCAGACAAATGTCAAGAACACAGTATTGTTAGTCAAGAATGAGAGTTCCAAGAGAGGGGCCTAAGGCATGACGAAGGTCAAAACACAAGTAAAAGTCCAACACAAATGGAGTCCAAATTGTAGTATCTAGCAGCAGTCATAAATCATGAACAGCCATGAAGCAAGTGTTCAAAGCACTGGAGCGGGTAGAAATACTTCATTCCAGCAGGAAGCAAGTTCCAAGTGAAACCTTATATAGCCTGAGCTTTGAGAGCCACACCCAAGTCTCAACTGCTGATTATTAGTGCTCTCATATTGGTCTTACACATGAGTAAGACCTTTAGCCCTGAGTAAGTTTTTATTCATCAGAAGCCTGGTTGTTTTGGGCCTTGAGATGCATATTTTGCCTCCAAGTAGCAGCCTATGCCTGCGTCTTCTGGCTCTAGTGCTCTCAAGCTGGACAGTTGTTCAGCCTCCTTCTCTGACACCAAAGGTGCGGCATGTTCCTCGGGGTCCCTGTTCATCAGTTCTTCACAGCCCACCACTGTTGAAGGGCCCAATTCAGCTTCCCTACAAGTGCTGGAGGGGCCTGGAGTTGCACTACTTTCAGGGAGCTCCATGTACTCTTCAGACATTGCGACCTCAGGTTCATCAAAAGAATCATCCTGGCCTAGCTCTGGCTCAGGCATGACATAGCTACATTGTCAGGATCTGTCCTGTCCTGCAGCACCATCTGGCAGCAGCTTTCCATATAACTAGCCACAGGGCTTCGCGGGATGTGAGCTCTGGATGGTAAAGCCTCGCAGGGTTCAGGCCCAGACCAGCAGGCACTCCCAGGTGGGCTTATACACAACAGCTGGGAGCGGCCAGGAAAGGCCTATTTAAGAACTGCATTTCCCCTTCAGCCTTTGCCACAGCAACACGGTCTCTCATGCTAGCTGCAGCTGGTTCCTGACCATTTGCTATCACAGATTTTGCCTCGCTGGACCTCTTGCTCATCTTGACCATGCCTCTGCCTCTGCCTCTGCTCCCTTCACTACCTGGTACATGCCTGAACTTTGCATTGCTTTTGACCATTGACTTTTGCCTCCGGTCCTTGTTTGGACTCTGTTCTTCCTGGACTCTGCCTCTTGCCTTGATCCCTGCCTGGACCTTGCCTGCTTGTTGACTGGACTCTGCCTCTGCCCCCTGCTTGGATTCTGAACCTGTGTCTGACCTTGTGCCTGTTTCCTGGATCTGCCTCCTGCCTCTGGCCCTCTGTTGGACTCTACCACCCGAGACCCATGCCTCACTCCCAGCTTGCTCCACCAGTATTCCAACTGTCCAAGCCAGTTCCGTCTCCGTCTGTCCCGGCCCCGGCGTTCCTGCTTAAGGACCCTGCCGCCCACACCCTGGATTGTGACATATATAGAGATTGTAGGCACCCATTTCTCACAAGTATGAGACAAGCTGCTCACAGTTAAGTCGCATTTGATGATAAGGGGATGCAGTTTAATATTATTTATTTATTTATTTATTTATTTATTACATTTTTATACCGCCCAATAGCCGAAGCTCTCTGGGCGGTTCACAAAAATTTGTTGATTTAAAACATTTGTATCCCGCCCTATATCATTAAGATCTCAGGGTGGCGTACAGATAAAAGCATACAGTATAAACAATACATATGTGCAGCTAAAAACAAATTAAACCATGAACCAAGTTAAAACAATAATTTAAAAGCAGTAGGAACAATTAAAACATGAGTCCAGATATGATGGATCTGGACTCTAATATGCACAGCTCTGAATATCAAAGAAAGAAAAGGAAAGGATTCCAGTACATTCAGACAAAATAGAGATGAACGGGATGATAACTAAGATTGGTCAAAACATTTCAATTTTATAAATAGAAGCATCATGTAATACCAATCATCATTTAACAGGGCAGAATGATCAATTTCCTGATGGGTGTTAATATTACCATTGCTTCTGTGATGCTAATAATAATTGCTTTGCAAGGCTGCAAAGTGGTTTTAAGGTAACTGGCCTCATTTAGAGTTTACTCATATGGATGACTGTATTGCACTGTATGCAACAATTCCATTTTTTTTTGGGTGGGGTCCTCTTTTTCAGATATGGATAACTGTGATGAATGTCCAGAAGATCATTATCCAAACAAGCACCAGGATTTGTGCATTCCCAAAGATATCAGCTTTCTGACTTATGAAGAACCATTGGGGATCAGTTTAGCAATTGTGGCTCTTTTCTTTTCTGCCATCACAATTTTGGTCCTTTGGATCTTCATTAAGCACAAGGACACGCCCATAGTCAAAGCCAACAACCGAAACCTCACCTTTGCTCTCCTTATCTCCCTTCTGCTCTCCTTCCTTTGTGCCTTGCTATTCATCGGCCGACCTGAGAAGGCGACTTGTCTCCTTCAACAAACTGCTTTTGGTATCATCTTTTCAGTGGCCGTTTCTTGTGTTTTGGCCAAAACCATCACTGTGGTTCTTGCTTTCATGGCCACCAAGCCGGGATCCAGAATGAGGAGATGGGTGGGAAAAAGACTGGCTAATTCCATTGTCCTTTCCAGCTCCTTTACTCAAGTCACTATTTCTGCAGTTTGGCTATCACTATCTCCGCCATTTCCAGATTTTGATGTTCATTCAATGCCTGAAGAAATTATACTGGAATGTAATGAAGGTTCAGTTGTAATGTTCTACTGTGTCCTGGGCTTTATGGGTTTCCTGGCCATTGTTAGCTTCACGGTGGCTTTCCTAGGCAGGAAGTTACCTGACAGTTTTAACGAAGCCAAATTTATCACCCTTAGCATGTTGGTCTTCTGCAGTGTCTGGCTGTCCTTTGTTCCAACTTATCTGAGCACAAAAGGAAAATACATGGTGGCTGTGGAGATCTTCTCCATCCTGTCCTCCAGTGCTGGTTTACTGGGCTGTATTTTTCCTCCCAAGTGCTATATCATTCTGTTAAGGCCTGAGTTAAATAACAGGCAGCAGCTAATGAGAAGACAGAATTAATGAATCTAAAACTATACAGCCCCACTCTCAGCCCCAGCTATGTTGCTGCCTCAAGCACCACCTCACTTTTTCTGGGCAGTGATGGCAAAAGCGCTTTCCTCCCTATGTGCCAGCCCACTGACTGGCAGGATGCTCCCACCTTATGCCCCACCTGCAGGCTTCCTGGGAGAGTCAGCTGAGATGACACAAGAGGTCCTGGCAGTTCCTGCAAGAGTCCGTAACCTCTACTGAAGTCCTGGCCACTCCTGCAAGAATTTAAAATATCATGCGATATTCTCCTGACTCTTCCAGGTGTTCCTTGGGTAGGGGAGGAAGAGGAGGGAGGGGAGCTCCTCAGGTGCGGGAAGAAGAAGCGAGTTGGAGGAAAAGGAGGAGGAGTCACCAGGTAGGTGGGCACAAGGTGTTGGCTGGCTGGCCAGGCCACCCCAGGCTGCCAGTCAAGCAAGTAGGGAAGAAGGCAGTCCAAAGCCCCCAAAATGCAGGCATCGTGTGCTAGCCCAAACACTCGGAGACACTTTCCTGTACAACATGACTTTTATATGGGTTAAAGCAATCACTGTAGGGGAGAGAGAGGAGACACCTTAGCAAAAGTGCAAAGGCTCTCTCTGCCCCAATACTAGATACAATCAGCTTTTATTAGCAAGTTCAGCAGAAGTAACTAGAGCATGAGCAGAAAGCTTGTTTTCAAAGATGGAAATTCTAGCTGACCACAACTTTCCTGTAGCTGGCCAGTTACCTGAACAACTAGGAAGAAAGGGAAATCTGGCCTGGCAGCTAGGAAAAAAGGAAGTCTAGCCTGACCACAGATTCTTTCAGTTTGCACAAGCGAGGTACATATGCGGGTACGGGGGTGTCTTGTGAGACACAGACAATTTTTAAGATGGTTCAGAAGCTGTAGCTTGTGCAAAATGCAGCAGCCAGATTGATAACAAGGACCAGAAGGTTCGAACATATAAGACCCACTCTGGCCCACTTGCATTGGATGCCTGTATGTTTCCGAACCTAATTCAAGGTGCTGTTTTTAACCTATAAAGCCTTACACACCTTGGGACCACAATACCTGATAGAACGCCTCTCCCGACATGACCCTACCGATACACTGCGCCCAATTGTGGAACAATCTCCCTGACAAGGCCTTGGCTTGGCGCTGACATTGTTATCGTTTTGGCGCCAGGTCAAGACTTTTCTCTTCTCCCATGCATTTAGCAATGTGTAATTAGCCTGGGCTTGTTTTTTGTAAGTTTTCGTGGTTTAAAATTGTATGTTTTTGTGATTTTACATTTTTGTATATTGTTTTTATGTGTTTTTATCCTATGCCCAGAGAGCCTTGGCTATGGGGCAGTATACAAATGTAAATAACAACAACAACAACTCAGCTATTAAAACAATGCACAATGTTTGACCTTTCTATCCAGAATGATCAGATCTATCAAACATGGCTTCCCTTATGTCAAAAAGTGTCTGTTGTGTCATGTCTGATGTGTTATTGACTCAAGGATAAAAGTTGTATTATGTTGTTTGCAGGGATGTGCTAGTCTGTTATGTACTAGGCTAGTCTGTTATGTACTAGGGTGGGGAAAAGTTATTGTGTTTAAATAAAGGGGATATTTGGTGTTGTGGTAGGTGAATTGCATGTTGGGAGTTGTAGGAGAGGCATGGAGGGGAGCTGAGAGGAAGAGGAAGTAAAGGGGTGGAGTCAGGAAGATTGGAGTGTATTTGTTAGAGTTGTAGTTGCAGTCTAGGTCGAGAATAAAGGAGTGTTTAAGAAGATGTCTCTGGTGTCTTAAGATTCTTGCAATACAACAAATTGTATTGTCTGTGACAACTGGACACCTACCACTTCCAGAGTGGTGCCACTGATCAGAGCAACATAAGAAAAAAGGTGAAGAGGCTCCTGTGGTTGCAGCAGGCAAGCCTTAATAGTAGGGTGACCAGATGGGTGGCCGGAAAAACCGAGATCTCCTGGGCAAACGGGACTGGGCCCAAATTTACCAGGGAAAAGGCCCAGAGGATGCATTCCCAGACTTGTGGTTCTCCAGGTGACCAAGTGGTTTGCAGTCTCCCTGACTTCCCACGCTTCAGCTAAAGGTAACTAATCCCTCCCATGGGGCTTTTTTCAGATTAGGAAGTGTGGACGGCTAGGGAGCCTGCAGAGAAAGAGAGAGATGTAATAGAGATGAAAGCACATGCAGCATTCCTGCTCAACTTCAAATTACAACAAAAAAGGTAAACTTAAAAACATTGCTAAAATGAATTCAAATCTTCTTCTTTTTTTCTTCTTCTTCTTCTTTTTTTTTTTTTTTTGGAAGTGCCCTGAAAATGAGGAAGAAAAGCGGAAGCATTTTTTTTAATCTGGGATGAAAACATTTGGATATTTAGAGAACAGATTTTGGCACTGCAATAATATAATTGTAGTCAGAAACTTATTTAACTTTTATTTTAATAAATATGCCTATGCACACTTCAGTTGTGAAGTTGAAACTGAGGAAATAAGAATTTTGTACTCCCAAATAATAATAATAATAATAATAATAATAATAATAATAATAATGTCGTTAGTTCACTCCATTTCCAGTATTTCATATCTTCATCTTGGTGTGGAGTTGGGGGAATAAATATGGAAACATATCTATTACTTTTGTTTTGTTTGCACTTTAGCAGAGTTGGAGAAAACAACTGGTGCCATTTTTGGTTAGAATGGAAGGGATAGTTAGTTGATCCATGACAGCTGAAGTGGCCGCCTGTGGTTTGAGGCACTCTAGTTGCACAACAAGGGCAAAGAGGATGATCAGGGTCTGTAATCGAACAGTCGATTCCAGACTGGAATAGAACAATCGAACAGACTCGATGGCCTTGTAGGCCCCTTCCAACTCTGCTATTCTATGATTCTATGATTCTATGAATCAAAGCCTTATAAGGACAAATTGAAAGAACTGGACATGTTTAGCCTGGAGAAGAGAAGATTGAGGGAAGACATGATAGCACTCTTCAAATACTTAAAAGGTTGTCACACAGAGGAGGGCCAGGATCTCTTCTCAATCATTCCAGAGTGCAGCATATGGAATAATGGGCTCAGGAATCCAGATTCCAGCTGGACATCAGGAAAAACTTCCTGACTGTTCGAGCAGCATAACAATGGAACCAATGACCTAGGAAGGTAGTGGTCTGTCCCACACTGGAGGCATTCAAGAGGCAGCTGAACAGCCATCTGTCAGGGGTGCATTGATGTGGATTCCTGCATTGAGCAGGGGGTTGGACTCGATGGCCTTATAGGCCCCTTCCAGTTCTACTATTCTTTGTTTCTATGAAATAAGCCAAATTTAAAATGTGTATCCTACAGTGTGCCATGAATAGAAACAGATTTTTTTTTTTAATTTTCATGTTAGCCATTTCTACTTTAAGATCTTGTTTTCCTAGTGGTCTCTCCTTTCTTTTGGTCATTATCTAGGAACATAGGAGGAAAATGCCTTTTGCCAAATGAGATCATCAGTTTCATTTTGCTCAGTTATGATTGGCAATGATCTCCAGGGTTTCTGATGGAGTTCTTCCTCAGCCTTATCATGAGATGCCAGGGATTGAACCTAAGACTTTGTGCAGGTAAAGCATACACTTTGACCCTCTTACCATCCTATCCCTCTGATGAGACCTCTGCTAAAGTGCATGATAAATTTGCAAAGAAACTCTAATTCTGAATAGATCATTAATTCCCCTATAATTATCGTATTGATGATTACTACGACGACGACTTCTCCAAGTCCCACAGGAGTTCCTGTTGTCACTAGTAAAACAATGAACCAATATGAAAGGAAGTTATTAAACCCTGCACCATTTAGAGCTGGGGCTACAGACAGAAAGGGACCCATCAGTCCAATCCTTTACACTGCACAATCCAAACCCTGAATAAGACAAGTGAGTGTGCATAAAAGCAAGGCTTCCCCCGCCCCAATCACTTTGCCCTGCCCTGATGGCCGCAGCACTCCTGCGGAGCACTGTGCCCCTTTCCCAGCTACTTGTGAATAATTGCGGTAGCCAGGAAAAGCCAGGCTCAGCCCAAGACCATGGGAAATACCGGGCCAAAAGTGGTGCCCATTATCCCGGGGCCAGGGAAGGTTGATCCCTGCCTGAGCCCAGGATCCCCTGTGTGTTATCTGGACACACAGGGGTGAGCCCGGGGTGAGCCCCGGGCTAACCCATGGTCTAGCAAAGGCCTGTGTCTCAGTAAAGCAGGTTGGCTCCCTCCTCCATAATGAAATCATGCATAGGTGATATAAGTCAGAAGTAGTCAGAAAGTATGGCCACATGTATCTGACATGGGATCCAAACATGCAATGCTTACAATGCTGGAAAGCTAATGGACATTATAACCCTACGGTGTGATCCAGCAACTAAGGCTGTTGCTAGACGAGGTCTTAGTGCAGTGTGAGGCCCGGTCTCCCTCCTGTGCATCCAGATGACACACAGGGGATTCTGTGGTTAGGCCGGGCTAAGACCTCCCTTAAGCCAGGATAAGCGGGTTCGCTTATGGCCCGGCTTTTCCACAGCCCCGGCCTGAGGCCAGGGCTGCGGAAGGTATAGCAGGGTCTGTGGCTTTTCCCGGCTGTGCACTTACTCACGAGTAGCCGGGAGAAGACTCGGACTGGCCACAGCACTCCTGAGTGCTGTGCCCATCGGGCTGGGGGGGGATCACGGGGGGGGGGGAGATAGGGGCCGGGGGAAAGGCCGGACCCGGCAGGAGAGGGGGGGAAGAAGAACGGGTATGGGCATGGGCATCGGGGATGGGGGGAAAGAAGGACGGGGGACAGGGCATCGGGGAAGGGGGGAAAGAAGGACGGGGGACAGGGCATGGTGGACGGGGGAGGGCAAGCGAGCGGGCAGGGAGGGCATCAGACATTGGGGGGGGAATCAGGGGCAGGGGGAGCAGAGACCCTATATTTATTTTTAAAAAGACTTATCTTCTCCTAATGCCTTCCCTTTCACCACTGAGCTAAAGAAAAGTCTGGAGTGGTACCGCTCAGAGCTTACTGATGGTTATAGCAACTAAGGTTCTTTCTGCTTGTGCACCCACACAACTATGGACCTTTCCTTAAGCACTTAGCTATAAAAGTTCTCTTGCTATCCCATTGAAGAAACTTCTGCTGAAATGTGTGATAAACTTGAGTGTGTGTTTTCCCCTGCAATGTTCCAAAGAACCTGTAATTCTGAATTGGTGCTTCACTCCTAGGTAATTATCTCATTAGTGATTATTACTTATTTTCCACGTCTCAAATGAGTTCCTAGGAAAACAATAAACCAATACAGAAGGAAGCTATTAATAAACCGTGTGTCATTCAAAGCAGGGACCGAAAGACTTCGTCAGTCTGATTGCTGAGCCATTAAATTGTACAGTGTTAACATTTAAGACGCTGATTAAATGGTCATTCAAGCCAAGCTGGGCAACTCATTTTCCAGTTGAACGACAATGAAGAAACAGATGGGTTGGGAGCTAGAAGGAAGATGTTCATATAAGTGGGTGCTATACATCCTCTTGTTATTACTGCTACTGCCTCAGACAGTGCACAACGTTCCCCTTGCTGGCTGTAATATTGGGGAGCCTCTTCCAATAAATCACAAGTATTATCAGGCAGGAGACGTCATCATTGGGGGCATTATTTCTCAGATCTTCACATTGTCCAACCCTGTACGCTTCAAGTCACATCCCTCTCATGAACTCTTCGATGATATTGTGTAAGATTTCTTAATCTTATTGTTTTCCAGATGCACAGCCCTGAGAGCTGTTTGGTCACTGTGTGAACAGAATGCTGAACTAGATGAACCCCTGTTCTGTTCCAGCATGGTTCTTCCTTTGATCTTATATTGAGTATTCCAGTACACAATAGATTTAATAAATTCAAACAATTAGACAATTTTAAGATAGGTTTATGGGTACCCATAAGAACATAAGAAGAGCCACGCTGGATCAGACCAAGGGTCCAACTATTCCAGCACTTTGTTCACACAGTGGCCAACCAGCCATCAGCCAGGGACCAACAAGGCAGGATTGTCTATGTTTCATCTCGAAAAAAGCGTTGTGATGGAGGTGACAATCAGAGGCATTGAATAATCTAGGTCAATATGCCAGTGCTTCATCAAAGTTCCATGAAATGGGGCCGTACAACTCTTGGGTGGTATCAAAATGAAATACATAAATATGAAGCAGTGGTACTCTAATGCAGCATGTAAATCTCATTGCAGATTTATTACTCAAACCTACCAGCACATCTTGTCATTTGTATTTGCTGTAAAGGAGGTCAATGAAAACCACCAGAGTTTAGCCAACCTCACCCTGGGCTTCCATATCTATAACAGTCATTTTGTTGCAAGCTGGAGCTACCTTGCTGCAATGGAACTTCTCTCCACCTGGGGCAGATTCATCCCTAACTACAAGTGTGATGTCCAGGATAATGCAGTAGCTGTCATTGGGGGACCTTACGCAAATATATGTTTCTTCATTGCAACCATTCTGTCCACCTACAAAATACCACAGGTAAGATGTTGACGTCTTGACACTGGATGCCACTTGGTTTGCCCGCTCAGTTCTGTGTTTTGGTTTTAACCTTTAAATCACTAAACCGTTTAAGACCTGGCTATCTAAGAGACCACAGGCATGTCTACACCTGCCTTTTTCCCCAAGATCATCCTGGGATCATCCCTGTGTATCCAAATGATGTACAGGGGATCCCAGGAGCAGGCAGCGACAATCCCTCCATTTTCCTGGGATAACCCTTAGGTGTAGAAAGGGCCTACCTCTCTCATTATGAATCTGCCTGGTTCTTCTTCAGGATATCATTATTTGCAAGAAGTAAAATGCTTGCTCCTCTGTTCTACTAAACTGTAGATACTACCACTTCTTGCCTGCGCATTAAATTATAAATCCTGACTCAGTAAATAATTCCTTGTAATTCATTTGGAGTTAAGAAATACCAGCATCTCTCCAACCTATCTTTGTCTTTACAGCTTGGATATGGTTCTGCTCCAGTGATGAAAGATGAAAGCCAGGGACGTTTCTTCAAACGGATGTTCCCTGATGAGGCTCACCAGTATACAGGGATAGTCCAGTTGCTGCTGCATTTCAGTTGGACATGGATTGGGGTGATTTTTATAGATGATGACAGTGGACACATGTTTTTACAAGCTGCGATTCCAATATTTTCCCAGGAAGGTATCTGCTTTGACTTTTTAGAATCTTTGCCATATCTCTATTTTAACAATGACATTTATGAAGTGTTTGAAAAATGGGTTGCTATATACAAGGTTATAATGAGTAGTACTGCCAATGTAGTGGTCGTAAGTGGTGAAAATTACACTATGTTGGTTTTGAGAATGTTTCCTCGGGTTTCAGAAGTTGAGGATGTACCAATGAAGACCAAAGCTAAAATTTGGGTAATGACGGCCCAGATGGAATTTTCATCACTCCCCTTTCAAAGATTTTTGGACATAGACATCATCCATGGCGCTCTATCCCTGGCAATTCAGTCAAAGGATGTGATAGGATTCCAGAAATTCCTTCAGATGAGAAAACCGTCATCAGACAAACTGGATGGCTTTCTCAGGGACTTCTGGCAACAGGCATTTAACTGTATGTTCTTCAACACTGAGGTAGAAAAGGAGAATGAGAAAATCTGCACTGGGGAAGAGAAGCTAGAGAATCTTCCTGCATCTGTTTTTGAAATGACCATGACCAGCCACAGCTACAATGTCTACAATGCTGTCCATGCTGTGGCACATGCTTTGCAATTCATGCACTCATCGATATCCAAACACAGAGCAATGGAGAACGTTGTTAGATGGGAGCTTCTGAAACAACAGCCCTGGCAGGTAATGTTTTGAGGAGACAAACCTAGAAAATGTATAAAAATGCAACGTGGTCTGATGCTGGTATTTGATGATGATGATGATGATGATGATGATGATGATGATGATGATGATAACAATCCCAGAACTTAGTGTATAAGGTTCTTTGATCATCTCAATTTCTTTTTAATGTTCAAAGTTTTATTTTCCAAATGGTGAATACTAGGGCTGTGCACAGACCCCCTGATCCGCTCTGGATCCCAATCCGCAACTTCCGGATTGGGTCTGCTCTGCCCTGCATCGATCCACCTATGGTCCACTCCACTCTGCTGTGGGGCTCCGGATCCGGATCAGAGCTCCGTGTTCCCCCCCCCCCCCATCAACTTGCATTGAAAATGTCAAACGCCTATAACTTTTTTTAGTTTTCAACTTAGAAACATCAAAATGGGCACCATGAGAGCTTTCACATTTTGATGCCCATTTTGAAGGACATCTCAGCATGCCCTGATTTTTGGGGAATATTTGAAAAATCCCACCCCCCATTTTCAGAAAGGCATGTATCTCTGTCATTTTTCCAGATACAAACCTGCAACTGGGCACCATCATAGCTTTCACCTAGTTTCAAGGAGATTATCATATTGAAGAATGGTATAAAGAAATTTGGGATATAGCTATTAATGATAAATTGACATGTAATATAAAGGTAAGAAAAGGTATAACAAATGTAAATGAATTTGAGGGAATTTGGAAACAGTTCCTAGAATATGTATTATCTAAGGGGAGTGGAAAACCACCACCAGAAGAAACGATGAGATTCTAGAAGCAGGAATAGATCCCGAAGGGTGGAGGGGAGCACTTATGTTATGTGATCATGTTAAAATGATAAATTACAAATGTTAAATTGTAAGCAATTTATGTAATGATTTACAGAAAACAGAAAACTGGGTGCTCATCTAAACCAAGCAGGATATTCCACTATGAAAGTGGTATGAAGGTGGTATATAAAAGGCAGAAGCCACACTACTTCTTTAAAGTGGAATTGAAGTGCACTGACAACTGTTGGGGCCCATTGACACATTTATTTATTTATTTATTTATTTATTACATTTTTATACCGCCCAATAGCCGAAGCTCTCTGGGCGGTTCACAAAAATTAAAACCATCATAAAACAACCAACAAGTTAAAAATACAAATACAAAATACAATATAAAAACCACAACCAGGATAAAACCACGCAGCAAAATTGATATAGGTTAAAATACAGAGTTAAAACAGTATAATTTAAATTTAAGTTAAAATTAAGTGTTAAAATACTGAGTGAATAAAAAGGTCTTCAGCTGGCGACGAAAGGAGTACAGTGTAGGCGCCAGGCGGACCTCTCTGGGGAGCTCATTCCACAACCGGGGTGCCACAGCGGAGAAAGCCCTCCTCCTAGTAGCCACCTGCCTCACTTCCTTTGGCAGGGGCTCACGGAGAAGGGCCCCTGTAGATGATCTTAAGGTCCGGGTAGGTACATATGGGAGGAGGCGTTCCTTCAAATAACCTGGCCCCAAACCGTTTAGGGCTTTAAATGTCAATACCAGCACTTTGAATACTGGTACATACCCTATATTGCTTCCATACCACTATATCCTGCTTGGTGTGGCTCCTGCCTTTTATATACCACTTTCATACTGCTTTCATAGTGCAATATCCTGCTTGGTGTAGATGAGGCCAGAGAGGCATGGCTCATTGGCTGGCACCATGCACAGTAAAAAGGACATTGCCTTCCTTTCCTTTGTGTCAAAAGTTGCTGATCTTACAAATCCACCCACAACTGGCCCAAGACATTTTGCTCCCTGGGGCAAAGGACAAGATAGTGACTTCTCTCATTGCCACCAAGGCCAAGTAGACTGGTAGCTGAACTGGCAACGGGGCACCTGAGGGCAGCAGGCTCTCTTAGGGAGCGCTAGTCAGGCCACATGGCACACAGAGCTCTGTCGACTCCCTTCCCCTCAGCATAAGTTGTCTGGAGCAGCCGCCATGTTCTGCTGAATGGTGGTGCCTCCCTCACTCACTCCTTTCCTACTTACTCTAACTGAAATGGCAGGAGGAGGAAGCAAGCGATAGGGATGGGTTGAGGAGCATGTCTGAGAAAAAGTACAATCAACGGACATTATTTATTTATTTATTTATTTATTGCATTTCTATACCACCCAATAGCTGGAGCTCTCTGGGCGGTTCACAATAATTAAAACCATTCAAAGTATAAAACAACGGTATAAAACCATGATATAAAATACAATAGAAAAGCAGAACCAGGATAAAATCAGCAGCAGTGCAGAAATACAAATTTAAAACAGCGATGTTAAAATTAATTTATAGACTGTTAAAATGCTGAGAGGATAAAAAGCTCTTTCACCTGGCGCCTGAAAGAATATAGTGTAGATGCCAGGCGAACCTCCTTAGGGAGCTCATTCCACAGACGGGGTGCCACAGCAGAGAAGGCCCTCCTCCTGGTAGCCACCTGCCTCACTTCCTTTGGCAGGGGCTCATGAATCTCATTTAATAATGAAACAGGAGAATTGTCTGGAATGTGATCTCACAGTTCTAGTGAGAGGGATCTGTACATTAAGATTTAAACACTCTATGTACCAGGTGTTGACTTGCCTTGGGGAAATAATGGTCTAGTTCTCATCCTTCTCATTCCACTTTGAGTTTATGTTCACCTGCACCCAAGGTCTCCTTCTATCTTTCCCTCTTGACTCTCTTTCTCCTTGTGGTATGTTTTGAATCATCATATATTGTTGATGGTGTTATAGAAGTCGTAATAAGAATGATGATAACGCCGATGATGGTGGTGATGATGACACTAGTTAATATAGAGGTGCAATCCTTTGCATGTTCAGTTAGGGAAAAATGCACTCTTAGAAGATTAATCTTTACTTTGGGTGACATGCAAAAAGTCTTCACCTGGTCAGCTAAACATAGCTGGTGGAAGATAATCACCCTTTCATATATTTGCACCAGTTTACATATCCATATTTCTTGCCCTTTTTGTTGTTTCAACTTAGCTCCACCACTTTCTCAGCAGTGTCTCATTTAACAACAGTGCCGGGGAAGGGATTTCCTTTGATGGAAATGGGGAATTAGTAGCTGGATTTGATATTATCAACTGGGTCACATTCCCAAACCAGACCTTCCTTAGAGTCAAAGTTGGGAAAATTGACCCCATCGCTCCCAAAGACAAAGTGTTCAGCATTGCTATGGATGCCATTGTATGGCCCCACATCTTTAACCAGGTATGGTCAGTACACAGTTCATGGAACATCTAATCATTTTGCCGTTATTCAAGAAGTAGATCAGTTTTCAGGCCCCAAAATGGTTCTAGCAGTGCGCTGTGCCATTTTGCGGAGGCATCCATGATATTATATCCCACCCTTTAACCAGAGGTCTCATTGTTTAGGCATTGAAATAGCTCTAGCACTGTGCACTGCTATTTCACTGAGGCCCTTGAATTTTATATATTCCAAATTTTTACCAGACAAACATTCAGGAACTTAGGCCTTAGCTAGACCTAAGGTTTATCCCAGGATCGTCCCGGGGTCATCCCAGTTCATGTAAATGACACACAGGGGAGCCTGAGAGCAGGCAGGGACGACCCCGGGAAGACCCCGGGATAAACCTTAGGTGTAGCTAAGGCTTTAGTTGTTTTATTGACTTTTTGGACTCTAACTCTGTGATTCTATGCAAACCTACCTAGGAGTAAGTCCCACTGAGTGCTGTACAATTTATTTCTAAGGAAACGTGTTTGGGGATTTTGTAACTTTAGCAGCATATTAAGAGAAAGAAGAAAAGAAGTGCAATTAAGCTATACCAGCAAATTGCATTAAGGGTAATGACATTTTTAAGTTTTCCATTGAAGAGATGTTGGCCAATATCTGCATCAGAGCCTTTTCGTATAGGCAAAAGATTTGAGTAGTAGCTACTGACAAATGTCCCAGCAGATTATGACAAAAAGGTGCCAACAGTATCTTGTCATGGTGGTGGGGTGGGGAAATGCTTGAAAATGTTGCACTATTTGCCCATTATGTAATGACCTATCAAAGACCGGGAGCTACGCCCAGAGACATGGTGGAATAGTCAGCAGGGTGATTAGCACTATCTACTATACTAGCTGGCTAAATTGCACAATGTAAGAGTACTAGTTTGTCTGGAGGATGTCGTGATGTTTTCTATGGTTTGTGGTTGTTTTATGCCAATAAAGGTACATTGAATTGAATTAAATTGAATTGTAATGGTGGATATAATTCTCTGAAATATTTCTCATACTTTGTTTCTAAAATATTGTCATTCAGCCATGCTATGGAACTGCTGGACATTAAGAGAGATATAAATTCCTTAAATTTATTTTCCCAATATTGAAATATGCACTTTTTAAATTTATACCCAGGTACGACCCCTTTCTTTGTGTAATGACCATTGTCATTCAGGTTACAGTAAGGGAAAGAAGGAAGGGAAGCCATTTTGTTGCTTTGATTGCCTTCCATGTCCAGAAGGGAAGATTTCAAACCAGAAGGGTAAGAGATGCCATGGGATGAATATTTCAAATTCCTGACTGTGCTTCATTGTTTATAGACACCCCTTTCCTCATGTTTTATTTTCTTCACATGAATGGTGCTTGCTGAAAAGGAGATAGATTTTAATATACCCACATAAAGTAGGGGCAGAATGGAATGGGGTGCTTATGCCAGGATCTCTTCTCGATCATCCCAGAGTGCAGGACACGGAATAACGGGCTGAAGTTACAGGAAGTCAGATTTCAGCTGGACATCAGGAAAAACTTCCTGACTGTTAGAGCAGTACAACAATGGAATCAGTTACCTAGGGAGGTTGTGGGCTCTCCCACGCTAGAGGCCTTCAAGAGGCAGCGGGACAACCATCTGTCAGGGATGCTTTAGGGTGGATTCCTGCATTGAGCAGGGGGTTGGACTCGATGGCCTTATAGGCCCCTTCCAACTCTACTATTCTATGATTCTATGCCCCCCCCCACCGAATTCCCTCCCATCCCACCAAATCTCTTCTGCACATAGTGGATCTTATCAATTCCATTGAGCAACTAGGAACCACCATTTACACAAGGGAGATCTAGCTCTCTGCTAAATAGAGTGACAGTATGAAAAGGAGGACAGGGCCCCTGTATCCTTAACAGTTGCATAGAAAAGGGAATTTCAGCAGGTGACCTTTGCATGCATGCAGCACCCGGTGAAATCCTTTCTTCATCACAACAGTTAAAGCTGCAGGAGCCTTGCCCTCTTTTGTATCAGGTCATGATAAGTAGGGCTCCTGCAGCTTAAACTGTTGTGATGAAGAGGGGATTTCACCAGATGCTGCATGCAAACAAATGACTGCTACTTAAATTCTCTTTTCTATACAACCGTTAAACATACAGGAGCCCCGTCCTCCTCTTCATATGCTCACCCTGCTCCTATAGTAACCCAACTTCACAGAAACAAAAGAACACTAAATAAGGATTTCAACAAATTCACACAAGGTGGGGATCAAGATTTGTGATCTCCGGGGGAAGAAGATAATTTAAGTGATGAGAAAAAAGCTTCCCCTACTTACATTGCACTAATTTTTGTGCTTGCTTGCTTGATTTTTTTTTTCTGGGGCATTACTTTGTATGAATCCTTGCAAAATTTTGATCAGTATTGGTTAAAACTGGATTTGAGCTATCTTTTCATATTCAGGGTTTTATAATATTTATTACTGTAAAGAACTGTATGCAACACTTCTATGGATAGAAAAGTGTTCTTCTCTTTTCAGATATGGATGACTGTTTTCTGTGTCCAGAAGAACAATATCCAAATGAGGACCAGGATTTATGCATTCCCAAAGATTTAACCTTCTTGTCTTATGAAGAACCATTGGGGATCAGTTTGGCTCTTGTTGTTCTTTCCTTTTCTTTCATCACTACATTGGTGCTTTGGATCTTCATGAAGCACAAGGACACTCCCATAGTCAAGGCCAACAACTGGAAACTCACCTACACTCTCCTCCTATCCCTCCTGCTCTCATTCCTTTCTCCTCTGCTATTCATTGGGCGGCCTATAAAGATGACTTGTCTACTCCAACAAACTGCTTTTGCCATCATCTTCTCAGTGGCAGTGTCTTGCGTGTTGGCCAAAACCATCATTGTGGTTCTAGCTTTCATGGCCACCAAGCCAGGGTCCAGAATGAGAAGATGGGTTGGGGAAAGCCTGGCTAATTCCATTGTTCTTTCCAGTTCCCTGATTCAAGCCACTATTTGTACTATGTGGCTGGTAACATCTCCCCCATTCCCAGATTTAGACATGCATTCAATGACTGAATATATTGTGTTGAAATGTAATGAAGGTTCTGTCACGATGTTTTACGGTGCCTTGGGCTTCCTGGGTTTCCTGGCCACTGTGAGCTTCACAGTAGCTTTCCTAGCCAGGAAGTTACCTGACAGTTTCAATGAAGCCAAATTCATCACCTTCAGCATGTTGGTCTTCTGCAGTGTTTGGCTTTCCTTTGTTCCCACCTACCTGAGCACAAGAGGGAAATACATGGTGGCTGTGGAGATCTTCTCCATCTTGGCCTCCAGTGCTGGCTTGCTGGGCTGCATCTTTTCCCCCAAATGCTATATCATTGTGGTAAGGCCTGAGTTGAACAGCAGGGGTCAGCTATTAAGAAGAAATAAAAGAATCTGACTTTAGAATGTAACAATCCAGGTAAAGTTATTCCCAGATGAAAGTAGCTCCTGACTTTAGTAGCCTAATTTTATGGTATGAATTTTTGAGGCGTTTTCATACTTTTCCAGATGTAGTAGCTTTTTTACATAAGGCTATTAATTCATAGTAACTTCTTTCATTTCTTTCCCACACAAAATTAAGATTAAAGCACTATACAAAATGTGTTTCATTTTGTTCTTTTCACTATGTAACCTCTGAGTGGACTGTGGTATAGCGGAATAGTGCAAATATCCAAGTGGGGAAAGTGATTTGTTTCACTTTCAGGAATAAACTTGGTTTGTACGTTAATATTGTAGTGGTACTGAAATGCACTGACAACTGTTGCCCTCCTTGACACATACCATATACCGCTTTCATACCACTTTCACAGTGTTATATCCTGCTTGCTGTAGGTGTGTCATGGGCCTCAACAGTTGTCAGTGCACTTCAATACCTCTAGAAAGCAGTAGTGTAGCTCCTGCCTTTTATATTCCACTTTCATAGTGGAATATCCTGCTTGGTGTAGATGATCCCCTGATCACAACAGCATGTCTGTTTCTACAAGTGGGAGCACTGATGTCTCTTTGTGGCCAGTAATGGGCAAATCAGTCCATTTGCAGTCCATACCATAGACCAATTATTTTTAAAAAAAAAATCCACATTGAAATTGACACTGAAATAAATAATTAAATATTTATTTATTTATTCACTGCATTTCTATACTGCCCAATAGCCGAAGCTCACTGGGCAGTTCACAAAAAATTAAAACCGTAAAGTACAACTGAAGTATAAAACTTAAACCACAATATAAAGGCGCAATATAAAAGTACAACCAGTATAAAACTGAGCAGCAATGCAGAGATTTTAAATACAGATTTAAAACAGCAACCTAAAAGACTAGGATTCTAAAATGTTAAAATACTGGGAAGATGAAAAGCTCTTCACATGGCATCAGAAAGAGTTTAACATAGGTGCAGGCAAACACCTCAATGGAGCTCATTCCACAGCCGAGGAGCCACAGCAGAAAAGGCCCTCCTCCTGGTAGCCACCCACCTCACTTCCTTTGGCAGGGGCTCACAGAGAAGGACCCCTGAAGATTTATTTATTATTTATTTATTATTCATTTAAAACATTTATATCCCATCCTATATCATTAAGATCTCAGAGCAGCGTTCAGATAAAAACATACAGTATAAAACAATAAATATACACAGTTAAAAACAAATTAAACCATGATCCAAGTTAAAACAATATATAATTTAAAAACAGTTAAAACAATGTGCCAGTGAGTTTAACCATCAAAGGCTTTGTTAAAAAGCTATGTTTTTACTTGGCATCGAAATGAAATCAATGTTGGCACCAATCGGGCCTCCAAAGGGAGGGCATTCCACAGTCGGGGTGATCTTAGGGTCTGGGCAGGAACATATAGGTGGAGGCGTTCCTTCAGATAACCTGGCTTCAAGCTGTTTAGGGCTTTGAATCAGGCCCACACATGGATTGGCAGCCAGTGATGCTGGAAAAGTACTGACATCATTGGTCTCATTGGCCAGTCCCCATTGGCCAGTCCCCATGAAAAATCTTGATGCCCTGTTTTGGACCAGTGAAGTTTCTGGGCCATTTTCCAATTCAGCTCCACATATACTGCATTGCAGTGATCCAGAGAGAGGTTATGGGAGCATGGATAACTGTAGCTAGGCTATCTCTGTCCAGATAAGGGTATAGTTGGTATGTCAGCCTGAGCTAATAAATGGTGCTCCTTGCCACTGAGTCCACCTGTGCCTCAAGTGAGAATTCTGGATCCAAGAGCACCTCCAAACTATGAGCCTGATTCTTTAGATGGTGGGATGCAATCCCCTCCAGAACAGGTTTAACATCACCTAGCCAGACAGACGAACCACCCACTAGCAGTATCTCTGTCTTGCCTGGATTGAGTCTCAGTTTGTTGGCCCTAATCCAGTCCATTACTATGCCCAGGCACTAATTCAGAAATATGCATTTGTAGATGTGTCTTCTTTCAAAGCACAAATGTTTAAACCCATTTTTATACATTTTTGAACCAAGAACAACATTGGAAAGGTGGAAGTTGATGGATAATTAAGTTGCAATGTGCACATTAGTCCAGATCAGGTCTTTTTATATAGGCATTTCCAAAGATCAAATTACTCAAGTATCTAGCTGCCTTATTGTGTATAATGTGTAGCTGAGATGGGTGGACCACATTCGGTCATATCTTGGGGCTATGAATCACTACATCGTGGTTGGTGACTTCCAACCATGGCTAAGATAGTCATATTGTTAGCAACAGATATTATGATAGGTGAGTGGTGCTCTTGACTTTACTGCTGTGAGTGCATAGAATTCCCGGTCACTGAGGTCATCTGAGGGCCTGCTCCTGGTGGTTCCACATAGATCCATCCTCCGATTGGAATCCACCAGGGGAAGAGCCTTCAGTGTGGTGGTGTCCCTCCTGTGGAATTCCCTGCCTCTGGAGGTCAGGCAGGCAGGCACCAACCTTGTACTCCTTTCAGCGCCTCCTGAAAACATCTTCATTCCAAGAAGCCTTTCCTTAATATGCAGCCTTGAATCTCTGTTTTTGCTTCTTTCAAATTTTGTTTTAACTGTTTTATTCTGTTTTTATTTTCATTTTATCTTGTACACCGCTCCGAAATTTCTCAATGGGGAGCGGTATATAAATATTCTAAATAAATAAATAAATAAATAAAATAGAATTATGACAACCAACAGAACATGGTAACAATTCTGCTCTAGCTATAGCCAATGGGTTGGAATCACACTTAGTGTAGAACCAATGAAATCAATGGGATTTGATTTAGTTATGCTTAACTTGTGTTCCATCGTTACAATGGGTCTGAGTTTCAGCATGATCTCACAAAGACCTTCATGAAGAGAAGGCTGAGAGATGGAACATTGCCTCCAAAACTCCTGAGGGAACTTCAAGGCAGAGCTCAGGTGTGGCCCTTCATACCCAATCCAAACACAACAGTCAATCCAACTGAGCCTTTGCTTGACATCCAGACCAGTTAAGGAGGACTTCAGTGCTCATCCTTTTTTTCCAAAGCCCAATTTTTGCAGCACTTTGGCCACTGCTCCATGGACGTCCTTGTTCCGTAGAGTGTAAATGATAGGGTTGAGCAAGGGGGTGACCACAATGTAGAAGACTGCAATTTTCTTGTCGTGATCTGGAGTTGTGCCTGACCGGGGTCTCATATACATAGAGATAACTGTGCCATAAAACAAGGTGACCACTGCCAGGTGGGAAGCACATGTGGAAAAAGCCTTGCTCCGGCCAGCAGCTGACTGCATTTGTAAGATGGAAGAGAGAATGAGTCCATAAGAGGTTAGGATAACAGAGAGGGGAACTACAAGGATCAGAATGGCTGCTCCAAAAATGATAGCCTCAGTAAGGTGGGTGTCACCACATGAGAGTCTTAACACCACTGGCAGCTCACAGAAGAAGTGGTTGATGTGGTTGGGGCCACAGAAGGGGAGACGAAGAGTGCAGCCCACATTCATCATGGAGAGAAGGAAGCCACCAGCCCAGGAAGCTGAGGTGAGTTGCAGTTGGCGCCACTTGTCCATGGCAATGGCATATAGCAGCGGATGGCAGATGGCCAAATAGCGGTCATAGGCCATGATGCCCAGAAGAAGGCCTTCAGTGCTACCCAAGGACAAAGCGATGTACATCTGGGCCGCACAACGGGTGAAGGAGATGGTTCCATTTCCAGACAGGAGGTGAGCCAACATCTGGGGCACGGTGCTGGAAACATAACAGATCTCCAGGCCTGAGAGATGAGTCAGGAAGAAGTACATGGGTGTGTGGAGATGGGGGTCAGCCCGAACAAGCATGATGATCACCAGGTTGCCCACAAGGGTAAATGTGTAGATGATGAGGATTACCACAAAGAGCAGAATCTGTGTCTTGCGGTGGTTGGAGAGTCCCACTAAGATAAACTCTGAGAGAGAGGTGTGGTTCTCAGCCCCCATCCTCGCTTCTTTCCTACAGACAAAGGACAATGGTAAGAGACAGCAACATTCTCTGACAATGGACCAACTGTACCACATCATATAGCTTCATCACACCAGCGTTATACTGTGCAATCACTGTGAATTGTGTGCAAAGGACTCTGAAGTTTTCCAGTTTATAATCTGCTTTTACTGTGAAGCACTCCCAGGCATCCTGCTTTAATTGTGCTTCTTAGGCCATAGCTAGACCTAAGGTTTATCCCTGGATCATCCAGGGGTCAAACCTGTTCATCTAGGTAACACACAAGGGATCCAGTGCTCAGGCAGGGGCGAACCCTGGATGATCCCAGGATAAACCTTAGGTCTAGCTGTGGCCTTAGCCAAAAGAAGCGTTGTATTTTAGTACCCCTTAAAAGTAAATCTTTTTTTGTTTTGGAGCGGCCACTGGGGGTGCAGGAGGATGATTTCATACTTTAAAACTTCAAATTAAACAAATGCTTACATCTGCGTAAGTTTTAAAGATAAAGACTTCAAAATTGGCACAGTTATAGATATTAAGGAGGGATTTCAGCATACCAAATTTGAATTGGATTCGGTCTTCTGATGATTTTTTAATGATTTTTTACATTTCCCCCTTAAACCCTTTTCCTGGTATGCAAAGGATCTTAGGAGTGCCACCGCCCAGGGTGTGATTTAGCTAACAACAACACCAACAACAACACTTTACGCTATGGGGATAATTCGAGGGAAACGGGTATGTGGGATGACGCTCATAATCTCACACATAGCAAAGACAAGAAACTATCTGAAAAGAGCAACAAAGTGTTTTTAGTTGTGCAAGGCATCCCTCATTTAAACTCCAGTTTTTCTTGGATATTTAAAACAAGCACACACACACACACACACTGCTATGATTGACATTTTATTGATAGGTAGGCATGTTTTAAATCATTCTTTTAAATCCCCAAGGTTTGGGGGCCGTTTCTTTATTTCTTTATTTATTATATTTCTATACTGCCCAATAGCCGGAGCTCTCTGGGTGGTTCACAAAAATTAAAACCATTCAAAGTGTAAAACAACAGTATAAAACCATAATATAAAATACGATATAGAAGCTCAACCAGATAAAAACAGCAGCAAGGCAAAATTACAAATTTAAAACACCAAGTTAAAATTTATTTATAGACTGTTAAAATACTGAGAGAATAAAAAGGTCTTCACCTGGTGTCTGAAAGCATATAGTGTAGGTGCCAGGCAAACCTCCTTAGGGAGCTCATTCCACAGCTGGGGTGCCACAGCAGAGAAGGCCCTCCTCCTGATAGCCACCTGCCTCACTTCCTTTGGCAGGGGCTCGTGGAGAAGGACCCCTGAGGATCAGGGCTGGTGCCAGACTATTTTGCGCCCTAGGCAAGGTGAGCTACTTTCACACACACACACACACACACACCCAAAAATTGCCAACTTTGTTTTTTAAGAACAGACTTTTGTAGAAAAAATAAGAAGCACAAAACTACAGCGCCCAGAATGCCCCTGGCTGAGGGAGGCTGCAAGAGGCCCACCACTGCAGTGGGGGTGGCAGGGGAGGGGGAGCATGCCAGCCAGCTTCACAACTGTGCGCTGGGAGGGGCGGCGGTTCGATGGATGCAGGAGGCCCCAGGCGGACCCAGGTCAGGCGAGGCGAGGCTCTCCTGCCTGAGAGCCTGCAGAGGGGTGACACGACCAGACACGAGAGCGGGTTCAGGCCCGGTCCCCCCCGCCCCTGTGGCAGCTGACGCCTCCTCCTCCCGGGCCGGGGGTGCCACCGGGGCAGCTGCCGCCCAAGAGCTGGGCTTCCCCTCCTCCGTCGAGAGCTGCTCAACCCAGAAGAGCCGCTTCCTTTTTCCACCCACCTTTCCTTAGGGCCAAAGGAGCCCCAACAGGAGCTAGAGTCCTTGTGGCTGCAGCGCCCCTAATGCCACCCCCTTCTCTGACCGCAGATCAGGGGATGCAAGGGCAGCCACCCACCGATGCTGGCCATGGGGCAGGCCCCACATGGTGCCAGACCCTCTGCAACACCAGTCCCAGTTGCGCTTGCCTCCCCCACCAGAGAGAAACCACCGGGGGTGGAGTGACGGGGCGCAGCCTTTTCCTAGGTCCCGTCCATAGTGGGGGAGGGGAGAGAGGAAGGAGCTGCCACCCCTGCGGACCGGCCCCCGCTTTCCGCTCACCGCCTTCCAGCAGCCGTGAGCGTGTCTGGGATGGGGGTCCTGCAGCCAGCCCCCCCAACCCCCCCCCCCGCACTGCTGTCCCCTCCCAGGGCCACCTTGGTTTGTGCTTGGGCCGAGGCCAGGGCTGAAGCAATGGGTCCAGACAGGTTGCTGGTGCACTCGGATGCCATTCCCTCGGGGCACCATCTCACCTGCCCAGGCCCAGCCGAATCCTCAGGCTGGGCAGGCCGGCCTCACAGCCAACGCGCGGGTGAGTGCTGCTGCACCTGGCCTGTGGCGGCGCCCCTCTGAGCTTGGCACTCTAGGCGGCTGCCTTACTGGCCTCTATGGTCGCACCGGCCATGCTGAGGATGACCTTAGGGTCCGGGCAGGTACATATGGGAGGAGGCGTTCCTTCAGATAGCCTGGCCCCAAGCCGTTTAGGGCTTTAAATGTTAATACCAGCACCCTTTAAATGTTAATACTATTGGGGGTGTTTGCTATTTTGAGTAAATGTCATGGATGCTGTGACAATGTGCTTGCTATGGTGAGGATGCCCATTCACAAAATAGCTGCCATGGTGGCTACAGCCTGCCATAAAACACCCATTTGACAGAAAGGCAAACCCAGGAGGCTAAAAGGCTCATAGCTTTCTCAGGAGGTGAATTTTGAGCTCCGGAGCACAAAACTACTCCTTTCAACCCACAGTTTTCTGCTCCAAGGAACTGCACATTTCATAGAAAAGAAAGTCAGTGGATTTTCCCCAAATCATCTCAAAAAGTTAATTTATTCCATCTAATGTATATTTACAAACTAATAGGAATATCAGCCCAAAATCAGACACAGATAGTCCACACTGAAAACACACAAGAACCCCATAATTCCCCCCAGATCACTCCTAAATTCTTATCCTCTCTTTTTTCTCTTACACACATTCACACACACACACAACACACACACTGCCCCAGCCCATCAATGTACAGTCACAGAACCACACAACTCATCCAACCATCCATCCATCCATCTATCCCATGTGCTCCCCACCATTAACCTCCACGCACTACCTCCAGTCCCAGTGCCCTCCCTAGTCCTCACAAGGAGGTCAGTCTGTTCCAAGACACCAAGACAGCCTTGGAGTTGGTGGGGGCTAGAGGGAAAGTGTCAGGAGTGTGTTTGAGCAATTTATTCACATTAAATTGAGGGGCTTCAAAAGGGGCATTTTCAGATTTCTCTGTCAGCTTTATTCCAAGTAAAAAAAATATGCATCATCGTCTCAGCTTCTAGAGATAAAAAGAAACAAACCTCATTGCAGAGTGAGGAGGTAGAAGATAAGAAAAAAAAGAGGAGAGAAGCCAGATTGGAAGGGGAGTGGTCAAGATGAAGGAGCGGAAGAAAGGACAGAACTAATTAAACCAATAAAGCCAAATAAAGGAAGGTTAATCAAGTTATCCTTTCCAACCAACCAAGAAGCATTGTTGTCCATTTCCAACAATCTATGCCCTGACAAACTATTATCCTGCATTACTCACTAGTTAAAATTAATAAACTTTCAAGATGGAACATATTATGACTCTAGCACTAGCCAGGGAGCACAACACTGCTTTTTTTTTCCCTTTCGGTTTTTTTGCTGCCCTACTTGAGCCCAGGAGCAAGAGAGATGCAAGAGCTAAATTTCAGCTAAAACACTAAATGGAGCTGCTTCTCTTCCCTACAGCCTGAATGTCAAATCAAAGCATATCATCTTACCTTCATGCTTCCTCTGAGGTGTTCCTCAACGTCCAAGGATGTATTTTCACACTGCACGTTTGTGCTCAAGACTCCAATATTTGGTCATTTAATAGCCAAGATTTGAACGCAGCATGCTGAAAGAACAATAGAAAACTCATGGCAATCTCAGGGGGCTAATTGATGGATGATTTCCCCAAGGCTAATTTGAAAAGGCTGTCCATGACATGATTTCAGTAGCTAAATATCTACTGTCTTGTATTCCTCCGATATGAAAGGAGATAGCATATAGTACTCTCTGATGAGGATCCTCTGAGTTCTGGATACACTTTAGGAACTTACACCAATGGAATGAATGGACTATGTATGCTACTGAATGAGAATGTACTAGTTAGCTTCCTATTGTTTGCCATTAGAGTCTCTATTGGAAGGACATTGGAAGGAAATTATGATGCTAAGTTTTACCAAGGTGGTCCCTCACCTCAGAGACCGGGATCAAAACTCCTTTACAGTGAGTTAGATTAATGGCCCACCACACTTTGCACTAGATATCTCAACTCGCAGCAGTTTTTCAGACCAATGTTCTTCCATGTGCTGTGGCTAGATCCTTCAAGTGGAGATGCCAAGGACCTTGGACATGCAAATCATGCGCCGTACCACTAACCTTTGGTTCCTAACCTACTTCAATAAGTGTTTCCTACTCAGGTCATGAAAATCCATTAAATTGGGAGGATCATGGTCAATACACCCTATCTCATCCAACTACCTGACTAATCTTAGTATTAGAAGACCTACAGTATGCTGGCTTTGTCATAGTGCTGAGGATTCAGCAAGGTAATAAACACTACAGGGTTATTCCATGGAGTCTCCTCTGATCCCTTCGTGATTTCTTCCACACTTTTAATGCAGCCTCTTGAGTTTCAAACCATTGGAGTATAGTAGAAGATTCTTTGTAGTTTTCAAGCAAGGTGTTTGAAATGAAGAAACCCAGATGGTATGGTTTACATACCCAGGCCAACAACTATGATTAGGTGTATTCTAAGGCACACAAAAATGGTGTATTGGCAGGGGATGACGACAAATTATTTTATTTGGACTTACTGAAAATATTTCAGCATATTTCCTACATTTTTCATCCAAGGAAATAATTCATAATTTCTATGTAAGGGAGAAAAATGGATGCAAAGGAATACATTTCATTTGTAGCCCACTCTTCTTCCAATAAGTTGCAACTGGTGTGTTAGTCCCATAAACACCCCTCTGAGAAAGGCCATCCAATCAAGAATTATAGACAGTAGTGTAGTAGCAGATTTTCAAATGCAGGTGCTCAGCATGTCATTCCCCACAGTCACATCCCCAGGGAGGTTCCAAAAATGCAGGCAGCTGTGTTGGTCCATATCAACAAGGCAGCCCTAGTAGTTCTCATCTCCACCACGAGCAGGTCTTTCACAGCCTAATTGGTCTCAAGTGCCTCTTCAACACCAGGACTAGATCTATACAAGTGCTTTTTATTGAAGTGCATGAATAAATGTTGGGGCATATTTTACATTCCGTATACTGCTTTTCTAGCATTGTGTCCCAGTTTTTATTCCATATCATCCACAGTATTGCAGTATGTCATTGAATGAGCTATGAGGTATAAGTGTGCAAGAGCAATGATGGCCATGGCTAGACCTAAGGTTTATCCCTGGATCATCCAGGGGTCAAACCTGTTCATCTAGGTGCCACACAGGGGATCCAGTGCTCAGGCAGGGGTGAACCCTGGATGAACCCAGCATAAACCTTAGGGCCACTGTTGCTTTGCCTCCTGCTCCTGCCCCACACTAGGGATGAGCAGCTTCCTCTTTCTTCACATGGGGAGAGAAAGAGGAAGCAGCAACGACCACGTGGCCCATTCAGTGGGCATTTTTATCACTTTGCTTCTCCTGCAGACAGCAGGAAATGGCAGCAAGTTTCATCACAGCCAAAAGAATCAGATTTTCCAGGTCTTTTTTGTGATGGAAAAATGAGTAGAAGGAGCAGGAAGTGTATGGGATGCGGACAGCGTTGTGAAAAGGACCCATGAAAATCCGTAAGTGGCCAGTAACGTGTGTGCTATAAAATGTTCATCTGATGATGCTCAATGTTGCTGGGAAAATCCTTCCCACATACCCCACCCAACAATTGTGAGGATTGCAGCTATGTTCAGAGAGAACTCTGTGTGTGTAGATAATGTCTTGGTGTATTGATCCTGTGAGCCCTGGTGTCATGTTTCCCAATACCTCCTGCTTTATTGGGAGACAATAACGAGGTCTCTCATGTAATCCACGAAGCTTTATTCAGGCAATAAACATCTCTTCCCACCTGAAGAGAGTCCAACGTATAGGAACTTTCCTCTAGGCAAAACTATGCAAACTACACGAGACAATTGTCCTTTCAAGAAGAATGGAGAGCTCCTTTTCCCAGAATGCTTTAACTTCAGGGAGACTGGTTCTGAAGAAGCCTTTGGTGAGAAGCTAGTCAGGCCAAGCTTCTCTCAACTTCCTTTAGCTCCACCCACTTTAGTCTGCAGCATACTCTACGATCATCTAGCCTTGCAGTGGTCTCCGCCTCTGAAGAATACTGATTTTCCACAGACTGGGTGTTGTTAATGTTTTCAGAGATAAGGTCTGGAAAAGGTTCATTCTCAGCTGGTGAAGAGCCCATGAGAGTCACCTCCTCCACTCCCCATATAGACTGCTATGGTTTTGGCGCTGTCTCGTCTGATTCTGATTGATCACCTGAAACTCCTTCCCCTAGCCTAAGGGGAACAGGCCTAGTCAAGACACCTGGCTACACTACACACTGATTATAGGACAATGTATAGGACAATAATATGAATAACTAGAAACTCGATAACTTCCACTCAAAAATATTCCAACATGAGTACAAAGAGAATGAAAAATCCATCCCCTCCAAGTGGGAGAAGCATACCCACAGACCCACATCCCACCACATTACCTTTCTTCATAAGTGTAATTTTTATTCATTCTACTCAATATGTGAGAAGACACAACACTATATCAGCTCCTCTTGTGGAGGTTTGTGGCTCCGATTTTGGTGGACTTGTGATTCTATTCTGGGTTTTCTGTCAGAAGCAGCTGGAACACAATGGCCTGTTCAGAAGACATCTTAAACCATGGCTTTCTGGCTTAACCACTATGGTAAGCCATGGTTTAAGATGTCTTCTGAACAGGGCCTGTAGAAGCTATCCAAGGTGCTGAACCCCCTAATTTGGCTTGAGTAGTGCTAAACAAATAAATAAATAACTTTTCATCTCATTTGGGTTCTGCTAACAACCTTCTGAGAGAAGTTAAGCTTGCAGCATCATTTGCTGTCTTGCCCCTGATATTCTGAACCAAGGTTTAAATTTATGGATGTTATCTTGTCTGACCTGCATGGTAATACTGTCCCAGAGAAGTTTTTTTAAAATCTTTTGTCTGATTTAGATTTCACTGTAACCTATAAGGTCTCTTCTTCTTTTTTGCTTTGGCAGCATAAAAAATTCAGGCAAAATTTGTCTCTGACAATGAAGTTTATTGTTCTAGGGATGCACTGACTTAATAGCCTCCCTAGCTGTTTTAATTTTGAAACTATAATTATCCTTTTTAATAATGGGTTTAATTTACATGATTTTACTTAATATATTGAGAACTATTTTAGCTTGAACATTTCAGATATTGTTTAATGGTGCATTTGTCTTATTTTGTCTTCGTTGTTATGTATGTGAATGGCCTATGGCCCAAGCAAGAAATAATCAAGAGAAAAAGAGATAAGTTAAGCTGAGCGTGACTTGCTGAATTTGATCTCTGAGGAAGGGTTTGGACCCAAAGTCTCCAATTTCCAATCCAGTAACTGAATGACTGCTTTGATAGTTGAGAAGGTATTTGAACAGTCCATCCTAAGTCAGTCCAACTAACTCTCTGCTGGAATCCCGTGGCTGCGTACATTGCTCTTATCACATTAAATCACAGGGGTGTGTGAGGTACCATTTTATATCCTCCCTGCAAATATAAATGTGGCATATAAATTAGAACAATTTTAGTCTAGCCTCTCCCTCTTGCTCTAGTATAAAATATTAAGGGAGGGAGTGTGTGTGTGTGTGTGTGTGTGTTTAAATATATAACGCCCCCTTATGTTTCACACACACACACACACACACACACACACACACACACACACGCCCCATAGCTGAAGTATAATGGTGTACAATCCATTCTATCCCTGAAGGATTCTACCATCTCATTACACTGGCTAAAGAGAACTACCGTATTTCTTTGATTGTAAGATGCCATCGATTCTAAGGCGCACACTAATTTCAGTGCCACCAACAGGGGAAAAAAGCTTTGATTCGAAGAAAAAATAAATTTCTTTGAACATCTTTTATGAGTAGAATTTCTTAGAAAGAGCTGGGTTTTGGGGCCACTGCGCTGGGAGAAGTTTAGGGGTAAGCAAAAAACAGGCGCTTACCCTCCCAGCTCCTCCTCCCGGTTCACGGCTGCTGCAGGAACTTCCTCTTTTGGCTGCCTGCCTGCACGTGGAGGAGAGAGACGAATGGAGCTGGAGCTGCCGCGTGAGAGCAGCTTCAGTGGAGCAGCACAGGTTTTTCCGTGGGCGTGAGGGGTTCCAGGCGGGACACGTGCTTCCCAGCACGGCGGCTGGGGGGGGACCCGGTGCTTGGGGGGGGGTGAGCCTCCTGACTCTTGGAGCCGCGTGTCTTCCTGGCGCGGCTGACGAGGGCCGGAGCTGCACGGGGCGCACTGTAGGCTCCAATCAGCCAGCAAAGCAATTTTAGAAAGCCCTGCTTGCTCAGCTTTCTAAAACCAGTAAAGCTAAGGAGACTGGATGTTTCAGACCCTTTTTAATGGAATAGAGTCTTTTTGCATCTACCGTATTTCTTCGATTCTAAGGCGCCATCGATTCTAAGGCGCACCCCATTTTTAGACCTGTTTATTTAGGGGGAAAAGTGCATCTTAGAATCGAAGAAATACGGTAGCTAAAGTTTTATTTTATTTGTTTATTTATTTATTGCATTTTTATACCACCCAATAGTCAAAGCTCTCTGGGTGGATTAAGTCAGTCCCAATTACAATTCTGTTATGATCAGAGTCTCCTTGGGTCTTTCAGTTTCTGTTTTCCCACCATGGCAGAGAGCTGCATCTGGCAAACAGATGTAATGGTTTCCAATACCTCACCTCCGCAACCTTTCTGAGGAGCAGCTGGTGGGATAAATAAGTTGGTCTAAGCATCATTGCAAAGGCTAGAACCTTGAACACCATCATCCAAACCTAACACACATAGTGCTGTTGAACTTCAGGTGCATGGACCCACCTGGCCCATCTGGGATCTCAATGTGGCCTTCAAGGGTTCTCTAGACAGCCATCCGTCCTTTCCCTATTCCATCCCCTTTCCTTCAACTGGATTTTGCATGGTTTCTCCCTATTCTAAAGGGTTGAGACGTCTCTCCTAAGCCATTGTCATTGAGCATTAAGCTAAAATATCCTGGTGTCTTTTGCAATTTTGTCCCCTATCTCCATCCTGTTTATCTTAAGCACTAGCCACCACTGGAATGCCACCCTCAAGAGCTTCTCCAAAACATTCAGCCTCAAAAGAGGCTCAAAAGAGTTGTATTAGACAGCCTGGCATAGTGTTCATAATGTGCAACTCACCACTTCTGGGACCACATAAGCAAGATGGCAGCATCATCTTTTTCGTTCAAGGACATGTCTTCTCAGAACCTTGGCAGCTGCCCCATGAACATCTTTGTTCCTCAGGGTGTAAATGATAGGATTGAGCAGAGGGGTGACCACAATGTAAAAGACAGCAATTTGCTTGTCAAAATCAGAAGCTGTGCCCAACCCAGGTCTCATGTACATAGTGATGACAGTGCCATAGAACACAGTGACCACCGTCAAATGAGAGGCACAGGTAGAGAAGGCCTTGTGCCGGCTGGCAGTTGACTGCATTTTCAATATAGTGGACAGAATAAGCCCGTAAGTGGTTAGAATGACGGAAAGAGGTCCCAGGAGGATCAGAGCGGCTGTCATAAAAACAACAAACTCTGTGATGTGTGTGTCATCACATGCGAGTTTCAGCACCACGGGCAGCTCACAGACAAAGTGGTTGACATGACTGGGACCACAGAAGATGTGGGAAAAGGTGCAGCTCACATTAATGGTTGCAAGAAGGATCCCAACTGACCAGGAGAGGGAGGCAAGTTGCAATTGCCGCCATCTACTCATGAGGAGTGTATATAGCAAGGGATGACAGATGGCCAAGTACCGGTCATAGGCCATAGCTCCTAGCAAAACACATTCCGTGCCACCCAGAGTCAGTATCATGTGCATCTGGATTGCACAACATGTTAAGGAGATGTTTCCATTTCCAGTCAGGAGGTTAAACAGCATCTGGGGCAAGGTGGTGGTGACATAACAGATCTCCAGGCCTGCAAGGTGTTTGAGGAAGAAGTACATGGGTGTTTGGAGGCAGGAGGCAGTGCGTGCCAAGATGATGATCACAAGGTTCCCCATCATGCTGAGTAAGTAGATGATGAGGATTAGCACAAAAAGTAGGATCTGTGTCTTACGGTGGCTGGTGAGCCCCATCAAGATGAACTCTGTGATAGAAGTGTAGTTCTCAGCCCCCATATTGGCCTACAGAGATAGAAGGAACAGATAGAGAAAACACAGGGTGAAACACACACACACACACACACACACACACACACGGTGACATGGCTTTTCCTTCCATGGGGTAAGTCTCTCTTCCCCACATCCCCACTGTAACCCAGCCTTGCATTAAAAGTTGAGTGCACATGTATCAGTGATCATTCTTTCCCTTCACCATGTTTCACGTGGGCTCTTTGCCTTTTTTTTTTTTAAGTGCCACATGAAACATTTAAGAAATCAAAATATGTTGCCTCTTTTTTTCTCTTTCCTTTTTCCTTTTGAGGAAGTAATGTCCAACCATTGTAACTGTTTCCTGTGGAGTTTAGGAGGAGTTCCAATGAGCGCTGTGCACAGGAAGCTTCTGTTGGACACAAGAAGAACCTGCCCTTGATGCTCTAGTGTATTAAGCACATCAAAGAAAGAACATGGTTAATGCTCCTTTGGAGCTCCTTCTCACAATTAAAATTTGTGCACACTGGGTTAGAATGGTTAAAGAAATTGTTAAAGAAATCAACTTCTTTAAAGTAAAAAATGGGAGAGGCAAATCTGCTAGAAACATGAGCTGCCTTCAACAGACAGCCTCAAGAACTTATTATTATGGTTTTAATTTTTGTGAACCGCCCAGAGAGCTTCGGCTATTGAGCGGAATAAAAATGTAATAAATAAATAAATAAATAAATCAAGAACTGAAAGGAAAAATCTTTCTAATAATTGAAAATGAGAACAACATTAGGTACTTTCCCCCCACATGCTATGATCCTCAAGTTGCAGAATTATCATCTTACTTACATGCTTTCTCTCAGGCGTTGCTCAGCAGCCAAGAAATAGCTTTTCATGCTACCAGCTTCTGTTAAACTGGAAATGGAGAACAGTTTTCAGTCATCTTGATAATAGATGTTGAAAAATCATTTAAAAAGTCACTGGACCGTCAATGATTTTTGGGGCGATACCTCCACCATATTTCACAGAGGGACTACTTGATGGAAGGTTTGTCCATGTTTACGGGCACCAGCTATACAACCCCAAAAAATTGTGTGAGTGCAGATTTAGAAACAATAACTATTATTTAAAGGAGAAATACAAGACATCTCACCATAGTGGAAAAGACTGACCAGGTGACCCATGAGCCTGCCCCAGTCTGCTGCATTAGTGCTAACTATTGATGAACCTCAAGGCCATTCCCTGCTGCCCCTCCTTCTGGCTCTATGATTTCAAACCAGAGTGGTTCTAGTCACCACTCAACCGTAGAGCTCAATGGGTGACTTTGGGCTTCTCACTGACTCTCAGTCTAACCAACTTCACAGGGTTGTTGTGAGGATAAAATGGAAGAGAAGAATTAAGTGGACTTTTGGGAGGAAAAAGTGGGATATAAATATAAGAAATATAAGAAATGAACAGACAGACAGATAGACAGATGTGAGCTAAATGTTTGCAGGTTGGAAACATCTCTCCAGATAGTGGTGTACAACTCACAACTTCCTGAACCACTAGTGGTCCTGTATGGGGCATATAGGGCTTTAAGTCCAATAATATATGAATGGCCAGTGATTCACCACTGCTTTCAACAGTACATGAATTCCATAGTTAAGGAACAGCCAGTCGGAAGATGCTGGTCTGGACATCTCTTCTCTGCTCATATGGGGTGCACAGAGGACATGGTGAAATGGACAAACAATATAGGCATGGAATGAAATGCGGAGCCAATGGAAACATTGAAGTAGCAGAATGATGGGCTTCTACAAAAATGATGCCTTAAAATACAAGGAAGGCAGAGATTAATACTGGAATTCACCTTCAGCATGCAGAATATCCTAGGTTCGTTCGCTGACATCTTCAGTTATAAGGGTGTTGTAGCATAGGGGTTCTTGTGGTGTGATTAACACATGCCAGGGAGCCTGGAGAGATACTGTATTCATTGTCATAGTAGACCCTACTTCCTAACTAACCTTCTGTGACGGAGGTGTTGCTATTTGTAAATGACTGCAATGTTCATCAGTTAATGAATAAAACAAGTCAGCACAAAGCCAGAAACTTTAGTTGTTGAAATTTCTTCCAATTAGGCAAGATGCCCTATTATTTCTAATTGCTTATTAGCTTAAGTATCGTGCAACAAACTGAGGGGAAAACAATTCCCAACCTCCAGCTTACATTTGCAGGAGAGGACCCAGGAGGAAAGGGGGTTAGGAGAGCGAAGAAATAAGTGTACAATAATAACTAAGAGTCCTATTCCATTCAAAGTTTCTGAGGGACACATTCAAAGAAATATGGGAAGTAGTTCCACAAGTATTTGTGTGGGTTTTTTGTTTTTATTTACTTAGATATGATTCCAGCACTGATACTGTCACCAGAGTTGTCTGTCTGTCTTGTTTGTTTGTTTTTAATTTCTTAAATGGCTATTTGTATGTTTCACAATTATTTCCATGGAGGTCCCTGTCCTCTGAGATTAGGAAAGAAGCTACTTTGTGATGGATCAGACAATGGGTGCATCAGTGTCTCCATCTCCCCTTCCCCTTGTGTGTGTGTGTGTGTGTGTGTGTGTTGTTGTTGTTGTTGTTGTTGTTGTTGTTGTTGTTTGTTTATTTATTTATTTATTGCATTTCTATGCTGCCCAATAGCCGAAGCTCTCTGGGCAGTTTACAAATTTAAGACAATTCAAAACAAAACAACAGTATAAAACCATAATATGAAAGCACAACCAAGCTAAAAACAGCAGCAATGCAAAAATACAGATTTAAAATACAAATTTAAAACAGCAAAGTTAAAATTTATTTATAGACTGTTAAAATACTGGGAGAATGAAAAGGTCTTCACCTGGCGTCTAAAAGAATATAATGTAGGTGCCAAGCGAACCTCCTGAGGGAGCTCATTCCACAGCCGGGGTGCCACAGCAGAGAAGGCCCTCCTCCTGGTAGCCACCTGCCTCACTTCCTATTGTTGTTATTTGTTTGTTCATTGTATCAACAGCAGCATGGATAATCTCTTCCATCCATGCCTCACTCCGAGGGTTCCATGATAGCAGAGGTGGTTTCCAGGTCCTCCTAACCTATCATGCATCAGACTGTGGAAGGACCCATCAGAGTGAGGCACTGGGACAGGCTGGAGAGCTATGCTGGCAATTTCCTTCTGAAGCATTGAAGCAATTGCCTTCCCAGTGTTTTGATCTGATGATGGATTCCTCAGAGTGAGATATTGGGTCCACATGGCACTGGCGAGCTGTGCTGGATCTTTTCCTGTTGGATCATTTGTCTCATTTTGAGGGCTCCTTCCTCAGAGCAAGTCATTGGGCCTAGGTGATACTGGAGCTCTATGGTAGGCAGATGGTGACAGGCACATCAAGGTACAAATCATGTCCAGTGGTGATAGACAACCATCCTGATGGTGGATGGGAGCACGATTCACCACCCATCCCGATCAGCCACCTGAGGTCTCACGCTGCCTCATGGATGCTTGAGACTTGGGGTCATTTAGCTTTGTACTCCCTCTCTTGAATGGCAGCTGATTCCTAGGCCCCAGGGAGAAGTCCTCTAAAAGGATATTTTATTGTCCATCAATAGAGCATACGTAATCCTTGCTGCTATGCCACCTGCCTCTTCTTTCCATAGGGCCAAAGAACTGAGCTGGGGACTATAGGCTTACGCAGACTTTCCCCCCTCTTGTTTGTTACATCATCTTATGAAGTTTTGCTTGTGCAGCCAATATTACCCTTGTTACAGGGGCCAAGAAGCTCATTTGCTCCCACTATTGCTACCACCCACAGAACCTCTGTTACTCAGCAACTGATAAACCTGGAGTTGTGGTTGTCCCCATTCTGATAGATGATAGAAGTCCAATGGCTATCTTGCTGGCCTGTTTCAAGGTGCACCTAACTATTAACCTTTTCCCTGTGAGACCATAGAAAGAGATCTGAATCCTGCCCTCATATATGCTAACTAGGTACCTTTTCATTGAGCTAAAACTCCTTAAAAGTTGATGGTCCATGTGTCTGTAATCCCTGGGTGGGAAGCATGGAAGGGAAAGGAGAAAAGAGGGGATGTGATGGTTTTGGGCCCCTGGGAGACTATGAAGACCCTGTTATGAAGTTTCCTTCCCTTTTTATGAAAGAGTGCTAAGGTGTTACTTCGTAGTGTGTAGGACATTGTTTTTGTTCCAACTGCAGCTCCCATTCCCATTCAAAATGGGAGTTGCAGTGGGAATCTCCCTCCCACCCACCCAATTCAACACACCAACATGGTCTTTTGTTGGCCATATGTGCATCACCCCAGAATGGAACTCTAACTCTCTTGTTTGCTAATGCATTGGTCTTCCCTACTGAGCTATAGCACAATTCACTATTTAATTTATTTATTTATTTATTTATTTATATACCACCCCATAGCCGAACCTCTCTGGGTGGTTTACAAAAGTTAAAAACCATGAACATTAAAAATTATACAAAATTTAAAACCATCAAAAATATAAAAACAACAGTATGAAACAACAGTATCCATTTAAACAACAACAGTTCTGGGGTCCATTAAAAAACAAACAAACTTAGGATATGTTGTTAAATGCTGTTAAATGCCTGGGAGAAGAGAAAGGTCTTGACCTGGCGCCAAAAAGATAACAATGTTGGCGCTAGGCGAGCCTCATTGGGGAGATCATTCCATAATTGGGGGGCCACCACTGAAAAGGCCTTCTCCTTTGTTGCCATCCTCCGAGCTTCCCTCAGAGTAGGCACTCGGAGGAGGACCTTAGATGTTGAATGCAGAGTATGGGTAGGTTCATGTCTGGAGAGGCATTCTGTCAGGCATTGTGGTCCCAAGCTGTGTAAGGCTTTATAGGTTAAAACCAGCACCTTGAATTGGGCTCGGAAATGTATAGGTAGCCAATGCAAGTGGGCCAAAATCAGTGTTATATGTTCAAACCTCTTGTTCCAGTTAACAATCTGGCCACTGCATTTTGCACAAGCTGCAGCTTCCAAACCATCTTCAAAGGCTGCCCCACATAGAGGGCATGCAGCAATCTAATTTGGAGGTTACCAGAGCATGGACGACTGAAGCTAGGTTATCCCTGTCCAGATAGGGGTGTAGCTGGGCCACCAAAGCTTGCTTATGGTTATGGCTACCAATCTTCCTTATGTATGTGGACACAAAATGAGGGGGAGAGAGGGAGAGGGAGTTTGCTCTATCCAGACTGAGATGCTGTTAGTGAGTGGTTCTTCTGACCTGATGTAGGGTGTTCAAGCTCTTCTGGATGGGGTAGCACTCCTCTTGAAGGAGCGGGTTCGTCACTTCAGGGTCGTGCTAGAGCCTCAGGTGGCCTCACTGGCACAGAATGTCTTCTACTAGCCTTGGCTGGTTGTTCATCCATGACCCTATCTGGTAAACTCCAAGTTAGATTACTGCAGTGCACTCTACATGGGGCTGCCCTTGAAGATTGTTCAGAAGCTACACCATGTGTTAAATGCAGCAGCCAGAACAATAACTAGGATCAGAATGTCTGAACATTTATTTATTTATTTATTTATTACATTTTTATACCGCCCAATAGCCGAAGCTCTCTGGGCGGTTCACAAAAATTAAAACCACAATAAAATAACCAACAGGTTAAAAGCACAATTACAAAATACAGTATAAAAAGCACAACCAGGATAAAACGACTCAGCAGAAATTGATATAAGATTAAAATACAGAGTTAGAACAATAAAATTTACATTTAAGTTAAAATTAAGTGTTAAAATACTGAGAGAATAAAAAGGTCTTCAGCTGGCGACGAAAGCAGTACACTGTAGGTGCCAGGCGGACCTCTCTGGGGAGCTCATTCCACAACTGGGGTGCCACAGCGGAGAAAGCCCTCCTTCTAGTAGCCACCTGCCTCACTTCCTTTGGCAGGGGCTCATGGAGAAGGGCTCCTGTAGATGATCTTAAGGTCCGGGCAGGTACATATGGGAGGAGGCGTTCCTTCAAATAACCTGGCCCCAAACCGTTTAGGGCTTTAAATGTCAATACAAGCACTTTGAACTGGGCCCGGACCTGGACTGGCAGCCAATGAAGCTGGAAAAGGACTGGCGTAATGTGATCTCGCCGGCCAGTCCCTGTTAGTAAACGGGCTGCCCTATTTTGTACCAGCTGAAGCTTCCAACATAAGTCTGGTCTGCTTGCATTGGCTATCCATATGTTTGTGTGCCTGATTCAATGCACTGGTCTTAAACTATACATTCTTACATTGCTTGGGATCACAAAATACCTGACTGAAATTCAAAATGGATTCACAGCCCCACAAGCCTAAACTGCTGGTGGACCAAAGGTTCTGCATCTCTTCCCTATTAACAGAGAAGGATTGATCCACATACCAAAGTGGGTCAAGTCCTCCAAAGTCCTGTTCAAGGATGGTTGAAGGATGGAAGAGCGTGGAAATTCATAAACAACATTGCCTTGTAGCTCATTGGATGGCCATAAACTGTGTCATTTGAGAGGTACTTAAGCTTTTCTGAACCTGAATGAAGTCTCTGTGCCACTGGATTCTCTTCTCATTAATGGTGAACACTTTTCCAGGAGGAGCCCGTGGATCCAGCCTTCCCACCTTGACTTTGACATAGGAGTTATTTAGGAACGTGGCCAAGTTAGTAATGTCAAATCCAGCTACTAATTCTCCATGTTCACTGAATGCAATTTCCTCTCCAACAGTGTTGTTGAATGAGATCCTCCGAATCAAAGAGTGAAGCTAGGTGAAAACAGAAAGAATGTGATGCCTACTCAACATGATTACCTGGGAGAAGGTGATGCCTACTCAACATGATTACCTGGGAGAACGTGATGCCTATTCAACATGATTACCTGGGAGAACGTGATGCCTATTCAACGTGATTACCTGGGAGAACGTGATGCCTACTCAACATGATTACCTGGGAGAACGTGATGCCTACTCAACATGATTACCTGGGAGAACATGATGCCTACTCAACATGATTACCTGGGAGAAAGTGATGCCTACTCAACATGATTACCTGGGAGAATGTGATGCCTACTCAACATGATTACCTGGGAGAACGTGATGACTACTCAACATGATTACCTGGGAGAACGTGATGCCTACTCAACATGATTACCTGGAAGAATGTGACGCCTACTCAACATGATTACCTGGGAGAAAGTGATGCCTACTCAACATGATTACCTAGGAGAATGTGATGCCTACTCAACATGATTACCTGGGAGAACGTGATGCCTACTCAACATGATTACCTGGAAGAATGTGACGCCTACTCTACATGAGTGCCTGGGAGAAGGTGATGCCTACTCAACATGATTACCTGGGAGAACATGATGCCTACTTAACATGATTACCTGGGAGAAAGTGATGCCTATTCAACATGATTACCTGGGAGAACGTGATGCCTACTCAACATGATTACCTGGGAGAACGTGATGCCTACTCAACTTGATTACCTGGGAGAACGTGATGCCTACTCAACATGATTACCTGGGAGAACGTGATGCCTACTCAACATGATTACCTGGGAGAACGTGATGCCTACTCAACATGATTACCTGGGAGAATGTGATGCCTACTCAACATGATTACCTGGGAGAATGTGATGCCTATTCAACATGATTACCAGGGAGAACGTGACGCCTACAAAACATGATCACCTGGGAGAGTGTGATGCCTACTCAACATGATTACCTGGGAGATCGTGATGCCTACTCAACATGATTACCTGGGAGAACGTGATGCCTACTCAACATGATTACCTGGGAGAATGTGATGCCTACTCAACATGATTACCTAAGCTCTGAAAACCATGTTGGACAGATACATAACTGTAAGATCTTAATACTGACTGCTCTGAGAGGAATATAATCTTAATTTTACTGAGAAATATGCTGGCCACAATTTCTCTTATGCTTCTAATCATCCTAATTGCTTTGTGTGTAGCGATGTGCTTTGCTTTTTTTGACGTTACATATCATGGAAATAAAGAAACAACCAGAGAGAGAAGAATGGTTTTATCAATTATACATTCAGATGTTTGATTGTATGTTCAGATGTTTGAAAGCACTAAGTGGAAACTTGCAACAGAATACCCGAGATCAGATTTTGCGTACATCCACTGACTATTGATACTTCTGAAGAAAAGAAGAGAACAAATGCAATAATCCTGGGATATCAGGAGAGCAAATGGACTGATGGTTAGTATTAGATACTTTCACGCATCCACCTTATTAACTGCTCTCTGAAACCTCCCCTTTCCCTTCTACATGGATCTATTATATCTGCTAGTATAGAGGAAACATTTTCAAACTCAGCACAATGGAATTTCAATTGCAATTCCATGTGTTGGTGAGAGTGAAGCAGCAATGAATGAGAATGGTTAGGAGCTGCCCATCTGGTTCTGATTCTGGCATGTCAGCCGAGCAAATGAACCATTGACCTTAATGCTTTCTCCAGTTCAACTGCTCTCTGCTGTTCAGTGCAGGTCTCAGCAGTATAACATAGCATTTAGGAGAAAAGATGCATGCCAGTAACCCAGCACTGGAGGACAAAATGGAGAAGATCTCCACAGCCACCATATATTTCCCCTTGGTGCTCAGGTAGCTTGGAACAAAGGATAGCCAGACACTGCAAAAGATCAACATGCTGAAGGTGATGAACTTGGCTTCATTGAAACTGTCTGGTAATTTGCGAGCTAGGAAAGCCACAGTGAGGCTGACTATGGCCAGAAAGCCCATGTAGCCCAAGACACAGTAAAACATGAGGACTGAGCCTTCGTTACATAACAATACAATTTCTTCAGTCATTGAGTGCATGTCCCGATCTGGATATGGGGGTGAAGTAGCTAACCAAATAGCACAGATGCCGAACTGAAGGAGGGAGCAGGACAAGACAATAGAATGTGCCAATCTTTTCCCCACCCATTTGCGATAAATGTTTCCTGGCTTGGAGGCCATGAAAGCTACAACCACTGTAATGGTCTTGGCCAAAACAGAGGACACGGCAACAGAGAAGATGATGCCAAATGCTGTTTGTCGTAGGAGGCAGGTCACTTTCTTGGGCTGTCCAATAAATAGAATGGAGCAGAGGAAACATAGAAGGAGAGAGATCAAGAGACTGTAGGTGAGGCTTCGGTTGTTAGCTCTGACAATGGGGGTGTCCCGTTCCTTAATGAAGACTTCAAGCACCAGAGCTGTGACCAGGGAAAAGAAAAGAGCCAAAGAAGTTATGGTGATGCCCAAAAATTCTTCAAAAGAGAGGAAGTTAGGAACCTTGGGGATGCAGTCATCTCTGCCCTTGTTTGGATATTGATCTTCTGTGCAGCTGATACAATAATCCATGTCTGAAAGAGGAAAACATGCTAAAGTGAAATCCATGATAACTGTTCCCAGGAATGGGATGATCTTTCCAAAAACACAATTCACTTGAAACCCTGACCAGCAGCAGATGCTCTGCTGAAATTATTTTCCAGGCAATGTGATGAGAGTCATAATCACTAAGGAAGAGAGTAGAAGTGCTTCCATTTGTTCCTCCCTTGTGGAAATCTTTATCCCCTTCTAGACACTGCAGGGACTAAAAGAGGTTGTGGATCCACAAATCTCCCACTCTCAAGACACACCATCTAGCTGGTTAGAGACCTCCACCAACCCTAGGCCTAGATTAATTTCCAGTTCTTGGCTTCAAGGGGAAATATTCATTTTGAATCAAGGCGAGGGTATTGGAGGAACACCTCCACAAATGCCATTTCTCCCTCATCTCTACCCCACTGGCAAGAGCATCAGCCTTCCCAGACCCTCATAGGTAAGATTGCAGCTTTAAGCTCCAAAATCCAAGAAAAAACAACAACTCTAGAACCTAGGGATATAAATGCCATTTTACAGACAAACCCAAAAATTGATTACTCTTTGAATGTGTCACTCCTGGGTGTTGCAGATATCATATTATACTTAGCATTGTAGGACAAAGAAGCAAGGGCCAAACTGTGAAGGAAATCATTGAATGTAATTGCAGAATGCAGAATGAACACATTGGGCCTGTTCTTTTGCAGCAAATGGTTAGCGAGTGTGTTTAAACCATGGTTATGTAGCCACCAGGGTTAGGAATGGTTCACATGACAAACTAAGGCCATAGCTAGACCTAAGGTTTATCCCAAGATTGTCCTGGAGTCTAACCTGTTCATCTAAGTGCCACACAGGGCATCCAGCGCTCAGGCAGGGATGAACCCGGGATGATCCGGGGATAAACCTTAGGTCTAGCTAAGTCATGGTTCAAAGGACACACTAAGCCATAATGTTTAGCTCAAAGTGCTTAACCCTCATGTCATCTGAACAGGGTCATCATTTCATCTGTTTTCATAGTTGCCAAGGTGGCCAACATCCATCAACAACAGCTCTTCAGGATTGCACCATATGCTCCCATAATTGCCTAAATATTTGAACATATTCATATTTTTGAATTATGTATCTCCTACCGTGCTGGTTTGCAATCTTCCCTTCTGGACATGAAGCACACTCATAGCAGCAAAATGTCTCCCCCTCCTTCTTTTCCTTGCTGGAACCAGGAAGGCACTTGTCATTACACAGAGAGAAGGGAGGCACCTATCCTTAGACAAAGGAAAAGATTATTGCTAACAGAATTTTTGGAGGAAGGTTCAGTGATGTACTTCGGGTCTGGGAGAGGTTCCGTTTTTCTTCCGACCCTAAGAGAGATGAGGTTAAGGTCACATGTAGGGCTGGTGAGGTTGTCCATGAAGCCCAGCTCTGTGGGGCTAGGTATAGCTACAGTATTTTAAGGGACCCATGCTTCACACAAGGTCCATGCAGCCACCTACTCACCCAATCCTATTTCTGAAAATGCATGATTACTTGGATACCAACAAGGACAAAATTATTGGTCTTTTTAATCACAGCAACACACCATTATGTTCTGGGCTTTGACAAACAAACACCAGTAGTGTTACTAAGATGATGTTAAAAATGACGAAGTGTGATTACAACTGAGTGTTGGCAGGAACAAACAACAAGAAGATAATTAAGGTGGCTGACTTTTTGAGAACAAACTTTAATTGCTTCCATCTGACCAAGGCGCAGAGCAGAAAGAGGAGACATGAGGGGATACATGATAGCACTCTTCAAATACTTGAAAGGTTGCCACACAGAGGAGAGCCAGGATCTCTTCTCGATCCTCCCAAAGTGCAGGACACGGAATAAATGGCTCAAGTTAAAGGAAGCCGGATTCCAGCTGGACATCAGGAAAAACCTCCTGACTGTTAGAGCAGTACGACAATGGAATCAGTTACCTAGGGAGGTTGTGGGCTCTCCCACACTAGAGGCCTTCAAGAGGCAGCTGGACAACCATCTGTCAGCAATGCTTTAGGGTGGATTCCTGCACTGAGCAAGGGGTTGGACTCGATAGCCTTACAGGCCCCTTCCAACTCTATCCACTCTGGGAGGATCGAGAAGAGATCCTGGCCCTCCTCTGTGCGACAACCTTTTAAGTATTTGAAGAGGGCTATCATGTCTCCCCTCAATCTTCTCTTCTCCAGGCTAAACATGCCCAGTTCTTTCGGTCTCTCTTCATAGGGCTTTGTTTCCAGACCCCTGATCATCCTGGTTGCCCTCCTCTGAACACGCTCCAGCTTGTCTGCATCCTTCTTGAATTGTGGAGCCCAGAACTGGACGCAATACTCTAGATGAGGCCTAACCAGGGCCGAATAGAGAGGAACCAGTACCTCACTTGATTTGGAAGCTATACTTCTATTAATGCAGCCCATAATAGCATTTGCCTTTCTTGCAGCCATATCGCACTGTTGGCTCATATTCAGCTTGCGATGGGTCATTGGCCCCAACTGTTGTCAGTGCACTTCAATACCACTATAAAGCATTAGTGTGGCTCCTGCCTTTTCTATACTGCTTTCATAGTGGAATATCCTGCTTGGTGTAGATGAGCCCTTGCTCTCCACTCCCCTCACTTTAATTCTGTGTGAAGCCCAGAATGGATTCATAGCCCCAGCATCCTAAACTGGCTGGAGTGTTAGCATAAATGACTCCATTTTAAAAAGGAAACTATGAAGTAGCCATTATGTAGCAAGCGAGGCGCCACGTATTCAAGGCTGTCGTCTTGTGTCTGTTTTATCTACCAAAAACAAGAGCCTCTGGCTCCAACACGAAGTTTAGTTTACAGTTGAGCAACGGGGTTGTTTAGCAAAGATTAAGAAGACCGTTATGCCCCAGTGTTATGTTCTGATTGTTTTATGCTGTTACTAGACACTGCCCTTTGCAGGCTACAAATGCTGCACCGAATTCCCTGACTCTTTGTCTGACCGCTCGCCTTTAAGAGACCAGACTTTGATTAATAATCCATAAAGTGCTTTTGAACCCTCTGTCGCTGAAGTGTGGAGTCGTGCTTAGGGGCTGATTAGATCCCGTCCCTGGGGCGAAGAACTTGTCTAACAGGTGGACCAAAGGTTCTGCACCTCACCCTTTTACCTGAGAAGGATTGACCCACATCCCTAAGTGGGTCCGGTCCTCCAAAGTCCTGCTCAACTAACTTACAATTGTGGAATGGAAGACAGCCTTTTTAAATAAGTGAGCTACTTGTCATGAACAACAATGGTCAAGGATAAACTACATGAAGAAGGACATTGCTCTTTCCTATGAAATGTAATTGTACGACCGTGAACTGTGTCGTTTGAGAGGTATTTAAACTTTTCTCAACCTGAATAAAGTCTTCATGCCACTGGATTCTCGTCTCATTGATGGTTAACTTTTTTCCTGGGGGTACCCGTGGATCCAGCCTTCCCACCTTGACTTTGACATAGGAGTTATTTGGGAAAGTGACCAAGTTTGTAATGTCAAATCCAGCTACTAATTCTCCATGCTCATTGAATGCAACTTCATCTCCAGCAGTGTTGTTGAATGAGATCCTCTGAAACAAAGAGTGAAGCTAGGTGGAAATAGGGGGAAAAATTGAACATATTTTAATATTTTCACTGAAATCGTTCAGCTAACTTTCCAAGGTGGATTTAGTCTCCTTCTTCTTGGAGACTTCTATGTTTATGAATATACTAATTTGCAATTGAAACAAGAAGCATCTTCCTTTTTCTGATACTACATGAATTTGAGGTCATAAAGTAAAACTGATAGGTAGGATTTGCATGAAATACAAAGAATGGACTTCTTTGAACAGTGTATAATTAATTCAATGATTCCATGGCAACAGTATTCGAAAGGCTTCTAGGTTTTTTGTTTGTTAATTTGTTTGTTTGTTTCAAAATGGGAGTCAGCTTTATTCATGGAGGATAAGTCTCTTGATGGCTATTAGTCATGGTGGATATACACATCTTTGTGTTTCTGAAAAAGGATGCCACTGAATACCATCTGCTGGGGGCCACAACAGCACTGGACTTCATGGTCTCCTTGTGAGGTCTCCAGAGCCATCCAGCTGGCCACTATCACAGAAGGATGTTGGGTTAACTGGACCATGGAGACATTCTCCACTTAATTCAATAATGTTAGGATTAAGGACTCATGAAAATGGACAGAATTCCATTTAGCAAATAAAATAAGACAGTGTAATGAGGTGTAACTTCATCAATAGGTGGTGTTGATATAAGACTTTATCCCTGAGATACACATGAGGCTCTAAATCACATATTGGGATGCTGCAGTCTGTATGCAGACTTTCAAGGCTTTCAGTATGGTGCTTGTGGGTGTTCAAGTTACTGTCACCACCAGATGTTTCCATTTCCTCCTCTTCCTCCCTTTCCCTGCATGGAAATATCTGTTTGGAGGGCTTATGGGCTGCGGTTTTCATGGGGGAGGGATGGCCCAAAGGGGTGGTCACGCTCTCTCTAGACAATTTATTTATTTATTTTTATTTTATTTATTACATTTTTATACCACCCAATAGCCGAAGCTCTCTGGGCGGTTCACAAAAATTAAAACCATCATAAAATAACCAACAGGTTTAAACAATGTTCAACACAATGTTCACCCCCATTAAAATGACACTCTCCCAAGTACTACAAATGCATTTCAGAGTGAAGAGACATTACCTGCCAAGGTTCTACACGATGAGGGCTCAAGCTGCTCCTCTGATTGGATCTAGATGAGTACATGATATGTAAAGTGTGCACCAGAGCATGCGCAGCATTATAGATACTGTAGCTGTGGCCAGTCATGCTCATTTCAAAAAAAGGTGCAGGAAGACTATCCAATCTCTCCTCCCCAGTACAGGGTTCATCTAAATCTGTTGGGACATCGGAATATGGAATGGAACAGTCAAATGCTTGCTCCCAGAAATCCTTGATGAAACCATCTCCATTTGCCCCAGAAGGGTGGATAGTCTGAAGAAACTCCTGGAAGCCTAGAACCTCCTTTGAGTGAATTGCGAAGGAGAGCGCACCGTGAAGTGCCTGTATATCAAAGCTCTTTTGAAACAGATTTAATGAGATATCTACTTGGGCAGTCATTATCCACACTTTCCCTGTGGATCTCATCTCCTCATATTCAGCAGCTGTTTCAGGAACGAATAGCTTAAACATTAGAACATTTAGCAAACCTATAATGGATTCACATCCTCCATATATGACAATTGCATTGGCTTTGTTGTTCAAGAAATCTGAGATATCTTTAAGAATTTGAGTCATTATTTCATCTGCGCTATCGAAAGTGATATATTTTTGAAACACTTTTTTGAAGGCTGAGCAGATTCTGTTCTGAGAAAGTATTGGCTCCATGGTCCGCAAGAAATGCTCCCCGCTTTCATCATCCAGAGTGATGAGCCCTACCCATTTCCATCCAAAATGGAGAAGTAACTCAACAATTCCCAGGTTCTGAAGGTCTTCATTTGGGACCATACGGTAAAAGGGAGGAAGATCCATGTCATCACTTTCTGTTGGTTGAAATGAACCATAAGAAATCTGTAAACAAAAAAAGAAAAGAAAAAATAAACACTATGGAGATTTCAGAGAGGAAATAGGAGTACTCATTTTTTTTTTTTTTGTTTAATTCATTTGGTTCTTCTACCATATTCCTCTTGAAGAATATCCAAACTAATTTACAAGGAATTACAAAATTCAATTTATCTTTTTAAGTTGTTAATTTATTCTAATTACACTGTGAATAGAATTTTACACACATTTCCTCTCTCTCTATCTCTCTCTCTTCTCCCTCTCTCTCAAAAAATATTGTCCCCTTGCAGTGCCTTGCTGCATAAATAAAATAACCTCTTCGGGGACAGAAGGGTAAAGTCTATGTCATGCGATAAATTAGGATGACCACATGAAAAGGAGAACAGAGCTCCTGTATCTTTAACAGTTGAAAAGGGAACTTCTGCATGTGTCATTTGTATATATGGAGAATCTGATGAAATTCCCTCTTCATCACAATAACAGTTAAAGCTGCAGGACTTTTGCTAGAGTGACCAGATTTAAAAGAGGGCAGGGCACCTGCAGCTTTAATGGGTGTGATGAAGAGGAAATTTCACCAGGTTCTCCATATATACAAATGACACCTGCAGAAATACCCTTTTCAATACAACTGTTAAAGATACAGGAGCCCTGTCCTCCTTTTCATATGGTCACCCTAGATAAGCCTTCCAAAATAGAAGCATTTTTAAATACAGTTTTTAGAATAGCCAACTCAACTGTCCTGGATCAGAAACAGAAGAAAATCAAGTAGAGATCGTACCTGTGGAATCTTGTAAAGTCCCAAGATGTCTCGTATTTGTGAGGAGCTCTCAGATCCAAGTCCACCAATCATTCCTATTGGATTCTTCTGGGTGCCACATTCGTAATTGGGGACAAATCTATTTGATTTGAACAGGAGGTCCAAGCTGGTACGGTAGGTCATCCTTGCATCTGTTAGGCTATTATAGATATGGAACCCAAGAGTGACGTTGGGCAAGATCTTGGGATTCTTATTGATCTCATGGATGGCAAACACCAAGGCCAGGATGTGCTGGTAGAACTTTAACACCACACTGCAAAGAGATATATTTGCTCCTCAGTTCACAGAAAGAAGTATGGAATTATTATACTTACTGTTCTAAGAGATTCAGCTACCTGACTGCAAGGATTTGGTACTGTCCTACAAACTTAGTCATGATGAAGTTGCATTTTAATAAATGAATGAATAAATTTATTACAGTCATTGACCAGAACCAATAAAAACATTAATAACAAACAGCCAATACCAAACACTTAATACATTACTATATTACATACATCCAGCAGTTCCTGAAAAATTGTATCACACAATCAGAGGCTGCAATCGACGGTTAAAAGATTACAGCAAGTTATAGCAATTGCACAGAATTTGGCCACTTTATTCGTAATATGTGGTGTCTTATCGGGGAGAAGCAAAGAAATATAAAAACTGTCAGTCCTACCCGGATAATTATATAATATGGGAAAAATAAGGTCCCTGCGTAAATCCCGATAGAAAGAGCAATGTAGAAGTACATGTATCAGAGGCCATTTCTACACCTGCCCTTTTTCCTGGGATCATCCCTGTGCATCCAAATGACACACAGGGGATCCCGGGAGCAGGCAGGGACAATCCATCCGTTTTCCTGGAATAATCTTTATGTGTAGAAAGGGCCATAGACAACTTGGTCTGGATTACAGTGTAGAAGTGTCCCATCTAAAGTTATTTCTGAAGTGTGAAAGTGATCACATTTGAATTGTGTCATAATCTACTGATAACTGATGCAATATATTCTTAATTTTCCCTTCCTTCACCTTCAGTATTTCTCTCCAAACCTTCAGTAATAGCTGTAGAGAGCTTGACAAGGTGAGCAAAAACTCAAACATATTAATTTTTGTTTTATCATTGCACTGTTGTCACAAACACATCCTGTTGATTGATGCTATGATTTATGACACTGTTGCTACTTTATTCTTAGTCAACGTCTCCTCCATTGCCGCTGCTATGTACCTCAACGTCTAGCTCCTCCTAGCATGAAAGGCATGCAGGACTAAACAGAGAAAAACATTGGAGAGTTGCAACATTGTGTTGCCATTGCTGAACGTTTTCATTTGTGTGACACAAATCATGCACAATTCTATTCCCCTCCATAATCTGTTAATCCTTTCCATGGAACTCTTTACTGGCAACAACAGAGGCTTCTGCTGCATGCAAAGAGCAGTTTAAGCAAGGGGATTTATGTCAGGAGTATGAGACGCTGGGAGAAAGTTACATTTTGCCTCTCAACCCCAGCTACTTGCTCTCCCCTGAGGCTGATTTCTACGCTCTTCAAGTACATTAAGGCCACAGCTAGACCTAAGGTTTATCCTGAGATCATCCAGGGTTCGCCCCTGCCTGAGCACTGGATCCCCTGTGTGTCACCTAGGCCATAGATAGACCTAAGGTTTATCCCTGGATCATCCAGGGGTCAAACCTGTTCATCTAGGTGACACACAGGGGATCCAGTGCTCAGACAGGGGTGAACCCTGGATGATCCCAGGATAAACCTCAGGTCTAGCTATGGCCTAAGTACATTCATTGCGGGGGGGGGGGAATGCATTCATCTAATGCAGTTATCAACAATCCCAGTTGGGCAGGATCTCCACTCCTTCTTTAAAGTGGTTTCTACGAGCAGTGACAACTGTTGGGGCCAAGGACACACTCCAGATACAGTTTTCAAAACGCTTTCAAAGGGTCACATCCTGCTTGGTTTAGATCTGGCCCTGGACCTATGTTTACATGTTTTGAGAATTTCATTTATTTATTGCCTCTCCAGTCTTGCGAATGTGTTGGCATGCACGCAATATTCTCCGTTTTCAAGGGGATCAATATAATTTTCAGGCAACCTTTAACAAGTAAAGAATGGAAATAAACTGAATAGTCAGTACACGGTTCTCGGAGGGTGAATCTTCCTTACAATGGAATGTTAATCAACTCCTGAGAAGGGAAACTGTTAAATCGCGAGTTGGGAATAACGTAACGCATAAGAGATACTATTGAACCAATGAGAATTTCCCCAGGCTGGTAATATTCATGGGAAATATGCAGAGGCCTGTTTCCTGGGCACTCAAAGCTGTGCATTTTGTCCTGCCATGTAATTTAGTTCCCTTTGCAGCAGACGCATCCGAGAGTCCAGCACCTTCATATCAAAGCATCCCCTCGGATGTAGATTTCCCCGAGTCTCTCAACAGCATCAGAGGCATTTGTGATGCCTGACATGAACAAAGAAGAGGGGAGTTGTGAAAACTGACGGAGCCCTGCCTGCCAGTAGCCCCTAGTCTTAGCTGACAAAGGCACACTGGATGTTTTATAGCCATTTCTGACTATGATATTGCCTTTTTTTTCCAAGTGCCTTCTGAAACGCTTTCATCAATTACAGTATGAGTTGATAATTACAGGGGAGATAATCACCTCTGCAGTGTCCCCGCCCTGGACACATCATTGCTAGTTGCAGAACCACTGAGACAAACAGATTGTGCAGATCTCTGGATAATTTTCTTCTGTTCTGAAGAACTAGGGGCTCATCTACGCCAAGCAGGATATTCCACTATGAAAATGGTATGAAAGTGGTATATAAAAGGCAGGAGCCGCACTACTGCTTTATAGCAGTATTGAAGTGCACTGCAGGATCTACACCATTGCTTTGTAGTTGTACTGAAGTGCACTGACAACTGTTGGGGGCCATTGACACTTCTACACCAAGCAGGATATAACACTACTAAAGTTGTATAAAAGCGGTAAATGGTATGTGTCAGGGCCCCCAACCGTTGTCAGTGCACTTCAGTATCACTATAAAGCAGTAGTGTGGCTCCTGCCTTTTATATACCGCTTTCATACCTCTTTCATAGTGGAATATCCTGCTTGGTGTAGATGAGCCCTGTGGGAGGGGTTGATCAGTGAGTTGAGAATGACCAACCTGGATCCACAGGAAGGAATAAAAAAGGAAGGCGACAGGCACTCTTCAAATATTAGGGAAAACACAAATTGATACATTTCCTTGAGGAGACTAGAAAATAAACAGACTTAATGATGAGTAGACCAGACCAAGTTCCATTCCACACAGAATAGTGAATTCAAAAATGCACACACTCATAAAAAAATAAAAAATAAAGGGGACATCCAGTGTTCTGTAGGAGGGGCAGGCATTCGCTAAGAATAGGATCCAAACCTTAAAAGTAGGGGTGTGCATGGACCCCCTGCTCCGCTTCACTTCCAGATCTGTGATTTGCAGATCGGGCTGCTTCGCTCTGCCCCCGCTCCACCCATGCCCACTCCGCTCCGCTGCAGAGCTCCGGATCCGGATCGGAGCTCCGTTTCCCCCTCCATAGGCTTGCATTAAGCTTAAAAAGTATACAACTTTTTTCCTGTGAAAGTTAGAAACCTCACGTTTGGCACCATGACACCTCATGGAGGTATACACATGCACACCAAGACTCAAGGCAATCCCATCATCCCCTGAATTTTGGGGAATTTATGAAAATCCAACACCCCATTCACACCCCTTTCGATAGCTCCGTCAATTTGCACGTTAAAAACCTCAAACTCACCACCATGATAGCTTATCCAGGGATACACATGCATGCCCAGACTCAAGGCAGTCCCATCATCCCCTGATTTTGGGGGAATTTATGAAAATCGGGCACCCCATTCACACCCCTTTCAATAGCTCCATCAATTTGCACGTTAAAAACCTCAAACTCACCACCATGATAGCTTATCCAGAGATACACACGCACACCCAGACTCAAGGCAGTCCCATCATCCCCTGTTTTTTGGCGGGGCTTAAACCTGCAGACATCTCAATGGAGCCATTTCAAAGGAAATCCCAACATGCCATGAATTGGGGAGTAGAGATAAACCTATATGAATCTTCTTCCACACTTGAAAAATGGATTTGGAACTTCCAAAACTCCAAGTGAGGGCAGGAAGGACTTCTCCCCTGAGTCAAAGCCAGACACACACAACATCCCTGCGAGGCGGGCAGGGGAGGAGAGAGGGAAGGCAGGCAGGCGGCAGACATTTCTGGGGGCATAAGGAAGTGAGCCAAGGATAAGCCCGTAATGCATATGAAATGGTTGTCCAGCTGCCTCTTCAATGCCTCTAGTGTGGGAGAGCCCACAACCTCCCTAGGTCATTTGTTCCATTGTTGTACTGCTTTAACAGTCAGGAAGTTTTTCCTGATGTCCATCCGGAATCTGGCTTCCTGTAACTTGAGCCCGTTATTCCATGTCCTGCACTCTGGGAGGATCGAAAGGAGATCCTGGCCCTCCTCTGTGTGACAACCTTTTAAGAATCTGAAGAGTGCTATCCTGTCTCCCCTCAATCTTCTCTTCTCCAGGCTAAACACGCCCAGTTCTTTCAGTCTCTCCTCATCAGACATTGGTGGGATGCAGAGGAGGGCTCCTCCAAGAGATCTCAAATCTTGGGCAGGCATATATAGGGAGAAGCGCTCCCTCAAGTACCAAGGTCCCCAGCCGTTTAGGGCTTTTAATGTCATTGCCCACACCTAGAATTCTGACTGGAAGTGTATAGATAGCCAAGGCAATTCTTTCAAGACCGGTGTTACATTGTCTTTACTGGAAGTTCCAATGAGCAGTCTAGCTGCTGCATTTTAAACCAGCTGCAGCTGTCGATTCATCTTCAAGGGCAACCCAATGTAGAGTGCATTGCAGTAGTCTAATCGGGAAGCGACCAGCGCACAGACTACTGTGGCTAACCTTGGGAAATCACTCATTTCCTTACCCTTGTGTTAATAGGGCTTTTAAGGTTCCCTTTGGAGCAGTGGGGAGGGAAACACGTGATTTCCAGTAGGGGTGTGCATGGACCCCCCCCCAATCCGCTTCTCTTCCAGATCCGCAATTTGCGGATCAGACCGCTTCGCTCCGCCCCACTCCGCCTATAGTCCGCTCCGCTCCGCTGCTCCGGATCGGAGCTCCGCTTTTTTCCCCCATAGGCTTGCATTGAAAGCCAAAAAAGGATACAACTTTTTTTTCTGTTAAAGTTAGAAACCTCAAGTTTGGCACCATGACACTTCATGGATGTATACACACACATGCCAAGGCTCAAGCCAATCCAAGCGTCCCCTGATTTTAGGGGAATTTTTGAAAATCGGACACCCCATCTGCAGACATGGACTGTTCTCCAACATTTTGACAGATAAAAAAATTGGAAGTGGGCACCCTCACAGATGCCATCTAGATCCACAATCATGCCAAGTTTCAAGCAAATCCCATCATCCCCTGATTTTTGGCGGGGCTCTAACCTCTAACACACCACCCATAACCCCAATTCACACCCCTTTTGATAGCTCTGTCAATTTTCATGTTAGAAACCTCAAACTCAGCACTATGATCAATTATCCATGGATACATATGCATGCCAAGACTCAAGCCAATCCCATCATCTCCTGATTTTTGGGAAATTTATGAAAATCGGACACCCCATTTGCAGACATGGACTGTTCTCCGACGTTTAGACAGATAAAAAAATTGGAAGTGGGCACCCCCACAGATGCCATCTAGATCCACATTCGTGGCAAGTTTAAAGCAAATCCCATCATCCCCTGATTTTTGGCGGGGCATAAACCTTTTAATTCACCCCAAATCAAGTCCCATGCTACAACTACGTCAATTTGCACGTCAGAAACCTCATGTTCGGTCCCATGACAACTTATCCATGTGTCCACATGGATGCCAAGTTTCAAGACAATCCCATCATCCCCTGATTTTGGGGGAATTTTTGAAAATTGGACACCCCAGTATCTCAGGGATTTAAAGCTGCAGACAGCTCAATGGGGCCATTTCAAAAGAAATCCAAATGCCATGAATTGGGGAGTAGAGATAAACCTAAATATGAATCTTCTTCCACACTTGAAAAATTGATTTGGAACTTCCAAAAGTCTAAGTGAGCGCAGGAAGGACTTCTCCCCTGAGTCAAAGCAAGACACACACAAACCATCCCTGCGAGGTGGGCAGGGGAGGAGGGAGGGAGGGAAGGCAGGCAGGCAGCAGACATTTCTGGGGGCACAAGGAAGTGAGCCAAGGATAGTTTCAAAGCCAGTAATGCAAACCATCCCTGTGAGGTGGGAGCAGCACAGAGAGATGCCTTTTCTTTTGCATCCCATAACTACTAGGAGGCTAGGAGGATAAGAGTAAAGCTTTGTGATCCTTGCTTCAGAGTTGATTGACTTCACTGTGATCACAGCCATTACTAAACAACAAAATTATAATGTTAATAGCTGTACTACTAATTAATATTAATAGCAACAACAACAACAACAACAACAACAACAACAAGGAGTTGAACCAGCCTGCCTGACTTCACTGAAGAGAAAAAGCCAGGAGAGCTTGGGCTATGGGGTGTAAATAATATAAAATGGAATAAATAAATAAACAAAGGAGGGGTGGAATTAAAAGCAGTAGTGTTGCTGAATAAACAAGAAGAAGGATTTTTTTAAAAAAGGCTATATCTGTCTTTTACCAGTAAGAGGGGAGTGGACGTGCCCAGGGGGAGGGGGAATCATGCCAATTTGACTATCCCTGTCTAGGGACCAGTCTTTGAGAAGCGACCTGCCACTTCAACTCATGATAGGCATTAGCTTCACTCTCTCTCCACTGGTTACACTTTGGAGGGCTCTGATGACCCTCCAAGGTCAAGAGAGTGCACTGGGCACGTCCACATGCCCTAGGGGAGCTCATCCCCTTGCACCACATCTATTCAGTTGTTCCCCAAGGTTATGGTGGGTAGCATTGCTGTGTTTCCTATCTGTTATTTATTTGCTTAGTATATGATTTCAGGTTGTGTTTGTGCATTTGGTGGGGCTACTGTTTTAAAAAAAACACTGGGAAAAGTCTGTTCAGAGTAGAAACAGAAGTTTCCCAGGATCCCAAGTTACCCATTTTGCCTATCCCCTCCTCCAATTTTGGGATCATGTGATCATGACCGGGAGTTGACTCTGCCCCTCAGCACTTCGAAAAGGTACCTTTTCCCACTGATTTTACCTGACTTTTCAAAAAATTATAGCAAGCGAACCGCAGCACACAGAGAGCTGAGAGTAGGCTCAAAATTACCCCCAGCCATGACTCTCTAAGCACAAGAAGTTTCAGAAAGATAGGTTGAAAAACAACACAGTTATCCCCTATTCTTTTCCGCAATGCAATCCTATGGGCGAAATCTTTCAAAATGGTGATCGGATCGCGCCGCAAAAAGAGAATCGCTTCGCCAATGGGCGCTTCTCTTTGCCTTGCTTCTAGGGGTCTGCAGTTCACTTCTACTCCGCCTCTGGGCAAGGTGGAGCAGGCCAATTCGCTTCTGATTCTCCGATTCTAATCGGAGCGGAGAACATGCCTAATTTCCAGTGCTTCCAGAAAGTGCACATTTCCGCCCACTGGGTTAATGTCAGCCACCATTAATGGAGTGAGGGGAAAGGGCATGATGCCGAAAGCCAAGGCAAACTGCTCCTGAGCCAGGTGCATCTGACTGGGTCCATGAGGGGTCGACATAGGAGGGTCTGCTGCCCTCGTAGATCCAGGTGGACACCCACACCCTCCCTACTGCCAGTAACTAAAGCCTTAGGAGAACCATTTCAACCTCTTACAACTGGGAAAAGGCTGCACAAGGGCTGGAAAACTACCAAGCTACAGCCAGACCAATTAACGAAGACATAAGTTCTCAACTTTTTTTTTTTTTATTCCAACACCGGTCTTCTCAGCACCTTGGCCAGTGCCCCATGGACATCCTTGTTCCTCAGGGTATAAATGATTGGATTGAGCAAGGGGGTGATCACAGTGTAAAAGACAGAAATTTGCTTGTCACGATCAGGGGCTGATCCTGACCGGGGAATCATGTACATAGACATGACAGTGCCGTAGAACAGGGTGACAACCACGAGGTGTGAAGTACATGTGGAAAGGGCCTTGCGCCGTCCAGCTGTTGTCTTCATTTGCAACACAGAAGACAAGATGAGGCCATACGAGGTCAGGACAACAGATAGAGGAACCAGAAGGATCAGTGCAGCTACAACAAAAATGACAGACTCAGTGATGCGGGTGTCGGCACATGCGAGTTTCAGCACCACTGGCAGCTCACAGATAAAGTGGTTGATACGGTTGGGGCCACAGAAGGGATGGCAATAAGTGCAAGCCACATATATCACAGAGAACAGGAAGCCCCCAGCCCAGGAAGCTAAGGCAAGCTGCATTTGGTGCCATCTGTCCATGGCAACAGCATATATCAAAGGATGGCAGATGGCCAAGTAACGGTCATAGGCCATAACACCCAACAGAAAGCATTCAGCGCTACCCATGGACAATATCACGTACATTTGTGCTGCACAACGGGTGAAGGAGATGACTCCGTTTCCAGCCAGCAGATGAGCCAGCATCTGGGGTAAGGTGCTGGTGACATAAGAGATTTCCACACCTGAGAGGTGCATGAGGAAGAAGTACATGGGTGTATGGAGTCTGCAGTCAGCCTGCACAAGCACGATTATCACAAGGTTCTCCAAAATGGTAAGCGAGTAGATAATGAGGATTATCACAAAAAGCCCAATCTGTGTCTTGCGGTGGTTGGTGAGTCCCACTAAGATGAACTCTGTAACAGTGGTGAGGTTCGTGGACTCCATTGTGGTTTCCTACCTGCAGAGAAAAGAAAGCATGTGTGCGCGCACACATACAGTATACAGAGAAGGGTGGGGAGAGAAAGAGAGAGAATGGGATAGAACAGAAATAAGCCACATTTTTCTCTCTGCAATATCAAAGTAAACTCAAAACAAACCCATGAATGCATGTAGCATGGGCTTCATCCAAAGAATTCCAGCCCTCTGTTGGCGCCTCTGGCAGTTCTGTTATCTAAATATCCCTCTCAAGTATTGGGAAGTAGGGCTGGCTGAGAAATCTGCAACCTATCCAAATGAGTCCAGATTTCTATGAATTTGACCTGGATATTTATATATCTGGAGAACCTGGTGAAATTCCCTGTTCGTCACAACAGTTAAAGCTGCAGGTGCCCTGCCCTCTTTTAAATCTGGTCACAGTATAGCTGCAGTATAGCTCCTGCAGCTTTAACTGTGGTGATGAAGAGGGCATTTCACCAGGTGCAACATGCTTACAAAGGACACCTGCTGAAATTCCCTTTTCTATGCAACTGTTAAAGATACAGGAGCCCTGTCCTCCTTTTCATATGGTCAGCCTAGTCATACCTCCATGTTATTTCTCAATGGCCATGTTTGGGTCCTGCTGGCCTGCACTACCTGATTTCTCTATTAAAGGGAGTAATCATCTTACCTCTCACTTCTCTCAGGAAGTTTGCATCAATGAAGAGGGGGATTCACCAGTTTCTCTTAAAGTACCCAACAGCTGAGAGGGTTTCGGTCAAGAGTAATCATACAGTGTACCGTTGGGGTGTCTCTCTGTCTCTATGCTGCTTGGGAAAAGCTGCTCAGAGTTTTCTTCCCCATGAGAACATTAAAAAGTCTAGATATCGCTGTAAAAATGGCAATAAGTTTGAAGATTCTCTGTAATTAATTGCAGCTGTGGAAATACACATGCGTGCCCACACACACAACAAGTAATCTGTGATTTACTATTAGGAATTCTACTGCTTAGCTTCTTATTGTCTCCTTTATAAGGAAGTCATGAGGCAATCATGACACCCCCTTTCCCAAGAAAATTGCTTCCCCGAAAGGCAAGAATCGACGTATATAGAAGAAAACAAATGCTATCCAATGCATCAGGAAGACATCTTTTCATACATCGTGGCCTAGGATCCTTTGAAATGGAGATGCCAGGAAACATGAACATGCAAAATGTATCTTCTTTGGGTTCTACAAAGCTCTGGTTCCTAATCCACTTTGATAGATGCAGCTCCAACCAGTTCCTTAAGACATCTAAGGGGGGGGATCAACACCACCCATCTTGTTCAACTGCCTGATTATTCTCAGTATTGAAGGATGGAAAGCTTCCTGGAATATATATTTCCTCCTTGTGGCTTGCTAAAGGTTTGAGGATTTAGAGAGATAATAAAGACAGTGGATCTACTCTACAGAGACCACTCCCATCCCTTTGGTGTTTTCTTCTAGATCATTAGTAGTTTTGCTTTGTTTTTGTTTGCTCATTCCCTTGGGCGATACCAATGGAGGCTGCTGACTGCAATTTCAGTGGAGCTGTAAATTCAGGGTGAGCATTCCACCTGGAATTATCTGGTAACTGCAAACATCCGCAGAGCATTTAATCGTCCAGAGCAAAGTTTGGCTGCTTCCAAACCCATAGATTAATATCAGAGTGGAGACGTGCCCAATCCAAGCTTCTAATGCAGTGGTTCTCAACCTTCCTAATGCCGCGACCCTTTAATACAGTTCCTCATGTTGTGGTGACCCCCAACCATAAAATTATTTCCGTTGCTACTTCATAACTGTAATTTTGCTACTGTTATGAATCGTAATGTAAATATCTGATATGCAGGATGTATTTTCATTGTTACAAATTGAACATAATTAAAGCATAGTGATTAATCACAAAAACAATGTGTAATTATATATTGTGAAATATTTATTTCTAATTAAAAATAAATGAAATTTTGTCTTGAACAAAAGACCATCGGAAATATGTGTTTTCCGATGGTCTTAGGCAACCCCTGTGAAAGGGTCATTCGACTCCCAAAGGGGTCACGACCCACAGGTTGAGAACCGCTGTTCTAATGTCTCCAAAATTATGAATTGCCACAGCGCTGTCCATGACCATTTTCTTCTCCAACCGCAGCATTAAGGGGAGTGGGAAATACTAACTGGCTTCTGATTCTGGCTGTGCGGGGAGAGGGAGCACGTTTCTGCTCAGACTCATAGAAGTCAATCATCCGCATTTCCACAGTGTGAAAGTGCTGCTGGGCTGGCTAGCATTGTGAGTGAGAAAGCATCTACACCTGAGCATGCAGGCTCTTTATTTCAGTTAAATAATTGCTCCTATTGGCTGACTTGGCTTCCAGTGTGCATGTGGGTTGTTGTTGTTTTTCCATCCAATAGATCTAGAGGGCACCAAGTTGGAGAATGCTGGAGTAGAAACTTCCATCAGCAGCAGTGGAGCTCTGCATCAGCAAAGTAAAGGATAAAAGCTCCCTCCTTAAATGTGCAGAGGTGGATTAACGTGTGTGTGTGTGTTTAAGAGGGATAATGGTTTGAGGGGGGGATTTAAAAATCCCCAAAAATAATCAAGGCATGAATGGATCTGATATAAACTTGGAATGTCTAAAACCCTAGTTAAGAGCTATTATTGTGCCAAGTTTCATCTCTTTATTTTTAAAAATGACAGCGGTTTTTTTAAAATAATAATTTTAAAACCACGAACTTTTTAAAAAATCCTTTAAAATCATGGTTTGAATGGACCTGAGTCAACCTTGGCATGATTAAAGCTGTTGGCTGTTGTCTGCCCCCCAGAAGACTGATGGATTTGGATGGTTTACTGATGATTACTGTCACCTTGGCAGGTGATACTGGCAAAGCTCTCATTGACATCTGGAATGGGAGATATGCCCCAGGTGGTTGGCATAATCCCACTTGTCAAAGGACCACTGCTGAGGTGTGGACCCTTACATGTGGCCGACTATGTCTCCCTTGATATCTGACTTGGATGTTCTTATATTGAGAAAAATTGCCTTAACCAATCCAGTATCCCTCCCACCCCCAGTGGTGGACATGATTAAACATGGAACCATTTGCAAGTGTGTGTGTGTGTTTTTAAAAAAACATTTCTTTATTGAGACCTTCCCTGTTCAATTAAAGAAAAATAGTCACAAATAAGGCATCAGAGTTAACAATAACCCACAACAAAAAGTACAAAAACTTACACAATGCAATGTGGAGTATAAGTGACCCCACAGCTGTTTAAACAAACAAACAAAAAATTCCATTAACATACATATAATTACATCAAAAGTATAGCAGTGTATAGGAATGGGATATGAATTATCAGTGACAACAACACGTACAATTGACTTGGCAATTTGCCTTCTACCTGGGCTGCCTATATGCAATCACCATGTTTTAAAAGTACATGAGTAAGACAGACAAAACAGTTACACAAAACACATTATTGCTATGATTTGGGTGTGTGTGTCTCCATTGTGTGTTGACCACATGGTGGAGACTGACCACTTTAGTGGTAGGCCCTGCTAGGTTCGGGGCTTCCGCTCTTAACATCCCAGAGAAGCCGGCTATGTAGATAAAGTAGGGTGACCATATGGAAAGGAGGACCAGGCTCCTGTATCTTCAACAGTTGTCAAAGAAGGGAATTTCAGCAGATGTTATTTGTATGCATGCAGCACCTGGTGAAATTCCCTCTTCATCACACATACCTGATATACATGCCATGTATTTCAACACAGTTCAGTTCTCCTCCAACTGAAACCAATGTAGTGCTGGAATTTTCCAATTCTATCTGAGTGAGATCTGAGACTCAGATCTGAGTGAGGCAAGTAGATACACTGGTGCCATATTTATCCTCACATTTTACACAATTTTACTATAGGATCTATGTCTGAGAGATAAGCACCCTCCCCAATGACCCAGAGAAAACTTCAGGTTTGACCGAGAGTTGAGCTCCAGGGCCAGCCTTTCAACTGAATGGGGTGAATCACTGGCCATAGGTGGCTGATCAGGAGGGGCAGCAATTGGCATTCCTTCCTGGGAAGGGTGCCCTCAGCCACTGCCTCCAACTCTTGATCTCACTATCTAGAGGTCTCCAGAGACACCTTCCCTAAACCCTCTTGCTCTGAGAAATGAGACCTCCTCACAGTGAGACATTTTCAGCCTGGTAGAGTGTAGAGCGACCACTCAATCTCTGGTTCCAAGGGATTCCTCAGAGCAAGAGATTGTGGATGGCAGTGGTGGTGTGAATGAGGGGCATCAGCAATACACATCCTCCCACCTAAGGGGGCGGCCACCTTACACCACCAGTTTTCATCTTCCATATCCAAATCATCACGCAAGGCACTCTTCATGGTCAGCAAGTAGGAGCCCCTTAAAAAAACAAAACTGGAGCGATTATGCAAAATAGTAACTGTCAGGTTTTTTGTTCAAAGCCCCATCTTCGCAGGACCAGGGCCACCGCCCCATGGACATCCTTGTTCCGCAGCGTATAGATGATAGGGTTGAGCAGAGGTGTCACCACAACATAAAAGACAGCAATTTGCTTGTCACGATCAGGTGCCGAGTCTGAATGGGGAATCATGTACATAGAGATGACGGTGCCGTAGAACATGGTAACAACCAAAAGGTGGGAGGCGCATGTGGAGAATGCTTTACGCTGATGAGCGGTTGATCGCATGTGCAATACAGAATGCAAAATGAGCCCATAGGAGTTCAGGATAACTAAAAGAGGAAATGCGACAACCAATGCTGCTAAGCCAAAAACAATGGCCTCTGTGACCTGGGTGTCAGCGCATGCAAGTTTCAACACCACTGGGACCTCACAGAAGAAGTGGTTCACATGGTTGGGGCCACAGAAAGGTAGGCGGAAGGTGCAGACAACATAGATCACGGAAACAACAAAGGGAATTGTCCAGGAGGCTAAAACAAGCTGCAGTTGGCACCATCTGTCCATGGCAATGGTATATATCAGGGGATGGCAGATGGCCATGTAGCGGTCATAGGCCATGGCACCCAACAGCAAACATTCAGCCCCTCCCATGGTCAATGCAACGTTCATCTGAAGCATGCAACGGATTACTGGGATACGTCCATTTCCAGCCAGGAGATGAGCCATCATCTGGGGCAAAGTGCTGGTTACATAACAAATCTCCAAGCATGAGAGGTGTGTGAGGAAATAGTACATGGGAGTCTGGAGGCGGGAATCAACCCGCACCAATATGATGATTGTCAGGTTCACCAAAACAGTAAGTGAATAGATGATGAGGATGACCACGAAGAGCAGGATCTGTGTCTTTCGGTGGTTGGTGAGTCCCATCAAGATGAATTCTCTGACTGAGGTCACGTTCTCAGCTCCCATTCTGGCCTCCTGCCTGAAGTGAAGCAGAAACGAGAGAATAAGAATTTCTGGAAGAGAGCAACTGTCTCCAGTAGAATAGCATGGGAGAGGGAGAGGAGCAGAGCCATGAACCTTCAGGAAACTATGTGTCCCCCTGCAAAGGTGTGGGTCTCTGCAAATGTCCAATCATGCTGACCCCGGATATTGTCCCTGCTCCTGGTTGATATATCTTCCTATATTATTTTTACCTGGTTTTAGATCAGAAGGTGGTTCTGGCCAATTTTCAGAGCAATTTTTCCCTTCTCCCCACATCCCCACATCACACAGTCGACTCTATTCAACAGGGTTCCCCAACTCTTTGTATCTGTATGTTCTCCTGTGGAAAGGAGAGGACAATGAAGTTCCCTTCCACCACTGCCTAACTCTAGCATGGAGCTATTTCTTAATACCTTTGCAAAGGTCCTCAATTGTACAATGCCTCAGGGCAGCCATAACACAAACTGGGCCCATTCAGAAGACACCAGAAAATTTAAGAAGAAACAAACACAAAAAATAAAATTTTGGCCAGTCCAATTTATCCGTTTGAGCCACCTTGTGAACTTTATTTTATTGAATAGCAGGACATCATTTAAACACTGTGGTCCCATTCAGAAGACACCTTAAACCATGGCTTTAACCTTGGTGGTTAAGCTAGAAAGCCAGGCCATGTTCAGAAGACACCTTAAACCAAGGCTTTAACGATGGTTAAAGTCATGGTTTAAGGTGTCTTCTGAATACAGCCTGGCTTTCTGGCTTAACCACCGCGGTTAAAGCCATGGTTTAAGGTGTCTTCTGAATGGGGCCACAGTGTTTAAATGATGTCCTGCTATTCAATAAAATAAAGTTCACAAGGTGGCTCAAATGGATAAATTGGACTGGCCAAAATTTTATTTTTTGTGTTTGTTTCTTCTTAAATTTTCTGGACTGACCATGATTAATATAGTTTCATTAACAACATCAGTCATAATAAATAGCAATACAAACAAATAAAAAGCATACTTTTGTTATTGTTTCATGTTCATTAAAGGAACAACCCATATGCTTCTTTAGAGAGGAAAATTCCAACACCTCCCAGCATTCATCAGTCAACATGGCTATAGGGCTTCTTTCTGTCTAAATATGCAAAAGACTGCACACTAAAATGGTGTTTCCAGCTTATTCTTTATCAGCCTCTGTCTTTCACTATCCTGTTAAGACTTTCCAGAATAACTTTTGGGCTGTTGGGCATTTATGGCCCACTGTTCCTTTGGTTATGGAAGTGAGAAATGGAACAGGTTACGATTCCAGTGAAGGGGAAGGGCAAAAATCATCTAGATGCACTACTGCACATGCCCATCTCTGGAATAACCTAACATCACTGACTCCACTTTTTAACCTCTATCTTCATGTCAACCTTTTACTTAGCATTTCTCTCCCTCCTCAATCCCACTGACTCTCCTTATCTTCACACTAGCTAACCCTAAACCTAATCCTGGCCCCAAATTCCATCAAACAACCAGTTCAAATACTCCAAAAGACAAACATAAAAATCCAAAGTTTGTTGGCTACCAATTTCCACAGAAAGAAGATAATTCTCAAATGGTGAGACAAAAGAACACAATTATGGGTTTCACCCAATGGCCTACTGTATCTGTAGAGGAGAATGTTCAGGAATCACTGGTGGTTCATGAGTTATGGTTGAACTGAACCCACAAAAGCTGGGAAATTGTTTTTTTCAACCATAACGCCAGCCCCCTTTCAAACCACAATGGCCCTTGGGCAAAGGAACCACCACATGTGTGGCAAGTGACAAAGGGCAATTTATCATTCTGGTTAAAACCTGCCTGGTTGCTCTTTCCCATCATCTCTTCATGCAAAGCACCATGTAACAGTAGTCTATTATCTCTTCACCACAAACAAAATGTATGCATCTTTTCAATGTGTCAGTAGTTGCTTGCGTAGAGAGAGGTGGATGTTATTATGCACTAGCTAGCACCCATCTCCTGGCGTGCACCGGGTATCATAGTGACCAGACAGGGCTGTTTGGCCAAGAGGAAATGCTATTGCCAGTGTGGTGAGCAATGTGCCTGGGGTGAGGGTCTGGAGGTGGGGGCTCCAGGCTGGGAACAGTGGTTTGGGAGGAGATTGTGTGGAGGTAGGACTCCGGGGAAGGGGGCTCAGAGCTGTGGGTGGCAATTCAAGGGGTAGTGAGGGGTTCATAGCTAGGTGTCTGGATTGGGAGCTCTTTATTATTTATTATTTATTATTTATTTATTTATTTATTTATTTAAAATAGTTGTATGCCACCCTATCTCATAAAGATCTCAGGGCAGCGTACCGATAAAAGCATACAGTGTAAAACAATAAATATACACAGCTAAAAACAAATGCCTAGGTCTGTACAGTGGGGGTTCAAGAAGGCAATATGTGGGGTTGGGGCTCAGGGACATGGGTGTGGTTTTATGTGGCAGAGGCCATACCTGGCTTTTGCTTGCATTACAGAAAGTATAAGAGGAAGAGCGTTCAGACGTTCACTCAGAGCCCACCATCCAGAGACTGATTTAAATAAGCAGTCCCTTTTGAACACAACCGCCATCTTTGGTTATATAAATTTTGGAGCCAGTTATAATAGCAATGTATAGTCTTCTGCTATGCAGATGTCCATGCTCAAGGTATGGCTCCCTGGGGAGACTCCTTCATATGATTAACACATGACAGGGACATGGTCTGAGGGCACGTGTAGTAGCCACCTTGCTGAAGCAAAACAGGTCTGGGTCTGTATGTGGTCCCAGAACACCTGGGAATCTCATCAACAACAACAACATCAACATCATCACCATTATCATCATCATCCATGGAGGGTTAGAATCTTCTCCTTCCAGAACAGCAAAGAAGACTATTTATTTATTTATTATTTTATTTATTTATTACATTTAAATACCATGCCCCATAGCCGAAGCTCTCTGGGCAGTTTACAAAGATCACATGTAACATTTGTTGGATGTCTTTCAGGGCAGAAGCCTTGCCAAGGTGGTTTTCAGCAATGAAATACATAAAAATGTTAAAATATTTAAAACAGTAAACACAATAAGGTTATCAGATGTCCAAGAACATCTCCCAAACCATGAACCTCATCTTTACAGGTTGAACATAATTCAGCCAGGCAGACAAACCACCCACTAAAGATATCTCCATCTCATCTGGACTGAGTTGATTAGCCTTCATCCAGTCCAGTCTATTACTGCACCCAGGCACTGGTTCAGAACACTCCCTGCCTCCCTGGGTTTAATGAAAAGGACAGATAGAACTGGATATCAGCTGCATATTGATGACACCTCTGTCCATATCTCTGGATAAACTCCCCCAGCAGTTTCATGTAGATGTTAAACAGCATGGGGGACAAAATAGAGCCTTGTGGCACCCCACGGCATATCTGCCAAGGGGCAGAGCAATAATGCCAATGTAGCATCACTGACTCCCCTATTTACGTCTGTCCTTGCCACCAGCCTTTAATTTAATACTTTTCTCCCTCTCCAATCCCATTTATTTATTTATTTATTGCATTTCTATACTGTCCAATAGCCGAAGCTCCCTGGGCGGTTTACAAAATTAAGACAATTCAAAGTATAAAACAACAGTGTAAAACCATAATATAAACTAGGGGTGTGCACGGACCCCCCGCTCCGCTTCACTTGCAGATCCGCCATTTTTCGGAGCGGGTCGCTCCGCCCCGCCCCCGCTCCGCCCACTTCCGCTCCGCTCCGCTCGGAGCTCCGGATCCGGATCCGGAGCTCCGTTTTTGCCCCCCCATAGGGTTGCATTGAAAGCTAAAAAAGTAAACAACTTTTTTTCCGTTGAAGTTAGAAACCTCACGTTTGGCACCATGACACCTCATGGGCGTATACACACACACGCCAAGTTTCAAGGCAATCCCATCATCCCCTGATTTTTGGCGAATTTTTGAAAATCGGGCACCCCATTCACACCCCTTGGGATAGCTCCGTCAATTTGCATGTTAGAAACCTCAAACTCGGCACCAGGGCAGCTTATCCATGTGTCCACATGCACGCCAAGTTGCAAGCAAATCCCATCATCCCCTGATTTTTGGCGCGGCTCTACCCTCTAACGCACCTCCCATAACCCTAATTCACACCCCTTTAGATAGCTCCGTCAATTTGCACGTTAGAAACCTCAAACTCAGCACCATGATAGCTTATCCACGTGTCCACATGCACGCCAAGTTTCAAGGCAATCCCATCATCCCCTGATTTTTGGGGAATTTATGAAAATCGGGCACCCCATTCACACCCCTTGGGATAGCTCCGTCAATTTGCATGTTAGAAACCTCAAACTCGGCACCATGAGAGCTTATCCATGTGTCCACATGCACGCCAAGTTGCAAGCAAATCCCATCATCCCCTGATTTTTGGCATGGCTTAACTCACCCCAAATTGTCCCATTCTACAACTACGTCAATTTGCATGTTTGAAACCCCAAAGTTGGCACCATGATAGCTTATCCACGTGTCCACATGGACGCCAAGTTGCAAGGCAATCCCATCATCCCCTGATTTTTGGGGAATTTATGAAAATCGGGCACCCCATTCACACCCCTTGGGATAGCTCCGTCAATTTGCATGTTAGAAACCTCAAACTCGGCACCATGAGAGCTTATCCATGTGTCCACATGCACGCCAAGTTGCAAGCAAATCCCATCATCCCCTGATTTTTGGCGCGGCTTAAACTTTTTAACTCACCCCAAATCAAGTCCCATTCTACAACTACGTCAATTTGCACGTTAGAAACCTATCCTTTGGTCCCATGACAGCTTACCCATGTGTCCCCATGGACACCAAGTTTCAAGGCAATCCCATCATCCCCTGATGTTAGGGGAACTTTTGAAATTTGAACACTCCAGTATGTCAGGGATTTAAAGTTGCAATTGCAGACAGCTCAATGGGGCCAGTTCCAAGGCAATCCCAACATGCCACGAGATAACCCTAAATCTTCTGGCACATTTGAAAAAGGGATTATTGAATTTGATAAAGTCTAAGTGAGCGCAGGAAGGACTTCTCCCCTTAGTCAAAGCAAGACACATACACCATCGCTGCAAGGCGGGAAGGGGAGAAGGGAGGGAAAGCAGGCAGGCAGCATGCATTGTAGTGCCGCAAGGATGGCTTGAGCACTAACGCATAGCAAACCAACCCATAAGTGGGCGCAAAGTGAGGCAAAGATGGCTGGTTCTTTCTTTCTAAGCCAGCAGTTACGCCTTGAGGGGCACAGAGGAGGACGATTGGGAGCAAACCAGGCACCAGGCGGGCAGAGAGGCAGGCAGAGTAGGCGAGGAGTCAGTCCTGGCAGATGCCCCACCACAGCAGCACCCCGGGGGAGGCGGGCAGGCAGGCAGGCAGGCAGGCAGGCTGCGGGCATTTCTGGGGGCACAAGGAAGTGATGGCTGGTTTCTAAGCCAGCATTGCAGTTAGTCACGCATTGCAAACGCAAACCATCCCAGCGAGTCGGTCACCGAGGAGGACAGGCTAGCAGAGGGGCAGGCAGAGTGACATGTCATAGATCTAGTATTGGGGAGGAGTCAGTCCCGGCAGATGCCCCAACACAGTAGCACCCTGGGTGGGCATTGGAAAACGCCATCTTGTGGGTCAATACTTCCCCCACCCCATGTCCTGCAGGGTTGCCTGCCTAACCCTTGTGGGGATGGGAGATGGAGAGCTTAGAGTGGCAGTGCCAGCAGCAGCCTTCGGCTTTCCCCTGGAACCAGTCGCCTTGCCCGCCTCTTTCCCCAGCAAGATCGCCTGGTGCTGCCTATGAAGATGCATCTTCATGCTGCTGGTTCCATAATGCCCTGTCGATGAACCCCTGCTTAGGCTGAGTTTGCAGTGGCGACAGACAGCAAAGCGGGGATCCGCTCCCAACTCAAAGTGGTCCCACACGATGCTTGTCTTTCGTTTCCGTGGTGACACCACCAATTGCCCGCCTGAGCTCTCTGGTGTTGCCACAGAAACAGGGGTGTGGGATGAGACTGGGGAGAGAGCCTCGGCCTGCTGCTGCTCCTCCTCAGCCCCCACATCCTGGAGGCCCACCGCCTCCTCCTCCTCCCCCCCCTCCACTGTGCTGAGGACCTCGTCTAGGTCCATCAGCGGGCTCGTGGGCTGAAAGGAGAATGAAGGAGTTGGGGATACTCCTCCTCCTCTAATGGCACTGCTGCCACGTGCCTCTTGCAAACGGGCACTTTTCCCATTCCCACCCTCAAAAAGAGAACGCCGGGCACAAGTTGCAGAAGAGAGTGGCTCTGCCTGCTGCTTGTCCTGCTTCTGTTTTGGAGCAGTCAGCCAAGGAGTTGCCCGTTTGAGTTTCACAGGAGGAGAGGAAGCCTGCTTACTGCTGGCAGACTGAGCCTTGCTGCTTTCAGCACGCCTGCTTCCTCTTTTCATGATGACTAACAAAATATTAATACTACTAATACTATGTATAAGGTACTACTAAGAATATGTATAAGAAGAATATAATATGTTTAAATGTAGGGAAATGGGACAAGAACAATAAAATATACTACTACTAATATGTATGAGAATATACTAATATATATATATATATATATATATATATATATATACTACTAAGAATATCTACAAGAATATAATAATATGTTTTAGAATATTACTAATAAATGAAGGGAAATGGGACAAGAAATGGGACAACCACTACTATAAGAAGAACAAAATATGAATACTACTACTAATATGTATGAGAATGTATACTAATAGACTACTAAGACTATGTCAAAGAATATAATAATAATATGTTTAAGAATAGGGAAATGGTGTGCGTATGCTTTCCCCAAAATGCTCAATCTGTGGCTGCCTGTTGAACTTGACAAAAGCAGCCCACTCCGTCGAAGTTACACAGAGAAGAAAAAGAGAATCCAATTTTTTTGGTATATTTGGTATATAGAAGATAGAAGGAAACACAATCAGGATTTAAGAGAGGGGAGGGGGAAAAAGAACCAACCACTACTATAAGAAGAACAAAATATGAATACTAATATAATATGTATGAGAATATATACTAATGGACTATGTGAAAGAATATAATAAAATATGTTTAAGAATATAAATGTAGGGAAATGGGACAAAAAGTGTGTGTATGCTTTCAAAAGAAAGCTTTCACAAAAGCAGAACAGTCAGGCTTTAATACAGGGAAGGGGGGGGGGCAACCAACCCAACCACACACTCCAAAATTCAAAAATAAAGTTTATATTAAATCAAAGTAAGGGGAAAACACAGGGCAAACTAAGCTACAAGTCAGAAAGAAGCAAACAAACACACACACGCGCCAAACTAAACCTATCCTAATCTATCTCCAAAGTCCAAAGCAGGAGCACTAACTAACTAAGTGTTCCCTCCACGAACGGCAACCCACAAAGAGACACAAAACAGAAAGTTCTCAGGGTGGGTCTGCCTTAGTCCCCCCTCCAACGCTGGGATTGGAGGAGGATGCTTTCTGAGGAGATCAATTCTCATCAGGATTGGGAGTTGAATGTGCCTGTCATCGCTTCCAAAAAAATAAAAAAATAAATAAAAAAAACCCAAACCCCGATTTTTTAAAAAATATTGCACGTGAACCACAGCACGCAGAAAGTTGAGAGTGGTCTCAAAATGACCCCCATCCACGACTCTCTGTGCACAAGAATTTTCAGAACGATAGCTTAAACCCCCCCCAGTTATCCCCGATTCTTTCCCTCAATGCAATCCTATGGGCGAAAAGCCGAAACGCAGTTTGAGCCCCGCGGTTGACCCGATTTTTAAAAAAATATTGCACGTGAACCACAGCACGCAGAAAGTTGAGAGTGGTCTCAAAATGACCCCCATCCACGACTCTCTGTGCACAAGAATTTTCAGAACGATAGCTTAAACCCCCCCCCAGTTATCCCCGATTCTTTCCCTCAATGCAATCCTATGGGCGAAAAGCCGAAACGCAGTTTGAGCCGCGCGGTTGACCCGATTTTTAAAAAAATATTGCACGTGAACCACAGCACGCAGAGAGGTGAGAGTGGTCTCAAAATGACCCCCATCCACGACTCTCTGTGCACAAGAATTTCCAGAACGATAGCTTCAAAAACAACGTAGTTATGCGCGATTATTTGCCGCAATGCAATCCTATGGCGAAATGTTTTCAAGATGGCGACCGGAGCGCTCCGACTGAACTCGGAGCTCCGAAAAATGGTCGCTTCTCTTCGCCTTGCTTCTAGGGGGTCCGCGGTCCGCTCCTACTCCGCCTCTGGGTAAGGCGGAGCAGGCCAATCCGCTACTGCTTCTACGCTCCTAATCGGAGCGGAGCACATCCCTAATATAAACCATAATTAAAACCATAATTAAAGGCCACCAGCCTTTAATTTAATACTTTTCTCCCTCTCCAATCCCATTTATTTATTTATTTATTGCATTTCTATACCGTCCAATAGCCGAAGCTCCCTGGGCGGTTTACAAAATTAAGACAATTCAAAGTATAAAACAACAGTGTAAAACCATAATATAAAATACAATATAAAAGCACAACCAAGATAAAAACAGCAGCAATGCAAAAATACAAATTAAAAATACAAATTTAAAACAGCAAAGTTAAAATTAATTTATAGACTGTTAAAAATACTGGGAGAATTTAGTGACAATTTATCTTGTCACTAACTATCTCTAAGCCTAATCCTGGCCCCTAATTTTTCTCTCCCCCTCTCCCCAGTCTCACTCCACTACTATCTACTGAGTTCTACGCAGCAGGAAGAAAGATCATGCTACACTCCCTCTCAACCTCGCAATACAGTGTGCACCTGTTTTCTCAAATATACCAAATATATTTATTTTAAAAATGTGTAAGTAGATCAAGGTGGGCGACAGAATTTGATGCTACTGTATTAGCTATACACTGCATGAAAATTGGGCCAAAATATTGTGCTGGTATAACCCCCTCCCTTTTTGAGAGCATTTTCCCAATGGTCAAAACTGTTTTCCATTTCTTCTTTTTAATGGAAGACTTCTCAGATATGGTGCAACAAGTGAAGGATGACCCACCTCCTCCCATGGCACCCAATTTCATTGTCAAATAGATCTTACTGTTAGGAAGTTTTTTTCTAAAGTTGAACCAAAACCTTCCCAGTCCCTCCGCAATTTTCACCCATTGGTTCTAGCCCTGCCATCAGGAGCAAACCAGAACAAGCTTGTTCTATTTTTTACATGACAGCCTTTCACATAGTTGAAAACTTCCATATGGCAGAATGTACTCTTACCTTCATGCTTTTCCCTGGGGTTCCTCAACAAGCCAGATGGATGTTCTCATGTTGTTAGCATTAAAGCATCCAAGTCCTGAGTGGCTGTCATACAGTTTTCCAGTACAATTTGAGTGTGTGTGTCTGTGTGTGGTATGGAAGTTCAGTGGACTGACCTTTGGTAGTGTTAGAGAAGAATCTGCACCAACTCTTATGCAGGGTATATTTCTGGTAGTTCTAAAAGCCTCCCCTTGTCCGCATCTCAGTAACTTAAGGCTTAGTGGCTTATTTCTCCAGTATGAAAGCAGAAAGCATCTAAAATTGCTAGCCAAAAAAACCACAAGGAGTATCTGAAGGTCCTCTAGAATTAATCAAGTCTTTCAATGAACATGCAGATCCCTAACAAATGCATGGAACATATATATTACTGGCTGGGAATAAGTTGCTTAGTTTGCTATTATCTACCTTCAGAAACTCTGTTCGAAAGTGTCTGGAAGGAAATTATGATACCCAGCCTTTCCTGTGGTTTCCCTGGCATCTAATACTCCTTTTATATAAAGTCACACAAAAGGTCCATCCATGCTAGCAGTGTCGAATTCTAAGTAGTAGTAGATCTTCCCAGCCTCAGATACTTATTTATTTATTTATTTTATTACATTTATATACCGCCCTACAGCTGAAGCTTTCTGGGCGGTTTACAACAATATATGATGATGATGATGATTATATTTATTTATATCCCACCTTTTTCCCAGTACTGGGACTCAAGGCAGTTTACAAAATTAAAACATGTACAATTAAAGCATATAAATATCAATTTACAAAAGTTAAAATAGAATTAAACCTACAGTAAAATTAAAAACATGTTTAAACAAAATTAAAAACAGTAACAGATCAAAAAGGGGGAGGGAATCCAATACATTAATACAGGTCTAGATAGATGTCCCTCTATGCCCTTTTATGGGAGATGGCAGGGACAATTATGTTCATTAGGTACATCATCTATTTCTATGCCCTCCTTCCAAAAATACCTTGACAGATGTTCTCCAACCATTTTTAAAAAATATCTAAGGTGAGCATTGACACGACTTCTCCTTCAACAGCCTAACCGTTCTCAGCATTAGAAGATTTGCTTGCATGCTAGCTTTCCCCTGGGTGGTTCATGAAAGATTTCAAGATTTTTGGAAGATAATAAAGAGTATGGATCTACTCCATGGGGACAACACCAGTCTCTTTGGTATTTTCTTCTAGGTCATTAACAGTTTATTGTTTCTTACTTCCTCAGCCTCTTGGGTGACGGAAGCACAAAATGAAAAGGGCGTTTTAAAGAAAGAAAGTTAAAATGAAGAAAATGGCATGTCAAACTCTACTCTGGATAACAACTAGCTCAAATATTCACATAGATAAAAATAAAAAGCCCAAATTTGTTGGCTGCCTAATTCCATAGAAAAAAAATATGATCCCATTATAGTAGAATGAAAGAACACAATAATGGCTTTCACCTAATGGCCTATCCATGGAGTAGGATGTACAGGAAGACTCGCATTCAGGTTGATTGCCACCATCCGGACCTGATCAACTGGGGGAATTGCAAAAAGACCTAGTGGATCATTGAGTAGCTCCTGCACACCAATAGCAGATCATGTGAAAGGGCTGCAACCCAGGTCCTATCAACTCTGGAGGTCCACTATGTTCTGGACCCACCTCCAAAATGTCATCCATAGAACAATTCTTATAGGAAAGTATTTGTTTCTCCGGTGTCTTATTATATGCTCTCCCTTCCCTACATTAATTGTTTGCGTGTACAAATAGTTTAAGAGGGAGAGAGTTCACATTGTCACCCAGAGACCTCTTGAAATAACCAATCCCTTTTGAATAAAACTTTTGTCTCTGTTTAATAGAAAGTTTGGGGCCACTTCTATTGAGCAGGGGGGATTCTACACGTCGTACTGAGGGCGCTTGCATGTGCCCCCAGTGTGCCCCCAAAGCGATCGTGTAGTTTGCCTGTTCGAAGAGACAAGGAAGAGGCGTCCTTGCCACCGCCGCTGCCACCGCCCACCTACCTCCTCGCCGGCCGGGTCGGAGAGCTTGGCGGAAGAAGGCGGGGTGGAGAGCGGAAGAAGCTCTCCGACCCGGCTGGCTCTTTCGCTGGCAGCAGGAGGGCGGCGGGGAGGTGGGCGGGGGCGGCAAGGACGCCTCTTCCTCGTCTCTTCAAACAGGCAAGCTACACGATCGCTTTGGGGGCACACTGGGGTCGCATGCAAGCGCCCTCAGTACGACGTGTAGAATCCCCCCTGGTTAGGCTTCCGCTCTGCACATGTCCATGCTCTAAGCGTGGTTGTTGCTCTTGTGTTCTGCTTCTGGGCTTTCCTTAGGCATCTGAATGGGCACTCTGGGAAATAGGACGCTTTAGTAGATAGGTCTCTGGCCTGAACCAGCTCTTCTTATGTCCTCATGTTGGATCTCTCTTGCCCAGTCAAGAAATTCCAACCAAACTAGTGTAGCATTAATGGTAAGCAACTGGCCCCAGTTGAGCAATATATAGACCAGTTAAACAAGACCTCAACACTCACCCTTTTTGTTCAAAGTGCTGTCTTCTCAGCACCTTGGCTACCACCCCATGGACATCCTTGTTCCGCAAGGTGTAAATGATAGGGTTGAGCACAGGAGTGACCACAATGTAAAAGACAGCAATCTGCTTGTCACGATCAGGAGCTGTGCGTGTCCGAGGTCTCATGTACATAGAGATGGCAGTGCCATAGAACATGGTGACCACCACCAGGTGGGAGGCGCATGTGGAGAAGGCTTTGCGCTGTCCCGCAGTTGACCGCATTTGCAACACAGAGCACAGAATGAGCCCATAGGATGTCACGACAACAGATACAGGAAGCAAAAGGGCCAGCACAGATGCCCCAAATATCATAGCCTCCAAGATATGGGTGTCAGCACATGAGAGTTTCAGAACCACAGGAAGTTCACAGCAGAAGTGATTGACAAGGTTGGGGCCACAGAAGGGCAGGCGAAGAGTGCTACCTACATTTATTGCAGCAATGAGGAAGCCACCTGCCCAGGAAGCTGTTGTAAGTCGCATCTGGCACCACCTGCCCATAGAAACAGCATATAACAGGGGATGGCAGATGGCCAAGTAGCGGTCATAGGCCATGGCAGCCAGAAGAAGGCATTCTGTGCCACCAAGAGCCAATGAGATGTACATCTGTGTTGCACAACGAGTGAAGGAGATGGCTCTGTTGCCAGACAGGAGGTGAGCCAACATCTGAGGCAACGTGCTGGTGACATAACAGATTTCCAGGCCCGACAGGTGTATCAGAAAGAAGTACATGGGTGTGTGGAGGGAGGAGTCTGCCCACACCAGAATGATGATTAGCAGATTCCCCAATACGCTGAGTAAATAGATGATGAGGACGATGACAAAAAGCAGAAGCTGCATCTTCCGGTCATTGGAGAGTCCTACCAAGATGAACTCTGTGACATAGGTGAGGTTCTCAGGTGCCATCAGAGTGTCCTGCCAACAGGAAAAAGAGCAACCATGAGAGACAGTAACATTCTCTGGGAACTCTAAAATTAGCCCTGTTTGGGCATCTCTGCAAAAACACTAGAGAAAGCCCCAAACCAGCTATCAAGTTCAACATCACTATCATAAACCAAACAGCAGCAAAAAATAATAATAATAATAAATCCCAACGTGGTTTTCAATTCTCTGAATACTCTACAGCTGTTTGTAAAGGCTCTTGAACTTCCTCCACCTATTTCTGGGCAAAGAAATTGGGGAAAACATTTCACTAAGGCCCTTTCTTCACCATACAGCTGTAGAGGGAGGGAGAAGGGGCAATCCTAGACTTACCTCCTTCCAGGATCGTCCCCCGTGTTCAAATGGCCAGCGCAACATCTGGGATGGCAGCAGGGACGCTGTGCGAGTGGAGGCGGCCATTTTTTGAAAAGGTTACAGGAGTTGGAGTGCGCTCACGCTCCAGCAAAAGTTAAGTGGGGGGGGGACCCTGCTCCCACTCCCCCACCCACCCCCGATTTCTCCTGGTCCAGCTACTTCCCTCTACTGATCCTCGCTATTTGCTCCAGCTATTGGGCGGTATAGAAATGTAATAAATAAATAAATAAATAAATAAATAGAGGGAAGAAGCTGGGACGGGTGGCCACACAGGAGATTGTTACGTTGATGTTGTATTGATTTTATATGCTCTTTTAATTAATTTTATGTATCTGATTTATACTGTATTTTTATACTAATGTTGTTCCCTGCCTCGATCCAAAGGGAGAGGCAGGTAAGAAATAAATATATTATTGTTATTATTATTATTAATAATAATAATTATAATAATAATAATAATAATAATAATAATACCCTATTAGACCAAAACCATAGAGCTGAAATATTTTCAGTCAGGTGTGAGCTTCCAAGTTATTACTGACTGCATATTAAGAGCTAAAGTATTCACTAGGCACCAAGCAATACATTTAGGGGAAGACAATTCCCTATCTGTGGATTGCAGTCTAAGGAGGACAGGTCCCATAAGGGAAAGGGAAGATCGGGGAAGAAGAAATAAGAATGTGAAAAATCAAACGCCCCATTCAACTGAAGGTTGTTAAGATTATAATTGCTCTGGGACAAACTGGATGAGAAAGCAGAGATATGGGTCTTCTCCCGGTTTGTTTCTTTCTTTTGTATTGTTTTTCTTTTTTAAAAAAAGCACACCACCACTCACTAATTTGACTGAGGGAATGGAGTAGAAAAATATAGAATGCTCAACGCTTCCTCTTTCTGAGGTAATTTTTTGTTTGGCTCAATGTCACCCTTCCCAAGCTCCTTCCAAACCATAGCAACTTCAGGTTTTGTACACATTTGTAGTTGATAGGAGAGCTGTAAAGACCTCACAAAAGAAAGAGAGAACCAGTTTAAAGTCAAAAGGAACCTTATCAAGCTGTTTCTATCCACTACACACAGTACACAAAGTGAAATGAACGGTTTTTCAAAATAGACAATGTCCACATTTTTTAAAGTATTTGAGCGTGAGCCAGAGCAAATGTTTCTGCCAGGTCAATGAATTTCAGCTAAACCAACAAGCCAAGTTCCTTCCCCCACAGTTTGACCTCCAAGTAACAGAATGAGACCATACCTTTGTGCTTCTCCCAGGGGTTCTGCAACAGCTGAGAAGAAGTTTCTCACATGACTGGCATCTGTTAAGGTGTGTAACAGCTGGGTGGGACTCAGTCAAAGTTGGGGGTGGTGGTGGACATAAGGCTTAAACTGGATTATCAGTGACTCCAAAGCCTAGATAGAAGGGTTACTGATGGAGGGGTTTCTTGATGCTGCTTCAAAAGTCTGTCTGTGGCAGGAACTTGGTAGCCTAGTGGCTTGTTCCTCCTGTATGTGACCAGAAAGTATATACTTTTTCCTAGCTAAGGCTTCATACCAACATACAAAGTAACAAGACCGAGGATAGAGCTTCCTGCTTCTTCCTTGTACTGACATAAGGAACTCTGGAAGGACAGCCAACTGGTCTTCTTCCCCCACCATATTTCTGATGGCCTTCCTTCTTCATTTGTCTTCAAGGGCCTGGGGCAGTTATTTGATTAATATCCCCCATCTAATTTTTTGTTTTTGTTTTTAATTGATCCCAGGAAGATTGCTCTACATATGTTGCTACTTCAGTCACTGTGCTTCCACCACTAACTCACTCCTGAATTCTGTGCACAGCTTAAACAAACAAATAAACAAAATTCCTTTGACATTAGTCATGGGCTTTGGATACATTTAAGTATACACAAAGAAAGAGGTGGGTTGTGTCTATTATTTGTTGGGAATTTGATGCTAAGCTGGCTATTGTTGGCCATTATTATATTTATATCCTACCTTTCTTCCATCATGGAACTCAAGATAGCTTATGGTTCCTAAGTGGTCTCCCCTCCAAGCTAAGACCTGGTTAGCTTCAGTAAGGTGGCTGCCTCATGTGCCTTCAGATCATGCCCTGGGACCAAAGAAGGAAGTTGGAAGAAATCATAATGCAGAGTTTTCCTGAGGAGTTGCCTGTCTTCTAGAATTTAACATCTGTTAGCCAAAAAAAGGTTCACCCAAGCTAGCATTGCCTATCTTGCTTGGTGTAGCAGCTCTCCAAAGCAAAAGGTAGACGTCCTTCTATGTACTTCAACCTGAGATCCTTTAAGATGATGAGATGTTAGGGACTAGCTCCATGCAAAGTACGTGCTCTTATCGCAAAGCCATGGATTCTAAACCTCTTTGACAGATGCTTCTCCAACCCATTCTTAAAGTCTTCTAAAGTGTGGCCTAACACAGCTTGGCTTGAGCTATAATCAGCTTAAGAAGACATGTTGTCAAGTTCCTCTCTCTGATTTGTCAAAAGTCTGAGTATTCAGTAAGATAATAAAGACTGTGAATCCACTTGACAAGTCTGGCTCAGATCCCTTTGGTGTTCTCCTTCCCCACGGGGCCTTTAACAGTCTATTAACTTTCACTTCAACCTCTCCGGATTCAAGCACCTGATGTAGCAATTAAAATGTTATACTGTGATGATCTAGCATTATAAACAATAAAATGGAATTGACTGATTGACTTAACAATGGGGGGGGTGTTCTTTCAACATTTCAGCAAAGAACTACAGTGAACTACAGGGTTTCCAGTGCAATCCCATGCATGCCTACTCAGTAGAAAGCCCCTCTGAGTTCAAAGGGTGTACTCCCAGATAAGTTAGGGTGACCATATTTGGGAAACCAAAAAAGAGGACACCTAGTGTGTGTGGGGGGGGAAGCAGCTTTCTGAGTCCTGCAGAAAGTACGTTATTCCCCCGCCACCTTAAAGAACCCGATTGGAGTGGAGGAGGGGAAAGGATTTCATCCTGCACCACCACCATCCACTCCAATTGGGGCCTTTTCTATAATGTCCACGAGTGACCCACTTTCCCCTTTAAGACCTCAATTGGAGCTCGGGGTGGGGGAATGATGTGCCTCAAGAAAGCATGTCATTCCCTCCTGCCATGCTAATGGCAGCCTTAAAGAGGAAGGTGTGTCATTCCAGGACATTATTGAAAATTATAGAAAATCCCCCCTGACACCATGGAAAGAACAAAAACCAGGACAAATCCGGGGAAATCCTGACAGTTGGTCACCCTAAGATAAGTGCATATGGGATTGCAGCCATCAGATGCCAAAAGTCTATGCTAGCCAACAACCAGAGTTGTATGCATTCTAATACACATGATCAAAAACAAATCCGAATTTTGCCATTGGAATTTTTGGTGAGCGTACCTACATGGACTACCTTAACGTTGTATATTTTACTTTGCTTCCATGATGATAGCTTTCAAAGAATTCTCAGTTTCTTGACAAGGGAGAAGAAAATGGAGGAAGAGAAAATCCTGATATTCATCTATTTCATGTGCAAGTGAGACCTGTAAACAAAATGTTGCAGCATTAAATGCTTCTCCTGCTCAGTACTCTTCCAACTGTTTTTCCTTCCCACCAGTTCAGCATTTTATGCTCACTGAGTATGCTCAGTCCATTGGGTTGTTTGGGGGTGGGGGATGCCATCTTAGTTTTTATTGTTGTTGTTGTTCCTAAAGATTTTTGTATTCCTACAAAGCATAGGTTTCCCCCCATGCAGGCTGATATTGCTCTCATGTGCATGGGTTGTGCTGTTTTGACTATGAAAGGATCGGTATCTTAATGAAAACTTCCTGAGATATGAGTAGTTCCCTCATCACTGAGCTCCATATCCTACCCTACTATAATAACAGTTCACAAATTCACTTTTATCTTGCTGTTTTCTGTTGTGTTGGAAATTTATTGTACTTAGGATGTTGACAATTGTGAGCAAGTTTGAGTTACAACACTCTGGACTACTTTGAAGGAATGGAGTCTAAATAACTGTCTTAATTATTTATTTATTGCACTTTGAACCTTATTTGGCTCCAAAAGAAGTGTCTCATCAGAAATTTGATCACTGCCGTGAGACTTGAAACCAAGCCTCACTGCACCCCAAGACTTCACTTTCAAGTTTGAACTACAATTTTACTTTGAACACTGGACTGTACCATGTCAAACTGCCTGTGAGGGGATCACATTTTTCATTGCTCTAGCAACTGACAAATCCTGACCAGTAGAGATCTTGCAGACGATAGAAAGAGATTCTAGGCCAGCTCTTTTCTTGTGTTTCTAGATTTCTATTTACAAGGAGATTTAAAAGGGCCCATTTCAAATGTGACAAATCCCACAACCACTGTCAATCTGAAATGGGGCAGCCCATTCAACGTCACACATTATTATTATTATTATTATTATTATTATTATTATTATTATTATTATTATTATTATTATCTTTAAAAGGTATGTCCCACCTTTACATCTCTTCCAAAATGTGAAAGGTGGCTATCACCTTTTCTTATGTAGACCAAGTATGGAGATAGTCAATGTCTCTTTTCAGATTATACCTTCCAACCAGGGCAAACAACCTGCTGGGTATGGCAAGAATGGCTTCAGCACCACCGTCTTTGCCTTGCCCTTTACCAGCTAAGGCTGAGAAGTAATATGACCTCATTTCTGGTCTCCTAATGTAGATTAGACTGAGAAATGGAGGTCAACTCAAATGCCATTGAGTGAATTTTGTGACTCTGCAGACATTGGTCTCCCAAGACAAAACCCAACACTCAAGAAACTATGGCATACTATTTACACTACAAGGCAACACTCATTTTTTTTTGTTCAAAGCCTGATTTTTGAAGCATCTTGGCCACTGCCCCATGAATGTCCTTGTTCCGCAGAGAATAAATGACAGGGTTGAGCAAGGGGGTGACCACAATGTAAAAGACTGCTATGTGCTTGTCGCGATCAGGAGCAGAACTCGACCGGGGAATCATGTACATCGAAATGACGGTGCCATAGAACAGGGTGACCACAATGAGGTGGGAGGCGCATGTGGAGAAGGCTTTGCGCCGTCCAGCGTTTGACCGCATCTGCAATACTGAGGAGAGGATGAGCCCGTAAGATGTCAGGATGACAGAAACAGGAATTAAGAGCATCAGCACAGATGCTAGAAACATGAAACCCTCTGTGATGTGAGTGTCAGCACATGAAAGTTTCAAAACCACTGGCAGCTCACAGAAGAAGTGGTTGATGTGGTTGGGGCCACAGAAAGGGAGGCGAAGGGTGCTGCCAGCATTTATTGAACCAAGGAGGAAGCCACCTGCCCAAGAAATTGAGGAAAGTTGCACTTGACGCCACCTGCCCATCGCGATGGCATATAACAGGGGATGGCAGATGGCCAAGTAGCGGTCGTAGGCCATGGCAGCCAGAAGAAGGCATTCCGTGCCACCCAGAGCCAGTGAGATGTACATCTGTGCTGCACAACGAGTGAAGGAGATGGCTCCGTTGCCAGACAGGAGGTGAGCCAACATCTGCGGCAAAGTGCTGGTGACATAACAGATCTCCAGGCATGACAGCTGAGTTAGAAAGAAGTACATGGGTGTGTGGAGGGCGGAATCAGCTCTCACCAGCATGATGATCAGCAGATTCCCCATAATGGTGAGCAAGTAGATGATGAGGACAACCAGAAAGAGTAGAATCTGCGTCTTTCGGTCACTGGAGAGTCCCAGCAAGATGAACTCTTTGATAGTGGTGAAGTTCTCCCCCATCTTGGCCTTCTGCCTACAGAAAAAGGAGCAACAGTGAAAGGCAGTGAAGTTTTCTTGGAATGGGATAACACTAAAACAAGTCATATGTTGCACCCCAACACATCATCAATTTATTAAGAATAATTAAAACAACAAGAACAACAACCAAACCAACTGTGTGTGCATCATTATCCTAGTCCAAACTCTCTACAGAGCACGTACAGGGAGACACCAGCTCCATCTACTTGTCACTTTAGCAGAGAAAATGGAGCAAGTCAATCAGGAATAACTTAAGTCTCACTGATTTCGGTAGGTCTGATCTAAGCATGACCAAGTCTGAATCTGACACCCTATGTTCTCACCACCACCACCACCACTTAAGGTGTTGTATTTGCTTACTCTGCTCTTACTTGTCAAGCGCCTGATGCCCCTTGGATACCGTTGTGTGGTTTGAAGTTTGCCAAGAGTGATGGTCCTTCTAGTGTTTCTCTTGGAGGTTGAAGGTGTAGCTGGTCTTTCTCTCATACCCATTAAAGGAGGGGGCAGCAAGAGGCCCCTGACATGCAGATCAATGATTGTAATCCTATATACACTTCCCTGGGAGTAAAGCCCAAAGAATTCAGTAGGGCTTACTTCTGAATAGACAGAATGGTTGGATCCAAATTAATCATACTTGGAGTGGACTCATTGAAATCAGTGGAATTTAATTAAGTCATGACTAATGTAAGTTCAATGGGTCTACTCTAAGTAGGACACAATCTGGATTCAACCTGAATAGGATTGCACTTAGTGCCTACTGTGTGCCAAGTTACAATATGATAAACCAGGGATATTAAACCCAGTGCGCCCCCCCCCAAGATGCTTTGGACTGCAGCTACCATCATCCTTGACCATTGGGTGTGCTGTCTGGAGCATATGGCATTGTACTCCAAAGTTTTTGAAGGAAATCAAGCTGTCTACCCCTAATCTAAACCAATGCTTGCTCCTATTCACCTCTCTTTACATTGGGATATTAAAGTATCATCTCTCCAGTACATTCTCCAGGAAAACTGTCTTAAGTAGGGTGTCCATATGGGAAGGAGGACAGGGCTCCTGTATCTTTAACAGTTGGATAGAAAACGGAATTTCAGCAGGTGACATTGGCACACATGCAGCACCTGGAAAAAACCCCTTTTTATCACAACAGTTAACACTGCAGGAGCCCACTCTAGCTATACTAGAGTGACCAGATACAAAAACTAGGACCAACAGATTATTTTGGTCTCTGAAATTTAGCCCTTTGTCATCATATATTAAATCTATCATGCACAAATATTGGCATTAGGTTCAAGATATACCAGGCCGCAGCAGTCCCCCCATGGTGGGGTTTCAAAGAACTCCAGATCTGGGAGATAAATTGGTCCATACTTATGTTCTGCTCTGCTCTCTTTGGTATCTGGTCACTCTAGTATAGCTCCTGCAGCTTTAAATGTGGTGATGAAGAGGGAATTTCACCAGGTGCTGCATGCATAGAAATGACACCTGCTGAAATTCCCTTTTCTATACAACTGTTAAAGATACAGGAGCCCCGTCCTCCTTTCCATATGGTCAGCCTAGTCTTAAGCTACATGCAAACTCTTTGTTTACAATGTGTGTTAAATAGGTGGATATGCACACTGTCCAACTGGCTTGCTCCAGAGATTTTGATAGGAGAAGTTTTCCTTTCACACTTCCCTTTTCATTTTAAGAATAGTTCCACAATGGAAAAGGTTCCCTTAAGAACAGCTGTGCTGAATCAAACCAAGGGTCCATCTAGACCAACACTATGTTCACACAATGGCTAACCAGCTATCAACCAGGGTCTAACGTAAGATATTGAACCATCACATGGAAAACCATTGGACCATCAGTGAGTACAAGAAAAATGCTACTTTACCTCTCACTACCAGAGCTACTGAGGGGAGGATTCCCCGAGATGCTTGGAAAACACACTCTCAATAGCCTAACGTCTGTAGTAGCTTCTTCATCCGTGTTGTGCCGAAAGCATGCAGATCTTTCTAGCTAAATCTGAGTACAGGGGCCAGGGTGGGCTTCCTTTGCTTCAGTCTCAAATCCATTTTTTCCTGGCTTTGCAACTGTAGTAACACTTCTCCTTGGCTCCAAAGTGAACACAGATTTGTTTTCCCTCCTCCCAGTTCTTTTAGTGAACCACTTTAGCTTTTGTTTTGCTTTAGTGTTCAAGCTGCTACCTTGAAAACAAATTAAATATTGATTTTCTTCTTTCTGTCTTTCTTTTTTCTGACACTTTGAAATTTACAAGGTACGGGAGTAAGGCAGCCTCCTGACTGACACAAGGAAGTGTTGCGCCTAGCCCTGCTCCAAGCAGGGGAAAGATGGGGGTTATGACAGATACAAGGGCCAGATAATCAGCAGTGTGGAAATCTAGCTTCTCCTTGAACAGGAAAAGCAAGATTCATCCTGAGTCTGATCCTGAAGAGAAATCTAGATGGATACTAGCAGGGCTCCAAGTCAATTCTTTCCCAGTCCTATGACCTAAAATCCCAGTCCAAATACATGCAACGGAGATCCTGGCCTTTTAAGATGTGGTTGGTCAGCATCCCTGCTAGATGCTGTTCCAACCACATCTAAAAGCCTTCCATGGTGAGGTTCAACTTGACTTCATCAACTACCTGACTATTTTCAGCATTAAAAAAAAATGGATGGCACTCTGACTTTTGTCTTTCTCGTAGAGTCTTTCCCATGGTTCGAATTTCAGTAACATAATAAAGACTCTGCATCTACTCCAGAGCGGATCCTCAGTTCCCCCTGGTGCTTTCCTCTGGACCATTAACAGTTGTTTGTTACTTGAATCTCTTGGGTTTCAGGCATTTCATACCATCATTAGAAATATGAGCTGGGATGGGTGAGGTGAAGGGATGAGTCTATACTGGGCATGGAGCAAGATTGTATGTCTAATATTTGGGGGGATGAGAAATGCAATGCAAATTCTATTGTTTGAATGTTATGCAAGTGGTGTGTATTTCACTGCCCCAGAAGGACACTTCTGTTCCCTTTGGTACTTTCCTTTGGAGTAGGATGACCAAATGGAAAGGAGGACAGGGCTCCTATACCTTTAACAGTTGTATAGAAAAAGGGAATTTCAGCAGGTGTCATTTCTATGCATGCAGCACCTGGTGAAATTCCCTCTTCATTACAATACTTAAAGCTGCAGGAGCCCTTCCCTCTTTTTATATCTGGTCACGCTAGTATAGCTCCAGCAGCTTTAACTGTTGTGATGAAGAGGGAATTTCACCAGGTGCTGCAGGCATAGAAATGCCGCCTGGTGAAATTCCCTTTTCTGTTGTTGTTTATTCGTTCAGCCGTTTCTGACTCTTCGTGACTTCATGGACCAGCCCACGCCAGAGCTTTCTGTCGGCTGTCGCCACCCCTAGCTCCCCCATGGTCAAGTCTGTCACCTCCAGAATATCATCCATCCATCTTGCCCTTGGTCGGCCCCTCTTCCTTTTGCCTTCCACTTTCCCTAGCATCAGCCTCTTCTCCAGCGTATCCTGTCTTCTCATTATGTGGCCAAAGTACTTCAGTTTTCCTTTAATACCATTCCCTCAAGTGAGCAGTCTGGCTTTATTTCCTGGAGTATGGACTGGTTAAAGATACAGGAACCCTGTCCTCCTTTCCATATGGTCACCCTGCTTTGGACCATTAACAATTGTGTGTTACTCAAACCTCTTGGGTTTCAGGCATTTAACATCATTGTTAGGAATATGGGTGGGATGTGTAATTCAACGCTGGCCAAAAAGCAGGTTTATATGGATTCTAACAGATTAAAAATGGAATTCAAATTCTCTTGAGTGCATGCAAATAGACTTATTTGAATGAGTTTTCAAAGAGTTAAGCATGCTGCATTGCTGTGCAATTATATGCACATTTACTGAGGTGTAAATCCCATGGAGTTCAATGGGACTGCCTTCCAGTTAAAGGTGCACAAGATTGAAACCTTAGTCAAACTTCCATCCCTCTGAGATATGCTAGGTCATCCTTCCCCAACCTGATTCCCTCCAGATGTGTTGGACTACAACTCCCAGCATTCCCATCCATGAAGGCCGTGCCAGCTGGAGATGATGAGATTTTTGGTCCAACACAGCTGCAGGGGGCCCTGTTCCGGGATAATAATATTGTTCAATGACACTTGTTCCCATTGTATCTGGTTGGAATCAGGACTTTCCTGTTGTTGCTTTGTTCTTGTTGGAGAAAGAGACGATCAAAGCTCTTGTCAAGTTATCTGAGTGGTGCTTCATCTATGCCTACCTTGAAAGTTGAGATAAAGTAGGACTTTAGTGGAATTCTACCAATTCCTCCATCATGCCTGGATCCAGCTCCAGCTGAGAGATCCCTTCCCTCCTGCTGCCAGTTGTCACTACTGCGGCCTGGGGCTCATCCACACGGGCCTTGACTGCTTCGTAGGGGCGGCAGGTGATCTACATGATGCAGCCGCCACTCTGATGCAATCCAGGGGCAAAACCCCAAAGCTCTGCTCTAAAAAAGTTGGGGACTTACCCCGACTTCTTTTAGCTTGGAGCAAGGCTCCGCACCTCTGCGGAGCCTTGTTAAGAAAAAAAGAAAAGAAAAGAAATAAAGGAGGGGTGGAAATCCTGGTAGGGAGGGAGCACCTCATTCCTCCCCCCTTGTTACCCCCCCCAGCTGTAAATGTGATCCTTCTCATTTACAGCTTTTTAAAAACAACAACAACCAGTCCCTTCAAAAACTACCCTTCAAAGAGGGGGTGCCAATGCTCCCAGGCACCCCCGGACTGGCAGGGTTAGTGCTTGCGTGGGCGGGCGCAGCAGCGGTGGGGGGGAAGCCCATGACTGCGCTCCTTCCAATGTAGATGGTCGGAAGGAACGTCAATGTGGCTGCGCCCGCCCACACAAGCCTGGCCATCAGAGGGAAAGGAAGCAGCAGTGCCTCTATCGTGCCTGGATCTGTATGAGAGGGAGAAGGGGGAGAAGTTGCAGCCCTTCCACTGTGTCCATGACCTGCTGAACTTTGCAACTAAAAGCTTCATCCCACGTACCCGTTTCTCTCGAATTATCCCCATAGCATAAAGCTGTTGTTGTTGTTAGCTAAATCACACCCTGGGCGGCAGCGCTCCTAAGATCCTTTGCATACCAGGAAAGCGGTTTAAGGGGGGGAAATGTAAAAAAAAAAATCATTACAAAAAATCAACGGATGACCCAATCCAATTCAACTTTGGTACACTGAAAGCCCTCCTTAACATCTATTACTGTGCCAATTTTGATGCCTTTATCTTTAAAACTTACGCAGATGTAAGCATTTGTTTAATTTGTAGTTTAAACATATCACATTCTCCTCCTGCGCCCCCAGTGGCTGCTCAGAGAACAACGAAAGATTTGCTCTTAAAGGGATAGTAAAATACATCAATTCTTTTGGCTAAGAAGCATAATTAAAGCAGGATACATGGGAGTACTTCAAAGCAGATTATAAGCTGGAAAACTTCAGAGTCCTTTGCATGCAATTCGCAGTGATTGCACAGTATAACGCTGGTGTGATGAAGCTATAAGAATCGAGTGCCTAAATTTTCTTCTCCCCCTCCCAATCTCCTTTCCTTTCATGTCTTTTTTTTTTTTTTTTAGTTTGCAAGACTGTGGGCAGTGGACTGTCTTAAGATATATCTTTGTAAACTGCCAGTAACCTTTCTGGCTAAAGGACGGGATAAAAATACCATAATGAAAGTCTCCTGGGAAGCTGGTTTACGGTGCTGAATATTCGTCAAGTGTAGACAAAGCTAACAATAAAATTTCCCATTCAGAAAATGAAAGTTGGCATTACCACGAAGAGCAGGAATGAGCAGGCTTCAGGCTTTCGGGATCTATTTTGTGTTTTACTAGAACCCCAAGATCCACCAACTAGAGCCAAATGCAAAAGGCATATGATTAGAATTAAAGATTTCTTAGCCCAAGAATATGTTTGGAATACCAGAACAGAACTGAGATCACCATCTTTCAACCCCAAAAATTCATTGCTGGTCACTGTGAAGGACTGGGAAAATTATAAAATGTATTAGGTCCTAGAATACAGTTGTTCCCGAAGTAATTTGTGTTTTCTTGCAGGTAATAAACCTTGTCTTCCTGTTAGGCAGTAAACCATAGTGGTGATAGATAGAGGAAAGGTTAACTTGATATGTTTATGGGAGGAATCTGGCCAGCTTGTTTATAGTGCAAACCGGCGCCAGGACCCAGCTTTTGGTATGCGGGAAAGTGGGAGTTAAACTTACCAAGGTCAGGCTGAGGCTTTACACCTGGAGGTTATCTCCTGCCTCGGCTAATTGGGCTTTGTGTGAGAAGAAAGGACCGACTCCCTCATTAGGAGACAAACAGATAAAAGCTGATGGGATTAAGCTGGGGGTTCGTCTTTAGCCCCGAGGCTATGGATGTCTACGGTTGCCCGGTTAGGGAACTGGGAGAGCGCTAGGAAGCCGCACTTTGGCTGTGAGCTGGTTTTTCTAAAGGCAAGTTGGTCGGTTTGACCAGGGAAGGGAAATTTAGTAGACTGACTGTCGGTTCTTGTATGAATGGATTTATGGGTGGTTCTGCCTGACTTGTATCTGTTTTTATCCATTCCCTAACCCCATTCCCTCTTATGTTCTGTTTTATGTATCTGTCTGTAGCTGCTACCGACCAAGTGCCTATTTAGTAGCTGTCTTCTTACAATAAACTTTTTATCTTGGTTACTTCGGGTGTTGGTGTGTTTTTATTCCAAGGAAGTACTGGTTCTTTGGGCGGAAGCAAGTGGGGAAAATACCCTGGGGAAGGACTGATTAACTCAGACTTCCATTACAGTCACTACCAGCTTTCTTTGTTAGAGCAGTCCAGTTTAGCAAGGTGGGTGTGGAGGGGAGCCAATTTCTTGTTGAATAAAACTGGGAGTCAGAATGCCTTGGTGATCTACTTCAAATACCCCAAAGATTGATAGTAGATCCCAGTTTATCTTCCCAAGGTGTGGAGTACAGGTAGGCTGAGCCACTGCCTCCCAAGGAGAACATCATGATTATGGGGAAACCAGTGTGACACAACCATCACCCAAAGGGGCAGCATTTTAAGCTAATGTGTGTGTGTGTGTGTGTGTGTGTGTGTGTGAGTGTGTGTGTGTGTGTGTGTGAGTGTGTGTGAGAGAGAGGGAGAGGGAGAGGGAGAGGGAGAATGCAAGATTTAGGAGGAAGAATTTTAATTAAAGGTTGTGAAAGGGAACATGCATCTTTGTATTTGCAAGTGTGGGTGTTCATATGTGTAAATACGGATGAATGTATTCTATTTGCTAGTTCTTTCATTTTGTCTCCAAAATGGCAAAAGCCAGGGCTGGGGACTTTCTAGTGTGGGAGAGCCCACAACTTCCCTAGGTAACTGGTTCCATTGTTGTACTGCTCTAACAGTCAGGAAGCTTTTCCTGATGTCCAGCCAGAATCTGACTTCCTGTAACTTGAGCCCGTTATTCTGTGTCCTGTACTCTGGGATGATTGAGAAGAGATCCTGGCCCTCCTCTGTGTGACAACCTTTTAAGTATTTGAAGAGTGCTATCATGTCTCCCCTCAATCTTCTCTTCTCCAGGCTAAACATGCCCAGTTCTTTCAGTCTCTCTTCATAGGGCTTTGTTTCTAGACCTCTGATCATCCTGGTTGCCCTCCTCTGAACACACTCCAGCTAGTCTGCATCCTTCTTGAATTGTGGAGCCCAGAACTGGACACAATACTCTAGATGAGGCCTAACCAGGGCCAAATAGAGAGGAACCAGTACCTCACGTGATTTGGAAGCTATACTTCTATTAATGCAGCCCAAAATAGCATTTGCCTTTCTTGCAGCCATATTGAACTGTTGGCTCATATTCAACTTGTGATCTACAACAATTCCAAGATCCTTCTCATTTGTAGTATTGCTGAGCAAAGTATCCCCCATCTTGTAACTGTGCATTTGGTTTCTATTTCCTAGATGTAGAACTTGGCATTTATCCCTATTAAATTTCATTCTGTTGTTTTCAGCCCAGCACTCCAGCCTATCAAGATCACTTTGAAGTTTATTTCTATCTCCCAGGGTATTAGCTATCCCACCCAATTTGGTGTCATCTGCAAATTTGATAAGCGTTCCCTGCATATCCTCGTCCAAATCATTAATAAAAATGTTGAAGAGCACTGGGCCCAGGACTGAGCCCTGCGGTACCCCACTCGTTGCCTCTCCCCAGTTTGAGAAGCTTCCATTGATAAGTACTCTTTGAGTCCGATTCTGTAGCCAACTGTGAATCCACCTAATAGTTGTTCCATCAAGCCCACTTTTAGCTAGTTTGTTAATCAGAATATCATGGGGCACTTTGTCAAAAGCTTTGCTGAAGTCAAGATATATTACGTCCACAGCATTCCCACAGTCCACAAGGGAGGTTACCCAATGAAAAAATGAGATCAAATTAGTCTGACAGGATTTGTTCCTGACAAATCCATGTTGGCTTCTAGTAATCACTGCATTGTTTCAACTTATTTTATTTTATTTTTACCTTGCTTTGCCAAATTATTTTTTATCAAACAGACATTGCAATGGGCAGCAATACCTGGTTTTACTATTTTATTATCTACAAAAGTTCCCAAGCTTTTATCTGCCTTATTTGCTTTGAATGCCTTTGCTGCTCCAGCCCTGCGGGGGATACTTCTAACAGCAAGATAGGGACATTGAGAGTCCAACTGCAGAAAATTAGCCTGCCGTCTAGTTAGAGCTGCTGAGGTTTTCTACTTCATTAAAGTGTTTCACTCCAAGCAAATGAATGCATGGAATTTGGGAATGACCGTTTACTACTCTGCTTTCGACTCCTATCTGCCTAAAACCCTAAAATAAAAGAATTTTTCTTAGTAGCTGCTGTACAGTGAGTCAGCTTTCATTCTCTCTCTTCTCTATATGTACCCTTATCATAACTTCTTGTCCATTAAGCACAAAAATTATATATCTTAGTTAAGCTGTGCAGTGGGCGGTGGACTAAGAGAAAAGCAGGGTCGAATGCGTAGAATATGGTGTTTACCAGAAAGATATACAAAGACCTAGGAATTACACCCAACCTACATAGCCTCCCTGAACCTTGGAAAAGGCAAAATAAAATCACACAGTACTTTCAGCAGCAGAAGGAGGAGAGTGAAAATGTGCTGTGTGAGTCATTGCAGGATGGATCACCCTCTACACATTCTGTATTGGACTGGTCAGTGTATCTTAAAGGGACTATAGGAGAGCCCAGGACTTCAAGATCTTCAGTGGACCTGGCCTCAGAGATGGCCTTTCCAGAGTACATTTCCACTATAAAGGAACTGCAGCAGGTGGATAAAGTCGAGTCAAGGGACAAAGTGGGACCAATAGAAGAACTCATGCAGAGACAGATTCTTGAGCTTGCTGATAATGTCCCAATCCCAAAATATAAACCATTTCCACTCAAACAGAAGAAAGTGATTTTCAAATCCAGGGTCAGTTTCTTATGGTTTGTAGGGAATTAGCCCTTTTCAAAAAATCCCTCTCAGAAAATAATGGACTGTTAACAACACTGGTTGAGAACTATATAACTCAAGAGAGCAGACCAGGGCCGAAAGGAACTGACAAAAGTACTATGTAAGTTCAGTTGGCAACTAAGAACAATGCAAAGATTCATACTAAAGATGTTAACAAAAGAGTCCATAAGGGATAACGCAAAAAGCAGAAGAAAAGTAAAAATATTACAAATATAAGGAAGCAGGAGAAAAAAGCACATTGTTGTCGGATAAAGGATCTAGAGAGGCTGTTCAAACTGCTAGACCCAAATTCAAATTTGGATCCACACAAGTCTACCCAGAAGGCCTATAAGAAAAAAAGGAAAAAGAAGAAAGGGTTAGTCAATGTCATTAACTTGCAGCAGACACCCGAGGAAGAAGGCCTGACAAGGAGAAATGCAGCAAATGCTCTCAATGAGGTAGAAATGCAGGACCCATGGGCAAAAGTACTTAGCAATATGGACAATGTCTGCAATATTAATTCAAGCCCAGTACCTTATCACGCAGAGTCACAACTGAATTCTAATCTGGGGAATGGTTGGAAATTGGTGATGATCCCACAAAAATTAGTTTTTTGCCAACTATCCCAAACCAAAAGGTTTTCTTGCACAGACAGAGTGTATAGCACACCTCTTGCATATTCTAAATGGGTTTTTTCCCCAGGATCAATGAGGTTTGATGATATCGTTTTTATAGAATACCTGTATTTTGATGGAATTAGGGCTCGGGCTGTAGTTACATTTAAGGATCGAGACATAGCTAGTTTTATTTACAAAGCCAGGGAGATATTTTTAGAAGATAAGTTAGTAATCATAAGGTTTTTCGAGAATCAGGCCCCACTGGTCTTTTTATTTGGTGCTATAGCTGTTGATCTCAAGGACAATGATCTTGTGATAACGAATAATACAGAAAATCTTATAGATTTAAATTGGATTCAAAATCCTGCCCCCTCCCGTTCTCAGTCAGAGACATTGGGGTCAAACCTGATAGAAACCAGTCCTTACTTATGACTTACAACAATCCATCACAAACACAATGTTGTGCTGTCAGCAAATTCCATAGAAACTGTTTTGGAAACGTTTCAAGAGTTGAGCCTAGCTTTACAAAGTTTTTTGAAGCAAAAGGTACCAGAGGTACCAAAGAAGAACATGAGAGCAACAGTCCTGAAGAATGCAGACTCACAGGAAACAGACTAATAATTAGGCCTGGACAGGCATCCCTGTGCCCAGCTCCTTTGGACTCCTGCTAAGCTGCCACCACCCACCAGCCCCTGCTAGTGATCCCATGCAAGCTCCTTTAATCTTTACAGTCACCTTTTACACAATGTACGAAATACACAATTTCCAGAGCACCACAATGGAGGTTCTGGACCTAGTCAGGCACCCGTGACATCCCTACTAATGATCTTGGGCACTGTCTGCCGGCCCAACACCTGAAATCTGTTGAAGGAGCCCTTCTCCGTGTCCCATCAATGCGAGATAGATGCTATGGTGGGACATGGGAGAGGGCTTTCTCTGTGGTGGCACCCTGGCTGTGGAATGCCCTCCCGCTGGAGGCCCGACTGGTGCCGGTATTGGCTTCATTTCAGCGCCAGGTTAAACATGGCTTTTTAACTGAGCCTTTGATGGCTAAATCCACCAGCCTGCACACTGGGCTAATCTACACCAAGCAGGATATTCTACTATGAAAGTGGTATATAAAAGGCAGGAGCCACACTACATCTTTCTAGCAGTATTGAAGTGCACTGACGATTGTTGGGACCCACGATACAACTACACCAAGCAGGATATAATACTATGAAAGTGGTACAAAAGTGGTATATGGTATGGTATGTATCATGGGCCCCAAGAGTTGCCAGTGCATTTCAATACCACTATAAAGCAGTAGTGTGGCTCCTGTCTTTTATATACCGCTTTCATACCACTTTCATAGTGGAATATCCTGCTTGGTGTAGATGAGCCGACTGTCTTGTTTTAATTGGATTTTACTGTTTTAAAAATTCATACTGGTTTTAACATATTAATGGTTTAATTTGTTTTAGAATTTTATATTTATTGTTCTATTTTATATGCATGACTTTATCTGTATGCTTCCCTGAGATTCTTGTGATATAGGGTGGGACATAAATGTTTTAATAAATAAATAAAATCTTAGAAATTAAAGGCTAGATTCCCCCCCCCCCCAAAAAAAGAAAAAGCCCTTGTGAAGGACTGGTCTAGTAGTCACATATTAGATAAAGGTCATGGCCTATTTGTATTTTCTCACTTTCTTCCCACTCAGAAAGTTAGGTTTAATACCCAGCATACAGTATTAATCCCAAGAGCACTGAACCCCCTCACTATCCCAAATGAAAAGCAGACATTTTCTATAGTGGGATCACAAATCACACAAACTGTTTTTTCTGACTTTATCTCTGACAATATCTACCCTGTAATTAGAAAAATCACTATGATTGATCCCTTCTCATGGAAGTCCCACAGCTAGCCAAAAGCCACTAAGAAGACTGCGAAGAGAATCATCACAATACCTTGGGTGCTCAGAGCAATCTGAAAGGGAGCTTTGATATTTAAACACTTAAGCCAATAGCCTGAGTTGGAAATTTTGTCTTGGTATGGTCTGGGACAGTGTGCGGTGGAGAGTTTCCTGTATTTTCTGTTGAGACAGGATCAGCTCTCATTCACACCAGCAACCGCGTAGGTGGCCATGAAGATTTACATCTGGGACCAACATTTGCTGGCATTCAGGACGCTTTGCTTACTGCTACTTTACATAATCCTTCTGCTGACTCACAGCATAAGCAAGAGTTTGAACTCTGGGTGCAGCCGGCAAGCAAGAGTTCCCTATCATATTCCTAGTTCCAGAGATGATGTTATCATTGGTGAATTTGTATCCCTTGTATATGCTGAGCAACAGTTACACATGTTTATGGTGCAACCCCACTCCTCAATGACAGCATAGTAAGTGACACGTTATTTGTTGGTGGGACTGCTTTAGGACTTTCTGTACTTTTCTGAGCCAATTTAGATAACTTTGATACAAACCGTTCCAGCCTAGACTCCTTCTGTCCACATAAGGAGGGTGACCAATTAGGGACTGCCAGCAGTGACAATATGTTTGTGACAATGGACCAACACCATAGTTAGAGCTTTCACAACACTTCCGACATACTGTTTTTCACTGAGTTCTGTTCTCACATTCCACCACCCATCATCTAGTGCACAGCAGGCGAGTTTGGTGGGGGTCAAACAATGTATATGCGTGTTTAAACCAAAGCTATTTGTTCTGGATTCTAGAATACTGACCCCCACTGTAGAATCATGGAGCTGGAAGGGGGTCTTCCAAGCAGTCTCATCCAAGGTTCTGCTTGATGCAGAAAATCTAGAGCGAGATCATGCCCAACAGATGGTCTATTCTTGAAGACCTGCAGTAGGAAATGCCCCCAACTCCTAGGAAATGGGTTCCATTGTGAAACTGCTCTGTCAAAAAATTTCTCCTAATGTTCAGCCAAAATCTGCCCTCCTGTTAGTTAAGTCTACTCAATCTTGTCCTGCCTGCAGGTTGTGCAGATAACAAGTCTTTGCTCTGTAATAAGTCAAACGATATGGGGGAAGGAGCTCAGGAAAGGTATTTTGAAACTTCCATTTGTGTGGGGGAAGTTATGAAGTTGAGTTGGAAGCTCAACAAACACACATCTCAGCCCACCACTGTGTTCATTTGTATTTTCATATTTAAGCACCAATATCAGGTTTCTCATTACTTTGTGGATTATGCTTGCACTAAAAAGCATGGACCAAATACCTCCACTCTGTGCATGAAGAGAACAGGGGGCTGAGCTTCAACCATGTCAGGAATGCTGCTGCTATGGGAGGTGAAGGTGCAGGGCCGGTACCAGACTATTTTGCACCCTAGGCAAGGCGAGCTACTTGCACACACACCCTCCAAATTGCCAACACCGATTTTTAAGAACAGATGTTTTGTAGAAAAAATAAAAAGCACAAAACTTGAAACTGCTAAATTTATTTTAAATTGCAAGAATAAGTAATCAATTTTTGATTATCCTTTGCAAATCCAACAGGGGAGGCACCCACATCTTGCGTGGAGACTGAAGGCACCCGAAGGGGTGAAAATGGGGTGCAGAAGCACTGCTTACTTGGCCCTTTCCATGCCTGCACGTGGACATATTGGAGGAGGCAAAAGGGGCGAAATTTGCCCCCTTCCTCTCTGGGGCAGTGGTAGCTGTTGCTGCTGCCATCGCTGCTGCAGTTTTCCTGGTCCGAAGCAGGAGCTGCATGCGGCCCACGAAGCCGCTCACGTGCGGCGGCAGCTCAGAGCTGCCACCTTTCCATTGTAAATCCAGCCATGTGGGAGGCGATTCCGTGCCAAAGGCTCAGTCAAGGCATGCAGAGAGGAGGAGTGTGGGGGACAGACAGACAAAATCTCCGAGGGACGGACGCAGAAAGCCGTCAGGTGCTCTGCACTCTCAACTCCATTTCTCTCCATTCTCTCTCTCATCCCGCCAAGAGGCAAGAAAAAGGCGCCGCCAGCCAGCCGCCAAGCTAGGAAGGCCCTGGCCCCCTCCCCCAGCCCCCAAGAGCTGGTGACGCTGCTTCCTGCAATGGGGGGGTAGATGCCCCAAATCCCCACCCTCCCCACTGCACCACGCAGGGGGTGTGCTGCTGGGCCCTGCCCGTGCGATCCCCCCTCCCTGGCCCCTGCTGCAGGCAGGAGTCGGGGCCAGGAGTTGCATTCCTGGAGGAGTGTGGGGCCTGTGCCCCCTGGAGAGGGGGAGGCGACATGGCAGCGGCCTCCCATACCTGCACAGAGTGGAGCGCAGGGCCTGTGGGAGTCTCGGGCGGAGCCGGGGAAGGAGGCAGCCCAGGTGGACGGGGCTGAGTCCACAAGTGGGCAGCCTCCACCCTGCTTCCCCTTCGCTCCACACGTGAGCAGGAGCCAGCCCGCGCCCCTCAGGGTCAGTGCTCTAGGCGAACGGCTGACCTGCCTAGTCCTCACGCCAGCCCTGTGAAGGTGGGCTGTGTCTTACTGATTCCAAGCATTTTACATCAAGAGGAGCATTTCTCATTGGAACAGGGTGAGCAAGAGTTTCTATGGTGGGACCTCCAGTGCCTGAGGGACCGTCTTTTAGAGGTGCACAAAGGAACAGATTCAGCATCGTCTCCAAGTACGCTGGTGGAGAATGCTGCATGGCCCAATTACTGCCTGTCTGAAACAAAGTGTAAGAAAAGAAAAGAAAAAGCTGACAATATGCATGGGAGCTTGGTTAAATAAGAACATAAGAAGAGCCACGCTGGATCAGACCAAGGGTACATGTAGTCCATCACTCTGTTCACACAGTGGCCAACCAGCCATTGGCCAGGGATGAACAAGCAGTACATGGTGCAACAGCACCCTCCCACCCATGTTCCCCAGCAACTGGTGCACACAGGCTTATTGCCTCGAATACTAGAGATAGCACACAACCATCAGGGCTAGTAGCCATTGATAGCCTTTGCCTCCAGGAATTTAAGCCATCCAGATTGGTGGCCATCACTACATCTAGTGGTAGTGAATTCCATAGTGTTACTTTGCGCTGTGTGAAGAAGTCCTTCCTTTTATTTGTCCTGGATCTCACACAAATCCGTTTCATGGGATGACCCCGGGTTCTAGTATTTTTAGAGAAGGAGAAAAATGTCTCCCTATCCACATTCCAATCCAATGGCTGTGGACTATTTGTTGACTATCTCTTTTGTTGTTGTTGTTGCTGCTGCTGTGTGTTTTTACCAAGTCAGCAGCTAGAAAATTATGGAAATAAAATGAATTTGTTTCTTTGATACTAAATAGTAAGAATCCATAAAACTCTCATTGCAGCATAGTGCCTAAAAACTTCCAGTACATCCTTGCCTTTGTTTTTGCCATTGATGAGGTCAACAAGAATGCCGAGTTGTTACCCAACGTTACACTGGGATCCATGATTTATGACAATGCATTTAGTGCAGGAAGAGCCTTTCGGGTCACTTTGGACTTACTCTTTGAAGCACAAGGGAATCCCCTCAACTACGTTTGTGGCAGGGAGAAGAGGCTATTGGCTGTCGTTGGTGGACTTACCTCTCAGAATTCCATCCAGATGGCCAACATCTTAAACACATACAAGATTCCTCAGGTATGTTTCTTTCTATTGCTGCACATGCCTAACTGTGATGACACCGACCTCACACAGAAGGCCTTGCCTAGCACACTCTTCTCAAGCCAAGCGCCACCTCTTGAAAAGCCTGGGGAAAAGGTAAAAACAACACAACCTTTCCCCTATATGTGAGGGAACAAGGTAAAGGGTTTTGAAAAATAAGTTCTATTGTTGAGGTACTGAACTGCAGGCGTATTGTTTTTACACTGTGTAAAATAGAAGGTAATCCGAGCTGACCATTGGCATGCGGACAACAGGTTCAAAGCGTTCAGCTGAACACCCTAATCCGCTGCTGCCGCCATGTTGCGGTAGCAGGGCTGGTGCTAACTGTAGGAAAGAGCGACAAATTCAGCTGCTCCCCACTCCGCTCCTCCTCCGGAAGGCTTTTTTCACTGGTGCAACCACTGCCCCCCTTAGCTCGCTCACTCGCTCGCTCGCTCTTTCCCTCCCTCCCTCCCTCACTCAGCCGCTCCCTGCTCCCAGCTGCTCTGCCTGACCTCTCCTGACAGTTGCTGAACAAGGTGGGAGCAGCAGCCACGCTGGGGCCAGGAAGCAGCACGTGGTAGAGCCGAGGAGGGGACTGTTTCTGGAAGGAGTAAGATTGCCCGGAACTGCGGATTGGGGCCCTCCCCCCTTTGGAGCTGCTGCCCTCCTCTTGTCATCAGCCCTGCAGGTACTGTAATGTTTGGGAGAGAGAGAGAGAGAAGCTGTATGTTTATCTGCCTTCTCTCTTCATCGCTGCCCCACCGCCCACCCCAGTCTGGACTCCAGCAAGAGAAAAGAAAGGGGAAGGGGGTAGAACTGCAATGCTCCCCAGGACCTCCTGGCTAAGGAGGGTTCATTCAGCAGCACCTTTTTCAGAATGCTGGCTAAAACAATTCCTATCTGCCCTTGCTTATTTTAGGGTGTCCAACTACCTTTTTTCAAGCCATTCTTTTGGTAAACATGGTATGTATGTATCTTGTGTCACTTTAAAACAGAGCTGCAGCACAATCCTATGTATGTCTACTCAGAAGTAAGCCCCACTGAGATCAATCAAACTTACTCTGAGGTAAATGTGCATAGGATGCAGCCTGAAAACGAAGAGAGGATGAAAAAAAGACAGGAGAAAAAGAATTGTAGAAATAGAAGGTAACTGTGGCATATTTAACCATATTTAAAGACAATAAGTACAGTAAAATTAGTGCTCCTCTACTTCAGTCCCAATCAAATAATTAAATTGTTAATTTAAAAAATACAGTTTACTTCAGTTTTCATTTATTTCATTTGTTTGATGAATGAAAAAAAAGTCCTTTATCACTGTATATTCAATCAACGTTTACCTTAAAAAAATAATCCCTGGCCGAACCACCTAATGAAATGTGCTGCGCACGCCTATGGAGCTGACACGTGGTTTGTGGTAACGGAACACAAAGTAAAGTTTATTGAAATTGAACAGAACTTTCGTATTTCAATTTAGATCAAACTTGCTTATTTTTATATTTAAAACAACAATCCCAAGTCCCTTAAAGTCCTATCTCTTCTCGCTCCACACACACCAAACACTCTCAAGAAGCGCAAGCCTGAGACACTCCACAAGAATAATAAGCAGACAAGACCAAACTAGACTAGACTAGACTACAATCCCCTCAGCCAAACTATTTGTACTCCTCCCTCCCTGTTTCTCACAGAATCACTAGCCACACCACTCAGCCAAATATTCTGCACTCGCTAGACATACAAACTCAGACATACCTAAGGGACAGAAAGGTGGGTATCGCCACACTAACTTTTAGGAAAGACAAAAGCACAGGCCCATCTCAGAGTTTTTGAAGGACTCTGCTCAGTTCATTGAGGAGGTGTGCTTCAGGTCAGATCCAGAATTCAGTACCACATATTATTTTCCACCACCCTGCTGAGAAACCTTCAGATGACAAGCAATCTTGTCATAACCAATTTGACCATCTTCTCCTATATACACCAAATTGAGGCTGAATTGGTTGTCTCACAACCAAAAGTGTGTAATCAGGTAATGGCACATTTTTACCCTGGTTTTTATATTTATTTATTTATTTATTTATTTATTTATTTATTTATTGCATTTCTATACTGCCCAATAGCCAAAGCTATCTGTATTTTATGTATTTTTAGGCACACATCTTAGCTATCTTAGGATATAGCATGATATATAAGCTCTTTAAATAAAGGTTTTGTCCTATAATATTATTATTCATTTTTATTTATTTTTAGGATGTTTTTAACAATGAATATTATGTTTTAATTGAGTATTATGTATTTTATCGTTTATTGTTGTTTTCCGCCTCAATCAAAGTGGAGAGGCGGGTAAGAAATAAATTATTATTATTATTATTATTATTATTATTATTATTATTTAAAATCACTCTGTACACTGGTAATTTTGTATTGTTTAATCCTGAACTTCAGTCGTCTGTGATTGATGCAGATGATTAAAATGTTTGATAATTTCTCCAGTTATTCAATTAATTGGTCAAAAACTGAACTTTAATTGGAGATACTACATCTTGTAGTGCATTAGCAGTTTGGTGATTTTGATGGTGCCCATATGTTATTCCTTATCATGGAATACTTATTCCCAGAGATCTATCTCAAATGGTTAAGGTCAGTTTGAATAAACTGATTCATGAGATTTTTGAGGATTTAAATTGATAAGCATCTTTAAAGCTGAGTTTGTGGGGTAAGGTAAATAAACTCAAGATGAATACTAGACATCATATGGTTTATGTTGTACATGGGATTCTTCTCTCTATACCTGGTAAATATTTTCAGAGAATCTATGCTTTGTTTCTTAAAGATTTGGGGTGTTCCTCTTCACCACTATTATCTTTGAATGGAATGGAACTTCCAATCAGAGAATGTGAATTTGGTTTTCTAGATCTTCTTTTATATCATTGGTCTTATTTGTTAACTTGTACTGAATTTTGGTCTTTTCCATTTACACTGGATCTTCTGCCTTGGTCAGTTTTGGAATCTGCTTCCTCTCTCTATTTGTGTATATATGTGTATATAGCCTTTTCTTCTTTATTGTTGTTGTTGTTGTTTCAAAATTGGGAGGGAAGAAAGATAAAAATTGTGGCTACTTAGTATGCCCCCCACCCCAAAAAAAGTTTTGTTCTATTCTATCAGATCAGAATATCGGTCTACATAGCTGCATTGTTGTTGACACTAACTGGTAGTGGCTCCCAAAGTTTTCAGACATGTTCTTTCCAGTATTATCAAGAGATGGCAGGGCCTGAACTGCAGACCTTCTTCATGCAAACCCTAAACCTCAGCTACAGTCTTTCCCCCAAGATATTTGAATACAAAAAGATCTAATTATTTTTGAAGGATCACATTTATTAGTAGTAGTAGTAGTAGTAGTAGTAGTAGTAGTAGTAGTATCCTGCCTTTTGCCCAATACTGGGCCTCAAGGCAGCCTTCCAAAATTTAAAACATATACATTTTAAACCTAGAAAAAGAAATGTACAAAATAAAAATAAAAAATATTACAATATTAAAACGTTAAACTTTACAAGTCCTTAACATAGATGGAGGACCAGATTATTCTCCAAAGGCCTGCTGGAACAAACAAGTTTTTGCCTTCTTCCAAAAGCCCATCAAGGAGGGAGCCAGACTAGCTTCCCCAGGAAGAGAGTTCCAAAGCACTGGAGCAGCCACCGAGAAGGCCCTCTCCCATGTTCCCACCAAGCGTGCCTGTGAAGATGGTGGGACTGAAACAAGGGCCTCTCCAGAAGATCTCAAAGCATGGGCAGGATCATAAGGGAGAATACGGTCTTTCAGATAACCTGGACCCGAGCCATATAAGGCTTTATAGGTCATAACCAGCACTTTGAATTGTGCCCGGAAACAGACTGGAAGCCAGTAGAGCTGTTTTAACAGGGGAGTTGTATGCTCCCTGTAACCAGCCCCGGTCAACAATCTGGCTGCAGCTCTTTGAAACAGCTGGAGTTTCCGAACACTCTTTAAAGGCAGCCCCACGTAGAGCGTGTTACAGTAATCCAGTCGGGATGTAACTAAGGCATGTGTCACCGTGGCCAGGTCCAACATCTCTAGGAACGGGCGCAGCTGGCGCACTAGCTTTAACTGTGCAAATGTACTCCTGGCCACTGCCAAATCCTGGGCATTCAGGCTCAGGGCTGAATCCAGAAGTACACCCAAGCTGCAGACCTGTGTCTTCAGGGGGAGTGTAACCCCATCCAGCACAAGCTGAATCCCTATTCCCTGATTTGCCTTCGACTGACCAGGCGCACTTCTGTCTTATCTGGATTAAGCTTCAATTTGTTCACCCTCATCCAATCCATTACTGCCAACAGACACCGGTTTAGCACAGAAACCGCTTCCTTGGAATTGGGTGGAAAGGAGTAGAGTTGGGTGTCATCAGTGTACTGGTGGAACCGCACCCCACAACTCTGGATAAATAACTAAATAACTAATAATTTAGTTATTTCAAGAAGTATGTCTTGAGTATGTCCTCATTATTATTGTTTTGTCCTTTTAGCTTTCATATGGCTCTTTTGATCCCATCTTGAGTGATAAAATGCAGTTCCCCTCCTTGTTCCGGATGATTCCAAATGAACAGCCTCAGTATCATGGGATTATTCAGCTACTAAAGCATTTGGAAAGGAGTAGAGTTGGGTGTCATCAGTGTACTGGTGGAACCGCATCCCACAACTCTGGATAAATAACTAAATAACTAATAATTTAGTTATTTCAAGAAGTATGTCTTGAGTATGTCCTTCTCATTATTATTGTTTTGTCCTTTTAGCTTTCATACGGCTCTTTTGACCCCATCTTGAGTGATAAAATGCAGTTCCCCTCCTTGTTCCGGATGATTCCAAATGAACAGCCTCAGTATCATGGGATTATTCAGCTACTAAAGCATTTGGAAAGGAGTAGAGTTGGGTGTCATCAGTGTACTGGTGGAACCGCATCCCACAACTCTGGATAAATAACTAAATAACTAATAATTTAGTTATTTCAAGAAGTATGTCTTGAGTATGTCCTTCTCATTATTATTGTTTTGTCCTTTTAGCTTTCATACGGCTCTTTTGACCCCATCTTGAGTGATAAAATGCAGTTCCCTTCCTTGTTCCGGATGATTCCAAATGAACAGCCTCAGTATCATGGGATTATTCAGCTACTAAAGCATTTTGGATGGACATGGATTGGCCTCCTCTTATCAGATGATGACAGTGGAGAAACATTTCTTCGGACTCTGAGACCAAGGCTCCTGCAGAGCGATATTTGTATCGCTTTGGAACAATCGATTCCAACTGTGACAGGTTACGCATCCAATGAGACATTTTCTAACATTCTAGGGAGGCTATTTTCTACACTCCGGTTGCACAAAATCAATGTGTTCCTTGTCTATGGGGATGGGCAATCTATGGACGGTTTACGAATAATTCTGGAAAATTATGAATTTGTAAAGATGCGTCCAATGGAGAGGGTTTGGATCATAACCGCTCAGTGGGATTTCACTGCTATTTTCCCATGGAATCAATTCACATCAAAATCCTTCAATGGCACCTTGTCTTTCTCGCTTCACACAAATGTGGTGCCAGGATATCAGGAGTTCCTTGAAACTTTAAATCCATATAAATCTGGGATTTATTTCATCTATCAGTTCTGGTATAGTACATTTATCTGTTCACTCCCAATATATAACATATATTTGCCAAACAAGGTCAACTGTACTGGGAAGGAGAAGCTGGAGACACTTCCTGCATCTGTGTTTGAAATGGGGATGTCTGGCCAGAGCTACACTATCTACAATGCGGTTCATGCTGTAGCACATGCTCTCCATGCCATGTATTCATCAAGAGTCAAAAATGGAGTATTGTGGATTGGAGACAGATGGAGACTTTTGGAAGTTCGGCCATGGCAGGTAAAACATAATTCCTCTTAGATGCTGATCAAATGTATTGAACTAATTCATGTGTATGTACACTAAGGCCTTAGCTAGACCTAAGGTTTATCCCGGAATCATCCTGGGGTCATCCCTCTTCATGTAAATGAGACACGGGATATCTCAGGAGCAAGCAGGGATGACCCCGGGACAATCCTGGGATAAACCTTAGGTCTAGCTAAGGCCTTATTCTATCCAACTGCAGGATTCTGGATTGAATAAGTGCTACAGTCTAGTGGAGGAATATCTGGATCTAGCCCACAACTCCAGAGGTCTGTCTTGTATCTTGCCTCAATCCCAACACTTTTGGCTTCTGAAAGGCGTTTCTTATTTATTTATTTTATTTTAATACTGCCCAATAGCAGAAGCTCTCTGGGCGGTTCACAAAAAATACCAAGTATTTTAAAAGGATCTTCTACAGATTGCCATATTGATAGTGAAACAATAATTTTATATAAAAGAACTATTAGAATCATCATGTTGTGATTGTATTGATCGTTACAACCTCTTGACTGCTTTGGTACTGCAGTCACAGAATATAGAAGGATAAGGGATTCAATGATGTTCAGCTCACTATAGCTAGATACTACAACGGGGGGGGGAATTATACTTCAGTTGTATTTTATGGTTTTAATTTTTGTGAATCGCCCAGAGCACTTTGGCTATTGGTCGGTATAGAAATGCAGTAAATAAATAAATAAACCATCCAAATATTGCTGACTGTGTATTCTTTTTTGAGTAGAGGATAGCAATTAATCTTCCCACCTTCATTAATTACAAGACACTGGCAAAATTATTTTATATTTTAATTAGTCTGGCAAAAAAAACTGTTCTGCAGGATATATATGTCTCTTCTGTTATTATTCTCTGTTGGGGTAATTGAGAGCATGTTTCCCTGGTGTCCTGTTCCTGCATGGTTTTGGAGAAAGTGGATATAGAGACATTTTTCTCCATCTCTTATAATGCTGGAATTTGGGTCCATCCAATGAAGAATTAAGGTGAAAGATTCAGGGTAGACCACAGGAACTCCTTATTTACAGAGCGCATAGTCAAACAATGAAACTGACTGTTACAAGATGTAGTGATGGGAGCCTCTTGGACATCTTTACAAGATAATTTAACAAATTCATACGGAAAAGGCTATCAATGTCCACCCAGTGTGCGGCTGCTGTAAAGAAGGCAAACTCCATGTTAGGCATTATAAGAAAAGGAATTGAGAATAAAACTGCCAGTAACATATTGCCTTTATACAAATCTATGGTGCGACCACACTTAGAATACTGTGTACAGTTCTGGTCACCACACTTAAAAAATGATATCATAGAGCTGGGAAAAGTGCAGAAAAGAGCAACTAAAATGATTAAGGGGCTGGAACATCTCCCCTATGAGGTAAGGTTACATCAACTGGGATTGTTTAGCTTGGAAAAAAGGAGGCTAAGGGGAGACATGACAGAGTGTACTAAATTATGCCGAGTATGGAGAGTGTGGATAGGGAGACATTTTTCTTGGTCTGAATCCAGATCATGTCCAGATAGGTCCAAAGTGGGTTGGATCAATCCGAAGCAATTCAGATCACTTTGGACCAATCAAGATGATGGTGAGCAATTGCCTCCATTTGCCAAGCCACACGATTGGATGGGATTTACCGGGCCTACCGCCCAGCCACCATGAGAGTGGCCATTTTTATAGAAGATGGGTAATGGCCCTTTACAGCTGCCATTGTGCACAACATTAGAACCATGAAATTACAGAGCCCCCATTTTCCATAAAAATGGTGGCTCACATGGAAGACTGGCAGCTTCTGGGTAAAGGCAGGGGCATCGGCTTGCTGGTTTGGGGAGGGAGTCCAATGGACTCCCAGTTGGGCACCCACAACATCCCTAAATCAGTCTCATGTTCAATGGACATCCAAGGCTCAATTTGGATCTGGACCCGATTTGGATCTTCCAGAGAACAATTTGAATTTTTAAAAATGGAACCCGATCAGGGGAGGCTGAAACTTTCCTATTCAATAATCAGATCCTGAAGCTGGAATTTAGCACCTTCTGGACATTGTTGGTTGTTTTTATGCCCTTCATGATTTTAATTTTTGTGAATCGCCCAGAGAGCTTTGGCTATTGGTATAAAAATGTAATAAATAAATAAATAAACTCCCCTCAGGCACTTCCACACATCCCTAACATTAACAGTATTCATCCTTCCCTCAAAATAAGCACATCTTAAAGCTTTGCATATATAGTCTTGGTAAATATAAAATCTTGTAAATTCGCATTGAGTGATATTGATAGAAGGGTGTAAGGATTTGTCAGGCCCGAAGATTGCATCTTAGCAAACCTCCCACCCTCCCCACGATCTGACAGAATATAAACTTTTCTCCTCTAATCCAGCTTCACTCTTTTCTGAGAAATGTCCGCTTTAACAATAGCGCTGGGGAAGAAATATTTTTCAGTGACGATGGGGACCTGGCAGGAGGATATGATCTTGTCAACTTGGTCACATTCCCCAATCGATCTTTCAAGAGAGTCCAAGTTGGGAGGATGGATGCCAAAGCTCCTGCCGGAAAAGAGTTTGTCATTAACGGAAATGTCATTGTGTGGAATCACAAGTTTCAACAGGTGTGAATAATTTTATAAGGTGCTTTCAGCAACCATCTCTTTACCTGAGATTGTGGAGTAAAATCTCTTTGCTTACTGGGAATACTTGTGTTGCCTCCAAGAATTCCAGACATCCGTGTGTGGTCTAAAATGTGAATAGATTGTTCTCCCTTAAGACCCAGCATCTGTAATCTGAAAATACATGTTTGAAATTACTATGGGCATGTCTAGATAGGGCAATATCCCAAGGATAATCCCTGTGCGTCCACATGACCCAAAGGGGATCCTGGGAGCAGGCAGGGAAGATCCCTGCATTTCCCCGGGATATTACCCTACACTTTTGTCCCGGTTTTTCTTGTGGTCCCGGGATGATCCCGAGACTGCAGGACGTGTGGGCAGCTGTCTCAGTTTGTCCCGGGTCCTCTCAAGTAAACATGAGGAGCTGGGAACTGGGCATGGGGCATGAGGCTCTTCAGGAGCTCCATACCCATTGGGTGTGGGGGGGGAGTGGCATTTTTTAAAAACAACAACACAACCCTACCTTTTATGATCGAGCACTTGTACACTCATTTTCAATAAAAAACAAAACAAAATGGTGGGCAACGTCCTCATAGAATCATAGAATAGCAGAGTTGGAAGGGGCCTACAAGGCCATCGAGTCCAACCCCATGCTTAATGCAGGAATCCACCCTAAAGCATTCCCGACACAACCCTTCCTCCTAGGACATTGCGAGCCACATATAGACTTGGGGGAGGATCTCGCAATCACCATATCATGAGATCCTCCCCCCTCTGCCAGAAGGTCTAGACATGCCCTATAGGTTTCCACGGACCAGGGTTTTGATATATACATTATATTCAAATATTGCACTAATGGATGAATATCCAGGTGTCTTGGAGATATCGTAGTTGATCCAATAAAGCCCAGAGTGTCCAAATTACAAGTTAGTTTCAGATGGCTTCTTTGAGGAAATATGAAGATAATCTTGTGGTAGTGAATTCCATAGTTTAACTATGTGCTGTATGAAGAAGTCCTTCCTTTTACCTGCCTTGAATCTCCCTCCAATCAGCTTCATGGGATGTCTCCCTGCCCACATTCCCCACACCGTGCATAGTTTTGTACACCTCTATCAAGTCTCCCCTTAGTCTCTTCCCCCCCCCCCCCCCGCAATGCTTCATATTACTGCAATTAACATTAGGTCTAGTGCGGTCTTGAGTTCTTCTGCAAAAGGGTGAAACCAAGAATTATAATGATGAGAGAGCAGTACGTTTCGATCATCTTTTTGTCCTTTTGGTTGTCATTCATTAGACAGTTCCCCGAGCCATGTGTGTCAAGAGCTGCCACGCTGGTTACAACAAGATTGTCATGCAGGGGAAGCAAATTTGTTGCTATGAATGTGCTCAGTGCTCTGAAGGAAGAATGTCAAACCATACAGGTGAGGACAAGAATATCATAGAATCATGGAATAGTAGGGTTGGAAGGGGCCTATAAGATCATTGAGTCCAACCCCCTGCTCAATGGATATGGATGCTTTACCTTTGAGATTACATTATTTCCTATCACGTTTTCTCTGGAACAGATATATGAACGGCTTTAGTAAACACCAACTTCTTGAGTGGGGAAAGTCAATGAAAGACGCAGACTAACAAAGTTTTTGCAGACTAACAAAATTCGTCACCAAAGAATACTGTCTCCTTCCTTTTCCATGAGCTCAGTTCTGCTTCTGCAGGGCTTTATCTAGGCTTGGGTCCCCAGATATTGTGGACTTATAACTCCCATCATACCCAACCACTGACTATGCTGAGTGGTGATCATGGGTTATGTAGGAAAAGAACATATGGGCACCAAAGTTGGAAAGGGTGCTGAAAAGTTTCATCTAGGAAAACTAAAAAGTTCACCTAAAAGAATTTCCCATTGCAATATATTTAGTCTCACATTTCCTCATAAAGCCAGCCATAGGCTAATGGTGGCTACTATTAGCCTATCACATCTTTTAGAAAGCTGGAGAGCCACTCAACAAACTCCAGTGGATATAACAGGGCTCTGATGAAATCCACAGGGCCCCAAGTGCCCAGGATTTCAATGTGGCGGACCAGATATCAAGAGATTCACCAATCCCTAACTAAAACAAAGACCTCATCTATGCCAAGCAGGATATTGCACTATGAAAGTGGTATGAACATGATATATAAAAGGCAGGAGCCACTCTACCGCTTTATAGCGGTACTGAAGTGCACTGATAACTGTTGGGGCCCATTGACCCATACCATATACTGCTTTCATACTGCTATATCCTGCTTGGTGTGGCTCCTGCTTTTTATATACCGCTTTCATACCACTTTCATAGTGCAATATCCTGCTTGGTGTAGATGAGGCCTATGACACCCATTACCAAAATGCACACGGTGATCCCCAGTTCATATTAAGAAAACTGTGAGATTGAGGGCAAAGTGGACACACAGAGAAGAAACACAACATTCCTAATGAGGATTTCACAAATTCGTAATGCAAATACGAGCTGTCCCGTGATTTGGCATTGGGCATTTTTGCATTTAACAAAGTTTTATTATATAAACCCGTGAGAAATAGGATTGATGGATCCCAGTTAAATCCAGAAATTATAAATACTGAGACCTTGCTTATCCATTTCAGATGCAGATCAGTGTGAGAAGTGCTCAGAAGATCAGTATCCAAATGACCAGCACAACCAATGCCTCTCCAAACATGTCACCTACTTATCTTACAGAGAACCTTTGGGAGCAGTTCTGGTTTGCTGTGCTTGTTTCTTTTCCATAGTCACAATGGTGGTGTTGTGGATCTTCATTCGCTATCGGCATACTCCCCTCGTCAAAGCCAACAACTGGAACATTACGTGTGCCCTGCTCTCTTCTCTGTTGCTTAGCTTTCTTTGTTCCTTCCTATTCATTGGCCGGCCTGGAAAGGTATCCTGCTTTATGCGGCAAACCATGTTTGGCTTAATCTTCTCCATCATTGTTTCATGTGTCTTGGCTAAAACCATTACCGTAGTTCTAGCCTTCATGGCCACTAAACCAGGGAACAGGATGAGGCATTGGGTAAGCAATAGGCTGGGAGTGTCTGTGGTGGTCCTCTGTTCTCTTATTCAAACTGGCATCAGTGCTGTTTGGCTCTCCACCTCTCCCCCCTTCCCAGAGTTTGACATGCACTCTCAGATCAGTCAGATCATTGTTCAATGCAATGAAGGCTCAGACAGCATGTTCTACATTGTCCTGGGTTACATGGGGCTCCTGGCCATCATCAGCTTCACTGTGGCTTTCTTAGCCAGGAAGTTGCCTGATAGTTTCAATGAAGCCAAGCTGATCACCTTCAGCATGTTGGTGTTTTGCAGTGTTTGGCTTTCCTTTGTCCCAACCTACTTGAGTACCAAGGGGAAATACATGGTGGCTGTGGAGATCTTCTCCATCTTGGCGTCCAGTCTTGGTTTATTGGGCTGTATGTTCCTCCCCAAATGCTATATTATAATCATGAGACCCGAGCTGAACACCAGAGAGCAATTAGTAAGGAAAACATGATTACGACACTATAATATTTTAGACAATGCAGGAGCTATGGATGCCTTTCAGGTTTCACCATGTGAGCCAAAGTCTAATGGTGGGACCAAACAAGGGAAATATGTCTAGACAGCTGTCATATTTTTCTTTGTAACTTGTTAGCCACCTTAATACCTGAGTATTGAGCTCTCATTCTGATCCCTAAAAACCCAGTACTTTTGCTTAGCCTGGACAGGACCACACTTGCTGCTACCCACAATGTGCACTTCAAGCTACGGACCCTTCCTTCCTTGGACAGTCTTGGACATGAGCAGCATCAGATCAACCCCAATTCCCATGAAACTAGCATCCTCAACATATTCTCTAGTAGGGATGTGCTCCGCTTCTCTTCGGTTCAGAGAAGCAGGAGCAAGGTGGCCTAATTTGCCTCCGGAAAAGGCAGAGGCGAAGAGAGTCAGGGGGGCTGCGGCTCGAGGCGAAGAGGATTGCCTCAATCCAGAGCTTCGCCTGCAGGTAAGTGGGGGGAGGGGACTAATCTGGAGCTGTCGGTGCCGCCATCCATGCGGCGGCAGCGCCAGGTAAGGGAGCAGGGAGGAGGGACGCTTACCTTCCTCCATCGCAGGCTTCAATTGAGGCCCCGGTTGAAGCCGGAAGTGAAGGCCGAGGCCTCTTCCGGCTTCAACCGGGGCCTCAACTGAAGCCCGCGACGGAGGAAGGTAAGGGGGCAGGGGCGGGGGCCTGGCCTACCTGGCGCTGCCGGTGCTGCCATCCATGCGGCAGCGGCGCTAGGTAAGGGAGCAGGGAGGAGGGACGCTTACCTTCCTCCGTCGCGGGCTTCAATTGAGGCCCCGGTTGAAGCCGAAAGTGAAGGCTGAGGCCTCTTCTGGCTTCAACCGGGGCCTCAATTGAAGCCCGCGACGGAGGAAGGTAAGGGGGCGGGGTGGGTGGGTGGCTTATCTTGCGCCGCCGCCGCCGTCCATATAGTGACAGCGGTGAAGCCGGATCTCGCTCCGTGGAGCGGAGTGGGAGACAGGCGGAGCGGCGCGAAGAGGATCGGGCCCGATCTGGATTTTCCGGATGGGGCCACGAAGCAGATTGGGGGGTCCATGCACAACCCCTATTCTCTAGTATGCTAATGAAATGCCATCCGTTCTAGAGGTACCAAAGCAGACCATGAGGGCAGCAGCCATGAAATGTCTAGCCTGATAACATGGGTGGCAGCACCAAGAGAAGAACCTCTAAAGATGATCTTTGCAATGATATTCAAGCCATCTTTAAGATTAGAACCCTAGTTGTTTAGGGTTTTCAATACACAATATAGGAGTTGTGGAAGGATGCTCTTTCAGGCTTTCTGAAGTCTTATTCTTCTGTGAGATCTGAGTTTTTTTCCCCCCTCAGCCTTTGTCATGAGTGGGGAACCAGTCAGAACTCCGAAGGAGCTATCCAAGGTGCTGGATTCATTTTGAAGGTAGGGTTCAGAGCTTTGGATACCTCCTCTAGAGTTCTGACTGGTCTTGACTGAAATCCAGAATGGACCCACAGCCCCACTAAAATAGGAGCCACCCATCTCCACTGAGGAGCTAACTCTCTCTGTAGAGATCTGAAATAGGGCAGTGGATTTGGCTAACTTTGGGAAGTGTGTAAATTGTGCCAACCTCTATATATTACAACTCAAATATTACAAAACAATGTAAACCTCATAGAAGCACAGAACTGTAAATCTGGAAGGATGTTTGAAGAGCATCTCGCCCATGGGTGGGCGGAAAGCACATCTACAGATTTTCTAGGACTTCAAGTCCTGGTGTTCATGGCCATTGGCCATGCCAGCAGGGACTTCTAGGAATAGAAGTCTAAAATGCCTGGAGAGCTACCTTCTGCCCACCCCTGATCAAGTCCAAACCCCTGTTCAGTGAAGGCATCTTGCAACTACAGCAGCCCTGATCGATGACCACTTAGCCTCTGCTGAAATACCTCCAGCGAAGGAAAGGCCACCAGAAATCTTCTTCCAAAGGAAACCAAACCCAAGTAAGCACTGTGATTCTGAAGCTTCTCATCACTTGGAGAAATATGGGTACGGGGGCAGGGGGGAGTGTATTACCAGCTGAAAGACAACAGAAACAACCACCTATAAAATGGTACCTATAGAATGGCAAGGTATTATGTGTGCAGTATATTGAAAAAGGTTCTGGAGCATGCGTGAGAGTAGGGACACAATTAATGTGGCCACTACTGATTATCCCCAAAACTGTCCCTCATGAACTGGTCATGAGAGCAATCACACCATACCATAGAAGATTGGGGATGCCGCTGGACAAGGTGTCTTTTAGGGAATCTTCACCTTGACAGTCTCCCTAGGATGCTTTTGATGAACTACGGGGCCACCAGACCACAGTAGTTTGGGCCTACATGGGATCCCTCTCTCACTTGTGGCAATTCTTTGTTAACAACTGAAACAGATATAATTGATTCATACTTCTAAATCCCTGAGGTCACCTTACAGCTCCTAGTGCTGGGAACTAACCTTTAGGAGAGGCTGCTGCTCCCAGACTGTGGAATGGCCTGCCGGAGGAGATTCGTCAAATTATTTATTTATTTATTTATTTATTACATTTTTATACCTCACAATAGCCGAAGCTCTCTGGGCGGTTCACAAAAAGCTCTCTGGGCGGTTTAAGAAAGCTATAAAGACTGATCTCTTCCGGCAGGCCTATCCAGTGGAATTTTAGGATGCTTTTAGTATGTTTTTAGGAAGTTTTAACAATGTATACTGTGTTTTGATTAATATTTTATGTATTTTATACTTGCTGTTGTTCCCCACCTCGATCTGAATGGAGAGGCGGGTTAGAAATATTATTATTATTATTATTATTATTATTATTATTATTATTATTATTATTATTTCAACCTTCAATTATCGGGGGTGGGGGGACTGCTCAAAAACTGAGAAACAACCAATGATTGGTAGGGGGGAAGGGGATGGTGCCAGGGGAAGAGGGTGGCCTTGGGTAACACTGCAGGGCTGTATTTGGCCCTAGTCATGAGGTTCTATACAAACCGCCCAAATTATAAGAGCCTCAACCCAAATCTGAATTGAAATCTTAGGCCCTGTGTCCATTCCCTGATTTAACAAGGGGGTCATCTACACCAAGCAGGATATTCCACTATGAAAGCAGTATGAAAGCGGTATATTTAAAGGTAGGATCTACACTACTGCTTTATAGCAGCATTGAAGTGCACTGACAACTGTTGGTGTCCATTGACACCATATATCGCTTTCATACCACTTTCATAGTGTTATATCCCGCTTGCTGTAGGTGTGTCAATGGGCCCCAACAGTTGTCAGTGCACTTCAATACTGCTATAAAGCAGTAGTGTGGCTCCTGCCTTTTATATACCGCTTTCATAGTGGAATATTCTGCTTGGTGTAGATGAGGCCTAGGTTACCAACAGCCAGTCAGTGAACATAACTCCTTGAGGTTTAACAGTATGGAAGGAAAATATATTCTGAGTATCTTGTTAATTCAAATGGTATACGTTCTTCTTACTTGAGAGCTTGTGCATAATGTAGAAATGAACTGACCTCAGTAAAGTAGAAACATATTGTGCTACTTTCCACTTCTTGGCCTTTCCAGGGGCAAAGTGTTGTCTGTTTATTTATTTTATTACATTTATATACCGCCCCACAGCTGAAGCTTTCTGGGCAGTTTACAAAAGTTAAAAATAATGCATTAAAACAGGTGTACAAAAATTTAAAACCATCAAAAGCATAAATCAATATTGTTTTTATGCTTTTTAATTTTTATTTATCTATTTTTAATGTTTATTGTTTTTAAATTTTGTAAACCACCCAGAGAGCTTCAGCTATGGGGCAGTATATAAATGTAATAAATAAATAAACAAACAACACTGTTGAACTTGGTGTTGTCTGATTCTTCTATGGACGCTATTTCTGTGTGGTGTTTGAGCATAACGTAAGTGGTAGCCAAGAAAACCATTTATTTGTCAATGCTGGGTCTACAAGTGACAAAATCATCTGCTTGTTATATTAATCTGTTTTATTGTATTAATAATAATGAATTGAGTTTTGCAAGATACGGGTAAGAAAGAGTTAACTGGGCAGATTGGGGCTTGTGTGGGATTGGCTGTTTTAGTTCTTCCAGGGAGAAGGTGGGGGGGGGGAGAGTGAACTTTTTTTGTTTTGACAGTCAGCTTTGGGGAGTTAGGCGCTTGGAGTTTGACAGCGCACCATCATGGATTGGGACATAGGATTTAGAGGTGTAGAGAAGCAGGCTTCGGATAATTAACAACATCTTGTAATTAAGAAATTTTTATTTTATGTTTCTGAGTTAGATCCATTTGCCAGCTTGGACTTCATTTACACTACCTCATACATAAACACGTAATAGCCTGCACCCACTTCCCAAATTCAAAGTAACCGTAACAGTGATAAATTCAACACACTTGGGCCATAGCTAGACCTAAGGTTTATCCCTGGGTTGTCCTGGGGTCATCCCTGTTCATGTAAATGACACACAGGATATCCCGGGAGCAGGCAGGGATGACCCCAGGATGATCCCAGAATAAGCCTTAGGTCTAGCTAAGGCCTTGGTGTTAACTGTGGCTGGGTAAAAGCTTAGCTAAGTCAGTGGCTTCAGCTGGTTTGGTAGTGATGTCCCAGTCCTTAGGCTTATTATCATAGGCATGAATGGATAATAGCAGAAAGCCTAGGGAAAAGGAGGGGTAGACTTCACACTGTGCTTGTCCAAGGTGGAGCATACAAATAGGGTGACCATGTGGAAAAAGAGGTCAGGGCTTCTGTATCTTTAACCATTGTACAGAAAAGGAAATTTCAGCGGATGTCATTTGTATGCATGCAGCACCTGGTGAAATTCCCTCTTCATCACAACAGTTAAAGTTGTCGGAACCCTACTAGAGGGACCAGATACAAAAGAGGGCAGGGCTCCTGCAGCTTTAACTGTTGTGATAAAGAGGGAATTTCATTTGGTGCTGCATACATACAAATGACACCTGCTGAAATTCCCTTTTCTAGGCAACAGTTAAAGATACAGGTGCCCTGCCCTCCTTTCAATATGGTCACCCTAATACAAAAAAAAAAAAGAAATGAAGGAACCACAGCCCAGATCCTACAGAGTTGGTAAATGAACTATTGAAGCTTGTATTAAGGTGCCCATGTATCTTGTTCGCCACAATTGTAGAAACCCTCTCACTTATTGGCACCTGTAACATCCACCCCTGCCTTTCTCAGGCTTTCATCTGCTATCCCCTCACACCTGGGACGACAAGCCCAGGGAGCGGGACATGACTGCCAAGTCAGCTGTAGACACCAACCCGGCTAACCTGCTACCCCATCTCAATCAATGCCAAAAGTGTGTCGAAATTTCTTGTTTGGGGAAGTGGGTGCTGCCTGTAAAGTGCTATTGTTTGTTGTCAGTTTTCCACAACTCATATCATATTCTCCATCTGTCGTTGTGGTTTATCTGCTTTGGGAGAATGAGAATTTCACTTGCACTTTGTGCCTCCTTAGGGAGGATGTGTAGGGTGACCCTATGAAAAGGAGGACAGGGCTCCTGTATCTTTAATAGTTGCATAGAAAAGGGAATTTCAGCAGGTGTCAATTCTATAGAGAGAGAACCTGGTGGAATTCCCTCTTCATCACAACGGTTAAAGCTGCAGGAGCTATACTACAGTGACCAGATTTAAAAGAGGGCAGGGCACCTGCAGCTTTAACTGGTATGATGAAGAGGAAATTTCACCAGGTTCCCCATATGTACAAATGACACCTGCTGAAATTCCCTTTTCAATACAACTGTTAAAGATACAGGAGCCCTGTCCTCCTTTTCATATGGTCACCCTAAGGATGTGTCATTAAGGCTGGTGAGCCTTAACTCCCAATTTCCCAGCTTTTGGGTGCTTGGTTGAAAACTGTAGAGCCTTAACGTGGTTTTGTACATCGCTGAGTTTTTGTTTCATGAATATATAAGATGATGTTTCAGTGCTGTAGATGATACAATATTATTTACTTGGATGAATACTCAATAGCCTAAGCTTACCTCATTACTCCTCTAAATCCTCCCTCAAAATTAAAATGATGCTTCCCCAAACTTCAAACCCCATCCCTGTCAAACTAAACTGATTAAAACCAGGGGGGGAAATCCCTCTTCTCACCAAACTCACTCCCCCTCCCCTTAGGTAGAACTAAACTGGCCAATCACACACAAGACCCCTCCTCCTGCTACCCCCAGTTAACAGCTGCCTTAACACTATAAACCATTCCTGGGAAACGAAATCAATATTTATGCAAAACAAAAAACAAAACCAAAAAAAAACAGGTTAATCAAAGAAGCAAATGATTTTGTCACAACACCCATCACACCAGCGATAGGGGAGAAGGCTTTTAACAGATGATCTTCAAGTCATATCACATTGATGGAGGAATTGAAGCTTATGATTTTTAGGTTGTCTTAAGGTTTCGGCAGTTTAGGGCTGCCAGTACACAATATAAGAGTTTTGGAGAGAGGCTGTCACAGACCTTCCAAAGTCCTATGCCGCTGTGAGCTCAGTTTTTCCTCCCTCAGATGGAACATAGACCACGACAAGAACCATGACTTGATAAACTGAATGCAAGTTATCAAGACCATTCAGAATTTGTGATCAGCAGTTCTGTTTTGAGCACCTTGGCAACAGCAGCATGGACGTCCTTGTTCCGTAAGGTGTAGATGATGGGGTTGAGGAGAGGGGGGATCACTGAATAAAACATAGCAACATGTTTATCATGGCTGAGGTCTGTACCTGCCCGAGGCCTCATGTACAGGGCAATGAGGCACCCATAGAAGATGGTGACCACCATCAGGTGAGAGGCACATGTGGAGAAGGCCTTACTCCGGCCTGCACCTGAGCTCATACGCATGACGGTCATCAGAATGAGTCCATAAGAGATGAGGATAGCAGCCAGTGGGGCAAGTAGGATGACCACTCCTGCCCCTAAGATGATGGCCTCTGCGAAGCTAGTGTCAGCGCATGCTAGCCTAATCACCATGACATACTCACAGCTGAAGTGATTGATGGAGTTGGGACCGCAGAAAGGGAGCTGCATAATAAAGACTGTAATCATCCCAGAGAAGAGGAAGCCTCCTACCCATGAGACGGCAGCCAGAACCAAGCAGCGTCCCCTGCCCATGACCACAGCATACACCAAGGGACAGCAGATGGCCAGGTACCGGTCATAGGCCATGGCACCCAGCAGCAGCCCTTCAGTGCATGTCAGAGAGCATACAATAAACATCTGGAAAGTACAGTGCAAGAATGAGAGCCTTCCAGTCTTAGCTAGCAAGTGAGCCAACATCTGGGGCATGACACTGCTGGTAAAACACATCTCCAAGAGAGAGAGGTTGGTGAGGAAGAAATACATTGGGGTGTGGAGGCGGAAGTCGAGCCGGACCACCATGATAATGAATAGGTTGCTCACCATGGAGATCAGATAGGCAATCAGGATGACCACAAAGAGGGCGATCTGTGCCTTGCGGTGGCTGGTTAGTCCCATCAGGATGACCTGTGTGATGGTGGTGTAGTTCCCAGGCCCCAACGGGGGAAGTTAACAAAAAGCTTTACTTATGCCATAGTATTTATTTATTTATTTATTCATTGCATTTTTATACCACCCAATAACCGAAGCTCTCTGGGCGGTTCACGCAAGTTAAAACCATTCAAATTATTATTATTATTTATTTATTTATTTATATAGCACCATCAATGTACATGGTGCTGTACAGAGTAAAACAGTAAATAACAAGACCCCGCCGCATAGGCTTACATTCTAATAAAATCATAATAAAACAATAAGGAGGGGAAGAGAATGCACAAAACAGGCACAGGGGTAGGGTAAAACTAGCAGTATAAATAAAATATAAAACAAACAGTATAAAAACATGCTATATAAATACAATATGCAATATAAAAACACAATATAAAAACACAACCAGGATAAAATCAGCAGCAGTGCAAATATCCAATTTTAAAACACACATTTAAAACAGCAAAGTTAAAATTAAATTTATAAACTGTTAAAATACTGAGAGAATAAAAAGGTCTTCACCTGGCATCTGAAAGAATATAATGTAGATGCCAGGCGAACGTCCTTAGGGACCTCATTCCACAGCCGGGGTGCCACAGCAGAGAAGCCCCTCCTCCTGGTAGCCACTGCGCCCATAGTAGGTCCAATGGTCACAGAAAATATCTAAATCAACACAGGTTGGTTCCCCCCCCCCTTTCAGTTCATTCAAAGAATAACTACTTTTCTTCATTTATAAACATTCAACTTACCTGTTCTCAATTACAAGAGCCCACAACAGTTCACAGTCCTGTTAAACAACAACAAATTGCATTCCATAAAATAGAAGACATGTTCTATATATAAAAACAAACAAAAAAACCTTGGTAAAAAATAGGCCTACATGGACTTAACTCGGGGCTGGAGAGTCTTTTTTATGAAGGCCATTTCATGTACATGTACCTGGCGTGCAATAAGAACCATTTTCCTCCTGAAATGCAAAAGGATTCACAAAGCACATATACAGGGAATAGGAGCACAGAGGAAGGGGCTGGAACTGAGAAGAATTTAATTCCCCATATACACATATGGTGCAGTGTCTCGTCAGATGTTGCATGGCAATCTATCAGCCGTTTTCAAATTGTGTCTTCAAGGTAACCATTCCAGATTTGAATCATCTGCTCAGAGACCTCAGCAGGCCTGCCATAAAATTCCAGTCCATTTCAGAAAATTATGGTCAAGGGAGACTCTCTCTGCTCATGTGCTTTCTGTGGGTTCTTCTTTATTTTATGACTCTTAGATTAGCCAAGTTCTATTTGAGATCTTGGTGCCGTAATGAAGATTGTGTTTTGGTTCCCGCTTGGGATTCATCTCACGTCCCTATGGCAATTCTTTGTTTACATAAAAAACATATATAACTGATTAGTATTTCTAAACCCCTAAGGTTACTGTCGGTTCAGCAGGGTGATATGGAAACAATGGGTTTATTTATTTATTTATTTATTTATTTATTTATTGCATTTTTGTAATAAATGTAACAAAATATTTGGGTTGTAGCCAATGGCCTGATTCATCTAGTGAAAACCTTGTGAAAGCCCTATTGTCTGTCGGCCTTTCACAAGTGTCAAACCCAGTACTGATTCTGCTTGCACAAAACCCATTGCACAAGCATTTTCACCATTCATTCATTACAGAAGGTGTTGCTTGTGTAGTTGTTGTGTTCTTGTGATAGCCTGATCTATTCAGGCCCCAGTCAAAGTGGACTCTTTGAATTACCAAGATGTTTGGTTTTAAACAAAAATAGCTTCATGCAGCAAAAGGTAAAGCAAAAATCAGTTTAAACATTAAGTCTAGTCCCAGCAGGAGGTGGGCTTACACACAAGGCAAAGTCCATAAGGTGGTCCGAAAGTCCAGAAGCATACGCAGAGTTCACATCGTTGAGGAAACAGTCCGGGTCAAAGAATCACGGCAAGACAAGGCTCGGAGTGCTCAGATAAACTGACAAAGTATGCTGGCAAACGCTGCTACCTAAATACCAGCCTAATTGTTCACAGCTGATCCCTGATCGCTCGGCATTTATCTGCAATATGCCTAGACCTGCGCAGTGACCGCTTCTCAGCTCTGCACTGCTGAAATGCAGGTGCAGTTAAGTCCCCCTCTGCCACAGTACTGGCAGGAATGTCTGCCTGCTCATTCTCCAGCTGGCTAGTACCTGCCTCTGGATCAGTCAGGGGACCTTGTAAGCCAGAGCACCCTGCTGTAGAGGTTGTGGACTCAGGCTCTCCTCCTTCAACCTCCTCATCCCCAGAATCAAGCTCCTCCAACCCATGGTACCTTACAGGGACGATCTCGGGATAAACCTTACGTCTAGCTAAGGCCAACATGAATAGTGTGGAAGCATAAGGATACAGCCAGCCCTGGTTCAATGGACATAGGAATTCTGGGAAATGGCATCATATGAGTGTGCTGGGAATTCTGAGATAGAAAGCTCTAATCTCTCACAGAACTTGAGGTCCTTGCTTAGGACAGATGAACTGGTTTATCTTGTTAGTATACATATTTGGCTCCTGGCTGTATTCACATTCTCATTCTCTCTCTCTCTCTCTCTCTCTCTCTCTCTCTCTCTCTCTCTCTCTTATTATTATTATTATTATTATTATTATTATTATTATTATTATTTATTTATTTATTTATTATTTATTTATTTATATAGCACCATCAATGTACATGGTGCTGTACAGAGTAAAACAGTAAATAGCAAGGCCCTGCCGCATAGGCTTACAATCTAATAAAATCATAGTAAAACAATAAGGAGGGGAAGAGAATGCCAACAGGCACAGGGTAGGGTAAGCAGGCGCAGGGTAGGGTAAAACTAACAGTATAGTATATACTGTATATATAGTATCTCTCTCTCTCTCTCTCTCTCTCTCTCTCTCACACACACACACACACACACACACACACACACACGAGAGAGAGAGAGAGAGAGAGAGAGAGAGAGAGAGAGAGAGTTTCCTTACTATTGATTCAGTTCCTTAGTGCATTCAGCTGGCCAGAGGCTACCAAGGGTTAAGGTGCTGTCACAGAGCACTGAGAAAAAAGCTCATGGGACGTGCTCTTTGTGGCATGCTTGTGGTCACATGACATCTCCCATTTCCTTCCTCCTCCCTCCGGATCGCGAAACTGCCTGTGTTCTTTGCACTCTGCAAACATGTCCATTTGCAGAAAATTCCAGGGAAGGTATTTCATAGAGGAGGTGGGCGTGAAGCAGACCAGCAAGGAGGGATGGTAGCCAGAATTCTTGGGTTTCCAGTGTAGAGTGTGCTGAGTTGCACATAAAGAATTAGAGGTCTCTCACACACACACACATTCATGACAACTGAAAGAAGATGAAGTAAGATCTGCAAAGAGACAAGACTGGCATCTTGATCCACCTGTTCGCTCTCCTCCCCTGGCTCCTGCATCCAGCCCAAAATGGATATTGATGGTTACTTACAACGGATCGCGTACCGGGGGCCCACTCAGCCTTCCCTGGAGGTCTTGCGCCACCTGCACCGTTGCCACCTCCTCTCCGTGCCCTTTGAGAGCCTCAGCATCCACTCCGAGGAACCCATCAGCCTGGAACTGCCTCTTCTCTACGAAAAGATTGTCCGGCGCCACCGGGGCGGCTTCTGTTTTGAGCTGAACGGCCTTTTCCTGTGGCTACTGCAGGCCTTAGGTTTCGATGCCAGAGCCATGGCCGGGCGCGTCCGGAACCGCTTCACAGGCCGCTACGGGCCCCCGTTGGACCACATGGTGATCTTGGTGCACCTGGATGGGCGCCGTCTTCTCTGCGACGTCGGCTTTGGGGAAGGTTTCATGGAGCCACTAGAACTGAGGCAAGAGATAGAGCAGGTCCAGGAAAATGGTATTTTTTGGCTGAGCCTGAAAGGGGATGCCTGGGTCTTGGAGCGCCGGGAAGTTTCTGGAAAGGAGGGGAGGCCTCTATACAAGTTCACCCTTGATGAGAAGAAACTGGAGGATTTTGCTGGCATGTGCCTCTATCACCAGACTTCGCCCAGCTCCATCTTTGTGTGTAAATCATTCTGCTCCCTGCACCAAGAAGATGGTGGACGTCTGACCTACATGGGTTGGCGTTTCATTTCCACAAGAGGAGGGGAGCGTACAGAGACCGTCCTGCAAAGCGCTGAGATCCTGGCAGTACTCCGTGAGAAATTTGGGATCACATTGAACCCGTCCTTCAAGCCAAAGGATGAAGAAATCCTGCCGCCTCTTGAGGAAGATTGAGGGTTTGGGAATGCTTCTCACTTTAGGTATTTGTAGTGCAGGCATTGGGAAATGTGTGGTTTTCTAGTTGTTGTTGTTGGAGGTCAACACCCATCGTCCTTGATCATTAGCTATGCTGGCTAAGACTGATGGGAGTTGCAGTCCAACATCATCTGGAGTGCCACATTTCCCACCCCTGTTGTGAGATTCTGAGTTGGTCAAGATAACCTATCAACAGAGCTGGCCCTACCATGAGGCAGAGGGAGGTGGCTGCCTCAGACAACAGATGGCAGGGGTCATCATTGCCAACTCAACCAGGTCTGTCCATTCTTTCTTGACCATTACCATGGTGAAGGTAATTCTTACATGTCTCAAGGCAGCAGTTGGGCCATGCTGCTGGAATGATGTGGTTTGTAGTGGAGGATGAAAGAGTTATCCTGCTGCCCTCAAATGTAGGGTGACCAACTGTCAGGATTTCCCCGGATTTGTCCTGGTTTTTGTTCTTTCCATGGTGTCAGGGGGGATTTTCTATAATTTTCTATAATGTCCTGGAATGACACACCTTCCCCTTTAAGGCTGCCATTAGCATGGCAGGAGGGAATGACATGCTTTCTTGAGGCACATCATTCCCCCACCCCGAGCTCCAGTTGAGGTCTTAAAGGGGAAAGTGGGTCATTCGTGGACATTATAGAAAAGGCCCCAACTGGAGTGGATGGTGGTGGTGCAGAATGAAATCCTTTTCCCTCCTCCACTCCAATCAATTTCTTTAAGGTGGCGGGGGAATAACGTACTTTCTGCAGGACTCAGAAAGCTGCTTCCCCACACACACACTAGGTGTCCTCTTTTTTGGTTTCCCAAATATGGTCACCCTACTCAAATGCTTCCCATCATAACTACTGTTGAAGTAAAATTCTGGCTGGTCTGGGAACTGAAGCTAGTGTGGAATGAAGCAGCTCCTCTGTGTATCCCAAAATGAAGTTTGGGGTTCAAATGGGAATTGGAAGATTTGAGAGCCAGGTTGCCTTGTCAGCCACAGACAAGCAGGTGCCCAACAGAAACCCAAACTCTGTACAAAAAACAACAACTAAACCATGTGTGTTCCTCACAGTCTTCAGAGGTCTGGGAAAACGGGTTAAAGGAAAGTTCCACTGAGTCATACCAGCTCTATGCTGATAGCTACTCTCTACCATATGGACTGAGGAGATAAGATGTTCTACCTTATTCTCAAGAGAATTCAAGAGAGTAGTAGTATGTGGGAGAGAAGGGCCCATATATAGGAATTTATTCTTTGGAAGGCCTAGGGCGAAGCAGACCTGGTTAGAAGGGGAGGAGCCAAACCCAGGAGGAATAAACAGACTGTTTTGATCTAAAATCCAGAATTTCTACAATGTGCAACTACCTGGTGTAAAAGTGGTAAGTATCAGGAATAGAGGGGAGGGGGTGGAACCTGATATAATATGGGGAAGGGGGGTTAGGGAGAACAATGTGAGTCATTGGCAAACCAGAGGTGGGGCTAGGAAACTATAAAGTTGCCCCCTTTTCTTTCTGGGAGGGCTCCTATGCTTTTGATAACCCCATGCCATGCAAGAGGTGGAATTTTCCCAGTCACTGTTTCTCCCTGATGGGCAAATGGTACACCTGTTTCAATTTCAGCCAGGCATGTGGCTGTTAAAGGCATAGGAAGAATGCCACAAAAGAAAAGTGGTCCTCTCTGGGATGAGGTTACTAAGCCCTTAATTGGCATAATGAGAGATGCAGTGTCCTTAATGTGTTTGAAGTCAGTGCTAGAGCGCAGGAAATGCTTATTTCATGCCAAGTCTGGGTCTGTTTGGAGTAAGAGGAAGGTGAGGGCACTTAAATACGGTGTATTGGTCCCCAAAGGAATGGATGTAGGTTAAATGGTGTGTGGTTTTGTGCGGGGAGATAGTTAAGGTAAGAGCATGCAAGCTTTCTGATTTCACAAAACTCTTTATTGTGCAGAATGGTAAGGTTAAAATATTTCCAGTATACACAGGACAGGTTGGATTACAACACTGGATCCATTAACAGATATTATACACCGCCAATCTCCATCTCTCTCACACACACACATATTAGCCTTAGCTAGACCTAAGGTTTATCCCCGGGTCGTCCCTGCCTGCTCCCGGTATATCCTGTGTGTCATTTACATGAACAGGGATGACCCCGGGATGATCCGGGATAAACCTTAGGTCTAGCTAAGGTCACACTCACACACAGCATTTGCAAATAGTGTCAGAGACTCTTGATTTAAATATTAATACATTGGATATAAAAAATGTGATTAATTTGCTTATGAGTTTTGTGAAAGTAATGTGTTTCTTTGTAAGAGATGTGTGTCAGAAGAACTCATTTTAAGGAGGGTTGGCGGGGGGGGGGAGAGAATTTGTGAAAAAGTGGACAGATCCCTCTGTCATTCTCCATCTCCGTTTTGCCACATCTGCTCCACACAGGCCTTCGTTGTGATGGTTCTGCAGAAGGAAGTCCCCAATGTCCACATTTTCAGCACCAGGGCCGGAGATGTGATCGTTCGCCCTGACCTGAACTGCTACCTACTCCTCCCCAGTTTACCAACCTCACCCTGTGCTGACCTGTGCCCCCTGCACCCTTCCCTCCGTGATGGCGAACACTATTTCGGCTCCCATTGGCACGACTCCATTTATGTCATAAGAGGAAACAAGCTCCTGGAAGCTCAAGACCTGAATTCAGAGCCCAGTGGACAACCACATCTTCTACACCCTAGCTGCTGCGGTGGGCAACATTATTTTGCTGTTGCCGGTGGCTCCTTTGGCATAATCCTGAGTCCAGGCACTGTGACGGCCGTGAAAGACTTGACCACAGGGGAACCAGATCCAGTCGTGGATCCAGGACAACATTCGTGGTCCAAAGAGAAAATGGGAAGCAGCCGTAGTTATCTCTATTGGCAGCTATGGGATAACTTCAGCGGAGAATTCTTCTCTTTTCACCCCAACATCCTCAACTTTTTGCCCGGGGGTCTGGGCCTCATCCGAGGACCTGCATTTGGGGCTTGGGAGTTGCTGATCATCTTCCACAACTACTCCGACAGTCCTGCCACCAAGATACAGAGAGTATTCCGGAAGGTGGGCTGTGCCAAGGACAAGCTGGCTGATGTTGGGAACAGCTGGACGGTGTCTCTGTCAGATACTCCCGCGCCAGGCTCCATCGCCGTGGCAATAGCCAAGGCCCAATTTGCATTACCGACCCAATATGGGGGCATGGGTCGAAACACAGAGCAGGAAGAATGGGAAGATGCCCGTGAGGAAGAGAAGACCCTGCAATTCACGCTGCAGCCTGAAGAAGCAGCTTATGTGTGGCAGTACCATCTAGGCCTGGGGAAAGAAGCCATCTTGTTTTGCAGGGGAATTAAAGTCACTCACAGCAGCGACCCGCCCTCGGAGATCCCCCTGCCTTCTTCATCCTAAATTTTAATCCACTCCATCATTTGCTTCCCTTTCCCTCAGTGGAACATCAGTGCTCAAAGATTTCTTGGGGAAGCTGTGTGCATGTTTGTGTGTGTGGCTGTGTAAACGGGAGCTTAATAAAACACTAAAAATGCTTTAAAAATACTTGTAATTTTTGTTTGAATTGGGGGCTCATTGGCGACAAATCAGGTGAGAATCTCTTGTAATTCTTCTGCGGTAACTTGTTTTGAGAAATCCCCCACACACAAACAATGCAGTAAAATAAGAGCTGCAGGGTTGTGGTTTTTTTAAGGAAAACAAACATGGTTCTCTCTCTGTATCAAGGCTGCAAGGCAGGTGAGCATCCAAGATGAAGACAAAAAGAGAGAATAGTCTCAGGATGCTATAAACAAATTTACGGGAGAAAAATCCAGATCAGGCCAAAACATGTTGGGCTTTTTGTGTCTATTTCTATTTTACCATAGCAGGAGTGGATATAAAAATTGCTGACTGCTTTATGGAGGGTTGTTGTGCATGAGGCTGTCTCTCTTACAGCCTTAGAGTTATGGTTTCTAAGGCTGGAAGACAGCAGCCTCCATGAGCACGACATGGAAACATTTTTACTCAGGATGGCTGGGTATGATCCTGCCAAAGCATTGTTGCATAAACAAATGCATCAGAATGATGTAGCAGAATCCCAGGGTGGTAGCATGGACTGTACCAATTCAGACTGCAGGTGTGGAATTTAATTTTTTTAGATGCTTTGCCATGTATACAAAACAAAATCCCACAACTTCCCTGCAGGTAGAAAGCCAGCACATCAGGGGAAAGCCCTTGCTAGATTTCTATCTGCAGGTTTTGTTTTGTGTTTTTACGCAGAGGAAAACATTCATTTGCAGCCTAAAGTGATAACAGTCAGTTCTACTACCTCAAGACTCTACCACTTTGTTATGTCTCATGTGCAAATTATGATGGAGGGGGGGAGGGTGTGGGTGTGTGAAAAGAGGAGTGCTCAGGCGAGTGGAGTGGAGAGGGAGGGAATCACCTCCTGAACACCAATGTGAGAGGCAACATGGCAGAGTGGATAGATTGCTGGACTCTGCCTGGTAAGAACTGAGTTCTAATCCTTCCTCAGCCATTCTGTTCCTATTAGCGCCCCCCACCCCAGTTGATTAGCGTGTCTTCTGAACTCAGAACTCAGTCTCTATGTCCACCTCACAGGGTTGTTATTAGGGAGAATACAACACCTGCTCTGAGCTCATGGGGAGACGGTTGAAATTAAATATATTTTCTGCCGTGGTAAATGACAGAAATGGAGAGAATGCTGACTTTCACTGGTACTTCTTCAGAACCCCAGCCACATAACACAGAGTTGCCACCTGTTCTGCATGAAACGCATAAATACAACGGAAAAACACACACACCTTACTGCCTCTACTTGGGCGTGGGGACAAGAGAATGCGCCAGGCACAGACGCTGTGCCCCCCGCCCCCAAAATACAAATAGGTGTGAGAGGGACGAATCCCGCTACACGAACAACCAGTCTCCTTGCAAGACGAACGACACGCCGTTTCCGCAGCTCCAAGATGGGAGGCGTGCGTAGGGTTACCAACTTTCCTTGCACGCCCCTGCGCCTGTGCACGGTCCCTGGAGCCAGGCCACCCTCCGCGCCCCGAAAAGCTTCGCCGAGCCCTGACGCCAAAGCCCGGGGAGCGGCAGGCGTCCTTGGCCCAACTGTGGACGCCTGACAACCCCAAAGGCATGAACGTCGGAACAGGGCTGGTTCTTCGCCCTCTCCACTCCGCATGTGATGCCAAAAGCGAGGCAGAAACGCCGCCGCCTCCTCGTTCCGCCACCCCGCGGTGGCTCCGTTCTTCGCAGCTGCTTCCAGCCGGCTTCTTCCCCGCCCCGTGTGGGCTTTGGGTCTCCTCCCTCTCGGTAAGGAGGAGCCGACTAGGGCCGCCCGTTCTTCGCCAGCCTCTGCCCGGAAGCCTCTTGGGCGCTTCCGCACTCCGCTGCGCACCCCGGGGCGGACAGAGCCTTCAGCCGAGGTGAGGACCGCAGCTGCGCGCCCCTCCCTCTCCTCCCTCCGCATTGAGCTCGGTTGTTTCCGTTGGCTTGCAGAACCCCCCTGGCCAGCATCTGTCTGCAACCCCTTATTCCTGATCTGTTCCCCCCCCGGAGGGAGAGAAGTTAGGGGGTGCTACGGGGTGGGGGGCTAGACAGTGCATTAGGGAAAATATATTTCAGTTTAGCAAATAATCCATGGTATTGGGGTGGGGGAGATAGAGAAAGCGGAGACCCAGGAGTTCCCCCCCCAAAAAAAAACCCCATTGCCCTGGGGCTCATTTTTCTCTGAAAACGTAGGGAAGGAAGGGGGCTGTACTTGTTTAATGATGGGGGAGGGGGGAGCAAGCAGTCTGCACCTGCTCAAAGGTGCTGTCGTTTCCGCATGTATTTTGAAAGCCTTGAGAGAATAAGGCTCTGCAGCTCAAGACTTCAGAATTACACCTTCGATAGCATGCCCGGACTCCTGGGTTCCTGCTTCAACTGCACCTGCAGGAAATGGCTCCCCCTTTCCCAAGGAATAGAACCAAAGGCCCGTCACAGCTTCATGGCCTCCGCTGTTGCCTTGCACATCAGAAATGCCACTAGATTTTGGATCCGGATGTCCTGGTTTCCACAGCTTAGAACCATTCTCTCAAGTTTTCCTATTATTATTAGCATCATCACCATCTGGGTCTGGATGGCCCGGCTTTCAGTTTAGAACCATTCTCTCCCTCAAGTTTTCCTTCTATTATTACTTAGAATCATTCCCTCCCCCAACCTTTACTACTACTACTACTACTACTACTATTATTATTATTATTATTATTATTGCTGCTGTTGTTATTATGGCTTTTGTACAGAGCACGAAGAAGTTCAGTAAGGTGATGCAGCTCCCCCATCCACCCTGAAACACAATAGCTTTTCCTCTTGAATGTCTATTTCTTGGGCCAAATCCAGTAATAGGAAACTTGGCTCTCTCAGCCTTTCCCATCCATTGACCGCTCCTCTTCCCAAGTAGGGCAGCCCCCAAGATGGCTGAGTCACAGACTCTTTCTTCTCGCCCTCTGCAGCCTTCTGCTATTATTATTATTATTTATTTATATAGCACCATCAATGTACATGGTGCTGTACAGCGTAAAACAGTAAATAGCAAGACCCTGCCGCATAGGCTTACATTCTAATAAAATCATAGTAAAGCAATAAGGAGGGGAAGAGAATGCATACAGGCGCTGGGTAGGGTAAACAGGCACAGGGTAGGGTAAAACTAACAGTATTAAGTCCAAACAACATCAGGTTTTTAAAGCTTTAGGAAAAAGAAAAGTTTTTAGCTGAGCTTTAAAAGCTGCGATTGAGCTTGTAGATCTCAGATGTTCTGGAAGAGCGTTCCAGGCGTAAGGGGCAGCAGAAGAAAATGGACGAAGCCGAGCAAGGGAAGGAGAGACCCTTGGGCAGGCGAGAAACATGGCATCAGAGGAGCGAAGAGCACGAGCGGGGCAATAGTGTGAGAGGAGAGAGGATAGAGATTATGGAGCTGAGATTATGAGAGGGGGGTTCAACAGCTATAGAAGCTTCCAGAAGAGAGCTAGCTAGGAGGCGGCTAGGCCTTAACGCCTTTTTTGGCTACTATCTCTTCCGTCAGCCCTCAATTTTTGAGCCACCAAGCCGAATGAGGCCGTCGGCCACATGTTGTGGGGTCTGCCGGGTATTTTGCAATCTCTCCCATGCCCCTTATAGCCATAGCTATAGGAAAAGGCAGGTCTACCCAGCTTTGAATGAGCCAGTTACATGCCCAATGGCTTGTAAGTCGCTCAGGCCTGCCTGATGGCTACCCGGGAGGGACAGGGATTTGACTCAGCCAAGTTCATGACTGTAGCCATGTGTGTTTGTGTGGTTATGGGGGTCCCACCCTCCTCAAGAATTTTCCAGACCCTTCTCCTGAATGTTAAAGTTATTTCATTTATTGTGGCAGTAATGAAGAAAACTGCATGCTGCAGTGTCCTACCCAGTTGCTGAGCAAGCTAGAAACCGGCTCCCGCCTTGTAGTTTTACGGCCAATGAAAAAACTGAGGTAACTGAGATGCCAAAAGGCCTGTTTTTAAATGTGACAAGATTAAATTTATTGTTCACATTTAATACAATAAAGTCACTTTAAAAATGATTAGCTACCTCTACTTAGTTCTGACTGTTCTGCAACAATTTCCCCTGCCTGTGGTGTATCCTTTAGGCCAGCCTTCCTCAACCTGGGGCACTCCAGATGTGTTGGACTGCATCTCCCAGAATGCCCCAGCCAGCTGGCTGGGGCATTCTGGGAGATGCAGTCCAACACATCTGGAGCGCCCCAGGTTGAGGAAGGCTGCTTTAGGCCAAGGGATCAAAACTTTTTTGTCTAATGGGCTGCATTGGCACCTCAGAAGCACATTGGGGGCCACGCTCCAACGGTGGGTGGGATCATAGTCCAAAGTGAGTGGTGACACCCCATTCACTCGTATACCCGACTCACCATTCATACCCACATGTGCTCTCTTCCTCCATGGACAGATCACTCTGTTTTCTCCCTGCACAGAGAAAGCAGCTGTCAGCGGAGAATACAGGGTGATCTGGTGATGTAGGAAGAAACCCAGTTTCTTTCCTCCATTGGCAAGTTGCAGTTCGCTTCTCAGAGGGGTAGGGAATTGCTGGTTCAGATGGCCAGGCGTAAACTGTCCGCTAACTGGAGATTCCCCATCCTGACCAAGTTGCAAGGGTGGGGGGGGCTTATAGGATTTCTATCAGCAGATATATTTCAAAAGGTAGAATGTACTTCTAAATCTGGTCTTGTGCTCGTCACCCCCAGATGCCGCAATCGCAACACCTGGAGAGCCGTTCCAGATCAAATGCCACTGGCAGAACTTCAGGATCACCTCAGAGCCCAATTAGGTCATTCAAACAGTCAGCAGGGACTCATTGAATGATACGGAGTGATGAATACGCATGTTTTCATTAGACTTGAAGGCAGGGCACTGTATGCTGAAATCCCACATGTATGCAAAAGCCCACATGCATGCAAAAGCCCACATGCATGCAAAAGCCCTTACAATGCAGGATCACGCACAGAACCATATAACATCTTAATTAAAAAAAAAAAAATGTTCAAGTTTCTAACTCTCTCCAGTGTTTGCAGGTCCCCTTGAAAGTGCCTGAGCTGAAATCGCAAATGCCTGACGGGTGATAGACTGAAATGTTCCTTAGCCCTAGGCGGGACATTAAGTGTTCTAGCATAGCGCCTTGTAGCAAAAACAATCACTCATGCTGAGTGGAAGAAAGTGGAAGGCACATGTGAAACAACATAATATAGAAACCTGCCTATTTGACATAATACATACTAATCCAACCAGTTTGCCTTCCAGGGTTCCAAGAAGGCCACGTCCACTTTACCCAACAACAATTCAACCTTCTAAATGGTGAAAATGCCTCTCCTAGAGTTTAGTTACTGGCACGAAGAGCTTTCAGCTAAAATATGCTGGTGGTTTTTGGCCCTGTCACTTTTGGCTTCAGCCCAGCCCACCACTGGAATGTGGTCAAGGAGGCCTTTTCAGAAATGGAATCCGGCCCATGGGCTAAAAGAAGTTCTGCACCCCCAATATACAGGCTGAGCAATAGGCTGCCCTTGCTGCAAAATGTGAATCACATTGAGACAGAACACTGACATTTATAGACTGCAGGAGGGACACTTGGAAGGCCACTTCCGTCCCTCTGTACACCGAAGAGTCTCCGCTGGCAGTTTTATCTCCCCACCCCCACCTCCACCCCTCCCCGGCAACCCTCAACTTTACAACAAAGATGCTTTTGGTTAAATTCCTGCTGCTTCCGAGTGAAGTATGAAGTGTTGGTTATTACCTTTAAAGCCCTACAGGGTTTGGGTCCAGGCTACCTGCGGGATCACCTTCTCCCATACAATCCACCCCGCACACTCAGGTCCTCTGGGAAAAATCTACTTCAGCTAGCAAAATCTAGATTAACAACTGTTACCCAGAGGACCTTCTCTTCTGCTGCTCCCAAACTGTGGAATGGCCTACCGGAGGGGACTCATCAACTATATAGTCTACTAGCATTCAAGAAAGCTATAAAGACTGATCTCTTCCGACAGGCCTGTCCAGTGGACTTTTAAGATGTTTGGGGATGTTTTTAACAATGTCTATTATATTTTAATTCAGTTTTATGTATTTTATTGTTTATTGATCAGAATGGAGAGGCGGGTAAGAAATGTTGTTGTTGTTATTTTTTGAAGATGAGTAAGACCAAATGGTCCAAATAGTCCAAGAACAGGTTTACCAGGGCGGGTAATCAGATGCCTTTGGGGATCCTACAAATGGGGCCCGATGGCAGGAGCCCCTGTTCATTGTTCCTCCCAAACAATTAGTTTATTGCCTCTGAACCCAGAGGTTTTGTTAAGCCCACGGGTGGGCTGCTTGTGGCCTACAACTCCCATGATTCCTCTGTATCGTTGTGCTGGCTAGGGCTGATGGGAGCTGTGGGCCAAACCAGCTAGGCAGCCACAAGTTACCCACCCCTGTGTTAATCTATCACAGCTAGCACTGTGTTAGTAAGCATCTTTTGCTGTGTGTCTCCCACCCGTAGGCCTCCATGGCTGCCATCGTCCCCCATTCGGACTCCTCTGGCACGGACGTCTTCGCCACTCGCCACGGTTCCTTCATTGTCCGCTCAGACCTGGGTTGCTTCCTTCAAGCTCTCGACTTCTGCTCTGGGCAGGCCCTCAAGGTGTGGGATCTGCACCCTGCCTGCCGTGGCGGGGACCACTACGTGGGAGACCCCACCGGGTCCGCTGTCTATCTCCTCCGTGGGGACTCGTTCTGCAAAGTGCCGGACTTGAGCTCCGAGCCTCCTTCCAGTACCCTTACACTGCACCCCAGCTGCCAAGGAGGTGACCATTATGCCTCCTGTGAGGGTCGTTTCTTTGTCTTCTTCCTGACGCGTGGTGTAGTCCTCTCCGTGGCCGATCTGGCCACTGGGGCCACGGCTAAGGAAGCTTCCTTGGAGCCCTCAATCCTCGATGGACTGTACTACTACGGTGCCGATGCCACCCATCTCACCTGCTTGAAGATGGACGAAGAAAACGGTCTTCGCGGCCATCGCTTTTCTACAACAGGACACTCAGAGGTCTTCTCTGTCCACCCTGATGTTGTCTCTTTCCTCCCCGGTGGTCTTTCGATCACCTATGGGCCTGCCTTTGGGGCATGGGAGTGTCTTAAGCTCATCTCCAATGCCACAGATTTGCCAATGCCCAGCAACCACGAAATCACCCGCAAAGTCGGGTACTCCAAGTTGATGTGGACCCAGAAATATCCCGTCTCCGGATCGGTAGATTCCGAGGCCTTGGCCATCTCCCTTCTGCAGCGCCAGTTTTTCCTCCCCACCACTAATGGTGGGATGGGACTTCGGACAGAACAGGAGGAGTGGGAAGAGGTAGCGGAAGAAGGGGAGTCTTTGCGGGTGATCTTGCAACCCAGGCAGAAGCTCTACTGGTGGCACTACCAGCTGGGGTTAGGCAAAGAGCCCATCTTGTTCTGCCGGTCGCTCAAGGTCACCCGCAGCCCTTCCCCACCTACCCACATACCTCTGCCCCTGGCTGATTCTTGATCCTAGGACTAAATGACAGAAGAGTGAACCTTTATTTCTTGGGAGCAGGGGTGAAAATAAAAGAGATGAACTTCCCCTACTCTTGGTCCAGTGTTGTTAGCATTTCACCAAACTGGTAATTGTCTTTCTCCCATGTAGAAGAGCCATAGGTCACCAAGGAGTGATCTAGTGGACATCCATGAAATCTCTACAGATCATACAATGTCGCAAGGGTGGACAACTTCTTTCAGCCCGGATTCCATTTCGTGGAAGCTCTTGGGGGCTACATCCCAATTATGGGCAAGGCAAAAGGGCCAGGGGCTAAAAATGCCAGCCTATTTTAGATAAAAGTTCTTACTGCCAGTAACTCAGCGCTAGGAGAGGCAGTTCAGGCTGTTAGAATAGGGAAAACTTGCACAAAAGCTTGAACTACCAAACAATTGAAGGTTACGGTGGGGGAGGGGGCAGACGTGGTCATCTGGTGAATTCCGGAGGACTGGATTTGGCACCCATTCCTGAAGTTCCCCACCCTTACAATATAGTAGTAGTAGTAATAATAATACCATGCAATTGACTAGACATCATTTATATACAAAAAACACACTTACCTCATCGACATAGCAATACCTAATGACAAAAGTTGCAATACCTAATGAAAAAAAACGTTGTAGAAATGGAAAAGGAAAAGAGAGTTCTTTATGGAAGTTAAAGAACTATGGCAACAGGAAAAGGTCACAATTATTCCGTTAGTCACGGGCATCACATCAAAAAACCGCACCGAAAACCTTCAGAAACTGGGCCTACCAAAATACCTCCACACCAACATCCAGAAAGCAGTCATACTTAAAACATGCTCAATTGTCAGAAAATGCCTGAACCAGTAAAAGACAGCATGACTTGGCAAAGCCTATCATGTCCGTCCCGAAAAACCACCACGAGTGAGAAAAGAGATAATGATGATGGCTTGGATCCAGAGATGTACGTCAGAGGTGTTTCTGGATCCAATTCAATAAATGCAGCAATTTCTTTTCAGCACCCATCTTATGCAGATATAGCCCTTTTAACACTTGGTTTTGTTGTTCCGCAAAGGGCGGAAAAGTTAGAGATTGAAACCAGCTACCATGCCCTGTCCACAAGGAAAGCTGGGGAGGGGGGCGGCGGCAAGGAACTGTATTTTGCAGCACCTGCTAGGGCTGACATCTCTCTTGCACACTTCATGGGAGGATTGCTATTGTAGCACTTTGGAGGGCTGGGATCATTCTCTTTTAAAAGCTGGTGACTCAGCGTGGGTGGAGGTGGCAGAAGGAGGAATGGATTGCCTTAATACAGGGCAGGCAAAGGGCTACCCAGAATTAGTTGGATGTAGTCCCTCAGGCATTTAGAAATTCTAGAATGTTCCTTCCACACTCTTGTTCACTGTCATTTGAGGGCCGCAATATCTACTGAGGGGTGGGTTTTTTGTGAAGCTCTGGACTTGATCCACTGTGACACGCTGGAGAAAAAGATGCCAGGGTGGCGTTTGCATGATCAATAACCATGGTACGAATGAGAGGTGGGTCAGGAATTCCCCATTCTACCCAAAGGGCTGCCATCTCAGGATAAAAACGAGGGGGTAAGCCAAAAGAAATGACACTAATGTTTCAACGCTGACAACCATGCACATCTTTCCTCGTCTTCCACATTTTATAAGTCACACTTTAAAATTCCAAATTCCCATTATTAGATAACGCACAGAAGTGTAATTTGGTCAGAAAATACACAATTTATTTTTAGCTTTCAAAAACAGTTCAATTTCTTTAAAAGTTTCTGGAACACATACGGAAATCTTTATCTGCTCCCTTAGTTCAGAAATCTACAAATTGTACAATTTCCTTTTCTAATAAAAAAAATAAATTGAATTTTCTTCACAATTTTTCCCCTCTGCAGGTGGGTAGATGGAACAAATGTCTTCTAAAATAGTATTTTGAGCATAAAACTTAACAGTACACTACAATCTGAATTTTAGATGAAGCTTTTAAAATCTGTGAACAAAATAATTATTGTTACTCTCTCTTAAAATCTGTGAAGTATGTTCAACCATGATTATGGTTTAAAATGTGCAGTAGCTCATCCGATTGCCTGTTAGGGAACCTGAGACGTAATCTAAAATGTTGCCTGCTTGGTTCTTGTCTCCCTCTTCCATGGGAATTTTCTCTATATTCTGGAAGACAGTGCAGGACTTTCCAAGGATTTGTCCTTTGACTATACCTGAAAAGAGAGGCTACATCTAAATTTCCTAACCCTGTTTTAAATTAGTCTGGAATTCATGTAACAATCATGGTTTTTATCCCAGGAACCCTAGGACTGCAATGTTGTACAGAAGCCAAAGAGCCTATTAGAAATCCCTTTTGTAGAATAATTCCCAGAATTCCTTGGAATCAGAAGATGGCCATGGACATGAAATATCATCTTTTGCTCATGCCCTATGAAGGGGGATGAATATTAATCTTGTCATATTTTTGATTGGCCATACGATCAGCCTTATTGCATGCAGTAACTTAATCCCGAGTTACTTCAGTGTCATGTAAAATCCACTGAGAAAGATTCAATCGCTGGCTAACGAAGGAGATGCTCCATCCAACGGCCCCACGATTTTGGGACTGAATGCAACGAGTGGTGTTCGAAATCGACCATGCGGTGTTACGTGGCGAAAGTTTTCATCTGTATCTCCCCTCAAGTTAGTGGATGGTACAGCCCAAAATAAGTCACATTAATGATCTGAGGTTCAGTCATGTTTGTTGGCTCAGAAATTGAGGCTGAGAATAGCCTCTGAAAGCTTGTTGAGGTCACAACAGCAAGGATCCCGCATGAGCACGAAATCAACTTTTGTGTCCTGGCCCACGAAGATCTCCAAAAGGCTTCTCCTCAGCCGTTCGGTCTCCCCTGTAGGCCGAAGCACCTCCACGGCCTTGGTTGCGCCAAGTTGAGGACTCCTCTTTCGATCCCCAAGCAAAGCGCCAGGTGGCCTCCTGTCTCGTGGCTGAAGGACCTCTGTCTGTGAGGCAGGCCGCGCAGGTATGGGCATGGGTGCTGGCCGGCCACTGAAGGAGTGGCAGTTCGGTGCCTTAGTCCTGCTAGAGGGAATAAAACAGGACACGTTCACCCTCTGATCTCGTAAGAATAAGTCGTTTAGAATGTGGAAATTAAGCTTTAAATTAACAACTTCAAAATCCTGTGAAAGAAACTCAGCCTCATCTGTCACAAGGCGAGGGGAGACAGTGCGGCCTTCTCCGCTGGTTTAAGAAGGACCAACTGCCATTTGGCCATTCCTCCTGTCCGTCTCAGAGGGAGCAGTGAGGCAGCAAAGCCCACTGCATCGGCCTGGCTGGGCCCAGCTGCCATTTGGCTCCTCCCCTCCCAGAACAGACTGTTATTGGCCATTCCTCCTGTCCGTCTCAGGCAGTGGTGAGGCAGCAAGGCCCACTGCATCAGCCTGGCTGGGCCCAGCTGCCATTTGGCTCCTCCCCTCCCAGAACTGACTGTTATTGGCCATTCCTCCTGTCCGTCTCAGGCAGTGGTGAGGCAGCAAGGCCCACTGCATCAGCCTGGCTGGGCCCAGCTGCCATTTGGCTCCTCCCCTCCCAGAACTGACTGTTATTGGCCATTCCTCCTGTCCGTCTCAGGCAGTGGTGAGGCAGCAAGGCCCACTGCATCAGCCTGGCTGGGCCCAGCTGCCATTTGGCTCCTCCCCTCCCAGAACTGACTGTTATTGGCCATTCCTCCTGTCCATCTCAGAGGGAGCAGTGAGGCAGCAAAGCCCACTGCATCGGCCTGGCTGGGCCCAGCTGCTATTTGGCTCCTCCCCTCCCAGAACTGACTGTTATTGGCCATTCCTCTTGTCCGTCTCAGAGGCAGTGTTGAAGCAGCAAGGCCCACTGCATCGGCTTGGCTGGGCCCAGCTGCCATTTGGCTCCCCCACTTCCAGAATTACCTCTATGAGAAGATGACCCCCCTGGTCATTATATAACCATGTGAAAGGTCTGATACCACCTATTTAAAGTAACATCCAGAGTTTCCCTGCCTGATCACGCAGACACAGGGGCTTGGATCCCAAGGTAAGCTAACTAAGGACGGAATTGGTTGTTCCCTTTCCCTGGGCTACTGCTTAACTACAGATGACTAGCACAGGTATTTGAGGGGGAGGTTGTCTGATACGCATTTTAAATCTTTTGCAACTACATTTGAAGTACAAGGAACTGAGTCCTTGCACTTCCCTCCTCTGACCACAAGATGGAGCCCTGTCACCATCTATTTATTGCAATAAGTCTGGGTTAGGGATGGTACAGAAATCCAGGGTGGAGTCCGACAGCTTTTCTTAAGTTCGGCCCCGCCGACCTTCATCCTACTTCCCGCTGGAGCGTCTGGCTCAGTCTGCAGCGACTTGGGCAAGTTTGTGGATTTTTCTAGGCATTCTCCACACTTCCCCACCACCACCGCAGATTCTGCAGTTTGCGCAAATTTCTGAGCAATTGGCAGAAACGTCAGCAAGCTGCACTCTCATTTGCACAAACTGCTCAGAAAGTTGTGCAAATTGTAGAACCTGCAGGAAAAATGCCCAAAAAATTTTTCCAGGACTTTGAGGAAAAGCCCACAGATTGGCTCGCATTCACAAAGCGAGTCCTACGTGCCGCAGAACTCCATCAAGTAAAAAAACTGGATTTCCCAGGGATGGACATCCGTAGTCGTGCAGTCCCAGAGCACTGCCCATTTCAAGGGGTTCCTCCGCCCACCCCACCTGCCTTTTCTGTCCCAGGCTGTCTTTTCTTAGCGAGGTCTGCTTCCACCAACCCACAAGGACCCGGTTCCTTTCATTTATACACGTCCTTCCCAGTCCAGTTCTGGTGGACTTTTGGTTCCAAGCGTGGATAGCTACCTGGGGTTTTTCTTCAGGAATTCTTCTAAGGGGGGTCCATCACGTCCCAACGGGTCATCAGGAACCATGAAGATATTCCCCACGAAGATGTACTGCAGCAGGCTGGTTGACAAAGAGAACATTAATAGTTTTTTACGTGAGGAAGGGCATTCCGCTGGGTGATTCCCGTAAGCGCATGCCACACTCCCAGAGGTCCATCCTCAAGACTCTATACTTCTCGAAGGGTTACATGCGCCTGGCCGTAAAGGTTGTTCCTAGAATAAAAACTGGTAGGATGCATTCAGCCAAGGGGTCCCAATCCCCACGCAGTTTGATGGACGCTGCCTGCTGAACGCATTTATTTCGGCAGCAACCTCGCCAAACAAAGCCTGCGCTATAGAGAGCCACAAGAATAGAGTGTCTCCTATCTATATCTTGGTCCTGGTGCACAATTGACATCTTTATCTTTTGGGAGTACTGTGTATTCGGGGACTGGGGGGGAGTCATTTGTTTGTAAACCATCCAGAGAACATGTTATGGGGCAGCCATATAAATGCATAAATACATTTGTTTCGTAATTTACACACTGCCCAACTGGCAAACACCCTTGGGGTGATTTAAAATAATAAAAACAAAACAAAAAATAACAAAAGGGGGGAGGAAATGCAACTAAAAATATCCAAATTATACACTGAAAACATTACAGTAAAAATAAATAAAAAATATTAAAAATAATAAAAGAGCCAGCAGTAAAATGTATAATCACGACAACAGATTAAAAATTAAAGGCTTCCTGGAAGAGGAAGGCTTTGATCTGGCCTCTAAATGTATAGTGAAGACTGTATAAATAGTCATTTTTGGACTATACCCATTTCAGACTGCATTTGTGGGGCGGATGGTGCATATTTAAATGATATCGCCCCCCTCTCTCCCCCCACCCATGGAAAAAGTGTCCTGCATACGGAGTTTAGACAATGCAGGGTGGAAATGTTCCCAGAGGGTTCCTAGCTTTCAAAAGCAATTGTTTTTACGTGTGGCAGGGTAATCCCATTGCATGATTCCCCCATGTCCATGCTGCAGTGGTGTAGTCCCAGAGGACTGTACCCAAGGCTCTCTTCTTCTCAAGCCTAGATGCCCGAGTGCAATTTTTCAGCTACTCTGATCTACCCAAGCCATGCATCAAAGGGAAGTCCTCCAGAGAAAGAGGCCTATATCCCATCTTCTTCCCTCCCCACCCCAACTAAGTTTTCAAACCCAGCACCATCGAGAGGGTTCAAAAGGCCTCTCTGCCCCATCCCATCCCCCTCAAATTCAGGGTTCCCGCTTTACCTTTCCTTAATGAGCCTGATCCATTTCTTTGACTCTTTCGCAAGATCCCGGAATTGGTCGTTGGTAACAATAACGCCGTTGGTCTGCTCTGCCAATTGGAGCATGACCCTTTGAGGTGCGGGGAGAAAGAACAAGAAAGAGATGTGAAATGGAATGTTTTACCTGCGCTGTTTAGCAGCCCCCCACAGAACCAGAGCACATTGCAAAGGATGGACGTTCGGTTTGCCCTGGGGACTTTTCAAAGCCTGCATGAGCTTCGCTCCTGAACGGAGTGTGCACACCACTCACGTTGCAGGGAGATACCGTCAACAGAGGAAAGTCTGTCCTGCGGGAAAGCTTATAATCACCTTCTCATAGAGAAAGCCCTGATCGGTTCAAAAGGAACCCTTAGGATTCCCCTGGAACACAGCACCCACTGGGACACCGTCACCACTCACTCTCCGCTCCGTGCTGATAACACAAATAGGTTAGAGTGTGCAGGACTTTGACCGAAGAGTCGAGGGTTCAACTCCCTGCTTAGCCACAAAAACTACTGCGGCCTTCATGGTGCCCTCTTGGGACTACAAATCCCAGCATCCCCTAGCCAGTACAGATTGAGGAAGGCTGACTTACTGGCCAGCTATTCTGCTCCGTCTCAACTTAAACCTACCTCACAGGGTTGTTGTGAGGATAACAGGGAGAGGAGTTTAAACCGATAAGTTAACAAGTTTGAGTATTTAGCTGGAGAGGATCTTCCTCTTGTTCTGTCTGTGGCCTTGATCAGCTTCTGTTCCTCCGTGTGTTACCCTTTTTACATCTATCTGTTGCTGTGACTCAAAAATCACCCTGGCACACACACCCTCCGCCCCCTGCCCCATCCGCTGGCATAGTCATTTCCTGCTTCTGTTCAGAGTCTTGGCAGATGTGACCTCATCAAACCATCGCAGCATCCGGTGCCTTGCATCTGGGAAGTCCGGCCTGGGGGAACCCCAGAGGAACAGTCCAAGCTCAGGCAAAGGATATTTTCATAAGCGTTCGCCACAGGTCTGCTCAGCTCGGGTAAAACAAAGCCAAAACTGGGCCAGATTCCAACGTGTTTAACAGGGGAAACAGCAAAGGGACTTTCCCCCCTTGATTAAAATCCCTGAACAGTAGGAATTCCAGTGTGGATTTGCATTTTATATACTGAATGGGTGGGCTCGTGGGGTACAGTAGATAATTGACTTCACCCCCTGAGCTGAATCGTGCAAAATGCAGCGGCCAGATTGATTTTGGGAACCAGAAGGTTCGACCATATAACACCTGCTCTGGTCCGCTTGCACTGGCTGCCTGTATGTTTCCGAGCCCAATTCAAGGTGCTGGTTTTGACCTATAAAGCCTTACATGGCTTGGGACCACAATACCTGATGGAACGCCTCTCCCGACATGAATATACCCGGTCACTACGTTCAACATCTAAGGTCCTCCTCCGGGTGCCTACTCCGAGAGACACTCAGAGTGTGGCAACGAGGGACAGGGCCTTTTCGGTGGTGGCCCCCAGACTATGGAATGATCTCCCTGACGAGGCTCGCCTGGCACCAACGCTGCTATCTTTCCGGCGCCAGGTTAAGACTTTCCTCTTTGCCCAGGCATATGGCAGCACATCTTAATCACCCACATGTTTAGTTTTTTAACGGCTTTTAATGCCTTATGTGTGTATGTTCTGGCGTTTTAAAATTTGTATACTTGTTTTTATCTCAATTTTAGAAATTCTGTAAACCGCCCAGAGAGCTCTGGCTATGGGGGCGGTATATAAGTGAAATAAATAAATAAATAAATAAATAAATAAATAAATAAATAAATAAATAAATTTGAATCTGGATCCACCCCTAAGCTGCTATTTTACACCTGGCTCCAGTTGGTGGACCTTGGGGTTCTACTAAAAAACCCAAATACCTGAATTCTCTCTACCTGGACAAAAATGGTAGTGGGGGTGGGGGGGAGAGAAGGAAGAATTTAAAATTCTCCTTTCCGACTTGTACAGGGTGGGCAACATGCAGCCCGTCCACCTCCCACCCCGACACCCAGTTCGGCCCCCCGTCACTGCAGATAATTAAATGGCTGTATTAGCGCTATGAAGGCCAAATTGAGCTTGTTTTGAAGCTAAATTTGAGCCATTTGGTGGTGTTTTAAATAACTCTTTTAGCCTGTTCGTATAATGACTGTGATTTTATGGTTTAAAATTAATGATTGTGGGTATTGTTTCTATTGGGTCTGTGACAGCATAATAAAAATGCATGTATGTATGAGCCATTTGGTGATCTCTATTTAGCTCCGAAAGATGCTAGATTTGGTCCATGTCCCCCCCCCCAAAGAATGGAGGGGGGGCAAAAATGCCCCCTGGACCCTCTGAAATTGTCCATCCCTGGCCTAGGGGCACAAAACGCCTCCTGCCCCATTGTACGTATTTGGGTCTAGGCAGATCCCACTTTCCACTTCCCCCAGAGCAGCTGCACTGAGTTTCAGCACTCTGTCGCTGGCCTTTCCCTCGCTGCCCCTACTTAAGAAATTACCCAACGCTCTATGACTCACAGCAGCCGAGACAGTGGTGAAGGAAGAGTTGGCAGGAGAAGGCAAGAGCCACAGACGTGACACAAAGACACCTTCACCCTGCGTACTAAGTGCTCACAAAGAGCCGGACTGACCTGTCATCGTAGGGTACGATGCCTTTCCCATCTATCCTGCGCGACGGCGTGACGGAGAGGATACTTAGGTCTTGCAACTCGATCAAGAAGTGCCGCTCTGTGGTTGGGGAAAGGAGCAGAAAAAGAAAAAGCGCCATCACCAAAGCTGCAGCGTCAGAGCCGAGAGAGGCCAACGTGATTCACGGACTCTTTGCCTCCTACTAGCCTTGCGACAGTCACGGGCCCAATCCTACCCATGTTGGCTTGGAAGCCACAGAGTAATGGGCTCAAGTTACAGGAAGCCAGATTCCGGCTGGACATCAGGAAAAACTTCCTGAATGCTAGAGCAGTACGACAATGGAACCAATGACGTAGGGAGGTGGTGGGCTCTCCCACCCTAGAGGCCTTCAAGAGGCAGCCGGGCAGCCATCTGTCACGAATGCTTTAAGGTGGATTCCTGCATTGAGCAGGGGGTTGGACTCGATGGCCTTAGAGGCCCCTTCCAACTCTACACTTCTATGATTCCATGATCCACCGATTTAAAACAAAGCCAGGACTGCAGCCTTAGGCAATGCAGAGGTTAGAGCAGGGAAAGGCAACCTGGTGCCCTCCCAAAGTTTTGGACTACAACACCCATTAGCCCCAGCCAGCATGATCAGGGAAGAAGAGGGTTGTGATCTGAGTGTTGGGCCAGGACCTGAGTTCAAATCCCCACTCACTGCCTCTCAACTTGGGGTTGCTACAAAGATAAAACGAGACAGCCGGGGAGAACCAAGCAGACTTCCTTGAGGTTCTTGGAGGAACGATGGGATGTAAGAGTAATAAAATACATAAATACGGTTCCCCAACCCGGCACCCTCCAGTTGTGTTTGACTGCATGGTCATTGGTGGGGAATTAAGGCAAGTCCCAACATCTGGAGGTAACCGGTTGAGGAAGGCTGGACTAGTCAGATGACAGATTCTTTAAAAATTACTCTTAATTATTATTACATTTATATCCTGCCTTTTTTTGTCCTCCAAGGAATCCAAGGCAGCAAACATAATCCCCCTCCTCTCTATTTTATCTTCACAACAACAACCCTGTGAGGTAGGTTGAGCTGAGAGTCTGGCCCAGAGTCACCCAGTGGGTTTTCATGGCTGAGGGGTAACTAGAACTCAGATCTCCCGAGTCCCATTCCAACACTCTAACCACTACTCCACACTGTTTCTCTCTTAATTATTTATAACACTAATGCATACAACCCCCTGCCCCCACCCCTGCAACAACGAAGGACCATCTGATGCCATCTTAAAAGAGCCAGGAATGCCTCTTCTAAGATGGTGCCTACTGCAACCCGTCCGTAAGATATCTAACATAATTTTCTCGTTTTTCTTCATATGCAAATTCAAATGGATTTTACATTCAAATGGATTTTACATATTATTATTTTTACAACAACTCAGCGGTCTCTTTCAACTGGGTGGGAGCATTTCGTCTCTCTACCTCTCACGTTGGAGTCTTCTTCCGTCCGGTACGAGGGTACCAAGACGGTTATTTCCCGGTGCCCGCGGTCCCAGAAATACTGTACAGCCAGAGCGATGCCCCGGCACGAGAAGAACTGGTTCAGACCGTGCCTGCAAGGACAGAAGGAGATGTTCAGGGACATCACCCACTTACATCTAAGGAGAGTCATTTGGGTAATTCCACACAGGTCGCTGTGGTGACAGTAACGGGTGGAGGGAGGAAACGGGAAACACAAGAGGAAGTATTTAAATAAAGAGATCAAGGGGGTTGGGTGCTACTGTGTGTTTCAGAGAGCTGATGACCCACAAAGGTGGAACAGCCCTTCCTTTAACAGCCATTTGGCCGAATTCCCAGAAGGAGATAATCTACAACAAAATGTACATGATTCTGGATAGGTTTGCTGGGTGTAGCGTACACATGGAGCCGTTAGCCACTTCCAAAACTTCATAGCCAGTTCGTTCCAGGAATTAGCTAGAACCATTATCACCCCCTTGTGAACTTAGGAGTTATCTTTAAAGGGCACCAAAAGATCTTTCAGGGTAGCTTTGTCCATCATGACTGATCTTCTCATCGAGTTACCCCGCCCCCCCCCCCCCCAGGCCTCTCTGCAATACAGTTCGAACCAGCTGCCCTAAACATAACAACCTCACACGCCAAAGTCCAAGCTGAGAGAAGGAGTGCCCATCCAGGCTCCCTTCCCCTCAAACCCATACTCACATCATGGCCACATTGCTGCCATCAATGATGACCCTCCGCAGGTTCTTCTTCCCTGGTGTATTGGCCAACTCGAGCTTGAATTGGGTCCGGAGAGCTTCCTCAAAGCGCTGGGCTCCGGTTACTGTAGAAACGGACCCTTGGCGGGAAGGTCGTCGGTTGGTGCCCTTAGGCAAATGGTTCCCCTCTGAATTCGACTTGGAGAACAAGTTGGCACCAGGGGAAGTGTTAGGAGAAAAAGCAGCAATCTCTGGTTGAACTGGTGATACACGGGTCTCCTCAGGGAAAGGGGATCTGTTTTGCCCTCTCTCCTGAGGAGGCCTCCACTGTGAAGATTCCCCATGATTCAAGATGGCCGTCCTCCGGACACCCAGCTGCGTTTTCTGCTCTGGATTTCTTGCTGAGGTCCCGGTCGCGCCTTCTGCCACATCTTGGTGTTCCCCTTTCTCATTGAGCTGCCTCAGCAGACGTTCCAATGGGGCTCCAGTTGCTATCTCTGCAGGGATCTTGCTGGTCGAGTAACCACAGTTGGCCACTGCCGTTTTGATGAGTTCCCTGAGATATTCCTTTTCATCTCCACTCTTTTCTGGCGGGAAGAAGAGCTCTGCTCCCCCAGGCTCCTTCTGGGGAAGGACAAGGTCTTTCTGGGACAAGCTTGCCTCTGCCATCTGGACCCTGTCCAAGATAGTCGAAGGGGCCTCCTGTACCCCACCCTCAAAGAGTATTTTCCTGACCACCCGCTCTTCATAGCCCATGGTTTTAAAGAAGTCTAGCCTCATTTTGAACTCCTTCTCTGTCCACGATGACAGCAGAACGTCTGACGATGGCTCCTCCTCACTAGTTTCCTCAGGCAAGCTAATGGGGCTTGATTTCCTAACACAAAGGGCTTTCTTCCGTTCTTCTTGACGTTCCTCTAAAGACTCCGTTAGGCCTGTGTAACCAGGAAGAATCTGTGTCTTTACAGCCGGAATGAGTTTAGGGGAACTCTTTGGAAACCCTGGCTTTGGAATACTCACTGCCTCAGGCCAACACTGAGGAAAATTCAAGCCAGACGGGGAGTCTTGAGGCCTAGCGTGCAAGTCAACCGCAGCAGGCCCTCTGGGAAAGTCAATCCTTGACACCTGAGGCAGAGTTTGTTCTTGAGACCCACCGACCATGATAGGCAAGTCAGTCCTAACATCTTGAGGCCTAGCAGAATACTGTAGTTGTGTGGCATCTTGGGATTTATGAGATTCATGAGGCCTAGCAAAGCCTATAGACATGCCCACGCTGGACTCTCCAGTTTTGCTCTGTTCTCGAATCCTGCTGAGCCCCATGCCGAAGGTACTTTGAGGCCTACTTGGAGACTGAGACCTACCACCACCCATAGTTACAGTTTCCCAACCGAGTAGACACTCTTGCCCAAAGCCATGCGGCGTCCAACACCCATTCCCTTGCCTCTGCTCCTGGGTTTCTTCATGAAACTCCTTCACCAATCTGAGCAACTCATCCTTGACCGAAGTGGGAAGGATCAAGAGGTCTATAGCGTGTTTGTCATCATGGGTCTCCACCAGTTTTCGGAAGGCCCGCTTCACCTGGGCCTCCCGCTCCTCTGGCAACTTAGGGTTCTTCTGGTGTTTTTCTACAAAATCCTGGATCCGGCTTTGGGCCATGACGAAGGATTCAGCCAGGCCCAAGATCAACAAGGCGCCTGGGCGGAGAACGGTCAGGTGGGCAGAAGTCCCTTGGGTGAGGCAATCGAGGAACAAGCCACAAGCTCCTAAAAAAATGCACTGCATGTCTTTGGGATAGTAAATCTCCTCGCTCAGCTCTGGGGCACAGAGACCTTTGATATATTCCTGGAAAATACAGAATACCAGCATGTGATATTGTAGTCGTACAGAGCAATATGGAGCAGAACATCTTTCATGGGAAAACTTACATGACAGTTTTATTTATAGATTTTTATGAAGTTTATAGCTCGTGGGTTTCATATTTTCTTACTGTTTACAACTTAGTTCATATTATGCTCAGTATTAATTAGATGTATAACGTATAATTTATATAAATAATAATGCATTTTTATTTTAAATAAGCATGCATGAATGAATGCATCTAACATAAACACTTTGCTTTGGGGATATGTTAAAAATGACTGTGTTAGCACTTCACAGCACCATTGTTTTCCCTCAGATTTAAACAATGTAAGAAAGTGTATGTTGTAGAATTGTCATGTTTTAAAATATTTAAAAGTCTAATAAACATTAGTTTGTAAGTCAAGCTTTGAATATCTTTTTATGTAACATTTAGTAAACTAACTAAAATAGGTAGCCATGTGCTATGGAATTACCTCAAAAATAAAGTACACACTATTGATTACACACACACGCCACAAATTAAGTAACATTTTTGATTATTCAAAACAAATCTTTTGAGATATTTACACAGAGGGTGGATATGTTTTGAGATATTTATGCAAAATATTTATACAGGCATTTTGGCTATTGGAAAAAATATTTTGAGGTACTTATGCAGCACACGGCTACCTATTTTTAGTTAGTTTACTAAATATAAGTCAAATATGCTAAATCAGATCCCAAGCAATTTAGGGCACTGGGAAAATTTCCAATTCAGATTTTCCCAGAAATTCTGCATCATCTGTTGTACGCTATCGGCCAGTTTTAAGAAAAGCGGCTGTGTTTTGTTTCTTGCAGCCCAAAAAGCAAAATCATCTCAATCCGAATGGCCTACTGTGCCCAATTCACGAAAAGCCGGCTGCATTTTAAAGGTACTAGTCCTCAGGGTGCAACCCTATACCCATTTATCTGAGACCAGGCCCCATTGAAGCCAGTGAGATATACTTTTAAATAGACATGTATAGGATTGCACGGTTAATCGGGTTCGATAGGGAGCCAAGGTCACATTATAAAAATGATATCCCCATGGTGATATCCCCTTCTCTCCCCCGTACACCCCGTATTTGGGAATGTACACCAAGCAATGCGCTATTATGAAATGGGAAATTTCTTCACTCAGTATCATGAGCTGGCCGGGGGCCAAGGAAACTCAGAATGCAATGCTTCTGGAACGCGGGACTTTCACTGTGGCGCAGGTCTGCAATGCCTGCTTTTGCTCCAAACCAGAGAACCGCCCAGAGAGCTTCGGCTATTGGGCGGTATAAAAATGTAATAAATAAATAAATAATAAATAAATAAATAACCAGCAGTTATCAACCTGTGGTTCGGGACCCCTTTGGGGGTCGAACGACCCTTTCACAGGGGTCGCCTAAGACCATCGGAAAACACATATTTCCAATGGTCTTAGGAAACTGTATGTCATGTATCATCTTTTGTATTATTAAAGCTATTGTTATGTATATTTTCATTAGCAAACCATCCCATGACAATGGATCGTGTAGAGAAGAACGAAAATAATTTTATGGTTGGGGGTCACCACATGAGGAACTGTATTAAAGGGTCGCGGCATTAGGAAGGTTGAGAACCACTGCTCTAAACCAAAAGTACAAATCAGGGAGAGGCCCGAATACAGCATTAGAGACTTTGCTTCCAAGGCAGAAAGCCCTGGCTTCAAACCCTACCTTCTCCAGTTAAGGGAGATCAGAACGCAGCGCTCAGAAAGGACTCCATGTCAGAGTCCAGGAAGCTTCTACAAGCCAGAGAATACTGAGCCGGGGGGACTTAACTTAGGCAGCAAGCCCGTATATACTAGTTGCTGGGGAGCATGGGTGAGAGGGTGCTGTTGCACCCTTGTCCTGCTTGTGGGCCCTGGTCATCAGCTGGTTGGCCACTGCGAGAACAGAGTGATGGACTTAGGTCTAACGTAGTTTAAGGAAGCCACGTGGATTCATGAATGGACTGGACATTTCTTTTAATGCAGGGCTGCAGAACTTCGAGCCCAGTCCCAGTCTGACACCCAAGAGTTCCCTAGATGGCGATACCCCCCCTCCCCTCTATCATTTGAAGGTAAGGCTTTTGTTCCTGGCACCAAGAGCTTTATGCTGAAATATGCCGACATTTTTGGCCCCACTCTTTTGCCTTCAGCTCCGCCCCTTTCAGCTTTGCCCCGCCCACCAATGAAATGGAATTCAGCCCTCTGTCTGAAATGGGTTTTGATGACAGCAAATGAGAGCTCACGGGGTGGCCGATAGTCTGGATTAATGACTAGATTCCAACACAGACCCAAAGAGCCATTCCTGCCCTGTCCCGATTCTTTTACCTTTGCCCTCTGCAGGTTCTCTCTGCATCCTTGCAGCTGCAGCCAGATTTTCCTCGTCCCCTCGGGGTCTCCGTTAGGGCCCTGGACCGACCCCAGCACCCCCAGGACGTTCAGCTCCACTCCAAAGAGCTGCTCGATTCGGGGGCGGTGCTGGGTCACCATCTCCTGGGCCTCCTCGGCCACGGCAAATTCATCCAGGGTTCTGCCGCAGTTTGGCATGGTGAGGGGTGGCGGCCTCTGGCTGTGGCGTCACACTGCGTTCCGGGGACGATGTAGGCTGTTGCACAGCTAACAACCTGGAGGGGAGAAGAGATGGTTGAAAATACAAACCAAACCAGCAACTCGGGATGAGATCTTACGTTTAAATGGGACAAGTTGCAGCTTCTACACATATTTGTACCAAGAAAGGTGCAGGAGAACGGGCAGAAAGAGGGGAGGATTTGGTAAGGCATGGCTGGAAATGTGGAGAGGCACTTGGCAGAGAGCAAAAGAGATTAGCATAAAAGGAGATTATCATCAAAGTCACACAAAAACACCCTTCCTATTTCATAAACCACGATTCCATGCAATTGGGGGGGGGACACACTGAGCCTCTTGAGATCTCAGCTTCATTTCTTTCATAAAAGAATCAAGTTTCTAGTCCTTATGGCTGTAAGGACATGCTTCAAAGCGTCTGGACAACGGCTACAAAGGCCTGTTGATTGATATTTTCAATGGTTAAGGGCAAAAGTTCCACAACTTTGCACGTACATATATGCCAGCAAAACAGGCAACATCAGAATATATTAAGCAATAATTCCTCTCTCCGTTGCTAAACAATGCAGAATTAGATAGTAATAGTCCCACAAGATAATAATAATAATAAATAAAAAATGGAACCTAAGAGGAAAATTTGCTCAACATACGTTTCATTCGAATCAGAAGATACTGCGTTTCTTCATGGAGAATTTTATTGTACTTTTAATGTGGAGCTGAAAGGGCCCTAGATTATGAGGCAGAAGGGATTTGGGGCAAGAGTGAGAGGAAAAACGTGTGTGAGGCTCACATTGCACATCCAAAACCATGTGTCAGAAATTCTGTGGTACATTCTAGGCTCAAGACAAGGAGAAAATTAGTGCTGAACAGCCCAGACATAAGAACGGCTAGCCTATTATGCTTGAAATTAATTTACTGTACTAAATATTCATACAATTAAGATTTAATTTCATAAACTGTAACTGCTTGGAGCTAAAGGATCAAAGTTTGTTTACATCCAGAGCGGAAGGCCACGTGATTCTGTTAAAGGAAAAAATTTAAAGGAGCCTTGTGGCATGTTAAAAAAATTATTCTGGCAGAAGATTCCGTGGCCTTAAGAAGTCACTTCCATCTGGCTACATTACATTATGTATGTACACATTACACATGCATATGGGGGTGGGTGGGTGGGTGGGGGAGCAGAGAGAAAGAGATTGTAAACAGTGGTGTCCAAGAGCTAACAAAAGATGGCAAACTCTTTCTGTAGAAAGTTCAAATCTACGCCAGAACGTTTTATATTGATTTTAAAACAAAAAAACTATTGAAGTTTTCCGCTTCAATAAAACAAACAGGCACAACACCACAAGAAACACAAACCAGAATCCGATGGCAGACAGACAGACATGTCCAGGACGTGCCTTTTCAATCAAAAAGGGTCTCATGATAGAAAAATCTCTGCCTTAGAAATGTTGCCTTTTGCATCCAATAGTCTTTGGACCACACTGTTTACAGTTTCCCTTTTCCTAGCTTGATGAAGGGTTCTGGAGAACCCGAAAGCTTGCACGCATGGTATTTTCCAAACATTTCGATTGGCTTAATCAAGGTATAGGCAAAATATACATTTTTGAACCTGTGTGTGTGTGTTTCACCAGGCGTCACACTTCCTGTACCTGATCAGACAAGTTGTAGGACCAAAACAATTACTTTAAATGCGTCTCTAGTCCCTTGTGTCTTCTCCCTCTACATTTTAACCCTAGAGTAAGTGCAGGTCTTAAAAACCCACCCCACAGGGACCCGATCCAAATGTGGGCCTACACCGGGAGCAAAAATGAAAAACAAATCTGAACACCAGCCCTCCCCAGCTCTCCAGATGTTTTGGACCGCAACTCCCAGCCTTCCTGATCCCTGACCATGCTGGCTGGAGTTGATGGGACTTGCAGTCCACCACGTCTGTGCTGGGCACACCTTGAAAGCAATGCCTGTTTTGGCCCTCATTCCACCAAATACTTAAAACAGTCAAGTGTTCTTTTGGGGGGAGTTACAACCACACAACCTCCCCATATAATATTATAATAATATAATTATTACAATAATATTATATTATTATAATACAATGGGGAGAAACCGAGCCGCCTGCTTTTGCTCCTGCAAGCTCCTACCCACCACCACCACCAGCGACACCCAACGCACATCTCCGATCAGGGAGCGCCAACGGGGTGGGGGTCTTTCGCCGAGCGCCCCCACTTTCCTCTTCCCCCCACCCCACTACCCCCCAGCCCAGGTCCACGGGTGCCTCTCCTACCCACGGGAGTCAGCGAAGGAGTCCCAGCACCGTCCGGCAGGCAGGATCCCCCATCCGTCCCCATCTCCGCCTGCGCGCCAGGATTTTGGTTTTTGTTTCTTTTCTCATCGCGACGAAAAACACAGGAGTGCACCTTTGAATTCAAGCCCCAGCTTCCATTTTGGGAGCGATGCGGAAACGGCCGACGGGCTCCGCAGCCTCGGAGTTTCCCAGCTGGGCGGCGCGTTGGGGCGAGGAAGGGAAGGACTTTCACTTTGAAGCTTCCTGTGAAGTCTGCGCTTCCTCCTCGCTCGCCACAAGCCACGAGCCTGGCAATGGTGCAAGATTCAGGAGGAGGCCGGCCGGCTTGCTCCCCACCGCCCCGATTCCCGCCCACCCAGCGTGTGTTATTGTCATTCATTATGAATGCAACCTCCGGGCATGGGCAGAGAGGAATTGGAGAGCCAAACAAAGATTTGTCGGAGGTGGGTGAGTGAGTGGGTGTTCTGATGTATGTGTTTTAAAGGGCCGCATAATGTCTCTAGTCATATGCAGAGAGCACTTCCTTCAGTTAAAGAAGAAAGGGGAATCTGATGCTTCCCACCACCACCACCACCCCGCCCTCTCCCTAATTTTGGGTTTTTGTCATTCATTATGAATGCAACCTCCGGGCATGGGCAGAGAGGAATTGGAGAGCCAAACAAAGATTTGTCGGAGGTGGGTGTTCTAATGTGTGTGTTTTAAAGGGACGCATAATGTCTCTAGTCATATGCAGAGAGCACTTCCTTCAGTTAAAGAAGAAAGGGGAATCTGATGCTTCCCACCACCACCTCCACCACCCCGCCCTCTCCCTAATTTTGGGTTTTTTATTTATTCCATTTATATCCTGTATTTTTTCCTCCAAGGAACTCAAGTCAGCATACATAATTCGCTGCTTCCTCTCCATTTTTATCCTCACAACAACAACCCTGTGAGGTAGGTAGGGCTGAGGGCCTGTGGCCGGCCCAAAGTCACCCAGTGAGCTTCCATGGCCAAGTGGGGACTAGAACCCGGGTCTCCCGACTCCCAGTCCAACACTCTAACCACTATACCACACTGGCTGCAATCGCTCTGCTTCATTTCAATTGAAAAGGCAGGGTTACAAAGGAGGGCTCTCTCCTGCACACACCTGGCCTTCCTCAACCTGCTGTTCTCCAGACAATTTTGGATTGCAATTCCCATTAGCCTCAGCTTGCACAACCAATGTTCAGGGATGTCATCAAAAACATTTCCCTGAGGAAAGAAAGTCCTTTCCGAAACACGTTGGGCAGAATATAATTCTTTCAGGTATATGGGAATATTTTCTCCTCTGTTTTGGGATACATGAGAACATAGTTAAAACTATAGGATTTGCTACCACAAGACGCAGTGCCCGATTTAGAACAAGCTTAAAGCCTCATATTATGAGTGACCTCTAAATACATTGGCGGTAACTAAGATGAAATCACTTTGGATTAAGTATGTTGGCAGGTTTGCTGTGAATTACAGCAGAGTTGCCTTCTATGGGGAGAGCAATCCACATATGGGGACCACCACTGAAAAAGCCATGTCTGTAACTACCCACCTCATCTCACACCTGGAGCGGATCTACACTGCGTACTGAAGGCGCTTGCGTGCGCCTGCAGTGCGCCCCCAAAGCGATTGTGTGGATCCTGGAAGGAAGAAGCGGAGGAGGAGGAGGCTGGGGAATCCGGCCGGGTCCTTGCCACCGCCGCCGCTGCTGCCCACCTCCCCGCCGCCGCTGCCCACCTCCCCACCAGCCTCCTGCTGCCGGCGAAAGAGCCACTCGGCGGAAGAAGGCGAGGCGGAGAGCGGAAGAAGCTCTCCGACCTGGGTGGCTCTTTTGCCGGTAGCAGGAGGCCGGCGGGGAGGTGGGCGGCGGTGGCGGCGGCAAGGACGAGGCCGGATTCCCCAGCAGCGTCCTTGCAAGCGCCTTCAGTATGCAGTGTAGATCCGCTCCTGGATGATAACCTTACAGTTTGGGTGGGTAAATACGCAAGGAGATGCTCCTTCACTGCTGCTGCCTACTACGGCCGCATTTCTCTTCACCAATGTTGCTGTGTGCTGCCACCATTAAACCCTCCAGGCATCAAGCCCCACTCCCCACAACTGGAGCTGGCCCTGCCTCCCCTCAGTCGAACATGGCAAACTCCAGCCCTCCTTCCAGTTTCCTGGAGAGCAAACGTGTGTGCACCCCTACAGAAATAAGCAATAGGAAATGGGAGCTGCAACAAAATGTTGCAGCGTGCCATGCCCCCATTCACTGTTGCAGTCATCCGTGCCCTCCTCCACGATACTCCATTGCATTCCCCCTCCCGCCCTGTTTTCCTTTCCTCCCCCACAACTGTTAGTCAGCATTTGGAGGCCCCCTGAGCAAACTCAGAGTACTCACTGCGTTTGTGCTATTTTGGGGGCGTCCTCCTCCACTTAGGGATTTCCCTCCTAAAGATTTTGTGTACTTCTGCAAACCTGGAAACTCCCCAGAGCTTTGAAAAGCTTCCCTCTTGTGCTGTTTTGGGTACATAAGCACCAGCACTTAACCCCTGAACATCAGAAATACAAGGAATGGTTTTTAAAATTAAAGACATGTAACTTAAGCACTGTTGCTTGTGAAGAGTAGCGAGTGATTGTTCCTTTGACGCTTTTCTTTTCCCTTTCTCCTGGCTTGCACCTGTGTATATCTGCATCTCCCTAGACAGACGGCCTACTTTTCCTTTCCTTTTCTTCTTAGATCAGTAAAAGGAAACTCTGACACGTTGAGAGTTTGGGACCACTCTTGTGAAGTTCCGGTTTTAAAAGCAGGTTTAAGCGCGTTTCCCTTTTGGGAAGTGCAGGGTGCTGCCTTTAAAAATAAAAATCGCTCAACTGTATTTTGTCTCTCACCTTGTATGAATCATAGAATAGTAGAGTTGGAAGGGCACCTATAAGGCCACCATGTATAAACTCATGGGTAGAATCGCCAGCCTAGATTAAGTGGTGTGGGGGGACCCATCACCACCAGCCAAGGGTCCCTGTCATGGGGCTGTCTCTACATCTTCTAAGCCCCTTAGTGCCTGTGCACTGGGTCAGTTATCTGTATATATCTACATCTCTGTATATCTACATCAATATCTACATCAATATCTACATTGTTGAAACTGCGCGGTAAAGAAGTCAGGAACTTAACCTGACATTTTTCTTCAAAGCGAGGTCTCCACGTTTTGAAGACCACCCCTTTGATTGGCCACCCGATTGATTGCCAGAAGCCAAGCAGAGGGCAGGATTGTGTTAATTAACTTCTCTGATGCTGCGTTAATTTGTACCAATTTATTTTATTTTATTTATTTACAATATTTATATACCACTCCCCATTCAAAATTTCGGAGCAGTGTACAAGATAAAATAAAATAAAAACAGAATAAAACACTTTAAAATAGATTTTTAAAAGGTCCTACAACTCCCAGCATCACCCAGATGGGTGGATGGATAAATAAATAAGAGATTGGGGGCTCATTTACATTAAGCAGGATATTCCACTATGAAAGTGGTATATAAAAGGCAGGAGCCACACCAAGCAGCATATAGCAGTATGAAAGTGGTATATGGTATGTCTCAATGGGCCCCAACAGTTCTCAGTGCGCTTCAATCCCACTATTAAGCAGTAGTGTGGCTCCTGCTTTTTATATACCACTTTCATAGTGGAATATCTTGCTTGGCGTAGATAAGCCCAGGGAGAGGTGCCAGAGAATACAGAAAAGGCAGTAGGCCCAAAACATCATCATCATTATTATTATTATTATTATTATTATTATTATTATTATTAATTTATTTATATAGCACCATCAATGTACATGGTGCTGTACAGATTACACAGTAAATAGCAAGACCCTGCCGCATAGGCTTACAATCTAATAAAGTTGTAGTAAACAATAAGGAGGGAAAGAGAATGCAAACAGGCACAGGGAAGTGTAAACAGGCACCGGGTAGGGTGAAGCTGACAGTATAGGGTCAGAACAAACTTAATATTTAAAAGCTATAGGGAAAAGAAAAGTTTTTAGCTGAGTTTTAAAAGCTGTGATTGATTTGGTAGTTCTCAAGTGTTCTGGAAGAGCTTTCCAGGCGTAAGGGGCAGCAGAAGAAAAAGGACGAAGCCGAGTAAGGGAAGTAGAGGCCCTTGGGCAGGCGAGAAGCATGGCATCAGAGGAGCGGAGAGCACGAGCACACCATGAATGCCTGTGATAATTCTGTGTGCAAAGAGTACATAAGCCACCATCCACAACAGCAGTTCTAGGCAACAATAACTCAAGAAGCCTAGCAATGCTGTGTTGATTTAGCAATCCCTTGTTTGAATTGAGGCCCAAGTAAATTGAAGCAAATTTACTTGAGCTCCGTTTCCTGCACCTGAAGTACTTCTGATCCCTGAAAGTGTCAGCCACAATATGCTGGTAGTTGTAAAGTTTCCGCAAGATTCTTTTATGCGTGTTGTAACCGATTAACACGACTACTTCTCTGGAATTGGTCACCACCAGGGAGGGAAGGCATTTTGCCCATACACAAGTCTCTCTCTCTCTCTCTCTTTCTTCCCCTCCCCCCTCATTTTTTATTAGTTCACTCATTCCAGGATCATTTGCAACAGAAGGTGCTGGTGGTGGTGGTCACCCCATTTTTGGTCACCCCAGATTCCTGGCCTTCATTTTCCACCCTAGTGTTCTTACCTTCAAGTTCTGAGGTCTCTTTAGAATGCCCCTTCGCCGGCGTGCTGAAAAGGTTACTAACCAAATGTGGAGCAAACAAGTGACTCTTATTCTGTTCCCTTTCTGTGGGAAATTCCCTCCATAATTCGTTGCCCACCCACTGACCTCGCTCCAAGTAGGTCTAAAAATCCTGTAGTGCCATCTGGTGACTACTTTTGCACAACTGTGCCAAAGACAAGTCATGTCCGAATCGTACCACCTCAAGCAAAAGAAAGGCTCTGTTTTTGGCACCAGGATATATGGGATGAGGGGGGTCGGCAGTTCTCCCCCACAAAAAATAAAAAATAAAAAATGAAGACCACCTTTTAGTCCAGAAAGCATTTGTGAATGTTGCTCATGTGAGAAACACTGAAGTGGAAGATGGGCAGTGTGGCTGGCCATAGTGGTTGGATTGACGTGGGCATCATTCTCACTTCATGAGCGAGATGGGAGCCCCAGAATTGCACAGGAAGAATATGCATTGCCATCTCTGGCTTCCATCTCCCCAAATCTGTTTATTCTGATTCTACTCTATTGTACCCCGCCTCAATCCAGAGGGAGAGGCGGGTAACAAATAAATAAATAAATTATTATTATTATTATTATTATTATTATTATACAGCTACCTAGATTTTGATTAAATACAAGTTAAAACTTCCTGACGTTAAGAACTGTACAACAACGGAACAGTCGACCTACGGAGGTTGTAGGCTCTCCATCTCTGGAGGTTTTTAAGAAGAGGCTGAACAGCCACCTCTCATGGATGGTTTAATTTGAATTTGCTGCACATTGCAGAGGGTTGGTCTAGATTATCTTTATCTTTGTAGGACCTCCCAACACCACAATTCTATGATTCCAACTCAATTTTAATTCATTTTTAGCAGTCTCATAAAATGTTCAAAATCTCCATGCTAAGTAAAGGAGACCGGGGAAGTCAGCCTTCCTGCCCACAGATCTGCCCCCTTTCCCTACTCTCTGGGGAAGTAGGGAAAGGGGGTTCTTCCCAAGTTAGCTGTGAGGGGGGAGGAGAGGGTGTTACAATGCAATGACATTTAGTATTTAACAGTTGATGACATATGGGATTTCTGAGTATCACCTAGTGACTGAAGGTAGTATTGCAGGCTTCAAACACAGGAACAACTTTAAATTCATGGATGCACCTTAAAAACAAAATAACCCTACACCCCTACATTCCCCTTAGTATGCATCCCAAGTTTCTTGGGACTAGGTTTCATGGTTTTGGTGCTATGGTGTTGAGAGACAGATGGACATCCTCTTTTATTATTCTAGATGTAAAAAATACCTAGAGGACAACCCTATTTAAAGTGCACCCTTTGAAAACAATGAGACTTCAGTTGGTCATCCCTTAGAGGCCATGCCAGTGAGGCTGCAGACAGAAACAGACACGCTCCCCCGAATTCTGCTGTTCTGGGAAGCCACAGCCCATATCTAGAAGGGGACTAAGGTTTTCTGGTCTTGGAGAAGAGCAGAAAAACAGGTTCCATAGGATCTGGATGCCTTGCACAGTCCAGGTAAATTGCAGCTGTCTTGCATACAACTTTCTGCCCAGCAATTGAGCTCTGATTGCCTTAATTCCTCCATGTTAACACTTGCAAATTTCAGATCATGCCTCAGGACAACAACCAAAGAAGCCCACACCATGCTAATTTCTAAAACTTCCTGTTTAAGCCAAATGGAAAGGAATACAGTTCAATTCCTTTTACATTGAAAACCCAATCTTGTGTAATCAAGGATGTCTGCATGACTCTTTTGTCGCCTTTGTTTAAGCCAATCAGCAAAGACCCCCTGGCTGTCTTGCTCACTTGAACCTGTGAAAGCCAGAGATATATACTCATCAACACCCATCTTTTCCTTACCTCAGGAAAGAAAGAAGAGCCCTTTCTTCCCCTAAAAATCCATTTCCCTTAAAAATCCATTGCCATCTGTATTTCTTCCCTCCTTCTTTTACTACTCACATATCTGAAGAAAGCCTTTTTATTGCTTTTAGCATCCCTTGCTAATATCAGTTCATTCTCAGCTTTAGCCTTCCTGATGCCTTCCTTATTTCAGCACTTCTGTGCCATCTGTCTGTACTCTTCTTTTGTAGCCTGGCCTTCCTTCCACTTCCTATATGTATCCTTTTTGGTTTTCAGGTCATCTCTAAGAGATGGGGGCTTGCCTGGAGCCGCCGCCCTACGTTCCCCATCCTGCTGTCCCAGCATTCCTGACCATGGGACATACTGACTTGCAATGATGGATTGTCGTAGTCCAACACCTTTGGAGGACACCAGGTTGGGGAAGGGCTGCTCTAAACAAAAGAAGAAGTAGGTGGCTCTAAGCTGTTTGTCATCAGTTTTCAACAACCCCACAGTCACCTCTGCATATCCTATTCTCCATCCTGTCCTCATGGTTTATCTGCTTTGGCAGAATGAGAATTTCATTGGTACTTTCTGCCTCCTTAGGGAGGATGTGGCGTTAAGGCTGGTGAGCCTTAACTCCCAATTTCCCCACTTTTTGGTGCTTGGTGGAAAAGTGTACGGCCTTAACATTGTTTTATAAACCGTAGGTTTTTTGTTTATTGAATTTCATGGCTTTTTGTAAAGGATGACCAGAGCCCTGCCCTCTTTTAAATCCGGTCACTGCAGTATAGCTCCTGCACCTTTAACTGTTGTGATGAAGAGGGAATTTCACCAGGTTCTCCATATATACAAATGACACCTACTGAAATTCCCTTTTCTATGCAACTGTTAAAGATACAGGAGCCCTGTCCTCCTTTGAATATGGTCACCATAGCCATATGGAAAAGAGTACAGGGCTCCTGTATCTCTAACAGTTGCATAGAAAAGGGAATTTCAGGGAAGCACCCACACACACACCCAGCCCACCTCGGCCTACCGCCGCTGCAGCCACAGGAACTATGGCAGCAGCAGCAGCAGCAGCGGGGGCCAGGGAAGCCGACCCACTCACCCCAGCCCACCGCCTCCCCCCTGCCCAACATCACTTACCTTCCTCTCCACCGGCCGTCCCAGGATTAAATTGAGCCCCTGGCTTCAACCGGAAGCTAGGCCAAGGCCTTAACTTCTGGTTAAGCCAGGGGCTCAATTTAATCCTGGGACAGCCAGCGGAGGAGGAGGTAAGTTTCCACTCCCCCCCCTCGGCCTGGGCCCACCGCTGCAGCCGCAGCGGCAGCCCCAGACAAACACCCCACTCCCCACCCCGCCCAAGCCCACCACAATGTCACTTACCTCCTCGTCCTCCGGCAGGCCCAGGTTTAACTCGAGCCCCTGGCTTCACCAGAATCTAGGACAAGGCCTAACTTCCGGTTAAGCCAGGGGCTCAATTTAATCCTGGGACGGCCGGCAGAGGAGGAGGTAAGTTTCCACTCCCCCCTCTGGCCTGGGCCCACCGCTGCAGCCGCAGCGGCGGCCCCAGACAAACACCCCACTACCCCCCCTGCCCAAGCCCACCACAACATCACTTACCTCCTCGTCCTCCGGCCGGCCCAGGTTTAACTCGAGCCCCTGGCTTCACCAGAAGCTAGGCCAAGGCCTAACTTCTGGTGAAGCCGGGGACTCCATTTCAACCCGGGGCGGCCGGAGGACGAGGAGGTAAGTCGCCGCTCCCCACCCCCAACTGTGTGCAGTGTAATAAGTCAATCCCCACTGCCCGAGAAAGGAGGAATAATATTACAATTTTAAACAAAATGATAAAGGAAAAGGACTTCACTGATGTTTGGCGAATTACAAGGGCAGGGGAGGTTGGTTACACTTTTTATTCACCAGTTTACAGAACATTCTCAAGGATAGACCATATCTTTGTTTCAAAAGAATTAGCAATAAAGGTTTGTAACAGACATCTAGAGGTAATTAAAGAAACTGACCACACATTGGTAAACATGGATTTTAAAGTGAAAAAGGACTACAGAGAAGCTAATAGATGGAAGTTAATCCCGTGTTTCATTATTGTGATATGTTTGATATGATTGGATGTTACATCTTTTTGTGATAAATGTAAAATCCAATAATTGTTCTTTTTTAAAAAAGCAGTATTGACTCTTAAGTAGCATGTGTGTATGTATCTTTATAGCTGATTATGGGGGAAGGCGAAGAAAGTGAAAGGAAAGAGAGTTTAGCATGGGATAATTTAAAAATGTATTAACTTGCACCACCACTAAAAGGAAAGAAAGGATTTTAAAAACCACATATTTACAGTGTGACTGAGGTGCATTAATCAACAAAACAACCAAATTTACAAACGGTTCAACCCAGCAACTCCCCAGTCACCCCCGGCACTGCAACATTGAAAGCAGAGGGAGGACCATTTCTCTGTCACACACATGCATGCTTACTTGGCTGTAAGCCCACTGAATTCAATGAGTCTTACTTTTGAGCAGACCTATATACGATTGCTATACATATCCATTCATTTAAAAGCACATGGAAGCCTTGACACACACAAGCAAAAAGTCAATGGCAATGTATATTCTATCCTATTAACATTAATAAGTGCCAAGTTGCACCACCATACATTGAAAAGGATTAATATTAAGGATATAATCCATCATACCAAGCACTATATCTATGAAACTTGCACACACCAAGCAGGAATACATTTTTACACATGGCAGCAGAGGCTTAAATGCATTCCCCTAACCCTTATTTATTCAGTCACATAGGGTGACCATGTGGAAAGGAGGACAGGGTTCCTGTATCTTTAACAGTTGCATTGAACGTGCTGTTTTCCGTGACCTGCTAACACCGGATTTAGCATGGACCCAAGTCAAGACAAAGAGGGCTCACAGATTGTGAAGTAGAAAGCTTTGTTAAGGCTAAGGGTAGGTAAATACATGGGAAGACTAAGTAAGAGTAACTTGGAAACATGCATAGCATAAAAACCCACTAACGTATAAAACAATAATACCTTAACTGTTGCTACCTACTCGCAGGTAGGGCCTTGCTCCTCTCCTCATGCTTCTCTCCGTATCCTTTGGCAAGCCAAGAGCAGAACAGGAGTTCTGGGATGGGTTCTCCCTTAAATACTTTCCTTTGGCCCTCCACCCTCCTTCTTGGCACCTTTGTTTCACACTTCCTTTGTCTTCTGAGACAACTGACTGCTGAATGACCTTTCTTCCCCCTCCAGGTGTTAGGCCAGGGTTTTTTGTTTATTGATATTCATGGCTTTTTGTAAAGGATGAGCAAAGCCCTGCACTCTTTTAAATGTGGTCTCTGTGGTATAGCTCATGCAGCTTTAACTGTTGTGATGAAGAGGGAATTTCACCAGGTTCTCCATATATACAAATGACACCCGCTGAAATTCCCTTTTCTATGCAACTGTTAAAGATACAGGAGCCCTGTCCTCCTTTGAATATGGTCACCCTAGCCATATGGAAAAGAGTACAGGGCTCCTGTATCTCTAACAGTTGCATAGAAAAGGGAATTTCAGGAAAGCCCCCCCACCCCCCACAGCCCGCCTCGGCCTACCGCCGCTGCCGCCACAGGAACTACGGTGGCAGCGGTGGGGGCCAGGGAAGCACAAACACACATACCCAGCCCGCCTCGGCCTACCGCTGCTGCTGAAGCAGGAATTACGGCGGCAGTGGTGGGGGACAGGGAAGCCAACCCACCCCAGCCCACTCACTCCAGCCCCCCTGCCTAACATCACTTACCTTCCTCTCCGCCGGCCGTCCCAGGATTAAATTGAGCCCCTGGCTTCAACCGGAAGCTAGGCCAAGGCCTTAACTTCCGGTTAAGCCAGGGGCTCAATTTAATCCTGGGACGGCCAGCAGAGGAGGAGGTAAGTTTCCGCTCCCCCCCTCGGCCTGGGCTCACCGCTGCCACCACAGCGGTGGCCCCAGACAAACACCCCACTCCCCCCCTGCCCAAGCCCCCCACAATGTCACTTACCTCCTCATCCTCCGGCCGGCCCAGGTTTAACTCAAGCCCCTGGCTTCACCAGAAGCTAGGCCAAGGCCTAACTTCTGGTGAAGCCGGGGACTCCATTTCAACCCTAGCCGGCTGGAGGACGAGGAGGTAAGTCGCCGCTCCCCACCCCCGGCCTGGGCACGCCACTGCCGCAGTACAGACTGCGGCAGCAGCGACGGCCCCAGGCAAGCCCAACCCCCCACAGACTTCACTCATCTTATCCGCCGGCGGCAGGCCCGGGTTTCAATTGCGCAGTATAATAAGTCAAACCCTACCGCCCAAGAAAGGAGGAATAATATTACAATTTTAAACAAAATGATAAAGGAAAAGGACTTTACTGATGTTTGGCAAATGACAAGGGCAGGGGAGGTTGGTTACACTTTTTATTCACCAGTTTACAGATCATTCTCAAGGATAGACTATATCTTTATTTCAATATAGACTATATTGCCCTCCACCCTCCTTCTTGGCACCAAGGCTTATCACCTTTGTTTCACACTTCCTTTGTCTTCTGAGATGACTGACCACTGACTGACCTTCCTTCCCCCTAGGTGTTTGGCCAGGGCTCTCTGTTATTCAGATTTGGTGCATAATAATACTCAAATAGAACTACTCTCTGTGATTTATCATCTAACATCACCAGAACATACCTTGCCCCCCTAAACTGGAGGGAAAAGGACCAACTAAGTCAATGTGAACCAGTTCAAAAAGCACTTTTGAAATTCTATCACTCTTCCTGTTAATTGGTTTGGTCTTTGACTTTGCCTGTTTACAAACAGAACAGTCCAATTTTTTTTTACAATCTTTAAGCTGTAATCCTGTACACATAGAAGGCATATTTTTCAAAACTTTGAAGCTAGCATGACCCAGACGCCTGTGTAATACATGTATACATCTATCATGCTAAAGGGGTGTTACCAGTTTGAGCCACTAATTCATTTTCAGTGCTCACGTAAAACAAACCATTTTTCTGATAACCCCGTGCACATATGCATCCTTCCTTCTCAACTCGGCACAAGTCTCCTTCAAAAAATTACGATGCATCCTGTAGTGGTTAAGCTGGATACAGACAAAAGACAAAAATCTAGAAGCTTGATAGTTTCAAACAAAACCACATATATGTGGAAACGCAGTTACCAGAAGGAAAATGTGCCATGACTTGCAGATGGGTGTTTAAAAGAAAGCATCTAGGGTCAGGGCAGGAAAAGTTCAAAGCACGTTTGGTTGCCAGAGGTTTCAATCAAGTGAAGGGGGAGAATTACGACGAAACGTTTTCTCCAACATGCAAAGCTGAATCTTTGAGAATGTTAACAGTTGCTGCAAAAAAGAAAATGAAAATATCCCAGTTCGACTTTGAGACAGCATATCTAAATTCCGACTTACAAGAAGAAATTTATATGAAGCCTCCAGAGGGGTTTAGTGGTCAGCCTTGAAAAGTGTGGCTCCTAAAGAGAGCAGTCTATAGTCTTAAGCAGTCAGCTAGATGCTGGAATCAATGTCTAAACTCTACATTGGTTGATGACCTAGGATTCAAGAGAAGCATGGCTGATCCATGTTTGTACACTAGTGGGAAAGGCAAGGATTACATGTTGATTTTGGCCTTTTTGATCATCTTCTAGTGTCAGGGAGTACCACTGACCAAATTCAGAAAGTTTCAAATCAATTACAAAAGAAGTACAAGTTAAAGTCTTTGGGTGATGTGAAGCACTACCTAGGGGTAGATATCACAAAGGGTAAAAATGGCAATTATCAACTGAGTCAAAAACAAAAAATCCTAAATTTCTTGGAATCTTGTGGAAAGAAAGATTGCAAGAGATTAGATTAAATTAGATTGTAAGCTATGCGGCAGAGTCTTGCTATTTACTGTTTTACTCTGTACAGCACCATGTACATTGATGGTGCTATATAAATAATAATAATAATAATAATAATAATAATAATAATAATAATAATAGTGTAAAGAGTCCTCTGACTGTTGGTGTTAGAAAAAATCTTCACGGGGAGCGTTTTAATCACCCAGATCTTTATCACTCAGTGGTGGGCACGTTGCTTTATTTAGCTTTTTGGACCCGCACAGATATTGCAAATGCAATTTCAATTCTTAGCAGGTTTGTTGCAGTGCCAAATGTGCTAGCCTGGCAAGCCATCAAACAGGTGGTAAGGTACTTGAAGGGGACACAGGATTTTTGTTTAATGTTATCAGCAGAGCAAAATGAAGAAATTCAGTGCTTCTCAGACAGCGATTGGGCAGGCTGTATTGATGATCGCAAATCAACAACTGGTTTAGTGGTGCTGTATGGTAACTCTTTGATCACCTGGAGAGCCAGGAAACAAGCCTTTATTTCCACTTCCTCGTGTGAAGCGGAGTATGCGGCTTTGTCAGAGCTCTGTGGTGAACTGACATGGTTTTTACAGCTGCTAAAGTACTTTGATATTTCTTTTACTCTACCAGTTCCTGTTCATTGTGATTCTCAGTCCTGCATTGCTCTGGCAAAAGCTGATATGTTCAAGTCTAGAACCAAACATATTGCCATCAAATATCAAAATGTAAAGGAACATATAAATAATAAAACCATCAAGCTGGTGTATTGTGACACTAAAAATAATGTTGCTGATTTGTTCACAAAGCCATTAGGGATGGTAAGACGTTCAGAATTGTATGAAACATTAGGTTTCAGGGAGAAATGTCTTTATGTGTCTGTACAATGTTAAAACTGTTGAAAAAATGTAAATGAAGGGGTGTCCGGGTTAGGATTTCCATTGCATGACTGACAAGGCAAAGGTTTTTGTATGATCTTATCTAAAGATCTACTTGCTATGGGAACAAAAGAGGGTGATTTGGGATGATGGCTGTACTTGATGCAGCCTGGAGTTCAGCAACAGGGCTGCATTAGCATTTGTATGACCAGGTATGACTCTTACCATCCAGCATTCATATTCTGCTTAGTTTTACCCCTACCTTTGTCTCTGGGGAATGCATTTGAAGAAGTCTATCAGGAAATGGTTACTTGACCCAGGCCTTTTGTGAATGCTCTGTCTGTTGGTGGGGTTTTGGGTTGTTTCAAAATGGAGTCAGTACTGCTCACAGATAGGGTGACCATATGAAAAAGAGGACAGGGCTCCTGTATCTTTAACAGTTGAATAGAAAAGGGAATTTCAGAAGGTGTCATTTGTATATATGGAGAACCTGGTGAAATTTCCTCTTCATCACAACAGTTAAAGGGCAGGAGCTATACTAGAGTGACCAGATTTAAAAGAGGGCAGGGCACCTGCAGCTTTAACTGTTGAGATGAAGAGGAAATTTCTCCAGGTTCTCCATATATACAAATGACACCTGCTGAAATTCCCTTTTCAATACAACTGTTAAAGATACAGGAGCCCTGTCCTCCTTTTCATATGGTCAGCCTAATTCCATCATCCACAGTTTTAGGTTTGCCCACAGAAGAAGGTTATGCAGAAGGCTGTTAATTATCAAGGTCAGCCACCTGGACTTTGGCAGGACATTTAGTGGGGTGACTTGATTGCCAATTATTGGCTAAATTGGTTGTACAGATAATCTGATGTATAAATATGTCCAGTGCATGAATGTATTTTACTTCTCTCCTGTATGTGCTGTTACGCTGTGAGTATTGTGTTATGTACCACGTATGCTGTAAATATATTTTTATCAAACTAAGTTAAAGCCTCAGTAAATGTTATTGAAGAACTCAAGTGTTCTGTAGTTTCTGGTTATCTTCGCTGTCTTTGGCTGTCTCCACACACTAAAATATTCCAGCTGTCTTCTCTCTAACAAGAGAAACTTAGCTACCTCGACAATGGCAGGACTTCTAGAGAAACCATCATGGAGGCCAGTCAAGCCAAAGCCATTTCCGACCAATTGGGGCCCCTCAATAGAGATACAGTTGTAGCATGGCTAGCCAAGTTCTGGCAAAGCTATCCCACTGTAGATGCAGTAGACAATCCAATTAGTAAGGATTAGTGCCTCTCCAGGAGATGCTGCAGTGTTAGAACACAGCATCAACATGAACAACCTCAGAAATGCCAATTGCCAAGCGTGGGTGAGAGTAGTTCTTAAAGCCCTCCTTCCTTGTCAGGACCTAGACCAAACCTTCTACTTGGAGATACAAGGTCAGGGAGAACTCCCAGAAGCATTTGTAGGTAGAAAGAAATTACTAGCTGTCCTTTCTAGAAAAGTGCAGTGTATTCAAGTCAATAGAAATGCAGTCTGGAACTATGACGTAGCTGAGTTTAAGTCTCCCCTGTATTCTGGACTGAATGGTCAAACAAAGATGACTTTAGGTACCATAGAGCCAAGTGCCTTGTATTGAGATGAATTGTCTCGTATCATCTTGCGAGCCTCTGAACTGCTAAGGACTTTTAGCTCCTTAAATAAGCCCTCCCATAGCAAAAAAAAGCAAATACAAAAATTTTTGTATTTGTATTTTTAACTTGTTGTTTTATGATGGTTTTAATTTTTGTGAACCGCCCAGAGAGCTTCGGCTATTGGGCGGTATAAAAATGTAATAAATAAATAAATAAATAAATAAATAGCACACTTAGAGCCAGTGCAGGCAGTAACCTATGCCAACACTGGGCCCAATTCCTCGGTTATTCCCAAGCAGAACATGGGTCCTAATTCTCATGCTAATTACTAAGTGCCTTGGTCAGCAAATCTGGCTGAGTGGCAGTGCCCCCAAGCAGCTAGAAGCAGCAGGCAGAGACTTTTAGAACCAGAGCCCCCGGAAAGAAAATTAGATCTATACAGATGTTTCCTTTGGAACGAACTCCGTTCTTTAGGAGAAGATATGAATAAGTATGACAAGCAGCCAACAGAAGTCTTGTCTAAAGTTTGGGAATTGTTAAAAGGCATACCAGTTAGCTCCAGTCACTGACACCAACCACCGGACCCCTGAGCAAAAGCAGGTCTTAAGAGGTGTGTGCAGCACCATAGGGATGCCCGGTTCCCCATGGACGTCCTCAAGTAAATGCTAAGCCTCAGTGTAATGCTCAGAGGATGAACCCTACCAGGGTTACAGGTGGGAACCAGGGATACTTAGCCCAACCAACAACAGAAATGAGAAAAGACCGAGAGACTGTGAGTTCACAATTGCTGCTAGAGAAAGAATCTAAAAGATTCAGAAAGAGACTCCCCAAAGCAACAAACAGAAATGCAGACTCTCCCTAAAACTTTAGCTACAGAGAGAAGCAAAACTGTAACTGCCCCAGAAACCTCTCCCAAGCAATCTCTTTCTGTGTCTAGTGCACAAAATTTTCCCTCAGCTAGAGAAATTGAAGCTTCACTTCCAGAGCCAAGTAAGCCCATAGAACAACCAGTTTTAAAAGCTCCCCCAATTCAAACTCAAGTTCAAGAGAAAACCCAATTGAATGTTTCTGTCATGCCAAGTTGTAAAGAAACTTCTGTGGCATGCTCAGAAGTAGAAATTAAAAATATAAAGCTTGTTAAAGAATGCTGCATAAAACAAGAAATTTCTCAAGAGAGTGAAGCAAAACTTGCTTTGTCTCCTGAACTAGTAGCAAAGGCTAATAAAGAAAACATTGTGTTTGCAAACCAGCTGTTGCTTCCTGATAAGCAGCCTGTTCATACCGGAAAAACTTCAAAAATAAAGCCTCCAACAGCAAGAAGAGTCTACCTAAAACCTGAATTAAGTTTAAAAATTAACCTGGTTTTCTCTCTAATTTACCAAATAGTCTCAAAGTGCATCCACCAGAGAGTAGACAAAAATTGCACGCATTGGGTAGTCCCTTGTAAGGCACAGGGGGAGCCCCTTCAAGACACCAAGACAGAGCATGGCATTTGCCTAACTAAAGCTGAGAGTGTCCGTAGCTTGCAGTCCAAAGAATGGAAAATAAAGCCCCCCGACTGTTGGCCTTTTTCAATTGCAATTACTCAGTCAAGCTTTGCACACAGAGCACCAGTAACTTTCAGAGTAATTGCTTTAGTTTTCTTTATTCTAGCCAGCCATGCAGGTATGTTTAAAGAACAAGAAATGCTGCCACCCCCAAAGGCCCCTGATTGAAAGTTTCACTCAGCTTTAACTAGCCCTTGGCAGCCTAGCCAAGAGCATGTACAGAGTGAAAACTTAGCCCCTAAATCTTAAGGGGAAAAAAGATGCACAGATTCATGTACATAGTTATTGTTTTGTTATTGCTCTTCATCCAGCGATGGAGAGAGTCCACACCTCTTTGTAGTTAATTTCCAATATGCAGGTTTTTGACAACAACGTCATAACCCTAAAGAGATGCAGGAAGTCCTCTCAGAAAAGTAATAATGAAAGATGGAACCCAGATGAACTGCAGTACAAAAGACCAGAGTCCAGATGACATCAGTTGCAGTAACCTTCCAGCATCCAAAGACTGCAAGAGCCCAAAAACAAGCAGCTGCCAATAATTCCATATAGACTATTTGCTTAAGTCAGCGAGAAGACCCACAATAGACTGTAAGCAGCGTTCCAGATAACTTAGTTACCGTTGAACCCAGGAAGAAGACTTGCTTTTGAAGAAGCTCTTGAAATTTCAGTCCCATCAAGAACTGATATCTCAGTTGAATAAAAATAGAACTTTGAGTGAAATTGTTTTACTCCTGTATAAAGAAAGATGTGCTCTCTTCCAATTGTTGTTTTCGCAAAATGTTTATAGTGTAAATAATTGTGAAGTTTACCCCATGCTTCCCTCCTTAAGAGCAAGTTTCTTTGTCTATCCTAGCACTTTCAACCTTTCTTCCATTCCCTCCACCAGCTAAACACCATACATCCGCAAGCACACATAAGCAATAAGCAAGAATGAAAGAATCATATAGAATGTGTTCCCCCACCTCAGAAAGTGTTTTAAGTGCCAAAGTTTTTATACTTTTAGTAGTATTGTGTATTATCAGATTATCACTTTTGTGTTTTCAGCATGAACATGTTTTTGCAATACTGTATCCTGTTTTAAAGATAAATTCTAATTGGCTGTAATGTCTAATTAGAAAGAGTAGTTACTATGATTCTAGACCAGTGAAATAAGTCTCCAGTTCCAACCTGTATCATTGTTGCGATAACGCCACCAATAAGATTGGTTTATCATCAACGGGGGGGGGGGGGGAGTTGTTACAAGGTAGCTTCTTTGAGCAGTAGTGACTCCATTTTGAAACAACCCAAAACCCCACCAACAGACTGAGAGCATTCACAAAAGGCCTGGGTCAAGTAACCATTTCCTGATAGACTTATTCAAATGCATTCCCCAGAGACAAAGGTAGGGGTAAAACTAAGCAGAATATGAATGCTGGATGGTAAGAGTCATACCTGGTCATACAAATGCTAATGCAGCCCTGTTGCTGAACTCCAGGCTGCATCAAGTACAGCCATCATCCCAAATCACCCTTTTTTGTTCCCATAGCAAGAAGATATTTAGATAAGATCATACAAAAACCTTTGCCTTGTCAGTCATGCAACCTAAGTGAAGAGACCACTTACACAGTTGGGGTAAAGAGATAAGTATGTTATCTGGAGATATCCCGCTTGCTCAGTAAACAGACAATACACAATGGCTTTCTGCTAAGGGCAGTAGCTCCCATGCAGGTCTATGGGCTTCTTGTGGAAATTTACCCCAATATGCCACTGTATGACCTAATTTGTAACTTGTTTTGCAGAGTGTATAAAATCTCTGAGTAATCAAACACTCGGGACAGCTTCTGTATTTGAAACAGACAGTCTTTCCGCTTGCGTGTGATAAAGCTGACGCTTCCTTGTGCCCCCGGAAATGTCTGCTGCCTGCCTGCCTGCCTGCCTGCCTGCCTGCCTGCCTGCCTTCCCACCTCCCCCGGGGTGCTGCTGTGGTGGGGCATCTGCTGGGATGGACTCCTCCCCCATAGATCTATGGCATATCCCATAGTCCAGTCCTCACAGTCCTCTTCCCGCCTCGCAGGGTTGGTTTGCAACGCGCTACTGCTGGCTTTGAAACAAACACTCCTCGGCTCACTTCCTTGTGCCCCCAGAAATGTCTGCTGCCTGCCTTCCTGCCTGCCTGCCTGCCTTCCCGCCTCCCCCGGGGTGCTACTGTGGTGGGGCATCTGCTGGGACGGACTCCTCCCCCATAGATCTATGGCATATCCCATAGTCCAGTCCTCCCAGTCCTCTTCCTTTGTTCCCGCCTCGTAGGGTTGGTTTGCAATGCGTTACTGCTGGCTTTGAAACAAACACTCCTTGGCTCGCTTCCTTGTGCCCCCAGAAATGTCTGCTGCCTGCCTGCCTCCCCACCTCCCCCAGGGTGCTGCTGTGGTGGGGCATCTGCCGGGACGGACTCCTCCCCCGTAGATCTATGGCATATCCCATAGTCCAGTCCTCCCAGTCCTCTTCCTCTGTTCCCACCTCGTAGGGTTGGTTTGCAGTGCGTTACTGCTGGCTTTGAAACAAACACTCCTTGGCTCGCTTCCTTGTGCCCCCAGAAATGTCTGCTGCCTGCCTGCCTCCCCGCCTCCCCCGGGGTGCTGCTGTGGTGGGGCATCTGCCGGGACAGACTCCTCCCCCGTAGATCTATGGCATATCCCATAGTCCAGTCCTCCCAGTCCTCCTCCTCTGTGCCTGCCTAGCAGGGTTGGTTTGCAATGCGAAAGGAGTACGGCAGGGTTGTATACTCTCACCTTACCTATTCAACTTGTATGCAAAACACATCATGCAACATGCTGGGCTTGATGAATCCAAGGCTGGAGTTAAAATCGAAGGAAGAAACATTAACAATCTCAGATATGCAGATAACACCACTTTGATGGCTGAAAGTGAGGAAGAGCTGAGGAGCCTTATGACAAAGGTGAAAGAAGAAAGTGCAAAAGCTGGGTTGCAGCTAAACCTCAAAAAAACCAAGATTATGGCAACCAGCTTGAGTGATAACTGGCAAATAGAGGGATAAAATGTGGAGGCAGTGACAGACTTTGTATTTCTGGGCGCAAAGATTACTGCAGTCGCTGACTGCAGCCAGGAAATCAGAAGACGTTTACTTCTTGGGAGGAGAGCAATGACAAATCTTGATAAAATAGAGACACCACACTGACAACAAAGGTCCGCATGGTTAAAGCAATGGTATTCCCCGTAGTAACCTATGGCTTCGAGAGCTGGACCATAAGGAAAGCTGAGCGAAGGAAGAGAGATGCTTTTGAACTGTGGTGTTGGAGGAAAATTCTGAGAGTGCCGTGGACTGCAAGAAGATCAAACCAGTCCATACTCCAGGAAATAAAGCCAGACTGCTCACTTGAGGGAATGGTATTAAAGGCAAAACTGAAGTACTTTGGCCACATAATGAGAAGACAAGATACCCTGGAGAAGAGGCTGATGCTAGGGAAAGTGGAAGGCAAAAGGAAGACGGGCCGACCAAGGGCAAGATGGATGGATGAGATTCTGGAGGTGACAGACTTGACCTTGGGGGAGCTGGGGGTGGCGACAGCCGACAGAAGGCTCTGGTGTGGGCTGGTCCATGAAGTCACAAAGAGTCGGAAGCGACTGAACGAATAAACAACAACTGCTGGCTTTGAAACAAACACTCCTTGGCTCGCTTTCTTGTGCCCCCAGAAATGTCTGCTGCCTGCCTGGCTGCCTGTCTTGCCGCCTCCCCTGGGGTGCTGCTGTGGTGGGGCGTCTGCCGGGACGGACTCCTCCCCCATAGATCTATGGCATATCCCATAGTCCAGTCCTCCTCCTCTGTGCCCGCCTCGCAGGGTTGGTTTGCAATGTGTTACTGCTGGCTTTGAAACAAACACTCCTCGGCTCGCTTCCTTGTGCACCCAGAAATGTCTGCTGCCTGCCTGCCTCCCCGCCTCCCCCGGGGTGCTGCTGTGGTGGGGTATCTGCCGGGACGGACTCCTCCCCCATAGATCTATGGCATATCCCATAGTCCAGTCCTCCCAGTCCTCCTCCTCTGTGCCCACCTCGCAGGGATGGTTTGTGTGTGTCTTGCTTTGACTCAGGGGATAAGTCCTTCCTGCGCTCACTTAGACTTTTTGAAGTTCCAAATAAATTTTTCAAGTGTGGAAGAAGATTCATATTTAGGTTTATCTACTCCCCAGTTCATGGCATGTTGGGATTTCCTTTGAAATGGTCATGAATAAAGCCCATTGAGCTGTCTGCAGCTTTAAAAATCCCTGAGATACTGAGGTGTCCGATTTTCAAAAATTCAGGGAGGCTTGGATTTGCTTGAGGCTTGGCATGCATGTGTATACATGCATGAGGTGTCATGGTGCCTAATTTGATCTGTCTAACGTGAAAATTGACAGAGTTCTAGCATGGAACTTGATTTGGGGTGAGTTGAAAAGTTAAAGCCCCACCAAAAATCAGAGGATGATGGGATTTGATTGAAATTTGCCATGAAAGTGGATCTAGATGGCATCTGGTGAGGGTCCCTGCTTCAAAGTTTTTTATCTATCAAAATGTCAGAGAAAATCCCATGTCTGAAAATGGTGTGTCCGATTTTCAAAAATTTTCCGAAAATCAGGGGATGCTTGGATTTGCTTGAGGCTTGGCATGCATGTGTATACATGGATAAGCTATCATGGTGCCGAGTTTGCGGTTTCTAACTTTAACAGAAAAAAAGTTGTAGGCTTTTTTGGATTTCAATGCAAGCCTATGGGGGGAAAGCGGAGCTCCGATCCGGATCCGGAGCTTCGCAGCGAACTGGAGCGGACTGTAGGTGGATCAGAGCGGAGAGGAGTGGACCCGATCCAGAAGTTGAGAATCTGGAAGAGAAGCGGATCGGGGGGTCCGTGCACACCCCTAGTTTGGAAGTGATACAACAATATTGTTTTTTGTCTGTGTTAACTATGAACCCAGATTTGGCATATCAATACAGACTTGTGAATAGCAGCCCAAAACTCAGGATTTGTGGCACAAGACAACACAAAACTGATGCAGAACCTTGGCTTATGTTTTGGGAAGATACTAGTTTGAGGGGGTTCATCGTTAACAGAACCAAAGAACAAAATGGTAAAACAGCCTGAGTTTCCTTCTTGGGAAGTGGAATCTGCCCTTAGCTAAAAGTCAAAGAACACCTCAGAAGCCGTAATATCCTTATCTATTCAGAAAGTTAGACCATCTTTCCAAGACATCATTTCCAGCCAACTTAATTCTCTAGGCAGTTGTGCAGTTACAAGATGGAGCATCCCTGCCTGCTCCTGTGTGTCATTTGGGGCATGTCTAGACAAAGTGATATTCCGGGGATCACCCCGGGATCATCTCTGTGCATCCACATGACACACAGAAGATCCTGGGGGCAGGAAGGGATGATCCCTCCATTTTCCTGGGATAACCCTTAGGTGTAGAAAGGGCCATAGTCCTCAAGTCTTGGAATGAGCAAAGGAAACCTTTAATCCCAGCTTTTCCCGTGGTCTCGGAATCGTCCTGAGGTAGGGGTGGGGGTAGCGGGGGTCAGGGATTTCTTTCTTTTTTACTTACTTTTTCGCTGGAGTGCTTGTGCGCTCCAGGTCCTGTGTTGTTGCTTTTTAAAAATGGCGGGCGTGATGTCCTTTGTCCTCCCGGGACGTCACGCGCCGCGTGTAGACTGAGGGGGAGGATCTCGTGATCATCATTACGTGAGATCAACCCCCACCACCACCCTGGTCAAGCCATACCTTTGGATGCACAGGGACGATCCCAGGTGTAGAAACAGCTTATGTCAAAACAGATGACCTCCCTTGGGATTTGTAAAATTACAGTAATCAGCAAGTGCTACTTTCAAAAGCCTCATGGGGTATCACAGGCCATCACAAAATTACAAATCAAAAACAGTACTTTTAAAGTCTAATATTCTACACCAAATGTATAAAGACTTCTGTCCAACAATCCCAATCTGGCAGATTATTTTGATGCAAACAGAGCTCTGTCAGTCCAAGATTTCAGTGTCTTCTGTACGGATTGAAACTGCTATTGTGGTCACTGGTGATCATGAAGGGGTCCGGTTTGGGCTTGACCATTGATTTATCAGCTTTGCATTTGATTTTGCTTCTGCTGTTGTTGCATTATTCTTCCAGCAAGACATGGAACTCCTCAATATGCACTTTGGGGAGATCAGCTCAAACTCATTCATATAGTCCTTCAGATGAGATCATCATTGCTGAATTTGTATCTATTTTACTTTCCAACTACAGTGTGCCAGAATTTATGGTATACCCACTTTCCTCTCCAGTAGATACCTAGTACGTATTTATTTATTTATTTAAAAAGATGTGCCTTATCCCCAATAATCATCCTTAACCTGACAAATAAATCACTACTTTTAAGCACAAATCTGCTCTTTTCTTGTATTCTTGTCTTAACCTTGGTGATTTAGACCTGGTTCTTACTAAACTCTCTCTAGGTCCCAATTCATGAACATGTATTTTGGAGTTGGCTTGGAGGCTGGGGCAGGTTATTCATCCTTGTCGGAAGAATCCGCAAGTGCTCAAAGTGTAGTTTGGAGGTTTTAGAAAAAGCTACTTTTCCTAACTGCAAATGCAGTGTTCTGATTCTGTAGATATATAGATCATGGCTCAGAACCTCAGGCACAGGGGTCAAATCCTGACCTCCTGGTTCACTAGTCTGGTACCCAGGGTTTCTTTGATGTCCAATCCCCCTTCCCTTGGACTCGCCTCTTTTCTCCAGACACCTATCATTTCTTGATTCTCAGCTTTTCTGCAATACTTTCCCCCATTCTAAAAGGTTGAAATGCTTCATCTACAGCTTTGTCAGCAGCAGTAAGAGCTTAAAGCTAAAATATGCTGGCATTTTGACCGTACCTCTTTTTGCGTCTGCCTCTGCCCAGCATTGGAAAACCTTTGGGCTGAAAGAGTTTCAACATGCCTGATTAAAGAAAAGTCAAAACCAAACATATCTGCCTCCACCCCACAAACCAGCAAGACTATCTGGAAAAATGGGTTCAACTTTGAGAGGTGTTTCTGCCCATCTATTTGCATTGTGTGTCCTGCCCACAAACAGTGCCTGTATCATGGTGGGGAAGGAGAAGTAGAGATGGAAGGCAGTGTGGGAGTGAAAGATGGTTGAGATGGAAAGAGATAGGGGAAGAGGTGATGTGCACTAGGTAGAAGCCCTATTCGGACATCTTCTAACATTGCTAAATGTCTACTCTTGGACCATGTCTATCTGAAGAACCTCCTCCATCCATGGAAGTTTCTCATACAAAAGAAAGTGCTGACTTTCCAGGGTCCTCAGTCACATGGAGGACCTCCACAGATACAAGAGCCTCCCCCTTTCATAGAATCATAGAACAGCAGAGTTGGAAGGGTCCTACAAGGCCATCGAGTCCAACCCCCTGCTCAATGCAGGAATCCACCCTAAAGCATCCCCAACAAATGCTTGTCCAGCTGCCTCTTGAAGGCCTCTAGTGTGGGAGAGCCCACAACCTCCCTAGGCAACTGAGGGAGGTTGTCACTGTCCTGTCACTGTCCATGTGTAGGAGGTGATGAACATGACAATGGAGGCATGAGAGGGCCACATTGTTCCTCTTCCTCATGCATTGAGTTTAATATAGAGGACGGGGCTAGGAACACCTGAATAGGGCTACGGACTGTAGAGAAGATAAGGTGGGTGAAACGGGTTGTCCCTGACTTTCCAGTGTTGTCAATTGCATGGAAAGTCTCTACAGATCCACGGGGTTCTCCTCTTCAGAATGTCACCCTCCGCTAGTAGATGATGATGAATGTGTCAATGGAGGTGGCCAGAGCTGGAACACTCCCTCTGCTCATGCATTTTGTTTAACCACAGTAGGAATATTTGAATAGGAATAGAGTCCATGGAGAAGATGGGGCTAGGAAGGGAGCAGGAAGGGCTGCATTGAAACCCAACCACCCCCATCATTACTTTGAGCACATTTTAGCCATTGTTCATCATTGGATCACTTTGGCTGTGCTAATTACGAATTTCTGCTCATGTTGTCTTAGTAGAAAATTATCATATTGTTAGTTTCAGCAAGACTTTTACTTTGATGGGCAATCGCATTGCAAGCTGTGGTGCAGCGAGATCTCTGATGTCAAGATTTAAAATGATGTGACCATCTTGTTGCAGCATGATCCATAAAAACTACCAGCATGTCCTTGCCTTTGTTTTTGCCACTGATGAGGTCAACAAAGATGCTGAAGTGTTACCCAACACCACTCTGGGATCCAAGTTTTATGAGAATGTCTTTGATTCAAAGCATACTGGTTGGAACACTCTGAAGCTTCTCTTTACAGGACATGGGGATCCTGTCAATTACAACTGCATCAGGAAAGATAAGTTGATGGCAGTCGTTGGTGGCCTCACCTCCCAAAACTCCATCCAGATGGCCAAACTCTTTAATACCTACAAGATCCCGCAGGTATATGTTCAGAATTAGATCGAAACAACCACATTGAGTGGTGGAATCCATATCAAAACACAATGGCAAATGTCTCTGTCGAAGCTCTTAATTGGCTGCATTGCCATTTCAGTATCAATGGGTTGAAGAACCCACTGAACTTCAAGTGCTATCCTATATCTGTATACTCAGAAGTACGGATGTCAGACAAATCTGTAATGGAACCAAATGAGTTTGGCTCCCTCCCCCCCCTTTTTTTTAATGAATCTGACCTGAGGGTTCCACAGCAGGCCTGCTTTCCCCTAGTGAGTCAGATTCCACAGACCTGCAGGCCATTTTTCTAACTTTTGGGAATTTTGCACAACATTCATCTTAGAAAAATATGCAAAACAAAAACAGCCCAAAATGTGCATTTCACAGGCTAAAGTAGGAAAACTGCATTTTGGGGGAATTTGTGCATTTGGGAAGAATTTGTGCATTTTTGCATGACTGAATTTTATAAATTTACATTCTCAGAAATGCAAATTTGTGAAAATTCAGAAACTGGGGTGGTGGGGTGGAACCAGTTTTGTTGATGGGTAGACAACAGAACGAAAGGTGCCTGGCACTTCGCAAAACACAGACAGAACAGATGTTACACAATCCATACATCCCTAGTCAGAAGTAAACCCTATTGAATTCAATTGTGCTTACTGTCATGTGAGCTGGTATAGGATTGCACATATATCATAAATGGTGCCAGGAAGTAAAGTAAACCTTGAGAAAGGCAGTTTCTTCTGCTAGATCCTGCTAAGTATCTTACTATATCATGAATATTGATAGTATCAGGGAAGTTTACTAGGAAGTGTACGAACAGAATGTTAGAAATCACAACATTTGCAATAAGGCCCCATTCAATGAGATCAAGATTTTAACCTTGACAGACATTTCTATAAAGTCAGTTTATATTTGAGAAGAAAGAAATGTTTGTTTCCAAATTAAAAACCAGCATACTTTTCCTGTTAGCTTAGCTATGGCTCCTTTGATCCAGTGTTAAGGGACAAAACTCAGTTCCCTTCTTTCTACCGCATGATCCCAAATGAAGTTCCTCAGTATGTCGGCATTGTTCATCTCCTCAAGCACTTCGGATGGAACTGGATTGGTCTCATTGTCTCAGATAACTACAGTGGAGAAACCTTCCTTCGAACCCTGAGACCAAGGCTTCTGCAAAACAATATGTGCATTGCTTGGACACAGGTGATCCCAATTGTGTCACCATTTTTATCAGATGAAATATTTGAAGAAAAATGGAGACCAGTTCAATCGACGATCTTATTGAGTGAAATCAATGTGATTCTTGTCAATGGTGACAATCAGTCTCTGGAGGTTTTAAGAATGATGTTGTACTGGACTGAATTGGTTCATACAGACCCTTTAGAAAGGGTGTGGATCACAACAGCTGAATGGGATTTCACTGCTATCTTGAATAAGGACAAATTCACCCCCAAATCCTTCAATGGCACCTTGTCGTTCACTCTCCACACAAATGTGGTGCCAGGATTTCAGAACTTTCTTGAGAGTATACATCTATATCAGTCAAATATTTATTTCATAAAGCATTTCTGGTTCACTGCATTTACCTGTTCACTCCCAGAACATCGCATATTTTTCCCAAACCTAGAAGTCTGCACTGGGGAGGAGAAGCTGGGGAGCCTTCCTGTATCTACCTTTGATATGGAGATGTCTGGTCAGAGCTACAATATCTACAATGCTGTCTATGCTGTCGCACATGCTCTTCATGCCATGGTTTTAGCGAGAGCCAAACAGAAATCAAGAGGAGATGGGGACAGATGGAACCTCCAGAACGTTCAGCCATGGCAGGTAGACATGGCTACAGACAAATCATGTCATAAATTGTGCTAACATAACTTACCCTCCACGCAACCACATCTTCCCTTGGACTTCCAAGTCCAAACCTAGACAGGACGGATGCAGCACCTGGGACCAGCAAAGATGTCCCATGTTGTCCTGATCCTACAATAGCTGGCTAGGGCAACATGGGCCGTCTTTGCTGACCAAGGAAAAGTGAGGGTGCATGGAGCGGGTTCAGAGGAGGGCAACAAGGATGATCAGGGGTCTGGAAACAAAGCCCTATGAGGAGAGACTGAAAGAACTGGCCATGTTTAGCCTGGAGAAGAGAAGATTGAGGGGAGACATGATAGCACTCTTCAAGTACTTGAAAGGTTGTCACACAGAGGAGGTCCAGGATCTCTTCTCGTTCCTGCCAGAGTTCAGGACATTGAAGAATGGGCTCAAGTTACAGGAAGCCAGATTCCAGCCGGACATCAGGAAAAACGTCCTGACTGTTAGAGCAGTACAACAATGGAACCAATTACCTAGGGAGGTTGTGGGCTCTCCTACACTAGAGGCATTCAAGAAGCAGCTGGACAGCCATCTGTCAGGTAGGCTTTCAAGTGGATTCCTGCATTGAGCAGAGGGTTGGACTCGATGGCCTTATAGGCCCCTTCCAACTCTACTATTCTATGATTCTGTGATAAGCAAGCAGAATTTGTAATATTGCGTAACATCGTCATTCATTATGAGGCATAGTAGTTAAGGCATCACCCTATGTGTCCAATTTCCTGGCATTGTGGAGTTTGAGCCAACATGAAATAGACTTAAGTCTGGCACTAAAATGGCAGAGTTTTTTTTATCCTTGAATTTACCTGGTTTTTGAAAAGGAAATGTATAATTGCAATGTTGTTGTTGTTATTATATTTTTATACCCCGTCTTTTTCCAGAACTGGGACAAACCTTACCATCTCCCCAATGTATTTGAATCTGCTTTCTTGCAGGTTTATATACCAGATAAACGAGGTTATAAAAACTTAACCAATGGAAATCTTGATTTCATTCCAAAAGTCCAGGGGAGAATGTGCATGGATAGAAGATGCTTTAACCATTTTCTCTATGTTTTCAGCTTCCATTACAACTAGATCCCAGTTTGTCAATGTAAATCGTAGGCATGAAGACCCCATCATGGATGGCAAATTATTATTTTTCCTACCCCGCTCTTCAATTGTTGGGGCTCCCAATCTGCGAAGTAATGTGTAGTCTCATCTTGTGAAGCCATATTCCATAGGTAAAAAAAAATAGCCATTGCACATAAACCCCTCTGTAATAACATTCCTTTGAAAACATTGGAGCACTGGCAGCATTCTAGCTTCGGAATTAAACTGAGCGTGCTCAACATAATCTCCCCCAGCAGTTGCTGTTCATGGGGCAGAAAATCCTCAATAACTTTTGAACTGCTGCTCAGAATTTTACCAAAGCCATGAAAGGAGCACCTCCTCAACAAGCTTGAATAAAGACATCAGTAGTTTTCACCAAAATGTAAAAAGAAACAGATGATATGATGACCTGCAGTTTGGAGTAAAAACGCAATTTGACATTGGGCACAGCTAAAGACTTTATCAGGTAGATCATGGATGCCAGGTTTCAATGAGACTCAATCCAGACAAGACGGAGGTACTGTTAGCGGGTGGTTCATCTGTCCGGCGAGGTGATGTTTGCCCTGTCCTGGACGGGGTTGCACTCCCCCTAAAGGATCGGGTCCGTAGTTTGGGGGTGCTCTTGGATCCAGAACTGTCACTTGAGGCACAGGTGAACTCAGTGGCAAAGAGCACCTTTTATCAGCTTGGGCTGATATACCAACTACGCCCTTATCTGGACAGAGATAGCCTAGCTACAGTTATCCATGCTCTGATAACCTCTCGTTTGGATTACTGTAATGCGTTATATGTGGGGCTGCCTTTGAAAACGGTCCGGAAACTTCAGCTGGTACAAAACAGGGCAGCCTGTTTACTAACAGGGACTGGCCAGCGAGACCACATTACGCCAGTCCTTTTCCAGCTTCATTGGCTGCCAGTCCAGGTCCGGGCCCAATTCAAAGTGCTGGTATTGACATTCAAAGCCTAAATGGTTTGGGGCCAGGTTATTTAAAGGAACGCTTCCTCCCATATGTACCTGCCTGGACCTTAAGATCATCTACAGGGGCCCTTCTTCGACATCCCCTGCTAAAGGAAGTGAGGCAGGTGGCTACTAGGAGGAGGGCTTTCTCCGCTGTGGCACCCCGGTTGTGGAATGAGCTCCCCAGAGAGGTCCGCCTGACACCTACACTGTACTCCTTTCGTCGCCAGCTGAAGACCTTTTTATTCTCTCAGTATTTTAACACTTAATTTTAACTTAAATTTAAATTTTACTGTTCTAATTCTGTATTTTAATCTTATATCAATTTTTGCTGCGTGGTTTTATCCTGGTTGTGCTTTTTTATACTGTATTTTGTATTTGTGTTTTTAGACTGTTGGTTGTTTTATTATGGTTTTAATTTTTGTGAACTGCCCAGAGAGCTTTGGCTATTGGGCAGTATAAAAATGTAATAAATAAATAAATAAATGTATTAGCTCAAAAGGACCTATTTGATAAGCAGTAGAGTTTTTTGAGGCTTATAACGGTGGAGACTTGTGTTGGCAGCTCACATTATCTGAAGAGGCACTCCCATGCCCCTCTAGCAAGAAGAGTGTTGCTTGGAGAAAGCCAACATTCCCCGACACTGATCCTTTTGTCTCTAATCTCTAAAGAGAGAGTTGGCTGATTTGTTATATATATGTCTTCTTCCAATCCAGCTCCATACTTTTCTGAGAAGCACCCGCTTTAATAATAGTGCTGGGGAAGAAATATTTTTTGATGTCAAAGGGGACCTGGCAGGAGGCTATGATCTCATGAACTTGGTCACCTTCCCCAATGAATCGTTCCAGAGAGTCCGAGTTGGAAGGGTGGACCCTGAGGCTCCTTCAGAGGATGGTTTCACCATTAATGGAAGCGCCATTGTGTGGAATCACAAGTTTAATCAGGTGGGAAGGATGGTTTCTATTTTCATCATCATCATCTGTATCATCAGCATTGTTTGTTAAGCACATTCCCGACCGTAGTATCCAGCATAGTGGATGGTTGATTAGAATATGTTGGAGATGCCCAATATTTATATTTGTTTTAAGAAAATATTCATAAATTTTTCCGGGGGCTGAGCAAACATAGTAACAACTCACAAATGCAATAAAATCCCAATAAAAATATTCTACAATATTAAATTAATAAGCATGCCAACATGAATACGAAACCTAAAATGACCATCAGATATAAAAGGGGGGAACACGTCATGGGGATTAAAATAATAGGACATTTAAGATTGAAAGACTGTGGGTTGTGCTTGATAGGTTAGAAAGACCAAGGGTCCATCTACTCCAGCACTCTGTTGACATAGGGTGACTATATGAAAAGGAGGACAGGGCTCCTGTATCTTCAAAAGTTGCATAGAAAAGGGAATTTCAGCAGGTGTCATTTGCCTGCATGCAACACCTGGTGAAACTCCCTCTTCATCAAAACAGTTAAAGCTGCAGGAGCTATACTAGAGTGACCAGCTTGAAAAGAGGGCAGGTCACTTGCAGCTTTAACTGTTGTGATGAAGAGGGGATTTCACCAGGTTCTGCATGCATATCAATGACACCTGCTGAAATTCCCTTTTCAATATAACTGTGAAAGATACAAGAGCCCTGTCCTCCTTTTATATGGTCACCCTAGTTGACACAATTGCTGCTTGGCCACTGTGTAAACAGAGTGCTGGGCTATTGATGGACCCTTGGTCTGATCCAGCGTAGCTCTTCTTATGTTCTAAGACAGAGGGCTCTGAGTTCTGATTTTTGATGCTGGTCCCAAGCAGCATAGATTAAGACATGCTGAGGCCATGTCATGATTCAGAAGGCCCTTACCATGCAAATAAAGAGAAAATTATATTATAATTGGAAGGGTAATGAAAGAGTACTACTCAGTGTTAAGGGGTACTTGTACTTAAACAGTGTTAGACACAGCCCTCTTTGAAGATGTGTATAAAAGGATTGATAAAGTTGATTTGAACTTTTAAACTGGCTATAGGTTGCACTTACTGCCTCTAAGACTAAATTAGGGTGGCTGTATGGAAAGGAGGACAGGGCTCCTGTACCTTTAGCAGTTGTATTAAAAGCGGAATTTCAGCAGGTGACATTTGTAGGCATGCAGCACCTGGTGAAATTCCCTATTCCTCACAACAGTTAAAGCTACAGGATCCCTGCCCTGAGTGACCAGATATAAAAGAGGGCATGGCTCCTGCAGCTTTAGCTGCTGTGATGAAGAAAGAATTTCACCAGGTGCTGCATGTGTACCAATGACACCTGCTGAACTTCCTTTGTAAAAGATGCAGGAGCCCTGTTCTCCTTTCCATATGGTCACCCTAAACGAAATGCTGTGTTGCCACATGTCCTCTAAACAAGGGAACGGTGCTGTAATTCACACCAGACCTTCCAACGTACTTAACCCAAAGCAATTTTATCTTAGTTTTCTTACACCTTAGTTATCTCCAAGGTATTTAGAGGCCACTCATAATATGAGGCCCTAAGCTTACTCGGCTTGTCCCTAAATCAGTACTGGTCCCAAGAATTTTCTCTATTCCTGTTTAAAAGCTGAGATTACACCAGAAGGTGGTGGTGGAGAAACACCTCCCTTTTTTCCCTTAATAAAAAATATTTGCTTACAGCACTGTGGTGAGCCAAGAGTGAATATTTGGCATAGGGACCAAAGGGACCTCTAGTGGTGGTTGCTGGGATGGCTATTTGAGTGACTATAGTTAGAGGCTCTTATCCACAATTGTCTTGAATAAAGAATAAATAACTAAGAGTCTGGCTTCTTTCTTGGGAACTAGTATCTGCCCTTTGCTGAAAGGCCGAGAATTCCTCTGAAATTGTATTAGGACCATATGTCCTTCCTTGTGGTTACCATTAGATGCTGCCCAGTTCCACCTGTGTCAACAGCTGCCACCCTGGACAGAGCATGTTCGTCCAGCAAGGGAAGCAAATGTGTTGCTACGATTGCGTTGAGTGCCCCCAAGGGAGGATTTCAACCCAGATGGGTAAGTGAAGGAATCAGAGTTCCTTGGGAAATTATCATTTCAAATTCAGATCTACTGTAATTCCTATTTTGTCTACGCTCAAATATATGAGGACAACCTGTTGCTTCCTACTTTCAGATGCAGACCAGTGTGAGATGTGCTCAGAAGATCAGTATCCAAACAAGAACCAGGACCGATGCATTCCCAAAGAAATAAGCTACCTATCTTATGAAGAGCCCTTGGGAGTAGTTCTGGCTTCCTTAGCTCTTGTCTTTATTGTGATTATAGTTGTTGTGATCGTGAGCTTCATTCAGCACCACAATACACCTATCGTCAAAGCCAACAACTGGAGCATCACGTGCGCCCTGCTCTCCTCTCTGCTGCTCTGCTTTCTATGCTCCTTCTTGTTCATTGGGAGGCCTGGGAAGGTGACCTGCCTGCTCAGGCAAACCATGTTTGGCATCGTCTTCTCCATCGCAGTTGCTTGTGTGTTAGCAAAGACCATCACTGTGGTTTTGGCCTTCATGGCCACAAAGCCTGGAAACAGGATGAGAAGATGGGTTGGGAAGAGACTGGCTCTATCAGTCATCATTCTCTCTTCTCATATCCAAATTGGCATCTGTGCTGTGTGGCTGGCAACTTCTCCCCCCTTCCCAGAGTATGACATGCACTCCCAGGTTGACATGATCATAGTTCAATGCAATGAAGGCTCAGCCCTCATGTTCTACATTGTCCTGGGCTACATGGGTTTTTTGGCCATCATCAGCTTCATGGTGGCTTTCTTGGCCAGGAAGTTGCCTGATACTTTCAATGAAGCCAAGTTGATCACTTTCAGCATGTTGGTCTTCTGCAGTGTTTGGGTATCTTTTGTGCCCACCTACCTGAGCACCAAGGGGAAATATATGGTGGCTGTGGAGGTCTTCTCCATTTTTGCCTCTGGTTCTGGCTTATTGGCTTGTATCTTCCTCCCCAAGTTCTACATGATTATATTCAGGTCAGAGCTGAACACCAGAGAGCAATTAGTAAGGAAAAGGAATGGTTACAATTGAGAAAGGATTTGATGCCATCCTTAGGAATGGCAGCCCATTGGCACCTGGGCAGGCGCAGTAATCTCAAATCTTGTAGATCTTCATTGGCCATATAACCACTTTGAAGTGTGGCCAAAAAGAGCCAGTAAAGCTGTTGCAGGAAGACTCACAGGCTCCCTCTAGCTGGCCCCAGTCAATAGTCCAGCTGCAGCATTCTGGGCCAACTGAAGCTTCCAAACACTTTTCAAAGGCAGCCTCATGTAGAATCCATTACCAAGGTTCCAAGAGGTTGCATTTAGGGCAGCCTTCCCCTGTCTGATGTCCTCCTGATATATTTATTTCATTTCATTGATGTGTTGGACTACAACTCCCAGCATGCCACCCACCAATATGTATCACCATGGTAAGATCTTATATCTCCAGGAAATTGGCTGACCTGGCACTCTAGCCTTTACTGGGCAAATGCACTCCTGACCACTGCCAAAAGTAGGTCATCCAGATTAAGGGCTGTCAAGGTTCCTTCCTTGTCTTGGACCTCCTGAGCAACTCCTTAAGGACCTCTTCCTCCTTAAGAGTCCCATCTTCCTTCTTTTATCTCCCCCTTTCCAGTAAATGGGGTTTATGCTGTAGATGTGTGGTGATAGGCACACCAGACACTTGATGTTTAACACAACAGTTTACTAGTATATTAAAACAACCAAATTATGAATGAAGGTATTTTGTCAATAGAGCTGATTGATACAGCGGCATTAAAGGAGGGGGATTTGCAAAACGCAAGTTCCCCGACCCTAGCTGCACTTAAACTTCCCCAAGCTGCTTCTTCTCCATGCTCACCTCTTTTTTTGCTGGCTCTTCCTGGTTGGCTCTCTCCTTTTAACCCCTCCTACCCAAAACTGAAAGTACTGTTTCAAACCTGAAGAACTGAAACTTAACTGGGGAAATGAAACTACTTCTTCTCAGGGATTCCCCCTGCCAACAGAAACCCCCAGGACTAGGGTGACCATAAAAGAAGGAGGACAGGGCTCCTGTATCTTTAATGGTTGTACAGAAAAGAAAATTTCAGCAAGTGTCATTTGTATGCACGCAGCACCTAGTAAAATTCCCTCTTCATCACAACAGTTAAAGCTGCACGAGCCCTGCCCTCTTTTGTATCTAGTCTCTCTAGTATAGCTCCTAAAGCTTTAACAGTTGTGATGAAGACGGAATTTCACCAGGTGCTGCATGCATACAAATGACACCTGCTGAAATTCCCTTTTCTATATACAGGAGCCCTGTCCTCCTTTCCATATGGTCACCCTTCTTACCTACTCTATCCCTTCTAATAATCAGACTTTATAATAAAAAATAAAAAATACCTCCCTCCAAGTCCTACCCTTCTGAAAGCCAGTCCTTATCTAACTTCTGAAAAAAACCCAAGTGGCTGTTATTCCCCCTCCCCACCCCAAGCCAAAATGGAACAGCCAATCAGGAGACACCATTCAAAAACTAAACATTCTTTCTCCACCACCACCCTTCCACTAACCTAGCTATAAGTGAAAAGATATGTTAAACTACATGAAGCCGGCAAATCGGCATTCAAAGAGGCATATTAATAATTAAATAAAATACCATTTCCTCACTACGCTCTATTTACCCATGTCTAAAGATCCCTTGTACACTGGTACATGTGTTCGTAAACAGTTCTAACAAGATTATATCACCTAGCGTCACCTCATGATGGCACCCAGGGAACAACATGGTACCGTACTGGACTTTGTCAACAAAGAAGGACTAAAGCATGATTAGATTGTACAAGAAGGTTATTGCATTGCAAATATATTATCTTTTGAAAGGAATGGTCTTCTTTAGTTTTAAACTCATTCATTATAAACTTTCTTCAAACATAAGTGTTTGTGTGGGCTTCAAACTCTCTTCCCAGACTACGATTGAACTGTGAAGTTGCCTCGCCTCCTAGCATGACCAACTGTCAGGATTTCTCCAGATTTCTCCTGGGTTTTGTTCTATCCTAGGTGTCAGGGGATTTTCTGTAATTTTCCATAACGTCCTGGAATTACATGCTTTCCCCTTTAAGGCCGTCACACCCCCCACTGCTCCAATTGGGGGCCTTAAAGAGAAAGTGTGTCATTGCTCGACATTATAGAAAAGGCCCCAACTGGAGCAGTGGGGGAGGGAAGGAATGACAACTGGACCCACCTCCCTCTCTCCCTCCTAAACTGCCACCGGGACTTACTATGCTATATGTCCTCCTCCCTTGGAGCCACGATTTAAAGGAAAGATGGGGGCTCTCTTTTTTTAATTGATCTATGGTCACAAACTAGAGAAATGGCACTTCACAACCACCATAGTTTGTGGCCATAGGTCTATTAAAAAGAGAGAACCTCATGCCGGCTTTCCTGGGCCAGCAGGCAAGGGGAGCAGCTGACTACTAATTCAACATGGAAGGCATACATTGTTTTCCAAACCTTTTGGATTCTCACTATAGTTCTTGTATATTTGCAAAGCTATTCTAACCACCACCACCCCACACACCCTGTACTCCACCTTTTGTTTAATTGCAAACCGGTTCAACCTGCATATCAATTAGTTTGGGCTCATATTCTGTAGGTAATATGTGAATACCTTGATGGGTGTGCAGGCAGGAGTTGCAATAAATGGTCTGTTAAGACTTATGGTCAAGTGGGGGGGGGGAAGGAAAACGATAATAGCTTTATTCTAAGTAAAAACAAACACATAGTCACTTCTACTACTAGAGATAAATAAAATCGACTAAACCTCGTTGCAGAGCGAGAAGGAGAGAAGTAAGGAAAAGGAGAAGCAGACTAGAAGGGATCAAGATATAGGAGTGGGAGAAAGGGCAGAACCAGTTAAACCAATAAAGGCAAATCAAGGAAGGCTGATCAGATTAAGCCTTTCCAATCAACAAACAAGCGTCATTGCCCATTTCCAACAGCCTGCATATAAACTCCAGAAGCAAGGGGAAAACTGTCTGATGCAGTAGCTCCCCTCCCCTTCTTAAAGTAGGGTGACCATATGAAAAGAAGGACAAGGCTCCTGTATCTTTAACAGTTGTATTGAAAAGGCAATTTCAGCAGGTGTCGTTTGTATATATGAAGAACCTGGTGAAATTTCCTCTTCATCACAACAGTTAAAGCTGCAGGTGCCCTGCCCTCTTTTAAAGCTGGTCACTCTAGTATAGCTCCTGCAGCTTTAACTATTGTGATGAAGAGGGAATTTCACCAGGTTTTCCATATATACAGGAGGGGATCTACACAGAGTCGTCGGGGCGCCCTGAAGGCTCTTGCGTGCGCCTCCAGGGTGCCCCGAAACTCCTAGTGTAGATACCTGTCCAGAAGAGGAGGAGGAGGAGGAGGAGGAGGAGGCGGCGAAAAGTTCCCAGGGCTCCTGTCAGATGCGAGGAGGAACGGCTCCGAGTGAGTGACACCGTTGGAGCCTAGAGCATCCTTGCCGCCGCTGCTCACCTCCCCGCCGGCCTCCTGCTTCTGGCGAAAGAGCCACCCGGGTTGGAGAGCTCGGCGGAAGAAGCCCGCAATATTACAAATTCTGCTTGATTATCACAGAATCATAGAATAGTAGAGTTGGAAGGGGCCTTTAAGGGCATCGAGTCCAACCCTCTGCTCAATGCAGGAATCCACCTTAAAGCCTACCTGACAGATGGCTGTCCAGCTGCCTCTTGAATGCCTTTAGGGTGGGAGAGCCCACAACCTCCCTAGGTAACTGGTTCCATTGTCGCACTGCTCTAACAGTCAAGAAGTTTTTCCTGATGTCCAGCTGGAATCTGGCTTCCTTTAACTTGAGCCCGTTATTCTGTGTCCTGCACTCTGGGAGGATCGAGAAGAGATCCTGGTCCTCCTCTATGTGACAACCTTTTAAGTATTTGAAGAGTGCTATCATGTCTCCCCTCAATCTTCTCTTCTCCAGGCTAAACATGCCCAGTTCTTTCAGTCTCTCCTCATAGGGCTTTGTTTCCAGACCCCTGATCATCCTGGTTGCCTAATCAATGAAGGAGAAAAGCTAAGGGCTCACTCATCTGTTTTTCTGAGCCTGTTTTGGTTCTGGTGTGTTACTGTCATAGGTGGTGGAAAAGACAGTATTAAAGAAGGTTTTTGCTTCTAACGCCAAGTGATAACTCTTGTTCACGAGGCTGGGATGGAAAGCGTCCTCTCTGGGCATGAGCCATAGCTCAGTGGTAGGACAAGTGCGTTGCTTAGAAAAGGTCCCAGGTTCAATTCTCAACACCTCCAGTTAAAAGCATCAATAGAAGGTGATGGAAAAGACCCAATGCCGGAGAGAAACCGCTAATAACGTACAGATGCCAATTTTCTAGGGTCAGGCTAAAATATCCTGGAGGGCAGAGGGAAGATCAGGGAATGCGAAACAGTAGTTGCTCTCCAGAGTCCGCTTGGGGACCACACGCTGCCCTTCAAGCAACATGGCGCCCCGCTCAGCACCAAAGATAGCCGATACCGCAAAGCCTGGCAGGGGCAAGAGGGCAGGCCGCCGGAGTGCAGATCCCATGGCCTGGGCAAAGTCCCCATTCGTGGTGACCACCGCAGATGGCGCAACGCCGTTCAGGACCCCACTGACGCCCTCCCGCTCCAGCGCGTGGGTCACGATGCCTGCCAAATCCGCCACGTGGATCCAGGGAAAGGGCTGGCGGCCGGAAGCGATGGGGCCTCCCACGCCGAAGCGGAAGGGCCAAACCATTTGGGCGATCGCACCACCGTCTCTGCCCAGCACAACACCTGGGGGGGGGGGCAAAGACAGCAATTAATAACAACTGATAGAGCCATTTTGAACGCTCAAAACATTTCATATATGTTACCTCAGGGATCCTTACAACAACCCTGTAAGCCAGGTCATTGTTGTTATCTCAATATTGCAGGTGACAGCAGGCGGGGAGGAGAATGGAGGCTGGGAAAGTTGATCTCACCCCTGGCCCACCACATCTCAGGCAGTTACCCTAACAACAAAATCACACCACGCCCGTTTGGGACATCTCAGACGATTACCTGAATGCATCCCGAGGCAAGTGTCTCCAAAACAGGTCACCCAGCCCACCCAAAAAACCACACCAGGTCCTGCTTCCCATCTTACCTGACCTCACTATCACCTGTCGTGTGGCATCACCAGGAATTTTAGCCGCTGCCTCCCAATGAGTCACCAGGCGAGAGAGAAAATCAAAATCTCCACCGGGACTTTCCTCTGTGTATTCGGTGGAATGGCTGGGCCGGTAATACGCTGGAAGAAATATCACACAGCAATTTCTCATGGCTTAGAAGACTTACCAACACTACTCCTGTGGGCAGGTATTTTACAGACGCCATGACTTATCTAACCCCCTGGTCACATAAAAATTTTATTTATCTGTCTACATAGAAAGCAGATCTTGCAAAAAATATTTACCTGAGAAACCTGTAGTAAAGACCTATCTAGTTCGTCAAATCAGTGTATGAAATTTAACTTCCTGCCCTTCCCATCTGCTTCTTTGACCTCACAGACCACAATACCCCTCTCCTGAGCACCAGGGTCCCTTGTTTGTCTATTTCCTTACTGCCAATTTCTGTCCTTAGGGATTGTTTGAGATTTCCCTGAGCCCGTCATACTGCCTGTCCCATTGTTTCGTCAGTTGCATGCTCTTCTCTTAGGATTCTGCCTCTCTCACACATCCTTCCCTTAAGCCCTTCTTAGAAGTCCCTTTAAGACTTCATGATAGTAAGAGGCTCAAAACATAAAGATTATTTCTACCGTATCACATACATGGAAGCAAACACACTTACTCAAACAAAAGTGAGATATCAATTCTCTTATGGACGCACGGTCTCCTATGCTTTGCTAATTACAAGAAAGGCTGCCGGGTATTTAAACCCACAGTATGTAATTGGAAATGGCTGTTTTTGAGCCTCTTACTAACATGTTTTTTACAAGGTTTTTTTTTTTAAAAAAAAACCACACGTTTATCTGTAAGCATTTACAATAACTTCTAACAGCCTTCCTCAACCTGGGGCGCTCCAGATGTGTTGGACTACAACTCCCAGAATGCCCCAGCTGGCTGGGGCATTCTGGGAGGTGCAGTCCAACACATCTGGAGCGCCCCAGGTTAAGGAAGGCTGTGAATCTAACTACTAGATGTATACTGAACAAATTATTGTGATTGACAATGATCTTTTGTCTTTGTAAATATTAAATATATCTACTAGATTACTCTGAGAAAGGACCTTAGGGTCCGAAACATGTTGGTAATTATTTTTAATAAACCGCATCTCTGTTGTCATCCCCTTTGCCTCTGGCTTTTTTTTGGCTTCACTACTAATAACAGCCAAGCAAATAGCAGAGTTGCACTTTAGCTCTGAGGTAAATACCTACGCCGGTGACGAGAACCCAGGCATGAGGTGGGCGCTCAGCTTCCGCAATGGCTTTTGCCAAAATCGTCGTGGTCTCCACCCGGCTGGCAACCACTTCTTGGCGGAAGGATTCATCCCACCTGCAGCAGCAGAAGACGCCACCGGTGTGACACATCCAGTTTGGTCCCTCTACGCACATTGGCTATTTACACAGGCCTAAAAGAAATCTGCTAAATTTTCCTCCCAGAAACAAACCCAAGAGAAGAAAGGTTCCTGGCAAAGATATTTTGCATATAAGGTGTTGTGTGTTGTGCAGACATGAAGCTGCTTTCCCCGGGGTTCACTGGCGCCATTTTGTCATGCATAGAATTCTGGGAGGAAATGAGAACACCTCATTCACCTGCTCAATGCATTCCCTGGAACAGCCCTGGGGAAACTGTCATCCACCAAGCTGGATGTAGCCTTCCAGCCAGGCACTCGGGCTTAATATCAGGGGCTGTTAAACCTCCCATTTGGGTGCCTCTCTAGGGCTGCAGAAGCAGAGGTAGAGAACCATCTGGCAGGCTGCAATGCACCCCGTTTTTAGAAATGTCTATATGGGAAAAAAAGTGTGTCTTAGAATCGAAGAAATACGGTATTAATAACAAAGCAGTTCTTCTCATCATAAGAATCCATAGCAAAGTCTACATTGTTGTTGATAAACAAGGCATTACTTGGCATTTCTTTGGCACACGTAAACGCCTTCACCCAGGTGCACTTACTAAATGGATGGATGAGCTGTTATGACATGGCCCCAGATAGGGCAACACTGGAATATCAGCTCGTTAGAGCCTCCAAATACAGTACCAGGCTACATAGATAAGACACCTGATGTTCTCATGAGATCACTGTAATTGTGCTTTTGACCCATCTTTCCCATAACACAAAGGAACGTTGCTGACTAGTACAGAAAGAAATAACAGTTTGCTAGCTTAGAAGCAGAAGCAGCCATTCACCCAGAAGCCTTTGCGGGCAGCCATGGTCTGCCAGCCTCCAGGCCATACACCTGTGCAGAACCTCCTGGAACTTACCTCCGAAAAGGGTTGAGGATATTTTCTCCAGCTAGGTTTACCGCCCCTTCACAGGGAGGGAGCCCCGAGCGGGAAAGTTCATCCTGGTAGAAGAAGGAGAATTTCACACGCTAACTAGAAATGCCCCACATTTCCCGTTACTCACACTTGCCCTTCCCACTATGGATCAGTGTCTTTCACCAATGTGCAATTTTAAACTTTGGGGAGCTTCTTCTTATTGTTTTAAACTGGCCCTACATATTTAAATTCAGCAAGTGAAGCTTTTTCTAGCAAGAAGAGAAATGGAAGAGAAAGCGTCAGCCACATTAAAGCATAGCAGCATGGACAGGAAAATAATTTTAATTGTGGCAACCCTCATTAGCACACGATTTGAGGTATTCTCAGTATGCTCTAAGCAGAATTCTAGCAAACAGAGTGCAATCCTATGCATGTTTAGACAGGAAAAGTCCTACAACTTCCAAATTCCCTAGCCAGCATGTAGGACTTTTTTTCTGTCTCAAGATGCATAGGATTGCACCTTAAGTCATTTTCACATACCCACGTAATCCGATTCTTTCCAGGATGGCGTGAAATAGGGGTGACCTCATGTCCGCGGCTCCTCAGCAATTGAGTTAAAGCTCTGCCAACAAATCCAGTCCCGCCGCCTAATTCAAATGTAGAACTTTAATCAATTATTTTAAATTGTTATTTTAAATGATGGAGATCCGGGGAGATGACCAGATACACGTATCAGACGATGAAAGTCATGTAGTGGTGGGCACTGAAAATTACTATCAACCTCCCAATAAATTGACTGAGGCTTTGGCATTTGATTAAATCCTATTTGTGTCTCCAGAGTTGTCAACTACAGTGATGTATGTGTGTATAGGGGCTAGGTTGTGTGTGGAGAGAAACTGTCCCCTCTGATCAGGTCTTGAGCACAGAATGTTCTAAAACAAGAGGAGGGGAGGTCAAAGGACAAAGTGCCTCCGATTACACACCAAGTGTTTTTCCTTTGAAAAGGGCATGTTCTGCAGGATCTTTTTTTTTCCCCTGAGTAAGCATACAGAAGATTGACTGTGCATCTGTTAGTTCCCTGGCTGATCCTTACAAAGCCTAGAGGTTCTCAGGCAGTTTATTATAACTGCACATGATTTTCAGAGAGACCAGAAGCAGAGGAGGAAGGGACTCCTGCCCATGTAATAACTCGAGATGAAGGGATTTTTCTGCTGACAAAACAAACGTTATAGGCTTCCTTTGTTGGGTAAAAGTATAGGATCAATGCCCTTTATTAAAACAGATACAGAAAATACAATCCAAAGATCCTCTTTAGAAGAGTGGGAAACCTCTGGTCTTCCAGATGTTTACTTGCAGCCAAAACAACAACAACAACACCCATTCCCAGAACCAGTGTCTACAGACATGACACAAAAGGGAAAGGGATTGGGAAGGAGGAGGAGAAACAGGAGTGGGGGGTAAGAGTGCAACTCAGGCACCAGTTCTTAGTTTCAAAGTTCATATAATTAGGGTGACCATATGAAAAGGAGGACAGTTGCATATAAAAGGAAACTTCAACAGGTGTCATTTGTATGCATGCAGCACCAAGCTATATTAGTGACCAGATACAGAAGAGGGCAGGGCTCCTGCAGCTTTAACTGTTGTGAGGAAGAGGGGATTTCCCCAGGTGCTGCATGCATACCAATGACACCTGCTGAAATACCCTTTTCTATGCAACTGTTAAAGATACAGGAGCCCTGTCCTCCTTCTCATAGGGTCACCCTACATAAGCATTCTTTCTGGCAAGGAAGATTGAAACCAAATTCAGGCACTGCTTCTTGTCTGACTGACGTGTGGGGCCCACAATGCTCCTCCCAGTGGGCTCTGGCCAATAGATGAGGTGCAGGATAGCATGGGACGCCCAGCAACATCTGAGGGGTGGGGGTGGGGAATCATCCCACTCTTTATAGAAGGGCAGGCAAGGTCTCCACCTGCTCGTATCCAGTGCTCACTCCACAGATCTTCAGACTGTAGATCCTTTTAAAATACTTGGTATTTTTTGTGAACCGCCCAGAGAGCTTCGGCTATTGGGTGGTATAAAAATGCAATCAATCAATCAATAGCCCCTAAAAGGGAACCTCACGCTTTTATTGTGCACCTTGCCTGCAATTCAAAGGCTGCTGTCCATCAAAAATAGCTTCCTATACAACAGATGCACAGCTGTCCCATTTGCAAATAAGACGCAACCCTAACATCCCCTCCTGTTGATGGGCAGCCTTGGACGCCTCCAACAATTCACTCACCTACTAACACTCTCATGGCTAAAGGGGCTGATGTCGCGCGTGCGCACGGAGGCTCTCAGCATTCCACTACGCCTTAAGGACCATAGAGACGAGGGGGGGAGATTCGATAACGCACGGGGCTAGACTTCCGGTAAAGCCGCCCTTAGCCAAGACGTCTCTTACGCAACCAGTCGCTCTAGCCCGCGATATTTCTATGGTGGCCCTCAATACCGGTGTATTAAGAGCAGGAAGACCAGTTTAATTTTAGTGCTCGGAAAGACTGCGCGGTTGTGCGACTCTAATACCTTTTCTACCTCTATACCCAGGACAAGGTAATAATAAAGCATATATAATATATATATAAGGTAAAGACCACTGGAAAAGCTTAAAGCGAAGAAAGTGGGAATTCTCTGGGGTTGTGGTGTTCGTCGTCATGGTTACCACGCGCGGAGGACGTTACAGGAAACAGGAAGTGGAGCCTCGAGCCAAACAGGAAACAGTCATAGCAGTGGTGCCGGTTAGAGAAGATCTGAAGAAGCGATTAAAGCAGTGAGTAGAAGGTGGGAGATCCTATTCAGGGGCATTTAAAGGGCCAGCAGCGCCTTTAGCAGTAGGGTGAGGTGTGACCTTATTAGGGAAGATTGGGGAGTCTAACTGGTGGCAGCTGTACCCTGGTTTTCTCCCACCTGGTGCCCTCCAGCTGTGTTGAACTACAACTCCCAGCATGGGTGGTTTGGGGATGCTGGGAGTTGTAGTCCAACACAGCTGGAGGGCACTGGGCTGGGGAAATCGCAGCTCTCCAGTGTCTCGACCTGCAGTTCTTCTCCGGTTGAGCAGGATTTATTATGGCAACGGGCAAAGTTATGATATTTCTAGTGCAGCAGGGGTGGGCAGAACTGGATCTACTGGATGGTTTGAAGCGGGTTGGCAGGGATGTCAGACTCCCAGTTGCTCAACAATGCCGGCCTTAGAATGAGTAATCCCCATCCCTAAAGTTTACTGCGAAAATAATGAAAGCTTGGTGGTAACTAGGTCTTAACAAAGCCTTTAATGGTTAAATTCACCTGGCTTGCACATTGTTTTAACTGTTTTTACTGCTTTAAAATTATATACTGGTTTTAACTTGATTAATGGTTTAATTTGTTTTTAGCTGTGTATATTTATTGTTGATATTGTATGATTTTATCCGTACGCCGCCCTGAGATCCTAGTGATATAGGGCAGGATACAAATGCTTTAAATAAATGTGTGTGTGTTGTGTTGTACAAGGATTATGACCTCCATTCAGTTGTGACAGTCAACGCAAATTCCTGGGTTCAACATTCTTTAATTCTCTAAATATGTTTTTTGCACCAGGGTGCTGTTACTGGAGTTCAGGCGTTGTACTTAAAAACAAAAATGGAATTGATTTTGCAAAGCTGAAGTCTGCCCACCTCTGTCCTAGTGTCTCCTCTGCTCTCTCCAATTTCCTAATGCATGTGCCTGATCATAGCCAGCAATTTGGATTGTTTTAAAAGGGGATTGGACACATTTCTGGAGGAGAAGGTTATCAATGGCTACTAGTACTGATGGCTACATACTATCTTCAGTATCAAAGGCAGTAAGCCTATGTATACCAGTTGCTGGGGAACATGGGTTGGAGGGTGCTGTTGTACTCATGTCCTACTTGAGGGTTTCCTGCCGCTGTAAACGGAATGCTGGTCTTTTTGGCCCTTGGACTGATCCAGCACAGCGCTTCTTATGTTCTTATGATGTTTATGGCTTTAAAGTGGTCTCTGGCAAGAATAATGTATGGTTTAGATCACGGCTGACTGGGCAATGCTGGAAGTAGGAGTCCATCACATTTGGAGGGCACCAGGTTGGGGAAGTCTGGTTCAGATATAGTTCGGCTTGATAGCAGGGTGGCCAGATACAGAAGAGGACCAGGCTCCAGCACCTTTAATAGTTGTACCAAAGAGGGAATTTCACCAAGTGTCGTTTGTCATAGAAGCTACAGCTGCTGAAATTCCCTCTTCTAAACAACCTTTAAAGTCTGTGTGGGGCGTATGGAAATTGGCCATAGAGGAGTGCCCGAGTTTCTATTAATTTTGCATCTTTACAATTTATTTCACATTTTATTGTAAATAGGGAACTGGGGCTGAGAGCTAGGAAATCATCCTAAGCTACTTGATGAATCTGCAGGTGATATGAGATTTGAACTCAAAATTTCCCTGGGTTCCAATTCTAATTTAACCATTGGCCTGAGAAGTTATTGATCTGTGGGAGTTGGAGTAAAGGCACTGATGCATTGGGGAAGCCTGTGATTTTCTGACAGTCACTGAAAATATGTGGACTGTCAGGAAATCACAGGCTTCAATATGTGGAGCTGCTCAGGTCTCTAATGTCCAGTTGAGATTCTCATTCAGGGTCTATCTGTATCTTTTTTATAGGGAGAGATGAGCACCCCAGGAGGGCTGGTGACCAATCGTGGACGGCGTTTCAAATGGGCCATTGAGCTGAGTGGTCCAGGTAGCGGTAGTAGGTATGTACCTAGGAGGAGGTCTGTATGCAGTCTCCTTTATAAACAATTGGTTTGATCCAGAGGTGGTTATATACCTGATGAGTACATGCATTTTGTCTCAGGTTTAACACATCCCATTTCTTGCCAGGGGCCGGAGCGACCGGGGCAGCGGTCAGGGGGACACCCTCTATCCTATAGGCTACTCAGACAAGCAGGTGCCGGACACAAGCGTTCAGGAAACGGATCGCATCCTGGTGGAGAAGGTAGGGCAGGGCTGGCTATTGGATTCCTTGGTTCTCTCCATGGGGGGAACCTGGAGGAACCTGGAGCCCTCTTTGTGGGCCTTGAGGGAAGCCTGAGGTGCACATGGAATAGCTTTTCGAGTGTAGAGTTTGCCTCTTGAATTCTGACCTTTCCTTTCCTTTTCAGCGCTGCTGGGATATCGCCCTGGGTCCCCTGAAGCAAATCCCTATGAACTTGTTCATCATGTACATGGCGGGCAACACCATCTCCATCTTCCCCACCATGATGGTCTGTATGATGGCCTGGAGGCCCATCCAAGCACTCATGTCCATCTCTGCCAGTAAGTATATTTGCACTCCCAACCCCTTCTAGCATTCCCCTTGGTCCTGTGCTCTTTTATCGCACTCTGTCCCCTTTTCCTGCTTTATGAAATTAGGTTTGCCTGGGATTCCGGTCGAAAAGACGGTGGCCAAGTTAACACAGAAGAATAATGAGCAATATCATCCATGAGCAGGCATGCTGGTGCATGCTCCTCAATCGCTCCTGCCCGACTGCGTCTTGCAGTGGGAGTGGCTAAACAAACCAGGAAGCTTCCATCCATGGTTTGTTTACCATGACAATGTTTGGTTTATCCCTCTCCTAACAAGCCAGAGTTTATTCTTGGCTTATGACTCTAGCTTGTTAGTAGGGCAACAAGCCAATGATCCCAGTTCAGATAAAACTTTAAGCCAGGGGCCAAATCTGTCCCTCTAGTTTTCCCCAGATGGCCTTATCCTTTTCCCAGGTCTTGGAAGGATTTTTTCCCATTCTAAATGGTTGAAATTCCTCTCCTAAGGCTTAGTTACTGGAAGCAAGAGCTTCAAGCTAGGATAGGCTGGTATTTTTGGCCCCACCCTCCACTGAAATCTGGCCCCTGAGAGCTTCCTCCCCCCGGCCACTTTATAAATGGAATTTGGCCCTCGGACTGAAATATGTTCAGCACCCCAACTCTAAACAAACCACAGACAGCAGGTCCCTAGTTTGCTTTGCTGTTTCCACTGGCGGAAGGAGCAAGCAGGGGTTATCAGATGGTGTACCCGAACATGCTCGCTCATTCCCGGAGATCTTTGTGATATAGGGCAAGATATAAATGTTTTAATAAATAAAATAATAAATTCCTAGTAAGCCAGAATTCTAAAGATTTCTGGCTTGTCATGACACGTGAATAAGGTGTGTGTGTACTCTAGAAATCTGATAAGGGCATAGCTGCAATTGAAACCGTAACTACATAAGGCCTCGTTCACACAAGCAGCAAAGGGGATGTGGTAAAACTGTTCCTGGACTGCTTCAGCTTTTAGGTGGAGTTTTGCATGATTCCTCCAGGGGAGGGGGGGTATTTTCTTACACAAAGTTAGACATGAGAGACAAGATCCTGTAGCGTGGTATGTGCAAGGATTGTCTACCTTATTTATTTATTACATTTTTATACTGCCCAATAGCCGAAGCTCTCTGGGCGGAAGAATCTCACCATATAATCCCCAAGTGGTCCAGTCCAAGAGAAGTTGTGTGAATGAGGGAGGTGTGCTAGTTGGGTTTTGTGTCTGTTCTAGAAGTTGGTGCACACTATAAAGGGCTGGAGAGCTTACAAACTGCCAGTTCTAATTGAAGTGCTAATTAGGAGGTTCTTTTCTACTAATCTAATACTGATGGATCATTTACTCACTGATACCTTTTCTCAGCAGTATGAAACTGTCTGCGTATTGTTGACCGAGCAGTTACACCCGATAGGGAAGAAATTCACGGCCAGGTCTCTTTTGTATCTATGCCACCTTTCTTCTTGCTAAAGTGTAGCTAACTTCCAAGCAAGCTAGAAAGGTAACTCTGTTATAGTTGGTAACTTTTTTGGCTTATCCTTCAAAAGATGTGCAGGCACAGGCCTTCGCGTCCAAAGCTGTATCTCTGTGGCCCATTCAGCCTCTTGACTTCTTTCCTGCTGTCTCCGCAGCCTTCAAGCTACTTGAGAGCTCAAGCCAGAAGTTTCTTCAGGGTCTGGTGTATTTAATTGGCAACCTCTTAGGGTTGGCCTTAGCTGTTTACAAGTGCCAGTCAATGGGACTGCTGCCTACTCATGCCTCTGACTGGTTGGCATTTATTGAACCACCAGAGGTGAGTATAAAGAGGTGCAGGGGATGGTGACATTTTAAAGAGGAGTATCTGGGTTATGGATGAGTATCAGGAATCTTCTCCCCCCTCCCACCCCAAGCTCACAACCACCTAGGGGGCATGTCCTAACTGTCTAGGATGTATTCCTGGAAGAAGATTGAAGGTTAGGGAAGGTGGCACAAAACTTGCTTCCCTGGATCAGAGCTGCGCTCCCTTCTTAACTCTATGAAAACGGAGTACCAGATATTAAAGCAACTTACAAGGGCAATAGAAATAATGGTGCGTTTATGTTCTGTTACTTAGCCTCAATCTTTATTAGGAACCTGGTTCTCAGGATAGCTTAGCTATTGAGATGCTTGCTCTGGTTTGTTGGTGACACTTTCCTCTTTTTTATGCACAGCGCATGGAGCTGACAGGTGGGGGTTTAGTGTTGTGACCCGACCCAGACACCAGCTGCTGCTTTAGATGTGTGGACGATCACCGTCACAGCATATTCTTTTTCCTTCACGCTCCCTTACTCAAGAAGCTCCTGAGTCCTAAGTGGATGTTACTGCTTTGTGGAACAGCAGATGAAAATTCACAGGCAAAAAGGGAAACAGAATATGAAGGTCGGATATGCTCTGCAGGGGAAGGAGACGACGGCTTCTCTTGACAGGTTATTTTCATCCCCTTCTGTTGAATCCAGAATAAAAGTGTTAACACACACTTCAGTGTTTTCTTATCTTTCTTGAAATGGGCACAAGAAGCTCAACGGCCTGAGAACTCTCCTTTCATTTTCTTTTTATAGTGTGTGTGTGTGTGTGTGTGTATATATATATATATTTCACACTCGGTGGCAATACATATGCTTTGCATGCAGAAGGTCCAGGCAAAATCTTTAGCACAAGGATGGGCAATTTTTTGACTCACAGATGTTTTAGCTTACACATTCCATCATCCCCTCACCTTTGGCTATGCTGGCTAGGAGTGGCGGGAGTTATAGGCCAAAACATCTGAAGGACCCCAAGTTGCCTGCCTTAGTATCGCCTCTAGAAAAGGATGAGGTAGCAGATGATCAGAAATACCTCAGCCTGAGACCTTGGAGAGCCAAGAGTAGATGCAGAAATCATCTGATCAGGTGCAAGGTGGCTTTATAGGAGGAGGACTTCGAGGGCCTTGCAGAACTCTGACTTTGCCCTAAACCATAAATACCAGGAGTTATTCAAAATAAGCCAATGTGCTTCACAGAGAGCATACATAGCTATTTACACTTTCATGACCATCACTTGATTTTCCAGTTGTTGATATGAGCTGCCTGTGGAAAAGCACTGCTGGTAAGATGACGTGGAAGCTTGGACCACGGTGGTCTCATTCCTAGTCACACTTTGGATGTATGTGTGAACCAGGCCACTGCATGTAGCTTCTCTTGGCAAATGTTTTGAATATTGTATAAAGCAGATGTCTAAATTAGTCCTTTTTCAGTTCACAAATGTCATGAAAATAGCTAGGCTCTACCATGATTGTTAGTTACGTGATCAATGAATGGATTCTGCTAGCAGAACCGCCTATGTGCAACTGCTCAAAGACGAATTTATATATAAAATGTTTATTCATTACATAATTCAGGAAGCAAAAAAAAAATCATACCCCAAAACTTGATGCTATGTAAACAGGTTCACACCCCAATAAATTAAAAAGCCTCCCCAAAATAAAGATGAGAATTTTGTGTGTGTGTGTGTGTGTGTGTGAAATTCCCTTTAAAAATAAATTTGGAGGAGAGGCTGGAGATGTGTCTGCTTTAAGGGCACCCCAAGGGAGTTCTCCCTGTGCAGAATTCATGAACAAGGGGTGTGAGTAGGAGGAGATTTAGACATCCATTATTGAAATTGGATAGGACAAAACAGACACGGCACCTTTTCCCAAGTTTGTGTCTGTAGAGGGGAGGAAGGACTCATTTCCCAACACTCACGAAAACAGCAAGTTGTGGGTCCTCACTATTGACACACCTATTCTAAAAAGGGAGCAATCTTTATTGTCTGGCATAGAAAGGATTGTAGTTGTTCCCCTCTTATGTGAGATGGAAGTGGGGGGAGGGATGGCCCTTCAGGAGCACAGTTACAGAAGTCAGAAGGACTTTTTTTGCCTCCTTCTTTAACTGTCCAGGAAAGAGATGCTCCGTTCTCCTCCTCCTCCCCCCCAGTTGCACACACTCTCTCCGTTCTACAGAACACCTAAAAGGGCTGGGAAAACTAGGTTCTCTAGCTTCCTTACTCAGACGGGAGCGCAAGGGCCAGAGGGGAAAGGACCTGGGAGACCAGTCATTTCTGTTCCTCGGTCAGGATGCTGCCATCATCTTCCCGGCTTCAGAGTCTGCCATTCCTCTCTACCCGCACTCCCAGCAAACAGTGAATTTGGATTTCAGAATCCCCCAAGGGAGTAGGGGAGAGGATAAATACTATAAATGTCACGACCATCTTTCTAAATACTCCCCACTTCAATTTCAATGGGGAAAGACAGCAGAAAGGTTTTGGCAATGACCAGAAGGGAATGGCACAGTGGAAGTTGCACGTCCCAGTAAGTCTCCCAGCAGCAGCCCTTTTCCCCTCTTCGTGTTTCTCTTGATACTCCAGTGACATGTAACAGTCTCTCCAGCTGGTCTAAGCCCACCATGTTCCAGCTGAAGGACCCTGTGGATCCATCCATGTAATGGCTAGCAGAAGGTGGTGGCGGCGGCGGCGGCAGCAGCTCTAAGGTGGAAGCAGTGGGAGCATCCCTGGGTTTGTTTGCTCCTCTTGAACCCTCCCGACGTTAGCACTTGCCTCACTTTTCCTACACTAGTGGAGGGAGAGATGGAGTCACCTCCCACCCCTACTCCGGTCTAATGCCCTCTTGGGGCAAGTCTATGCCGTTTCTAGCACGTGCCTCTAACATTACGGAAGGCAAGGGGGAAGCGTCGGCCCTCCATCCTCCCAAAGGGGAAAACCACCTTAACCGAAGACCCCAACTTGCCACAGGGAAAAGAAAGCAAAGGAGGTGTGGTGCTGATTGCTCCTCTCCTTGGGAGATCAAGTGGCAGGTGGTAACAGGCAGGAAGCAGATGCTGATTTGACAGAACACAGTCCATCAGGGGGAAGCCCTCCCAACTCCCCTAGGAGTAGATGGTGATGACCTCGCTGCCACCGCCCCGGACAAGCAGCACACGCTCCAGACCCTCTGTCAGGACCTCTAGGAACTCCATATCTGCAGGTGGAAGACCGTCAAGGAACCAACAGCGCACAAGTGTCCAGACATCACCTCCCATCCCTCTTGTTCCCTAGCGTAAAGACAGCACACACACACACACACGCGGGAAAGGATACAGTTCTCATCACCCTCAGGATTCCGTGGTGGGCCTGGCATGTTGAGCAGCACGAGCTTGGCCTCGTGGGACTTGTTGACAATGACCTCATTGAGCTTGACAGCTGTGTGCATGCGGCGCACATTGGACTGGTCCCTAGATTGGAGTGGGAAGAGACAGATTATCGCCAAGGCCCAACACGTACGTAGACGTACACATGCAAGAAGCTTTATCAGGAGAACCAGTCTGTGCATCAAGAGATGTGGGGAAATGGATAAAGCACTGAAGCACATGTGGATTAGGGCGGGGAAGGACAGGGCCTTGACTTTCCCACAGAACAGTGAATGACATGGCAGTTGCAGCAAGGTGCCAGCAGGAACTGGGTATGGGATAGAAAGAGGAAGAGAATGGTCTCATGCTGCCAGAGGGAAAGCACGGAGGATCCAAAGAGCAAAGGAAAGGCGGGGGGGGATGTATTTAAAGGTACGGACTGAAAAGGGCCAGCAAGGAAGTTTGTTTTCTGCATCTCTCGGCTTTGTGGAGGGTAAGTTTATGCCCAGTTGTCAAGGATATTCTTACTATACGACACAACTGTAACACCTCGAGAACATTCTGGGTTTGAAAAATAGTGAATGGGGATAATCGCTGTCACTATCCAAGAGGGCTCCTGAAGCCACAGAATGCAGGATAGATCTTTGGGAAGGAGTTAAGTGAACAGAAGAGGGCTGAGATATCTGAGGTGTCTCGGGAACTGGCAGGTCCTTACGGTCGCATGTTGAGCAGATCTTGAAAACCTTCCAGCGTCTTGGGTTTATGCCCAAGGGATGCCATGTACTTGTCCTTGGTCCAAGTCATGTGCACCTTCTCCTGGTAAGTCTCGGTCTCCTCATCATCATCTGAGCCTATGCTGGTCAACCGCAACATAGAGTTCCTGTCCTTCACGAGCTGGGCCTGTGAGGAAGGTATCCCGGGTAGACCAGTGAAGGAGAAACCAGAAACTGCTGATCTTTCAACCTCTTCCCTCCCACCTTGTCTATCCCAGTTCACCTCTCGGTCCCGCTCCGTCTTAGAGAGACGCATTTGCCGCAACATCTGAGAGCGCTGCTCCATCATCAGAGTTCGCTCATATGTGTAGGCAGAGATGTCACTGTCATGCTGCCAGAGGTAAGGAGAAAGAAAAGCTGAGAATGGAAACCTTTACACAGAGCAGGGGCATAACCCTTCCCATGTCTGGCTACGTCCAACACACTTCCAAAGTTCACAATGATGCCTAGATTCCTTCCTAGTGTAACAAATGGCAGATCTGCATGTACATTTCCTTGGGATTAGATACAGACAAGACTTGAAAAACAGGAGTATTGTGGCCTATAATACAAATCTAGCGGTTTCCTTGAAAAGCAGAAAGCATGTAAGAACCAAGAACCCCCAGTGGCTAGCTCGCATAACTATGGAGGAAAAAAGGCAACATGTAACATGTGGGCAGTTGCTGAAGAAACACAGCATAGTTGAGCATGGATTTCACAAGGTAAAGGTGGGATTCTTGTATTCAATATGCCTCCAAGTCCTTGCCTCATTCCCTAGTTACCAACTAATCTCCCAAGTCCTGCTCATTGCTGTCTAGCACCCATCTAAGTTGTTGACGAGAGGAAAAGCAGGTAACCATCCCTGCACCCCAAACCCCCTCCCTGGTTCTTCTCCCCAGTTTTGTCTCTCTCACCATTTCCACCACTTCCACCTCTGCCTCAATGCGGAGGTGGTAGAGGAAGGTTGCCAGATCCTTCTTCATCTGGATGCTGTTGTCCTCCAGCTGGGCGACTGTGAAGATGCGGATTTTGCACTTGCGCCAGACCTTTGAAGAGGGAGAGCCAGTGACCCCATTTGCCAGCTTCACTGCCCTTGGCTTTGCCTCCCCAGTGACACCTCCCCACCAGCACCTTGTGTTGCTTGAGGAGGAAAGGGAGTAGCATCAGCATCCCGCCATCGTGCACGATCCACCAGACGTCGATGTTGCCCTCAGGAAAGGGCTCTGCATTACTGGGGAAGAAGGCCACGTTCTTTGCCACGAGCAAGGCTAGGTGGGCAGCTGTAGTCACGCGGACGGTGCCTGGAAGGTCAGAATAGAAAGCCATGCAATAGAGTTCACCAATGATGAAGCCTCCCCTTCACACACACCCCCCAAGAAGGGACCGTACCAATGAAGGTCTTCCAAGCGCGGGCGTCCTCGCTCTGGCGCCAGGCGTTGGGCCAGCCCATCACCACCGTGTTGTGCTTCATGCCACCCAGCCCGCAGGACTGAATGAGGTGGGAGATGCCCTCTCGCACCTTGGCAGCCACCACGATCTGGCAGAAGCCTTTCACCCTCTCCGCCTCCATCAGGTGCTTGATGGTCTGAAACAACACACGTGAGGCTGCTTGAGGGTGCCAGCATCCAAAGCACTCCTCAGTATCCCAGCTGGAGGGGTGCTTTGCCACAGTGTTTTCTGGCCAACAGGGTCCACCTTAAAACCCATCCTTTGGATCTGAATGCAGTGTGGGGCTAGAGGGAATCGTTGACAGAACAATCTCTAAAATTGCCAGGGGTTTCTGCAGCAGTTTCTAATAACAGAACTGAGGCTCTCTTGTGGGAAATGTGGGATGGCAATATATTTTAATGCCTTCTTTTAAAGAAGGGCAACAGTCTTCTAGCCTCCGAACATGGCACACTTCATAGATGCTGTTAGTCTTAAAGAGGTCTCGGGACACAGACTGAATCCACACATCCGGCATCTTGGCTGGTCCTAATTCAGGCACATTTCCTGAGTATGGCCAGGCCATATTCATAGCTCGGACAGAACTGAAGAACCTGCTTAGGGCCAACCAGATACTTGCATGTTTAGTAATGTTGCCTTTTTAAGTTAAGAAGAGCATGTGCAGGGTGGCTGGAAGCAAAACCTTCTCCTTGCTTGCCTTACAACCTCATGCTCCACTGCTTTAAAACATCCATCTCCCACCCCACTCTAATACTGGGAGTCAAGCTAGGGGAGACTAAGAAGTGGGGGGTGGGGGATAGATGGGCCAGTGGATTGCGCTCTTGTCCCCCACATGCTCCTTTTAATGGTAGGAGTTAATCCCCACCTAGCCCCACTCTAGCTAACAAGTGGGGTTTGGCCCTTAGTTGGATCATAACCTGAGATCTGTTCCAGACGCCAGTGCTCAGCTATGGGACCCAAATCCCCACTGGGGAGGGAACACAGCTCAGCGGTCGACCCTGTGCTTTGCATGCAGAAGGTTCAATCCCCAGTATCTTCAACTGAAAGGCTTTCAGATAGCCAGGCTGGAAAAGACCCCAATTCCCAAGGTTTTAGAGAGCTGCTGGAAGTCAGGCGACACAGCGCTGAGCTAGATGGACCGGTGATCTGCCCTGGTGTATGGCAGCTTCCCTCATTCCATGCACCTAATGCTTATGGGAAACCTTTGCTTTTTGCTTGAATAACCACCGCCGGCCTCTTTGCGCTTTGAACCAGGAGGTTTCCAAGCCTGACCTATGCCCTGGGGCTTAAGCCTCCTCCTTCACCAATGAAATCCAGTAAGCTGAAATGGGCTTCGGCAGAGGTTCACCTGCTCGGCGGCCAGTGCCTCACAGTAGCTCTCCAAGAAGTTGCCCACCATGACGGAGCCTACAATGGTGAGACCCTTGCCGGCTTTCAGCTGGGAGGCAAAGGTGAGCAGGCGTGGATGCTTCACATGCAGGTCCTCATCCAGCTTTATCAGCACCAGCAGTTGTGGCCTAGGAAGAAAAGGATGCCCAAAATGCACATATGGGGGGTGAAAGCAGATGGGTTCAGGCTGTCACACAGAAGCGCATATTCATGTACACACATGGAGACGTTGACAGCACAACAGAGCTGTATGTACACAATACATATACACGCGCGCATGTGCCCTAGGTTTCTACACCTTGTACACATATCCCACAGTGAGACAGCAGAATGGAGAAGCAGCAAGTCTCTTCCCTACCTCCAGTTCTTGGTGTGGGGTGGCCCCTCCTCAAGGCGCAGCAAGGCAAAGCGGGCTGCACTCAGGGACAGGCCGCGGATGCCGTCGCCCCACTCCTTCTCAGCCCTGGGGAGAATGCACAAAGGGTTCAGCCAAACAAGGAGCTTAGGAGAGCCAAGTCACAAAGTGCCCCCTCCTTTCCAGGACTGTTGGAGGAGGGGGAAACAGTGCCAAGGTGATCATGCAGAAACCAGGCAGAACGTGGTCAGGTGTCAGGACTCCCACCCTCATCCTTCATCTGTTCTAAACTGCTCATCCTTCAAAGAAAGGGATCTTGGCTCTAAGCCCCAACATCCTCTTACCAGTGCTGCATTTTTCACAAAGAGAAAAAGATTTTTCTCGGTGAGGGGAAGAGAGGGCAGAAATTCTAGTCCTCTCTTTACTGTTATTGAAAATAGAAGTCCCAAGAATTGCGGCTCTAGTTATCTATGTAGAATCATAGAATAGTAGAGTTGGAAGGGGCCTATAAGACCATCGAGTCCAAGAGTTTCGGCTATTGGGCGGTATAGAAATGCAATAAATAAATAACCCCCTTGCTCAATTCCAAAGGCTGAGCACTAGAAACCCTCAACCTTTACATGACAAACTCAGTAAGGGTGTCGGAAGCCAAGGATCCTACACCCCACCCCACTGGAGAATGGCTGAGTGTGTGTTGCTGCAAGGAATGCTCCCTACTGTCCCTTTGTTGAGAGAGGGCAGGCTACATAAAGGTTTGGATTCCAGAAACCCAAAAAGGTTTGAGGTACTCACCCGTGGTACTCAATATATTTGTAGATCATTCCAGCTATCACCATGGCGACGATGGCGTAATACCAGGAGGAGATGAACATGAGTGCCACACAGATACTCATGCCCATGAAAGAGAGAGCCCTGCAAGGAGAGAAAGCGTGGAGGGGAAGGCGCACAGGCCATGGTTAACTGATGAACATGAAAGCAACAGGTTTTTAAAAAATTTTGTTAAACAGGAGCCAACACGCCCAGGATGCTGAATTCTATCCCAGCGAATGACCTTTGCACTTATCAGCAGACCTGCCAAATAGCCAGAGTCCCAGTTCCCCCCTTGTACTCTAATCTGGAGACACAATTCCTTTTGCACAACTGATATATAAGCACTCCCATATCCAAGTTCCCACCCCCTCTGCATGTAATACCCACCTATGTCCTTCCCTCTCCCAGACCGCTGGGCAGTGTAGTGCTCTTACCAGTGGTAATACCGGAAGCGGGGTCTCCAGTTGGGGGAGCGTAGCAGGGTTTGTAAGGCGCAGGCCAGGTTGACGAAGAGGTAACACATCAGGAAGAACCTAGGAAAGAACAACACGTGGAGTGAGTGGTGCATGCTTCCCAGGGACCCCACCCCATGGTCAATATGGCACTTACATGGAGAGGATGGGGGCCACCAAGTCCAAAGAAGCAATGAGGATCCCCAGTTCTGCAATGCCTGCTGTAAGGAGCAAGGCCCAGGTGGGCTCCCCATTGGCTTTGCCATGGCCAAATACCTAGAATGAATAAGGAAGGGAGGGAGGGAGAGAGAGAGAGAACACGTCTACCTTAGAAACTGACTGCTTAAAACAAAAAGATGTTTTTCCTATCTAGCGGCAAGACAAGCTGTTGTCAATCTTACCCGCAGGAAGGGTATAATGTTGTCCTTAGCTATGGCCTGGAGCAGCCGAGGTGCACCAGTGAGGCTCTGCAGCCCAGCGCCACATGTGGAGAAGAATGAACCAATGACAATGACCCACGGAGAAGGCCAGGACAGTGTCCCCACCACTAGGTTCCCCTTCACTGTGTCACCAAACCTATCCGATGGGAACAAAGAGCAAGACTGTAAGTTGCCGGCCTAAGGGCTAAGGATGAGTAGTGCAGGTATCCAGTTGAAATAAGCCTTCCAGAAGGTAAAACATTCAGAAGACATTAGGTTGGATCCTGACTAGGTTAATTGCATTTGAGTCCCACTGGTTTCAATGGGGATAAAGGGAACTAACTTAGAGTGCAATCCTATACACTTCGACTTGGAAACAAGTTCAATAGGGCTTATTTCCAGGTAAGTAGCTATAGGATTGCTGTCTTAGTCTGGATCCAGCCTATAAAAAGGAAGCAAGAGAGAAACGATCAGCAAATATCCAACCTAAATACAGAGAACTGGATAGGTCAGAAGTGTGTGCCAAAAAGTCCAGAGTCTACCTCTAAAGTGACCCACACACACACACACAGAAATACACTTTTAACCAAGGTAGTCTAAACTTTTTATCCAGAATAAAGTTACACAACTGATATATATCTGAGAAATGTAGCACAACCACTTACTTGTCTCTGAGCACGACGCCTTCCACACAAGCTCCAAACAGCACCACATTGCTAAGATCTGGTGTGTCAAACAGTCAAGGAACAGTAACATATCATTGTACAACATGGTGCAAGAACAAATACGGTGCAAATCCTCGCATGCGCCTTTCCTCACGTGCGCAAATTGCCCCCAGCCTTATCCTTTCTTATTGATTCTACGTTGCCTCATCCATTTGCAACAAAGGATACACACAAAAGAGGTGGTGAGAATAGCCAAGATGGTACCAATGGGAATAGATTTCTGGGCATCCCTCAGGTCCCCAGAACGATTTGATCCAGCCATGATTCCTGTGAAGATAAAAGCACAGAAGCATGTTGGAGCCCTTGATATCTCACCATTGAAAGGGCCCTGTGAATTCTGCACCACATGTGGAGAGTACGAAATTCATATTCCATAAGTGAAGGAAGTAAACAATTTTTTTAAAAAAAAACACAACGAACTATGCTGACGCTTTGTACTAACTTTTTAGCAGGGAACCCATTACTTCGTTGTGGGGTCCTTGCCAGTGAAATTGGGCCATTATAGGAAAACAGCACAGCAAATCTGCATCCAGCCTCACCTTCTACTAGGGGGTTTAGATTGGCCAAGATTAGCCCCCCTTACCCAGGCTGAGGAACTGCCATTTGATGAAATCTGCAAGAGTCTATGGAAGAAGGGTCAGTTTTGAACACAAGCCTCCAAGTTATCTACCCTTCTGATGCTCATTGGCTCTGGAGACACATCTGAACAATGGCCATCAGCAACGTAGCTCTTACCAGTGACCGAGGGGAAAAAGATGCCCACAAGAAGGGTAAAGGAAGTGGTGATATCAGACAGCACGTAAAGCTGGTTCAGGGCTCCCCCAGCATCAACCGAGGGCTGTGATGGCTTCTCAATGATCTCGCCTTTCATCAAGTAACTGCTCCAAAGATTCTCTGCAATTAATTACCAACATCAACGTCATTTTGTTTATTTGTTTCACCCTTCTTCCAACAAGCCCAAGTGTACAAAGATCTCCCTTTAGGCTGAGAGACTGTAACTGGCCCAAGTACCCAGTTGATCTTCGAAGGCACTACAGCACACTGGTTCTCAATTAGGGAAGGAAGGGAAATAGCTGCCTATTGGGACAGTGCTTAGGACAACTCTTGGGACTTCCCAACATTTTTTTTTTTTGGGGGGGAGTGCATTTTTGGAAGGGAAGAAAAAAGCCCGGTCTCTCTCACCGGTGATAATGCCACTGGCCAGCCCTGGGATGCCCTGGATAACAGTGACGTTGTTGTGTTGAAAATACTCGTCACAAGAGGTATTTAGATGCTTGCTGTAGTTGCAGAAGTATTCCCAGAGGCGAGTGGGCACCGTGAGGTTGTCAAGATCTTGAGTCTTGGTGCATTTGTCAAAGTTGTGTCCAGAGAGGGAGCGATTCCCCAGCATGCACACACTAAATGAAGACACAGAAAGGTGAGCAAGAGTTAAAACTTTAAAGGTGCCAAGGCACACAGATATGTAAACCAATTTGAGAGTCCCGGCTCCCTATTACCCAAGGACATAGAGAACTGTAGTTCTGCGCATGAGCAGAGAGGGGTGTAGTCTTCCAAAAGCATCAGCAGAGATCTCTAGCCCTTTCACAGAACAGAGAACCCTAAGCACTGTGGCATAACTACATTATCTAGCATCATTTGGGGGAGGGAGATCCATGACCCTGAGACTGAGTTAAAGCAATGTCACAATTTGCAATCTCCAAAGATTTTGGTAACCTACGGGAAATCGGGAGGTGCAAAGGAGGACTTGATGGCACCAGCATAGATAGCCAGGATGGAGACAATGACACAGGCGAGAAAGAGAGAGGCGAACTTGTTCACGTAGCGCACGCCCACGAACACCACCAGCACCATGAGAACCAGGAAGGCTGAGCCATACACCCGCATGTTGTTCAATATGGCTGCCGACTCCTTCAGGGGATCTTTACTATGAAAGATAGCTGCTTCAGGGGCAATGTACATCTGAGAAAAGGCAAGAAACATACACATATCACATTTTGGAGCAGTAATAGCATAGTCAGAAGAATGAAAATAATAAACATAGTGATTGCATGGCTTTAGAAGATGCTGGGTCTGATTAGGGCAATCTCATGCCTCTCAGGAAGGGGCATAGCTGAGTGGCATGGGACATACTTCACAAGTACAAAGCCTTCTTGTATCTCATGGACCTTATGGGATCCTAAATACTTGCCAGGAAGATTTCAATGGCTCCCAAGATATACATTGCAGCAGCAAAGGTAGTGCCCAGATAGAAGCACAGTCCCACAGCTCCTCCAAACTCGGGCCCCAGTGCTCTTGAGATCATGAAATATGAACCCCCAGCTGCAGAGAGGAGACAAAGACGCAGGTAGGAGAGATGGGGTAGAGGATCAAAAAAATCTTACTGTGTGCAGTTCCTACACACCCTACCACTGCTGTAGAAGAATTTATTTATTTATTTATAGGATTTATATAACACTTTTCACTAGGATAACTCCAAAGTGGCTTGCAATAATGCACTGTAATACACTCAAACAACAAGATGAAATCAGCAGATAAGAGACAAAGGATAACAGGTCAAAGGGTATTTAAAAGTGTATCAAATCCCATTAGAAGTCATTAAAAGCCTAGAACTGGATGGACTTAGTCTGTCATCAAGAAAACAACAACAATGGTATGAAGAGAACATGTTTAGGGAAAGAATTCCATAATTTGGGTGCGACCACATGAAAATACGTTTTTTCCAATACCTACTTGCCTAACCTCTGAGGGTTGAGGCAACCAGCAGGGCTCCTCAAGGTGGATGAAACTGGTTGGCAGGTAGGTACATACAGGAAAAGCGGGGTCTTTAATATTATTAATAATAAAAGCGGGGTCTTTAATATTAAGTACTCACCAGGCACAACTCCATTGGTGGCAATGGCACTCATGGAGATGGCTGTTAGCAGCGTCTGAGGAGGAGATGAGAAAATGACAGCAAGAGGTTTCAGAAGACAAACGCACAAACATAGAGCTTTGCCTACTCTTATCTCGTTGTGCGATAAAGACTTCAGAAATTAAGACTAACGCACCTTCTTACAACTTTTGGATCTTATTTTATTTAACAACTCTTGATCCTCTTTGCTTTTCTTTCTGGTCGGTTTCACGTAGCAGTGATTAAGAAATATACTGTATCTTCATTAGGTTTTTCTAATTGATATTATTATAGGCAATTATGTTAAGATGCCAGAATAGAAGTGCCCCTTTCCTTCATTAGCTTGAGCAAAAAAGCTATGGTCAGATAGAAGGGCAGGAATACAGCAATAGCTCAGACAAGGAAAATGTAGAAAAGTTGTGGAAGCAAAGACTATCACTGGCTTCAACATACAACTGGATATATTTGTGAAGGATAATTCATGATTTTTATATTAGCATCTTAGATGTGTCCTGTAAAAATGGGCAAGTGTGATTTCTCTTCCCCTTCCATGAGGTGTGGGGGGGGGGCACTTCCTCTCCTAATCTTTCTCTCTAGAACATTAAAGGGCAATATACTAGGATGTGAAACAGGTGGGGGAACTCACACAGCAGCAGCAGATGAGGACAATGGCAAAGGCTTGCAACACTCCCGCTGTACCAACCACCCAGGTGAGTCTCAAGAAAAGAATCACTCCAAAGATGTTCTGAAGGCAGGGCAGGTAGACTCCCATAAACGTGCCCATCTGTGGAGTCTGGGATACAGAAAGGACAAGCAGGGTCACAAGACCTATCCTGATCACTTTGTTATAATTACCTTATTTTCCAGCCTTCCGCTCTACCAACTTCTTTTAAATGCTAACCTGCAATCTCTGCCCTTAAGCTCTCTTTTCCTTGCCTCCCCTCATCACACCTCCAACTTTAATTTGGTAGAATTTCCAGACCAACTCAATCACCATGCTCAAGGCAGGAAACAGTATTAGTTATGCAGATGAAAGATGTCAAATTAAAATAAATTGAAAATAGATTACACGCGCACACAAAAGTTGTGCTCCCAGGAAGCTTCAGAAACTAAAATCCAGGACAAACACAAAGGTATTTTAACATTTACAGAAGCAGCCCAGAATTTGATTCTGGAAAACCTCAAGGAAAGAGAAGTTCCATAGTTGTAAGGAAGCTATTGGGAAGCATTAACTCCTCACGGACCTAACCTCCAACTCTTCTGCACTCTCATCTAAAGATGATTCCCACCTCTAACTCCCCACAGTCTTTGTTCCCTAAAAGCAGCCATTCTAGTCCTCACCTTGGTGGGTTTTTTCTTGCCTGGAGGGACATTTTCAGCCTCCTCATGTTCTCGGGCACCCTGCATCAAGTTGGTGTAGTTGGCCATGCGGTTGAGCAGGGAGGACACCTTGGGCCGGGTGTCCATCTCCTCCTGCAAAGTGGAAAGAAGGGAAGACATTAAAACAATTTGCTCTGAAAAATTCTCTTTAGAGGGATGAGGCAAGAGTTCAGTAAACACTAATAGAGCTGCAGCGATGAGATAAGGAAGGCAATTTAAGTCAGAGTAAGAGAAACAGGGCTTGATATAAACAAACTAGATATAATCTGGGGATAAAAAATACATTACATGCACCCTACTTCTGCAGCCTGTATACAAAGATTACAAAAAGGTGTCAAGTTTGCAAACATTGCTTATTTTGCATAATTTATTCTGCTTCCTCTAATTATGGGAAGAGGGGGAGTGACACAGGCTACTGACTCCTGCTGCCTAACTATTGGAAATCCTATGGAATCTTCATCTGACTTTTAGCTCTCTCCAAACAGTTCCTATACACTTTTAACATTGTCTTTGCAGCTATGAGGGCTAGAAGTGTCGTAGAAGGAAGGAAGATAGATCCACTCAAAAAAATTATAGATACAGAATTCAGTGTCCCAATTCCAATTCATTGTCACTGCACCTTTTTCGTCCATTTAGAAGAACACAGTGAGCTTTGGAATTAAAGGGGGATACACCTATCAATGAATGTAATTAACGGGTATATTGAAGGATGGATATGTGTGTGGACAGATAGTGGGAGGAGGGGAGACAAGAATGATGATCTCACCTCAAAGAGTGCCAAATTCTTGTCAAAGAATTCATCGCCATCTTCATAGTTGATGTTGTTGAGATAGGCATGGGGATCCTTCTTGTGTCCAGGATCTGCAACAGGAGAGAGTGAGCTCAAAGGAAGGGAAAGAGTAGACCACAACCACAAAACATTTCTTAAATGTATCCCCAACCCTGGCTACTGAAGTTGCATCTGAACTTATTATACCGGGAACAGTAAAAGACACATATACTGTTCCTCTCCTTGCTTTACAAGCAGAAGGGAGAAGTGAGAGAGTCCCATACCACATGGCTTTTCTGTTCTGGAATTTTTCTTCTGGTAGCTGGAAGGATGGATAAATGGAGAGGCAGCCACTTATCTGCAAAGCTATGACATCCTTTTTGCATAGAGGTAAGGTTGCCCGAAAGGCAATCATTTGCTTATTAATTTGCCAGCAAGGAAATGGGTAATGAGCTTCAGGGCTACAACTAATTTTCATATTTAAACTGCATGTAATTTTCAAAAATACAATTCATGTCCAATTAAGGTTGGTTGACAGATTGCACTCCTCCTGCAAGACTCTTATTGTGAAAGTGCTTCAGGTGTGAAAAGGTGCAGTCAGCCCTTGACAGGGTGGAGTGGGGACTTTAAAATTACAACAGCTGAGAAAGCTAATAAAGTTGGGCTGCTTTTTTATTTGTATACAGTCCTTTTGCAAATTTATTATTTGTTCCAATTTTCTTATTTGCAACCATGAAGGCATAAAACTAATACCCAAAGGATAAAAACAAACAAAAAAACACCCAAAAGCACCTTAAAATTCCTTATTGGTGGTGGTGGGAAATTAACAGAAGAAAGAACAATAGATTGGTACAACTTGTGAAGAAGAGAGTCCAGGAATCCTTGCACCCCAAATTACAAATTGTCCCCTATTCCCCCCCTCTACCACCATCCCATTCACAGATCCAGAAACAGGACCTCAAAAACCTAGTGCCTGGTCTCCAAACTAGAAACCAACATATGCCAGCCCCTGGACTTTATATGGATCTACTGCGTGTGAAAGAACATTTCTCTGTCTCTCTCTCCTGTCCCCTCCACCCCTGTCTCAAAAGAGGCAGATAAGCAAGTAGATTCTGGGTAAGACCGCGCAGTCTCCTAAACGGAAGAAACCATAGAGAAGGGCTTGGCCCCAAGCAAACAACAGCAGCATTTATTGCTGTGCCCTACCCAAAAACCCTGAGGCATGGAAGCTGGGCATCTGCCTGGGCTGGATTAATACCCCACCCTGTTTCCGTCAGCAACCAGAACAAAGGGAATAATAAAGCTCAGGAGATGTTGCTTCCCATTCTGGATACATGAGAAAGACAGCACTGATATACATAACATCACAACTGCTATCTGGATAAAGGAAGGGACAAACAGTTGAATGGAAATTGTTTTGAGGGGAGGGATATAGAATCCTATGTTCAACTCAGCCTCCCCCCAATCCTGCTATCAGAAAATGTAGAATCCATTATATCAATCAAGTTATCACATTTCTCTGAATGTTTGACCTGAGATAACATCCCCAGTGTATGGGAGCAGAGTTCCTTGATGTTTCAGCCTTATGCCCCTACTGACTCTGTTTTTAGGGAAGCCTACACGTACTCCAACGTACCAAAGATAACGATCAAGCTACGGTTTACACAATCGATATCCCAGGCTGAAAGAGAGGAAAGTCAAGAGTTCCTGATCTTTCCAAATATCACTGGCTCTCTTTCAACTGTTCTGAGTTGCTTCACTTCCTCAAATGTATAAAAAGTTGAAGTGAGTTCAAGTAGAAGTGTTATTCTCGGATAACCAAAGTAAGCAAGTCTCTATACAGCATCGCAGCGCTCCTCAGCATCTAGATGTGATGCTGGGCTGCATTCAAGTTGTTGCATAAAGGGGAGCACTGTGAACGGTGCCTATCTCTATTTAACACACGGCGAGACAGCTGCTGCCCCATAGTGAAATTACATTGAAGATGAACGCTACAAAAATCTACTGTGAGCACAAGCGTTCAAATATGATTTACATGTCCTAAAGCAATGTTGCAAATAATCTACAAAAAATACTAACTGGCCAGTTCAATGTTATTGTTCTATAAAATGTATTTATTAAATTTCTATACTGCACAACAAATAGCCAAAGATCTCTGGGTGGCTTACAATATCCTACCACACTTTTGTAGGACCATTCATCCCTTGTGAAATGCGATGGGGAGAGGAAGATATTTGGGGACTTATGGGGGCAGCTGAAATTGTAAGAATTTGCAAGTGGTGTTGCTTACATTAAAAACAAGGTGGTTGAGACATTTATATTTTTCACACTTCCTTTTATTTATTTATTTTTTAAAAAAGGCAAATCTGCTATTTCAAGCAGTGGCTTGGATCCCTAGAGCAGCCCTGCAGTGTTCCTGAGGACAGAATGCACCCAAGAGTAATGCTATGTCATGATGGAGCATTGCTCCCCGGGACATTCTGCCTGCAAGAACACAGCTGGGCTGCTGCCGCTTGAAGTGGCAAATAGGCTTCTTCTTTCTTTTTTTTTTTAAGTAAAAGAAAAAGCATGAAAAACCCTCAGCCACCTCATATTTAAGCAAGACCACACTGAACACTCTGAAAGCTCTCCCCTCCTCAAGATTGAGTCAAGATTGATTGATTGCTTCATTCCCACAAATCTGCTCCAAAGCTACTACTATAAACAAACAAACAAGAAATAACTGCTGTAAAGTTGCCCTGCTTGCTTGTGGAATACTTGCCACAGGTAAGTAGGGAAGTGGCTATTTACAAGACAGCCCTAAAGGATACCCACATCTATTGACAACCAAATAGTTTAAAAACAGATGGGTTGTTGTGCAAGAGCAGGCGCGCTGCCTGCAATGCACCTGCCTCTTCCACTTTTACTTCACAACACACAACGAGCTCCTTTGCAGGCATGATGTGCGAACCCAGACCGCTGGTTTGTTTAGGAATAAACAACCCAGCAGTTAACCCAAAAACAAATCATGGGTTAACTGCTGTGTTGATTAGCCTCTAAACAACCCAGGAGTCCAAGTTCACATGTCACACTGCACAACCTACGAAAGTGCGGACTATGGATTGTAGAGTAAAAGTGGAAGAGGCGGACACACTTTGGCCAGCATGGTTGCTCTCTCTGGCTCATCCCCAACAACCTATTTTTTTTAAAAAAAAACAATCAAATTGTCATTACGTGAGAACCAGATCAATGGAAGACTTGTGCCTTCAGCATGGGATGGTTGCACACATATGATTTCCTTCAGTAGGAATTCACACATACAGGGTATTAGTCTTTTCTTTGCCCACTAACTTAGCTGCAGGCAAGAGGCATGCATGCACAGGACCGACCACACACACACACACACACACACACACACACACACCCCTTTGATTGCTTAACAATGGACAACACAGACATATACACTGCACACAGGCAAACACACACAAGTCCTCTGCAATACTGTACCTAAGAGCTGATACTGTTCCCCTGTGATGGAAGTTTGACTCACATCTGAAAAATCAAACAGAAGATGGGAAAGAAAATGAATTGCAAAATAAAGAGAATGTGATAAGTGAGGGGTTTTTTTTTCCACTGCCTCTCCAGGATTAACAAACAAATAAGTGGTTTTCCTCCCACATAATCACTATCAGATCATGGAGTCTTATGTTGTAATTTCAAAAGAAAAAAAATAGCTGCAACCAGAGAAAAAAGGAACCAAGAATACTCAGAGGTCTTTCAAGCACCATAGGGAACTACTTTTCTCCCTTCCTTTTCATGCACAGTTGAAAACACTCAGTAATCCAAAGGAAAAGAGAGGTAATAGATTTTTTTCGCCATGTGGTTCAGGCTCTAAGGCAATGGACAACTGGAAGAATGGGACGTGTTTCTTTCCATTCCAGAACCCTCTGGCTTTTGTGCAAAGTGGGAAACCAGCATGATCAACAGCACGGGGGTGGGGTGGGGGGGTGGGATCACTCTCTCGCCTCATCATTAAGGGCTATTGGTTCAAATTCTCTTTGTGAATTCAATTTGTTTCACCTGCATGGTAGTCACCATATTTGTGGTCATTTCCCCCAGATCTAACTGGCCAGCCACCTTATGATGGAATTGCTTTTCCCTGCATTGTATGATTTGGTAAGCCTGGTGGAACAGAGCTGATTAAAGTACACTGACATTCTTATTACAGTCTAAATTTAAAGCAATCTTTGGCTCTATAGAATCACAGAATCATAGAATAGTAGAGTTGGAAGGGGTCTATAAGGCCATCAAGTCCAACCCCCTGCTCAATGCAGGAATCCACCCTAAAGCATACCTGACAGATGTATAAGAAGTAGATTATTTCATTTAGGATTAGACACGCTTGGTGGATGTTGCTATGCAGGCACAAACTGTTGCTAAGAGAGATGCAAACATCTACCCAACATCCTCTCTACCTCTGAATTTTATCCATATTGACCATGAGACCCAAGATTGATATCTCCCTGCTCTCTCTTAATCAGTACAGTTTATATACCTGTTTCTCATAATGCAAAATGGTAGGGACCAATTCCCTACTTTAATTTTTTTAAATTATTTTCTGGTGATGTTATGGGATGTCAAGCTGACTCCTTTTTATTGATCTGTCTGGCCCTGGGATAAAATAAGTTTTGTTTTGTCTTAATTATACATAGAGAAGCTGCTTAAATGCAAGAGGCTCAGGTGGTCCCAAAACCCACCACCAAAAGCTGGTTTTCCTGAAACTTCACACACACAGTTCAAAGATAGAGGAGGGAGATGAGAGGCAGCAGAATGCCTTATAGGTTCAGATGAAGGGTGTCTATACCCTAGAGCAACCTTTCCTAATCTTGGGCTCCCAGATGTTGTTGAACTATATTTCCCAGCATCCCTGTCCACTGCCAATGCTGGCTGTGGGTAATGGGATGGGTTGGGTTTAAAATTGACTCGAACCTCTAAAGGAAGACTTGGCAAATCCATTTATGGGATAGTGCTTATGCCCCTATCCATTAACGTGCTCAGGGTACTTTGCAAATGGAAACAGAAAACCATTAATAAGCTAATTTGAAATTCCTAGAGAAGGATAAACTTCTCAGGCCCATTCACCCATGGCTTTTATGAATTTGGTAGAATTCTTTATTCGAAAAAGCCTTCTTAATCTGAGTGTGCTGCTGAGGGGCTTTCTACTGCTGCTGCTACCTTACTTTTACTGCAGTTTATTTTGTTGGTTTTATTGTTTTGAGGATTTAAACTGCTTACTGTTAATAAAGTTTATGCTTTATTTGTTATTATGTTGTGTTTTTATGTTGCCAAGTGCCTTGTGGGGCCTGCTATTGGCCAAAAGGTGAAATAATGAGGGAAAGCCAATGATAGAAACAACCACTTCATTAAAATTGGAGGGAGAGAAAGGTTTGGGGGTGTTTTCCTCAAAGTGCAAGGACACAGTCATGTGCAAATTACACACAAAAAGAAGTCAGAACTGTAGATCCCTGCTAATTGGTTAGTGCGCTCTTTCTGGGGCAGCTAACAGGCAGTGAGGAGGGCATTGATGCAGAAGGAAGGTCAGCAAGACAAATCAAGTATATCGCAACCACTGAGGTCTGCAAGTGAATATGTGGGGGATGCTGATTAAACAGTAGATCATTTAGAAGAGACAGACAGGAATGAAGCCTGTTGATTAGGGATCAAAACAGATAATGCGTTTCCGCTCACCAGCCTACCCTCATTCCTGTCAACCACCCTAGCCTTGGCAGTTTCCCTTGACCTGTTGGCACAGTTTGACTTCCAGCAGCAGAAGTATTCTTTGTCTGTTGAGTCTGCACTCAGTGTTCAACACACAGGGCATTGTCCCTGTTCATTATCTGGATAGAGGGATTCAAACAGCCTGGGATGAACAGAGATTATTTGGAGACTGAAGGGATTTTAGCATTTCCGACCAGGAATGGTGCATGTACACAATTGAGGATTGACTTAAAGGGGGCTTTTTTCCCACCATTAAGCAGCAGAATAACAAGCAAATCCTTCGAGACAGTAATATTCGGGCTTAGGATTGTCATGCTGAGAGCATAAAAATGCATTATTTAGCCTATGAGATCCAGGGTTAAGAGGCTTGTTGCTGTCCTTCAGGTTATATTCCTTAGGCCTGAGCAGGTATTCACCACAATTTTTAATTTTCAGCCTTCTCTGCTGTGGCATCCCGGCTGTGGAATGAGCTCCCTAAGGAGGTTCGCCTGGCACCTACACTATATTCTTTTAGACGCCAGGTGAAGATCTTTTTATTCTCTCAGTATTTTAACCGTCTATAAATTAATTTTAACTTTGCTGTTTTAAATTTGTATTTTAAATTTGTATTTCTGCACTGCTGCTGTGTTTTTATATTGTATTTTATATCATGTTTTTATAACATTGTTTTATACTTTGAATGTTTTTAATTTTTGTGAACCGCCCAGAGAGCTTTGGCTATTGGGCAGTATAGAAATGCAATAAATAAATAAATAAAATACTGCTTGATAGTGGTATTGAAGTGAACTGCAGGATCTACACCACCGCTTTGCAGTGGTACTGAAGTGCACTGACAACTGTTGGGGCCTATGACACATCTACACCAAGCAGGATATAACATTATGAAAGTAGTATGGAAGCGGTATATGGTATGTGTCAATGGGCCCCAACAGTTGTTAGTGCACTTCAATACCACTATAAAGCAGTAGTGTGGCTCCTGTCTTTTATATACCGCTTTCATAGTGGAATATCCTGCTTGGTGTAGATGAGCCCTATGTTAGTGATAGGGGATACGGATGCAGGAGCCAGAATAAGAGAGTGATTTGAAAAACACACTCTAAATTATCCCTCTTTGCATGGAATTTGTGTCTGTGTCATGTGGAAAAATGAATCCTATTTTATCCACAAGGACAGATAAATGACCAACACCATCATGTGTGTGTCTGGGGGGGGGGAGTGTTCGGGGGGGCACTGAAGCAGCACTCCTAGGACAACCCTGACTCCAGTAACATAGCATGTGTCATGTTACTTGGCTCTCAGGCCTATTATTGCTACAATCATCATTGAGCCCCTCAAATAGGCTAGGTTATCAATAAGACTGGTTCACACAATATGTTAGCACATAATAATTTGTTTTCCTGAACAACCTATGACTGGTTAGCATGTTGCCTGTGGGATGTCCCCGTACCCCATGGTGGGTTATTTCCTCCAAATAAGCTACCCTGGTAACCCATGTTCTGCAGTAAGGGTTATTTTAACCTATGGTTAGTTATCATGCTGTCTGTCAAGCTAGTGTGGGTTACAGAGATCGCCTACAGAGCTGGTTGGCAAATTTGGTGAAAAATACTGCTGCCATTCTGCTGCTCTCTAGCGATCTTTATTCCCGTCGGAAAAGAAGCTGGGATACCTGCCTGGCTGGGTGGGTGGACTAGAAGAGGAGGGCAGGCAAAGGTGGTGGTGAAATAAACTACTCTGTGTAGCTTGCTTGTCTGATTGTCTGATGGGAGCACAATAGGTTTTTTTGCATAACTACCTATCTATCCAACATGGCTTGCCATCCACCATGGATTAGTGCGATGTGTGAACCCAGCATAAGAGTCTCTTCTCCAGCTTTAACATTCCTATCTGAGTTGTTTGGAACAGTGTAAACTAGAATCATGAATCACTTAATCCTTTTCATTTAACCCAGTTTCCCTTCCATAGTAAGATATGCATCCCAAGATCTGAGATGAACCACTGCAAGAAGGAGCAAAACAGCATCAGAGAGAGGAAGGGGGAGGGCACACAGAGTGGCAGGATGTCATAGGCTTGCGATGGAGAATGACATCAGGAAGGCAGGGCTGTACCAATACAGTTTGCTGCCTGAGGCAAAGGATAAGATGACACCCCCTCTGCAATTAAAAGTAGAGTATCTGCCACTGCACTTGAGGCAGAACAACAGATGGGAATGGCTGGGGTGCTCAGGAGAAACAGATGGGAAGCACCACTACTGCATTTGCCTCAATCTGTCTAACGGTAGGGCCAGCTCTGCAGGGATCTATCCAAAGGAGAAAGTCTTGTAGCAATGGGTGTTGTAGTAATGGGTGATTTTAATTACATAGGGTGGATAAATGCATATTTCAGTCATGACAAAGATATAACATTTCTAGATACTCTAAACTACTGTGCCCTAGAACAGTTAGTCTTGAAATCAACCAGAAGGAAAATGAACCTCATCTTAATCCTAAGTGATGTCCATGACCAAATGTGAATTGTGAGTGTTAATGAACTGATAGGACGCAGTGACCACAGTACTATCAAATTTAATTTATATGTTAGTGGAAATTTTCCAAGGAAATTCAACATATATCTGACTTTAAAACAGGAAATTTCTCTAAAATGAGGGGAATTGTAAAAAGGAAATTGAAAGGGTAAGTCAAGAGGCTCAAATTTCTCTAGAATGCTTGGGGGTTACTCAAAATTACAATAACAGAAGCTTAGCTAGAATGTATATCACAGCTCTGGAAACATAGCACCAAGTCCAAGAGTTCATATTAACATAGCACATTAACAAAAAGTGTCAAGGAAGCTATTAGTGAAAGGAAAGTTTCCCTTAGAAAATAGAAATTTTACCCAGATGAGGAGAAAACATCACAAATGTGCACAACGGAAATGCAATAACAGAAAAAGAAAAAAGGATTTTGAGGAACAATAAAAGACCAATAAATACTACTAATAATAGCAAGAACAAAAAAAATCATAGGAAGTAGGAAACCAGCTAAGATGCAGTTGGAATGTTGGATGACAGTAAAATGTAAGGAGTACTAAAGGAGTATGGGAAAATTGCAGAAAAGCTGGATGAATTATTTGCTTCTGTCTTTACTGCAAAAGATGTAGGACAGGATCTCTGTCTTGAACTGATATTTTCAGGAAGATAAATAGTGGTAACAAGAGATGAACATAAGAACCATGCTTTATCAGACCAAAAGCTTAGCTAGTCCAGCATTCTGTTCACACAGTAGCAAACCAGGTGCCTGTCAAAAGCTCACAAGTAGGACATGAGTGCAATAGCACCCTCCCTTTATGCTCACTAGCAACCAGTATACAGATACATACTGCCTCTGGATTTGGAGGTAATTCATAGCCATCATGACTTGTAGTCATGATAGTCTTATCCAACCCTGAATTTGTCTAATTGCCTTTGAAAGCCTTCCAAGCTGGTGGCCATCACTACATCTTGTGGTTGCCAATTCCATAGTTCAACTCTGTGAGAAGGAAGAAATATTGTGAGATACAGAATATTCCTCCCTATCCATTTTCTCCACACCATACATAATTTTGTACATCTCTATTGTGTTTCCCCTTACACACCTTTTTTCTAAGCTAAACAGTCCCAGCAGTTGTAACCTTTCTTTATAGGGAATTTGCTCCAGACCCTTAATCATTCTGATTGTCCTTTTCTTTTCTTTTCTTTTCTTTTCTTTTCTTTTCTTTTTTTTTGCACATTTTACAACTCTACAATACCCCTTTTAAAGTGTGGTGACCAGAACTGTACACAGGAATCCAGGTATGGCTGCACTATAGATTTGAATAAGGGCAATATAATGTTGGCAGTTTTATTTTCAATTCCTTTTCCAATTATGCCCACATGGAATTTGCCATTGTCACTAGGCTAACATTTTCATTATGCAATTCCCCACAACCCCAAGATCTCTTTCTTGGTCACCACCAGCTTGGATCACATTAGCATACATGCAGTTGGGATTTTATTTTTGCCCCCAAAGTATCACTTTATACTTGCTTACAATGAGCTGCATCTGCCATTTTAATACCCATTCTCTCAGTTTGGAGAGATCTTTTTAGAGTTCTTTACAATTCCCTTTTATTTTAGCCATTGTAAATATGTTGTTATCAACAAACATGGCCACCTCACTGCTCACTCCTATTTCCAGGGCATTTATGAACAAGTTAAAAAGCATAAGTCCCAATACAGATCCTTGTAGACTCCACTGTTTAAATCACTCCATTCAAAGAATTGACTATTCCTACTCTCTGCTTTATGTTCTTTAACCAGTTACTAATCCATAAGAGGACTTCTCTTCTTATTCAATGAGTTTTAAGTTTGTTTAGGGGTCTTTGGTGAGTCACTTTGTCAAAAGCCCTTTGGAAGTCTAGATAAAGGAAGTCTACTAGATCACTCCAATCCACATGTTCAAAGACACTCTCAAAGCACTCTAAAAGATTAATAAGACAGGACATATATGCTTACTAATTTTATCTTTAATAACACGTTCCACCAATTTTCCTGGAACAGACAGAAAGCTAAATAGCCTGTAATTTTCTGGATCCCTCTAAATCCCTTTTTAAAGGTAGGTGTTACATTAGACACTCTCTAGTCCTCTGGTACGGAGGCTGATTTTAGGGACATGTTACATATAAAGGGGCGAGTTACTACAAATCACTGGGTCCAGATTATATCCATCCAAGAGTCTGTAAAGAAGTCAAAAGTGAAATTACAGATCTTTAACAAAAAATATGTAACATGTCTCTAAGATCGGCCTCTGAATCAAAGAACTAGAATGTGGCCAATGTAATGCCAGATAAAAGGAAGTACTTCTTTACACAGAGCATAGTTATGGAATTCAAATCCCAAGATGCAGCAATGGCCCCAACTTGGATGGCTTTAAGAGGGGATTAGAGAAATTCATGGAGGTTAAGGCTATCAGTAGCTATAAATCATGGCTATATATAATCCATCCAGTATCAGAGGCAGTATGCCTCTGAATACCAGGTGCTGAGAAACATGGAGAGCACTAAATTGTTCTCATATCCTGTCTCTAGGCTTTCCATAGGTATGTGGACAAAATGCTGGACTAGAGATAGGCGGCCATTGGTATGGTCCAGCATGGTTCTTCTAATGTTCTTATGCTAGAGATTAGATATATATTTAGTCAGTGTTTCCAGAACCAAGTCAGTTTCCCCAGAAAGAACCTAAATCAATTTATCTGGGCTTCTGTGTGACCCGAGATTCTTACCCACTTGACATCATCCAAAGCAAATACACACAACACATGCCAACTCCTGGCCTCCCAAACATAGCATCTGCTTTTGCAGAGAGCAAAATGTACAGCCTTTAATTCCTAGCATCATTAACAAAATCTGTCTATTATTTTTATGGACAGGGCAGATATCCAGCTATACAGCTGGCAGATCTGTAGAACTGCTGCCATCCTGATATACCTGTGTAGCTTTTGTTCATTTCCTCCATGCAATCGTGGGTAATGTGAATACATTTGATCATATAGAGAAATTTTGGTGGTTCTCCCATACATGTAAACCAGTCCTTGCAACAGGTTTTTTTTCCTTTAGAGCTGAACACTCAGTATAAGTGAGTTACCTATCTGTAAAATGGGAATAATAGTGAATTGCCTTATTTGGTGAATGGACAGAATAAAGAGACAAATCATTTCACTTAACAATGCTAATTAACAATGCTATGCCAATAACAACAGTATGCAACAAATAAAGGCAAGTTATTATTTACACCATCTCATCCACTAAGTGTGCAATTTGTTTCCCCCATTAACCAGAACAGAACGCAAGCGGGTTAAGGCAGAACCAGCAACAAGGACTTTTATGAGGTATGTATAAAGGGATTTTAATCCATAGAACAGCTCCAATAATGAAAAAAGCCCTTAGAAATTTTTTAGCTTAACAAATCCAAGGTTTTACTCATGCTGACAGTAATATAACAACTTGAAGATAAGCCATTCAAGCCAATTCCCACCATGCAGAGAGCAAGGCCTGGGTGAGAATGGGCTGGTGAAAATGACAGGAAAAAAAGAGAGATAAGCCATTTTTAACTGAACTCCAGTCATCTGTAAATGAAGACTGCATGCTGTAACTGCCAATTGTATATATCACACCCACAAAAAGCAAACTCAATTCTCCAAGCGTGGATCCTTACACAGGTAAAATAGCACCGTCCAAACAAAAGAAGGAGGTGTCAGAAGGCCTGGAGAAACGCCAAGGTTTGTAGAAGCCCTCCCTCCCCAGCCCCCTTAAATAGCTCTTCAGAAAACAACCTAATGAGGACTGAGAATGTTTAGTGCCACAAAAGTGCTAGCTGACTGTTAGGGAGAGGGGAGTGGAAAACTAGTGGTGGTAGTGGTGGTGGGAAATGAAGTAAGAGTGTCCTAGGAGAGTCATGTTTAGGTGGATGGAACTCTACAACATTTTCTTGCAGGTCCGACTTATGCAGTTAAAACAGCAATCGCAAGGAAGTAAATGTTAGCAAACAGTTAGTGCAGCACATAGAAAAGCATAAGTAGAGCAAGGTGTCTCTCAAACCATGCACTACCCTCGAAGGAGAAAGTGTTGCACAGGTATTACCTGTTTGGAAGTGATATTTAGCTACTGCTAGGGTGGAGACATGGTACAGCCACAAGAGATATTTGTGAATGAAATTTGTGAAGATGCTAGCATGGATGGCAGCACAGAGAGGAAAGAAGGGGCTATTCTAAGGTTTAATTAAAAAGTCCACAAGCAATTGCTTCTGTGTAAGATGGGAGATCAGAAAGGCACAAAACAGTTAGCTTCAAGGGGTAGGTGGGTTATGGCATCAGGGAATCATCATGTGGCCCAGTTCTACTTTGCTCTGAGCGCTAGAGGATACTCTCAAGAGAACTTGGAAATCACAACTATAGTACTCCCCATTGCTCTAGGCTCCTTTCCTGAGCTGAAAATAGAGGCCTGGGTTGCCTGTTGTGACCACGTGGATCCTATTTCTTTCCAAGAGTCAGAAGCAGAGCTCAGGAGACTGGGTTCCTAGCTTCACTAGGCTTTATAACTAGATTATATTAGATTACATTTCTGTTCCACTACAGTAGCCATTCCCTTGGCATTCAGTTATTGTTTAACTAAAGGTCAAACCTGAGAACTCTAGAAAGGAGGCTACCAATGGATTATACAAGGCCAGGCGGGAGGGATGGGAACTAAAGTGAGGGAGACATTGGGAGTACCACTGAGCATAGAGCTGGTGGTAAGGGGAAGTGTGGGATTATAGTAGAGCTGGAAACAAAGGCAGAGGAGACACAAAGGCTGTGTACTAGCAGTGGAGTAACTGAGGTTAAACATTATTTCTTTATATCAAAGCTTCTCCAGTAAAAAAATTGCGGGGGAGAGGGTTGATACTGAAGAGACGGGGGAGGAGTCGTCATCTCAGAGAAACCACCCAATCTAACTTGCTTACCTGAAACAGTCTCATTAGGTTTCCAGATCTGTCCTGTGCTGGCTCTTTTCTGCCCGCTTTCCTCCACTTCCCCCTCCTCCTCATCTTCCACCTTGGTCACAGTGAACTGAGGCATGTTCAAGGCAAAACTTTCTCCCAGGCCAGGAAATGAAGAACTGAAAGCGTTGGTAGATCAGGTGACGGGCAACCCCCAGAGAAGGGGAGGGATAAGGTGTGTGTATGTGTATTGTGTTAGGGAGACACGCCTCCAGCAGTGTGTGCGCGCGTGTGTCCAAGTGTATGCATGCCAGTAAGCGTATTTACCACACCAACCGTAAGAGGATTATCCCTTTCATGTGTACTGTTGTCTTCAAATCATCAGGACAATGAGAAGGCAGACTTACAGCCACACAGCACTGATTTGCAACCACCTTTAAACTGGAGCAGCCGCGTAGAAACCTTTTCATTGAGAGCTGAAATGCAGCCTGCCTGCACGTACAAGAGCTGGTTACCAACTGCCCAACACCACACTGTTTTACTCTGTACAGCACCATGTACATTGATGGTGCTATATAAATAAATAATAATAATAATAATAATAATAATGGTTGGGAAACAGAGAATTATAAAATTAGGAGGAGTTGTGAAGGTTATGCACCTGAGGGTAGGAACCAGTGTGTAATTCAAGAATACGAACTATGAGTAATCAAACAGTATAATGCTAAGAACAGGAGTGACTGAGGTGTAGCCATACTAGCAGTGCCTGCGAGACAAGAAATGTGTTCTGTAAAACAAAACAAACCAACTCCCCATCAGAAGACAGTGCAATCTGGACAAAATGCCGTTCCCCAAAGCTGTAATATGACTCAATGCATACAGCTGCATAGTGACAACTGATTGTAGAGGAGCACCTAATTGTTTCGCAATCTTCCCTGAAGTATTGAGGAATTAATATGTCAGTAAAAGTAAGAATTTGAACCAGGGCATCTGGTTCTTGGGGTGTGGGGAGAACAGAAGCGAGTAGAGAGAGTGGGAGCCTGCATTGTCATGCTCAGGAACAGAGCAGGATTTAGTTATTTGGAAAACGGAAAGAAATAAAAACTGGAAGTTGGAATACTTAAGTATGACCGCCAGTTTTGGTAAGACTGGAAGGGGGTGGAAGAAAAGAGTGAGATAACAAACTATGACAGACTAAAACTATCACTCCTTTCTATTTGTTAACCCAGTTCTGTCTCTTCCCAAGTACTTTCTCAAGATCCACATCTTCAGCAAATGATTGTTACCGAATCCATTGAATCTGATCAGATCTGTGGTCTGTGCTTCCATAGCCTCGTCTGTACACCTTACGTAGATGTCAGATCCCTTGGGCAGAGACTGTATCACTTCTATATCTTTGTACAGCCCTTAGTAATCCATACATCCGTTTAATAAAAGTAGCAGCATTCCAGTGGGTCAGAGGAGTAGGGGCTGTGAGCCAAATCTAGAAAATTCCAGTTGCTCCAATTCTACTTCCAGCAATCTTACTCATGCTATTTATACCCTCAAGATGCTGAGATTAGGACCAAGGCCATAATCAACTTAAAAGACAGCTAAACTGGGAACATGAGGGCACTGCTGCAAACAGCCCAGCGCCAGCACTGCACATGCTAGGATCTAGGAAGCCGAAACTATCCCCATCACACATGGCTCCCAGAATGAATGTAGGCAGGCACAGCCCACTGAAACTCCGGAGAAAAGGCTGAGGCATAATATGGAGAGATGCCATCCTGTGATGAGGTGGAGCATATCCTTTGAGTCTACAACCTTTCTTTCTTCCTGTGCAGCTGTTGACCAATGACATCAGGAAAAAAAGAACTATAATATCAAATGAACTCCCAAATCCTTATGGTGCTTGTTGAATACTGCCAGTTCATCAAAGTTTGGTGGGCTTGTGGAAGAGGCAGCATTATAAACTTAATGAAACATATATAATAATCTTGTTTAAACACCTTATTTAATGTCCTTTAAAAGTCAGAATTTCATTTGCATTTACTCTTGTGAGCCAAACAGTGCATTGCCTCTTATTATTATATATACAGTGTGTGTGTGTCACTTAACATATTTCAAGACAGCAGGTCTCTACCCTGAAGGTGTTACTATTAGGAATTCAACATAGGGAGCAAAAATGGAAAGAAATAGCAAGGCTTAACAAGGTGAGAACATGGTATAGTTTCAGTTGTATGTAGTTAGGCCTAGTTACAGAGTTGTGACAAAGGCTTCACAGAAAAGGTGGATATTAAGAAAAGGATTTGAAATAATTAAGAAAGATGGCATCACACAGATGTTCTGGGAGGCAGTTTGAAGCAACAAAGAAGAAAGAGTGCAGTCTCTGAGGGGATTTCTTTTAACAAAAAAGGATATAGAGCAGCAGAAGTCAGTAAGCCCAAATGGGAATGGTGTTTTAAGAAAACATTTAATTCCATTTTATCACAGAGACAAGACTGCCGGAATACAACTGCAAAAGTTCTAACAAAATATATCAGGTACCAGCTATCAATGTGCTTTGAACAGGGCTTAATTTGCATCAGGGCTCAATCATTCCAGAGCTCTACATGAGAAAGGACATAGAAATCTCCCACCTCAGGTCCTTCTTGAATATTTGCCAGATTTGTTTTGTACTAGGAAGAGGCAGAGAAATATCTAACTATCCTACATGATGGACCAGTTTGAGTCAAGGGTTGCTAATGATGAGTTTCAGAATCCATTTCAGTAGCCAGTGTTGGCATAGGACCTGGATGTCCTTTACCATGCATTTACTCAGACTTGCCCCTCTTGACTTGCCAGACAGCTGGAATCCAGGTTTCCTGCATGTATACACAGAGAACTTTTCTGATATTATAGGATTATGGTATCAGTTCTATGCATCTTGGGCATGTTTGAGTTGCATCCCTGTCTCTTATAAATTTAAACAATGGTCAATAATCAGCACACTCAGAAGAACTGAAGGAAAAACATCAGCCTCAAAAAGCAGAAAGGGCCCAGAAGCCAAGCATAGGTCTTACTAGGAACATTGGTTACAAACAGTACTTCCAACAGAATGTTGTTGTTATTCAGGAATCAGGAGGCTCCTGTGACCCACTGACATGTTCTTTGGAACCATCACTTGGAACCATCATTTGGAGAGCACTACATATACCCTTCAATAGTAATCTGAGTGCATCCCCATCTGCTATTTCAGTCCTGGCTGTTCCAGTTTTCCTCCATTGATCTTTACCCCAGCTCTATAAGCACGGGTCTAAGCTAAAGCCATGAAGTGGAAGGAAAGGAGACTGAGGTCAACATGTCACATGCTACAGGAGAATAAACAATATAGGTTTCTGAAAATGTTGCCACAGCATGGACTTCAATTAGATGATTCTCTTAACTCTTGGGGTCAAGGAAGCAGGACAGATTCTGCAGGGGTCAATTAAATACAGAGTCACTCCCATGTTTCATGCCATTAACTCCACTTGTTCAAAAAGCATGAGTTCAGCTACAATTAAAATAGTCAGTTTCAAAAATAACAAAATGTTCTAATTTGTTGTTCAGTTTTAAATCTTCTGGTTATACTTCCTATTTTCTGTTTTGTAAACATTTGTCTTGACTGGTGCATTTGCTGAAACTGAAGTCCCTATCATACAAATCTATTTCCACTGTGCAACAGGAATGCTGATCTGCAAGTTTCTCTCCCATAATGTATTTATCTGCATAACCATACATATATTGTAAATCTCTGAGAAACAGAACTTGGTATGTTTTCAGCTATACTAAAGTTTGCTCATAGCAGCTAAATTCCAAATATCTCTTAGTCAACTCTATCCATTCTTAATATTAAAACTCTTTATTTGAAACTACTAAATGAAAGGACATAAACTAATCTCTTATATGTAGCTCATAAAATCTAGTCCTATTGGTTCTTTACCACATGGTAAAATTACCAACATATCTTGCAAAAATGAATTTTTGATGGTAAAAAACCAAAATCATATAAGGTCTGTCCCAGATCTTTTACTAGAGTGTTACATGCAGAAATAGGTACGCTTAAGTCAAAATCCTCTTTCCCATAACAGAAAAACCATTCTCTTACAGCAGAATCCTATGTGAGTCTACTCAGAAATAAGCTCCAATGAGTTCAATGGGACTCACTCCCAGGTAAGTGTATACAGGAATGCAGCCTTAATGGGCAAGATATATCACGTTTTACTGCAATCCAATATTGTCATACTTTTCCTCCCACCAATGACCCAGCAGTCAGTATAGTACGTAGCAATATTTTGTAATGCTTGCAAATGACGGTCCCCATTCTTTAACATTTTTTGATACATTATACTTGTTTTTATCTAGGAGCTTTGTTGTTTCATATGGAACAATTTAAAATGTATTACATTAAATAAGGTCCTGTGCAGCATTTATCATATTAAGAAAATGAGCGGCAATTTAGGCAAGATATTCATTTCTACTTTAGGGACTCTTCCTATCCATGATCCCCTTACATTTGGATCATTTACCAGGCTATCCTATACATATACTCAGAAGTAAGCCCATTAAGTTTGATGGGACATATTCCCCAGTAAATGTGTATAGGATTGCAACATTAATCATTTTTGCCTCAGCTTATTAATCAGTGGATCAATATTATCTTTAGATAATTTAACTTCCCTTTCCATCTTGTCTTGCATACCTTTCTTAATCCTTTTTTCTTCATCTATGCAGCAATCTAACAGCTCAGATTCACTTAATTTCCTGAAAATTTAAGTTCCACAACATGCACATTAATATTCCACTGTATCTCAACATACAGCCTGGTATATAAAGCTGTTGATTAGATATTAATATCAGATGGATATCAATAACTTGAAAATGGTAAAAGAGGACATCCTGATCTTAACTTTAAAAAAGCACTTGATAGTTATCCATTTATGACTATTCTTGTTAAAGTGCACTATACAGCAGTCTCATCCAAGAATTTCTAGAGGAGTGGCTGTGTTTGTTACAGCAAAAACAATGCAGTCTTGTTGCACCTTAAAGACCAACACCTTTATTTATTTTAGCATAAACCTTCAGAGACGCTGTCCATTTCATCAGATGCAGGAAGTGTCAATCATTGTCTGTAGTTGTTTGTACTTCAATTCTGTATTTCAATATGTTAATCAGCTCATCACTGTAATGTGCTATTGCAGACAGGCTCTATCTATAATGGTCAGATGTAGCTAGAGTTACTCATGTATTAGTTACCTCCTAGATGAAGTGTGGCTGCTTTGAGGATGGTTTACAAACTTCAATTAGTGCAAAATGCTGCTTCCCAAATGGTGGTGGGGGTAAGAAAGTCAGAACATGTAACACTGATCTTGCAGCAATTGCACTGGTTGCCAGTGTGTTTTGGGAGCCAATTCAAAGAGCTGGTGTTAACCTTTACAGTCCTAAATGGCTTGGGACCAGGTTAGAAATACTTCAAATAAAGAATGTAATCTCTTTGGGGAAGGTGGGCATCCCTGTATTTGTACAGCATATAGATCTAAAGATAGTCATTTATTAATGATGAAACACCAACACTGTTCTGATTATGACCAAAGAAGAGGTTTTTTTGTCTTTATTTAGTATTTCATAGAAAAATGGCTGAATATTTACAGAAAGCACAAGATAATTGCAGAGTCCTATATTAGTGAAGATTGCCAACAGGATAGCTTTCCATTTTTATTAATCTACAAAATCCATAATGTACAGCAACAGATTATATATGGCTTTTGACCAGTTTTCTGGAATATGTCCACTAAATATACGGCTGAATTCTGGATATTATCATCCCAAATTCCTAAGTGACATAAATCAATTTTCCAACATCCATGAGCAATCTTTGAAGAACTTGTTTTGATTACTAAATCCTGAGACAAGGTATAAAAAAGCAACCCAAATCCATGTATTACAGAAGGAAAGAGCATTCCTTCCATCCTCTCTTCTCAGAAGAGCAACCAACCCACTTTTCCTCCTCTCTGACTCCCTTTCTTTTCCAGTGAAGTAGCTCAACAGAGCTTCCCAGAACTTCACAAGTCAGCAGGTTCAGAGAGGTGAATCTTTGGCATTATTTTCTGTTTTCCTTCTAAGTGGTCCATATTCCAATTATTCTCTTTTTCTCCCTTTTTCCTAATATTTCATCCCATTCCTATCACTAAAAGGCCTTAGCTTTGGGCGCTCCCTGTTCTTTTATGCCTCTCCATCCAAGTTCTTCCCAAACCTCTGCATTTGCTCTACTCCCCTCCTCCAAAACTTTCTCACAATTTCCCAAAAGAGTGTTTCTCCCCTATTCAAATCATCCCAAGCTGAAATTTCTTTCTCCCCCTTCCTCCATGATCAGCGACACAGACACACACACACACACACCTCCCTTGCTAGGAGTTACAACTGCTCAAGGTGTGAACTTTTCTCAAACCTCTTTTAAACACACACAATTTTCCATACATCCCAGTGCACCTAGCTTCACTATTGACTTTAGATGCATAATTAACTTTAACCTTCTCAGTGTTAATATATGACTCGAATACCCCAAATGTAACTATAGTTCTAATTCCCCTGATGTGTGATTTTAATTCATTTTAAATTCTTCATTAATAAAACAAAGAATTGCTTTCAAAGACCTTGCTGTGGTCACTGACTCTCTCAGCTTTTGTGGGTATCATGTTTTCTAAGCACCCAGAGTTCAATGCCAAAAGATCTGTTATGTATGTGCTTCATTTTCATGTATGTGATATGCATGTCCATGTAAATTAAAGCATACTTCATAACAGTAAACTGCATGACAAAAATGCTAAAAGGTTTAGCTTATGAAAGTGAAGACTATGGGCAGGTTTGCACAATCAAAATAAGCCATGCCTGGGCGCAGCATGTCATGTTATCCGAACCTGGGTGGTATGGTTTGTTGGGAGAGGGAAACAACCCTTTCAATAACCCATGGGCTGTTGTAGGGTTATTTAAGCCATGGTGACTTAGTTTGATCCTGTGAACCAGGCCAATGTGTTGGAGGGGAGAGAAAATATGATAAAATGTTAAAATATGTAATAATATTTCACAGATGGGTATGTTTTTCACCCTATGCATGGAGGAGAGGAGAAGCCCCCACCACACACAAAATAAAAACTCTGTGAGGTAGAAATTTAAGTCAAACATTGGGAAAATTTCCTAACTGTACCTGAAATGAGGTGCTGTTCCCACTACTAGAGAAACAAGCCACTTATCTATTAGGAAAAGTAACAACCCTCCAAGTTCTACATGGGTTCCCTTCCGAGCACGCACACACGCTCTCTCTCTCGCTCACTCACACACACATATTACTTCTTTGGATCCATAGCTAGAAACCTGCAGCTGAGACCGTGTTTCAGCCCTAAATATATATCCTATGTCTTTGGATCCTGAGTTGAAAGGTAAGGACATTGTGGGACTTTCTTCCTTGGAATTTAACTGAGAAGTTTCTAGCTACATAAGATGCCTCATCTTGGGAAACCATTGAACTATAACATCTATTGGTTTCCTTCCAATTCCACAATTTTGGACTCAATTCATTTGTGGGAATCTCTAGACATCTAACAACAGACAATGTATGGGGAAAGTGAAGTTATCTTGCAACATACGTATGGTTATGCAACAGCACCGCATTGATTTTTCACAAAGGGCATCCATTCATCTAAGCATTGCAAGGTAGCTAGTGGGAGGACACAACAAATATTTATAACAACATATTCTCAAAGTCACTGAAGGTGAATGGGTTAAACCTGGATATGTTTTGAATGCCACTTACTCTTCATGAGGGATTTCCCCCTACCTTATTTACAAAAAGGAGCCCTAAGGAGGCCTGAGAACCATCCAAATGAACCACAGCCATTGGGGGCTAAAATGCACATCTGAGAAACAAAAGAGTTAGAAGCTTTCCCCTCTCTGGGGTTCTGCTGGGAATATGAAATGAACCGTGCGTAGGCAGAGTGAGCAAAAGAGCTTCTTGTTACACGATCAAAGGTTGGGGTGGGGGAGAGAAACAAAAATGGGGGAGGAAAGCAGATTGCTATCTGGCATAAACAACAAGGGAACAGAGGAAGTTCAGCAGACCAAATGCTATTGTCTGGAAAATCTATGTGTCATGATCAGGTCACAGACAAAATGGCATTTAACATGTGTGCCAGGCAATTAAACGGAATCCTGAGAATTTCAGCTTTCATATTTCAATAAAGAAAGTTGTTAGCACTCCTGTGAATACCACCTGGGGATATTACTGGAGAAGGCCCCTTCCATTCTTTCCCATGATATTCACAAAGTTTAGTATTTCTTCTCTAAGAAGCATAGAGATCTCTGGGTATTCCAGCATGATTTCTTCAAATATAAGCTTCCTTGGGTTGAAAGAAATGGGGAATATATGTATAGGAGTATAAAGACAGCAAATAGTGCAGACTAAACTACTTGCACATGACAATGCCTGTGGAACTCCTATATGAATATCCATTAAAATGCACCTTTGTTCATGAATGCAGGCATGCAAATTAAATGCTAGAGTAAATAGCTAGAGTAAACTTTACATACACAATTGAAAGCCTGCACCTGGATAAGTCTAGCTGTAACCCAGGTGTTCGTGTCCAAGCACGAAACATTCTTGCCTTGTGTATATGTATGTCTCCCATGCGTGCACATATGTAATAGTAAAGCAAGCGCTGCACACATAAGGAAATCCTTGGAGTTGTTTATATAGGAAATAAACAACAACCTGGAAGTGCCAACGTAGACTGATGTACGGTGGCCCAAGATATACTGAAAGGGGTGGGGGTGATGAACACGGCACATGTTTTCCTGCCTGTGGCTTCCTTTCACTCACACATCCCTGCCTTGAGGAGCCATCACCCCACTGCCAGCTTCTCCACAGGTCACCTATATTTTTATTACAAGGACGAAGCAGCAGAAAGGAATTTCCCCCTGGAATCAGACGGCCTGCAACTTCCAGGAGATAAACCAGGCGAGGCAGTTGGGACATAGAGTCCCTGAGGCACTGGCTGGCTGGCTACACAATCTATCTTCCTTGATATTTGTGCATGCGGAGATGGGATGGGGGAAGGGAGCCCAGCTTTCTGGCTTCATTTATAACCTCAGAGGGATTGGTATTCCAACATCAGGGTACTCAACCTCAAGAGAAACAAATGCAATCTTTTCAGGCAGCTCTGTTGGTCCATTTAAAAAATCCTAATAGCTAACAGAGAAACATGGATATTATGGAATGGCCTACATTTACAGCGTGGGTCTGCATATAATGTCAACATGATCTGAAATGAAAGGGGTGGGTGTGGGGAGTGTAAATAACTGATGAAAACCAATGCCTAACAGCGAGAGAGCGTGTATGGAGGAATGGGGGGGGGGGAGGAGGGGAATATAATGATTGGGAGGAAACTAGAGATGCAGTACCAGCAGAAGATGACAAAATATTTTCTTAAATCTGAAGGATTAGAACCTGAGACATTGACAATCTCTAGGAGAAAACATATGTATATCAAGGCTTAGCTGGGTTGGGCAAGAACTGAGCAAGCCAAGAGGGAAGAAAAAATGATCTGCCAACTTTCACAATTTAAGGTGCCTCAAAAGTGCTTACAGCCTGATCCTAAACACATTTACTTGGGGTGGGTGTGGGGGGGACATTCCACTGATATTGAAAAAAACAACAGGGCTGGAATGGACGGAAAATCTGCCCTGCCCATTCCAACTACAATGCATGATGAGTATATGGGGCACCTGGTGTAAACCTCTAACATAGCTCAGGACCATTTACAAGTACAAAGGTAAGTGCATGCAGCCTGTGACATAATGTTCCACCAAAAAAGAGGAAGAGCAATGTAACATTCCACCAAAAAAGAGGAAGAACAACAGAGTGTACTGTTGAAAGGATTTCTGCAGAAGAAACACCAATAGCAAGCAATGGAACTTAAATTGACTGCGTTGTGCTTAAAACAGATCTCCACAATGTGTGAGACCTGTCAGGCCTATGTATTGTGACTTGCCATTTATGATTACAAAAATGGAAGAGAAATATCAAGAATGATAGGCCAAAACACATGGCTAGTGGGCTCCATCTAGTTTAATGTGTCTCAAGCGTTCTTAGCTTAGAATTGCTCCCTAAAATCCCGTCAGTCATGGAAGGAGACCTACTAAAACATGCACTCAAAGGGGCTGTTCACATGTAATGGTGGTAAATCGTGGGTTAATTAATTAACCCATGATTTGCCACGGCATGTACTGGGCACATTTTGTAGCCTTTCTGAATATTCAGTCTCCAATTAGGCCGATCAGAGTTACTACGTGATGTTCAAACCAGGTCACTGTAAGTTAATTGAGAGTTAAACAGCCTACAATTAACCTAACTACTAAGACATGGCTCACACGTAATGACATGGTTTGTTATTGGGTTAACTGATGGGTAGTTTAGCCCTTAAACAACCCAGTCATCTGGGTTCAGATATCACACTCAGCATCCTACAATGGAGCTGATTGTGGGTTGCTGGATAAAAGCAGAAGAGGTGGTTGTGCTGAAGGCAGCGTGCTTGCTTTCTCCCGCTTATGTTGTTATATGCAAACAGGGCCTAATTGTAGGTTAAATGTGGGTTGTTTAAACTATAGTGTCCAGGTTTGGATGTCATGCAGACACACCGATCAGGATTCCTGCATTGAGCAGGGGGTTGGACTCGATGGCCTTGTAGGCCCCTTCCAACTCTGCTATTCTATGATTCTATGATCAGGGATTATTATTATAATTATTATTTATTTATTTATATAGCACCATCAATGTACATGGTGCTGTACAGAGTAAAACAATAAAATATAATGTATCTGCAGAATGTATCTGGCACACATTATGGCAAATTGGGAGTTATTAAACTATGATATGCCTCCTTAAGTGCTAACCACGTCAGAAAGAGATGCACAAATTAAGTTTCTAGACTTATACTTTAAAATAAGTAATGCCCTAAAACCAAAGGACAGGTGAAGTGAAAAACCCAACGCTACTTTGATCTCAGTTTTTAAGCCTATCATGAGATTTGATAAGAATGGGTCTGGCTTCTGTTTTTAGAGATCTGTTACTTTTTTGCAGTTCACATAAAATTTTGTAGGTTGAAAACAAACAAACAATACTCCATTCTGTGTGCAGAAAGGAGACAGACTTGACCACACTGGATGAGCAAAGACCATCTTATCTAAAATCGAAGCCGGACCTGTTTGCTTGAGAGAGCATCAGTTCTAGTCTTGGGTTTGGTTGGTATTTACTCAAGAGGCTACTTGTAAAGCACTACAGGGCTTGAAACAAGAAGTCTTATGGCTTCCCTATTTCCTCTACTACCAGGGACAATGGTTAGATTAGAGGAAGAAACTGCAAGTACTCAAACCACATGACAGACCAGAACCATCCTGATCCTGGTAGTCAGATGATCAAGGAGAGCCAATCCGCCTGTTATATAACTCCAAGGACTGCAAAGTTGTTGCAGAGGGAAATCACCAGCTACATCTTGGTGATTCTAGACAGGGCCTTGTTTGCCTCCTGGTTAGTCTATTATATCATGCCATGCCCTTCAGTCACAGGGCTTGAATTGTCATCTGGCATATAGAGTGGTATGACCTAGAAATCTCTATTCTATCTACCCACCAATGCATCTGATGAAGTCTACTCTAATCCATGAGAGCTTATGCTACAATAAATCTGTTACTCTTTAAGATGAAACATGACTCTTGGTAGTGTGTGACCACTTATTGTTAACGTCACAAGAGCAGTATCAATCCAATATTTTTTTTTAAGTGACCAGTAAGACAACAGCACCAAAGTTACCAGCAAAGAATAATATTAAACTTTCTCTGATACTGACTCCTGTACTGACCTTTTCCAACCCATGATTTTACCACGTGTCAGTAGAGCTATATATTCCCCTGATTTGATTTGGTTTTCCTCTCTGAAAGGATATAGGAGCAATGTACAGTGTGGTTTGTTTGTGCCCAAGTATCACACGCAGGATTCATTTGGGTAGGACAAAGGTGAGCAGGATAGAACTTCTTTTTTAACTTAGAGTTTGTTTTCATCCTATGAAGCACAGACATGTATATGGAAGAGATGGGTATGTGGTGGGGAATGAAGGATATATATGGTATGGTATGAATTCATATACAGGTATTCACACACATACACACTATGAAAAAAGCATCAACAACACTATTGTGCCACCACTGACATGCTTGCAGGTACATAAAAAGGTATTACATAAAACAACAAAACAAAGCTAGTGCTCATATGTACCTATATTTCAATCATTTGTGGCACACTGATAAAGCTGGGTGGGGGTGGGGTGGGAAGACAATCAACTCTCAATTTACAAAAGTTTCCCTGCCTGATTTCCCAGAAGCAATTCTTACTAGCCACATTTGGACTGGGAAAGGGTTATTTACAAACCTGCACCTGTGGTATTTAGTCCTTCATATATGGCCTTCTTTACAACTATTATTCGTCCCCATTTACATCCATTCTAACTCAGTTTATTATTTCACTATCTAATGCAACATTTCTTCTTTTTTCATCCTCAACTTTTGGGAGGAGGAGGTCATACCACTATAGACTGTCACACAAATAACACAATTCATGGTAGATGCATTTTAGAACTTATGTTACGTGCAAGTATGTGGATGAGAGTGTGGCTATGTGCTTCTCTTGTGTGTCTCAAAAAACAGAAATCCCAAGTGCGTGCAAAGTAAGTATCACAAGGTTGCTAGTGGACAACAGCCTCTGAAAGACTGTGGAGGGTTCAATGTTGCCATTCATAAGCCCCACAATAGAAGATGTGACTTTGAGTCAGTGGTGACTGAGCAAAGCCCAAGCTGACCTCAGCTATTGGTTTGTTTTTTAAATGCATCAGACAAGGGAACCAACAAGATTAAGGGAACTGAAATTCTCCCAAGTCATTTCCCATGAGACTTGCTCAGCATTTCCTGACACAAGGAAGAAAAAAACCACTGAAGAACTAGACAGATCAGCAATGCCAATAACCTCAAAGAGAAACTATAGCACAGGGAAAACACGATCACAGCAAGAGGGGTCAGAAAATTTAGGAGGCGAACTATTCTCTCTGTGGCAGCTTGAAACATATTGGTCAAGCCCATGACATAAGAAGGGGGGAGGGCTCAAGGTATTTCTGAAGGCACAAAAATCCAGCCATGCCAGAAAGAACCATCTGCCAAAAAGTGCTTGATACAACAGAATGTTTGCATGAATTGAGACAGATCTATTCGAGATCCCCTGACACCTTCAACACACCCATGCATTTTTCAAGTCATGTGAGATATAAAGGGGTATTTGCAGCACAGTCAAGAATTGAACTCTCCTTTCCAGAACTTATAAGCTATGAGCTTTTCAAACCCTGTGCACCTGCCACACATCCGTAAGTCCTCTTCAACTACCCAGACACTTCTAAGTTGACATTCTCTATTGACAATGTTATCTTTAGCTTCCAGGCATTCCCTCTCCCACCCAATATACCAAAATGCGACCTACCTTCAGCCACATCTGAGCGGGGATTGGTTGTCTTGTCAATAGCTGGCTCAGCAGCTTCAGTGGCCAATGAAGTGGTAGCTCTAGAAAAGTCACTGGCACCTTCGCTGCGGCTTGTTTCGGGAACGCTTTCTCTGGAACTGAAGCGGACACGGGAGCTGGAGCGGGAGCTGAGGTCTGGGCTGGTATCAGACAGGCCCGGGATATCATCAATTTTTGTGGGAGTAACCATGAACCGGACTGAAGCCATCTTGGAAGGAGAAATGGAACGGGGGGGGGGGGGATTACTTCCTTGATAACTTTAAGACTTGGATGCGGATGCTAAATAGTAAGAGGAAGAAGACCATTCAAAAGAGTAACAGACGCCAATTGTACTACCAAAGCTGTTCTCAAGAGAAAGATTCATGTCTAGCATTAATTCATGAACTGCCTGCCACAATTATTATCAGGTAGATTTTCCACAAGCTTGGCCAAAAATGGAGCGAGGAAGATACCCCATGATTTTGCAGGCTAGTATTTCATGGATGATTAGTTCAAAGAGTCCCATTTATCAGGCAAATATGACAGAGTTTTCTGTTTCCAGAGGCAGCTTACAGATCCAAATGAAAGATGGTTGTAATCTTTGTCTGCCAAACACCCATACTGCACGCTCCTGGCGTTAAGCTGCACCTGTAAGAGGCCCGTCTCACAGACCCTGGTCAAAATTTATTTTACGCAAGTATAATTTTTGGCACAGCGAATTGAATAGAGGTAATTTCTTCCCACCTGGGAAAATCCAAGTGCAAAGTTCTGAAAGGTGCACAAAAAGGCTAGAGGGCTCCTGTTAAAAGTAACATCATAATCCACATGTTTTCCAGTGTGACATGCAAGGAAAATATTCTTTGTTGCAAATATCCCTTATAGTTCTGGTGCAGGAACTCTGAGAGGCTTCTTATCTCAAACTGAAGAGGAGAAATGTCACAGCGTCCCAGTGCAAGAGTGTAAAAAAAGGCAAAGAGTGTAGTTATTCCTCAAGATGGTGTCACTGTAAAAGGATGCCCAATTATTCCACAGGCTCGAGGCGGTTTTCAGAGGTCCTGACTTGAGAAGATAACCATTGGATGGGGCTTAGTGCAAGGGAATGACTATCGCTCCGATAGCTTGAGAGAACATATGTTTCCTATAGGTTCCTGGAAAAACAGATTGAATATATATATATAACTCTAATGTCTTTCACAAAACTGAAACTGCAAAGATGAGTCATTTCTACACAGGGGCCCCACGGTGTGTCATGTGCCAATCCCACAAACTCTCCACACTTCGGTGCACATCCCATAAGGCATTAGGACAGGTTCAAGTCTTTTGCTGCCAGAGAGTTTACAGAGAAGCAAGTGCAGAAGCATTTAAACACACCACACATTATCATCCAAGCAGCAAGAGGGGATGGCATTTGGCACTGCTGTCAAGAGCGCAAAGCGGGGGGGGGGGGGGCACATCCCCATAAGATAGAGGGGGGGACACATTTCACAGAAGGTGAGCATACATTTGACGGCATACAAAGGTGCAAGCTAGACAAGGGTGCAAGGCTGAGCAAGAGACCATGGTACCAAGTGTGTGTGTGTGTGTGAGGAACCCTCAACGCCAATGGCAGGCTAGGCAACATGAAACGTGCAATCCCCTGTCAGGTTGTGCCAGGGCTAGAAAGGATTTCCCCTCCACATTAGCAAGAAGGTGTCTCACACTTAACAGACTCCTAAATATGCTCTACCGCGAGGAGCGTGCAAGAACATCTGGGGGGAGGGGATGAGAAGGTACAGGTGTGTGTAGTCCGCCTTGCCCAAGTCACTGGGCACAACCGGGGAGGTGAAACTGCGCCTGCGCGGCGGTGGTGGTGGTGTCTCCCCCCCCCCACCCTCTTGCCCCCCTCCATTGATGTTCGGCAGTTTTAGTAGCCGTTGGTTGTTTACCTGAGGCGCGCGCCGCAGCTGCTCTCCCAACGTTCTGAAGGGGTCTCGCGCGCACTTTGCCGGCGCGCGCTGCCGTGGGCTGCTACTACTGTTCTTGCTATTGCGGCGGCGGCGGTGGAAGCAGCTGCAGCTACTGCCCGCGCGCCGCTACCTCAGATGCCGGCTCCGATGTGGGAGGAGGGAAAAAGAGCAAAAGTCTCAGTTGTCCTCATCCTCCCCCGTTTCCCTCCCTCCCCGCCTTCGGTTCTACACATGCGCAGAAGCAAGTAGCGGCTACTGTTGCTGGGCTTTCTTCTGTTCAAAGAACCACTAGAGGGGAGCTGGCTGGCTAGCATGGGGCGCGAGGGGGGGGGGAGTAGGAGCGTGTTGAAGGGGGAACTACAAACGCTTGAGGGTTGCTGGGAGGTGTAGTTTTTCTTTAGTGAGGGGGCAATTAGGCAAGAACAGGTGGACGTGAAACTAACCGTTATTTATTGGGAGGAGGAGGATTTCATTAATAGAACAGCGGGGCGAGGGGGAGAAAGCCACTAACGATTTATTTATTTTATTATTTATTTATTACATTTCTATACCGCCCAATAGCCGGAGCTCTCTAGGCGGTTCACAAAAATTAAAAACATTCAAAGTATAAAACAACAGTATAAAACCATAATATAAATACAATATAAAAGCTCAACCAGATAAAAACCGCAGCAAGGCAAAATTACAAATTTAAAACACTAAGTTAAAATTTATTTATAGACTGTTAAAATGCTGGGAGAATAAAGGTCTTCACCTGGCGTCTAAAAGCATATAATGTAGGTGCCAAGCGAACCTCCTTAGGGAGCTCATTCCACAGCTGGGGTGCCACAGCAGAGAAGGCCCTGCTCCTGGTAGCCACCTGCCTCACTTCCTTTGGCAGGGGCTCACAGAGAAGGACCCCTGAGGATGACCTTAGGGTCCAGGCAGGTAGATTTAGGCTGAAATACGATATCCGCTTTACTATACACCTTTGAAACCAGTGGAATTTTTTTTCTTAATATGCATATATAGCATTGCCCTATAAGCCAGTTTATTGTATTGTTCACTCTAAATATTGGTTCAGGGCTGGTCAAAGGCGTTTTGGGTTGTTGCTTTCACACCAAAGGACACATTTTAAGGGACTGTGGATACTATGGGTCACCGCAATAGAGATGGAAAACAAACACCGATACATTTTAAAACACATCCACATTGTAATCCCATATCCCTTCAAAATGCATGTAAATGAGGAACTTCACAAATCCATCTTCTGTCAGGAATTCAGCTCCCCCCAATTCTTGTCCTGAAATTAACGGCTACTTTTTGGTGTTATTTAGAGAGGGAGGGTGGCATTTTTGGTAGGAGTAATATGGCAGCATTTGAGGAAGGTGAGGGGAATGTGACGTATATTTGTTACAATAGTAGAAAGTGCCTCTGAACATGTAATGAGTACCAGAGTAACCACAAAAGCATATCTGGAATAGACACAGGACAGGGCTTCGATGTCAGAGTGATGTAGGCACATATTACAAACTCGAGTTGTTTAATTTCATTTATGTCCCATACTTCCTCCATGGAATTCATAATCTCCCCACATTTTATCCCAACAGCCCTGTAAGGTTGAGGGATAGTGAAATAGACCAAGATCACCCAGGGAGCTTCATTGATGGCTGAGGCTGAGTTTACAGAGCATTAGTCAGGCCCAGGGCCAAATCCAGCCCCACATGGCCACACACCCTTTCCCCCATCCATCGACTACTTCATGCCTTCCTGGCTTTTGTGCAGTTTTATCACCTTTCTAAAAGCCTCGGCTAAGGATTAATTACCGACAGTAAGAGCTTCAAGCCACAGAACGTTGATACTTTGTGGGGGGGGGGGGGGGCACCGCCTTCACTACCAAAATTTGGCCCTCAACAGCATCTCCAAAACTGAATTCAGCTCTCATGCTGAAAGAGATTTCCTTGCTCTAAGCATCACACTGGCCCACATGAGGTGGCATTTCAATGCAAATTTCTTAGAAATATTTGTGTTGCTTAATATAATAAAATCCCTGCATTTCCAGCCTATGCATGTTCTCTGAAGAGGAAAAAAAATACTTGAGTATGGTGGCTCCCACACACAAGCCAGTCATGTACTTGGCCTATGAGCAACATTCATCTTTCAGCATGCCATCACAAGCACTCAGTATCCCTGCCGGAGGACCCAAATTTCCTCATTTACACGCCCTTGCCAGAAAAATGTCTGAACATCACGAAAGAACAGTCATGCCGGGTGCTGATTTGGGAATTGTTAACTTGTGCCATGCATAGCCCCCACCCTGGCTCTTTCCCATCTTGCCGTCAAGTAACAGCAGCCTTTCCGTTTTAATGCTTTTTGATTGGCTTCCCCCACTTCTGCTGCGGTTTCAGTGGCAGGATGCGAGCAAGAAGCATTTTAAAGAGCTGCCCTTGACTCAGATGAACCATAAATATTTCCAATTTGAGGCAGGAAATGAAGCAGAGCAAGGTAAAACAATAGCACAAGATAAAAACTCATAATGAGCAAGCCATTTTAATATTACTCCTCTGAATCCCTGCTACATCTGATCACCAGGAACAGAAAACACGTCTGCAGGAGCATGTGGCTAACCGCCCCTTTCCCAAAGTACCCTTGGCCTACAACTGTGTGGCAATGACTGTATGCCACTGAATTACATCACACCCCACACTAAGCTGCATAGCAGGAGAGGAAAAAAGCCTCCTTTCTAGTAGTAGCATAATCATGCAAGTATGTCCAAGACACCAGGGCTGGCCAGTGGGGCCAGTTGGCATGGCCTATGATTTTGAGGGGGCCTACGCTGAATCCCCCTGGGCAAAGTTGCTTGATTTTTCTGTTGTTGATGATGAATTTGCCCAAAGAAAAGCACGTAAAAGCATTTCTGAATGTGAAGTGATGTCTTATATACAGCTTGAATAAAAGTGCTTGCCATTACCTTTTTTATAAATCGTTCTAGTTCATATGTATTTAGAACTGATTAAAAATACTTAATGAGCAATTTGAAATAGGGCCTACATTTCCTATCTGGCCCAGGCCTATTACCAGCTTTGCCCAGCCCTGCAAGACACAAAGTAAACAATAAGGGAGGAGAGCTCATCAAAATAATTTATGTATATTTCCAGAATCCCACTCCCAAGTTACAATGTACTTACATGTTCCAGTGTATGTTAGAGACCACTCAATCGTCTATCTAATCAGTCTCTATGGGGAAGATATTAGGGGTGATGCCTTCCAGATACAGAGCCATTCTTGACCTCACTCTCTGGTTTTGAAATGTCTTTTCTGCAGAGCTCTAGCAACAACACCCCCACAAGTTTCTTTGCCAAGATTTTTATATTCAACCAAAAAACTGGGTCCTATCCTCTAATTTGGGGTTCAGTGGGATGTCTAATGCTACAGAGGGAGACGGGAGCAAGATCTCCTTGTTGGATTCTCAGCTTGGGCAGGAAAATGAGATTTAACAGCCTAAAAAGAACAAAATTGTAACCCACCAAGATTATCTTTGCCTAGCAGCCCTATAGCATGGTCTGCCAGGTGATTCATAATCTATTTTTGCAGTCACAGGCAGGGAGCAAAATTAGGTTCCTCAAGGCCTTGTCAGTTACTGAGCTCCATTTGGTCTGGTAGGTCACAAGATATGCAAGCCTGACTTAGACAAAAAGCATTGAACGCTGTATAAGGGCCTATTATCTCCCAATGGTTATTAATATCATTATTTTCTCTTAGGCATGTTACTTGTATTTGATCTCTTTTTAGTTCAAGCAATCACTCTCCCCCAGATTACACCAATGCAAATCAATTAAGTTACATGTTGCCCCCAAAGGAAGTACAGAGCGGTTACTTCCTTAAAGTGAAAAGAACTGACAGTAATGAAGTGAAGGTATGAGAAAACCACTGACATCTTGTTCAGGGTTTATGTATTCAACGTTATATAGGATCCTTGTAAATCATGGCTATCATGAAGTGGAAAGAAACTGGTAATCCCCTCCAGGTCACCAAACACTTCACTAAAACCATTCTCTCCAGATTCCTTGTTCTGACAATTACACAAACACGCACATGTTAAGAAATTAACAACGGAAATTTCATTTTATCTCCAGAATTACACAGCCAAATAGGTGGAACAGAAAAACTTTTAGTTCTCTTGCAGAATGCAGGTATTTCTCCCTTCCACAGAGCACAAAAGGAATTAAGATGAATTTCAAAACATCACAGTAGCACTCTAAGTCTTAGGGTTAAAGTGGAATGAAGAAAGCAGATCTGCTGTTGCTGTTGTTATTCTGCATCCGCTTCTTCAAGGCTGCTTTGGAAGAAGCTTATCTCGCTTTGATGGTTGTGTTGGCTTCAGCTGGCATCAGGGGCGCACAGTTTATACAACAGGCCGAGGCTGCTGGGTCATCAGGACACCAAATCGTTTCTTGATGGTGATCCGGTGCCGGGAATACTTGTCATCTGGAGAGAAGCGGGCGGGATGGGCTGAACATGTCGGCTGACCAGAGGGATCCACCTTCTGCAAAGCAGGGAAGAAAAAGCAAAACCATATGTGAGCAAATACAAATACTATTCCAGACCTGTAAGTCAAATATTCCATTCTAAAGCCACTCAAGATCCTCATGATCCCCATCATAGAATAGTAGAGTTGGAAAGGGCCTATAAGGCCATTGAGTCCAAGCTCCTGTTCAATGCAGGAATCCACCTTAAAGCATCCCTGATGGATGGTTGTCCAGCTGCCTCTTAAATGACTATAGTGTGGGAGAGCCCACATCTCCCTCATTCATAGTCTCTCCCTTCTCCACACCAACATATACCCACCCATAAATCCAGAACTTGCCCCACAATACATTAAAAGCCCACCAATTACCAACAAGCTTAGATGCACCTAACTCTGCACAAGATCATGTTATAATGGGTTCATTCTTAAATAAGAAAATTAGAAGTGCCATGCTGGATTAGTCCATCTAGTCCAGCACTCTGTTCGCACAGTGGCCAACCAGCTGTCAGCCAGGGACCAACAAAGCAGGACACATTGCAACAGCACCCTCCCACCCACATTCCCCAACACCTGGTGCATATAGGCTTACTGCCTCTGATACTGGAGGTAGCATGTAGCCATCAGTGCTAGTAGCCATTGATAGCCTTCTCCTCCAGGAAATTATCCAACCCCCTTCTTTTAAAGCCATCCAAATTGGTGGCCATCACTATATCTTGTGGTAGTGAATTCCATACTTTAATTATATGCTGTGTGAAGTACTTGGTTTTATTTGTCCTGAATCTCCCACCAATCAGCTTCATGGGATGCCCCCGGGTTCAAGTATTATGGGAGAAGGAGAAAAATCCACGTTCTCCACACCATGCATAATTTTGTACCCCTCTATCATGTCTCCCCTTGGCCTCCTTTTTTTCCCCAAGCTAAACAATCCCAGCTGTTGTAACTTTCCCTCGAAGGGGAGATGTTCCAGCCCCTTGATCATTTTAGTTGCCCTTTTCTGTACTTTTCCCAGCTCTATCTTTTTTTTAGGTGTGGTGATCAGAACTGGAAACAGTACTCTTAAGTGTGGTTGCACCATAGATTTGTATAAAGGCAATATGATACTGGGAAATAAGGGAGTGCTTCTTCAGATATCACCATGTTTTGATGAAACTATCTCGGGGACAGATTAAAAACAGGTGGGACATGGATTCTGGCCTGTCTTTTGGCAGTTGGGAAGGGAGAGGGGGTGTTTGCTAAGAGATGCTAGGATGACATGATATTAAAGCCTTTCCAAATCCCCTGAGTATTCCTGCTGATCTTATAGGGCTTCTATTGAGTTCAGGAGGAACTCCACCCCCCACCCCACCCCACCCACCATGTTTTACTGTTATCCCTGCATCAATAAAGTGTATCCTCCTTGGATACCATCTGATCTCAACAGCCAGTCTAGCGTAATGTTTAGAAAGTCAGAACAGGTCCATTTAGAGTCCATTCAGTGCACTGCTCCCTCTCTGCAGAATTCCCTGCCAGTAGGTGTCAGGCAGATGCCAAAACTGTGCTTTTTATTGCTGTGTTCGCTAAACACGTTTTTATTTACACAAGCTTTTCCTGCATGGTATTACTTGATTTTAAAGAATGTTATTCTTTGTACTTTGTACTTGTGTTTTGCTTTTAACGTTCACCGCTGAAGAAACGTGGGTTTTTAAAGATACAGAGCCATTTATACATTTTGTAAATAAATCAATAAATAGGACCCGTAGTGAAACCTGAGTTCCGTTCCCCACACAGTCATGAAGGTCACTGAGTGAACTTGGACCGGTCATCATTTATCAACATACCCTACCTCACAAAACTGCTGTGAGGGGGAAAAATAGGGAGCAGGGTAGAACCTTGAGTTCCTTAGAAGAACAGCAGGATCATGTAGTAAGATTAATATTACATAAATAATCTTTATTTCAAGTTTGGCCACCAAAGGCGAATAGAAAAGTATTCTCTTAAGCTTTACTTAAGTCAAAACCTAACATCTTTCAGAATTGATTACTTTTCCTATTGGGGCTGGCCAGAGTTAGAAAATAAACACACAATTACTTATTTAGCTGTTTAATTGCACTTCAACACACACTTTTGTGAATTTAAATCTCCTGTTAGGAAGGGACTACAACTTTTTTTCCCCCCAGAGGGGTAGCCGTGTTATTCTGTTGCAGCAAAACCCCATAAAGAGTCTTGTGGTACCTGAAAGACTAACAAATTTATTTCTGGCATAAGCTTCCATATACATCATCCCCAGAAGATCAGACGCATTAAGTCATCTTGTGAATGGACAGTGTCCACGAAAGCTTACACCAAAATGTGTTAGTTTTTTAAGATGTCACAAAGTTCTTTGCTATTATTATTGTTTTTGATGTTAAAGGACAAACACTAAGGGAAACCCTCATCCCACTTGCTGATTAGGCCAGTCCTCTATTTAAGGAGCTGTCAAAGGACAGTCCTCTATTTGAAGGTGTCCTCTATTTGATGGGCTGCCCAGTCCAAGTCCGGTTTGAAGTCAAAGAACAATAAGGGCAGATAGCAAAGAAGAGCGCTGTAAAGTTGTGCATCAACAGTTACCACACAGGCAGCAGACATATAGGTCACCTGGTCAGTCTTCTCTACTATGCTGAGATGAATTGTATTTGTACTTAAATAGCTGTTATTTCTAAATACACACATGCACATGTTATGCAAATCTGTGTCCCCTTTTGTCCTTTTTCGATGACGAATTTCCTCTTCTCAGGCAATGTGCAAGCTGCCACCCTACCCCCTCCCTTTCTAATGTGTTTTCACCAAACTGTTTGCACGTTTCTAACCTCTTTTTCCTCCACAACCTCACAGATCCACGAGTACCAGAAATATATCTTTAATCAATATAAGGTGGTGGGGATGCCTAGTTGAACATATTTCAACATTAAGTTCTGGGCAGTTTATTCAGTGACAGAGACTCCACAGCTGATTACACCTTTGTCCCAACGAAGAGAGCAAGGAAGGAGGATAAGAGGCAGCTAAATATGGGTGCATCAAGACTAGCCGAAATATGAAAATAAGAAGCGGTGAAGAAAGCAACATCTGTATGAAGGCGCCAGAAAGGAGAGAGAACACCAAGAATTCAGACAAGGGGTTGAAAGGCCATGGGGTTAATATCCTTACCTTGAGGGTGTAAACCCTGTCTCCTTGCTCATTGAGATAGTATTGCAGGAACATTGCTGCGTACACCCACAGATCAACGCTGCTACAGCGTGGATTATTTTAACTTTATTGATTTCCCCACTTGCTGTATCAACCAGCTTCGCGCTTCCAAGCAGCCCACGTGTACACCAGCTTCATCACTTCCTGAACAATGGAGGCCCTTAATCCTCCAATAAATGAGCTTAGAGGAAACTGAGCCTTCTGGGAGTTGTAGTCTTCCAGCATCAAAGCTCAGGGCTCACTCGCTAGGGGACGCTCAAGGCGCAGCGCAGGCTTGAGAGTTGTAACCCTCTCTTCCCAATGTATTCTGGGAATTGTAGTTCCTCAGCTCCACCAAGTCTACAGTTGCGGTGTCTTATAGGGACGGGGGAGGTGGGATTCACCTGTTGAAATGCTGCATCTTCAGCTATTACATGCCACACCATTCAGCATTTAGGTCCTAGCTGACATATCTTTTTTTCTTTTAGTGTTTAAGCTAAAGTGGCCATTTTAAATAAGACTGGTTGACTATTATTATTATTATTATTATTATTATTATTATTATTATTATTATTATTATTATTATTATTGGTCAGCCTTTAAAGAAGTCCAAATATTTAATTAAAAAACAACATTTCTTTCTTCTTCTTCTTTCCCCCACAAGGACTAGAGGTAGTATAAGCCATGTCCTGAAGCAAATGATACACATGCTCATGGTAAGGCCGAGCCAGGAAAATACAATTGCTGTCTAAGTGAAGCACAGCTGCTGTGCAATAAAGCAGTCTTCCCCAACCTGGTACCCTCCAGATGTTTTGGCCTGCAACTCCCATTAGCCCAGGCCAACATGGCAAATATTCAGGCATGGTGAGAGTTGTAGTCCAAAACAACTTGCGGGCACCAGGTTCTGGAAGTCTGCATTAAACAGTCATCAGGATCTACACTACTGCTTTAAAGCACTTTATAACAGTTTTGACAACTGTTGGGGCCCAGAACACACTCCATATACAGTTGTCAAAACTGTTATAAAGCTCTTTAAAGTGCTTTAAAGCAGTAGTGTAGATCCGAAAGGCTTAATTGGTTTATCTTAGAATAGAAGAGGTAAAATCACCCCTTGTCATATATGTGCAAATTCACTGAGATCATGTTTTTCAGTTAACACAGCTTATTGCCTGGGACAGTGGATGCAGAAAGATGGGAAAATGAAAATGAAAAGAAAATCAAACAAGCTAGCAAAGATGTCATGAACAGACATATGTACTGTGCCTTATATCCAGAACGTTTACAGTACTGCCTACAGGTACAGAAACGATGGCCTGCAGCGATGCTCAACAAAATGTTTGTTGTTGTGATCCCTTTCAAATAATAACTTTAAAAGGATAATTGTGCGATCCTATTCATGTCTACCCAGAAGTGAGTTCCACTGACTCCATTACTCCCAAGTAATTGCAACCTAGAAACAGAAACTAGCTAGGTGGCAAACACACACACACAGACACACACACTCCTTAGTTCAGCCATATTAAACTTTAACACAAAAGAGCTGTCTAAGTTGCACATTGTAAGGAGCAGCACTGCTAATGCATCTGTACATTTAAGGATTCTCCTTTCCCATCATTGTTATTTTTTAATTTACAATATTTCCACGCAACCTTCATTAACATTGACTCCAGCAGGGACAGCTCCAGTGCTAGGATGTCTTCTTTTATGGAACAGTCTTCTTTCCTCCGTTTTGAAGATCTTTTATTTGAAAGGCTGAAAAGTCCAAGCCTGGGTTAAAGATGAAGGAAGGGAGAATTTGGCCTTGACATTTCCCATCAACAGCACCAGAATGAGCAAGGCACACAGGTCACCTCTTCCGCACTATGGTGAGATGTACTGTATTTATATTTAAATTAGGATATTAATTGATAAATTTCTATCCAGAGAACCTCTGCTATGCTCTCTCTTTTATTGGTGAACCATGGAGGGTTTACTGGGTGGCAGCATGCAGTGACTGGATTTAACTGCCATTTAAATTTCCCACAATACCCTAGAATGATGCTAGGGTTTTGGAGGCCCTGTGGAAAATTAAAATGGCAGCTAAGCTCAGCTGCTCAGTGCTGTTTGGAGAGCCAGGCAGAGCATATTATTATTATTATTATTATTATTATTATTATTATTATTAAAGGGGTCAATAGTGGGCCCTGGGCGGGGTTCAGGTGCCAAGGCAGCAGTCCAAAGATACCAGGTGCAGGTGCTAGCCCTGCATTCCAGGATGGTTAACAACAATGGGCTTGTTCAGATGACATGCTAAGCCATGGTTAGGCTGCTAACCTTTTTGCAACAAATCGTTAGTGAGCGTGTTTTAACCATGGTTATGTAGCCACCATGGTTAGGAATGGTTCATATGACATGCTAAGCCATAATATTTAGCTGAAAATGCTTAACCACCTTGGCTTAGCGTGTTATCTGAACAGGACCAATATAAAAGACCAAGTCCGACCTACTTCAAAACAGAACAGGACAAACTAACCAACAGTAAAATGAAAACAATTCTTAAAATCTAACAGATAAAAAGGCAAATAAATCAAGTTCAAAGAACGGTACTTAAAATGGTTGGGTAAATTAAAAAGAGAGGTTTTGCTTGGTGCCTAAAAGATAACAACATTGGTAGCAGACAAGACCTTGCTGATACTTATACCTGACGGACTCCTTGAGGAGGGAGTTCCATTATTGAAATTCCAGCTAAAGACGTCCTCTCTGTGATTGACATCTGCCTCACTTTTGATAGAGAAGCTATCATGGGTAGTAAATGCTGCAGCTATGTTGCTAACCGTGCAACCCTGTTTTTTTTGTTTTTTTTCTAAGTGAGATATCTGGTGTGTACAAAGACCTAAAGAATAAAACTGGACACACACACATAAATTGTCCGGGTCAAACTTTGGTCAAGTCTGATCATACACTAACCCTCAATTCTTAGGTTGTGACCTGGGAGCAGGACACATCTGACAGATATCTCTTCTCATATCTTCACAAAACTACATTTCCCAAAGTTCCATTGGAGAAGCCATGACAGTTAAACAGTTTCAAACTGGGTTAAACTTGTAGTGTAGATGCTTGTTGCCCTCAAGTGGGGTACCACTGTACCTGCATCAACTGCCCAATGTCAAAACAGACAACACAGGTCAAGTGGTACCTCACAAACAGCTACCTTAGCCCAATCCTTGCTATTTTATTTGGGGCACGTGTCACCTCTGGCCTCATTTCTAGGGAGGTGTGTTAGGAAAGGTATGTATACCTGATGTGTGCCAATGCTAATAGGATTTCCTGTGACTGAGAGTTTTCAAATGTCTTGACAATTAGAGGTAGGATTGCCAACCAACCCAGAAAAAATGCCTTGGCTTGCTCTTCTGCCTTATAACAGTACCTTGATATGGCGACATCATCAGGATACTGTTGATTGATTGATTGGTTTATTCTAATCCATCCAATAACTAAGGATCTCAAAGCATAGAGATCATTATGACCTCTTCTGCAGATCAAGCTGTTGTTAAAGACCCAGGAGCAGGTACAAATAGAAAGGGTACCAACTTTAGTTGGAGGTAATGTCAAGATGGAGTGGAATATCTGCTCCTTCTGGGAAGAGGCAGCTAGGGACCTCTTACCGGTCAGTCCATTAACTCTCCTGACAGGTCCTGATGCTCAGAAACAGAAGTAACCTGTAGGATTAATATCAGGGTTGCAGGTAGAACTTCAACGTCCTCCCCGTTATTGGAACCCCCGAGGTGTCCAAGTTCCGGAACTGTTAACATTCAACCCTCGTGCCTAGAGTGGTGTCAACAATGCCAGATCTTCTTGGAAACCGAATGGCAGCGTGGTGAATTTCCCAGAAGACCCTGTTTCTCATCCATTTCCGCCAACACTCTTACGACAGGACTTCACAGAGACAGGCGCCCAGTTCCTTTGAAGAGCTCTCTTTGCTTCAGAACCCTTCTCCCATAGGGGCCATGGCCTCCCAGGCCCACACCCCGGGCCCTGCGCTCCAATCCTGCACCTCCAATGCCCCCTCGCTGCTCTTGCCTGCCTTCCCTGGGGCTGCTCTACTGGTGACCTCAGCTGATGCCCCCGGAAGCAAGTTGATCATCAAGTTGAAACGAGAAGGACCCATGGTGGGAGGGGCCGAGGAAATGCCCTGTACACAGACTTTCTTTCTGGCAGGGATGCCGCTGGGCTGGGCCACTCAACGCCGGGATGGGCCTGTAGGTCCCAGCGTCCGGACGGTTTTGCTGACCAAAGCTGGCGAGGACCCGGGTGGTAGGAAACCAAGAGTGCCAGAGACTGTCCTATCAGCCCGAGGGGCCCCTCCCAGTGACGCCTCCTTTGCCTGCACCTCCAAGGGGGTGTATGAGAATTACCGGCGCTGGCAACGCTACAAGGCCCTGGCCAGGCACCATTTCCCTACCACACCTGACGCTGAAGCTCTTGCCTGTTTTTTCATGTGAGGGTCTTGGTGGCTAGGACCATAGGTTGGGAGACAAGGTTGACCTAGAATTGAGATAACAGGAAGATACAGGTTATGAGATAGGATCAAGGGAGATTAGCCAATGTTTGGTTACCTCAACTAGGACACTGAAAGCTGAAATGGGAGGAAAACAAAACCACACACCCAGTATTTCAAAAAGTGCTGAATTGAGCACATTCAAAATGGCCGATGGCCCTGAGCATAGCAAAATGAGTTAACTCTTCACCCAGAGTAAGGATTTCGGGAGTTCTGAATCTCGTATTTCTCTTTGTGAAGTCTGAAATCTGTGATGAAAACTGGACACTAATCCTCACAGTTAAGCAGATACAAAAGAGGACAGGGCTCCTGCAACTTTCACTGTTGTGATGAAGAGGCAATTTCACTAGGTGCTGCATGCATACAAATGACACCTGCTGAAATTAAAGCTACAGGAGCCCTGTCCTCCTTTTCATAGGGTCACCCTACTCATGGTGATTCCCATTTTATGCCCGGGGAAAGTGGTTGAGCTGAGATTTCAACTCACGCATCCACAATCAGAATCAAGTGACAAAGACTTTCCTGGACTGGACCACTTGAGATTGGAGGAACAGGTGTGAGCGTACATGTGTAAATGCTCCTTTAATGCAAAACAACGACAACACACCAAGACACATGCCAAAAACAAGAAAACAGGTGACTACTAACCCAGAGGTGGGCAATTTCTGATCCTCCAGATGTTTTGCCTTACAAGTCCCATCTTCCTGCCTTTGGGCTATGCTGGCCAGGGCTGGTGGGTGTTGTAGGAAAAGAACATCTGGAGGGCCATAAGTTGCTTACCCCTACATTAATCATTGTTGTGTACAGAAACATAACATATCAAGGAGCAGGGAGTGTTTTGTTTCATAGGAAAGCATTATAATTTAACATGCAGCCCTGTTCTTGCAAACTTAAGTGGGACAGTCCAGGGGGAAAATGTTTTTACCATTTCATTCTGCTCATTAAAGCAATTGAAAAGCAAAAGGTGAGCTCCCAAACAGGTGCCCAAAAGACCTGGTTATTAAGTTTCCCAATGCTTTTCTCAAAAAACTCTTGTCAGGGGGGTTACAGTTGCACAGGTTTCAGTGGCAAAAGTGTGTGTTGAAAGTGTTCAAGCCAACACACTAGTATTTATAGTCGTGGTTATTGTTTCACTTTTCCTTGGCATTGTGTTTGAGGGTCACCACCTCTTTTGTCTTTTCTCTTTGGGTTGCTCCCTTTCTGTAATTCTGTAAACTGGCCCTCTGCTAGACCGCTTTAACCACTGAGCCATGCTGCCAGGTGAGGCTGTGGAGCTTCAGTAAGGTTGGAGAAGGCATAGTAGGAGTTGTGATGGTCAAGAGGCATTGTGGGGGTGAAGGAGGGTCATGAATATCGTGGGAGGGAGTGGTGTTCTTAGTGAAGCCGCAGTTCTGAATTAGGAAGCTTTGTTGACATGACATCACGTCCTGCCCCCTCTACAGCCCAGTCCTCCGGTCGCTGGCCCGTCTTCGTCCTGACATGACCCTGGAGGATGGGGTTCCCCGTGCCGTGCAAGAGTGGGAGCACAGCAGCAACTTTGAGCGCATGATCTTCTACGAAATGGCAGAAAAGTGAGAGCTAGCCCTCCCCCTGACACACCTTTTTGGTATCACTCCAATAGGTGTCACATGTGTGTCAGGGCAGGATGGGGTGGGGGAGAGGGTTGCCCCATACTTAGTTAACCTCATCCCCCCCCCCCATATTTGTCTTTCTCAGGTTCACGGAGTTTGAGGCAGAAGAAGAACAACAGATCCAAAAGATGAAGCTGTTGGCCAACTGCTCCCAGTTCCAGGCCTCCAAACCTGCCAAGCTGCCTACATCCCCTGCCCCTGAGTCTGGGCAACAGCAAGGTAGTGTCTTCTCACAATTCCTTGCGGCTTGAGCCAATGCTTTACCTGCTCACAGCAACCAAGGGCCAATAGGAAGAGCCATCTAGAGGGCAGGATGGGTAACCGGTACCCAATTTGTGAATGAGCTCATATCCTTTCCTCCCTACATTTCAAAATCCTTATGAGGGCCATGCCTTTCTTAGGCCAACTCAAAGGTCACAAGTTCGGGGGCAAACTTTGGATTTCACCATCAGGCAGATGGTAAACAAAGCAAAAATGGAGGGTCGAGAAAGAGAAAAGTGGCTGGTGTTGAATCCATGGAGTCTGCATTTAATCACAGGCTTAAGGTTGTGCCACTATGTGGCAAGGATAACTCAAGACATTTGCCACCCTGGGGGCAGGTAAGGTGGTGGCCACTTGCACATCACCAAGAGAGAGGACAAAATAAGACAAAGATGTGCATAACATTTGCACATGCAAATGTGTACATCTAGGTGCAAAGTAATTTTAACTTGTTGGTTGTCTTACTATGGTTTTAATTTTTGTGAACCGCCCAGAGAGCTTCAGCTATTGGGCGGTATAGAAATGTAATAAATAAAATAAAAATAAAATAAATAAATAAATTGCTGTCATTCAAATATAAATAATAATTATTATTTAAATACAAATACATCTCACCATAGTGGAGTAAATTGAGAGGTGACCAGTATGCCTGCTGCTCAGTCTGCTGTCCAGGTGCTAATTCTTGATGGGCAACTTCAAGGCCTTTCCCTGCTCTCCTTCCTTCTGGACCTTAAACTTCATACCAGGCCTGGACTGGACAGCCCCATCAAACAGAGGACATTTTCAAATAGAGGACTGTCCTCTGCCAGCTCTCCAGAACAGACGGCCATCCTGTGTAACGTAGGACACTTGACCACCAAGATATGCCAAGTTGGTTCCCCAATCAAGTTATTCATCTCTGAGCCTCATCAGTTGGCCTTCAGTGAAATGGATATTGGAGCAGAAAATTGTGGGGTCATAAGATTTGTATTTTGGAACTCAGCCTTGTATTTAGATCCTCAGACAAGTTTCTTTTCTTTTAGACTCACCAGTTTTCCTTCAGGAAAATGATTGTTTAGTGAGGAGCCACACCCACCATGACAGCCATTTTGTGAATGGCCAAGCCCCACCGCACCCCCCCTTCGGCACCATTTTGCGAGAGTGCCCACAATACTCCCACAAAGTTCCAAAAGAGCTCACTGACCCCAAAAGGCTGGGGACTCCTAATCATAGAATAGTAGAGTTGGAAGGGGCCTATAAGGCCATTGAGTCCAACCCCCTGTTCAATGCAGGAATCCACCTCAAATCTAGCTGCTGCCCTTAGGGAACGCCCTATTCAGTTTCCTCTAGGTCTGGCCACAGTGTGCATGTATGCATGAACTCTGTTGGCACTGACTCCCCGCTCCCCTGTCTTCCCTCAAGTTTACATCCCCAAGAAGTCGGCCTCCAAGAGCCGCCAACCCCGCCGTCGCCAGCGGCGTCCACCCAGTGCTTCCGCCCTGGGAGCACCTCGGGAGATCCCTGCTGAGGCAGTGCACCAGTACGCTGAGATCATGGAAGGCCTTGACACGAGCTGGGAGGAAGACGAGGACGAGAAAAAAGAGCCAGGGGTGTGCAGAGGCCCACAAGGCCAGGAGGATGGGGTATTCCCGGACCCTGCCTTGCTCCAGTATATTGATCAGTTGTGCGACGATGAAGAGTTTGTCTGTAAGGTAACAAGAGCACCCACCAGGGGACAGGAGTGTGAATTGTTTCACGGTGCCAGAGGGAACTGAAAAGCTTGTGGCAGCTTCTCCCTGAGTATCCTCCTTGATGGAAGTCCAGAACATCTGGAGGCCACAACGAGGTTGGAGAAGGCCATCTCAGAGCCTTCACAAAGCCTGGCTCTGAGATGGCCTTCTCCAACCTGGTGTACTCCAGAAGTTTTGGACTTTCACCCTTCTCAGCTGGCATGAACAATTGTCAGGAATGCTGGGGAAATGCTGCTCTTAAGATTTCTGTGCCCTTACCAGTTGCTGGGGAACATGGTTGGGAGGGTGCTGTTTCACAGTGTCCTGCTTGTTGGTCTCTGGCCGATGGCTGGTTGGCCACTGAGTGAACAGAGCGCTGGACTAGATGGACCCTCGGTCTGATCCAGCATCAGGGCACTTCTTAGGTTCTTATGGTCTTACCCCATTGTCCTAAAAGTTGCCAGGGAATTCTCAGCACTCTCACAAAACTACCATATCCAGAATCCCTTGATGGAAAGTCGCAAGAAGTTTATTTTATGTATGTATGTATGTATGTATTTATTTCATTTATATCCTGCCTTTTTTCCTCCAAGGAACCCAATGCAGCGCACATAATCCTCCTCCTCTCCATTTTATCCTCGCAACAACCACCCTGTGAGATAGGCTGGGCTGAGATTCTGTGGCTGGCCCAAAATCACCCAGTGAGCTCCCATGGCCGAGTGGGGACTAGAACCCAGATCTCTCGACTCCCAGTCCAACGCTCTAGCCGCTACATCACACTGGCTCTTAGATAGTTTCAACTTTGTAGTTGGGATCTATGACTTTAGAAGATATTTTTATTCTTATTTTAATCCTGCCCTCCCTGCAAGGATAGGCCACATGGGAGAGGGAGGAGGCAGGGAGTGTGGCGTGGGAGGGGGGAGAGCCCATCGTAGCCTCACCTCAACCCTGTCAGCTAAATTAAGCTAACCCCGGCAAGCAACTTTCCATGCATTTCCCTGGGTACTTCGTAGCTAAGCCAGGATTTGATGCCCCTCAAAATGCACATGATGCTAAACATTCCTCCTCTGTCAAACCATCAGCAGTACCATTTGCTCCTCCTCTGTGACATCCAGTAGGACTTGATGAGCATGGCACTCTGTATAACCCAGCCTCTTGGCCACATCTTTGGCCCCACTAGGGGTGGAGACTGGAGAGAGGAGGCGGGGAACGTGGTGCTCCGTGTTGCCATATATGGGCCAACGCTTCTGGATGCTGCGTTGGGGGAGACGAACACGAAGCTGCCGTTTGTGGTGGTAGATGCAGGGTGGGCATCCCAGGCCTGAAACTCAGGTCTTTCCAGTCTAAGCCCCAAACCCTGTCGTTTGTGTCTGCCTCCTTCTACAGTAGCACAAGCCCTGCTCCTTCTTGGCTGCAGAACCACTTGTTGGCATGCTGGTTGGAGACTGACAGATGCCTCCCGGGTGCAGCCTGCACCTCACTGGCTGCATTACTGAATGAGGGAAAATTAATGACTTCTAACAAGGGGGTGGGCGAGGGTCTCAGGTGTGAGGAACTTTGCTCCCTTTCAGCGCAGGTCAATAACTGCAAACCCCGACATTTTCTCTCCCTGGCAGGTCGAAGCCGTCATACATCCGCAATTTATGGCTGACTTGCTGTCTCCCGAGAAAAGCCGGGATCCCCTGGATCTGGCGGAGGAACTGGCGGAGGAACTCAACTTAACACCGAACCAGGTATAATGCAGAGAATGAGATCTGTGGTGGGGGAATCAAGACAGGGGGATCAAATTGGTGTCAAGGGATGCTTCCAGGCAAGGCTTGAAGGGTACCATCACCATGCCTCATTCGTGGAATTGTACAGGAGGTCCAGACATCACCATCCTCCATCTTCCGGTGTTTTCCCACCACTTCTTCCCACGTGAGCACGATACATTAGCGACAACCCATGATCAACTTGGAGGTTGTGCAGCGTGAGATCCAGACCTGGGATGCTGGGTTGTTTAGTGGCTGAACAACCCAGCAGTTAGCCCAACAATAATTCACGGGTTAGCCGCTGGGTTGTTTAGCCTCTAAACGACCTAGCCGTCCGGGTTCACACGTCATGCTGCACAACCTACGAAGGAGCCAATTTGGGGTTGTGTACTAAAGCAGAAGAGGCGGGCACGCTGCATTTGTGCATGCCAACTCATCGGTTTAGGTTGCCGTTACATGCTGGCCAGGGCAAAGGGTGGCATACAGTCCTCATTTCCTGATCCCATTTGGAAGCCACCGTTTGATTGGCAAGCCCTTGATGAAAATAGGAGTTGCTCTAACCCAGAGGTGTTGAACCTCTTTCAGCCTACAGTCTGGGTTCCATTTTGGAGGAATGCCTTTCATTTGTGGGCGTGGCTGAAGGCAAAATGGGCAGGGCCAAAGGTCAGATGGGTAGGGCCATAATACCAAAAATCACCAGCATATTTTAGCTTAAAGCTCTTAGTGTCTTAACTAAGCCCTAGGAGAGGAATTTCAAGCTTTTTAGAATGGAGGAAAACTCATGCAAAGCTGGAAACCATCTACCCATCAAGGTTAGGGTGGAGCCAAAGAAAGGGGGGATGGCCATCTGGGGACTCCAGGTGGGCTGGATTTAGTCCATGGCCCTCAGGTTCTGCACCCCTGCTCTAACCCTTATCTCAATAGCGCTAGCTGTGTTTGCCTAGCATTGGTGACCACCCAATTGGACACGTTTAACTGGAAACAGGAAATGACAGTCAAATGGCATGGGGGGGCATTGTGCACTGCCTGCCGTGCACAGCCTTCCACTTTTGCCACTTCACTGCAACTGCCCACATAGTGGCATTAGCAATGTGCTCAAAAGGCCAAATCCTGCACATCCTGACATGGCTGAGGGCCAACACTAGCAAAGCTTTTCCCATAGCCATTCTGCAACGTGGAGGTCATTTTTCTACCCCTCCCCCTTCCTTTCTATGTTCAGCTGACAGAGAAAAGACTCCTGGCGCTGTCTGAAGAAGAAAGGGAGCCCTCCGTCTGCCCCACCTCCCATTCTGACTCCACCCCTTCTCAGTCTGAGGAAGAGGATGAGGTCAGTGGCAACGGCAAAGGGGAAGACACTTTGGGCCAGGCTATGAAGAGGCCTTCCACGAACAAGGGCATGAGGACTAGTCAGCCAGAATTCCCGAAACCAGTCATCAGTTCTCCACTGGCATTGCATCTGCACCAACGATTGGGAGATAGAGATTTTCCACCAAAGGGTGTCAGAGATGCAGTGAGTTCATCTCCTCATGAATGTGGCAGTCATGACTCTCAGGAAAGAGATCTGCCACCCTCTCTGAGGAATACAGATGAAGGAGAAACCAAGAACTCACAGGGACAGGACCATGTTGGAGGTCACCCTAACAGATTTCCTCATGTCCAATGGGTCAGGTCAGAAGCCACTCCAGACAAAACAGAAAAGAGCAGACTTACTGGGAACCTAGCGTCACAAAGGGACAACAAGGAAGGACAAGGAATTTCAAGGCCTTCTACCATAGAACGTTCAAAGCAAGATGGCAGTCAAGAAGGAAAGGTTAAGGATCAAGTAGAGATTCCTATGGCAAAAGAACAGGGAAGCGATGGTGTCATAGCACATTTCCATAATGGAGCTCAGCTAGTTTGGAACAGTCCAGAATCAGACCATAAAAAATGTAGAAAACAAGATGGTAGCCAAAAAGATAAGGTCAAATGTCTAAAGAAGGTTCAGGCTAACTGGGAAGTACATGAAGATGCTCTACAAGTGACTGGCCATAATAGTCAAGACTTAAACAGATTATTATTAGGCGACCATATAGCTGGAGAAAGGGCTCTAAAAGTTGCTTTGAATGGACATGGAGAACTAAATGTAGACCATGTGGAAGAAGTCATAGCTCAATCCCAAGTTCAAGATAGTAGGGGATCTAAGGATACCTCAAGTAAAACAGAGCTTGACTGTGAGAGTAAGGAGATGATATCTCACTGGGACAACCAGATGAAACAAGGTAGTCAGGAACTCATGCAGCTTGAATGTGAAAAACAAGATGGCTGCCAAGGAGAGACGGTCAAAGATTTATACCAGTTCCAAGCTATTTTGGAATGGCCTAAATCTACCCCTGATGTAATTGCAACCCAATTTGGAAGCATACACCCATGTAGCCAAAGTTTGGAAACACAAGACAATCTAACATTGGCCCTTCCTGGACCTGGAAATGAGCTTGATGGCCAAGAATCAGAAGTCAGTTATCAGAAGAAGCCACAAGCCATAAAAGTTAACAGCCCAGTCAAAAATAGAAGGTTGTCTGAAGATAAGCTAGCACCACAAAAGCAATCGACTCCCAATCAACAAGATGGCCAAGAGTCAACTGACGCACCCATGGTGGTAATGGATGAGGATGCTAACTTAAAGCCACATGCTGAATTCAGCAGGGAAAATGGACAACAATTGATTGATTCTAGTGGGATAGGGGTGCTTGAAGACCAACTACCAGGCATAGGTTCTAAGAATCCGCCATATGTCACCTTCTCAGTACTAGATTCTCCATCTTCACATATCCAAAAGGGCCCGGAGAGATTCCAGAAGTCTCCATGGCCACTCACAGATCACTGCAAGATTAGCCCTTGGGTGGAAAACCTATCAGATGACAAACACACTCTGAAGTCCACTATGAATCCTTCAGGCTATAGTGTCATGGTTGAGGCTGATGGATCCAGTTGTGGTCCTGGTGGAGATTACACTTCTTTACCCACCACTGCTGGCAAAGAAGAAGCAACAATTCCACAACAACTCATTCTTCAAAACAACCATGAAAAGGATGAATCCAACCAGAGATTTGAGTCTAGTGATCCACCCTCTTCCAAAGTCCACTGTGGGCCAGTTGGTTCAGAGGAGGACATGAAGAAGCCGAGTAAGGTGACAGGGGGAGAACTGTTCGAGAGGGTCACTGTGGCAAATGTTATGCTTCCAGAATTTCCTGGAGGAAGCATGGAAGGCACCCGTAAAGGAGAAGTCAAGGGGGAGGGGGAGGAAGAGGATGAAGAGCTATCCAGTTTCTCCTCCTTGCTTGCCTGCAAGCTCAGCCTTTCACCCCACAGAGGTCATGTATCTCTCACAATGGAAGAAGAGGACACAGTGCCCTCCTCACCCACAGATACCTGGAAACAAGGTGCTAAGATGAGGCATTCCACAAGGGGGCAGATGCCCCAGAACTCCCTTGCTCTACCAAACATGAACCAGAAAGCCAACCCAGCTGTCCACCATAGCCACAAGAGAAAGAGCAATAGCTCAGGTACTCGGAGGAGCAAGCGCCTTCGCAACCAGTAACACAGCCTCTTTTCTGGTGGAGGCCGACACTAGCAAACTCTGGCAAACCTGAGCAACAGCTTTCAAAGTCCCAACACTGGCACTGTCATCTTCATTACCCTGAGTTTTCAAAGCCCCACCACAGCTCCACAGATGAGGACCGTGCTGGAATACACAGATTGGTTTACAGTCCGTCTAGACATGTTTCCCATGGGATGGCAGAGACCCCTCTTTGTTCACGTTTCTTAATGAATTAAAAGACATTTTGAATCACACTTGGTTGTCCCCGCAAATTTGACTCTGCAAACTCCACCACCTTGCCTTATTGAAGAAACGTCATCGTCATTCCTTCTAATTTCAAACTCGGGTGAAACTGTGCTGATCACTTTTAGGAGTGAGAAGGGCCCACTCAAAAATACTTGGGGGGTGGGGGCTCCACAGGTATGCAGGAGTGTACAAGTTTGTAAATTAATAGAAAAAGAAAAATTGAGAACACCCTTCCCTCTACAAAAGCACAGAACTACGCCTCCCCCAAAGAGACCTATGCTCAATTGTTTCCAAGACTACGGCATGTGAAAGGCGGCACTTGAGTAACAAGCCAAAAAGAAAGAGGGATGTGGAGGAGATTTATCTGCTTAAGCTCCTAACAACATACAGCAGAGGTAAGCAGACTTCAGGCATCTTCTAGAAACTCAAGATCCAACCAGTGCAAAAGACATACACTGAAGGCACAATTCTGTACATATTTAGATGGGGGGAAAGTCCAACAATTCCTGGCTGGGGAATTCTGGGAGTTGTAGGAAACAGAGAAGTATGATGGGCAGTCATTTTGTTGCTACTGTTGCTAAACAATTGGGAGGGAGAAATCCTTGCTGATCTACTACATTATCACCCGGAGATCTACCAGTACATCCACATCATCTACCTTCTGCCCATCCTTAGCTTAACAGTACCCCCACGGTGAGTGTTAGGATTGTGGATAGAGGGGAGTGGTTGTGTGCTATGAGGTTAAATAAACTCCGCTGCCTGAATTATATGGGAAGGTTTCAAGGGGAAGTAAAAGTACTTCCCCTTTTTTCCATTCTCATGAATCCTCCCTAATCCCTAGATATGTAAAAATAAAGCACTCAGGTTCAGGGCTGACAACCTACCCCGAATTTTGAGCTCCTCAGCACTGAATAGCACAGCCAAGAAAGATTTCAGGAGAGTGGGCAAGGGGGCGGGGAATGTTCCTTTTCCTTACCCATATCTTGAGTCGCAAATAAAGCTACAAGGCTTCTGTTTAAGTGAGCTGGAGCCCTGCGTAGGAGCACTCCAGGGAGGGGGCATGAATACAATGCAACAGTTTGCACATGGCTGGCATCAACAGTAGGCCTGGTTGGGCAGCTGCCAAGGGCCCACACTCAGCAGGGTCCCACTTACAAGAACCTCTTGGACTTGCTCCTCCTTCTTAGAACATAAGAAGAGCCCTGCTGGATCAAACCAAGGGTCCATCCAGTCCAGCACTCTGTTCACAGTGGCCAAACAGCTGTCAACCAGGAACCCACAAGCAGCACATGGGTGCAATGCCACCCTCCCACCCATATTCCCCAGCAACTAGTGTATACAGACTTACTGCCTCCGCTACTGGAGCTTGCGCTTAGCCATCAGGACTAGTACCCATTGATAGCTTTTTCCTCCAGGAATTTATCCAAGCGCCTTTTAAAGCCATCCAAATTGGTAGCCGTCACCACACCTTGTGGTAGCGAATTCCAGTGTTTAACTAGGCATTGTGTGAAGACGTCCTTCCTTTTATCTGTCTTCCTCTTCGCCATGGCAACCTGATGCTTCACTTGCCTCTTGCTTTGGCCCAGACCATGGTGGTGGTGGTTGTGAGGAGGAGCAGCGGATGCCGCGGCCTATTTGCTTAGATGCCCTTTCTGTTGAGAAAGGAAGTGGTAGCAATGATGACACATAGGATGAGGAGCAATAGCGGCTGGGGAGCATGGCAAGCCTCTGGAAAGGCAGACTTGCTGAGGGCAGGCCCCCACTGAGGGTGTCTTACCTAGGGTGACCATATGAAAAGGAGGACCGGGCTCCTGTATCTTTAACAGTAGCATAGAAAAGGGAATTTCTATGCATGCATGCAGCACCTGATGAAATTCCCGCTTCATCACAACAGTTAAAGCCCTCTTTTGTATCTGGTCCCTCTAGTACAGCTCCTGCAGCTTTAACTGTTGTGATGAAGAGGGAGTTTCACCAGGTGCTTCCTGCATACCAATGACACTTGCTTAACTTCCCTTTTCTAGAGAACTGTTAAAGATACAAGAGCCCTGTCCTCCTTTCCATAGGGTCACCCTAGTCTTACCTGAGGACCCTCAAAACACTGGAACCGCACTGCTTTTGCTCCGCCTTCAACTTCTCTGGTGGTCCAGTTAAATGCAACCTTCTTGCACTAAATCAATGTGCAAAACGTATTTGAAATGAAGTCTTGACGTTCAAGGCACGGTCTTTACCTCTTGTCCACCATGCCCTGAGACACCTCTCTCTCAGTTTTCCATTAAGTGCCTTAAACACACACACACACACACACACACCAGGAACCGCCATTGTTTTAAAACTTAATACATATATCTTTTTTTTTATTATAGAGATATAGATATTTATTTTATATATAAAATAGCACTTCTTTATATTTTACAAAACAAAAAATTAAACAGAAAGCAACGGCATCTCATCCTTCCATTCTTCCTTCCCCTTGACAATAATAATAATAATAACAATAATAATAATAATAATTATAATCAACAACGTAAAATAAATGATATAATTAAAACATAACAAAAATAATAAAAAAAATTAAAAGAAACGGAGAGAAGCCCCAATCCCCAAAGAACTTGCGGCTGTGTTTCCCCGGTTACGGTTGCCCTGAGATGGGGGTGTCTCCGCCCCCTCCGCCTCACCACCACGGCGGCAGGGACCGAGCAAACGAGCAGGAGGGGCGGGGTTTTGCGTGGCCAAGGGTGTGGCATGGCTGTGTGTGTTTGTTTGTGTGTGTGTAGGTGTGTGTTTTGTTGTATACACATGGCTAAAGAGGTTTGGGGGTTTCAGTCTGCCTTGCTCTTGGGAGGGGCTGCAGGGACACCATTAGCATAGGAGGGCGGGAGGCCAGGCTTGGAGAGAGAGCAGGCCACGGGGGGGCGCAGGTACGTGCTGAACAGGCGAGCATAGTCAGGGTGGCGGAGAGAGAAATCCTGGAATTCATCTGGGTGAAGGAAAAGAGAGGAAAGGCGAAATGTCAGTATAAAGACGACCCCATAAGATGCCCCAAATGTCAGAACCCGGATCATAGAATCATAGAATAGCGGAGTTGGAAGGGGCCTACAAGGCCATCGAGTCCAACACCCTGCTCAATGCAGGAATCCACCCTAAAGCATCCCCGACAGATGCTTGTCCAGCTGCCTCTTGAAGGCCTCTAGGGTGGGAAAGCCCACAACCTCCCTAGGTAACTGATTCCATTGTCGCACTGCTCTAACAGTCAGGAAGTTTTTCCTGATGTCCAGCTGGAATCTGGCTTCCTTTAACTTGAGCCCGTTATTCCGTGTCCTGCACTCTGGGAGGATCGAGATGCCACAGATGCCACCTATATCATGGGTAGGCTATCAGACCTCCTCCAGATGGTTTGGGCTCCTGCTCAATGGATGGCTAATGGGTCAGTAATGATGGGTTTTGTAGTCCACATCATCTGGAGGCTGGCAGGTTCCCTACGGTATGCCTACATCCACTTACATACAACATATACCTCTAGTTCCCCCAGATTCATAACCCTACCCACCCAATTCCTACACAGGGCTTCCTTATCGTGTCCCCAAGCTGCCTGAAAACAACCCCCTCCTCCACCCCACCTCATCTCACTTCTCTGACATTATTTGCTGAAAGTATTTTGAATAACTTTTGTTGGCCTGCAGACAGGGAGGGAACAAAGGGAGACCCCTCCCTCCTCGAATCCTGATGTTACCGGCCCTTCCTTTACTCTAGCCACAATAAAGCAAAGGCAGCCATGTTGGCCGCAAGCAAAAATAGTCCCACAATAACCCCACACGTCTCCCTCTTCTCTCCTCCATACCCCTGTTTATCAGAGCTCTCACCAAGGGTCAGTCCGTCCTGGCTGCAATCCCCGGCACAGAGCCGGCTATAGAGTCCAGCCCCATCCGCGTTCGGCGTCCCCAGCAGGAGGCGCAAAATGGCGCAGAAGCCATCCTGGCGCAGCCGGTGGCCCCCTGGCCCAGCATCCACCTCTGAGAATAGCTGGCGGTGTGGCGGTGGTGTGAATATGAAAGAGAGAAATACCGATATGAGCGCCGACTACAACGTGGAACGCAGCCGGCTTGCGCAACCTGGGCCTTTGAGACAAGTAACTGCTTCTCGCTCCATCTGGCTAGCATATTTCTCAAACCCGAATGGGCGTATCTGAGATCCACCAGATCAAGCGGCTTTAAAGGACAGACCCTACTCAGTGACAAGAGTTGTAAACATTTACCAAGTCTTTTGGGCTTCAAGAATTAAAGTATATGGGTAGTGTTCTCTGAAACCTTTCTCAAGCTACACAACACAAATAGGGTACCAAAGGATACATCTGAATTGCTCAAACAGCCTAAGGAAATAACAAACTTCAGCTAAGATGAGGCAGATCGCGAACATACCTGGGTCCCTCTCAATCTAACAGTAAATATCCAAAGCTCATATTTACTGAAATGGAAGGTACGATGGGCAAAGTCAGCCTAAGCATGTATAGCGAGTTCCTCATTCTCTCAGGATCTCTCTCCCAAACTAATCAAACTCGGGCCTTTCATAACTCTCACGATGCCAATGACCTCGTCCAGAGTTTCTGACCTGGTCATACCACCATGCCCATTTTTCTCAATGTAACCAGGTCTGCCACTGAAACCAGTAACACCCAGATGAAGGTACCCCTGGCTAAGCTAAGCTATGTGCTGCTTCCAGCACTTGACTTGCCCATTTATGGCAGCCTCCTTCCATTTCCAAGAATATATTTCATTCCTCATAGATGCCTCGCAATCCTGACATACCGAACTAGTCCCATCTACAAGATACAACAAGTTTCAATGCATATTCCACTACACTTTCCCCCCAATGGTGATACTCACAGCTCCACCCCATTAAAGCCTTTGCGTCCTGGCCACTTGGCTGTATGCTCTGTCTGCCGCTTTCGTTCTATAGGTCTTTTAGCCCAAGGGCTGTATTGCAGCGGTAGGGCTCAGCTGAAGGCAAAAGGGGCCAGGAGCAAAATACTGAAAATACCAGCATAGCTTCGCTTAAAGCTCTTCCTACCAGTTAGTAACCCTTAGGAGAGGCATTTCCACCTTTTAGAATAGGGGAAAACCATGCCCGTACTTTAAGATCTTCAGGGGAAGCCCTTCTCTCAGTCCCACCAGCATCATAGGCATGCCTGGTGGAAACATGGGAGAGGGCCTTCTTGGTGGCTGCTCCAATGCTCTGGAACTCTCTTCCCAGGGAAGCTAGACTGGCTCCCTCCTTGATGGGCTTTTGGAGGCAGGCAAAAACATTTTTGTTCCGGCAGGACTTTGGCGAATAATCTGGACCTCCGTCTATGCTAAGGACTTTTAAAATGTTTTAAATGTTTAAATATTGGAACATATTTAATATATTTTTAACTTTTGTATATTTCTATTCATAGGTTTTAAATGTATATGTTTTAATTTTTATATTGCTGCCTTGAGACCCAGCATTGGGCAAAAGGCAGGAAAATAATAAAATAATAATAATAATAATAATAATAATAATAATAATACCACCACACAAAAGCTGGAAAATAGCAACACAATAGGCAGTCTGGGGAAAGTGGCTAGGGACACAAAGCAGGCTGGAATTGGCCTGCGGGCCAGAGGTACTTCACCCCTGCTATAACTGACCCACAGCCTCACCTTCCATACCTCAGAGCCGCCCATCCCATTAGCACATCCCCTTTCTGTGTTCAAAACCCCTCTCATGCTTCTCAAATCCTTACTGGCAAAAGCTGTTTATTTACACCACCATTTCTCTGGGGCCAACAAAGGCTCACCTCCCGCCAGGTACTTTGTTTACGTTCAAGGGACGGACTGGAGGCTAAAGAGCCTTGAAAGAGAGTCGAAGACCCCATGAGGAAGACCGGGGTCTCCTGGTTCATCTCTCTTTCATCAAGCACACTGGAATTTGTATTTGTCTGCGAGTATTTCCTCCCCTGCCCCCACACACAACCACCCAAAACACACATCCAAATTCGTGGCAACTTCACCCCAAGTGCTGTTTCATCCCTAAAGACCAAACTGGCCCGTATTAAGAGTGGAGACCTAGATCTCCATCAAACTCCATGATTTTGAAGGGAAAGTGGTGGTGAGAGGGGGTGCTTGACCCTTCCCCTGCCTGCTGCTTGACCCTTCCCTAGCTGCTATTCCCAAATGGGTCTTTCCTGCTAGGAAAAAAAAACAGCTGGGGCAGAATTGTCCTCCTTGCCATTTAGATGTTTAATGGAGGCCTGGGTTTCCAGACCAAGGTCTCTGCTGGGTATCTAGCTGGGCTTCCTGCAGGCCCATTCTCTTTGTCCATCATATCCAATCACAGCAGGTACCTCAAAGGCATGACGCGTCAGTTCCTGTGGGTCGTGCTCGCCCTCCAAGACCTCCAGGGCTAGGGCCACTTCCCGGGAGTCCATGTTGCCTTCAGCGTCCTGAGAACAGATGCGACAAGGAAGAGAGGATGGATTCCATTGGGACTCCCACCCAATGGGAAGAGCTGGATGTTCTTCTCGGTCACTTTTTTACCTCAAAAGTAGCAATTCTGGGATGGGGTGTATGGTGTTACCCCACAATTGAGTATCTTGTATATGTCTAGATTAGTATGTCTGATAAGTACGGAGTGTTAGAACTGAGTGAGTGTGGTTTATGATGTAATAAGTGGGGGGAAGGATATAAGGAGAGTGTTGGGAGCTTGTGAGGTTGTGTGAGTTTGGAGATTGAGTAGTGCGTGTGAGGAGAGTTGTTTATTGAAGAGTTTAGATTCTAGGGACTTAGGATTGGTGTGAAGAGAGTGACGTGGTTGATGTGTGGAGAGTTTAGCTCAGGCAGGATTGAAAGTATTATATTTTGATTTAAAACTTTTAAACAACAATAAACTTATTTTTATTTTGTTAGCTACCCAATACCACATGTCAGCTTGGCATTATTTAACTGCCTTACAGTTATTAAACACCCACACCGGAGTATCCCCACAGTATATTTTGAGAGATCCTATATTAAACCTGTTTCCCTCATAGCTAGGGGAAAGGTTTTAATTAACCCTCCCTCAGGTTTTCAAGTGTTGGTGCTTGGCCTGAGGAGGGTTTATGTGATGTCGTAGGGTGGAGTTATCCATAATACCACCTTTTATCAAAGATGCTCAGAGCCATGGTTCCCCCGCCCTCTGTTCCTGCTTGAGTGCCATTTCTCTTTCTTGTTCATTCTTCCTCAAGTGATTCCAGCTATTCAGTGATCACATATTGGATGTGACACCAAAGGAGGCGGGTGACTTCAATTTTGGTAGGGCTGTGAATCCATTCTGGGTTTTAGTCAGAACCATCCACAACTCTAAAGGACCTATCCAAGGTGCTTACCCTATTTTGAGGGTAGGGTTCAGTACTTTGGATGGCTCTTTTAGAGGACTGGCTGCTTCTGACTAAAACCCCAAATGGATTTAGAGCCCCATCAAAATCAGAGCCACCAGCCTCCACTGCGTGACCCTACATAGCCCATCAGATACAGACAAAAATAAGGGCAAATGAAGCCGCCTTAGAGAGCAATGGCAGTATTTTCCTGTGCTAGTCACATGGGAAATCTTAGCCAATCAGGGAGCACTTTTAACAACCAAACATTTCTGCAGCCCTTTTTTAGCACTCCCTCACAGTACAACCTGCCCCTGCCCAAATTTGCCCAATACTTCTTTTTAATAGTCACATGGACAATCCTAGCCCGTTGGGGAACACTCTAACAGCCAAACTTTTTTTGCAGCAACTTCTCTCCCAATCTGGACAAGGCTGCCTACCATGGTCTCACAGGTAATCCTAGCCAATTGGGGAACACTTTAACAATCACATATTTTTGAAAAGCTTTTGCAGCACCACTGGATTTTTGTAACATTATTTTTTTTTTAAAAAAAACCCTCCTTCCAGTGCAGCCCAATTTATTCTCTGAATGTTACATGCCCTCCTAGTCCAGTTTACCTGTTGGAAATAGACGTGGAACCCTTCAACCACCTCCGGGCAGTCCACCCCCAGCCAGTCAGCCAGCAACTTTGGCCCTAGCCGCCCCGACGTGCCAACCGGCAGTGAATCCAGATGGCACTGTGTCCCCTCCGTCAGGCACCTGCAGAAAGAGAGGTAATCGCCAAGGTGAAAAGGAGCCAGATGTTAACATTTATTTTGATGCTCTTCTTTTTCCATCCCCCCCCCAGTTTTTCAACGTGCTCCATTTAAAAACAAACAAAGGCCAAACAGGTTCCTGTGCGACGTAGCCGCACGTGTGTATTAGCAACCGTGGAAGGGGTTCATGAACTTGATCCAGACTTTGGTTGGAATGATTGTCTTGGGGGACAAACTACAAAATTATAAACTTAAAAAGAAAAGGCGATGAAAAGGGAAGAGAATGGTTTTACGCCCGTGGCGAGTGGAAATTGAAGGGAAACATGGGCGGCACCAGGAAACGGTGCCACCTGTCTTGGGGGCCATGAACTTTCCTCCCCTGTACTCAGCTCCGGCTGTGAATCCATTCTGGGCTTCAGTCAGGACTCATCCCTTGCCTTTACATCTACCCTTTTTTACCTTTGGCTCCGTCCACCACTTAGAATCATAGAATAGCAGAGTTGGAAGGGGCCTACAAGGCCATCGAGTCCAAAACCCTGCTCAATGCAGGAATCCACCCTAAAGCATCCCTGACAGATGCTTGTCCAGCTGCCTCTTGAAGGCCTCTAGTGTGGGAGAGCCCACAACCTCCCTAGGTAACTGGTTCCATTGTCGTACTGCTCTAACAGTGAGGACGTTTTTCCTGATGTCCTGCCAGAATCTGGCTTCCTGAACCTTGAGCCCATTCTTCCCTGTCCTGCACTCTGGGAGGATCGAGAAGAGATCCTGGCCCTCCTCTGTGTGACAACCTTTTAAGTATTTGAAGAGTGCTATCATGTCTCCCCTCAATCTTCTCTTAAGTTCTCTAAGGAACTTAAATGCACCCACCCCCCAGAACTTCCTCCTACATGGAATTCATTCCTGGGGCTGAAAGAGGTTCAAACCCACCCACCTCGCCCGACGGTCTCTCACCTGGTCTTTCGGAGCACCTTGCCCAATTCCCAGATGCGCGGTTCCAGAGCCACCCTCAGGCGCCCCACCATGGTGACTGGAAGGTTGCCCACAAATTCGCACTCCGTGGCTGGGATCCCCAAGGCCCTGGTTGAAAGAGGGGAGAGAGGCAGCGTCAAAGAGGCCTCCATGGCAAAGCAAGGGTCAACAAACCAGAGGAGAAATGTCCCACCAGCTCGGTCAAGGGGCCTACGTCACCGCTACACTTCCTGTGCGCAAACATCCCGTTTTCCGAATATTATCCCCTCTGTTCCTAGGACTTTGGTCAAGGACCCAAACTGGCAGCCCAAAGGCCTGGGTCCGTGATGCGGCTTGGTGAGCCATCGCGCATTCAAGCTTGAGCGCCCTCCGCAGGTGCAGAAGGGAACTGAAGAATGCAACAGAGGGCCCTGTGATTGGGAGGCAGCGTGAAGCCTCCTCCCTATTGGCCAGGCTTGGTATAAATACCAGAGGCTGCCGGACCTTCTCCTTTTGGCTAGTCTGAAAGCCTGCTTCTTGTTGTTCTCCCTCTCACCTCTCCAATTTCTCCCTCAAACCCTCCAAGTCAATAGACATCCACAACACCGGCCTGGTTCTGGCACCATTCGACCTGAGGGGAAAAAAGAGAGCCAGGTTCTGGTGCTATAAAACAATCTTTTTCTTTAATCTTTAACAAGTCCTTCACTCTTAAAGAAAAAGATTGTTTTATAGCACCAGAGCTTGGCTATCTTTCCTGCCCCCCCCCCCTGGTTCAGTGGTGCTCTTTCCCCTCTCTTTTGTACCATACAACCTGACCCTCAGAAATTTCACACTTCTGGCTGAAAGCAAGTCCAGGCTTTCTGATCTTGACTACGTTTCCATTTGGGGCTGCAGCATTGGAAGCCCCCTTGATGTCGGGGCTGGGTCTAGCTTTCGGCGGGGCCTGGAGCAAGACGACCTCAGTACACCCCTCTCTTCCTCACCACCGCTGCCTCCCACCCGCTTGGCCTCTCCCTCTGGGCCAAACCCACGCGCCCAGAGGGAGAGGAGAGGTGAGCAGAGACTGTGGCTCCTTCTTCTTGCACCCATCACCTTCTGCCCAGTGACAGCAGACAGGTGCGGAGCAGCAACGAAGAGAAAAGCAGCAGTGCTGAGGGCAGGGGGTGCTGGTTGGAATATGGCATTGGACGGTGCCCACCGGTGCTGGCCACAGCTGCCAACTCAGCTTGACGGGGGTCACTCTGGTGCAGATGGGCACCAGGGCCTGGTCCGTTTGAGTGGGCCTGCCCCCTACAACCCATACCTCACATCTGTCATGGTATTTCCCTTGTAGTCCTCAGCTCACCCCAAGTCCCCTGACCCCCGCCAAAATCCCTCCCCCTCCCCCTATGAACACCCTTCATTTCCCACTCACTTGGCCATCACTTTCTGGACGTTGTTAGCATAGAGCGTGGGGTTCACGGCCTCTTCGGCGCTGGGCTGATAAACTGGGAGGAACTGCAAATGACAGGGATAATTAAGAATAGGGTCGGCGAAAGGCGGCTTGTGGCAGGACTGAGTCTTCCCCCAACCCAAAGCCCTCCAGATTTTTGGATTACTGCTCCCAGGATTCTTGACCCCGTGGCCTTGCTGGCTGAGGCTGATGGGAATGGAAGTCCACAACATTTGGAGAACGCCAGCTTGAGGGAGGCGGAATTAAACTTTGTGGGGAGCGTGGTAAGAGCGGGAATGCCACTCCTCCCTATGGAGGGTGTTCGTTGTCCAGCCGAGAGTCAATGCGAGATGGACAAGCGGGTAAGATTCCAAAAACGTGTTTATTTTGATGCAATTGCCTCAGGCGCATACAAGCAAAGGGAGTATGAGACCCGTTCTATGGTTACAGCAGGTATTTTATACACATTTAGAAGCTGCTGCTCCCACCCACCCAGAAAGTAGAGCAGGAAGTTAGCGGAAATCTGGAAGTAAAACTCAAATGTGTGGATCATGCATCTAAATGCTGCCAAGTGTGAAAAGCTTGCTACTTGGAATCATGAAGTGTAGCCGTACAGCTCAGTAGAGGGAGTTGTGTAGGGTGACCCTATGAAAAGGAGGACAGGGCTCCTGTATTAACAGTTGCATAGAAAAGGGCATTCCAGCAAGTCTCATTTGTATATATGGGGAACCTGCTGAAATTCCCTCTTCATCACAACAGTTAAAGCTGCAGGAACTATACTAGATTTAAAAGAGGGCAGGGCACCTGCAGCTTTAACTATTGTGATGAAGAGGGAATTTCACCAGGTTCTCCATATATACAATATTATTATTATTTATTATTATTTATTTATATAGCACCATCAACTGACACCTGCTGAACTTCCCTTTTCAATGCAACTGTTAAAGATATAGGAGCCCCGACCTCCTTTTCATATGGTCACCCTAGAGCTGTGGGGCAAATAAGGCACAACCCCCCACCCCAACCCAAATATCAGCTTCATTTACCTCCACTTCCACAGTAGTGTAGGGTTGAGTTGCTGTTAACCAGATGACTTTTAACCTGAAAAGGGTAAATGGAGGGTGACATGCTGGTTACAGATTCAGTCTCCCCCTGGTCTGCAGAATGAGCAAAACACCACCACCACCACACAGCCCTCAGCTGCCAATTCCCCCCCCCCCAACTCACACTCCAGGTCCTCTCCATGCCCAGGTTGTTGAATCCTGCAAAGAAAGAGACACTTTTGTTAGATTTAGGGGGGGTTGTACAGTCCTCAGTGCCGGTGCAAACCTGTGTGCGGAAGCGTGTTTGTGGGGGATGTAGCTGAATGGTGTCTTCACCTGCCTCTCCATCCCTGTTCTTAGGAACCTTAAAAACAGTCTTATGCGGAGTCAGATCACTGGTCCATATAGCTCAGTAATCAGAGCCAGCCCTCCTATTAACCAAAGTGAAGCAGTCACCTCAGGCAGCAGATGCTGGGAGGTGGCAGCACAGGAAAAAAGTCTGTGGTTGGGAGTGCGGACAGAAGGCGCAAATATATATTTGTAGGTGGGCCAGATATATCCCATATGTTAAGATCTCTTAAAGAAAAATAGGAGGAGGGCTTTCTCCGCTGTGGCACCCCGGTTGTGGAATGAGCTCCCCAGAGAGGTCTGCCTGGCGCCTACACTGTACTCCTTTCGTCGCCAGCTGAAGACCTTTTTATTCACTCAGTATTTTAATACTTAATTTTAACTTAAATTTAAATTTTACTGTTTTAACTCTGTATTTTAACCTTATATCAATTTTGCTGCGTGGTTTTATCCTGGTTGTGCTTTTTATATTGTATTTGTATTTTTAACTTGTTGGTTGTTTTATGATGGTTTTAATTTTTGTGAACCGCCCAGAGAGCTTCGGCTATTGGGCGGTATAAAAATGTAATAAATAAAAAAAAATAAATAAATAATAAAAATAAATAGTATTTTCACATTAAAACTTCCACCCTGAGCATATTATTTCTGAAATAAATAGGGAAAAGCTTACTTTTGGCCTACACCACAGAAGGGGAAATTAATTTGAATTCTGAAAAAAAAATATTAATTTGTGGTCTGAATATCTTTTCTTTTCTTTTTTGACAATTAGGCATCCGGTATAGAAATAATACATGAAGTTAATTCTCTCTCCTGCATGCCAAATGCTTCCCCGTGGGTGTGGCATCTTGAAGAGGACGTCAGTAGCCACAAAATGTGTAGCCTTTGTGGCCTCAAGATCTGTAGCTGAACTGTAGACGAGCTACAGAGATGGTAATAGATCAATGCACTTGTACATGTGAAGAGTCCCTTTCTTTCAAGTAATGGCAGGAGTCCAGCAATGTGGACTGGCTTGCTCCTTGTTTGAGGTGCTTCCCCCTCATCTGACTCCCCTCTAGCGCCACCCCTGGATGAAAGGGGGCAGCAAGAAGCTGGAGGAGAGAACTGTGGGTCATGCGGCCTACTCTGCACCCCCTAAGTTAGCCTGCGACAGTGCCATTATCAGTGTTGGACAGATCCATCTGTCAGCCCAGTTGGCTTTTGTACTTGGAACAGGAGATGGCGCCATCTTGTCCTTCACCGCAGGCAGCAAAGGGTCTTGGGTCACCACTGCTGGTACTACCTATACTAGGAGTCTTGGAACCTCTTTCAGCCCGTGGGCCAAACGGAATTTCAGAAAAGCTCTCAGGGCAACATTCCAGTAGTGGGTGGAGCCAAGGCAGGAGTGGGCGGGGCAAAATACACACAAACCCCCCCCCCCCCCAGGATTTCAGCTGAAAGCTCTTACTGCCAGTAACTAAACCTTGGGAGAGGCACGACAACCTTTTAGACTGGGGCAAAAACAGCACAAAAGCTGGAAAACCAACCAGCTATGGGGGAAAGGGGGTGTGGCCAGAGGAAGTGGGTGTGGCCATCTGGGGAATCCCACAGGGATGGGTTGGAGCTTCAGGTTGGCCGGATTTGGCCCCTGGGCCCAAAGTTCTCCACCTCTGCCCTCTGCCCTTGTCTGGCAGCGGCTCTCCAGGATTTCAGACAGGGATCTTCTCCCATCTGGAGACGCAGGGGATTGAACCTGGAATCTTTCGCGTGCTGACCATGCACTCTGCTGAGCTGTGGCCCTCTCCCAAAGCTCTTGTACACTCACCAGAGGGTTGGGGTATCGAATGAGGACCGGCTGGATGGGGACACCAGATATAAAGGCACCTGTGAACACAGAACACATGCTTTCAGGGTTTGCGCCACTGCTCTTTGGCTGCGGAAGAGGAATCCTGGCTGTGTACAGACCTATGTAGCTTCAGGGATGAGCCCACGGTGGAAGGATACTCACAGGCTTTTTGCCTGTTCTGCCGGTTTTGGGCAGAAATTAAATCTGTGCAATGCTAACTTGTTGGCGCCTCATGTCTGTTGAAAAGGGCTGGGCTCTCCTTCTCAGAGCACGCTGTGCACAGCCCTGATTGGCTGGCCCCTTCTGTCAATCGCAAATGGCTATCCCCTCCTCCTCAGAGCAGACTGTGCATAGCCCTGATTGGCTGGCCCCTTCTGTCAATCGCAAAGGGCTATTCCCTCCTCCTCAGAGCAGACTGTGCATAGCCCTGATTGGCTGGCCCCTTCTGTCAATCGCAAAGGGCTATCCCCTCTTTTTCAGAGCAAGGCTGTGCACAGCACTAATTGGCTGGCCCCTTCTGTCAAACACAAGGGGCTCCCCCATCCTTTTCAGAGCAGGGCTGTGCAGAGTGCTGATTGCCTGGTGGTTATGTCAATCACAAAGCCAATTTCTTCCACTCTCTGAACCCTTTTCCAAGTGTTTAAAAAGTGCATTAAACACACACATGCAACATTAAAAAAAAAGAAAAAGAAAAATATGACAGGCACTTGAAGAGGAGGCAAAAAAAAAGTGGAAAGCTCACTGAAAGCTTAAGGAGAAAGGTGAATAGGGTAAACTGTCAATTCAGCAATGAAAGTGGTGGGGAGGTGGAGGAGAATCAGCATTTGTACCACAGCCCAAAAGCCCTCTCACCCAATGCTGTTTACAGGTAAGTCTATACGCCCCAACCCAAATGACCAGACTTGCTGTCCTCTTACCTGGTTTAAACTTGAGTAAGGCTTTTTTGTTTGAGCAGGTTCCCTCTGGGAAGAAAAGAACCTGGCAAGGAGAGAAGGGAAATAAAGGAAAGAGAATGAGGAGGAGCTCAAGAGCCCCAACCGCCAACCGCCGAGTTGACCCGGTAGGTTGGGGTGTCCCCCAAAACTTACCTGCGGCCATTTTCCCTGGGAAGTGGCCCGTTTCTTCACTTCCTCCACCACCTTCTTGCGAGAGGCCGGGTCGTGGCGGGAGACCAGGATGGCCTGGTTGAACCGCAGCAGGGCTGGAGGGGATGAGCAAGACACGGAGATGGGAAAGGCACGCGTGGTGGATTCGGCCTCCCACAACACACACACAAATGCTGGGGATTAACAAAAGTCTCCACTGGCACTTTTTAAAAAACTCTGTGCAGGCGGCAGCAGGTGTGGGGGAGGGGAGGATTTGGGGAAGTGAACAGTGGAGGAGGGAGGTTTAATCCTCCCGTCCTGATGTGAAGGGGTCCCAATCCGAATCAGGGCTACATGCAAGACAAGGGTGAGAAATGCCAGGGGGTTGTTTTAAAATCAGAGGGTGGGGTTCTCAGAATGCCGAATGCAAATGGCGCTTGCGAGGGATGTTCAGCATGGGACGTGTAGGACCCTGCTTCCCACCGCAGCGTGCTACAAGCAGGGGACGTGCATCACGCTGGGTGTCCTAATTAACAGAGGACAGTCCTCTATTTGAAAGACACCTCCCTTTGATGGGCTGTCCAGTCCAGGGCTGGCTTAAAGTCAAAGAACCATAAGGATGGAGAGAAGGTACCTGTGAGCACCTGGACACCAGACCAAGCAAGGCACAGAGGCCCCCTGGTCAGAGTCTTCCTTGCTATGGTGAGATGTATTGCAGTTCCATTTCAATAATAGTTATTAATTCTGTATGTGCACCTAGACAGATCCATCTGCATATGCAAACCCAATGCAAATTGGTGCCATCTGTTGTCCTCATGTCTGGTGGTGTGTAACTGTCCAGCCTGACCTCTTCCCAGCTAGGATTTGCAGCTCGCATGGGTACCAAACCCCTTCCCTCCCATCCTCCCCAGTGCCAGATTCCCTCACCTCCAATGACTGGCACGTGGAGGTTCTCGGTGCGAGAGACCACCTTGGGGAGGTCGCAGGGCAGCAGGATGATGGGGTCAAAGAAGGTCGAGTGAGGAGCCGCCACCAGGATCGGGGCTTCGAGCCGCGACGCCCTCTGTCCCCGCACCCGTATCCGCATGAAACCGAGCAGGAAGAACATCAGGCGACTCAGGAAGTACACCAAACCGTGGGAAACTGTGCTGGAAATGTGGGGGGAAGAGGGGAAAGGAGACAAAACAGAAGGGGTGTTAGGAGAGCCGGCGGTGGCCATCTGAAGAGCCAAGGGTCATGTGCAGGACAACAGCCACCACTTACTTTCTCCACCCTGAGCATGGCTCCTGCAGCACCTCCTCCGGCAGGCCCACCACTTGGAGCAGGGCAAACGGCCACATGAGGAACAGGACCAAGAAGGCCAACGCGACGCGGATCGGGGCCAGGACGACCCCCAGCACGTAGAACTGCAAACAGACAAAAACCGGCAGGAGGCGCGTCAGTTCATTGTTTTAGGGATGGGTGAGCACAGAACATTGCAATGCTGGGGGACTCTCAGAGGTCATAAAGACCAACCCCAGCTCCGCATCTCTTCCTATAAGTGGATGCTGCATCAGGGATAGCCGACGCCTTAAGCCTGGGACAAAAGGGCCGTGCCTGCTTATAAAAAGGGGGAAGAGTCAAGACTGTGGGATCTTTCGTTGGCAGCATTGGCTGAGCATGTGTGTAATGCTCCGGATAAACTCACGTCCACGTGAGTTGAAAAGAAACCGACCCTTTAATAAATACATTTGGGGGAATTGAACACGGAAATTAAAATCGGAACATAAAACGGGGATCCAGAGCACAGCGTGCCTCAAACCAACAGCAGAAGGGGCAAGAAGGCGCAGAGGTTTGGACTATGGAATTGCAGGCCCTCCTACAGGGGGGATAGAGAGCAGCAAAAGCACCCATGCACACACTGGTGAGTTTCATGTAGCCCTCCAGATGTTGTTGGACTGCTACTCCCATAATCCCTCGCCACTGGTTAAGCTGGCTGGGGCTGATGGAGTTGACATCCGACCACATCTGGCAGGCAACACATTCCCCACCCCTGCTCCAGATCCAGCTTAGGTAAGAAAAAGACCTCGTCTTGACCTCATCGTAGTAAAAACCACAGGCCACCTCTGGAACACCACTTATCCTGTGGGGTCCTGCAGGGCTCCATTCTGTCTTCTCTGCTGTTTAATATCTATATGAAGTCACTGGGAACATCATTGGGGTACGGTGCCATCAATATGTAGCTGACACCCAACTCTATCTCTTCATTCCACATCTATCAGGAGAGGCTGTGTAAATGAAGGACTAGTGTCTAGAAGCAGTGATGGATTGCATGTGCGCCAGTAAATTGAAGCTGAATCCTGACAAGGCAGAGGTTATTGTGGGTTCATAGAATACTAGAGCTGGAAGGAGTCTATAAGGGGAGCAGGGGAGTCCAATCCCATGCTCAGTGCAGGAATCCACCCTACAGCATACTTGACAGATGGCTGTCCAGCTGCCTCTTGGAAGGCTAAACCTCCCTAGGTCATTGGTTCTATTGTCATACTGCTCTAACAGTCAGGACGTTTTTCCTGATGTCCAGCCGGAATCTGGCTTCCTGTAATCTGAGCCCATTATTCCGTGTCTTGCACTCTGAGATGATTGAGAAGAGATCCTGGCCCTCCTCTGTGTGACAACCTTTCAATTATTTGAAAAGTGCTATCATGTCTCCCCTCAGTCTCCTCTTCTCAAGGCTAAACATGCCCAGTTCTTTCAGTCTCTCCCAGTTCTGAAAACTGCTGGTGAGCTACTGATGTCAATTCAAGGCTCTGCTAATGGCAAATAAACCCAATAATGACTTGGGGACCCCAGCACTTGAGGGAGTGCTTTCCTTGTTACCAACTCGTGCCTTACAATCATTAGGGCAGGGTCAGATTAAGACATGCTGAGGCCCTAAATCATGTCAAGATCCAGAGGTCCCATACCATAAAATTAAAGAGAAATAAAGGATATTACATTATGAGAAAGGGTAATAAAAGGGTACCACCCAGTGTTAGAGGTACTTGTAGTAAAACAGAGCTAGACAGCCTTCTTTGAAAATGTGTATAAAAGCATTAATAAAATAAGTTGATTTTAATTTCTTTTAAACTGGCTCTAGTTTGCACTTATTGCCTCCAATACTAAATGCTGTGTTGCCACACTTTCTCTGTATAAGGCAACTCTGCTGCAAGTCACACCAGACTTTCCAATGTATTTAAGCCAAAATGATTCCATCTTTGCTATCTTACATCTTATTTTTTGTTGTTGTTTATTCGTTCAGTCCCTTCCGACTCTTCGTGACTTAGTTATCCCCAACATATTTAGAGGCCCCTCATAATACGAGGCCATAAGCCGTGACCAAGTTGGCTTGTTCCTAAGTCCAGCACTGCATTAGGGTATTCCTTGCTCATCAATAGCCAGACACTAGGAAAGTGGTGATCCAAGACAGGGCATTCTCTGTTTTGGCACCCTGTCTCTGGAACTTCCTCCCAGGGTATGTTAAATTGCCCCTACAGTCACACTGTTTAAACAAAGGCTAAAGACGTTTTGATATCCGGGCAGTTGGACCTTGATGTATATATACAGAGGTTTATTGCTGCTGTTTTACAATATCTATAATAATAAAAGTGGTGCGGCCAAAGGCGAAAAGGCTTAGCCAGAAATACCAGTGTTTTGTTGCTTAAAGCCAACGTGGGGCCAATGCCAGCGTGTGTGGGCTCCCAGCCACTGCCACCCAAGGGTGCTGCCGCTGTCCCAGTTCTAGTCACCAGCCTTCCCATCAACAAAATAATCACTCTTTCCCTTTGCAATCCTTCTGCGTTCAGAGTGCCAAATGAAATTATTTCTAATAATATCTCATGCTCTGACACCCAGCCAGGCTGGACAGTTGGTCTCGAGTTAGACCAATCACATGGGAGACTTGGGGAACCACCAGCCCCGATTTACCCAGATTACAGCCCAGGCGGCCGTCCGGCATCTGCCGGGGCCCATCCTAGATTATCGTTGCTCTGATTGTTCGCAATACCACCAATGCCGGTTGCATCTGCCCCTTCGGAACCCGGGTGACGGATTTAGATCCTTCTTTTTCTTGGATTTCTTCTTTCTTTTTCAAAGTTTTCCAACAAAAACGGCAATCTTGGTGCAGAGGGTGCGGATGGAGCGTCTCCACCTCACAGCCAGGGCTGCGTCTGCATTTCAAAACCAGCAAATCCAAATTCTGGGCCCAGGAAAGCTGGATTCTGAAATGATTCAACTTAAGGATGGGTTCGAATACCCTTGTCCGTCTTGCACAATTTATTCTGCAATAACCCACCCACTTCCGAGATGTCATCAGCCACCCAGTTTCTTGTGTCCCTCTAAAGTGGCAGGCAGCCCTCGGCCTAATTTCAAAGCCCTCGGCCTAATTTCAAAAGCAATTTGCAAGCAATCATTTCATGCCTCTGGCAGGAGCTATCCGTCCTTCCCTTGACAGCCCACTAGGTGGGGAGAAACAAGAGGAGAGAGAACGAGGGGGGGGGGGGAGAGAGTAAAAAGGAGGTGTGTGGGTGTGTGTGGGTGTGTGTGTGAGAGAGAGAGAGAGAGAGAGCGGGGGGGGGGGAAGAGAGTAAAAAGGAGGGTGTGTGTGTGTGTGTGAGAGAGAGAGAGGGGGGAAGAGAGTAAAAAGGAGGGGTGTGTGTGAGAGAGAGAGAGGGGGAAGAGAGTAAAAAGGAGGGGTGTGTGTGAGAGAGAGAGAGGGGGGGAAGAGAGTAAAAAGGAGGGGGGGTGAGAGAGAGAGAGGGGGGGAAGAGAGTAAAAAGGAGGGGTGTGTGAGAGAGAGAGAGAGGGGGGGAAGAGAGTAAAAAGGAGGGGGGTGAGAGAGAGGGGGAAGAGAGTAAAAAGGAGGGGTGTGTGTGTGAGAGAGAGAGAGAGGGGGGGAAGAGAGTAAAAAGGAGGTGTGTGTGTGAGAGAGAGAGGGGGGAAGAGAGTAAAAAGGAGGGGGGTGAGAGAGAGAGAGGGGGAAAGAGAGTAAAAAGGAGGGGTGTGTGTGAGAGAGAGAGGGGGGGAAGAGAGTAAAAAGGAGGGGGTGAGAGAGAGGGGGAAGAGAGTAAAAAGGAGGGGTGTGTGTGTGTGTGAGAGAGAGAGAGGGGGGGAAGAGAGTAAAAAGGAGGTAGGTGTGTGTGTGTGTGTGTGTGTGTGTGTGTGTGTGTGTGTGTGTGTGTGTGTGAGAGAGAGAGAGAGAGAGAGAGAGAGAGAGAGAGAGAGAAGAGGATGTCAAAAAGAGAGGGCGAAAAGAGGGTGTCGGATAAAGAAAGACAGAGAGATAATGGGTGGCAGAAAGAGAGAGAAGGAAAGAAGGATGTCAGAAAGATGGGGGAGATAGGGTGACCCTATGGAAAGGAGGACAAGGCTCTGTATCTTTAACAGTTGCATTGAAAGGGGAATTTCAGCAGGTGTCATTTGTATGCATGTAGCACCTGGTGAAATCCCCTCTTCATCACAACAGTGAAAGCTGTAGGAGCCCTGCCCTCTTTAGCTAGAGTGGCCAAAGTATCTGTTCACTCTAGCTAAAGAGAGCAGGGCTCCTGCAGCTTTCACTATTGTGGTGAAGAGGGGATTTCACCAGGTACTGGATGCCTACAAATGACACCTGCTGAAATTCCCTTTTAAAGTTTTAAATCTTGATTTTTGTATATTACGGTTTTCATTGTAACTGCCCTGGCAGTTGGTCAGTATAAATATGTAATAAATAAAAATAAATAATAAAAAAGAAGGGCGTCAGAAAGAGAGAGGGAGATAGAGAAGAGGGTGTCAGACAGAGAGGGGGGGCATCAGAAAGAGAGAGGGGGCAGAGATAGGAAAAAGGGTGTCGGACAGAGAAAGACAGGGAGAGAGAATGCATTGCAGAAAGAGCAAAGGAGAGAAGGGGTGAGAGTAAGAAAGAGGGGGAAAAGTTTTTTAAAAGTGGCTCTGTCCACGTCTGGCTCTGCCCGGCCCACTAGCATTGGCCCTGCCCACAACCAGCATGCCAAGGTAATGATTAACCCCCAAGGGATAATCCCCTAAGGGGATATAGCCCAAAACAGAAGGGAAAAACAAGTCAACGTCCCTGACCCCACCTCTGCTTTAAGGCAAATACAGTAATAACATGTTTATTGCATTGCACTTAAGAAGATATATCATTACGTTAGGTAACTTGTGGACAAGTCTCTTTCTTCCTCCAAGGCCTGGGGAACAATTCTAGGCAACCTTGTGGATGGGAGAAGCACGTTGCACACAGCCGGAAATGCCTTGAAAGTCTTTGACCTCAAGTGATCACCTGCCTGACAGGTGAGCTGGTTTTGAATGGGAAAGCATCTTTCCTGGTCCGCCAACAGGTCAGCTGCAGCATTCAAAAGCGCTCCAGGCACACACACACACACGCTACTCCCCCATCAGGTCAGATGAGCATCCTGGCTCCTGGTGTAGGCAAGAAGCACATTGAAAAGCATGTGGTGGGGGAAGTGCCAGGGAGAAAGAATAGCGACCTTTGTCTGCAGAAGAGGGTATTTCTTCCTAAAAAGACTGGATTAAATCTAGGGTGACTACATAGAAAGGAGGACAGGGCTCCTGTATCTTTAACAGTTGCAGTGAAAAAGGAATTTCAGCAGGTGTCATCTGTATGCATGCAGCCCCTGGTGAAATTCCCTCTTCATCACAACAGTTCAAGCTGCAGGAGCCCTGTCCTCTTTTGTATCTGGTCAAGAGGAAAGGGCTCCTGCAGCTTTAACTGTTGCTATGAAGAGGGGATTTCTCCAGGTGCTGCATGTGTACAAAGGACACCTGCTGAAATTCCACTTCTAATAAAACTGTTAAAGATACAGCAGACCTGTCCTCCTTTCCATATGGTCACCCTATTAAATCAGATGCATTTATATATTTGTGCCAAAACGCAGAGTTAGCAATAGTGCGAATGAAACAGTGTAAAAGGGTAAACTTCAGTTGCGGGGCCCTCAATCCAGATCAAGACTCTTCTCCCTCCCCACTCCCCATTGCAGTAACTACCAGATCAGCTGCCTGCTGCTCCCATTATTGCATTAAGAGCACCATTGCGAGCTTTCCTCCAGAAGCAAACAACAGGTGTGAGGGGACAATCTGGACCAGGGGCAAAGGGTAAAAGCCCTCACTAGGATCCCAGTTCTTATTGGGGGCCCTGTACCTGGTTCTGACTCAGCATGCATAGATTCAACTTGTATACCCATTGGAGTGTTTACCAAATTTCTACATTTGGTCCTGTATCCACAAAACACAGTAAGCAATAAAATTAAATCTGGGATGTTTGCCAGTTAACTATTCTTTTAGTTGCTTTAGGCTGCAATCCTATAAAGACTTACTCAGGAGTAAACTCCATTGGATCCAACGAGACTTACTTCCACGTATAGTATTTTACTCAAAAGCCTTTCTTTTTTAATCAGTTAATTACACTGCTTACAAAAACCTCCCTATAAATACCTTCAAAGCAAAAAAGCAATAGTAACATTTATTAGGGCTATTTTAAGAATAGTCTCTGTGATTCCCTGTTACAACAGTATGCCAGAGCCCAAAACACAAGTAAACAAAGAACTTCAAAAATAAAGAGGGGGGAAGCTTTAACTTAGGGTCAAAGCGATGAATATCTGCTCCATCAAGGATAGGTTGGATTAGAGTTGGACAAATCTGTCTGTTTCATTTTCTGTAATGTTTTCATTTTTTCAAGCATACTTTTGTTCCATATGATTTTTTGCCCCCCGTTTTCCCCAATATCTGCATTTTTGCAAGTACGTTTTTTTCTTACTTATGCATTTTGGGATGCTTCCCCCACCCTGCAATGTACACACATATTTTTCCAATCAGGCGACTGGCATCGCAAATTTCGGAGAAGCATGAAAACCGAAGGAGACTTGAGTTCCGGTTCAGGCGCTAGTTTGGGAACTCAGCGAATCAGGTTGGTTCGCCTTAACACGCAAACCCAATGAATTTCGCCCAACCGAGCCTAGCTTGGATCGATGAATCCATTTTGCTGATTAATGCTGGCCGCTCTGCATTAAAAGCATCAGGCTAATATTGTGCTACAACACAGTAGCGGTTCCTGTTCTTTATCCTTCGGAGACAGAGATTATAATCCTGCTCCACGTTCCAGGGGCCGTTGCCCTACAATTCCTGGCCTGTGGAGGAGAAACTGTTCCCACCAGGGACTCCCCTTTCGGGCCTCTCTTGTCATAAATACCCCAATGGACTAGCGCGGCACTGACCGCTAGTAACCCTGCAGCCTGGAGTCTGCTGAACTGATCACGGGAGGAAAGGAAGGAGGGATCAGCCGCCAGGACGGGGCGGATCTAAGGATGGAAAGGGGCAGGCAACTATGGGGAATCTTCGAGGAAGGCTCCCAGGAAAGGGATTTGGGAAATGCAGGCTTGGAATAGTGCCAGGATAGCGGGACGAACAGAAAGCGCTGCTGCAATAAATTAATCAGGAGCGGGGTAAGGAGTTAAGTGGAATCTACTGTGTGTGTGTGTGTGTGTGTGTGTGTGTGTGTGTGTGTGTGTGAGAGAGAGAGAGAGAGAGAGAGAGAGAGAGAGAGAGAGAGAGAGAGAGAGAGACGAATCTTCAGAAAGGAGCAGGTAGAAATATGTTTTCAGAATGGCAGAGAGATCTGGGCTAAAGAGGAGAAAAAAAATCCATTTTCCCAAACTCCCCCCTCCCCAAATTAGAGGCTCACTTAACCACTCTCGCTAACGTTTACTTTTACAGCATGAAAGAGAAAGAATGAAGCACTTTGTGCAGAGTGCATCCTCTAGGTCTCTGCGTGAGTCAATATTCTGAGCTGAGCAGGCTTCCTAGTTTCATGGACACAAATGTAGGGCAGTGTGCCATGCAGGGTTGCAATAGGCAGACTCCTCTTCCGCTGCGCTTGCAACGTTGGGAGCAACTGACCGATCCAATTGCACCCGATAGAGATGAAGCAGGATGATTCATCCGTGGTTCGATGGAGAAACGGCCAAAGCACAGAATCATTCAGAGATGCAGCAGGTAACCTCTTTCATGAGTGAGGTGCTTTGGGTTCCTAAGACTGTTCAATTACATATTGAATAAATTCCTCACTGTGCCCTAGTGCGTTCTGGCACATAGTCTGGGATGTACTGAAGTATGTAAGATCAGTACAACCACTGATCCTTGGCAAACTAAAGCAGAAGCTGCAAATGAAGTGTGCCTGGAAAAACAATTCAGCCATGCTGAATACAACCACCATCTACATTCTAACGCTGAGCCAAAATTCCACACGCACCCAGTTCCACCACCCTGTCTGCAGGCTGCGAAGTCTGTGAGTGGGGAGGGAATTTCGGCCATTTTCTGTGGGGCCCTCCAAAGTTCAGTCAACGCTCTGGTGAGCCTAGTGGCAGAAGCCCTTGCTGCTACTGAGCACTACTTTCCCCATTATTTTTACCTAAGTCACATAAGAGTGATGGTATGAAACTCTGCCCTCACTCTTATTGACTTCACGTATCACCACATAGCTACAGTATATCTCAATGCTTCCTGTCCTTGCTCGGGTGATGTTTGGCTACAGTACATAAGAGTGAGCCGTACATAAGAAGAGCCGTGTTGGAATCAGACCAAAGGTACATGTAGTCCAGTATTTTGTTCACACAAGCGGCCAACTAGCTACCTGCATGTGGGAAACTTATAAGCAGGACATGATTGCATAAGGAAGGAAGGAAGGAAGGTATCCATCAGCACCACAAAACTTGACTTTCCTTCATCACTTGGGGCCACAAATGGGCAGTAATGCCAGCAAAACAAGGAGAAGGGATGTGTGTTCATTAGGGTGACCATAAGGAAAGGAGGACAGGGATCCTGTATCTTTAACAGTTGCGACGAAGAGGGAATTTCAGCAGGTGCCCTTTGTATGCCTGGTGAAATTCCCTCTTCATCGCAACAGTTAAAGCTGCAGGAGCCCTGCCCTCTTGACCAGATACAACACAGGACAAGGCTCCTGCAGCTTTAACTGTTGCGATGAAGAGGGAATTTCACCAGATGCTTCCTGCATACCAATGACCCCTGCTGAAATTCCCGCTTCATCACAACTGTCAGAAGATACAGGAGCCCTGTCCTCCTTTCCCTATGGTCACCCTTGTGTTCATGGAACCCTTTGTCCCCACTCCTACCCCCAAGCCAAACAAGTTCACAAGAACTTGTGCCTCAGCGCTACTATTGTTAGAGCAGAGAGGCCCTCTTACACGCCCCGTCAGTTTGGCAAACAAGGGGAAATTATTAATATGCCCTAAAAGAGGGAGTAAGGACACCCCTCAATTCCCGGATGCAGCCACAGCCCACAGGTTCAACAATCCTGTGTAATCCACTGAAGAACCCATTTGCCACAGAACCCCTGAGCATTGCAAAGGATTCTGGGTTGTGTTCTAAGGGGTAGACCCACTTCATACTCCCACAGACTGCTATATAAATGTACAAGCAGGGAATAAGCCCACTTTGTGCTAGGATGCTTCCAGACAAGTTTTTATTGTATCACAGTGAACTCATTCACAGAAATTTAACAAGGGTCAGGGTCTCCAGACACTGACATCTTCAACTTCTAGACTCCCCCCCTCCATTTTTTCCCATCGCTTCTTCCATCTTTTTTTCCTTCTCGGGGTAGGGGAAGGAAACCCTTGAGGGGAAAAAAGATGGAATAACTATACAAGTTTCTTTTGACCCAAATACCCTGGGTCTCTAAGCTGGAAATGTCCAAAACATTGACATGCACAGCTTCTTTCCAATGGCAAACAATGCATCACTTCATGCCTTCTAGAGCTGCACAGATCCTGAACTCAGATAGCATTGTCAGATTATTATTATTATTATTATTATTATTATTATTATTATTATTATTCTATTTCAATATCGCCCAATAGCCGAAGCTCTCTTTTAGAGGCAGAAGCAAATGAAACATGAATGGCCACGATGCAGCGATCCTGTTTCTATTTGGATTGCAGGGAGGTCAAAAGGGGGAGAGTTGAGCTGGTTCAATCTTTTGCATGCCTTTCTGATGACGTTTTGGGCGTGTTTTTCCTCCTTCCTCTGCAAGACTAGAAGGGGGGAAATGAAGAGAGCTGTATAGACAGAGATTAGCTTCCCTTTCCCATCATAGAAGCACTTGTGGTCATCCCATGGAACTGAGCGGCCGGAGATTTGAGACAGATGAAAGGAAATGCTCCCATCACTTATGGTGTCATTGGCTTATGGAACTCATAGCCACAAGATGGGGTGGTGGCCACCAGCTTAGATGGTTTCAAAGAAAATTAGACAAATTCAGGGAGGATAGGTTTATTAATGATTAGGGTGACCATATGGAAAGGAGGACAGGGCTCCTGTACCTTTAATAGTTGCATTGAAAAAAGAATTTCAGCAGGTGTCATTTGTATGCATACAGCCCCTGGTGAAATCCCCTCTTAGGGCTCCTGCAGCTTTAACTGTTGCAATGAAAAGAGAATTTCACCAGGTGCTGCATGCATACAAAGGACCCTTGCCGAAATTCCCTTTCAATACAACTGTTAAAGATACAGGAGCCCTGTCCTCCTTTCCATATGGTCACCCTATTAAATCAGATTTATTTATTTATTGAGAGTCTTGTATCTTTAATAGTTGCAAAGAAAAGGGGATTTCAACAGGTGTCATTTGTATGCACACAGCACCTGGTGAAATCCCCTTTTCATCACAGCTAAAGCTACAGGAGCCTTGCCCTCTTTTGTATCTGGTCAAGAGGAAATGGCTCCTGCAGCTTTAACTGTTGCAATGAAGAGAGAATTTCACCAGGTGCAGCATACATACAAAGGACACTTGCCGAAATTCCCTTTCAATACAACTGTTAAAGATACAGGAGCCCTGTCCTCCTTTCCACATAGTCACCCTATTAAATTAGATTTATTTATTTATTTATTTGAGAGTCCTGTATCTTTAACAGTTGCACAGAAAAGGGGACCTCAGCAGGTGTCATTTGTATGCACGCAGCACCTGGTGAAATCCCCTTTTCATCACAGCTAAAGCTGCAGGAGCCCTGCCCTTTTTTGTATCTAGTGGGCTCTCCCACACTAGAGGCCTTCAAGAAACAGCTGGACAACCATCTGTCAGGGATGCTTCAGGGTGGATTCCTGCATTGAGCAGGGGGTTGGACTCGATGGCCTTGTAGGCCCCTTCCAACTCTGCTATTCTATGATTCTATGGTCACTCAGGGCAGGGCACCTACAGCTATTATTTATTTATTTATATAGCACCATCAATGTGCATGGTGCTGTACAGAGTAAAACAATAAAATAGCAAAACCCTTCCGCATAGGCTTACATTCTAATAAAATCATCATAAAACAATAAGAAGGGGAAGAGAATGCACCAAACAGGCACAGGGTAGAGTAAAACTAACAGTATAAAAGTCAGATCAAAATCAAGTTTTAAAAGCTTTAGAAAAAAGAAAAGTTTTTAGCTGAGCTTTAAAAGCTGCGATTGAACTTGTAGTTCTCAAAAGTTCTGGAAGAGCGTTCCAGGCGTAAGGGGCAGCAGAAGAAAATGGACGAAGCTGAGCAAGGGAAGTAGAGACCCTTGGGCAGGTGAGAAACATGGTATTAGAGGAGCGAAGAGCACGAGCGGGGCAATAGTGTGAGATGAGAGAGGAAAGATAGGAAGGAGAGAGGAAAGATAGGAAGCTTTAACTGTTGCGATGAAGAGGGAATTTCACCAGGTGCTGCATGCATAGAAATGGCACCTGCTGAAATTTACTTTTCAATACAACTGTTAAAGATACTGGAGCCCTGTTCTCCTTTCCATATGATCACCTTATCAGTCATGGCTATATAGAACCTCTACACTCAGAGGCTGGATGCCATGGAAGAGCTGGGAAGCAATAGCAGGTGAGGGTGGACTCCTAGCAGGTATGTAGTTAAAGCCAAGCAGGGGCCAAGATGCAAGAGAGCAGGAGCACAGGTAGTGTCCTCAACACCTCAGGTCATCATTTTAAATCAGGGATGGGGAACCATTTTTGGTTCAAGGACCAAATTCCAATCTGAGAAAAGCCTCAGAGGCTCCGTTCCATCTGTGGACAGGGCCAAGGGCAATGTGGACAGGGCGAAAATGCGTTTCTAAACCTATTCAGAAGTCAACAAGAGACGTGTCTGCATGACTACACAGAAGTAAGCAAGACTGAATTGCTCAGCAGCACTTCCAAATAGCATCTCAAATGCCCGGACAGGCCTCTGCTCAAGGTCTACTCACAAGTAAACAGGGCTGAATCACTCAGCAGCACTTGCAAATAGCATCTCAAATACTAAGCCTCTGCAGTCTACTCAGAAGTATGATCATCATTATCTACTCACAAGGAAGTAGGGCAAGCCTCAGAAGTAACTAGGACTGAATTACTCAATGTCTTCCTATACATGTCAACTCAGAAGTCCTCTAGAGTTCCATGGGAGTTTACTCCTAGATTTGCAACAAAAGCCACAATGACCTACTTTGGATGTGGCAGGGGAAAGTACTTTACGCTAACCTGGATCAGCACACCAGCAAAAGAGAATGCAAGTTGAGGGATGAAAGGGGAGCTTATTCCCAACTGCTAAACTATGCTTTAGCAAGTTGGGAAATCTACATCCAAACCAGCCCACTGAATTAAAAGTTGTGTCTTATATGTAAATACAAAACCAGTGGGGAAATGGCTTAGATCCTAAGGTAAGTTAAAGAAGTTTGCAGAAGGAACTGAGTGCTGGACTAAACGGACCCTTGGTCTGATCCAGCATGGCTCATCTTACAGTCTTATGTAAGTCTCCTGGACCCTCTCCCAATAGCACAAGCCCCCATCTTGCAATATTCAGAGCTCCCCACCCCAGGCTTGCGGGGGACGTGGGTGTCTGCAGAGGAGAGGAAGGGATATCAACATTTCCTTCTGTGAAGTTCCTTATCTTAGTATCCAAGCCAAATCTAAGGTCAAGTATGACAGATACGGCACAAGAGGTCTCCTTGTTATTATGGGTTGATCCTGAGGACTAGGAACTTGTAAAGTTGTCCCAACTCTGGCTCCAGGAGATGCGACCCTTCCCAAGATAAACTCATCGACGCTCCTGTTTTTATGTCCTTTAACGATCCGACTCCTGCAATTTGATTCGGTTCTCAGTCTGTGGATACACACTCTCCATCAGCAAACAAGGGGGATTGCTTTCAATCTTCTGAAAGCTAAGAGCTCTGCCCTTGATTCTGGATGCAGAGTCCTCTTGAAAGAGACAAAGCGGCTGCAAGGATCAAAAGATTTTGACCCTCTTTCCGTGGCAGGGACAGGAATTGATACAAAGCAGGGGAGCAATTCAGTAGAAGAGAAATGAAACAAAAAGTAGCCACACGCGAATAAAAGCATACTTGTGCATTTAGTTGTAAACTAACATGTTTTGTGCTTAGACTAACCAGTGAGTATGTTTCACTTTTTTAAAAAAGGAAATATGCGAAGTTCCAAAAGAATCTTGATTTAAATAAGCTTCCCCGCTGCCACCGCGCCGTCCCATTCGTGATCTGAATCAGGATTTAAATTGTTCGTCCATCCTGCCACCCTTCTGTGCTGAGCTGCATCCCAGAACAAGGCCTGGCAGCTTGACGATTTAGATACAGGCCTTCTAGGTCACAGTATATGCCTTCCAAGCAGATCTGTGTCCTGGCATCCACCAATTCTGGAAATTAACCCATGTCACAAGCTCTCAGGATGGGAGCCAGGTGACAAATGCAGTTTCCCCAGGTAATTAAGAACACAATCTTGATCAGGCAACAGGTCAGTTGAGCCTACCATCCTGTTTCCAGCAGTTTGTGGCTCACATGCTTTTCATAAGCTCACAAGTAAACAGGAAATCCACAGTACTCCTTTTTGTTTGTCTCTCTTGCAACTGGCATCCAAGGTATACTGCCCCAGAACAAAGAGGTTCCATTTAGGAACACTAGTTAATAGCTGTGAATTGACCCTATCTTTCTCCATGAATCTGTATCACCTCCTTTTTTTTTAACTCTGTCCAAGCCAATGGCCATCACAACGTCTCATGAAAGTGAGTCCCAAAAACAAAATCGTGGTATTTTGCACATAATTCTAAGCCACAGTTTATCCCATGTTTGTTTGTTTTTTACTTTAGCCATGAATGGTCTTGCAAATGAGTAAATGAACCACAGTCCCCCCCTTATTTCTGATTTGTTTCTCTCCCATCCATTTTGCCAGCCTTCAGAGCAGTTTTTCCCCCCCAGTGTGCTGTTACTGGGTGGACTGCTGCACAAACAAGCCATGGCTAAGCCATGGTTCTAGGTTCAGACATTGCACTGGTTTGCAGCAAACTGTAGTGTGACCATATGGCAAGGAGGACAGGGCTCCTGTATCTTTAACAGTTGTGTAGAAAAGGGGAATTTCAGCAGGTGTCATTTGTAGGCATGCAGCACCTGGTGAAATCCCCTCTTAATTTCAACAGTTAAAGCTGAGGAGCCCTGCCCTCTTTTGTACCTGGTCACTCTAGCTATACTAGAAGCACTGAATGTGCCTTTTTATTTTGCACTGCCATTGCACACTAACTCCATGTATTTGTTGAGCTCTCAACAGACCTCACCCAACTGAATATGAAGTTGGCATGCAAATGTGCGTGTGCACTTACTTACACACAGGCAGGGTCAGAACGGGCTGCAATTCACCAAGAAAATCCCTCATTTTTTGTGTGTGAACATCTTACATTTCAGTTTGATTTTAATACTGACGGGATGGAGGGAGAACTTTTAAAGATTATATATTCATACTTTTTCCATGACGCTTTTCACATAACCCATTAACCCTCAGACCAGATTGTAACTAAGCCAATGCATGCCTATCTGCAATAATCTAGCCTTGTATTAAAAACACTGACCTAGTCGCCATTGGCGACAAGCGACTGCATGCAGGCGAGTGCAGGGAATGCCGTAAAGGCGAGTGAGCAGACCGGAGGATAAGGGACAGAGTGCTCCGTGCCTCCTCTGTGCCTAGCCTAGAAACCACCAAGGGGCAGAAGCCCCCTTCTCTGGGCCTAGCATAGAAATGCAGTGGACTGCTTGAGATGGGGCTGAGCTCTTTGTCCTACCTCTGTCAGCCCCCAGCAGGCTAGTATGTTCTGCTGCTTCCCAGGTGCCATATTTTCCTAGATTGTATGTCCCTCAGGGCAAGGACCTGTACTCTCTCATACTTTGTAAAGTGTCATGCATGTGGCTAGAGCGTTCTCTCTCTTTCCCATTCCGCAAAAGACACAGAAATGTACAAATTCAGTTGCTGATTATCCTTTGTCAACAACGTCTTCCTAGCCTGCAGCTCCCAACAGTGTGGGAAATAAACATTGGGTTTACATCTATCCAGCTGACAAGCACAAACAGGAATATTTAACACCAGGCTGGCCCCGGGGCGGGGTGGGGGTGGGGGGTGGACCCCAATAGAAAACTGGAGTTATTGCAGGGCAGGGTAGCGGAGGACTCGTCTACTGAGAAGAGGGCATAAGACCGGGGAATTGTTTTCATGTCTCAGCTGAGTAAAGGCTGCAAGCGGAAAAGAGGCCCTCAGCAATCTTTTGTTGCCAGGGAGAGAGAGAGAGAAACTAACACAACCGCAAGACTCAAATACAGTTGCAGCAAGGAAGGAGAAGGAGGAATGAGCCAGAGAAGGAAAGGCATCCTTCGCGGGCTCCTGTTTTGTATATATATATTTCACCTACGTTTTAACCACTAGGTTTCTTCTTACTGCATGCTTCAGCAAGAACCAAACCAGGCCTAGACAAACCTGGAAACACACCTCAGTTTGGCTCGGACCGGCCTCTAACGTTCTTCCTCCTTCCTCCGCCCCCGGCACTGCCGCATGGCTAGAGCAAAAGCCATGGAGAGTCATTAGCTTTTCTCCTCCCCTCCTCCCCTTCTCCAAAGCCTATCTCGAACCGGAGGCCAAAGCTTTTCCCCACATGAACAGTCCTCGCTTCTCAGTGCCCACCCGTTCACCCACCCAAAGGAGCCCTCTTTCAAAATCCAGGCAGGCACCCCACATTTGCCCTATGGGCATCCTATCTTCCACCACTTCGGAGTGGTTGACTGTGCATTCTGCTTGCTTGTTTGTAAAAAAAACTTGCCCTGCTGAAAAGCCTCGCAGACCCTACAAGGAACCAGACCGCTCACTAAGCAGGACTGCATAATCACCCATAATACATTGCAGCAGCAGCAGCCTCCACAGAGTTCCTGGCCCTCTCTGACCCTATACATCTGAGAACACCCCATATCCAATGCACACCTTTCCCCACCCTGACCTCTCCCGAACACTCGTCTACCCAAAAACCCCAAACCTTGGCAGAAATCCTATGGGTTGCAAATCCCAACACACTTTTGATGCCTCAGAAGAGCACCTTCAACACCTCTGGTGCCATTCTGGCCATATAAACCCCACATTTTAAAGAACTCACCCCTCCCTCTCCAGATTGGCCCAGTTGAATGCCTGTTCCCTCTAGGAATCACAGAGGTCCCCAAAATCCTGCTAAGGTCCCCCCCATAGTAGCCCCCCCCCATAACCTCCTGCCCCGCACAGACTCTCTAAGAAGTCCTGCAAAGAGGATACATTGTCCCTATTGACACCCCTAAGACCAACCTACCACTGGGAGGAAACTTGCTGGCACCCCACAGCTTCTGCGAAACTCTGGTGTGGGGTGAGGCGGGGGTGGGGTACACCCCTTCTGCCCTGCCAGAAGTGTCTTGTCCTTCACCCGAAGCCCTTTATGCAATCTCAAGTTGCCAATTTTGGGGGAGCAAGGCAGGACACTAATAAAATAAATCTGCCCCCCCCCCGCCATCACCCATTACACCCTACAATAACTCCCAGTCCCATCCCCTCCCCTCAGTGGATCCCTCCCAACTTCAGAACGACTCAAGGGGGACCTGCAGCCCGACAAAAGACAATCAATGTTTCCCACAGCAATAAAAGCACTCACCTAACAACAACAACAACAACAACAACAATTTATTAACCTTCATCAAGCAATGGTAGCCCGGGGAAAAATCAAAGGCCAACTGGGAGAGCCGACAAGAAACGCTTTCGGGGATTTATGGGATTCCACACACCCCTCAACGCGCCCCATAGCTTCTGCTGTTCCCATAGGGCAGCCCCCACCCCCCGGGACTCCAGGTCGCCGCAGGACTCCTAGGAGTCCAAGCAGGCGCCCCCGCCCCGCTGGGCTCCCTCGATTGCCCCCCCACTGCCCTACAAGCGCCCTCGCGTGGGGGAAAGCCCTCTCGCGAGCCCTTGACCCTTCCGCCCTACCCCAATGACACTTCGGCCCCCGGACGCGCGCAGAGAGCCCGGCCGCCCGGCCGCCCGCCGAAGGAGCCGTCCTCTCCTCTCCCCCGTCCCCAAGAGGCGCCCCCCTCTCCGCCAGGAGGCTCGAAGCACCTGCGGAACGCCCCTCGAGCGCCCCACATCGTCTGCCCGGCCGCCTCCCTGCCCGGCGCGCCGCAGCTCCGCGCGCCTGCCCGCCCGCCCCGTCGGAAGCCTCCCTTGGCGCAGTCGGCGGCGGCGGCGGCGGCGGCTCACCTTGACTTTCTGCAGGCGGCTGAGCCGCAGCTCGTGCACGAAGGGGTTGGGGGCGGCGGGGCCCTGCGCCTCCTCCTCCTCCGGGCCCCCCCGGCTCGAGCCCCCCTCCATGGCCGTACCCCCCTTCCAGGCTCCCCTGCTTCCAGCCTGGGACTTGTCCCCAAGGCCGGAGCCCGGGCTGGGGGAGGGGAGGGAGGAGGGATGGATGGATGATGGGTTGGAGCGAGGGATGGAGCCGCGGCTGGACGGACGCCCCTGGCTCCCGACCACGGCGCGGGAGGGAGCCAGGATGCCAGCGAGGGGGAGGCGGGACCACGGCACGGTCGTCACGGCGACACCGGAGCTGGGGGACGGACTTTCGGTTTGGAGGGACCGGATGGAGGAAGGAGGGAGGGACGGAGGGACGGACGGAGGAGGCGAAAATCGACTCAGCCGAGCACCCTATCAGCGTCCATCCACCCTCCATCCATCACTCCCTCGCTCCGAATCTGCATCTATCCATCAGGACGAGGGCATGGGCCAGTTACAATGAACTATTATTGATGATTGACGATGATGAAGATGATGATGATGCATTTATAGATCTTGTCTCCTCCATTCATTCTTCCTTTCCCCGCTGCTTCAACTCCCCACCCCACCCCACCCCATCCCCATCCCTCTTGCACTGCAGTCTTTTAACCCCTCCCTCCCTTTTCTTTATACAGTACTTTGGGAACGGCTGCTGTGGGTGGTTTAATGCAGGGAAAGTGTGTGTGTGCGTGCGCGCGCACACACACGCAGAAGAGGGAGAGCAGAAGCAATGGGTGACTCTGGAAATCCCAGATCCGCGAGTTTCAGAAGTCCACAGGCACTTAATCTCTCTAGAGATGGTGCAGTCGACATCATCAAAGTTCCATGGAAATAAATACCCCCCCCCAAAAAAAAATCCTCCAATGTATGATCATTTGGCCATTTCTGGACTGGATAGACCCTTGGTCTGATCCAGCAGGGCTCCTCTTATGTTCTAATGTAACTCAAAGGTCACCAAATACTGTGCAAGCTTTTGAGTTCTCCAGAACTCTTCATCAGGCAAGCCAATAAACCAAGGTGGGCAACTTGTGGCCCTCCAGATGTTTTGGTCTACAACTCCCTAGCCAGCATGGCCAAAGGTGTGAGGGGTTGGGGAAAGTGGCTGGTGTTCAATCATAGGTCACACTGAAAACACACATATACACAGCTATGCAGTTTTCATTGCATCAACCCAGCCTCCCTACAGCCCTGCGAGGTAGGGTGTGTCTTATCTTGTCATCAGTGCTAGGAGAGGGGAAACAAGGTTGATGCTATTATATGTGCAGCACCATCCAATGCACAGGTGTTTTGGCGAAGCCAGTATAAAAATCCCAGCCCACATGGAGCCTACAGTCTAAATTGCTGTGTGTGTGTTTTGGCTGTGGTGGAGATGAAGAGTACTCCACCCACATCCTGCTGGCTTCTGAGAAGTCATCAACCACTACTAGCCCACTAATTTTTCAAACTTCTTTGCAGCTGATGAGAAGACCTAGAAGCTTGTTTTAAAAGGGGGGGGGGAGAGAGAGAGAGAAGGGCTTCCATTCTGTATTTCAAGTTTTCAATTTCCCTGTCCGCTGCCTGTAGAACTTTAGGTATTAGATGGGCTGTCTCAAAGTGTAAAAAAATAATAATAATGAAAGAAAAGTAAGTTTGGATGCTGAATTGTGTGCCCAGTTCCATATTTTGTGTGCCATCATCCTAATTTGCAACAAATATGAAAACAATGTAGAAAATGTCAGAAGGAGTGACAGGAAGGGATCAGACATGAGTGGGGGTAAACAGGAAAACTGTTTGTGGTTGATTAGGAAGGGAGATGCAGCAAAGGGTTCACACGTGTCCAGTGTTGACAGTCAGCATATGCCCAGAGGCACCATCACACATGCCATACCACAGCCTCTGCATTCAAGCAGGTTTTTCTGGGTAAAACCCTAATGAGACATGATTTCAAATGACATCCTGCCCTTTCAGGAACACCTAACTCTCTGCACTTAAAAAACAAACCTATTTGTTTCTCGCTCCACCCTTTAGTTCATTCCTGGTCAGATGTTTCTCCCAACCACTAACTGATTCATATTTCCTGTTGTAGACAGGAACTGCTGTTTGTGGCAACTCAGGCAAGGGTTAGGATACAGAACTACCTTTCAATACCGAGAGTCAACCTTTGAACACCTATTTGAAGTGGTTTGTTTTTTTTTTAAAGCATGTGTTTCCTACAGAGTGAATTTCTGGCAATATCAAACGGCCACACCTGGACCTTATCTATTCTGTGATTCAGATTTCAGAGCAGGGGCTTTCATTCCCAGAAATGCTAGAAACCCCAACATATTTATTATATTTTTAATCTTCCCAATAATAGGGTGACCATATGGAAATGGGGCCAGGACTACTGTATCTTTACCAGTTGTATTGAAAGGGGAATTTCATCAGATGTCCTCTGTATGCATGCAGCACCTGGTGAAATTCTCTCTTCATTGCAACAGTTAAAGTTGCAGGAGCCCTAAGAGGGAATTTTCCCAGGTGCTGCATGCATACAAATGACACCTGCTGAAATTCCTTTTTTAATGCAACTATTAAGGATACAGAAGCCCTGTCCTCCTTTCCATCTGGTCACCCTACCCAATAACAAACATCCTCTCTTTCTCTCTCTTAGAAATAAAGTCATGACTTGATGCCCCTATAGGCTCCTTCCAGCTCTGCTATTCTATGATTTCCCCCACATCCACTTCTATCTCCATCTTCTTACACTTTGCCTATAGTTCCTGTTCTTCTCTCAGATCTGCTTCCCATATTAATGGTGCAATACTCTGTGTTTACTCAGAAGTAAGTCCCACTGTGATCAATGGTAAGTATGTTTGACTGCTGTCTAAAGCAGTCTTAATCTATATATGTAGCAGTTTGAAAAAGGAATGAGGTGGGGACTTTCTTGGAGACTGATGTCAGGGGTCAGCATGATTAGGCACCTGCTGAAGACCTGGGGGCACCACCAGACAGGGGCAGTCAGCTCAGCAGCACTATGCCAGGTCCCATTAAAACCTGGTGCCAGCCCTGCTTACTCAGGTAGTGCAATGGATTGCATTACTTCAAACTGCAGCTGGCAGTGTCACATTTTGAGTTTTCCCCTACATAAAATACTTCCTCTCAAGTGGAAAGCTAGCACAGCAAGGAGTAGGCTTTCTTCCTGCTGTGCTAGATCTTTACTTGCATGGATGTATTTTTTTAAAAAAAAAACATGGCAGAGAATTCAAAAAGGGGAGGCCTTCCCAACCTGGTGCCTGAGGTGGTACAGTCTGCTCTCCCACCTCATTCCCTGTGCTGCATGGGAAGACCACGCCAGACACATTGTTCTCCATCTGCAGTACACTGAGGTGGAAATGTGGTGGCTAAGTGGGAAGTAAAAGGGACTGTACCGCTATCCGTTTTAGGTGGGGAAAATCACCTTTTTGAATTCTGCCTTCCTTAGAAATCTCCCTGCAAGTAGAAAGCTAGCAGAGCAGGGGACAGACTGAGCTATAGTCTTTCTCTTTACGATGGTTGTTGTTGTTTTCTTCCTCTTCTCCTTTTAACCTGAGAGCAATTAAACAATGGCACTCCCACCTGCAGTCTGAAAGTAGCTCAATCCACTTTGCTGCTCCAGGCTTCTGTCACCTGATCCTGTAGATGATGATGACGCTGATGTTAAAAATGTATTGTCCCAGACAAAGTCCATGATGCAATGCAATAATGTATTGCGGAGACAGATTGAAAGCATCATTGAATCAATAAAAGAATAAAAAGGGGCCCCTTAGGGAACGGTTTGAGGCCATGTGATGCTCTTAAAGTGTTAACTCTAAGCGGATCCCTGTCTTGTAAGTGCCAGAGACTGACTGGAAACCACTCTGAACTTCTTGAAGGAAGAGCTAATAAATAAGTCTTTAGGAAGCAACACAAAACAACTGATGACAAGGATCAATTAAAAAAAAAGCATGCAGCTCTAGGGTGACCCTATGAAAAGGAGGACAGGACTCCTTAACAGTTGTATTGAAAAGGGAATTTCAGCAGGTGTCATTTGTATATATGGAGAACCTGGGCCGGATCTACACTACTGCTTTAAAGCGCTTTAAAGCAGTAGTGTAGATCCGGCCCTGGTGAAATTTCCTCTTCATCTCAACAGTTAAAGCTGCAGGTGCCCTGCCCTCTTATAAATCTGGTCACTCTAGTATAGCTCCTGCAGCTTTAACTGTTTTGATGAAGAGGGAATTTCACCCTGTTCTCCTCATATACAAATGACACCTGCTAAAATTCCCTTTTCTATGCAACTGTTAAGGATACAGGAGCCCTGTCCTCCTTTTCATATGGTCACCCTATGCAGCTCAGTTTAAGCTGATCACATATCTACCTTTGCAACCTGCTCTTGTGCAGAAGTAATCCGCACTGATTTCATGAGGGCTTCCTTCCGGGTAAGCGCACATAGGATTGCAGCTTTTCTTGAGACTCCTTGCAGAAATGCGTGACTGTCTGCATTTTGTCAGACCTGCAAACAAATGTTATACTGGAGGTAGTAAGGATTTCACTGCCTTTTAACAGAGATAATATTTTTTTGGGGGGGGGATGTTAAAGTTATACTCTTCCAGCCCCAAAGCAACACCCCCACCCTCTTCCCAAGGCAACTTACAAAAAATAATAATAAAGATCACTGATATAGTGGCTGGGAGTCTATGAAGAGTGTTTTGCCCATGAGAGCTGATAAAAAGTTTATACTTATAGGGGGGAAATGTGCCCTAGAGGTCATTTTTCACAAACATAATACTAGTTGAGATGGACCTGGCACAGCAGGGTAATTCTTATCTTCCTATTTGGGCACTACCAGGGTGACCATTTGGAAACATGGACAGGGCTCAAATATCTTTAACTGTTGTCTAGAAAAGGGAATTTCAGCAGGTGTCATTGGTATGCATGTAGCACCTGGTGAAATTCCCTCTTCATCACAAATGTTAAAGCTTTAGGAGTTATATTAGAGAGACCCGATACAAAAGAGGGCGGGGCTCCTGCAGCTTTAACTGTTGTGATGAAGAGGGGATTTCATCAGGCGCTGCATGCATACCAATGACACCTGCTGAAATTCCCTTTTCTAGACAACTGTTAAAGATACAGTCAGGCAGAGGGAACAGGGTGGATCCCTTAGCTGCTGTACTTAGAAGCTTATCATGTGGTGGTGGTGGTGGTGGTAATGATTTGGCCCAAACTGGGGAAAATCCAGAAGTGGGACTTGCAGATTTCATGAAGGGGGCCCAACCCAACCTCTAATAATTTAAACTGAAGGGAAATTAAAGCAAAACAAAACCAGTTGTACAACTCTATACAGTGGTTTGTCTTCACACCCAGAAGCTCCAAAGCCATGGGTTGGATACAAATACAGATAAAGCTGCAGGAGCTGCTTCCTCTTGACCAGATACCAAAGAGGGCAGGGCTCCTGCAGCTTTAATGGTTGCAATGAAGAGGGAATTTCACCAGGTGCTGCATGCATACAAATGTCACCTGCTGAAATACCCTTTTCTATACAACTTTAAAGATTCAGGAGCCCTGTCCTCCTTTCCATACAGTCACCCTACTACCCACAGTTCCTCGCCCCAAAGACCTTTCCCAGACTGGAATGTTTGTCCCCTTGAACTGGGAAAAAAAAGATTCTCTAGTCCTGCTCTAAAAAGGTAAAAGGCAAATTCTTGAGATACGCAGCACTTGCTCAGCATAAAGGGACTCTCTGCACATGCTCAAGGGGTCTGTTTGGTACAGTTATTCTTCACAGATTCCAGGCCCAAGCTTTGGCTTTGGAAACTAGCTCCAAGGACACACTCTGGCTTTCATTAAGCTCTGGATGGAGAACGGAAGGGAGGAACTCACAGAATGACTAAGCAGTTAGACAATGGATACTATGGCCAGCCTGACCGGTTTTTCCTGTTCAGGGACAGCCAAGTTTAAGGCCAGCCATCCTCAACCTGGTGCCCTCCAGATAATATTGGACTCCAACTTAGGGTGACCATATAAAAAGGAGGACAGGTCTCCTGTATCTTTAACAGTTGTATTGAAAAGGGAATTTCAGCAGGTGTCATTTATATATATATGAAGAACCTGGTGAAATTTCCTCTTCATCACAAAAGTTAAAGCTGCAGGTGGCCTGCCTTCTTTTAAATCTGGTCACTCTAGTATAGCTCCTACAGCTTTAACTGTGGTGATGAAGAGGGAATTTCATCAAGTTCTCCATATATACAAAAATGACACCTGCTGAAATTCCCTTTTCTGTGCAACTGTTAAAGATACAGGAGCCGTGTCCTCCTTTTCATATGGTCATCCTACTCCAACTCCCATAAGCCCCAACCACCATGGCAAATGATTGGGGACAGGGGCATTGCTAGGCAATTAAAAGTTTCAGGACCCAGGCCCATAGGACACCAATCTGCATAAAATCTGCATAAGCCAATTGATATTGATAGGTGCACATTTAGAAATAATGACCAGGGCAGGATGTACACGACTCCTTTAAAGCGGTTTATAACAGTAGTGACAACAGTTGGGGCCAAGGACGCACTCCATATGCAGTGTTCAAACCATTTTCAAAGTGTCATATCCTGCTTGGTGTAGATCAATTAAATATATTTTCCAATTAATTCGAACCCAGACCATTGGTGTGCGGACAACAGGTTCAAAGGGTTCAGCTGAACACCCTAATCCGCCGCCATGTTGCAGTAGCAGGGCCGGTGCTAGCTGTAGGAAAGAGTGATAAATTCAGCTGCTCCCCACCCTGCTCGCTCTTTCACTCACTCACTCAGCTGCTCTGCCTGACCTCTCTCAACAGTTGTTGGACAAGGTGGGAGCAGCAGCCACGCTGGGGCCAGGAAGCAGCACGTGGTAGAGCAGAGGAGGGGACTGTTTCTGTAAGGAGTAAGATTGCCCTCCCCCCTTCGGAGCTGCTGCCCTCCTCTCCCCATCAGCCCTGCAGGTACTGTAATGTTTGGGAGAAAGAGAGAGCGAGAGAGAAGCTGTATGTTTACGTGCCTTCTCTCTTCATCGCTGCCCCACCGCCCACCCCAGTCTGGACTCCAGCAAGAGAAAAGAAAGGGGAAGGGGGTAGAACTGCAATGCCCCCCAGGACCTCCTGGCTCAGGAGGGTTCATTCAGCAGCACCTTTTTCAGAATGCTTGCTAAAACAATTCCTATATGCCCTTGCTTATTTTAGGGTGTCCAACCCCCTTTTTTCAAGCCGTTCTTTTGGTAAACATGGTATGTGTGTATCTTGTGTCACTTTAAAACAGAGCTGCAGCACAATCCTATGTATGTCTACTCAGAAGTAAGCCCCACTGAGATCAATCAAACTTACTCTGAGGTAAATGTGCACCGGGTGCAGCCTGAAAACGAAGAGAGGAAGAAAAAAAGACAGGAGAAAAAGAATTGTAGAAATAGAATAGCAAGGTAACTGTGGGATATTTAACCATATTTAAAGACAATAAGTACAGTAAAATTAGTGCTCCTCTACTTCAGTCCCAATCAAATAATTACAACAGTGCAGTACAGATTACTTGTTAATTAAAAAATACAGTTGACTTCAGTTTTCATTTATTTCGTTTGTTTGATGAATGAAAAAAAGTCCTTTATCACTGTATATTCAATCAATGTTTACCTTAAAAAAAAAAATCCCTGGCCGAACCACCTAATGAAATGTGCTGCGCACGCCTATGACCCAGACTGAAATCCTCCCAAACCAATGGGGTGGGGGGGGGGGTAAATGTGGGTTGTTTTTCTGCTTCAGCTTAATTGCCTTGCAAGGAAAGATTTGGAGGGGGGGCTGCAGCATGTGGAAAATGGAGAATTAACCTGTCCCTCCCTATCTGCAATCCCCAGGGCCAGCCTTAGGATACATAGTGCTCTGGGCAAGATGTTTTGCAGGCCACCCAGAGGGTTTATGGGGCTTGGTGGAAGTGTGATGTCCATTGAGAATATCCACTGTTTTTATCTTTAAAAAATAATGAAGAAAAATTACAAATAAAAATGATATCCAGCTGACCGCTTACAGCTTCAGCTTCTTCTTCTTCTTCTTCTTCTTCTTCTTCTTCTTCTTCTTCTTCTTCTTCTTCTTCTTCTTCTTCTTCCTTATTGTGTTTACAGTATTTGAAGTGCTAAGTGCTCAGTAACGTTGTCTCAAAGTAAAGCTGGATTCCACTGATTCTTACCTCGCACAACACAACTGGCAGCAAAGTGGAAATCGAAAAAGAAAACATATTGTAAAGTTCATTGAAGGGAGATCATTAGTACCCAAACAACTGGTAAAACCTTGAAAGAAAGGTTACAGACACTTGCTTTTTGCCACCCTGGCTCACTGCAGACTGTGCGTTCAAAACACACAGCCACTGAGCACAGTTTGGCAGTACAGTGGGGAAACTGAGGTGAGGCTGGAACTGGTGGCTGCAGCCGGGGGCAAGCTGAGAGAATCAACTTGGGATTTCACATCCCCAGACCACTACCTCCCTCCTATACAGTGTAATCCTATACATGTCTACTTAGGATCATTGGAAGGGACCACAAGGATCATCTAGTACAACCCTCTGCAATGTGCAGGAAAACGAATTAAACCATCCATGAGTAGTGGCTGTCCAGCCTCTTAAAAAAACATTCACAGATGGAGAATCCACAACCTCCATAGACAGACTGTTCCACTGTTGTACAGAAGTTACCAACAGGAGCTTCTTCCTTATATTTAATCAAAATCTAGGTAGCTCTAACTTATACTCATTATTTCATGTCCTAATTTCTGTGACAATGGAAAATAGTTCTTGACCATCCACCTAGAAGCAAGCCCTATTGAGTTCAATGGTTCTTACTCCAGGTAAAACCCCACTCCACCATGATGCTTTCAGGTAGGGTGACCACATGGAAAGGAGGACAGGGCTCCTGTATCTTTAATAGTTGCATTGAAAAAGGAATTTCAGCAGATGTTATCTGTATGCATGCAGCCCCTGGTGAAATTCCCTCTTCAGCACAACAGTTAATGCTGCAGGAGTCCTGCCCTCTTTTGTATCTGGTCAAGAGGAAAGGGCTCCTGCAGCTTTAACTGTGGCGATAAAGAGGGAATTTCACCAGGTGCTGCATGCATAAGAAGGACACCTGCCGAAATTCCACTTCCAATGCAACTGTTAAAGATACAGCAGACCTGTCCTCCTTTCCTCATGGTCACCCTACTTTCAGGGATGAGCTTTGGCTGGTTCACAAACACACACATTCTCTCTCTCTCTCTCACTCACTCACTCACTCACTCACTCTCATTCTCTTTCTGTTTCTCAGCGTAACCAATCTCAGGGTCATTGTGAGGCTAAACGGCAGCAGGACACGCCCCATTGGTGCCCATGAAACACCGATCTGCCTACAATCTGCATATGCTAACTGATACCAACGTATGCACATTTAGAAATAATAACTAGTATTTCTCTGAATGTCACAGGAGGAAAAGGCAGACAATTAATTTCTTATCCTAATGATCTCAGAACAAATACATTCTTCAGTTCATCTGCACTAGGTCATGCCAAGCCTAAATACAACGCTCTTACACATTATTATTACGCAATGGAGTCAAACATAGGCGTGCACAGCACAATTCATTAGATTGTGCACCCACGTATTTGTTTTTAAAGGCCAACATTTATTTAATACACAGTCATAAAGGACATTATTTTTATTCAGTTATTTATTAAACACTGTTCAATTGATGCCCTATTCCGCGTTCAGCTTGCCTGACTGCGGGAGTGCCGTTGCACGGAAGGGAGGCGGGGAATGAGTAGGCTGACCATATGAAAAGGAGGACAGGGCTCCTGTATCTTTAACAGCTGCATAGAAAAGGGAATTTCAGCAGGTGTCATTTGTATATATGGAGAACCTGCTGAAATTCCCTCTTCATCACAACAGTGAAAGCTGCAGGAGCTATACTAGGGTGACCAGATTTTAAAAAGGGCAGGGCACCTGCAGCTTTCACTGTTGTGATGAGGGAATTTCACCAGGTGCTGCATGCATACAAATGACACCTGCTGAAATTCCCTTTTCTATGCAACTGTTAAAGATACAGGAGCCCTGTCCTCCTTTTCATATGGTCACCCTAGGAATGAGGAGATGCTCCTCAAGCCCCAGCATTGGTGGGGCTTTGTAGTGATACTGGCTGGAGAAAGGGCTTGCATCCTCCTGGCCTCTTTGAAGTGTGGCTCAAAGCAGAGTGATTCCATTTCATTCGTGCTGCCTGGAGCAATGGCACATTGTTTGGCGGAGGGTGGCAGCAGAGCAGCCAGAATGCAGCCAGAGGATTGCTCCCACTGCATACTTAATGACCCCCTTAATTTGGTGCTTATTGCTTGAGACATTAGGGTGTGCCTGGGCACACCTGGCACACTCCTTACGCACGCCTATGGAGTCAAAGTACCAGAACTTTTTGATTAGCAGGTTTGATAACATCAACCTCCCTCAAAATACTTCCCTATTCCCTCTGAGTTTAGATTCAATCCTGCCAGGGACTAGAGTGGAGTTGGGTATTTCCCCAGCAATAATATATTGTTCTGAGCTATCTCTGTTTAAATGAATATTATTTGGGACTGGCTTGGCTTTGAATGGGCAATAATAATAATAATAATAATAATAATAATAATAATAATAATAATAATATAGCACACACATCTACCCACACTAACCCACAAACAGATCAACACAGCTGCCTGCACTTTTGGACTCTCCAAGGGTAGGGTGACCATATGGAAAGGAGGACAGGGCTCCTGTATCTTTAACAGTTGTATTGAAAGGGGAATTTCAGCAGGTGTCATTTGTATGCAGGCAGCACCTGGGGAAATTCCCTCTCTACATCACAACAGTTAAAGCTGCAAGAGCTATACTAGAGTGACCAGATACAAAAAGGGCAGGGCTCCTGCAGCTTTAACTGTTGTGATGAAAAGGGAATTTCACCAGGCATGCATACAAATGTCACCTGCTGAAATTCCCCTTTTCTATGCAACTGTTTAAGATACAGGAGCCCTGTCCTCCTTTCCATATGGGCACCCTAGTTATGTAGCCACCATGGTTAGGAATGGTTCACATGACACGCTAAGTCCTGGTTCACACAAACACTAATCCATAATGTTAAGCTCAAAATTATTATTATTATTATTATTATTATTATTATTATTATTATTATTTATATTTATATAGCACCATCAATGTACATGGTGCTGTACAGATGCTTAAACATTGTGGCTTAGCGTGACGTCTGCACAGGGTCAATATAGAGACACTCAACACATCACCACTGATGACGACAGGTGAAGATGTAGCCATTAAGCAGTGCCGTGGTTTATTCCTGGCCTTCGAAATCCAGGCAGGGCTGGGAAGTATCCTGTCTCCCTGTTTTCCTCTCTACCTACCCTTCTTTGACCCTCTTGGATCTATCTTTGGCCTGCTGCTGTGCTGATGAACAGAAAGTAGGGACCCGGGACAGTTGCCACCGTCTGGCCTGAAGAGGTTAGCAATGATCACCCCGCAGGCTTAGGTTACAGCCCAGAGAGTAACCTTGCCTGCCCTCGGGCAGAAACTAGGGGCAGGCATTCCTTGAAAAAGGCCCATCTTGTGCTGGTCCAGATCACGTGTCTACATCTTCTGGAATCCAAAGGGTTCTGGCAGTCACCCAGAAATGCTTCAGCTGCTTTATGGAGAACCATGGAGACAAAGGCCTTCCCATGATAATAACCAGATGGAACCTCCACATTTAGAGACAGAATATCACTGAGTGTCAGTGTAGTGTAGTGGTTAGCATGTTGGTCTGGGAGTCAGGAGATCTGGGTTCTAGTCCCCACTTGGCCATGGAAGCTCACTGGGTGACTTTGGGCCAGTCACAGACTCTCAGCCCAACCCACCTCACAGGGTTGTTGTTGTCAGGATGAAATGGAGAAGATGAGGATTGTGTATGTCACGTTGGGTTCATTTAGGAGGAAAAAAAGGTGGGATATAAATGTAATAAATAAATTATAAAAAATATTAAATAATAATAAAAATCAATTGTGAATAATAATAATAATAATAATAATAATAATAATAATAATAATAATACAAGATGCTTTGACAAATAATGAGTAAGGAGGGGCTTATTGCCTTCATAATTTGCATGTGAGTTCCCCAAAGGCTCTTATTCTGTTCCAGAGGTGGCTTTATATTTGGGGGGAATGGGGCTGTGACTCCCCCCCTTGCATCCCCCCCCCATTTGTGACAGAGAGATCCCTCAGCAAACAGGTACATTTGTTCTAATGTGCAGCTCATGTGTGCCGTACATGATCTACTTTTTTCCACCCGCCCCAACGGGCACCAGTCGCCACTGTGACAGGATGCTGTATTTTCCATCAGAGCCAAGAAGATGAGTCTTCTTAGCCTGAGGTTGCCTGTTTCTCCACGTCTGGGGTTGCTGCTGAATTATGGCAGGTCTTTCTGGCATTGTGCTTTGTAATTGCTGCAGACATGGCCCTTGTTCTCTCCGCCGTGTGGGAATTCGTTCTCATCGCAATTGACTTGCAGGTGAACTCTTGCAAAGCTTAGGTGGCTTGCCAGCCTGAATTTTCAGGAGAGGTGAGGTCTTGCTAGGAATGCCTGAATGCAATATGGAGGTCAGGGGGGGACAACCATGCCAGCCTACCTTACAAGCTGTTTTAAGGTAGGGTGACCATATGAAAAGGAGGACAGGGCTCCTGTATCTTTAACAGTTGTATTGAAAAGGGAATTTCAGCAGGTGTCATTTGTATATATGGAGAACCTGGTGAAATTCCCTCTTTATCCCAACAGTTAAAGCTGCAGGAGACCTGCCCTCTTTTGCATCTGGTCAAGAGGAAAGGGCTCCTGCAGCTTTAACTGTTGCAATGAAGAGGGAATTTCACCAGGTGCTGCATGCATAAGAAGGACACCTGCCAAAATTCCACTTCCAATGCAACTGTTAAAGATACAGCAGACCTGTCCTCCTTTTCATATGGTCACCCTATTTAAGGATTATTGGGATAATCCATGTGAAGCTCTTTGAACATAGGAAGAGCCCTGTTGGGTTAGACAAAGGGTCCATCTAGCCCAGCATTCTGTTCTCACAGTGACCAGTGAGCTGCCCACAGGGAACCCACATGCAGGACACGAGTACAACAGCAGCCTCTCGCCTATGTTCTGAAGCTATTGGCGTAACGTGAAATGTGCTGTTTGAGTGCTACCTCTTTTTAACAGCTCAGCTTTTGAAAACTCCTTGTCTCTCTTAATAGCCGATTGTAATGTCTAAGAAACTTCAGGAAATGTTTCAGTAGTGTACCTAGTAGCATAAGCGAAGAAACTCTCAGCAGAATCCTATGCATGTCTGCACAGAAATATGTCCCACTGAGTTCAATGGGGCTTACTCTCAGGTAAGTGGGTATAGGAGCTCAGCCCTGCCTAAGCAAAATAACCAAACCCATCCAAATGCGTAAAATGAAAGGGGGACAGAAGCATTTGCCTCACAGTTATGCACTTTGCTGCCCTCTGGCGCCCATAATGTACTATGAAGAACAGGTGCGCTGCTGTTGCTGCTGTTACTACCACAATGAATCTGGTTCCTGATGAATCTTTTCACTAACTGTGTATCGCTATCTCTTCCTCCCCCACTTTAAAAACATTGTAAGGATCAAAATCCATTTGTGGCAAGACAAGTTTGCATTGCGGAGTCTCTGTAATTGATTTTCATGTTTGAATTTAAAAGATATTATTCCGGCAGTAGGTATCATATCGGATAGATTTATTTATTTATTTATTTATTTATTTATTTATACATTTTTATACCACCCAATAGCCGAAGCTCTCTGGGCGGTCCACAAAAATGCCTGTTTTCCACCTCTTTATCCAAGGTAAAATCTCTATCTCTGTATTAGGTCACAGATCTTGCTCCGAAATGCACAGAACCCAGGTGCCGATAAAACCATCTAATCCCAATGCAAATGGTCACCCATCTCTGTTTAATGGCCCTTAGAACTCGACTGTTTACTTGTATATATGTGTGGATTCTCATTGAGGTTGGAGACCTTGGAAACCATTCACACAACCAGCTGCTCAATGCATCGTACAGCTAACCTGGGATGATTTCACTGGCCGAATGAGGACTTGACAATGATGCTGTCCCTTTGCGGCCTCCTGATTTATACGGCCCAAATTTATTTTTTTATTTATTTTATTTATTTATTACATTTTTATACCGCCCAATAGCCGAAGCTCTCTGGGCGGTTCACAAAAATTAAAACCACAAAAAACATCCAACAGGTTAAAAACACAATTACGAAATACAGTATAAAAAGCACAACCAGGATAAAACCACACAGCAAAGTTGATTATAAGATTAAAATACAGAATTAAAACAGTAAAATTTAAATTTAAGTTAAAATTAAGTGTTAAAATACTGAGTGAATAAAAAGGTCTTCAGCTGGCGACGAAAGCAGTACAGTGTAGGCGCCAGGCGGATCTCTCTGGGGAGCTCATTCCACAACCGGGGTGCCACAGCGGAGAAAGCCCTCCTCCTAGTAGCCACCTGCCTCACTTCCTTTGGCAGGGGCTCACGGAGAAGGGCCCCTGTAGATGATCTTAAGGTCCGGGTAGGTACATATGGGAGGATTTACATTAAGCCATTGTAAAATTCCAGCTTTAATCCAGATTTCCCCAACCTGGTGGCCCTCAAGTATATTTGACTGCAACACCCATCATTCCCAGCCAACATGGACATTGGCTTTTACCAGGATCTCCCATCAATCTCACACCAACAGCAGCAGCTCTCAGGGAACAAGAGCCATAGAGTCCAGGGAGAACAGCTGCTAGAGCGTCCTCTTGCAAGGGAAGTCAGCAGCAGTGAGTTAACTTTGGAGAGGATGGTGGGAAGGAATATGGGGGAAGGAACAGTGGTGGAGCAGGGGATCAGGTGGGGGGAGAGTTTCAATCGGTGGCAGCAGGACTAGCCAGTATCATACTGCCTTTATACAAATCTATGTACAGGTCAGGTCACCACCCCTAAAAAGAGATATTGCAGAGCTGGAAAAAGTGCAGAAAAGGGCAACTAAAATGATTAAGGGGCTGGAGCATCTCCCCTATGAAGGAAGGTTACAGCAGCTGGGGTAGTTTAGCTTGGAAAAAAGGAGGCTAAGGGGAAACACAATAGAAGGGTACAAAATTATGCATGGTGTGGAGAATGTGGACAGGGAGACATTTTTCTCCCTCTCTCAAAGTACTAGAACCCCCGGGGTCATACCATGAAGCTGATTGGTGGGAGTTTCAGGACAGATAAAAGGAAGTACTTAAATTATGGAATTCACAACCACAAGATGTGATGGCCACCAATTTGGATGGCTTTAAAAGGGGGTTGGATAAATTCCTGGAGGAGAAGGCTATCCATACCTACTTATCCTGATGGCTATGGGCTACCTCCAGTATCAGAAGTAGTAAGCCTGTATACACCAGTTGCTGGGGAACATGGGTTGGAGGGTGCTGTTGTACCACGTCCTGGTTGTTCATCCCTGGTTGACAGCTGGTTGGCCACTGTGTGAACAGAGTGCTGGACCAGATGGACCCTTGGTCTGATCCAGCAGGGCTCTTCTTATGTTTTTATGATGGTAAGGCTTGTGGTGGATGCAACCACTGTGGCACATTGACGGGAGAGTGTAGCAGGGGTTCATGCAGGGCAAGTGCAGATAAGATCTAGACTAACTTAGTTGAACCCTATTCCTGCTGATAGCAATGAGACATATTTGTTTATTTATTTATTTATTATAGCACTTTTATCCCACCCTTTAGCCAGAAAGGCTCTCAAGGTGGCTTACAAAAATATTTCTTAAGACAGTCCCTACCCACAGGCTTACAATCTAAAAAAACATGACACAAAAGGAAAGGGGGTTGGGAGGGAGGAGAGGAAAAATCATAAAGTCATAGAATAGTAGAGTTGGAAGGGGCCTATAAGGCCACCGAGTCCAAACCCCCCCCCCCCCCCGGCTCAATGCAGGAATCCACCCTAAAGCATACCTGACAGATGATTGTCCAGCTGCCTCTTGAATACCTCTAGTGTGGGAGAGCCCACAACCTCCCTACGTCACTGGTTCCATTGTTGTACTGCTCTAGCAGTCCAGAAGTTTTTCCTGATGTCCAGCCGGAATCTGGCTTCCTGTAACTTGAGCCCATTATTCCATGTCCTGCACTCTGAGAGGATCGAGAAGAAATCCTGGCACTCGTCTGTGTGACAACCTTTCAAGTATTTGAAGAGTGCTATCATGTCTCCCCTCAGTCTTCTCTTCTCCAGGCTAAACATGCCCATTTCTTTCAGTCTCTTTTCATAGGGCTTTGTTTCCAGACTCCTGATCAGCCTGGTTGCCCTCCTCTGAACATGCTCCAGCTTGTCTGCGTCCTTCTTGAAGTGTGGAGCCACACTTCAGGAAAAGGCAAATTCAGGCACTGGATTCTTAGTTGCAAAGGATGGCCATATATCCTGTTTTCAGAGGGCAGTCCTCTATTTCAGGGTCTGGCAACCTGTAGTCCAGTCCTGGTTTTGCTGTACTCCAGCCTTCCCAACCAGATGTCCTCCAGATGTTTTGGACTACAACTCCAAGCATTCCTGACTATTGGGAGTACAAATCCACAAATGGGACCACACCTGGTTGGGGGAGGCTACAATACACTGTTTAGCAGAGGTAAAAGTGGGATGACTGATTGTACAGCAAAATACCTGCCAGACGTGTTTGCCAATTATAGACCTAAAGACGGTAGTGCATGCGCTGGTAATGTCAAGGCTTGACTTCAGCAATGCGCTCTACATAGGGCTACCTTTGTGCCTAGTCCCGAAACTTCAACTAGTTCAAAATATGGCACCCAGGCTGGTCACTGGTACACCTAGGGGTGACCACATTACACCAGTTTTAAAATCTCTTCACTGGCTGCCAATTAGTTTCTGGGCAAAATATAAAGTGTTGCTTATCTCCTTTAAAACGTTACATGGTTTGGGTCCAGGCTTTCTGCGGGATCACCTTCTCCCGTACAATCCGCACCGCACACTCAGGTCCTCTGGGAAGAATTTCCTCCAGCCAACAAAAACAAGGCTGACAACTATTACTCAGAGGACCTTTTCTTCTGCCACTCCCAGTTTGTGGAATGACCTGCCTGGAGAGATTCGTCAACTTAACAGTCTTCTGGATTTTAAAAAAGCTGTAAAGACTGATCTCTTCCAGCAGGCCAACCCAGCTGAATTTTAAGATTCCTTTTAATAATGTGCTGCTTTTAATAATGTATTAGTTTTAAATGTTTTAATTATATGTATTTTATGGCATTTACATTTATGTTGTACCCCGCCTTGATCCGGAGGGAGAGGTGGGTAATAAATTATTATTATTATTATTATTATTATTATTATTATTATTATTATTATTACATTTATATACCACCTCACAGCCGAAGCTCTCTGGGTGGTTCACAAAAGTTAAAACAGTAAACATTAAAAAGTATACAAAATTTAAAAACCATCAGAAACATAAAAACAACAGTATAAAAACAAGAGTATCCATTTAAAAACAACAGTTCTGGGGTCCGTTAAAATTATTATTATTATTATTATTATTATTATTATTATTATTATTATTATATTGCCAATCACATCTGTTTTGAATGGGAACTGGGCCTGTCCTATATACATTTGGCCTTTGCACAGAAACATTGTAGGCTGGGCTCTCTATATTTGATAGTCGCTTGGCCCCACGGTTCACCTCTTCGTATAACCAAAGGTCTACAACCACTTTTCTAAGCAGGGAGAAGTAGCACAGCAGCAGTCCTGGATCCATGAACCCTCCAGTCTTACAACTGTATGCCTGGGTTTATGCATCTGCAGAACCTGTGAACTGCGGATGGCACTTTTCGAGCACCTGGCAAAGTGGGTTCTAGTTCTAGTTCTTGCTTCTAGTTCTAGGTTATTATGGCTGTTTTATTGATTCCTGTCTACTAGGGGTGTGGACCCCCTAGCCGAACCGCTTTGGATCCCAATCCGGACCTTCCAGATCGGGCCCAAACCGGTTCAGGTCGAACTGGACCTCCCCCAATCCGCTCCGGAACCGGGTCTGGAGCAAGATCCAGAGGTCTGGATTGATATTCGGCCCCCTTTTTACCCCCCCCCCGCTTCCCCACTTACTTGCCTCTGCAGCAGGCAGCAGAGGCAAGTAAGTGGGGAAATGGGGACAAAATGAGGGCCGAATAAGCCCCCCTCCCCCTTACCTGGCTCCACCGTCTGCCACCTCATGAACCGCAGCGGTGGCGGATGGCGGAGCCAGGTAAGCGCCCCTCCCCCACTTACCTGGCTCCGCCGCCGCGGTCCGGACAGCGGCTTCAACTGTGGCCAAGGCCGTTTCTGGCCTTAGGCCTGGGCTGCAGTTGAAGCCGCCACCCAGACTGCAGCACACTCAGGTAAGCCCCCCTCCCCCCTTACCTGGCTCTGCCGCCGCCACCAGCGGCGGAGCCAGGTAAGCCCCCCTTCCCCACTTACCTGGCTTCAAAGCTTCGGAACGGTCCGAATTGCTTCGGACTATTCCAAACCAATCCGGACTTCCCTGATCCACTCCGGAACCAGGCTTTGGAGGTCCGGATCAGCCCGCTCCGTTTCGGATCTGGGGAATCAGAGCGGTCAGAAATCTCAAATCCATGGTGAAAAGGATTGATTGCAAAGGGAGAAGGGAACTCAAATGGCTTCCATTTCATTTCCAGGCCTAATACAAAGTGCTGTTTCTAACCTGTAAGACCCCAAAATGGTTTGAAACCAGGTTAGCTGAAGGATAATTTCCTCCCACATGTACCTACCTGGATGCTGAGATCATCCTCAGAGGCTCTTCTATCTCCACCCACTGAAGGGCAGGCAGTAGCTATGGGGAATGGCCTTCTCAGTGATGGCACCTTGGCTGCAGAGAGGCACATCTGGCACCTACATTGTGGTGAAGACCTTTTTAATTTTTTAAAAATTTCCCAGGCCTTAAAACTGTTAATTTGAAATCCAAAATCTGTCTCATTCATTCCTTGGTGTTGCTTCAGAGTTACTCTTACATTGATCTTGTTACAGTGATTTTATTTTCTGCTGTTGGAGTTTTTGATGCAACTTTTCCCCCATTCTGATGGTTAATAGCAGCATTTGCTATGGTAACCCAGCCAGAGAAGTTTGTTATTACGTGGAATGTATTATTATTAAAACCAATCAATCAATTAATAAATATTGTTACCGAATAAACAAAAAACAATGGGATGAGTATAATAATAATAATAATAATAATAATAATAATAATAATAATAATATATTTCTTACCCACCTCTCCGATTGGATCGAGGTGGGGAACAACAGCAAGCATAAAATACATAAAATACTGATTAAAAACATAGTATACACTGTTAAAAAAGAGCCTCGTGTGGCACAGAGCAGTAAAGCAGCAGTTTCTGCAGCTGAAACTCTCCCCATGGCCTGAGTTCGATCCCAGCGGAAGCTGGTTTCAGGCAGCCGGCTCAGGTCGACTCAGCCTTCCATCCTCCTGAGGTCAGTAAAATGAGTACCCAGTTAGCTGGGGGAAAGGGAATCATGGCCGGGGAAGGCAACGGCAAACCACCCCGCCATAAGGCCTGCCAAGAAAACATCAGCGAAAGCTGGCGTCCCTCCAAGAGTCAGTAATGACTCAGTGCTTGCACAAGAGGTTCCTTTCCTTTTCCATACACTGTTAAAAACATCCTAACAACTTCCTAAAAGCATACTAAAAGTATCCTAAAATTCCACTGGATAGGCCTGCCGGAAGAGATTAGTCTTGATAGCTTTCTTGAATGCTAGTAGACTGTCAAGTTGACGAGTCTCCTCCGGCAGGCCATTCCACAGTCTGGGAGCAGCAGAAGAGAATGTCCTCTGGGTAACAGTTGTTAATCTAGTTTTTGCTAGCTGAAGTAGATTTTTCCCAGAAGACCTGAGTGTGCGGGGCGGATTGTACGAAAGAAGGCGATCCCGCAGGTAGCATGTACCCAAACCATGTAGGGCTTTAAAGGTAATAACCAACACTTTATACTTTGCCCGGAAGCTAATTGGCAGCCAGTGAAGAGATTTTAAGACTGGTGTAATTTGATCACCCCTAGATGTAGCGTTGACCAACCTGGCTGCCATATTTTGAACTAGTTGAAGTTTCCGGACCAGGCACAAAGGTAGCCCTATGTAGAGCGCATTGCAGAAGTCGAGCCTGGAAGTTACCAGCGTGTGCACTACCGTCTTTAGGTCTTCTAACTCTATCCCTTTCGAAATACTGTGACATGGAACTAAAAAGCCATTCTGGCTCAAACACCATCTACAGCCAAAGCATTTAATTCATTAAATCCATGAACACACTTCTGCATCTTTAACAATTGACACGCTTAATAATACCATTTTCATACACACTATTTAGCATCAGCCTTCTCTCTCCATTTAGCATAAAAGGATGTAAATGCCAATTTCCCCTAATACTTTTCCTAATACATTTCATTGATTATATTTCTATACCACCCCATAACCAAAGCTCCCTGGGCGGTTCACAAATAGAATTCATATCAGTCCTGCCTTCCCCCATTTGGTTCATTCCAAGAAAAAGGGGGCAGAGTGAGAAAACACTAACCCACCTTTGGCCTTCCAAACGCATGAATGTATCTTCAAGTAGGGATGTTGACGAAATCTGCAGCGGAACCAAATAAATTCAGATTTTTATGAATCCACCCTGTCAATTCTGTAGCAGACCAGCTTTTCCCCTGATGGATGGAGTCCATGGACCTGTGGACCATTTCTCTAACCTTTGGGAATTTCATTATAGAAAAATATGCAAAAATGAAAAAAAAATGGACAAAACTCACATTTCTAGCTAAAGTGTGAAAATGCACATTTGGGAGGAATTTCATTGACGTTGTAATAGCTAGAGGCTGGTAGATACACCTTTGGCAACATCTCTAGGTTAAGGCTACCTGTTGTCAGCCAGGGTAGCAGAGATGAGAGTTATCTTCTGGGCTGGCTGACTGCCAAGTGTTACGGACAGTGTAATTCCAGTTTGAAACACTCTCAAAGGATTGGCCTATATCCAGAATGGGAGGAATCAATGGAATAGGCCATGATTCACTGGGACTCTCCCAGGGGAAGAATCTTTGTACCGGCTGATCTAGATGGCGTTGCATGGCCAGGCCACATCTGCCACTGATCTTCTCTGACTGGCTGATCTTATAAGATGCTGGGATTCCCAATGGTAGAAGGGACGTACGTCTTATGAACTTGCTATTATGTAGTGGGTAAAATTCCATAGAAGTCCTACTTAGAGTAGACCCATTGAAATGAATGAAATTTAAGTTAGTTGTGACTTACACCCCTTTCATTTCAATGGGACTACTTATGTTGGATTTTATCCATTCTCTTGCTTTATTAGCCTGTTCTTGTTAAATAAACCTTTTTTTTTTGCCTTCATCTGCTGGTGTGCTTATCATTTCTGAAAATCCTAAAAAGTACCATTGCCTATGGGCAAAACAGGTTGACCAAGGAAGAGCACACACATTTTTTTTTTTAAAGTCTTCTGGAATTCATACTGCTCCTGGCCAATATTTCCCCAACAACTTTCTCATGGCATGCTTGATCTCCTTGTTCCTCATTGTGTAGATCATGGGGTTCATCAAGGGGAAGACCGTGCTGTGGAAAATAGCAACTAGTTTGTCAAGAGGAGACTCCTGAAATGGGCGGCAGTACATGAAAATGGCAGGACCAAACATGACAACAACGATGATGATATGGGTGATGCACGTGGAGGCAGCTTTGCTCTTCCCTTCGGTGGAGCCTGTCCTCACCTTGATCAGCAGGATCACGTAGGAGATAATGAGGAGGGTGAAACTGATGAGAGCGGAGAGGCCACTGTTGATGAACATGAAGAATTCCAAGTCATAGGTGTCGGTGCAAGCCAACTTGACGATCTGAGTGATGTCACAGAAGAAATTGTCCACTTCGTTGGGGCCACAAAAAGGGAGCGGGACAATGAGGACAACCTGGATGATGGAATGAACAAATCCTAAGCACCAGAATAGGATGACCATGACACTGCAGGCTGGCCTGCTCACGACGCTAGTGTAATGCAAAGGGTGGCAAATGGCCACGTAGCGATCGATGGCCATGCCAAGAAGAAGGAAGACCTCAGATCCTCCCAGCCAGTGGAGAAAGAAAAGCTGGGCCATGCAGCCCTTGTAAGAGATGGTATTGCGGTCATAAAAGAAGTCAGTCAGCATCTTGGGTGGGGTGACAGAGCAGTAGCAGATGTCCAGGAAAGCCAGGTTGGCCAAGAAGAAGTACATGGGGGAGCCCAACCGGGGGTCAGTCCTGATGGTCACAATGATGAGGATGTTTCCTGGCAGGATCAGGGAGTAGAAGAGAAGGAAGAGAAAGAAGAGGAACAGCTGGGCCTCTCGTGCCTGCGAGAGACCCAAAAGGATGAATTCATTCACCTTAGACTGGTTCCCATGTTCCATCTTGTTGTTGCCACCTTCTGCAATGCAAAGTTGGATTTTGGGAAAGGAAGTGGTAAGCAATATTAGAGTGAGCCTCACAGAGTATAAAGGCATTCAATTTCCACTTCCTCTGTTGCTTATGAACCTGTGCAATTGGTTCAGGTTCCATGCAACTCTTTCATTTTATTCCCATTTTCACATAGTCATTTTTATCAATTATTTCTTTTATTATAGAATAATGTTATGCTACTTACCAACTATTCCTGTTATCAGGTGGATTGTTAGTCAAACACCTAAGATTGTTAGTAGATGTTTCATGGAAAGGAGCTAGAGGTGAAGAGACGTACCTGTAAAACATGGAAATCTCTCTCCCTCTCCCTCTCTCCTGTGTATGGAATGAGATACTGTACAGAGACCCTGTTCAGAAGTCACCTTAAACCATGGCTTTAACCATGGTGGTTAAGCCAGAAAGCCAGACTGTGTTCAGAAGACACTTTAAACCATAGCTTTAACCATGGTGAACAAAGCAAAAAGCCTTATTCACCATGGTTTAAGGTGGCTTCTGAACATGGCCTGGCTTTCCAGCTTAACCACCATGGTCTTGATAGGCTGGAGTGAAAATTTCAACAGGATGAAATTTAATAGGGATAAATGCACAAGTTCTACATTTAGGAAACAGAAACCAAAGGCACAGTTACAAGATGGGGAATACTTGGCTCAGCAATACTACAAACGAGAAGGATCTTGGAATTGTAGATTGCAAGCTGAATATGAGCCAACAGTGTGATATGGCTGCAAGAAAGGCAAATGCTATTTTGGGCTGCATTAATAGAAGTATAGCTTCCAAATCACGTGAGGTAGTGGTTCCTCTCTATTCGGCCCTGGTTAGGCCTCATCTAGAGTATTGTGTCCAGTTCTGGGTTCCACAATTCAAGAAGGATGCAGACAAGCTGGAGCGTGTTCAGAGGAGGGCAACCAGGATGATCAGGGGTCTGGAAACAAAGCCCTATGAAGAGAGACTGAAAGAACTGGGCATGTTTAGCCTGGAGAAGAGAAGATTGAGGGGAGACATGATAGCCCTCTTCAAATACTTAAAAGGTTGTCACACAGAGGAGGGCCAGGATCTCTTCTCGATCTTCCCAGAGTGCAGGACACGGAATAACAGGCTCAAGTTAAAGGAAGCCAGATTCCAGCTGGACATCAGGAAAAACTTCCTGACTGTTAGAGCAGTATGATAATGGAATCAGTTACCTAGGGAGGTTGTGGGCTCTCCCACACTCGAGGCATTCAAGAGGCAGCTGGACAACCATCTGTCAGGGATGCTTTAGGGTGGATTCCTGCATTGAGCAGGGGGTTGGACTCGATGGCCTTGTTGGCCCCTTCCAACTCTGCTATTCTATGATTCTATGATTCTAAAGCCATGGTTTAAGGTGTCTTCTGAACAGGCCCAGAGTTTGGAGAAGAATATTTCACTTGACTAGAGGAAGCAGATGTTAAATGTGTGTGTGTGTGAGAGTGTGTGTGAGAGAGAGAGAAAGGGAGAGAGAAATAATTTGCAGTATTGAAGAAAAAGGGACAAAGAAAGAAGCAGAAAGAGTGAGCTCAGTTTGCTACTTTGGAACATTGCTGGCATCGTTGCTCTCTGAGTTTCTGAAGCACTTTGATCATAAGTGTGCATTTGCTTTCACTGTGCTCTTCATGGACATTTGTCAATAAAGCAAATATTTCATAGACTCTATAAGTCCCCAGTGATTTCTCAAGCAAAATAAATTTTCTCAGCTGTCCATTATTAGAGAAACAAGGAGGATGTGTCAATGCGTTTATACTGTGACCCCAAAAGCATTAACTCAGACCCTTAAGTTCTGAATATGGAACACCTTGAATGGAACACCCTCTTCCTGCCTTGCCTTCCTCCTCCATGTTTAAGTGTTGCCAATGTTGTTTATTCCCTATATCTCTCTGGTCAATCACATCAGAATCTTATTACTTATAATGTTCCACCTAGAAGTACCTCCAGTTCCTTTATCTTAAACACACACCTGTGCATCTTGACTTTTTGGACTTAGTCATAGTTTCTACTCCCAACCTCAGGAAGGTGTCTCCGTAACACAGCCAGGCTTACAGCTTACTCCATCCACACAGCACCCTTGCAAAACTCCATCTCCTCATGAGGTAATGCGGTTGAGGCTGGTGGCTCCTTGTCAGCAGAGGGGTGAATCTGATTTGGGTTTCAGTCAGAACTCATTTTATTTATTTATTTATTTATTTATTTATTTATTTATTACATTTCTATACCGCCCAATAGCCGAAGCTCTCTGGGCGGTTCAAAAGCTCTCTGGGCGGTTCACAAGCTCTCTGGGCGGTTCACATCAGAATTCAACTCATCAGAATTCTAAAGGAGCATTCAGCACTGAAAGCTCCTTTAGAGTTCTGACTGGTTCTGTCTCAGAATGCATTCACTGCCTCACTGACATCAGAACCGTCAGCCTCTACTGAGCCAATGAGCTTTTTTTATTATTTACAAGCATTAACCAACACAAGTTCCTTTCTAATTAATCCAAGTTGTAGCAAGTTGCTTTCCCCCAGTTTCAAGAACACACTTTTGCACTTAAGTCTAGCTTATAGCATACATAGTGAATCACTGTATACTTTAGGGTGACCATATGAAAAGGAGGACAGGGCTCCTGTATCTTTAACAGTTGTATTGAAAAGGGAATTTGTATATATGGAGAACCTGGTGAAATTCCTTCTTCATCACACCAGTTAAAGCTGCAGGTGCCCTGCCCTCTTTTAAATCTGGTCACTCTAGTATAGCTCCTGCAGCTTTAACTGTTGTGATGAAGATGGAATTTCACCAGGTGCTGCATGCATACCAATAACACCTGCTGAAATTCCCTTCTCTTTACAACTGTCAAAGATACAGGAGCCCAGTCCTCCTTTCCATATGGTCACCCTATTTATACTTACAGTTAGCAAACATGGAATTTGCTACCACATGATATAGTGGTGGCCACTAATTTGGATAGCTTTAAAAAGGGGTTGGATAAATTCCTGGAGGAGAAGGCTATCAATGGCTACTAGCCCTGATGGTTATGTGCTACCTCCAGCATCCAAGGCAGTGATCCCGTGGGCTCCAGTTGCTGGGGAACATGGGTGGGAGGGTGCTGCTGCACCATGTCCTGCTTTGTTGGTCCCTGGTCGACAGCTGGTGGGCCACTGTGTGAACATAGTGCTGGACTAGATGGACCCTTGGTCTGGTCCAGCAGGGCAGTTCTTATGTACTTATGTTCTTATGAATAGCACTCCTTTGAAATACAATGAATTCTTATCAGCAATACTCGTTACATTCATACTTTGCAGCAAGGTGTTGGAAAGGGAGAAAACCCTCTCCCTTGGTTCTTCCTCAGCTAACCCCACACTCCAAACCTCCAGTCCAAATGAAGAGAGAATGTTTATTAAAGAGAATATCAAAAGAGGCAAGAAGAGAGGCAGAGTTAAACACAAGATGAAACCATAGAACGAAATAAAACCATAAAATGAATCTAGCTAACGAAAACCAAAATCTTAGAAGTAACTTACTGTCACGAAGAGGATACTGGTACGTACAAGCACACACCACACCTTTGCCTGGAAGAGGCGCCTGGGTTTCTGAGTATCAAAACGTGCAGGTATAGTGGATCCCAGTGACCGAAAAACAAAGAACTGTAGCCCATTTTGGCTGGAGGTGCTTTGACACTATGGAATTAGCCAACAGACAGGTAATGCTGGTTCTCAACTTGATGGGCTGAAAAAATGAAGCTAGCAAGGTGTTAATTTATTTAATTTTAAGTAAAAGAATATTTTGCTGAGCTCTGCCAGAAGGGTGATTTGATTTCCAAAAGATTTCCTCATCTGTGGATTCGAAAGCTTGGGATGGATGTGATGGGATAGTGTGCACCAAATTGGACTCTATTCTGCCTCAGTGAGTACAGGGAAAGCTAAAAAGACAGATTTGCCAGGTTGCATAGCATTGTAACCATGATTGAAAACCTGATTGATAAGGACATCAAGAAAGAATGGGAGAAATTAAGAAATAGGAGGAAGGGATTGGAGAACAAAAATTTATGGAAAGCAACTTACCATTCACATCCTTCGATGGGATAGGGAAGGTCCCCTCCCCCCCTTGTTCACAGGTGTGTCTTAATGCTACATCTTTATCTTCTCTGGCCCCAGGAGATGTACAGATGATAGAAGAACAGAATTTGCTTTCATGATGTCCCTTGAAGTCAAGCTCAGTTGGCTTGCACCTGGGGACCGTGTTAAAAAATACATAATTGAGAAACTTATTTATTTATTTATTACATTTATATCCCGCCCCATAGCCAAAGCTCTCTGGGCAGTTTACAAAAGTTAAAAACAGTGAACATTAAAAAGTATGCAACATTTAAAACCATCAAAAACATAAAAACAACAACATCCATTTAAAACAACAGTTCTGGGCCAAATTGCAGATGGTCTTTTCTGCCCCCTTCCATTAGCTCTAGGGAGGATGGATTCCAGAGGGAATGAAGATTTCTAACTTTGCCAGAGGTTTGCTCTAAATTAAGACATGTTTAACTTAGGCCATGAGTGGGCTGACCTCCATCTTGCCTCAGCAGGCACAGAGAATTCTTCGAGGCATTCATCTCTTAGGACACACAGCGTGTCAACAGATGAGTGTTTTATCACATGCTCATTACTAACCACTCACGTTTTCCTTGCGGGTCCTTTTGATGATGACGGCTGCCTCCCGCCCATCTCCTGCTCCTTCTGGTCTTTTTTCCATCATAAAATAAGACAGAGAAAATCCAATTTTGGGGGCTGTAGCGAAACTTTCCGCCATTTCCTGCTGTGTGCAGGAGAAGCAGTGCAATAAAAACACCCACTGCATGGGCCACGTGGTCATTGCTGCTTCCTCTTTCTCTCCCCATGTTAAGAAAGAGGAAGCTGTTCATCCCTAGTGTGGGGCAGGAGCAGGAGGCAAAGTGATGGTAGGGGGAATGCACTCCCTCCCCCCATCTGATGATGCTCACCATTTCCCTTGTTCAAAAACCATATCTGCCCCATGTCTGGGTGGAATGTCTAAAGAGATTCCCACAGTCATGAGTGCAATTCACATTTATACTGGCACATTTTTTCCATGAGAGTAGTTGCTTGGTATAAAGAAATATGGGATATTGCTATTAACGATAAATTAACATGTAATATAAAAGTTAGAAGAGGAATGACAAAAATGAATGATTTTGAAGGAATATGGAAACAGTTTCTAGAATTTGTTTTATTAAGGGGGAGAGGGGAAACACCTCCAGAGGAAGCAATGAGATTTTGGAAACACGAATAAGATCCCGTGGGTGGGGGCAGCACTTTTATGTTAAGTATGATTATGTTAATAGAATTAAGTTAGAATATATGTTGTTATTATTATTATTATTATTATTATTATTATTATTTATTTATTTATTTGTATAGCACCATCAATGTACATGGTGCTGTACAGAGTAAAACAGTAAATAGCAAGACTCTGCCGCATAGGCTTACAATCTAATAAAATCATAGTAAAACAATAAGGAGGGGAAGAGAATGCAAACAGGCACAGGGTAGGGTAAGCAGGCACAGGGTAGGGTAAAACTAACAGTTATCAAATGTTTATTTTATATTATTGTGTATTATGTAGTATTGTTTTATTGTATTGATGTATTGCTTTGTATTGCTTTGTACTGATGTTTTAAAAATTTAATAATAAAAAAAAGTAGTTGCTCGTCCACAACAAGAAGAGATTCTGTGAAAACCCAGAGCACACTATGGAAACAGGGAGTGGCTCTTCCATTGTGGCAGGACGTAATGTCCCCATCTCTACTTTTCTCACAGTTGAAATGTTCGGCTTAAGCAATGACACATGGATATCAAATTGCTGATTTCAAAACTGATGGCGTTGCTTGATATTCTGAAGATTTGCGTGTGTGGGAGGGGAGCACGGGGGTAATATACAAAGGCAGGGCTGGCCAAAGCTGGTAGTAGGCCCGGGCCAGATGAGAAATGTAGGCCCCATTTCAAACTACTCATTAAGTATTTTTTAATCAGTTCTAAATACATATGAACTAGAACGATTTATATAAAAAAGGTAATGGAAAGCACTTTTATTCAAGATGTATATATTAGACATCACTTCTTCACATTCAGAAATGCTTTACGTGCTTTTCTTTGGGCAAATTCATCAACAACAACAGAAAAATCAAACAACTTTGACCAGGGGGACTTGGAGTAGGCCCCCTCAAAATCGTAGGCCCATGCCAACTGGCCCCACTGGCCACCCCTCTGCCCAGCCCTGTACGAAGGAACACTGTAAGCTCTAGCAGTGCTCACATTGTGGTTTCTGCTCCTTGAACCCATATCTTTGTCAGCTTTCCTTCTTCATGATTCTGTTTCTGTAATAAATATGATGTCTCCCCAGTTCTACTCTGTCTGTCTCTGTCTCTGTCTCTGTCTCTGTCTCTGTCTCTGTCTCTCTCTCTCTCTCTCTCTCTGTGTATATACAACAGGGCTGTTGGGTAGGGTGACCATATGACTGGATTTGCCCGGATTTGTCCGGGTTTTTGATGGCAAATCCGGGAGGGGGGAGGGGAAATCTGATTCCCCCCCCCCAAAGAGCAGCTCTAATGGGAATTAACAAAAATGCTTATAGCTCCGTCATTTTTAAGATAAAGACATGAAACTTGGCACAATGGTAGCTCTTAGGAAGGGCTTTAGTCATACCAAATTTGAAACAGATCCATTGATTTTTTAGGATTTTTTTTTAAAATTGAGGTTTTAAAATTATTATTTTTTAAATTGTCATTTTTAAATATAAAGAGATTAAACTTTGTACCATGATAGGATTTAGGTAGTGCTTTAGCCACACCAAATTTGAAGCAGATCCATTCATCCATTGATTTTTTAGGATTTTTTTTAAAAATGAGGTTTTAAAATTATTATTTTTAAACTGTCATTTTTAAAGATAAAGAGCTGAAAGTTGGCACCGTGATAGCTTTTAGGTAGAGCTTTAGCCATACCAAATTTGAAACAGATCTGGGGCCAGTAGCAAACCCTGTTAACAACAACAGCAGCTTGCAATGAGTGAAGATACAGTCAGAAAAGATATTTGAGGGAAGGGGAGAATGTAACACACAGAGTATAGCAAAAGCTTCAAAGTACAGCAAAACCTACAAAAGTAGGAGTGAGTGAAGTTAATTTCAGATACATTGAATCTCTCACTTGTTCTTTATTTCAGTGATTTTAACATTAAGATGTTATGTAGAACAGATTTGTCTTAAATGTGTGCTGTAAAATCAGACATGTGACCAAGGCTATGTTCGGGTGGGCATGCCCCCTTGGTGCTGGACACGCCCCCTTGGGGGCGACCATGTTGTCCTCCTTTTTGGTTTCCAAAATATGGTCACCCTACTGTTGAGCCTCACCCCCTCAGCTCTGCTTTTTGCCTCCCCCCTTAGCTCAGTGTCCTGGTTGGCCATCCAACTCGCCCACCCTAAGGCCGGTCCTGACTGAAAAGATGCTCTCTCTCTGTCTGTCTGTCCTGCTCGCTCTCCAATTGTGACCTGCCCCACACCTAGGGATATCTGGATTTTGTGAAATCCATCCCATGTATGTTCTGTGGATTGTGTAGTATCATTCATTCCAGCATCTGTTTACAGTTCCAGGACCATAAAGTCCAAACACTTGAAACTTAGCGTGCATGCTAATAGGACCCTAGGTCATTAATTAATTTTAATTAATTTGTCCAACCCATGTGAAGCCAGGTCTGTTCACTAGCATTTCAATAAAAGCACTTTTGTTTATTCTGTACTTATAGATCTCCCCAACCTCTTTTATATGATGCAGTTATACACGGCTCCCTTCTGGCTTCCCTTCAATATAGTGAATGACATTACTTAATAAGGCCTAAATCCCATTGATTACAGTGGGCCTACTTTGAGGTTGACTAAGTCTGGATCCAACCCAAAAAGTGCACTTCTAAAACATAAGTTCAAAGAATCATTTGTGAGCCTTCAACATGGTGTCCAATTAACAAGCAGAGTACATAACACCTTCTGAAGGGACCATTTGTTATTTTACTAGTTAATTTCAGAAAGTTCCATCTATTGTATTACCCTATTTCTTCGATTCGGAGGCACATTCCCCCCCCCCATATAAACATCTCTAAAAATGGGGTGTATCTTAGAATCGCGGGTGTGTCTTAGGGTGTTTTTTTCCTGTTGGTGGTACTGAAATTAGTGTGCGTCTTACAATCGATGGCGTCTTACAATCGAAGAAATACAGTAATTTAAGACTGAAAGTTAACACAACTCTACTGGCTGTTGATGGAAGGAATGGTTGTTTTCAAAAACACACACACACACACACACACACACAGAGGGAGGGAGAGGGCAACTCGAAAGTGCATCAAATATCAAGGATATCAAAGGATAATTAGATGTAGAAAAACGGAGGAGGTTATCCTTGTCCTTAATGAGAAATCCACATTAGCTCTTGTATCAGACTGTTGTCACAGCTATTTATTTCCTATCAATCCCTAGGAAGCTAGTCTGGCTCCCTCCCTCATGTGCTTTAGGAGGCAGGCAAAGAAAGACTTTTCTGTTCCGACAGGCCTTTGGTGAATGAACTGGACCTCCATCTGTGTCAAGGACTTTTTAAAATTGTAATTTTAAACGTTTAAATGTTTTAACGTTGGAATTTGTTTAATACACTCTTAACTTTTGTATATCTCTATTTATAGGTTTTTAATGTATATGTTTTAAATTTAGTGATGCCACCTTGAGGCCCAGCACTGGGCAAAAAGTGGGATATAAATAATAATAATAATAATAATAATAATAACAACAACAACAACAACAACAACAACAACAACAACAACAACATAACCCCTGAATTATACAACTTGTAACTGTGACACTGAATTGAGTTTGCACCTGCATGGAAGGATGTTCCTCTTTTGTCTTCCTGCTGCAAGAGCAGGAATCTGAGCAGAAACTTGTCCAGAATGCCTTGCCAATGATCTCCCTATGGCAGCCTTCATCTCCTTGTTTTTCAAAGCATAGATAGTTGGATTCAGAAAGGGGGTGATAGTTACATAGAAGACAGAAAACATTTTATCCATCCAGAAATGAGTGTATAGGCGCAGATAAATAATTATGCAAGGTCCAAAGTATGTGGTGATCACAATGAGGTGAGAGGTACATGTGGAGACAGCCTTGGAGGTCCCCTCCGTGGGTCCCTGGGAGCAGACTGTAGACAGAATGAGTCCGTAGGAGAAAAGCACGACAATGAAACAAACCAGTGACATGATACCACTATTGGTCAGCATCATGACTTCTAAAGGATAAGTGTCCACACAGGCCAACTGGATGACCAAGGGGATGTCACAGAAGAAGTTGTCCACACGATTGGGCCCACAGAATGGCACGCTAATGGTGAAACCCAATTGCACACTGGTGTGGAGGAGCCCACCAGCCCAGGAGGCTAGCACAAGCCCTATGCAGTGATATCTGCTCATGAGAGAGGTATAGCGGAGAGGATAGCAGATGGCTACATATCGGTCGTAAGCCATAACCATCAGTAGGAGCATCTCACTACCTCCAAAGAGATGTAGCAAGAAAATTTGTGCCATGCAGCCATGGAAGGAGATGGCCTGACGTTGGGCAATGAAATCAAAGAGAGCCCTGGGAGTGGCGATAGAAGACAAGCAGAGATCCAGGAAAGCCAGGTGACCCAGCAGAAAGAACATGGGTGAATCTAAAAGGCGTTGGTCCTGGGAAATTGCCAAGAGGATGAGAATGTTGCTGAAGAGGGTAGCCATGTAGAGGAGGAGGAGGAAGATGAAAAAGAAGAGCTGAACATGCCAGGATTGGGAGAAGCCCAGCAGAATGAACTCGGTCACTGTAGTCTTGTTTTCCCACGCCATTCACTTCTTTCCTATCCATGAGAAAATTGGGAAAGGAGAACGTAACAAGTGATTTCCTTAATAGCCTCAGACTAAGTGAACAAGAGGTGCCTTTTCTGTTGGTGTTATAGTGGAACTGACAGCAGGTGCCCTAGCTCTACTGGCAAATACGTTATTCATCCTTCCAGCCTGTCTTAAAAACTTTGGGTTGGATCCAGATTTATGCCAGGTTGACTGCACAGATGGAAGGGCACTTCCCTGCCCCCTCTTTCTCATTGCAGCCCTTCCAGCCCCATGAAATTGCTACACGGTGAGTCTGGAGACCCTGCGGAATGGTATGAACTGTGGTGCGTAAAGGAGGAAGGGGGAATCTCAAAAAATTGGGCCAAGAGACCTTCCATGAGCAGAGCCCTTCCTCTCGTGGATCTCCCCAAATTTTCATCTACACAAAGAAAAGCAATTTCCCCTTCCTAAGAAACAGATCACTCTCCCAAATATAGTAATCCAGCTTTTGGTGACAGGTAGGTCCAAAGATGAATATACTGTAAACATGAAGAGAAGAAGCAGAACATAGACAGCTCATGCTTTGCCTGTCAGAGTAATGATCCCTGCCGGTAGAATCAAGTAGAGGTATATCAGTGGCTTTTGCTCATGACAAAACAAGCACCTTTCATTGCCAGGTGCCACATATCTGTGATTACTAAATGAAAGAAAGTTAAAGCAGAATGTCTAGATAGGGTTGGGCAGAAGGTAGAAATCCAGGTGTTTCTGATTTCCACTCCCAGAAGCCCCTGACAGGATGAGAAATAGTCAGGAATAGATAACTTCACCCCAGTTCTGTTGGGTCCTGAGTTTGGAGTTCCTATGAATGCAACAGAACCAAAGCCACCCCAGAATAAGGCTGTGTTACCAATTCATGTTTTGGATATGAAACAACCTTTGCCCTTGCCCAAGGCACAGTGATTGGAGAGCCCCTGAGGAAAGGTGCCCTAGGATTAGAAGGTGGACCTGTCCACTCTTCAGCCTTCCACTTTCATCAGCATTTTGGAAAGAAAGCAAAAGAGGCTGTTTTTTGGAGACAAACTTGCCTGCCTTTCTGAAGCTGTACACTGAGCGAAGCATTGCGTAGGGTCCAGCTTGAGTTTGGTTCGCTTTGGAAGGAAGCCTGATTCAACTCAGAAATGGTCTGAGATGGCTCAGAAATGGTCCAGAAATGGTCCAAAGCGACCTGATTCTGTGTGGGTCAAATGCAATTCACATCCCTAATACAGATATATAAGAGCTGTCTCTGGGTTTGAAAGGTAAATAGTCTTACACCTGCCAATTTTGGGGGGAAATAATGCACCCTCAACTGATTTTAATTTCTCACCCACCTGCAAAACTCCAGAGGTTTCCTGGAGCAACTTCTTCTGAAGCTGAGCTTAGCAGCAGCATGGAACTGTTTGATCCAGATACATCTTCTGCCTATGAATGGTGTGCGGTGATGTAACTGCTCAGGAGACAAGATGAACTGAGGAGGGGGAAAAATCAAGAGGGAATAGAAATGGGTGATAATTGCTCATTTTTTTCAAAAAAAAAATTTTTTTTTGAAAGGGGAGTTCATGTGTTGGTGCCTTACCTGTTCCTTGGGTGTTGGTCAGTGGGGATACTTTCTACTGCAGCATGCATTGTACAGCTATCTTCAAAGGAGCATTTTGTTGGTGCATCTTCTAGTTTGCCTTGCTGGGTAGGTATCATGGAATTAAAAAAAAAAGATGGGAAGGAACAGGGGGATTTTTTAACTCTCTGATCTTGTGAATCTACCTCCTCCACTAGTTGAATAACCTGCAACTGTACTAATTTGGAAAGAAGGAATAGTATGTATTATCTGGATGACAAGATTAGTTCGATGATTTATGGGCTGGGTCTACAACAGATACAAAGTCAGACAGAAGATGGGTGGAAAAACTAGAGGATGGATGGTGTTCAGCTCCATCTGGAAACCTGCTGCCTGTCCTGGGCGATGTCTCAGGTGAATAGGCATGAGATGGGAGAGGGGGCTTGGTGGTGTCTGGTCAGGACCTTGGACAGCAATCCTGGAGCTAGGGATCGAACAAGTTATTCCAGCACTGATGAGAGCACCTGCCAGGATTTTATCCTCAGGCCAGGAGAGTCTTTAAGGAAACTCCACCCCATTAGGTGTTGTATTTGGCTGTTAAAGGGCCATCAACTTTTCCCCTGAAGGCATTGGTTTCTCCTGGCGAGTGAAGATCAGAGGCAGGTCTTCCTCGTAATTAATGAAGTCTGAGGTCTGAACTGAGGGCCCCAGTTCAGAAGGACTGTTTCTAGTACCTCCCCAGCGTCACTGTTGCTGGAATCTTCAGCCTCTGAGGACTCCTGGATGTGGACCATGACTGATTGATAGATGGATAGGTGGATAGATAGATTTACCTGAGCTGGGTTTTATTGAAACTCTTCCCTGAAAGTGATTTTGAATGTCAGGGGTTCAGCCCTGGAACACACAAAAATAATAATTAGCCTCTGAGCATGTACAGAATTACCCATCACTTGGTATTTAATTTGGGAATATGTCAGTGAAAAATATATATTCTTTCCCGCTTTGTGAAGAATGTACTTCTTCTTCTTCTTTTCCTCACAGCTATAAGTTCTCATCTCTAGGGTAACCACTTGGAAGCTACCTTAGTAAAACAACAACAACAGTGGTTCCAGAGATCCAAGGAAGAAACATCTCCCTTCTATCCTTCTCAAGAGAGCTCATTAAAAAGTTAGTACTAAGTGTCAGTGGCAGTGAAGATGGCTTCTGGAATGGGAGTGGAGACAGAGGGGAATGAGGCATTGACCTGGGTCCCAGTCCAATCTAACCCGAAACATGAGGTGTAATCTAAAGGAGTGCATCTAGGAAGAGCAGTGTACAGGCTTAATGCGCAGGTACACACATTCAACACAACTGACACCTGTAAGCCACATGGGGCATACGTTGATTCCCATATGGATAGTTGGTATTCCAGATAGGCCCAGACTGGCGGGGGAGGGGTAGCCCAATCTCCTGTGCTAGTCAATGTTTAAATGAATACTTCTGCTTGCAAAAACTTCCCCACCCTTAATTTCCAGTTTAACAGAGCAAGCCAAAATCAGCCACAGGGGAATCTCCCTTCCAATACTGCCAAAGAATAAGGAATAATGATGGCTGGGATGAACATTATGGGCAATTAGTTTAACAGACAACGGTGGAATGGGTCATGATCTTGGCTGACTGTCCACAGTACTGCTAGAAGTCCCCTTTCTTCTCTAAGCACCCCTGGATAGTGGTATCCAAGGCTGTTTCACTAGTAGCTGACTCAAAGATATTATCTGGGATCAGTGGCCCTCATTTCAATTCACAAAGGATTCACAAATGTTGCTCCTCCATACCACACTGTGCACTTTCAGGTCTGAGGAATGAGTCCCAAAACCAAAGCAAGACACTGCTTTTCCATAACCACAGGAAGTCTTCAACTGTATTGTAAGTGCCCCAACCAGGCCACTAGATCATAGGCTTATTTGCAAAATGTACAATTCCCCAAATGTTGCCTGTATAGAGGATTGTCAACTACTTAACAACCAACACTGCCTCATTTTATAGTGCCAAACAGGCCACCATACCCAGCTGGTGGGCTGTGGTCAGCTTGGAGGGTGATAGGTTGTGGACAATTGTCAAGGTGGTTAACAAGTCACACTGCGTTGTAAACAAGCCACCCTGTGGAAAATGTCCTGGGTTCACATAACACGTTAACCCATGGTTCAACAACAACCCACACTCAACTATTGAGAGTGGGTTAGCATGTTGTGTGAACAGCCCCAAGGTCTCCCTTTTTTGTGTGGATGGTATTGTTTAGGATACATAATCTCAGGCCTTAGCTAGACTTAAGGTTTATCCCGGGATCGTCCCGGGGTTGTCCCTTCCTGCTCCCGGGATATCCTGTGTGTCATTTACATGAACAGGGATGACCCTGGGACGATCCAGGGGAAACCTTAGGTCTAGCTAAGGCCTAACATACTCAGAGAATGAGTTAGCTATAACAAATATACACTGCTCTCAAAGAAGTGGTGTATTTCTTGGATAGTGGAATTTTTGTGTAATGTTGCAGTGCCATCTTCTGGCTGTTTAAATGGAACAGGAAACGTGAGGCACATTTATTATTCCCCTTGTAATCCCAGAATGGCTCTGCAAGAAGAAAGTCCAGTAAGAGAGCAGGTTTTTTGGGGGGTGGGGGTTGGTTTTGCTTAATGTAGAGATGCTGTGTGTGTGTGCGTGCATATGTCTACAGTGGAGTCAAATGGCAATGAAATGCAAAATGTACATCCTGTGACAATACAATTAAAGCGTATATGAATGAAAAATAAGTACAATGCCCATTCACAACAATGGTAATTGGTGAGATAGGTTTGTGTTTTTCAAACCAGGAACAAATAATAAAAGATATACTGGAAATGCCCAATTAAACTTGACTTCAAATCATTTCAATCTTTGGACTGAAAAGTGTATAAACATGATTTTTATTATCTCTCCGTTTATCAAAAATAGTTTCATATTTACAACTCATGTTGAACATCTTCCTATTAGTATACAACCAAGAGACAGAGGTGCCTGGAATCAACCCTCCTTTTGCACATGCAGAATACTTGTCCTAGCTATACAGCCCCTGAACATTTGGACACTGAGAGTAGATATACGCCCACACCTACATGGGATCCCACTGAAGGGCAAAGTTATCCCATGAAGATTAACAAAATAGATTTGCGGATCTCTTGCTGCGCATGAAGAAATGAGCGCAAAGGCAAAACTTTGTAGACAGCGGATTCATTTGTTTTCATTTTCCACATCTGGATGAAAATGTGATGGTACATCCACATTAAAATGTCGTGCATATCACTAGTCACACTCAGCCTCCTCTTGTGCATGATTTTAGCCATTGGAGTGAATGCATGAGTGTAATGCCTTTGGATGAATACTGCAAGCTGCCTTGAACACTCTTTAAAAATGTTAAAGGAGAATAATTTAAAAACCTCAATGTGTAATGTGCAATTAAAAACAAGAAAATTAAATGGTTATTTTTAAAAGCCCCTCTGAGATGTTTTTACAATTTTTTCTTTTAGGTGCTGAATTAATATATATTTTTGCTAAAGAATAAACAAAATGGTACCTCTAAGTCATTGTTATCAATGTGAATCTTTCTCCTGCATCTCCTAATATCCAATCGAAGCATATTATGATATTATTGGATTGGATTCAGGCTTAAATCATACTTATGGTAGGCCCATTGAAATCAATTGTACTTAAGTTAGTCATGATGACTAAACTAGAGACCCATTGGTTTCAATAAGTCCACTCTGTGACTAAGTCATGATGCTAACTTAAGTCCCATTGATTTCAATGGGTTTACTCTAAATATGACATGACCTGGATCGAGCCCATTGCTTTCTGGAAAGGCTACTCCACATGGGGATGGGGAAACTGTAAGGCCAATTCATTCAAGTCATGTATGTCCTTCAACTAGATAGTAGGCGATATAAGGCAAGATACACGAATCATCAGCATTGGGCAGGCCTTTCAGGTAAGATCCAGGACCTGTCTACATGTGGGGAAATCCCCACGGTGGCTGTGGATCTGTGCCCCGTTGGTTAGATGACATAGGCATAGGTTCGCAGCCACTACAGGGCTTTCCCGTGACGCTGTGTTTTGAAAAAGTCAGGGATTTACCCCGGTTTTTTTTTTCAAAGGGAGCAATATCAACACAGCACTTCCGCCATATAACATTGCTCAGTCCTCAATCTGGGGCCAACCCGGGGGTGGAGCCTGGTGGTAGGTGACCAGCGATTGGTCACCTTCCACCAGGAAGAGGGCAGGGTTGGCTCTGTGACCCGGATGGCCATCCAGAAGCCCTGTGCTCCCTCCTCAGTGTCAGGACTAACCAACGCCTCCTTGGGAGAGAGAAAGCACGGGCTTGAGCAGGGAAGTGGCACCAAATTGGTGCCATGGAGACAGCTCCCCAGTTAGTCCCTCAAAATAAATAAATAAATAGAGCAGGTCACTCTTTACTTTGTACTTAAACTTAATACTATTAGTTCCACAGGAGGTTACACCTGAACATACCTAACAGCACAAACTGAATAAAAGATTAAAAGTTTTTTTTAGAAAACCCCCACTCTTTTGTCATATGAATGTATTTATTATAAAGACATTTTATGATTAGCTATATTGGCAATATACTCCACTTTCTCAATGTGTTGCATTTTGTGCTGAGTGGTGAAGATGTTTCGTCAGCCCCTTTCAAGCCTTAAGATGTTATAATTTTGGCAATTTATTAGACGGCTACTAAACAGATGCGCCAGTGGTGCTAAATGGTTAACCTATCAAACCATTGTTTGGGTCATCTATTCTGTTCTTTGGTCAAAGTCAATATTTATGGTATTTAGTGGTGGATCATTAAAATTCTAGCTGTTAACTTTAAAAAAGAAGTGACAGAATTATTGCACAGATTAACATACAGATTTTGTATTGCTACATAATTAGTCCCAGAAATGGGAATAACAAAACAAAACAAACCCAGAAGGCAAGGACTGGATTATTATTTCTTAGTTTTCTTTCACTTGTCCCTGCAAATGTTGTATTTCTTCAGCAGTCTCCACATAGCAACTTTAATCTCCTTGTTCCTCAGGGTGTAGATCATGGGGTTCATCAAGGGGAAGACCACTGTGTGGAAAAAGGCCACCACCTTGTCATAGGCGGAGTCTTGGAAAGGACGGCAATAGATGTAGGTAGCTGGAGTAAACATAATGAAGACAATGATGATGTGGGTGATGCATGTGGAAGAGGCTTTGCTTTTCCCTTGGCTGGAGCCCATCTTCACCTTGACCAGTAGGACCCCATAGGAGATGAGGATAAGGAGGAAACATCCAGTGGCGATCAAGCCACTGTTGACAAACATGAAAAACTCTAGTGTGTAAGTGTTGGTGCAAGCCAGCTTGATGACCTGGGTGATATCACAGAAGAAGTTATCCACTTCATTGGGGCCACAGAAATGGAGTGGGACAATGAGGACAACTTGGATTATGGAATGAATGAAAGCTCCAGTCCATGCACATAGCACCAACACCCAACATATTGCTCTGGTCACCATGGTTGTATAGTGCAATGGGTGGCAGATGGCCACATACCGGTCAATAGCCATGGAAATAAGGAGGCTGGTCTCAGCTGCTCCTAAAAAATGAATGAAAAAAATCTGAGCCATGCAGCCTGAGTAGGAGATGGTTCTGCTGCCGGAGAAGAGGTTAGATATAATCTTTGGAGGGGTGACACAACTATAGCAGATGTCCATGAAAGCCAAGTTGGCCAAGAAGAAAAACATGGGGGATCCCAGACGGGGGTCTTTCAGAATTGTCACAATGATGAGGATGTTCCCAGGTAGGATGATGACATAGAAGAGCAGGAGGAGGGCACAGAAGAACAACTGCAGCTCCCAGATCTGTGATAACCCCTGGAGAACGAACTTGGCCGCAACTGTTTGATTCCAAGTTTCCATTTGTACAGTGCCTAGCCTTGCATCAGAATAAAGGAGAAGATGTTAAAAAGGAAACATTGACCACATCCCCATCTTCATCACACACACACACACACACACACACACACACACACACTGTTTACCTGCTTTTGAGGGTCATTCCAAAATCCCTCCACACCGTTTCTTGCCTCCATCTCTCTTTCCTACCCACATGCAGTCCCCATCCTTTCAGATGTACAAGTGTCCAACCCTTTGCAATCCCTCAGGTTGCTCCCAGCTGGCCTTTCCTAGAGCCCCACCCCCACCCCCACCCCCACCCCCACCACTGGTCTCCCTAGCTCTAGCCTTCTCCATCCCAGTTTTCCTGACCAAAGTTACAGAAGTTATCTCCAGGGCCCAATGAACTACATCCTAGAGTAATGAAGGAGCTAGCGGAAGAACTCTCAGAACCTTTGTCTATTATCTTTGCAAAATCATGGAAGACGGGTGAGGTGCCGGACGACTGGAGGAGGGCTAACGTTGTCCCTATCTTCAAAAAGGGCAAAAAGGAGGAACCTGGGAACTACAGACCAGTCAGTCTGACATCCATCCCTAGGAAAATTCTGGAGCAGATTATGAAGAAGTCAATCTGTAAACACCTTGAAATCAATGCAGTGATTACTAGAAGCCAACATGGATTTGTCAGGAACAAGTCCTGTCAGACTAATTTGATCTCATTTTTTGATCAGGTAACCTCCCTTGTGGACTGTGGGAATGCTGTGGACGTCATATATCTTGACTTCAGCAAAGCTTTTGACAAAATGCCCCATGATATTCTGATTAACCAACTAGCTAAAAGTGGGCTAGATGGAACAACTATTAGGGGGATTCACAGTTGGCTACAGAATCGGACTCAAAGAGTACTTATCAATGGAACCTTCTCAAATTGGGGAGAGGCAACGAGTGGGGTACCGCAGGGCTCAGTCCTGGGCCCAGTGCTCTTCAACATTTTTATTAATGATTTGGATGAGGAGGTGCAGGGAACGCTGATCAAATTTGCAGATGACACAAAATTGGGTGGGATAGCTAATACCCTGGAAGACAGAAACAAACTTCAAAGTGATCTTGATAGGCTGGAGTGCTGGGAATGAAATTTAATAGGGATAAATGCCAAGTTCTACATTTAGGAAATAGAAACCAAATGCACAGTTACAAGATGGGGGATACTTGGCTCAGCAATACTACAAACGAGAAGGATCTTGGAATTGTTGTAGATCGCAAGCTGAATATGAGCCAACAGTGTGATATGGCTGCAAGAAAGGCAAATGCTATTTTGGGCTGCATTAATAGAAGTATAGCTTCCAAATCACGTGGTACTGGTTCCTCTCTATTCGGCCCTGGTTAGGCCTCATCTAGAGTATTGCGTCCAGTTCTGGGCTCCACAATTCAAAAAGGATGCAGACAAGCTGGAGCGTGTTCAGAGGAGGGCAACCAGGATGATCAGGGGTCTGGAAACAAAGCCCTATGAAGAGAGACTGAAAGAACTGGGCATGTTTAGCCTTGAGAAGAGAAGATTGAGGGGAGACATGATAGCACTCTTCAAATACTTAAAAGGTTGTCACACAGAGGAGGGCCAGGATCTCTTCTCGATCTTCCCAGAGTGCAGGACATGGAATAACAGGCTCAAGTTAAAGGAAGCCAGATTCCAGCTGGACATCAGGAAAAACTTCCTGACTGTTAGAGCAGTATGATAATGGAATCAGTTACCTAGGGAGGTTGTGGGCTCTCCCACACTTGAGGCATTCAAGAGGCAGCTGGACAACCATCTCTCAGGGATGCTTTAGGGTGGATTCCTGCATTGAGCAGGGGGTTGGACTTGATGGCCTTGTAGGCCCCTTCCAACTCTGCTATTCTATGTTTCTAAGTTTCTTCTTCTTGTCTTTCTTTTCCTTTGTCTCTGGGTGCACAGCGGAGGACAGACACCCACCCTCCCCGTTTCATAAGAATGGACCTGAGCCCCACGTGTGGCCCAGAGGCATTCACGGGAAAGGTGGGAAGTGGTCGCTTTGCTTTGAAGTGATCCCAACTTGTAATTTTCTTTTAAAGCAGTGTAAAGCTAGGGATGTTGGTATGCATCAAGAAAAGTAGTCTGGTAGACCACTGGTGTCTGTGGGTACCATGTTGCCTACCCCTGGGTTAGATAAACTGAAACCTTGTGCCCGTCTTCCAATGGGTCCTCACCCATTTGCAAGATCCTATCCCTTGAAATGGGTGCTCACCTACCTGCAAAATCCACTGTGGCCATAGCTAGATCTAAGGTTTATCCCTGGATCGTCCAGGGGTCAAACCTGTTCATCTAGGTGACACACAGGGGATCCAGTACTCAGGCAGGGGTGAACCCGGGATGATCCCAGGATAAACCTTAGGTCTAGCTGTGGCCTGTGAGTCCCCTTTAACTCTTTAAATTGACCATGTGTGTGCCTTCCTCAGTGGTAGTCATGGCTTTGCCAGTTCCATGAAGATCCACTTCCATGGCTTTCTAGCTGTGGCTAGCAATGAGAAGAAGGGTGTGCAGGAAGACCAGTGGAAGGCCAAGGTGGAAGAAAGAAAAGAAGAGGATGCTGAGTAGAGATGAAACATCCACTTACCACTTGCTCCATACAATTCTCAAGCAGCCCTGGAGGCAGCAGAACCTTCCTCTTCCCCATAGCTATATTGCTTCTGGCCCTTGGAGAACTGGAGGTGTAAAGATGTCTATCCAAGGGGCATACACTGCAGCTCTTTCCATTGGTCTCCAAGGACCTTATTATGAACTTAGCATCAAGCTAACTTTTTTTCAATTCACTTCTGCTTTAGGGACATTGAGTCTGTGAAAGCTTGTCAAAGGCAATCCCATCTGTAATGGTTTTTCCATATCTTTATCTAACAGCTCTTTATGGCCCTGTCCTGGATCCTGGAGTCAAGAAGCCCACATGACTGGATGACTGTGACCCCATTCAGACGACATGCTAAACCATGCTGCTTAACCACAAAATGGTTAACGGAATGCTTAACCATGGTTTACGGTGTTGTCTGACACACGTTTTCACTAACCATCTGCCCCATTAACCATATTGTGGTTAGGCTCACTAACCACGTTATGCCACATGGTTAGCAGCACTAACCATGGCTAAACATGTCGTCTGACATGTGTCTGTGGTTAACGTGCTGAAATCATAGAGCCTCAAGTATAGAGTGGCCAAAATTGCCGCGGCTGCTCTACGTATACTGCAGGCAAGTTCAGTGCTCCGGACTGCTGCTTTGCCTAAGTGTCCACAGAGGCCGCCATTCCGCGCATTCAGCAAAGATTTTAATGTGGTCACGTCTGATTTAACATGCATGTGTTAAACTCATGTTTACTTCCTCATTGCCCTGCATTTTTTCATGTCATTGTCGCACCATATCGACGTCACTTGTTGATGATGCATCCTGTTTATTTATTTTTATTTATTTATTTATTTAAACATTTTTATCCCGCCGTTCAGCCAAAACAGGCTCTCATGGCGGCTTACAAAAATATTTCTTGACAGTCCCTCCGCCCATTCAATGATGCCAGCACACAAACTGCTGAGTGCCCATATTAACTTTGAACTGGTGTTTCGCTTAACCAGCAACCAGTGCCGCCGCCTGTGATGACACACGTACTGGGCACATACTCATTCCAATGGCCGACACACTCAACATGGCCACTAGAGCTATACTATAACGGGGAGTCGCCAACATGGCAGACAGCATTAGCTGGCACAGCAGACACACTCAAAATGGCCACAGGAGGGAGACGGCAGCGGCACACTTCTAATGACCACGTCAATGCTGTCATAACTGCTTGCCTCTTAAAACACAGCATATCAATGGCACTGCAGCGATACAGGATGGTGAGCAGGACAGGTCATTAATCACTATACGAATGGAGGGTTTTATGGTAAAAATGCTAGTTTACACGCTACTCCATGCTAAAATGGCGGGCGCTACTGCACTGGCTACTTATGCATGGAATTCTGGGATATGGGGCAGAGCAGTTGGAGGACTCAGGTGCTCCACTAACCACTTAGTGGTTAGTGTGTGGTTAACGAAAACTTAAACACAAAAGGGTTAACGGTGTCGTCTGCTCCCATTTTGCATGTGGTAAGTGTAAACACAGCTGGCCATGGTTAAGTTAACCACAAAGCCCAGAGTGTCATCTGAACTGGACCTGCGGCTCTCTCAATGAGCTCCATCAGCCTCTCAATGAGCTCCATCAGACAAGGAAAATCATGTTTCCTTACTGTTGCTCCTCTGCCCGCACGTTTGTCCCTCATTACTTCCTCTTGCGAAAGAGGAAATAAACAACATGCACATGGCCCATTCAGTGGGCCATTTTGATCCCGCTGTTTCTCCTATACACAGCAGGAGATAGCGGCAACTTCTGCCTTTAAAATAAATCAGATTTAGTGGGGTGGGTTTTTTGTGGTGCGAAGAAGGCTAGAAGGGGTGGGAGGCATGCAGGATGCAGATGTGGTCATGAATAGGGCCCACAAAGTCCGTGAGTGCCCAGTAGTGAGCATCCAATAAAATACTTGTTGAATGGAGCTCAATATCATGCACTAATTGTGAGCCACCTGGGGTGGACTTAGCTGGCCATGAGCCACCGTTGGCAAGCTAGGAGTACTCCTAAATTCTCCTTTCTGTTGTTCTGGATCATGCAAACAGTTTTAAATGTAGTTTGTATTGCGACTTTACTGTATTTCACTTTGATTATTTGATTATTGAAGGCTGCATGGGTTGCTTAGAGTTGGCCGGCAAAAACAGAGGAATGACAAATGGAAGAAGATATAATACATAAAAATAAAAAGGACATTTGACCTGATTTGCCAATGCAATATGTTCTAAAAAGATAGATATATCTTTGTTTGCACTGTGAAGGAGGTTGGGCAAAGAGATTGGGAGCTAACTTCAAGACCAAGCAAGGATCTAAAATGGAGGCTGCGGCATTCAAATTCTGCAACTGGCCCTTTCTAGACATTAATCCATGGCAAAATGAATGCACGTGGGGGCGGGGGGATGCAGAAACATTTCCCATTTCACAGGTTCTTATTCCCGTACTTAACCTCACAAATTATTATGACTGGTGGTGGTACGAAAGTCCCTATATGGTACGGTTGGGGAGCCATTGGCTCACAGGCCAACCTTGGTCAGCAGGGGTTCCCTATCTGGCCCGAAGAGACTTGGGCCACAGCTAGACCTAAGGTTTATTCTGGGATCATCCAGGGTTCGTCCCTGCCTGAGCACTGGATTCCCTGTGTGTCACCTAGATGAACAGGTTCGACCCCTGGAAGATCCAGGGATAAACCTTAGGTCTAGCTATGGCCTTGGACTCCCTCCCCAAGCTCCGCTCCTTCCCCCAAGCTCCCATTCTTTGAGGGCTAGCAGGGAGAAGAATTCTTTCTTATCAGCAAACAGAAACGACAGCAGGGATTCCAAGCAGTGATCAGAGATAATGCTTGGCTTCTCCTGGATGCTGCTCCCTCTCCAATATAACAGCATGGGTTCCCCTTAGCATGCCACTTACCTTTCAGAGGTGAAGGGCACTGTGTCTCCCTCAGTGGGGGAAGGCATGGAGCAGATGAAGCCACCCCAGTGCTTCTCAACTCTCCACTTTGGTCAAGGCAACCTCAGTGCACATGTGTTTTCCCTGGCTAGGGAAAGCCCACGTGGGCAAAATCTGAGTCATAAGAATATAAGAAGTACCATGCTGGATCAGACCAAGGGTCCATCTAGTCCAGTGGCCAACCAGCCATCAGCCAGGGATGAACAAGCAGGACATGGTGGAACAGCACCCTCCCACCCATGTTCCCCAGCAACTGGTGCACACAGGCTTACTGCCTCAAATACTGGAGATAGCACACCACCATCAGGGCTAGTAGTCATTGATAGCCTTTGCCTCCAGGAATTTATCAAACCCCCTTTTAAAGCCCTCCAGATCGGTGGCCATCACTACATCTTGTGGTGGTGAGTTCCATAATTTAACTATGCACTGTGTGAAGAAGTACTGCCTTTTATCTGTCCTGAATCTCCCACCCATCAGCTTCATGGGATGACCCCTTTGGGTTCTAGTATTTTGTGAGAGGGAAAAAAATGTCTCCTTATCCACATTCCTCACACCATGCATAGTTTTGTACACCTCTACCATGTCTCCCCTTAGCCTCCTCTTTTCCAAGCTAAACAATCCCTCACTAAGGCATTGGATGGAGGGGTGCTCCTCCACTCGGCACCTCACCTGCTCTGTGTCTTCCCCCATTGGGCAGAACCCCCTGTTTTGGCTCTGCTGTAACATTTGAGTTTTTATCATTATACACGCCAAAACACTGTCTGAAGGTACTAGGAAGCCAATGGGCAGAACCCTGAAGGGGGAGCGTTCATGCAGGGTATGGATGGCCTACAGAGAAGGATACAGAGGCAGCCTTCACTGAGAATCTGAGACTTCAGGGGGCTTCCCTGCAAGCGTGCCCAATGTGAAAAAGAGCAGTTTCTGGGTGTGCCAGCATAATTCAGCCCACCAGCCATGCAGTGCGGCCTATGATGTGCTTGACACACTGCAGACCAGACCAAGAGTTTTATGGAGCTCTTGGCAGGCTGCCATAGATTGGCTTGCCTCCACCGAGGAGCCCCTCGACAGCACAGAGAATTCATCCCAACAACAATCTTGACAAGTAGGCTGGGCTGTGATCCCATGACTAGCTTAAGGTCGTCCTTGTGACTTTCATGGCAGAACAGGGATTTGAACCCAGGTCACCCCTGTCCATGTCAGCCTCTTCAGCCAGTACACCAGAAGCACAGAAAAGCATTCCAGGTCACTTGCCATACTACTGTGAGTTGTATGGTCATACATAGCTTCAGTGTGTTCATCTGCTGGTGTTTATCAGCCTTCCCCAACCCAATGCTGACTAGACATGTTTGACTACAATACCCACTTTGACAGACTCCTGTCTGGGGATGATGGAAGTTGTTGGGAGGCTTGGTTTAGATCATTGTCCCTATGATTATATGATCATCCTCTGGATTCTTATTTCCCAGAGGGCTCAGGGAGAAAAGGAAGAAGAATGGTGGAGTCAACAGAAAGCCAGAAGCCCTGAGAAAGGAGCTAATATTGGAATTTGTGGGTAGCTGATCTGTCTAAATTGGTCTGCAAAACCAACAAAGGACACTGTGATATCTTAAAGATGAATATTGAATGACAATGTAATGCTAAAGGTACATTCTGTGACAATCCAATTACATCTCAAATGGATGCAAAATTAGTGCAGTGACTACTGACAACAGCAGTATTTGGTGATAATTACTGATCATGTTTCAACCCCCAATTGCGTTGCCTTTTTCAGGAACAAAGTACAAAAAATATATTGAAAATGCACAATTAAACTTGACCTCAGAACGTCTTTAGACTGGAAATTGTATAAATAGTTTTCCTTATCGTCGCATGTTATTATTATTATTGTTATTATTATTATTATTATTATTATTATTATTCATTTATTTATTTATATAGCACCATCAATGTACATGGTGCTGTACAGATTACACAGTAAATAGCAAGACCCTGCCACATAGGCTTACAATCTAATAAAGTTGTAGTAAACAATAAGGAGGGAAGGAGAATGCAAACAGGCACAGGGAAGTGTAAACAGGCACTGGGTAGGGTGAAGCTAAACAGTATAGAGTCAGAACAAACTCAATATTTAAAAGCTATAGGGAACAGAAAAGTTTTTAGCTGAGTTTTAAAAGCTGTGATTGAGTTTGTAGTTCTCAAGTGTTCTGGAAGAGCGTTCCAGGCGTAAGGGGCAGCAGAAGAAAAAGGACGAAGCCGAGTAAGGGAAGTAGAGGTCCTTGGGCAGGCAAGAAGCATGGCATCAGAGGAGCGGAGAGCACGAGCGGGGCAATAGTGTGAGATGAGAGAGGAGAGATAGGCAGGAGCTAGGCCGTGGAAAGCTTTGAAGGTCAACAGGAGAAGTTTATATTGGATTCTGGAGTGAATTGGAAGCCAATGAAGAGATTTCAAAAGTGGAGTGACATGGTCAGAGCGGCAGGCCAAGAAGATGATCTTAGTGGCAGAGTGGTGAACAGAGACCAGCGGACTGATGTGAGACGAAGGAAGGCCAGAGAGAAGAAGGTTGCAGTAGTCCAACCGAGAGATAACCAGTGCGTGAACGAGAGTCTTGGCAGAAGAGACAGACAAAAATGGTCGAATCCTGGCAATATTATACAGGAAGAAACGACAGGATTTAGCTACTGCCTCGATATGAGGAATAAAGGAGAGCGAGGAATCAAATATAAAGCCAAGACTACGAGCTTCCTTGACCGGAGTAAGCGTCACATCGTTGACAGTAAGAGAGAATGAGAGGTGAGGAGAAGGTTTAGGAGGAAAAACAAGCAGTTCAGTTTTTGCCATACTAAGTTTCAAACGACGATGAAGCAGCCAGGCTGAGATATCTGAAAGACATGCCGAGATACGATCGTGAACATCAGGAGAAAGTTCCGGAGATGAGAGATATAGTTGTGTATCATCGGCATACAGGTGATATTGGAGGCCATGAGATTGAATAAGCTTACCCAAGGGCAGCATGTATAAAGAAAACAACAACGGGCCAAGCACTGAGCCTTGCGGAACCCCTAGTTTCTTATTTACAGTTTGTCTTCAACGCTCGTCCATCAGATCACTGAGCAACCAAAGGACACACTTTGAATTTAGATGTCTACAACCAACTCTCTCTTTTCATACACAGAATAGGTTTTCCACCCATACAAACTGCAAGGGCATTCCGAATGAACACTGTCAGTAGACACATACCCAGAGCTTTGAATAAATACAGCATGCTGTTTAAAAGTGCCATTAAAAATGGATAAACCTGAAGGTGGGGATTTTGTAATATTTTCCAGTTTAGAATCTGGAAAGTTCAGAAGAAAATAAAAATTAAACTACGTTTGATTATTTTAACAAGTTATTAGATAGTTACGAAACAGATGCTAGACCATTGCTAAGTGGTTAATCCATCAGACCACACTTTGGACAAATCTCTACTGACGTATAATACCAATTTCATTACTACTTATGGGTAAACAGATGTCAATAACATCCTATCTGCTGTTAACGCTCAATGAAACTGGCACAATGACTACACGGTTACTTTACAGAAACTTCTCTCTTATGACATAATAATTGAAGAAACTGGAATAGTAAAAGAAAACAGGAGCACAATGCAAGAATGGCATCACAATGCCCTAGTTTTCTTTCACTTGTTTCCACAAATGTTATGTTTCATGAGCAGTCTCCAAATAGCAACTTTGATCTCCTTGTTCCTCAATGTGTATATCATGGGGTTCATCAAGGGGAAGACCACCGTGTGGAAAAAGGCCACCAACTTGTCAAAGGGGCAGTCCTGGAAGGGGCGACAATAAATGTAGATAGCTGGACCAAACATGACGACGATAATGATGATATGGGTGATGCATGTGGAAGAGGCTTTGTTCTTGCCATGGCTGGAGCCTGTCCTCACTTTAACCAATAGTACTCCATAGGAGATGAGGAGAAGGATAAAACATGTAGTGACCACCAAACCACTGTTGACAAACATGACAAACTGTAGTGTGTAAGTGTTGGTGCAAGCCAGCTTGATGATCTGGGTGATATCACAGAAGAAGTTGTCCACCTCATTGGGGCCGCAGAATGGGAGTGGAATAATGAGGATGACCTGGATCATGGAGTGCATGAAAGCTCCGGCCCATGCACATAGCACCAACACCCAACACACTGCCTTGGTCATCACAGTGGCATAGTGCAATGGGTGGCAGATAGCCACATAACGGTCAACAGTCATGGAAATAAGGAGGAACATCTCGGCACCACCGAATAAATGTATGAAAAAAATCTGAGCCATGCAGCCTGGGTAGGAGATGGTTCTGCTGCCGGAGAAGATGTTGGTGATCATCTTTGGAGGGGTGACAAAGCTATAGCAGATATCCATGAAGGCCAGGTTGGCCAACAGGAAAAACATGGGGGAACCCAGACGGGGGTCATTCCTTATTGTCACAATGATGAGGATGTTACCAGGTAGGATGATGATATAGAAGAGCAGGAGGAGAGCACAGAAGAACATCTGCAATGCCCAGGTCTGTGCGAATCTCTGGAGAACAAACTCGGTCACTACTGTATAATTTCCATTTTTCATCTTTACAAAGAATAGTTTTGGAGCAGAATAATGGAGGAGATGTTAAATAGGAAATGATCACTGTATTCCCCCCTTCCCAAACACACACACACACACACACACACACACACACACACCACAGTTTATATGTCTTATTATACATGCAATAGCTAGGCTGATCAAGAGAAGGTCAAACTAGATTACAAGGTCTGGTGATGTGGGTACCAGCTGCCTTCTGCTCAGAGAAGTTGGGATCACATAATAAGACTGTATCAGACGTGCCTGTGTGGGATGCCACTTCTGGAATAGGTGCACAGTTACATAACCCTGCAAAATTGTGTTTTATACTTCCCAAAATCTCATTATTCTAGATTTATTTATTTTTAAAAGTATGGAAGATAATCTTGGGTTAGATAAACTGCAGTGTTATTTATTTATTTATTTATTTATTATTAAAACATTTATATCCTGCCCTATATTACAAGGATCTCGGTGGCGTACAGATAAAATCATACATATAAACTAAAATAAATATACAATTCTAAAACATTAATATCTTTAACTTTAATATGTTAAAACCAATATGAAATTTTAAAACAGTAAAATCCAATTAAAACAAGACAGTGTGCAGGCTGGTGGATTTAGCCATCAAAGGCTCTGTTAAAAAGCCATGTCTTAACCTGGTGCCAAAATGAAGCCAGTGCCGGTGCCAGTCAGGCCTCCAGGGGGAGGGCATTCCACAGCCTGGGTACCACCACATAGAAAGCCCTCTCCCATGTCCCACTATAGCGTATATCTCGCATTGGTGGGGCACAAAGAAGGGCTTCTCTGACAGATCTCAGGTCTCGGGCAGGCAGATAAATCTAGTGGTACCTGGATGTTGAGCCTAAACGTTGGTAAAAAGTAAATTGTTTGTAAAAAGTCACCACAATGGGCCCATTCAGATGACACTGAGGACACTGTAGTTAACTTAGCCATGCTTCTCTGTGGTTAGCACTAACCACAAGCCATATGCTCACACATGACACTGTTAACCCTGTCTGGTTCCCAGTTTACTTAACCACATGCTAACCACAAAGCAGTTAGATGAGCGCCTGAGTCCTCCAAATGCTCTACACCATACCCCATCAGCCATTGCACTAAGAGAGCTGGCAGTTGCAGAATTTAGGCTATTTAGGGCTGCTCTATAATGCTAGCGCTATGATTTGGGCCCCTTAACCACAACTGCATTGCATGAGACACCTTAAGCCAAAGTTAGTGCCTCTAACCTTGCTGTAGAACAGGGTTAGTGAAGACGGCCACAATGTGGTTAGCAGAGGCACCTGGTTAACCCTGCTGCTTAACCAAAAATCCTTAACTATGGTGTCATCTGAACAGGGCCAACGGGTCTTTGTTTACCCACCTGTAAGCTCCGCTAGGAGCTTCACCAGAAGAAACTTGTGTGTGAGTAGGGAGTGGGAGATACTTGCCACTCGCTCCCCACAATTTGCCTTGATGCAGGGCAAGACTCCATCATCTCAATAACTATATGATTGCTCAAGCGGAAGAGGTGGGTATCTAAGGACCAACTGTGCCCTGGTGCATGGTTCCTGCTATTGGCTCCCAACAGCCTTGTTAAAATGTTTTTCGTTTCAATGCTGCTTCAAGGATGTAGATTATCACCATGTGACCATCAATCCCATTTCACGTTTGTGCCTGCCTAAAAGTTTCTTCCAGACCTGTTCCAAATCCTGGGGGAAATGAATGACATAGATTTTTTTTTTCCATTTAACGGTCTTTGTGTGTGATTCATTACTCTCTCTTTTTTAAATCCATCATTTAATGTGAGCTAAAGTTGTTATTTATTTAAGAACAATTGTCTGATTGCTTTCATGATGTGTTAAAGAAGTTTTAAGATATTAGAATGTGTTTAGGAAAGAGCTATGGCTTAGTGGTAAAGTGCATGCAGAAGGTTCCAGGTTCAATCTCCAGCCTACAACCCTGGAGAACCATTGTTCCCAGTCAATACTGAGCAAAATAGACAATACTGACCAACATAGACTATTGGTCTAACTAATGGCTGTTCTGTTCTGTTCTCATTCCCTACTCACAGTTGTTTACTGGTTCTTTAGATCATGACATCATGACTTTCCAGTTTTGCTTCTGTGCCAAACCAGTGCTTTCAGCAAGCTATTTTACCATAGGACATGGTGGAACAGCATCCTCCACCCATGTTCTGCAGCAACTGGTGCACACAGGTTTACTGCCTTGGATACTGGAGGTAGCACACAACAACCAGGGCTAGTGGCCATTGATAGCCTTTGCCTCCAGGAATTTATCCAACCCCCTTTTAAAGCCCTCCAGATCGGTGGCCATCACTACATCTTGTGGTGGTGAGTTCCATAATTTAACTATGCGCTGTGTGAAGAAGTACTGCCTTTTATCTGTCCTGAATCTCCCACCCATCATGGGATGACCCCTTTGGGTTCTAGTATTTTGCGAGAGGGAGAAAAATGTCTCCTTATCCACATTCCCCACACCATGCATAGTTTTGTACACCTCTACCATGTCTCCCCTTAGCCTCCTCTTTTCCAAGCTAAACAATCCCTCACTAAGGCATTGGATGGAGGGGTGCTCCTCCACTCGGCACCTCACCTGCTCTGTGTCTTCCCCCATTGGGCAGAACACCCTGTTTTGGCTCTGCTGTAACATTTGAGTTTTTATCATTATACACGCCAAAACACTGTCTGAAGGTACTAGGAAGCCAATGGGCAGAACCCTGAAGGGGGAGCGTTCATGCAGGGTATGGATGGCCTACAGAGAAGGATACAGAGGCAGCCTTCACTGAGAATCTGAGATTTCAGGGGGCTTTCCTGCAAGCATGCCCAGTGTGAAAAAGAGCAGATTCTGGGTGTGCCAGCATAATTCAGCCCACCAGCTATGCAGTGCAGCCTATGATGTGCTTAACACACTGGAGACCAGACCAAGAGTTTTATGGAGCTCTTGGCAGGCTGCCATAGATTGGCTTGCCTCCACCGAGGAGCCCCTCGACAGCACAGAAAATTTATCCCAACAACAATCTTGACAGGTAGGCTGGACTGTGATCCCATGACTAGCTTAAGGTCGTCCTTGTGACTTTCATGGCAGAACAGGGATTTGAACCCAGGTCATCCCTGTCCATGTCAGCCTCTTCAGCCAGTACACCAGAAGCACAGAAAAGCATTCCAGATCGCTTGCCATACTACTGTGAGTTGTATGGTCACTCATAGCTTCAGTGTGTTCATCTGCTGCGCTCTTCCAGAACATTTGAGAACTACAAGTTCAATCGCAGCTTTTAAAGCTCAACTAAAAACTTTTCTTTTTCCTAAAGCTTTTAAAACTTGATGTTGTGCGGACTTTATACTGTTAGTTTTACCCTACCCAGTGCCTGCTTACCCTACCCTGTGCCTGTTTGCATTCTCTTCCCCTCCTTATTGTTTTACTATGATTTTATTAGATTGTAAGCCTATGCGGCAGGGTCTTGCTATTTACTGTTTTACTCTGTACAGCACCATGTACATTGATGGTGCTATATAAATAAATAAATAAATAAATAATAATAATAATAATAATAATAATAATAATAATAATAATAATAATGGTGTTTATCAGCCTTCCCCAACCCAATGCTGACTAGACATGTTTGACTACAATACCCACTTTGACAGACTCCTGTCTGGGGATGATGGAAGTTGTTGGGAAGCTTGGTTTAGATCATTGTCCCTATAATTATATGATCATCCTCTGGATTCTAATTTCCCACAGGGCTCAGGGAGAAAAAGAAGGAGAATGGTGGAGTCAACAGAAAGGCAGAAGCCGTGAGAAAGGAGCTAATATTGGAATTTGTGGGTAGCTGAACTGTCTATATTGGTCTGCAAAACCAACAAAGGATACTGTGATATCTTAAAGATGAATATCGAATGACAATGTAATGCTAAAGGTACATTCTGTGACAATCCAATTACATCTCAAATGGATGCAAAATTAGTGCAGTGACTATTGACAACAACAGTATTTGGTGATAATTACTGATCATGTTTCAACCCCTAATTGCGTTGCCTTTTTCAGGAACGAAGTACAAAAATATATTGAACATGTACAATTTAACTTGACCTCAGAACGTCTTCAGACTGGAAATTGTATAAATAGATTTCCTTATCGTCGCATGTATCAAAAATAGTTTCTTATTTACAGTTTGTCTTCAACGCTCGTCCATCAGATCACTGAGCAACCAAAGGACACACTTTGAATTTAGATGTCTACAACCAACTCTCTCTTTTCATACACAGAATAGGTTTCCCACCCATATACAAACTGCAAGGGCATTCCGAATGAACACTGTCAGTAGACACATACCCAGAGCTTTGAATAAATACAGCATGCTGTTTAAAAGAGCCATTAAAAATGGATAAACCTGAAGGTGGGGATTTTGTAATATTTTCCAGTCTAGAATCTGGAAAGTTCAGAAGAAAATAAAAGAATTAAACTAGGTTTGATTATTTTAACAAGTTATTAGATAGCTACCAAACAGATGCTAGACCATTGCTAAGTGGTTAATCCATCAGACCACACTTTGGACAAATCTCTACTGACGTATAATACCAATTTCATTACTACTTATGGGTAAACAGATGTCAATAACATCCTATCTACTGTTAACACTTGATGAAACTAGCACCATGTCTACACGGTTACTTTACAGAAACTTCTTTCTTATGATATAATGATTAAAAAAACTGGAATAATAAAAGAAAACAGGAGCATAACGCAAGAATGGCATCACAATGCCCTAGTTTTCTTTCACTTGTTTCCACAAATGTTTTGTTTCATGAGCAGTCTCCACATAGCAACTTTGATCTCCTTGTTTCTCAATGTATAGATCATGGGATTCATCAAGGGGAAGACCACCGTGTGGAAAAAGGCCACCAACTTGTCAAAGGGGCAGTCCTGGAAGGGATGACAATAAATGTAGATAGCTGGACCAAACATGACGACGAGAATGATGATATGGGTGATGCATGTAGAAGAGGCTTTGTTCTTGCCATGGCTGGAGCCTGTCCTCACCTTAACCAGCAGTACTCCATAGGAGATGAGGAGAAGGATAAAACATGTAGTGACCACCAAACAGCTATTGACAAACATGACAAACTGTAGTGTGTAAGTGTTGGTGGAAGCCAGCTTGATGACCTGGGTGATATCACAAAAGAAGTTGTCCACCTCATTGGGGCCACAGAACTGGAGTGGAATAATGAGGATGGCCTGGATCATGGAATGCATGAAAGCTCCGGCCCATGCACATAGCACCAACACCCAACACACTGCCTTGGTCATCACAGTGGCATAGTGCAATGGGTGGCAGATAGCCACGTACCGGTCAATAGCCATGGAAATAAGGAGGCAGATCTCAGCACCACCAAAAAAATGTATGAAAAATATCTGAGCCATGCAGCCTGGGTAGGAGATGGTTCTCCTGCCGGAGAAGAGGTTGGTGATCATCTTTGGAGGGGTGACAAAGCTATAGCAGATGTCCATGAAGGCCAGGTTGGCCAATAGGAAAAACATGGGGGAACCCAGACGGGGGTCATTCCTTATTGTCACAATGATGAGGATGTTCCCAGGTAGGATGATGACATAGAAAAGCAGGAGGAGAGCACAAAGGAACAGCTGTAGGTCCCAGTTCTGTGCAAATCTCTGGAGAACAAACTCAGTCACAACTGTATAATTTCCATTTTTCATCTTTTCAAGGAATAGCTTTGGAGCAGAATAATGGAGGAGATGTTAAATAGAAAATGATCACTGAATTCCCCCCTTCCCAAACACACACACACACACACACACACACACACACACACACACACACACACTTTATATCTCTTATTATATCTGCAATAGCTAGGATGATCAAGAAAAGTTAAACTAGATTACAAGGTCTGGTGAGGTGTATACCAGCTGCCTTCTGCTCAGAGAAGTTGGGATCGCATAACAAGACTGTATCAGACGTGCCTGTGTGGGATGTCACTTCTGGAATACGTGCACAGCTATATAACCCTGCAAAATTGTGTTTTATACCTCCTGAGATCTCACTCTTCTTTAACTCTGTTAAATGAAGCCAGTGCCAGTTCCAGTCAGGCCTCCAGGGGGAAGACATTCCACAGCTGGAGTGTCACCACATAGAAACTCCTCTCCCATGTCCCACCATAGCATATATCTCGCATTGGTGGGACACAGAGAAGGGCTTCTCCGACAGATCTCAGGTCTCGGGCAAGCAGATATAGGGAGCGGCACCCGGATGTTGTGCCTGGATGTTGGTAAAAAGTAAATTGTTGGTAAAATGTCACCACAATGGGCCTGTTCACATGACACTGAGGGCTCTGTGGTTGGCTTAACCATGCTTCTCTGTGGTTAGCACTAACCACAAGCCGTACACGCACACACAACACTGTTAACCTTGTTCCATTCCCAGTTTCCTTAACCACACGCCAACCACAAAGTAGTTAGATGAGCGCCTGAGTCCTCTGAATGCTCTACACCATATCACATCAGCCATTGCACTAAGAGAGCTGGCAGTCACACAATTTAGGCTATTTAGGCTGCTCTATTCTGATTTTGGCCCCTTAACCACAGCTGCATCACATGAGACACCTTAAGCCAAAGTTAGTGCTGCTAACCCTGCTGCAGAACAGGGTTAATGAAGTTGACCACAATGTGGTTAGTGGAGGCCCCTGGTTTTATGATCATAGAATCATAAAATCATAGAATAGTTGAGTTGGAAGGGGCATATAAGGCCATTGAGTCCAACCCCCTGCTCATTGCAGGAATCCACCTTAAAGCATCCCTGACAGATGGCTGTCCAGCTGCCTCTTGAATGCTTCTAGTGTGGGAGAGCCCACCACCTCCCTAGGTCATCGGTTCCATTGTTGAACTGCTCTAACAGGTAGGATTTTTTTCCTGATGTCCAGGCGGAATCTGGCTTCCTGTAACTTGAGTCCATGATTCCATGTCCTGCACTCTGGGAGGATCGAGAAGAGATCCTGGCCCTCCTCTGTGTGACAACCTTTTAAGTGTTTGAAGAGTGCTATCCTGTCTCCCCTCAATCTTCTCTTCTCCAGACTAAACATGCCCAGTTCTTTCAGTCTCTCTCCATAGGGCTTTGTTTCCAGATCCCCTAATCATCCCCATTGCCCTCCCCTGAACACGCTCCAGCTTGTCTGCATCCTTCTTGAATTGTGGAGCCCAGAACTGGACGCAATACTCTAGATGAGGCCTAACCAGTGCTGAATAGAGGGGAACCAGTACCTCTCATGAGTCAGATGACACCATTAACCCTGCTGCGTAACCAAAAACCTTTAACCAGCATGGTTAATGGTGTCGTCTGAACGGGGGCAATGGGTCTTTGTTTACCCACCTGTAAGCTCCACTAAGAGCTTCACCAGAAGGAAGTTGTGTTTGAGTTGTGAGTTGGAGGTACTTACCACTCGCTCCCCACAATTTGCCTTGACGCAGGACAAGACTCCATCATCTCAATAACTATATTGCTTCTGGCTGTATAATTGCTCAAACAGAAGAGGTGAGTATCCAAGGGCAAACTGTGCCCTGGTGTGTGGCTCGTGCTATTGGCTCCCAAGAGCCTCGTTAAGATGTTTTTCATTTCAATGCTGCTTCAAGGATGTAGATTATCACCATGTGACCATCAATCCCATTTTGGGTTTGTGTCTGCCTACAAGTTTCTTCCAGACCTGTTCCAAATCCTGTGGGAAAAGAACGGCATGGATTTTTTTTTTCATTTAACGGTCTTTGTGTGTGATTCATTCCTCTCTCTTTTTTAAAAATCTATCATTTAATGTGAGCTAAAGTTGTTATTTATTTAAGAACAATTGCCTGATTGCTTTCATGATGTGTTAAAGAAGTTTTAAGATATTAGAATGTGTTTAGGAAAGGGCTATGGCTTAGTGGTAAAGTGCATGCAGAAGGTTCCAGGTTCAATCACCAGCCTAGAACCCCGGAGAACCATTGTTCCCAGTCAATAATGAGCAAAATAGACAATGCTGGCCAAAATAGACGATTGGTCTAACTAATGGCTGTTCTATATGAGTCATTTATGATGCAGTCAGCATTCCCTACTCACAGCTGGTTCTTTAGATCATGACATCATGACTTTCCAGTTTTGCTTCTGTGCCTAACCAGTGCTTTTGGTAAGCTATTTTTGAGTATGGAAAATGCAGTATTTAACTGTGGAAGTGAAAGGAAATGTTATTTCCTGTTGCTTATTTGCACGGTTCCACTCTAACACAGTGCCATCTAGGGGTTATATCATGGAAAAGCAAAAGAGGAAACACCCCTTGTGTAGTGTTGCATCTCAATTCACTAAACATGAAATGAGATTGATTGTCACATGGTGATTACTAAAATCATCCACGGAGGCCCCTTTATTCATCTACCCTCATAGTCCATTTCTCTAGGATCAGGGAGATGACCTTCTTGATTGTTGTGCCTCTTTACTGGTTTTCCACTGACTGGCAGTCTTTTCTATTTTCTAAACAAACAAAATTTGTTAACTTTTGAATTTATTGATCTGCCAACTCTATTTGTATAATTTTATTTTACAATGACAGTCAGTCTTTTTGGTTTTTTTAAAAAATAATCAGCTCTACAAAGTGTTGGTTATTTGTGTTGGTTATTTCTGCTGAGTAGCCAACCAATAGATGACGCAATAAGAAAACGTTGGTTATCGTTGACCGAACCGTGTCAAACGGTCAATTTTGCTTTGATTTTCTAAAGTGATGGCTGTGTCACATGAAGTGAGGTGGCTCAGTAGTAGAGCATCTGCTTTGCATGCAGAAGGCCCCAGGTTCAATCCCTGGCATCTCCAAGTAGGGCAGGAAAAACTCCTGCCTGAAATCCTGGAGAGCTGCTGCCAGTCAGTGTCGACAGAACTGAGCTAGATGGTCCAAGGGTCTGACTCAGTATAAGCCAGCTTCCTATGTTTTTACGAGGTGCATGCCCTTTTATTTGGGAGTATTTGTATCTCAATGTGTCCATTTGCAGACATTCCATTTAAATCTATTGGTCCATTATTAGAGACCAGTGAGGGTGTGGGTATGCCTCCAAAAAATTCCTCCAAAAATGAGCTGGATGGCTTGAAGGTCTTGGCTGGAGAGAATATAAACTTAGGTTCAGCACTGGTCAGAGGTTTTGAGACAGTTGCAGGTGCAGTGGAAGTCCTCATCTAAACCTAGAGGCCTTCTGGGAGGGGGAGGGGGAGGAGAACAATCCCAGGCTTACCTGCTTCCTGGATCGCCCCCCTGTGTCTAAATTCCAGAACTGTAGAGGGACATTCTGGCACACCATACCCTGCTTGGTGTGCCCTGCTATCCTGCACTATGGAGAGTGGTTCAGAAGCTCCTGGTTGCATTTCCAACATCATATTTGGTGAAATGTGGTTTTAGTGTGGTCTGCCAACTTCTCTCTAAGCAAAGAAATCGACTCCAGATTACTAAACATGGTGATTTAAGACTCATGTTAAGTGACTTTAAACCAGACATTGGGAAACTGGTATCACTTCATCAAGCCCATCCATCACATTAAGAATTTACAGAATAGTGAGGTACTCTACCCTAGTTACTAAATGTGATATCTAATATCCTTGCTAAATGGCTATCAAACTTTGAAAAGATGATATCACTGGATCAAGTTTAATTGAATAAACTAAAAAATGTAATTGGATTTTGAAAAAATATTCAATTAATTGTTACTGTTTTGAATTTTATTGTTATTACCTTCCTTACTGGGTCGTTGAAAACCGCTATTCTGAATAATGATTTTTATAGTGTAATGTAGGGGGCACTGGGCATGAGTTTGTGGAACCAAGGGGGCGGTTATCTGAAAAAGTTTGGGAACCACTGGTTTAAACCATTAAACCACAGTTAACTGGGATGACTTGAAGAAATCTTTTCTAAGGCTGGAAAATTTTACTGCAAAGGAGGCTACTTTCCAAAGTACATAGTTAATTTGTTCCTTGTAGAAGAAGTCTTAATTTTTCCCCTTTCATATTCCAGTACTTGGCCTTGGGAAGTATGAAAAGACATAGCTAATTAGTTCAATAAACATGTTCAAACAGCACTCTACACATGGGCAAAGGAAGTTGCGCATCACTGACTCTTCAATGGTCTACTGCATTTCTTCTCCAGAGGACTCCTTGCATTCTTCTGAAGGGAGTAAGGTACAGTGGTTAGAGCAATAATGCTTTGTGAGCCTTGAATCCTGGACAACTTTAAAAGGGCAGGGAGTGGGGGAGGAACCATTTCAGGTGTCTTCAGGAGACAGAGGCAGAAATTCAACTCAGGAAGATGGTGGTCCCATCTCTTTATCATATGTTTGAGGCAGGTGAACATCTCAGATGGTTAGAAAAGGAAACCACTGTCACTAATTAAAGATGGACAAGGAGGGGGAATGTTTCCGTAATGTTATTACAGAATAACATTAATCACTGGATTTAGCAAGGATGGTCACTTGGTGGCAGCAAATGATAAGAAATAAGAGTGAAATTATATTGTCTGAGAAAGGAAATCTTTGCCACCATGATCACCATTGCTTAATACTTAATACTGAGACTTTGCTTCTTACTTTCAGATGCAGACCAATGCAAGATGTGCCCAGAACATCAGTATCCAAACAAGAATCAGGACCAATGTATTCCCAAAGAAATAACCTACCTATCTTATCATATAACACTTTCACAGTGTTATATGCTGCTTGGTGTAGATGTGTCATGGGCCCCAACAGTTGTTAGTGCACTTCAATACCACTATAAAGCAGTAGTGTATATCCTGCAGTGCACTTCAATACTGCTATAAAGCAGTAGTGTGGCTCCTGCCTTTTATATACCGCTTTCATACCACTTTCATAGTGGAATATCCTGCTTGTTGTAGATTAGCCCTTTGAATCAATTAAAATAGTTCAGATGAAGAAATACATTTTGATTTGATAAGAAGAGGGAAAGAAAGATATAAATCCATGCCTTTGACCAGAGAAGGCTTTTGAGTGGAAGTGAATGCAGCCCCTGTGGCTCCTTCCACAGCCTTACACCCATTTCCTTGTCCACACTCCTCCCTATTGCTAGTAAGGAAGGAGGAGAATTAGTGAGGACCAGTAGAGAGCAAGGGAGAAAATGGAAAGAAGAGAGATGGGTGTAGAGGTGAGATGAATTTGCCACTTACTACTTGCTCCTTCCAAATACCAGGTGGTCATCCAGGTAGATCAGAAATTCTTCATCTCCATGACTATGTCACTTCTGGCCCTGGGAGATCCAGGAGAGTGTGGGGAGGAGGGAGGTGGAGGGTTATCCCAAGACATTCTGAGCATTGCTGTGCAGCTCCTTCCTTTGGCCCTCACGGACCTTATTAAAAACTTAGCACTAAACAAACTTGTTCATTCTAGATCGGCTTCAGTGTGGCTCACTAGAAACATGTAATTGATCATCCATTTTGAATGGGATATCTCCATTTGTTTCCTTCAGTCTCTTTCTCAGGTTGTGAGAATGGGCAAGTAACCATGTCCTGTTCATGAACTATATAGGAGCCTGGGAGCAGTCCAGGTGGCTATTGTTGGTGACAGAGAGCAGAAGACATCCGTTTCCACCTTCATGTTATTCTTGATTCCTTTGATTGCTGCAGTGTGTGTGTGTGTGTGTGTGTGTGTGTGTGTGTGTGTATGTGTGTGTGTTTAAATCTTGGTTTCATTGGATGTTTGAGTGTTTTTACATTTTCAGCTGCTTTAAGAGTGGTTAGAAATGTTGATGACATGGGAAGAGTCTGCTGTATTTGCAAGGATGATACAGCCATAACACGTGTGGATTCGTTCATTGAGCTCGATGGCCTTATAGGCCCCTTCCAACCAACTATTCTTTGATTTTATGTCCATTCATGCCATTCCATGATACTATGTCCATCCATGCCAAGTAGGCCAATAAAGGGGGGGAAATGTCACAGTGAGAATATTCCCAGCTAGGATAATTTATTTATTTATTTATTATTGCATTTATATCCCACCTGTCTTCATCCAAGGAATCCAAGGCGATGTACATAATCTTCCTCCTCTCCATTTTATTCTCACAACAACAACCCTGTGAGGTAGGTTGGGCTGAGAGCCTGTGACTGGCCCAAAGTCACCCAGTGGGTGTCCGTGGCCAAGTGGGGACTAGAACCCAGATCTCCTGACTCCCAGTCTGACACTTTAGCCACTACACCACACTAATGAGATAGAAAAGTAAGAGGAAGGCACAGGAAAATAGCTGCATCTCTCCATCCTGTCAGTTCCAGATCCAGGTTTTTGAGGGCTTTGGGGCAAGACACCCTCAATGGGCCCCCTCCCTCCAGGTGTTTACCTTAGCTCCTCCATTGTCCCCAGCTGATCTTGCTCTTCATCCTCTTTTTGATCATTGCTAACACTTGCTTGCTTGACATGTAGTGAACCATTGAGCAGGTAGGCCATGGCATCTGTGGCTTTTCCATTTCAGAACCACCACTGTCTGGGCTAGAGCAATAGATGAAGTAAATTGTGTGTTGGGGGGGTACTTTTCAGTGGGTCTCTACTGAGTCGTGTGTTCTAGAAATGTGCCCAGTCATTCCTACCTTCGCATTTTGTACTAATAATCTAGGATGACCATATTTGGGGGAAAAAGACATTCACTCAATGACCCTGTTCAGATGACATGCTAAGCCATGATGGTGAAGCATTTTGAGCTAAACGTTATGGCTTAGTATGTCATGTGAACCATGACTTAGCATGTTGTATAAACCATTCCTAACCATGGTAGCTGCATAACCACAGTTTAAACATGCTCACAAACCATGGCTTAACGTGTTGTCTGAACAGGCCCAGAGGGCCCACTGGAAAAATACCTTCCTCCTTCCTGCCATCTTCCTTAGCTCAAGAAGCCATCCAATACCACTGGCGTCTCCAGGCTAAATTCCTCCAACACCTTCAGCCTATCTTTTTCTTCTTGCTGGACAGCTGGGCATGGTTGAAAACGAAGTGTTGGGCTCCAAATACCCACATGATGCCCAGAGGAATATTTGGAAATAAAGAAGATGATCAAAGCTAACATGTTGGTTTGCAGCCTGTCAACCTCCCAGTTAAACAAACAAACAAATAAATCCATAAAAACTAAATAATAAATAAATTGGTAACTCCGTGAAGATATACATAGTCACATGTATAATTACAAGCTTTGTAAGTCATTAATCTGACCAAATGAATTTTCTTCTGACCATGCAAATGCGTAATGGACTACATACCTTTTCCCAATCAGCACTTTCCTTTTAGGTGACAAGCTGTTTTTGTCGTTCTTGGGCTGTTTTAGCAAATGGGTCAAATTTACATAAGAAGGAAATTAAGGAGGAAGTGCATACTGAATGCAAAAGAAGAAGTGCTTCAGGCCCTGGGATTGGTGAACCACGTGCTTTAAGAATGTGAACTTTGAATATGCCTTGAAGGGATTCATGTATGTGGTGGTGTGTTAACTTTGTGTAGGTGTTGATTGGTATATTGGAGGCTACTTGAATCCTATTTAGTGGGTGAAGTAACCCCAGTAGGTTTTGTATTGAGAACAGCATTTTGACAATCCATGTCTTTATTTGACAATCACAATGTCTACCAAGAACCAAGGGTAAGAACGTATCTATTACAGATATGATGCCTGGGAAAGACTTCGTTTTCCATTACACATTCAAATAGTCAGAAGAAAACTCCTTTGATGGGAATAATAATATTTAAAATAAAATCATGGGGGGCAGGAAACAGGGTCACATTGGTACCCATGGGCATCATGTTAGGGACCCCATAACTAGCAGTATAACCAAAATGGCCATATCATCCAAGTTGACCCATGAAAGCTGCATTTCTCTCTGGAATGACTTCTGGCATCTACCTCACATCACCAATTTCCCATCAGAAAAGACTTCCTTCTTTCTCAACTTCCTCATGGCCATCTTCACATCTTTATTTCTCAAGGTGTAGATCAACGGATTCAGCAAAGGGGTGATAACGTTGTACAGGACAGAGACCAGCTTGTCTACTGAGAAAATACAGAAAGGTCGAGCATAGATGAAGATGCAGGGAGCAAAAAACAAGGTGACTACAGTAAGGTGGGAGGCACAGACATTGAGGGCTTTGCGGCGTCCCTCAGGGGACTGAATTCTTAGCAGGATAGTGGCATAGGAGGTCACCAAGATTACAAAGCAACAAGTAGTGATAAGGCCACTGTTGGAGATCATGAGGAGCTCAATGATGTAGATATCGGTGCAAGCCAGCTTGATGACTGGTGGAACATCACAGAAGTAGTTGTCTACCTGGTTGGGCCCACAGTAGGGCAGCCTCATGGTGAGGATGGTCTGCACTGTGGAATGGATGAAGCCTGCAGTCCAAGAAGCTGCCACCAGCCAACTGCAGAGATGTCTGTTCATGATACTGGGGTAGTGCAGAGGCTTGCAAATGGCCACATACCTGTCATAGGCCATGACATTGAGGAGGAGCATCTCAGAAGCACCCACAAAATGGAGGAAAAAGAGCTGGGCCATGCAGGCTTCAAAGACAATGCTCCTCTTCTCAATCAAGAAGTCCATCAGCAACCTGGGGGCTGTGACAGTGGAAAGGCAAAGATCCAAGAAGGAGAGGTTCCCCAACAGGAAGTACATGGGTGTGCGCAATTGAGGGTCAGATGCCACCGTCAGCATGATCAGGGTATTTCCTATTATGGTGGCTGCATAGGCCAGGAGGAAGACCACAAAGAGGGCAATTTGGGACTGCCATGTTGGGGAAATGGCCGCCAAGAAGAATTCATTCACTCTTGTGTGGTTACTTTTCAGGTGCTCCATTTCACCTGCAAGGGTGAAACAAACAGATACATTCCAGGGAACACAGTTCTCTGTTGTTGTTGTTGTTGTTGTTGTTAATATTATTATGCTTCTATTTTATTTATTTATTTATTTATTTATTACATTTTTATACCGCCCAATAGCCGAAGCTCTCTGGGCGGTTCACAAAAATTAAAACCAGCATAAAACAACCAACAAGTTAAAAACACAAATACAAAATACAATATAAAAAGCACAACCAGGATAAAACCACGCAGCAAAATTAAGGTTAAAATACAGAGTTAAAACAGTATAATTTAAATTTAAGTTAAAAAATAAGGGAATAAGGGAATATTCCCTTCTGAATAAGGGAAACAGTTTGATATTTATTTCCTTCTCCTAGAGCCAATCACAAAAAGTGTTTATGTTAGAACTAATCATCCGTTCTAGCTTTTTTTCCACCCCCCTGGAAAAACGTTGTGAACAAAATCTAGAATGCTTTATGGAAAAAAGGACCCACACCCCCGTCCGCCATGCCTGTCCCCGCTCATCATGCCCGTCCCCCGTCCGCCATGCCTGTCCCTGTTCTTCTCCCACCCACCCCGTCCGCCATGCCTGTCCCCGCTCATCATGCCCTGTCCCCATTCTTCTCCCCCCCTCTCTCCTGCTGGGTCCGCTCTTTCCCCCAGCCCCCATCTCCCCTCCCGTGATTCCCCCCCCCGGCCCGATGGGCACAGCGCTCCTATGGAATGCTGTGCCCAGTGCGTGACTTCTCCCAGCTACTCGCGAGTAAGAGAGCAGCCGGGAAAACCCACGGACCCTGCAAAGACCTTCCGCAGCCCCGGCCTCAGCCCGGGGCTGCGGAAAAGCCGGGCCATAACAGCATCCGGTTATCCCAGGTCAAGGGAGGACTTCGCCTGGCCTGACCCCGGGATCCCCTATGCGTCATCTGGATGCACAGCAGGGAGACCGGGCCTCACACCATGCTAACTCCTCGTCTAGCAACGGCCTAAGAGGGGAAGGTAAAACTTCGATATTGGACGAGAAGAAGGGCTCTTAAAGAGGCAAACATCTTTAATAGAGCTGATCAAGGGGTCCAGGTAAAGGAGGAACCTTGACAAGATTTGACTCAATGTCAATTGGAATCCCAGATTTGAAACTGTGGTGCGTGTTGAATGGCTTGTTGGAATGTATGGGATAACCTTTCCCCTAGTCCTTTCCAACTTCTGGTGATGCTTCTCTCTTTTTCTGATTTTTCTTCACTTGCTTCCCACAACCTGTCCAGCTTTCGGAACAAATGATGTTATGACTACTAGTTGGCCTTCACTTTGTTAGGCTGCTAGCTGGCTAATTATCCAGGATGATCCCTCCATGTATCATCATCAGTTGATGGACAAGACAAGCAAATTGATGGGCAAGGCAGGAAATGATCTCCTCAAAATTGGAGATTTTTTTTCTCACTCTTGTATCTGAAATGAGATACAGAACAGAACTGGAGGGGATGCTAACCCTCCAGGCGTGAAGGAAAGAGAAAGAAAGTAAAAAGCAGTTTGGTAGGACTTGTATGAAGAACTTGTATAGTTAAGTTATGGAATTCGCTATCAAAAATGTAGTGGTGGCCACCAATTTGGATGGTTTTAAAAGAGGGTTGGATAAATTCCTGGAGGAGAAGGCTATCAATGGCTACTAGCCCTGATGGTTATGTGCTACCTCCAGTATCCGAGGCAGTAAGCCTGTGTGCAGCAGTTGCTGGGGAACATGGGTGGGAGGGTGCTGTTGCACCATGTCCTGCTTTGTTGGTCTCTGGTCGACAGCTGGTTGGCTGCTGTGTGAACAGAGTGCTGGACTAGATGGACCATTGGTCTAATCCAGCAGGGCTCTTCTTATGTTCTTATGAAGGTTTAGCCTTGGAAAGGCAGGTGAGGTGCCAAGTTGCTCCCTGGAGAACTTCTGCCTGCTGTAATAGATCTTGTTTGCTTCCACTATGTTCCCTATTTGTGTATTTGTTAAACACATACACACATAACCCTATATGTTGAACTGGACACTACATTCCATGCTTGCATACTCCAATTGTAGTATTGCTGGAAATGTCTATCAACGTCTCTGTCCACACAGATGCACATATATGCAAAAGCTGTAGACTAGTAAAGCAGTTTTAGAAGAAGAACCAAAATAACAAAAATAAAACCAGATGTTTTCCTGCAAGAGAAAATCAAGACATCGACAGTCTGATTTTGAAAAAGAAAAAGAAAAGAATTCTTATTTCATCGATTTTTGGAATTGTTTCATTCATCATTTGCAATATACAAAAAGGTGAATGCATCTTTTCCCATTTTGAACCAATTCATATCGTTCAGATGAACAAATCCATTCTGATTAGATAGGAAGGGTAAAACAAAATAAAAATCAATAAATCCATGCCTTTGACCAGAGTGTAGTGCCTGGGCCCTCAATGCATTTGAGGTGAAGAGAATGCAGCCCCTGAAACTCCTTCCTCATCTCTACACCAGCCTCATTGCTCAGACTCCTCCCTTTATTGCTAGTAAGGAAGGAGGAGAGTGGGTGAGGACCAGCAGAGAGCAAGAGAGAGAACGGAAAGAAGAGAGAAGAGCATAAAGGTGAGTTGAAGCTGCCACTTACCACTTGCTACCTCCAAACATCAGGCACCTCTTCAAGAAGATCAAGGAATACCACTACAAATATCTTTGTAGTGATATTACATCTAGCCCTACAAGAGCTAGGAGGTTGGGGAGGCACTGTTAGGGTTATCCCAAGGGAATCTGACCTTCTGCCTGCACTTCTTTCTATTGATCCCCATGGATCTTATTAAAAAGTTAGCACTAAACTAACTTCTTTATTTTAGTTCTGCTTCAGGTTTATTCCTCAGGAGCATGTGACTGATGGTTCTTCTTGTACTGGGCTTTCCCCATTTCATTCCTTCAGTCCCTTTCTCAAATTGTGAGAACTCCTTGACTCTGACCCTGCCACTGGCCCACCCTCCACTCCACCAGCCATATTAGGCACCAGTTGCCATGGATTCAGCGCTCATTCATTCTGGATAGGCCAAGAAGAAAATCCACTCTGGGGGTGGCAGTGATGGCGAGGACCACATATGATGGTCCTTCTCAATTGTCACAATGAAGATATTCCCAGCTAGGATTATGAGACAGAAGAATAAAATGGAAGACACAGAAGAATACATGCATCTTTTCTTTCTGTAATAATCCCTGTAGTATGAACTAAATAAACATCACTGGTATTTCCTGTAGTATGAACTAAATAAATACTAGCAGTGCTCCCCATCCCGGAATTATCTGGTAACTGCGAACATCCATGGAGCATACAATCTTCCAGAGCGATAGAGCTAGGAATAATTTAACTGACAATATAATATTTAACCAAATATTATGTTTTCTGTAGTTGTAGTTCACATGTGTGTGAGTACACAAATGTGTAATCTCAGAAGACAAATAGCAAGACAAATATCCTATGTAAACCACCCAGAGAGCCTCAGCTATGGGGCAGTATACAAATGTAATGAATAATAATAAATAATACGAAGAAGAAAAAGGAACCTACGAAAGGATTATGGAGGAATGACATTTCCTGGTGACATTGTGCTATTAAAACTGTTCATATTTGCTCATTCATGCCAGGAAGAATCCAAGATGGCCCCCACTCTATTATCCTCATTTTTTCTTGCAGAGGAGATATCTGTTGACTACCTTCTTCATGGCAGTAGTGATCTCCTTGTTCCTGAGGGTATAAATAATAGGGTTCAAGAGGGGGAAGATGATTGTGTGGAAGACAGAGACCACCTTGTCGGGTGCATATTCATCAAAGGGTCGAGCATAGATGTAGATGGCAGGACCAAACATGAAAATGACTATGGTGATGTGGGAATAGCAGGTGGAGAGGGCCTTGCCAGCTGATTCACCGGCGTTCTTCTTCAGCATAGTGAGCAGGAAGGCATAGGAAACCAAGAGGGCCACGAAGCAGACCACAGAGATGAGGCCACTGCTGAAGATCATCACCAATTCCTCAGCAAAGGTGTTGGCACAGGTGATCCTCAGCACCTGGGTAATATCACAGAAGTAGTTGTCCAATTCATTGGGCCCACAAAATGGGAGGCGGATGATCAGTATGACTTGGATGAGGGAGTGCACAAAGCCTCCAGCCCAAGAGGCTGTGACCAGTACAATGCACAGATGCCGGCTCATGGTGGTGGTGTAGTGCAAGGGCCGGCAGATGGCAACATAGCGGTCATAGGCCATGACCGTGAGCAGGAACATCTCAGAGGCACCCACAAAATGGAGAAAGAAGAGCTGAGCAATGCAGCCCCAAAAGGAAATGATTTTGCGCTCAGCGAAGAAGTCAACCAGCATCTTAGGAGCAGTGATGGAGGAATACCAGATGTCCAAAAAAGCCAGGTTGGCCAGCAGGAAATACATGGGTGAGCTGAGGTGTGGGTCACCTCGGATGGTGATGATGATCAAGATGTTGCTTGGCAGGACAATCAGGTAGAAAGTGAGGAAGAGAGCAAAGAGGAAAAGCTGGACTCCACGCTCATGGGACAGACCTGTTAGGATGAACTCAGTCACTTGGGTTCTGTTCCTTGCACCTTCAGATTGCATGGGTAGTAACTCTACAAGCATAAGTTGGCCTGCTCCTGTTCTACCCTCCATCTTAGGAATGAGATTTAAGCGAGTTGCACCTGGATAGGAGAGAAAGAGTGGTCAAAAAGGGGGAAGAAATGGTGGGAAAAGAGGAAGTAAGGAATCAATCGCCTTTGCTACTGGATTAATATTGGGGGATGACATAAAATGGGGAACACTAAACAATTAAGCATCAGCCAAATACTCAACTATCACTGACAGGCAAAGAAGAGAGAGAACCAGGAGGAGATGGAGGAGGGGGTTAGATTTCTTCTACCTTGATTTTTCTTGCAAATGTAGGTTCTTCTAATCTGAATGATCTTCACCCTTCCTATTGATGGATGCTGTATTGGGTTTAGATAAAGCTTTTTGCATCATTTCATTTCCATGCCAAGAAAGATTTCACTCTATCAGGATTCTGCAGATCTTGAGATGCTATTAAAGCCACACCTGTGCCTGTGCATTAAAAAAGAAAAGAAAAGATGATGAGCTCAGGTTTTAGGTTAAATATAGGTGTGATTTGGGGGAAAGCTCAAAATGAAGACAGAGATAAAAAGAGAAGAAAAGATTCCTGGGAGGATTTACAATTTCTGCGGTGGTTCAAATTAACCAGAGAACTTATGGCATCATCTCCTGCTGAGTGGATGTGCATCTTTTGGAGATGGGTTAAAAACTGACATTGATAGGCAATAGGTAGATAGACAGAAGAAAGAACGTCTTCACAAAACTAATACATGGGCCTCTTGGATTCTGGAATTCACTGTCTTACTGCCATTATTAGTTCCTGGTTCCTCTCTATTTGGCCCTGGTTAGGAATCATCTATTGCATCCAGTTCTGGGCTCCACAATTCATGAAGGACACAGACAAGCTGGAGCATGTTCAGAGGAGGGCAACCAGGATGATCAGGGGTCTGGAAACAAAGCCCTATGAAGAGAGACTGAAAGAACTGGGCATGTTTAGCCTGGAGAAGAGAAGATTGAGGGGAGACATGAGAGCACTCTTCAAATACTTGAAACGTTGTCACACAGAGGAGGGCCAGGATCTCTTCTCGATCCTCCCAGAGTGCAGGACACGGAATAACGGGCTCAAGTTAAAGGAAGCCAGATTCCGGTTGGACATCAGGAAAAACTTCCTGACTGTTTGAGCAGTACGACAATGGAATCAGTTACCTAGGGAGGTTGTGGGCTCTCCCACACTAGAGGCCTTCAAGAGGCAGCTGGACAACCATCTGTCAGGGATGCTTTAAGGTTGATTCCTGCACTTAGCAGGGGGTTGGACTCAATGGCCCTATAGGCCCCTTCCAACTTTACTATTCTATGATTCTATGAATTGTGCACAATCAATTTCCCAATTTTATGGAATTGAGTGTTTACTTCAATTGTGAGATTGATTTGTTTTTAGTCTTTTCTTTGGCTGACACTCCTTTTGGGGAGACTTGAAGAGAGAATCAATGACAAGAAGCAGCCCTTTACTCTGATTTCCCAGATCAGAGAGAGGACGGATCTTCTCAATCCCATGAATAGTTCCTCAGGAGTTTTACTTTCCACCCACTCTTGCACTTGGAAGAAGGAGAAAAGTGCCACCTGCCTTTCCTTACCAACTTCCTGCTTCTCTTACTCTTACCTCCCTCTTTGCAGAAGGACTTTATGGCTCAGTTGTAGAGCATAAACCTCACCCACCAGAATGCTCCTTTTCCCTCCTCTCCAAGGTTGACATTCCAACCTCAGAGTCCACCCAACACATTCCCCCCCCCCATGCTGGCTGTGAGGAGGTTGGGCAGAGAGTTGGATGTCCGACTCCCCATTTCAAAGGTGGAATGACCAGTTTCCTATGGCCCCTCAGACAACGTCTAGGGGCCTTAGGATTGCTCCCTTGTTTATTTAATACCATTCTCTGTTTACCCAGGAATTTCAAAAAATGCACTTCACCCAAAAACACGATCCCTACTGACATCTTCCATTCTCATTTTTTATTTATTTAATACTTTAGGCAGATTATCCGAAATAGGAAGCTATTGCTCACATGTAGCAACATTCTTGATCTCTGATCCTTCTAATCTTAACAAACACCTATAGGCAGTGTTTACTCATAGCTTACTCACACCTTACTCACACAGTACTCACTCCTTCGTCACATCATTTTTTCTGTCCTTCAGGCGACGCTCTCACTACTGAACTAAGGATGCTAAAAAAAAACTTTTAAACTCATTGACATCACAATGTCTATTCTGTAGATTGCTGAAGAAGCAGACTTCTGAAACCAAAGTGTTACTTGCTGACTGTAGAAAGCATATTGTCTGTAAGAAAAGACATTACCTTAAAACAAAGGACATTCAGCAAGCTTCTCTCTCTCTCTCTCCCTCTATGTGTGTATTCAATTAACCTTTACTGTGGATTAAGGGAGCCTGCACTAGCACCTAGCAGCAACCAAGAGTTGTAAAGGGCAACTTTTTCCACCACCAAAATATTTGTTCTGCCAAACAGAACATCCTCTCAGCAACATATAGCTTTATCTACAAAACTCAAGAGTCTTAATGGGTTTGGATGTTCTGGATCAAGCAAGTCTCAAGAGAGCATGAGAGCATGAGAGACAACCAGACAACAGGCATGTTGCAAGGGGACTCATTAAAAGTACAAGTTGGGTTTTCCCATGGGGGACGCAGAAGACAAAACTTTGAGGAGGTCCCCTGGCAGAACTGAAAAAAGTTACATGACAAAGGCAAAGGGTATGCAGCCAGAACGATTACAAGGGAGCACACTTTGACCTGTTCCTTTTGTTCAGATTTTCTGCCTTATCTACTTTCTGTAAATTTTCCTCTATAATCTGAACATCAACATGTTGCAAAGAAATATTCATTGCAGAACAAGAGAATGCAACTGTTTGCCTCAAGGGGGAGCTCTCGAGCAAGGAGTGTGAGAATTGAAGCACGCCTGTCACAGCCCTACTATTAGACAAACAGAACTGACCCTCCTCAGGCTGCAGCTTTGGGGACTTTTAAAGAGCAGCAAATGAATCATTTAGCTCGTTCTCATATTTTTTAACCACCATGAGGTCATTTTCTGCCTCAGGCACCAGAATGCAATGAACGGTCTCAGGCACTTCCTTTGACCTATATGAGCACACTCAGTTATCAGGTTTGAGCTGCAATCCTATACCAAGTTACCTGGGAGAAAGCCTGATTGAATTCAATGGTTTTTACTTCTGAGTAGACATGTATATGATCACAGTTGATTATTTTGGCAGTGGTCGTTGGGTTTAGGACAAAAATACAAAAATTCCATAAAATGCATAAAACTGATTAAAACATATAAAAACTGATACAGTATTAACAATCAGACATCTTAATATTCATCTAGGTAGGCCTGCCGGAAGAGATCGGTCTTTATGGCTTTCTTAAACTCAGGAAAACTATTAAGTTGACAAATCTTTCTTGGCAGGGGTGTGCACTAACCCTGAGCTTTGATTCAGACCCTGAAATGATGCTTCATAAAATGGCCTGATTTGGCTCCGAGTGATTCAAAGTCAGTCCATTTTGACTCAATACTGAACACAAGCAGGAGTTTAGAAATCTGAGGCTTCATGCTTCCCACTGACTATCATGACTATCTCTCCTTTTCATCAAACCCAGGTGAGGCACTGGCTGTTCTGAATCAGTGCAAGGTAATGGACTGGAATGGACAGGTAATGGACTGGAAGAGGGCCAACAAACTGAGACTCAATCCAGACAAGATGGAGGTACTGATAGTTCGTCTGGCTTGGTGATGTTCACCCTGTTCTGGATGGGGTTGCACTCCCCCCCTAAAGGATCGGGTTAGTAGTTTGGGGGTACTCTTGGATACAGAGCTGTCACCTGAGGCACAGGTGAACTCAGTGGCAAAGAGCACCTTTTATCAGTGCATTTACTAACAGGGACTAGCCAATGAGACCACATCACGCCAGTCCTCTTTCAGCTTCATTGGCTGCCAGTCCAGGTCCGGGCCCAATTCAATGTGCTGGTATTAACATTTAAAGCCCTAAACAGCTTGGGGCCAGGCTATCTGGAACGCCTCCGCCCATATGTACCTGCCCGGACCCTAAGGTTATTCCCAGGGGTCCTCTCTATGAGCCCCTGCCAAAGGAAGTGAGTTAGGTGGCTACTAGGAGGAGGGCCTTCGCTGCTGTGGCACCCTGGCTGTGGAATGAGCTCCCTAAGGAGGTTCGCCTGGCACCTACATTATACTCTTTTTGATGCCAGGTGAAGACCTCTTGATTCAGCATTTTAACAGTCTATAAACTTAATTTTAACTTTGCTGTTTTAAATTTGTATTTTAAATGTGTATTTCTGCACTGATGCTGATTTTATCCTGGCTGTGTTTTTATATTGCATTTTATATCATGCTTTTATACTGTTTGTTTTATACTTTGAATGGTTTTAATTTTTGTGAACCGCCCAGAGAGCTTCGGCTATTGGGAGGTATAGAAATGCAATAAATAAATATCTATAGGCAGATGCCTTTAAAACAGAATTCCACATAGCACAAGTTCCCTGCGTCTATTTTTTAGACATTTAGGCATAATCCCACCCAAACGCTTGCTGTGCCTGCAATTCCAATTCTGACAAAGAAGGAGGGGAAGTTATAGCTTCTTATTTGACTTCCCATGATAGTCAGTGGGAAGCATGAAGCCTCAGATTTCTAAACTCCTGCTTGTGTTCAGTATTGAGTCAAAATGGACTGACTTTGAATCACTTGGAGCCAAATCAGGCCATTTTATGAAGCATCATTTCAGGGTCTGAATCAAAGCTCAGGGTTAGTGCACACCCCTGCCAAGAAAGATTTGTCAACTTAATAGTTTTCCTGAGTTTAAGAAAGCCATAAAGACTGATCTCTTCCGGCAGGCCTACCTAGATGAATATTAAGATGTCTGATTGTTAATACTGTATCAGTTTTTATGTTTTAATCAGTTTTATGCATTTTATGGAATTTTTATATTTAATGTTGTTCCTTTCCTAGATCCAGAGGGAGAGTCGGGTAATTGATGATGATGATGATGATGATGATGATGATGATGATGCAAAGTCATTCATTGGCAGCTCTTTAAGAGTCCCCCCAAAGCTGCAGTCTGAGGAAGGTCAATTCTGTTTGTCCAATGGCAGGGCCCTGACAAGCATGCTTCAATCCTCACACTCCTTGCTCCAGAGCTTCCCCTTGAGGCAAACAGTTGCATCCTCTTGTTGTCCAAGGAATATTTGCTTTCATACAACATAATGCTGATATTCTGATGATAAAGGCATACAACAAGCAGAAAATCTGATTAAGAGGAACAGCCAAAGTGCACTCTATCATAATCACTGTAGGACCATTCTTTTCTCTCCCCCTCCTCTTTCAGTTCTGCTGGGGACCACCTCAAAGTTTTGCCTTCTGCATACCCTTGGGGAAAACCCAAGTCATACTTTTAATGATTCCCTTTGCAATGTGCATGTCATCTGACTGGGTGTCTCTTTGTTCTCTTGGGCCCCGCCTGATCCAGAACATCTAAACCCATTAAGATGTTTGAGCTTTGTAGGTGGAGCTATATGTTGCTCAGATGCTTTACTGCAGGCAGAGCAAATATTTTAGTTTTGGAAAGAAGTTACTTCCTGACCACAACTCTTTGCAGCTGGTAGGTACTAATCTAGATTTTCTCAATCTGTAGTAAAGCTAGATTGAATCTCTCCCCCCTTACACAAATGCAAAGATATGCAATATGTCCTTTCTTTTAATCTTTTAAGGTAACGTCTTTTCTGAGCTGGCAGTGACTGACCAAGAAAGGGATCTTGGGTATCTGGTGAATAGTTTAATGGGCATGTTGACCCTGTGTGCAGCTGCAGTAAAAAGGAAAAATCCATGCTGGGCATTATTAGAAAATGAATTGAGAATAAAACTGCCAATATCATACTGCCCTTATATAAATTTTTGGTGCGACCACAATTGGAATATTATGTACAGTTCTAGTCCTGCACCAAAATAAAATAAAAAATAAAAAATGGAAATAGTAGCATTGGGAGAGGTGCAAAAAAGGACAACCAAAATAATCATGGGGCTAGAGTGACACCCAATGAGGAAAGGTTACAAACTATGAGCCTGTTTAGTTTAGTTTAGAAAAACGTGAGTGTGGGGAGATATGATAGAGGTGTACAAAATTACACATGCTCTGGAGAAAGATGATAAGGAGACGTTTTTCTCTCCCTCCCTCTTTTTTCTCCTTCTCCCATAACAGCTTCATGGTCATTCCATGAAGCTGAATGGTGGGGGATTCAGGACAGATAAACAAAATACTTCTTCACACAGTGCATAGTTAAACCATGGAATTTGCTACCACAAGATATAGTGATGGACACCCACTTGGATGGCTTTAAAGAGGGATTAGGCAGATCCATGGAGGATTGGGCTATCAATGGCTACCAACCCTGATGGCTAAATATTACCTCCATTATCAAAAGTAGCATGTATCAGTATACCAGATGCTAGGGAACATGAGTAGGAGTGGATTCATGTCCTACTTGCAGGCTTGCCACTGGCATCGGGGGTTGGTCACCTTCTGAACAGAATGCTGGACTAGATGTGAATTTGGTCTGATTCAGCATGGCTTTCCTTATGTTGCTAGAGATAATATGCTTTCCATAGGCTGTAAGTACCTCTTTGCTTTCAGAACTCTGTCTCTACAGCACACTGCAGAATAGAGACTGTGGCCACAGCTAGACCTAAGGTTTATCCTGAGATCATCCAGGGTTCGTCCCTGCTTGAGCACTGGATCCCCTGTGTGTCACCTAGATGAACAGGTTTGACCCCTGGATGAACCAGGGATAAACCTTAGGTCTAGCTATGGCCTGTGATGCCAAGGTTGTTGGTTGGGTTTTTTTAGGTTTTCTTTTAGCATCCTTAGTTCAATAGCAAGAGCTTTGCCTGAAAAAACAACAGGAAGAAAAAAGATGTGACTAATGTGCAAGTACTGTGTGAGTAAAGTGTAAGTAACTTATGAGTAGAGTCTGAGAATATATGTTTGTTAAGGTTAGAGGAATCAGAGATCAAGAATGTCACCACACATGAGCAAAGTGTTCAGAGGAGGGCAACCAGGATGATCAGGGGTCTGGAAACAAAGCCCTATGAAGAGAGACTGAAAGAACTGGGCACGTTTAGCCTGGAGAAGAGGAGATTGAGGGCACTCTTCAAATACGTAAAAGGTTGTCACACAGAGGAGGGCCAGGATCTCTTCTCAATAATCTCAAAGTGCAGGACATGGAATAACGGGCTCAAGTTACAAGAAGCCAGATTCCGGCTGGACATCAGGAACAACTTCCTGACTGTTAGAGCAGTATGACAATGGAACCAGTTACCTAGGGAGGTTGTGGGTTCTCCCACACTAGAGGCATTCAAGAGGCAGCTGGACAACCATCTGTCAGGAATGCTTTAGGATGGTTTCCTGCATTGAGTGGAGGGTTGGACTCGATGGCCTTATAGTCCCCTTCCAACTCTACTATTCTACGATACTATGATTCTATTAAAGTATGAGGAAAGATCAAATGAGATGTGAGCAATAGCTTCCTATTTTTGCCCGTCAGCCTGAGATATTAAATCAAGCCTAAATGAGGAGTGTGGATGATGTGAATATATAATACCAAGGTCAATAATTAAGTACTTTATTACTAGCAAAGGAAAACCAGAATTTGGGGTGTGCATTGGACTCGGTCAAAGCCCAATACCCAACCTTCAGGCTATTTCTGGTTTACACAGCAAACAGGCTGCTCACATCAGAGCTCAAATAGCATCCTTCATCCAGGACCAATACTTAAGAAAAAATTGTTGCACCATTCAAATGTCAATCTTTAAAACATCCTAAAAGCATCCTAAAAATATCCTAAAATTCTACTGGATAGGGCTGCCGGAAGAGATCAGTCTTGATAGCTAAGACCGGCCCTACCATTAGGCAAAGTGAAGCAACTTCCACCAGCAGCTTATTTTGGGTGTCATGAGAGACAAAAAGAGAAAGTGCCCAAAAGATGGTTTTGAAATGGTTCCATTTTATAGCTGGGACCCACCAAGTGGATTTCTTTTCTTCTTTTTTTAAAGGGGTGTGTGTCTCTAGCACGGTTTGTTCCTTGGAGATCCTTGGAGATTGCTTCTGCTGACACAGGGCAATTTGATTGATCTGAAACAGATGTAAATGTGTGCAGCATAGGCAGGCCAACATATCTATCTATCATCTATCTATCTATCTATCTATCTATCTATCTATCTATCTATCTATCATCTATCTTTCTATCTCCCCACCTTCTCCCACCCACAGCAGCCCTCTATCCCTGCTGAAAATGCTACACAGAGAGTTGGGGGTTCCAGATGAATGGAACATGGTGTGGAGAGGGAGTGGGGGTCCCTGAAACTCAAGCAGTGGCTCTTTCCATGAGTGGAGTCCTTTTGTCAATGGAAGGCAGGTTCTGAATCCACCCCTACATCCCTAATGTTCAATATAACTTTTATTGCCTAACTATTCTTGCAGTGTCTGTCAGTGAGGCCTGACCTGATGGAAGGAGAGAACAGCACTGCAGTGAGTGAGTTTATCTTCCTGGGACTGTCCACCAATCCAGAGCTGAAGGGCCTCTTGTTCACTATCTTCTTGGCTGTGTATGGTGCAACCATGCTAGGCAACCTCCTGATTGTGGGTCTAGTGGCTTATGAGTCTACCCTCCACTCCCCCATGTACTTCTTTTTGGGAAATCTCTCCTTCTTGGATTTCTGCTACTCCTCTGTAACAGCTCCCAAAATGTTGGTTGGCTTCCTATCGAGGGCCAACACCATCACATATAGAGGCTGCATTTCCCAGATCTTCTTCTTCCACTTCATTGGCGGCATCAAGATCTTTCTTCTCACCATCATGGCCTATGACCGCTACGTTGCCATCTTCCACCCTTTGCGCTACATGGCCATAATGAATGGGACTCTGTGTGGTGGGCTGCTGTGGGCCTCCTGGGTTGGTGGCTTCATCCACTCCATCGTGCAAGTGGCCATCATTATCCAGCTGCCCTTTTGTGGTCCCAACATGCTGGACAATTTTTACTGTGATGTTCCACAGGTGGTCAAACTGGCTTGCACTAATACCTTTGCTGTGGAACTACTCATGGTGTCAAACAGTGGATTGGTGACTTTGATGTGCTTTGTCGTGTTGCTTGTGTCATACTCCATTCTCCTGGCCAAGCTCAGAGCAAGATCTACACCAGGCCAGAGCAAGGCTGTCTCCACGTGTGCTTCCCACATCACAGTGGTGACCCTGATTTTTGGGCCTTGCATCTACATTTATGTTCGTCCCTTCCGCACCTTTCCCATGGACAAAGCGATCTCTGTTATCTACACTGTCATCACTCCCATCCTGAACCCTTTCATTTACACTCTGAGGAACAAAGATTTCCAAATGGCCTTGAAAAAGCTCAAGAGAAGAAAGCAGGAAATAACTCTCTGATAACAGCCGGTACAGTCGACTCCGGATCACAATGTTTATGGTTTCTTCACAATTCAAGAGCTCTGCCATTCCAAAATATAAAGAAAATCTGAATAGAGTCAGTCCATTTTATTTAAATCTTCTTCTTCTTCTTCTTCTTCTTCTTCTTCTTCTTCTTCTTCTTCTTCTTCTTCTTCTTCTTCTTCTTCTTCTTCTTCCAGGACAAAGTCCTCCCAGCAACAAATTAGTTTAGTATATAAATTTATTTTAGTTTACGACTACAAACAGGATACAACTGAAACAATTCAACTGCTAATCTCTCTGTGAGGAGGAACCATTGTTTTGTGGTTTGAATAGAACAGACTCTTTAAAATGAACCAAACATAACATGTATTGTACAGAAATAGAAACAATGAAAGAAAATTTAATGATAGTCTTACAAACTTCTACAAGTTTGGTCGATTGTACCTGCCAAAAGTGATGACTTCTGTCCCCTAGATTGCCAGACGTCAGAAGTGGCACCTCCCAACCTTAACCATATATTTTATCAATAATTGGATTAAATCCCACCTTTTTCTTGGCATTTGTTTGGACTTTTAATTGGGTCTTGTTCTGACATTGTTCCAGACTTTTCTGAGTGGCGCACATCTTCTACCTCCTTGAGCCAGTAATCCCATTGTCCAGCTAATATTGGTTTCCACCCAAACCTCCTGAATTCCACCTACGGGCACTTTTCTGTTCTTTCATAAATTTCCACAGGCCCGGTGCTCTTAAATTAAGCAATACAACTGACCTAACTTTTCCATGCCGAAGCTACTTTATGAAACCTTGGCAGGGCATTATGACCTTTAACCTATGTGTGGAAATACAAGTGGTAAATTATGTTTCAGTTATGGAATTTAATATCTATCTATATCTTTGAGCATTTATTTGTACTTATTGATAATAAGATGTAATAATAACTTAGTGATGAATGTAAAACATATTTTGTATTACATTGGTATGCATATTATTTTTAAATGGGTTTTCAATGCTGTATGTAATAATTAACATCAGTCAGAACCATCCAGGACTCTAAAGGAGTTATCCAAGTGGCTGAACCTATTTTGGGAATAGGGTTCAGCAGTTTGGATAGCTTCTTTAGAGTTCAGGTTGCTTCTGACTGAAACCCAGAATGGATTTACACTCCCACTGAAACTGGAGCTACCAGTTTTCTATCTAGGCTCTGGCAAGGTACGCCTTTCCCCTGTGTCCCGTGCATGTGGCCATGGGGAGGCAGTTGCGGGCAGCAGGGAATGAGAGATGTGCCCTGTCCCCATTGGTGGGTAACAAGGTGGCACCACTGGTGAGGGTTGGGGTGGAAAAGCCTTCATTAGGTGGCCACGCCCACCCCATTGCACCATCTTGTTTGCAGCTGCTGCAAGAAGGAAAGGGCACATACCATGAGCCTGGTTGACAAATTGACTGGATCACATGGTTTGTGAGCTCTTCTTCCTGAACCTGGATGGCTATGTTTCCATCCGTGGCAGGCCTAGCAACCGCAAGCAGCAGGGAGAGGGCTGGGTGAACGTTGCATGCCTCTTCCCGGTGCCCATCTGGATCCAGGTTCATCTGAAAAGGCCTACTAGTATCGGGGTGGCGAATGGGCTGCAGCAGCAGTGCACACCTCTACCTAGTGCACTGATGGGCCTCGGGGGGGGGTCATCAGAGGTAGGCCGGGCAGCAGCCAGGTGAGCTTCGGGGTGATGAAAAGGTGGCAGTGGCACCACACGCACTGATGGCAGGCCTAGGGGCCTAGAGGTTTCACAGGGAAGGCTAATAGGGCTTTCCCAAAGGGGCTAAACAGACAGGGGAAGCAAGGAAGGGGCCGGTTGGGTGGTCCCTTCCCCTTTGCATTTGAATAAGTGTCCTGTTTGGGGTAACAGACCTAAACACACAGGAGGAGGAAGAATCCAGGGTGAGCCTTTCCCTCCTCCCCATACATCCCAAACCTCCACTGGTTGAAGGGGGTGGTGGAATTTCTATTAAGGAGGGAGAAGGTGGAGCAGTCAACCCTGAATTCAATCGTATCTGTGCCCACTTTTACTGAGTATAAATAATTGTAAAGTGCCATAGACGTGTTCAGAGTTGTTAGTGGAATAGAGTGTTGGGCTGGGATTAAGGAAACCTGGTTTTTAGGCTCATGGGGCCAGATAAGGCCAAGGGGCTTTTGCCCAGGCATTAATTCACAGCCCAATTCAACGTTTCTAAGGGGTGGTGTTAATTTTGGGCGTCCACGAGCATTCCATTTGCTTAATTGTTCTTATAACACAGGATGCCTCCTAAGAAAGGGCAAGGCGGTAAGAAGGGCAAGGGCAAGGCACCTTGCCCCCTCACACACACCCTGGCCAAGAGGCCAATCAGTCAGCCTGAGTCCTCTTCTGAAGACAAAGTGGCTCCTGACATCACAGCCATCTTGGCACACCTGAAAGCTGTTGAAAGGGACAAAGGCTACAGTAGCCCAGCCATCCCCAGCTCTAAATGACTATGCACATCCCAGAATGACAAGAAAAGGGGCACAGTATGACTTGTTGTTATCTCTTTCAGCCCGTTTAGATGCCATGGAGGCATCTGGCAGTTCTACACCTCCTCCAGTGCCGGCAGCTGTGGCAGCCCAGCCCCAAGGAACCCAGGAGTCATCAGCAGTGCAGCCCCCATCGATTCCAACCAGCCTATCGATGCCTCTGCTGCAGTGGGCCAGGAGCCAGGTGAGCCGGGATGGGGGACAGCTACCCCTGCACAGGATTGGGACCCATTTGGTTCCTGGGGTTTGCTGCCATTATGATCTGGCTTTAATTGGCCATGGGCACAACCTCAAGGTAGCATGCCAATCCGGGTCCTGATTCAAAGTGCTGCTATTAACATTTAAAGCCCTAAACGGTGCCAGGAAATCTGAAGGAACGCCTCCTCTAATATGTACCTGCCTGGACCCTAAGGTCATCATCAGGGGTCCTTCTCCCATAGCCCCTGCCAAAGGAAGTGAGGCAGGTGGCTTCCAGGAGGAGGGCCTTCTCTGTCAGGGATGCTTTAGGGTGGATTCCTGCATTGAGCAGGGGGTTGGACTCGATGGCCTTGTAGGCCCCTTCCAACTCTGCTATTCTATGATTCTATGATTCTCTGCTGTGGCACCCCGGCTTTGGAATGAGCTCCCTAAGGAGGTTCACTTGGCACTTACACTATATTCTTTTAGACGCCAGGTGAAGACCTTTTTATTCTCTCAGCATTTGAACAGTCCATAAATTCAATTTTAACTTTGCTGTTTCAAATTTGTATTTTAAATTTGTATTTCTGCACTGCTGCTGATTTTGTCCTGGTTGTGTTTTTATATTGTATTTTATATCATGTTTTTATACTGTTGTTTTATATTTTGAATGGTGTTAATTTTTGTGAACCGCCCAGAGAGCTTCGGCTATTGGGCAGTATAGAAATGCAGCAAATAAATAAATAAAATAAAATAAAATACACTCGAGACAAACCTTTTGACTCCTATGGGGTCAGCAGCTGTTGAAAGTACATATCTGGTTCAGGAGCAGCACGTATTTCCCACCACCAGGTGCAGAATGAGAGCTTATCTCAGGAGAACGATAACATGGGAATAATGCACATAGTAGAACCTGCAAATAGTGAACAGTCCTCAGCACTTCCCAAGGATCCACAGGCAGCCTCTGGGGAGGCGTAGAATCAGCAGGCTGCTTCAACATCTGTGCATCCGTGTGGCCCAGCCAGGCTCGGCCGGGCCTACAGTATCAAACTCAGTGCAGTTGATACTCACACAGGATCCCTTTGCTAAGGCTAATGAGAGCTCTATCCCTACTGGAGCAACCTCAACTCCACTGGAGTATCAACTCTTATCATCCACTAGAGAGAGGATATTAAAGGAAGAGTTTATTGATGCCTTTTCCCTGTTGTTTCAGGAATCGGAAACTCGGGATAAGGATAAAAACACTGATAAGGATCATGATAGGGTAAGGCGCAAGAAAGTAGCTCATACTTGGCGAATTGTTTGCCAGGTTTCCTAATGTACATGGCAGTGCTACAGCAGAAATTCCCGGAGCGAGGTTGGATCCTGACTAAGTACTCAGATATAATTTATTGAACATACACAGAATAGGTGGGTGGGGCCTGGCTGGCCTATGATGAGGTCTTCTGTATGAGGGTGGCCTTTGATCCCTCCCTTAGAAGGGATTTAAAAGACCAGGACCTATGGCTTCAGTTTATGATGCCACCTAGGCCTTGTTTTGGTGATAGGTCCAATAGTGGACATATTCTAGCTAAGCAGACCCCTGCGGCGGCTTCTAGGCCTGGCGGGGGGCAGGCAGTTCAACACCGCTCTCTTTGTTGGGAATATAGCTCCGAAGAGCCAGGCTCCAAGGCATCCTGTAGATTCCAAAACAGGGGGAGAAAAGCACGAAAACCAGGTGAAAAAAAGGGGAGAAGCAAATTCTCAAGATGCTAAACTTTTTATTTGTAGGTTGAAGAGCCCAACGCATTTCGGCCTGTATCTTTTCAAGGCCTTCTTCAGGAGGTTGTAGGAAGATGTCTGCAAAGATCTTCTTCTCAACAGAATGTCTTTCTCAGATTGTTAATAGTGACTATTAACAAAATGGATCCCAGAGTGGTTTAGAAAGATGAAAATAAGAGACAGCTCTAAAGACACAACACAAGCAGAAATGGATTGGGAGGGAGGAGGAGGGGTGGCGAAAGCCAGGCACCAGTTCTTAGTTTTGTAGTTCTAATAGAAGTTCTTTCTGGTAGAGAAGCATGAAACCAGCTTCCTGCAGATGTTTCTTTTCTATCAGATGGATGGGGCTGGGTTGGTCTCCCGCTTGCCATGATGTTTATCCTGAGAGGCAGAGAGGCACAGCCTTCCAGTGGCACAATGGATGAGGCTAGGATCTGAAGTTCCGAGGAACTGTGTGTTGGACCTGTGCCATGCTATTTACATTGCTTAGGACTTTCGGCTCATCTACACCAAGCAGGATATTCCACTATGAAAGCTGTGTATAAAAGGCAGGAGCCACACCAAGCAGCATATAGCAGTATGAAAGTGGTATATGGTATGTCTCAATGGGCCCCAACAGTTGACAGTGCATTTCAATACTGCTATAAAGCAGTAGTGTGGCTCCTGCCTTTTATATACCGCTCTCATACCACTTTCATAGTGGAATATCCTGCTTGGTGTAAATGAGCCCTTAGTGTATTATATGATTTCAAAAACACAGAAGCCTAGCAGTCAGCAATGGGTGTGAAATTTCGCATCCCTGAAGACTTCAGTTTTGTTAAGATGATGATGATGATGATGATGATGATGATGATGATGATGATGATGATGATGATTTTCCAGTTCATACTTTGAGATTTTTTGTTAAAGTTTGAGAATCTATAACCATTTTTCTGTGCATTTCCGGCAATACATGCATTTTTGTACCTACGTTTGCTTAAAATGCACGTCTGCAAGCAATTTTCTGAATATCATACATTTTCAACATTTTTTCCTTACTAATTGGTCTCTGGTGTTCAGCTCAGGCCTCAGGAGTATAATGTAGCATTTTGGAAGGAAGATGCAGCCCAATACACCAAGACTAGAAGCCAAGATGGAGAAGACCTCCACAGCCACCGTGTATTTCCCCTTGGTGCTCAGGTAGGTTGGGACAAAGGATACCCACACACTGCAGAAGACCAACATGCTGAAGGTGATCAGTTTGGCTTCATTGAAACTATCAGGCAACTTCCTGGCCAAGAAAGCCACAGTGAAGCTGATGAAGGCCAAAAACCCCATGTAGCTCAGGACAATGTAGAACATGGTGTCTGAGCCTTCATTGCATTGAACAATGATTTGACTGATCTGAGAGTGCTTGTCAAATTCTGGGAAAGGGGGAGAGGTTGCCAGCCACACAGCACAGATGCCAGTTTGAATAAGAGAACAGAGGACCACCACAGATATTCCCAGGGTATTCCCGACCCACTTCCTCATCCTGTTCCCTGGCTTAGTGGCCATGAAGGCCAGAACCACAGTAATGGTTTTGGCCAAAACACATGAAACGGTAATGGAAAAGATGATGCCAAACATAGTTTGCCGCAGAAGGCACGACACCTTTCCAGGCCAGCCAATGAACAGGAAGGAACACAGAAAGCCAAGCAACAGGGAAGAGATCAAGACACACGTAATACTCCAGTTATTGGCTTTGACGAGGGGAGTATGTTGGTAGCGAATGAAGATCCACAACACCACAATGGTGATTGTGGAAAATGAAAAAGCACAGCTAATCAAAATTGCTCCCAAGGGGTCTCCATAAGATAAGTAGACAATATGTTTGGTGAGACATTGATGGTGTTGCTCATTTGGATACTGATCTTCTGAGCACTTCTCACACTGATCTGCATCTGAAATGCACAAACCAGGCGATCACTATTTCTAATTTCTGAATTTAACGGGGATCCATCAATTATAACTCCAAAAAGTTTATATAATGAAATGGGCCTGGTAAGACAATATGCTAAGCCATGATTAGGATGCTAACCCTTTTGCAGGAAATGGTTATTAAGCATGTTTAAACCATGGTTATGGTTAGGAATGGTTCACATGACACACTAAAACATAATGTTTAGCTCAAGAATGCTTAACCACCATGGCTTAACATCTCATCTGAACAGGGTCAACTTGTTTAACCCTTGGTGAAGAAACTTGGGCCAAATGCAGAATTATTGGGCAGATTTTCTATAATATTTGTATGAAGAATTCACGAAACTATTGCTACAAACATTGTATTTCAAATGTTAATTTCCCGTGCGTCTAGTTGGCCCCCATTCTCATGGTTTTCCTAGTATTAATTGGTGATGGGAGAAAGAATAGGTATAATTTGTGTGTGCTTTAGTAATGGGTGTCCGACTCTTAGTGCTACACATAAACTCTTTGAGAAATTGATGCAATTACCCAGTTTAGCACTATGTGACAATGTGAAATGTAAGACTAAAGTTAGTGCAAGGTGATCTAATTCTTTTAGCTGAATGTTTTAGTATCCTTAGATGATCTTTCCCAGCAACCTTTCCAATCTTGCACCCCCAGATATTGTTGGATCACAAATCCATCATCTTCAGCCAGCATAGTCAGTGGTCAGGGATGATGGGAGTTATAGGCCCACAGCATCTGGGGCTCAAGATCAGGCAAGGCTCTTTAAAGACACAGTTGAGCTCATGGAAAAGAAAGGAGAACTTATTATCTAGTGAAAAGCCTGTTTAGTCTAGATAAAACCCTTCAGCTTCTCATCAGTTTCCTTCGCTCAAGAAGACGGTGTTTACTAAAGCCATTCAGAAATCTGTTCTAGACAAAAAGTGTTAGGAAATAACACAAACTGAAACTTAAAACATCTGTATTTTTGTCCTCACCTGTATGGTTTGAAATTCTCCCTTCAGAGCACTGAGCACATTCATAGCAACACATTTGCTTCCCCTGCATGACAATCTTGTTGTAACCAGCATGGCAGCTCTTGACACACGTGGCTTGGGGGACCATCTAATGTCAAGCAGAAAGACAGGGCTTGGTCGTAGAAATGTACTGATTTCTTATTGTTAAATTCTTGATTATAACCCTCTTGTAGAAAGAGTGGAGAACAAGCAATGAAATTAAGGTGGTAGAGCAGTGTTGGAAGCAGATTCTAGTTGGTGGCAGTGGGGCGTGGGCCTTGCCAGATGAAAAATGACACCAACCCTATATGCCAGCCCCATTGTAAGTGTCATAGACCTTTCATTATTCTCTACAATCACCCCATGCCCAAGTAGCTATTTGCATTGGCGCCAATGGCTTCCTTCCAGATGCAAATAGCAGTTGGCATGGAGTTTTCATTTGAAACAAGGAGAAGAGATGAAACAGTTAATCTCACCCACCAAATTCCTTGATGACCCCTGATGCTATGCAGGCTCTGCCATATATGCGATTTTTTTTTTTTTAAGTATCTGTTCATAGAATCATAGAATAGTAGAGTTGGAAGCGGCCTATGAGACCATCGAGTCCAACCCCCTGCTCAATGCAAGGATCCACCCTAAAGCATTCCTGAAAGAACACTGTCTAGCTGCCTCTTGAATGCCTCTAGGGTGGGAGAATCCAAATAATTGGATTCACACAATTATTTACATGCCTAATTTCACCACCAACTCAAATTTCGAACCGCCTTTCTGGATCCCTTCAATGGACATTCAATATTTATAATGATGGCCTCATCTACACCAAGCAAGGTATTCCCCTATGAAAGCAGTATGAAAGTGGTATATAAAAGGCAGGAGCCACACGACTGCTTTATAGTGTTATTGAACCGCACTGACAACTGTTGCGGCCCACTGAAAAATACCATATACTGCTTTCATACTGTTTTCATACCACTATATCCTGCTTGTTGTAGATGTGTCAATGGGCTCCAACAGTTGTCAGTGCATTTCATTACCACTCTAAAGCAGTAGTGTGGCTCCTGCCTTTTATATACCACTTTCATAGTGCAATATCCTGCTTGGTGTAGAATAGGCTGATGTTTCCCCTTATGATCTGGCTGCTTGGTTTCTTCCTCTATTTATTTATTTATTGCATTTTTATACCGCCCAATAGCTGTAGTTCTCTGGGCAGTTCACAAAAATTAATTATCACTTCATCTGGTCTTCATGTTTCCTCCAGGTAGTTATCAGAAATGAATTTATAGTTGGACACTCTGGGCATCCATGCCTCAGTATAGTGTTTGAATATGACCAGAGTTAAGGTTAGCTCATGTTGGTGCAAGCTCTACAAAGCTGAAAAATTACAACCTAACTGACATGTACCATGTTGAGTGATGATGTTGTGCAACATCACAAAATTTTGCTTGCTTACAATTTATCCTCCATCCACCCACATGTATTCTTGGTCTTGGAGGATGGTGTCGGGGTAATCACTGAACATGAGCTTGCTGTTTAAACAAACTCACAGTGATAGCAGAGTTACAGCAGATCTTAACTATGAATACAGCAAAAGACTCAAGAAATATAAGGCAGAGAATTTTTGTTTGTAGTGTACAAAAATAAATACTTTACTGGCACAAATATAACTTAGTTATGGCAAAACAATGTACAATCAATACTCACACATGGTCACAAGATATACAGCTTACAACAGGCTTCACAGGAACAAGAGTGATGATTTAATCTGGTTACAGCGATTCCAAACACTCTTTATATACACTTTTCAGTACAAATTATGCAACACATAATTGGCACTAATAGAAAAATTACCACTATGTCATAGTCCAATTATTCAATCAAGCCCATCTGCAAAGTTGACCTTTTCAGTGATAGTCTTTTGCTGACGCCACACTTTATTCAGGTTTTGCAGATCAGTCCAGAAATATGGAAAAAGAAAAATCAGAATCCAGTCCAGGATTCCAGCAGATGGAACACCTGGAAGCTACTTCCTGCTTTTATAGACCTGAGCCAACATGAGATACCCTTAACTCTGATCTAAAACTTTCAAGTAGATCATGGATGCCAAATTTCAAGTTATTAGTTCAACGGGGGAATCAACAAATTTCAAGTTATTAGCTCAACATTTTTGTAAGAAGTAGATACTGAGGGTTATACTGATGGTACTTTGAAGGGGGGTGGACTCATCTCAACCAACTCCCATGTACCTTTAATATCTAAAACCCAGTTTGTGCAAGCCAAAATTATGCAACAGATTCAGAATTTGGGTGCAGAGGTATTCCAACTTTCTGTTTTGCAATTGCAAATTGTGGATTTTGGGGGAATAACATCCTACTCAGATCTTAGCCCATAGTTGGACATCTGGAAGTCCTGGAGACAGCATGAGCATTCCCAGGAAGCAAAAAAGGATGACATTTTATTCCCGAATCACAGGTAAAGAGATGGTCGCTGAAAACATCATACAAAAAATATTCACACCTGTTGAAATTTGTGATTCCACACAATGGCGCTTCCGTTAATGATGAACTTTTTTTTGGCAGGAGCTTTGGAATCCATCCTCCCAACTTGGACTCTCTGGAAGGATCGATTGGGGAATGTGACCAAGTTGACAAGATCATATCCTCCTGCCAGGTCCCCATTGTCATTGAAAAATATTTCTTCCCCAGCACTATTGTTAAAGCGGACATTTCTCAGAAAAGGGTGAAGCTGGATTAGAGGAGAAAAGTTTATATTCTGTCAGATGGAGGAGGGAATGCTGTATTTTTTATTTCGGATGTTTGCTCAGATGTGACTTTTGAGCCTGAGAAAACCTTGGGCCACTGTATCAATTTGACTGAAAGTGACTATGCAAGATTTTGTATTTTTGAAGACCATATGTGGTCTATCTTGTCCAGAATTCTGTTCTTACATGTCCAGCCAGATGCCTAAGGGAAACACACAAGCAGGACAACAGGAAACTACCTCTGATATTGGAGGTACTATAGAGGCATTGTGAGTAGGAGCCATTGATACATTGGTTCTCAATCCATTGAAGGAACAATGAAACTGTGTTGTCCTACAGACATTAAAAAGGGACACCAATATAGAAACTTTGTATAGAAACCTGAGTGTGATGGAGGCAGTTAAATTTGCTGATATCCATAAGGATGAACTATGAAAAATTTAGGCAACTAAGATCCCTAGACATTTTCTCTTGTATCAAAAGAGTTAATTTCAAAAGTTCACCTAGATATAGAGGGAAATAATAATAATAATAATAATAATAATAATAATAATAATAATAATAATAATGAGAATCATATTAAAATAGACCCATAATCTGAAAAAGAGATTTCTCCAATTAAAGTTTAAAATGCTTTTAATGTTGTGTGATAAATAGCTTGGGGATGGAGGAGCTGAATTGCAAACCCCACCTAAAAAAGTATACATGATCCAATCCACAGTTTTGCATTATCTAGATATATGTGACCTAAAAGTCAAGAAATCCAGTCCTCTATGCAAATCACCTCTCAAAATTCTCTACCCTATTTGTGGACAGGATAACTGGAGGATTAATTTCACTGAACATCTCCAGGGGGAGGAGAATTGCTCCAGCAGTTTCACAGAGACAGGGTTCACCACTGGCAGGGGTTGAAGCATAATAGGGAGAGTAAATGGGTGACCATGATTTTTCAGACATAAGGTCACTGCTTGTCCTTCCTCAATTTGTGCTCATGTTTGCAATCACTGTGGATTTGTTCAAATGCAAAAATGGAAGAAAACAAACAGCTATCAAACATGAGAGTTGCAAAAACAATTACTAAATTTGTGCAAATTAACAGCATTCCCCAAATTTCTCCCACAAACTAAAGCGCGGGTGATCTAAAATGTAGGCATGTTTGAGGAAGTTGTGCATTTTTCATAATTTATCCAGTTTGAGAAAGCTGTGCTTTTTCAGAAAGTTGTACATTATTCAAGTAGATGTTTTTGGAACACAGCGACAACTTTGGAAATTTATAACCATTTTGAGATAAAATGCACACTTGTTCACATTGGGGGTTGTGAACAAAGCATTTTCAAGTGATTGGTGAATTGAAATTAAATCCTCACCAAAAGAGGTGAAGAAATTTTGGACAAAATTCTGTGGAATGGCACTGTGCCGATTGGGGTGGGGTAGGGTGAGTGGGAAGTTTTTTTAAAAAAAACAAAACACTCACTTTTATACGATCATCATATCGGGAGATCATCACCTAGCCATGCCCTGTGTCTTACCTGCCAGGGTTGAGCTGCCAAAAGTTTCCATCTGTCTCCAATCTGCAATACTTTATTTTTGGCTCTTGATGAATCCATGGCATGGAGAGCATGTGCTACAGCATGAACTGCATTGTAGATACTGTAGCTCTGGCCCAACACCCCCATTTCAAACACAGATCCAGGAAGTGTCTCTAGCTTCTCCTTCCCAGTACAGATGCCCCTGTTTGGCATAAATAAGTTATACATTGGGAGTGAACACAGAAACGTACTGTACCAGAACAGAGGGAGGAAATAAATCTTAGATTTATATGGATTTATTGTTTCTAGGAAGTCTTGATATCCTGGCAACACCGTGGTGTGAAGAGAGAAGGACAAGGTGCCATTGAGGGATTTTGATGTAAATTGATTCCACGGGAAAACAGTAGTGAAATCCCATTGAGCGGTTATGATCCAAACCCTCTCCATTGGACGCATATTTACAAATTCATAATTTTCCAGAATGATTCGTAAGCCCTCCATAGATTGTCCATCCCCATAGACAAGGAACACATTAATTTTGTGCAACCAGAGTGTAGAAAATAGCCTGACGAGAATGATAGAAATTGTCTCATTGGATGTGCGACTTGTCACAGTTGGAATCGATTGTTCCAAAGCAATACAAATATTACTCTGCAGGAGCCTGGGTTTCAGAGTTCGAAGAAATGTTTCTCCTCTCTCATCATCTGATATGAGGAGGCCAATCCAAGACCATCCAAAATGCTTTAGAAGCTGAACAATCCCATGATATTGAGGTCCTTCATTTGGAATCATCCGGAACAAGGAGGGGAACAGAGTTTTATCACTCAACATGGGGTCAAATGAGCCGTATGTAAGCTAAAAGTACAAAGCCATTTTTAGAAACAATGAAGATATATGATCTTCCAACAAATCAAATGTGATCTTCTTTGGAAGACCCATTAAAGGGAATAGAAGTTTTGATGTATAAATTAAAAGAATTTGGTGCAGTAGCAGGCTTTAAGGTTAATAAACAGAAGACAAAGATATTAATAAAAAAATATGAATCCCCAAGACCAATCAAAACTAATAGCAAAAACAGGGTTTTAGATTGAAAAGAAGGTAAAATACTTAGGAAAAACGTTAACAAATAGCAATTGTATTTGTTCTGTAATAACTATGTCAATTCAGATTTGGTGGCATGGTTATATATGTATGAGAAAGTCAAAGTTAATGTAGAGTTTAACAACCATTCTATACGGCGTGCTATTCTGAAAATATGGAATAAATATAAACCTAGACCGTGTCAAAAAAAAAAATGCCATTATGGATATCAGTGCAGGAAGCATACCAAAGAAGGGAGAGGATAAGTAGTTACAATTGGTGGACATATCGCTATATTTTAGAACTGTGGCAAGGGGATTATAAATTAAAGTCAAGAGAAGGGTTGACAAAAGAAGGGTACCCATGCCAATGGTTTGGATATATGCAAATGTCAGAAAGGTTTAAAATGGACAAAAAACCCTGTGGCTTTGAAACAACAAAGTCAGAATTTGAAAGGGCATTATGTACGAATGACGAACATGTTATTGCTAAAATTTATAAACTTTTATTGAGGTTCGAGATGGAGGAAGAACCAGTGAAAGAATGTTTGATAAAATGGGGCCAGAATATGGGATATAGTATACCAATGGTGCAATGGGAAAATATGTGGACAAGAGGGCTAAAATTTATGTTAAGTACTAATCTTAAAGAAAATTTTTACAAAATGATGTATAGGTGACATATGCCACCAGCAAAATTGGCTAAAATGCATAGAGGGGCATCAGGGTTGTGCTGGAAATGTGAACATTCTACCATGCATGGTGGACCTGCAAAAAAGCAAAAAAATTCTGGATACAAATCCATTCTGTAATCCAAAAAAATCTAAAAAATTAATATTCAACTGAAACTGGAATACTTTCTTTTGGGATTTATGGATGAGCAGATGAAAAAGAATCATGGGACTATATTCTTATATATGACGACAGCTGCAAGATTACAAAGATGGAAGGGCAAAATAGTGACCACAATAGAAGAATGGCTACTGAAGATGTTTGAGCTAGCGGAGATGGCGAAACTCACGGCAATAATGAGAGAAAAATCGACTTCAAGATTTATAAATAAATGGGAACCTTTTGTAAATTTTATGAAGGGACGAGAAAAAGGTGACTTGTAGATCTGTGGATTCAACCAATAATGTAGGAAATATTAAGAGAGAAATTAGAGATTTGGATTTGACAGTGATAGAGTAAGAAAATAATAATAATAACATTGTTACATATTTTTGCTGGGGAGAATATTGGAAAAACATTTTATTTTTGTCTTTTTGGTTTGTTCATGTTTGTTTTGTTTTGTTTTTCGCTCTGAAATGTTTTTTATTTATTGGCGTTCGGAAATAATAAAAAAGATTAAACCACATCACTCAACATGGGGTCAAATGAGCCGTATGTAAGCTAAAACAAAGCCAATTTTAGAAATAAGGAAGACATGTGATCTTCCAACAAATCAGATGTGATCTTCCAATAAATCATGACAAATTTATCTATTCAAATAAATAGGGGAAAGGGCCGTCGTTCACATTTATAGTAGGGATGTCAATGGAATCCATCTGGGTATTGGGGACCCCTGAGCTTTCATTGGTTAGTCCCCCCATGAGCTGACCCAATTTGATCAGCATTGAGTTGGGCAATCTGGCAGATTTTTATCCACACTTTTTTATTTATGTAAATAAAAACATGCACAAATTGCAGGTCACAATTTGCATGTTTTACAAAATTTGGGGGCATAAGTCATATCACCTGCGACAGCAATTTGTGTAAATTATGCAATTTGTAGCCAAAATTTGTGCAAGTCACACAAAGAGCAGCAAAACTTTGTGTAAGTCACGCAAATTCCACCCCATAATTTTCACAGATTTCTATTCAAGTATTTATTTATTTTTAGGAAGTTTCACATCTGTTTAACTTGCAAATTTTGAGTATGGGGTTATAATTCAAAATTGAGCATACCTAACTTGAAATGTTTATGTTTACACCTTTTTTGTAAGTTCAAAGATTTAGGAAACTTAATTCAAACTATTTACCTAATTAATGGAATGATAGATAGTATTATCGATGAGATATTTTCTCCACAGAAAAAGTATAAATATGTGCTGATTTTAGAACGCTGGAGCTTCTTTTCAGATGCTCATCAAGGCCTGTGTATCTGTCAGATAAAGAGCCTATTCAGTAGGGCTGTGTATGGTAACTCCAATTCACCTTAGAGGCCATTTTGAAGCCCCCCCCCCAAATGGCCCTGATTCACCTCATGGAGCTTCGGGGGTTGTCTGCTTTGCCTCGGTGCCAAAGCCAAGTTTAGATCCCCCCCCCCCCGAGATGACTCAGCCTTTTCGGTCCTTGGGTTCCAGCTGCTCAGCTGGGACCCAAGAAAGCCAGGAGCAAGTCGGGCAGGACTCCACTGGACTTCCAACTCTGTGCTTCCTTCCTTAACCCCATAACCCAGAGCTGCTGCTGCTAGGACTTACCCACTTACCTGCTGCCACCGTGCTGCTGCCACCGCTGCATCACCCCATCGCTTCCACTATTGCCCCATCACTGCCACCACCAGGAAATGTGGCATCCTCCTGAGAGCCAGGCCAGGATTTCAAGATATCATGGGGCTCTATTTTAGTACCTCTATGGCTGAAAACTACAGTGGCCATTTCCCCTTAATGGCTGCTATAGTTTGAGACCCAAAGACCCCGTGATATCTTGAAATTGTGGCCTGGCTCTTAGGAGGAGGATGCATTTTCCTGGTCGTGGCAGCAATGGTGGTAGTGAAAGACCGCATTCTCCCTGATGAGCCTGCCCATGCTTTAAGATCTTCTGGAGAAGCCCTTCTTTCAGTCCCACCATCTTCACAGGTGCGCATGGTAGAAACATGGGAGAAGGCCTTCTTGATGGCTGCTCCAGTGCTTTGGAACTCTCTTCCCGGGGAATCTAGACTGTCTCCCTCCTTAATGGGCAAGGTACCCGAAGCTTTGGTACCAATGCACTTCAGCCTTGGGCCACCCCAGAACTGACTCAGAACTGAGGTAAAGCAAGCCAAATCAGTCCACCTCACCTCGGTTTCAGAGATTCATCCAGAGGCGGTGCACAGCCCTACTATTCAGTGTTGAATGGGGAACTTGCTACTTAGAATGAGAACTACTTTTTATGGTATGAAGACATAAGAACAAGGAATGTTTAGGAAATTTGATTTCTTGTTAAGCTATTGAAATCTAAGAATCTTTAGCAAACTTCTTTAGCTACAAAATGTTTTATGCCATTTTATGCAAGTTATATTTTGATGTGATGCTGTAAGTATATTTCTAATAAAATGGGAAAAGTGGATGGAAAATATTTTCCCTTTACTAGAAAAACATTTTTTGCTGTGTGCTTTGATTCAAGAATATTGCTCTGACGTGGATAGGTAACTGGCATTCAAAGGCTTCTGAAATACTGGATCTACAACAAAGGCAAAATGCATAACAACAACAACGAACATGGGCTATGGAAAGTTTAGCCCTCTCCTTCCAAAACATCCATAGGGAGAATGAGTTCATAATTGGACTCTGCTTAACAGACTGACTGGAGCCTTCCGAATATTCTAAGGTGGACCTACATATCTCCATTTCTTAAGGTTAGAGCCATGGTTCTATTCAAAGCACATACCTGTGGAATCTTGTAGATACTTAAGATGTTGGCCATCTGGATGGAATTCTGAGAGGTAAGTCCACCGATGACAGCCAATGGCCTCTTCTCCCTGCCACAGATGTAGTTGAGGGGATTCCCCTGGGCTGTGAAGAGTAAGTCCAAAGTGGCCCAATAGGCTCTTCCTGCACTAAATGCATTGTCATAAATCATGGAACCCAGTGTAACGTTGGGTAACAACTTGGCATTCTTGTTGACCTCATCAATGGCAAAAGCAAAGGCAAGGACATACTGGTAATTTTTAGACATTATGCTGCAATGAAAGTTTCATACAGTCTTACATCTGGATATCAGAAGAATGGGATCATTTTACTGCCATAATATTGGGATGATGCTAAATCTGTGCTTTTCATGCAGCTATAAACGAGAGTTGCTTTATAACTTCAAAAAGCTATTTTTGTCCAATGGTGGATTCAAGGTAACTCTTTTGACCTGCAATGAGCTTACTTAGATTGTTGGACTTACTACAGGACAAGGACCTGTTCTCTGTTTCCCCAAGGGAATGGGCTAGATCCAATGGACTTCACTGATAAGTGGATAGATTCTGAATGAACCTTGGGAGGAGCATCTTGACAGTAAGAGAAGTTTCACAATGGAACCAAATCCTTGGGGTTGGAACTTTCCCTTGCTGGAGGCCTCCAGGCAGTGGCTGGACAGCCATCTGTTCTGGATGCTCTCAGACTGGAATTCCTGCATCAAACAAGGGGTTGGATGAGATAACACTGGAAGGCCCTTTCCAGCTCTATGATACTAAAGAGTGGGGGGCAATTTGATCCATTTGCATTGGCTCAGACATGCATATGCAACATTTGATCTCTCCCCAGAAACCTGATGGCTGGGCAGATGGTAATGAGTTGCTGAATGTGTGAACAGAAGCCAATGAAAAACAGCTTGTCAAAAATACTGTCCAAGCTCTAATTATCATGTTGGATCACTCACTCATGCAACTCATCACTTGTCGCCATTACTAATTAAGATGCATCCATCTGTGGACACAACCCTCAATCTGAAGCAATACTTGATGGTTTGTATCAGAATTATCTAAATTACGTAAGAAAACTACAGAAAGCCACCCCCTTCAGTCCCTTGCACCCATGAAGAACTACTTACGATGCCTCATTGGAGGAGTGTGGATGCATCATAAAGTTGTATAAGGACTGTTCAACATATATAACAGATACAAATTCACCAATGATAATTTCATCGCTGGAACTAGGATCATGATGCTGAGCTTTTAATTGCTTGCTGCATTTGGAGTTCAAACTCTTGCAAAAAGTCTGAGTCAGCAGGAGGAAGAGGTGGAGGAGAAGTAAGCAAACCACCCTGAGAGCCAGCAGATGTTGGACCTGATCCATTGTCCCCTACACGACACTGCTAGTCTGATTGTGAACAGAATCTGTCTTGATGTCCGTCAAGAAATAAGCAATCTTTACCAAGGCAAAGATTCCAACCTGGGCTATTAGCCTAAAGCATGAAATATCAAAGCTCCGTTTCAGCTAGCTCTGCCTGCCTCAAATGCATTCCCTCTACCTCTGTGGCACAATATTAGACCTGAAGTGGATTGAGTTCAACTGGATTTACTCTCAGGCACATGTGCTGATGATTTTAGCTTCACGTATCTTTATAGGCTAAAGGTTCAACCAATTGTGCTGATTCTCTTATTAGTCTTCTCTGTAGTTTATGTCTAGCTGGTTTAATATAGCTTATTGAACTTCCATAAGCAGAAAACAATTATAGTGACTTTGTTAATTACAGGGTAGATAATTTCCTTTCCCAAAGCTTTCAAGTCCTTGCAGAGGAAAGCCAAAGAAAACATGTTTATGTTATTTGTGATGTTACTATAGAAAATGTCTGCTCTTCTTTTGGGACAGTATCCGGGTTCAACAATTCACTCCCTTGGAATCATGTCGGGTACTGGGCCAAAGAGTGAGAAGTAAATGGGGAAGAACATCAGGAGAGGTCCTGCCTTGTTGGTCCCTGAGTGACAGCTGTTTGGCATCTGTGTGAACAGAGTGCTGAACTAGAGGAACCTTGGTCTGATCCAACACGGCTCTTCTTATGTTCTTTATGTTAAACAGTTTTTTTTATTTTTTCATTAACATCTATGACATGAAAGCATTGCATAAAGACATGACATCTAAGGGAAGTGAACACACAAGAAAAGAAAAAGAAAAAAAGACAATAAAAAATAAGAAGAAGAAAGAAAATCAAAGAAAAAGGGAAATAAATAAACCAAGGTTAAGATATGTTTTCAGCACTCTACACATCAGAGATGTAAATTATATTCTCTCCTCGTTAATACATTTAACGCAATAATCAAATTCATTTCTTTCTTCCAAGTTAACTATTTCTCATACATTGCATCCACAGACAAATACATCGTTATCGCTGTCAATTTTGCCATTTCTGCTGACTCTAATATCTTCAGTATGTATTCTTCCATTGGTGGTGTTATTTCATTTTTCCACTTCTGTGCATACAATAATCTCGCTGCCATTGTCTGATCCAGCACGGCTCTTCTTATGTTCTTAGGAGAGTACAAAGAGGCCGTGGATGATCAGTCGAGAACTATATCTAATGTGACTAACCAGACCAGCATCAGACAAGATAGAATTCATATATTTATTGAAACCTCTAGGCCACCGTTTTTAAAAATATATTATTATTCCTATCAATGTAATGGAATTACACTATGTCACAATGAAAAACCATTCAGGGAGGCTTTGTTGGGAAGACATGGACCCCATGCTCCTTCATGGACTGCCTCTGATGTGGCAATAAAGTATTTGTTAAAGTTAGAGAGAAACAAGGGAAATTCTTCTGCTTCAGCTGCCAGGCAGTGTAGCCATCAGAATGAGTAGCCACTGATAGCCTCATCCTCCATGAATGTGTCCAATCCCCTTTTAAAGCCACCCAAATTGGTGACCATCACTAATCCTGTGTAAGTGAATTCCATAGTTTAATTATTCTGTATGCTGTCCCTTGAGAGGGTGGGTGGGCTCTTTCTAGGGAAAGTCGGTGTCCTGCTTCAAAGAGTGTTGTTCTCTGCTTTGAAGGACAGCTGAGTTTGGGTTTGGGTTTACATAGCCATGATCTACACTACTGCTTAAAACAGTTTATCACAGTAGTGATAACTATTGGGGCCCAGGACACACTCCATATGCAGTTTTCAAACTGTTTTCAAAGTGGCATATCCTGCTGGGTGTAGATCTGGCCCTGGTGTTTTGAAAGTGCAAAATTAGTTAAACTCGAATTAAATTTCTCAACAGGAAAAAGAATCTCCCTTTTTCCTAGACCAGAGCCAGTCTGACTTACTGTAGATTCAGAAAGGTTTCTGCATTACATGGCTTCAAGCCATGACCTGGGACGTTTCTCAGGCATTTGACTTGTAGCTTCATCAGACCAGGGTTATACTGTGCAATCACTGTGAATTGCGTGCAAAGGACTCCGAAGTTTTCCAGTTTATAATCTGCTTTGACTGTGAAGTACTCCAAATCATCCAGCTTTAATTGTGCTACGAACAAAGCCAAAAGACCCGACCTATTTAACTACCTCTTTAGGAGTGAATCTTTTGTTGTTCTCCGAGTGGCCACTAGGAGCGCAGGAGAATGATTTAATATGTTTAAAGTACAAATTAAACAAATATTTACATCTGCGTAGTCTTAAAGATAAAGACATCAAAATTGGCACAGTAATAGATATTAAGGACGGATTAAAGCACACCAAATTTGAAACGGATTGGGTCATCTGTTGATTTTTTAATGATTTTTTTACATTTCTCCCCCTTAAACCCTTTCCTGGCATGCAAAGGATCATAAAAGCGATGCTGCCCAAGGTTTAGCTAACAACAACAATGACAGCTTTACGCTATGGGGATAATTCGAGGGAAACGGGTACATGGGATGAAGCCCTTGGTCTGACCCATATCAGTTTCCTGGAACAATGGGCTTTTGGGTCTTCAATGTACTATTAATGTTGTTCTTATTGTTTTTGTTGTTGTTGTTGTTATTGTTTACTCTCACACAGAAAAAAAGCCTCCACCAACTCTACTGAAATTTATGAAATGTTTTCTATTCACCTCAGTATTTACTCATTTGGAAAAAAGGAAAGGAACCTCTCGTGCAAGCACTGAGTCATTACTGACTCTTTCGCTGATGTTTTCTTGGCAGGCCTTATAGCGGGGTGGTTTGCCGTTGCCTTCCCCGGCCGTTATTACCTTTCCCCTAGCTAACTGGGTACTCACTTTACCGACCTCGGGAGGATGGAAGGCTGAGTCGACCTGAGCCGGCTGCCTGAAACCAGCTTCCGCTGGGATCGAACTCAGGCCGTGGGGAGAGTTTCAGCTGCAGAAACTGCTGCTTTACCGCTCTGCGCCACACGAGGCTCATTTACTCATTTATGACACTTGTAATTATGATTTTAGTTGATAGCCTACTGAGCTTTTATATATTTGGACTTTGTTTTAGCTATGGTTTTGTTTGCTTGTTTGTACCCTGCCTGAGTCTGTTGTACATGACAGTTGATATAGAAATATTTTAAATAAATATAATAAATACTGAGAATAGCTGGGTCAAATTCAGCTATTATGGGACTCAGCCGCTGCCTCTAACCACCATTAGATATGCTGTGGCACCCCGGCTGTGGAATGAGCTCCCTAAGGAGGTTCGCTTGGCACCTACATTATATGCTTTTAGACGCCAGGTGAAGACCTTTTTATTCTCCCAGCATTTTAACAGTCAATAAATAAATTTTAACTCGGTGTTTTAAATTTGTAATTTTGCCTTGCTGCTGGTTTTATCTGGTTGAGCTTTTATATTGTATTTTATATTATGGTTTTATACTGTTGTTTTATACTTTGAATGTTTTTAATTTTTGTGAACCGCCAAGAGAGCCCCGGCTATTGGGCGGTATAGAAATGTAATTAATTAATTAATTGCTGTTGTCAAATCCTGAAGGAGAGAGACATATAGCAACAAACAAACCAACATTAAAGCAGCAGAAAGTTAAAAAGAGGCAGCTTTAAAATTTGGTTCAAAGAACGCAACAGCCCTGATGGTGAGGTGCACTCGGAGGATATATGGCATCTCAAAGGGGTAATCACCCCATCCTCCCTATTTCCCACATGGACTTCTACAAGCTCTTTTCGAGGTGAAATGGATTCCAAAGCTCCTTAGATTTGTTTTTAATGACCCTCTGTGGGACTCCGCATGAGCTGCTGCTCCCCAGAGTTTTGACTCCTTCATCATCGCTGTTCACAAAAGATCTCTAGATTGATCATGGAGAATGTCCTTTATAGACCTGTAATGCGGGAAGCTCATCCAAAATGTTCCAAGGAGATATTCCATGGATGTTCTCGTCTCAAATTTTAAGGGCAGGCAGAAAAAAAAAAACAGGTAGGCAAACAGATAGGGAAAGGATATCCATCCGTAAGCCCAATTCATTTTAAAGACAAGCAACAGACCAAATGATGCAATGTGATGTGTTCCTGTTGAGGTTTCCAGCCAGCCATGCCCTTTTCTGGGTACTTCATTCCGTCACACCTTTCCCATGTTTACTATTTATTTTTCCAAACAGCCAATTAGTATTCTGTGTCCACTGAGCATGCTCAGTCCTCATAGCACTGTTTTGAGTCCTTCCTCAATTCCCCCCTCCTTAAAGCTTTTGGTTTTGTCCATCTGTAAAATCTGGGGTGCACCCAAGCCTGATGAGTCCTCCCTCTTTGGGTGTGAAATGGATGGCGCCATTTTGGATCCACTGGGTTGCTAGCAATGCAGCTTCCCTCTTCCCACCCCTCCAGCCTTAACACACAACAAGATTAATTATACAACGACCTTGACATGTACATTCCTTGGTGTGACAATGCAACTGTTCTTCTTGATTTTAGGCCCACTGTGCATAACTGTAGTGGGCCCTTTAGGTCTGCAGTGAAAACTGTGGAATACACTGGTGATGGAGACATAGATCTGTTTTTACTGGGGCCGTTGTCTTTCCCATTTTTGTTGAGCTCCGCGTAGCAGATCAGAATTCTACAAGTTATTGTGACACTGGCTTTGCTCCTGAATCTGTTGTTCTGTGCATGTGTGAATGTAGGTCTGGCTCCAGCCAGGACTAGATATGCAGTAGAATGAGTAGTAGAATTAGTTGGTCAAATTATGGATAAAAGGCTGACAGAACCATTTCTTTATCTTCCCCCTGATATTTTCCCTGATGTGCTAGTTTACTATGGATCGAGCAGAAATCTACAGAAAAGGTCATCCAAAAATACCATTTCCCCTCCCTTTTGCAGTCTAAAGTGATGCAGTCTGTACTATTTAAGAACTAAGATCCATGATTAGACAATATGCTTATGTGTTTGCTGTCTTGGGCTTGAATTCTCTGTTTGAAATAACAGCAGTGGTGTGTGTGTGTGTGTGTGTGTGTGTGTGTGTGTGTGTGTGTGTGTGTGTATTCTTCTAAACAGGACAGAAACAAGAAGGAAGAGAGGTCTGATCTTCCACCCTGGGTTGTTTTCCTACTGAATCCCCCCCCCCACCGCTATTGTCTCCGAAGGTGCCACTTGCTGCATGACCAATGGGAGTGTTTCAGAAAGAAAATAGTCTAAGGAGGTCAGAACACCCTTCCTGCCCAATGGGAAATTGCCATGGATCTACACCAACACCCCAACACCCTGGAACATGAAAAGAGAAGAAAAACTCAAGCCTAAGACAGGTAATCACACGGAACGTATACTATATTGTCTATCTCCTTCTGCTAGAGATGGCCAACGTGGGGAAATCCAGGCCTTCTTTTTCGCCTCTCTGGATTTCCCCAAGAACCCTGGCTTGGAGAGGCTGGAGGCTCCCATTTCAGTGGGATGGAGATTCCATTCTAAGGAGTTGTCCAAGGTGCTGAAGCCATTTTGGATATATGGTTTAGCATCCTGAACAGCTCCTTTAGCCTTCTGAATGGAAAGGAATCTCTGCTCCACCGAAACGGGAGCCACCAACCTCACCTCACCTCGACTTGGCTTGTGTTTGCAGGCTGAGACGGGGACATGTTCCTAAAATCTGACACACTTTGAGACAGTCCAGCTCACAAACAAATGAGCTGGAGTCTGGGGTGGGGTGGGGGAGCTGAGCTGCCGAAAGCTCAGTGAACTTGATCCCCTGCATGGATTCCTCCAACACCTTATTTATTTATTTATTGCATTTTTATACTGCCCAATAGCCGAAGCTCCCTGGGCAGTTCACATAAAACGAACAGTATAAAAACATGGTATGAAATACAATAAAAAAGCACAACCTACCTTCTGCAGCATATGCAAATCAGACCTCCGTGTCTTTGGTCTCAGGGTGTGGCTGCTGTTTTCAAAAGCTGAAGTGCCTGGTATGGCTGTTATTATTTTCTGCCCATTGTTGAGGGTTTATACGGTGCCCCACAGTTTTGTTGACTTTCAATTTCCACCATCCCCAGCCAGCGTCAGCAATGGGAGTTGCAGTCAAAGACCACTAAAGGGTGCCAGGTTGGTGAAGACTGAACTACAGGAATAGAACCGTGCTGTGGCTGAGGAGTAAAGCAACACTGAAGATGGATAGCTTAGCTAGATCAAGGGGGAGATGTGGTTCACCAGGAAACCCTCAGGCTAGAGAGAAAGGGATGGGAATTTACAGCCATTGCAAGGCTCAGGGAAGGTAAGATAAGCGAAGCGGCAAGGCAGGGCAAAGAATCGAAACAGTTCAGGAATGCAGCCCCAACCTGGTCATAAGAAAGCGGCAGTACATGTTGTTGGCCTGTGTGGTAGCAGCCTATTCCTGCTTCCTTTCATAGAATTTGCTGGGAAGCTAGAACCCCCATGTTTTCCAAAAAGAAGTAGTAGTAAGCTCAAGGGGCTTAAAGCAAGCTCCTATTCTATGTCAGGGTGAGGCTGAGGAGTAATTCTTGACACAATGTCCCTTCCTCTCTCCCACCAGGTTAAAGGCTTGCCATGAACCAATCCACTATTTCAGAATTCATCTTGCTGGGCCTTTCCCACTCTTGCACACACCAACTCGCCCTGTTCGTGGTGATCTTGGCCTGCTATGCCACCCTCCTGTTGGGTAACTTCCTCATTGTGATGACCGTGCATGCTGAACCTCACCTCCTAGACTGCCCCATGTATTTCTTCCTTGCCAGCCTTTCCCTCCTTGACATGGCCTTGGGCTCGGTGGCTGCCCCCAAGATGTTGGCTGACATGATGTTGTGCAGCCATACTATTTCCTATGGAGGGTGCATGGCCCAGCTCTTTTCCCTCCATGTTTTTGGGGGCGCTGAGATGCTCCTCCTCACCATCATGGCCTATGATCGCTACATGGCCATCTGCCACCCTCTGAGGTACATGGCCATCATGGATCGACAGCGGTGCCTCAGGTTCCTTGTGGTCTGCTGGATTGGAGGCCTTCTTCATTCTACCATCCAGATGGCCGTAGTTGCCCAGCTTCCATTCTGTGGGCCCAATGTGCTGGACAACTTCTACTGTGACGTTCCACAGGTGATCAAGCTGGCTTGTACAGAGACATCCATCATTGAGCTACTCATGGTGGCCAACAGCAGCCTACTTTCCCTGCCCTGTTTTATAATAGTGCTAATCTCCTATGCCATCATTTTGGTGACCCTCCGAGGACACTTCACAAAAGCCAGCAGGAAGACTCTGTCCACCTGCAGCTCCCACCTGATGGTCATCAGTCTCATCTACATCCCTTGTGTTTTTGTTTATCTAAGACCCTTCTCTAGCTCCCGACTAGACAAGGTGGCCTCCGTGTTCTACACGATAGTCACACCAGCTCTCAATCCCATTATTTACACCCTGAGGAACCAAGAAGTAAAGGAAGCCATGGGGAGGTTGAAGAAGAAATGCATATTCTTCCCCACTAGGTTGAAGGAAGGACATGCATGAGTTTGTTTTCACTGTGCACTGCAGAGGAGGATGTTCAAGTGGCTCGATAAGGAATGCTATATAGTTCAAACAGCATCAACAGCAACTGAGAGAGATGTAAAGCCAGTACAAGAAGGAAAATTGTGATACCTTGCCCCAGGAATAATATTTTGCAGCCAAAAGGCATTATAGAACACTGCTAGTTCAAAAGAAGAGACAAGCAGTTCAAAATGGGTGGAAGGTACTAATGCATTCCTCACTAGATAATAAATCTGAATTATTTTGGGCACAGGTCACTGACACCTTGGGTGATACTTCAGGTTTAATTAGCTGTGATATTCCTGCTAATGTTCATAAGTGTCACTTCTCCGAAATGTTTGTGGCATCTAGACAGCAGCCAATGGGAAATCTTTTTCCCTGAATCTAAACAATTTTCCACAATGGGATCTGGTATCCCAGGCCGATATAGTGACCGTGATCATTTGTCTTAAACTGGGAAAGCCCCTGAGATCACATATAATAACTTCTGAAAATTTGAAGGCCAAAATGGACTGGTGGACTCCTCTTTTATCTAATCTCTTCATGCATATTAATAATACTGGCCAACTCCCCTCTGCATGGCTTGTGGCTATTGTGATTTCAATATTCAAAAACGGTAATAGGATCCTTCAAATTATAGGCTCATTAGCGTACTGTTGATAGCGGCCAAGTTGTATATGAGGCTTACCACAATATGTTGTGATGGCTACCAATTTGGATGGCTTTAAAAGGGGGTTGGAGAAGGCTATCAATAGCTACTTGCCCTGATGTTTATGTGCTAACTCCAGTATCTGAGGCAGTAAGCCTCTGTGCATCAGTTGTTCTGCTTTGTGAGTCCCTGGTCAACAGCTGGTTGGCCACCATGTGAACAGAGTGCTGGACTAGATGGACTCTCAGTCTGATCCAGCATAACAGTTCTTTTATTCCTATGTTCTGGATAAAGGATGAAAATATCTTGGGGAACAAACAAGCAGGTTTCAGAAAGGGCAGATCAACTCTTGACCATTGCCTAGGTTTAAGTCATCTGGAGGTGAAATATATGAACTCTTTTGGAAATGGTCTGTTTGTCAGCTTTACAGATCTGAAATCTGCCTTTGATGCAATATCAAGAGACAGGCTATGGGCCAAGCTATACCATTCCTCCATTGACAAAAGATTGCTCTACCTTATTAAGTGACTTTGCCAATGCACCATGCTCTGAGTAAGCTTGGGCAATTTGACAAAACCGATTCTTGCCAGTAAGGGAATCCATCAGTGTTGTCTATTAGCCCCTACACTATATAGTCTGTATCTAAATGATTCGCCTGGGAATTTTTTAATGACTTTGTTCAGAAGACACAGTAAGCCACGGAGGTTAAGCATTTTTAGCTATGGTCCACCCATAGTCTGTCTGCAATGTAGATACTGCTTTTCAATATTCAATATCAAATGCCCATATATTTTGTTCCCCAATATATCTGGGGTTAACTTTAATTGCCTAGATGTGCCAGGTATTTGGATAATTTAACCATGCTCAGGCATTGCCATGCCTTCTCCAGGGCAAGATTTACTTCTCTTCCTTCGGCCATATTGGAAGGGCTTTCTCAGGGTGCCCCATACGGAGATCATTTCTTTCCTTGTGGAAATGAAGCAGTTGAAAGTTCAGGTCAGAATTGCTTTGAATGGAGCTCTGGCAGCATTGAATCACAGACCAAGGAGGCATCATCTACTTGCCATGGGCATTCACTCATGTACAATGTAAGAGACACAAAATCGGTAAAGTGGCAAATGACAAGAAATTTGTTCATTTCTTATTTTAATAAGGGCTTACCAAATTGTGCACATTTGAATCAATACACAAACTGAAACTCGTTTATCCATTGAAACCCACACTTCTCTGAATTTTGCAATGGAGTTCTCCAATTAAAAATGCATACAAAAATGTATATTAGGGAAGTGAACACAAAAAATAGGAAAGTGAACACACACACACACACACACACACAATTAGTAAACAAATGATTATATTAGAAAAACGGGCTGCATAAATGTGTATATTAGGCAACACTATATACAAAATGCATATATTTAGGAGACATGAACACAAAGGACGTGAACACATTTTTATTTTAAAAACTTTTTTTTGTTGTGAATATCAACAAACAGAACAGAAAATACATCGTGAAAATTGGAAAAAAAACTTTACATTGTATATATAGAATTATCATCATTTCCATTGTATGTACTGCTTCCCCCCAAAAAGGGAGAGTTATTCAAAGGTTTCAAGAAAAACAGACCAGATATCCATATATTTATCCACTTGAAAGTTGCATCTATATAACACTCATTCAAAAGTTGATAATGTTATTAGGTCCTTGATGCATTGCATTATGGGAGGTGTGAATTTGTCTTTCCAATGTGATAGTATAAGTCTTGTGGCTGTCATAAGGGCTCTGAAGATCTATCTGCACTGACCATGTGTTAACTTCCAAGAAGCCGATAGGTAACTTAGGAAGAGATGCACATTGTTCCGTATTATAGATTATTTCAGTACAAAGTTTATCCTTATTATAACCTCCTCCCCAAAAGGGGGCAACTACTGGGCATTGCCAAAACATATGAGTTAAAGAAGCGTTAGATGCATTACATCTCCTTACACAGCTTGGGACCACAATACCTGACGGAACGCCTCTCCTGACGTGAATATACCCGGTCACTACGTTCAACATCTAAGGTCCTCCTCCGGGTGCCTACTCCGAGAGAGGCAACGAGGGACAGGGGCTTTTCGGTGGTGGCCCCCAGACTATGGAATGATCTCCCTGACGAGGCTCGCCTAGTGCCAACCCTGCTATCTTTCCAACGCCAGGTTAAGACTTCCCTCTTTGCCCAGGCATATGGCAGCACATCTTAATCACCCACATGTTTAGGTTTTTTAACAGTTTTTAATGCTTTATGTGTGAATGAATAGTTTATTTGTAGCACAAAGACCATTACAAAATACAGAATTGCTCAAGAAGGACACAGACAAGCTGGAGTGTGTTCAGAAGAGGGCAACCAGGATGATCAGAGGTCTAGAAACAAAGCCCTATGAAGAGAGACTGAAAGAACTGGGCATGTTTAGCCTGGAGAAGAGAAGACTGAGGGGAGACATGATAGCAGTCTTCAAATACTTAAAAGGTTGTCACACAGAGGAGGGCCAGGATCTCTTCTCGATCCTCCCAGAGTGCAGGACACAGAATAACGGGCTCAAGTTAAAGGAAGCCAGATTCCGGCTGGACATCAGGAAAAACTTCCTGACTGTTAGAGCAGTGCGACAATGGAATCAGCTACCTAGGGAGGTTGTGGGCTCTCCCACACTAGAGGCATTCAAGAGGCAGCTGGACAACCATCTGTCAGGGATGCTTTAGGGTGGATTCCTGCATTGAGCAGGGGGTTGGACTCGATGGCCTTGTAGGCCCCTTCCAACTCTGCTATTCTATGATTCTATGATTCTATGACATATAGCAACACACATTATTTAAAATATTCAAAATATTTGAGGTACAATCCTTTCTCAGCCAAGGAATCAGTCAGTGGGTCACTCTAGGGGTGCTCCATTTGTCTGCAGCACCCACCCTTTGCTATCACGATGGTGACATACATGCCAAAGTCACAAGGATAATTTCAGTGATTACATTATAACCTAAAATGCTGGCAGTCAATATCTGGCACTATCAGATAGGTGGGATCTCTGATGATAATTTATACAAAACTATTAAATCAAATGGTCCCCCTTACAATCTACGCAGACTTTGTTAAGAAAGTTATTTCTGATTTTTTGGGCTGCAGCAGCAAACATTGCTACCTTAATTGTGATTGCTTTACTATGGTCCGCCAGCAGATCGCAGATAATGTCTCTAGTTGCTTTATGTGTGTATGTTCTGTGTTTTAAAATTTAAAATTTTGTATACTTGTTTTTATCTCAATTTTAGAATTTCTGTAAACCACCCAGAGAGCTCTGGCTATGGGGGCGGTATATAAGTGTAATAAATAAATAAATAAATAAATGTGCAAGTTAGACAAACCCTTACTGAAAAGGCACTGTGGAGTCCAATAGACCCAGAGCCCGTCTACACTTGTCTAGATGAAACGTAACAAGTTGGCAGAGATGACGTCAGCAGTCACGTGATGCTGTTGTTGTTACGTTTCTTCTGACTTTTAAAACCGTTCCACTTTCTGTTAAAATCGTTTTAAAACTAACAATGTGCCCCAACCTTTCATTGTATTCAATGCCGTCTTTCAAAGTCATGTCTCGTGACCATGGTCTTTGCTTCCTGATTAGGACAAGTGAGGGCTTTTCTAGGGGAGGGAGAGCTGGCACAACGCGACGAAGGGGAGGGGGAGGGGGAGGGATGGCGGTGAAAGAGGGGACAGAGGCTTAATTTTTTTAAAAAAACCGCTTATCTTTCGGGGCGCACGTGGCCCCTTTAAGACGCTGCAGGGCTTCCCTCGTCCCTACGTGTCGCCCCGCCTCCCTGCCGGCTTATCCCGGCAGGTCTAGCTCAGAGTCACCGGAAGAAGGAGGTTTACTTCAGAGCCGGTATGAGCATAATGAAGAACGTTCTAAAGAAGAGTGTGCTGGGGTAAAACGATAGAAGAAAAGGTATTTCGATTGACTGGGCTCAAGTTGCATTTTGTAACGTAGCAAGGGAGGACGCAACAATGCACTTAAACAATGGTGTAATGAATAGTGTAGATCCTGCCCCAAAACAAAACAAAAGCTGAATAAGATGTAACCTGAGATCCAAGACGCAACCTGAATTTTTTTTTTTTAAAAAAAAAAACTATATCTCAAAGTTCAAAATGAACTTAATTTCACTTTAGGAAAATTATCGTAGTTTGAGTTGAAACAGGGCAGGAAATAATAACAACATTAAAAGAAATGGCACCAAGTGGTGCTAGCATAGGCTGTTCTCCCAAAGGGGGAATAACCCACTTCCTTGATGGTATATGCACCTTTTAAAGTTTTGTTTGTATAACACTTTTAAAAAATACACACCAAAAAGACCACCCTCCTGAGATTTTAATTACTCCGTTTGGGACTTAACAGCCGCTGGTGCTCTCCAGGGTGCTGATTCCTTTGTCAACATGAAGAAGAGACCCAGACTTCATTCACAGAGGGTAGAACCCAAGGACATCTAATGCAGGAGGATTATCTAAAGGGAAATTATGAAAGCTTGCACCTCTTTGTTTCAAAATAAGCTGAAAGTAATGTGGCGTGAGCCCCAGAAGTCTCTCCTCCTTCGCTTACCTGTATGTTTCCTACCCATCCACACTGGACATTCCTGAAGGATCACAAAGCTTGGAGGATGTTGGGAATACCTTGGCACGGAGTGCTAAGAGCAGAAGTTGAAGGTACAGCCATGGGCTTGTGTTGAATAATCACAGGAGGGATCCTGCTAGTGATGTCTATGAATGTGTGGACTCTTCTTTCCTTCCATCCATGCATTTTGTTCTTCTAGTTATGCCTTTTCCTCCATTGGAATTGCAATAGGAAATATTAGAATTTGGATTTCTGGCAATTAAAGTCATGACTGCTGCCACTGCTGCTCCTGTTGTCATTGTTGTTGTTACTGGAATTTTAAAGTAACCTTTTCACTTGGCAACACCCAAAGACAAGGCTTAGAACCATACAATTAATTAAAATAATGAGGGTGATAATTGAGCAGTCCTATGCATATTTACTCAGATATGGGATCGGCTGAACACAACATGACTTTTTCCCTGATAGAGAAATGAGAATTAGGCCATAGCTAGACCTAAGGTTTATCCCTGGATCGTCCAGGGGTCAACCCTGTTCATCTAGGTGACACACAGGGGATCCAGTGCTCAGGCAGGGGCGAACCCTGGATGATCCCAGGATAAACCTTAGGTCTAGCTGTGGCCTTTGTCACAAGATCAGGCAAGATCCTAGCTTTAATTCCAAATCATGTTCCTACTCTTAAACACTATAAAGATGGGTTTGGAACGCTTGGTGACATTTCGAAATCCATAGGTGAATATGATAATACATTCCAGTTCTCAGGGAGTGTGGCTTCTGTGCCCTGCAGAGTTTTTGTCCAACTCCTTATGCCAAGCAGATACAAAATAAAATAATTGGTGCAAATCAGCAAAAGATCTAAATTTATTTATTTATTTATTTATTTAAATGACATTGATCTGTCTAACTTCTCCAATGTTGTTGTTGTTGTTGTCGATGATGATGATGTCGATGTTGCTCTTGTTTTTGACTTGGTGCGTATTGGTGCGTACTAACATGGGAAGGTGCCTGAAATAGCGTCCAGATTAAAAATTGCCAACAAAGATATAGGTCCAAGAACCAAATTCTTTTCACAGCTCCAGGAGGGACAAACCATATGGTTGACAAGAATATCATGTGATGGAGGAATGTTAATAATAACCCTTTTATTTTCTCTCCAACTAGAACCAGCCTTCACTATGAATGGAACCACCATTTCGGAGTTCATTCTGTTGGGCTTCTCCTTCCCCCACACTTCCCAGGTCTTCCTTTTCACCCTGGTCATGAGCTGCTACATCATCATCTTTCTGGGCAACTTCTTGATCATGGCAACTGTGATGTCTGAGCCCCAACTCCAACACTGCCCCATGTATTTCTTTCTTGCCAACCTGAGCCTGACTGACGTGGCCATGGGTTCAGTCATAGCCCCAAAGTTTGCACTGGATCTGTTGAACTCTGGCCATACGATTTCCTATGGAGGGTGCATGGCCCAGCTCTTTTTCCTACATGTCTTTGGGGGTGCAGAGATGCTCCTTCTCACCCTCATGGCCTATGATCGCTACTTGGCCATCTGCCACCCATTAAGGTACACAGTCATCATGGACCAGCAGTGTTGCCTCAGGCTTCTTATGGGCTGCTGGATAGGGGGCCTCATTCATTCTACTATCCAGATGATTACAGTAGCTCATCTACCCTTCTGTGGGCCCAATGTCCTAGACAACTTCTACTGTGATGTCCCACAGGTGATCAAGCTGGCCTGCACAGACACCTATACCTTTGACATTCTCATGATACTCAACAGTAGCCTGTTAACTCTACCATGTTTTCTGATCTTGCTGCTTTCTTACATCATAATCCTGGTCACCATCTGTGGTCATTTTGGGAAGGGTGATGGCAGAAAGATTCTATCCACCTGTTCCTCCCATTTGACGGTGGTCAGCCTCTTCTATGTGCCCTGCATCATAGTTTATGTGAATCCCAACACTCAAATGAACAAATTGGCTTCCTTGTTCTATGTGGTGGCCACCCCTGCCCTCAATCCCTTTATCTACACATTGAGGAACCAAGAAGTAAAGGCATCCATGAAGAAGTTGAAGCACAAGTGTAAATCTCTTTTGATGCTTCAGCAGTACAGGTGTGAAAGAAACTGTTGTGTGTAAGAGACTTGAGGGTTCATTATGACAAATGATTTCAAATCGTAATTGTTGAACCTCTACAAATGTAGCAACATTCACTTGAATTCCCACTTCATGGCCTTGATACTTATGGAACAGGACTTCTCTGTCCTCTCCACCCACCCAATCCCATTTCTCGTGCATTAGACTCCCTCCAGCAGGAAAACATTCCTGGATACAATCCTTCATATTTTGTTTTTCCAGAATTGGAGAATTCCCACAATGCCTAATACTTCACAGGATGAAATTTGATGCTGTGAGATATGGTGAATGACTACCCTTAACTTAGAATGGAGGGGGGGGGTTGATATAATTCTAGAAAGCCCAATTTGTGAGTTTTCTAGAATTATATCCTGGGGAAATAGTACCGGGCTAAATACATTTTTTTAATCTGATTCACCAAGTCATTTCTTGTATCTTCCCCCTTATAATTAATTAAGGCACTTCACAGCTCTAACCTAAGCACACGTAGAAGTTATATAAGATGGTAGGTTGGCTTTGGAGTGATTTTGTGGGGGGGTTGTTTTATGGTTTGGATCAAGCTGGCATTGACACAGAAGCCCCGTTTTACGTCAGATTTTTTAAGAACGTTGCATGAATGAAACAAGTAGAATCTGTATTTAACATTTAGTAATGATTGATCTTGATGGTTCCCCCGCCCTTGCTATTTTTGTAAACGTTTGAAAGGAATAAATATATTAAAAAGGGTCTTTTATAGGTTTAATGCAAAACATTTTAGTGATGTTTTTCCCCCTTCCCCATCCAGATGTAACAAGCTGATGAGAACATCACCCTTATGGTCACTCAACTGACACTTGTATCGTGGAAATGGAAAGGTCTCAAGAACACCAATGAAGTCTGCAAATTTTGTGTAACATTAATGGACAGCACATCCGTGCTGCTATGCTACAAGATACAATGCTCTTATCTTTCGGGGATAGAACGAGTGTCTAATAAGACAGCAGTCAGGTGAAGCCTGTTGTGCTGGGAATTCAAGCAAAGCCAGAAAGAAAATGATCTCAAATCTCAGACTAGACATGTTCAATTTTAAAGCAATTAGCGAAGGAGGGCACATGATATTACTGACTACTAGGAAGGAACCGTTTCCATCTGTATTAGTTTGAGTCTGAAGCTCACATCCAGATGATCCTAACTTTTTCCACTCAAAAATAAAAATAAATATTTTTTTAAAAAAAATAATAAATAAATACAAAAATAAAAAATAACTAATGGTTTATTATTTAAATAATGATAGTGTACTTTGCTTAAGTTCTGGATCTCTTCTTAGTTGCAAATGGAATGATGGCTTCATGTTCCTTACTGAGCAGTGCTTCTCAGGCCGTTGCTAGATGAGGGTTTAGCCCGGTGCAAGGCCCGGGCTCCGTGCTGTGTGTGCAGACGACGCGCAGGGGATCCCGGGGTCAGGCCGGGCTAAACCCTCCCTTGACCTGGGATAACCGGAACTGCTTATGGCCCAGTTTTTCTGCAGCCCCGGGCTGAGCCTGGGGCTGCAGAAGGTCTAGTTAGTTCCGTGGCTTTTCCTGGCTGCTCACTTACTCGCGAGTAGCCGGAAGAAGCCGCGCACTGGGCACAGCATGGAGCGCTGTGCCCATTGGGCTGGAGAGGGGGGAGATCACGGACGGGGGCGGAGGGGGCATCGGACATGGCGAGTGGGCGAGCGAGCGGGGGGGGTGGACAGGTAAGTGGGGGTGGACATGGCAAGCGGGGGATGGACATGGCGAGCGGGGGTGGACATGGTGACCGGGGGAGGTTGACAGGCGAGCGAGGGGGTAGACGGGCGAGCAGGGGGGGGGTGACATGGCAAGCGGGGGGTGGATGGGCGAGCGGGGGTGGACATGGCAAGCGGGGGTGGACATGGTGAGCGGGGGTGGATGGGCAAGTGAGTGGGCAGGCAAGCGAGCAAGGGGGCGAGTGGGGGGGGCGAGCGAGTGGGCAGGCGAACGAGCGAGGGGGCGAGTGGAGGGGTGAGCGAGGGGGCGAGCGGGGGGGCATCATACATTGTGGGGGGGAAATCGGGGCAGAGGGGAGTGGGGAACCCTTTTTTTAAAAAACAAGGACTTACCTTTTCACTGGTGCACTCCTGCGCACATGGCCCTTTAAGGTTTTTTTGAAATGCAGGACGCAACTGGGCTTTCCTTTCCCCATCGCGTCTTACGTGTAGAAAAGGGCGACGGCCTGTGCTAGCTGTAGCGTGGCCTCGCTCCTTCTCCTCTCCGCATTAACTGGTAGGTCTAGCAAGGCCCTCAGATGTGGTTTGGGATAAGATTGAGCTTTCTGCCTGTTCTGTGTCTTTGGATGCCTCTTTTTGCAACCTGAAAATATGGACAAAATATGGGGCACTGAGGTGTTCCTGATCCTTTAGCCACCTACTCACAATCCCTCGTCACCTTCAGATGATGTACCAGACAAGTATGAATAAAATGGGGTTGGGTCTTATGGACAGCTGATATAAAGATACAATTATATTTACTGGAAAAGGTAGAATCTTGAGTAGATTACAGACAAGAGTATTCCTCCTTGCCCCTTTCGGCTGGAAAATCGATGTGTAGCATGAAAGGACTGAGCAGCCATATGGGCCCATAATTACCATATTTGATTCTTCATAGAAACAATTTTGTACTGCCCTCCTCAATCTGGCACTTTCTGATTCTGTTGGACTATGCCAACCATCATCCTCACCTAGCCTGGTCATGGGGATGATGGGAGTTGTAGTCCTACAAGAACAGAAAGCACCAGGTTGAGGAAGGCTAAGCTCTCCCACACTAGAGGCATTCAAGAGGCCTGGACAGCCATCTGTCACGTACGCTTTAAGGTGGATTCCTGCATTCAGCAGGAGGCTGGACACAATGGTCTTATAGGCCCCTTCCAACTCTACTATTCTGTGATTCTATGACTCATGGATGGGAGTCCATCTAGTGAAGTGGACCACAAAAGTCTTTGAGGTGCCACAAGTCTCGTTTTGGTTATGCTGAAAAAGACTGTCATGGCTACATCTCCAGTAGCTTTGAAGGGGCCTATCCTAACGAACTCTGACTGACCGCACACACACACACATCTGTCAGTCCTCCTTTCCTTTCACCAGGAAGTTGCAGTAATGGCTCCTCCTCCTATTATCCTTCCCCTCCTCTTCCCTCTCACCTGCTGGCAAAAGGCAGAACTGCAGCAGCTGGCTAAGCAAAGCTGTAACGCTGTGACACTTCCCCCCCGCCTGAACTTTTGAGTAACAGAGACCTAAATCAGTCAGACATTGCTTTTCAGTGGTGGTGGAGCAGCGGGGGGGGGGCACATCCATTGAGGAAACCAGAGTGGCAAAGGGGTGGTCTTTCCACTGCTCCTATGTTCTCACTGGCCATGTCCCCACAAAACATGTACGCACTTATCTGTGGTCCTTCAGATGTTTTACAAACTAAAACTTCCATTACCCCTGACAATTAGATGTGCTCATTGGGGCTAATGGGTATTGGCATCCAGCAACATCTGAAGGCTATGGGTTCCCTACCTCTGTTCTAAACACTATGCTACATTGGTTCACTGTTTTATTAAAAGAAGCAATTGTGTGTGTTTATGTGTGTGTGTGTAATAACAACTTCTGGGAATGGCAGTTTGGTTTGTCCCAAACCTTGAGAATTTTTACAACTTAAGTTTGACAGTGAGTCTTAAATTCAACTCACCTTGAATTTTGAGGGGTGTGTGTGTTTCAAATCTGAAATTTGGTTCATCCCAATCCTTGAGAATATTTCCAATCTCAAGTTTAGTTTGTCCCGAACTTGGAGTATTTTCTTTATTAAAAAAAAATTTAAAAAAATGAAAATTTGTACAGTTTGGAATACATTTCTCCTACTATGTATTTTTGTATGCAATTTTATCTAATAAAGGTGTGGGGGGGAGGGTTTGCAAGCAACTTACCTAAATATTTGTAATGATGTTTCTCCTAACATACACATTTTTTTCATGTGCACTTTCCCCAATTATCTACATTTTTGTACACATTTTTATTGGAGTTTCAGTTTGCATATTGGTCAAATATGTGAAATTCAGTAAGTTCACATTAAAATGTGAATCAAATGAATTTCTTCCCCATCCTTAGGAATAATAATAAACACAGCATTCCTAGGAAGAACTACTCATACTTTTTCTCCCTTCACAGAAGAATGGGAGAAAATGCACTTATTCTTCAACCGTCCCATAGCCTCCTTCATTTCCCGATTCCTCAGAGTATATACAAGAGGATTGAGAGCAGGGGTGAGTACTGTGTAGAATATGGAAGCTATTTTGTCCATACTGGAGATGGAAATGGGTAGAAGATACACAAAGAGGCAGGGCACAAAAATGAAGCTGACCACTGTCAAGTGAGAGCTACAAGTGGACAGAGCCTTCCTTCCACTCTCCCTAAAGTGGCCTTGAAGTGTGACCAGGATAACACCATAGGAGACTAGCAAGACGAGGAAGCAAACCAGAGACAGCAAGCCACTGTTGGCCACCATGAGCATCTCAGTGATGTAGATATCCTTGCAAGCCAACTTGATCACCTGTGGGACGTCACAGTAGAAACTGTCCAGCTCATTTGGCCCACAAAATGGGAGTTGAAGGACCAGGATCATCTGGGTGGCAGAGTGGATGAAGCCTCCAACCCAACAGAATGTGAGGAGCCTGATGCAACGTTGCCGGTTCATTGTGATGGTGTATGTCAGTGGGTGACAGATGGCCACATAGCGATCATAGGCCATGAGAGTGAGGACAAAAAACTCCGAACCCCCAAGGAAGTGAAGGAAGAAGATCTGCGCCATACAGCCACCAAACGATATGGTCCTGCCACAGGTCACCAAGTCCGCCACCATCTTGGGGACAGCCACAGAACCCAAGGCAGTATCGATGATGGATAAGTTCACCAGGAAAAAGTACATGGGAGACTGGAGGAGGCAGGCCTCTGCATGCACAGTCACCACAATGAGAAGGTTTCCCAATAAGATTACAGTGTAGCAGGCCAAGAACAGGACAAACAGAAGGAGCTGGACAGGGCGGGAGTGAGAAAGACCCAGGAAGATGAACTCTGTGACACTGGAGATATTCATGAAGGTGGCTGGAGGACCTTGGGACAAGAGACAATGGGGCATTAAGGTTAGCATCTTACAATAGTTCGATAATAACACAGGGCAGCCAGCAATCTGTCTGGAAACAAAGCCCTATGAGGAGAGACTGAAAGTTCTGGGCATGTTTAGCCCAGAGAAGAGAAGACTGAGGGGAGACATGATAGCACTCTTCAAATACTTGAATGGTTGTCACACAGAGGAGGGCTAGGATCCTTCTCGATCCTCCCAGAGTGCAGGACACAGAATAAGGGCTCAAGTTACAGGAAGCCAGATTCTGGCTGGACATCAGGAAAAACTTCCTAACTGTTAGAGCAGTACAACGATGGAACCAATGACCCAGGGGGGTTGTGGGCTCTGTCACACTAGAGGCATTCAAGATGCAGCTGGACAGCCATCTGTCAGGGATGCTTTAAGGTGGATTCATGCACTGAGCAGGAGTTGAACTCGATGGCCTTATAGGCCCCTTCCAACTCTACTATTCTATGATTCTATGACCTCCAGGAGGTGTTCCAGCAGGCTGTACAGAGGGAGATGATAGGAAAAGCAGGGCCATTCAACGAGATTTATGGAAAGGCTGCTTCATTTTTTCCCTTTCCCCGGCCCATCCCTTTGCCCTTATGTTTCTTTTCTTTTCTTTTTCTAGATTGTAAGCCAACAGGCAGGCACTTCCATGTTTAACTAATTTATTTGATCACATTATACAAACAGAAGCCATATCAAAAGGAATGTTTGTTGTGATGTTTGTTTAAGCTATTTGGAATAGAATCCAGCATACTCACTCAACTACACTATGGATTCTCAACTACACAAGATATGGCTTGGATTAGGGAACACAATATTTTACTACTTAAATCAGGGGGAGTCATTAAAAAAAAAGCAATGGAAATATCTTCCATAGTACTTCATAAACTAGCTGCAGGGTGGGGCGGTGGAGAGCAAATATCCAGACTTCTGTAAGGTCTACAAACACTTTTGTGTTCTACAAAATGGACCACTTATGTGTCTGTAGTAAGGAAGGAAGGAAGGAAAGGAAAGGAACCTCTTGTGCAAGCACTGAGTCATTACTGACTCTTGGAGGGACGCCAGCTTTTCGCTGACGTTTTCTTGGCAGGTCTTATAGCGGGGTGGTTTGCTGTTGCCTTCCCCGGCCGTTATTACCTTTCCCCTAGCTAACTGGGTACTTATTTTACCGACCTCGGCAGGATGGAAGGCTGAGTGAACCCGAGCCGGCTGCCTGAAACCAGCTTCCGCTGGGATCGAACTCAGGCCGTGGGGAGAGTTTCAGCTGCAGAAACTGCTGCTTTACCGCTCTGCGCCACAAGATCGCTAAGAACTTAAAAGATTTGAGGTTCACGTCCATGAAACCTGCATATGGTAATTCATATCTATATATCCAAATTTTGAAATAATTACTAGGGTTATTTAAATTTTACAGGAAGCAAAGCCATCCAATAAATTTCTCATCTTAATTAAATTGAAACCTCAACCAGATCATTCCAAACCAATGGAGAAGGGGGGAGTGTTTTTATATGCTTAAATGCCATGCAGGGTAAAATTTGGGAACTGCCTAGTTTGCAGCATGTGAGAAGGGAAGGGGGAAAGGGATTCTGGGAAACAGATTCAGGGCTGGGGGCCCCATGGGTCCAGACTTAGTAATGCCCCATACGTAGGATGACCAAGGTTTATGAACAATAACTGAAATAAACTGGGACTTTACATTTACAGCATAACTAATCAGTATTAAGACCCTGAGTGTTTGTGCTCTAGCTTACTAATTTAAGGAGTGATACGCTGCATCTGACCAAGGTCCATGCAGGCCAGAATTCTTTGTAAAAATCCCAGAAGTCAGTGGTCTACCAGAAACTAGACAGGAACTCTATTGGTAGGTTGCAATCTGCCATCTCCTCATTCCTTCCTTAATATTCTTCAAGGAGAGAATGACAGCAACTCTTTTAAAACACTTCATCCTATATATACCCACCTACTTAAGAGTAAGTTTCTTTGAATTCATGGGACTCAATTCTGCGTAGATGTGTATATGATTGTATATGCTGCCTATTCACTATCAGGCCAGGTTTAAGGTTCTAATACTACTATACAAAGCCCTAAACAACTTGGGACCAAGATCATCTTTGTAAACTGCCCAGAGAGCTTTGGCTATGGAGTGGTATATAAATGTAATAAAATAAATAAATAAATAAATAAATAAATAAATAAATACCTGAGAGAGTACCTTCTCCCTTACTAACCTGCCTGGTCACTGAGGTCACCTGAGGGCATGTTCCACATGGACCTATAGTCTGATTGGAGTCCACCAGGAGAAGAGCCAGGAGAAGAGCCTTCAGTGTGGTTGCCCACTTCCTATGGAATTCCCTTCCCTTGGAGGTCAGAAAAGTGCCAACATTGGGTAGCTTTCAGTGCCTCCACAAAGTCTCCTTGAGTGACTGGCTGGAGTTTCATCAGAACTCAGGTTTGATCAGAACTCTGTTCTTTTAAAATTAGTAATTTTTAATATGGTATTTTTATTGTTTTGGTCTATACGCTGACATAGTGCTACCAGTGAGAAGGCATTGTGCAGAAATTCCATGTTTTCTTTAAAAAGGAAATATGTTCTGCAGTAAGAAAAAAGACAGAAGAAGTCAGGTCGTTACACATGGAAGATCCTGGTGTCTTTGAAGACCTTAGTAAAATTCCATGAATCAGGCAGGGGAACGGCACAAAGCTTCAATGGGAAGCATTCCATGCCTCCGATCACTAGAAATCCTGCCCACCTTCCCCACCATCATGCTCACTCTCAATCCCCTTTCAGCCTTAGGCACTAGAATCTTGCTGGCTTGCTTTTAAGTGTAATCCAGAATCCCCACAGTGCTGATTTTTTTTTAATCATTCCATCCATTTCCTATGTTCAGGCAGCTCCATTCCCTCGGTGGCCAAAATTGCACTACCAACACGTGAGAAGGAGGTCTCAGCAGGCTTTGGGGGGACCCCAAGGTTTGCAGAAGTATGAAAACCTCTTTAGGGGGCTAGAAATTAGAGGTGACCCCACACACAAGCAGCCCAAGCAGGACTGAGCATGCTCAGTGACCACAGAATTCTGACTGAATGGTGGAAGGGAAACAATGTGTGTGGTGCGGGTGGTGGAATAGATTGAATCCTGAACTTCAGAGTTCCACCTTGCAACAGTTTGTTGCAGATCCCACTGGTTTCCACTAATAAGAGTGACCATTACATACAACTACCTCCAACCTTTCTACAATAAACAGTCGAAATGGTCAAAGAAGACATCAACACCACAGATCAGGGAAATGTGAAAGAGATCAGTTTTGACAGCCAGCCATGGGAATTCCTATAGATACAGGAATGAATGAGCAACAAAGCATCAAACTGATGGCACATCTACACCAAGCAGGATATTCCACTATGAAAGCGGTATATAAAACACAGGAGCCACACTACTGCTTTATAGCAGTATTGAAGTGCACTGACAACTGTTGGGGCCCATTGACACATACCCTATACCGCTTTCATACCGCTATATCCTGCTTGGTGTGGCTCCTGCCTTTTATATTCCGCTTTCATAGTGCAATATCCTGCTTGGTGTAGATGAGGCCACTGTTAATCACAGCAAGGTTGCTGTGTTGCTGGTTTGCACAGTATGTTGGGGGATGGCCGGGAAGTCTGGTGCAAGTCACAATCTCATGGCTGAGCCTAACTCACAGGGTGGTTGTGAGGATGCATGAGTATGCAAAGCATTTTGTACTCTGGAAGGTCCACAAGAAATTAATAAGGATGATCATCCTTGCCCTGTAATGGTCAGAAATCAACATATCCAACTGAGTTTCAATCAAGTGTTTATTTGATTAAAATAGCATTGACAGCTCTCTTTTGTCAAGATGGTCCTAGATAAATGAGATAGATAGATAGATAGATGATAGATAGATAGATAGATAGATAGATAGATAGATAGATAGATAGATAGATCAGTATTCTGTTGCCCCCGCAATGAACCTCATCACCAGCTGCCTAAGAACCTCCTCTACCCAACAATCTCTTAAGATGCCCCCCCCCCAGTTCACAGATACCTTGTTGTTAGCTGGCATTGATCTGTCTTAGCATATCCTCCAGGGTTGGTGGTCACCTGAGATTGTACTGCAAGGATGAAGAAAGATACAGAGGAAAGCGTTAAGTGCAACAGGAAAGAAGAAAGAAAAAGAAGAAGAAACACGACTAAAAATCTCAGACCTGACTGTAACAAGAATATCCCACCCTCACAAAGGCAAACAACTACCCCGAACAGCACCAGCTCAGAAATGCAGAACTAGCCCCCCCGAAGTCCTGATTCCCAGCCTTTGTTTGCACACTCATGAATGTAAGAAAATACGGATCACCTTATTGGAACAGACCAGATGTTCATCTAGCTGAGAGTTAGGGGTCAGCAGTGGCAATTCATACCAGTAGCTCAAAGTGTTCCTCATCCAGGAATAGGGGTAAACCCCACAGTCTGCTGTTTGGAGGAGTGAGAAATTCAGTAGCAACCATTACCCTCCTCTGCTTCCAGAAGTGGGAAATTCAGCAGGCTCTTGAATGGCTCCTGCTCTTTCTCCCTGTGATGAACCAAGGAACACATCTGGAGTATTTCAGTGGCCTGTGATTCTGCCTTCAGGGGAAAGGGGCCACAGAGACAGAACCCAGGTCCCCAATCAGATGCCTTTGCCAAACGAGATAATTGCTGAATCTTAGAGACAGGGCTTCTAGGAACCAGGACATTTGATTACCCTTTGTCTCACGCCCTACACAGAAAATGTGTGAAAGTGGTCAGAATCCAGAGAGGCTACCCAATGGGATCACTCCAATGGTACAAGCACAAAGTCACAGCACTGGTGTGACTTTGTGTAATCATAATGTAATCATAATGACAAATATCCATATAGCTCCATCACACTAAGTTTTCTTGGGTTTTGGTTAAGGATACTTTAGAGTCCCATCCCATCTCTGGGCCAATACCAATGATTTTTCCCCTTATTCTTGTTAAAAAGGATGTAAAACTGTTTAAAACGGGATGGATCAGAAGTCACATCCCTGTTACTAAGGCAGTTGGGCCAACACCCCTTGCATCAATTCAGTTCTTCATAGTTGACTAGTTGGTGTGGATTGGGACATGCATTTTATTGTATATTCAATTGCACATTCTATTGAAAGCAATATGGTGTGGGTGGATAATAACTGGATGTGAATTCCTAATGAGAAATGTACAGATATAGCTCTTAGGGATGTCGGAGGACTCTATTTGGAGATAGTGCTCAGTGAGTTTTCACCAGCTTACCCACCCGGACTCTGACTTGTTCATCCCTGAGCTTGCCTGACTTGTCATCTGCCAAATCAGGCAAGCTTATGGTTTTCCGTTGCTTTTTTTCCTATGAGCAAATCATGATTTGCACAAAATGCATATATAAGTATTTTTGTGGAAATTGTGATTTGTGCAAATTGTAGCCATAAATAGTGCAATTTGCACACAATTGTAGGCATGGATAGTCTAATCAGATGATTCACACCTGTCATTTTGTGCAAATTGTGATTTCCTTAAGGAGTTATACCCACGATTTTGTGCAAATTGAGGCTCATGCATATAAAAAAATGTTCACCAAATAGAGGGTTCTAAGGAGTTCCATCAAGCCAAAAAGTGAACAGGATTTCCCTAGTAGCTCTATACGGAAGACATTCATGATTCCTTGGTGCTCATTTCTCCGAAATCTGATTACCTAAAGAATGTTCTGGGGAAGGATCAACACTGTATCTCAAAGTTACAGGGCAATAAGAGAATGATGCTTAACTTAATTGCCTTGAACTGCATCTTGAACAGTTAAAAAAAAAATCATTACACATGTCAACAATTTAAATCTGAAGGCTTGCCATTAACATAGATTAATGTTTTATTTCAATCTTCAATCTAACTTTGAATGCTGTTCTTATTGTATTGTATAGGGAGTTGTTTGTCTGTTTGTTTTTTTGCTGTGTCTCATAGTTTTATGTGATGCATTGGTGTTTTTATTGTACATTGCCCTGATCAGCTGATAGTTGGAGTTTGCAATTTATAAATGGAATGAATGAATACGTAAATTATACTTACATTTTTTTATTTACAGAAAATTTCCATTTGAGTTCTATTGTTAGCTGCTGAAATTTAAAGTTACTTTTTTTGGCTTATAATGAGGAATCCCATGGTTTTGATATTTTTTCATTAAAATAATTGTTTTAAAAATTAACATAATACTTTCAGGAGATGTACTTTATTGAAGCAATAATATTCAGAACTTATTTCTGAAAGCACCATTTCAGCTGGAATTGAATCCCAGTCATTAAGGGACTCATCTATTGGGTGGTAACTCAGATAAATTTGTGGAAGAATTCTCACCAGTATTTACTTTCACCTTAAATCCAATATCCACCATTTTGCTAATTAAAGATTGGTTCACATGTTGATGTCATCAGTTGGTTTCTCATCTTTATTGGATTATTCTAGACATCGTTATTTGTAGTTGGCTGTGTGAGGTAGTTACATTGAAAAACATTGCATTTGTGATAGAGTCATTAATTTGCAATAGGTATCTGATAAGAAAAGTGTTCTCCTGATCTGATTGGTGGAAGATTCAGGACAGCTATAAGGAAGTACTTCTTCATACAGCACATAGTTAAACTATGGAATTCCCTACCACAAGATGCAGTGATGGCCATCAATTTGGATGGCTTTAAAAGGGGGTTGGATGTATTCCTTGAGGAGAAGGCTATCAATGGCTTCTAGTCCTGGTAGCTATGTGCTACTTCCAGGATCAGAGGGAGTAAGCCTGTATATACCATGTCTTGGAGATCATGGTATTGATCTCCAGGACGGTATTGTCAGAAGGTATTGTTGCACCAGTGTCCTGCTTGTGGATTCTTGGTCCACAGCTGGTTGTCCACAGTGTGAACAGAGTGCTGGACTAGATGGATCCTTGGTCTCATCCAGCAGGGCTCTTCTTATGTTCTTATGTCTGCTCTTCTGAATTTAACAGCATCTCAAGATGCTGAAACCGAAGCTTGCCCCAGCATGAAATTAAGCATGATCACCACTAGGGTCTACACATCAACTGCTGGAGAAGCTCTCATGGGCTGCATTCCAGTGATGGGTGGGGCCAAGGGCAAAACTGTGGGGGCAAAATACAAGGGGTTTTTTTAAGCTTAAAGCCCTTACTGCCAATATTTAAGCCTTGGGAGATGCATTTCAACATCTTAGAAGGACAAACAACTTTACAAAAGTTGGGAAACCACCAAATAACTGGCTGTTGGAGAAAGTGGGTGTGGCCAGCAGAAGGGGGCATGGCCATCTGGCAAAACCCAAATGACTGGATTGGGACCCCAGGTGACCCAGATTTGGCCTGCGGACCAGAGGTTCAATCCTCCTGCTTTAGCATCATGGGGCTATGATTGGACTACCCATAAGGAGGTCCCAGTTCACAAAAGCAGTGTCTTCCCATGTTCCTGACCAGGCCACAAGTTGTCAACAGCCATACATGTTCTTGGAGGTGACTACATGACACCATCACCTGCTCTGAGAGAAACCTGGAAAGCAAGTCCATTTCTTAGATCCCTGTGGAAGAAAACAACTCAGATGTGTTCTGCTTTCACAGATGAATGTGTGAAAGGACACCTGTTCTTCAGCCTCCCCATTGCCTCACTCATGTCTCGGTTCCTCAGGGTATATATAATTGGGTTGAGGGAAGGCACGATTAATGTGTAGAACACAGAAGCCACCTTGTCCATGTGAGACCTAGAGAAAGGTACTAAATACACAAAGATGCAGGGCACAAAGCTGATGAAGACCACAATCAAATGGGAGCTACAGGTGGACAGAGCCTTCCCTCCGCTCTCTCTGAAGTGACCTCGAAGGTTGGCAACAATGACACTATAGGAGCCTAGCAAGGCAAGAAAGCAGACAAGGGAAAGCAGGCCACTATTGGCCACCACAAGTAGCTCTGTGACATAGGTATCAGCACAAGCCAGTTTGATCACCTGCGGGAGGTCACAATGAAAGTTGTCCAGTTTATTTGGACCACAGAATGGTAGCCGGAGAAGCAAAAGCATCTGGATGGTAGTGTGGAGGAGGCCTCCAGCCCAACAGGATGTCAGGAGCCTGATGCAATGCGGACGGTTCATGATGGCCATGTATGTCAGCGGGTGGCAGATGGCCATGTAGCGATCGTAGGCCATGAGGGTAACAAGGAGCATCTCAGAGCCCCCAATAAAGTGGATGAAGAAGATCTGAACCATGCAGCCCACGAAGGTAATGCTCCTGCTGCAGCGGATCAGGTCCGTCAACAGCTTGGGTGTAGCCACAGAGCCCAAGCTAATATCAAAGATGGACAGGTTGGCCAGGAAAAAGTACATGGGGGACTGGTGGAGGCGGGGCTCTCTATGCACAGTCACCACGATGAGGAGGTTGCCCAACAAGACTGTTGCATAAGCAGCCAAGACCAGGACAAAGAGAAGGAGCTGGATGGGACGGGAGCTGGAATGACCCAGGAAGATGAACTCTGTGACAGTGGAGACATTGATGGGAAGGGTCAGATCTGGTAGAAGAAAACAGCAGGACATTCATGAATTCTGAGCATGGGTACAACCCTTAAAAAATTGTTTAGAAAGTAATTGACATTCTAGTTCTTCCATTTTTAAAATGTGAAATGTACACCCCATCTGCACAATATATAAGCATCAGGAATATGGCACCACAAATACAAATCAGAAACCAGTGGGGAAACATTTCAAACTCCCAGGACATTCTGTCAATGATTTTCAAGGTGGACATTTCTGAACAAAGTAATTTCAGAGAGAAATGTCAACCTGACATTGCTGAAGTGTAATACTTCACAAGCTTCAACTCTATTTCCTGTGGTTTGAATGAGGACATAAGTATTGCTGTTGTTTTGTAAATCACACTACATGTCTCAATTGGCTCACTATTGTAATGATGTCTATGATCATCACCCAACAATATTTTGTGAATGGCAACTGTTAAGATAATCATCACTGTCTATACTTTTCGCATTTCATTTCCCTCTGACAGCAGTGTTTGCAGGTCCCCCCTCCCCTAGCACGCATGTATAAACCTGCCAATTTAAGGTGAATACATCATGCATCTGATGAAATGGACAGTCTCCATGGAAGGTTAAACCAGAATAAATACGTTAGTCTTTAAGGTGCCACAAGTCTCTTTGGGTTTGTTTGTCTTTTGTCAAAGGCTCAGAATACAATGCACCAACACCGCTGATGTCCAATGCATAGGAGAATTTTACTGAGGACATAGGTCTTGTTGTCCTCTGTTCTCCAACTGAACTGGAAATGACATGCACCTTTCAATTTTGTGGTTTCCTCAGCTCACCCTTAATCTCCAGCTACCATAGTTCTGTGTTTCTTCCTATAGTGTCAGCATAGTGCCTATGTTGTCTCACGACCGCCACACAATATTGTTGGATGATTGCAGACATGGGTGCATTGGGACAATACATCATATGATAATTTCTCCTTCTGTGCTAGGTCTACCTAAATTTGCAATTACGTTTCTCCAACTTTGCCATTATGGCCTTCATCAATTCCAATTCTTCTATCTTCTCCCCACATCCAACCCAGTGCCAATTATTTTTTGTGGACTGAGGCATCCATTCAACAGTATCATTAGGAAAGGGAATAGAAGAACAAAACATAGGGTTGCCATACATCCTGGAAAACCGGGAATGTCCTGATTTCCAGGAGATTCTGAAATGTCCTGACAGGCTGGGCAAGAATCACGGATTCCTGGTATAACTGGCCAGAGAAATTCTGACCTCCAAAATGGTGCCTTGAGCCTGCTCAGTGGAGCGGCGGCAGCAGAGAAAAAGATGCATCAATCCGGCGCCTTTTCCAGAGCATCACCGCTCCTCCACAGGCTCACCTGAGTCACTCACCGTGACTCACCTTATTGTGCCTGCAGATGCATAGAAGAGGAACAACAGTGAGGAAAGGTGCACATGCTCTCCTCAGGCAACCTATGGCCCGTGCAATGCAAAGGAGTTTGGTGAGCTTGGCTGGTTGTGGTCAGACCTTTAGGGTAAGCAGTGGGTGAAGCTGCTGGGTTATTTGTGGAAGAAGAAAGAGAGTTTTGTGGGGGGCAGGAGAGAGGGAGCGAGTGGGGGACGAAGGGGTGAAGGAGCGGAAAGGAGAGAGGGGAGAAAAGAAAGGAAAGTCACTCCCCAAAAAAAAATCACCCTTCAACAATCCACCTCTTTGGATTTGGGTTAAAAGCCTCAAATCTGTTACTTGGAAGTAAGTTGCAGTGTATTGAAGTTGTCTGGTTTTACAGTTGTTGATGTTTTAATTGAAAAATTGGGCTTTGCAAAAATTGGGCTTTCCCTAGACCTTTATATATATTGCTCAGTTTTTTTAAAAAAAAAATTCTAGCCCCCACCCCAAAAAAATTGTCCCAGTTTTGTGGATTCAGAATATGGCAACCCTAATAAAACATCTCTTGGAAATATTGCACAGGGAAATACTTTCAGATAGGAATATTGGAGAAATCCATTTGTGGGTTCAAGTTCAATGCATTTGCCAAGGTCTTCCCCTTCCCCCGACTTAATTCTGGCTGCTGCTGCAGTGCCCAACTCTCAGTGAGTCGGCCTAGTGTGCAGATTTTCCAGGCATCTTATGCATTTCCCCCCACAGGTTCCATAACTGGCTTGAATTTCTGAGCAACTTGGGCAGATTATGCCAAATTTGCACAAAGTCATCCATAATTTGTGCAAATTGCTCAGAAATTGCTGGGCAGGGGTGTGTGCAAAACAGTCCCCAGAGTCCAGGGGAAAGACTGAAGCTTGGCTCCCAAATGCAAATCGAGTTGTACACACCGATGAACTTTGTCAAGTCAAATAAAGAACTGTCTGTTTCTGACTAAAACCTGGAGTGGATTCTCATATACACAGACACCAGAATTGGAACCACCATCCTCCACTGAGACAATCTCTCAAAGTGCCTCACAAAGTGGCCAGATGCAATGAAAGACGAGACTCTCCACACATTTAATAGGTACACTTGGCTGTAAGGCATTTTTACTTTCACAAGTGTTTGGGGGAGAGGTGGTTTAAATTTTAATGTGGGTTTTTAATGGAAATTGTTTCATGTTTTATTGTAAAGTGACACGATGCCAGAAATGGCATGGTGGCACTATAAAAAAATGTTTTTAAGTAAATAAAATTAAATAAAATTGCCTGGCTCACCACATTTTGATGTAAGTGAAGGCCTTAGCTAGACCTAAGGTTTATCCCAGGGGTCATCCCTGCCTGCTCCCGGGATCCCCTGTGTGTCATTTACATGAACAGGGATGACCCCGGGATGATCCCGGGATAAACCTTAGGTTTAGCTAAGGCCTAAAATTACCTAATTGCAACACGGTTTAGTTCTATGTCAACAGAACTAAAACATGGTGCAGTTAAGTAATTTTATACTCCTTTATTTTCCTCCCCCACTGTAAGATGCCTTTTCCTAATAAAGACAATAAATAAACATCTAAATAAATAAATGAATAATACTGATAATTAGATAATTACATTTGCGAGGTGATGTTTGCCCTGTCCTGGACGGGGTTGCACTCCCCCTAAAGGATCGGGTCTGTAGTTTGGAGGTGCTCTTGGATCCAGAACTGTCACTTGAGGCACAGGTGAACTCAGTGGCAAAGAGTTCACCTGTGATATACCAGGTGATATACCAGGCTGATATACCAGCTGCGCCCTTATCTGGACAGAGATAGCCTAGCTACAGTTATCCATGCTCTGATAACCTCTCGTTTGGATTACTGCAATGCGTTATACGTGGGGCTGCCTTTGAAAACGGTCCGGAAACTTCAGCTGGTACAAAACAGGGCAGCCCATTTACTAACAGGGACTGGCCAGCGAGATCACATTACGCCAGTCCTTTTACAACTTCATTGGCTGCCAGTCCAGGTCCCGGCCCGATTCAAAGTGCTGGTATTGACATTTAAAGCCCTAAACGGTTTGGGGCCAGGTTATTTGAAGGAACGCCTCCTCCCATATGTACCTGCCCGGACCTTAAGATCATCCTCAGGGGTCCTTCTCCGTGAGCCCCTGCCAAAGGAAGTGAGGCAGGTGGCTACTAGGAGGAGGGCCTTCTCCGCTGTGGCACCCCGGTTGTGGAATGAGCTCCCCAGAGAGGTCCGCCTGGCGCCTACACTGTACTGCTTTCATCGCCAGCTGAAGATCTTTATATTCTCTTAGTATTTTAACACTTAATTTTAACTTAAATTTAAATTGTACTGTTTTAACTCTGTATTTTAATCTTATATCAATTTTGCTGCGTGGTTTTATCCTGCTTGTGCTTTTTATATTGTATTGTGTATTTGTACTTTTAACCTGTTGGTTGTCTTACTAAGGTTTTAATTTTTGTGAACCGCCCAGAGAGCTTCGGCTATTGGGCGGTATAAAAATGTAATAAATAAATAAATAAATAAATAAATAAATATTAGAATGTTAGCCTATGCAGCAGGGTCTTACTATTTTATTGTTTTACTATATACAGCACCATGTACACTGATGGTGCTATATAAATAATAATAATAATAATAATAATAATAATAATAATAACAACAACGTCTCAGACAATGTCCATATGCACCTTACACTATGGCCCATTATCACATTTAGAGTTTCAGAGATAGGAGACATGTTCAACTTCTACAGAACTCAATTATGAATCCAAGGATTTCCTCTCCACCAAATTCCTGATTTCACTCAATTCAATTTGCAGTACCTTCGTCGTGGGAGAGCATCAGCGTTTCTCAGGATTCCTGGGTTCTCTGCTAGGGTTGCTGACCTGTAGTAATAACACTGCAAGGGAGTGAGAAGAGATGGTGTATTGATGAAAGAGTAAAGCAGAACAGGGTAGAACATGGCCCATAAATTCTACTCTGGCTACAGCAGAGTTCCTACCCTCTTCCCAGAATACTACTTAGGTAAAGTAGTACTTTTACTACTTAGTAAAAAAGACTAACATCCAGTAGTGAAAGGGCTCATCTACACCAAGCAGGATATTCCACCATGAAAGCGGTATTTTAAAAAGGCACGAGCCATACTACTGCTTTATAGAGGTACTAACAAGCACTGACAACTGTTGAGGCCCACTGACACATCTACACCAATCAAGATATAACACTATGAAAGTGGCATGAAAGTGGCATATGGTCTGTGTCAATGGGCCCCAACAGTTGTCAGTGCACTTCAATACTGCTCTAAAGCAGTAGTGTGGCTCCTGCCTTTTATATACCACTTTCAGACCACTTTTACAGTGGAATATCCCGTTTGGTGTAGATGAGCCCAAAGACTCTTGTGGCAGCTTAAGGCAGGAATGGGGAGATTATAGATCTGGCTCTACTGTCTGATCTGAAGATCAGTGGTAGAGCACGTGCCTTTTATGCAGAAGGTCCCAGGTTCGTCCCCCAGCATCTCAAGGTATGGCAAGGGAAGAATCCTGCCTGAAATCCTGGAGAACCACTTCCAGTCAGTGTCAATCATCCCAGTGTGCAGGACATGGAATAATGGGCTCAAGTTACAGGAAGCCAGATTCTGGCTGGACATCAGGGGAAAAGTCCTGACTGTTAGAGAAGTACGACAATGGAACCAGTTACCTAAGGAGGCCATGGACTCTCCCACACTAGAGGCCTTCAAGATACAGCTGAACAGTTGTCATGGATGTTTTAAGATGAAATCCTGCATTGGGGTTGGACTCGATGGCCTTATAGGCCTCTTCCAACTCTGCTATTCTATGATTCTATGACAATACTGGCCTAGATGGACCAATGGTTTGACTCAGTATAAGGCAGCATCCGACGTTCTTGTCTCTGGGTTATCTGCAGCATAAAATGACAGAACCATTGAATTTCAAATCTGAAAGGTACCTCTCAGGTCCTCTAGTTGACCCAATGCTCAATGCTGGGTCTACAATGAAGCATTGTGCATCCAGCAAATAAGAATCCACCACCACTGTTCCACTGTCAAACTTACTGTTAGGACATTTCCCCTATTATTTAGCTGAAATCTGCTTCCCTGCAATTTCCACCCATTGGTTCTAGTCCTGCCCTTTCAAGCAGCAGAGAACAAGCCTGCCCCCACCTTCTGCATGGTTGCCCTTCATATATTTGAAGACAGCTATCATATCTCTCCTTCATCTCTTCTCTGGGTGAAATATACCCACCATTCCTCATAGGACCTAATTTCCAATATATCAACAAGCAGTTCTGACTCCCAATTGTTTAACATCAATGGCAACAACAAAAAGATTTCCCACGTACGCAATTTAGGCTGCTGAAACAAAGAAAGCTGCATGTGAAGGGAGGGTGATCCAGGAGTGAATTTCTATGTGAAAGGACGGTGAGATCATCGGTACTAAAAACAAATTCCTGGGCTATGTACATGCTCAGAGGCACTCTGATCCTTACGTCTAAGTGTATGTCTGTCCCCTACCCCCAGCCATGATCTTGTTCCATTTGGTAGACCTTGGGGTTCTAGTAAAATACAAAGTATTACCAACCTGCAATCTACTTCCGCCTGCCTTAAGGAACCAAGAGAGACAGTGTGGTGTAGTGGTTAAAGAGTCAGACTAGGACCAGGAAAACTCAGATTCCCATTTGGCCATGTCATTCTACTGGGTGACCATGGGCCAGTCTCTCTCTCTCTCCCTCTCTCTCTCTCTCTCTCTCAATCCTTCAGCCCAACCTACCTCACAGGGTCGTTACAAGGATAAAAGGGAGGCTGGACAGTATATATATTGGCCGGAGAAATAAACTGTCATAAATAAATGTCAGTTTCTAAGGTTTACACTTTTGAGGGACAGAGCCTACTTCATCAGATCTATCAGGAAATGGGGGATGAAAACTGAAAGCATTCATTGCAGCCTGTCCCTGCTCCCCTGCCCCACTCTAAGGGTGAAAATCCACTCCCTACCAGAATTTAGGAGGGCCAGCAAAAGTCTGAGCATCCACTGCTAAGCATGATTTATTCCTCCTTCAGAGGCAGGGACAGAACCCAGAAGCTCTTCTTCAGAGAGAACTGAATTCAGTTTCTTCCAAATCTTTACCTTTCTTCTGAGCTTGAAATTGTAGCAACTCCAGCAGCCATAGGAACAAGGATTTGGCCTACAGTGAGTCGAAACCCATGTGAGATCTTTCAGTAGCTCATGATGATATCTTAAGGGAATAGGAGGTCACAGAGGCATGTCCCCAGTCAAGATGAGATAATTGCTGGGACTCAGAGGTAGGTTTAAGAAATAGGACAACTGGGTACAAACAGAATTAATCCTTGGCTGCAATCTCATACAGGAGAAATGGGGAACACATGGCCCTCCATATGTTATCAGACTCCAACTCACATCATTCCTTACCATTGACCATGCTGGCTAGGGATATGAAGTGGCAGTTCAACAACATCTAGAGAGCCACACATTCCCCACCCCCATCACATACACTTACTTGAGAGTAAGTAACATCGACCTCAGTGGGACCTGCTTTAGAGTAAATATATTGTATATTGTATCTTTGGATTAACATGGGGGAAGAATCAGCAGGTTCTTGTAAATCTTCATTTGCTCACAAAAACAACACACACAAAACCCACAAAAACCCACAACCAAAGTTATTCTACAGCTGCAACAACAGATGGATAGGTAAGGCAGGCCTAGTCCAAGACATTTTGGAGGATAAAGCAAAGGACAAGATGGCACCCATCCACCTCCATTCTACCTACAGAAATGAACTGGACTGGCAGTTGAATCGTACTTCGACAGTTATGATGGGACAGCATTCCCTACTGGGTAGGTTAAATGGTTGCAGGGCTGCAATCTCACTCTAATGGGAGGGCCGGCCCTGAATTAAGGCAGTTGGCATTGTTTATATTCTGTCATTAAAATGCCAGAAAACAATATTTTAATCATAAATCAAAGACAATTGGCCTATTGATGTGACATTGGCCATGAGGAATCTACTTTGTGACATGTATAATCTGGCCAAAGGTCTGAAGAAGAATGAAGTTGTCACAACTGAGACGTTTGGCTTTCAGGCAAACGGATCCTATGTTTCCTTCCTACTCGCTCTAAACTAACCTTAAATGTCCCTTTGGGGCAATTTAGGATTATGTCAAAAATTTAAGGCTATGACAGGAAATAACCATTCTGTGAAATAAATGTTACAGATAGTTATCTAAATATGAATCAAAACCAGCTCTAGGTTTGTGGGGACATTCTGGTACCCTCTCTCCTCTGTTGGTGGGCCCTCTGAGGCTTACCTGATTGCCACCATGTTAATATTAATTTCCCACAATGCCCCAGAGTGGCACTACATCAAGGGCATTGTGGGAAATTAACATGGAATCCTGACTCAGCCACTTGGTGCAATTCAGAGTACCAAGTTTAAAAAAAAAAATTGGGGATAGGGCAGGTATCAGTGGTGGGCCTTGCCTTGGCTTTTGGGCCTCAGCAGCTGCCCAAGGATGCCAGATGTTGGTGCCAGCCCAGATGAACATATTGCTCTCTCTCTCATTGGTCTACTTGTTGTTTATCTCACTGATCTATCCCAGGTATGTGTGGCCTGGGGAGGGAGACTGTCTGGGTGGGTAAGGGTAGTGTGGTGTATGACTCTTTATGGCAATGTGTGGTACCACCTTGCCTAAAGGAGGCAGCAGGAAGCCTTTTGCTTAAAACAAAACAAAGTAAAACACACCTCTCCCTGAACTCAACTGTAATGAATAATTTCCAGCCAGTCTCTAATATTCCATTATTGGACAAGGGGCTGGAGCCTGTGGTCATTTCTCAGCTCTGGGTATTTCTGGATGATGTGGATTATCTAGATCCAGTTCAGCCTGGCTTCAAGCCATGGTTATGGGACAGAGACTGCTTGGTCTCCTTGGTGGATGATCTACACGGGTGAGTGGAGGAGTGTGTCCCTGTTGGCTATGGTGGAGCGCTCAGTGGCTTTCGATACCATTGACCATGATATCCTTCTGAGCTGTACGGCTGAGATGGGACTGGGAGGCACTGCTATTGGGGATGGGAAAGGTCCTTTGAGCCTGGCTCATCACTCGTTGAGCCATCCGCTCCTGCTCGCAGCTTCTCGGCAGCTCGACGAGTGTCCAATGAGGCCACAGGGGGCTGTCTGCCCTCTTTGCAAGCCACCAACATTTGTGGGCTCTCCTGGAAAGGGAATGTTGCGTAAAGGATCATTTCCTTATTGGAAGAGCCCAAGCTACCAGTGGTGGTCACTAGTGTCCCTACTGCTGGCCGCCAAATGCTTGTTCTTTCCTCCTAGCAAGGAGGAAAGGATAAGCATTTGGTGTGTGGGAGTAGCAACTCCTGCCCTTGCTAGCTCACAAGGCCTTGTTGTCACCTCCTTCCTTGTAAGGAAGGAGATGGCAGGGCTTGCTAGACACTTGAGATGAGGTCCAAGAAGAGTCAGAGCCATCATATAACAGGAATGTTGCAAGAAGGGTTAAATGGAACTTGGGGCTGTCATCTTTTAATGTGTAAATTTTATGGTCCATAGGAGGGGAGATAAGCGGCCCAGCTACATGTGGGAGTCAGCCAGAGCCAAGGACTGATTGTGGCATGTCCGCTCGGCCTTGAGAGAATTAACATCTCAAGGCAGAGGTGTGAATGGATCTTTGCATCAGAGCTGAAGGGAGGGGGGAAGGAGCATGAAAAAAGAGTATAAAGACTACTTGGTGGGGGAAACAATTGCGGTCGGCTGGACACCAAGGTTGGGTGACGTATGATTCGTAGTTTAAGTTTTCTTGCTTGCTCCTTCTGGGTTCTTACATTTATATGCATGTTTTTATAGTTTTAGTCTGCTAATCCCATGTATCCTACCCGTTTCCTGAAATAAAAGGTCTTAAACCTCAAATTGTGAGCCGTGAGTGTCTGTCCTGGGGATCCGTGCTAAATCCAGTCAAGAGGCCAGCTTTTGCTGGAGCGTGCTTCCTTTACAGCAACTCCTGCCCTTGCTAGCTCACAAGACCTTGTTGTCACCTCCTTCCTTGTAAGGAAGGAGATAGCAGGGCTTGCTAGACACTTGAGATGAGGTCCAAGAAGAGTAAGAGCCATCATATAACAGGAATGTTGCAAGCGCCTGCTAGGGTCTGGGACTCCCCTGCATCTGCTCCCTGCCCCTGCTCACCAAGCCATGGGGTGCTGAAGGACCTGACTTGAGAGCCATTCACCCTCAATGCAGCCCCACCCAGCTGTCAAGCAAGGAAGGAGACCACAGCACGGCAAGGCCTTGAGAGCTGACAAGAGCAGGAGTTGCTGCTGCCACGCACCAAAGACTTGTCCTTTCCTCCTTGCAAGGAAGGGGGAAAAACAAGCATTTGGTATGTGGCAACAGCAGCTTCTGCCTCCGCTAGCTGTCAAGGCCTCGTGGTCTCTCTTTCCTTGCAAGGAAGGACATCACAGGGCTTGCTTGACAGCTGGTTGGCGCTGCAATAACAGTGAATGGCTCCCAAATCAGGTCCATCAGGGCCCATGGCTTGGTGAGCGTGGGGAGGGGGCAGATGCAGGGGAGTCCCAGACCCTAGCGGGCGCTTCCCTCATTCCTACTATATGATGGCTCTGATTCTTCTTAGAGGGGTGAGCTCAGACGGCAGTGGGGAACTCCAGTTTGATGCCATGGCCTTTGGTCTTATCCATCTTATCCTCTATGCTATTTAGCATATAAATGAAACCGCTGAGAAAGATTTCCGGAGTTTGGGGTCATGAATTCCATAATTTAACTATGCACTGTGTGAAGAAGTCCTTCCTTTTATTTGTCCTGAATCTCCCACCAATCAGTTTCATGAGATGACCGCATTGGGTTGTAGCATTATGAGAGAGGGAGAAAAGTGTCTCCCTGTCCATATTCTCCACTCCATGCATCATTTTGTACACCTCTATCATGTCTCCCCTTAGCCTCTGTTTTTCCAAACTAAACAATCCCAGCTTTTGCAATTTTTCCTGATGGTTGTGTGCTGCTTCCAATATCCGAAGCAGTAAGCCTGTGTGCACCCATTGCTGGGAACATGGGTGTGAGGGTGCTGATGCACTATGTCCTGCTTTGTTGGTCCCTGGTCAACAGCTGGTTGGCCACTGTGTGAACAGAGTGCTGGACTAGATGGACCCTCGGTCTGATCCAGCACAGCACTTCTTATGTTCCTTCATAGGGGAGTTGTAATGTGTATTGTTGATAAGCATTCATCGTATTTCATAGGAGTGCTATTCCTAATTATCTGTATATGGTGATGTAAGTGATCAGTAACAGATGTACCGCACTGTGTCTGTGTTCTGAGACAATTAAGTGTAATAGAATGTATTCTTAGAACGGGAGGCTGCCACCAGTGAGTTGGCCAAGTGCTGGAAGCAGCACAAAGCTTAGCAGGGATACACTTCATCTGGTTGTTACTGGTATAAGTGGCAGATCTGGTTACATTGACAGAAATAAGAACAGTGGTATGACTACCTCTAGTGGTATGACTACTTAAGATGAGGTCATCCACAAAAGAGTTATAAAAGCAAGAGTTGGATCTGGTTGCCCAGAGAGATCCTTGGAGAACGCAATGCCTACTCAACATGCTTACCTAAGCTCTTCAAACCATGTTTGCCAGATTGGTAACTATCAACACAACTATAAGATCTTAATGACGACTGCTTTGTTGGTTAAGAGGAATAGAACTTTAATTATACTAAGGAATATGCTAGCTACAATTGCTATTATGCTTCTAATCACCCTAACAGCATTGTATGTAGTAATGTGTTTTGCTTCTTTCGTCATGGCATAGATTTATTCTTCTCTAATACTGTTAGAACAATAAATGTATATTTTGTGGTACCACTTTGTGTTACTTGGCTAGATGCCCAGAACACTCAGCTGAATTTGTAAATCTGGCACTGAGTAAGGTCTGTCCTTTGAAGCAGTTGTAGTCTCTCTTGATCTGGTGAATCTCTGATTCACCTGTTCAAGACTAAGGGCTCATCTACACCAAGCAGGATATTCCACTACGAAAGCGGTATGAAAGCAGTATATCAAAGGCAGGAGCCACACGACTGCTTTATAGCGGTATTGAAGTGCACTGACAACTGTTGGGGCCCATTGAGACATACTATATACCGCTTTCATACTGCTACATGCTGCTTGGTGTGGCTCCTGCCTTTTATATACCGCTTTCATAGTGGAATATCCTGCTTAGTGTAGATGAGCCCTGAGAAACAATCCCGTCAGATGAAGTGGGAAAGGAGTTACCAGTCTCAAGAAGCACCCAATGTGTGAGGCTTGAGAACTCTCTATTAGCAAGTCGAAGAATCACAATAAATAAACAAAAACGATGCCTCTCTTCAGCATCACTGATCTGGGGTTGCTAAGCTTAGCGATACAAAGAGAAATTCTCGGAGAAGCCAAACAAGGCTCTACCAGCTCCAATTCCTGGAGTGAGACTAGCTCGAGCACTGAAACACAGCATGTGATATAATGGAGCAACAGGCTTAAATGTTATGTTTGAAATAGTTTAAAAATACAGAATTTTTTTCTAGAAAGACAAAATTTCCATATGTCTAACTAGTAACATAACTAAAACTCAGCTGAACAGGAAACCAGGAACTGCAGTGGTGTTAAAGTTAACATTGCTTACTACTAGATATAGCGTTGCTGCATTAACAGTAAAATGCTGATTCAATTTGCATCATGTTTTAATTTCACCAGAATTAAAATACTTCTACCCGAGACATATTCCTTACACAGGTATAATATGTTCCCATGAAATTTAAAGATGACTAAACCATACACAGCACTAATTGATGACTAAAACATACACTGACAAGAAGAAGAACTTTCAGGGGTTGAATGGGCTGGATCACAGAGGCAGGATCTGCACTACTGCTTTAAAACTGTTTATAGCACTATTGACAACTGTTGGGGCCCAGGACACACTGCATATGCAGTTTTCAAGGTGTTTATTTATTTATTTATTTTATTGCACTTATATACCGCTCCCATAGCCAGGGCTCTCTGGACAGTTTACAGAAATTCTAAAATTAAGATAAAAACGAGTATACAAAATTTAAAATTCTAAAACACAGAACATACACACATAAAGCATTAAAAACCGTTAAAAAAAACAAACTAAACATGTGGGTGATTAAGATGTGCTGCCATATGTCTGGGCAAAGAAGAAAATCTTAACCTGGTGCCGGAAAGATAGCAGCGTTGGTGCCAGGCGAGCCTCATCGGGGAGATCATTCCATAGTCTAGGGGCCACCACCGAAAAGGCCCTGTCCCTCGTTGCCACATTCCGAGCCTCTCTCAGAGTAGGCACCCGGAGGAGGACCTTAGATGTTAAACATAGTGACCGGGTATATTCACATCGGGAGAGGCGTTCCATCAGGTATTGTGGTCCCAAGCCGTGTAACGCTTTGTAGGTCAAAACCAGCACCTTGAATTGGGCTCGGAAATATACAGGCAGCCAGTGCAAGCGGACCAGAGCAGGTGTTATATGGTCGAAACTTCTGGTTCCCGAAATCAATCTGGCCGCTGCATTTTGCACAAGCTGCAGCTTCCGAACTGTTTGCAAAGTGTTTATCCTGCTTGGTGTAGATCTGCCCAAAATGACCCTCAAGTGACTTATCTTTAAAATCCAGCACTGAAGACAGTAAAAAGTCTTCTGTCACTGATAATACCAATTAGCAATCCAAAAGAATACTCTCAAAGTGAAGGTTTCGCTGAAACCTCAAAACTTATAAATATATGCTCTGTTTCAAATAATGCTCCAAAACATAAACTGGTGTTAAATGTCGCAGGTTCTCAATGTGTTATAAATGAAGTTAACTCTAGTCTTCCTTTTTGGAAGAACGATGGCTTTAAAAATAAAAAGTAAACTCATTAAGATTGTTTAAATATGGAGAGAAATAGCTTTCTCCTGCAAGAGAAAGCACTAACAGTTGTAGTGCAGAAGAATATCATAATTAACAAAACAAGGAAAACTATTTTGTTAGTATCACAAATTTACTAGGCAATTTGGAAGATGATTATTATGAGCCTTATGTAGCGCATGGGGTAAGTGGCGGTTACTGCAGCTGAAACTCTCCCCACAGCCTGAGTTCGATCCCAGCGGAAGCTGGTTCTCAGGCAGCCGGCTCAGGTCAACTCAACCTTCCATCCTTCCAAGGTCGGTAAAATAAGTACCCAGCTAGCTGGGGGAAAGGTAACTATGACTGGGGAAGGCAATGGCAAACCACCCCACTACAAAGTCTGCCAAGAAAACATCAGCGAAAGCAGGCATCCCTCTAGGAGTCAGCAATGACTCAAGTGCTTGCACGAGAGGTTCCTTTCCTTTCCTATTAAATGAAAGAGAGAGAGAGAATTCTCCCACCTGAACTCAAAAGACCTCTTTTGGTCTCAGAGTGACATAGACCATTTGCACCTAAGCAACTAATGAACTAAGCCCAAATTTGGAAGCTAAACATGCAAAAAGAAATCATGTAGTTAATCGTATTGGCTTGTCATTTTTTAAAAACTAATCATTTAAATGCTTAGAGACCAACACTACAGCTATGACCTAGGAGAACCTTCCCACTTCAGATTTTTAATTTGAATCACATCTGTCCTCTGCTCCCATCTTCATGACTATAAGCATTGTTGTTGAGCATGCAGCACCTGGTGAAATTCCCTCTTCATCACAACAGTTCAAGCTGCAGGAGCCCTGCTTAGCAGGACTAGATTCAAAAGAGGGCACACTGCTGCAGCTTGAACTGTTGTGATGAAGAGGGAATTTCACCAGGTGCTGCATGCTTACAAATGACACCTGCTGAAATTCCCTTTTCTAGACAACTGTTAAAGATACAGGAGATCTGTTTTCCTTTCTATACGGTCACCCTAGTCTAGCTCTTGATTCCATTCCCTAAGCTGAAGAAGCTTAGCAAATGGTACAAAAACAAAAACAATATGAAAATATTGTGCAAATCCGAGTCTTCTTTTGTCCTCTTCACTGATGATGTATTTCTTCTTTTTTGGGCATGGTCCCACTACAGAACACAAGAAAACGAAGACTACATAAATTGCTAGTTCTCCAATAGGGGAGGTGTTTTCATCACCAAGGAAATCCTATTTTGATGGAAAACAGAACTATCCTGAATAGACCAGTTCCCAAGGTCCATTCATTCCATGGACAACAGCTTCAGTGACCATCTTAAAACACTATTCAAGATATGGAAGCCACAAGCCACATCTATCAAGACCATCTCTGATCCCAGGAGATAATACAAGGAATAATATATGCATTTCAGATGCTGGGAGTAGGTCTGCATCTTAGCACTAGCTTGCTGGAGCAGCTCACTGTGTGCTACCAAGGTACAGAAATACCGGATTATTATCGAAGGAACATGGGATGAATCTAGAAATGTAGAAGGCTAGGTTTGCTAAGGTGCCCAACTTTGAAGAGCAGACTGTACGATTTTGGTATTTTCTACTTCCCCAATGATGAGTAAAACAAACATACGTTGTTATTATTTTCTTTTTATTTAACTTACTGTCTAAAACAGGGATGGGCAGAATGAGACCATAGTCCATCAATATGTGGAAACTGGCCAATTTCTGAGAGATCATTAGTTTCTAAGGTCTGCTGGGAGTTTTGTAAACAATTCTGACTTAGGTAGAATCTTAGCTAATGGAGGTTTTAATTCTTTTAGCAAGAATTCTTAATCAGGATCATTTAGTACGGATTAACAGTGCCGAAAATCTTAAGAGACTTTGAGTGTGCATCATCGCTTTGTGAATTTAAAACATCTCAATGGATCTAGTAAAAATCTAAGTAAACTAAGTAATTCTGAAGTCAGTCAGCCCTTGGTCTGAGCCACCTTACTTGTTGCTGAAGACCTTGCTGGGAGGGGGGAACCCATGTTATTTCAGTATTCGTTTCAGTGGTTTAGAAATTAGTACCTACCTACCATTCAAAGGCTACTTTTACAAACTGTAGTCCTGACATAAGGGCCCCCTGCAAGCTCGGTATGGAGATTAACTCGTAATATGTCAACAGATGCTTCACCCAATCCAAGCATCAGAGATAATACTTTATATTATTACTGGACACAGAAAGACAAGCCTCCTCGTTGCTGGTTGGTTCTGTGTCCTTCAGATGGAGCTACTGAACGGGACCACAGTGGAGGAATTCGTTCTGCAGGGCTTCAAAATTGGGCAGGAGGGATGCTTGCTTCTTCTCATTTTCTTCACGGCTGTCTACATGCTCACTCTGGCTGAGAACGTCTTCATCATCATGCTGGTAGTTCAAGATGCCCATTTGCCCCGTCTTCCCATGTACATCCTACTGAGTAACTTCTCTTGGCTGGAGATATGTTACGTGAATGCCACTGTACCACGGATGCTCTTTGACTTGGCCTTTCCAGGTGGGCTCATCTCCTTCCATGCCTGCTTCCTCCAGTTTTACTTCTTCTTTTCCCTCGGCATTACTGAATGCTTCTTCCTTGGTGCCATGGCTTTGGATCGGTACTTGGCCATTTGCCACCCACTGCAATACCCACAAATTATGTCCCCAAATTCATGCTATGCCCTAGTGGCTGCTTGCTGGATCCTTGGTTTCCTATGGTTCATTGCACCAGTGGCTTTGATCTCCAACTTGACCTTCTGTGGCTCCCGGACAATTGATCATTTTGTGTGTGACCCCGGTCCAATTTTAGCCCTCGCTTGCCCTCCAGTGGGGTATACCCCACTCCTCTGCCAGATCTTCATAGCCTCGGTGGTTCTGGGCACTTTTATCTTCACTCTGATTTCTTATGCATGTGTAGGTGCTACTCTTGTGAAAACCTCTAGCAGCCGTATCAAAGGGTTCTCCACGGTTTGTTCTCACCTAGCAGTTGTGATGCTTTTCTATGGTTCTGTCGTGGCTATGTACGTAGGACCCAGTAGAGAAAGCCAGGCTGCAATCACAAAAGTGGTGACTCTCTTCTACTCTGCCGTTACTCCTCTGCTTAACCCCCTGATTTACTGTCTCAGGAATGATCAGGTGAAGCAAGCATTACTCAGGTTCCTGAGAAGGAAGAGGGTGATGTAGGAAAATGGGGGGGGGGATTTCTATTTTACTCTCGGATAGTAATTGCCAAAGCAGGTAGGATGAAAGAGGTCAGTTTTACTGATGCACTCTTTAGATTGAAATATTTATTTAGTATGGCTGGTTTGTCATAAGAACACATCTATGAAGATGACAATGATAATGATGATGAGGTGAGATTACCATCACGTGGTAAACTACTGTATACTCCTGTAACAGTTGCATTGAATTCATACTGACGTTCTCGTGTTACTTTGATTATATGGATAAAAGCTAATATCATGGGAAATGTGCAACTCCAGCTGTTCAAGTACTTTGATTGCTTTCATTCCCTTCTGAGTTTTATACATCGTATCTTTCTTTAGCACAGGGATGGGCAACTTTGGAGGATCAGGGAGGCAGATCCTCCACACACCCTCCCAGTACCTACTGGGGGAAACACAATGGCTGAATTGCTGCTGGGAAAGTGTGCAGCTTATTTTCATGCAAAATTATGCTCTCAGAAGCTCCAGGGGAGCATGATTTCACATTAGAACAAGGCGTGTCCCCTGCACACCTTGTCTGAAAGTGTAAATATGGCTTTTTATCTTGCTGCTGCACACCGCCAAAATTCAGTGGTCATTTGGTGGCGCAGCAGCAATTGGGGGGGGCACAAAAAAGGAAGGAGTTATGTTTCCTCTGGGCCATGTGTTGCCCACCTTCAGCAGATAAAGAACAGCAATGCATTTTATATGAACTGTAGCCAAAATACTACAACACGCTATGGGCTCATCTACACCAAGCAGGATATTCCACTATGAAAGCAGTATGAAAGCAGTATATAAAAGACAGGATCCACACCACTGTTTCATAGTCAGAGCCGGCGCTACCATTAGGTCAACTAGGCAACTAGGGCGCAGACCTAGCCGCGGGCTCAATTGAAGAAGCCGAGGGACCGCGGACGGAGGCAGGTAAGGCCCCCCTCCCCCTTGGTCCCTTACCGGGCTCTGCCGCCGTCGCCGCACGGGCGGCGACGGTGGCAGGGCCTGGTAAACCCCCCACCCCCACCCTCCTCTCCTGGCCTTACCTTGCACCACTTCCCTCCACTGCGGAGCTCCGATTCGGAGCCGGAGCCGGAGCTCCGCGGGCCGATCCGAAATTTATCTCCACAGAGCGGAGCGGGCCGATCTGAAATTTTCGGATCGGCCCGCGGGGCGGAGTGGGGAGTCCATGCACACCCCTAGTTTTAATTTCTGTGATCTGCCCATTGGGCAGTATAGAAATAAAATAAATCCTGTAAAAATGTTTCTCCCTCCCCCTCCATTTTGGTTTTTGCAAAGATGAAGTGTTTCATTAGCATCCAATAAACATATTTTAAACTGCTATACCGATTAGGGCTAGAAATGATTGTGTGGAGTAGGCCTTGCCTTTTATTCATGCTCTGGTAACCTCTTGTTTGGATTACTGCAATGTATTATACGTGGGGCTGACTTTGAAAACGGTCTGGAAACTTCAGCTGGTACAAAACAGGGCAGCACATTTACTAACAGGGACTGGCCAGCGAGACCACATCACGCCAGTCCTTTTACAACTTCATTGGCTGCCAGCCCAGGTCCGGGCCCGATTCAAAGTGCTGGTACTAACATTCAAAGCCCTAAACAGCTTTGGGCCAGGTTATTTGAAGGAATGTCTCCTCCCATATGTGCCTGCCCAGACCTTAAGATCATCCACAGGGGCCCTTCTCGTGAGCCCCTGCCAAAGGAAGTGAGGCAGGTGGCTACTAGGAGGAGGGCTTTTTCTGCTGTGACACCCCGGCTGTGAAACGAGCTCCCCAGAGAGGTCCGCCTGGCGCCTACACTGTACTCCTTCCGTCGCCAGCTGAAGACCTTTTTATTCTCTTAGTATTTTAACACTTAATTTTAACTTAAATTTAAACTTTGCTGTTTAAATTCCGTATTTTAACCTACATCAATTTCTGCTGTGCGGTTTTACCCTGGTTGTGCTTTTTATACTGTATTTTGTATTTGTGTTTTTAGATGGAAGGTTGTTTTACTATGCTCTTCATGGTTTTAATTTTTGCAAACTGCCCAGAGAACTTTGGCTATTGGGCAGTATAAAAATGTAATTAATTAATTAAATAAATAAATAAATAAATAATCTTGCCTTGCAAAGTGACCAAAACTGGCTTGAACTATTGTTAGACCAACTCCATCTACAGCGGGGTTCTCCAGCAGCTAACCAGGATGAAATCATTCAGCACCTGGGGGGTGGGGAAGTGAATATTACTACTCCTCCCCCTGAATCGCACATACTTGGGGTGAAAGGCTGGCAGGAGACTCTTGGACTGGATCCAGCATAGCTCTTCTTATAACCTTACTAATAAGCCTCTCTGATCATGTGCAGAGCATTCCTCCACAGCTAATGAGTGAGCTCAACTTATCCCTAAATGCTTAATATTAAAAAGAAGAACCTCCATGGATGTATGCATGGTTCCCAGGCAGGTTTAAGCTCCAAAACATCTCTTTATGAAAAATTGAACAGGGAGTAAGCACACATCCTGCACCGAACACTCGTGGACATGGAGACACAAAGCCATGTCGTTGCCTAAAATCAAAGTATATGTAAAAACAGAAAACAATTGATATTGATACATCTAATTATTATTTTTTATTTATTTATAATACCTGTATACTGCTTAATATAATAAAATCTCCAAGCAATTTACATATAATTATTTTAAAAATCAGATTTAACTACACAATTAAAAACAATTTCAGCTACAGTGACAATACAAATCACAATTAAAATACAATAACAATACAATACAGGGTACAGCAACACAATAATTTATTTATTTATTTATTTATTACATTTTTATACTGCCCAATAGCCGGAGCTCTCTGTGCAGTACATATGATTAGTTGCCATTAACTGCAAGGAAAGCCTGAGTGAACAAGTGCATTTTCAAGAGCTGTTTGCAACATATCACATTTTCTGCCTTCTGAACTGCACAGGGAGGGCTTTCCAGAGGGTGAACACCACCACTGAGAAGGGCCCCCTTTAAGATATGATGTGGTGATATTCTTTTGGTTGCGGAATGACCAGCAAGGCCTCCTCTGAAGATCTTAAAAGTTCAGTAAGTATATATAAGGGAAGGGTGTCTGCTAGATATCCTGGTTCCAAGTTGTTTAAGCCTTTGTTTGTTGACAACATGACCTTGAACATGGCTCAGTAGCTAATAGGCTGCCGGTGCAGTTCTTTTAACACAGGCATTATGTGAACATCAGTTGGTGTCCCACTAAGCAGCCTAGTTGCTGCATTTTACACTAGCTGCAGCTTTCAAAGCAGGCACAAGGGCAGGGCCACATATAGTGCATTAAAATAGTCTCATTGTGAGGTTATCAATGCATGGATTACTGTAGCTGGGCGGGGGGGGGGGGTGCCCATCCAGGAACAAGTGTAGCTGGTGCACCAGCTGAATTTGTAATGGGAGCTCCAGGCCACTGAGGTCAACTGGGCCTCCAGTGTCAAAGATTAATCCAAAAGCACTCCAAAACTATGTACTCGCTCCTTTAGAAGGAGTGCAACTCCATCCAGGACAAGGAAACAGCCCCATTCCCGGTCCAGGGAACCACCCACCCATAGGGTCTTTGGCCTAATCTACACCTGCAGCCCTTTCGTAATGGAAGAGGGCTGCTTCCGAATGTCCCCACTTCTGCAATAGGCACTCTGGGGCACACACAACCGGCGTTTACTGCAATGGCATGAGTGCCATTGAGGGAGCATGAGTGCCTCATTACGATGCTTGCACATGTATATTGGTAAAAATGGGTGGGGATAGGGAGATGGGTATGGGGCAGAGGTGGGTTTTTTTAATGACTTGGGAGGGATGTGTATGAGTGCAGACATGCAACAACACATGGGGATATGGAGTTTTATCACACCAGCGTTATACTGTGCAATCACTGAGAATTGCGTGCAAAGGACTCCGAAGTTTTCCATCTTATAATCTGCTTTTATTGTGAAGTACTCTGAAGCTTTCCAGTTTATAATCTGCTTTGACTGTGAAGTACTCCTATGCATCCCACTTTAATTGTGCTATAAAGCCAAAAGACCCGACCTATTTTGGTACTACTTTTGGAGCGTCTCATTTATTGTTGTTTTCCGAGCAGGATTTGATATGTTTTTAAAAAAAATTAAACAAATGCTTACATCTGCGTAAGTTTTAAAGATAAAGACATCAAAATTGGCACAGAAATAGATATTAAAGAGGGCTTTAAGCATACCAAATTTGAATCAGATTGGGTCATCCATTGATTTTTTATGATTTTTTTTTACATTTCCCCCCTTAAACCCTTTTCCTGGTATGCAAAGGATCTTAGGAGCGCTGCCGCCCGGGGTGTGATTAACTAGCAACAACAACAACAACAACAACAATGACAGCTTAGCGCTGTAGGGGATAATTCGAGGGAAACAGGTACGTGAGTATGTGCTCCTGCACAGAGATATATTTGTATTTTAAAAAAAAACCAAGTACACTCGGCGGTAAAACACACCAATACCCATCCAAAACATGTGGTGAAAATGGCGGACAGGTCCATTCCCGCACAGCTCCAATACCCATGCACATACCCCTCACAGCTGATTGACTGTTAATTGAACCCAGAACATGCGATGAACATCAACAACCTCAGAAAGGGGGTGCCACACCACACAAGTTCTTCAAAATGGATGTGAGAGAGCTGGAAAACTGTGACAAAAGCAGTCAGGGATATTCCAGGAAAACTGAGGGTGGAGCCGAGATCACCATGGGAGCAGATGGGCATCATGTCACCCGTTAGTGATGACTGCGATACAGTCCTGCAATAAATGGCTGGTGTAGACTCCCTCTTTATCTTATTAGGATTCATTTTCAGGTTAGTAGCCCTCATCCAAGTTGTAACTGAATCTAGGTTCAGTGGGGTGGAAGCGTATTTGTTTGTTGGCTTCTCATTGACTAACTTCTATTAAACTGTCTCCTTTCTCCTCAGAAATTTCATCTTTCTCCTCAGCAGCCTGCCCAGGGCCTCCTTCACCTGATCATTCCTCAGGCAATAGATTATGGGGTTTAGAAAAGGTGTAAAGGCAGTATAGAAGAGCGTCACAGCCTTAGTCACCTCTGACTGACTTTCTCCACTTGGAGCCAAGTACATCCCTCCTACTGAGCCATAGAAAAGGGTCACCACCACTAGGTGGAAAGATATGGTGGAAAAGGCCTTCCTACGGCTGCCTTCATAAGAGGGTTTTGTCAGGGTGAGACTCACAACACAGTAGGAGAGCACAACGAAGGAGGCATTGCCTAAAAAAAGGGCATCCATAAATATCTGGCAGAGAAGTGGAGCATTTCCTAGTGGAGGGCAGGCCAAGGACAGGATTGGACCAGGATCACACAAAAAATGGTCAATGATATTGGGGCCACAGAACGACAAGTTGAAGAGAAAATATAATGGAATAAGGTACCACAAAAAGCCAAGGATCCAACAAGCAGCCACCAGGCAATGGCATATATTCGGGGACATAATCTGTGGGTAGCGCAATGGATGGCAGATGGCCAAGTATCGATCCAAAGCCATGGTTGATAGGAAGAAGCACTCAGTATTGCCAAGAGAGAAGAAGATGTAGAACTGGAGGAAGCAGGCATGGAAGGAGATGACCCCATGAGAAGAAGCCAAGTCAAAGAGCATGCGGGGCACAGTGGCAGTGACGTAGCACATCTCCAACCAGGAGAAGTTGCTCAGCAGGATGTACATGGGCAGCTGGGCCAAATGAGCATCTACATGTACCAGTATGATAATGGTGATGTTCTCTACCAAAGTGAGCACATACAAGATGGTGAAAAAGCTGAGGAGCAGGAATTGCTTTTGCTGCTCAATTCCAAAGCCCAGCAAAACGAATTGCTCAATTGCTGTCCCATTGGTTAACTCCATCTGGAATCACACAATAAAATCAAAACTGTATAGAAGGATTAGATAGATAGATAGATAGATAGATAGATAGATAGATAGATAGATAGATAGATAGATAGATCACAAGCATCCCACCCAAGGATCTTTGGTAATATACATTCTCAACTCTGTACCTTGGCAGGAGTCAGAGCCACTGACATCACAAGGCTCATCACAAATTCAATGGCAGAACCTAAGGGGAAGAAAGCTGTTCTTTCTGCCTGATATTGGTGAGCAGCAGGATTGATGGAAGTGGGCAATGAAGTGGAGGATTTGAAGGAGCATATTGTGAGATTGGGGTGGGTGGGTGTAAACTAGAGCTTCAATGCTACTGATTAGTTCCTACTGAAGATTTACTCGTCATTGACTAAAATGATGGGGACATGTTCTAGTAGCATATTCCCACAAAATAACATATTTAGGGATCCAAGATCCTCTCTGCATGTCTTCTGTTTTCCAAAGAGGCTGCCTGCCTCTTCCAAATGCAGAGTAGCCATTTATGCATTACCAAGAAAGAGAACATGGCTTGGCATAAAATTTGCATATGATAATTTTAGGCATAGATCCAAATTTAGAAATACTATAGTTTATATAGAAACACCATAGATCTGACTTTGGTATTCTCTTGATGGGCAACTTCAAGAACTCTGGACTCTCCTTTGTGATGGCTCTTTATCTTTCAACCAGACATGGACTGGACTGCTCTCAAGACAGAGGACACCATCAAACAGAGGACTGTTCCTCTGACATCTCTTATTTTATTTATTTATTTAAAACATTTATATCCCGCCCTATATCATTAAGATCTCAGAGCGGCATACAGATAAAAACATACAGTATAAAACAATAAATATGCACAGTTAAAAACAAATTAAACCATGATCCAAGTTAAAACAATATATAATTTAAAAGCAGTAAAAGCAGTTAAAACAGTTAAAACAATATGCCAGTGAGTTTAACCATCAAAGGCATTGTTAAAAAGCCATGTTTTTACTTGGCGTCGAAATGCAATCAATGTTGGCACCAATTGGGCCTCCAATAGAAGACTGTCCTCTCTCACGTAGGACACCTGGCCACCCTACTGCAGGAAAGGAGGTGAGAGATTAACTAGCCATGTGGAGAACAGAGCTTGTCATTAAATCCCATTAATAACATTTTTCAAACCATCTTCCTGGAGACATTAGCAAGCTATCAGCCGAACAGTGGAGAGTCTCCCAAAATCAACAACAGCAGGATGACAAGGAATGACAATCCAGGTGTCATCAGAGATGTAGCTGAGAATCATGGAAACATCTCATAACATGGGGGAGGGGGTTTGCAAATGGAAAACAAGGGGGTTGCAAATGGAAATTGACATCTGGAAGCCCCCTTTTTCTCCATACATGCTCTATCAAAAATTGCTCAAACCCCCCCCCCCATCATCTTCTTCTTTGAAACTGACATGCTTTCCAAGCCATTCCTCTATGCTAGGGTGACCATATGAAAAGGAGGACAGGGCTCCTGTAGCTTTAACAGTTGTAGAGAAAAAGGATTTTCAGCAGGTGTCATTTGTAGGCAGACAGCATCTGGGGGAATTCCCTTTTCATAACAATACTTAAAGGTGCAGGTGCCCTCCTCTCTTTTGTATCTGCTCAAGAGGGCAGGACTCCTGCAGCTTTAACTCTTATGATGAAGACAAAATTTCACCAGCTGCTACATGCATTCAAATGACACTTGCTGAAATTCCTTTTTCTATTCAACTTTAAAGATACAGGAGCCCTGTCCTCCTTTTCATATGGTCACTGCTCAAGTATCCTTTGCTTTGATCAGAATAACCTCCATTTTTGTACCTCAGGTCAAAATCTTGATCCAACCAGCAGACAGTTCCCCAGGGTTGCTGTGGCTAAATGTGGGGTGTCGTCTACTCCTCTGCATGGAGGAAAGGATGATACTGTGAACTTGTTAGCAGAAAGAGTCATCATCTGTATGCACAGACCAGAGCTCAAATGCCACTGATTAGTTCTGAATGCTGTTTTCATATTTGGCTGGAACCAACTTTGGGAATATGTCTCTAAGGGAAAATATACCTTTGCACCAGAACGAAATCACTTGGGAGACAGGATTCTACTGTATGACCTCCCCCTCCCTCCACTATAGTGCACAGCTTCTAAAGATGGATGGTGTGGGCCCAGAGGACATGAGGGCGAGGCACTGTTATGTCTTGTTGCTTTTTGTTGTTATTTTATAGCAGAAGTGCAGAAACTCAGGCCTGGGGGGTAAATCTAGCCAATCTGGGATTCCAATCCAGCATTCGGGGGTTCCCCAGATGCCACACTTCTAGGGTGACCATATGAAAAGGAGGACAGGGCTCCTGTATCTTTAACAGTTGTATTGGAAAGGGAATTTCAGCAGGTGTCATTTGTATATATGGGGAACCTGGTGAAATTCCCTCTTCATCACAACAAAGCTGCAGGTGCCCTGCCCTCTTTTAAATCTGGTCACTCTAGTATGGCTCCTGCATCTTTAACTGTTGTGATGAAGAGGGAATTTCACCAGGTTCTGCGATTGAAAGGAAGATGTGTCAGATGGTGCAAAAGTGTAGAACTGGAGAAAGCCGGCATGGAAAGTGATTATCCCATCAGGGGGAGCGAGTTTAAAAAGTCTATACAGAAACAAATGATATTTGTAGTTTGCATCTAACTAATTTTATTTCATTTCTTGGAACACATGAGAACTACACAGCCATCATTGTCCTCCAAGACCCATTCCTCTGCTTAGATATTGTCCATCCAGACTGGTCCCCAGAAAACACTTAGGATGGGCTGGTGCCACTCTTGCCTGACTTGGAATACATTGATTTCATCCCTTCAAATGGATGGTTTGGTTTCATTCTTACTCCTCATCCCTATCATTGATAGAGCCTTTTAACACTGCAACTTTGCCAGAGAAGGGCAACGGGGATAATCAGGGGTCTGGAAACAAAGCCCTATGAGGAGAGACTGAAACATGCCCAGAGACTGGGCATGTTTAGCCTGGAGAAGAGAAGATTGAGGGGAGACATGATAGCACTCTTCAAATATTTGAAAGGTTGTCACACAGAGGAGGACCAGGATCTCTTCTCAATCCTCCCAGACTGCAGGAAAAGGAATAATGGGTTCAAGTTACAGGAAGCCAGATTCCGGCTGGACATTAGGATAACTAATAGAACCAATTACCTAGGGAGGTCATGGCCTCCTCCACACTAGACGGCTTCAAGAGGCAGCTGGACAGGTATCTGTCAGGTATGCTTTAAGGTAGATTCCTGCACTGAGCAGGGGGTTGGACTCGATGGCCTTGTAGGCCCCTTCCAATTCTACTATTCTATGATTCTATTATTCTGTGATCAGTGAACTCAGCTTCCTCCCCAGCAACCTGCCCAGTGCCTCTTTCACCTGCTTGTTTCTCAGACAGTAGATCATGGGGTTGAGAAATGGTGTAATGGCGGCATAAAACACTGTTATTCCCTTAGTGAGCTCTGCCTGGTTTTCTCCACCTGGAATTAAGTACATCCCTCCTACTGAGCCATAAAAAAGAGTCACCACTATTAGGTGCATCGATATGGTGGAGAAGGCCTTCCTAAAACTGCCTTGGTTGGAAGATTTCAGGAGGGTGACAATTACAATGCCGTATGATAACACAACAAATGCAACATTGACTAAAAACAATGCATTCGCATGAATTTGGAAGACAAGGGGAACATTTCCGAGTGGAGGGCAAGCCAGGGAGAGAATTGGACCAGGATCACAAAGAAAATGGTCAATGATGTTAGGTCCACAGAAGGACAACTTGGAAATCAAAGTCACTGGGGGAATATATCCGAGGAATCCAAGGACCCAACAAACAGCCACCAGACAATAGCAGGAATTTCGGGACATGATCTGTAGGTAATGCAATGGGTGGCAGATGGCCAAGTACCGATCCAAAGCCATGGCTGAGAGGAAGAAAAATTCAGTGTTGCCAAAAGAAAATAGGATGTAGAACTGGAGGAAACAGGCATGAAAGGAAATAATTCCATGAGGAAATGCCAGGTCAAAGATCATTCGAGGTACAGTGGTGGACACATAGCACATCTCCAACCAGGAGAAGTTGCTCAGCAGAATGTACATAGGAATCTGGGCCAAGTGGGCATCTACAAACACCAGTAGGATAATGGTGATGTTCTCAGCTAAAGTGAGAATGTAGAGAATGGTGAAGACAACAAGAAGCATGAATCTTTTCTCTGGCTCAACTTTAAACCCCAGCAAAATGAATTCATGGACTGTGGTTGCATTGGCCAACTCCATCTGGAATCAAATAATAATAAAATCACTAACACATATCATAAGGAGTTATACTTTAATTCATATATCATAATTGTGTGTGCCTCTCTGAACACAGGCTAAGCTAGCAACCATAGACATGGATCTTAGATCAAGACTGTTGTTTCTGTTTGAAACTTTTCTCATATCAATACCCATGGTGACAATACAAATGGAATAAATGAATAATAAACTTTCTAAAGGAATAACAAGAAACCATGAATATCTGTAGCTACTTTGCAAAAGCCCATTAGAATAGGTGGCTCGAATTGGCCCAAACGTTTATGTAACCTAGGTAGCTTCATAAATAATTCTTGCACAATGGTTAGATCAATTTATTTAAAATATATTTTAGACCACTCTCATCTACAGATACTAAGGCAGTATATGAATGAATGAATGAATGAATGAATGTTTGTTTATTTCGGTCATAGACCAGCATAAGAGAAAACATCATCACAATAATATTAAAAAACCCAATATACAATAAAATACATACATAAAATCCATAAAATGCAGCAGTCTCAGCCTAAGTCTAAGGTGTAATAAAATTCTTCAACATCAATTTCCGTCGGCTTATGGCAGCCGCACAAAAACTAAGGCAGTATATGAATAGATAATAAATATCAAATGCAATATAATGGAAACAATAAAACATAAACTATTAACATAAAATTATCAAAAACAGCAAATATATAAATTACACTACTCATATTAACCTAATTAAGAAATGCGTGGTGTGGGGGAGTTGGTTTTGATCTCATTCTGAAAAGAATACAATTTCGGCACCAGTCACAATTCCATTGGGAGCATTTTTCATAATTGGGGCTCTAAAAGAGAATAATAGTGCTCTTACTGCCAAATAATACATCAATGATATTTGGGAAAGACCCACCATGAAACTTCACATGGGAATATTAATACGTGTTCCTGTATACGTATGAGTTGGAGCCAGACTTTTAATCATAGAATCATAGAATAGCAGAGTTGGAAGGGGCCTACAAGGCAGTCCAACCCCCTGCTCAATGCAGGAATCCACCCTAAAGCATCCCTGACAGATGGTTGTCCAGCTGCCTCTTGAATGCCTCTAGTGTGGGAGAGCCCACAACCTCCCTAGGTAGCTGATTCCATTGTCGCTTTCCATTGTTCCATTCCATACTCAATACATGTATTGAGTATTTATAGATAGATAGATAGATAGATAGATAGATAGATAGATAGATAGATAGATAGATTTAATTGCATTTGTATACCGTCCCATAGCCGAAGCTCTCTGAGTGGTTCACATAAGATAAAACATTTAAAAACAATATACAAAAATTAAAAACCGCAAAAATATGCAATATGTACATACGTTTAAAATCACTATAACAAACAACAAGCCAAAAAACAAACCCAGTCTCATTACATATTGCTAAATGCCTAGGAAAAGAGAAAAGTCTTGACCTGGCACCAGAAAGATGACAATGTTGGTGCCAGGTGGGCCTCATCAAGGAGATTGTTCCACAGTTGGGGGGCCACCACAGAGAAGGCCCTCTCTCTTGTTGCCGTGGTCCGAGCTTCCCTTGGAGTAGGCACCCAGAGGAGGACCCTAGATGTTGAACATAGTGTTCGAGTAGGTTCATGTTGGGAATGGTGTTCCATCAGATATTGTGGTCCCAAGCCGTGTTAAGCTTTATAGGTTAAAACCAGCACCTTGAATTGGGCTCGGAAACATACAGGCAGCCAATGCAAGTGGGCCATAGTGGGTCTTATATGCTTGAACCTTCTGGTCCCTATTATCAATCTGGCTGCTGCATTTTGCACAAGCTGCAGCTTCTGAACCGTCTTCAAAGGCAGCCCCATGTAGAGTGCATTGCAGTAATCTAATTTGGAAGTTACCAGAGTGTAGACAACTGAAGCCAGGTTATCACTGTCTAGATAGGAGTGGAGCTGAGCCACCAACCAAAGCTGGTAGAAGGCACTCCATGCCACTGAGGTCACCTGAGCCTCAAGTGACAAAGATGGTTCTATGAGAACCCCCAAGCTATGAACCTGCTACTTCAGAGGGAGTGCAACCTCATCCAGAACAGGTTGAACACCCTCCAGCCGGTCAGCAGAACCACCCACTTACAGCATCTCAGTCTTGTCTGGATTTGAGCTTCAGTTTATTAGCCCTCATCCAGTCCATTGTCTCAGCCAGGCACTGGTTCAGCACATCCACAGCCTCACCTGTTGAACTCCAAAACTCCAGATGACTGAACCCAACGGTTTCATGTAAATGTTAAAAAGCATGGGGGACAAGACTGACCCCTGTGGAACCCCATACTGGAGAATCCACAGAGCCAAGCAATGTTCCCCAAGCACCACCTTCTGGAGCTGACCAGCCAAGCAGGAGCAGAACCACTGCAATGCAGTACCTCCCACTCCCAACTCATCCAGTCATTCCAGAAGGATACTATGGTCAATGGTATCAAAAACTGCTGAGAGATCAGGGAGAATCAATAGAGTCACACTCGCCCTGTCTTTCTCCCAACACAGGTCATCATATAGGGTGACCAAGGCTGTTTTGGTACCAAAACCAAGCCTGAAACCTGACTGAAATGGTTCCAGATAATCAGGCTGCAGCTAGACCTAAGGTTTATCCTGGGATCATCCAGCGTCCACCCCTGCCTGAGCACTGGATCCCCTGTGTGTCACCTAGGGCTCATCTACACCAAGCAGGATATTCCACTATGAAAGTGGTATAAAAGTGGTCTATGGTATGTGTCAATGGGCCCCATCAGTTGTGAGTGCACTTCAATACCACTATAAAGCAGTAGTGTGGCTCCTGCCTTTTATATGCAGCTTTCATAGTGGAATATCCTGCTTGGTGTGGATGAGCCCCTTGATGAACAAGTTTGACTCCTGGACGATCCAGGGATAAAACTTAGGTCTAGGTATGGCCTTAGTCTCATCCAAGAGTGTCTGGAGCTGGCTTGCAACCACCTTCTCAAGGACCTTGCCCAGGAATGGAACATTTGCTACTGGCCTATAGTTATTAAGATTTTCAGGGTCTAGGGAATGATCTACCCTACTACTACTTTAAAACAGTTTATAACAGCAGTGACAACTGTTGGGGCCCACGACGCACATCGTATACAGTTTTCAAACGGTTTTCAAAGTGTCGTATCCTGCTTGGTGTAGATCTGGCCCAAGGAAGATTTCTTCAGGAGTAGACCCATTGAACTTAATGATAATTAAGTTAGTCATGATTTACTTTTCTCATTAATTTCAAAGGGTCTACTTAACACAAATCTGAACCCGCTATGTATTTGTAGTGCATATATAGTCTATTATACACCACTGGCTATGGAAGTTAAAGAACCATGGCAACAGCAAAACGTTAGAATTATCCCATTAGTTCACATCAAAAACTTTACAGAGAACCTTCAGAAACTGGTCCTACCAAAATACTTCCACGCCAACATCCAGAAAGCAGTTGTACTTAGGGCTAATCTATACCTACAGCCCTTTCACCAGGGAAGAGGGGTGATTGCAGCTTTTGCTGCTTCTGCGATCAGCTCTCATGGGGCACGTAAGAGAGAAGGTTTCCATAATTTCAGAAGTGTCATTGCAGGAGGACATGTGCCCCATGATGGCGCTTCTGTGTGTGCATCAGGAGAAGTGGGCGGGGCTATACAGATGGCGAAGCTATGGGGGTGGTTTTTTATGATTCATGTGGATAGCGCACGAACGCAAATGCACAGCAACACATGGGGTGGATAGAAAGTCCATCGCATATGCGATGCACAGATATGTTTGTGTAAAAAAAAACCTGCACATTCTCAGTGCCAAAACACGCTGATACACATCCTAAAGATGTGGTGAAAATGGCAGGTGCGTCCACTCCCCGCACACCTCTGAAACTGCTGGATACGGCAGTGGGTTGGCTGTTCCCTGAGTCAGGAACTTGAGCCAAACGGCAACAGCTTCACGAAGGGAGGAGGGCACACCAGCCACGGACTTTGGGATTGTAGCAAGAGAGCTGGAATAATAATAATAATAATAATAATAATAATAATAATAATAACAACAACAACAACAACAACAACAACAACAACAAACATTCCCAACCCCCATACACTGAGAATTGTCCAAAGGCAGCACTGAAATGTTTAGTTACTTACTTTTCAATGTGGAGAGTAATGGAAACTAAAGCTGTCCTTGTAATTTTTGCTTTATTTTCAGGTATACATTGAGAGGAAGCAACAGGGCTCAGAGAAAAAGACAGTGTAGCTGTGTAATCCTCTTTTACTCCCTAAAGAAAGCTACTTCATCGCTAAAGCCCTTCTGCTTCCAAATTCGAACTGTAATACATTAAAAAAAAAAGTTATGAAAATATTCTAGCTCCACTCTATAGATTGGGTCCAGATTTAGTCACAGTTAGAGTAGCCCTTTTGAAAATTATGGGACTTAAGTTGTCATTCCAGTTTATATACCTCACCCAGTAGACTCAAGGCACCTTTTTCATCCAAAAGAAAGCTCCGTCTGAATGCTGTGTGGAAATTTCGAGTGGAAGGTGGTTATTCTGTGTGGCTGACATTGTTGCTTATCTTCAGTATTGTTGGAGGGAAGAAAGGAAAGGAACATATTGTGCACTTCGAAGAAGAAAGATTCATGTTGTGTATGTGGGCACACATGTGTGTGTGTGTGTGTGTGTACCAGTAGTCCAATGTCCCCTTCTTTGTTCTGGCTGCAGCTTTTAATATTGATTGTGATGCCTGAACTTGGGAGCCTTGAGATTGTGTCTCTCAGGAATAACACAATTTCCCAACTAAACAATACCTCTCGGGTGAAAGATTGCAGCATATTACACCCTCTCTTTACTAGGTTGCATGAACTCTCTGAGCTGTTTGTATATTTATGTTAATTCATATTGCTTCGATCTCCCTGTTTCCCCAAGTAATTCTCAACCCCATGGACAATGTGACCTGGTGGGATGATGTGATTACACCATATCTCTCCCTCCCTCTATTACATTGTACGGATTCTGTCTGCTGTTTATACTATTCATATTAATCCATATCGCTGTGTTCTCCCGATTTCCCCCATAAAAAGTCTCAGTCCCATGGACAACGTGACCAGATTTCCTTTGCAGGAGACAGCACTGGAGAGTTAGTATGTATTTGCAGTATTTGTTTGGCTAACAAATATGCAAGTAGAGCAGAAGTGGAAGAAAGCAGCAACTCCAAGCAAAAGACATGCTACCTTAAGTCAGGTCTCTGGGGAGATGCACCCTGCACCCCAGGGTGCTTCCTGTCTTGAGTTATTCCATTGCTCACTGTTTGTGCAAATCTCTCTATCTCAGGCTATAGCTAGATGGGGCTTTATCCCGGGGTGATCCCCGGGATCATCCCTGTGCATCTACATGATGCACAGGGGATCCCAGGATCAGGGAGGGATGATCCCTCCCTTGCCCCGGAATCTCGCCTTCCACTTTGGCCCCGGTTTTGAGATCTGAGCCGGGGACCATGGAATGTGTGGCCGAGCACCGCAGGCTGTGCCCATCGGGGGTAGGGTAGGGGGAGCGGGGAAAGTAATTTAAATTTAAAAAATACTTATGATTTGCGCACGAGCGTTTGTGCGCTGCTGCCCCTTTAAGTTTAACAAAAATGGCGGGCGCGATGCCTCTCCTTCTGAGATCATTGCACATCACGTGTAAACAGAGGAGGGATCTCGCGATAAACACAATGTGAGATCTTCCCTCTTCCGTCAAGGGCTAACCGGTAGGTCTAGCTAAGGCCTCAGTCTGCAAAATGCTGTTTCTTCACACAAGGAAAAACACACCGAAACATGTACAAAAGATATACACTCACACATCCACTTAGCTGGGTGGATCTATGCCTCCTTCTTCCCATTCAAATACATTATTTTGTCAAGTTGACTGGTTGTTAATCGGTCTCATAGGGTTGGTTGGTGCTTCTTCAGTGGAAGCTAATGCTTAGACGAAAGCTGGAGATCACTCTTGGGTGTATTTGAATGGGAAAATACACCCAAGAGAGATATCCAGCTTTCACCTAAGTATGAGCTTCCAACGAAGAAGCATGAACCAACCCTATGAGACCAATTAACAAGCTGTCAGCCTGACAAAAGAATGGCCAACCTTGGAGGCAGCGTTTAAGCCTCTACCATTCGTCCAGATATTATTCAGCAATCCACCTTTCCTTGTGTCTTCAACTGGGGAAGTATATACTTCACTGCCAATGCAGGATTATTAAGACAGAAAAACTCTCTGCATCAAGGCAACTACTTAGTTAATTCATTAGTAATCTAAATCTTGCCTTTCCACTTATCAAATTAACGCTCTTGACAGTTACCAACTTCAAAACAGATTAAAGAATTCAAGAATTAGAATCTTTTTTTTAAAAAAAAAAAACAGAAGCTCCAGCACAAATAATTAAAATAATTTAAAATACCAAAGTCATTGGACCTCCCACTCCTGATCAAAAATATCCTAATTTGGCAGCAGACGCTTTAAAAGGAGCTGAGGAGAAATGAACCCTTTGAGGAAAGGTGACAGCATCTGGGACTGTTTATCTTAGGAAAAAAAGGAGATTCAGTGGAGGCATGATTGAGGTGTACTCCAATTGGGGCCTTAAATTCCCCAACATTATAGAAAAGGCCCTCATTGGCGCAGAGGGTGGGGGTGCACTTTCCAGGGCCTCAGAAAACATGTCATTCTCCCTCGACATGCTAATACCAGCCACCATTAATGTGGTGGGGGGATGATGCACTTTCCACAGGCCCGGGAAAGCGCACTTCCCCGCCCCCACCCCCCTGGGTGTCCTCTTTTGGGTTTCCCAAATATGGTCACCCTAGCACACATCTTACACCAAACACGCATGCACACATAGACACACAGCCACGACCTTGCCTAAAATCAAAGTGTGTATGAAAACACAAGAGAATTGATAGTTATATCTAATTAGTTATGTTTTATTCAACTATCTATTTATTTATAATACTTATATAATGCTTAATATAATAAAATCTCCAAGTGATTTACATATAATTATTTTAAAAACCAGATTTAATTACACAATTAAAAACTATTTCAGCTACAGTGGCAATACAGATCACATTAAAAATAAATTAAACTGCACAGGGAGGGTTTTCAAGAGGGTAAGCCCCACCACTGAGAAGGCCTGCCTTCAAGATATTATGTTGTGATATTCTATTTATTTATTTATTTATTTATTACAGTTTTATACCGCCCAATAGCCGAAGCTCTCTGGGTGGTTCACAAAAATTAAAACCATGATAAAACAACCAACAGGTTAAAAGCACAAATACAAAATACAGTATAAAAAGCACAACCAGGATAAAACCACACAGCAAAATTGATAAAAGATTAAAATACAGAGTTAAAACAGTAAAATTTAAATTTAAGTTAAAATTAAGTGTTAAAATACTGAGTGAATAAAAAGGTCTTCAGCTGGCGACGAAAGGAGTACAGTGTAGGCGCCAAGCGGACCTCTCTGGGGAGCTCGTTTCACAGCCGGGGTGCCACAGCAGAGAAAGCCCTCCTCCTAGTAGCCTATTGGTTGTGGAATGGCCAGCAAGGCCTCCTCTGAAGATCTTAAAGGTCCACTTGGTATATATAAGAGAAGGGAGTCTGCTAGATGTCCTGGTCCCAAGGTGTTTAAGGCTTTGTCAACATCATAGTGCTGTTCTTTTAACACAGGTGTTATGTGAACATTTGTTGTTGTCCCAACTACCCTAGCTGATGCATTTTACACTAGCTGCAGCTTTCAAACCGTGCACAAGGGCATTAAAATAGTCTAATTGTGAGGTTATCAATGCATAGATTACTGTAGCTAGGGTGTCCCTGTCCAGGAACAGGTGTAGCTGGTGTGCCAGCAGAATTTGTAATGGGAGCTCAAGGCCACTGAGGTCACCTGGGGCTCCAGTGTCAAAGACGGATCAAGAAGCACTCCTAAACTATGTACTTGCTGCTTTACAGGGAGTGCAATTCCATCCAGAACAGCAAACAGCCCCATTCCCAGACTAGGGAACCACCCACCCCCATAAGGTCTTTGATTTACTGTATAAGGATTCAATTTCAGGTTAGCAGCCCTCATCCAAGCTGTAACTGAATCTAGGTTCAGTGGGGTGGAAGCGTATTTGTTTGTTGGCTTCTCATTGACTCCCTTCTATTAAACTGTCTCCTTCCTCCTCAGAAATCTCACGTTTCTCCTCAGCAGCCTGCCCAGGGCCTCCTTCACCTGATCATTCCTCAGGCAATAGATCATGGGGTTCAGAAAAGGTGTAAAGGCAGTATAGAAGAGTGTCACAGCCTTAGTCACCTCTGACTGACTTTCTCCACTTGGAGCCAAGTACATCCCTCCTACTGAGCCATAGAAAAGGGTCACCACCACTAGGTGGAAAGATATGGTGGAAAAGGCCTTCCTACGGCTGCCTTCATAAGAGAGTTTTGTCAGGGTGAGACTCACAACACAGTAGGAGAGCACAACGAAGGAGGCATTGCCTAAAAAAAGGGCATCCATAAATATCTGACAGAGAAGTGGAGCATTTCCTAGCGGAGGGCAGGCCAAGGACAGGATTGGACCAGGATCACACAAAAAATGGTCAATGATATTGGGGCCACAGAATGACAAGTTGAAGATAAAATATACTGGAATAAGGTACCACAAAAAGCCAAGGATCTAACAAGCATCCACCAGGCAATAGCATACATTTGGGGACATAAATTGTGGGTAGCACAATGGATGGCAAATGGCCAAGTATCGATCCAAAGCCATGGTTGATAAGAAGAAGCACTCAGTACTGCCAAGAGAGAAGAAGATGTAGAACTGGAGGAAGCAGGCATGGAAGGAGATGACCCCATGAGAAGAAGCCAAGTCAAAGAGCATGCGGGGCACAGTGGCAGTGACGTAGCACATCTCCAACCAGGAGAAGTTGCTCAGCAGGATGTACATGGGCAGCTGGGCCAAATGAGCATCTACATGTACCAGTATGATAATGGTGATGTTCTCAGTTAAAGTGAGCACATAGAGAATGGTGAAAAAAAGAAGCATGAATCGCTTCTGTGGCTCAACTTTAAATCCCAGCAAAATGAATTCATGGACTGTGGTGCCATTGGCCAACTCCATCTGGAATCAAATAATAAGGAGCTAACCAAAATCAACCAAAACAGTTTTAGGTTTCTTCATCTTCCTGTCCTAGAGGATGAGATGTTGCTGCCTGTGATGGACTATATTATTATTATTATTATTATTATTATTATTATTATTATTATTATTATTATTTTATTGTGAATATCAACCAAACAGAACAGAAAACACATAGGGAAAACAAAAAGAAAAAACACACATTATGTATATAGGACTATCTTCATTTTCCATCATGTATACAGAGATACAAAGGTTTCAAGAAAAGCAGACCAGATATCCATGTATTTATCCACTTGCAAGTTGCATCTATATAACACTCATTCAAAAGCTGATAGTGTTATTAGGTCCTTGATCCATTGCATTATGGGAGGCGTGGATTTGTCCTTCCAATGTGATAGTATTAAGTCTTTTGGCTGTCATAAGGGCTCTGAAGATCCATCTGCGCTGACCATGTGCTAACTTCCAAGGAGCCAGTAGGTAAATTCCTCAATCACATTGCGTTTAACTGCAATGGAGTCAAGGGGCAGTTGGGTTGGGGAGGCATGTGATAATGAGACATCCCTGGCCCCCTCCTCCCTGCTGGCACCCAGCAATGCCGCTGCAACCCCTGGGCCCTCATGAGGCATGGGTGGCAATGCTGATGCTGGTCTTGGGTTATATGGGGCTGAAAGGAGGAAAGAGAAAGATAGAGAAAGGAAATCTCTTAACAGTTCCTCTTGCAGTGTTGCCAGCAAGTCACCCTTTCCTCCTCACCCATCCTACTCCCTGAGAGGGGCAGGGATTTGGTCCCTTCCCTCCCATTCTTGCAGAGGAGGCCAGACCTGGAGCAACCCAGAAGCAGTTACTACTGAGACAGCGCTTGCAACTCAGCTATGGCTGAGCTCACCACATCCTGCAGGGAGCTACCCAAATGTGGCTTGTCTCATAGTGCCATTGCTTATCTCTGTCCCTTCATACCACTGGAAGAAGGAGCCCAGGCTGACCACGGAATGCCTATGAACCATCCACCTGGCTGAGGAGCATGCATGGCAGCCTCACAAGTTATTAGAGTGTGCCTGGGCACAACTGGCACATACACACCCCAGTGCACTCCTATGCACTTTACACGGTGGCCTTTGTCATCAGTCAACTCAATATCCTCCTCAGCAGCCTACCCAGTGCCACTTTCACCTGATCATTTCTCAGACAGTAGATCAAGGGGTTGAGAAAGGGCGTAATGACAGCATAGAAGAGTGTTATTGCCTTAGTGAGCTCTGCCTGGCTTTCTCCACCTGGAATTAAATACATCCCTCCTACTGATCCATAGAAAAGGGTCACCACCAATAGGTGCATTGATATGGTTGAGAAGGCCTTGCTACAACTGCCTTGCTTACAGGATTTCAGCAGGGTGAAAATTACCATGCCATATGATAACAAAACTACAAAGACATTGCCAAAAAACACAGTATGCATGACAAGATGGCAAACAAGTGAAGTATTTCCGAGTGGAGGGCAGGCCAGGGACAGAATTGGCACAGGATCACAAAGAAAATGGTCAATAATGTTAGATCTACAGAAAGACAACTTGGAAACCAAAGTCACTGGGAGGATGTGAGCCAGAAATCCAAGGACCCAACAAGCAGCCACCAGACAATAGCAGGAATTTCGGGACATGATCTGTAGGTAATGCAATGGGTGGCAGATGGCCAAGTACCGATCCAAAGCCATGGCTGAGAGGAAGAAGAATTCAGTAGAGCCAAGAGAGAATAAGATGTAGAACTGGAGGAAGCAGGCATGGAAGGACATAATTCCAGGAGGGGATGCCAGGTCAAAGATCATGCGGGGCACAGTGGTGGACACATAGCACATCTCCAACCAGGAGAAGTTGCCCAGCAGGATGTACATAGGAATCTGGGCCAAGTGGGCATCTATAAACACCAGTAGAATAATGGTGATGTTCTCAGCTAAAGTGAGAATGTAGAGAATGGTGAAGACAACAAGGAGCGTGAATCGTTTCTGTGGCACAACTTCAAATCCCAGCAAAATGAATTCCTGGACTGTGGTCCCATTGGCCAACCCCATCTGGAATCAAATAATAATACAATCACTATCACATAACTTAAAGAATTATAATTTACTCCATAAACCATAAATGTGTGTGCCTCTCTGATCACAGGCTATGCAAGTAATCATAAATCTTATATCAAGACTGTGATTTCTGTTTGAAAATGTTTTTGTGTCAATACCTATGGTGACAACAAAAATGGAATAAATGAATAATAAAGTGGGTTAGGTTTTTTTCCAGGAATAACAAAAGTACATCGATATCTGTAGTTACATGCCATAAGCCCGTTAGAATAGGCAGCTTGAATTGGCCAAACATGTATCATCATCATCTTCAACAACACTTTATTATGATCCATAGATCCATCAACAAACATGTATCTATCTTAGGGAACTTCATAAAACATACCTTCACAAATGTTAGACGAAGCAAATAACTCTCTTGTCTTTATTTTGAAGCAAAGTTGCTCCTAAATATATGTATTTAAAATAGTTTTTGACTATTCTTCATCTACAGATACTAAGGCCTCATGGGTTGGATCCATGTTTAGTCCTATTGACTTCAATGAGTCTGCTCTAGTTTTGCTTAAATCTGGATCCAGACTCCCCGTCCCTGGCTTTCCCTGTAGCATTGAGCAGAGTTGCATTCCACAAGCAGCAGAGAGACGTCCAACCAATCATGCTAGATAGCCTTCCCTAACCTGGTGCTTTCCAGATGTGATCTACTACAAGATCCAGCATGTGTTGGAGCTCAGATCGAGATGTGTTAGACTACAACTCCCAGCATCCCCAAGCCAAATCTGGAAGGTGCTAAGCTGGGGAATGCTGTCCTAGACTATTCGCAAGCCTAACAAAGGAAAATTGGTTGATAATATCTTTCAGCATGACTAGATGGGAAAGTATCATGAACAAGCTTCCCTTAGACTCTTTAGCTTGGCTAGACATTTTCACAAAAGTAGAAGCATTAGGATGTTGTCTGCACTCAGTTATTAAAAACCCTACTTATCTCATTTCTTTCCTTGGCTATCCCCACTGCAAATTATTTCATGCGTGTGGCTCCCTGAATCCTGAAATCCGTTCTCCCCCTATAAGTAGATATTTACATATTACGTTTGCATCTAACCCTTCCAAAAGTTTGGAATGGCTTTTAGGGGGGGTGGGAGAGCAGTTCAGTGTCCCATTCAGGCTGAGCCCTGCTTAGTTCAGCTTAAAATGACCTTACAAGAGATTGCAAAATCAGAAAGGGGGAAATGAAGCTTGGCTATTAACCTTGAGATTGGCACTGAACTCACCACCACCACTTTCACCTCCACCAGGAATGTCAGATTACCTATGGCAAACAGAAGCGAGGAATAAAAGATGGAAGAGGCCAAGACCATACCTTGGTGTAGAGTGCACGGCTTCTGTGCAGAAGACTGAATCCCTGGCTTTTCCAGGTAGGGCTGGAAAGGTCTCTTGTCTAAGGGGGCTCCCAGACTGAGGTCTTCTAGGATGGAAGCAGGAGTGAAAAAACACAGGAGGGTTGAGTGGAAGATAGCATCATCTGGAAACCCTATAAAATTCTGTGAAGAAGGCGAGAGTGAGGGTGCAATCAAAGTCTTGTCTGGAAGCACCATGAAACCATGGAGAGCTCATAATTTCTTCCACCTACTCCAAAATCTCTTTTTTCCTTCATAATTTCACAATGTTCTATCAACATTTTATTTCAGAATCTGGAACCTTCTTCCCCTTTAAAAATGTACACCCTTTCCAATCCAGCCCTCTTCACATCTTCCTTGACTCTCCTTTGCCTTATAAATTACTAGGGTGTGCTCTCTGCCCTGGAATTATCTGGTAACCACAAACATCCGCAGAGCATTTGATCTTCCAGATTGGAAATTGGCTGCTTCTAAACCCATCAAATAATTTCAGAGAAGAGATGTGTCCAATCAGATTTCCTAACATCTCCAAAATTATTCTGCCATTTTGTGTGTATGGTGCATCAAATTGAAAACCTCCCAATATGGATCATGGGGAGATGGGGTAGTTTTGATAATTGATATTGACATCTGTGGCTAACCAATTAGGAATTGCCACAGCACTCTCCCTCCCTGTTCTGTTCTCCTCCAAACACAGTGTTTGCAGGAGGGAATGCCAGTTAGTGAGGTTAGGGGGCATTTGTTTGCAAAGTGAGATTGAGAGAGAGAGAGAGAGATCTCATTGCACATTTCTGCTTGAACTATAAGTCAGCCACAGTGTGAAAGTGCTGCTGGGCTGAGTGAGTAAGCTTCTACACCTCAGGCAGGCAGGCTGTTTTTCAGTTAAACTATTACTCCTATTGGCTAGCTGGGCTTCCAGTGCAGAGGAGGGGTCCTCGTCATCCTCCTCCTCCTCCTCCAGGCCATGGGAAACTGGTGTTGCCTTGACTCGACTCACTCCAATGCCCGATTGACAGTGGGGGTGCCTCCCGTCCTCTTTGAGGATGGGCAAGCTGTGTGCTGCTGTTGTGGCATTTTATTAATATATATTTACTTAATTATTATTGCACTAAGTGCTTCCCAGTGCTTCATTTCCTCTCCCTCGCTATACAGATCAAGGCACGAGAGGTGCCTGAGAGGACATTTTAGTTCAGATTTTTAAAATTCCCTATAAATCACTGCATGCAGGGATCTCCTCCACAGTTGGCATGCCTAAACCCCATTTCAAAAGCTGTCACAGTGCCAATTTTCATGTGTTTATCTTTAAAACCAAGGGAGCTGTGAGCATTTCTGTTCATTCCCATTGACAAAAATGTCTCAGTTACATGAAAATGGACCGTCTTTCATTGAACTTGCTCCAGAAATGGGGGCAGAGAATGCCTCTACAGAGCTCAGGCTCAAATTTTGAGGCAGAGAAGATCCACTTTGCACACCCCTAGAAATTACCCTCATATCTGTACCTCAGCAGGAATCAAGGTGCTGATCCATCCAGCAGACAGCTCACCAGATGTGCTGTGACAGAATTTGGGGGCGGGGGGGAGAGGATGCTGGTTATCTACCAGGCTGATGGAGGGAAGAACGGATGGAAACCATATCATCAGTTTGGTAGCAGAAAGAGTCGCCATACAGATGTGCAGATCAGAGCTTAAATGCCACTGAGCCATCCTTTTAACTGCAGTTTTTCTTGGAGACAAAATGAACCTTGGGAATATCTCTCTCAGGAATGATACCTTTTTGCACTGAAGCAACATCTGTCAGGAGACAGGAACGTCTCAGAACTCAGACAAGGTTTTTCAGAGAACAATTCTGAGAGCTTTCCCCTGTCCCTCCTGCAAAAGAGGTACACTTTGCCTAATATTTTCCAAATACTCTCTGGCAAGTTTGTGCATATTTGTGCATGTGTGTATGAGTTGCCTCTCCCATTTTTCCCACCCTGCTCTGCAAAATGCCCTGATAACTGCCCACACAAGAGGCCTGCTCTGAGACGGCTCATGGTTTTTTGTTGCCTAAGGCACAACAACAACTGGCACACACCCACAAACCCAAAACAAGATGTGGGATTCTTAAGGCTAATCAAGTTATTTTGAGGCAGAAAATATCATGGGTGTCGCCTTTTCCCTTGTAGTAAATGATACAATAATAGACATAAATTTTTACATAAATGTTAGCTTTTTTTACCCATATATCTCCTGGAGCCTGTAAAGTTAGCTGCAAACATTGCTCCCTCCTATTCTTTCTTCTTTTTTACCAGTTCAGGAACCCAGTTTGCAAGGGAGAGGAATCAAATCTAACGAAAGGTTTAACTTAACTATAGCCACAGCTAGACCTAAGGTTTATCCTGGGATCATCCAGGGTTCGCCCCTGCCAGAGCACTGGATCCCCTGTGTGTCACCTAGATGAACAGGTTTGACCCCTGGATGATCCAGGGATAAACCTTAGGTCTAGCTATGTCCTATGTTCATTAAAACATTCAAAGTGTTGCATCTTTTATCTTTACAGCACATTCAAAGTGTTGCATCTTTTATCTTTTATCTGTACGCTGCCCTGAGATCCTAGTGATATAGGGTGGGATACAAATGTTTTAAATAAATTAAATAAATAATAAACTCCAGGCTGGCTCTGTAACATCCTAGTTCTGGTCCTTCGATGACTTGAATCTTGGGGTTTGCTAGTGAGTACAGACGACTCATCGCAATGTAGAGTTGAAATGGCAGAAGACAGGTACAGCCAGATAGATGCCAACTTGGTCCACAATCTGTCTCTAAATTGTTTACATGTATATAGGATTGTTTATTGAGAAAGTAGAGAAGTACAAAATAGCTATAACATACATTGAATGCACACACACAAATATATAACATACAACAATGTATACAGTAAATCATATAAGAACCATATGATATTAAAGAGGAATTTTATCAAAACCCAATATGGTCAGTAGCAACATTGAACTATGTGGGAAGTTTAACTTACAGCAATTAACGCATCTCCGTATGAGGCAGATGGCTTGACAGTCCACAGTAGTCTCCTGATATGCAGTTCATTTAATGAATTTAAGAATATCTCTCAGTTAGACTGTTTGAATCCCTTTGAATTCCATAGGATAGAAGCAGGTAAGATCAGGTCCAAATCGGGCTGAGGGGGAGGGCTTGCACAGCCCTAATTTGGGGTTTGTATATAACTATTTTTTTTTATTGCTTTTTCATTCTTGGAACACATAAAAATTACACAATTCAGGTGCCATATTTTATTTAAAAAGCAGATAATCTACCTTATTTAATTTATTATGACATAATATTTATTACAATGGTGTCAGGATTGGGGCCATACTCTTTGCAGAGACCATGGAAGTAGATTGATTGTCAGAGGCCTCATCTACACCAAGCAGGATATTCCACAATGAAAGTGTCATGAAAGCGGTATATAAATGGCAGGAGACACACTACTGCTTTATAGTGGTATTGAAGTGCACTGACAACTGTTGGGGCCCATTGACATATACCATATACCACTTTCATACCAGTATATCCTGCTTGGTGTGGCTTCTGCCTTTTATATACCGCTTTCACAGGGAAATATCCTGCATGGTGCAGATGAGGCCAGAGTCAGAGCGGGAGAAACCCGTGACTCAGGGAGCTCAATGAGACAGAGACAGGGAAGAATCTTTCCAAGGACAATCTAATCAGTTGGTCCAAAGCTCAAATATACCTTCTCCTGCCACGGAAATTCAATAACTCTCAGAGGAGGAGGAGTTGAGCAAGGCAGATGCACATAAGAGACACAAAGTAAAGAGGGAGGAGAGGCATAAAGAATTAAGGAGTTCCACTGATTAGCCCATCACCAGAGGTCTCCAGGGGAAGACCTTAGCTGAGGACAAGTGTGAGAAAGTAGTGTAAGGTCCGTGTTGTAGATTATTGTCAGATTTGCAAGAACCATCTATCATATTTTACCACATCCCTAAAAGGGACTTTAGCTAAACTATTAGAGTTGAACCAGTGTAATCAGAGATTTTGCAAGGACAATCAAGTCTCTAACAAGAGCTGGTGATGGACTGATTGCTTTGCATAATAAAGCTTATTCACTTGGATACCACCCTCTTTGTATGACTACACACTGGCTGAGGAAAGCTCAGACACTGACTAATGGGACATTCTTTCTTAACTAGTTTTTGATTTGTCCTCCAGTCCTCAAAGGAAGAGTTAAACTTTCTTGTAGTACCATGAGTTTGCCAAGGCACCATTATGACCCACCAAGGTCCATTCCTCAGTTTAGATTTTGTTCATTCAGATTGGCCCATATGAAACATGAAGGAGGAACTGATGCCACACCCTAAACCTGACTTGGAATCCATTGGTTTCATTTAAAAAAAATTGTTTGGTTTGGTTTCATTCCTACTCCAAGCCACCAGCACATGTACAGCTATTTTATACTGTGACCTTTGCCATCAGCCAACTCAATTTTCTCCTCAGCAACCTGCCCAGTGCCTCTTTCACCTGCTTGTTTCTCAGACAGTAGATCAAGGGGTTGAGAAAAGGAGTAATGGCAGCATAAAACAATGTAATTGCCTTAGTGAGCTCTGCTTGGCTTTCTCCACCTGGAATTAAATACATCCCTCCTACTGAGCTATAGAAAAGAGTCACCACCAATAGGTGCATTGATATGGTTGAGAAGGCCTTCCTACGGCTGCCTTGGTTACAGGACTTCAGCAGGGTGAAAATTACAATGCCATACGATAACACAACAAATACAACATTGCCTAAAAACAAGGTATGAACAATAATTTGACAGAGAAGGGGAACATTTCCGAGTGGAGGGCAAGCCAGGGAGAGAATCGGCCCAGGATCACAAAGAAAATGGTCAATGATGTTAGGACCACAGAAAGACAAGTTGGAAATCAAAGTCACTGGGAGAATATACCCGAGGAATCCGAGGACCCAACAAGCAGCCACCAGGCAATAGCAGGAATTTGGAGACATTATTTGTGTATAGTGCAGTGGGTGGCAAATGGCCAAGTACCGATCCAAAGCCATAGCTGAGAGGAAGAAAAATTCAGTAGAGCCAAGAGAGAATAAGATGTAGAACTGGAGGAAGCAAGCATGGAAGGAGATGTTCCCATGTGAGGAAGCCAAGTCATAGAGCATACGGGGCACAGTGGTGGACACATAGCACATCTCCAACCAGGAGAAGTTGCTCAGCAGGATGTACATAGGAATCTGGGCCAGGTGGGCATCTATAAACACCAGTAAAATAATGGTGATGTTCTCAGCTAAAGTGAGAACATAGAGAATGGTGAAGACAACAAAAAGCATGAATTGCTTCTGTGGCTCAACTTTAAATCCCAGCAAAATGAATTCCTGGACTGTGGTCCCATTGGCCAACTCCATTTGGAATCAAATAATAATAAAATGACGTATTATAAGGTGTTAAAATTTACTTCATATACCATAAACCTATCTGATCTTAGAACATGAATATCTTATCAAGTCTTATTTTACTTGGAAATATTCTCATATGAATACCGATAAAAATGGAATGAATTGATAATAAAAATTTAAAAGAATAAGAAAACCCATGGATATCTGCACTTACTTTGGATATGCCCATTAGAACAGGTGGCAAGAACTGCCCGAATATTCATTTGTATTGTGAAACTTGGTGAAATACTTGCACAATGGCTAGATGAAGCACATTACTCTTGTCTGTATTCTGGAGCAAAGTATTCCGGAGTAAATTTGCTCCTGTTTTTATGTGTGTATAATGTTCTTCTATAGATCCTATGGAGGAATATGAAAGATAACAACATCCCAATCAAACATAATGAAAACAATAGAACATCGAATGTTAACATAAAATAGAGCAGCAAGTAGATAAAGTAGACAATTCACATCAACAAACTTAAAAATTCTTGGGCAAAGAGCACCAAAAATTCTTGGTTTTGACCTGGTGCTAAAAAGAGTACAGAGTCCATTGGGAGGGTGATCCCAACATGCACCTCCACTACATTTATTTATTTATTTATTTTATTACATTTATATACCGCCCCACAGCTGAAGCTCTCTGGGCAGTTTACTACATGGAAGACTCTTGTTCTTACTGGCAAATAAAGCACCACTAGAAGAGCCGCTACAACACCTAGTATCACCATAACAATATTTGTAATCATATATGGGTTGGATCTAATGATGCTTAGAGTAGGCTCATTGAACCCAATGAGAATGAAGCTACTCTGATTTACTTGTCTCATTGATCTCAGTGGGTCTACTCTTAGCATAACTAAGTCTGAACCCAATGCTTTGTATTTGTTGTGTGTTTATGCTCTCTCTCTCTCTCTCTCTCTCTCTCTCTCTGTGTGTGTGTGTGTGTGTGTGTGTGTGTGTGTGTGTGTGAAAGACAAAGGCTAAGCAGAACTGTCATTTATGCAGTGTAACAGGCCATTCCTTCAGTCCAATTATTCCTCAAAAGTAACTATTTTCTGGTTAGATATAAAATTGTACTATATGTAATTCAAGTAACAACACAATATTCAAATGGTCTAAACATAGTGTATGTTTTGTGTGTTTGTATAAGTCACCTCAACAAATTCAATAACAATGTATTGTTCTGAAGTAATTTACTTTTGATTAAATCTAGGAGCCTTGCTGTGAACAGCATGGCCCCAATCCTAATAATATTGCCAGGATTCGATCATTTTTGTCTGTCTCTTCTGCCAAGACTCTTGTTCATGCATTGGTTATTTCTCGGTTGGACTACTGCAACCTTCTTCTCACTGGCCTTCCTTCTTCTCACATCAGTTCGTTGGTTTCTGTTCACCACTCTGCTGCTAAGATCATCTTCTTGCCTCGCCGCTCTGACCATGTTACTCCACTTCTGAAATCTCTTCATTGGCTTCCAATTCACTTCAGAATCCAATATAAACTTCTCCTGTTGACCTACAAAGCTTTTCACAGTCTAGCTCCTTCCTATCTCTCCTATCTCATCTCACACTATTGCCCCGCTCGTGCTCTTCGCTCCTCTGATGCCATGTTTCTCGCCTGCCCAAGGGTCTCTACTTCCCTTGCTCGGCTTCGTCCATTTTCTTTGGCTGCCCCTTATGCCTGGAATGCTCTTCCAGAACATTTGAGAACTACAAGTTCAATCGCAGCTTTTAAAGCTCAGCTAAAAACTTTTCTTTTTCCTAAAGCTTTTAAAACTTGATTTTGTTCTGACTTTTATACTGCCTGTTTGGTGCATTCTCTTCCCCTCCTTATTGTTTTATTATGATTTTATTAGAATGTAAGCCTTTGCGGCAGGGTCTTGCTATTTATTGTTTTACTCTGTACAGCACCATGTACATTGATGGTGCTATATTAATAATAATAATAATAATAATAATAATAATAATAATATCTTATCCCACCCAACCACCTTCACCAAATCCAAACCAAATCACTCAGTTCCAACTCATTGTTGTTGTTTTTTAAATATAAAGCAAGGCTGATGAGAATGCCACACTTGAAACCAGATAAATGAGTTTGGTCTTATATCAGGTAATCAGTGTGTTACATGAATATGTGATAGGAAAACACAGAGCTAATACTAAAATGTTTTACTGTCTGAAATGTGGACTCATGCGGCATCTGAAGACATCTTGCAGCACCATTCAGGTGCTCTTCGATCCTTCTAATTCTGCCACCTGAAGTAGCCTGCGTCACCTCACTGAATGGTAGGGCCAGCTCTGTGACAGTAAATTCTCCCCTTCAGTTAGATTTAACTGCTACACACTCCCAAGTTTCCTGCACTGAGAAATGTCCAGAGGCAGCACTGAAGGGTTCAGTTAGTTTCCTTTCCATGAGAGAGCAATGGAAACTGAAGCCATGCTTTTAATTTTTGCTTTGTTTTGCAGACATGCATGGAGTGGGGGAAAACTGGGCTCCCCCCCCCCAAAAAAAGACAGTGCAGTTGTGTAAACTTGCTTTGCTCCCCAGAAGATGTTCATCCCAAACAACTTTCTCTTTGAAATTCAATCTGCACTAAAGTCAACTAACCAAACAAACAAACATTCTATTTCCACCCCATGGGTTGGATCCAGATTTAGTCATAGTAGACCCATTGAGATGTTTGAGACTTGAGTCATGACTAACCCATGTCCCATTGATTTCAATGGGTCTACCATAGTTTTGCTTAAATCTGGATCCACCAGCCTCCATCCCTGCCTTCCCCCATAGCATTGAGCAGTACTTATACTCCAGAAACAAGGGACAGGGAGACATTTTTCTCCCTCTCTCAAAATACTAGAACCCAGGGTCATCCCATGAAACTGATTGGTGAGAGATCCAGGACAAATAAAAAGGGAGTACTTCTTCACACAGCGCATAGTTAAATTATGGAACTCACTACCACAAGATGGCCACCAATCTGGATGGCTTCAAAAGGGGGCTGGATAAATTTCTAAAGGCAAAGGCTATCAATGGCTACTCAGTATTTGAGGCAATAAGCCTGTGTACACCAGTTGCTGGGGAACATGGGTGGGAGGGTGCTGTTGCACCATGTCCTGCCTTGTTCATCCCTGGCTGATGGCTGGTTGGCCCCTGTGTGAACAGAGTGCTGGGCTAGATGGACCCTTGGTCTGATCCAGAATCAGGGCACTTCTTACATTCTTATGTTCTAACCAGTCATCTAGATTAGCCTTTCCCAGCCAGCTGCTCTCCAGATGTGATGGGCTACAGCCTACAACTCCCAGAATGTGTTGGGGCACAGATTCGTGTTGGACCACAAATTCCAGCATACCCCAAGCACATCTGTAAGGTGCCATGTTGGGAAAGGCTGTCCTAAAATTGGTTGATAATATCTTTCAGCATGAATAGTAGGGAAAGTAAAAGCTAGACAACTTCACAACAGTGGTGTCTGTCTGCATATTATATAAAAAATCCTAATTAATTCATTTCTATCCTTGGATATCCACACAATAAATTGTTTCATAAGTGTGATGTGCTGAATCCTGAAACATTTCCTCCTCTCTTAGTATTTATTTACTAATTACGTTTGGATTTATCTCTTCCTTCCAAATGTTTGGGATGGATTCCAAGTACCTCCTAATTCAATATCCCTTTCAAGCTGAAGCCTCCTCAGTTCTCTCTCTCTCTCTCTCTCTCTCTCTCTCTCTCAAATTCCATCAACAATTGGCACCCTTTCCAATCCAATCCTCTTCTTGAGTCAGCTTTGCCTTAGTAATTAGCCTGGTTTCTTTACCTCAGCAGGAATCAAAATGTGGATCCATCCAGCAGACAGCTCACCAGATGTGCTGTGACAAAATTTGGGGGGAAGGATGCTGGCCTCTGTGTATTTTACTGGTGCTCCTCTGAAGGAAGGATGGAGGGAAGGACAGATGAGATGGCGCCATATTGTCGGTTTGGAGGCAGAAAGAGTCATCATGTGGATGTCCAGATCAAAGCTGAAATGCCAATGATCTGTTCTTTTGAATGCAGTTTTTCTCAGTGACAGAATGAAACTTGGGACTATCTCTCACAGGAACAATACCTTTTTGCTCTGAAACAACATATCTCGAGAGACAAGATTCTTCTTATTCCAAAGAGATTCCAGAACAGATTTATCCAGAGAGAATTTTTGAGAGCTTTCTCCTGCTCCATCTAAAAGAGAGGTCCATTTTGCCTAATATTTTCCAAAACTCACTCACTCACTCACTCACTCTCTCTCTCTCTCTCTCTCTCTCTGTGTGTGTGTGTGTATGTGTGTAGCCACTGCCAGTTTTCCACACTTTGTCCTGCAAAATAGCTGTCTACTCTGGAATGGCCAATCATAGGCTTATAAATTTGTAAATTAAGTATAGCTTATTTATTCACATAACTCCTAGAAGCTGTCAATTAAGCATCAGAAATGCCTCTCTCCCATTCTTCTTGGAATCAATGTTTCTGCTTGCAGCTGCACAGGAAATGCTACCATAGCGATAAGAGACCATGGCCCTTTCTACACCTAAGGATTATCCCAGGCAAATGGAGGGGTCATCCCTGCTTGCTCCCAGGATCCCTTGTGTGACTTTTGGATGCACAGGGATGATCCCGGGACAATCCCGGGGGAAAAGGCAGGTGTCTCATAGAAAGGCACACTACTCTGATACTAGAGATTCATTAAAGAATTATTATTATTATTATTATTATTATTATTATTATTATTATATTTATTTATATAGCACCATCAATGTACATGGTGCTGTACAGAGTAAAACAGTAAATCAAGACCCTGCCGCATAGGCTTACATTCTAATATCATGCTATATACAGTCCTAAAGAGTGCTGGGTCAGGGAATAGGGTTAAGGCATGCATGCTCTTATCTCCTACCCCATATCAGATCTCTGGAGATGGGTGTAAAGGAAAGGGCACCGGGCCTTTAGTTCACTCTCACCTTCTCCCTCTCTAGATTTAGCACCAAACCAGGCACTCTTGAATGAAACGGATTATCTAGATCCATTTCAATCGGGTTTCAGGCCTGGTTTTGGAACGGAAACTGCCTTGGTCGCCCTGTGGGATGACCTCTGTCAGGAGAGAGACAGGGGGAGTGCGACCCTGTTGGTTCTCCTGGACCTCTCAGTGGCCTTCAATACCATCGACCATGGTATCCTTCTGGATAGGTTGTCTGAGTTGGGAGTTGGAGGTACTGCATTGCAGTGGTTCCGCTCCTACTTGGATGGCCGATTCCAGAAGGTGGTGCTGGGGGATTATTGCTCTGTACCGTAGCTCCTAAGCCATGGAGTTCCGCAGGGCTCTAGCTTAACCCCTATGCTGTTTAACATATACATGAAGCCGCTGGGGGAGGTTATCCGGAGATGTGGACTGTGGTGTCTTCAATATGTGGATGATACCCAGCTCTACCTTTCCTTTTCATCAAGGTGAGGCAGTGACTGTTCTGAACCAGTGCCTGGGCATGGTAATGGACTGGATGAGGGCTAACAAACTGAGACTCAATCCAGACAAGACGGAGGTACTGTTAGCGGGTGGTTCATCTGTCCGGCGAGGTGATGTTTGCCCTGTCCTGGACGGGGTTGCACTCTCCCTAAAGGATCGGGTCCAAAGTTTGGGAGTGCTCTTGGATCCAGAACTGTCACTTGAGGCACAGGTGAACTCAGTGGCAAAGAGCACCTTTTATCAGCTTAGGTTGATATACCAACTACGCCCTTATCTGGACAGAGATAGCCTAGCTACAGTTATCCATGCTCTGATAACCTCTCGCTTGGATTACTGCAATGCGTTATACGTGGGGCTGCCTTTGAAAACGGTCCGGAAGCTTCAGCTGGTACAAAATAGGGCAGCCCGTTTACTAACAGGGACTGGCCGGCGAGATCACATTACGCCAGTCCTTTTCCAGCTTCATTAGCTGCCAGTCCAGGTCCGGGCCCAATTCAAAGTGCTAGTATTGACATTTAAAGCCCTAAACGGTTTGAGGCCAGGTTATTTGAAGGAACGCCTCCTCCCATATGTACCTGCCCGGACCTTAAGATCATCTACAGGGGCACTTCTCCGTGAGCCCCTGCCAAAGGAAGTGAGGCAGGTGGCTACTAGGAGGAGGGCTTTCTCCGCTGTGGCACCCCGGTTGTGGAACGAGCTCCCCAGAGAGGTCTGCCTGGCGCCTACACTGTACTGCTTTCATCACCAGCTGAAGACCTTTTTATTCACTCAGTATTTTAACACTTAATTTTAACTTAAATTTACATTTTACTGTTTTAACTCTGTATTTTAATCTTATATCAATTTTGCTGTGTGGTTTTATCCTGGTTGCGCTTTTTATACTGTATTTCATAATTGTGCTTTTAACCTTTTGGTTGTTTTATTGTGGTTTTAATTTTTGTGAACCGCCCAGAGAGCTTCAGCTATTGGGCGGTATAAAAATGTAATAAATAAAATAAAATAAAATAAATAAACCCAAGACAAAAGACAATAGCAGCAGGTAAGGGAATGAGGTAGTATATTTTATTTAAGGGTAGGGCATATAGGAAGAACAGCTAAAACACCCAGGGTTCATCTACACCAAGCAGGATATTCCACTATGAAAGTAGTATGAAAGCAGTATATAAAAGTCAGGAGCCACACGACTGCTTTCTAGTGGGATTGAAGTGCACTGACAACAGTTGGGGCCCATGACACTTCTACACCAAGCAGGATGTAGCTCTATGAAAGCGTTATATGGTATGTGTCATGGGCCCCAACAATTGTCAGTGCACTTCAGTACTGCTATAAAGCAGTAGTGTGGCTCCTGACTTTTATATACCACTTTGATATGGGAATATCCTGCTTGGTGTCGATGAGCCACACACATACACACACTTTGAGTGTCATAGCATATATCAAAAGAAAGGACGTGTAGGGTTTGAATCTGATCATTTTCATTGCATTCATTGCATGGAAACATATTGATGTTGCAATTGATGTCACAGGATGATTCCAGACAAGACTTTCATGGTGTCGCTGACCTGCCTCATTCGTGGAATTGGCGGGGTGGGGGGCAGATGATGTCTTGCACTTGTAATCTCCCTGTGTCTTCTCACCCATCTTTTTTCGTATCATAGACAGCCTGTTAAGAATCAAAAGATGGCAGAAATGCACAATGCCTTCTGATAGCAAGCACTCGAAGCCCTCTAACTAGAAGCAAACACATTTAACCACAGTAAACAATCCATTTTATTAAATTTAGGAAACAATTCTAACTCCACTGGAAACTTTCCAAATAAACTTGTGTGTTCCATGCCACGCAAAAGGAACAGTCAACATCTTTGTAATGCTGTGTGGTTGGCAGGCAATGAATAAATTCCTCACAGCCCCTTCCCACAGGTTTCGAGGATCTTGACTGGACAGTAGAAAACCTGGAAGAGTTTCTCTTCTGACTCTGAATATATTTGCATTCTATCTCTTCAGTGTGTATTTGTTTGTTTATTTGTTTCCTCTTGACTCCTCCCATTCACTTCAGCAGTCTTACCCTTCTCCTCAGCAACCTGCCCAGTGCCTCCTTCACTTGATCGTTCCTCAGAGAGTAGATCAGGGGATTGATAAATGGTGTGATGACGCTGTAGAAGAGTGTTATTGCTTTTGTAAGCTCTGCCTGGCTTTCTCCACCTGGAATTAAATACATCCCTCCAACTGAACCGTAGAAAAGGGCCACCACCAATAAGTGCATCGATATGGTGGAGAAGGCCTTACTACAATTGCCCTGGTTAGCGGTTTTCATGAGGGTGAAAATTACAATGCCATATGATAATATAACAAAGATGACATTGCCTAAAAACAGAGCATGCACAACAATTTGGCAAAGAAAAGGAACATTTCCGAGTGGAGGGCAGGCCAGGGAGAGGATTGGCCCAGGATCACATACAAAATGGTCAATGATGTTAGGTCCACAGAAGGATAACTTGGATATCAAAGTCACTGGGATAATGTACCCCAAGAATCCAATGACCCAACATGCAGCCACCAGGCAATAGCAGGAATTCGGGGACATGATCTGTGAGTAGCGGAGTGGGTGGCAGATGGCCAAGTACCGATCAAAAGCCATGGCTGAGAGGAAGAAGAATTCTGTGGTGCCAAGTGAGAATACGATGTAGAACTGGAGGAAGCAGGCGTGGAAAGAGATGATGCCATGAGGGGACGCCAAGTCAAAGAGCATGCGGGGCACAGTGGTGGTCACATAGCATATCTCCAGCCAGGAGAAGTTGCTCAGCAAGATGTACATAGGCAGCTGTGCCAAGTGGGTGTCTAGGAATACCAATGTGATGATGGAGATGTTCTCAGCTAAAGTGAGCATGTAGAGGATGGTGAAAAAAATGAGGAGCAGGAACCGCTTCTTTTGCCCACCTCCAAATCCCAGCAAAACGAATTCCTGGATAGAAGTCCCATTGGCCAACATCATCTGGAATAACATAGCAAAATCTCTATCATCTACTCGATGGAGGAGGAATAATACCATACGCTTATCTGCCCATCTGTTTCCATTGAAAGATGAAGGCTAACCAGATCAGCTGCTCAGGGATTACAATTTGCATCAATAGAGAAGGCAGTAGTTGATACAAACAAGATACAACCGAATTAGTGCACAAGGCACACAACTACTATAGTATGAAAATTAGAGTCAAAGATAGGGTGAACAGTTATGACAAACAGTAGGTTTTATAACAACAAAAATTCAACAATTTTGTAACAAAAGCAATCTTAACAGATAACATAAAAGTAATGAACAAATGCATGGTGTACAATAGTAATAATCTACAGTGTTGAGACACAAATAAGTCTCTAGAGTATTTTAACCAAAAAACAACAATACAATGTAATATAATTATAGGAATTCACAGTGTGAAGACACAAAATGGTCTCTTCAGTGTTTTTAAACCTTTAGCGTTAAGACACAAAATAGTCTCTTTCGTGTTCTTTAAACCTTTAAACAGGCTACCAGTTTTTTAAAATCCTGTTTTCGCAGATGCTTCATCAGAGACACACACACACCCAAAAAATTGAAAATCCAATCATAATATTGTTGGTGCAAAAATCCAATCATAATATTGTTGACACACCACCATCTATAGGGCAAATGCCATGGAGAAAAGGGGAGAGTTCAAACACAGACTAATGGACTCAATATCAATACAGACTATTCAATTTATTTGGGTTAACCACGGCTGATCGCCAATTAGTTATCAGCCTTTCACTGATTAAAAAAAAGCCTTTGAATGAACTAACAGCCACCAGCTGCTATTAAGAATATTCTGCTTGAGGCATTTGGCCAGGTTTTCAAGGTTGGAGTTTCTCTACTCCTTTACTGATGAAAATACTATTGTTTAATGTTCACATCCAAGAATATATCTATACATATATACTTTTTTTTATGGTGATTATACATGGAATAGAGGTTTGAACTCTCCCCTTTTTCCCACAGCATTAGCCCTATAGATGGTGGTGAGTCAAAATTTCTTACACCAAATTGAATACTTCTTGCACCAACATTGTATCATGTCCCTTAAAACAATTTTCATGAGTTAGGTTTAATTACATTATTACACAATTCCAATTCCCCTACACTAAGAGATGTTCAAAAAGAACAGTACTGAAAATTTTACTAGTAAGTTTCCATTCAGTGAGAATGTCCTGGAGACTTCACCCATCCTTTTAATATTAGCTTTATTGACATATTGTCCTTTGCTTTAGCAATAGCTCGTTTTCTGTACCTCAGCAGGCGTTAGAACGTTGATCCATCCAGCAGGTAGTTCACCAGATGAGCTGTTACAGAATTTGTGGGAGAAGGACAGTGTTCCCTGTGCATCGCACGGGTGCTCATCTGCAGGATTTACGGAGGGAAGAACAGACCGGACCATATTGTGTGTTTGGTGGCAGAACAAGTCACCATGTAGATATATGCAGGCCAGAGCTGAAATGCCACCGACTCATTCTTTTGATCGATGACAGAATGAACCTTGGGAATATCTCTCCCAGGAACAATACCATTTCATGACTGAAACAACATCTCTCAGGAGACAGGTTTCTACTTATGCCAAAACATCTGAGAAGGGGGGGGGGGATTCCAGAAAATGTTTGTAACAATTTTCTCCCATCTCCCTGAAGAAGATGTCCATTTTGCCAAATATTCTCCAAATATCATCTGCTGGGGGGGGGGGCTGTTGCCATTTCCATTTCCCCCCTCCCACAAGAATAAGAATAAGAATAAGACTAATTAATACATTTATTTCTTACCCACGCCTCCATTTTGATCGAGGCAGAGAACAACAGTAAATGGTGAAATACAAAAAACTGAATTAAAACATAATATACATTGTTAAAACATTCTAAAAACATTCTAAAAACATCTTTAAATTCCACTGGATAGGGCTGCCAGAAGAGATCAATCTTTATAGCTTTCTTGGATGCTAGTAGACTGTTAAGTTGACGAGTCTCCTCCGGCAGGCCATTCCACAGTCTGGGAGCAGCAGAAGAGAAGGTCCTCTGGGTAACAGTTGTTAATCTAGTTTTTGCTAGCTGAAGTGGATTCTTCCCAGAGGACCTGAGTGTGTGGGGTGGATTGTACGGGAGAAGGTGATCCCGCAGTTAGCCTGGACCCAAACCATGTAGGGCTTTAAAGGTAATAACCAACACTTTATACTTTGCTCAGAAACTCATTGGCAACCAGTGAAGGGATTTTAAAATTGTTGTCATGCAAAATGTCAAGTTGGCTGCCAAATGTTGCTACACATCTCAACATTCTGTTCTTTTTTACATGGAAAGGAAGGTTTCATTCACATTTGGGAAAGCACAGAAGTCTGCAATTCTAAAAGCCAGCCAGTTGAAGCAGAATTTGTGTACATGATACGAAGTCATCAACACACACGCACAGCCCATACACTCATACACATTCTGGCATGACCATTATTGTCCAGACTTAGTCGACCTTCCTTTTCAATTTACATTAAGGCTCTAAGATATTAGCACTGGAGAGTCACTAGGAAAATCTACTCATCAGTGGTTGCTGAGTTTCTCTACACACAGGAAAAATCCTGCATCTAACCGTGGCTTTTGTCTTTGCAGTAATACCACCATTGTGATGTGTTCTTTCATGCGCAACCACATGATTTGTTCCTTTCTCAGGAAGGCCCCATTGTGTTTTAATGAGACAACACAATCTAGCCGGCTTTCCTGTGTGGTTGGGCGAGTGGGGGAAGTGGTCCACCACTACCTGGAATCAGGCTAAGGCAGTTTGGACCCAATCCTCTTCACCTCAGGCTGACCTGGAACTGCCTTGTATTTGCACGAGGCAGGCCAAATCAGCTCACCTCAGCTCGGATTCGGAGGTTCAGTCCAATGTGGTGCACAGCCCACGTGACAATGGCACTGAGCAGGTCAACTCCATGATTGCTGTTTTTATGCTTTTAAATTTTTGTATATTTGTTTTTAATGTTCAGTGTTTTTAACTTTTGTAAACCGCCCAGAGAGCTTCAGCTATATACCCCCAAGCTACGAACCTGTTCCTTCTGGTGGAGTACAACCCCATCCAGAACAGGTTGAACATCCACTGTATGATCAGAAGAACCACCCACTAACAGCATCTCAGTCTTGTCTGGATTGAGTTTGTTTGTTTATTTATTTGTTTATTTATTACATTTTTATACTGCCCAATAGCCGAAGCACTCTGGGCGGTTTCAGCTTATTAGCCCTCATCCAGTCCATTGTTGCAGCCAGGCACCGGTTCAGCACATCCACAGCCTCACCTGATAAAGATGAGAAGAAGAAATAGAGCTGTGTGTTATCAGTGTACTGATGACAACACACTCCAAAACTCCGGGTGACCACACCCAACGGTTTCATGTACATGTTAAACAGCATGGGCGGACAAGACTGACCCCTGTGGAACCCCATACTGGAGAGTCGACAGGGCTGAGCAATGCTCCCCAAGCACCACCTTCTGGAGTCGGCCCGCCTAGTAGGAGCGGAACCACTGCAATGCAGTGCCTCCCACTCCCAACTCAGCCAGTCGTTCCAGAAGGATACCATGGTTGATGGTATCCAAAGCCAGGATTTTTAAAAAAAAGAAAAGAAGAAGAAGTCATCCCAAAACTTACTGACTTTTTCAGGAGTAAGTATTATTAGCAAACATCATTTAAAAACAAATCCAAAAGAAAAAGAAAACATCCAATCTTGCTCAGGGGAGGGTGAAGTCAAAAGGTTAACTGGGACAATGGGAAGTTTCCTTCCTGAAGCTCCCCTTCTGGAGCCGACCCGCCTAGTAGGAGCGGAACCACTGCAATTTATTTTATTTTATTTATTTATTACATTTTTATACCGCCCAATAGCCGAAGCTCTCTGGGAGGTTCACAAAAATTAAAACCACAGTAAAACACCAACAGTTTAAAACACAATTACGAAATACAGTACAAAAAGCGCAACCAGGATAAAACCACACAGCAAAGTTGATATAAGATTAAAATACAGAGTTAAAACAGTAAAATTTAAATTTAAGTTAAAATTAAGTGTTAAAATACTGAGTGAATAAAAAGGTCTTCAGCTGGCGATGAAAGCAGTACAGTGTAGGCGCCAGGCGGACCTCTCTGGGGAGCTCGTTCCACAGCCGGGGTGCCACAGCGGAGAAAGCCCTCCTCCTAGTAGCCACCTGCCTCACTTCCTTTGGCAGGGGCTCACGGAGAAGGGCCCCTGTAGATGATCTTAAGGTCCGGGTAGGTACATATGGCTGAAGGCGTTCCTTCAGATAACCTGGCCCCAAACCGTTTAGGGCTTTAAATGTCAATACCAGCACTTTGAATTGGGCCCGGACCTGGACTGGCAGCCAGTGAAGTTGTAAAAGGACTGGCGTAATGTGATCTCGCCTGTGCCTCCCACTCCCAACTCAGCCAGTCATTCCAGAAGGATACCATGGTGGATGGTATCCAAAGCCAGGATTTTTAAAAAAAGAAAAGAAGAAGAAGTCATCCCAAAAGCAACTTACTGACTTTTTCAGGAGTAAGTATTATTAGCAAACATCATTTAAAAACAAATCCAAAAGAAAAAGAAAACATCCAATCTTGCTCAGGGGAGGGTGAAGTCAAAAGGTTAACTGGGACAATGGGAAGTTTCCTTCCTGAAGCTTAAATTTATTTTTTATTTATTTTTATTTTATTTATTACATTTATATCCCACCTTTTCTCCTCCAAGGAACCCAAGGCGACATACATAATCCCTCCTCCTTTCCATGTTATCCTCACAGCAACAACCCTGCGAAGTACGTTGAGCTGAGAGTCTGTGACTGGCCCAAAGTCACCCAGTGGGTTTCCATAGCCGAGTGGGAACTAGAACCCGGATCTCCTGACTCCCAGTCCGACACTCTAGCCACTACACCACACTGGCTCTCCATATATAGATGTGGTTGTGTGGAAGAGTGGATATGGTTTTTCTTTTAAGTCATCACAAAAGCAACCTTCTCAGGAGTAAGCCAGACTAGCAAACCCTACTTAAAAAAACAGAACGTAGTTCTTGGTCAGCGGCAGCTGAAGCTGAAAGGAAGGGCCTACCTCCTCCCCTCTGGGTCGAACTTTCCTGACAGAAACTTTCCATTCCTCTGAAGTCATTTTTATTTATTTATTTATTTATTACATTTATATACCGCCCCATAGCCGAAGCTCTCTGGGCGGTTTACAAAAGTTAAAAACAGTAAACATCAAAAATACACAAAATTTAAAACCATCAAAAACTTTAAAACAACAGTATCCATTTGAAAACAACAGTTCTGAGGTCCGTTAAAAAAACAAACTTAGCATTGTTAAATGCTGTTAAATGCCTGGGAGAAGAGAAAAGTCTTGACCTGGCGCCTGAAAAATAACAGTGGTGGCACCAGGCGAGCCTCAGCGTGGAGATCATTCCACAGTCGGAGATCATTCCACATTTTTCTCCCCCCTGCCCCGTCCCCCAGTCATGCTGCACATTTAGGACACACTGAATCCCAAAACACCTGGAAGTCGAAATGCAAGGGAAATCCTTCACAAAGGGACTTTGCAAAAATATGGGTTTACAGCAAGAAAAACTGGGACTGAAACAGGTTTGGGGTACTGTCATGTGTCACGCCCATGCATGGGGTGCAGTAGCACCACAGTAAATTCTTCCTGTAGATCATTAATGACTCTACCACATTTCTATACCATCCCTTAGCTGAAGCTCTCTGGGTGGTTCACACACAAAATTAAAAACTATTAAAATACATTATATAAAGTATAAAACCATTCATGTAAGGACATAAACAGATAGCTCACACAACAAGAACTTGACAAAAGCACACAAAGGTGAGGTGAGTAATAATAACTAGCTCCACTACTATGTGGAACCATGACTTAGGCATAGTAAAGAACATTGGTGGTCGTGGAGGTGGAATGGCTGAGGCTGCTGAGAAAAACTGCTTCTATTGCTGCAGGCTACTACTACCACTGTTAGTAATGTGAAATTACTACTGCCAATGCTATGAAGTAAGAAGTAAAACCTTTTAAAATGCATCAGAATGGGAGCACTATCTCCACAATCCAGCCCACCCTTCCACCTTCAGCAGCTAATTGTACAGAAAATAAATAAACAGATCCAGCATTTACTGCAGATAACGCCCACTGCTTTCCCTAAATTAACCCCTTCTTTCTCAAAAACTTGACAAATGCTTGCTTCACCTGATCATTCCTGAGACAGTAGATCAGGGGGTTAAGCAAAGGGGCAACCTCAGAGTAGAAGAGAGTGATCATTTTAGTGTTCTCAGTATGACTTTCTCCACTGTGTCCTATATACATAGCAGCTACAGACCCATAGAAGAGTGTCACAACAGCTAGATGGGAAGAGACTGTAGAAAAGCCCTTGATACCACTGCTTTGGCTAGATGTTTTCACCAGGGTGAAAACTATACCTACGTATGAGACCGCAATGAACAGAAAGGTAGCCAGAATTAGAAAAGAAGTGATGATGTAGCAGAAGAGGGGGAGGTACCCCAGTGGGGGGCAGGCCAAGGCCAGGAGTTCAGCAGAGTCACACGCAAAGTGATCAATGGTGTTCGAACCACAGAAGGACAACCTGGAGATCAAAAACACCGGCACAACATACCATACGAAGCCAATGGCCCAACAAGCAGCCACTAGGACATAGCAGAAATTTGGGGTCATAATTTGTGGGTAGCGCAGTGGATGGCAGATGGCCAAATAGCGATCTAGGGCCATGGCTGAGAGGAAGAAGCATTCACTGGTGCCAAGTGAGAAGAAGACGTAAAACTGGAGGAAGCAGGCATGGAAGGAGATGACACCACCTGGGAAGGATAGGTCAAAGAGTATCCGTGGCATAGTGGAACTTACATAACATATTTCCAGCCATGAGAAGTTGCTCAGCAGGATGTACATGGGGAGATGGGACAAGTGAGCATCTTGAGTTACTAGCATGATGATGATGAAGTTCTCAGCCAAAGTCAGGGTGTAGGCAGCTGTAAAGAAGGTCAGGAGAAGAAGGCGCCCCTGTTGCCCAACTCTGAAGCCCAGCAGAATAAATTCCTGCACTGTGGTCCCATTATGAAGATCCATCTGGAGCACACAGAACCAGCCTGGGAACAGGCTGATTTTAACTTTTTCTATGGTAATCTACGTTATACTGTCTGATGCTTGTTATGGATGAAGCATGTTGATATGGTATGAGTTTTCCTCATACTTGGGCCATACAATGGCTTCTGAAATAAGAACCATAAGGCTGTTAATTTGCAAAAGAAGGAAGCCAGTATGGCTGAAGAATTGCTGGGTTGTTATCTTGTAATTCATTCTTTATAGCAATAAGTAACATTGTCATAAGTGAGACACCAATAAGAGAAGGATACTCTTACTTTAGCGTTCCTTGATATATTTCTCTTTATTTGAACTCTCTTCATCCACTGACATGTTTCACATTTAGAAGCAGCAGTTGGTCATGGTGAAGATATCTGAATACCCACCATGACAGTGAGTAATTGTGTTTGCAACAATGCTGAGGGTGCACTCAATGCAAACCTGTTTCCTGGATGAGCCCCCAGTGCTGTCCTCTTTGCAAAATCCCAGTAGCCATCAGCTGCTGACAATTCATCAAAAATTGACCAGAGATTCCCCCACTCCCACCCCAATGCATCTCAGTTGACTTTCTGCCTTGACCTAGCTATCTGGGGGTTAAATATGTACAAAACAACAATACACACGTCTATTGGTAAAGTCCTCATCTTTCAGGTTGTCCTTCAGAGGTCACAGATTAGCAAATTGAGCCCTCCTCTCATCTTTTGAGTTGGCTATAAACCAAGATTTATGTACCAGAGTAGCATATAGCAACATGCTCCACCCAGCCAGAGACACACAGAAGGCAAAATTTCAGGGACGGAAGAGCAAGTTTTCTTCTTTGTATTATGCCCCTCAAAGTTGACCCGTGGTGGTACAGAGAGAAGAGGCTGCATTGTAGGGTGAGCTTGGACAGCTTGGTTGTGGGTTATGCAGTGAGCTTGAGTCAGTTTTTTAAAAGGCTTGCTTAAGCTTTCATCTAACAAAGGAATGGCCCTTGGGAACTAGTCCATCGAGGCTGGTTCTGCTGTGCAATGAAATCACCCCTCAGAGATTGCTGAAGAAACCGTAATTTAAAATAACTTTGTTTTCCTATGTAATAAGCCCTCCAAATAGGTGGAACAGAACCGTCTGATTTTCACATTCCCCCTTTCCCCTTTTAACATGGAATTTTATTTTGGAATAAAGTCAACATGCACAACAACAAAACACAGTTACTTATTGGGGAGAAAAGAAAATGGGCCCCCCAGCTCCGATGGGCCCAGTGCTCCTACAGAGCACTGCACCCCATCCGCCGCTTTTCCCAGCTACTCACGTGTAATTGAGGTAACCGGGGAAAGCGGTGGAATGGGCTACACACTCGCGGTCTCGACCTCAGCCTGAGACCGTGGGAAATACTGGGCTACAACTGTAGCCAGATACCCCAGGCCCAGGCAAGGTTGACCCCTGCCTGAGTCCGGCAGCCCCTGTGTGTCATCTGAATGCACAGGGGCAAGCCCGGGCTAACCCATGGTCTAGCAAGGCCCTCAGTCTCAGTCTCTTCAAGTAATGTTTGTTCTGTTCTGGGTGCCCAGACATTTCTCCTGCAAGAAAGAATGCGTCATGAGTGTTTGCCTGGTAGTACTGACCAGCGAAATATAGGGCCCCTTCTTTTTTAAAATAAATAAATGGTGGTGTACTCTCCATCATTTTCCCCAATGTATGGAAGGATCTTACCTAGGTTAGAGGGGATACAGTGGCCATTGAATCTGGATAATTCTTTTGTTCCCCATGTATGAGAAATTCCATGGCAAATTGTTTAAGAAAAAGTTGGTAAGCCAGCATAGAGTTTTTCCATATTTTAGAGGAGAGCTGGGAGACTTTTGGGGTCCATAAGTGTTTGAGTGCTCTGCAAATTTTGGAGTGCTTGTGGGTAGTGTTGTGGTAGAGCCAGGACTTCTATGGACGGGACACTGGAGTTTGGATGGTGGGTTTGGGGGGGGTTGTTTCTGAAAGCAGGGGTACTGTTGCCATCTGCTGCTTCCACCTTCCATACATCATCATTCCCTTTGAGCTTAGGTCAAGGGTAGCCTACCTTCTTCAGCCCATAGTTTTATTTAAGAATTTGCTAAAAGTTCCTGAGCACCACCATAAAATGGCTGCCATGGACGATGTGGCAAAGGACTTCCTTTTCAATTTACATTAAGGCTCTAAGATATTAGCACTGGAGAGTCACTAGGAAAATCTACTCATCAGTGGTTGCTAAGTTTCTCTACACACAGGAAAAATCCTGCATCTAACCGTGGCTTTTGTCTTTGCAATAATACCACCATTGTGATGTGTTCTTTCATGCGCAACCACATGATTTGTTCCTTTCTCAGGAAGGCCCCGTTGTGTTTTAATGAGACAACACAATCTAGCCGGCTTTCCTGTGTGGTTGGGCGAGTGGGGGAAGTGGTCCACCACTACCTGGAATCAGGCTAAGGCAGTTTGGACCAAATCCTCTTCACCTCAGGCTGACCTGGAACTGCCTTGTATTTGCACGAGGCAGGCCAAATCAGCTCACCTCAGCTCGGATTCGGAGGTTCAGTCCAATGTGGTGCACAGCCCACGTGACAATGGCACTGAGCAGGTCAACTCCATGATTGCTGTTTTTATGCTTTTAAATTTTTGTATATTTGTTTTTAATGTTCAGTGTTTTTAACTTTTGTAAACCGCCCAGAGAGCTTCAGCTATATACCCCCAAGCTACGAACCTGTTCCTTCTGGTGGAGTACAACCCCATCCAGAACAGGTTGAACATCCACTGTATGATCAGAAGAACCACCCACTAACAGCATCTCAGTCTTGTCTGGATTGAGTTTGTTTGTTTGTTTGTTTATTTATTTATTACATTTTTATACTGCCCAATAGCCGAAGCACTCTGGGCGGTTTCAGCTTATTAGCCCTCATCCAGTCCATTGTTGCAGCCAGGCACCGGTTCAGCACATCCACAGCCTCACCTGATAAAGATGAGAAGAAGAAATAGAGCTGTGTGTTATCAGTGTACTGATGACAACACACTCCAAAACTCCGGGTGACCGCACCCAACGGTTTCATGTACATGTTAAACAGCATGGGGGACAAGACTGACCCCTGTGGAACCCCATACTGGAGAGTCGATGGGGCTGAGCAATGTTCCCCAAGCACCCCCTTCTGGAGCCGACCCGCCTAGTAGGAGCGGAACCACTGCAATGCAGTGCCTCCCACTCCCAACTCAGCCAGTCGTTCCAGAAGGATACCATGGTGGATGGTATCCAAAGCCAGGATTTTTAAAAAAAAGAAAAGAAGAAGAAGTCATCCCAAAAGCAACTTACTGACTTTTTCAGGAGTAAGTATTATTAGCAAACATCATTTAAAAACAAATCCAAAAGAAAAAGAAAACATCCAATCTTGCTCAGGGGAGGGTGAAGTCAAAAGGTTAACTGGGACAATGGGAAGTTTCCTTCCTTAAGCTTATATTTATTTTTTATTTATTTTTATTTTATTTATTACATTTATATCCCGCCTTTTCTCCTCCAAGGAACCCAAGGCGACATACATAATCCCTCCTCCTCTCCATGTTATCCTCACAACAACAACCCTGCGAAGTAGGTTGAGCTGAGAGTCTGTGACTGGCCCAAAGTCACCCAGTGGGTTTCCATAGCCAAGTGGGAACTAGAACCCGGATCTCCTGACTCCCAGTCCAACACCTTAGCCACTACACCACACTGGCTCTCCATATATAGATGTGGTTGTGTGGAAGAGCGGATATGGTTTTTCTTTTAAGTCCTCACAAAAGCAACCTTCTCAGGAGTAAGCCAGACTAGCAAACCCTACTTAAAAAACCAGAACGTAGTTCTTGGTCAGCGGCAGCTGAAGCTGAAAGGAAGGGCCTACCTCCTCCCCTTAGGGTCGAACTTTCCTAACAGAAACTTTCCATTCCTCTGAAGTCATTTTTATTTATTTATTTATTTATTTATTTATTACATTTATATACCGCCCCATAGCCGAAGCTCTCTGGGCGGTTTACAAAAGTTAAAAACAGTAAACATTAAAAATACACAAAATTTAAAACCATCAAAAACTTTAAAACAACAGTATCCATTTGAAAACAACAGTTCTGAGGTCCGTTAAAAAAACAAACTTAGCGTTGTTAAATGGTGTTAAATGCCTGGGAGAAGAGAAAAGTCTTGACCTGGCGCCTGAAAGATAACAGTGTTGGCACCAGGCGAGCCTCAGCGTGGAGATCATTCCACAGTCGGAGATCATTCCACATTTTTCTCCCCCCTGCCCCGTCCCCCAGTCATGCTGCACATTTAGGACACACTGAATCCCAAAACACCTGGAAGTCGAAATGCAAGGGAAATCCTTCACAAAGGGACTTTGCAAAAATATGGGTTTACAGCAAGAAAAACTGGGACTGAAACAGGTTTGGGGTACTGTCATGTGTCACGCCCATGCATGGGGTGCAGTAGCACCACTGTAAATTCCTCCTGTAGATCATTAATGACTCTACCACATTTCTATACCATCCCTTAGCTGAAGCTCTCTGGGTGGTTCACACACAAAATTAAAAACTATTAAAATACATTATATAAAGTATAAAACCATTCATGTAAGGACATAAACAGATAGCTCACACAACAAGAACTTGACAAAAGCACACAAAGGTGAGGTGAGTAATAATAACTAGCTCCACTACTATGTGGAACCATGACTTAGGCATAGTAAAGAACTTTGGTGGTCGTGGGGGTGGAATGGCTGAGGCTGCTGAGAAAAACTGCTTCTATTGCTGCAGGCTACTACTACCACTGTTAGTAATGTGAAATTACTACTGCCAATGCTATGAAGTAAGAAGTAAAACCTTTTAAAATGCATCAGAATGGGAGCACTATCTCCACAATCCAGCCCACCCTTCCACCTTCAGCAGCTAATTGTACAGAAAATAAATAAACAGATCCAGCATTTACTGCAGATAACGCCCACTGCTTTCCCTAAATTAACCCCTTCTTTCTCAAAAACTTGACAAGTGCTTGCTTCACCTGATCATTCCTGAGACAGTAGATCAGGGGGTTAAGCAAAGGGGCAACCTCAGAGTAGAAGAGAGTGATCATTTTAGTGTTCTCAGTATGACTTTCTCCACTGTGTCCTATATACATAGCAGCTACAGACCCATAGAAGAGTGTCACAACAGCTAGATGGGAAGAGACTGTAGAAAAGCCCTTGATACCACTGCTTTGGCTAGATGTTTTCACCAGGGTGAAAACTATACCTACATATGAGACCGCAATGAACAGAAAGGTAGCCAGAATTAGAAAAGAAGTGATGATGTAGCAGAAGAGGGGGAGGTACCCCAGTGGGGGGCAGGCCAAGGCCAGGAGTTCAGCAGAGTCACACGCAAAGTGATCAATCGTGTTCGAACCACAGAAGGACAACCTGGAGATCAAAAACACCGGCACAACATACCATAGGAAGCCAATGGCCCAACAAGCAGCCACTAGGACATAGCAGAAATTTGGGGTCATAATTTGTGGGTAGCGCAGTGGATGGCAGATGGCCAGATAGCGATCTAGGGCCATGGCTGAGAGGAAGAAGCATTCACTGGTGCCAAGTGAGAAGAAGACGTAAAACTGGAGGAAGCAGGCATGGAAGGAGATGACACCACCTGGGAAGGATAGGTCAAAGAGTATCCGTGGCATAGTGGAACTTACATAACATATTTCCAGCCATGAGAAGTTGCTCAGCAGGATGTACATGGGGAGATGGGACAAGTGAGCATCTTGAGTTACTAGCATGATGATGATGAAGTTCTCAGCCAAAGTCAGGGTGTAGGCAGCTGTGAAGAAGGTCAGGAGAAGAAGGCGCCCCTGTTGCCCAACTCTGAAGCCCAGCAGAATAAATTCCTGCACTGTGGTCCCATTATGAAGATCCATCTGGAGCACACAGAACCAGCCTGGGAACAGGCTGATTTTAACTTTTTCTATGGTAATCTACGTTATACTGTCTGATGCTTGTTATGGATGAAGCATGTTGATATGGTATGAGTTTTCCTCATACTTGGGCCATACAATGGCTTCTGAAATAAGAACCATAAGGCTGTTAATTTGCAAAAGAAGGAAGCCAGTATGGCTGAAGAATTGCTGGGTTGTTATCTTGTAATTCATTCTTTATAGCAATAAGTAACATTGTCATAAGTGAGACACCAATAAGAGAAGGATACTCTTACTTTAGCGTTCCTTGATATATTTCTCTTTATTTGAACTCTCTTCATCCACTGACATGTTTCACATTTAGAAGCAGCAGTTGGTCATGGTGAAGATATCTGAATACCCACCATGACAGTGAGTAATTGTGTTTGCAACAATGCTGAGGGTGCACTCAATGCAAACCTGTTTCCTGGATGAGCCCCCAGTGCTGTCCTCTTTGCAAAATCCCAGTAGCCATCAGCTGCTGACAATTCATCAAAAATTGACCAGAGATTCCCCCACTCCCACCCCAATGCATCTCAGTTGACTTTCTGCCTTGACCTAGCTATCTGGGGGTTAAATATGTACAAAACAACAATACACACGTCTATTGGTAAAGTCCTCATCTTTCAGGTTGTCCTTCAGAGGTCACAGATTAGCAAATTGAGCCCTCCTCTCATCTTTTGAGTTGGCTATAAACCAAGATTTATGTACCAGAGTAGCATATAGCAACATGCTCCACCCAGCCAGAGACACACAGAAGGCAAAATTTCAGGGACGGAAGAGCAAGTTTTCTTCTTTGTATTATGCCCCTCAAAGTTGACCTGTGGTGGTACAGAGAGAAGAGGCTGCATTGTAGGGTGAGCTTGGACAGCTTGGTTGTGGGTTATGCAGTGAGCTTGAGTCAGTTTTTTTAAAGGCTTGCTTAAGCTTTCATCTAACAAAGGAATGGCCCTTGGGAACTAGTCCATCGAGGCTGGTTCTGCTGTGCAATGAAATCACCCCTCAGAGATTGCTGAAGAAACCGTAATTTAAAATAACTTTGTTTTCCTATGTAATAAGCCCTCCAAATAGGTGGAACAGAACCGTCTGATTTTCACATTCCCCCTTTCCCCTTTTAACATGGAATTTTATTTTGGAATAAAGTCAACATGCACAACAACAAAACACAGTTACTTATTGGGGAGAAAAGAAAATGCATTGGTTACAATATTTAGTAAACATGGATATGCAAGTGGACAATTCCAGTAAAACAGCCTATGGAGTATGTCATTAACTCTTAAGAGTATTTGGATGTCAATATTATGTTGCTGGATCTTAATAAGAAAATAAAGCATCTGAATTCAATTGGAATGTGATCAAAGGATACCGTGTAGCCAAAAGCGGTGCTCATTTGGGGGATGTTTGGTGTCCAAGGCCTCTGGCCTATCACACTCCTGCCTCTGTGCAAGGACATCCTTGTCTCCTTCCGTTTTGAGTAGCTGCCTGGTTGCCTCTGGGAAGATAAGGATGACATGGAGAAAGACATGAATTATGGGCAGCAGCTAGAGAGGTCTAGTCCTGTGACTTGGTACTCACTTATGGTTGTCATAGTCATGTTTGAATTGATTTTATCTGTACGCTGCCCTGAGATCCCAATGATGTAGGGTGGGGAACAAATGTTTTATAAATAAATAAATAAATAAATAAATGTTATAGGAAGGGTGTTGCCATATCCCCAAATCACTCTTCCATTTATAATTTCACTCCTGTCATATTTCTACCCACCAAATGGAAAGATTCCCAATGGAAATGTCTCAGGACCTTGCTAGACCTACCGCATTATCCGGTGCTGAGGAGTGGCCAACGTGCACTAGAAGTAGTGCGGGCTGTCGCTCCTTTCCACACATTAGATGCAACGGGCTGCACAAAAGCCCCATCGCATCCGCCATTTTTTTCGTTTTAAAGGGGATGTATGCGCAGGAGCGCACCACCGCTTAAGGCAAGTTTTTTTTTAAAAAAAAAAAGGAGTTCCCCGCTCTCCCCCTCACTTTGATTCCCCCCTGGCTCCAATCTTCCCCCCCATCTCCCCCATCTCCAATCTTCCCCCCCATCTCCCCCCGGCTCCAATCTTTCCCCCCCCCAGCTCCCCCCAGCTCCGATGGGCCCAGTGCTCCTGCAGAGCACTGCACCCCATCCGCCGCTTTTCCCAGCTACTCACGTGTAATTGCGGTAACCGGGGACCGCAATTGCGGTAACCGGCTACACACTCGCGGTCTCTAACTCAGCCTGAGACTGTGGGAAATACTGGGCTACAACTGTAGCCAGATACCCCAGGCCCAGGCAAGGTTGACCCCTGCCTGAGCCCGGCAGCCCCTGTGTGTCATCTGAATGCGCAGGGGCAAGCCCGGGTGTTAGCCCGGGCTAACCCATGGTCTAGCAAGGCCCTCAGTCTCAGTCTCTTCAAGTAATGTTTGTTCTGTTCTGGGTGCCCAGACATTTCTCCTGCAAGAAAGAATGCGTCATGAGTGTTTGCCTGGTAGTACTGACCAGCGAAATATAGGGCCCCTTCTTTTTTAAAATAAATAAATGGTGGTGTACTCTCCATCATTTTCCCCAATGTTTGGAAGGATCTTACCTAGGTTAGAGGGGATACAGTGGCCATTGAATCTGGATAATTCTTTTGTTCCCCATGTATGAGAAATTCCATGGCAAATTGTTTAAGAAAAAGTTGGTAAGCCAGCATAGAGTTTTTCCATATTTTAGAGGAGAGCTGGGAGACTTTTGGGGTCCATAAGTGTTTGAGTGCTCTGCAAATTTTGGAGTGCTTGTGGGTAGTGTTGTGGTAGAGCCAGGACTTCTATGGACGGGACACTGGAGTTTGGATGGTGGGTTTGGGGGGGGGTTGTTTCTGAAAGCAGGGGTACTGTTGCCATCTGCTGCTTCCACCTTCCATACATCATCATTCCCTTTGAGCTTAGGTCAAGGGTAGCCTACCTTCTTCAGCCCATAGTTTTATTTAAGAATTTGCTAAAAGTTCCTGAGCACCACCATAAAATGGCTGCCATGGACGATGTGGCAAAGGACTTGTGCCTAATAACTGAGTACAAGGCAGGGATGGGATCTGAAACCCAACATATTAAAAAACTCCACAGTTTTCAGTAGCAACAGAAAACTATTTCAGAGTGATCCCAACTGATGCTATGAAAATGTATTATTTTTCTTCCTTTTTAGAAGTAGTAGTGGTAGGGCTCTTTGGCCAGTGCCAAGAAAGGTATTTGGGAGTACATTGGAGCCTGGAGGCACTATGTTGCCTACCCCTCACTTCTGCAATCCTCCCAGTAGCTGTTTGTATATGGGGTGGTGGCAGCGAGATTTTCCATCAACAAAATATTGGGCTGCTTTGAATGAGCGATTTATAGCATGCCCGTGACTAGCCACTAATGGAAGTTCATGGGACATTTTGATGATGTTGTGAGCTGTCTGTGCATCTCCCACTCCTTCTCCTGGTTATTGCATTTCTAAGAGACTGTCATTTTATTATTATGGCAACCCTGAATGGGTTTTAGCCGAATACAAGTCATATATAAAATCAAATACAACAAATACATCAATACATATATTACATTATATTACATAGTATTATTCTACATATGGTTTCTGATAGGACGCCATTTGAATTATCATAGTTCTTAAAGTACATCTTTATTCAAAAAGGCTTTCCTGATTTTTGCCACATTCACTGCAAAATAGGCTAGATTCAACAATATAGAATTCATTGTGGGAAGATGGACGATTTTGTCCCCGTCTGTGCTGTGGGCCATTTGATCCAAATACCTTGCTAAATATCTATTCCTGGGGGTCTCATATAATCTGCAATCTTCAAGTCATTATGAATGTGGAATAAAAAGCAGGAAATAATACTATGAAAGTGGTATATGGAATGTGGATTGTGCCCCAACAGTTACCAATGCACTTCATAAAATCATAGAATAGTAGAGTTGGAAGGTGCCTACAAGGCCATCGAGTCCAACCCCCTGCTCATTGCTGGAATCAAATGTATATTGGGTTCCCAGGTAGTCACCCTTCCAGACGCAGCTGGCGTATCAGTCAAAGCTGATAGTAGGCACTCCTGGCTGTCGCATCTATCTGGGCTGTCATTTGGAGCGATGGATCCAGAAGCACCTCCAAGCTGCGAACACAGTCTTTCAGGGGGAGTGTAGCCCCATCCGGAACCAGTTGACACACCACCAAACCCAGGTTGTGGCCTTTGACAGCAAGCACCTCCGTCTTGTCTGGATTCTGCTTCAGTTTGTTTTTCCTCATCCAGCCCATTACCGCTTCTAAGCATTCATTCAGAGGAGACACACTATCCTTACCTGAAGGCATGGAGAAATATATTTGGGTGTCATCAGCATACTGATAGCACCCTGCCCCATGCCTCTGGATGATCTCTCACAGCAGTTTCATGTAAATATTAAATAGCATTGGGGAAAGGATAGCACCTTGTGGTATACCACGCAGCAGCTCCTTCTTTGAGGAGCAGCTATCCCCAAGCATCACCATCTGGAACCTGCCCGAGAGGTAGGACCGGAACCACTGAAGCACAGAGCCCCCGATTCCCAATCCCATCAGGTGATCCAGAAGGATACCATGGTCAATGGTATCAAAAGCCGCTGAGAGATCCAAAAGTACCAGCAGGGACACACACACCCTGTCAATACTCAGGCGTAGATCATCCGCTAAGGCGACCACAGCTGTCTCAACTCCATATCCTGCTCTAATCTGTGTCATCCAAAACTGCTTGGAGTTGGTTTGCAACCGCCCTCTCAATCACCTTATCTCAAAATGGTAGATTTTATATTGGTCTATAGTTATTATAGAGAAGAGAAGATTGAGGGGAGACATGATAGCACTCTTCAAATACTTAAAAGGTTGTCACACAGAGGAGGGCCAGGATCTCTTCTCGATCCTCCCAGAGTGCAGGACACGGAATAACGCGCTCAAGTTAAAGGAAGCCAGATTCCGGCTGGACATCAGGAAAAACTTCCTGACTGTTAGAGCAGTGCGACAATGGAATCAGCTACCTAGGGAGGTTGTGGGCTCTCCCACACTAGAGGCATTCAAGAGGCAGCTGGACAAGCATCTGTCGGGGATGCTTTAGGGTGGATTCCTGCATTGAGCAGGGGGTTGGACTCGATGGCCTTGTAGGCCCCTTCCAACTCTGCTATTCTATGATTCTATGATTCTATGATTAAGATCCAGGGGATCCAGGGAGGGCTTTTTTAGAAGTAGGCGTACCACCATCAGGAGCATTAATCCCACAACACAGCCCATTCTCCCACTTTTGGCAGCTATCCCTATGGAAAAAAATAGACAGATAAAACATTCACTAAGGATAACATCCCTTCCTTTTCCTAATTCAACCTTTTCTTTCTCAAAAACCTGACAAATGCTTGTTTCACCTGATCATTCCTGAGACAGTAGATCAAGGGGTTAAGCAGAGGGGCAACAGCAGTGTAGAAGAGAGTCATCACTTTAGATTTCTCACTATGACTTTCTCCACTGTGTCCTATATACATAGTGGCTACAGATCCATAGAAGAGTGTCACCACTGCTAGATGGGAAGAGACTGTAGAAAAGCCTTTGATTCCAGTGTTTTGGCCAGATGTTTTCACCAGGGTGACAACTATACCCACATAAGAGATCACAATGAATAGAAAGGTAACTAGAATCATAGAAGAGGTGATGGTGTAGCAGAAGAGGGGGAGGTACCCCAGTGGGGGGCAGGCCAAGGCTAGGAGTTGGCCAGAGTCACACACAAAGTGATCAAGGGTGTTGCCACCACAGAACGACAACCTGGAGATCAAAAAAACAGGTGCAAGGTACCATAGGAAGCCAACGATCCAACAAGCAGCTACTAGGGCATAACAGTTATCTTGGGACATAATTCGTGGATAGTGCAGTGGTCGGCAGATGGCCAAATAACGATCTAGGGCCATGGCTGATAGGAAGAGGCATTCAGTAGTACCTAGTGAGAAGAAGATGTAAAACTGGAAGAAGCAGGCATGGAAGGATATGGCACCACCTGGGAAGGATAGGTCAAAGAGCATCCGGGGCACAGTGGAACTCACGTAACACATCTCCAGCCATGAGAAGTTGCTCAGCAGGATGTACATGGGGAGGTGGGACAAGCGTGCATCTTGAGTTACTAACATGATGATGATGAAGTTCTCAGCCAAAGTCAGGGTGTAGACAGCAGTGATGAAGATCAAGAGAAGCAGGCGTCCCTGTTGCCCAACTCTAAAGCCCAGCAGAATAAATTCCTGCACTGTGGTCCCGTTAAAAAGCTCCATCTGGAGCTTAGTCTGTGAAATTAGTCTGTGAAGAGGCGAATCTTTAATTGTTCAATGGTATTCTATGGTAAGCTGTCTGCTTGGACTGGATGAAGCATGTTTACATGGAATGAGCTGTCCTGTGCTCGGACCATGCAATGGTTTCTGAAATAAGAACCAGTAGCTTTACGTTTAGCGTCAGCAATTGTTCATAGTGAGGATACTTGAGTAGATACACAATGTCAATTGTATGCAGCTGAGAATGCAGCCTTTCTTCAAAATGTATTTGTTTCCACTATCAGCCCCTGGTCCAGACTTCTTTGCAAAAATCCATCACCCAGTAGCAACGCATGGCTACCAAAATTTGGCCAAAGATCGTCCCACCCCATCCATTTCAGTTGTATTTCTGACTCACCATGACTATCTTCTGGTTAACGAAGTACAAAAAGCAATACAGGTTTCTATTAATAAAGTCTTCATCTTCCAGGGAACGAGAAAGTACCAGAATCTTTCAGTTTGTGCTTCAGAGGTTGCATCTTAGCAAATCAAGCTTTCTAAAATGCTTATCGCATCCCCTTTTGAATTGATAATAAACCATGATTTCTGTACGAGGGTAGTCCATTGAAAGATGCTCCAACCATGTTGCAGACAAAGTTCTGGCAGTTGAAATGTGCATTTTCTTCTTCGTAAGTGTTGGCCTTGGTGGTGGAGAGAAAAGAGAATTGTAGGGCAAGCCGCGATGGCTTATTTGTTGGTTAACCACTGACCTTGAGTCATATAAAAGGTTTGCTGAAGCTTTCATGTAACAAAGCAATGGCCCTTGAGGACTGGCCTACTGAGGGTATTGCTGCTTTGCAACAAAATAAAAACTCCCCCAGGATTGCTGAAGAGACAGTAATTTCAAATAACTTTGCCTTCCAATGTAATGAGTCATACAAACGGGTTGAAGAGACCCACCTGATTTTTGTATTTTCCTCTCCTCTTCTTAAAATGGAAGTTTATTCTGAAATAGATTTAAATATGCAGACAACAAAAACAAAGATCATGCGTAACAGTCTAACACAATCACTCATTTTGGAGAAAAAGAAATATGTTGGTTACAACCTTTAGTATAAAATGGTTGTGTAATCAGGGACACTACAATAAAACAGCCTAAGGGTTATCTCATTAACTATTAAGAATGTTGGATGTGAACATTAAGTTGCTGAATCTTAGTCAGAAAATAAAGCACCTGAATTTGATTAAAATGTAATAAGTGTCATATTTCCAAGCCCTCCTGTTGCAGTGCAAGACAAATAAACATCGCTTTGCATCTAAAGAGAGTTTAAACACTAGGAACTTTGCTCTAGGCTAAAACTTGGCTAACTAAGGCCACAGCTAGACCTAAGGTTTATCCCTGGATTGTCCAGGGGTCAAACCTGTTCATCTAGGTGACACACAGGGGATCCAGTGCTCAGGCAGGGGCGAACCCTGGATGATCCCAGGATAAACCTTAGGTCTAGCTGTAGCCTAAGTCCTTTCAACAAAAGCGAAGTCCTCTTCCCTGAGTCCCTTTAATTTCAGGGAAGGTTCCTCTGAAGAAGCCTATGGCAAGAAGCTAGTCGAGCCAATCGCCTTTCGCCTTCTTTTAGCTCCACCTGTTTGAATCTGCGGCGGACTCTAGGATTGGCCAACTCTGAAGTGCCTTCCCCCTCTGAGGATTGCTTAATTCCTACAGACTCTGAGCTGTTAACGTTTTCAATGATAAGGTCTGGTGAAGATTCATCCCTGGCTAGTGATGAACCTAGAAGAATCTCCTCCCCATTTCCTGTGTAGTCCTGTTTCTTCTGCTTCAGCATTTGATTCTGATTGATAGCCTGAAACTCCTTTCCCCACACTAAGGGGAACAGGCCTGATCATGACAATAAGGCTTCTATGTAGCCACAAAAGATACTCATATAGAAGACATTATTGTAGCTCCTTGCATTCTGTCCTTTCACACTGTTGCCTTTGTGCATGGACATCCTTGCCTCCATCCATGTTGAGTGGCTCCTACTCGCCTGTGGGAAAAATGGCATGGAGACCATCAATAATTAGGAAGGGGGCAGCAAGAGTGGTTTAGACCTGTGACTTTGTGCTCGTTTGTGGTTGCCAAGATCAGTTTTGAGATAGGATGTTACCCATGCCCCAAGTCTCAGGTCACAGCTAGACCTAAGGTTTATCCTGGGATCATCCAGGGTTCGCCCCTGTCTGAGCACTGGATGCCCTGTGTGTCAACTAGATGAACAGGTTTGACCCCTGGACGATCCAGGGATAAACCTTAGGTCTAGCTATGGCCATAGTCTTCCATTGGTAATTTCACTCATGTCAAACTTGTACCCTGCCAATCGAAAGATTTGTAATGCATGTCTCTTGATCTCATTCTCTTTGAGTACTGTTTGTTCTGTTCTGTATGCCCCAGCTTTTCTCCTGAAAGGAAGAATGAGCAATGAGTGCTTCCCTGGTGGCACTAATAAGTGGACCACAATGCCCCCACTTAAAAAAACAAAAGTGGCTGTACTCTCCATCATTTCCCCCGAAGTATGGAAGGAATCTTACATGGGCTGGAGAGAATACAGTGACAAATAAAGACCACGGCATCTGGATAATTCTTGTGTTCCCTGTGTCTGGGAGATTCCATGGTAAATGGTTAAGAAAAGGCTGGAAAGCCAGCATATAGTTTCCCCATATTTTAGAGGAGAGTGAGGAGAACTTTTGTGCCCATGGATGCTTGAGTGCTCTCCAAACCTTGGAGTACTTGTGGCCAGTGGTGTGGTAGAGTCAAGGTTTGTGAGGACAGAAGATTGGAACTTTTTTTTTCCTGGTAGGGCCGCTGGTATCATCTGTCACCTCCATCCTCTGTTCACCATTCCCTCAGAGTTTAAGTGAGGGATAAGTTACCTTCTGGTGGTTTTTTTGGCTGGTGGTTCTACTCATAAGTGGACAAGAGTGCTCCTCCTTCAACAAAATGGAAATGTACTCCCTGTGGTTTTCTCCAATGTTTGGAGACATCTCACTTGGATTGGAGGGGTGCCGTGGCTAATAAAGGCCCCCACATCTGGATAATTTCTGTATACTGGATAACTCCACTGCAAACTGTTGTGTAAGGGAAGGTTGTTAAGCCAGTACACCGTTTTCCCATATTTCAGAGAATAGTTGGGAGACCCTCTGTGGTCATGGATGTTTGTGTGCTACGCACATCTTGTGTGCTCTCCACCCCAATGTGCCACACCCTCTTTACTTACTTGTGTGATGTACATTGTTTTACAGTCTCAGTGGTAAAAAATAGAGTTTACCAGTAGTTTTTTTGTCTTTGGCATCCTGAAGAAGAGTATAGAGTCAGAGGGCAAAGGAGTCATCCTTCAGCCTTTACAATATCTATCAATAGTCCTGAATATTTCTTGTATTTGCAAACAGTGCTATGTGTACTAAGTACCTGTTCACCAATTGCCCAGCAACAAAATTTCTGCTTATGTACTCAGAATTCTAAAAATGTGGAGGCAGGTGGATATAGCTGCATACCAGAAAGGAATATATGAGACACTGTATTATTAAGTACATAATGCCCACCCAGATGTCATTATCAAATGCAAGACAAGTGAGGATAGTGGCATAGAATGTGAGGGGGGGAAAGTCAATGGAAAACAAAAGCCAGTTCTGGGAAGAACTGAAAAGAGGCTGTATTACTGTACAAAGAAGATAAAGAAAGTGGAGAGGAGAAAGCAGAGAGAAAGGAAATCCAAAACAAGAGAAAGAATGAGTATAGAACAGCTAGAATTAATGCTAAGGCTGCAATCATATAAACAGTTGAGAAGAAGCTGTATTGAATTCAGTGGGGTTTACTTCTGAGTAAACATTAGGGCTGTGCTCTGCTCCGTTTCAGGTCGTAGAAGCGGGAACGGAGCAGCCCAATTCGCCTCCGCCAAAGGTGGATCCGAATTGGGTCGGGGGAGCTGCGGAGACAAAGCGGTTCACCTCGTTCCGGAGCTCCGAACGCAGGTACGTGGGGGGGGAGAGGGGCTCACCTGGCACCACCACCACAGTCCGTGCAGCGACGGTGGCAGAGCCAGGTAAGGGGGCAGGGGGGAGGGGGGCTTATTCAGCCCCCATTTTGTCCCCCCTTCCCCTCTTACCTACCTCCACCGTCCGCCGCAGAGGCAAGTAAGTAGGGAAGGGGGGGGCAAAATCTCAATCCACCCCTCCAGATCTCACTCTGCAGAGCAAAGTGGGGAAGGGTCGGATCGACCGGAAGCGGTTCGGGCCCGATCCAGAAGTTCTGGATTGGGCCACGAAGCGGTTCAGGGGGTCCGTGCAGAGCCCTAGTAAACATGCAAAGGAGATTGCAGAGAACTTGAATGATTTCTTTGCAAGAGTTCACTGCAAAAGACATAGCACAGCTGCCCATAGCACAGCTGCACAGCATACCATACCTGGATAGAGATTGCTTGGCCACAGTTACCCATGTTCTGGTCACCTCTCTCCTTTAGACTATTGCAATAGGTGATACTGCCTTTAAAAACAGACCAGAAACTACAGTCGGTTCAAAGTAGAGCCACAAATGTATTAGAAGGGACTGGGTGTTTCAATCATATATGCCAGTGCTTTACCAGCTAAACTGGCAACCAGTCCATTTCTGGGCCCGATATAAAGTGCCTGGCTTAATCTATAAAGCCCTTAATGGCTTGAGACCAAGTTATCTAAGAGATTGATTTTTCCCATATAACCTTAAGATCCTCTAAGGCAGGTCGCAACTAAGGGCAGGGCCTTCTCTATGATGGCACCTTGGCAGAGGAAAAGCCTTCTCAAGAGAGGTTCAGCTGGTGTTTTATGGTGTTTTCAGCAACAGGTTTTATATAAACTATCTACGACTCTCATCATTTTAATGTATTTTTACATTCACTTTTAAATAAACTATATAGGACTCTCATCGTGTTTTTAATTTGAGCTATATGTATTTAAGGGAATGTGGTGTTTTTTTATTATTTATTTATGTATTTTATTATAGTACTTTTATCCTGCCCTTTAGCCAAAAATATTTCTTAAGATAGTCCCTGCCCACAAGCTTACAATCTAAAAAACATGACACAAAAGGAAAGGAGATTGGAAAGCAGGAGAGGGGGAGCAAATTCAGGCACTTGATTCTTAGTTGCATTATGCTGCATTTTTATTGTTTTCTGTTTTTAATTATTGTATTTTTTTTCAATGTTGTATTTGTTTTTCTTCTTCTTTCTTTTCTATAAGCCACTCAGAATGAACGAATAAACACACACACACTTGGCACCTAAATAAATAAATAATCTGTGTATTAAACAGGACACTCCTCTCTTGGGGGAGTATCTCCAAGGCCTTGTTTTTGTTTTAGTCGGATATTCCTTTGTAACATTCCAAGTGACACCACAGAACCTCCTCTCCATAACACAATCAATCCATTTGATAGCTCAAAATGGCCCACACTTAGCAGAGGGGTGGGAGGAGGCAAAACAATGATTATCTGTGGAAATTGAGAGTGCTTTGCCATGGTAGAAGATAGCAACGTGTCACCAAGGAGATAACCTTCTGGGGTTATTGGCTAATGATGCTGGTTCTTGAGGGATGTGTTCCCCAGTGTCACCAAATGCTTAACACTAGCATTCAAGATTTGACAGGCATACAGATACCCCCTCCAACCTCATTTTGTCCTTTTCCACCCATGAAGATGTCCTCTCAGCACCACAAGACAAAGGAAACCACAACATCCCCATTCCTGACATGACATTTATAATGTGCCTTCTCCTGGATGGAGCACCACTTGGAAGCCTACTGGGGTCCAGAAATGGCAATCATTCCCAAGGTAAGATGGAAACCAGGGATTCAAAACATAAAAGGGTGGAATGAAATGGATGCAGTATTCTAGAACATCCTTCCCTAACATGCCACCCTCCAGGTGTGTTAAATGACAACTCCCATCATCCCCTAGTGGCACAGTGTCAAGGAAATGTTGATAGATAATTAAAAATAAACCAGGTTCAGAGAGACGTGGGTGAGAGGTGGGACAGGATCATCAACAAATATGTGTGATTTGCAGCTGCATCCCTGATTTCAGCTTAACTATTAAGCCAAAGGGTTCATGAAATTCTTCCAAAGACAGAACCTCTATTTTATAAAAGGTACTGAATGACTGTAAAGTGTCATTTAATACCTTTACTAACCGAAAATGGGATGACCCTTGTTTTCAAGGTGTTTGGTGGTCCCTTTGTCTCAACAGAGAGCAGAGCTTGCGGCAGGGTCTTGCTATTTACTGTGTAATCTGTACAGCACCATGTACATTGATGGTGCTATATAAATAATAATAATAATAATAATAATAATAATAATAATAATAATAATGATTCAACATACCTGGCAATTGAAATGCAAGTGCAACCCATGCATAGCTCTTTCTTATCATTCCCGTGTGTGTGTGTGTGTGTGTGTGTGTGTGTGTGTGAGAGAGAGAGAGAGAGAGAGAGAGAGAGAGAGAGAGAGAGAGAGAGAGAGAGAGAGAGAGAAGTTAAAAAGGAATTGTAATTCACTGGTTCCATCCATGGAATGAAACAAATATAGACAAGGTTAATGGCGGAGAATGATGTGTGTGTGTGTGTGTGTGTGTGTGGAAAGAGAGAGAGAGAGAGAGAGAGAGAGAGAGAGAGAGAGAGAGAGAGAGAGAGAGAGAGAGCATCCATGGCACTTCACAGACTACTCTGCCCCCAAAGATCATTCAATCCAAAAATTGATGAAGGGAAAACAAGAAAGGAAAGGAAAGGAGAACAGGGGGAGAATATGTGATGGTTTCAGAAGCATGCATTTATTTATTACTTATCTGTTACATTTATACCCTGCCTTTTTCTCCAAGGAGCCCATGGCAGAATGTGCAATCATCCTCCTCGCCATTTGATGCTCACAACCCTGTGAAATAAATTAGGCTGGGAGTCAGGCCACAGCTAGACCTAAGGTTTATCCTGGGATCATCCAGGGTTCGCCCCTGCCTGAGTCCTGGATCCCCTGTGTGTCACCTAGATGAACAGGTTTGACCCCTGGACGATCCAGGGATAAACCTTAGGTCTAGCTATGGCCTTCGAGACAGGCCCAAATGGCCAAGTGGGAATTTGAACCCAGGTTTTCCTAGTCCTAGTTTAACACTATTCTTTTTTTTATCCCCAAAGCTTTGTTTTTCTCCATCATTTTGAGCCAATTTGAATATGTGCCAGAAAGCTGCATATGAATCTTCTAATGAAGTAAGAAGGGAAGTAAATAGATGTTTCAAGGGAAATTATTCTATTCCATGTAGGATATATGACAATTTTTAAAATAACAACAAAACTCTTCATTGGATATGATACAAAATTTACATGTATGATTTCTGGCGAGGTTTTGTTTTTTGTTTTTTTACATAGGTAAGTTTTATTATATTTTTAAAAATCAAGCAATAAGTGAAATGTTTATGATTTGGCATCAGTTCAGGATTCAGTAGTGCAGTATGGAGCTTTCCCTGAGACAGAGAACAGTATCCACAGCAAGACTCAAGTTCCTGCGCTTGGAGACGTTCAAGGTCACATCGCCCCAAGGAAACTCTTCTTTAGATGCCTTTGTCATATTTACTCTTCATTACTTGTAATTTGGAATTCATAATTTGTAATCAAGTGTGCTCTGAAACGAGATGTTGGAGTTCCATCTGCCTTCTCTAAATGGCATTCTTCCATTGCGTCTACTTCTTAAAGGTACAAAACCATAAGGGTGCTGAGGCACTCAACCACGTGAATAACGCTTGAGGTATAATGCATAAACAGTTGGAAAATGCCGTATTTCTTCGATTGTAAGACACCATCAATTGTAAGATGCACACTAATTTCAGTACCACCAACAGAAAAAAAATCCTAAGACACACCCACAATTCTAAGACGCATTTTTAGAGATGTTTATATGGGGGGGAAGTGCGCCTTAGAATCGAAGAAATAGGGTAGAAGATTTTTCTATATTGTCATGAGTACACATGCATCGCATAAGATTCTATATTAATACAATGAAATAAATTGCAATATGTAGTACAACGATGAAACAAAGGAATACAATATAATTACATGCGCGTTAAACCAAAAAGCTAAGCAGGTAAGACCAAGTAGGTATTTAAACATATAGAAGCAACGTTCTCCGCTGCTTTCTCCGCTGTGGCACCCCGGTTGTGGAACGAGCTCCCCAGAGAGGTCCGCTTGGCGCCTACACTGTACTGCTTTCGTCGCCAGCTGAAGACCTTTTTATTCACTCAGTATTTTAACACTTAATTTTAACTTAAATTTAAATTTTACTGTTTTAACTCTGTATTTTAATCCTATATCAACTTTGCTGTGTGGTTTTATCCTGGTTGCGCTTTTTATACTGTATTTCGTAATTGTGTTTTAAACTGTTGGGTGTTTTACTGTGGTTTTAATTTTTGTGAACCGCCCAGAGAGCTTCGGCTATTGGGCGGTATAAAAATGTAATAAATAAATAAATAAATAAATAAATAAACGTAATAATTAACAATACAAACTAGAGACTATAAAAATTAAAGCCCCAAACTAGCCTTAACATACTTCAGTGTGTACAACATGAACAATTAGAGTACGCAAACCCTTCTCTTCAGCGTGCTATTAGAAAGCTGCTAACAGTATAAACATTCTTCAGTCTCCAAATCGTAAATTATTTTTCGTCAGCATCCAAATCGTAAAACGGGTGACCGGTTGCATTAAAAAAAATCCTGTTTCGCCCATGCTTCATTGGAAAAAAACACTTATTACCAGGGCTACAGCCGTGGATATACAACATGGGTAGTACTCTCCAGATCAAGTAATCACTTCATACACCCGGCACACGCCTCTAGATCCAATTGTAACAATTGTAACAGCTGTACTCATGACAATATAGAAAAATCTTCTATAAACCAACTGTTTATGCATTATACCTCATGCATTGTTCATGTGGTTGAGTGCCTTATTGTTTTGTGTCATTGTCAACCACTGCCTCCTATTGTATTGCTACTTCTTAAAGGTAACAGATAAGCAGATTATTATTCTGAATTGTTTATTATTGTAATTCTGTTATCTGATTCCAGATGGAGCTGCCCAATGTAACCACCGTCCAGGAATTCATTTTGCTAGGATTTGGAATTGGACAGCAGAAAAGGTTCCTGCTCCTCAGTTTTTTCACTATTCTCTATGTGCTCACTTTGGCTGAGAACATCACGATCATCACACTGGTGTTCCTAGACGCCCACTTGTCCCAGCTTCCCATGTACACCCTACTGAGCAACTTCTCCTGGCTGGAGATGTGCTATGTGTCCACCACAGTGCCTCGTATGCTTGTCGACCTATCTTCCTCTCATGGGATCATCTCCTCCTGGGAGTGCTTCCTCCAGTTCTACATCTTCTTTTCTCTTGGTTGCACCGAATGCTTCTTCCTCTCGACTATGGCTCTGGATCGGTACTTAGCCATCTGCCACCCGCTGCGCTATCCACAGATCATGTCTCAACATTTCTGCTACACCCTGGTGGCCATTTGTTGGGTTGTTGGTTTCCTGTGGTACCTTGTTCCAGCAGTTTTGATCTCCAAGTTGTCCTTTTGTGGCTCCAACATCATTGACCACTTTTTGTGTGATCCTGGTCCAATCCTATCCATGGCCTGCCCTCCACTGGGAAATGCTCCCCTCTTTAGCCAGATTTGCCTGAATGGTCTGATTATAGGCAATGTCTCATTTGTTGTACTGTCCTACGGATGTGTGATCATAACCCTGATAAAATCCTCTAGCCAAGGCAGCCGTAAGAAGGCCTTCTCCACCATATCTTTCCACCTAGTAGTGGTAACACTTTTCTATGGCTCGGTAGCAGGGATGTACTTAACCCCAGGTGGAGAAAAACACTCAGAGGTCACTAAGTCCGTGACACTCTTCTACACTGCTATTACCCCCTTCCTGAACCCCCTGATCTACTGTCTGAGGAATGATCAGGTGAAAGAGGCACTGGGCAGGTTACTGAGGAGAAGGAGGGGGTTGGTTGGGAGAAAGGAAACAATGTAAGCAGAGAGGGGAGAAGAAAGAAAACCCAGCCCAGCCATGCAGTCAAAGTTCAATCAAATCCAGACTAAGATGTGTGGGACTGGGCTGACCGAAGTTGACTTCCCTTCCACTTCCTGCCTCCAGCAGCCCCTCCAGCCCCAGAGAAGGGCTAAACAGATGACAGTCAGGGGACCCTAATGAATTGGGTGAATTCTGGTGCAGGGAAGAAGGGAGGATCCTTGAAAATTGGGCAGAAGCACTTTCCATGAGTGCAGCTCTCCTGTCAACAGAAAGCAGGTCCTGGATCCAATCCAATGCATTCATAGTTGGACAGAGGGGCACCTTTCCCTCCTGAAGTGTTTTGAATTCCCCTCAAAATGGACATGGTGGAAAAGTCAGGAACAGCTTGTTGATTGTCTGGCTGCTGTATGCCACCACAAGGATATCCACTTCTTGCTTTGAGAACCAGAATACAAGGCACAAACTGAGGCCCAGAATTTGGAATTTTCACCAGAAGTAAAGAATGGAAGTAAAGAAAAGGAAAATCACTCCCAGCATTACCTGGTGAAAATTCAAAGTTAAATTATTTGCACCTTGCATTCCTGGTATATATCTTTAAAATAGGGATGTGCTCCACTCCGATTAGGAGCGTAGAAGCAGTAGCGGATTGGCCTGCTCCGCCTTACCCAGAGGCGGAGTAGGAGCGGACCGCGGACCCCCTAGAAGCAAGGCGAAGAGAAGCGACCATTTTTCGGAGCTCCGAGTTCAGGCGGAGCGCTCCGGTCGCCATCTTGAAAACATTTCGCCATAGGATTGCATTGTGGCAAATAATCGTGCATAACTACGTTGTTTTTGAAGCTATCATTCTGGAAATTCTTGTGCACAGAGAGTCATGGATGGGGGTCATTTTGAGACCACTCTCAACTTTCTGCGTTGTCTGGGTCGCGGGCTATATTTTTGTGAAAATCGGGTCAACCGCGCGGCTCAAACTGCGTTTTCGGCTTTTCGCCCATAGGATTGCATTGAGGGAAAGAATCGGGGATAACTGGGGGGGGGGTTTAAGCTATCGTTCTGAAAATTCTTGTGCACAGAGAGTCGTGGATGGGGGTCATTTTGAGACCACTCTCAACTTTCTGCATCGTACGGGTTGCGGGCTATATTTTTGTGAAAATCGGGTCAACCGCGCGGCTCAAACTGCGTTTTCGGCTTTTCGCCCATAGGATTGCATTGAGGGAAAGAATCGGGGATAACTGGGGGGGGGTTTAAGCTATCGTTCTGAAAATTCTTGTGCACAGAGAGTCGTGGATGGGGGTCATTTTGAGACCACTCTCAACTTTCTGCATCGTACGGGTTGCGGGCTATATTTTTGTGAAAATCGGGTCAACCGCGCGGCTCAAACTGCGTTTTCGGCTTTTCGCCCATAGGATTGCATTGAGGGAAAGAATCGGGGATAACTGGGGGGGGTTTAAGCTATCGTTCTGAAAATTCTTGTGCACAGAGAGTCGTGGATGGGGGTCATTTTGAGACCACTCTCAACTTTCTGCATCGTACGGGTCGCGGGCTAGACGTTTTTAAAAAATCGGCGGGAAAAATACCTTTTTCAAAGGGCTGAGGGGCAGAGTCAGCTCCCGGTCATGATGATCCCAAAGTTGGAGGAGGGCATAGGCAAAACAGGTAACTTGGGATTCTGGGAAACTTCTCTTTCTTCATCTGAACGGGCTTTTCCCCGTGTTTTTTAACACAGTAGCCCCACCAAATGCACAAACACAACCTGAAATCATATACTAAGCCAAGAATAAGAGATAGAAACACAGCACTGCTCCCCACCCTAACCTTGGGGAACAACTGAATCGATGTGGTGCAAGGGGATGAGCTCCCCTAGGGCATCTCATCGTGGACGTGCCCCCACTCTCTCCTGCACTGGAAGGCCATTAGAGCCTTCCAAAGAGAGTAAAACGGTGGAGCAATGCCTATCATGAGTTGAAGTGAATGGTCACTTTTCAGTGGTGGAGCAATGCCTGTTCTGAGTCGAAGTGAGCGTTTTACTTCTTCTCAGAGCTGTGGCTGTCAGTGTCTTGAACTGGCAGCTACTTCCCCTCCCCCGGGCACGTCCCCCTATTGCTGGTAAAAGACAGATATAGCCTTTTAAAAAAAGTTCTTCTTGTTGTTTATTGAGCAACACTGCTGCTTTTAATTCCACCCCTCCTTTGTTTATTGATTGATTTATTCCATTTTATATGCATTACTGGCTTATCCTTGGCTCACTTCCTTATGCCCCCAGAAATGCCAGCTGCATGCCTGCCTGCCTTCCCTCCCTCCTCCCCTGCCCACCTCGCAGGGATGTTGTGTGTGGGGTGCCCGATTTTCAAAAATTCGCCAAAAATCAGGGGATGATGGGATTGCTTTGAAACTTGGCGTGCGTGTGTATATCCCCATGAGGTGTCATGTTGCCAAACATGAGGTTTCTAACTTGAACAGAAAAAAAGTTGTATAATTTTTTAGCTTTCAATGCAAGCCTATGGGGGGGGAAACGGAGCTCCGGATCCGGATCCGGAGCTCCGGGCGGAGCGGAGCAGAAGTGGGCGGAGCGGGGGCGGGGTGGAGTGGCCCGATCCGGAAAATGGCGGATCTGCAAGTGAAGCGGAGCGGGGGGTCTGTGCACACCCCTACTTTAAAATATTATTTTATTCCACCTCTCAATAATAATAATAATAATAATAATAATAATAATAATAATAACCCCAGGTTATTAATAACCCCACCCCTCCCTCTAGAATGAGGTGGGGTACAACACAAATGCAAACACCATAAAAACACCATTATAGTCACGACAAGGAGTGGTCCTGACGTGGAAAGCATAATCTGTAAATCTTTGGTTCAAACTATAAGAGATTGCAGAAAAAACAGGTGTTTCTGGAGTACGTTTAAACCGCATTTCCATCCGATGCCCTTCAATCTAACTTACCATGCAAAACTAAAACAATTGCAAATGACAGTTGTTTAAAAGAGAGAGAGAGAGAGAAGACCACACCAGGCATAAAAATCACAGAGAAGCAGCCAAAATAAAATCAGTTTCCACATTTTCAGATTGATAATTATTTAACGCGTCTTAATTAATTATCCCACATGCCTCTGAAATATCTAAGTCTTTGCTGCTCTTCAAAATTGCCCTCTCAGGCAGTGTCCTCTCAGGAGGACAATTGTGACCCAGGTGTCACAACCTGAAAGCTAGGGCTGTGCACAGACACACCCCCCCCGATCCACTCTGCACCTGATCCGCAAATTCCAGATCGGGTCCACTCCGCCCCACATCGATCCGCCTATGGTCCGCTCCGCTCCACTGCGGAGCTCCGGATCCGAATCAGAGCTCTGCAGCTGTAGCGGCGGAGACAGCAGCAGGTAAGGCCCCCCTTCCTCCTCTCCCCTTACCTGCATCCATCATGGTCCAGCGGTGGCTTCAACTGAGCCCGAGGACTCAAAAAGGAAGACCAGGCCGCAGCAGCCTGGTCTTCCAGTTTGAGTCCTCGGGCTCAGTTGAAGCTGTGGCCAGAATGCGACGGACTCAAGTAAGACCCTGCCCTGTGCCCCCTTACCTGGCTCCACCGCCATCACCACATGGACTGCAGCAGCACCAGGTAAGCCCCCACTTACCTTTTTTCGGAGCTCCAGATCGAGGTGAAGGATCCACTTGGTCTCAATCCTCTTCGCCTCGATCTGTAGCCCCCCAACCCGCTTCATCTCCGCCTTTGTTGGAGGCGAATCAGGCCGCCTCGCTATTGCTTCTACGCTCCAAAGCAAAGCAGAGCACAGCCCTACTGAAAGCTATGCCTCTTGCATACACGCACACACACACACCAAAGAGGGCCATAAAACACAAAACAAGGCTTCTGTTACTGATCCTAAAATATAGACAGATCCATTTGGGAATAATCAGATATTTCAATCCCAGTCCATTTACAATGTTAAAGGCCAAAACCAGCATTTTGTAGGTGTGTAAATGAATAAGCAAAGAAAACACATTGAAGTTACATTTAACAGCATTGCTTTATCTATTTATTTTTTTCTATGAAGGATACTGTGGCATATTACTGTTAGAGGTTGTCAAGGATTTTGAAAGAATATTGCAATTGAGACATTGTAAACTTATCTCTCTCAAACTGGCTGATTATAAAATGTCAAGTAAAAGAGTAACTGAAAATACTTGATGATAAATCATCATTGATTTGAAAATGTAAATAAGTAAGAAAGCCTTGATGGCATTAAGGGCAGGATGCAAAGACACAAGTAGATTCACAATGAATTCTGGGAAACATCTGAAAACCAATTGGCAAGGTGACTTGACTGAGGTCCAAAGAAAGAAAGCTGACTGAAATGCAGAGAGTCATTTGAGTGATGAACAGGTGTGTATTATTTCAGCTCAAACACCCTTAAAACATATTGTGTAAGGTATACATCTCACAAAGTTTGATACATAGATATCAATCAGAATCTGTAGAGTTAGGTTGAAATAGGACATTTTGAATTAGAAGTTGTCTTCTCAAAGGTAGGATTTAGAATAGTTCATATCTAGCCTGAAAGGTATATGTTTAAGACCTTTGGGGGTATATTTAAATCTTTAGCCATATTTAGTAAAATAAGATCATTAAAACTATGAACCTAATTTATGGGACGGTTGATAATACAAAATATAAGGTGATCTCTACATAAAAAATGTGTAAGCATGTTCCAGTTTTGCGGTGAGGTAGCTTCTTACCATGCAGAAGAATACCAGGCCTGTGGTCCCATCAGAGCTGAATAGGAATGTTGGGTACTTAGATGAAAGCTTTCCTTTTACTTTCCTACTAAACTACTAGGATGAATCATCTGAGAACAAGAAATGTTTAGGAAATACTATTTCCTGTTAATTATTATTATTATTATTATTTATTTATATAGCACCATCAATGTACATGGTGCTGTACAGATTATTAGTTAAACTATTAAGATCTGATGTTCTCCTTTATAATAAGAAATGCTTTTTTATATACTACACCATGTGTTATATTTTGATATGATGTGTCCTATAATAAAAATGAAAATTGACCAAAAAAACCCCAATTTTTCCCCTTACTGATCCTTGTTAGGTATTGGAGCTATACTAGAGTGACCAGATTTAAAAGCGGCTTTAACTGGTTTGATGAAGAGGAAATTTCACCAGGTTCTCCAAATATACAAACGACACCTGCTGAAATTCCCTTTTCTGTGCAACTGTTACATTATTTATTTATTTATTTATTTATAGCACAATCAGTGTACATGGTGCTGTACAGATACAGGAACACTGTCCTCCTTTTCATATGGTCACCCTAGCTCATCTACACCAAGCAGAATATTCCACTATGAAAGCGGTATGAAAGCTGTATATAAAAGGCAGGAGCCACACTACGGCTTCAGTGTACTGAAGTGCACTGACAACTGTTGGGGCCCATGACACATCTGCATCGAGCAGGATATAACACTATGACAGTGGTATGGAAGTGGTATATGGTATGTATCAATGGGCCCAAACAGTTGTCAGTGCACTTCAGTACTGCTATAAAGCCGTAGCGTGGCTCCTGCCTTTTATATACCACTTTCATACCGCTTTCATAGTGGAATATCCTGCCCAAGGTCCACTGGACCCATAACAGATTTCTAGAGGAAAAGTCCAGACTCAGCTTTCTGTGTCTTTCTCTGTTTCAGTCTGCAGTTTGTTGCTATTTTGATGTATAGACACCAGCTATAGGAGCGGGGTGGAATTTGGATGCGCAATCTCTCTTGACCCATACATAGCCATATTAACTGCCATGGAGACACATTCCTGGAACATCACAGGCATTCAACACTCCCTTGTTAGCAAAGACCCAAAACTCAGCTTTCTGTCTCACTCAGAACTACAGTCTTGTCCATTTGTTTACATTTACCCAGTCACCTAGAATCATAGAATAGTAGAGTTGGAAGGGGCCTATAAGGCCATCAAGTCCAAACCACCCCCACCCACCCCGGCTCAGTGCAGGAATCCACCCTAAAGCATACCTGACAGACGGTTGTCCAGCTGCCTCTTGAAGGCCTAAGGGCTGAATAAATGCCACCATTCAGGTATTTCCTAGCTATTTGGGTTGCCAGTCAATAACAGGCTATAATTTCCTTCACAAAGGAAATGCATGTAAGGGCCATTAAGAAAAGTGTTGGCACCCCTACTGGCTTCATGAAACCTATAGAATCATAGAATAGCAGAGTTGGAAGGGGCCTACAAGGCCATCGAGTCCAACCCCCTGCTCAATGCAGGAATCCACCCTAAAGCATCCCTGGCAGATGGTTGTCCAGCTGCCTCTTGAAGGCCTAAGGGCCGAATAAATGCCACCATTCAGGTATTTCCTAGCTATTTAGGTTGCCAGTCAATAACAGGCTATAATTTCTGTCACAAAGGAAATGCATGTAATGGCCATTAAGAAAAGTGTTGGCACCCCTACTGGCTTCATGAAACCTATAGAATCATAGAATAGTAGAGTTGGAAGGGGCCTACAAGGCCATCGAGTCCAACCCCCTGCTCAGTGCAGGAATCCACCCTAAAAGCATCCCTGACAGATGGTTGTCCAGCTGCCTCTTGAAGGCTTCTAGTGCGGGAGAGCCCACCACCTCCCTAGGTATCTGATTCCATTGTCGTACTGCTCTAACAGTCAGGAAGTTTTTCCTGATGTCCAGCTGGAATCTGGCTTCCTTTCACTTGAGCCCGTTATTCCGTGTCCTGCACTCTGGGAGGATCAAGTGCCCAAACTCTAATTTTAGAATCATAGAATATCCTGCCCAAACTCTAATCTTAGAATCATAGAATCACTGAGTTGGAAAAATACCTTGAAGATCATCCAATCTAACCCCTCCACACACACGTCAAGTTTTTAACATACGTAAATGCAAGAAAGCAGTGGTAGAAGCCAATGGAGAAAGCTCTCCAATCAGCAAGATTCAATGCTTAGCAGATCAATACATGGAGCTGTTTTCTATGATCTGGTGGATGAACCTTCCACCTTTGGGAGCACAGAGGTCTACAGTATTTTGAATAGAACATTCTTCTATCTCATCTCCAAGTCACCAGATATCTCCTCCACAATGCACTGTATCCATTTGGTTGCTCAAACCGATCCATGTTTACCAAACAAAGGAATGCAACACCTGTAGGCATTGCCTGCATTTCATCATGGAAGAGGGAGACAACCCATCTACAAAGAGGTGCTGTTTTTGGTGAATGAATAATGATCATGTTCTTGAGGGACACATTCCCAAAAGCCACCATATATTTATCAGAGCCATTCAAGGCTTTCGCATTTACAGCTGTCCACGCTTTCTTCCCACTACATGGCCTACAAATGCCACAACTGCACACCGATGTCAGACACAGCAAAAAGAAATGCCACCACAACAATGTTATCCCATCAAACTCTGAAACAGCAGCAGTCATGGCAAGCCTTCCATTTGATGGACCTATGCTTCAAATACTACTGAGGTACAAAGCCCGGAATTATTATCAAGGGGAAGGAGACTTTGAGAGCTTCCAGACTTGGCTTTTAATGCACCATCACCTTGCCTCCTTTACGGATTTTTTGGTGGGACCCAGATTTTGCTGTCTTCCACTTGTAATCTGCTCCTGTCTTCCTACTGCTTCGTACATTTTTTTGCTAACCACCACAAAAAATCCACTGAGGAGGGAAATATGGAATAACTGCCCAATGCCTTTTGATTGGTAGCGGTAGAAGCTCTCGGTTTGGAAACACCCTGAGCTGAGAACTGCAGAAGGATGGATTTGACTACGTGCCACCTTCCGGGGGTGGGGGAAGATTTGGGCTTTTCCCAGAACTTTTGATAGATCATAATTATGAGAGAGAGAGAGAGAGAGAGAGAGAGAGAGAGAGAGAGAGAGAGAGAGAGAGAGAGAAGGAGGGAGGGAGGGAGAGAGAGAGAGGCTATGAAAAGTGCCTTTGATTTTTAGTAGCAGTCCTGATATTATTATTATTATTATTATTATTATTATTATTATTATTATTATTATTATTATCTTTCTCGCTCATGGCAGTTTTTCTAGACAAACATGACGGGCTTTGCCAAGTCATGCTGTCTTTTACAGATTTAGGAATTTCCTGACAGTTGAGCATGTTTTAATTATGATTACTTTATGGATGTTGGTGTGGATGTATTTTGGTATTATTAGTGCAAGACAGTTCATTGCTAGAGGGAAATCTGCAAACAACTTCTAACAAGTAAGCCCCTTGAAGAAAGTCTTTGAAAGGACACAGGCCAAAATGCATCAGGCGTTATGTAAATAAATCCTTTTGCATTCTGAGGACCTGTTTCTCCCATCTTTTGTTTGACTTGAATGTTTTCCTTCTTTCGCTTTGGTTTTTCAATCATAACCACCAGCCAAAACTCTAAAGGAGCTATCCAAGGTGCTAAAGTCTATTCCCAAAATTATCATCACCCACCAGTTGGGTTTCGGGGATGGGGGGGACCAAAAAAAAAAATTACAGAGGAAATTGTTACTGAATACTATTGAATAATGCTAAATATTAACAAGAAATATGGGGATGTGTTATTTTATTAGAAATCTTACTAAATAATACTCTAGAATCTTGTTCCTAAAAATAGATGGAGCCATTAGATGACCCAAAAATCTACATTTGGCATTTTACATTGGAACGTAGGAAGCTGCCAGTGGAGACTGGTGCTCCTATTTCAGTGGGGCAGTGAATGCACTCTGGGTATCAGTCCAATCCAGCCAGAACTCTAAAGAGGTTAACCAGAATGCTGAAGCCAAGCCCAAAACTGGGTTCAACACCCTGTATAGCTCCTATAGAGTTCTGACTGTTTCAGACTGAAACCCAGAGCAGATTCATAGCCCCACTGACATCAGAGCCACCAGCCTTCCCCCAACACTGCCTTAAACTGAGTCAGACCATTTGTCCTTCCAACCCAGTATTGTTGACACTGACTAGCAGCAGCTCCCCAGGGTTTCAGGCAGCATTCTTTCCTAGCCCTGGCTGGAGATGACAGGGCTTGAACCTGGGACCATCCACATGCAAAGCATGTGCTCTACCACTGAGCTACGGACTCTTCCTTTCTGGGAGTTCAGCTGGAGTTCTTGCTGGGTTGGAAAGCCACAAACCCCAGCAGTTTTTGATTCACGTATCTCACACTGTGGTGGAATTGTCTCTAGCAGAGAAGAAGAGTGAATTCTCACCAGCTTTGGAAACTTTGTCCAACAGCTGGGCCAGAATAACCTTCCCCTTGTAGATTTTGCATATATATATTCATTTGACAATAGTACAAAAATACTGCTTGATGTTACCCCAAATGTAACACCAAGCAGGATCATAACAATAGCTACTAGTCTTGATAGCTATGTCCTACTTCCAGTATCAGAGGCTTTAACTACGGTGGAGATAGCAAAAGGCCTTATTCACCATGATTAAAGCCACAGTTTAAGGTGTCTTCAGAACACAGCCCAGATTTCTGGCTTAACCACCATGGTTAGAGCCATGGTTTAAGGTGTCTTCTGAACAGGCCCATAGAGTGACACCATGGAATTATTTATCTATAGGTAGTTTCTGATGAGATAAAACAAGCCCCACCTTTTCCTCACTAAAACTGCCATGAAATTAACAAATGCTCCCCTACTAATTGTTCTAAGTTTTCATTGTTTTTCAATTTAGCTGTTTAGTAAGGAAGGTAGTAATAGTATAATCATCATCATCATCATCATCATCATTCAATCAAAACCATTTAGTAATTTTATTTGCCAAGTAACTCTACAACAAATGACCGAGCATGCTCAATGCTCATTGAGATGTGCTTTGTTTGTTTGCTTGCTTGCTTGTTTGTGGGGAGTTGTCCTGCTATAGGTGTATTTGCAAGCTGGTATGTTTGCAAATGTTAGAGTTCCATCAAGCATGTTGGTATCTCCCTCTTGTTTCTCAGTGGGCCCATTTTGGCTCAATTGATCTTGGCCCTCACCATCTGAGATTGTTGGAGCGATGAATATATATTGTCTTTGGAACTGCATATGAGATAGATTCAAGGACCAACACAACCTGGAACAACTGGCAAATTTAAGAACCATCCATTTCAGGTAAAGTAAATAATTTCCTAATACTGAAATCCATATTATAATTTCAAAAAATCAACAAACATAGAGCACAGGGATTTTTGAAGATTCCCCAAAGCTCTGCCTTCTTCACCTGCCTTTTGTAAGGATTTCTCTCACTCCAACTAAGCTGCAATGCAGAGATCTCAAATGGGGGTGAGTAGCAGCTGTACTGCTTCCTTTCCCCTAAATGTCACACCTGCTTAAACTTCATTTTTAATGGAAATGTATAGGTAGACAGGTGGATGGTACTTCCTAACAGTGTGTGATTATGATTCTATTATATGATTCCAGATGGAGTTGGCCAATGAGACCACAGTCCAGGAATTCATTTTGCTGGGTCTTGGGGCAGCGCAGCAAACACGATTCCTGCTCCTTATCTTTTTTGCTGTTCTTTACATGCTCACCTTGGCTGAGAACATAACAATTATCACACTGGTACATGTAGATGCCCACCTGGCCCAGCTGCCCATGTACACCCTGCTGAGCAACTTCTCCTTGTTAGAGATGTGCTATGTGACCACCACTGTGCCCCGTATGCTCTTTGACCTGGCTTCTCCTCATGGAATCATTTCATTCCATGCCTGTTTCCTCCAGTTCTACATCTTCTTCTCACTTGGCTGCAATGAATGCTTCTTCATTTCAGCCATGGCCTTGGATCGATACTTAGCCATCTGCCACCCACTACGCTACCCACAAATCATGTCTCAAACATTCTGCTATACCCTGGTGGCTGCTTGTTGGGTCCTTGGATTCCTGGGGTACATCCTTCCAGTGACTTTGATCTCTAGATTGTCCTTCTGTGGTACAAATATCATTGACCATTTTTTGTGTGATCCTGAACCCATTATGTCCCTGGCCTGCCCACCAATCAAAAACACTCCCCTTGTTTGCCAGTTTTCCATGAATATTATTGTGATACTAGGCAACTTATTCTTTGTTGCACTATCCTATGGCATCATCATTCTCACACTGATGAAAAAGTCTTCCAGTGAACACAGCCAGAAGAAGGCCTTCTCCACCATATCATTCCACCTACTGGTGGTGACACTTTTCTATGGCTCCATTGTAGGAATGTATGTAACTCCAGGTGCAGAAAATCAGTCGCAGATATCAAAAGTAGTAACTGTCTTCTACACGGCCATTACACCCTTCCTCAACCCTTTGATCTACTGTCTGAGGAACGATCAGGTGAGGGAGGCATTGGGCAGGTTGCTGAGGAGAAAGGAAAGATGGCTGAGGAGAAAGGTGATAACATAAAAGGTGGAAACAAAAGAAGAAAGCAAAAATGGATGAAAAGGAAAAAATAATGCATTCATAGTGAGAGTGAGAAACATGTCAGGTTGTGGGGGGCGGGATAACTCGGGGAAGAGTGAGAAAGGAGCCTGTTGCTAATCATACGGCAGTGTCAGGAAGTTCACCTCTCAGGCTGAGAACCAGAATACAAAGCCCAGAGCATTTAAGGTGGGACAGATTGGTGGGTATTGAGGAGCTTTCGCTGTTATGTCTCTGCTCCAGCCATAAGTGACAGGATTATGTGAACTGAGGCAATCCCATAAGTAAGTACCACTGTTCTCAACTGATCTCAACTGATCAGTTCTCAACTGATCAGTTCTCAACTGATCTCAACATTTATGTTCTACTCAGCATCCATTTTGTCCTGGCTTCTTCCCTGAAATAAAGTATAATACATAAAACAAAACTGTGCAGCTATTCTTTTCCAAGGCAGACTCGGTCATGCGATTTTTCTGTGTTCTAAAACTGTGCAATAAAAATAATTAGACAACAAAGTCAAATGTTGTATTTTCATACATATGCTCTATTAATTTATTAATTTATTTATTACATTTTTATACCGCTTAATAGCCAAAGCTCTCTGGGCGGCTCTAGTGATATGCAATGGCTGTGTGTGTGTGTGTGTGTGTGAACACACACCAGGAATGGACAGACCAGTCTGTTTTCTGTCCATATCAGTTTCAGTCATGTTCATACCAGGGAACGTTCACATCAATCTATATTTTAAAAAAAGAAAGAAAGAAAAGAAGGAAGGAAGGAACAAACTAAATAACAAATTGAACATATTCTCCCCTAAAACATGCTCATGGACCTAAGAATGTAAGAAGGGACATGCTGGATCAGACCAAGGCTCCATCTAGTCCAGCACTCTGTTCACACAGTGGCCAACCAGCTGTCGACCAGGAACGCCAAGCAGGACACGGGTGCAACAGCACCCTCTTGCCCATGTCCCCCAGCAACTGGTGCACACAGGCTTACTGCCTCTGATACTGGACCTTTCTGGTAAGATAGCACTTTGAGTCACACAGTCACAGTGTTAAGAAGAAAGACCAAGGGGACAGAAGCAGGCAGAGGAAACATCGGGGCCTGCTCCAGTTGGACTTCCCTTCTTCGGGAGCAGGACAATCCCATCAGCCCTGTTCCTGGTCCACTTAATTTCTCTCTCTCTCTCTCTCTTTACCTCTTCCCTTCTGGACTCCTTTTCCTTGTGTGTCATGTCTTTATTAGACTGTAAGCCTGAGGGCAGGGACTGTCTTTTTTTGCTAAGTGTAAGCCACTCCGAGAGCCTTTTTTGGCTGAGGAGCGGGGCATAAATATGATAAATAAATATGAATAATTAAATAAGAATGGGAAAGCAAGAGAGCTGCCACTTAGAAGCTGTGCACGCTGCATCAAAGAAGCAGAGCCAGAGAGGAATGGTCAGGAGCAAGTTTAGAGGGCTCAGGGGCCGTCTACACAGCGTTCCGAAGGCGCCCCGAAGCCCCTTGAGGGCGCCCCGAAAACGCTCGTGTAGTATGTACCTTAATCGTCCCCAGAAGAGGAGGAGGAGGAGGCGTGCTTCAGCGGCGCAGACTGCAGGCGGGCTGCTCCAGGCTCCATTTCCCTTTAGCCAGCAGGTCCTGCGAGAGCTCCCAGCAGCGGGGCTGGGTCGTGGGAGGGAAGAGAGTGGACGGGCGAGGAAAGGGGAGGGCGCCTCCCACGCCCCTGGGACCACGCAGGGGCCACTGCCAACGCCAACGCCCCTTTCCTCGGCTGTCCGCTCTCTTCCCTCCCACGGCCCAGCCCCACTGCTGGGAGCTCTCGCAGGGCCTGCTGGCTAAAGGGAAACAGAGCCTGGAGCAGCCCACCCGCAGTCTGTGCCGCCAAAGCACGCCTCCTCCTCTGCCTCTTTTGGGGATGATTAAGGTACGTACTACATGAGCGTTTTCAGGGTGCCCTCAAGTGGCTTCTGGGCGCCTTCGGAACGCTGTGTAGACTTGGGGCCTTCCTAGACGAGGCCTTAGCGCGCCTTCTGTCCCAACTTCCCTGCTGTGCGTCCAGATGACGCACAGGGGAATCCGGAGACAGGCCGCGCTGAGGCCTCCTCCAACGCGCCATAAGCGAATTCGCTTATGGTGCGCCTTTTCCCCAGCTCCGGCCTCAGGCCGGAGCTGGGGAACGTCTAGGGACTTCCGCAGCTTTTCGCGGCTCCTCGCTTACTCGCGAGGAGCCACGAAAAGCCGCGGACCTGGCACAGCGCCTATAGTAGCGCTGTGCCCATCGGCGGGGGGGGCGAAGGCTGGGAGGGTGGGTGCCAGGGTGGGTGGCACGGGGGAGGGCGGGTGTGATCGCGCCGCGCGCCGCCCAAGCCCGGGCAATTCCTGGCATGGGGCGGCACAATGCCGCCCCATGCCAGGCATTGCCCGGGCGGCACGCGGCGCGATCGCACCCGCCCTCCCCCGTGCCACCCACCCTGGCACCCACCCTCCCAGCCTTCGCCCCCCCCCCCCAGTAAAAAAAAAACCCCAAGAAAGCACTTACCTCTCCGGAGTCTTCGGGCCGCACCCGGCCCCTTTAAAATTAAAAAAAAAATGCTGGACGCCGCAGGGACGCGACGTCCCTGCGTGTCGTGCGTCTAGTAGCCTGGGGGAGGCGCGCTAACTTCAGCGCGCCTTGGCCCCGCCTCCCTGCCGGCGTAAGCCGGCAGGTTTAGCAAGGCCCTTGCTCTCAGTTTAGAGCCTCCTCTGTGCCACAGTCTCTGTCCAGGGTCCTGAAAGAGCTGCCTGTCCCATCCTTGCCACCCTTGGTATGTGGCTCAAAATCCTGCCTTACCAGGCGCTGCCTAGCAAGTCGAAGTTCTGGTAATTGAAGTTAGCTGAGGAGCTGCCCAACAAGGAGCAACAGGGAGGGTAGGAAGATAGATGTTGCTTCAGCAAATATTACACTTAACTAACTGATAGCCCTCCTTTGGTCAGCTGAAAATTTTGCCAGATTTATTATTATTTTATTTATTAGATTTATATCCCACTTCAACACTGACAACTGTTGGGGCCCATGACACATCTACACCAAGCAGGATATAACACTATGAGAGTGGTATGAAAGGAGTATATGGCATGTGTCAATGGGCCCCAACAGTTGTCAATGAACTTCAATACAGCTATTAAGTAGTAGTGTGGCTCCTGCCTTTTATATTTCACTTCCATAGTGGAATATTCTGCTTGGTGTAGATGACCCTGTAGAGAGGGGAAGGTTATTCCTCTTCTGCCTCAGTTGGGATGAAAATCACACACACACCACCACCACCACACATCCCTCATGCTGCTATGAGGCTTAGGAAGAAATGGTCTCATAGGTGCCAATGGGAATGTTTTTTCCAAGCTTCACAGCCCCACAAAGGAGTAAATTTTCATCCCAGCTGACCCTGGAGACTGCTGCAGGCTGAATAACAACTCCCCTAACACCTGAAATTCATTGAAGAAATAAAGCAGGATTGTAGCTATGTACTATGCATTCAACATAACATGGAGTTTGGCTCTGAGCCGCCCAAGAGAACCTCCCTCCATAACACACTGCATGGCTGAAGTTGCAGAAAATCATCCATGTTTTACTGAACTCAGGACAGCAACAAACACCTGTGGGAATTATTCTGCATTTCATCATAACCGAAGGAGGCCACCTTCCTCTAAAGGGATGGCTAATGATGGAACACATTCCTCAGGAGGGCCAAGGAAATCTTATTGGAAGCTTTCAGCCTGAGCCACACTCATGCCAGCTCTTCCTTCCCAGCTAGTCCACTCATGCAGCTGATCCACACCATACCTGAGCACCACTGCAAGATACTGGTGCCTGCATAGTTCCTCCTAATTTCTGACACAGCAAATGTGATTTGCCTTCAGGTGAATGCTTTGCATGCTGCTCAGATACAGAATCTGTCAAAGGAGATTGGTGGCCACAAGAAAAACTGGTGGTTGGGGTGAGGAGCTGAACAGGGCCCAAATTCCCAGAACATTTGGATCTGGGCTTTTGTAGCCACAGGCCAGCTGATGCTGCTGGCGAAGTATTGTTTAGAAAGGAGGACAAATTCTCCCAGCTGTTGATTATCTGGATAATGGCCAGGATGCTTCTCACCTGGCTGATCTTGTTGTTTCTTGATATGTAACAGTGCTTTGGAGACTGGAAGGACAGGAAAGAATATGAGATCATTATGGATGTTAGCGGATTGCAATCACAACCTTCTTGATTACAGTGGCACAGCTAGGGATGGACCTTTGGGTTGATTTTCAGGGCCCCACAGCTCATTGGGTCCTAGGATGGCCATGTGTCCTCTTTTACAGAGAACTATCCTCTATTTTGAAGGTGTCATCTGTTTGACAGGCTGTCCAGGCCAAGTATTTATTTATTTATTTATTACATTTCTATACCGCCCAATAGCCGGAGCTCTCTGGGCGGTTCAAGTCAAGTTTAAAAATAAAGAACCATCTGAAGGCAGAGCAGGGCCTTGAAGTGATGAGTCCACAGACACAGTCTTCCAAACTATGGTGAGATACACTGTATTTCCATCTCAGTTGGAATAATTCTTTCTAAATTTGCATCTATGCAGATCACTTGACATGTGAACATCTTGTGCAAAACTGAGTCTTCTTTTGACCTCTTTTTGGGGGTGGATCTACACAGCATACTGAAGGCGCTTGCGTGCGCCTCCAGTGCGCCCCAAAAACGATTGTGTAGATCCTGGTGGAAGAGGCGGAGGAAGAGGCGGAGGAGGAGGAGGCTGGGGAATCCGGCCGCGTCCTTGCCGCCGCCGCCCACCTCCCCGCCGGCCTCCTGCTGCCAGCGAAAGAGCCACCCGGGATGGAGAGCTCGGCGGAAGAAGGCAGGGCGGCTTCTTCCGCTGAGCTCTCCGACCTGGGTGGCTCTTTCGCTGGCAGCAGGAGGCCGGCGGGGAGGTGGGCGGTGGCGGCAAGGTCGCAGACAGATTCCCCAGCCGCCGCCGCCTCCACCTCTTCCTCCGCCTCTTCCAGGGCAGGATCTACACAATCGTTTTCGGGGCGCACTGGAGGCGCACGCAAGCACCTTCAGTACGCTGTGTAGATCCGCCCTTGGTCGTTCATCAATGACCACTTAGGGGACCCCCAAATGACCACTTAGAAAACAGCAGGTGATGGGGCCAGTGGCAAGCAATCCTGGCTTCAGCATCTGGGCCAGCATGGGCATGCCAGGGCCCATCAGGTCTGCATTGTTTGCACAGCATTCTTTCTTTCTTCTTATTTAATAATAATATTTTAAAGATTATAATTGGGTGTGGTGTGGTCAGACAGACATGTACATGGCTGCAGCAGCCCATTGTGTTATTTTTACTTTTATTTATTTTATTGATTGATTGATTGATTGATTGATTACATTTTTATACTGCCCATCAGCTGAAGCTCTTTGGGCAGTGCACAATGAAAAACCATAAAATACAAGAATAAATTTAAAACATTAGAAAGTTTAAAAGGCAATATAAAACCAGCTACATTAAAGGCCAGGGAAAGCCTGTGTAAAAAGGTATGTCTTCAGGAGACGTTTAAAATATATTATGTTTTCCACCTCCTGAACCGCACAAGGGAGGGTCCTCCAGAGGGTGGGTGCCACCACAGAGAAGGCCAAGGTTCTTCATGGGGGTATGAAGTATATCATCCTTTGTCTACAACAAAATTCTGTATATTCCCAAGGAAATGACTGATGAACATCAGAGCAGCAGAAGCAAACTTCAATTTATTCCTGTAACCATGATGATGGTATGAGTTACGGGAGTAAAGCTTCTCATGCTCAGATATATGGTCAGAGCTGACAAATGCGAGCTGGGGTGAATGGCGGTAGCAGCAGGGCAAGCGTCTAACAAGACGGACCCTGGCGAGTTCACCCTCCCCTACAGCAATCCTTTTTTCTTTTCTTTTTTTGCTCTAACTAAGCAGGAATATAGAAGCAGTTGTAAAACATGGAATTATTGGGGGGGGCTCAGGGAGAAGAGAAATGTTAAATATGTGCTCCATTTAATACACATAACCATCTAAATGAACTAATAATATATCTAAAGGATTAGATGTATCTAGTATGTATTAGATGGCCATCTAAAGGATTCATACACATGGCCATCATAAGACCATTAAGCCCAGGGTCAGAAATGACCTAGCTGCAACACTACTTGATTGGACTTGGTGACAAGCAGGGATGAGATTCTTTGGCCATATCTTCTGACCTTGCAGTTCCCAAAGAAGTTGAACTGCCTGATTGGTCACTGTGTCTTTCAGAAGAGGTAGAGAGAAAGACACAGGTAAATATGTTATTGAATCTCTTCCGTCTTTCTGCTTATATCTCTGCTAATTGAAAAACAATCAGCACTTCAATTGGAAGAGTGCAGTACTTTTTATACCTTTTAATAACTTTCGAGAGTAAATTTTTTATCTTCAGTCCTTTTAATCCTTGAGAAGCACATTTTGAGATATACAGTTGTGAGAAAATGTCTGTGAACCCCTTAGGTAGGGTGACCATATGGCAAGGAGGACAGGGCTCCTGTATATTTAACAGTTGTATAGAAAGGGAATTTCTGCATGTCATTTATATGCATGCAGCACCTGGTGAAATTCCCTCTTCATCCCAACAGTTAAAGCTGCAGGAACACTGCCCTCTTTTGCATCTGGTCACTCTAGTATAGCTCCTGCAGCCTTAACTGTTGTGATGAAGAGGGAATTTCACGAGGTACTGCATGCATAGAAATGACACCTGCTGAAATTCCCTTCTCTGTTAAAGATACAGGAGCCCTGTCCTCCTTTCCATATGGTCACACTATGTAGCCACAAATCTTTAGAAATTGTTCGTAACTGTTTCTAGACTAATGATTAGCAATAACTGCTTTACTGAGGTCTTCGGAAACATCTTTTGCTCGTGGCATGATTAATTAAACACCTGATTCAAATTATTCCTTTTAATTGAGCTGATGCAACTAGGGGTTCACACACTTCTGCACATACCCGGATTCTTACAGTAAGCACTCTTTGTTTGCCTAATTCTTACGTTGCTTTATTTCACAAGATATTGAATTGAATCCAATAAACCCTATTGGATATTTAGAAGAGGACTGGTTTTGATTCACGATGGCTATCATGGTAACACTAATGAAATTTCCATAAGTATCATTAGGGCTTTCAAACTTTTTTTCACCATTGTAACTCCAATTCAAACCAATTGGCAAGCTTTAGGCAAATTTGTTTCTCATTGTGACCACCAGCTCTATTATGGAGTTGGGACTATTGGCCAACCTTACAGGGGTGCTATAAGAATTTCTCACATCAAGTCACGTGAAGCACTTCAAAGTGCTCAAGAAAATCACAACGTAAAATTGCCATATATATTCTGGTAAAAGAAAGAAGGCAAATCAATCACGTGTGCTATCTGTGCATAATTAAGTCTAACTGTGGTATTTCAGTGGGAATTAGTATTATGAATTAGTATTATGAATTAATACTAATTAGAATTAGTATTATGAAAGGAAAGAAACTCTCAGTCAGGTTTAATATAAATATAATATAATTTTAGTGGAGACATTTTTCATAAGACTTGCTTATTTGTTTTTAAAGAAGAAATTAGGGCTTCATGATTTGTCTTGGTGTCATTTCAGGATTCAGCAGCAAGAACGTGGATCCATTTCACCAGGACAGCAGACATCAAAAGCCTGAAAGCAATACCTTTTAACTCCATTAGCATATATACATTTTATACCTTGTAATGTATGATTCCCACCCCCCGACAACAAAAGGCTTGATTCTGATGTTTTTATGATATAATGTTATAATGTTTTTATGATATAAAATCCACATTTGTGGGTGGGACAGAACGCTCCGCTCTTAAATGGCATATCTACCTACTGAGAGTTTGTCTCTCAAGGAAAACATGTAGGCAGATGAGGCTTGCTCTTAGGATAAGAAGGTGTTTATATTGTATGATTCCTGATGGAGTTGGCCAATGGAACCACAGTGCAGGAATTCGTTTTGCTGGGATTTGGAGGTGGGCATAAAAAGCATTTCCTGCTCCTCATATTGTTGAGCGTTCTGTACACGCTCACTTTTGTGGAGAACCTCACAATTATCACCATTGTGCGACTAGATGCCCACTTATGCCAGCTTCCCATGTATATCCTGCTGAGCCATTTCTCCTGGTTGGAGATGTGCTACGTGTCCGCTACTGTGCCTCGCATGCTCTTTGACCTGGTGGTCCATCACGGGATCATCTCCTTCCAAGCCTGCTTCCTCCAGTTCTACATTTTCTTCTCTCTTGGTGCCACTGAATGCTTCTTCCTCTCAGCCATGGCTTTGGATCGGTATTTGGCCATCTGCCGCCCACTGCGTTACTCACAAATCATGTCCCAAGATACCTGCTCTGCCCTGGTGGCTGCTTGTTGGGCCTTTGGCTTCCTGTCAAACTTTGTTCCAGTGATTTTGATCTCTAAGTTATCTTTCTGTGGCCCCAACATCATTGATCATGTGTTGTGTGATCCTGGACCCATTTTGTCACTGGCCTGCCCTCCACTGGGAAACATTCCTCTTATCAATCAGATTTTTGTGAGTGCTGTGGTTTTGGGTAATGTCTTCTTTGTTGCGTTATCATATGGCATTGTGATTTTCACCCTCATGAAAACATCTAGCCAAGGAAGTCGTAGGAAGGCCTTTTCCACTGTATCCTTCCACCTAGTGGTGGTGACACTTTTCTATGGCTCAGTGGCAGGGGTTTACATAAGCCCAGGTGGAGAAAGCCAGTCAGAGGTCACCAAGGCAGTAACACTCTTCTATGCTGCCGTTACGCCCTTTCTCAACCCCCTGATCTACTGTCTGAGGAACAATCAGGTGAGAGAGGCACTGGGCAGGTTGCTGAGGAAAATGAGAAATGGTGGAGCAGAATGCTGACAGTGCAGAAATGACAAAAAGAAGGAAACAAAACCCAAACACCCAACGGGAAACTCCAGGAGATACAATTAATTTACACACGGTTGGATATCAGGCTCAGTGGCAGAGTGCCTGCTTTCCATTTTTTATTTTTTTATTATTACATGTCTATCCTGCCTTCTTTCCTCAAAGGAACCCAAGGCAGCATACATAACCATCCTCCTCTCCATTTTATCCTCACAACAACAACAACCCTGTGAGGTAGGCTGGGCTGAGAGTCTGTGACTGGCCCAAAATCACCCAGTGAGTTTCCATGGCAGAGTGGAGACTAGAATCTGGATCTCCTGACTCCCAGTCCAACACTCCAGACACTGTACTGCACTGGCTCTCCATGCAGAAGGGCCCAGATTCAATCCCTGGGGAATGTTTTCCTTCATGAATGGCTTGCTGCAGAAACAAAATTATAATAGCAGGGATCAGGCAGGTCTAGGACCCTTCTTTCTGAGGCACTGGGAGACTTATGATGAGCAGGGTTTTGTTTTGCCTTTTCATTGGGTAACATTCCAAAATCATATGCCGCACTTTCATTCTGAAGTGGTACAGTTCCCTTCTGCCATCTCAGGATTCTATGACTTCATTTTGTTGCAGGGACAGGCCAGATCTAGGAATGTCAGAGGAATTTGTTTGGGGGTGGGCACAGCTCACAGAGCTTTCATTGGGTGAGCTTCATTGCAACTTCCGCCACCTGGCCCAAATCAGACTCTGATGTAAAGGAGTCAGCACGAGACGCAGGCCAGCCTGTATCAGTGGGGGAGACAGCTCTCATGAACTCTGCACCAGCTGGTGGTGAGCTCTCTCAAGAGCTTATCTCACCAAGGGCAAATAATACACAGTCAGTGTAAAGCCAACATTCCTCCAAAGGAGAGCACGGACAGGTTAGCCGATCCTAGAGTATGTCGCAGGCTAAAATGGGCGGAGCAAAAGGAAGGTGAGAGAAAGTCGGCCTGGCTCACATCGCATCAGAAGCCACCTGAGAACTAGCTTCAGAACTAGAAGACGCAGCACCAGACAGTCTGTACCGGTAGGGGAGGAAGCTCTCATGGGCGATTCCCCAGCTGGGAGTCAGCCCTCTCCAGAGCTTACCTCCTCAAGGCCAAATCCTACACACTCAGTGAGAAGTGAGCCTTCTTCCGTGGGTGAGCATCCCAACAAGCTAGCTGATGCTCGGGTCCGCCGGAAGCTGAAATGCACAGCACGAAAAGAAGGCATGAGAAAGTCGGAGAAATTACGCCAGAACCTGCCACCACACCAGGCACTCTGAAGTTACGGGCATTTGAGAAGTAGCTTCTTATTCTTCTTGAATGGACAATTGTCTTGCTTAGTTTGCATAGTTTTGCCTAGGGGGACGTTTCCAAGAGGTTAGACTCTATTCAGGTAGAAGACACATTTATTGCTTAATAAAAGCTTTGTAGATTACTTAGCAAGCCTTGTCATTTGCCTCCCATCGAAAGTAGGAGCGTTCTGAGAAACACAACATAGTACACCTTCTGGTCATAGTGAATGGCAGCACTGTAGTGCTGTAAGGTTTTCCCCAGTTCCTGCTTCTTGCAAGGTGCCCGAAAGGCTCAGGATGTAATCCATTAGGTCCCAGGGCAGTATCCAACAGGCTCATTCTGCAAACTCAAATAGTTCTAGTGGAGCTCCGGTGAATCTTTGCATTGCACAAGTAGTTGCAATGCAACTTCCCAGGAGTTGTGCAACCAGATGCACAAAGGGTTGTGCAATTGGAATACACATCTGTGTGTACAACAGGTGGCACCAGTGTAATGCACAACTATTTGTGCCACTGCACTCGTGCAAACATAACTTAAGTTGGAATCTCCTCTCGTTGGAACCTAGTTTCTGCTAGCACAACTTCACTTGCACTAACAAAATGGCACAGTTGGATACTGCCGCTAATGTCAAACTTCTTCCACTCCTATTTTCCAGCTTCCCCGATAGGCAGCTCTGTAGCAAGGTTGCCCTCATCGTACAAGCCGGGGTAACAAACCTCAGGCCTGCAGACCAAATCTGGGGTCCTAATCTGCATGCCCAGATGGCCACACCCACCTCAGCTCCACCCCTTTCCCCAACCACTGGTCATTTGATGGTTTCTCTGGTGTTTGCAGTTTTCCCCCATTCTAAACGATTGAAATGCCTCTCTCAAGGCTTACTTACTAGCAGTAAGAGGTTCAAGCTGAAACATGCTGGTATTTTTTCTCCTTTGTGTTTGGCCCCATCCTGTTTTGACTTTGGCCTAAGCCTTAATCACCACGTGAATGCACACACACCCCTAAAAGCCTCTCAATATTGAATTGATAGGAGTAAAAACAGAAGGAAAAGGAAACAGAGAGAATCCAGCATGCAAGTTCTGGTTGTTATCTCAGTAGATCAAGGATGGCACAGAATGAATTGAAGAGTAAATTTAAAGGATGAATTTAAAAGTGAATTTAAAGGGGCTTGCCCATATCTTACATAAGAAGAGCCCTGCTGGCTGATATAATCATAAAATAATAGAATAGTAAACTTGGAAGGGGCCTATAAGGCCATCAAGACCAACCCCCTGCTCAGTGCAGGAATACACCTTAAAGCATATCTTACAGATGGCTGTCCAGCTGCATCTTGAAGGCCTCTAGTATGGCATCTAGTCCAGCATTCTGTTCACACTGTGGACAACCAGCTATTGACCAGAAACCCACAAGCAAGACACAGGTGAATCAATGGGATTGGAGGATGTGATAATCTTATCTGAGACTTTGCTACAAAATGAAGGACTTAGCTGGCTGTGTTGTCAGTACATATCATAGAGGAATATGAATATGTATTTGGCGGGGGGGGGGGGGGGTTGGCCTAACTCTTGTATGGGGGGCATATGTATTCAAATCACGGTTCCTTATTTGTAAAGTGAATGATCAGTAAGAAATTAATGGGATTTCTGGAGACAGAACACAGTAGCACAGGAGATGTGGGGTTGTACCCAATGTTAGTCTTCTTTTGGGGACTGCCATTGAAAGGAATCAGATTTTACTTGGACTAACGTTAACTGGAATGCATTGGATACAACCTATAATTTGGAGTGTGTGTATTGAGGATAAGGTGTCATACAAATGTTTTAAGGCTCCCTTGATTAGCATTAAAACCAGAGCCTTTTAAAACGATCTGTTACCACGTGGCTCTTATTTTGCACACATCCGGATAGCCTGGTAGTCCAGCTTTTTATGTCAAGTTCTTAAATCATCAAAGAAAAGCCACACCAAATGCAAAAAGCTCCTGCAGCAACCACTCCAAATGCCATTTGGTGAGTGCCCCAAACCCAGATAATGAATGAAGCCCTTCCTGTTCACAGATCAGAACACCTTTATCCATGTAACCCTCTCTCCACCTTAGCTCATCCTGCAGTATCTCAGCATAGCCACTGCTGTTGAGCCAAGGTTCAAAATCCAGATTTTCGCTTCTTCATCACACTCTGGAGACAGGGATCTCCTGAGGCTTTGGCTGATGGAGCTGCGATATCAGTCTTCTTCCACCAGCCGGCCAGACAGAACTAGGGAGGTGGCTGTGCTTAGAAGTGTTCAGAACCAGGTAAGATTTGGGGGCATTTTCTGTTGCTGTTGTTGTTGTCGTTGTCGTTGTAGCACTCCCTCTCTGTCTGAATTCTTTTACAGTCCTCCCAGGTCTAACCACTATACCTGACTCTCCTTCCTGAAGGCAGGAGCAGAACTCAGGACCCATGATGGATTCCTGGGTAGCTCCACTTCTCTATCCCTGGCTAAGAGAGCTTCAAGAAATGTCTTCCAATTTGTAGCACCAGGATTCCTCTAACGGGAATCACCTCCATGTAGTGACGGACAGTTCTGTCAGTTTCACTTTTCCCCACATTGAATTTGTTTTAAAAGTCCCAAGATCTTTCTGTCCCAAATATGAAGAAATTTGCTAATTTTCATGAATTCTTATAAAAAATAAACTGAAACAAAAGTTTCCCTTTTCTCTACTCCCTGACACACACACACTTTCCCTTCTGCCAGACCTGAGAACAAAATCCTGGTTATGTTTGGAAGTTTTAATATTTCTTGAGATTTTGAGAACAGAGTTAGAAGACAGAAATGAGGATCCAAGAATGCCTTTGTAAAGCCTGGTGTTTACTGAGTTGGTCACTGAGAATTTGCATGTATCCCTTAAGCTTAATGCACACTTAATGGCAATAGACTTGAATCCAAAGGAACTTTTTAACAAAACTTATTAAACAGGAAATGGCTTCTTTCTTGCTTAAATTATATGCAGACTTTTAATATACATATAATTCAGGCAGGTCAAGATGCAGCAACAGCTCTTTTTAGAGCTCTTTAAGGTTTTAATTTTAATTGTTTCTAACTCTATTTACTCCCCATATAATTCAGTTCGATTAAGATTGATACCTCTTCTTTTTTTATCCATGTCTAATTTCTGTGTGCTAGATTCAAACTGAATGAATTAACATGACAGATGTCCTCCTTGGATGTATCCAAATATGCGGTAAGTAATTTTGTTGAATCCTTCTTCTCTGCTCCCTGGGCTGCTACTTGTTTTCTGGACTCATTTGTAAATTAAAAGTACTGTATCCATAGTACTAAATCCAAATTTGAAAAAGCAGTAATCCAAACAGCAGCATATCAGCTATAAGCACATTAGGTTTTTCTGTATCCTCAGGGCATAGAATAGCCTTCCCTAACTTGCCACTCTTTGGATGTGTTTGACTACAATTCCCATCAACAGCCAGGCTGCAGTGCAAAATATCTAGAGGGTGCAAGGCTGGAGAAGGTTGGAACAGGGCATATTAAGCCTGCTCAGTGCTCCATCTTTTCCTCCATTTGCCCCCAAATTCTCTAGTCTGACTGGCATAGGGATGTATGGATTGTGTAAAATCTGCCCCACTTGGATTATGAGGTGCCTTTTGTTCTGTCGTATGCCCATTTTTTAGTTTCCAAATTTGTGCAAATTTGCATGCACGCAAATGTGCAAGTTTCCCCCAAATGCACATTTTCACGTCTTAGCCTATGGGGGAAATGCACGTTTTGGGCCAATTATTTTCAATTTTTATGTATTTTACATCCGAACCCAAATCCTCTCATCTCTGTTCAATAGCAATGGGAAAGTCATTCTTCTCAGAATTGTTTTATCATGACTGATTTTAGAAGCCAAAAGGTGGCATGTGACTTTTCCCCTATAGACAAACAAAGCTCTTCAAGGCCGTTTTCCCTGCTCCCTTTACTATTTTAAAGGCTTTCAGCTCTTCCCCTTGTTCCTTAGATTGCTAACTCCACCATTTTTCAGTCCTATCCACTCAATTTCCAGACTAAAGGCTCTGGGAAGCTTATTTTTTGTATGCTCTGTAGGATCGCCAACTTTTTTTCTTGGCTGTGCTCCTCTGCCTATTAACAGCAGCTTCCCACATGCCACCCTTGCTGCTTGGAAGCCTATGCCCTGGCAGAGTGAAGCTGGTAGGGCAGGAGGAGGAGCAGAGGTGATCTTTGCCACCCTGCTCTCTGATCTTTGCTTTTTTCTCTTTTTTTGCTAGACAGGCTTTTCAGCCTGTTGAGCAAAGAAGGACACTTTGGATAGGGTGACCATATGGAAAGGAGGACAGGGCTCCTGTGTCTTTAACAGTTGTACAGACAAAGACATTTCAGCAGGTGTGATTCACATGCATGCAGCACTTGGTAAAATTCCCTCTTCATCCCTACAGTTAAATCTGCAGGAGCCCTTCCCTCTTTTGTATCTGGTCAACACATCCCTATTTAATACCTGGGCAGGTCCATATGGGAGAAACTGAATGATAGGAGTTGCAATCCAACATGAAGGAGGGAACCATGTTGAAGGAGGATGCTTTTAGACGTTGACCATTGCCCCTCTCTGTCACTCTTTCAGCAACAGGGGGACCACCATTTGGACCAAGCCAACGACACCAACTTAGCAATGGGATTCATCCTCCTGGGCTTCCCATCCCTCTCACCCCCAATCCAACTGCTCCTGTGCTCTTTGCTATCTGTATGCTACGCCTTCACCTTGGCGGGGAACCTGTGCATCGTATGGGCTGTTCTCCGGGACTCTCGCCTCACTCACCTCCCTATGTACATCCTGCTGGGGAACTTCTCTGGTCTGGAGACATGCTATGTAACCACCACAGCGCCCCGGATGCTGTCAGATCTGGCATCCCCACTGCCAGGTGTCATCTCTTTCCACAGCTGCTTCCTCCAGTTCTACTTTTTCTTCTCTATGGGAACTACCGAGAGCTTCCTTCTCGCAGCCATGGCCTTGGACCGGTACTTAGCCATCTGCCAGCCGCTACGTTATCCGATGCTCATGTCCCCAAGGTTTTGCTGCATCCTGGCTGCTTCCTGTTGGATCTGTGGCTTCCTGTGGTTCCTTGTACCCATTGCTTTGATTTCCCAGCTCCATTTCTGCGGCTCAAACACCCTCGACCATTTCATCTGCGACCCAGGCCCACTACTGGCTTCATCCTGCACTCTAGCCCCTGGGCCAGAAATGGCCTTCTACAGCCTCAGTTCAATTGCGATTTTTGGCCCTTTCATCTTTATTGTGTGCTCCTACATGGTGGTCCTGAGGGCGGTGATGAGGCTGCCTTCTGCAGCAGGGAGGCGGAAGGCCTTCTCCACATGCACCTCACACATGGCAGTAGTGAGCCTTTTCTATGGTTCCATCATGGTCACCTACGTTGTCCCCGAAGCTTCTGGTGGCAGCAACAAGGTGGTGACCCTCTTCTATTCAGTGGTGACCCCCATGCTCAACCCACTTATCTACAGCCTGAGGAACAAGGAGATGAAGGATGCCCTAAAAAGGACAGTGTTGCAGGGAAATTGGGGTCTCTGATCCATGGGTGGTTGGTTTGGACCTTGGCCAAGAGATCTGGACCTTTTAACCTATAAGGCCCACCTCTGCTGGCTGGCAGAGGGTGAGGTGTTGTTATTATTATTATTATCATTATCATTATCATCATTATCATCATTATCATTATCATCATTATCATCATCATCATCATCTCTCTTCTTGCTCGTGGCGTTCTAGATGAACATGATGGGCTTCACCAAGTCCATGCTGCATTTTACTGGTTCAGAAATTTTGTGACTATTGAACCTGTTTTAAGTATGACTGCTTTCTGGATGTTGGTGTGGATATATTTTGGTAGGCCCAGTTTCTGAAAGTTTTCTGTAATATATATATATGTGTGTGTGTGTGTGTGTGTGTGAGTGTGTGTGTGTGTGATCCCGGCGGCTGATATGACTAACAGAATAATTGTAACCTTTTCCTGTTGCCATACTTCTTTAACTTCCATAGCCAGTGATTTATATTTTTCTCTTTTCCTCTTCCTTTTCTACAACATTTTGTCTATTATTATTATTATTATTATTATTATTATTATTATTATTTCTGTTACTTATTTTTAACCCCCACAATAACACGTGATCATCAATCATTGAAAGAATAAATTATAAAACAAATTATTAAAAGACTAAACTTTAATAAAATACAAAATAACAAACAGCCATAACATTATATACATAATTCATTTTTATTCTTTCTTGTGATTTTTTTTTAACACAGCTCTAAATGTGTGACAATCACAACACAATTTTTGTTTAAGTACTCATATAGAATGCATGTAAAGAGCCTGTGTCCATTATATTTAAAAAATACTATGTACTGTGGTGTTATATTTGCACAGGGCTGCCTTTATACAAATCTATGGTGAGACCAAACTTAGAATACTATGTAAGTTCTGGTCAACATACCTTAAAAAAAGTTATTATAGAACTAAAAAAAAGTGCAGAAAATGGCAACTAAAATAATTAAGGGACTGGAGCATCTCCCCTATGAGGGGAGGTTACAACAGCTGGGATTGTATAGCCTAGGGTGGGGGAAAGGAGACTAAGGGGAGAAATGACAGAGGTCTACGAAATTATGCATGGTGTGGAGAATGTGGATATGAATACATTTTTCTCCTTCCCCTAATACTAGAACCGAAAGGGGTCATCCCATGAAGCTGATTGGTGGGAGATTCAGGACAAATAAAAGGAAGTACTTCTTCACACAGCGCATAGTTAAAGTCTGGAATTCACTACCACAAAATGTAGTGATGGCCACCAATTTGGGTTGGACAAATTCCTAGAGGAGAAGGCTATCAATGGCTACTAGACCTGATGGTTGTGTGCTACCTTCAGTACCAGAGGCAGTAAGCCTATACACATTAGTTGGTGGGGAACATGGGGAGGAGGGTGCTGTTGCAATGTGTCCTGTTTTGTTGGCCCTGGTCAACAGCTGGTTGGCTACTGTGTGAACAGAGTGCTGGATTAGATGGACACTTTAGGATCATCTACACCAAGCAGGATATTCCACTATGAAAGTGGTATGAAAGTGGTACATAAAAGGCAGGAGCCACACTACTGCTTTATAGCGGTATTGAAGTGCACTGTCAACTGTTCGGGCCCATTACACATATCATATGCCATTTTCATACCACTTTCATAGTGTTATATCCTGCTTGGTGTAGATGTGTCATAGGCCACAACAATTGTCAGTGTACTTCAGTACCATGACAAAGCAGTAGTGTAGATCCTGCAGTGCACTTCAATACTGCTATAAAGCAGTAGTGTGGCTCCTGCCTTTTATATACGGCTTTCATACTGCTTTCATAGTGGAATATCCTGCTTGGTGTAGATAAGGCCCTTATCTATTTAAAAAAAAGTTAGGCCAACTCTCCAAGAGGCTTGCTTCACCCCAATATAGTTCTCTGTACAGTTATACTGTTCCAAGTTGGGGCAAACTATGCCCTATGGTAATATCACAGAGACATGTTTGCATTGCTCACTGTGAGACTAGAAGACTTTGGCAAAACAGATAATCAGCCATGGAATTATTAGAATTACTGTAATCAGCAGAGCTATTTTCAGAAGCCATATAGGTGATCACAGCCCCGGTGCAAATTATGTACATTTGAAGCGTGGTCTTCTACACTGAGCCTATAAACACTCATGTCTAAACAACTAAAAAGGTTGTCACACAGGTACCGCAGGGCTCAGTCCTGGGCCCAGTGCTCTTCAACATTTTTATTATTGATTTGGATGAGGAGGTGCAGGGAACGCTTATCAAATTTGCAGATGACACCAAATTGGGTGGGATAGCTAATACCACGAACTTCAAAGTGATCTTGATAGGCTGGAGTGCTGGGCTGAAAACAACAGAATGAAATTTAATAGGGATAAATGCCAAGTTCTACATTTAGGAAATAGAAACCAAATGCACAGTTACAAGATGGGGATACTTGGCTCAGCAATACTACAAACAAGAAGAATCTTGGAATTGTTGTAGATTGCAAGCTGAATATGAGCCAACAGTGTGATATGGCTGCAAGAAAGGCAAATGCTATTTTGGGCTGCATTAATAGAAGTATAGCTCCCAAATCACGTGAGGTACTGGTTCCTCTCTATTCGGCCCTGGTTAGGCCTCATCTAGAGTATTGCGTCCAGTTCTGGGCTCCACAATTCAAGAAGGATGCAGACAAGCTGGAGCATGTTCAGAGAAGGGCAACCAGGATGATCAGGGGTCTGGAAACAAAGCCCTATGAAGAGAGACTGAAAGAACTGGGCATGTTTAGCCTGGAGAAGAGAAGATCGAGGGGAGACATGATAGCACTCTTCAAATACTTGAAAGGTTGTCACACAGAGGAGGGCCAGGATCTCTTCTCGATCTTCCCGGAGTGCAGGACACAGAATAATGGGCTCAAGTTAAAGGAAGCCAGATTCTAGCTGGACATCAGGAAAAACTTCCTGACTGTTAGAGCAGTGCGACGGTGGAATCAGTTACCTAGGGAGGTTGTGGGCTCTCCCACACTAGAGGCATTCAAGAGGCAGCTGGACAACCATCTGTCGGGGATGCTTTAGGGTGGATTCCTGCATTTCAGCAGGTGTAGCTTGTTATGGAAGCTGAAATTCCCATCATCATCATCATCATCATCATCATCATCATCTCATAGAATCATAGAATAGTAGAGTTGGAAGGGCCTAAAAGGCCATCAAGTCCAACCCCCTGCTCAATGCAGAAATCCACCCTAAAGCATCCCTGACAGATGGTTGTCCAGCTGCCTCTTGAATGCCTCTAGTGTGGGAGAGCCCACAACCTCCCTAATAGAAAGTTGGATTCCAAAACATTTGGAGCTCACCAGGTATGGGAAGGCTGATATAAATGTTTCCAAAGAGTATCTGTGTAGTCCTGTGGAGGCTGGTGGCTCCAATATCATGGGGTTATACATCCATGCTGATTTTCAGTCAGAACCAGCCAGAACTCTAAAGGAGGTATCCAAGATGTTCACTCTCACCACATCCCTGGTATTCCTTTTAGTGCAGGAGTGTAGATACCATAACCTGAGGACCTGAGGACCTGATCTAGCCCTCTGGGCTCCTCAGTCTGACCCATGGACCAATGGCTCTTCCAGAGCATAGGGCTCAGAAGTATTAATAAAAACAAAGCAATGTGCTTTCCCAGAATGAATAAAACCATGCCGAAATGTCCATGGGAAGGGAGGCCCAACCGCTGCTCCAACATCCCAACCCCCTTTCTAAAATTATTACATGAGCCCCAGAAGGTATGCTCTTTCTGACTTGCAACTTGATGATACTCATTTGATTTGTTTGTAGGGAGTAGCCAGTGTCAGAACAATAACGGTTGGGGCACAAACTACATTCCATATAGTTTGTGGGTTCTCCCATACTAGAGGCCTTCAAGAGGCAGCTGGACAAGCATCTGTCAGGGTTGCTTTAGGGTGGATTCCTGCATTGAGCAGGGGGTTGGACTCGATGGCCTTGTAGGCCCCTTCCAACTCTACTATTCTATGATTCTATGATTCTACTGCTTACATAGTGTTATATCCTGCTTTGTATTCAACATTCATAATGATCTGACACAAGGTGTAGATCTGGCCAGGGACAGACCCTTGAAAGCCATGGAAGCATCTTTGCTAGTCAGAGTAGACAGGGGTGGAATAATGGCTTGACTCAGCAGAAGTCAGCTTCCAAACCCCTTGACCAAGATCGGGATCTTGACTGGACATTCACTACCCTGTTTCTTCCCACTGATCCTATTACAATCCTTATTGATTGTGAAAGTTGGGCCAATCGCCAAGAGGTTACATCAGCCCAGCATTGTTCTCTAGACACCTGTACTGCTCCAAGATGAAGCAGATCACTGAGATCATCGATACACTGATGTGTTTTCTCATTCTGAGACTTGAGGACTTTGGCAATACAGATGACCTGCCCTGGAATTATGAAAATTACTGCAATCAGCAGTGCTATTAAAAAAACAATAACACCATGGGTATCATAGGGACCATGCAACTTACGTACCCAAAACAGTATATTCTTCATTGAATCTATAAAGATACCAGTCCAAACAATTTGATCCACCCCAACCTGAGGTTATTTTGAGGATTTTCAAAAGCCCCACAGGGGATCACAGCCCCTGTGCAAATTAAATACCAAAGGAGGAATATTTGAAGTTTCGTCTTCTGTCTGAGTCTAGAAGGATTTGCTCCACTATAATCTGGAAGCGTATTTTGAGACAGGCACAGCTCTGTCAATCCATGATTTTCGGCATCTTCTGCTAGGACTGATATTGGTGATGTTAGTAATCATTAAAGCATCCTGATGGGTCTCGATCATAGATTTGAATCATTCTGTGTGATTTTGCTTTTGTTATTGCTGTATTCTTCCTGCAAGAGTTATTCCTCCATATACAGTTGGGAGACAAAAGTCCCAATTCGTTCATATAGTCCTTCAAATGAGATCATCATTGGTGAATTTGTATCCATTACACTGGCCGAGATCACTGTGTCGTTATTTATGGAAGATCCAGATTCCCATGTCAAAAGTGTGTAAGTATCATCATTCTTAGCTTGACAACATAAATTATCACTTTTAAGTACCAGCCTGTCACTTCCTTTTATACTTCTATAAACCCCTTTTTGTGTACATTCATTTCCCAACACTCAAGTTAGTAGAAACAAAGCCATCAGTGAGGCCAGATTCAACTTGGTTCTTATCAAAATCTCTCCAGGTCTCAGTCACTGAAAGTGTTCTTGGAGTTTTCTTGTGGGAAGGGGCAGGATATTCATGCTTGTCAGAAGAATCTATAGGTGTTTATCCATGGTAATCCAAGTGCAGTTCGGACCTTTTCAAAAATGCAGATTTTCCTCCCTGCAAGGGTAGTGTTAGATTTAGGCCATGGCTAGACCAGGTCTATATCCCAGGATCATCCTGGGATCATGCCTGTGCATCCAAATGACACACAGGGGATCCCAGGAGCAGGCAGGGACGACCCCTCTATTTGCCTGGGATAATCCTTAGCTCTAGCTAAGGCCTTAGATTTACATAGATAGATAGATAGATAGATAGATAGATAGATAGATAGATAGTTAAAATTAATAGATTTCCTATTTTCAGCAGTCCTGATCAAACTATGCCTTCATAGATGGCTGCAAATATTCCAAATATTGGCATGGGTAAACAAAAAAAAGGAGTCAACCCTCAAAACATAACTCCCTTCCCCAAACCTGCAAGAGTGACTGGAAAAAGTGGAATCTTTATGGGGAATTTCTGATATCAAGTTGTATTTTGTGTCCTCCACATGAAGAGCACATGTGGGGAAAGAGAGGGAGAGATGGTCAGGAAGGGGGGGAGAGAGGTGGTTGGAAGGGAAAGAGATCAAATAGAAGGAGATGAGACAAGAGAAAGGATGGAGATAAGATGTGGTGGGAGATATGGGTTTTCCAATGGGATGAAGGATGCAGGAAGGCCTTTATTGAAATCTCCTTGCCACCAAATGCTCTATGCCTGTTGTCATTTCTTTGTGTCCTGTGCTTGTGGTGCAAAGCTCAGAGGGACTTCGTATCTTCACAACAACCAAGCAATGGGGGTTAAACAAAGGGACAGTGTCTTACACAAGAATAATTATTTGGAAGTAAGTCCTACAGTGTTCAATGGAGTTCACAGCTAAGTGGGAACAAAACTGGAGCAAGGGTGAACTTCCCAGGTGAACAGGGATTTTTCAATTAGGGTTTCTCACATACTGAGCCCACACCTTAGCCACTACACAGCAATGGATCCCATTGGTTGTGATCCTTACTTACATCTACTAATGTTGTCCAAGTTGACAATCCTCACATCTTTAGATTTAGCAAGATTTTTCTATAGGATGTGTGCCAACATCCAATGTAACTAGACATTCAAATCATAATGCAAATGGTAATGCATTTGGAACTCTGATGTCAAGTTAAAGAAGATGTGACCATGTCATTGCAGCATAATTCCTAAAAACTACCAGCAAGTCCTTGCCTTTGTTTTTGCCATCCATGCAATCAACAAGGATGCTGAATTGTTACCCAACACCACGCTGGGATTCAAGATTTATGAGAATTCTTTTGATTCAAGGCAGTCCTGTAAAAATGCTCTGAAACTACTCTTTACGGGACAAGGGGATCCTACCAATTATAACTGTGCCAGGGAAGACCAAGCAGTGGCTGCTATTGGTGGTCTCACCTCCCAAACCTCCATCCAGATGGCCAGAGTCTTTAATGCCTACAAGGTACCACAGGTATGTGTTGAGGATTAAATAGAGGCAACCACAGTGAGTATGGTTGCATCTAATAGTGTCCCACAACAAAATTGCTAAGGGATAAAGTCTCTGCCAAGCCCACGTAGATCACTATTGCATACATTATCAATTTGGGATCTATAGTGATTCCTGGAAACAAAAACTCATAACACATAGAGTACAACCCTATATATATCTACTGAGAATTAAACCCTATTTCAGCGAGGGTTCCTCCCATGTCAATATAGGAGTGCAGCCTGAAAAGCCAAGCTGTGAATCATTCCAGAAATATATACCCTTGAAAAGGACACCATTCTTTCACATTCTGCATCGTAGCATACCATAAACGGAATATAGCACCAGCTACATTAACAAGGAAGTGGAAGATTGGACTGTTTGAAACAACGTTCGCTAGAAGGTCAAACTCAATGAGATAGTGATTTTAAGCTTGACAGACATTTGCATAGAGACAGATTGTGTTTGAAAACAAAGGGGTGGTGTTCTCATTTAAGAAACATCATATCTTTCCCATATCTTTAGTTCAACTATGGCTCCGTTGATCCAGCATTGAGAGACAAAATTCAATTTCCATCTTTCTACCAGATGGTCCCAAAAGAGGAATCTCAGTACATTGGAATTGTTCAGCTGTTGAAGCATTTTGGATGGACCTGGATTGGCCTCATTCTTTCAGATAATGACAGTGGGGAAACCTTTCTTCGAACTCTGAGACCAAGGCTTTTGCTGAGTCATATTTGCATTGCTTGGATGCAGGTGATCCCCAAAATTGGAGGGAATTTTGCAGAAGAAGTAGTTGAAGAAAAATTGAGACCAATTCAACTGACCCTTTTATTAAGTGAAATCAGTGTGATTCTTGTCTATGGTGACAGACAGTCACTGGAGGGTTTACACATGGTTCTGTGGTTGAATGAAATTATTTTTATGAACCCTGTACAGAGGGTGTGGATCACAACAGCTGAATGGGATTACACAGCCGTATGGTATCGGGGGAAATTCACAACAAAATCCTTCAATGGAACCTTGTCATTCACTCTCCATTCAAAACAGGTGCCAGGATTTGTAGACTTCATTGAGAAAATAAATCCATTTCAGTCTGCAATTCTTTTCATCAAGAAGTTCTGGTTTACTGCATTTCTCTGTTCATTCCCACAATATAAATTTCATGCACCAAGCAAGGTGAATTGTACTGGGGAGGAGAAGCTGGAAAGCCTTCCTAGAACTGTGTTTGAAATGGAAATGTCTGGCCAGAGCTACAACATCTACAATGCTGTCTATGCTGTTGCACACGCGCTCCATGCCATGGATTTAGCAAGAGCCAAACTGAAATTTAGAGGAGACGTGGACAGATGGAACCTCCAGAAAGTTCAGCCATGGCAGGTAGTTGTAGCTACAGACAAATAAGCAAATCAACAAACGAAATGAGAATATCCTGTGAGCATACCTAGCTTCAAAACCACAACTGAAAAGGAAGACCTCACATTCTTCCAGAAACAGTGTCAGAGGGGTAGATTTTTATGCAAATCTGATGTACAAATTTATTTTACCCCCTTTTAAGCCAGCTAAATTACTGAATTAAGCCTCCCATAAAAGAGGACTTCCATTCACCTATCTCTAATCTACTCCTAAACCATTTGGTGGGTGGAGGGTGATTGTGTGTTTTGATATTTTGATCTCCAACTCTTACCATTCATAATTTGATAAACCTCCATTATGAAACCATCATTATTCACCTTTTTCTCAGAGGAAAAACCCAACCACTTAATTCTTTACAAATGGGTGAGGAGTTAAAACTCTCGATCTCTTTGATTGCCCCTTTTTGATATAGGCCCTGTTCAGAAGACGGAGTGTGAAAACAAGCCGAAGGCAAGGGCGGAACCAAGGATGATCTTAAAAAAAAATTATTTGTTTGAAAAAAAGATTTATTGAAGATAGCCTACACATTTCGGACAAAAAGCGTCCTTCCTCAGGGCAATTCAAATACTTCCGCCATTGCTAGACGAGGATTTAGCCCGGTGCGAGGCCCGGGCTCCCTGCTGTGCGTGCAGATGACACACAGGGGATCCTGGGGTCAGGCTGGGCTAAATCCTCCTTTGACCCAGGATAACCAGATCCGCTTGTGGCCCATTTTTTCTGCAGCCCCGGGCTGAGGTCTAGCTACTTCCGAGGCTTTTCCCCAGCTGCTCGCTTACTCATGAGTAGCCAGGAGAAGCCGCGCACTGGGCACAGCACTCCATAGGAGCGCTGTGCCCATCAGGCTGGGGGGGTAAAATCACGGGGGGGAGATGTGGCTGGGGGGGAAGAGCGGACCCAGCAGGAGAGATGGGGGGGAAGAGAGGAGCCAGGGTGGAGAGATCACGGACGGGGGGGCCAGAGGGGGCATCGGACATGGCGGGCAGGTGATCGGGCGGACATGGCGAGCAGGCTGGCGAGCAGGCTGGTGAGCAGGCTGGCGAGTGGGCGGGGGGGCATCAGACATGGCAGACGGGGGGAATAAAAACGGGGCCAGGGCAAGGAGATTGGGGATGGGCAAGTGAGCGGGGGCGCGGACATGGCGAGCGGGGGGAGGACGGGCGAGCGAGCAAGCAGGGGGGCATCAGACATTGTAGGGGGGAAATCAGGGGCAGGGGGAGCGGGAAACTCTATATATTTTTTTAAAAAAGCCTTACGTTTCCATTGGTGCACTCCTATGCACATGGCCCCTTTAATTAAAAAAAATGGCCGTCGTGACGGAGCTTTCCCTTACCCCGTCGTGTTTTACGTCTAGCTAGGGGCAACAGCCCGCGCTAGCTGCAGTGCGGCCTCGCCCCGACTCCCCACTGGATTATCAGGTAGTTCTAGCAAGGCCCTTCATAGTGGTACTGAAGTGCACTGACAACTGTTGGGCCCCATTGATACATGCCATATACCGCTTTCATACCACTTTCATAGTGGAATATCCTGCTTGGTGTAGATGTGTCATGGGCTGCAACAGTTCTCAGTGCACTTCAGTGCCACTATAAAGCAGTAGTGTGGCTCCTGCCTTTTATATACCACTTTCATAGTGGAATATCCTGCTTGGTGTAGATGAGCCCATGGAAGAAAGATAATGGGGCTTCTCCCTTTTGAGCAAAGGCCTACCACTGAGAGGTGCTACAGCTCAGTAACGGTTCACATGTGCCTTGTGGTGGAGATCCAAGGCCCCATCTCTGGATTCTCCAGATTAAAGAGACAAAAGAGTACGAGTGTCTGTCCAGCACCCTGGAGAGTGCCAGCCAGAGCAGAATTACTCCGATAGACAAACTGCTCAAGTACAAGTTTCATGGGTTCAGGGCAAAGTCCTGGAAACACCCTACCACCAAAATATTTATCTCACTTGCTAACTTTCAACTTGGCTTGGATGGGGCATTTTTGAAAATTTTGCAAGTACACACACTTGGAAATCCATCTTTGGTGGTACTAAGAGTCATGGAAATTCATATTTTAAGTCCGCCAGTGCTTCCAGATAGAGCATGCCTAGCAGTATCAGTCACTGTACAGCTATTCCATCTTTCCCTCCTTAACAGTGGGACCGATGAACAGAAAAAAAGATGGGAAAGCAGTGGGTTTGGAAGGGTTAAAAATCAAAGGAAACCTCATCTGGACCACCTCTAATAGTCTGTGAATAACGTAGAGCACTCCATGGGCTCATCGACACCAAGCAGGACATTCCACTATGAAAGTGGTATGAAAGCAGTATATAAAAGGCAGGAGCCACACTACTGCTTTATAGTGGTGCTGAAGTGCACTGACAACTGTTGGGGCTCATGACACATCTACACCCAGCAGGATATAACACTATGAAAGTGATATGAAAACGGTATATGATATGTGTAATGGGCCCGAACAGTTGTCAGTGCACTTTAATATCACTATATAGCAGTAGTGTGGCTCCTGCCTTTTATGTACTGCTTTCATACCACTTTCATAGTGGAATATCCTGCTTGGTGTAGATGTGTCATGGGCTGCAACAGTTCTCTGTGCACTTCAGTGCCACTATAAAGCAGTGGTGTGGATCCTGCCTTTTATATACCGCTTTCATACCACTTTCATAGTGGAATATCCTGCTTGGTGTAGATGAGCCCATGAATGCTTCATTTAGAAGTACCCTAAATGTCCAATATGGCAAATTGCAAGCTAAACATGTTAACCCATTTCCATCCATCTGACCACACTGTTCCCCTATGAATGAAGGGTGGTTCATACATTCTTTTAATAAATAAATCATCAATACCGTATTTCTTCGATTGTAAGACGCCATCGATTGTAAGACGCACACTAATTTCAGTACCACCAACAGAAAAAAAAACACCCTAACATACACCCGTGATTCTAAGATGCACCCCGTTATTAGAGATGTTTATATGGGGGGGAAAGTGTGTCTTAGAATTGAAGAAATAGGGTACATTGTTAACATTTTTTCTCCTTTCTAATCCAGCTGCACTCTTTTCTGAGAAACATTCACTTTAATAACAGTGCTGGGGAAGACATCTTTTTTGACGATAGTGGGGACCCGACAGGTGGATACGATCTCATCAACTTGGTTACCTTCCGCAATCAATCATTCCAGAGAGTCCAGGTTGGAAGGATGGAGCCCGATGCAACTCCAGAGAATGGGTTCACCATGAATGGAAACGCCATTGTGTGGAATCACAAGTTCAATCAGGTGGGAATATCATTTTGGTGAAATTCCCTCTTCAACACCACAGTTAAAGCTGCAGGAGCTATACTAGAGTGACCAAATTTAAAAGAGGGCAGGGCACCTGCAGCTTTAAATGCTGTGATGAAGAGGAAATTTCTCCAGAGTCCCCATAGATACAAATGACACCTGCTGAAATTCCCTTTTCAATACAACTGTTAAAGATACAGGAGCCCTGTGCTCCTTTCCATAGGGTCACCCTATTTAAGGTGTCTTCTGAACAGTCCCTGGCTTTCTGGCTTAACCACCATGATTAAAGCTGTGGTTTAAGGTTTCTTCTGAATGGGGCCTTTATCTTATTTCTGTAGTAAAGATTATACAGCAACGGCACTGTGATGAGCCAAGAATAAAGATTTGGTAGAATGGACCAAAAAAAAATTAAAATAAATAAATGGGGCTTTCTGTTGATTGTTGCTGAGCTGGATGTTTGAGTCACTACATTTACAGACTCAGGACTTAGATTGTCTTGAACACAGGAAATAATGCACTAAAAGTATAGGTTCCCTCCTTGCGAAGTGGCATCTGTCCATATCTGAAAGCCAGAGAACATGTCAGAAGCTTTATCATAAATATTTCCAAATAATATAATAAATTAATAACTCCTTCCTTCCATTTGGTTACCATTAGATGCAGCCCAGTTCTACCTGTGTCGAGAGCTGCCACCCTGGGCAGAGCATGTTTGTCCAACCAGGGAAGCAAGTGTGTTGCTACGATTGCGTTGAGTGCCCCCAAGGGAGGATCTCAATCCAGATGGGTAAATCAGGTCTAATGTTATGCCAATCATTTTTGTCTACACACAAACATAGTAAGAAAAGAGAGGGGTCACTAACTAGAACAAAAGTATCAAAAGGTACCAATGATACATGAAAAAACTATCGTGGTAAGTGACAACTATTTATGACATACTGACCAATTAATTGTGAACATATGAATACAATAATGAATGCTAAACTGTCAAAGTGGAGTACACAACAATATAAGATAACAGTTACTCCGGATATTTATAGCTGTTTCGTATCTTCACAATATCATTCTTAACTCTTTAATGGTAGGCAGATGGTCTTGAACATCCATTGGGTGATGTTCAGTTAAGGGTAAACAACATATAGTACAAACACTGATTTGTGTATTCCCCATAATAAGCATCAAATCTCATTAAAGGGAATACACAAATTAAATACACAAGTTAAGAGTGATCTGATGAAGATACAAAACAGCTATAAATATCCGGAGTAACTGTTATCTTACACTGTTGTGTACACCACTTAGAATGTTTGGCATTCATTGTTGTATTTATATGTTCACAGTCATTGTTCAGTGTGTCATAAATAATTGTCATCACAATAGTTTTTCCATGTATCATTGTTACCTTTTGATTCTTTTCTTCTCGTTAATGACCCCTCTCTTTTTACAGTATCTTTCTCTCTTTTTTTCCTCTTCTTTCTTCTCTCTTTTTTCTTGGTTTCTGGTACACACAAATATATGCAGGCATTCCCTTAAACAAATGACAACCTGAAAGAGCAATCACCAGGGATGTTGGGAGGTGGGGGAAGGAATCTGCATAATTTGACCATTTTTGTCTGTCTCTTCTGCCAAGACTCTCGTTCACGCACTGGTTATCTCTCGGTTGGACTACTGCAACCTTCTTCTCTCTGGCCTTCCTTCGTCTCACATCAGTCCGCTGGTCTCTGTCCACCACTCTGCCGCTAAGATCATCTTCTTGGCCCGCCGCTCTGACCATGTCACTCCACTTTTGAAATCTCTTCATTGGCTTCCAATTCACTCCAGAATCCAATATAAACTTCTCCTGTTGACCTTCAAAGCTTTTCACGGCCTAGCTCCTGCCTATCTCTCCTCTCTCATCTCACACTATTACCCTGCTCGTGCTCTCCGCTCCTCTGATGCCATGCTTCTCGCCTGCCCAAGGACCTCTACTTCCCTTACTCGGCTTCGTCCTTTTTCTTCTGCTGCCCCTTACGCCTGGAACGCTCTTCCAGAACACTTGAGAACTACAAACTCAATCACAGCTTTTAAAACTCAGCTAAAAACTTTTCTGTTCCCTATAGCTTTTAAATATTGAGTTTGTTCTGACTCTATGCTGTTTAGCTTCACCCTACCCAGTGCCTGTTTACACTTCCCTGTGCCTGTTTGCATTCTCTTTCCCTCCTTATTGTTTTCTACAACTTTATTAGATTGTAAGCCTATGCGGCAGGGTCTTGCTATTTACTGTGTAATCTGTACAGCACCATGTACATTGATGGTGCTATATAAATAATAATAATAATAATAATAATAATAATAATAATAATAATAATAATAATAATAATATATTTTGATTGCTGTATGTTTTGGTTAGACAGAAGCAAAGGTTTTTCTATATTTTGGAAATACGGAGACTTTGCTTCTTACTTTCAGATGCAGACCAGTGTGAGATGTGCCCAGAAGATCAGTATCCAAACAAGAAGCAGGACCAATGTATTCCCAAAGAAACAATCTACCTATCTTACGTGGAGCCCTTGGGAGACATTTTGGCAGTTTTAGCCCTTTTCCTCTCTTTTATCACAGTTGTTGTGATGTGGATCTTCATTCAGCACCACAATACACCCATAGTCAAAGCCAACAATTGGAGCATCACATTCACCCTGCTCTGCTCTCTGCTGCTCTGCTTTCTCTGCTCCTTCTTGTTCATTGGGAGGCCTGGGAAGGTGACCTGCCTGCTCAGGCAAACAGTATTTAGCATCATCTTCTCCATTGCTGTTGCTTGTGTGTTAGCAAAGACCATCACTGTGGTTTTGGCCTTCATGGCCACAAAGCCTGGAAACAGGATGAGGAAATGGGTTGGGAAGAGAGTGGCTGCATTAGTCATGATTCTCTCTTCTCTTATTCAAATTGGCATCTGTGCTGTGTGGCTGGCAACTTCTCCCCCCTTCCCAGAGTTCGACATGCACTCCCAGGTTGACACAATCATCGTTCAATGCAATGAAGGCTCAGCCCTCATGTTCTACATGGCACTGGGCTACATGAGTTTTCTGGCCATCATCAGCTTCACAATGGCTTTCTTTGCCAGAAAGTTGCCGGATACTTTCAATGAAGCCAAACTGATCACTTTCAGCATGTTGGTCTTCTGCAGTGTTTGGGTGTCTTTTGTGCCAACATACCTGAGCACCAAGGGGAAATACATGGTGGCTGTGGAGGTCTTCTCCATCTTGGCCTCTGGTGCTGGCTTACTGGGTTGTATCTTCCTTCATAAATGTTACATTATTGTGCTGAGGCCTGAGCTGAACACCAGAGAGCAATTAGTAAGAAAAAAGAATGGCTAGGATTAAGAGAAGAAGTAACAGCATCATTAGGAATGACAAGTCATAGAATAGTAGAGTTGGAATAAGGCCATCAAACCCAAACCCCTGCTCATTAAATCCTAGGCAGACAAATGTGGGGAAATACAGGCTTTAAAATAGTCTAGTGATCACAAAATCATGTAGGGCTTTACAGGTCACAAACAGCACTTCAAATTGTGACCAGAAAAGGGAAGGTAGCTGGTAAAGCCATTGTAACCACAGTCATGTATTCCCTAAAAAAAATCACCAGTTTTTCAAAAGGCAGCCTTACCTAGAGGGCATTGCACTAGTCCAAACAAGATATATCTATGTCCTTCTTCCCCCATCCCCCGTCCACCATGCCCGTGCCCGTCCTTCTTTCCCCCTCTCATGCCGGGTCCGTCCTTTCCCCTGGCCCCTATCTCCCCTCCCTGTGTGATTCCCCCCCCCGGCCCGATGGGCACAGCGCTCCTATGAGCGCTGTGCCCAGTCCGTGGCTTTTCCTGGCTGCTCGCTTTGCAGAAAAGCCGGGCCATAAGCGAATCCGCTTATCCCGGGTTAAGGGAGGTCTTAGCCCGGCCTGACCCCGGAATCCCCTGTGCGTCATCTGGATGCACAGGAGGGAGACCGGGCCTCACACCACGCAAAGACCTCATCTAGCAACGGCCCTAGACTGTATTACAATAGTCCAACAGAAGGAGAATGTTGGGAGTTGTAGTCCAGAATGTTTGGAGAATACTAGGCTTGGCAAGTCAGTTCTAAGGCATGTGTCATCATGGTGAGGTATGACATTTATAGGCACAGTTTCCACTCTTACTTTAGCTGTGCAAATACATTCCTGGCAATTGCTGAAACCTGGTCCTTCAGGTTTAGGGCTGAATCCAAGAGTACACCCAAACTGTGAATGGGAGCCTGAGACTTTTTTATGATGGTGATGAATATTTTCTGCCTCTTGGCTTTTAATGCTGGGTTAAGGAGTTGCACTCCTTCCTCAAATTTTACACTGTTACACTGAGAGACAATTTTAGGTTGACCCTATGAAAAGGAGGACAGGGCTCCTGAATCTTTAACAGTTGTATAGAAAAGGGAATTTCAGCAGGTGTCCTTTGTATGCATGCAGCACCTGGTGAAATTCCCTCTTCATCTCAACAGTTAAAGCTGCAAGAGCCCTGACCTCTTTTGTACCTGGTTACTCTAGCATAGCTCCTGCAGGCCATCTGTCAGGTATGTTTTAAGGTAGATTCCTGCAATGAGCTGGGGGTTGGACTCGATGGCCTTTTATGCCCCTTCCAACTCTGCTATTCTATGATTCTGTGATTCTATGACATACTGTTGGTTGTGAGCTGACCAATAAGGGCTCCTCAAAAGATCTCAGTCATCAATTTGGTGTACAAAGGGGATATCAGCTACTGATATCTTTCCACACTTCTGCTTTAAGGTAGTGGAAAATGTTGGCTCTGCTAAGAAGGGCAGAGGTAATTGGGTCCTACTTCTATTATTATTATTATTATTATTATTATTATTATTTATTTATTTATATAGCACCATCAATGTACATGGTGCTGTACAGAGTAAAACAGTAAATAGCAAGGCCCTGCCGCAACCTGAAAAGGCATCCAGTTTTGATTTAAAATTTATTTAAATTATTTTTTAAGAATTATCAGCATTCGAAGACGAGGGGGGTCATGCCCAAGAGGGGATCATAGAGACACTTTTTTCCCCCTCCTTCAGAGACTTAAGGACTTTGGCAAACAGATGACCTGACCTGGAATTACTAGAATTATTGTAATCAGCAGTGCTTTTTTTCAAAAGCCCCATGGGGTATCACAGGCTCCATGCAAAGTACATATGTATATCAAAACAGTAGATCTGAAGTCTCTGTGTATAATGACTCCTGTCCAAACCATCCCAGTCTGGGAGGTTACTCTGAGGCAGGAAAAGCTCTGTCAAGCCAAGTGTTTCTGTATCTTCTTCCAAGACTGATACGGTTGACGTTGGCCATTGGTAATCATGAAGGGATCCGGTTGGGGTTTGACCCCAGATTTGTCGGCATTCCATCTGATTTTCTTTCTGCTGCATTATTCTTCCAGCATGAGACTGAATGCCAGATGCAGTAGGAGGACAACAGTTCAAACTCACTCATATAGCTCTTCAGATGAAATTATTATTGGTGAATTTGTATCCATGTTACTTGCTAACTTCCCTGTGCAGCAGTTTATGAAACACCCTTTTCCCTCTGCAGTACATGCTCAGTAAGTAAGTGGTGGTGGTGGTGGTGGTGGTGATGAAGATGATGATGATGATGATGATGATGATGATGATTTTAAACAATTATGTCCTATACCTGAAGAATTGGATTCAGAAAATAAATTACTACTTTTAAGAACCAGACTGTCTCTTTCTTTTGTTCTTTTCTTCACCTACATTGAGAATAATTTCCCACTACTCCAGCTAGTACAAACAGAGGCCTCATCTACACCAAGCAGGATATAGCAGTATGAAAGCGGTATATGTCAATGGGCCCCAACGGTTGTCAGTGCACTTCAATACCACTATAAAGCAGTAGTGTGGCTCCTGCCTTTTATATACCGCTTTCATACCGCTCAGCTAAAAACTTTTCTTTTTCCTAAAGCTTTTAAAACTTGATTTTGTTCTGACTTTATACTGTTAGTTTTACCCTACCCAGTGCCTGTTTACCCTACCCTGTGCCTATTTGCTTTCTCTTCCCCTCCTTATTGTTTTATCCTGGTTTTATTAGAATGTAAGCCTATGCGGCAGGGTCTCGCTATTTACTGTTTTACTCTGTACAGCACCATGTACATTGATGGTGCTATATAAATAAATAAAATAATAATAATAATAATAATAATAATAATAATAATAATAATAATAATAATAATACAACATCCTGCTTGGTGTAGATGAAGCCAGAGACAGCAAAAGGTCAAGACCAAACCTAGTTCTTATTGAAATCACTCTCAATTAATGAAAATGTTATTGAAGTTTGGGCTTGGGGGATCAGGCAAGATATTCATCCTTTTTGGAAGAATCCATAATTGTACATCCATAGTACTCAAATTGCATTATGGCTTTTTCAAAACTGCTACTTTTCCTGCCTGCAAGTGCAGTTTTTGTCTCTGCAGATATAAGGCCGTATCCAATGGGGCACTTTCGAACCTGTTGATTGTTTGTGAACAGCTCATTCCATTATGCAAACAGACCCCATCGCTGGCTCAGTGGTGATTAGGGTAAACACATGAAAAGGATGACAGGGCTCCTTTATCTTTAACAGTTGTATAGAAAAGGGAATTTCAGCAGGCGTTGCATGCATACAAATGACCCCTGTTGAAGTTCCCTTTTCTATACAACTGTTAAAGATACAGGAGCCCTGTCCTCCTTTCCATATGGTCACCCTAATGATTTACCATTTCCAGGAGCAACCTGAAATAAATGGAAATACTTGATTCTAGAATGGGGGGCAGGTCTGTGAAGTTCACATAAGGGAGCACCACCAACCTGTCCCTATCCAGAAATGAGTGTTTCCACTTGGTCCAGTGTTTCCTTTAGGAAGCAGTGGGTCTCACTCACAAAACAGAATCAGTGGGATGGAAGGAAATTGGAGTATCCAATCAGATACTGCCCTCAGACACAGAGAAAAGAAAAGTACTGAAAAAGAACTTGTAAATAGCTATGAATGGTTGTGAATATGCCAAGGAGATAGCTATGAGTATCCCAAACACTGACAAGGGTGAATAATAATAATAATAATAATAATAATAATAATAACAACAACAACAACAACAACAACAACAACAACAACAACACCAACATTAAACTCCAAAACAATCCCCACTACAAGCAAGTAAAACTGAAAAAAATAGTGTTAACTTCAAGAGGGATTTATGGTCATCTGCTTGTTTTTTTGCATCCTGCCTATGAACAATACATGTGTCATGGTGGAGAACTAGTGAAGAGCTGTTGGGGCACAATCTACATTCTATATACCACATTCATTGCGTTGTATCCTGCTTTTTATTCCACATCCATAATGATTTGACACAAGGTGTTGATTGGCCAAGGTGATGTGAACAAGAGAGAGACTGGAGGAAAGACGGCATGAGAGAGATGAGTTATCCCATGGGGCAAGAGAAGCAGGAAGACATACATTGAAATCTGCCTACCATTAAAGTTTCGATACCTGTAGTCAATTCTCTGTGTCCTGTAAACGCAAGCTCAGAAGGACATCATATCTTTACAAGAACCCTGTAAGGTGGGTTAGGAAAGGAGGTCATGTCTTACACAAGAATAATTGAATGACATCATGTTCAGAATTATTCAGAAGCAAGTCCCGCTGAGTTTAACTAGGTTACACCTCCTAGTCCAACACTTTAGCCACTGCACTGCATTATACCTCTTTGGCTGTGCTACTTACACACTTCAACTCATGTTGTCTTGGGAAACAATCCTTGTATATTTAGTTTGAGCAAACTCTGTACTCTGTGTGGCCACATCCAACTTACTTAGATGGGCAAATCTCAAATGCAAGCTGTAATGCAGTTGGATCTCTGATGTCAAGATTTAAGATGATATGACCATTTCATTGCAGCTTTATACCTAAAAACTACCAGCATGTCCTTGCCTTTGTTTTTGCCATTCACGAGATCAACAAGCATGCTGAATTATTACCCAACACCACGCTGAGATCCAAGATCTATAAGAATGCTTTTTATTCAAAGCTCACTTCTCAGAACATTATGGATCTTCTCTTTATTGGACAATGGCATGCTGTCAATTACAACTGTGTCAGGGAAGATAAATTAATGGCTGTTATTGGTGGTCTCACCTCCCAAATCTCCATCCAGATGTCCAATATCATTACTACCTACAAGATCCCACAGGTATGAGAGGTGTTGAACGTTAGATAGAGTCAATCACAATGAGAGTAGTTTGGTCTATTGTTAAGAGCAAAATTCTCTGCCCAGCCCATTGAGCTCTTCATTAGTTGCATGGGAATTTTGGAATCTATGGCTTTTGGGGAAACAAGAACCCAATTAGAATGTAAGTGTGTGTGTGTGTGTGTGTGTGTGTGTGTGTGTGTGTGTGATGCTTAAGAATCCAAACAGTGACTGGTGTATGGCAGAAGTATTAATCTTGAGAAAGTCAGTTTCTTCTGCATTCTCCTTAGTATCATACTACTACCTGAATATTGATAGTACCAAGTAAGTTTACTAAGAAGTGTAAGACTAGAAACTATAACATCTGCTTTAAGGTCCTTTTTAATGAGATAAAAATGTTAACCCTGACAAACATTTATATAAAGTAAGTTTATAATTGAGAAGAAAAAGTTTGGTTTCTCCAATTAAAAACCATTGTATCTTTCCCAATAGCTCAGCTATGGTGCCTTTGATCCAGTGTTGAGGGACAAAACTCGGTTCCCTTCTTTCTACCGGATGGTCCCAAATGAAGATGATCAGTCTTTTGGAATCATTCAGCTACTCAAGCATTTTGGTTGGAACTGGATTGGCCTCATTGTTTCAGATGATAACAGTGGAGAAAGCTTTCTTCAAAGACTGAGACCAAGGCTTTTGGAGAGTAATATTTGCATTGCTTGGAAACTGGTGATCCCGCGAGTGACAAAGTTTTTACCAAAAGGAATACTTAATGAAAAATTGAGAACCATTCAATCTATGCTCCCATTGAGTGAAATCAACGTGATTCTTGTCTATGGTGACAGTCAGTCTCTGGAAGGTTTACGAATATTTATATTCATGAGTGAAATTCAGGACATGCACCCTCTAGAGAGGGTGTGGATCACAACGGCTGAGTGGGATTACACTGCTGTATCGCTCAGGGACCAATTTACCACCAAATCCTTCAATGGTACCTTTTCATTCAGTCTCCATACAAATGTGGTGCCAGGATTCCTGGATTTTCTTGAGAGCATAAATCCTTATCAGCGTGCAATTCTTTATATCCAGCACTTCTGGTCTACTGTATTTGCTTGTTCATTACCACGATATAACCTTTATGCACCAAGCAAGGAAAACTGCACTGGGAACGAGAAGCTGGGGAGCCTTCCTGGATCTGTGTTTGAAATGGAAATGTCTGGCCAGAGCTACAACATCTACAATGCTGTCTATGCTGTCGCACAAGCTCTCCATGCCATGTATTTAGCAAGAGCCAAACTGAAATCAAGAGGAAGTGGGGAGAGATGGAACCTCCAGAAAATTCAGCCATGGCAGGTAGTCACAGTTACAGCCCAATCAGAAAACATTATACAATAATGTTGAACCATTAAACATCAAAAGCAAAATCATAAATCAATCATAGATGTAGGGAGAAGCCTGTCATGTCTAACCCTACTGCCCCTGTTTTGGGAGAAGATGTTTCAGGTAATCAATCAGACTCAGATTCAGAACTAGAGGAGGCGGTGCCAGACACCAGCCAGCCTGTACCAGTGGGGGAGGAAGCTCTCATGGGCGATTCCCCAGCTGGGAGTCAGCCCTCTCCAGAGCTTATCTCCTCAAGACCAAATCCTACACACTCGGTGGGAAGTGAACCTTCTTCTGGAGTTGAGCGTCCCAACAAACTAGCTGATGCTAGGGTCCACCGGAAGCTCAAATGCACAGGGCGGAAGGAAGGCGTGAGAAAGTCAGCTCGATTACACCAGAACCTTCCTCCTCACCAGGCTATCTGAAGTTATGGGCATTTGGGAAGTGGCTTCCTATTCTTCTTGAGTGGACAATTGTCTTGCTTAGTGTGCATAGTTTTGCCTAGAGGGACGTTTCCAAGAGGTTACACTCTATTCAGGTAGAAGAGACATTTGTTGCTTAATAAAAGCTTTGTGGGTTACTTAGCATCGAAAGCAGGTGTTTTCTGAGAAACGCAACAAAGCCTATGGGCCGACTAAGCTTCCAAAACATGACTGAAAAGGAAGATCTCACACTCTTCCTGGAGCAGTGACAGAGGAAGAAACTTTGATGGGCATCTCATGTATAAATTTATCTTACTCCCTTTTCAAGCCAGCTAAGGTAGAGGAAATCGCTACCAAATTCTGCCACATCTGAAGCAGGATATACATTCACCCATCCCAAATCTACTGCCAAACCATTTTATAAGATGATAAGGTATATTAGTATTATGTCCACTTACACCTTTAAGCATTCGTAATTTGATAAACCTTCTGACATAGTCATCTTGTTCTATTTATATTTGTGTATTTAAAACATTTCTTGGCCACCTTTCAGGGCAGAAGCCCTCAGAAGGAGGATTACACCACTAAAATGCATAAAAACAGTTAAAATATCAAAAGCAATGAAAACATAAACACAATAAAATAGCCATTCAAAACAATAAAAGCCATCAATAAAACCAGCAAGAACAACAGTAGCAATAGAAACAATAACAGCACTCACCATGAGAAGGCCACATTAAAATAAAAAAGCCTGCAAGGATGAAAAAGATCCAAGCCTCATCTACACCAAGCAGGATATTGCACTATGAAAGCGGTATATAAAAGGCAGGGGCCACACTACTGCTTTATAGCTGTATTGAAGTGTGCTGACAACTCTTGGGGCCCATAGACACATCATATACTGCTTTCATACCGCTATATCCTGTTTGGTGTGGCCCCTGCCTTTTACACATCACTTTCATAGTGCAATATCCTTGGTGTAGATGAGGCGCCAGTAACCTTATTCTTTCCTAATAAGTGAGGTGTTACAAACTTTACATATGGCCAGTGAAAGAAGAATTAACCCAAGAAGTATGATGGAGAGAGCAGCTCTCCTGTGATTTCATTGAAACATGAAATATCTTGGAATTGTAAATAAAGCAATGACAGGACAGGACCTGGAGCTGGAACTGATGCTAATCCCATCTGGGCAGACAATACACTACACAAGTCTAAAATTATCAGGAGAGAGTTGCTGCAGCAAAACCAACCTTCCCTGACATTGAAGTCTTTCTCTCCCATCTCCAATGAGAGTGGTCTGACATTGACGGCTCTTTGGTTGAGGGACAAAGACTCTGCACATGCTCATATGACCTAATTTTGAACAATTATTTTATTGTAGACATACATATGAACAAGATATGACACACATTACCAAAAAAAAGTCATAAAGACAGAGTAAAATACATAGACTCAATATTCAAGTGATTCTAAGCATCTAACAGTCACCAAGCATTCTGTCTTCCTAATGTTTTTAACTTCCAATCCAGAATCTACATCAAAATTTTACACTCGTAATGGACAAGCTCTACATTTGTTAATGTCCAAGTTATATGGTCATTTCATACAAAACATAAATAGCATTTTTACAAATCCTCCATCTATGAAGGAAATCCACATTGGTTTTCCCACGTTTCCAGCAAGCACTGTTAATGTTAAGGTATACCTTTGCCGGTTTGTGGTGTCATATTCCAACTGTAAAGTACTTTACAGAAATGTTCTTTTAAATTAACGTATGGGGATATTTTTAGGTCTACTATATCTGTACTGATCCACAAAAATTGCTATGACTAACATCCTGAGAAGACACAGGGGGGTTAAAAATGGAAAACAGCATCATCTGGACTTCTTGTAATATTCTGTGAATGAGGCAGGACAATTGCTTGATAAAAAGCTTCATCTGAAAGCAACCTATATGGCACAACTTAGCAAATTCCAAGGAAATAACGTCCCCTATTTCTGGCTGGCTGGCCTCCCTGATTTCTGAAAGAATGAAGGGATAGTTTATAAATACTATAAATAAATAATCTTTTTCCTCCTCCAATCCAGCTTCATTCTTTTCTGAGAATCATCCGCTTTAATAATAGCGCTGGGGAAGAAATCTATTTCGATGGCAATGGGGACCTGGCAGGGGGATATGACCTCATCAACTTGATCACTTTCCCCAATGAATCATTCCAGAGAGTCCAAGTTGGAAGGATGGAGCCCGAGGCTACACCAGAGTATGGGTTCAGCATTAATGAAAGTGCCATTGTGTGGAATCACAAGTTTAATCAGGTGGGAAGGATGGTTTCTATTTTCATCATCTCCGTTAGCATAAGCATTTTTTTATAAGTATATTCCAAATACTGTTCTCCAGGATGGTTGATACTTGATCAGTATATGCTGGACATGACCACTATTTATTTACTTATTTATTGGTGTGTTAGAAAGCTCACATATAAATTTCCCTGGGTAGTGTACAAAACATAAAAACAACACAAAAATATACATTTTGATTTGATCTGATTTGTACCCCACTTTTTTACCAAGGAAAAAATGGCACTCAAGGTGGCTTACAATCATAAATATAACTTGATTTAAATAATAATAATGAAGCAAATGCATTAAAACACAATTAAAAACACAGCAAACACAGAATAAAAACAGCATCCAATCCAACAAACCTGCTTGCACACTAAAGCCTGCTTGAATAAAAAGGGCTTTTGACTGCTGATGGAAGGAGAGCAGAGGGGGAGCCAACCTCTCTCAGCCCTGGTTAACAGTCTGGCCACAGCATATTAGACCATCTGAAGTTTCCGAACATTTTCAAAGGCAGCCCCAAGTAGAGCATGTGACAGTAGTCCAAACAGGATGTAACTAAGGCGTGCATGACCATGGCCAGATCAGACATCTGTAGGAACAGGAACAGTTGGCACCACAGGCCACAGCTAGACCTAAGGTTTATCCTGGGATCATCCAGGGTTCACCCCTGCTTGAGCACTGGATCCCCTGTGTGTCACCTAGATGAACAGGTTTGACCCCTGGACGATCCAGGGATAAACCTTAGGTCTAGCTATGGCCACAGCCTCAGTTGTGCAGATGAATTGCAGGGCATTGCTGAAACTTGGTGTCATGGGCCCTCCTGGCGAGTCTTCTTCTGAGGAGGAACTTGTCTTACCTGAGTGCATGGACTCTCCTTCCTCTGAGGACATTCCAGAGGCAGCATTGTAGGAGGAGAGTGGACTTGTAGCTGAAGAGGATGGAAGCCCCTCTGGTGTGCCCAGTGGAGGCCTTCCTCCTCCACTTCCTCTGGTCCCCAGTGCTTCAGATTCTGAGCCAGAAATGAGGCATCCACCAGCCCTTGGAAAAGATGACAAATGAAGTGCAGAGAGCAATTCCAGCCTTTTTGGAAAAGGGCTCGGTTGCAGACAAGAAACTCAGCTCTGTTAATGCCATCTTTATATAGTCGGCTTAGCCAGAAAACCCTGTTAATGAGCCACTGTAATCAGAGGCTCTGGGCCCAGATTGTTTTAAACAAAGAACAAATTACTCAAACACTCTGTATGTCCTTCTTGGGAAGTGATATCTCTCCTTAGCTGAAAGCCACAGAACTCCTCAGATGTTTTATTACAACCATTCCAACTGATAAGCCCTTCCTTTTGATGACCATTAGATGTTGCCAAGTTCTACCTGTGTCGAGAGCTGCCACCCTGGACAGAGCATGTTCATCCGACCAGGGAAGCAAGTGTGTTGCTATGATTGCATTCAGTGCCCCAAAGGGAGGATTTCAACCCAGATGGGTAAGTGAAGGGATCCAGAGTTACTTGGAAATAATCTAGAAAATTTAGAGGCCTAATGTAATTCCTGTCATTTCTGTCTATATTCAACTATATGAATGCATTTCCTTACAGCGAGGATAATATGAGATAGCAAACATCACAGATGCTGCAAAAAGGGGGATCTGTGTAATGTATTTTGTTTGCTGTGAGATTGGGTTAGATGAAAACTAAAGTATTTGTGTATTCTGGAAATACTGAGAGTTTGATTCTTATTTTCAGATGCAGACCATTGTGAGACATGCCCAGAAGACCAGTACCCAAACAAGAACCAAGACCAATGTGTTCCCAAAGAAATACACTATCTAACTTATGATGAACCCCTGGGAGAAGTTCTGACTTCTTCAGCTCTTTTCCTTTCTATGATCACAGTTATTGTGACTGGGAGCTTCATTCTCCACCAAAATACTCCCATTGTCAAAGCCAACAACTGGAGCATCACGTGCACCCTGCTCTCCTCTCTGCTGTTCTGCTTTCTCTGCTCCTTCTTGTTCATTGGGTGGCCTGGGAAGGTGACCTGCCTGCTGAGGCAAACAGTGTTTGGCATCATCTTCTCCATCGCTGTTGCTTGTGTGTTAGCAAAGACCATCACTGTGGTTTTGGCCTTCATGGCCACAAAGCCTGGAAACAGGATGAGAAGATGGGTTGGGAAGAGAATGACAGTATCAGTTATCATTCTCTCTTCTCTTATTCAAATTGGCATCTGTGCTGTGTGGCTGGCAACTTCTCCCCCCTTCCCAGAGTTCGACATGCACTCCCAGTTTGACGTGATCATAGTTCAATGCAATGAAGGCTCAGCCCTCATGTTCTACATTGTCCTGGGCTACATGGGGATTTTGGCCATCATCAGCTTCACGGTGGCTTTCTTGGCCAGGAAGTTGCCGGATACTTTCAATGAAGCCAAGTTGATCACATTCAGCATGTTGGTTTTCTGCAGTGTTTGGGTATCTTTTGTGCCAACCTACCTGAGCACCAAGGGAAAATACATGGTGGCCGTGGAGATCTTCTCCATCTTGGCCTCTAGTGCTGGCTTATTGGGTTGCATATTCCTCCCCAAATTCTACATTATTATATTAAAGCCTGAGCTGAACACCAGAGAGCAGGTAGTAAGGAAAAAGACTGCTTACAATTGAGAGGGGACATGATGATATCCTTAAGAATGGCCCATTAAAATCTGGATGGGGTCATCCAGGAGAATGAGGTCTTTCAAATACTCTGGTGCTAAATCATGTAGGCCTTTATAACTCACAAACAACATTTTCAATTGTGGCCAGAAATAGACTCAGACCAATGTAACAAGAGTCCTGTGCTCCTTATAACAGGGACTAGTCAATAGTCTGGCTGCAGCATTCTGGAACACCTGATTTTCTGAACATTTTTCAATGGCAGCATTCCTCTCCCAAATGCTACACTGTTATACTGAGAGATAATTTGATATCTTTTGCACTTGGCTTCTAGTGCTGGGCTATGGGGTTGCATTCTTTTCCCAAAAGCTTCACTGTTATGCTGAGAGACATTGCATGTTTTGCCTCCCTCGTGGAACTGTAGTGAAAGAACTCCCTTCCTTCTATGGTTATATGCAATTATCAAAGGTCCTGCCAGTTTAAGACCAATGTTAAGAACAGTGATAATAGTGTGCAGAGTCCCAAATTGTGCTTGCTGACAACTTGCCCTCCATGAACCCACACTTTTCCTTGGTCTTTGAGGCCCAAATCCAGATGAGGAGGATGAAGTGCGTGGGACCAGCATTGCCTTATGAAGCCCCTGAGCCTTACTGTTCTGCAAGAGGAATATTCCTATGAGTGGACCGAAGCCAGTTTATTTCTTACATCAGTAGCTTGATGGGTGAATAAAAGGTGAAAGTGAGCCCTCTTCTAGAAGTAAGACTAAATGCTTCCTATGACAATATAGGAACAAGATAATATGGGATACTTTTGGTGAGTAAGGAAAAGCATGGGTGTGTGCTATTGTACAACCTCATCAAAGATTAGAGGGCAAGTCAGTGAAGGCATCAGCCTGAGCTTCCAATTTCCTGGCTTTATGGTGCTTGAGCCAACATGAGATAGCTTTAACTCTGGTCTAAACCTGGCAGAGTTTCTTGATCTTTTACTTCTTTTACATTAATTTTAAGGATGTGTGCATGGAAGAATGTCCCTGCAGATTGTGCTCATTCAATCAGATCTCTCCCACTCTCCATCCTTAATGGTATCTAAAATCCACCATCTTGTGGCCATCTCATGTTGCCCCATAGTAAGACAACCTCCAGTGGTGTTGGCTTTCACACAACCATCTCAAGATGTGCTGCATCTGGTAGTCAAACTATGCAAAGGACACCAGGACACAGGGGTCCATGGAGGAGACATTGATGTTGTTTTAGGGAAACAACACAGAGATATGTGTGAAAGCATCCGTAGAAGGTGACAGAAAAGCTTGAGCCAATGTGAGATAGTCCTAATTCTGGTTTTGAATGAGCAGGTTTTCTGATTATTGAATTTCCCTGGTTTTTGAAGTGGAAATTTATAATTATAGTGTTGGTAATCCTACACTCTCCCACAATGGTTATCATGATTTCATTTCAAGAATCAGCTTTCTGACATCTAATGGAGAACTTCCACAGATAGAATAGGCTGTCCTCTACAGACAGTTGCCCTGCATGTAGAAAGGGATAAGTATGGTGATGGAGGGATGGATCCAGAGTGATCACTCCCACTTCCCTTCCTCATTTGTAGAGCTTGCATGCAATGAGAATGACTGCATGGGGCCAGATTCTCACACAACCACCTTAATGAAGGTATATAGAGTTTGAACTTCAAGGTAATGTGTGAATATACCCCTAGTGTGAAACGCTTGAGCTGCATTTTGCTCCCCAGAGACACACTTGGGAAAAGCCTTTGACTGGAGGCTTTTTCCAACCAAATGGAAGCACTGCGAACTATTGGGTTCGAAGAGGGCATCACAGCATGGGTGGGAGGGGAGGATGAACCTTTCCCTCAACGGCTGTGAGGAAGGCCTTGGGAGGAAGTGGTCCTTTAGGTACCCAGTGTTTGAAGCACTGAGGGCTTCCCTTCCCTTTGAATTGTGCTCTAAAATGGACAGCCAGGGTAGGACTTCCTGCATTTAGAACAGGGTGAAGAATCTGTGCCCCTCAGTTAAATGGTCCCTTGCTGCTGTCCCCTCCCATTTTTCTCTCCCCCTCCTTTTGATCCCTAGTTTTTCCTCAGTGGCAGCAGCAGTGAGGATCCATTTTCTAGGCAGTGCCGTGAGGATGGAAAGCATGGGGGTGCAGGTTTTTCTGGCCACATATCCCATTAAAATCAGCTCAAGGAAAGAGCAGGGAATTAAAGGAGGAAGAGGAAGAGGAGGAGGAGGAAGAAGAAGATGGTACGGGGAGGGCTTTAAAGCCACTCCTGCTGGTAAGAGTTACAATGCCACTAAGGTCTAATCTACACCTGCCATTTATCCTGGGGTTAGCTTGAGGTCGTCCCTGTGCATCCAAATGACACACAGGAGATCCTGGAGATGACCTCTCAGTTGTCTAGGGATAACCAGGACTGCAGTTTTCCCGATTTTTCCTGAAGTCCTGGGACAACCCAAAGGACCATCGATGGTGTTGTGTGGGCTCCTCCCTGTGAGTAGTGGGGCTCTTCAAATGGGCATGGAGCTTCCCCATCCAGGAAGGCCTCTAGGTGTAGATGAGGCCCAAGTTAGAATACACATGGAAACCCAAGCACCAGAAAAACCATAATAATGTAGTCCTCCAAACAAGTGATTTATTGCACACTTGTGATTGGCAGTCACAGACATGTATGTCTCCATTATATGATTTTGTCAATGACCAGGATGTCTCCCACACTATCCCCTAGAAATCCAACTATTAAAAGAACCACAGATAATGTGGTAATATCTGGGCGGGGGCGGGGGGGAATGGGATCTCCAGTGTGTAACTCTGGCAATAATTCCACCACTAGCCGGCAGTGTTTCAATGGAGGTGAAAAGAGTATGCAGAGAGGGGAAGTATTCAATCCAAACCATGTGGCCACCCTTGTAATTGAGCTGATTGCAATCCCAGAAAGAAAGAGAAAACAGAAAGCCCTGGTAAGGCAGCAGGAGATATTTTGTTTCAATGTAGAGAAGCTTTGGAATACTGAGGGAGAAATGGCATGAGAGGGCGGTTGCTATGTAATATGAAAGTCATCCAGGCATTTCAATACTGGTAAAAAAAAAAAAGCCTCCTATGTTAATCAGGGACTGTGGTTTCTTTGCACATTATAAAGAGTTTTAGGATGGATTCCTATGAATGTTTATACAGAAAAAAGTCCTAAATGTAAAAGATATATAGATAGATAGATAGATAGATAGATAGATAGATAGATATAGATATATATATATATATATAGGGTGAGAGGTCATGATTTGCATTCATAAAAATATTAAGAATCCCGTTAAATGGATGGTAAGGAGAGACCATTGGGCATCATGGGAGCATCTTTGCTACTCAGAGTAGACAGTAGTGAACTAATAGTAGTAGTGGTAGAAGGCAGGTACCAGTGCTCTTGACCAGGATAGGCATTTTGACTGGAAATCCGTGCTCCTGTGTCTTCCCACTGGCCCTATGACAATCCTAATCTATTCAGAAGATGAGAACAAGTGTCCAAGAGGCTGTGTCGACCCAACATACCTTTCAAGACAGTTGTACTGTTCCAAGATGCCCTAGAGTGGGATCACAGGGACATTTTTCTTCTGCTGCTGAGAGTTGAGGACCTTAAGAACATAAGAAGAGCCCTGCTGGATCAGACCGAGGGTCCATCTAGTCCAGCGCTCTGTTCACTCAGTGGCCAACCAGCCATCGGCCAGGGACCAACAAGCAAGACATGGTGCAACAGCACCCTCCCACCCATGTTCCCCAGCAACTGGTGCACACAGGGTTACTGCCTCAAATGCTGGAGATGGCACACAACCATCAGGGCTAGTAGCCATTCTTTGCCTTCTCCAGGAATTTGTTTTGCCAAAGTCCTATAATTATTCAAATTGAAATTACCGCAATCAGCAACGCCATTTTCAGGAACCTCACAGGGTATCATGGGGCCCTGTGCAATTTAAATACCAAAAGGAGTATATTTGAAATGTGTCATCCTGTGTCATCCTGTGTTGAGTATTATTATTATTATTTATTTATATAGCACCATCAATGTACCATCAATAAGTCTATAAAGACTGCTCTCCAAACAATGTGCTCCACTCCAGTCTACAAGGTTATTTTGAGTCAGGCACAGCTCCGACGGTCAAAGCTTTTCTGCATCTTCTGCAAGCTCTGGTTCTGTTGTTGGTGGCCATCCGTGATCATGAGGGGTTCTGGTTTAGACTTGGCCTTAGATTTGTCAGCATTCCGGCTTATTTTGCTTCTGTTATTGCCTTGTTATTCTTCTGGCACAAGTGTGATTTCCTCCACAGACCCCCTGAGGACAACAGCCCAAACTAATTTATACAGTCCTTCAGATGAGATTATCGTTGGTGAATTCGTATCTATTTCATTAGCCAACTTTACTGTGTCAGAATTTTTGGAACACCCATCTGACTCTGAAGTAAATGCTCTGTAAGTAATGATAGATGATGATAGATAGATAGATGATAGATAGATAGATAGATAGATAGATAGATAGATAGATAGATAGATAGATGAGTGTGTGTGTGTGTAAAAATATTTTCTGTCCTATGCTCAGTTTTCATTCTTTGCTTGATAAAATTAATTATTACTTTTAGGGATCAACTTGCCTCTAAACTTTGGTAGGTCTACATTCAGAATATCTTCCCACCACTCCAGCTAGTAGAAAGATTTCCATCACCAGGTCAAGATTAGGCTTTATTCATCTTCAAATCACTCCAGGTCTGTGTAAGAGAAAACGTTTTTTGGGATATGACTTGGGACTAGGAGCAGAATATCCATCCTTGTCCAAAATTTTTAAAAAAATCATAAGTGCTCATCCACGGTACTCAAAGTACAATTTGGGATTTTTTAAAAAAATGTTGCCTTTCCTCCCCGCTTCTGCAGAAATAGATCAATTAATTGATTTCCTATTTTAGGCAGTCCTGGTTGATCCAGGCATAATAGATGGCTATGAATATCCCAAATATAGGCATGGGAAATAAAATAAAAAGTCAAACTGCAATGCAATACCTCCCTCAGAGGCAGTAAGTCTATATGCATCAGTTGCTGGGGAACATGGGTGTGTGTGGGGTGTGTGTGTGTTGCACTGTGTCATGCTTTGTTGCCCCCTGGCTAACAACTAGTCAGCCACTGTGTGAACAGAGTGCTGGACTAGACGGCCCCTCAGTCTGATCCAGAAGGACTCTTCTTCTGTTCTTAAGGAATAATAGTGACAACTTAATGAGGAATTTCAGCAACTTGTACTGGTTGTCCTGCCCACGAACACTGAATGCATCCCAGACAGGACTGAGAGTGAGAGATGGGGAAGAAGGTGGGTAAAGTGAGCCAGATTTTTTGAAGGGAGGTAGAACAGAAGGTGGTGTACATAAGAGAAAGGCTGGGAAGAAGGTGGGGAGGGAGAGACTGGTTCCTCCGTGGGTTGAAGGAAGCAGGAAGGCTAGCAGTGAAATCTAAACACAATGACTCTATGCCTATAGTCCTGGGTGTTTCTTCTGCAACCATCAGTGGGTCATCATATCTTAACAACAACCCAGGAAGGTGGGTTAAAAAAAAGTGTAAGTCTCTTACACGAGCATAATTACAGGGCATCCTATTCACATTTACTCAGAAGAAAGTCCCACTATATTCAACAGTGTTTATAACTTGTCCAGTTCTACACTTTGTGTCAAATCATTACGAATGTGGAATAAAAAGCAGGTTATAACACTATGAAATCAGTATATGGAATGTGTAGCGTGTCCCAAGAGTTATCAGTGCACTAGATCTAGCCCTGGTTAAGTGGGAACAGATTTGCAGCATCAGGGAACTTCACGGCTGAGCAGGGATTTGGTTTGGGGTTCCCCACATCCTAATCCAACACTTTAGCATTGGATCTCTTTGACTGTGCTACTTACATATCTCTGCTCATGTTATCTTGGGAGAAAAGCCACCTATCCTTAGTATGAGCAAGACTTTTTTATATAATATGTGTTGCAACATCCATCGTAGAAGGAACAATCACAGTGCAACCTTGAATGCAGTTGGAGATTTAAGATGATGTGAAAATCTCATTGCAGCATGATTCCTAAAAACTACCAGCATCTCCTTGCCTTTGTTTTTGCCATTCATGAGATCAATCAGGTTGTTGAATTGTTACCCAACACCACACTAGTATCCAAGATTATTGACAATTCTTTTGATCCAGTGCAAACCTGTGGCAACACTCTGCATCTTCTCTTTACGGGACGTGGGGGTCTCCCCAATTACACCTGTGCCAGGGATGATAAATTAATGGCTGTTATTGGTGGCCTCACCTCACAGAACTCCATCCTGATAGCCAATCATTTACATACCTACAAGATCCCACAGGTATGTGTTTAGAATTAGAAAGAGCCAACCACAATGAGAGTGGTGGTATCTCCATGTGTCCCACATCAAAACTGCTAAGGGGAGAAGTCTCTGTCCAGCCCACTGATCTCATAATTTGCTCCATGCCCATTCTGCTGCATATGGTGTTTCCTGGACAAGAACCCTTAAAATGCTATGCATGCCCTCTCAGAAGTCAGATCTATTAAGTTCAGTGGGGTTTGCTATCATGAATATTGATATAAATTTGCAACCCAGTCAATGCTATGAATTATGCTTGGCATAAAGGTAAACTGTAAAGACAGTTTCTTCTGAATCCTGTTTAATATCATACTACAGCCTGAATATTGATAGTACCAGGTAAGTTTACTAGGAAGCCTAAGATAGGATTGTTAGAAATCACATTTGCTAGAAGGAGCTGTTCAATGAGGATCATAGAATAGTGGAGTTGGAAGGGTCCTATAAGGCCATCAAGTCCAACCCCCTGCTCAGTGCAGGAATCCACCTTAAAGCATCCCTGACAGATGGTTGTCCAGCTGCCTCTTGAATGCCTCTAGTGTGGGAGAGCCCACAACCTCCCTAGGTAACTGGTTCCATTGTTGTACTGTTCTAACAGTCCAGAAGTTCTTCCTGATGTCCAGCCGGAATCTGGCTTTCTGTAACTTGAGCCCATTATTCTGTGTCCTGCACTCTGGGAGGATCGAGAAGAGATCCTGGCCCTCCTCTGTGTGACAACCTTCCAAGTATTTTAAGAGTGCTATCATGTCTCCTCTCAGTCTTCTTTTCTCCAGGCTAAACATGCCGAGTTCTTTCAAGCTCTCCTCATAGGGCTTTGTTTCCAGATCTCTGATCATCCTCATTGCCCTCCTCTGAACCCCCTCCAGTTTGTCTGCATCCTTCTTGAATTGTGGAGCCCAGAACTGGACGCAATACTCTAGATGAGGCCTAACCAGGGCCGAATAGAGAGGAACCAGTACCTCACGCGATTTAGAAGCTATACTTCTATTAATGTAGCCCAAAATAGCATTTGTTTCTTCTTTGCAGCCCCATCACACTGTTGGCTCATTTTCAGCTTGTGATTTACAATAATTCCACGATCCTTCTCACTGGTAGTATTGCTGAGCCAAGTATCCCCCATCTTGTAACTGTGCATTCAGTTTCTTTTTCCTAGGTGTAGAACTTGACATTTATCCCTACTAAATTTCATTCTGTTGTTTTCAGCCCAGCGCTGCAGCCTATCAAGATCACTTTGAAGTTTGCTTCTGTCTTCCAGGGTATTAGCTATCCCACCCAATTTTGTGTCATCTGCAAATTTGATAAGTATTCCCTGCACCTCCTTGTCCAAATCATTAATACAAATGTTGAACAGCACTGGGCCCAGGATTGAGCCCTGCGGTACCCCACTCATTACCTCCCCCCGTTTGAGAATGTACCGTTGATAAGCACTCTCTGTAGCCAATTGTGGATCCACCTAACAGTAGTTCCATCTAGCCCACTTTTAGCAAGTTTGTTAATCAGAATATCATGGAATACTTTGTCAAAAGCTTTGCTGAAGTCAAGATATATTATGTCCACAGCATTCCCACAGTCCACAAGGGAGGTTACCAAATCAAAAAATGAGATCAGATTAGTTTGACAGTATTTGACAAATCCATGCTGGCTTCTAGTAAACACTGTATTGTTTTCAAGGTACTTCTTTATAATCTGCTCCAAAAAATTTCCCAGGGATGGATGTCAGACTAACTGGTCTGTACTTCCCAGGTTCCTCCTTTTTGCCCTTTTGCCCTTCCAGTCGTCCGGCACTTCACCCATCTTCCATGATTTTGCAAAGATAATAGACAGTAGTTCTGAGAGTTCTTCTGCCAGCTTCTTTATTAATCTAGGATGCAGTTAATAAGTTACTCGTTCAAAGTAATTAGGTGTTCCTTGACCATTTTTCATCAATCTCAAGCTGCAATCCTGCCCCTTCAGCTTGTACTTCACTTTTTCCAGGGGGTGGGGGGCAGGTCATAAACCTGCTTTTTGGAGAAGACTGAGCCAAAGTAGGAATTGAGCACTTCATCCTTTTCTTTGTCATCTGTTATCAATTTGCCATCCTCATTAAGCTGTTGAACCACCATTTCTTTCTTCAGTCTTTTACTATTCATGTATCTGAAGAAAGCATTTTATTGCTTTTAGCATCCCTTGGTAGTCTCTGCTCATTCTCAGCTTTAGCCTTCCTGACGCCATTCCAGCACTTCTGTGCTACCTGTCTGTACTCTTCCTTTGTAGCCTGGACTTCCTTCCACTTCCCATATGCATCCTTTTTTGTTTTCAGGTCATCTCTAAGCATTTTGTGGAGTCATATTGGTTTCTTCTGTTGTCTTCTATCTTTTTCCCTTGTTGGAATTGTTTGTAATTGTGCCTTTAAAATTTCCTTTTTAAAAAACTCCCACCCATCTTAGACTCCAAATCAAGCCCAGATCTACACCAAGCAGGATATAACACTTTGAAAGCAGCTTGAAAACCAGATATGGGCCCCAACAGTTGTCAATACCATTATAAACAGTAATAAAGCAGTAGTGTAGTTCCTGCCCAAAATTTTAACTTTGTCAGACAATTGTATAAAGTCAGTATATGTTTGCGAAGAAAGGGATGGTTTTCTCAGATTAAGACTCATCCTATATTTCCCGTTAGCTCAGTTATGGCTCCTTTGATCCAGTGTTGAGGGACAAAATTCGGTTCCCTTCTTTCTACCGGATGGTCCCGAATGAAGAGCCTCAGTATGTTGGGATTGTTCAGCTCCTCAAGCATTTTGGATGGAACTGGATTGGCCTCTTTGTTTCAGATGATGACAGTGGAGAAACCTTTCTTCGAAGCCTGAAACCAAGGCTTTTGCAGAACAATATTTGCATTGCTTGGACACAGGTGATCCCAATTGTGTCAATAGATTTATCTGATGGAATAATTGAGAAAAAATCGAGACCAATCGCAACAACCCTCTCACTGAGTGAAATCAATGTGATTCTTGTCTATGGAGACAATCAATCCCTAGAGGGTTTACGGCTCTTTATGTTCATAAGTGAAATTGAGAATGTGTACCCTGTAGAGAGGGTATGGATAACAACAGCTGAATGGGATTACACTGCTATTTTCTATAGGGAAAAGTTTGCCACCAAATCCTTCAATGGTACCTTGTCATTCACTCTCCGCACAAATGTGGTACCAGGATTTTGGAACTTTCTTGAGAGCATAAACCCATATCACTCAGAGATGTATGACATCCAGAATTTCTGGACTTCTGCATTTCTCTGTTCACTCCCAAATTATGGACTGTATTCATCAAGCAAGAAAAACTGCACTGGGGAGGAGAAGCTCTGGAGCCTTCCTGGATCTATCTTTGAAATGCAGATGTCTGGCCAGAGCTACAGTATCTACAATGCTGTCTATGCTGTCGCACACGCTCTCCATGCCATATATTTAGCAAGAGCCAAACAGAAATCACGAGGAGATGGGGACAGATGGAACCTCCAGAAAATTCAACCATGGCAGGTACAGACAATTCATCCAACATCATAAGTTACCATAGCTCTATTAAAATGAATAATAGAAGAAAAACAAAACCATAAATAAACCCACCACAAAGACTATTAGCAGACCAAGTTTGAAACCACTAATGAATATGAAGGTCTCACCCTCTTTCAGGAACAGTGACAGAGGGAGAGACCTTGATTAGGCCCACCATCAGGGGTCAACATGGCCGGGCAGATACCAAAGTCCTAGAGGTTCAAAAGGGCCCACCCTTACCCTAACTGTTGCAATCCTCCTCCTCATCCTCCTCATCCTCCACCACCACCCTCCTCAAACACCCAGCTGTACCCATCTGGCAAAAAGAAGCACCATGGTTAAGTCTGCTGGTCCTGTTGCACCCCGTTGTAAAAGGTTCCATTTCCAACTGTCTGGCCAGTTTATACATTCCATAAATAAATAAATAAATAAATAAATAAATAAATAAATAAATAAATCTTTGTAAACTTTTTTTCTCTTCCAATCCAGCTTCACTCTTATCTGAGAAGCATCCGCTTTAATAATAATGCTGGAGAAGAAATATCTTTTAGTGCCAATGGGGACCTGGCAGGTGGATATGATCTCATCAACTTAGTCACCTTTCCCAATGAATCATTCCAGAGAGTCCACATTGGAAAGGTGGACCCTGAGGCTACTCTAGACAATGGATTCACTATTAATGGAAGTGCCATTGTATGGAATCACAAGTTTAATCAGGTGGGAATGATGGTTTCTATTTTCATCATCCTCTGTATTATCAGCATTTTTTAAAGCACATTCTGAAAACTAGTACCCAGTTTTAAGTTGAAATTTGATCGGTATATGCTGGCCATGTCCAATAAGTATGATATTAAAAGCCTCATAAATACATTTATCTAGGCATTGTACAATACTTGGTAACAACACAAAAATAAAAATAAATACCCAATAAAAAATATTCAGCAATATAAAAGTAATAAATATGCCAAAACAGCAGAAAATGTCACATGAATACAAAAACTCAAATGACCATCAGATCTAAAATGTAAAGCCACATTGCAGGTAATAATGGAATTGAACTTCAACTCTAAAATTAGTGAAATACATAAGAAGTCTTAGCCTATTGTTGAAAAGATAGCAATGTGGACACCAGGGCCAGATCTACACCAAGCAGGACATTCCACTATGGAAGTGATATGAAAAGCAGGAGCCACACTACTGCTTTATAGCGGTATTAAAGTGCAATGACAACTGTTGGGGCCCATTGACACATACCATATATCACTTTCATACCACTTTCATAGTGTTAAATAGTGTAGATGGGTCATGGGCCCCAACAGTTGTCAGTGCACTTCAATACCGCTATAAAGCAATAGTGTAGATCCTGGCCATATGAGTTCCCCGTGGGAGAGCATTCCAGAGTGCAGGAAGTCGCACCACCAAGGAATACCTCTCTCTTAGTGCCCCTCAAAATGCTGGGAGACTTGGAGAAGCGTTTTGGTGGATGACCTTAAAGTATAGGTAGGTATAGAGGCGAAGAAGTTCTATCCGGCACCAAGGACCCAAGTTGCGTATACATCAAAACCAGTGCTTTGAATTGGGCCCAGAAACTGACTGGGAGCAAGTACAGATGAGGGAAGACTGGTATCACACAGTGTGAATGCAACGTGTATAGTTGATAAGAATTCATTGTATTTCATAGGAGTGCTATTCCTAATTCTCTGTATATGTTTACTGTAAGTGATCAGTAAGAGACAGGACAATTTGTGTGAATGTATTACGAGAGAACTATGAGTAATGCAGTCCCTATGTACAAGCTGTGCTTAGAAAAGGCAGAGGAACTAGAGACCAAATTGCCAATATCCGCTGGATAATGGAAAAAGCCAGGAAGTTCCACAAAAACATCTATTTCTGTTTTATTGACTATTCTAAAGTTTTTGTGTGGATCATAACAAATTGTGGCAAGTTCTTGGTGGTATGGGGATACCAAGTCATCTTGTCTGTCTCCTGAGGAATCTGTGTAACGACCAAGTAGCAACAGTAAGAACAGACCACGGAACAACGGACTGGTTTAAGATTGGGAAAGGAGTATGGCAGGGTTGTATATTCTCACCCTACCTATTCAACTTGTACGCAGAACACATCATGTGACATGCTAGGCTTGATGAATCCAAGGCTGGAGTTAAAATCGCAGGAAAAAACATTAACTATCTTAGATATGCAGATGATACCACTTTGATGGCTGAAAGTGAGGAGGAGCTGAGGAGCCTTATGACAAAGGTGAAAGAAGAAAGTGCAAAAGCTGGGTTGCAGTTAAACCTAAAAAAAACCAAGATTATGGCAACCAGCTTGATTGATAGAGGAAGAAAACGTGGAGGCAGTGACAGACTTTGTATTTCTGGGCGCAAGGATTACTGCAGGCGCTGACTGCAGCCAGGAAATCAGAAGACGTTTACTTCTTGTGAGAGCTGGACCATAAGGAAGGCTGAGTGAAGGAAGACAGATGCTTTTGAACTGTGGTGTTGGAGGAAAATTCTGAGAGTGCCTTGGACTGCAAGAAGATCAAACTAGTCCATACTCCAGGAAATAAAGCCAGACTGCTCACTTGAGGGAATGATATTAAAGGCAAAACTGAAGTACTTTGGCCACATAATGAGAAGACAGGATACCCTGGAGAAGAGGCTGATGCTAGGGAAAGTGGAAGGCAAAAGGAAGAGGGGCCGACCAAGGGCAAGATGGATGGATGATATTCTGGAGGTGACAGACTTGACCTTGGGGGAGCTGGGGGTGGCGACATTCGACAGAAAGCTCTGGCGTGGGCTTGTCCATGAAGTCACGAAGAGTCGGAAGCGACTGAATGAATAAACAACATGAGTAAAGGAATGTATTCTTAGAATTGAAGGGAGGCTGCCAGGAAGCAGAAATCTGTTTAGTGGAGACACTTTAGTGGAGACACTTTAGTGCAAATATCCTTCCAGCCAGCAGTTGTGAATGGTGGGAATTGTAAGACTTTTTTTCTGTATAAATATGCATAGGTTTCCACCCTTATTCTGTTTATATCTCTTTCTGGATAGTGTTGGATCATTCTGACATACTATGACCTTGATATCCAAGCTGCTGAATATTAATGCTGGTCACAAGAGATTCCTATATTCCTGTGAAAAAGCTGCGAAAAACACAGAGGATTTTTAAAAAAGTTATTTTTGTACTAAAGATTATTTGTCCTCAGTATTGTGATGAACAAAGAGTAATAATTTGGAAATGGGGCCAAAGAAGCAGGGGACAAATAATTGCTGTTGTTGTTCAAATGTCTATTTCAGTAACTGAAGTTAGAAGCTGTGAGCCCCCATTGTATATAACAAAGAATAAGCCATGAAAACATTCTGGGTTTCCTTCTTGGGAAGAGGGATCTGCAGTGGACTGAATCCAAAAAATATCTCATAAGATTTACATTGGCAATTTTCAACAATAGGTCCTTTCTTGTGGTTACCATTAGATGTTGCCAAGTTCTACCTGTGTCGAGAGCTGCCACCCTGGACAGAGCACGTTCGTCCGACCAGGGAAGCAAGTGTGTTGCTATGATTGCATTCAGTGCCCCAAAGGAAGGATTTCAACCCAGATGGGTAAGTGAAGGGATCCAGAGTTACTTGGAAATAATCCAAAAAAAATTAAATTCTGGTAGAATTTAATTTCTTTCAAGTTTGTCTACACGTGAGTTGATGAATGCATTTCTTTATACAGAGGACAGTCTGAGAAAGGAACAATCACAGATATTGAAATACTGCAAAATTTGGATGGAGAAAAAATAGACAATTTCTATATTCTGGAAATACTGAAATTTTGCTTCTCAATTTCAGATGCAGACCAATGTGAGACGTGCCCAGAACATCAGTATCCAAACAAGAACCAGGACCAGTGTATTCCCAAAGAAATAACCTACCTATCTTATGAGGAGCCCTTGGGAGTAGTTCTGGCCTCCTTAGCTCTTTTCCTTTCTGTTATCACAGTTGTTGTGATTGGGAGCTTCAGTCTGCATTGGAATACTCCCATCGTCAGAGCCAACAACCGGAACATCACATGCACCCTGCTCTGCTCTCTGCTGCTCTGCTTTCTCTGTTCCTTCTTGTTCATCGGGTGGCCTGGGAAGGTGACCTGCCTGCTGAGGCAAACAGTGTTTGGCATCATCTTCTCCATTGCTGTTGCTTGTGTGTTAGCAAAGACCGTCACTGTGGTTTTGGCCTTCATGGCCACAACACCTGGAAACAGGATGAGGAAATGGGTTGGGAAGAGACTTACAACGTCAGTTATCATTATCTCTACTCTTATTCAAGTTGTCATCTGTTTTTTGTGGCTGGCAACTTCTCCCCCCTTCCCAGAGTTTGACATGTACTCCCAGTTGGACACAATCACTGTTCAATGCAATGAAGGCTCAGCCCTCATGTTCTACATTGTCCTGGGCTACATGGGGCTTTTGGCCATCATCAGCTTCACTGTAGCTTTCTTGGCCAGGAAGTTGCCTGATTCTTTTAATGAAGCCAAACTGATCACTTTCAGCATGTTGGTCTTCTGCAGTGTTTGGGTGTCTTTTGTGCCAACCTACCTAAGCACCAAAGGGAAATCCATGCTGGCTGTGGAGGTCTTCTCCATCTTGGCCTCTAGTGCTGGCTTATTGGGTTGTATCTTCCTCCCCAAGTTCTACATTATTATGCTAAGGCCTGAGCTGAACACCAAAGAGCAGTTGATAAGGAAAAAGAATGGTCACAACTGAGAGGGGAAGTGAAGTCACCTTTACCAATGGCAGTCCACTACAACTTATCCAGGCTTATTTGGGGCAACCCGGACCCGTCTACACTTGTCTAGATGAAACGTAGCAAGTTGGCAGAGATGACGTCAGCAGTCACGTGATGCTGTTGTTGTTACGTTTCTTCTGACTTTTAAAACCGTTCCACTTTCTGTTAAAATCGTTTTAAAACTAACAATGTGCCCCAACCTTTCGTTGTATTCAATGCCGTCTTTCAAAGTCATGTCTCGTGACCATGGTCTTTGCTTCCTGATTAGGACAAGTGAGGGCTTTTCTAGGGGAGGGAGAGCTGGCACAACGCGACAAGGGGGAGGGGGAGAGGGAGGGAGGGCGGTGAAAGAGGGGACAGAGGCTTAATTTTTTAAAAAAACCGCTTACCTTTCGGGGCGCACGTGGCCCCTTTAAGACGCTGCAGGGCTTCCCTCGTCCCTAAGCGTCTCCCCGCCTCCCTGCCGGCTTATCCCGGCAGGTCTAGCTCAGAGTCACCGGAAGAAGGAGGTTTACTTCAGAGCCGGTATGAGCATAATGAAGAACGTTCTAAAGAAGAGTGTGCCGGGGTAAAATGATAGAAGAAAAGGTATTTCGATTGACTGGGCTCAAGTTGCATTTTGTAACGTAGCAAGGGAGGACGCAACAATGCACTTAAACAACGGTGTAATGAATAGTGTAGATCCTGCCCCAGTCTTTCAACTAGTCTGGGCACAACTCATGTAGAATTTTATAGCTCGGAAACAGCACTTTGAATTGTGGCGAGAAATTGACTGGTTGCTAGTGAAGCCATTGCAATACCAATCATGTTGTCTCTTTAAATGGCCGAGACAATAGCCTTGCAGTAGCATTTTGGACCAGCTCAAGTTTCCGGATACTTTTCAAAGGCAGGATCACATAGCATACATTCCAATAATCCAAACAGGCTGTATATAAGACATGTGTCATCTTGGTAAGATCTGACATAAGAACATAAGAAGAGCCATGCTGGATCAGACGAAGGGTCCATCTAGTCCAGCACTCTGTTCATCTCCATGAATGGGCACAAGCGGTGTTCCAGCCTTAGCTGTGCAGTCCTGACACCTGCCAAAACTTCATCATCCAGGCAAAGGATTCAATCCAGGACTTCGCCCAAACTGTGAATGAGAGCCTGAAACTTGTTATGGCAGCGATGGTTACTCTCTGCATCTTGACTTTTAGTACCTCACACCGCCATTGCTTTCCTTTTGCAAATGCTACATTGTTATGAGAGATAATTGAAGACAGCTGCCAGCTAGTTTTTGCTCTTGAGTCTTTTTCCTCCCTGGTGTGGCTGTAGTGAAAGGACTCCCTTCATTTTGGTTCCTATTTTAATTTTGACGTGAGAGGCTTATTAGAAAATGACTTGCCTCCAGCTTCTAAAAGTGAGCCAGTGTAGTGGTTAGAGTGTTGGACCGGGAGTCGGGACATCTGGGTTCTACTCCCCACTCAGCCATAGAAGCTCACTGGGTGACTTTGGGCCAGTCACAGACTCTCAGCCCAACCTACCTCACAGGGTTGTTGTTCTGAGGGTAAAATGGAGAGGAGGATTATGTATACTGCCTTGGTTCCTTGGACAGAAAAAGTGGGATATAAATGTAATAAATCAATAAAATAAGTACATAAAAATAAAACGTGGGCCAGAGTGTATGTGCACGATATTAAAAGGAGACAATTAGGTCTATCTGGAAAGTGGCCACACTATCCATGAAGGGATCTACACTAGTATATGAAACGTTGTTTTCACAGGCATTGAATGTTTTATTCTTGACCGATTTAAAACATAGCTGGTTTTAAAACGTTTACTTGCGTTTTCTCTTTCCATGGGAATGCGTTCCTTTTGGCCACACTAAGAAAATACTTCTGTTTTATTTTGCGCGTGAGGTGCCGCTGCCTCCTATGTCCCGCCTCTGTCCTGCTCTTCCCGCTCCATGGCTGCCTCGACAGGGTGCAGTGGGCTTTCTTTTTCTCCCCCCCCCCATTCCCTGCTCTTTTTACTGTTTGGGTTCTGAGGGTGTCGGTGACTGAGGCAGGCAAAGGGAGCGCGAGTCGCTCGCCTTCAACCGAAGCCACGAGCTCCTGAGTTCTGTGTGTGTGCACGTGTGTGTGAGTGAGAGAGAGAGAGAGAGAGAACGATAGTGAGAGAGAGAGAGAGAGAGAGAGAACGATAGTGAGGGAGAGAGAGAGAGAGAGAGAGAGAGAGAGAGAGAGAGGGAGCAGGAGGGAGGGAGGGAAGGAAGGAGGAGAGCGAGGTGGGGGGGGAAGGAGAGGGAGGGAGAGAATGAGAGCATGTGAAAGCAGTGCCATCCTTCCTCAGCTCAGGCACCAGCCTTCCCTAACCTGGTGCCTTCCTGATCTTTTGGACCACAAATCCCAGCATTCCTCACCATTGGCTCTGCTAGGTAGGGCTGATGGGAGTTGAAGTCCAAGGCTTCACAGAAAAAAATGGCTCCAACTTTGGGCGTGAAAATTAAATAAACACACACACCCCAGGAATGCAAATGGCTAATTAAGAAGGAAAGGAAAGCTAATTAATACAGCGAAATCGGACACATCATAACAAATACAATGAGCTATTTCAGAAAAGAAAAGTTCAAAATAAAAACTGGAGAAAAGACCTCAATAAAACATCAAAACCGGACGTCATGTGGCGTAATACTACGAAAGGCACACTTAAAACCGGTAAGATACATTCTAACTAGACTAGTGTAGATTTCTTCCTAGTTATATTTGTCCTCCTATTTCACGTCTCCATGACCAACTTCTTAGTTATCTTTTGTGCCCTCAAGGCTCATAGTCAGGGAGGGAGGATGTGAAGGCAGTTTCTGGCCGTCACAAAGAACAAGTTGCCAAGAACTGGCATCAGGCATGACCTGGATGCTTCTTAAGGGACCAACTTGCATGTTCAAATGGATAATCTGCGCATATTGATCAGTGCCTCTCTTTCTGCTGAAGAAATCTATTTTGGATTACAAATAACAGTGTTGGTGTTTGCAGCCCAACTGTAGCTACAGCTAATCTACTGAGTGCAATTGCTGCAGGGCAAGGTAATGTTTCGAAGTATAAGGCCAAAAGCACTAGGAACCCTAAAAGATGTTCTTGAAGAATTACATAACAATGTTTGCAAAAGTGAATATATTTAAGTCCAATACAGATATGATTCCCTCAAAAGAGTTAGAAATATATCAATGCCATTAGGAATATGACATTTACTAGTATACCAGTTTATAACTTGTTTCAAACACTTCTTCAGGAAAACGTTCCTAAGACACTTCTTCAGAAACACTTCTTTACAATTCTTACAGTTATTATTCCAATTAGTCTCAGTTGGTTCCAGTGAACTCAGGGTTGGACTGGGAGTCGGAAGACTCATAACCTTCCTCAGTGTTACGAGGAACTCCCTGGAGAGAACCTTCCATAGAAAGATAATTCTCAACTCATGTGCATCCTTCTTAGTTTCAACCTTCAGAGGAGAATGGGCTACTGAGACCAGAACAGTTTCTTGCAGTATCCTTCTTCAGAAAGAATGTTTGGATTGCTGCAAGGAAGGAAGGAAGGAAATGGGTGATCTGAGAGATTCTCCCTCTCTAAAAATATTAGAACCTGGGGGTCATCTCATGAAGCTGATCCATGGGAGGTTCAAGGCAGATAAAAGGAAGGACTTCTTCACACAGTACATAGTTAAACTATGGAATTCATTATCACAAGATGTTGGGGTGGGTACCAATTTGGAGGGTTAGCAAATTCCTGGAGAAGGCTATCAATGGCTACTAGTCCTGATGGCTCTATGCTACCTCCAGTATCAGAGGCAGTAAGCCTGTATACACCAGTTGCTGGGGAATGTGGGCAGGAGGGTGCTGTGGCACTTATGTCTTGCTTGTGGGTTTTCTGTGGGCAGCTGTTTGGCCACTGTGTTAACAAAATTCTGGACAAAATGGACCTTTGGTTTGATCAGCTTGGCCTTATGTTTCTATGTGGTGGGCAATACAACCGAGTCCTGCCCACAAGTCAGTTTCTCAATTCACAGATGTTTCCCAGAGATGATGTACGATTGCAACATATAGATAGTGATGGTGCATATGTGTGTGCACTCACCTCACTCATTAATTGTTCTGCCTAATTGGGTTAGCTTTGGAACACATGAAGGACCTGAGCTGTCTTTCTTTCTTTCTTTTCATTTGCAGAGCACTTTGTAAAATGTATTTGTGATAAGAGGATGGATTCACTTATTCACTTATTAAGAGGAATGGGGGGGGGGGGGAATCTCCCTCAGTCAAAATGATACAGATCCCCACGTTGGCGACTTTCTTTGCCCATCAATTCTGAAGATATTAGATCTTACCTAATTAAAACTTTCATGGTTTCCTGTTCCTTTTACCTTGTAGTTGGTGGAATGGCATTTCTTTCTTCCTTTCTTTCAAAAAATCCATTTAGTTATTTTTTTAAAAAAAAATTAATAAGGAAAGTCAAGGTTGTTGTTTTTTTTCATAACACTGCGCAGCCACAGATAATTTCTCTGCTGCCTCATTGAGTAGAACAGGGGAGGGGGAAGAGGGAAATTGCCACTTGAAGATAAGCAAAATGGCCATCACATGTGTTAACCATCTGGATCCCTTGTCAGGTAAACTGGGGTTGGAGGGCCTCCACTTATCAGGGATTCCTAATTGGGAGGAGGCTTTAAACCCTGGGGCAACATCATCCCAGCCAATTCTCAGCAGAGAGGAGGCTTTTCTCGAGGCTGAGATAGGCCGGCACTGAAGTCTTGGGGGCACCTTGGGCCAATTTTGGGTAGTGCTGGGCCCATCCCCCCCCCCAGCTGCTTGCCTGCCTGGGAAAGCCAGCATAAGGCCGGTCGTGAGTCCATTCCTTCTCCCTCCTGACCCTCCTGCCTGGCCCTCCCCAGCCTCCCATAAAGGAAATGGCCCTTTATGTCTGCCGTAGTTTGTGGCCATACATATAATAAAAACAAAAAGGCCCTGTGATAACTTTAAATTGCAGCATGGCTCTCAGGAGGAGGCCTTGTTTCCAGGTGTAGCACCAGCAGCTCTGAGTTGGAGGGGCAAGGGGGCAGTGAGGGGTGGAGCAGGGAGTCAAAGGTCCAATGGACTCCCGGTTGGCCTTGCTCCTGACTTTCCTGGGTGCCGGCTGTGTGGCCGACACCCTGAAACCCACAAGGCCAACCCACTTTGGGGGGGAGCCAAATCTTACCTTGACTTCAGTGCCAAGGTGGGGCAACCACCCCCTGAAGTACCTCAAGTTAAATTGGGGCCGTTTCAGAGGCCCCAAAACAGCCTCTGAGGTGAGTCAGGTTGGCTGTGCAAAACCCTACTGGCAGCTTCTTGCTGGGTCTGTGACTTCTTGTGTTCCCTGGTGCCCATCCCTTTGGTTTCCCAGCTCAGTTTCACCAGGCCAAACATCCACAACTATTTCATTTGTGACCCTGGCCAAATGCTGGCCTCCTCCTGCATCCAGCCTGTAGATGGCCTTCTACAGGCTCACTTCGGTGGCTATTTTTGACACTTTCCTCTTTATCGTGCTCCTACAAAAGAATCCTGTGTGTGGTGATGAGGCTGCCTTCCATAGCAGGGAGGCAGAAGATCTTCATGTGCGCCTCCCAGATCAATGTGGTGAGCCTTTTCTACAGCTCCATCATGGTCATCTACATTGTCCCCAAAGCTCCCAGGTGCAATAATAAGGGGGTGGTCTTTTTCTGTTCATTAGCGACCCTCTTGCTCAACCCACTTATCTATAGCCTGGGGAACAAGGAGGTGAAGGATGCCCTAAAAAGGACACTGTTGCAGGGAAATTAGGGTCTTTGATCCAGGGGTAACTATATTATAGAATTTTATTATTTCCTATGAATAAAAATAAACAAAGGAATCAAGAGTGCACTAAAAGTATGACAGTCAAAATACAGCTTTCTTTAGAATATATATAGCTATTGTATTTAATGTGCATAAATGTTGATTGTGTACCCTTGGTAACCTCCAGGTTAGATTACTGCAATGCACTCTACATGGGGTTGCCTTTGAAGACAGTTCAGAAGCAAACTGCTGCTAGAGTGATAACGGGGACCAGAAATTTCAGACACATATGGCCAACTCTGGCCCGCTGGCATTGGCTGCCTGTATGTTTCCAACCCTGATTCAAGGTGTTGGCACTAACTTAGAAAACCTTGCATGGCTTGAGACTACAATACCAGACAGAATGCTTTTCCTGACATAAACCTACTCGTACACTACACTCAACACCTAAGGTCTTCCTCCAGGTGCCTACTCTGAGGAGGCTCAGAAGATGGCAACAAGGAATAGGGTCTTGTTGGTGGTCCCCCCACAAATTATGCAATGATCTCCCCAATGAGGCCTGCCTGGAACCAACATTGCTATCTTTTGGGTGCCAGGTCAAAGCTTTTCTCTTTTCCAAGGCTTTTAGCAGCATGTGACAAGATTTTAATTGATCTCAGATCTCTTTTTTTAGGCTTGGCAGATTGCTCAAGGTTGTTTTTATATGTCTTTGTGTATATTGACTGTTGTCTGTTTTTATGTTTTTAAATTTTGTATATTGTTTTAAATGTTTTAATCTTTTCTAAACTGCCCAGAGAGCTTTGGCTATTAGGTGGCATTGAAATAAAATATTAATAATAATAATAATAATAATAATAATAATAATAATAACAACAACAACAACAACAATAATAATAATAATTTTCAGATGCTATGTACTGTGGTGATATTCATACAGTTCTGTATCTTTTCCATGATTACTGGTACAGGATGTGCTCCAATTGATAGATGACTTCAAGCTTGTGCATATAGAAGGCAACTTCCAGTGACCTTGACCAGGAGAGGGATATCAACTGGGCATCCACCATCCTGTTTCTTCTCAATGGTCCTATACCAATCCTTATCTATTCAGAAAGTTAGGCCAACTCTCCAAAAGGTAGCATCAGCTTATCCCAGTTCTCTAGTTACTTCACAGAATCATAGAATAGTAGAGTTGGAAGGGGCCTATAAGGCCATCGTGTCCAACCCCCAGCTCAATGCAGGAATCCACCCTAAAGCTTTTAGGGTGGATTCCAAGATGGAAAAAGCCATTCCCTAGAGTGGGATCACAGAAACACTTTTTTATTTTCTCCTCATGAGACTCAGACTTCAGGACTTTGGCAAAACACATTACCTGTCCTAGGATTATTAAATTACCATAATCAGCAGTGCTATTTTCAGGAGCTCCATATTACAGGCCTTTGCAAATTATATACCAACAATAGTACATTTGAAGTGTGATATTCTATGCCCAAATTATAAAGGCTCCTGTTCAAACAATTTACTCCACTGCATTCTGGGAGGTTATTTTGAGGCAGCTGTCAATTCACACTTTTCTGTATCATCTGCCAGGACTGATACTGTTGAAGGTGGCCATCGGTGATCATGAAAGCATCTGGTAGGGGATTGGTCTCAGATTTCTCAACATGCTGTCTGGTTTTGCTTCTGCTATTGCAGAATGGTTCTTCAAGCAAGAGTTCAAGTGCCTGCAGAAGGAGGAGAATAGTTCAAAAGAATGCATACAGACTATCTAATGAGATTATCATTGGTGAATTTATATCTCTTGCACTTTTCAATTTCATGGTTCTAGAGTTTAAGAAACCACCATTATCCTCTGGAGTAGATGTTGCGTAAGTAGTTCTTTGTTGTTGTTTTAAAAAAGATCTGTCATTTCCCCATTCATCATGCTTAGCTTGACAAAACAAATTCTCATTTTACGCACCAACTTGTCTCTTTCTTTTACTCCTCTCTAAACTTTTTTTGGTGTACATTCAGAATCATCTTCCACTACTCCAGCTGGTTCTCATCAAACTATCTCCATGTTTCAGTTACTGAAAATATATTTGGAGATATTCATCCATGTCAGAAGAACTCCTAAGTGCTTATCCATAGTACTACAAGTACAATTTCGATTGTGTTACTGTAGATTTAGAAAGAGAGATGTGAGATGATAGATATGTAAGAAAGATAGATGATAATATTGCAATTAATAAAACTCTTAAGCAACTCAGAACTACTTGGATAGCTATGAATATCCCATATGTTGGCATAGGTAAACAAAGAACGTCATCAGACAAGCATTTTATCACACGCTTGCTAATGTCCATTTATGGATGTGCACACGCATACTGCCTGTACACCCCCCGCTCATTTTTCTGCTGCAAAATAAACCCCGGAAAATCTGACTTTTTTTTTAATGGAATATGATGCAATCTCCTGCTGTGTGCAGGAAAAGTGGCATTATAGAAACAGTGCCTGAATGGGCCACATTGTCTTTGTTTATCTCCTCTTTCCCGGCTAGAAATCATGAGGGACAGAAGCGGGGCCAGAAAAACGACGGTAAGGAAATGTGATTTCCCCCTGTGTAATGACACTCAAAGAAAAGTCAAACCCCAATTCATTCGAATTTCCCCTCACAAACAAACAAGCCTGTTTGGAAAATAGCAGCAACTTCAAGAGGAATTTCAGGTCATCATGTTGTGTTGTGTGTCTGGCCCATAAACAGTGTCAGTGGGGAAGGAGAGGGAGAAAAAGGCATTAAGGTAGTAAGAAACAGACGGATAGTTGGAATGGAAAGAAATACGGTGATATGCACAAGGGAGAGGCTGGAGAGAAGATGGGTTAGGAAAGATGGACTCCTCCATGGGGCAAAAAGAGGAGGAAGACACACAGCCATCACCACCACCAGATCTATGCCTAATTTATTTGTGATCTGTGCATGCTCTCCAAAGCTCAGAGGGGTATCATATGTTGACAACTCAGCATCTTTCACAAAAATAATTACAGGGCATCCTGTTTAAGTTTACTCAGAAGTAAGTCCCACTGTGTTCAATTGGGTTTACACCTAGGTAAGCTGGACCAGAACTACAGCCTAAGTGAATCTCACAGGTGAACAGGGATTTAGTTGGAATTTTCCATATCCCGATAAACATTTTAGCCACAGCACAGCATTGGATCTTATTGACTGTGCTACGTATATACTTCCACTCATGTTGTCTTAGGTGATAACCTTTATAGCATTGGTTTGAGCAATATTTTAAACAGTATGTGTTGCAACATCCAACTTAATCAGATGGGCAAATCACAATGCAGTTGGATTTCTAATGTGAAGATTTAAGATGGTGAGACAATCTTTCTAGCAACAGGCAAAGACCTTTCTTTTCTCCCAGGCATTTTTTGAGACCTGATTCCAGATTTCATGCCTGTTTTCTCCATTCTTGTGTTTTTTATTATTCATCATGTATTCTATTCTTTAAAATATTTATATTGTATTTTATATCTTAACTGTTCTACAGTACTTTAGTTTCCTAACAGTTTGTAATCTGCCCAGAGAACGTTAGTTATCAGGCAGATTAGATAGGTAATAAATGAAATAATAAATAAATCTCATTGCAGTGTGATCTATAAAAACTACCAGCATCTCCTTGCCTTTCTTTTTGCCATTCGTGAGATCAACAAGGATGCTGAATTGTTACCCAACACCACACTGGGATCCAAGATTCGTGACAATGCTTTTTATCCAAGGCTCGCTTCCCAGAATACTCTGGATCTTCTTTTTATTAGACAAATGGAGGCTGTCAATTACAATTGTGGCAGGAAAGAGAAATTAATGGCTGCCATAGGTGGTCACACTTCCCAAAATTCCATCCAGATGGCCAACATCTTTAATGCCTACAAGATACCGCAGGTATGTGTTTAGAATTAAATAGAGCCAACCACAATGAGAATGTTTGCATGTACTTGAGGCCAAAGTGGCTTACTCTCAATTATGTAGATATTTATTTATTTTATTTATTTAAAATATTTATATCCTGCCCTATATCACTAAGATCTCAGGGCAGCGTACAGATAAAAACATACAGTATAAAACAATAAATATACACAGTTAAAAACAAATTAAACCATGATCTAAGTTAAAACAATATATAATTTAAAAGCAATAGATACAGTTAAAACAATTAAAACAATGTGCCAGTGAGTTTAACCATCAAAGGCTTTGTTAAAAAGCCATGTTTTTACTTGGAGTTGAAATGAAATCAATGTTGGCACCAATCGGGCCTCCAAGGGGAGGGCATTCCACAGTCAGAGTGCCACAACAGAGAAAGCCTTCTCCCTTGTCCCATCATAGCGTGTATGTTGCATTGGTGGGATGCGGAGAAGGGCACCTCCAACAGATCTTGGGTCTCGGGCAGGCATATATAAGGAGAGGCGCGCTCTCAAGTATCAAGGTCCAAAGCCGTTTAGGGCTTTAAACGTCATTACTAACACCTTGAATTCCGACCGGAAGCGTATAGGCAGCCTTTAAGACCGGTGTTATGTGGTCTCTATAAGATGTACCCGCCAGCAGTCTAGCTGCTGCATTTTGCACTAGCTGCAACTTCTGCGTCATCTTCAAGGGCAGCCCCACGTAAAGTGCATTGCAGTAGTCTAATCGGGAAGTTACCAGTGCATGCACTACTGTGGCTAGGTTGTCGCTGTCCAGGAAAGGACGTAGCTGGCGGATCAGCCGAAGCTGACCCCAAGTACTCCGTGCCACAGAGTCCACGTGGGCCTCCAGTGACAATGATGGATCTAGGAGCACTCCCAAGCTACGTACCTGCTCCTTCAGAGGGAGCGCCACCTCATCCAGAACAGGTCGCTTACCCAATTCCCGGACTCGGGAACCACCAATCCACAGATATAAGATTGCTGCTTAATAATCCAAGCTGTGAATGCTGCATGGTAGAAATTTAAACCTTGAGAAAGACAGTTTCTTTCACATCCTGCATAGTATCATCCGAGAACCTGAATATTTGCTAGGAAGTGAAAGATTGGACAACGTTTGTGAGAAAGTCCTATTAAATTATATCATAATTTTAATCTTGACAGACATTTGCATAGAGTCAGTATATGTTTGAGAAGAAAGGGATGGCTTTCTCTCATCCTATCTTTCCCGTTAGCTCAGCTATGGCTCCTTTGATCCAGTGTTGAGGGACAAAATTCAGTTCCCTTCTTTCTACCGGATGGTCCCAAATGAAGATCCTCAGTATGTTGGGATTGTTCAGCTCCTCAAGCATTTTGGATGGAACTGGATTGGCCTCATTGTTTCAGATGATGACAGTGGAGAAACCTTTCTTCGAAGCCTGAAACCAAGGCTTTTGCAGAACAATATTTGCATTGCTTGGACACAGGTGATCCCAATGGTGTCAACACATATAACATATGAAAAATTTCAAGAAAAAACGAGAGCAGTTCAATTAACTCTCTTAAGAAGTGATATCAACATTATTCTTGTCTATGGAGACAATCAATCTTTGCTGGCTTTACAAAGAGTTTTGTACCACTTAGAAATTGATTATATGCATCCTATAGAGAGATTGTGGATCACAACAGCTGAATGGGATTACACAGCTGTAGTGAGTTTGAACAAATTCACCACAAAATCCTTCAATGGCACCTTGTCATTCACTCTCCATACAAATGTGGTGCCAGGATTTCTGCAGTTTATTGAGAGCATAAATCCATATCAGTCAAATATTATTTTAATCAAGTGGCTCTGGGCTAAAACATTTCTCTGTTCATTCCAACAAAATAACCATTATGGCCCAAGCAAGAAAATCTGCACTGGGGAGGAGAAGCTGGGGAGCCTTCCTGGATCTGTGTTTGAAATGGAAATGTCTGGCCAGAGTTACAATATCTACAATGCTGTCTATGCTGTCGCACACGCTCTCCATGCCATGGATTTAGCAAGAGCCAAACAAAAATCAAGAGGAAGCGGGGAGAGATGGAACCTCCAGAAAATTCAGCCATGGCAGGTAGACACAGCTACAAATCACAAAGCATTAAACATGAAAAATAGAAAGAAAACCTATATGCTGTTTCCCCCCCCCCCCATTTTTTTAGCCTATGAAATGTCATACTCTCTTATTCACAGGATGAGAGAGGGAATAAAATGGTTGTGGGTGGGGTGTACATCCCTCTAGAGATGCAGCATCTCAACTGTTTTTGACTTTGATGAGCCCCTGTAGGGAGATGCTTTCTGAGGGGCTCTGGGCATGTCTGCACCAGCCATTTAGCCCAGGGTCAGCTCGAGTTTGTCCTTGTGCATCCAAATGATGCACTGGGAATGCCAGGGTAAACTGGGGATGACCTCTCAGTTGTCCTGGGATAAAATGGAATGGATATATTACGGACAACCCCAAGGACCGCGGGCGGTGTGGTGTGGGCTCCAGGGTCCTCAAGCAAATGGGCACGGAGTTTTCCGGGGGGGGGGAGGACTCCATGCCCATTGAGGGGGCAGCAGTTTCGCCATCCCTTGGATGTGTCTCAGCATCTTTGGGCACCGAGGTTTGAGGTGTTGTTGTTTTTTAAACTTACTTAGGCACACGATCATGCCCGTGTTGCTGCACAAACATCTTCAGTTTGGGGGGTGGAGGAAATGCCATGCCGAAACATCCCTCCTCACTTCCAGGACAACACACAAGCATGTGCACGCTGAGGGACATTCCTGGAAGCAGGAAAGCCAAGGATCCTCTCCCACCCTGTCCTGGGGCGGATCTACACAGAGTCGTGAAGGCGTCCTGAAGGCGCTTGCGTGCACTGCAGGGCGCCCCGAAACTCCTTGTGTAGATCCTGCCTGGCTAGCTCACGTAAAGTCGCTGTCTCACCCCCCGCCTGCCCTCATTGCCTTCCCCGCCTTCTCTTCTCTCTTCTCCTTTTCCCCGCCGCCGCCCTCGCCGTCTCTTCCTGACACTTCCACCCCCTTTGGCACACCAAGAGACTTCGGTTCTGGACACTCCGAAGTCCTCGGTCAGCAGTTCTAGTTAACCATTAGCGAAGTCCAAAGGCGAGGACCGCCGAGGGGCAAAATCCTCACTGCTGCTGCTGCTGCTGCTACTCTTCTCCTCGGGTTCGGGCAGCTACGGTGGCGCGCAACAGGCACGGGAAAGCAGGGAAGGAGGAGGGAGGATGGGTGAAAGTGTCAGGAAGACACGGCGAGGGCGGCGGCAGGGAAAAGGAGAAGAGAGAAGAGAAGGCAGGGAAGAAGGCAATGAGGGCGGGCGGGGGGGTGAGGCAGCGACTTTACGTGAGGTAGCCAGGCAGGATCAACACAGTTTCGGGGCGCCCTGCAGGCGCACGCAAGGGCCTTCAGGACGCCTTCACTACGCTGTGTAGATCCACTCCTGGAAAGCCTGTAGGTATAGACATGCCTGTGAGGGGAAAGAAGGGGACATAGGTCATGAAGTAAGCTTCTGCCCTTCCCTCAGTTACCAGTACATAAGTGCTTGACAAGCAATTGTCAGGAACAGAGGCCTACAGTTACTTCTAAGTCCCAGACTGGACATCTAGAGACAAGTTTTAGTTTAAGAAATAACCTTTCTCAGAATATATCACTATCAGATTCACTTCTCTCATTTGTACGCTATTGTTTAGAGACTATATTTATTTGGATGTTCAAATCAAATCAGATTTTATTTGCACCAAGCCAATGGCCATTGTAATTTATAAAAGTGTTCATACAGGTGTAGGGTGACCATATTTGGGAAACCAAAAAAGAGGACACCTAGTGTGTGTGTGGGGAAGCAGCTTTCTGAGTCCTGCAGAAAGTACGTTATTCCCCCCGCCACCTTAAAGAACCCGATTGGAGTGGAGGAGGGGAAAGGATTTCATTCTGCACCACCACCATCCACTCCAATTGGGGCTTTTTCTATAATGTCCACGAATGACCCACTTTCCCCTTTAAGACCTCAATTGGAGCTCGGGTTGGGGGAATGATGTGCCTCAAGAAAGCATGTCATTCCCTCCTGCCATGCTAATGGCAGCCTTAAAGGGGAAGGTGTGTCATTCCAGGACATTATTGAAAATTATAGAAAATCCCCCCTGACACCATGGAAAGAACAAAAACCAGGACAAATCCAGGGAAATCCTGACAGTTGGTCACCCTATACAGGTGTATACATCATCAAACATAAAACAGTAAACTGTCCAGTATCGAAAGGAATCCTTAACAGAGATATACTCAATATGACCAAAAGTTCTACCAAGTGAATAAAAACCTTGGATACTGTAAGGACTAAAATTATACAATTTAAAATTAAACTTGTACAATTCAAAACTCAGGTTGCAAATGTGGCCCTCCTTTTAATAGCAGTTGCTAAAAAATTTCACTGCTTTTGCTCTGACCAACCTGCCGCAGTCCTCAAGAAGACAATCTATATAATAGCCAGTTGGACGCCCTGGATAATTAACTCCTCATGGGAGTTTCTCTACAAAGAACAAAACAGCAGCACGTGGGCCACAATTTCCATATTTCCACCGACCCAATTTTTGAAATGGAATTCTCCTATAGTGGTCTTCAAGTACCACAAAAAGAAGCACATTAAAACGTGTGCTTGAAAGAGCTAATCTATGTTTAGGGTATTAAGCTGCTGCAAATATAAAGGTATCTTGTCTGGGGCCCTAGTTAGACCTAAGGTTTATCCCAGGATTGTCTCGGGGTCTTCCCTGTGCATCTAAATGACACACAGGGTAGGGTGACCATATGACCGGATTTGCCTGGGTTTTTGATGGCAAATCCGGGAGGGGGAGGGGAAATCCGGATTTTTTTCAAAGAGCAGCTCTAATGGGAATTAACAAAAATGCTTATAACTGTCATTTTTTAAGATAAAGACATGAAACTTGGCACAATGGTAGCTCTTAGGAAGGGCTTTAGTCATACCAAATTTGAAACAGATCCGTTCATCCATTGATTTTTTTTAGGAATTTTTTAAAAATTGAGGTTTTAAAATTATTATTTTTAAAATTGTCATTTTTAAAGTTAAAGAGATGAAACTTTGCACCATGAAAGGATTTAGGTAGAGCTTTAGCCACACCAAATTTGAAACAGATCCATTCATCCATTGATTTTTTAGGATTTTTTTTAAAATTGAGGTTTTAAAATTATTATTTTTAAAATTGTCATTTTTAAAGTTAAAGAGATGAAACTTTGCACCATGAAAGGATTTAGGTAGAGCTTTAGCCACACCAAATTTGAAACAGATCCATTCATCCATTGATTTTTTAGGAATTTTTTTAAAAATGAGGTTTTAAAATTATTATTTTTAAACTGTCATTTTTAAAGATAAAGAGCTGAAAGTTGGCACCATGATAGCTTTTAGATAGAGCTTTAGCCATACCAAATTTGAAACAGATCTGGGGCCAGTAGCAAACCCTGTTAACAACAACAGCAGCTTGCAATGAGTGAAGATACAGTCAGAAAAGATATTGGAGGGAAGGGGAGAATGTAACACACAGAGTATAGCAAAAGCTTCAAAGTACAGCAAAACCTACAAAAGTAGGAGTGAGTGAAGTTAATTTCAGAAACATTGAATCTCTCACTTGTTCTTTATTTCAGTGATTTTAACATTAAGATGTTATGTAGAACAGATTTGTCTTAAATGTGTGCTGTAAAATCAGACATGTGACCAAGGCTATGTTCGGGTGGGCACGCCCCCTTGGTGCTGGACATGCCCCCTTGGGGGCGACCATGTTGTCCTCCTTTTTGGTTTCCAAAATATGGTCACCCTAGCACAGGGGATCCCAGGATCAGGCAGGGACGACCCTGGGATGATCCCAGGATAAACCTTAGGTCTAGCTAAGGCCTGAGAGACTGTTTAAGATAGGGGTTCAAGTTCCTCATTATGGACATGCTATTTTGTCATTCAATGTCCAGTAAACACTGTTTGAATGACCCTTTTCAGAAGACACCTTAAACCATGGCTTTAACCATGGTGGTTAAGCCAGAAAGCCGGGCTGTGTGCAGAAGACACCTTAACCCACAGCTTTAACCATTCATCATGGTTAAAGCCATAGTTTAAGATGTCTTCTGAACAAAGCCGGGTTTTCTGGCTTAACCACCATGGTTAAAGCCATGGTTTAAGGTGTCTTCTGAATGGAGCCATTATTTGGATGTTTCTTTTGCATCCTCCCCCACCCCCATTTCCCTTCCCCTTCCGCTTTCAAGGAACAGGGTTGCTGGTGGGATGGAGGCATGCCATGCTAGTCTGGGATCAGTATCTTTCCCACTCATCCACAATTGTATTTATGAAGAGTATATATACAGCCCTCTAATGGCTTGAGGGGGCACTTTTCCCCCTCAGGTCATTAGAGGGGATGTTCTATGTGGCCCTCTGCTACCATCTTCTCTGATCACCCTGGTACCTGTAAGGAAGAAAGGCAGTTAATAAATAAATACTTTTCATGAATTCATGTTACATAGTAAACTTTTTTCTCCTCCAATCCAGCTTCACACTTCTCTGAGAAGCATCCGCTTTAATAATGATGCTGGGGAGGAAATCTTTTTTGATCACAATGGGGACCTGGCAGGAGGATACGGTCTCATTAACCTGATCACCTTTCCCAATGAATCATTCCAGAGAGTCCGAGTTGGAAGGGTGGACCCTGAGGCTACTCCAGAGGATGGGTTCACCATTAATGCAAGTGCCATTGTGTGGAGTCGCAAGTTTAATCAGGTGGAAATTGTGCTTTTTATTTTCCTCGTCACCTATATATGCAGGTTGCTTACCTGTAACTGTAGTTCTTCGAGTGGTCATCTATGCATTCACACATATGGGCTTTGCGCCTGCGCAGAGACCAGACCGGAACCTTCTATAGCTGAGTGGAACGTTTTTGGCGGGAACCCCTCCCCCACGCTACCGTGCATGTCCATGGGGTTCCCGCCCTTACCTCAGTTTACAGGAGTCCGACATTGTGCCCCCATAAACATGAGTGTAAATAAAATACAAGTACATTCCACATATAACTGTGTCATTTATAAGTCTCACACCACCAAGTGGGGATGGTGGGTGGGTTGTGTGAATGCATAGATGACCACTCGAAGAACTACAGTTACAGGTAAGCAACCTGCATTTCTTCTTCGTGGTCTCTATGCATCACACATATGGGCGAGTAGCAAGCTGACATATATTTGGAGGTGGGTTGGTGCATCATCTGAAGATCTCCGAGAGCACTGTCCTTCAAATGAGCAGTCCTGCCTCGCACGGGTGCCCAAACTGTAGTGCCTAACAAACGTGGATGGAGTGGACCACGTTGCAGCTCTACAGACTTCTGTCAAAGGAACACCTTTGCCGAAAACCACAGATGTTGTGACGGCTCTGGTAGAATGAGCTGTCACAGGTTTCACCAGTTCTAGTTTAGAGATAGAGTAGGCAAGTTCAATTGTCTCTACAATCCAGCGTGACAGACGCCGGTATGAAACAGGGAGTCCCTTATAAGGCTCCCCATAACAAATAAACAATTGCTTTGTTTTTCTAAAATTCCCTGTCCTAGCCTTGTAAAAGGCAAGAGTTCTCCTTACATCAAGTGTATGTAAAGCAGACTCTACAGGTGATGTAGGATTCGGAAAGAAAGCTGGTAGAGTGATATATTGGGACAGATGAAAAGTTGACACTACCTTAGGCAAGAAGGCAGGGTCTGTGCGTAACACAACCTTATCTTTGTGAAAGATAGTGTAAGGAGCAACTATCTTGAGAGCTCTAAGCTCACTTGCACGTCTAGCAAAAGTGATGGCTACTAAAAAGACAGTCTTGAATGTTAGAAGCCTAAGGTCAGATAAGGCCATGGGCTCGAAGGGCTTCTTTGTCAATGCCTGTCACACCACTGATAGGCTCCATGGTGGAACGATACTCTTTACTGTCGGTATCATATTTTTAAGCCCTTTTAAAAATCTCCTCGATGTTGAATGCACAAAAGGTGTAAAACCAATCATGCCTTGATGAAAGACGTAATAGCTGCTAAGTGAACTCTGATGGAAGTGAGTTCGAGTCCCTGCTGATAAAGTGTCAGTAGGTATTTGAGGATTAACGCTAAAGGGCAAGATTCAGGTGCTTGATCGTTTTCCAAGGCAAAAGTTTGAAACCTTTGCCACTTTGCCGCATAAGATTTTCTTGTTGAAGGCTTTAGTGATGCCAAAAATATATGGTCTACAGATAAATCTTTGATACGAGAGGAGGAGTGGATGATATCCTCCATGCCATCATCTTGAGGGTCGACGGGTTTGCGTGTCGAACCCTGCCCTGGTGTCAAGACAACAGTGTCGGTATCGGCGGGAGTCTGATGTAATTCCCGTCCGACAGTCGAAGGGCGTGGAGAACCACGTCTGTCGAGGCCACCACGGTGTGATAAGGATGCAGTCCGACCTGTCCGACTGGATTTTGACCAGCACCTTCGTCAACAGTGGAAACAGAGGAAAGATGTAAAGAAGATTTCCTTTCCAGGTTCTGGTGAAAGCATCTCCTAGCGAGTGCTTTCCTCTTCCTGCTCTGCTGCAGAACCTGGAACAAGCTGCGTTTTTTTCGGTAGCGAAGACATCGACAGCAGGGAGGCTCCAGTACCGAAAGAGAACATCTCTTACTTCGGTATCGAGCTCCCATTCGTGGTCGACGTGGAAAGACCTGCTGAGGGCGTCCGCGATGATGTTTTCATTGCCCGCTACATGGGTCACCGTCAGGTGAGTATTTCTCTTTATGCACCAGTTCCAAATCCTGAGTGCCGATCGATACAGAGGATGAGACCTTGTCCCACCTTGTCTGTTGATGTACGCCACTACTGTGGTGTTGTCCGTTGCGATCAGGACGATTCAGCCCTCGATCAATTGTGAAAAAGTTCTTATTGCATTCTCCACCGCTAGCAGTTCTAGGTGGTAGATATGATGTTCCCTCTGGGAAAGAGGCCAACGGCCCTGAGTTGTGAGGGAGTCGCAGTGTGCTCCCCATCCGATCAACGATGCATCCGTCGTGATCGTTACCGAAGGAGTGTTTCGAAGATCGAAAGTTCTTAAAACCCAGGCTTACAATATTCTCATTCTGAGTCTTGCAAACCTGATGACTGCATCAAGCCTAATAGTCTCTGAGTTGTCCATGCCGAAACTTTTCGGCGGCTCTCGGTATCGATGGCTAGCTGCTGTAAGGTGTTCGCTCTGGTCGACGGTAAGTATGCTCTCACATCTCGAGACGACAGAGTTACCCCTATAAAGTCGAGCTTCTGATGTAGGGTCAAGATGGATTTCTCCTCGTTGACCCACAAACCCAACAAGTCCAACAGGTTGAGGGTGATTGAAATGTCCTTCTGGAGCGTGCAACTGCTGTCCGCTACCAGAAGCCAATCGTCCAAGTGTAGGAGCTGCAGAATAAAAGTAACCGTTGTCATATGGAACTTCCTTGGAATGATGAATTTGTTTAACTGCTTTAAGTCCATGATCGGCCGAAGACCTCATATTTCTTCGGGACCGTGAAGTAGCGCGAGAAAAAACCCTGGTTGAGTTCCTCTGCGGGTACGGGAGAGATGGCTCTCTTCGATAGCAGAGGTCTGTACCTCCGGAAGCAGAGGAAAGGATGGCGCCGTTACTTTCACCCCCGAAGAAGGAGGAAGGACATCGAGCTCGATGGCATACCCCGAGTTGATGATAGTGAGCACGCAGGAGTCTGATGTCATTGACTCCCATTGATGGTAATGGGGTGCTAAGCGGTTCGCAAAGAGAGGTGGACGTGGGACAAAGAAGTCAAAGTCGCTGCTTCTTGGTGAAGTCAGGCTGACGCTTGTCTTGTTGAAATGTAGACTGATATGGCCGCTTACTCTGGAGTTGTTGTTGTTGTTGCTGCCTCTGTTGGCTTTGATAGTAGGGCCGCTGCTGTTGTTGTTGAGCAGGCGGTCTTGTTCACCGTCTCAGCTTGTATTGGGCAGGCTGAGCAGAGAAACTTATTTTCTTGGCTGATGTGCAAGCCTTGTCTGAAGCTTCACTTTGGAAAACTCATGCCCGCTCTTTTTTGTCCTCTGGGAGATGTTCACCTAGTGATCCTATTTTCTCCCAGAAGAAGAGCTGGTATCGTGCCATGGTAGCCTCGTAGGCTGATGCCCAAAGAAGCAGAGGAGTAAATCCTCCGGCCCGTAAGGTCCAACTTTCTGCCCTCTCTGTCCACGGGTGCAGAATGTGCCTTCTGTGAGCGGCCTTAAGCCGACTCCCTACGATCGAATTAGGTTTGGGATGTTGGACCAGAAACTGTACATTTTCTTGTTAGACTCGATAGAGGGTCTCTAGCCTTTACGATGTGGCTTGAGACATAGCCGGTGTTTTCCAGAATAATTGAGCCATTTGCTTTAAAGCATGTGGTGCTGGATCACCAGTCCTAATGCCTGAGCCATTTTAAGCATATGGTCAGAAGATCTGACCATATCGTCGGAAGGGGAAGAAGGGTCGTTGTCATGAACCTCATCTTATGGTGAAGGCATTGATGGAGTAGCCGACAACCCCAATTCAGAATCCGATGAATAATTTTCTTCAGGCAAGGATACTGTAACCACCTGGAGGTATACATGCTCCATCGGTATCGTGGTAACCGCGGCAGTCGATGCCGATGGCTGTGTACGGTGTCGAGGCGTCGACACCGTGGACATTGGTGGGCGGGCGGTGGAGGCAGCGGTAGATGACACATGCTCCGTCGGTATCGTGGTAACCGCGGCAGTCGATGCCGATAGCTGGGTACGGTGTCGAGGCGTCGACACCGTGGACATTGGTGGGCGGGCGGTGAAGGCAGCGGTAGATGACACACCCTCGATGTAAGCGAAGGGTGCGCATAATACTCTTCTTGAGGGTACTGGTGGTCACCCTGGAAGTGGGCGATATCGATCCCATTCCGAAGGCGGTAGAGGGATTAGTCCCTGAACCTCTCACGGCCTGGTAGGCTCTCGGAAAGAGGCCGCTGAAACCGAATCCCGCAACTCGCCCTCCGATAGACTGGGAGGGTGCGTCGGTACCGTAGCCATCGGTAGCGGCTGGAATCTCGATACCGAGGGAGGCCTCGGTATCGAAGCGGTCAGTATGGCAGGAGGAGTAGATTGACTCCTAGCCGGTTCCGCCGCTCCATTTCCGAAGAAGATTTGGGAGTCCAGGCCTTTTTTGGAGATTTTCCTGGCCGCGGGACTCGCCAGTGACCGTCCAGGCGTTAGGGGTATCTGAGCCCTATTAGCCGCTCTGGAATATTCAGGCACCTCAGTGCAACGGTCATCAACGGACTTACTGGCTGCCGTTTTGTCGATCGTCGAAGATTTGGGAGCCCGGGCCTTTTTTGGAGATTTTCCTGGCTGCGGAACTCGCCAGTGACCGTCCAGGCGTTAGGGGTATCTGAGCCCTATTAGCCGCTCTGGAATATTCAGGCACCTCAGTGCAACGGTCATCAATGGACTTACTGGCTGCCGTTTTGTCCATCATCGAAGATTTGGGAGCCCGGGCCTTTTTTGGAGATTTTCCTGGCCGCGGAACTCGCCAGTGACCGTCCAGGCGTTAGGGGTATCTGAGCCCTATTAGCCGCTCTGGAATTCTCAGGCACCTCAGTGCAACGGTCATCAACGGTCTTACTGGCTGCCGTTTTGTCGGTAACGGACTTACTCGCTGCCGTTTTGTCGGTAACGGACTTACTGACTGCCGTTTTATCCATAGTAGGAGCCTCCGTGGCTCTGAGAGCTTTTTCCCCCCAAGATGGAGGGAGGTCGTCAGCTCTGCTTTTCCTCGTTTGTTTTGTAAACGACATGCAATGATGGCAGGCCTCAACGATATGGCCTTAGCACAAACAAAGGACACAGAGGGAGTGTCCGTCAATAGGTGGAAGCTTGACCCCACACTTCACACACTTCGTAAACGGGGCTTCAACTGCCATACAGGCCTCACGCGACCGAAGTCGCTGAGGAAAACTATCTACAATAATTTTTTTTTTTTTTAATATAAGAAAAGTAGTAAGAAGAGTCTTAGAAAAAGATCGAAAAACGAAGAAGATCGTAAAAGAGAGAATAAAGTTAATAAGAAAAACGCTAGAGGTTCGGTTAAACAGGTCTGTGCACAATGGCGGACGAAGAAGAACTGAGGTAAGGGCGGGAACCCCATGGACATGCACGGTAGCGTGGGGGAGGGGTTCCCGCCAAAAACGTTCCACTCAGCTATAGAAGGTTCCGGTCTGGTCTCTGCGCAGGCGCAAAGCCCATATATGTGATGCATAGAGACCACGAAGAAGAACATCAGAATTCTTTTTAAAGCATATTCTGGATACTGGTATCAAGGATGGTTGATACTTTATTAGAATATGCTGGAGGACATGCCCAATATTGATTGATTAATTATTTGTTTTATTATAAGCTTCATAGATAAATTTATGTAGGTGCTGTATAAAACATAACAAGAACACCACAAATACAAATAAAATCCCAATTCTACTATATATCCGCACAACAATAATATGAATCCAAAAACACCATCAGATATAAGGGTAAAACTGCATTGCAAGGACTAAATAATGGGACTTTTAAAATACTTAAAAAGCCAGGGGGAACAAAAAAAGTCTCAGACTGGTGCTGAAAAGATAGAAACATGGGTAACAGGCAGCTTCTCTTTGGCACTGTGTGGGGGACATGAACAACAACAAAAAATCCCTCACTCCTGTTGCCTGAAATCACTGAATGACAGGGCACTTTAAAAAGTGCCCCGTCCTTAAAAAGGACGGGGCACTTAAAAAGCATCCCTGACAGATGGACAACCATCTGTCAGGGATGCTTTAGGGTGGATTCCTACATTGAGCAAGGGGTTGGACTCGATGGCCTTGTAGTCCCCTTCCAACTCTGCTATTCTATGATTCTATGATTCTATGACTTTAGTGGTTGACCTTAAAGTATGGATAGTTATACAGTGGGAGATGCTACATCTGATACCAAGGTCCCAAGCTGCGTATAGATCAAAACCAGCACTTTGAATTAGGCCCAAAACTGAACTGGGAGCCAACACAGATGAAGGAAGGACAACATACCATGAACATAATATCTGGTCTTGATTAGGCTTCTCACAGCCATATTTTGCACTAAGGCCAGATCTACACCAAGCAGGATATAACACTTTCAAAGTGGTTTAAAAACAGTATATGGAATGTGTTCTGGGCCCCAACACTTGTCAATATTATTATAAACCATTGTAAAGCAGTAGTGTAGATCCTGCCTAGTGAAGTTTCCAGACCATCGTCAAAACAAGGCCTACACAGAACACATTACAGCATTTCAAGTGGGAGGTTACCAGGGCACAGATCACTGCAGCTAGGTTATCCAGATCTGATGGAGACAAATTTACCACAGCTAGGCTAAATTCGCAGCACCTAGGCTAGATCACTGCAGGTAAGTTATCCATATATGATGGAGATTAATTTTTCAAAGCACAGTTCTACTCTCCCTGTAGTTTGAAAAAAAGGGTCATCAGATGTCTTCCACAAACATCCTATTAAGGTTCAGAAGAATGCCTTTTTACAGGGGAGAAAAAGATAGATAGGGATCATTGCTCTTTATTGAGAAATTTCAAAATGATAGCATTCCTGGCTAAATATTTGATGCTGCACTCAAATCACAAAGGGCCAATTCAGACAACTCATTAAGCCATGGTTAGACCACTAACACTTTGGCTGCAAATGGTTAGTGAGCATGTTGAAACCATGCTTATGTAGCCACCGTAGTTAGGAATGGTTCACACGACACACTAAGCCATAATGTTTAGCTCAAAATACTTAACCACCATGGCTTACTGTATTGTCTGAACAGCGTCAACATGAAATTGTATTGAGTCATGCTGATGAACTAAGCTCTTGATAGCCAAGATGCTGACCTTTGACGCAGGTTCCAAGACTCTCCTATATTCCTGTGGAAAAGTTGAAAATTACAGCAGAGGTAGAAGAGGAAGAACCTTATTTTTGTAGTAAAGATTATGTGCCACAATACTGTGGGTAGCCAAGAGTGAATATTTGGAAGGGTGGTCAAAGATGAGGTGCTCTGGATGATGATGATGATGATGATGATAATGATGATGATGATGATGATATGGCCATTTGAGAACACTGAAGCTTTATTACTGCTTTAATATTACTATTAGACACTGCCCAGTTCCACCTGCGTTGAGAGCTGCCATCCTGGACAGAGGATGTTCGTCCAGCAGGGGATGCAAGTCTGTTGCTATGTTTGCCTTGAGTGCCCTCAAGGGAGGATTTCAGTCCAGATGGGTAAATCGGGTCTAATGTTATGCCAATCATTTGGAAAATTACTTGGAAAATCATGACATTTTAAATTCAGGTCTAATGTAATTCCCACCACTTTTGTATACTCCACTATATGAATGCATTTACTTTCAGATAGGACAACCTGAGAGAGCAACCATCACAGATGCTGCAAAAAAGGATCTGTGTGATGCATTTTGCTAGGATACATGAAAGCTAAAGCATTTCTGTATTTTGGAAATACTGAGACTTTGCTTCTTACATCCAGATGCAGATAATTGCGAGACATGCCCAGAAGACCAGTATCCAAACAAGAACCAGAACAAATGCATTCCCAAAGAAATAACCTACCTATCTTATGAGGAGCCCCTGGGAGTAGTTCTGGCCTCCTTAGTTTTTTTCTTCTCTGTGATCACAGTTGTTGTGATTGGGAGCTTCAGTCTGTACCACAATACTCCCATCGTCAAAGCAAACAATTGGAGGATCACGTGTGCCCTACTCTGCTCTCTGCTGATCTGCTTTCTCTGTTCCTTCTTGTTCATTGGGTGGCCTGGGAAGGTGACCTGCCTGCTGAGGCAAGCAGTATTTGGCATCATCTTCTCCTTCGCTGTTGCTTGTGTGTTAGCAAAGACCATCACTGTGGTTTTGGCCTTCATGGCCACAAAGCCCGGAAACCAGATAAGGAAATGGGTTGGGAAGAGACTGGCTGCATCAGTGATAATATTTTGTTCTCTTATTCAAGCTAGCATCTGTGTTGTGTGGCTGGCAACTTCTCCCCCCTTCCCAGAGTTTGACATGCACTCCCAGGTTGGTGTGATCACAGTTCAGTGCAATGAAGGCTTAGACCTCATGTTCTACATTGTCCTTGGCTACATGGCATTTTTGGCCATCATCAGCTTCACTGTGGCTTTCTTTGCCAGGAAGTTGCCTGATTCTTTCAATGAAGCCAAGCTGATCACTTTCAGCATGTTGGTCTTCTGCAGTGTTTGGGTGTCCTTTGTGCCAACTTATCTGAGCACCAAGGGGAAATACATGGTGGCTGTGGAAGTCTTCTCCATCTTGGCCTCTGGCTCTGGATTATTGGGTTGTATCTTCCTCCCCAAGTTCTATATTATTATCCTGAGGCCTGAGCTGAACACCAGAGAGCAGCTAGTAAGGAAAAAAAATGGTTCTTGACCATTGCTGATACCCCGTCATCGAGATTTCCACTGTTACTGGAAACTGTGTGGTTGTTATGATGGCAATGAATACCTTCTGCATCTTGGCTTTTAGTGGTTATTCTACGTGATTACTTTCCATTCCCAAATGTTACGCTGTTCTGATGAGAGAGAAATGCAGGTTGCTTACCTGTAACTGTAGTTCTTCGAGTGGTCATCTATGCATTCACACATATGGGCTTTGCGCCTGCGCAGAGACCAGACCGGAATCTCCAATAGCTTAGGGAAACGTTTTTGGGCGGGAACCCCTCCCCCGCGCTACCGCGCATGACCACGGGGTTCCCGCCCTTCCCTCAGTTTACAGGAGTCCGCATTGTGCCCCCATAAACATGAGTGTAATTCAATAAATAGGATAAAATATAATCCCTAGTCAATAATGTCATTATTAAATATCACACCACCAAGAGGGGATGGTGGGTGGGTTGTGTGAATGCATAGATGACCACTCGAAGAACTACAGTTACAGGTAAGCAACCTGCATTTCTTCATCGTGGTCTCTATGCATCACACATATGGGCGAGTAGCAAGCTCACATACCTTGGAGGTGGGTTGGTGTATTATTTCAACACTTCCGAGAGCACCGCCCTTCCAAACGAACAGTCATGTCTGGATCGAGTGTCTAAGCTGTAATGCTTGATAAATGTGGAAGGGGTGGACCAAGTCGCCGCCTTGCAAACGTCCTGAAGTGGAACACCCCTGCTGAAAGCCACCGACGTTGACATCGCTCTGGTTGAGTGAGCTGTCACAGGTCGATGTATCTCTAGTTTAGAGATAGAGTAGGCAAGTTCAATTGTCTCCACTATCCAGCGAGACAATCGTTGGCATGACACTGGGAGTCCTTTATAAGGCTCACCATAACATACAAACAATTGTTTGGATTTTCTAAATCCTTCAGTTCTAGCTCTATAGAAAGAGAGAGCTCTTCTAACGTCCAGCATGTGGAGAGCAGTGTCCGCAGGCGTTGTGGGGTTTGGAAAAAAGGCTGGCAAAATAATGTCCTGAGCCAAGTGAAAAGGCGTCACGACCTTTGGTAAAAAAGATGGGTCTGTACGCAACACAACCTTGTCATTGTGAAAAATTGTATAAGGAGCATCTATCCTTAGAGCTTTAAGCTCACCTGCACGCCTTGCTGAAGTTATGGCCACCAAGAACACAGTCTTGAGAGTTAAAAGTCTTAAGTTCGTTGTAGCCATAGGCTCAAAAGGTTTTCTTATCAATGCATGGAGCACAACCGACAAGCTCCACGACGGTACGATATTTCTAGAAGTTGGTATGGTGTTTCTCAAACCCTTTAAAAATTCCTTGGATGTAGGATGGGAGAAGGGCGAGAACCCTTCTACACCTTTATGAAAGGCAGTGATGGCAGCCAAATGAACCCTGATGGACGAAAGTCCTAAGCCTCCTTGGAACAGTGAGAGTAGGTATTGAAGAATCACAGAGATGGGACAAGTCTCAGCGATGTGATTCATTTGTACTGCGAATTTAGAAAACCTCCGCCACTTAGCCGCATATGACTTCCTAGTCGACGGTTTTCTCGACGCAGTCAAAATGCTCTGTACCGTGAATTGTTCAGTACCGAAAGTCATGGTACTATCCTCCACGCTGTCAACTTGAGTGTCGAGAGGTCTGGGTGCCGAACTCTGCCTTGGTGTCGAGACAGAAGGTTCGGTATCGATGGTAGCTCGATGTAGTCCCTTCTCGACAGTCGAAGAGCATGAGGGAACCATGGTTGTCGAGGCCACCACGGCGCGATCAGGATACAGTTTGCGCCATCTGTTCTTATCTTGGCCACAACCTTTGTCAAGAGTGGGAACGGTGGGAAGATGTATAGTAGTCCTCCTGTCCACATTCTTGCGAAGGCGTCTCCTCGCGAGTTCCTTCCGCTTCCAGCTCTGCTGCAGAAGTTGATACAAACTGCGTTTTCTGCAGTGGCAAAAACATCGACAGTCGGCTCGCCCCAATACCGAAAGAGGTTGTTTCTTACTTCGGTATCGAGCTCCCATTCGTGGTCGACGTGGAAAGACCTGCTTAGGGAGTCCGCTACGATGTTCTCCTTCCCCGCTATGTGAATCGCAGTCAGGTAAGTGTGTCTCTTTATGCACCAGTTCCAAATCCTGAGTGCAGAGCGGGTTAAGGGGTATGACCTCGTTCCCCCTTGCCTGTTTATGTAGCAGACAACAGTGGTGTTGTCTGTTGCAATCAGAACGTCCTTGCCCTCGATGATCTGGGCAAACGCTTTTAAAGCATTTTCCACAGCCAAGAGTTCCAAGTGGTTGATATGTTCCCCTTTCTGTTGAAAGGGCCATCGACCTTGGACGGTGAGCGAATTGCAGTGAGCTCCCCATCCATCGAGAGAAGCATCCGTCGTGATGGTAAGCGATGGTGCTCTTTGCTGAAAAGGAATCCCCTCCAAGAGATTTTCCATCGAAAGCCACCATTTCATCGACGCCCGAACTTGTCTCGGTATCGAAAGGTAAGTCCTGCGAGCATTGCGTCAAAGATCGAAGGTCTTCAAAAACCACCCTTGAAGAATCCTCATTCGCAGTCTGGCGAATCTGATGACAGCGGTAGTCGCCGCCATCAAACCCAGCAACCGTTGGATTGTCCATGCCGAAGGTCTTGCTTGGGTTTCGACATCGAGAATTAGATCCCGAAGTGTCCTTGCCCTCGCTAACGGGAGGTAAGCTCTTCCATCTCGAGACGACAGAGTCACTCCTATGAAGTCTATCGTCCGCTGAGGAGTCAGTATAGATTTTTCCTGGTTGACCCACAGACCAAGGGATTCTAAAAGTTCTAGAGTCGTGGCTATATTCTCCTGGAGTGTGTGACTGTCCTCCGCTACCAGGAGCCAGTCGTCTATGTATGGATAAACATGTATTTCCTCCTTTCGCAGGTGGGCACACACAACAGCCATCACCTTCATGAAGACCCTCGGCGCCGTCGCGAGGCCGAAAGGGAGGACGTTGAATTGGAACTGTTCGACGCCGATGGAGAACCGTAGGTAAGTTCGATGCGACTCCCTGATGGAGATGTGGAAATACGCATCCTTCAGGTCTACTACCGCGAACCAGACCCCTGTATGCAACAGCTGGAGGATTGAAGTAACTGTTGTCATACGAAACTTCTTTGGAGTGATGTATTTGTTCAGTTGCCTTAAGTCCATAATCGGACGAAGACCTCCATCTTTCTTCGGGACCGTGAAGTAACGGGAGAAAAATCCCTGGTTGAGTTCCTCCGCAGGTACGGGAGAGATGGCTCCCTTCGATAACAAGGTCTGTACCTCGAGCAGCAGAGGAGGGGATGGTGCTGTTATCTTCACTCCCGAAGAAAAAGGAAGGGCATCGAATTCGATGGCGTATCCCGTCTTGATGATAGTGAGCACCCAGGAGTCGGATGTTATGGACTCCCATTGATGGTACTTGGGTGCTAGACGGTTGGTAAATGGTAGTAGGCCTGGGACGGAGAAGTCAAAGCCGCTGTCTTTTAGAGAAATCAGGCTGGTGTCTGCTTTGCTGGTATCGGGCCTGATACGGCCTCTTTCTTTGAAGTTGTTGCTGCTTTGCAGGTTGTTTGTCGTATTGAGGGCGCTGCTGCATCTGTTGGTACGGTTGTCTAGTCCAGCGCCTTTGCTTAAATTGCGGTTGTGGTTGCGAGAAACCCATCTTCTTGGCCGTTGTGCGAGCCTTATATATTGAATCTAAGGACTCGTCAGTTTTATTGTTAAATAGTCCTTCTCCATCAAATGGAAGACTTTCAATTCTAGTTTTTGTTTCGTTTGTCAGGTTGGCTGATCTTAACCAAGCATGACGACGTAGGGCTATGGAGCCCATCATTGATTTTGAATGTGAATCCGTCTGGTGTTTTGCTGAATTCAATTGGAGACGAGCTATTGATGTAGCTTCGGTCTGGAAAATTTTTGCCAACTCCTTTTTCTCCTCGGGTAGATGGTCGCAGAGGGAGTTTAACTTATCTAATAAGAATATCTGGTATCTGGCCATGGTGGCCTCATACGCTGCAGTTCTTATCCCTAGAGAAGAAGACGCATACACCCTTCTGCCTAAATAGTCCAATTTTCTGCCCTCTCTATCAGTAGGGGCTGAATGTACTCTTTGGGATCTTCCTTGGGCAGATTCAACAACGATTGAATTAGGTTTAGGGTGTTGGAATAGAAAGTCTGCATCAGATTCTTTAATTTTGTACATCGACTCAAGTCTTTTAGACGTTGGTTGAGTTGCACAGGGAGTTTTCCACGAGGATTGTGCTGTCCTCCGCAAGGTAGGAGGGAACGGGATAGCGATAGTAGAAGTAGCTTCCGTTTGCATAGTATTCCCAGTCATAAGAATAGTCTCTTTGAAAACCGGAGTACTGCGAGATGCGGTCAAAGTCAGGTCTAGGAGAATGCAATTGTCGATAAGAGGTAGACACAGCGAGACCAGTTGGTTCTTGTGGAGCAGTAGCGCACGGTACCGAAGGGTACGGTGCGGAGATAGCCGACGTGGAGTCACGAATCTCGCCCTCCGACATCGAACTCCTTGCAGTTGGTAACGGAGTCGGCATCGACGATTGCGTCGGTATCGAGGTCGCCGCTGGCAAATTAGGCTTAGCGGGCACCGTGGGTACGGTATCGACCCTAGGAGAGGAGCGTTTATCAGCGTCCTTCCTCTTTTTCTTCTTCTTTTTTAAGTGTTCTGCCGACTTAGGGGTCCGGGCCTTCTTTGAAATCTTTCTTGCCGCAGACACCGCTAGAGATCGGCCTGGCGTCAGGGGTATGGCCCTGTTATCCGCCCTCATCTCCTCATCGATAACAATCGATTGAATTTAAAGATAACTGGAGAGAATACGGTTTCTAGGTCTGTGCACAATGCGGACGACGAAGAACTGAGGGAAGGGCGGGAACCCCGTGGTCATGCGCGGTAGCGCGGGGGAGGGGTTCCCGCCCAAAAACGTTTCCCTAAGCTATTGGAGATTCCGGTCTGGTCTCTGCGCAGGCGCAAAGCCCATATGTGTGATGCATAGAGACCACGATGAAGAATTGGAGACAGCTTCTTGCAATAAATAGAGTGTTCTCACTTGGATCTTAGAATGTTGCGTGTGGCATATCAGAACTGGATATGTGCATGTATTAACAGATACCTTGATCAAATATTAATATTTGGAGTATCACCCTGGAGTTATAAATTGTGTAAGATTAATAATGACTTTATCTCAACGGATTCATATATTCATGTCTGTTTCTTTAAAATGAGGGCCCTCTTGTCACTTATACCAGTATAAATTACCAGTGTTGAGTTTGATAATTATCTCAGACAGCTGCTCTTGATTCCCCTATATAGGTAGTTCATTCCCAGCTCCTATATTGAACAACTTTGGTTTCTCTTGTCTGACTAAGCAACAAAAAAAATTAAGGAGATTTTTATGTCTGTGATTTAGTATTATATATATCACATGGTTCGTTAGAACTTCGTACTAGATGGAGGAATGGCACGAGTTTGCTTTTATGCAATCCTTTTGAACTCCATTACATGAAGGTTAGGTTTTTACCCACAGAAGGAAAAGGACTCTAAAGAGTTAAAAAGATGTCCTTGGCCAGATTGTCTCTGCCAGGAGAAGTCCAGTATGAAGCAGATTCTTCCCTGGCCTACGTGCGGTACGAGATGTACAAGATGAAGAGACTATTGGTTAATTGGGCCAAGGAGAAAAGTGTATTTAAGAAGTCCATGTTGTATGGCTTCTTACTGCTGGAACTTACTGCTGGAACTTACTGCTGGAACTTACTGCTGATGTTATACTGCTACGTTGTTGCTGTACTGTTGGTGAAAGGACTGTATATATGACCATTTATTCTGTAAGTAATTTATTTAGTGTCAGTAAAGCTTCTTACTGACCAAAGACCGTGAGTGCTTCCTTTTGTTCCTAAATTCAAGCTGAAACCATTTCCAGACTCTACGCTGCTGCTATTTCGCACTCTGCTATATTTTGGGTAAGCAATTACCCCGATAGGTTATGCGCCCAGAGAAAGTCTGGAAGGCATAATTTTTGGTTGCTGGAAAGCTTGAGAGCAAAGGAACGCTGGAGGGAAAGACGGAGTCGAGCTCAGGCAGTTCATCGAGCTCAGACGGGTCTGTATCCAGTGTGAGTCGCGCTCCAGCCCAGCCGGTGAGGATGGCCCAGGTTCAGATGGCATCCAGTATTCCGGTGGAACGGCTGAATGAGAGAAATTACTTAACGTGGTCATTCAAGATGGAAATGTTTTTGAAGCGGGACAGATGTTGGAACGTCGTGAGTGTCCCGAGGCCGGTTGGTCAGACTGCTCAAGAAACACAAGTGTGGGAAGAGCAGAATGAAAGGGCCAAAGCAAACATTGTCTTGAGTATGGAGGACTCGCAAATTGTCCATATCAACAGAGATGAGACGGCAAGAGACAGCTGGAATGCGCTGAGACAGATTTATGTGCGTGCGTCGGCAAGCACACGGCTGAGCCTCACCAGAGAGCTGTATCGGTTAAAGTTGGAGGAGGCTGGAAGTTTGGCAAATCATCTCCAACAGGTGAGATCTCTATTTGTCCAGTTGCAGGAGGTCGGAATCGTTTTTACGGAAGAGCATAAGTGCTACCTGATTTTGGGGTCGTTGCCTCAAAGCTGGGACGTTCTGACAACCAGTCTGGAAAGTATGAAGACTGATGAACTCACTCTTCATTATTTGACGGGTCGTTTGCTCCAAGAAGAGAAACGGCGTCTTTCCAGGAAGGAGGAAAACTGCCAGGAAAGGGTTAAGCAGTCAGCCCTTGGCAGCAGAGAAAGAATGCAGAATGATAAGTGTTTCCAAGACAACAGTGTGGAGAGAACCGCAGTTGCAATAAGAAAGTGTTATTTTTGCAAACAGCCGGGTCATATCAAACGCTTCTGTAAAAAAAGGAAGAAGGGAGTTACACAGGCTGGAGAGGAGAAAGAATGCTCGAATGCATTTGTTTCAGCCACAGTGAGGTGTAACGAGGCCCAAGAGGTTTGGCTGATTGATTCTGCGTCGTCCAGAACAATTTCTAATAATCCAGAGGCGTTTCGGAAGTTGGAACCAAGCAAGGTGAAGTCAATCACGCTTGCAGATGGACGAACGTCGAGGGTGGAAGGAATTGGCTGTTGCTACGTTCCATGTCTGCAAAAGGAGTGTGAACAGGTTCTGTATGTTCCAGATTTAGATTTTTGTCTCCTTTCTGTTAGTGCTCTAACGTCTGAAGGATACGTTGTTACGTTTCAGAAGGATGAGTGCCAAGTGATTAAGGATGGACAAAATGTGGCACTGGGACATGTTAAAAATGGACTGTTTTACATGGGTGCAGGTAAAGAAAGGGTGGCACAAACTGGTAACGTGCCAGACCATAAAAATTGTGTTCATGAGTTGCACAGGCGTTTAGGTCATGCAAGTTTTAAAGTGTTAAGTCACATGCCTCAAGTGTGTACAGGGTTAAGCTTGCGAAACTGTAAAAATTTCTTGGATTGTTCAATCTGTCATCAGACCAAATCCCGGGTGCAGAACATCTGCAGGAAAAGTGACAGGGTGTCACAAAAGCCTTTTGAATTGGTGTTTATTGACTTGGTAGGGCCATTCACGCCTACACAAGGGGGATCCAGTTACGTGCTTGTAATTCTGGATGATTACACACGCTTTAGTTGGTGTTATTTACTGAAGCGAAAATCAGAAGCTTTTGAAACTTTTAGGGATTGGAAAACTTGGGCGGAAAAGTTCTTTAACAAGCCCATTATTTCTGTGCAGTCGGACCGTGGGGGTGAGTTTGTTTCTGGAAGGTTCTGTGAGTGGTTTAGGAAAACAGGAATCACACACAGGTTAATAGATCCCCAAACTCCTTTTCAAAATGGGTCAATTGAGAGAAGAATTGGAGTACTTCAAATGAAGAAAGATTCTCTAATGGCTGATGCAAACGCTGAGCAAGATTTGTGGGGAGAAGCATTTTTAACCGCAAACTATTTGTGTAATAGAACCTGGAGCAGGGTTACAGGCAGTTCGCCTTACTGTTTACTTTTTGGTTCAAAGCCAGATTTGTCTCACTTGAGAACATGGGGGTCTTGGGCATACGTGAATATCCAAAGGTCTAAAGGTGAAACCAAGTCTGTGAAATTACGTTTTGTGGGTTATTCTGGCATGCAATCCAAATCTTGGCGTTTTTCCCTAAGTCATGGGAAGGTGGTTGTTTCTAGGTCTGCTACTTTTCAGGAGGCAGGTTGGAACAGGATTCAAGGTTCCCAAGTTCTGTTAGAAACCATGAACAACCAGGAGAAAACAGTAACTCAGGGGTTAACTTCTCAGAGCCCTCACATCTCTGAGAAAAGTGTTTCCACTCCCAAAAGTGGAAGGGAGGAGGGAAATGAAAGGGAGGAAGAAATTGCCAGTGTACCTCGTCGTTCACAAAGAAAAAACAAAGGAATTCCACCTTTAAAGTATTCAGATGAATTCAGTGTTTGTTGTGTGAAGTCTGAACCTGAGAGTTGCAGTGGTGTGTTGAAATTGTCTGAACAAGAAAAAGAAAAGTGTTTTCAGGCAGCGAAAACTGAAAGGGGGTGTTTTCAAACACACGTGTCTGTATGCAAAGGGGCAAGCAAAAGAGTACATGATTGTGGAGCTAGTGGTTCGTCTACTGGTGGCAGGGAGTTCCCAAGACCACATTCAAGAAAACTCAGCCCAAAGCTGCAGGAAGGGTTGAAACTGAAGTCTCTGGGAAAGTTAGGTGTTACCTTGGTGTAGAGGTAGAAAAGTTTCCAAAGGAAATTACCTAAAAAGCCAGAAGCAGAAAGTTTTAAAATTGCTGAAAGTTTGCAAGTTGGAAGATTGCAAAGTAGTTCAACGCCCCAAAGCACCAAGTTTTTCAACAGTGCTTGGAAGAAGAAGAAAAGAAAAACTTACATATAAATAAGTCTCTGGGAAATGTAACACACAGAGAAATGTACACAATGTTGGGATTGTTGTAAACATGTAAAGTTGATTTCTTACAGGTGAAATGTAATGAAATGTAAATTGTATTTTTTCTGTAGTTAAAAATGAAAGGGTGTTGTGGTTAGGTTTTTACCCACAGAAGGAAAAGGACTCTAAAGAGTTAAAAAGATGTCCTTGGCCAGATTGTCTCTGCCAGGAGAAGTCCAGTATGAAGCAGATTCTTCCCTGGCCTACGTGCGGTACGAGATGTACAAGATGAAGAGACTATTGGTTAATTGGGCCAAGGAGAAAAGTGTATTTAAGAAGTCCATGTTGTATGGCTTCTTACTGCTGGAACTTACTGCTGGAACTTACTGCTGGAACTTACTGCTGATGTTATACTGCTACGTTGTTGCTGTACTGTTGGTGAAAGGACTGTATATATGACCATTTATTCTGTAAGTAATTTATTTAGTGTCAGTAAAGCTTCTTACTGACCAAAGACCGTGAGTGCTTCCTTTTGTTCCTAAATTCAAGCTGAAACCATTTCCAGACTCTACGCTGCTGCTATTTCGCACTCTGCTATATTTTGGGTAAGCAATTACCCCGATACTTTTAGATTCTAGCTCTATGAGATAAGTTAGGGTGACCATATGGAAAGGAGGACAGGACTCTTGTATCTTTAACAGTTGTATTGAAAAGGGAATTTCAGCAGGTGTCATTTGTATGTATGCAGCACTTGGTGAAATTCCCTCTTCATCACAACAATTAAAGCTGCAGGAGCCCTACCCACTTCTGTATTTGGTCAAGAGGCTCTGAAAGCCCATCCCCCAAACTAGGAAAAACAGGGCTGATCCTGACACCTGCTCACCATTTTTCTGAAACCAAATTCAATACAAAACCTCATTTTGGAAAGCAGGATTTGGATTCTGAAGAACTACTTTTCCATTGCACATAGAGTGGATCCTGCAAGTGTAACGGTACCAGTGGAGGCAGAGCAACCACATTGGGTAGTGCCTTAAATATTCAAATTAGTGTCTATTCCAAGATCATGTCTACACACCCATTCTTTCCCATTCATCTCTTTAGAATTACCCTATCTAGGGTTGCCAGAGACACCATGTTCCTGTTCAATTACCACCACCACCACCACCACCACACACACACACACACTGAACTGCTAGTAGCTGATGTTTTCACTACTTCCCCCATTCCAGTCAGAGCTTGTGTGGTGTAGTGGATAGAGTGTTGGACTGGGAGTCAGAAGATCTGGGTTCTACTCCCCACTCAGCCATGGAAGCTCACTGGGTGACTTTGGGCCAGTCACAGACTTTCAGCCAACATACCTCACAGGGTTGTTGGAGGATAGAAATGAACAGGAGGATTATGTATTATGAGTTCCTTGGAGGGAAAACGATGGGATATAAATGTAATCAATCAGTCACTCTCATAAATTGCTTTACCTCTTTTGCTTTTGATTTTTAATTCATGGTGCTATAGTGCTATTGCAAAAGACAGACACCAAAAAATTAAAGAACACAAACTGGTGACCAAAAAGGGGTTGCAATCCAAGTGAGGGGATCAAGACAGGCAGACAAGATGAATTCTGCTGCACACGACCCTGAGATACTGGGTGGAGGACCACAATGGAAGGAATGTGGAGAAGCAGTAAAAGAAGCCATGGCAATCACTGTTACATGCACAATCCACATACTGTGGGTTGTTCATGAAACAACCCACAGTGCATAGTTTGTCACCCATGCTGGCCTAGCACATCATGTGAATGTGTGTCCATTGTATGGACACCAGGTCTCTTCCATGGAGAAACAACAGAGGGATAGACCTAGTATATAAATTACTCAGAGGCCAGATCTACTTCTCTTGGTGGACCTAGTGCTCAGGCCTTATTACTACTCAGTCAACAGATCTATCAGAAGTGGTACACCTGTTCTCTGATGCTATCAGGACATCTGTTTGTGCAAACATACAAAAAATGAACAATTCAAGGGAAAAATACACAATTCCAAAAGAACATTGCTATAGTTCAAAATCAAGCCATTCAACAGTTGTATGGTTTGCTAATGTAAGAAGTGGCTGATAACAATGTGAAAAGTAAAGTGAGTGGTCTAGGATCTTCTAAAACTCTAAAGCCTGATCAATCCTATTCCTACTTGTCTCCTTCCATGGCTAAAGACATTCCCAACAGACTCCACTGCTACTCTCTACAGCTGCCTTTCCCAACCCAATGCCCTTCAGATATTTTGGGCTTTAACTCCAATCAGTCCCAGCCAGCATGACCAATGGTCCAAAATGTTGGGTTTGTCACCCAAAACATTTGGAAGGCACCAGGTTAGGGAAAACTATTCTAGAGAATATTCACCAACATTTCCATGATGAAGGCAATCATTCTAGGATGACTCATGTGATGTCAAAATTAATGTAAATGCAGTGATCCAATACAATATTCATAGGCCAACAGCACTGGTGTTTACACATTTATGGTTTTCTTCTCTTATTCCTAGGTGTTTATTTTTATTCCTCCCTCCAAATAAGGTTTTGAGTTCATGATGCTTTTTGTCCATGATGTGAACAGGACATCCACTGTTCTTATGCCAATCCTTACATATTCAGGAAGTTAGTCCAACTCTCCAAGAGGCTACTTTCGTCTAACACAGTTCTCTAGACAGTTGCACTCCGCCAAGATGGAGCAGGCCATGCCCTAAAGTGGGATCATTGGTGCACATTTTCTTGGCCCCTTCTGAGACACCAAGCAGGTTATAACACTTTGAAAGCGTTTTGAAAATGGTGTCTATGGATTGTGTCATAGCCCCCAACAGCTGTCGTTGTACTTCAATACCATTATACGGTTCACAATACCATTTGTGAACCGCCCAGAGAGCTCCAGCTATTGGGCGGTATAGAAATGTAATAAATAAATAAATAAAGCAATCCTGCCTGAGACTTCACAGAGACATGTTTTCTTTTCTCATTCTGAGAGTAAAGGCAAAACTGATTATCTGTCCTGGGATTATTAAAATTGCTTTAATCTGCATTGCTTTTTGCACAAGTCCTGTACAAATTACATACCTAAAACAGTACATTTGAAGCATCATATCCAGTGCTGAGTTTATAAAGACTCTGTTCCAAATAACTTGTACCACCCCAATCTGGGAAGTTATTTTGAGGCAGGCTCAGTTCTGTCAATCCAAGCGTTTCTCTATCTTCTGCCAGAACAGATCCTGTTGGTATTCATGAAATCATTGGTAATCATATGGTCCCGTTGGGATTTGACTGTAGATTTTTCAGTATTCCGTTTGATTTTGCTTCTATTATTGCTGCACTGTTCTTCCAGCAACTTTGAATTCCTACATATGCAGTTGGGAAGGACAGGTTGCTTACCTGTAACTGTGGTTCTTCTAGTGGTCATCTGTGCAGTCACACATATGGGCTCTGCACCTGTGCGGAGTCTCGTTTGGGGGAGTTTCTATAGCTGATAGAGATTTTGGCGGGAACCTTCCCCTAACGTCCCACTGCACATGCTTAGGAGGGTCCCCGCCTAACTCCTCAGTTCCCTAGAGACTAGAATTACAGCCCCAACTGAAGATCAGTCCCCAAATTAGTGCCCCATAAAAGAGAAGACACCCAGTGGGAAAAGTAGGGTGGGTTGTGTGACTGCACAGATGACCACTCGAAAAACCAGTTACAGGTAAGCAACCTGTCCTTCTTCGTGGTACTGTGCATCACACATATGGGTGACTAGCAAGCTGACTTACAGGTGGCAGGTCGGTGTCTTATTGCAGGATATCCAAGAAGACTGCCCTTCCAAAAGAGCAATCAGTTCTGGAGCGTACATCCAATCTGTAGTGTCTGAAGAACGTAGTCGGAGTAGACCATGTTGCCGCACAACACAGCTCAAATAGCGAAATCCCAAGGCCAAATGCTGTCGATGTGGATACAGCCCTGGTGGAGTGTGCTTTAACCGTGTTTGGCAAGTCAATCTTAGCCATTTTATAAGCCAAGCAAATTGTTTGTACTATCCATGCAGATAGTCTTTGTGTGGACACAAGTTGGCCCTGATGTTGTCCATAGACGGGGAGACAAACGGAATTTCTCTGTGCATGCTTTATAAAAGGCTAGCGCACATCTGACATCCAACGTATGTAGTGTGGATTCGAGGATGGCCCAGCAGCCATTTATTTTTATTTTTTTTAAAGAGGAATTGCCAGAGTGCACTTGTGCTCCAGTGAAAATTAAGGTTAAAAAATGAGGTGAAGCCCCAACCACACTCCCCCCCCCAGCCCCGATGGCCCTGGACTCCCCCCCCCATCCTGGCTCCTTCCCCGATGACCCCCGCTACTCACAGTGAGGAGGGAAGAAGCCGGGACAGGCGCCCATACCGCCTACGGTCCTCAGGATTGTCCCAGGACCACAGGTAAATCCAGGATAACTGAAGTCTCAGTTATCCCGAGGAAATGGAGGGATCATCCCTCCCTGCTCCTGGGATCCCCTGTATGTCATTTGGATGCACAGGGATGATCCCTGGAAAAATAGACGGTGTAGAAAAGGCCAACGTGTGCATGGGAAGAGAGCTCAAAACACCTCATTAAGAATAGAGCATGCTGAGGGGGCGGAGCTGGCCGCCTGAGCAATGGCGGGTTTCTTCTGAGGCTCTAAGCGGCGTTTGCCGGAAAAAGAAATTATCTCTCTTCTAATGGGCATAAATCTTTGAGCAAACGACAGAAAATGATTATAAAAGTCACAGGAGCTGGAAAAGCGGAGAGATTTGAAGGAGGGAGGTGAGATGATTGATATTTAATACAATGTCTTGTAAGCGGCAGCACTGTCGAAACCGAAAGTTAAAGAGCAAACACTGACGCAGTTTAAAAAGAAGGAATTTGTGCTTGCTGGACATTGATTTGTGTTACAACCTTTCATTCTTATCTCACATGGGAACGATTGAAATGCTGGCTTTGTAAGGTGGAAGTTGTTGATTGGATTTATTGGCGTGGTGAGAAGGGGGGGAGAGAAGGTGGAAGAAGCTGCATTCGGCATTCGGTGAGGGAGATGTGGGAAGCTGAGAGGCTGCGAATGATTAAACTGATCCCCTCTAGTGAATGCTGTTGTGAACTGGATATTCCCCCCCCCCTCATGAAGAAAGAAAAAGTGTTTGATATATAACAGAGAAGCCAGCATAAGTTGCTAAGGAAGCGAGTTACACTCTAAGATTTATGCCCTACCCAGAAGAGTCCCATGCCTAACGTTAAAAGAAAGATCAAAAGTTGGGCAAAGCTTAATATACAAAAAAAGAAAAAGAAAAAAAAAAAAAAAGAAAAAAAAGAAGAAAAAAAAATAAGAAACCTTCAAATTATATAAAAAAAAGGAACTTTCAAATCATAATTTGGCATGCCTCTCCCTCCTGGAAAGGACAGCCCCTGGAGTTGAGCAAGAGGAGGAAGATAAAGACCCAGTCCCTTTGGATACAATACCAAATAAAGAAAAAATATGATTGAAGGAGGAGAAAGTGGTAGTAACCCTCCCTCGTTGATGGAGATCAGGCCCATTATAGCTGAAAATAACATTGTTATATTTTAAAAAAATGGATCAGCATATGAGTGAATTTAGACATTAATTGTGTATTTAGCGGATAAAAAGGTGGAAAATTCGGATAAGATCAAAAAGATAGAGGCTAAAGCGGACTTGGACCAGAAGGAATAAGAGGCTATTGAGAAATCAACTAATATACAATTTAAAGAATGGGTACTGTGATCGATTGCCTCGGAAGATTAATCTAGTAGATCTACTTTTTGAATAAAGCAGCTAAAGGAGTCGCAGGGAGAAGATCTTAGAGAAATCATCGTGAACTGGTTCAAGGAGCTGATGCCTGATATATCAATAGACGGATTGGATCCGGATCGAGTCCATCGTGTGGGGGGGCAAAACCACAAAGGGGCAAGAGACATTTTGGTGAAATTTGGTAATTATTATAAAAAAGAGCAAATTATGAAAGAATTGAGACTTAAGAATCAGATATAATATAAAGGTAAACCAGTGTAAATTTACAATGATCTTTCTCAACGTACATTAAATTGGAGACGTAGTCTTAAACTAATAATGGAAACATTAATGAAGAATGAAATTCCTTATGCATGGGGTTACCCGGTTTTTTTAAGATTTACATATGGGAGGAGGGAACACAGAGTAACCTCATTGGATCAAGGTAAAGATTTGCTGAAGAGGCTGGGTCTGGATGGGGAAGCAGATGGGGCTGGAGTGGGTGGGGGAGGGAATGAGGCTGGGACATCTGGAGAGTAAGAGAATTCTTAATTATGTTTGGAGATAATTGCAAATAAAAATGCTAATATAGAGACCTGCCGGCCAGGCACAGCACTGCCTCCCCCCTCCCCCTTTAAAGTAGATGGCTGGAGTACTAGACTCACGGGGATATGGGGGGGGGATTAGAGTGGGGGGGTGGGGAGGGGGGGAAGGTAGGGGAGGAGGGATTGGGGTAGGAGGGTGGGGGTTTTATGTATGGAGTTTGTGTTTTTATGTAAGCAAGTTTGAACTGCTGAGCACAAGGGATCGGAAGAGATTTCAAAAGGGTGATTATGGATAAAAAGATAAAGGTATCAACACTCAATGTTAAAGGTTTAGGGGCAGTCGTGAAAAGGAAGAGAATAGAACAAATGCTTAATAAAGAGGGATCAGATATTATAATGATCCAAGAGACACACCAAGGCTCCGAGAATTCGAATATGATAAAATTAAAGTGGCTAGCCTATTATGAAAAGTCATTAGGGACATCAAAAAAAAATGGAGTGGCCACTTTGATTTCAAAAAAAAGTGGGTTTACATTAGAAGAGGTAAAAAAGGATGATAAGGGTAGATATCTTATGTTAAAAGGTAAAATTGAGGGAAAGGTCTATACTTTGATTAATGTTTATGCCCCAAATGAGAGGCATAGAGAGTTTTTTATAAAGTTGTTTAAAGAAATAGAAGAATTTAAGGAGGGGTATGTTATATTAGCTGGGGATTTTAATATGGTTATGGATAATAAAAGAGACAGGTCAAATCCCACTAATGTTGAAAAGAGAAACAATATGACTATATTGAATAAATTAGTAAAAGAAAATGATTATTTAGATTCGTGGCGCTTACTTAACGGGAATAGGCCTGGATTCTCATATTTTTCCCCAGTTCATCATACATACTCCAGGATAGATCATATATTTGTTTCAAAAGACTTTGCAACGAGGATTTGTAAAATGGAAATGGGGGTAATAAAAGTAACTGATCATGCCTTGTTAAGTTTAGAATTTACAGTTAAGAAAGATTATAAAGAGGCATATAGATGGAAGTTGAACACAAAGATATTGAAATACAATAAAATAGTAGATAAAATTCGGAAGGAACTGTCGGAGTCATGGGAAATTAATGAAAAAGGAGGAACAGCTGGGTCAGTCATTTGGGACACCATGAAGGCTGTAGCAAGAGGAATCTGTATTAGAGAAACATGTAGTTTAAAAAGACAACAACGTGCAGAACAGGAAAAGTTAGAGATAGAAATTAAAAACTTGGAGGAAAGATATTGGCGAAGTAAAGATAAATATAAATTAGTGGAAATACAAGCTAAGAAGAAACAATTAGAAAATTTAAATATAGAAGAGATTCAAAAGAATTTAATGTATGTGAAAAGGGAATATTTTGAAAACAGTGATAAGAACTCGAGGTTGCTTGCCAAGCTCACACAAAAAGAAAAAGGGAGGAATGGGATAGAAACGTTGAAAGATAGCCGAGGGAATTATTGTCATGCAATGAAAGCAAAAATAAAAAATTTTCAGGAATTTTATCAGGAATTGTACAAGGGTAAAGAAATTCAACAAGAAAAGGTGGAGGAGTATATTGGAAGGTTTATAAAGAAGGAAATAAAATCAGAATATAAGGAGTTAATGGAGTCAGTAATAACTCAAAGAGAAGTTGAAGAGGTTATTGATAAGTTAAAAGTGGGTAAATCACCAGGAGCAGATGGTTTGGGTCCAGAATATTATAAGGTCTTCAAAGATTGTCTAGTTCCAAAATTAATGGAACTTTATAATAGGATATTATCAGGAGAGAAGATACCTGAATCATGGGAACATTCAGTGATAATTCTGATCCCAAAACCAGATAAAGATTTGACTAATCCCGATTCTTATAGACCTATTTCTTTAATAAATCAGGATGCTAAAATTTTTACATCTATTATGGCCAAACGATTAAATAAATTCTTGGCAGAATATATAGGAGCAGATCAATGTGGGTTTGTGGTAGGAAGACATATGCATAATTTAGTGGGTAGAGTTTTAAATGTAATAAATGTAATAAAAAAAGCAAATATTAAGGCAGGTATTATGGCATTAGATATTTTTAAAGCTTTTGATTGTGTGAGCTGGCAGGCACTAAAGAGTATTATAGATAAATTGGGATTTGGAAATAAATTTAAAAATGTAATAGAACAGCTATATTCCCAAAATACGGCGGTAGTGGTGGTAAATGACGGACTTACTGAAAAGATACGACTAGCCAGAGGAACAAGACAAGGATGTCCGCTCTCGCCGGTCCTTTTTGTAATGGTTATGGAAGTTTTGGCGAAGGCACTAAGGGAGGATAAAGAATTAGAAGGAATTGGAGAGGTAAGGGAAATAAAGCTAAATATGTTTGCGGATGATACTTTATTGACCATTAAGAATCCATTAAGAAAATTAGAAAGAATTAAATATCAGTTGAGGGAATTTGAGGAAATTACAGGGTTAAAAATAAATTGGTCTAAATCAGAGATGATGTTGTTTAACTATACTAAGAGGGAAGAAAAGGATTGGGAATTTAAGGGAATGGAATTGAAAGTTAAGAACGAGATTAAATATTTGGGAATTAAAATTACAAAAAATCTAGAGAATTTAGAAAGGGAAAATTTAACGAGGTTAAAGAAGGAGGTACTAGAGAAATTGGAAAAATATAAAAGATTAAATTTATCTTGGTTTGGGAGAATAGCTTTGATAAAAATGAAGATATTAGCTAAAATTAATTTTGTATTTAGGATGTTACCTATAAAAATATCAGAAACCGAGATAAAAAGTTGGCAAAATATTATTAATAAATATTGTAATGGAGAAAAGAGAGCAAGAGTGAATAAAAATAATTGGTACCTAAGCCAAAAAAAGGGGGGAATGGGTCTCCCAAACATAAAATTATACTACGTAGCAAATAGATTAAGACATGTTGTAGAAGCAATTATGGGAGTAGGAGATTTATATTGGATGGAAGAAAAAATTATAAGTAAGGTAGAGATGAATCTGGAGAATGTTTTTTTTAAAGATGGAGGAAGAAAGTGGGTTGGAAGTATAGATAATCCACTCCTGAGGACTCAATGGGAAATTTGGAGTAAATTTAAAGGGAAGCTGCTTCCGAGCAACTCTCCCTTAGCACCGATAATAATGTTAAAGAATTTCCCAGAGGATCTAAAGGGTAGATTATGTAAAATATTAAAAGAGAAAAATAAAATAAAATTAAAGGATTGGGTAAGAGATATTAAAACAAGAGAAGATATGGAAAATTTGTTAAAGGAGAAGAAGCTATCTTGGCTAGAATATGGTCAATTAGAGCAATGGAATAAAAAGTGGATTAAAGATAATAGAATGTGCAGAAAGATGACGAGGTTTGAAGAATTAGTAGTAAGTAAGGAGAAAGGAAAAGGAAGTAGTATAGTTTCAAAAGGATTAATGAGTGAAATATATAAAATATTGTTAGAGAAGGAGAAACAACAGAGGGATAGACCTAGTATATAAATTACTCAGAGGCCAGATCTACTTCTCTTGGTGGACCTAGTGCTCAGGCCTTATTACTACTCAGTCAACAGATCTATCAGAAGTGGTACACCTGTTCTCTGATGCTATCAGGACATCTGTTTGTGCAAACATACAAAAAATGAACAATTCAAGGGAAAAATACACAATTCCAAAAGAACATTGCTATAGTTCAAAATCAAGCCATTCAACAGTTGTATGGTTTGCTAATGTAAGAAGTGGCTGATAACAATGTGAAAAGTAAAGTGAGTGGTCTAGGATCTTCTAAAACTCTAAAGCCTGATCAATCCTATTCCTACTTGTCTCCTTCCATGGCTAAAGACATTCCCAACAGACTCCACTGCTACTCTCTACAGCTGCCTTTCCCAACCCAATGCCCTTCAGATATTTTGGGCTTTAACTCCAATCAGTCCCAGCCAGCATGACCAATGGTCCAAAATGTTGGGTTTGTCACCCAAAACATTTGGAAGGCACCAGGTTAGGGAAAACTATTCTAGAGAATATTCACCAACATTTCCATGATGAAGGCAATCATTCTAGGATGACTCATGTGATGTCAAAATTAATGTAAATGCAGTGATCCAATACAATATTCATAGGCCAACAGCACTGGTGTTTACACATTTATGGTTTTCTTCTCTTATTCCTAGGTGTTTATTTTTATTCCTCCCTCCAAATAAGGTTTTGAGTTCATGATGCTTTTTGTCCATGATGTGAACAGGACATCCACTGTTCTTATGCCAATCCTTACATATTCAGGAAGTTAGTCCAACTCTCCAAGAGGCTACTTTCGTCTAACACAGTTCTCTAGACAGTTGCACTCCGCCAAGATGGAGCAGGCCATGCCCTAAAGTGGGATCATTGGTGCACATTTTCTTGGCCCCTTCTGAGACACCAAGCAGGTTATAACACTTTGAAAGCGTTTTGAAAATGGTGTCTATGGATTGTGTCATAGCCCCCAACAGCTGTCGTTGTACTTCAATACCATTATACGGTTCACAATACCATTTGTGAACCGCCCAGAGAGCTCCAGCTATTGGGCGGTATAGAAATGTAATAAATAAATAAATAAAGCAATCCTGCCTGAGACTTCACAGAGACATGTTTTCTTTTCTCATTCTGAGAGTAAAGGCAAAACTGATTATCTGTCCTGGGATTATTAAAATTGCTTTAATCTGCATTGCTTTTTGCACAAGTCCTGTACAAATTACATACCTAAAACAGTACATTTGAAGCATCATATCCAGTGCTGAGTTTATAAAGACTCTGTTCCAAATAACTTGTACCACCCCAATCTGGGAAGTTATTTTGAGGCAGGCTCAGTTCTGTCAATCCAAGCGTTTCTCTATCTTCTGCCAGAACAGATCCTGTTGGTATTCATGAAATCATTGGTAATCATATGGTCCCGTTGGGATTTGACTGTAGATTTTTCAGTATTCCGTTTGATTTTGCTTCTATTATTGCTGCACTGTTCTTCCAGCAACTTTGAATTCCTACATATGCAGTTGGGAAGGACAGGTTGCTTACCTGTAACTGTGGTTCTTCTAGTGGTCATCTGTGCAGTCACACATATGGGCTCTGCACCTGTGCGGAGTCTCGTTTGGGGGAGTTTCTATAGCTGATAGAGATTTTGGCGGGAACCTTCCCCTAACGTCCCACTGCACATGCTTAGGAGGGTCCCCGCCTAACTCCTCAGTTCCCTAGAGACTAGAATTACAGCCCCAACTGAAGATCAGTCCCCAAATTAGTGCCCCATAAAAGAGAAGACACCCAGTGGGAAAAGTAGGGTGGGTTGTGTGACTGCACAGATGACCACTCGAAAAACCAGTTACAGGTAAGCAACCTGTCCTTCTTCGTGGTACTGTGCATCACACATATGGGTGACTAGCAAGCTGACTTACAGGTGGCAGGTCGGTGTCTTATTGCAGGATATCCAAGAAGACTGCCCTTCCAAAAGAGCAATCAGTTCTGGAGCGTACATCCAATCTGTAGTGTCTGAAGAACGTAGTCGGAGTAGACCATGTTGCCGCACAACACAGCTCAAATAGCGAAATCCCAAGGCCAAATGCTGTCGATGTGGATACAGCCCTGGTGGAGTGTGCTTTAACCGTGTTTGGCAAGTCAATCTTAGCCATTTTATAAGCCAAGCAAATTGTTTGTACTATCCATGCAGATAGTCTTTGTGTGGACACAAGTTGGCCCTGATGTTGTCCATAGACGGGGAGACAAACGGAATTTCTCTGTGCATGCTTTATAAAAGGCTAGCGCACATCTGACATCCAACGTATGTAGTGTGGATTCGAGGATGGCCCAGCAGCCATTTATTTTTATTTTTTTTAAAGAGGAATTGCCAGAGTGCACTTGTGCTCCAGTGAAAATTAAGGTTAAAAAATGAGGTGAAGCCCCAACCACACTCCCCACCCCAGCCCCGATGGCCCTGGACTCCCCCCCCCCATCCTGGCTCCTTCCCCGATGACCCCCGCTACTCACAGTGAGGAGGGAAGAAGCCGGGACAGGCGCCCATACCGCCTACGGTCCTCAGGATTGTCCCAGGACCACAGGTAAATCCAGGATAACTGAAGTCTCAGTTATCCCGAGGAAATGGAGGGATCATCCCTCCCTGCTCCTGGGATCCCCTGTATGTCATTTGGATGCACAGGGATGATCCCTGGAAAAATAGACGGTGTAGAAAAGGCCAACGTGTGCATGGGAAGAGAGCTCAAAACACCTCATTAAGAATAGAGCATGCTCAGTAGCCACAGAAAGCTCACTATCAAAAGAGAAAACCAGATGTGAACAGGAGTGTGATATTCTTGAAAATGAGGGCTGATAAACACATAGAGATAAACACAGTAAAGAGAACTTCCTTATGGTCTGGAGAGATCACTTCTTGGTTTACACTGGAAAGGTTTTTTCAAATGTCCCCTGGGATTTAAGTGGGAACTACCTAAAGAAAGTCTTTCTCTGTCCAACTCTTTGTATTTAGTGTGAGGCATTTCAAAAGCATAACGCTAATGCAAATGACAAAATAAATGCAGGTCATTGTCCCCATATTGCAAGTTGGAAGGATCTGTGTCATGAAGAGTGGCTTATGACAACCTGGCAGTGTAGTTCACACTGAATACTACAGGTCAGGCTCTGAGTGGTTTACAATGATCCTGCAGCACTGCCCAGAGGTATTACACCCCTATTATTATTATTATTATTATTATTATTATTATTAATAATAATTGCATTTGTATACCGCCCCATAGCCGAAGCTCTCTGGCCAGTTCACATAAGATAAAAACACTTAAATACAATATACTATTGCAGTTGGGCTGAAACTGAGGCAATAAGTTACAACAAATCTGCAGCATTACCCATTGCTTTTATCCCCATACTTCAGGTTGGACTGAGAGAACAGTATAATAAACTGTTATACCCTTATCACATGTTGGAGGGCTGTGCTGAACAAGTAGCTTCCATCAGACCTATAATGTAGCTGATTCTGAATATTACAGGAGAGATGGGAGCTGATTCTCAGTTTGAGTCCTAGTTGAAAATCCTGCATTACTGCAAATCAAGCATCCTGCTTGATGTAAGATATGTCTGCACTAACAGTCTGGGAAGAGGCAGCACACAGGTATATTCCCACCCAGGATCATCTGCTTCTATGACGTTTCCTCCATATAAAAGCCACTTTGGATTGGTATTTGGCCATCTGTTACCTTCTATGCTATTCAATGCTCATGTCCATCTTATTGGATAAGAGGAACTCAGCATGCTTCTAGGCACTAATGGGCAATAGAAAATATATTACATCAACAGTCACTTGTCTTGTTCATCCCCCTTGTCTGATCAGTTCCTTTTCCTTCTCCCTCCCCTTCCTCTCTTGCCTCTGCATATGGTCTCTCCGGAAAGGGAGCAACTACTAAATCACTCGCTCACATTCACACACCCAGTGCTAGGGGGTGCTTGTCATTAAAGCAGTGTTAGTCTTCTTGTCAATGCATATAAAAACACTAATTAAGTAAGGTGTTTTGAACATCTTCTAAACTGGCCCTAGCCTGTATTTATTGCCTCCAATACTAAATGCTGTTACCACGCTTTCCCTATATAAGGCAACACTGCAGTTAGTCATAGCAGACTATCCAACAAAATGGATGCATTTCGTGTTGCCACACTTTCCCTATAGAAGGGAACTCTGCTGGAAGTCACATCAGATTTTTAGATACATCTGAGCCTGCCAAGAACGTACATCACTAGCCTTCTGCTGGTTCACTGGTTTGCTGTGGTTCCTCATCCCTGTTGTTTTGGTGTCTCAGCTTCTGTTCTGTAAACCCCACTTAGATCACTGGGTCTGCTACCCAGGCCCACTGCTGCTCATCTCCTACAACCCAGTCCCTGGGACAGAGATCACCTGCTTGCCTCCACCACTCACATCATCTTTTGGTCCTTCCTCTTCCTTGTAAGCACCTATCTGGCATACATTGCTCCAATTCCCAGTTTAGAAGAGACAGCCATCTCCTCAGAGCACACAGCTCCAGAAAGACATTTTGGCTGGTCCTAATAAAGATACTGTGTAATTGCGGACCAGGAAGAGAGAGAAAACATATTGGCATAAGTAGCTGATGCCTGCATTTGAACTTTTCTAGGGCTCCGTTTGAACTGAAGAGGACAAGCGGTAGGCAGAAGCATTCTCTTCTCACAGGGCCCAAGCCCAGCAACTAAGCAACAGTCCTTGCAATTTTAAAACAAGAGAATTCATAAAAGTTACCTTGTTTGTCAGGGGAACACAATTCATGGACTGGAGACCACCATTGGTTGATCGTCTGACACTGGTTTGAATTCTAGCTCAAACAAAATCCCCACTCAAGCTGCTCATAAAGTTTTAACAACCCAGAGTTCCAGGCTGACACATTTCCAAAGTCAGATAAAGAGTGAGAGCAACAAGCTTGCAAGAAGCAGAGTGCTTGCTTGCTCTAGCTTGACAATTCATGGGTTAAACAATCCACCACTTGTTGTTGTGTATGAAACCAGATCACAGTATCAACGTGATAGAGGCTAACATTTAAAGTGTAGAATTTCTCTGCTTTTACAACTTGAAGGCATTTTTCTTTTTCTTATGAGTAAAACTGTGGGAAAATGTTTCAACCATTCCTTGACCATAATTTTGCAGGCCCATCAGGATCTGGCTAAAATTGCTGCCCCACCCACCCAAAGAGGAGGACGCAGATCCACTCTGCAAGACACCTTTTGCCCACCCCTGTTCTATAGAAATCAACTGCCAATGCTTCCAAATATTTAAGGCAGGTCACCATTTGGTAATGGGCAAGCAGCTCTCTCTCAGCCCAACTTACTGATGCTGTAGGGTTGTTAAGAAGACAACATTGGGCGATGTGTGTTATGATGCCTTGAAGCTTCCTTATTCAAATTTGACATTTTGTACTGTTCTTTGTTATGGTTTCAAGACATAAGGCATTTCCTGAATAGCAAAGAACACATTTTATTTCTTGGGGGAGGGGGGCAGGAAGAAGCCAAAAGCCTGGGAAAATGTATACAAATTATAAAAACAAATTCAAAACGTTGCCAAATAAATACAAAACATTATCGTTTATATACACATCCATAACAGACAATGGGTCAGATCTGAGTTTAGTCATACTTAAAGTTTCCCCATTGAAATAACTGGGACTTATGTCTTCTCTTCAAGTCAATGAGTCTACTGTTAAGTACAAATAACCCTGAATCCAACCTAATGTGATCTCCAAAAGAGATAAGAACCCTAGAAGGCCCAAGTGCTCAAAATGAAATGAAATGGAAGGAAAATGACTAATGAACAAGGACATCCTTCCCCAAACTGGTGCTCCAGATATTTTGGTTTCAATTCCTATCAGCCCCATTCAGCATGACCAATGGTCAGGAATGCTAGGAGTCGTGGACAGCATCTGGACGGCACCAGGGTGGAGAAGGCAGCGATCCTCCCCAATGGGAAAGTTGCTGGGAAAGTTGGAAGAGTCTGAGAAAGAGAAGGGACATGGAGCGAATGAGCAGCCCCCTAATTTTGCAAACTGACTAATTACACCTAATTTTATGACAGCCGTGGATTAAGGCAGAAGCTAGTGCCTGTGGAAGTGGAACTGAGGAGGAGCAAAACAAGAGCGATAAGCCCCAGTTTGAGCACAAATGCCCTCCAATTCCCGCTCTGTCTCTCTCATTCCTTCACTTAATGCCTATCATAAAAAAAGTCCAACCTCCCTAAGCCACTAAACGTCAAGATCTTCCAAGGCCAAGATCTACCCAAAGACCAAGCACCACTGAATGGGGGAACAGGCCCTTCCTTTCCCACTCCTCTTCATCATTCACTTTGTGCCTGGTATGCAATGGTGGGGGCAGCTTGACTCTGGGATCCTTGCATCTTGCCATTCACCACCAGTAGCAGAGGCGTCTCCACCCGGATGCTAGAGAAAGTGAAACTCTGGGGGAAGGGGGGAGAGGAAGAAGAAAGCCAAGAAACATTCAGTCAAAGTGGGATCTGCTCACTCCAAATCCTACTGACTGCTGTGTAATAGAATCGTGATATTTGTCAACTGGAAAAAATGTTTTCAAAGTACCAGTATAACCAAGACTCGAGCCGGTAAGGCCTTTTCTTCTCCTTGGCATATCTTTCTCCCAGCCATGGAAAAGTCATAGCAGCAACTTGGGAAAAACGCAAATACATGTGGGGGAAACCATAGTAGAGTGGACAACGCCAGCAATTCTTGAATTGCTCGTCTCTGCTTTAGAGTGTTTCTAACATTTCTCCATTCAAGTAATTCTATGCTGCCCATTACAACCTTTAGACCAGTGGTTCCCAATTGGTGGTTTGCGGACCCCAGGGGGTCCACGTAACCCACCCAGGGGGTCCTTGGCACCATTCATATATTAGCTCTGCAAGGTCCGCATTTTAATAAAAAAAACCATGCCATCTCCCGCGCTCAGTTTGCTTCAACGGTGACGACATGCGCGAAAGCACCTCTGTAATTTAGCGACTAGCTTCAGAGATTACTTCCCTCCACCTAATCCTGAAAACTCATGGATAAGGAATCCTTTTGAATGTAGTGATGTACAACTAACAACTCTATCTGTGGAAGAGCAAGATGCACTTGTTGATGTGACTTGTGATGGATCATTGAAATCATTTTTCAAAGAATGTAGACTGGACCAATTCTGGGTGAAGGTTTTTCCTGATTATAAGAGGTTAGGTGAAAAAGCTTTGAAACATCTAGTTCCCTTTTGTTCCACATATCTTTGTGAACAAACATTTTCGAAATTTTGTTATATGAAGAACAAGCTTAGAAATCGGCTCGATGTTGATCCAGATTTGAGATTAAAAGTAGGAAATATTGAACCGGATGTGTAAGGGATTGTTCGGGACAAAAAGAGGCATGATTTCTCCCACCACATTTAGGCGTAGTACCAGCTAGACATGTCATAATTTGTTCAATTGTAAACTAGACGTTAGTAAAATTAAACTCTTTATATTCCTAACTAAATCATTGTCATTTTTGCATGGTAATATCACACATTTTGTGGTCTTTTTTAGTATACCTAAAATCCTTTGCTTATTAGGGGCTACCCCTTATTTTCTCCAAAAAAATTGCTTCGCACAGTTAACTACCATAGAGAGAACAAATTTTTCAAAAGTAGGGGGTCCATGGCTTGGCATTTGAAAAACAAGGAGTCCGCAGTACTTAGCTAATTGGGAACCACTGCTTTAGACACTTTCAGGGTTGCCATTATGGAAGGACTTTATTCATAAAACAGGGCAGATAACAGAGCTTTGGAGGGCTGGAGGGAGAGCATGAATTCGACTTACTTTGCCTCGATGCTGGATGTGATGGTGCCGAAGGTGAGGCTCAGGGATGGCTACTGAGTCACCTATCAGAACCCCCCAGCTTTGTGCCATGTTGTAAACAGTCACAGCAAAACAGGAGCCCTCGAGGGAGTCTGTCAGGCCAAAAGTACTATTGGAGAATAGAAAAAAGTAAAGAAGAAAACACAAACCATTAGGATGAAGAATCAACGAGTTTGCTGAGTTGAAAGGCAAGTGGAAATAACAAAGATAGCTAGCTAGTTCTATTTATATGCTGCCCTTCATAAAAAAAAATTCCAGGGCTGGTAAAAAACACTATAAAAACAAAAAAAAAATACAAAAAAAAAACCCCTTATGTAAACAATAGACTATCCACAAAGAAAACAAATAATCAATTGTAGAGAAAGGATTTTCACTGAAGTGGCAACTAACTGTTTTTTGGTTTTTTTTGCTTCTTTTTAAATTTTGTTTTAACTGTTTTATTCTGTTTTTATTTTCATTTTACCTTGTACACCGCTCCGAAATTTTTTCAATGAGGAGTGGTATATAAATATTCTAAATAAAATAAATAAATAAATAAATAAATAAATAAATAAATAAATAAATAATTCATCCAGGTAAACAACTGGGTCTTAGCCTGGCACCAAAATATTAGTAAAGTTGGCACCAGGTGTACCTCTTGGAGGAGGGCATTCCAAAGTTGGGGTGACACCAAGGAGAAGGCCCTATCTTGTGGCACCACTCAATATACTTCCCTCAGTGGTAAGACAAGATGGGCCTCCCTACATATCTAACAGCACATAGCACAGTTCAAGGAGCCGGTCATTATCTATAAAGCTCTAGTGCACCCTGAACACTACACATTTTATAGGAATCATGGTCCCTAGACTCAAATAAGAGTGCCCTGTTATCACACACTCAGTCACCAAAGGCACATAGGTACTTTTGATAGTTTCTCTTTATTGGGACTGCCTTCCTCTGGAGGATCACTAAAGCCCTAGTCTGAATACATATACAGAAGCATTTTGTAGCCTTCTTAGAGGTTAAGAATGTTTATTTGAAAGAAAGCAGAGGAGGGATGTTACCTCAAAGTACAAGCTTGTTTGTTTTGCTACTTTTAATTCAATATATCTGCCCCAAGCCTCCAGACTAGGGCAGAATACAAACCTGTGAAGAACTGAGGTAAAAGTTTAGCTCGAGGCTTGTGCCTGAGGGGAGTTACATTGTAGATACAGTGTGCTGATAATTTGGCAGTTACTATTACCACTAGAAGGTGTAAATAAAGGCAGGTTCTCTCGATGTATATGGGAAGGCAGGATTGAAATTGGTATCATCTGAGTGGGAAATAACAGAACATTCTAAAGATCCTCATGGGTCAAAAGTTTACACAGAGATAGGGTGGCGAAATGTTGGCCACCCCAAAGCTGATTGGCTGGCGGGTTCTGACAAGGACAAATATAAGGAGTTGTGAAGAATCTGTTGACAGGAGTCTATCAGGCGGAGTCAGACTAGAGAGTTGCCTGAGGAGATGACTTTGTGAGAGGCTGAGGGGCCTGAAGAATTTACAACTACAAGACTTGGAAGCTGAGCTGAAAGCACATGAAGCAGAAGCTAAAGAAGATCTGCAGACGAAGACTGCAGCAGCTTTTGGAGGAAAGAGCTGAAGCAGCCTGTATCTCAGCCGGTGATGGGAGTCAAACCTGACCAGAAAGGAGACTGCTATTCAAGCCCACATGTTAGGCCTGTGAATTAACTGGGTTGGAGAACTGCCTTAAGTTTGGTTAGGGACAGGAAGTGGGGCTTCTAACACCTGACTGATGGTAAAAGTAACTGTACAGAAATTCTGTTCAAAGTACTAACAGCATCCTTAAAATAATACACTTCCTTGTTTTCTATTTAATAAAATACTATATATCTTTGTTTACTTTTCCAGCCCCTCTGGTCTGTTTTGTTTCATACTTAAGGATCAGCTATTTTGGGGGGGAAATAAGTGTCAAATAAAAGGGTTGTTCTTAAATAGTGGCAGTAGGAGTAAAAGCAATGATTACCCAGTAGTAAGGGGTGATCTTCCACATTTGGGAATAGGGGTGGGGATGTCCTAATGAAAGGCCCCCATCCTTTGTGCTCTCCACAAAGTCCTGGCAAATACTGAAGAGAGAGGAATAAAGCTAAGCAGGAAGGTAAAAATTTGGCTCGGGTCCAGGTTATTTGAAAGATCGTATTCTCCCTTATGAGCCTGCCCGTGCTTTGAGATCTTCCCACCAACTTCACAGGCGCACTTGGTGGGAACATGGGAGAGGGCCTTCTTGGTGGCTGCTCCAGTGCTTTGGAACTCTCTTCCCGGGGAAGCTAGACCGGCTCCCTCCTTGATGGGCTTTCGGAAGCAGGCTAAATCTTGTTTGTTCCAGCAGGCCTTTGTAGAATAATCTTGTCCTCCATCTATGTTAATGACTTGTAATTTGTCATGTATTTTAAACGTTTGTTTTAATTTGTTTTTGGGGGTTTTGGGTGGATTTTTTTTTACATTCCTTTTCCTAGGTTTTACAATGTAAGGCCGCCTTGAGGCCCAGTATTGGGCAAAAGGCGGGATACAAATAAATATAAAAATAATAATAATAATAATAATAATAATAATAATAATAATAATAATAATAGATACTAAGCCATGAAAGATTCCAAAGAAAGATGGGTAGACACTCACAAGGGCACCTTTTCCTCTGTGGTTAAGCTGAACAGCACCTTCCCCAGTACCACCCCACCAGAGTTAACACCAGGCCGCAAGGCACTTAGGGGACGCTGCTCCAGTTCCACCTTCTGACCCGAGGGCCCTTGGTAATGCCCATCACCACACGGGCCCAGCTGCGAAGTACGCAGGCTTCCTAGCATGCTTTGCAACTTTTTCCCTTTCACTTTGCCCTGTAAGGGGGGAAAAGGAACACAATGAGTCACTGCGATGGAAGTGATGTTGCTTTGCACAGACAAAGAGCCAAGCCTCGTTCCCACAATACCTTGTTTTCAAGGAGGTTGGTCAGCCTTTCTAGGAAGTCTATGAGTAGCTGCTCCCTTTGGCGTGGTTCCAGCCAAGCTGGATCAAGGGCTGCAGCCCGTGCAAATCCATCCAGAGCTTCCATGTAGTTTTCTTCATATTTATACAGCTGACCCAAAAGAACCAAAAACAAAACAGGTGACAGATTAGGGTCAGAAGGAACAAAGAGTCCAGTCTCCTGGGAGCCAAAAGCTCAGAGCTCTAGTATTTGAACAAAGATGGCAAGGGGAAGGAAAATCAGGATAAGAAGCCCAAACATTGGATACTTTTAGTCCTGCAAGAGCTGCAGAGTCTAATGCAGCCTTCTCCAACCTGGTGCCTTCCAGAGGTTTTGGACTGCAACTAACAACAATCATTTCCACTGGTCAAGCTGGCTGGGGCTGATGAGAGTTGAAGTCCAAAACATCTAAACGGCACCATGTTGGGAGGTCTAATTCATTAGCACTCTTACGGGTTAGGAGGCAAGACAGGAGTAACAGGCCACATGCCCCTAGTTACCTTCAAGCCGCCCCCTCCTTACTTTATATTGCATCACTCCCCTCCCCATCCTGTCTGCTCACCGTGGCTCGATTGAGATGTAAATCTGGATTACACGATGCAGTGGGGTCCACCTTCACCTAAAGGAAGAACAGGAGAAAAAAATGCCCAGCATCACTTCCTCTGGGCATGTCAGTTTCTAAGGAGCACTGTTCATGCCCCATGCTCTTCACCAGGGCAAATATTCATTTTCACTTGTAGCCTGCCCCAAAGCAGAGCTTTGGGAAGTTCTCATTTTATGTAGAACAGAGGGAACACCATTAATTCACAATTCAAAGCAGGAATGGAGAACCTCTGGCTTGTAGGCCAGATGAGGCCTCCCATCTTCCCAAAAACAGGGCTTGAAAAAAATATTTCCAGTGGAGCCAGCAAAGACTCTTTTCAAGTCTAACTGCAGTGCATAGCAGGTGTTAAGCTGGGGAGAGGTTAACCCCCCAAATCACTCCCAATGCGGCAGTTAGACCTTTTAAGGAGCCTTTTATCGGAACCAGTGTAAGTGCTTTTTAAAGCCCACTGAGAGAACATTCTGAAGGTCACAACTGAGGAGGAAAAGGATAACCTTCCCCAAACCAATGCTCTTAACTACAATGCAGAATCAGCTCTCTTTGCCTTGACTACTGACAACGTGGAATCTCCTCCAGAGGCTCAACCTGGACCACCAACGCCTTCCTCCCACCACCACAGTTTTCTCTAGAGTCCCCTCCAGCACCTACTGCTTGGCCATAGGCACTCAGCGCCTGCTGGGAGATCTTGGGGTTCTGCCCTGTATTGAAGAACAAGGAGAGGTAGGCATTGCCCAGAACATCTGTGGAATACAGAGAATGGAGAATTAGTAAGTTGCCTGCCCTGTTTCCTTCTTTGTTCTATCCCATCCCATTGAAGAACCGGCTAAAAAGGACACATTGCAGACTCACACCAGGAACGACCGTCGCGCACATCCATCTGCACTGCCACTTTGGCCTGCCGCACACTGTCCATCACATTGTGTGCATGTTCATCAGCAGAGCTTGTACGCAGCTGCCTCAACACCATAGAGAGATTCTGCAGGGACACCTTGTTCTTGCACTGAAGAGAAGGAGAAGTGGGGAGAAGAAGACAAAAGTTTGCTCAGTTGAAATCAGGACACTGCAAGCCAAGACGTTTCCATTAAATAACTCATAACCTGTCTCACTGAAACTCCAAGTACTGGCTTCCCCAAAGTACTTTTTCAGGGCATGGCCTTAGGTAGGAAAAGATTTGCTTGATCTCCTACAAACTGGTGTTAAAATTGTCACTGGGAAATCCAGAAGTAGTTCCAAACAGCTCTTCAAACTAGAATCCCCGCCTGCAAGAGAAAGGACCTGCTTTGTTCGTCCCTGGTTGACAGCTGATTGGCCACTGTGTGAACAGAGTGCTGGACTAGATGGACCCTCGGTCTGATCTAGCATGGTATTTCTTACAGTCTTATGACATCGAGGAGACTTACGTGGCTAAGTGCTCCAGAGAAGCATGTATGAGCAGCAGAGACATCACCCTTTTTCCAGTAAACTTCTCCTAACTGATTCCAGGCCTCTACCAGTTCTGGATCTAGCTTAACAGCTTTGGAGAGCAGCTCTTCTGCTTGTGCATTGTAATCCGAGGTCACATTCAAAGCTTTCCCCTTCAGCATCAGTGTGTGAGCTCGCCCCTCAGACATACCTAACAGTGGGTAGGGGAGAGGAGGGAGGGAGAGAAAGTGAATGCTATGCTTGCACTACAAGTAAATGAAATTCACACCATTGCACTGGACGTTCAACTGCAAAGATGACCCAAAACCATCAGTACAATTTTGTTCCAGTTTAACAGCAAGGTGTTTTCATGGAAGATAAGGCTATCAATATCTCCTAGATGTGATGCTTCTAGAATTGGAGTCAGCATGCCTCTAAATACCAACTGGTGGGGAACACAAGCAGGAGAGGGTTCTTGCCCTCACATCCTTCTCAACTCCCCATAAGCATCTGGAAGGCTACCATGGAAAACAGGACAGTGATCTAGAAAGCCCTTTTGTTTGATCTAGCAGGGCTCTTCTTATGTGAAGGGTACTGAATGGTTTAGAGTAGCCTTCCCCAGATGTCTTGGACTATATTTCCCAACATCCTTCAGCCAGCACAGCCATTGGCCAGGTTGGGGAAGGCTAGTTTAGAGGAAGCCAAGGAATAATTGTGACAGTGTGAGAGGAAGGAGGAGCTAGGTGGTATGCAGGATGGAGATACAAAAAAGTAGGTTCTGTGGGAATTACCTTCTATCACTTCCATTTGCCGAAGAGTTCTCTCCATCTCCTCCTGTACATCCTGCTGCTTTTTTCCAGCATCCTCCACACTGTGGTTCTCAAAATAATGGTCTCGGAAATGATATAGCTGGTCAACCAGTTCCTATCAGGAGGTTTCAAAACAGGGAATGTTATCATCAGTCCAGGCAAACAAATCTTGTCAATACACAAAATACTTGCACTAAAAGTTAACATATACCATTTTGGGGAAGGAAGCACCACTATGAGCATGACTTTACTGGGTCAGATCAACTGTCAATCGCTATGGTGATTCAGTGAGGTTAGCAGATGTCAGAGGAAGTGTGTATAAAAAACCAGAACATACTCTATTTTTCAAATGTATACCACTTAACATAAAAAATAACAAAGTGGTATGTAGCATTAAACACAATAATCCAAAAAATATGTAAGTTCAATATAGAATACAAATTGATCAAAAAGATACGTAACTACAAGCATACTTCAAGGAAAGCTTGTCTAAACAAATGTTAATAGGGGAGGAATTCTACAAAAAAAAAGGTGCTGCAACACTAAACTCCCTATCTTTGGTAACCATAGGACAGAAGAATGAGGTATGACTAAAAGTACTTTCCCTGCTGACTGCAGTATCCAGTCAGGGACATTCAAGGTTGTTTAGGGTTTTATCTGCTAACAACAAAACTTTGAATTTGACTGAGTTCAATGTTTTGGCATAAAGTGCAGTTGTTACAGTAAAAGTGTTATATTGCTGGCAATAGGCTGCTCCAATCAACAGCCTGTCTGCTGTGTTCTGAAGAAGCTGCAGCTTCCAGACCAAGCCCAAGAGTAGCCCTGCGTAAGAGGAACTTAGTACTCCACCTGATATTGTTTATTTCCAGCGTCTGGCAGCCTAGCATTATTCACATCTGAGAGCAGGCAGAGTACTTAATTTACCAAGTTATAAGTTGTTAAGTATTAACAAACGAACAAAAATATACCTGACTGTGTGCAAAGTGCTTTTCCCTCCCTGTGGAGTAACCACAGTCTAACACACAAATCTTTGATTCTAGAATAAGAATTCTAGGTGTGAAATTATGGCTTCTCAATTGTCGTGAACCTCAACAGTTTGCTTTGCTGTGATCATACCACACAGCACAGAATATATCTCAGGTGCAGAATCTGGATGCCACTGTGTACCCCGACTTGGGGATCAAGAAAACCCTGAGAAGGAACAAGAACGGGCAGAATCCTCTGCCATCAAGTGAGAGAGCTTCCTGTACAGCATACAGGTTACAATTCCCCTCCAATGGTTTCCAGTCCACATTTCTTCACTCTCCCCTCGTTCCCCATTGCCTGAAGTATTGTCCTCCGAGTGTAAATTACAGGCTGTTTGAGAAGCAAATTAGGCAGTGAAGACAAGGCAGGAGATTGTAGCCATCATCCTCATCTACTAGCAAAACGAGAAATGCTAATTAGTGTTGTTTATTCCTCCTCGCTATGTTCGTGCGGGTAAATCCTTTCAGTAAAAAGTACTTTGCAAGAAACGGGGAAGGAACTCCAACTGCTTCGCTGCAAGCTCAAATAAATAAATAAATAAATCGCTTTCTGTTAGGATAATATCTTGACTTGGAGAGTGTTGGAGCGGGGGAGGATAAACTTGGGACACGACGAGATTTTTTGCTCGCCCTACCTGTAAACCTTTCCGAGCTTGTGGGTTTTCTTCTTCTTCCTCGGCCATGATCGCTTCTAACCCTCCTCCGTTTCCTGCTGTTCTTTTACTTACAACCTCAGACGTACCTGCAGAGACATCTAAAGGTCTGGAGGCCACATTACAGTTCCGACAGGAGAAACGGTAATTCTCTCTTGAAGCGGCCAGGTGCTTTGAGACACGCTTGATATCATTACGTACTTTCCGTATCCTCTGTGTTTTCAAACTATTCCTTACCCATTTAAAAACAGAAATAATCCGGTTCTCTGTACAAACGAAAGGAATTCGTACATGTTCTAAAGTTCTATTCTGGTAAGGCTGTCTTTGAAACTATTAAAACAAAATACTCTGGCTATGTTCAGACACTTGCCTAGGCTGCAAGACTTTTTGAAATCTACAGATGTAATCCTAATATTAGGATCTTAGTCATTAATTAATGGCTAGTTAGGGTAAATATGATACCTTTAATGGCTGACAATCCTCCCCCCGCCCCCGGAAAAAAGAGCAATGAGGACTGAGCATATTCAGTACCCACAGAATATTGACTGTCATTTAAATAAGAAAGGGGGTAGGATGGAATGGTCTTTTGGAGGAGGACATGGAGGCTGGAACCCTGAACAGGAGGTGCAAATATATTGCAACATGTTGCAGATCTTACTTTTCTCTTAATGCTGGCTTCCTTCCCTACACATCTTAATCACCCCTTCGAATACATACCCAGGGTAATATGTAAGGCAGATAAGGATGGTTCTCCCACTCCGACCTCTACTTACAAGCAGCAATGAACAAAACAAACACAACCATGCAAATATGTTTATGCACATAATTGGAGAGAGCAAATATTACTAGAATATGAATGTAACATTTGAAATCAATCATCAGAAGGAGAGAATGTATTACAACACATTACAGTTAAATTAGTACAACAATTAAGCATTTTAGTGTCAGCACAACTGGAAAAAATTACAGGGTGTAACAATCCTTAACACATTTTGCTTTAAGGAAGTATTTTTAGTATCACAGCCTGAGCCATAATAATGTTTGGGGAAAGGGGAGCAGTTTCTGGGTGACAGAACAGTGACAAGATATGTAAAGGGGAGGGGAGTCTATAGTAACTGTCTGAAACAACCAGAGTGCACTGGGCCAGATCCAGAATTGGTCATCTTTAGAAAATACACTGAAATCAATGAGACTTAAATTAGTAACTAATTACTTAACTAACTTAAATCCCACTGATTTTAATGGGGTTGCTCTAAGCATGTCTTAGTCTGGTTCCAACCCAATGTTGTGGGGATAATGTACTTGAAAAGAATTGGTTTTAACGGAAGCATTGACTATTATAGTCCTTGCTACAGGTTGCCTTAAGATTTGATGTGGCTGAGATTTTCAGGAAAGTTGGCACCTGCTGGAGTTCACTGAGATCTGGTCTGTAAGTTTGTTTGTTTTTAAAACTCAGGTGTTGCAGGAGCACTTTTGCCATTGGCCCAAGCTTCATGCCTAAATGGGTTTTCAAAATGACCTGCAATAAAAACGTTGACACAAATTACAGTTTACATTCTCTTGATTTTATAGGCCCTGTTGCCTCCTGGGTGCTGTTCCAAATCATTGCCAGGAGATGCAAAGGAAAAGAAGCTGTTGCCAGACTCGGCCATTGGTGGAGAGGAGGCAAAGAAAGATTTGAAATGGAAGTCCCCTTCACCATGCCGGCCCTGGACAGGTGTTGTAATCCCAGAGAGCCTGGCAGCATTGCCTAGAATATGTGAGTGAGAGACATGGTATTAGTTAATCCCCTATAATTAATTAAACTTTAATCTCTTATAAATGAGGCATTAATTACACTAGTATGTCAATCCAACAGCACTCAATATATGTACAAAATAAGGGCCAAACATGACTTGATATAGGAGATCAATGATCAGGATCTCACTTTAAAAAGGGGGGGAACAGTTCTGCATCCACAGAGGGGACAGGTATTGGGATGATGGTGCTGGAAAGGATTGTTTGAACTTTTCCTCCACACTGTTTTCCCAATTAAAATTGCCCCTCCAAAGCTAATTGCCCCACAGGGGAAAACATACAGGTACCATATAGTACTATCTTTACTCAGAGAATACTAAGTACATGTTCCTAATAAGCCTTTTCTGTGATCTAAGGCCAGGAGCCTCAACGATATTTTCAAAGTTCTAAACATTGATTTGATTTTTCCCTTTTAATTACTTGTATATTCAAAATAATTTCTAAAAATGGACATAACTCATCATACTTGCTTCCTGCTGTAATCCAAAAACCTGCATTTTACTCCAGAGCAGTTCCACTGAGCCTACTTTTGTTTGGAGGATTGCAGTATACAGGTGGTCTGAAACTATAACTGAGATTTGCCCTATATTCACCTTCTCTGTGGTGGAATTATCCTCCTGGAATGAACTCCCCTCTGCGATACGTCAGGCACTGACGATCATGTGCTTTCTACAATTATTAAAAAATACTTGTTTACCCTGGCTTCTGCCAACCATTAACTTGTCTAAATGTTGTTATGCTCCTATAATGATTTATGTGTTGTAAACAGCTTTGGAATTTTTAAAATAGGAAATTTAATATAAATATTCTTAAATAAATTATGTCTCTCATACTGCCTCATGCAAACAAGTTAGTTGCATTTGAGTATTATCCACCCTGCACTGATTAAGCTAGTACATGTGAACTACCAAACTGAAGAGCCACTGTCCTTACCCAAAGGAAAACCAAAGACAGCAGGCTGAGGCATCATAGGAGGTTCTTGGCCTGCCTCCTGGCTGGCCACTGCAATATTACGTAAGCGTAGGCTGTCATACAGACCCTGCAGTTTCTGGTACTGGCGATTGCGCTCCATGAGTTTCTCTGAGAGCTCAGTGAATTTCTTTTTGTATTCTTCCAGTACTTTCTTCAGGGAGGAGACTTCACTTTTCATAGATGTCAACTCCATATCTTTGTTCTGGAGTTGCTGGGTATAGACTTTCTCCATCTGTTTCAGGTGTCCTTCTGCTTTGCTATAGGTATATTCTTGGTACAAACGCTCCTGATGAACCTGTAAAGACGGAGAGTAAAGGGAAGATATAAGAGCCTATGGAAAATCAGGGTCAAACTATGTGACACTCAGATGTGTCGTACACGCTTGCTTTCTTGGCTGAAACCACTAGCAGAAGATGAACAGTGGGGTGGTTGGCAGCTTCTAGACCATTTTGCTCCTGGTTTTTCTGCTACACTCCATTCCCAGATGCTTTTCTCTCCACAGAGAAAATATAATGGGAACTTTGTAATACACCTTACAATGTGGTCCTTGACATCAACTCATCTATTTGGGTAGAAACCAGAAAACTTTGGCTTGCTTGTTAAAGCAAAATTGTAGCCCTCATGGTTGAAAAATGTTATACACCATCTCTGCCTTCCTGCTCTTACAGTACTATTCAATGCTCAAGTGTAAGGATGCATAGATTTTCTAAATCTGCTACCATTGAACCCATGAATTCTGAGCATAAAATAATAAAATAGATGTTAATGTAGTGAAATCTGAGTTTCAAGTAGGCCAAATGTGATTCTCATGGGTCTAAACTCAGATATCATGGGTTTTAGGAACTGTACCTAGTTACACATATATAAAAGTTTGATTTTGTAATATAAAAATAAACGTATTCCCAGTTTGCACAGATTATTCTAAAAATGGTGTTACGGTTGTTTAATAGAATATGGGGTTTTGTAGCACAGAATTTCAGAGCCTTCAGTATAGTGACCCAAGGACACTCACTGATGGCTTTGTGAATAAGATCTGGGCTTCTTCTCTGACAAACTAAGGCCACAGCTAGACCTAAGGTTTATCCTGGGATCATCCAGGGTTCACCTCTGCCTGAGCACTGGATCCCCTGTGTGTCACCTAGATGAACAGGTTTGACCCCTGGATGAACCAGGGATAAACCTTAGGTCTAGCTGTGGCCTGTTTTAGTTGTATTTGTAGTACAGATTTCATGAGAAACTCAAATTACTAATTCTAAAAACAGTAATTGAAATTGGATCACTTTGAATTGTTTTGCCAATTGTACAGAAATGTGGCATTTTAAAAGAAATTTAATCCGATATATATATTTTAAATATGGATGCCTTGTCCAAACACCACTGTTGGAGGCTCTTTCAAAGAGTGTTTACCTGATATGTCCAAAAAGCCAGAGCCCTGGAGCTGATGTCCAGAATAACTTCTGGCCGCAGTCCAGCTAGGACCATAGCCTTATATTCCTCAGAAGGATTGAGCTCTGTCCGAACAATATCCAGTTTGCCGGAGAGGGCACTGGTGCAAGCTGGGCAGACTGCTGGTGAACGGCTGAACTCCCCACTGCCATGTTGGTCACAGAAGATATGTGAGCAGGCTGTGACCCATGCGTAGCCTGAAAGCTTGACTCGACACTTGCGGTAATTGCAAAGAAGCATATCCTCACAAACAGACATGTTGATAGAGCCAATGCAAATGTATTACAAGCGCTTCCTTTGGGATAGGCATGTAGCATTCACCACACTATACCTGTGGGTTGAAAGAAATATTAATGCCAATATTTCCAAATTGCTCACTGGATTTGACCACACAGCAGAGAACTGGATTAAGAACGTTTATTCAATTTATACCCATACTCAGAATTGAGGTTCAGAATGTTTACAGCACTTCCCACCCACGAACCAAATTCAAACACCTTAGTCCTCAAGAGGATTCCAATGGTTTTAGGCATAAAAGAAGCCAAATGAAATCAAAAGTGGCATTCTATAGACTCAAAATCAATTTTTAAAATGCAAACATAAGAAAAGTCCTGCTGGATCACATCAAAGGCCTATGTACAACCAGTTTTCTTTTCCAGAAGCCCACAAGCAGATCATTAAGGCAATGTTCCCCAGGGTGCTGTCTACCCCCAGCCACCTTATGCAGTGACACACACCCATCCCTCCTGCTATCAACTGCCACTGCTGAGCCCATCAGAGGAATAGGAAGTAGCAGCTTTTCCTTCGGTTTGAATCCAACTCCATGACCTACTAAACTTTGTGTGTGCACGCACGCACACACACACGCAATTCTATGCATATTTAGATTTTTAAAAAGAGTCCATGCTAGCTGTGGAAAGCAGGGGGCCATAGGGCTTTTTCCTGTCTAAACATTTATTTTATTTATTTATTTATTACATTTTTATACTGCCCAATAGCTGAAGCTCTCTGGGCGGTTCACATGGGATTACACCCTAGCACTGCTTTGACTTGCTTTTCCCCCCTCATTTTTCCCAATCCCCTTTCTTTTTGTGTCATGCCTTTTAGAGTGCAAGCCTGCAGGCAGGGACCACCTTATTAATGATTTTAGGCTCAAGAGTGGGATCAAAATGGTTTGAATCAGTGCTTTCTTCTGTCTTCCAAAGTTGAATTTGGGAGATTAGAATTATACTTCCACTTCTGTCATGGCCTTGATGCATTGTCCTGGGCAAATCACTGTCTCTGTCAAATCCCTCGTAGTAATAGCAAAGTGAAAGCAGTAAAGACTGTAAAGTCAAAAGTTTGAAAATACGATACCATGTACTATATAAATTTTTTATTGTTGAAAGTTCAGTGGAAAAATACTGCCAGATGGACATGTGTTTTCCACAGAAGAAATTTAAAATAGCCAGTAAACCAAACAAGCTGAGGCCAGATCCACACCAAGCAGGATATAACACTTTGAAAACATTATATAGAATGTGTCCTGGGGCCCATTGGTTGTCAAAACATTTATAAACCGTTATAAAGCAGTAGTGTAGATCCTTCCCAGGACTCCTTTGCTAGCTTGACTTCATACAAGGAATGTCAGCTTGTAATTAGGAACATGCAAAATGGCAATTTGGGGCATATGCTGAATGATCTTTGTGTAGAATATTTACCCTTTCTATATAATGTAACTTCTAATCAGGGCTGATTAAAAGAATAAAAAGGATGGGTTTCTCCTTATCCACTCAATGTATAATCATCACTTTCTGTACTGAACTTGTGTTGTAACCTTTCCATTTTATTTGCAATCTGATTGTACTTTAAATATTTTTCATTTTAAATATATATCTCACTTTTCGATCACAACATAGTAACCAAAAAAAAACTACCCCATGGAGCTTTTTCCTCTGGCAGGCATAGAGACCAGTGTGTACTTCCCCTCACTTCTGCAAATCTCAGAAATTTAATGGATGTCAAAAGCAGAGTACCCCAAGTGGGCAGATATTTTGTTAAAACATACCTATCCCTTTGTGTTTCAAAATTAAACTTTATTTTTAATTTTAATTCATTTATACCATGCCCTTTAGCCAAAAAAAGGTCCTAAGAGCCATTTACAAAGATAAGTAGCATGACAGTCCCTGCCTTGTGAGTTTACAATCTAAATGTAAGCCATGACACATAAAAGAACAAAGGCAAAGAGGGAAGACGGGTATTTATCACTGAAATAGTTAGGATGGACTGTTTGAAGAGACAAAGATGGTGACTTTACTTCTTCCTCTCCTGCTGACAGGAGAGTTGGCTGCTAATGTGAGGGGAGGAAGGGCTCAGTCCCTGCTTGATGAACATATGCCAGGAGGTGGCGCTTTGTGGCAAAATATTTCCTAGTTTTGCCTAATGAGGCGGTATTATATCAATACATAAGCTTGTGAAGCAAGCCTATTCATAAACAGTGGAAAGAGGAAGCTACGGGTCCTATAGAAACTGCCTTTTTCAAAAGCAATGAAGAAAAGGCGGGAAAACGTAGAAGAGACCGTTGCTCACGCGCTGCCTCACTGAACATGCCGAGAACTCCGCCCACCAACCCTCCCCTCCCCCCGGTTCTAACGTCCAAGCTCGCGCAGCCTGATTTTCAAACCGAATTCTAAGGCTTCCCGCCTTTATCCTAACGTTCTCTTAAGGCGGTCAAAATGCAGTCGATTGCGTGAGGGGTTAGAAACTATTTGTGACATAACCTGGAAGAAAGCCTAGATTAAGTTAAAAGGGGAACATTAGGGACGATTTAAATAAATTTTCTAAAACTCACCTCCTTTTACAAGATACGGTATTACTTTGCCCTTCATGTGGCAGATTTACAAGTTGGTTGAGTTCTCAGAACATAGAAGACTGGGTTCCCCTTAAACATTTTTTTTAATTCCTTAAAAAGCCTTATTCAGTTTATTGTAAATGAAGTTGTCTGGGAAACTGCTTAAGGGCACAATCCTATCTGAATTTAGAAAAGTAGTTCTACACTTCCCAGCATTCCGCCAAGGGAATGCTGGGCGGTGTGGTACTTTTTTCTGTATAAACGTAAGGTTGTGCTCCAAATCAGTTTCTCCACAAGCAGCACTTGATCTGTTTTAAGATTAAATTTTCAATTTATAGAGAATAGTAAAACAAGGATTTTATTAGAATCAGCCAGGAACCACAGAGTACCCAACATTTTTAATTCAGCAGAATTCTTCAGGTCTTGTGTTGAAATAGATACATAACGGGGCCAGGGAAGAGGCATTAAAATATGCATATAATGGAAGCTGTCAGCTGGTTGAAAGTCGAGATTCGATTTTAAATAGGTTCACTACTTCCTGCCCCACGTCAGCCATGTTCAGAAGCACATGTAGCATGCCATGTAACAATGTAGTACCTTTTAAACTACATTTAAAAGATGCTACCTGACCTTTAAAAGTAGGTTTCTATAAACATTGCCTATGAAGTTTTTCTTTAGAGCTGGTACCTCAGCTAGAGAATTAGAAATGGAGGATTCCATTATAGAACTGGGTGAGTAGCACTATCTTGCAATCCTGGCATCCAGTGTTTTTTCTCACTCAAAATGAACCTGCCCTGAAGAGGTTATCAAGGGCTCATTTATCTGAGGCAATCATTACTGTGTGTCGCAGTCCAAGGCTGATCTAATAAAATAGAATAATATTTTTCTTACTCGCCTCTCCCTTTGGATGGAGGCGGGGAACATTAGTACAATACAATATAAATCAAATACATAGAATTAATTAAAAGAGCATATGAAATATCAAGACATCTTAAAATTCTTGGTTTAAATTTAATTTATCCTCTAGAAGCCTTCACAGATTTTTGCATGCTAATTTTTAGCATTTGTAAGCCTAATGGTGAGAAAACTTTGCTTTGCAGTAGTATAGGGAGGAAGAGGTCTTTGAACTCATCACCCCACCTGACCCCCAGATGATGCAAGAAAGTGGCTCCAGCTCAAGCATAGGTTCTTGGTACTTTGACAATTCATGGATCTTAATTTTACATTTCTCATTTTAAAAAAATGTGTTTTGGACACGCAAGATAGTCATTATTCTCCAAACTGACCAATTGCAATCAGTTTCATTGAAATTCAGTCTGTGCACACATGTTGACTCTTACACACACAATACACAAATATATTATACCTCAATGTTCCATTACTGCGAACTGAAGCAGACATTCCTTGTATCTGGTGAAGTGGTACTCTGGTCCACAAAAGCTTATGCCATAATAAATTTGTTTAAAGTGCCATTAGATGTTTTTGCTGTAACAGACTAACACAGCTACCCCTTTGGAAACAGCCATTATACCCACCCTCAAATATTCTGCATTTTCTTTATCTGTGATTCTATGCATTATCTATTCAGAGGCAAGCTCCACTGAATTAAATCAGGACTTCTAAGAAAGTGTGCATACAACTCTAGTCTTAATGTCATTATACCCAGCTAACAATGCATTTGGCAATTTTGCCATGGTATACAGTCAATATTAAGAAAATGTTTACAGAGATACTCAACATATACTGCACTAGGTAATTTAAATCTGTTAAATGTGACAATACTCTTAATGTGACAACACTTTTATTCAGACAAAAACATTATTGCAAGTGGGCTCACACAACCCTTACAAAGGAGATTCAGTGTCTTGTTTACAAATGTCTTCCTCAGTCTTCCGTGCCACTTTTTCCCAAGCAGTAATCAAAGAAGAAGTTTTCTTTTTAAAGCCTGTTTCGAGCATTCCTGTGGAAAAATAGGATTGAGACATTTAAAAACATAATTCAAGCTGCCTGGGGGAAAAAACCTTGACAAGGACAGTTCAGTCCATCCATGGAAGCACACCCATTTCACCCACATGTTCACATTCCAAAAACTTCTAGCTAAAAGATCCTGATGATGTATGAATGTATCAGCTATTCCACTTTAGACTAAATTTTAAAATCCTTTAGTTTGCTCTTTTTAGAATGTGCGGCCCCGCAAAGTTCAATAGTGCCAACAGATAGCCAAACCCATCCAAAGACACCTTGAGTGAAGAAAGGCCGACTTTAATATTTGATGACACAAAATCCCACTGTCTACGGCTTGTGACAGCGAGAGGAACGGTCATCATACACGCTTACATTTAGCACTTACCAAGCCATGCTTCCCCCTTACACACACAAGACACACACATTATACCTCAACCTTCCACTTATTTTAGTGATCCACTTTTTAGAAGGCATAGAAACTGCCAGGACTCCCCCAATTAGAACTCTTACTGTGCCAGGTAAAAATCTACTGCATAAATAGCCCCTTCTTATAATATATTAACAATTGCTCTGGTCTGATATGTGTACTGCTAGAAGTCAGAGAAAACACTTCAGTACTTACGCTTCATAGACGGGGCTCAGGATGCAGTGGGGAGAAGCAAAGCATCAACAGTTTTCCATCTTTTTCAGAATCATCATTCCTATTGAGTGGCAAATCATTAGTTAGTAACTGATCTCCAGGTACTTTGATCTGCAGACTATACAGAAATCCCCTTATGAAGAAAATGATTGTTTTCCCTCTACAGTTTTCCTACTACAGAAAGAGTTAAGTGTCAGGTTTCCAACAGGAAATCTCCATACATAGAATCAGATCCCATAGTGAGCAATTTTAATCCTGCTCCTATGCTAGTAGACAAAAGGGCTGATTCACACATGTACACTAATCACCTGATGACAAAGGACTCTGCATGTGGGAAAGTGCTACCACAAGGTAAACACCAGAGGTAGAATTTCTATATCAACTCAAAAATCAAATGATCTTCAATGTTATCATTTCAGATAGTCAGCTGCTACCAAATACTAAATAATCAAATGGTCCATGTATCTATCAACATACAAAATAGTATAGTCTTGAGCATCTGAATTCTTTAAATCTCCTGTTCAACATACACTACCTTGCTTTCCTGTGAAATTTACAAGAACTACCTTGCTTTCTTGTGAAATTTACAAAGACTAATCTCACTATAGTACTCCAAGACAGCACTTCTGAAGCACAAGCAGACATGCCCTAGGTTTTCATTCTTCTGTTTAGCAGAAGTTTAAGCTGGGTGCTAAAGCGGTAAGAATGTCAAGTACCATGTGACTTGGTACAAAAGGAGTCCCCAAATGTTTTGGGCCACTGGGCATATTTGGAATTTTGAGATTAGCATGGGTGCTTCACAAAATGGCTGCCATGGGGGGCAGGGTTTAACCATTCATGAAATGGAAACCATGGGGCCACGGCCGCTCATAAAACTCGCATTTCCCAGAAGGCAAACCAGTGAGACTAAGAGAAAAGCAGGTTGTCCAAGAACTTTGGTACAAGGCAGAGGTGGAAACTGAGCTCTAACATAAAATCACTCTTTCAACCCAAATAAAAATAGCACTGGAAGGCAGCACTTCATATTGCAGTTAAAATGTTTTTAATTCTTTAAAACGTAATAAAATTATAATCGGGCCGGTGGGCACCAAGGGAATTGCCCAGTGAACAATCTCCAGTCGAAAGAATTCTATAACTGAAAGCTTGCTAGTCCAAGTAACACTTTTTAAGAGATGTCTGCTCAACACATGCATTTCCAGAGGGGCAGCCATGTTTGTCTGCTGCAGCAAAAACAATGAGTCTTCCAACACCTAACATCAGCTTCCCTCAACCTGGTGGGCTCCAGATTTTTGTACAACTATTGGCCCCATACAGCATGGCCAATGGTCAGGGATGGTGGAATTTGTAGTCTACATCAGGGAGCCCACCAGATTGGGGAAGGCTGCCTTAAACTAACAAGTTCATTATGGCACATGGTTTTGTGTACTAGAGTCCAAATAGAAAATTTGTGCCATAGTAAGTGCTGATCTAGTGCCACAATACTCTTTGCTGACTTTGGGGGAAGTCTTGTGGCCATCATCTTTCTCTCTAGATACACTGAGTTAACATCTTTACCTTTCAGAAGGCAAATAAGGTATTCAGATACTGCTGCAATAGGTTACTATGTTGTTTGTAAGTTATCGATGTAACACCCAGCCTTTACAAGCTTATCTATGTAACATTCAGCCTTGACAAGAATATACTTAAAATAGACATATGGACATCAGCAGTTTTCTGGAGATAGCCACTGTGGAAAGGGGGAGGTATCTGCTCAGGGCATGTTTATAATCAGGGTTAATCAGGTGAAACACGGACAGATCATGCAGCTCATCATAGCAGACTCCCCAAAATTATCTTAAAACTTCCCAGTCACAAAAAGAAGCCAGCTGATCACAATTTCTCATTTTAAGAGAAACCAATGCCATACCTTAGCTTCACTATCAAGAGGTAACAAACTCCTGAGTTTAGAAATCTCAGGCATTTTCAGAATTTCCTCAGATCATCTTGCAATGCAGCTGCTCACTTCAGAATGGTATATTTGAAATATTTGGTGTTTGTCCTCCTCCAAACACATGTTCTATGAAAGAAAGTCATAGGTTATTATAAATTTAACATACTTATCCAGCCCAGAACCTCCAAATATAGCCAATGCATCGCAGTATTCTTTCTTGGCAACATACAAACACAAGTTAATAATCTTTGTAAACCGCCCGGAGAGCTTTGGTTATGGGGCAATATATAAATGCAATAAATAAAAACCTCATACCATACTGACAAGGAATAGGAAAATGGTGGTTAATTTGCCAAAGAAAAAGGATAGCATAGGCAAAATACTAATTTCACTTCCAACCAGGAGAGTTGTCGATACTAGGCTAGAAAAACTATTGCTGTGGCTTAGTTAAAGGAAATTTCTTATGTAATAAACAATGTGTTTACTTTAGCTATGATAATGGCACATTCCACATTTTTTCCTGGAATTTCTAATCACAATGAAGACCAACCCTAGAAAATACATACATCCTGCCAAACTGTGAAGCAGCAATTTCCAGAATCCTTGCAAAACTAGAGGCTCAAAAACTCCCTCTCAGTAATGTCTTACCTAAATGCATGTGGAAAAAGAAAGTCCGGTGTCCATGCCAGATGTCTGGTTTCCATGATGATATAGCACTGCTTTGGTGACGAAGGTAAGTAGTGCCCATCCATTTTTTCCCCAATCTGTTGAACACGTGGTGAGGGAAGCTTTAAAAGAACAAATGTGAACACCTCTGCTAAATGACAGACTTTTGGCTTCTACTTAGTCTTGAGACAGGGATGAAGGTGGGGAAGCATCCAGGAGTACAAAAAGAGAACGCACTGCTTTCTTAGATCCACATTTTAAGGGATTTTACCCATATGAGGCCTGAATAACCTTTCGGACACTTTTTGCTCTTTACAAGAAGTCATTTTTTAAAACATGGCACATACAAAACAAAAGCCACTAAAGGCACACTCCCAAGGATGTTTTAGACAAAAAAAAAGGCCTTCCAGCATCCATAGATTACACCCTTAACCGGAGTGAAAAGATTCTTACTCAAGAGCCAGCATTTAACCGATTTCCCCCTCTAGCTCTGCAAAAGAGCAGTTTTACAGCACTTCCCGGTCTAACCTTCAATATATACGATTTCTTTCCATAGCACAAGCACGTGTACCGGGAGAGAAAAAGGAAAAGTGGGGCTTGAACACTACCATGAATTTTTGCACGGGAGAAAACATGGTACCGAAAACATGCCGAGAGGCAGACAAGAACCTAAGCATAGAAGATCCGGAATAAATCCGTCTGAACTCAATGGGATATATTTACGGGTGTAATCATCTTAGGCCAAATCTCTAGCCACCCAACCCCTACCTCTAACTAGAACTCTTCCCAAAGCTATAATAAGGACGGATGACGAAAACAAGCCCGAGATTAGCAACGGATTCAGTCCCGCACAAACCCACTGCTTACCTACCCGACAGCCAAATGACCGAACAAAAGGAAAGAGGAAGAAGTTAGGCGGGCCAGGAAATACTGGTAGCCTGCCTTGCTATTGGCCGAGCAGGCAAGCCAATCACTTTTTCAATTCGAGGCGGGCGATTCTCTTACCCAGGCGCAGTGATTCTTTTGGCTGGGAATGAGTAATTTGCGTCAACAGTGAAGCGCAGACGTCAGGCTTGAGAGAGCTACCTGGAGGGGAGGGTATTTTATTTGTATTACAACGCGGAAATGCATCAACCGGAGGCTGGTGCAAATGTCATATGTTTAGAATTAAAGAATTCTGAGCCCAGGAATGTATTTTGCGTCTTAGAATTGAATGGAGCTCACAGCTCTTCCCAACAAATAATCCACTGGTGGTTGTCCTAAACTTTCTTTATTTCAGGACTGCCGTTTAGAACAGGGAGTGGGGGCGAGAGGGATAGAGAGATATTTTATCTCTACTATTTGGATTCAGAAATCCTTGCTAGCTGGCTTCAATTTACTTAGGGTAGGCAGGCAACCCACCTCTGACCTCAGCAATGTGTGGATATTCCTTTCCATACTCAATAGATTCATGGCTATGTGCTTCTAAACACATATGCACATGGCTAGAGATATATCTAAACCAGAATATAACTTATTTATTATTTATTTATTTAGAATATTTATATACTGCTCCCCATTGAAAAATTTCAGAGCGGTGTACAAGGTAGAATGAAAACAAAAACAATACAACAGTTAAAACAAAATTTAAAAGAAGCAAAAACAGAAATCCAAGGCTGCATGTTAAAGAAAGGCTTCTTGGAATAAAGATGTTTTCAGGAGGCGCCGAAAGGAGTACAAGGTTGGCGCCTGCCTGACCTCCAGAGGCAGGGAATTCCACAGGAGGGGCGCCACCACGCTGAAGGCTCTTCCCCTGGTGGATTCCAACTTCAAGCACGAGTCCCATTGAGTCCGCTGTTCTAATGGTGCTGCTTCTCCTGCACACAGCAGGAGAGAGCAGCAATTCCGAGTTTAAAAAAAAATGGACTTAATGAGGGGGTTTTTTTGTTACGCAAGGAAGGCCAGAAGGGGTGGAAGGTGCACGGGAAGCAGACGATGTCATGTGAAGGACCTGAGAAAACTCAGTGAGTGCCCAGTTACGAGATTGCAATAAAACGCTCGTCGGATGGAGCTTTCAGTCTGGCCTTAGAGCCACAATGAAAATCCACCTTAGTGAGTAACCCAACTAGCAATATATTCCTGGTTCTTATATTACAATGAAGCAGCAAGTTTTCACTGAACTGAACCCCCTGATGTTTATTTTAACTGAGGGGCATCATTACATGGCATATCTGTGAATAGGGTGTCTTGCAGTTAAAACAAAGAGAGAAAAGTGCAGCTGCAGGGGAGATTCAGACAGAACCCTATCCCCGCCCCGGCATTTTCCCCTGTGTATATCAAGTTATAAGACTGTAAGGAGCAGAAAGACCTCAGAGAGCTACTTCAGGTCACTGCTAGATCAACCTTCCCCAACCTGGTGCCCTCCTGACATGTTGGACTACAACTCCCATAAGCCCCCTATCATCAACCTGATGTGAATCCTGGAAGAAATGGGAGATTTTTATCCATGGCTACCAGTCAGAAAATTCCACTAATGTCAACCCTTGTCCTTTGCAACAATAGCAGAACATGTGGTTTCATTTCCAAAAGAACACAAAATAAAATGACAAAATAAGCTGGGTTTATTGCAATTTGCACCTAACCATTCAGGAAATGAAATTACTAAATTATATATATTTCTTTTTTCCTCCTGTGGAGTAAATGAAAAGAAAAGAAACTGCTTCCAGTTCCAGCCTGGAGTCCACACTGTTTTGAATCTCCAGTTCATTAGAAAGTAACATTTGCTTCCAATTGTGTCCCTTCTACTCCTTCATAGCCTTGGTCATGATGCCAGCCCATTGAAGGTGATGAGGTACTCGGGGTAAGCGTGATCATCAAAAAACGTCACAAAGATCGTTGGCTTGCTGAGAACATCCACTAGACTGTCATATCGGCCTCTTCCCCCTCGCTTTGTGGGTGGCAAAACCATATTTTCGCTCCCGCAGTCATACTCCCCAGTCAGAACCCGAGCCTGAAACATGTACCGGTGTCCTTGGGAATCTGGCTTGGCATAGAAGGCAGAACGGCTGGCATCCCCTGCAAAATAAATACCTTGTCCATAGAGGCCCACTGTAAAGAAACAAAAGCAGAAGACATGATTACATTTGGGCACACTGTCCAAGTATCATTTCTCTGGCAATTGAATGCAATTGAATACAATTCTGATAGGCTGAAATGGTGTAAGGATGCAATGGTGTATTTAAGTGATTAGGGAAAGTCAAGCCCTTGCATGTCCATGGACTGGTTTACCTATCCTCATTTCAAGGAAGTATTGTTGCACTGTAAAACTTAGAGCTCATCTGCACCAAGCAGCATAGTCCACTATGAAAGCAGTATGAAAGCGGTATATGAAAGGCAGGAGCCACACTACTTCTTTATTGTGGTACTGAAGTGCACTGTTGGGGCCCATTGACATAACTACACCAAGTGGGATATAACACTATGAAAGTGGTATGAAAGCAGTATATGGTATGTGTCATGGCAACAGCTCTCAGTGCACTTTAATACCATTATAAAGCAGTAGTGTGGCTCCTGCCTTTTATACACTGCTTTCATACCACTTAAAAAGTGGAATATCCTGCTTGGTGTAGATGAGAGCTTAGGAGAAAGGGGGAGAGAAAAAGAACACACAATGCTTTCCCTAGGATCCTTATAAACCAGTGTGGTGTAGTGGCTAAAGTGTTGGACTGGGAGTCAGGAGACCTGGGTTCTAGTCCCCACTCAGCCATGGAAAACCATTGGGTGACTTTGGCCCAGTCAGACAGGTGGGGGGGGGGGGGTCGCATTTCCCTACCATCACTTTGCCTCCTGCTTCTGTCCCACAATAGGGACAAACAGCTTCCTCTTTCTTCATATGGGGAAGAAAGAGGAAGAAAGCAACGACCACGTGGCCCATTCAGTGGATGATTTTATGGTGCAACTTCTCCTGCACACAGCAGGAAATAGCACCAATTAATGCTACAGCCAGAAGAATCGGATTTTCTGGGTGGTATTTTGAAGTGAGAAAAACAGGAGAAGGAGCTGGAGACACACAGGAGGATTGCAGTGTCGTCAAAGTGTCTCACGAAGATCTGTGAGTGGCCAGTCGCTAGCGTGCCACAAAACATTTGTCTGATGACACCCTTTAGTTCAAGACTGGCAGGACTGGATCGCTCTTAGGTGTGGGCAATAGAAACAGCTTTAACACCCTCTTACCCTTCCTACAGGTGCTTTTGAAGCCAATCTCGTGGATGGAATACCAATTCTCTGGGCATGTCCCATGATAGAGGATGCGCTCATTCTGTGTCCCTTCCGGGTTCTTCTTCTCCATCCAGCTGCGTTTCCAGCTATAGGAAACCCACAGGTACCGGTTTTGGATTCTCTCCACCTGTTGGGAATTGCCAGGGCATTGGGTGGGGTCATTTCATTCGAGTGAGCCTTGTGTATTTAAATAATTCCATCATGGAGTTCATGTCAAAAGGCCAAAATAATCCCCTGGGGGCAATTTGCCACATTACAGCCCTCCTCCCCAAAATGTGCACTGAAAAAATAGCTCTAGAATTGGTCGACAACTGTCTATTTAACTCCCTAAAAACCCAGAAACCGGATGGCCAAATTTCTCTCTCAGCACCCACCAGGCTCCCTGCGTCTCCTGATTTTTATTTTATTTCTTAAACTTTTTAAAATTCATGATTTTTTTTATTAAAAAACTAAAAAAAAACCTGGGAGGCTACAAATTCTGCCTTCCCGCACCATCTTTATTTGAGTTCAAAATAGTAATTTTGTGTGTTGGAGTTTAGATTCCCTTTTTACTTGTAATTAGGTTATTTGGCAAGTTATGTTTCTTTTAGTTTCAGTAGTTTGCCATTTGGGAAATGTTTTGTGACCGGCCATGACCAGCATGGTAGCCATCTTCTGAATGGACACCCACACATTCATAGAATCATAGAATAGTAGAATTGGAAGGGGCCTACAAGGCCATCGAGTCCAACCCCCTGCTCAATGCAGGAATCCACCCTAAAGCATCCCCGACAGATGGTTGTCCAGCTGCCTCTTGAAGGCCTCTAGTGTGGGAGAGCCCACAACCTCCCTAGGTAACTGATTCCACCGTCGCACTGCTCTAACAGTCAAGAAGTTTTTCCTGATGTCCAGCCGGAATCTGGCTTCCTTTAACTTGAGCCCGTTATTCCATGTCCTGCACTCTGGGAGGATCGAGAAGAGATCCTGGCCCTCCTCTGTGTGACAACCTTTTAAGTATTTGAAGAGTGCTATCATGTCTCCCCTCAATCTTCTCTTCTCCAGGCTAAACATGCCCAGTTCTTTCAGTCTCTCTTCATAGGGCTTTGTTTCTAGACCTCTGATCATCCTGGTTGCCCTCTTCTGAACACGCTCCAGCTTGTCTGCGTTCTGCATTCCCCATGGCAGCCATTTTTTGAGAGTGCCCATGCTCTCTCTCAAATTTCCACATGTGCCCCTGATCCCCTGTAGCACAAGCCAGTTCCCTCTCGTGATGAGACTGGCGTCATGAGACTGGTGTGGGGGTGGGGGTCATGTTTCCTTACCACTGCTTTCCCCCTGCTTCTGTCCCACAATACTTCCTCTTTCTTCACACAGGGAAAGAAAGAGGAAGTAAACAATGAATACGTGGCCCATTCAGTGGCCGTTTTTATCACGCCACTTTTCCTGCACATAGCAGGAAATGGTGGCACATTCCGTTTTTTTAAAAAAAAGGATTTAAAGGGGTCTATTTTGTGACAGAAAAAAGCCAAGAAGGAGCAGGAGACTCATGGGAGGTGGACAACGTTGTCAAAAGGACCTGCAAACATCTAGAAGGGGGGAGTAACGAGCATGCAATAAAACACTCATTTGATGATGCTCTATGTCGCCTTCTGGCTCAAAAGAGGCCTCCTCCTCAGCATCCAAGAACATCACAACTCACTTTGAGGACTGTGCAGTCACTGGCTGTCCTTTTGAAATTCTTTACAACGTCCTGATACTCCTCCGAGCTGGTCTGCAGTTCCACTTTCTTCACCAGACTCCCATCCATGGCTTCCCATTGTGGAGCAATATTCTTGTCTGCAATGGCAAAACAGAAACCATGACTGGCTTGTAGCGGCCAACCTTGCATTCTGCTTATATCCTTCTCAGTGTCACAAAACAACATCTTAGGTGCGCCTGCCACTGCTGCCCTAGTAAAAGCTCACCTACTGCCCTGCTCTGGGTCAAAAATAACAGCTTTCATGCACTTTTTCAGTATGTCAGGAAAAAGATGACTGGTGAGAGTCCATCCTCCAAATACTGTGCTGCCCACAAATTTCCAGAAGAGTTTTACACCTGTTGGTTTAAATGCCTACAGTTTTGCTTTTGGTATGCTGAAGGATGAATGAACGTACATGTAAAGACATATGTGCCACTTCAAAAAGTATGCGGAGTAGGGGAGGTGAACACTTCACCAAATGCAGCTTCCCCAACCTGGTTCTCCAGGTGTGTTGGACTGCATATCCCATCATGAGAATGATGGGAATTGCAGTCCAACACATCTGGAGGGAACTGGATTGGGGAAGGCGATGAATGCATACTAGGAGAGGCAAATCTCAGCGTTCGGGATCCAGGCTGTAAAATACTGACAACTAAAGCCCTACACCTGTTTTCCCCTTAGAGAAAAGGCTATTACCATGAACATGTACAGCAGCAGGAGGTAGTGGCCATCCCATCCCCATTGCCACCCCCATTGTACCGGAGACTTGAAGTCTTTTGTAACTACACAACCAATATGAATCAACAAGCAAAGCTTTTTGTTTCTTTTTTTTGGCTGTGAAAAGAACTGCACCTGTTGATTTCTGCTTGTTGTGCGGCAACACTGTCTTTATCTTTATAAGATGAAACAACACTCTGGGGAGCAGTGCAGCACAATGAGCAGAAATGGGAATTGTAGAAGATCAACAATGCCAATTCACACGACCACAGAGCGGGAAATAAGGCACCCTACAGCAGCCTATGGGTTCGGGTGGCTTGTTACCCATGGCAACAAGCCACCTTGGCATGGTTTACATGACACGACCAATCCCACCCACCCCGGCACGCAACAAACATGCATGGAGGGGAAAATAAGCCACATTGATCATGCGAATCTGGACATAGACAACTCCCCACAAGAAAGTGGGAAGGAAAAGGAGGAGATTTCAGTTGACAGGTGCCATCTCCTCACCCCACAAGCAGATCTCTCTTCTTATCCTGAATTTCGCCTTGCTTGGCAGGAAGGCTTCACCCTTTAGCCAGTTGATCTTGATTGTCTGTCCATCCCACGGCAACTGCGCCCACATTTTCTTCTTGTGGTACGCCATCTCCAGTCTCCGGTTGGTGTTCATGTCAAATGTGGACCAGCCAGCATCAGTCATCCGATGCCACCGGATAGTCTCGTACAGAAGCTTGGACTCAATCCACTCAGCGTGGGCTTCCTGCAACTTTGTAAGGAAGGCTTCCTCAATTTTTGTGTAAATGGCCCCCAGAATGTTTTCAACGTCTTCCTGGGCACCACAAATCCGGGCAACCTTCTCCTTGGGGCGATGGAGGACAACCGGAAACTGATGTGATGTGTTATCGCAGAGTTCTTTGAGGATGTTGTCACTGAAGGCTGAAATCTCCGCACTGCAGATGGTTTCCTCATGGAAGTTGGCAATGAAATCGGCCACAACCTGCTTGAACGAGGTCACATCGCTCTCTCTGCCCACTACATGTATTGCAGCCCAGTGCTCCTCAGCCAGATCCTAGGAAAACAAGAACGTCTAATTACTTAGAGAACGGATACAAGAATACAGGCTGCAGCAGCTACCCCAAGCAATATCTGGTAACCCCCAGACTCCCAGCATCTGCTGCCACTGAAAAAGGGGGAGGAAAAATGCTTTAGGAACAGGTCCTATGGTTCCTGCCACGGAAAGCTCATTCCTAGTGTGGCCCTGGAGCACTTGGAAGTTCCTTCCAGATTCCCAGGATACTCTAGGAAGCAAGTGTTTATGGCACAAACCATAGTGCCTGCTCCTAGAGCATTTTCCCTCTCTTTTTTAATGATCGGATTTGAGTGGCTGAGGAGGGGAGGGGGCTTCAACACCTTAATGCTGTGACATGGAACAGGTGCTGTTGCTGCTGGGGTGAGTGTGAGTTGTGTCTGTGTACGTATGTGTGTGTGTGTGTGTGTGTGTGTGTGTGTGTAAGAGAGAGATACAGACAGAGCTCCATCACACCTTTTTTTTTCCTGGTATGCACCCACATTTTGACCTCTGTTTCTTTAGCGCAGCAAGTGCTGTCCCTTTCACGATCATAGCTATACCATGGGACTCTCTTTTCACTTGTTTGCACTCCCACTATTGTGTCCACCCCACCCGTTCTCCTTCCCCCTCCACTTCATGGGTTCTTGTCGGGTGATGGACATGGGAGCCTCCCCATCCCTCACTCTAGCTTTGTTGTCTAGCATTTTACCGATTCAGCGTTTAATTGGCTGGGCGCCATTTCTGCAGGTAAGGAGGGTGGGGTTGCAGCAGAAAAAGCCCATTTGACCAGCTCAGCACAAGCCTGCTCATTTGACCCGGTGTGCTGGAGGAGGTGCACCGCACCGCTCTCATCTTTCATCAGCAATCACACGGTCAAAGCACACGCCCCCAACAAAAGAAAATATGTGAAGACAGCAATACACAGAGGTGGAAGGGCAACTTAATCCTGCATGGAGGAAATAAGCCAGACTTTCCCCGCTCTAGGAAAACACGAGAAATGGGTGGGGGAAGGTGGGGTAACTGCAGGACAGGCACAATGTCATGTGAGTACCCTGCTGCAAACCAGCAAACCAGGCATGACAAGAGTGCGATAAAATGCTGGTGTGATGGATCTCAACCTCTCTCTCTCTCACTCACACACACACACACACACGAGTGGTGTCTGTGTGGGTACACTTATGTCAGGCCATCACCACCACCACCACCCCAGCAGGCACCTGATGCAGCCCTTGGGGTCAAAAAGCTTGTAGACCCCAAGTCTAGAGCCACAAGAAGCCTTGATGGAGGGGTTCTACAATTTGGGTGTTGGTTTTATTCTGTGTTCCAATACATGCAACTGCATCAAAAAAAATCTATTTCCTATCTAGTCCTTTACACCAAAACAAGTCTAATGGATGGAGTCCTAGATGTGAAAGGTTCATCCCCATAAGTATTTAACCAAGTAAACCTGTCTGGGAGTCACAGCTCTTAACTCCAGACTTTTCACACTAGTTGAGGACCAACATACATTTGAGGAAGGGGCACAGAAAAGCTGTACCCTCAAAAAGACAATCATAGTTACCTGCTCATTTCCATAGCTATTGATGACCCCATTGTAGGGGCCAGAGCTCTGCTGGATTTGCATCCTTGCTGTACAATCCCTTTCTTGGGCCATTTCCTGCAGCAGACATGCCCCAGACCCCAAAAAATATTCACCCAGAGCCTTCGTCTTCAGAGGTATCATACCAAGCACGAGAGAAGCCAAGTCTTCCTTGATAATCTGGATAGCTTCCTGCACAAATTTTCGGAGGCCACTCAGGTGCAGGGATAAAATCTGACCGTTTGGGTGGAGTTGGACCTTCACTTTGAGATCTTCCCAGTCCATGATATGAAGGAGATTCTCCCCAGCTAATGCTAGTTCTGGTCTGGCAACATCCATCCTTTCCTCCATCGGAGAATTATCTCGTAGGTACTCCTTAATAGATTCCTCCACTTCAGTGATACGAGGAGAGAGGCCAACCACGGTTACCTGGCTGTCTGCAACCTGATGAAGAGCTACTTCCTTATAGGACCCCAAGCTGTGCAGCAGCTCCTTCCACTCCGCACACTCAGTGGTCCACCTCAGCTCCTCCGGTATCTCCACTGTCCTCTCCAACACCTGCCTCATGATTATCTCTTTGGCTTCCTTCATTTTAACCAAGTCTAGGCCAGCAACTTGGATGACTTCAGAGATCTGCAGCACGGCAAGGAGGCCTTGCCCCAAGAAGAAGCTCTCATGGAAGAGCTCGTCCCACTGCGCCTTGACAAACTGACATTTGAGATTGGACAGAGGAACTGGCAGCACCTGGAAGCCACTGAGCATCTCCTCTAAAGACCTCTCGGCCTCTACCGCCTTCTGACGGGGACCCCTGAATATGACAGTTGGTGGATTTTCAGCCAGGACTTCGGCGTTTATTCCCCGGTTAGCTGGGAGTATCTCTTCAAACAAACATTCTTTCACAATGATGGATGGGATTGCCTTGTACTGAGCCATAACTTCTATCCACTCCGCCTGGTATTCCTCAATCTGTGCGTGAATGGCTTGCAGAATGTTTGCCACGTCTCCTTGGGAGCCACAGATCTGCAACTCTTCATCGCGCAAGCGATGGAGACCTACAGGAAATTGATGCCGTGTATTCTTGTGGAGTTTATTAAGGTTCTCGTCACTGAAAGTTGCTATTGCTTCATCGCAGATGGATTCTTCATGGAATGTGGCGATGAAACCAGCCAAAATTTGCTCGAAAGAGACCACCTGGTTCTCTCTGCCCAGTGCATAGATCATCCCTGGATAGCCTTCAACAAATCCCTAAAAGAAAGAAAAAGAAAATGCCAAAATCTGAAATTAGACACAAAATAAGCCTTGATAAGATCTACAATGTAAGAAATAAAATCAGCAAAGATTCTACATTAAAAGTTGTATAAGAATTCCACCCAACAAAATAAAAACCTGTTGAAAAATTTCCATCTAGCCTAGCATTCCCCAACCTGGTGACCCCAGGCTTCTAACTCCTGTCAGTCCCAGCCAGCATGGTCAATGGTCAGAAATGCTGGAAGTTGTAGTCCAAACAATTGGAGGTCATCAGGTTGTGAAAGGCTGATCTAACTGACAAAGTGGATGGAGAAAGCACAAAATCATCCACGTGGACTTTCCTCTTATTTTGAATCTATTTTACAGGTGAACATATTGAAGGCCTCTTCCACCATAATAGGTGAACCCAGTGAAAGTCTGATGTTCCCATGTTTAGTGGGGTTACAAAAGAGAGACTGAAAACAAAGTCTGGTGGCGCCCCAAAGACTAACAAATATATTTTCATCGGCCAAAGCCCCACTTTGTGGGATGCCCGCAAAAGCTTGTGTGTGAAAACTGACACCATAATAAGCTTGTCAGGAGATGCCACCAGACCTGTTGTTTATGCTGCAATGGACTTTCCCTCTGAAGTTTTAAAATGTCATAATAGGAAGAGGATGGAGAAAGTGAAGCATTGGCTTAGCAATAAGAAGAATAAAAAACAAATAATAGCGAGAAAATTTAGGGCAAGTAGAAGTGTACTTGCCATTGATCAGCAAGGGCAGCAATATTTCACAGCAGCCAGTGAAGAAGCAGTCGATCCAGCCCAGCCCCAGATTGTGAACCGCCCAGAGAGCTTCGGCTATTGGGCGGTATAAAAATGTAATAAATAAAATAAATAAAAATAAAGATGCAGTGCAATGTCACAGAGGATGCTGCTAAGATGCATTTATTTATGACAGATGTGTGTGATACAGGCCTAAATGTGCTCAAGGTAGCCAACAGCCAAATAAAAATACAATAAATCCGCAATAAAATGCAAAGTAAAAAAACACAAAACATTCAAAGATAGCAGATAAAACATCATTAAAAACAACCAGCTAAAATATTTTGCTGGTCTTTCTCCGTGAGCCCCTGCCAAAGGAAGTGAGGCAGGTGGCTACTAGGAGGAGGGCCTTCTCTGCTGTGGCACCCCGACTGTGGAATGAGCTCCCCAGAGAGGTTAGCTTGGCACCTACAGTGTACTCCTTTCGTCGCCAGCTGAAGACCTTTTTATTTTCTCAGCATTTTAACACTTAATTTAACAAATTTAAACTTTGCTGTTTTAATTCTATATTTTAACCTATATCAATTTTTGCTGTGTGGTTTTAATCCTGGTTGTGCTTTTTATATTGTATTTTGTATTCATGTTTTTAATTTGTTGGTTGTTTTTATGCTTTTCATGGTTTTAATTTTTGTGAATCGCCCAGAGAGCTTCGGCTATTGGACGGTATAAAAGTGAAATAAATAAATAAATAAATAAATAAATAAATGCAAGTCACCTTGTCAGCCAAAGGCCTGTCTAAATAAAGATACCTTTGCATCTAGAACAAGGCTGTTGGTCCTCAGAAGCACAGGACAAATCCAGCCCATTTGGGGTCCCAATCTGGCCCCCTGGAGTACTCCAAATGGCCACACCCCTCTTCCCCTGGCCCTACCGCCTTTACCCTGATCTCCTATTGTTTGCTTGTTTCCTGGCTTTTGCCCATTCCCCCTCCCCCCATTCTAAGAGACTGAAATGCCTCTCCTAAGCAGGAGAGTAAGAACAGTAAGAACTTCAAGCTAAAATATGCTGATGCTTTTGGTATTTTGACCCTGCCCCGTTGGCCTTTGGACAGGGATGTTGAACTTCTTTCAGTCCAAGGACCAAATTCCATTTCAGAGAAGCTCTTGAGGACTTCAGTCCAGCAGTGGGCGGTATAGGGATTGGGCCCAGCACCTCTGCAGACATGGAAGTGATTCTGAGTCAGACAGAGAGGGTGACAGGGAAGGTGTTGTCAAGGCACCAAAGTTATGGAAGCAGGAGGCTGGTGAGAGTAACAGTGACGGAGAGGATGAAGGCCAGCTGCCACCTAATCATTTGAATGATATTGTTTTTATACTGTTTTTATGTTTTTAAAAATTTTGTACACTTTTAATGTTTACTATTTTTAATTGTTGTAAACCGCCCAGAGAGCTTCGGCTGGGGGGCGGTATATAAATGTAATAAAATAAAAATAAATAAAATAAAATAAATAAATAAGTGGGGCCCTCTGAATTTGTGGGTATGCAGACTGCTAATGAAGAGAAGGAGGAGTAGGAATAAGAGACCCAAGAGTTAAACGTCAGGTGAAAGAGGAGGCTCAATGCTGGGTCACGAGGCACTCTAAGAGACTTAGAGCAAGGGAGACCACCCCATGGAAAGATCCACCTTGAGGGCAGGACTTGGTACCCCACTCAAGTTCAGAAGGATACCCCATAGTAGACAACAGGAGTTTCGTAGCAAATTTCTTTCATGGTGCTTTATTCTGGGTAGCGATCTGAGATCTACACAATACCGTATTATGCAAAGCCTGTTAGGAAAGCCAGCCTCTAATTGCTGCATGAGGATACTGTCTGTAGCCTGAGACAATGCCTATAATGTCTGTAGTTCGCATAATAAAAGTGATTGACCAGAAATACTGATTTGACAGCTAGACTACAAAGAAAGCCAGGAGACTGGCATTTGACAGGTGGGGCCGAAGGCAAAAGGAGCAAGAGGAAAAGTGGTGGGATCAAAAAGGCTAGCATATTTTAACTTAAAGCTCCTACCACAACATCTTGGCCCCTGTAAACATCTCTCTCACACACACACTCACACTCACACTCACACACACACACACACACACACACACACACACACACACCTACCTTCCTTGGCCTTGTTCAAATCCAATGGACCATCTCCTTCACCATTCCACAAATAAAAGACAGACCTCAGGAGACAAAGCTCTGAATAGCCCCATCCAACCAACATCTAACTAAATAGACACATTTCTGGCACTTACCCGCTCCCAACTGCCTTTGCTATTGGTGACTTTACTGCTACGATTCTTAATTTTAGTGACGCAGCACAATCGTTGGGCCATTTGCTTGAGCAGACATGCTCCAACCCCAAAGAAGTATTCCCCCAGAGCCTTCTTCCTCAGAGGCACCGAACCAAGCACGAGGGAATTTAAGTCCATCTTGATGACTGGCGTGGCTTTCCTCACGTATTTTCGGAGGCCGCTCAGGTGCAGGGATAAAATCTGACCATGTGACTGGAGTTGGATGCTCACTTTGAGATGCTTCCAATCCATAATATGAAGGAGACTCTCCCCAGCTAATAGTAGTTCTGGTCTGGCAACAGTCATTGTTTCCTCCACCAGAGAATTATCTTGTAGGTACTCCTTAATAGATTCCTCCACTTCAGTGATACGGGGAGAGAGGCCAACCACGGTTACCTGCTGGGATGCAGCCTGATGAAGAGCTACTTCCTTATGGGACCCCAAGCTGTGCAGCAGCTCCTTCCACTCCGCACACTCAGTGGTCCACCTCAGCTCCTCCGGTATCTCCACTGTCCTCTCCAACACCTGCTTCATGATGATTTCTTTGGCTTCCTTCATTTTAACCAAGTCTAGGCCAGCAACTTGGATGACTTCAGAAATCTCCAGCACAGCAAGGAGGCCTTGCTCCAAGAAGAAGTCATTGTGGAAGAATTCCCCCCACCGTGTCTTGATAAAGTGAAACTGGAGATTGGACAGAGGAACCGGCCAAACTTGGAAAGCGTTGAGGAGCTCCTTAAAGCGCATCATCGCTTCCTCCACTCTTTGACGGCGGCCCCAAAATCTGATTGTCACTTGAGCTTTAGTAAGGATCTCAATGCTTACAAGGGGGTTGGATGGGAGCATCTCCTGCAGCACAGCATCTTTGGCAATGGTGCACCTGGGCAGCGATTCAGCCAAGCACTCCCAACTCACCACTTGCCTCTGAGAGGCCACTTGGACGAGGCGCCGTAAGAAAGAGTCTATCTCTTCAAACAAGCCCACGAACCACATTCTGTCCCATATGTAGATCCGGATGGATGTGAACATCTTCACGAGAGTCTGTTGCTCAAGCAGGGCTTCTAGCACTTCTGGCCGTATCTCACAATGCAGCAGATACCTTTCGCGCACGGAATGAAATACGGTTCCCAACTCATGCAGCTGCACAGGCGGACCAGTGGCCTGGAACATCAACATTCCCCATGGAGAACATAGCCGGATGCTGTAACCAACCTCCTTCAGCCGCACTTCGAACTCGTGAAAGGCATCCGGGCTCTCCTCCAGGTACTGGAGGAAGAGTGGGTCCTCCAGATGACATAAACCCACCGGCTCTGGAAGAAAGGTGGATTTACTGAATAGTAGGCTATGCTGGTACCTTGTAAATACAAACGGGATCTGATTTATCTTCTTCTTTGGCCTGTGTATTCCTGACAGATTCCTAGGAGGACTTGGGATTTGGAAGCTGGGGATAGAGAAGGGAATGCAGCTTGGTTGTAGAGCACATGCTTTATATCGGGCTAGGGAACCTCATGCCCATGGGCAAAATCTGGCCTACCTGGAGTCTCAATCTGGCCCCTGCTGTTAAGATACATTGCAACAGGGCCTTCTCAGCTGTGGCACCTGGGTTGCGGAATTCCCTCATTCAAGTCCTAATTGGTTCCCTCTTTCATGGCTTTTTGAGAGAGCTGTGAAAACACATACGTCATCTCTCCCCCTACCCCTCCATTTTTGGTTTTGGAACCTTTTGTGGGCCTAAGGCAAGATCAGTTTTTATAAAAATATGCATATAAAACCAAATCATATCTACATGCACACTAACAGTGCAATCCTAAGTACGTTACTCAGAAGAAAGCCGCATTGTGATCAATGGGTCTTATTCCTAGGATGAAAGTGTTCAAGTAGCCAACGCTTAAGCATGTGTTCATAGGATTGAACCCCCAAGAAATGAAAGCAGATTAAGAGAGACTATACATACATATCTACTCTGCCTCGCTGTCTCCTGTGATCAAATAGGTTTTGCAAGTTTTTAAAGCATTTCAACCCAAACCTGCAAAACCTGTTTACTAAAGGTCAAAGTGGGAGGCGTCTATCCACTTCCATGAGCAGCAATCTGTCTTTCAAACCCTCTCCAACCTCTCGGGAAAAGAAAGCATTATTCTCAGTCTGCATTGCTAGCTAACAACAGCCTTTCATTCTTCAGGCTGATTCAGACTCAAGTCACTCCCACCTCTCTACATAAAACAAACATATATTTGTGTGAACAGGTAAACAGGTATGACTCTCTGATAGACCTGCTTTGGTATTCCAGATTACAGGGTCACTGTAGATGGCAGTTTTCTCCATGCCCCTGCTGACAAAACTTTTCTTTTTGGATATTTGTGGGAGAAAAGTATCACACAGCATTCATGTGGTGCATTTTAAAGTGGCTTCCAGAGGACAGCTCCAGCCCCCTTAAATCTACTACAACTGTACAAATGCAATAAGGGCAAGCAGTCTTTAGATATCTGGTAAACAGGGAGGTATCCCTACATAGATGCTATGGCCCACTGTTAAAGCAATTATAATGTCATGATCTTACCTACAGCAGCAGTGATATAATCTTCCACCTAGAAGACAGAGACAGATCTCAACTTAACATGTTATATTTATTAAAAAGACCACATTCTAAGGGGGCCACCATTTCTTCCCCCTTCCATTGACCTCTGCCTTGAAAGGGTGCCAAAATTAAGCAGTGGAGGAAGGGTTTTCGAGGAAGCCTTCTTCCAACTGTTTAATTCCCGCATGCCACAGTGCCATCAAGGGTGGCTACCCTGCTGTATTTCCAAGACTGATGATGGAACCCAAAAGTATCCAGGTGCTTCCAGACGGAGAGGTGGGGTGGCCAGGTGACCTAATATACAGAGAACCATCCTCTGTTTTGAAAAGCTGGCAGAGGACAGAGCTTTACTTGAAGGTGTCTTCTGTTTGATGGGCTGCCTAGTCCAAGTCCAGAACTATAAGGAGGGAGAGCAGAGATGGACCTTGAAGTTGTCCATCCCCAGTTAGCACCTGGACAGCAGACTAAGCAGGGAGTCATCTGGTCACAGTGTTCCCACTATGATGAGATGTATAGTATTTCTATTTAAATAATAGCTACGATATCTAAAAAGTGCACTTCTACAGATACATTTGCATCTGCAAATCTGTATCCTCTTGGTTGGCGAGGCATAAGTAGCCAACCTATGGAGAGCTCTGTCAGAAGGCATTGTGCAGCTATTCTGTCTTTTCTTCCTTAATGGGTTTTCCACGGTGAGAAAAAAAAGGAAGAACAAGAAGTAGGAAACAAAGGAAGGTTATAGATGGATAAAGTTGTTATCTGGACCTCTGGCAAAATGCAGTGAATGAGGCAGGGAGATTGAACATTAAAAGTCTTGCCTGGAAGCACCCTCAGGTTAGTCTCATCCCAGTTTAAACGCATTAGACCTTACTGCACCTCCCTTGAGTTGCATGCAGTTGTATGTACACACACACACACACACACACACACACACTCTCCACAACACGGAAACTGTAACCAGTGGTTCACATTGCCTCTACCTGGGGAAACACTTGGGGAATGAGGAATCTGAATTCCTGACCCCTTTCCTAAGCCACCAAGCCACGCTTCTCCCAAAACAAGTGAAAGAAGGCAGGTGTCTCTAACCTTTTCAGTCATGCATACCCTTTTCTGAGCTTGATTCAGAAGTCTGGATTCCTGGCTCCCAATAGAGCCTGCTACCCTTCCATAAAATAAACAGATACAACGCAGAAGAGGATTCCTACATCTTTCACTGGTTTGTAAAATGGAGGAGGAATTTCAGAAGGAGCCACTTCTCACTGTTGCAACACTGTGACATGACGATCCGCACCCAAGGCCATCTTGACCCAGCTATCACCCAACACTGCCTGCGCTCGCGCCCCTCAGGGTCGGCGCCTTAGGCAGCTGCCTCGTTCGCCTAGTGGTAGCGCCGGCCCTGTGCAGAAAAACCCATTTTCTGCTCTTGCACCTAGACAGCACATTGTGCCTTCCTTCGGTCCATTCCTACAATGGTTACCAGGTGAGGGAGAGTCCGTCCTGACGGAGGAACAATCTGCACCAGCTTCATCCAGGTGTTGGGAACCTCTTTCAGGAAGCGGTCCATCTCTTCCAGCATGGTCATCAAGATGTCTCCCTTTGCAGCTAGGCCTGGGTCTGCTGGCTGTAGGAGAGGGAATGAAATGGACTCCAGGAAGGACCCATAGCAGGTGCAGAGGCAATTCCAAACCATCTTCTGAATGGCCTGCTGGAAAATGGCAGTGAGGCGCATTAGTGGGTGGAAACTAGATTATGAGCTAGGCCAAACGCCTTGTGCAAATCTATTTGAGAAAATTGGAGACCAGAAAAGCTGACAGATGCGCAATAGCAGGGATGGGAGAGGCATATCTGTGGAAGGTAGTATTGAGGTGGAGGACGGAAGAGAAATAGATATTGGGGCAGCAACAGGGTAACTCCGTCCCATTTGCATTACCTTACAGGCATCTTTAGGCTTCAGCTGAGACCCTTCAAGCCATACCAGATAGACGACACTGCAGTCCAATTCTGGGAAGTACGACGCTGTCACTGGAAGAATTTCTCCCGGAAGCAAGTCCACAGCACGCGGCACAGCCCTTAGAGCCTTCTCCGTGACGGCAAAGGCGTCCGGGCCCCAGCCCAGCCCATCAGAATCCACCACCAGCGGAACAACCACAACATCTGTCTGGAACAAACAATGCACCCAGAGAGGGCAATGGCCTTAGCTCAATCAGAGATCAATGAATGCAGAACTGCATCTATTCTGTTTTTTTTACCCAACGGTAAGCATGCAGGGACTTAGAGCTTTATCACACCAGGGTTATACTGTGCAATCACTGCGAATTGCATGCAAAGGACTCCGAAGTTTTCCACCTTATAATCTGCTTTGACTGTGAAGTACTCCCATGCATCCTGCTTTAATTGTGCTATAAAGGGAAAAGCCTCACTGTATTTGGTCACTAGTTTTCGAGCGTATCTTCCGAGCGGCCACTGGGGAACAGGAGCAGGATTTGAGAAAAATGAAACAAATGCTTACATCTGCGTAAGCTTTAAAAATAGAAACATCAAAATCGGCACAGTAATAGATATTAAGGAGAGCTTTAAGCATACCAAATTTGAATCGGATTGGGTCATCCGTTGATTTTTTATAATTTTTTTACATTTCCCCCCTTAAACCCACTTCCTGGTATGCAAAGTGCTGCCGCCTGGGGTACAACAATAACAACAACAACAACAACAACAACAACAACAACAACAACGAAAGCTAAACGCTGTAGGGGATAATTCGAAGGAAACAGGTATGTGGGATGAAGCTCTGTATCCAGATCAGGATTGCAGCATGCAAGGATGGGGGGATTTATCTGGTCAAGAGGGCAGGGCTCCTGCAGCTTTCACTGTTGTGATGAAGAGGGAATTTCACCAGGGGCTGCATGCGTACCAATGACACCTGCTGAATTTCCGTTTTCTATACAACTGTTAAAGGTACAGGAGTCCTGTCCTCCTTTCTATATGGGAGTAAAAAATAGCCAAAGGCAAGGGCAGAACCAAGTAATCTTCTACAATACTATTATTAGTAAAAGTTTTATTAAAGTGCCAGGTGCCTACGCATTTCAAACGCGGTTGCGTTCTTCCTCAGGGCTTTATAACGTTAGTGCAGTTGTCTGCAGAAGCTGCTAGGCTAGCATGATACAGAAAGAAGTGAGATCTCTTTCCCCCATATATCTCGCTTCTTTCTGTATCATGCTAGCCTAGAAGCTTCTACAGACAACTGCACTAACGTTATAAGGCCCTGAGGAAGAACGCAACCGCTTTCAAAACGCGTGGGCACCTGGCACTTTAATAAAACTTTTACTAATAATATTATTGTAGAAGATTACTTGGTTCCGCCCCTGCCTTTGGCAATTTTTTACTCCCCTTTCCTTGCTTTCGCACTCCTTTCTATATGGTCACCCTAATGGTGAACCCCAGACTCTCATGCCTTTATCACCTCTCTATCCCTTTTCAAACCCCCAAATCCCTTCATCTGCCTCTCTTCCTGCCCCTTCCCTTTCGTCAGGCTGGACCAGTAAGAAATACTCACCTTCTTCCTTGTGCTGGAAGCAGCAGCGACCTCGATCCTGGCAGCCTCCAAAGTCAGCAGTGCATTTCTCAGCCTCTCCAGGTTGTCCTTTCCCGGAGACCAGCGCTTCCTACATTCCTCCCGGAATAGCTCCACCGCCTTTCCACCACGGGAAACAAAACTAATGCTCTTCAAGGAGGATATGGGGTGGTCTTTCTTAAAAGCTTCAATTCCTACAGCCATAGCCTCTGCTTCAGCTGTGGAGATGGAGGCCCCCGAGTCGGAGATCACTAGAGACTGGAGGCCTCTTTGGGAGGCGGCCTCTAAAGCTAGCTTCATTGTTCCAGCTGCTACTTCTGCCTTTGCCAGGGGTGGAAGGTGAATGTCCAAATTAGTATGGAAGGAGCCTTCCTGGCTCCACACCCTCTGAGCAAAGACCGCGTTTCCACCATCCACGCCTCCACCAGGAAGCCTGATCCTCACTAGAGCGTCCACCTTGAATCTAGAAGCTTCTCCTTCCCAGAGGAAAAGATGGAACCCCTCACGGAGGTGGAAGAACCCAGCGGCCCTGTGCTCAGTCCGCGGAATGGCCATCAAGTTGACTTTGACTAGGGAGCCCACTAGGATGAGAAGCTTGCTGATGGCCTCCTTGGCTCTCAAAATTACCTCTAGGGGCCCAGAGAAAGAGATCATCCCTGTGTCACCTTGGAGGCCCCCAGAAACCTTGACTCCCCAAAGGCATGGGGACAGGAGCCCCACCAGCTGCTCCCACAACTGCTGTTCCACAGGGGTGATGAACAGGGTCTCTGTGGTGTCCAAGGCTTCTGTGGTGGGGCTCACCCACCCCTGCCCACTCCACCTGCCTCCATAAGTAACCTCCACTTGGCTCCGAGGTGGGCATCGTAGCACTGGAATCAATGCTGCATGCTGGGATTCCTGGCTCATCTTGTCCTCGCATGTGAACATCAACATGGAGGGCGGGAAGCCGGTTAGAACTCCATTTTGCTCATGCAACCATCTTGCCCCAGCTGCTATCATGAATATTCACTGCCGACGTGGCCAGCAAAGGCATCTTTTGGCCTCCTTCAGACCTGATTAGTTGACTGCTGAGAAGAGAGGGAAGAGGTCAGCAGTGGTGGTACAGGAGAAAGACAAGGAGCCACTAAGCATTATATACTGTCCCACAGATGGCCACAGGCCATGTTTGCCCTCTCTGTCAGCCAGTGACAGGGGAGCAGAACCTGGTAGGGTGACCATACAAAAGGGAGGACAGGGCTCCTGTGTCTTTAACAGTTGCATAGAAAAGAGGATTTCAGCAGGTGACATTTGTATGCATGCAGCACCTGGGGAATTTCCCTCTTCGTCACAGTTAAAGCTGCAGAAGCTTTGCCCTCGAGTGACCAGATACAAAAGAGGGCAGGGCTCCTGCAGCTTTAACTGTGGCAATGAAGAGGGAATTTCCCCAGGTGCTGCATACATACCAATGACACCTGCTGCAATTCTCTTTTTTATGCAACTGTTAAAAATACAGGAGCCCTGTCCTCCTTTCCCCATGGTCACCCTAGCAAGGGATGAAGGGCAGAAGCCCATTGGGATGCCCGTGTCACTGTTGAAACACAGGGGCTCGGGATCCCTATGCATCCCTTTGGCACACATAATATCTCCCACATTCAAGCTGTTGACTGATAAATCCCAGGATGACTTTATTTAGTTCTCAGGACAATTTTATCACCTGGCCATTGACACCTATTAGAATTGTGGTATAGAAATGAAATAAATAAAAAATAAAATCAGCTCTCTAACTACTACACCACACTGTCTGATTAATATCATTAATAGTAGTAACAGAAACAGCAGCAGCATGCCGAATGCTTTTTGGAGACTGAAAGCATAAAGGGGAGTACTTGAAAAAGGAACAGATGTGCAGGATAAGATGCATTTCCCCTCTCCATGTAAGCCTCATAGTCCCGTTTCCCCCCTCCCCACTTACCTTAATGAGACTGCAACTGAATCAGCTGCACAACAGACAGAAATTCAACAGGCAAAGCTTCTGCCATCACTGCACCATCATATTGCCAAAATGCTGTACCTGCTGTGATGGAACAAAGGCCCCCTGTACATGCTCAGAGGCTCTTTAATATTAAACCGCAACACACTCAGAGTCTTCCGTCCTTCCTTTACTTTTTAAAAACCAAGGTTGGCAAACAGTTTTCTATTGTTGTTTCATTTGTTTTGCTCTAACTTGTCAAGAATCTGGAAGCAGCCGTAAAGCACGTATGGCAGCGGATGAGAGAAGTGAAGTTATCATTTTGTGCTACACAATTGAAGCCCTTTAAAGGTGGGGTGGGGGTGTAAGACCATGAGGGGGTTCAAGATCATCTGCTGCTTCGGTGCTCCTTTGAAGGCAGAGGCAATTGGCTGGGATTTCAATAGGGCAAAGCTATTCGCCTTTGCCAAGGCTTGCTTTCCCTCTGAGCTGCAGTTCAACTCACCTGGTTCTCCAGCTCTGGAGCCCCCTCTGTCCCAACACCTTCTCACTTCACATCTTTGGAAGATGCTACCTGCCAAGATCAAGCCCTTAATTACACTCTCGCTCCTGAGAAATGCTCTCTCTCTCTCTCTCTCTCTCTCTCTCTCTCTCTCTCTCTCTCTCTCTCTCTCTCACACACACACACACACACACACACACACACACACATCCCTTTTTTCTGTCATATGCAAAGAAGTTTCACTTTCCATTTCTTTAAAGAATGTGATTTTCTCATTTCACTTTCCGAAGGCGAGGCCAAACGAAATAACACATGTCCTATGCCTTATGAGCCACCGGATGCACAGCTGTAACATTCTGTGGATGTGTTTTTTTATGGGAGTTCAGACGGGCCATGAAAAATACCTGATGTGGGGAGCTGACTCACCCGTTTATCCTAGCAGTGGCAAAACTATGGTGGTTCGTGAGTTGTGGTTGAACTGAACTCCCAAATGCCGGGAAATAGTTTTCCAGTCATAACGCCAGCCCCGTTCCAAACTGCAATGTGCCTTGGGCAAAGGGATCAGAGCATGTGGCAAGGGACAAAGGGCAGGATCCCATTGGGATGCAGGTGTCACTGTTGAAACACATGCACCTGGGATTCCTATGCTTCCCTGTGGCACGCGTAACATCTTGCACATCCGGGCATTCAGGCCATTGATTGATAGGCCCCAGGAAAATGTTATTTAGCTCAGGACAATTTTATCACCTGGCCATTGACACCTAATAAAATCACCTGAGGCTGAAAAAACTCACTCAGCCAGAGATAGAGGAATGTGTCATCCTGCTGCCTGGCCCCTCTAAGACCAGCATAAAGCTGAACACTTTGTATTTGTTGTTTCTTTTGTATTTTTGCTATTTTATTGTTTTACTCTGTACAGCACCATGTACACTGATGGTGCTATATAAATAATAACAATAATAATAATAATAATAATAATAATAATAATAATAATGTTATTATTACTCCATTTATGTCCCGCCTATTTTCTTCTTGCAAGGACCCCAAAATGGCTCACATAGTCCTCCTCCTCTCCATTTTCTCCTGACAACAACCCTGTGAGGTAGGCTAAACTGAGCGTCAATGACTGGTTCAAATTCATCCAGTGAGCTTCATGCCCGAGTAGGGATTAAGCCCTAGATCTGCTGAGTCCCAGGCTAATTATATTTATCTGTGTATTGTTGTGAACCTCCCAAAGAGCTTCAGCTAATAAAATAAATAAATAAATAAGCCCTCTGACTACTATGCCACACAGCTGGTAGCAGCTATATGGCAGAGTGCTTTTTGGAGACCGAAAGCAAAACGGTGTGTGTGCTTCAATAAGGAACAGATATTCAGGATAAGATGGGCTGCCCCTCTCCACATAAGCCTCCATAGCGACTGAATCAGCTGCACAACAGGCAGAAATTCAACAGGCAGAACTTCTGTCTATCAAGCCTGTCTACAGAATCCACTGCTGATCTAGAACATTAATCCTATTTGTTCAACAGGGGAAGGAATGTCAGGCAGGGAAGGTTGTGGTGATGCTGCTGTGATGGAACAAAGGCCCTCTATACATGCTCAGAGGCTCTTTAACATTAAACCGCAACACACTCAGTGTCTTCCTTCCTTCCTTCACTTTTTAAAAATCAAGGTTGGCAAACAGTTTTCTATTGTTTTTGTTTTGCTCTAACTTGTCAAGAATCTGGAAGTAGCCATAAAGCACGTATGGCAGCGGATGAGAGAAGTGAAGTTATCGTTTTGTGCTACACAATTGAAGCCCTTTAAAGGTGGGGTGGGGGTGTAAGACCATGAGGGAGGTTCAAGATTCCCTGCTGCTTCGGTGCTCCTTTGAAGGCAGAGGCAATTGGCTGGCATTTCAATAGGGCAAAGCTATTCCCCTTTGCCAAGGCTTGCTTTCCCTCTGAGCTGCAGTTCAACTCACCTGGTTCTGCAGCCCTGGAGCCTCCCAACTCCTTCTCACTTCACACCTTTGGAAGATGCTACCTGCCAAGATCAAACCCTTCATGAACACTCTTGCTCCTGAGAAATGCCCTCTCTCACACACTCTCTTCTCTTTTTTCTGTCAGATGCAAATAAGTTTCACTTTCCATTTCCTGTCTATCAAGCCTGTCTACTGCTGAACTTGAATATTAATCCCATTTTTTCAAAGTAGGGGAGCAATGTCAACTGTCTGGCAATGAAAGTTATGTTGACACTGCCATGATGGAATGAAGGCACCCTGTACATGCTCAGAGGCGCCACTTCTTCTTTAATATTAATCTGCACATGCTCAGAATCTTTCTTCATTTTTAAAAAAATCAGAGTTGGCAAACAGCTTTCTGTTGTTGTTTGTTTTGCTCTAATTTGTCAGGAATCTAGAAGCAGTCATAAAAACATCACGTGGCAGCAGGATTACCCAGCAAGCAGCAGTGTTTTGAAGGCAGATGCATTTGGCTAGGATTTCAATAGAGCAAAGCTATTCCCCATGGCCAAGGTTTAGTTGCAATTCAACTCACCCGTTCCTCTGGACCAATAGCCTCTCATTTCACATCCTTGGAGGATGCTACTTGTTAAGATCATCAAACTCTTGATGAACACTGTGGCTACTAAGATATGCTCGCTCTCTCTCTCTCTCTCTCTCTCTCTCTCTCTCAGCTAAAAAGGGGACGTACTAAAACAAAGGACAATGCTTGCCCATAGGGAAACCATACTTGCCCATAGAGAAACCATACTTGCCCATAGGGATGCATTGAAAAGGGCTTGTCCATACGGAAACATAGGACAGAATTCTCCATAGAGAAACCATACTTGCCCATAGGGATTCATTGCAAATCCCTTGCCCATAGGGATCCATGGGACAGACTTCTCCATAGAAAAACCATACTTGCCCATAGGGATTCATTGCAAATCGCTTGCCCATAGGGAAACATAGGAAAGAATCCTCCATAGAAAAACCATACTTGCCCATAGGGATTCATTGCAAATCGCTTGCCCATAGGGATCCATGGGACAGACTTCTCCATAGAAAAACCATACTTGCCCATAGGGATTCATTGCAAATCCCTTGCCCATAGGGATCCATGGGACAGACTTCTCCATAGAAAAACCATACTTGCCCATAGGGATTCATTGCAAATCGCTTGCCCATAGGGATCCATGGGACAGACTTCTCCATAGAAAAACCATACTTGCCCATAGGGATTCATTGCAAATCGCTTGCCCATAGGGATCCATGGGACAGACTTCTCCATAGAAAAACCATACTTGCCCATAGGGATTCATTGCAAACCGCTTGCCCATAGGGAAACATAGGAAAGAATTCTCCATAGAAAAACCATACTTGCCCATAGGGATTCATTGCAAATCCCTTGCCCATAGGGATCCATGGGACAGACTTCTCCATAGAAAAACCATACTTGCCCATAGGGATTCATTGCAAATCGCTTGCCCATAGGGAAACATAGGAAAGAATTCTCCATAGAAAAATCATACTTGCCCATAGGGATTCATTGCAAATCGCTTGCCCATAGGGATCCATGGGACAGACTTCTCCATAGAAAAGCCATACTTGCCCATAGGGATTCATTGCAAATCGCTTGCCCATAGGGAAACATAGGAAAGAATTCTCCACAGAAAAACCATACTTGCCCATAGGGATTCATTGCAAATCCCTTGCCCATAGGGATCCATGGGACAGACTTCTCCATAGAAAAACCATACTTGACCATAGGGATTCATTGCAAATCCCTTGCCCATAGGGATCCATGGGACAGACTTCTCCATAGAAAAACCATACTTGCCCATAGGGATTCATTGCAAACCGCTTGCCCATAGGGAAACATAGGAAAGAATCCTCCATAGAAAAACCATACTTGCCCATAGGGATTCATTGCAAATCGCTTGCCCATAGGGAAACATAGGAAAGAATTCTCCATAGAAAAACCATACTTGCCCATAGGGATTCATTGCAAACCGCTTGCCCATAGGGATCCATGGGACAGACTTCTCCATAGAAAAACCATACTTGCCCATAGGGATTCATTGCAAATCGCTTGCCCATAGGGATCCATGGGACAGAATTCTCCATAGAAAAACCATACTTGCCCATAGGGATTCATTGCAAATCCCTTGCCCATAGGGATCCATGGGACAGACTTCTCCATAGAAAAACCATACTTGCCCATAGGGATTCATTGCAAACCGCTTGCCCATAGGGAAACATAGGAAAGAATTCTCCATAGAAAAACCATACTTGCCCATAGGGATTCATTGCAAATCCCTTGCCCATAGGGATCCATGGGACAGACTTCTCCATAGAAAAACCATACTTGCCCATAGGGATTCATTGCAAACCGCTTGCCCATAGGGAAACATAGGAAAGAATCCTCCATAGAAAAACCATACTTGCCAATAGGGATTCATTGCAAATCGCTTGCCCATAGGGATCCATGGGACAGACTTCTCCATAGAAAAACCATACTTGCCCATAGGGATTCATTGCAAATCCCTTGCCCATAGGGATCCATGGGACAGACTTCTCCATAGAAAAACCATACTTGCCCATAGGGATTCATTGCAAATCGCTTGCCCATAGGGATCCATGGGACAGACTTCTCCATAGAAAAACCATACTTGCCCATAGGGATTCATTGCAAATCGCTTGCCCATAGGGATCCATGGGACAGACTTCTCCATAGAATAACCATACTTGCCCATAGGGATTCATTGCAAATCGCTTGCCCATAGGGAAACATAGGAAAGAATTCTCCATAGAAAAACCATACTTGCCCATAGGGATTCATTGCAAATCCCTTGCCCATAGGGATCCATGGGACAGACTTCTCCATAGAAAAACCATACTTGCCCATAGGGATTCATTGCAAATCGCTTGCCCATAGAGAAACATTGGAAAGAATTCTCCATAGAAAAACCATACTTGCCCATAGGGATTCATTGCAAACCGCTTGCCCATAGGGAAACATAGGAAAGAATTCTCCATAGAAAAACCATACTTGCCCATAGGGATTCATTGCAAATCGCTTGCCCATAGGGTTCCATGGGACAGACTTCTCCATAGAAAAACCATACTTGCCCATAGGGATTCATTGCAAATCCCTTGCCCATAGGGATCCATGGGACAGAATTCTCCATAGAAAAACCATACTTGCCCATAGGGATTCATTGCAAATCGCTTGCCCATAGGGATCCATGGGACAGACTTCTCCATAGAAAAACCATACTTGCCCATAGGGATTCATTGCAAATCGCTTGCCCATAGGGATCCATGGGACAGACTTCTCCATAGAAAAACCATACTTGCCCATAGGGATTCATTGCAAATCCCTTGCCCATAGGGATCCATGGGACAGACTTCTCCATAGAAAAACCATACTTGCCCATAGGGATTCATTGCAAATCGCTTGCCCATAGGGATCCATGGGACAGACTTCTCCATAGAAAAACCATACTTGCCCATAGGGATTCATTGCAAATCCCTTGCCCATAGGGATCCATGGGACAGACTTCTCCATAGAAAAACCATACTTGCCCATAGGGATTCATTGCAAATCGCTTGCCCATAGGGAAACATAGGAAAGAATTCTCCATAGAAAAACCATACTTGCCCATAGGGATTCATTGCAAATCCCTTGCCCATAGGAATCCATGGGACAGACTTCTCCATAGAAAAACCATACTTGCCCATAGGGATTCATTGCAAATCGCTTGCCCATAGGGATCCATGGGACAGACTTCTCCATAGAAAAACCATACTTGCCCATAGGGATTCATTGCAAATCCCTTGCCCATAGGGAAACATAGGAAAGAATTCTCCATAGAAAAACCATACTTGCCCATAGGGATTCATTGCAAATCCCTTGCCCATAGGGATCCATGGGACAGACTTCTCCATAGAAAAACCATACTTGCCCATAGGGATTCATTGCAAATCGCTTGCCCATAGAAAACAATGGAACAGAATTCTCAATAGAAAAACCATACTTGCCCATAGGGATTCATTGCAGATCCCTTGCCCATAGAGAAACATTGGAAAGAATTCTCAATAGAAAAACCATACTTGCCCATAGGGATTCATTGCAAACCGCTTGCCCATAGGGAAACATAGGAAAGAATTCTCCATAGAAAAACCATACTTGCCCATAGGGATTCATTGCAAATCCCTTGCCCATAGGGATCCATGGGACAGACTTCTCCATAGAAAAACCATACTTGCCCATAGGGATTCATTGCAAATCGCTTGCCCATAGGGATCCATGGGACAGACTTCTCCATAGAAAAACCATACTTGCCCATAGGGATTCATTGCAAATCCCTTGCCCATAGGGATCCATGGGACAGACTTCTCCATAGAAAAACCATACTTGCCCATAGGGATTCATTGCAAATCGCTTGCCCATAGGGAAACATAGGAAAGAATTCTCCATAGAAAAACCATACTTGCCCATAGGGATTCATTGCAAATCCCTTGCCCATAGGAATCCATGGGACAGACTTCTCCATAGAAAAACCATACTTGCCCATAGGGATTCATTGCAAATCGCTTGCCCATAGGGATCCATGGGACAGACTTCTCCATAGAAAAACCATACTTGCCCATAGGGATTCATTGCAAATCCCTTCCCATAGGGAAACATAGGAAAGAATTCTCCATAGAAAAACCATACTTGCCCATAGGGATTCATTGCAAATCCCTTGCCCATAGGGATCCATGGGACAGACTTCTCCATAGAAAAACCATACTTGCCCATAGGGATTCATTGCAAATCGCCTGCCCATAGTGATCCATGGGACAGACTTCTCCATAGAAAAACCATACTTGCCCATAGGGATTCATTGCAAATCGCTTGCCCATAGAGAAACATTGGAAAGAATTCTCAATAGAAAAACCATACTTGCCCATAGGGATTCATTGCAAACCGCTTGCCCATAGGGAAACATAGGAAAGAATTCTCCATAGAAAAACCATACTTGCCCATAGGGATTCATTGCAAATCCCTTGCCCATAGGGATCCATGGGACAGACTTCTCCATAGAAAAACCATACTTGCCCATAGGGATTCATTGCAAATCGCTTGCCCATAGGGATCCATGGGACAGACTTCTCCATAGAAAAACCATACTTGCCCATAGGGATTCATTGCAAATCGCTTGCCCATAGGGATCCATGGGACAGACTTCTCCATAGAAAAACCATACTTGCCCATAGGGATTCATTGCAAATCCCTTGCCCATAGGGATCCATGGGACAGACTTCTCCATAGAAAAACCATACTTGCCCATAGGGATTCATTGCAAATCGTTTGCCCATAGGGAAACATAGGAAAGAATTCTCCATAGAAAAACCATACTTGCCCATAGGGATTCATTGCAAATCCCTTGCCCATAGGGATCCATGGGACAGACTTCTCCATAGAAAAACCATACTTGCCCATAGGGATTCATTGCAAATCCCTTGCCCATAGGAATCCATGGGACAGACTTCTCCATAGAAAAACCATACTTGCCCATAGGGATTCATTGCAAATCGCTTGCCCATAGGGATCCATGGGACAGACTTCTCCATAGAAAAACCATACTTGCCCATAGGGATTCATTGCAAATCGCTTGCCCATAGGGATCCATGGGACAGACTTCTCCATAGAAAAACCATACTTGCCCATAGGGATTCATTGCAAATCCCTTGCCCATAGGGATCCATGGGACAGACTTCTCCATAGAAAAACCATACTTGCCCATAGGGATTCATTGCAAATCGCTTGCCCATAGGGAAACATAGGAAAGAATTCTCCATAGAAAACCATACTTGCCCATAGGGATTCATTGCAAACCGCTTGCCCATAGGGAAACATAGGAAAGAATTCTCCATAGAAAAACCATACTTGCCCATAGGGATTCATTGCAAATCCCTTGCCCATAGGGATCCATGGGACAGACTTCTCCATAGAAAAACCATACTTGCCCATAGGGATTCATTGCAAATCCCTTGCCCATAGGAATCCATGGGACAGACTTCTCCATAGAAAAACCATACTTGCCCATAGGGATTCATTGCAAATCGCTTGCCCATAGGGATCCATGGGACAGACTTCTCCATAGAATAACCATACTTGCCCATAGGGATTCATTGCAAATCGCTTGCCCATAGGGAAACATAGGAAAGAATTCTCCATAGAAAAACCGTACTTGCCCATAGGGATTCATTGCAAATCCCTTGCCCATAGGGATCCATGGGACAGACTTCTCCATAGAAAAACCATACTTGCCCATAGGGATTCATTGCAAATCGCTTGCCCATAGGGAAACATAGGAAAGAATTCTCCATAGAAAAACCATACTTGCCCATAGGGATTCATTGCAAATCGCTTGCCCATAGGGATCCATGGGACAGACTTCTCCATAGAAAAACCATACTTGCCCATAGGGATTCATTGCAAATCCCTTGCCCATAGGGATCCATGGGACAGACTTCTCCATAGAAAAACCATACTTGCCCATAGGGATTCATTGCAAATCCCTTGCCCATAGGGATCCATGGGACAGACTTCTCCATAGAAAAACCATACTTGCCCATAGGGATTCATTGCAAATCGCTTGCCCATAGGGATCCATGGGACAGACTTCTCCATAGAAAAACCATACTTGCCCATAGGGATTCATTGCAAATCCCTTGCCCATAGGGATCCATGGGACAGACTTCTCCATAGAAAAACCATACTTGCCCATAGGGATTCATTGCAAATCGCTTGCCCATAGAGAAACATTGGAAAGAATTCTCCATAGAAAAACCATACTTGCCCATAGGGATTCATTGCAAACCGCTTGCCCATAGGGAAACATAGGAAAGAATTCTCCATAGAAAAACCATACTTGCCCATAGGGATTCATTGCAAATCGCTTGCCCATAGGGATCCATGGGACAGACTTCTCCATAGAAAAACCATACTTGCCCATAGGGATTCATTGCAAATCCCTTGCCCATAGGGATCCATGGGACAGAATTCTCCATAGAAAAACCATACTTGCCCATAGGGATTCATTGCAAATCGCTTGCCCATAGGGATCCATGGGACAGACTTCTCCATAGAAAAACCATACTTGCCCATAGGGATTCATTGCAAATCGCTTGCCCATAGGGATCCATGGGACAGACTTCTCCATAGAAAAACCATACTTGCCCATAGGGATTCATTGCAAATCCCTTGCCCATAGGGATCCATGGGACAGACTTCTCCATAGAAAAACCATACTTGCCCATAGGGATTCATTGCAAATCGCTTGCCCATAGGGATCCATGGGACAGACTTCTCCATAGAAAAACCATACTTGCCCATAGGGATTCATTGCAAATCCCTTGCCCATAGGGATCCATGGGACAGACTTCTCCATAGAAAAACCATACTTGCCCATAGGGATTCATTGCAAATCGCTTGCCCATAGGGAAACATAGGAAAGAATTCTCCATAGAAAAACCATACTTGCCCATAGGGATTCATTGCAAATCCCTTGCCCATAGGAATCCATGGGACAGACTTCTCCATAGAAAAACCATACTTGCCCATAGGGATTCATTGCAAATCGCTTGCCCATAGGGATCCATGGGACAGACTTCTCCATAGAAAAACCATACTTGCCCATAGGGATTCATTGCAAATCCCTTCCCATAGGGAAACATAGGAAAGAATTCTCCATAGAAAAACCATACTTGCCCATAGGGATTCATTGCAAATCCCTTGCCCATAGGGATCCATGGGACAGACTTCTCCATAGAAAAACCATACTTGCCCATAGGGATTCATTGCAAATCGCCTGCCCATAGTGATCCATGGGACAGACTTCTCCATAGAAAAACCATACTTGCCCATAGGGATTCATTGCAAATCGCTTGCCCATAGAGAAACATTGGAAAGAATTCTCAATAGAAAAACCATACTTGCCCATAGGGATTCATTGCAAACCGCTTGCCCATAGGGAAACATAGGAAAGAATTCTCCATAGAAAAACCATACTTGCCCATAGGGATTCATTGCAAATCCCTTGCCCATAGGGATCCATGGGACAGACTTCTCCATAGAAAAACCATACTTGCCCATAGGGATTCATTGCAAATCGCTTGCCCATAGGGATCCATGGGACAGACTTCTCCATAGAAAAACCATACTTGCCCATAGGGATTCATTGCAAATCGCTTGCCCATAGGGATCCATGGGACAGACTTCTCCATAGAAAAACCATACTTGCCCATAGGGATTCATTGCAAATCCCTTGCCCATAGGGATCCATGGGACAGACTTCTCCATAGAAAAACCATACTTGCCCATAGGGATTCATTGCAAATCGTTTGCCCATAGGGAAACATAGGAAAGAATTCTCCATAGAAAAACCATACTTGCCCATAGGGATTCATTGCAAATCCCTTGCCCATAGGGATCCATGGGACAGACTTCTCCATAGAAAAACCATACTTGCCCATAGGGATTCATTGCAAATCCCTTGCCCATAGGAATCCATGGGACAGACTTCTCCATAGAAAAACCATACTTGCCCATAGGGATTCATTGCAAATCGCTTGCCCATAGGGATCCATGGGACAGACTTCTCCATAGAAAAACCATACTTGCCCATAGGGATTCATTGCAAATCGCTTGCCCATAGGGATCCATGGGACAGACTTCTCCATAGAAAAACCATACTTGCCCATAGGGATTCATTGCAAATCCCTTGCCCATAGGGATCCATGGGACAGACTTCTCCATAGAAAAACCATACTTGCCCATAGGGATTCATTGCAAATCGCTTGCCCATAGGGAAACATAGGAAAGAATTCTCCATAGAAAACCATACTTGCCCATAGGGATTCATTGCAAACCGCTTGCCCATAGGGAAACATAGGAAAGAATTCTCCATAGAAAAACCATACTTGCCCATAGGGATTCATTGCAAATCCCTTGCCCATAGGGATCCATGGGACAGACTTCTCCATAGAAAAACCATACTTGCCCATAGGGATTCATTGCAAATCCCTTGCCCATAGGAATCCATGGGACAGACTTCTCCATAGAAAAACCATACTTGCCCATAGGGATTCATTGCAAATCGCTTGCCCATAGAGAAACATTGGAAAGAATTCTCAATAGAAAAACCATACTTGCCCATAGGGATTCATTGCAAACCGCTTGCCCATAGGGAAACATAGGAAAGAATTCTCCATAGAAAAACCATACTTGCCCATAGGGATTCATTGCAAATCCCTTGCCCATAGGGATCCATGGGACAGACTTCTCCATAGAAAAACCATACTTGCCCATAGGGATTCATTGCAAATCGCTTGCCCATAGGGATCCATGGGACAGACTTCTCCATAGAAAAACCATACTTGCCCATAGGGATTCATTGCAAATCGCTTGCCCATAGGGATCCATGGGACAGACTTCTCCATAGAAAAACCATACTTGCACATAGGGATTCATTGCAAATCCCTTGCCCATAGGGATCCATGGGACAGACTTCTCCATAGAAAAACCATACTTGCCCATAGGGATTCATTGCAAATCGCTTGCCCATAGGGAAACATAGGAAAGAATTCTCCATAGAAAAACCATACTTGCCCATAGGGATTCATTGCAAATCCCTTGCCCATAGGGATCCATGGGACAGACTTCTCCATAGAAAAACCATACTTGCCCATAGGGATTCATTGCAAATCCCTTGCCCATAGGAATCCATGGGACAGACTTCTCCATAGAAAAACCATACTTGCCCATAGGGATTCATTGCAAATCGCTTGCCCATAGGGATCCATGGGACAGACTTCTCCATAGAAAAACCATACTTGCCCATAGGGATTCATTGCAAATCCCTTGCCCATAGGGAAACATAGGAAAGAATTCTCAATAGAAAAACCATACTTGCCCATAGGGATTCATTGCAAATCCCTTGCCCATAGGGATCCATGGGACAGACTTCTCCATAGAAAAACCATACTTGCCCATAGGGATTCATTGCAAATCGCCTGCCCATAGTGATCCATGGGACAGACTTCTCCATAGAAAAACCATACTTGCCCATAGGGATTCATTGCAAATCGCTTGCCCATAGAGAAACATTGGAAAGAATTCTCAATAGAAAAACCATACTTGCCCATAGGGATTCATTGCAAACCGCTTGCCCATAGGGAAACATAGGAAAGAATTCTCCATAGAAAAACCATACTTGCCCATAGGGATTCATTGCAAATCCCTTGCCCATAGGGATCCATGGGACAGACTTCTCCATAGAAAAACCATACTTGCCCTTAGGGATTCATTGCAAATCGCTTGCCCATAGGGATCCATGGGACAGACTTCTCCATAGAAAAACCATACTTGCCCATAGGGATTCATTGCAAATCGCTTGCCCATAGGGAAACATAGGAAAGAATTCTCCATAGAAAAACCATACTTGCCCATAGGGATTCATTGCAAACCGCTTGCCCATAGGGAAACATAGGAAAGAATTCTCCATAGAAAAACCATACTTGCCCATAGGGATTCATGGGACAGAATTCTCCATAGAAAAACCATACTTGCCCATAGGGATTCATTGCAAATCCCTTGCCCATAGGGATCCATGGGACATACTTCTCCATAGAAAAACCATACTTGCCCATAGGGATTCATTGCAAACCGCTTGCCCATAGGGAAACATAGGAAAGAATTCTCCATAGAAAAACCATACTTGCCCATAGGGATTCATTGCAAATCCCTTGCCCATAGGGATCCATGGGACAGACTTCTCCATAGAAAAACCATACTTGCCCATAGGGATTCATTGCAAATCGCTTGCCCATAGGGATCCATGGGACAGACTTCTCCATAGAAAAACCATACTTGCCCATAGGGATTCATTGCAAATCGCTTGCCCATAGGGATCCATGGGACAGACTTCTCCATAGAAAAACCATACTTGCCCATAGGGATTCATTGCAAATCCCTTGCCCATAGGGATCCATGGGACAGACTTCTCCATAGAAAAACCATACTTGCCCATAGGGATTCATTGCAAATCCCTTGCCCATAGGGATCCATGGGACAGACTTCTCCATAGAAAAACCATACTTGCCCATAGGGATTCATTGCAAATCGCTTGCCCATAGAAAACAATGGAACAGAATTCTCAATAGAAAAACCATACTTGCCCATAGGGATTCATTGCAGATCCCTTGCCCATAGAGAAACATTGGAAAGAATTCTCAATAGAAAAACCATACTTGCCCATAGGGATTCATTGCAAACCGCTTGCCCATAGGGAATGATAGGACGGAATTCTCCATAGAGAAACCATAGTTGCCCATAGGGATCCATTGCAAACTTTTTGCCCCATACCCCTGGGAAGAGGTGGAGACTGACTCTCAAATCTTTGGGAGAAATTTAGAGAAAAGCATTGACATCACCGCTCATTAGAAGTCGAAGTGATGCTGCCTCTCTTGCGGGAAACACATAACACAAGAAAGTATTTCGGGATGATGGCTGTTCTTGCCAGAAACATTTTTTTAACAAAAGATGACCTTACATACTAATTACTGTTTTTAAAAACAGGGGTGCAGGTTGGAGTTCAACAATAGGACCGCATTGCATGTCCATTGCCAGGTATCATTCTTGCCATGTAACATTTGTATTGTCCTCAACCCCAATTCCTTTGTCTTTATCCCATCTTTGCTTGAGATGGGGGGATGAAGACACCTTTATTTTTTTTTGCTGCCTAAAAATGGAGTCAGTATAATATGGAGTCGCAAGAGAGCTACTTTGTAACAAGGAAGTGAAGGCATCCTGGGAAACTGCAGAGCAATGGAGAGTTGTTTATTGGGTTGTTCCATAGATTGTGCTACATTCCGTATTGTTTTACTATGTTTTACTATGATTTTATTTTATTAGATTGTAGGCCTATGAGGCAGGGTCTTGGTATTTACTGTTTACTCTGTACAGCACCATGTACATTGATGGTGCTATATAAATAAATAAATAAATAAATAATAATAATCCAGGGTTATACAAACAAATCAAATGTTTATTACACTAAAGCCCCTCCAACAGCTTAACAGAGATCTAAACAGGCAACCACACCTTGTTTCCCCAGAGTTCCAGTTGGTTTCTCTTAAAGAGGCAGTAACACATTTTTGTGAACCGCCCAGAGAGCTTCGGCTATTGGGCGGTATAAAAATGTTAAAACAACAACAACAACAAAAAACAGGGACGGTGTAAAAGCCGGAACGGAACGGAACAGGCCGGAACAGCCCCATTATATTAAAAAACCATACCAAAAACAGTGGCATGTGTTAGCAACACTTGAGAACAATATTTTAGGACTAAAACCATACCAATATTATATCACTATAAACCCCAAAACTCCCAAAACGACGTCCGGAACAGAATGGGATGGCCGGAACGGCCACTAGGGAACGAGCGATATCAACCAAACTCACCAGACATGCATAACTAAATGGCAGGGATGCAATAACCCCCAAAAGTTGCCCCGAAACCACGTTCAGACACCTGTTCCGGGCAAAAACACGTATTGCGCAAAATAGGCCGTAACGGCTGCTTCCCAACTAGGGAAGTAAACCAAACTCACCAGATGCACATGACAAGGTGGGACAAATATAGAAAGCTCCAAAAGTTGCCCAAAAACCACGTTCAGATACCCGTTCCGGGCAAAAACGCGTACTGCGCAAAACGGGCCGTAACGGCAGCTTCCCAATGAGGTAAGTGAACCAAACTCACTGATGCACATGACTAGGTGGGACAAATATAGAAAGCTCCAAAAGTTGCCCCGAAACCACGTTCAGATACCCGTTCCGGGCAAAAACGCGTATTGCACAAAACGGGCCGTAACGGCAGCTTCCCAATGAGATAAGTGAACCAAACTCACCAGATGCACATAACTAGGTGGGACAAATATAGAAAGCTCCAAACGTTGCCCCGAAACCACGTTCAGATACCCGTTCCGGGCAAAAACGCGTACTGCGCAAAACCGGCCGTAACGGCAGCTTTCCAATGAGATAAGTGAACCAAACTCACCAGATGCACATGACAAGGTGGGACAAATATAGAAAGCTCCAAAAGTTGCACCGAAACCACGTTCAGATACCCGTTCCGGGGGAAAACGCGTATTGCGCAAAATGGGCCGTGAGTTTGGTTCACTTACCTCATTGGGAAGATGTCGTTACGGCCCATTTTGCACAATACACTTTTTTGCCCGGAAAGGGTATCTGAACGTGGTTTGGGGGCAACTTTTGGAGCTTTCTATATTTGTCCCACTTTGTCATGTGTATCCGGTGAGTTTGGTTGACTTTCCTCATTGGGAAGCTGCCGTTACGGCCCTTTTTGCGCAATACGTGTTTTTGCCCAGAACGGGTATCAGAACGTGGTTTTGGGGCAACTTTTGCAGCTTTTAATATGTGTCCCACCTAGTAATGTGCGTCTGGTGAGTTTGGTTGACTTACCTCATTGGGAAGTTATCGTTATGGTCCTTTTTGAGCAATACGGACTTTTGCCCGGAACGGGTATCTGAACGTGGTTTCGGGGCAACTTTTGGAGCTTTCTGTATTTGTCCCACCTAGTTATGTGCATCTGGTGAGTTTGGTTCACTTATCTCATTGGGAAGCTGCTGTTACGGCTTATTTTGCGCAATACACGTTTTTGCCCGGAACAGGTGTCTGAACGTGGTTTCGGGGCAACTTTTGGGGCTTATTGCATCCCTGCCATTTAGTTATGCATGTCTGGTGAGTTTGGTTGATATCGCTCGTTCCCTAGTGACCGTTCCGGCCATCCCATTCTGTTCCGGACGTCGTTTTGGGAGTTCTGGGGTTAATAGTGATATAATATTGGTATGGTTTTAGTCTTAAAATATTGTTCTCAAGTGTTGCTAACACATGCCACTGTTTTTGGTATGTTTTTTTAATATAATGGGGCTGTTCCAGCCTGTTCCGTTCCGTTCCGGCTTTTACACCGTCCCCAAAAAACATATTAACAGTACAAGGCAAAGCTTTAGACAGACTCATAGTGCTACTCCCCCTACTGGGTGGAGTCAGTCTTCATCATACCAGTTTCTGGAACCCAGGATGAGACTTAATGTAAACTTTGGAGGCTTGTTTGCAGTTTCTACTTCATTGCAGAACCTCTGATCTTACTCTTCTCAAGGTCCTACCATCCTTTCAACTATCAGCACCTAACATCATTCTTGGACCTTCTCATTATCACTGTGAGAGCATGCCAACAAGTACAGAGATGAGAGACTGTCATGATACAGGTATGGATTCATGCAACAACCCATATATGACTGGTCGGACAAGAGATCTTCCAATGGAAGAAGTGCTAGCTATTCTCAGGAGAGAAAACCTAGATGAAAGTAAAATTATTTCATTACCACCTGTGCTGCCAAAGGGAGGGGAGGTGTTTGTGTACTGTTCCTCCTCCCCTGTTCATGAGCATGATTATCGTTTTGACCAGTACAGATGGGTAGCAAGGGGGTCAAACTTCCATCGACAAAGGTTGCACCCCCCAGCAGTATTGAAAAGGTACTACTACCTAAAGGACCCAGATGGATCCTGGAAAGATTTACTGCATGGTTTCAAGAGATATGTCTTCTGCCTCAGGGAGTGCACAGATTCTAGGAAGTTATATGTTATCCACTATTTGGGTGATGAAACATTACACCAACCTTCCAGTCATGGTAACAAGAAGCATTCAAAGAAGCCTTTTACTGGCACTATGAAGCAGGTTTTAGAAAAAATGGACATTGCATTGGAGTCACACAAAAAGCCATTGAAAGCCTATAAACATTTACAATCAATTGCATCAATGAACAGTTCTCAAAGACATATGGCCATTGATCGTCCACGGAATCTCAAACAGGTGCAAAATGCATCATACAAACTGAACCAGAAGGATCGACTTGGCAATGATGAAATATTCAACCTTGTGGAACTCTCACATCATCTTGAAAATTTTGTCATGAAGTTTATCTTTATTCCCAGTCTCGCTGTTTCATTTGGACATCCCGATGTCATTGCTGAAGCACAAACTCTCCTCTCTCTCTCAAATAAAGATCCATCTTTGCCACAACTTGTGTCCTATGATACCACTTTCAAACTTGGGGATTTCTATTTATCCCCCCTAGTAATGAGAAACATCATTTTAGAAGGAGACCCAGTACTGCCTGTTGCATTTCTCCTACATACCAAGAAATTTATGGCGTGCCATGAAGATTTTCTGTGTGGAATAATTTCAAAACTGGGAAGAGACAACATGGAAAAAATACCATTTGTAACAGACCGAGAAAGGGGTATTGTTCAACCTTTGCAAGAGAAATTCCCTCAAATTCCAAAGGTATATTGCAGAAATCATATTCTTAGAGATGTTAGGATGTGGGTAAAGCAGCATGGTGGGAGAAAAGATGATTTGATCGTTTTAAAAGACACTGTGGCACAATTGCTAAATTCATCATCTGAAAAACAATATCAGAAGAGATATGGGGAATATAGTGTGCTGTGGAGTCAACCTTTTAAGGAATATTTTGATAAAGAACTGAATGATTGTATTCCCAAATATGCTGCAAAATTCCACACTCAGAATTATGCTGCATTCAGAAATGACATAACTGCAACCAATAACATCAGCGAGAGCATGAACAAATTAATTAAGGATGAGATGGAGTGGAAAGAAATGCCAGTTGACACTATGGCACTCACAATGTACTATATGCAAACGTATTTTCTGTATGAGTTCAAACGAGCATATTGTGGTCTGGGAAACTATTCTCTAAAGCAGCAATTCTCACACCTACAGAAATCACCCCAGGAGGTAGAATTCCCTCCATTTTATACTATAGAAACAATTATTGAAAATATTAAATCCAACCAGGATCAAAACCCTCCCAGTACAGGTGTGGAAAAGGCAAAGGGTTATCGCATGACTCAAACATCTCTGGCTAAGGTGTGCAAGGAATCTGGAGGAGTTCATCTTTGCTGTCAGTCGGGCACCTTCACTGTCCGTGATGTTTACAGTGCTAAAATGCAAGCAGTTACACTTTACCCGCAACCTGCATATTGTTCCTGCGGCAGTTCAGGGCAATGTTATCATATTATTGCAGCTCTAATGTCAATTCATTGCACAGAAAGAGTTGATAAACACACATATTCCCTATCTGCACTCATGAAAAGAAAGAGAGGTAGATCAAATAAATCTGAAAGGAAGAAACCAAAATCTGGTGACTATGACTACAGCATAAATCCAGCACCTGATTCCATTGCCTGTATGTCATTTCTTGAACATCCTCTTCCAAGTAGCCCCAAGATCACTGACACAATCCTCAATATTTCAGAAGTTGAAGGAGCAGATTTCAGTGTGGCTTCACAGGAGGCTTGGTTGTCAAAACATTCAACACCAAAAAAGAAAGCCATAAAACAACACCAAGATACAGCACATGGGAAACCATGGAATGCAACACCCAGTGAAAAAGACCAAAAATACCTGAGAAAGCTGCCCACTGTACTAAAGGAATCATTACATCCTAGAAAATGGGTGTTAGATGAAGTTATTGATGAAGCGATTTGCAATTTCATCTGTCAGTACCAATTAAAGGATAAAATCCTACTCTGCCCGACATACATATATAAAAGTGTTGCTTTGGGCAATGCAGATGTATTCTACAGTTTCCTGGATACAAATCTTGCTCTTAACAAAGACTTTCTGCTGATACCATTCAACACTGATATTGTGGGTACTGGTCAACATTGGCTACTTGGTATTATAATTTTCAAAACAAAAGAAGTAATTATAGTTGATTCAATGAAAAACAGAGAACGATCAAAGCAGCATGGACACATTCTCCTTTGTATTGCAGCTTCATGTTATCAGGTAGCCCAGGTGCCATTGGAGATAGACTGCAAAGACTGGAAGGTGTTTTTGTGTGAGGATATACCACAACAAAGGAATACCTATGACTGTGGAATTCACACAGTTTTAAATGCATACACAACCATATCTGGGGAGGAATGTAGCACCATAAAAAGTAATACAGCAAGGTCTTGGATAGGGATACAGGCGGGCATGCATCAGAATTGTGCCTGCAAGAAAAGGAAGTCAAGGAAAAGAGTTCCCATCTACACCAAAATGCATAAAAAAATACTAAGAATATCTTCAGCTGTGGAGGTTGTGGAGGCACCATTGTTGACATATCTATTACAGTTGACAGACAAAGAGGAAAGTAGATGGTCTACATGTCCCCAAGCTTCCTGCAAAGGAACCTTTGGATCAGGTGACACAATGGTTTTCTGTTGCATTTGCAGGACATGGTATCATGTAGCATGTCTGGGACATAAAGTGGTTCCATTGCCAGACTACTACATTTGTAAACAATGCAATCCCTAAAGATATGTCATGGCGCCATGCATGTAGGGGTTCCTGCACTGTGCTCATGGAATGATACAAGGGCAACAGAGGGAGACAGGGGCAACGGACTAAAAAGACAGACTCGAGATAAGACAAACTGTGCTAAAGAAGGGGGGTTGTTAGTAAAAGTTATGAAAATTGTGTTATGTGTTTCTCCGTTTAAAAATCAATACAGAAAATGTTCAGAAACAAGGTAAAAAAGTAGAGCTCCTTTCTCTCACCCAAAGCTTGTCTGTGCGTTTACATTGTTTATTTATTTCAAATATTTTTATACTGCCTTTTGAGGAAAACCCCTCCTCAAGGCATTTAACAAAACAAAATTTTAAAATGCTAATACAAAATACAATTAACAACTTTTAACTTCCCTTCTTATTCTTTCTCACCTTTCATGGTCCAGCCTTACTCTCTAACCAACTCCCACTCCCACAAGTAACTATACCCTATGTATTTTTTTATTTTTTTTTATTTTATTTAAGCATTTTTATGCCGCCGTTCAGCCAAAAAAGGCTCTCACGGCGGCTTACAAAAGTATTTCTTGACAGTCCCTGCCCACAGGCTTACAATCTAAAAGACATGACACAAAAGGAAAGGGGATTGGGAGGGAGGAGGAGGGGGGGGAAAGGAAAGCAAACTCAGGCACTACAATCTTAGTTGGAAAGTTCAGCAGTTGCAGTTGACAGCAGGAGGGAGGGGGCTCTCAGCTGGAGCTGGACCCAGGCACGGTGGAGAGGTGCCTGGCTGCTGCTTCCTCCCTCACTGGTGGCCTCTGCAGAGACAGTTGGTAGCAGGAGGGAGGGGGCTCTCAGCTGGAGCTGGACCCAGGCACGGTGGAGAGGTGCCTGGCTGCTGCTTCCTCCCTCACTGGTGGCCTCTCCAGAGACAGTTGGTAGCAGGAGGGAGGGGGCTCTCAGCTGGAGCTGGACGCAGGCACGGCGGAGAGGTGCCTGGCTGCTACTTCCTCCCTCACTCCCCTATGTATGTGGGGAACTGCTGCTGCATCAGTCTTGTGAAAATGCTGAGGTTTTGCCATGGCAGTTGGTAGTCAAACAAAGAGATTCTGAACAAGCTGTAGCACCTGGACCAATCTGAGAGTGGGTTGGAACCCACAGGTGAATCCCGACCCACAGTTTGAGAATCACTGTCATGGAACACTACCTATGCTGCCTGCCTGTGCCTTCCCTTTCCTTTTTAAAGACACTTACATCCCACTTAATCATTAAAAAAATGTGATATATAGCAGAAATACACTCAATAAGAGCTGTGAAAAATACCGAAAAACCATGAAGGGCAAAGAATAAAATAAACAGAATAATTAAATATAATTATAATGGAATCAAAGTAGCTAAACATAGCTTATCAGATTAAGCCTCCAGGAATAAAATAAAGTCTACAGGAAATGTGTAAAATAAGTGAATAACAAGGAAAACACTTTTCCCAATAGGCAAAGAGTTTTCTATGACAATGTTTCCTTGCCAAGGTTACAGAGGTTGCTACATTGTCCTATGTCTACCTATGGACAGGTATATTGAACATATGGTGAGACACTGGGCTCATTAACACCAAGAAGAATATTCCACTATGAAAGCAGTACATCAAAGGGAGGAATCACACTAGGGCTTTTTAGCAGTATTGAAGTACACTGACAACTGTTGGGGCCCATTGACACATACCATATTTCACTTTCTTACCACTTTTATAGTGTTATATCCTGATTGGTGTAGATATATTATGGACCCCAACAGTTGTCAATGAACTTCAGTACCACTATAAAGCAGTAGTGTAGATACCGCAGTGCACTTCAATACTGCTATAAAGCAGTGGTGTGTCTCCTGCTTTTTATATACCACCTTCACATCACTTCGATACTGGAATATCATGCTTGGTGTGGATGAGCACACTATTCTGTTTCCCGATGGGCAAGTATAGTTTTCATTTGGGAATGTACTGTCCTATATATCCCTAAAGTAGGGTGACCATATGAAAAGGAGGACAGGGCTCCTGTATCTTTAACAGTTGCACAAAAAAGGGAATTTCAGCAGGTATCATTTGTATATATGGGGAACCTGGTGAAATTCTCTCTTCTTTACAGCAGTTAAAGGTGCAGGAGCTATACTAGAGTGACCAGATTTAAAAGAGGGCAGGGCACCTGCAGCTTTAAAGGTTGTGATGAAGAGGGGATTTCCCCAGGTTCCCCATGTATACAAATGAGTACTGCTGAAATTTCCTTTTCAGTACAACTATTAAAGATACAGGAGCCCTGTCCTCCTCTTCATATGGTCATCCTACCTAAAGGCAAGTATGGTTTTTCTATGGAGAAGTCTGTCCCATGGATCCCTATGGGCAAGGGATCTGCAATGAATCCCTATGGGCAAGTATGGTTTTTCTATGGAGAAGTCTGTCCCATGGATCCCTATGGGCAAGGGATCTGCAATGAATCCCTATGGGCAAGTATGGTTTTTCTATGGAGAAGTCTGTCCCATGGATCCCTATGGGCAAGCGATTTGCAATGAATCCCTATGGGCAAGTATGGTTTTTCTATGGAGAAGTCTGTCCCATAGATCCCTATGGGCAAGCGATTTGCAATGAATCCCTATGGGCAAGTATGGTTTTTCTATGGAGAAGTCTGTCCCATGGATCCCTATGGGCAAGCGATTTGCAATGAATCCCTATGGGCAAGTATGGTTTTTCTATGGAGAAGTCTGTCCCATGGATTCCTATGGGCAAGGGATTTGCAATGAATCCCTATGGGCAAGTATGGTTTTTCTATGGAGAAGTCTGTCCCATGGATCCCTATGGGCAAGGGATTTGCAATGAATCCCTATCGGCAAGTATGGTTTTTCTATGGAGAATTCTTTCCTATGTTTCCCTATGGGCAAGCGGTTTGCAATGAATCCCTATGGGCAAGTATGGTTTTTCTATGGAGAATTCTTTCCTATGTTTCCCTATGGGCAAGCGATTTGCAATGAATCCCTATGGGCAAGTATGGTTTTTCTATGGAGAAGTCTGTCCCATGGATCCCTATGGGCAAGGGATTTGCAATGAATCCCTATGGGCAAGTATGGTTTTTCTATGGAGAAGTCTGTCCCATGGATCCCTATGGGCAAGCAATTTGCAATGAATCCCTATGGGCAAGTATGGTTTTTCTATGGAGAAGTCTGTCCCATGGATTCCTATGGGCAAGGGATTTGCAATGAATCCCTATGGGCAAGTATGGTTTTTCTATGGAGAAGTCTGTCCAATGGATCCCTATGGGCAAGGGATTTGCAATGAATCCCTATGGGCAAGTATGGTTTTTCTATGGAGAATTCTTTCCTATGTTTCCCTATGGGCAAGCGATTTGCAATGAATCCCTATGGGCAAGTATGGTTTTTCTATGGAGAAGTCTGTCCCATGGATCCCTATGGGCAAGGGATTTGCAATGAATCCCTATGGGCAAGTATGGTTTTTCTATGGAGAATTCTGTCCCATGGATCCCTATGGGCAAGCGATTTGCAATGAATCCCTATGGGCAAGTATGGTTTTTCTATGGAGAAGTCTGTCCCATGGATCCCTATGGGCAAGCGATTTGCAATGAATCCCTATGGGCAAGTATGGTTTTTCTATGGAGAAGTCTGTCCCATGGATCCCTATGGGCAAGGGATTTGCAATGAATCCCTATGGGCAAGTATGGTTTTTCTATGGAGAATTCTTTCCTATGTTTCCCTATGGGCAAGCGGTTTGCAATGAATCCCTATGGGCAAGTATGGTTTTTCTATTGAGAATTCTTTCCAATGTTTCTCTATGGGCAAGGGATCTGCAATGAATCCCTATGGGCAAGTATGGTTTTTCTATTGAGAATTCTGTTCCATTGTTTTCTATGGGCAAGCGATTTGCAATGAATCCCTATGGGCAAGTATGGTTTTTCTATGGAGAAGTCTGTCCCATGGATCCCTATGGGCAAGGGATTTGCAATGAATCCCTATGGGCAAGTATGGTTTTTCTATGGAGAATTCTTTCCTATGTTTCCCTATGGGCAAGGGATTTGCAATGAATCCCTATGGGCAAGTATGGTTTTTCTATGGAGAAGTCTGTCCCATGGATCCCTATGGGCAAGCGATTTGCAATGAATCCCTATGGGCAAGTATGGTTTTTCTATGGAGAAGTCTGTCCCATGGATCCCTATGGGCAAGCGATTTGCAATGAATCCCTATGGGCAAGTATGGTTTTTCTATGGAGAATTCTGTCCCATGGATCCCTATGGGCAAGGGATTTGCAATGAATCCCTATGGGCAAGTATGGTTTTTCTATGGAGAAGTCTGTCCCATGGATCCCTATGGGCAAGGGATTTGCAATGAATCCCTATGGGCAAGTATGGTTTTTCTATTGAGAATTCTTTCCTATGTTTCCCTATGGGCAAGGGATTTGCAATGAATCCCTATGGGCAAGTATGGTTTTTCTATGGAGAAGTCTGTCCCATGGATCCCTATGGGCAAGCGATTTGCAATGAATCCCTATGGGCAAGTATGGTTTTTCTATGGAGAAGTCTGTCCCATGGATTCCTATGGGCAAGGGATTTGCAATGAATCCCTATGGGCAAGTATGGTTTTTCTATGGAGAAGTCTGTCCCATGGATCCCTATGGGCAAGGGATTTGCAATGAATCCCTATGGGCAAGTATGGTTTTTCTATGGAGAATTCTTTCCTATGTTTCCCTATGGGCAAGCGATTTGCAATGAATCCCTATGGGCAAGTATGGTTTTTCTATGGAGAAGTCTGTCCCATGGATCCCTATGGGCAAGGGATTTGCAATGAATCCCTATGTGCAAGTATGGTTTTTCTATGGAGAAGTCTGTCCCATGGATCCCTATGGGCAAGCGATTTGCAATGAATCCCTATGGGCAAGTATGGTTTTTCTATGGAGAAGTCTGTCCCATGGATCCCTATGGGCAAGCGATTTGCAATGAATCCCTATGGGCAAGTATGGTTTTTCTATGGAGAAGTCTGTCCCATGGATCCCTATGGGCAAGGGATTTGCAATGAATCCCTATGGGCAAGTATGGTTTTTCTATGGAGAATTCTTTCCTATGTTTCCCTATGGGCAAGCGGTTTGCAATGAATCCCTATGGGCAAGTATGGTTTTTCTATTGAGAATTCTTTCCAATGTTTCTCTATGGGCAAGGGATCTGCAATGAATCCCTATGGGCAAGTATGGTTTTTCTATTGAGAATTCTGTTCCATTGTTTTCTATGGGCAAGCGATTTGCAATGAATCCCTATGGGCAAGTATGGTTTTTCTATGGAGAAGTCTGTCCCATGGATTCCTATGGGCAAGGGATTTGCAATGAATCCCTATGGGCAAGTATGGTTTTTCTATGGAGAAGTCTGTCCCATGGATCCCTATGGGCAAGGGATTTGCAATGAATCCCTATGGGCAAGTATGGTTTTTCTATGGAGAATTCTTTCCTATGTTTCCCTATGGGCAAGCGGTTTGCAATGAATCCCTATGGGCAAGTATGGTTTTCGATGGAGAATTCTTTCCTATGTTTCCCTATGGGCAAGCGATTTGCAATGAATCCCTATGGGCAAGTATGGTTTTTCTATGGAGAAGTCTGTCCCATGGATCCCTATGGGCAAGGGATTTGCAATGAATCCCTATGGGCAAGTATGGTTTTTCTATGGAGAAGTCTGTCCCATGGATCCCTATGGGCAAGCGATTTGCAATGAATCCCTATGGGCAAGTATGGTTTTTCTATGGAGAAGTCTGTCCCATGGATCCCTATGGGCAAGCGATTTGCAATGAATCCCTATGGGCAAGTATGGTTTTTCTATGGAGAAGTCTGTCCCATGGATTCCTATGGGCAAGGGATTTGCAATGAATCCCTATGGGCAAGTATGGTTTTTCTATGGAGAAGTCTGTCCCATGGATCCCTATGGGCAAGGGATTTGCAATGAATCCCTATGGGCAAGTATGGTTTTTCTATGGAGAATTCTTTCCTATGTTTCCCTATGGGCAAACGATTTGCAATGAATCCCTATGGGCAAGTATGGTTTTTCTATGGAGAAGTCTGTCCCATGGATCCCTATGGGCAAGGGATTTGCAATGAATCCCTATGGGCAAGTATGGTTTTTCTATGGAGAAGTCTGTCCCATGGATCCCTATGGGCAAGCGATTTGCAATGAATCCCTATGGGCAAGTATGGTTTTTCTATGGAGAAGTCTGTCCCATGGATCCCTATGGGCAAGCGATTTGCAATGAATCCCTATGGGCAAGTATGGTTTTTCTATGGAGAAGTCTGTCCCATGGATCCCTATGGGCAAGGGATTTGCAATGAATCCCTATGGGCAAGTATGGTTTTTCTATGGAGAATTCTTTCCTATGTTTCCCTATGGGCAAGCGGTTTGCAATGAATCCCTATGGGCAAGTATGGTTTTTCTATGGAGAATTCTTTCCAATGTTTCTCTATGGGCAACCGATTTACAATGAATCCCTATGGGCAAGTATGGTTTTTCTATGGAGAAGTCTGTCCCATGGATCACTATGGGCAGGCGATTTGCAATGAATCCCTATGGGCAAGTATGGTTTTTCTATGGAGAAGTCTGTCCCATGGATCCCTATGGGCAAGGGATTTGCAATGAATCCCTATGGGCAAGTATGGTTTTTCTATGGAGAATTCTTTCCTATGTTTCCCTATGGGCAAGGGATTTGCAATGAATCCCTATGGGCAAGTATGGTTTTTCTATGGAGAAGTCTGTCCCATGGATCCCTATGGGCAAGCGATTTGCAATGAATCCCTATGGGCAAGTATGGTTTTTCTATGGAGAAGTCTGTCCCATGGATTCCTATGGGCAAGGGATTTGCAATGAATCCCTATGGGCAAGTATGGTTTTTCTATGGAGAATTCTTTCCTATGTTTCCCTATGGGCAAGCGATTTGCAATGAATCCCTATGGGCAAGTATGGTTTTTCTATGGAGAAGTCTGTCCCATGGATCCCTATGGGCAAGGGATTTGCAATGAATCCCTATGGGCAAGTATGGTTTTTCTATGGAGAAGTCTGTCCCATGGATCCCTATGGGCAAGCGATTTGCAATGAATCCCTATGGGCAAGTATGGTTTTTCTATGGAGAAGTCTGTCCCATGGATCCCTATGGGCAAGGGATTTGCAATGAATCCCTATGGGCAAGTATGGTTTTTCTATGGAGAAGTCTGTCCCATGGATCCCTATGGGCAAGCGATTTGCAATGAATCCCTATGGGCAAGTATGGTTTTTCTATGGAGAAGTCTGTCCCATGGATCCCTATGGGCAAGCGATTTGCAATGAATCCCTATGGGCAAGTATGGTTTTTCTATGGAGAATTCTGTCCCATGGATCCCTATGGGCAAGGGATTTGCAATGAATCCCTATGGGCAAGTATGGTTTTTCTATGGAGAAGTCTGTCCCATGGATCCCTATGGGCAAGCGATTTGCAATGAATCCCTATGGGCAAGTATGGTTTTTCTATGGAGAATTCTTTCCTATGTTTCCCTATGGGCAAGCGGTTTGCAATGAATCCCTATGGGCAAGTATGGTTTTTCTATGGAGAATTCTTTCCAATGTTTCTCTATGGGCAAGCGATTTGCAATGAATCCCTATGGGCAAGTATGGTTTTTCTATGGAGAAGTCTGTCCCATGGATCCCTATGGGCAAGGGATTTGCAATGAATCCCTATGGGCAAGTATGGTTTTTCTATGGAGAAGTCTGTCCCATGGATCCCTATGGGCAAGCGATTTGCAATGAATCCCTATGGGCAAGTATGGTTTTTCTATGGAGAAGTCTGTCCCATGGATCCCTATGGGCAAGGGATTTGCAATGAATCCCTATGGGCAAGTATGGTTTTTCTATGGAGAAGTCTGTTCCATGGATCCCTATGGGCAAGGGATTTGCAATGAATCCCTATGGGCAAGTATGGTTTTTCTATGGAGAAGTCTGTCCCATGGATCCCTATGGGCAAGGGATTTGCAATGAATCCCTATGGGCAAGTATGGTTTTTCTATGGAGAATTCTTTCCTATGTTTCCCTATGGGCAAGCGGTTTGCAATGAATCCCTATGGGCAAGTATGGTTTTTCTATTGAGAATTCTTTCCAATGTTTCTCTATGGGCAAGGGATCTGCAATGAATCCCTATGGGCAAGTATGGTTTTTCTATTGAGAATTCTGTTCCATTGTTTTCTATGGGCAAGCGATTTGCAATGAATCCCTATGGGCAAGTATGGTTTTTCTATGGAGAAGTCTGTCCCATGGATCCCTATGGGCAAGGGATTTGCAATGAATCCCTATGGGCAAGTATGGTTTTTCTATGGAGAATTCTTTCCTATGTTTCCCTATGGGCAAGGGATTTGCAATGAATCCCTATGGGCAAGTATGGTTTTTCTATGGAGAAGTCTGTCCCATGGATCCCTATGGGCAAGCGATTTGCAATGAATCCCTATGGGCAAGTATGGTTTTTCTATGGAGAAGTCTGTCCCATGGATCCCTATGGGCAAGCGATTTGCAATGAATCCCTATGGGCAAGTATGGTTTTTCTATGGAGAATTCTGTCCCATGGATCCCTATGGGCAAGGGATTTGCAATGAATCCCTATGGGCAAGTATGGTTTTTCTATGGAGAAGTCTGTCCCATGGATCCCTATGGGCAAGGGATTTGCAATGAATCCCTATGGGCAAGTATGGTTTTTCTATTGAGAATTCTTTCCTATGTTTCCCTATGGGCAAGGGATTTGCAATGAATCCCTATGGGCAAGTATGGTTTTTCTATGGAGAAGTCTGTCCCATGGATCCCTATGGGCAAGCGATTTGCAATGAATCCCTATGGGCAAGTATGGTTTTTCTATGGAGAAGTCTGTCCCATGGATCCCTATGGGCAAGCGATTTGCAATGAATCCCTATGGGCAAGTATGGTTTTTCTATGGAGAAGTCTGTCCCATGGATCCCTATGGGCAAGGGATTTGCAATGAATCCCTATGGGCAAGTATGGTTTTTCTATGGAGAATTCTTTCCTATGTTTCCCTATGGGCAAGCGGTTTGCAATGAATCCCTATGGGCAAGTATGGTTTTTCTATGGAGAATTCTTTCCAATGTTTCTCTATGGGCAACCGATTTACAATGAATCCCTATGGGCAAGTATGGTTTTTCTATGGAGAAGTCTGTCCCATGGATCACTATGGGCAGGCGATTTGCAATGAATCCCTATGGGCAAGTATGGTTTTTCTATGGAGAAGTCTGTCCCATGGATCCCTATGGGCAAGGGATTTGCAATGAATCCCTATGGGCAAGTATGGTTTTTCTATGGAGAATTCTTTCCTATGTTTCCCTATGGGCAAGGGATTTGCAATGAATCCCTATGGGCAAGTATGGTTTTTCTATGGAGAAGTCTGTCCCATGGATCCCTATGGGCAAGCGATTTGCAATGAATCCCTATGGGCAAGTATGGTTTTTCTATGGAGAAGTCTGTCCCATGGATTCCTATGGGCAAGGGATTTGCAATGAATCCCTATGGGCAAGTATGGTTTTTCTATGGAGAATTCTTTCCTATGTTTCCCTATGGGCAAGCGATTTGCAATGAATCCCTATGGGCAAGTATGGTTTTTCTATGGAGAAGTCTGTCCCATGGATCCCTATGGGCAAGGGATTTGCAATGAATCCCTATGGGCAAGTATGGTTTTTCTATGGAGAAGTCTGTCCCATGGATCCCTATGGGCAAGCGATTTGCAATGAATCCCTATGGGCAAGTATGGTTTTTCTATGGAGAAGTCTGTCCCATGGATCCCTATGGGCAAGGGATTTGCAATGAATCCCTATGGGCAAGTATGGTTTTTCTATGGAGAAGTCTGTCCCATGGATCCCTATGGGCAAGCGATTTGCAATGAATCCCTATGGGCAAGTATGGTTTTTCTATGGAGAAGTCTGTCCCATGGATCCCTATGGGCAAGCGATTTGCAATGAATCCCTATGGGCAAGTATGGTTTTTCTATGGAGAATTCTGTCCCATGGATCCCTATGGGCAAGGGATTTGCAATGAATCCCTATGGGCAAGTATGGTTTTTCTATGGAGAAGTCTGTCCCATGGATCCCTATGGGCAAGCGATTTGCAATGAATCCCTATGGGCAAGTATGGTTTTTCTATGGAGAATTCTTTCCTATGTTTCCCTATGGGCAAGCGGTTTGCAATGAATCCCTATGGGCAAGTATGGTTTTTCTATGGAGAATTCTTTCCAATGTTTCTCTATGGGCAAGCGATTTGCAATGAATCCCTATGGGCAAGTATGGTTTTTCTATGGAGAAGTCTGTCCCATGGATCCCTATGGGCAAGGGATTTGCAATGAATCCCTATGGGCAAGTATGGTTTTTCTATGGAGAAGTCTGTCCCATGGATCCCTATGGGCAAGCGATTTGCAATGAATCCCTATGGGCAAGTATGGTTTTTCTATGGAGAAGTCTGTCCCATGGATCCCTATGGGCAAGGGATTTGCAATGAATCCCTATGGGCAAGTATGGTTTTTCTATGGAGAAGTCTGTTCCATGGATCCCTATGGGCAAGGGATTTGCAATGAATCCCTATGGGCAAGTATGGTTTTTCTATGGAGAAGTCTGTCCCATGGATCCCTATGGGCAAGGGATTTGCAATGAATCCCTATGGGCAAGTATGGTTTTTCTATGGAGAATTCTTTCCTATGTTTCCCTATGGGCAAGCGGTTTGCAATGAATCCCTATGGGCAAGTATGGTTTTTCTATTGAGAATTCTTTCCAATGTTTCTCTATGGGCAAGGGATCTGCAATGAATCCCTATGGGCAAGTATGGTTTTTCTATTGAGAATTCTGTTCCATTGTTTTCTATGGGCAAGCGATTTGCAATGAATCCCTATGGGCAAGTATGGTTTTTCTATGGAGAAGTCTGTCCCATGGATCCCTATGGGCAAGGGATTTGCAATGAATCCCTATGGGCAAGTATGGTTTTTCTATGGAGAATTCTTTCCTATGTTTCCCTATGGGCAAGGGATTTGCAATGAATCCCTATGGGCAAGTATGGTTTTTCTATGGAGAAGTCTGTCCCATGGATCCCTATGGGCAAGCGATTTGCAATGAATCCCTATGGGCAAGTATGGTTTTTCTATTGAGAATTCTTTCCTATGTTTCCCTATGGGCAAGGGATTTGCAATGAATCCCTATGGGCAAGTATGGTTTTTCTATGGAGAAGTCTGTCCCATGGATCCCTATGGGCAAGCGATTTGCAATGAATCCCTATGGGCAAGTATGGTTTTTCTATGGAGAAGTCTGTCCCATGGATTCCTATGGGCAAGGGATTTGCAATGAATCCCTATGGGCAAGTATGGTTTTTCTATGGAGAAGTCTGTCCCATGGATCCCTATGGGCAAGGGATTTGCAATGAATCCCTATGGGCAAGTATGGTTTTTCTATGGAGAATTCTTTCCTATGTTTCCCTATGGGCAAGCGATTTGCAATGAATCCCTATGGGCAAGTATGGTTTTTCTATGGAGAAGTCTGTCCCATGGATCCCTATGGGCAAGGGATTTGCAATGAATCCCTATGTGCAAGTATGGTTTTTCTATGGAGAAGTCTGTCCCATGGATCCCTATGGGCAAGCGATTTGCAATGAATCCCTATGGGCAAGTATGGTTTTTCTATGGAGAAGTCTGTCCCATGGATCCCTATGGGCAAGCGATTTGCAATGAATCCCTATGGGCAAGTATGGTTTTTCTATGGAGAAGTCTGTCCCATGGATCCCTATGGGCAAGGGATTTGCAATGAATCCCTATGGGCAAGTATGGTTTTTCTATGGAGAATTCTTTCCTATGTTTCCCTATGGGCAAGCGGTTTGCAATGAATCCCTATGGGCAAGTATGGTTTTTCTATTGAGAATTCTTTCCAATGTTTCTCTATGGGCAAGGGATCTGCAATGAATCCCTATGGGCAAGTATGGTTTTTCTATTGAGAATTCTGTTCCATTGTTTTCTATGGGCAAGCGATTTGCAATGAATCCCTATGGGCAAGTATGGTTTTTCTATGGAGAAGTCTGTCCCATGGATTCCTATGGGCAAGGGATTTGCAATGAATCCCTATGGGCAAGTATGGTTTTTCTATGGAGAAGTCTGTCCCATGGATCCCTATGGGCAAGGGATTTGCAATGAATCCCTATGGGCAAGTATGGTTTTTCTATGGAGAATTCTTTCCTATGTTTCCCTATGGGCAAGCGGTTTGCAATGAATCCCTATGGGCAAGTATGGTTTTCGATGGAGAATTCTTTCCTATGTTTCCCTATGGGCAAGCGATTTGCAATGAATCCCTATGGGCAAGTATGGTTTTTCTATGGAGAAGTCTGTCCCATGGATCCCTATGGGCAAGGGATTTGCAATGAATCCCTATGGGCAAGTATGGTTTTTCTATGGAGAAGTCTGTCCCATGGATCCCTATGGGCAAGCGATTTGCAATGAATCCCTATGGGCAAGTATGGTTTTTCTATGGAGAAGTCTGTCCCATGGATCCCTATGGGCAAGCGATTTGCAATGAATCCCTATGGGCAAGTATGGTTTTTCTATGGAGAAGTCTGTCCCATGGATTCCTATGGGCAAGGGATTTGCAATGAATCCCTATGGGCAAGTATGGTTTTTCTATGGAGAAGTCTGTCCCATGGATCCCTATGGGCAAGGGATTTGCAATGAATCCCTATGGGCAAGTATGGTTTTTCTATGGAGAATTCTTTCCTATGTTTCCCTATGGGCAAACGATTTGCAATGAATCCCTATGGGCAAGTATGGTTTTTCTATGGAGAAGTCTGTCCCATGGATCCCTATGGGCAAGGGATTTGCAATGAATCCCTATGGGCAAGTATGGTTTTTCTATGGAGAAGTCTGTCCCATGGATCCCTATGGGCAAGCGATTTGCAATGAATCCCTATGGGCAAGTATGGTTTTTCTATGGAGAAGTCTGTCCCATGGATCCCTATGGGCAAGCGATTTGCAATGAATCCCTATGGGCAAGTATGGTTTTTCTATGGAGAAGTCTGTCCCATGGATCCCTATGGGCAAGGGATTTGCAATGAATCCCTATGGGCAAGTATGGTTTTTCTATGGAGAATTCTTTCCTATGTTTCCCTATGGGCAAGCGGTTTGCAATGAATCCCTATGGGCAAGTATGGTTTTTCTATGGAGAATTCTTTCCAATGTTTCTCTATGGGCAACCGATTTACAATGAATCCCTATGGGCAAGTATGGTTTTTCTATGGAGAAGTCTGTCCCATGGATCACTATGGGCAGGCGATTTGCAATGAATCCCTATGGGCAAGTATGGTTTTTCTATGGAGAAGTCTGTCCCATGGATCCCTATGGGCAAGGGATTTGCAATGAATCCCTATGGGCAAGTATGGTTTTTCTATGGAGAATTCTTTCCTATGTTTCCCTATGGGCAAGGGATTTGCAATGAATCCCTATGGGCAAGTATGGTTTTTCTATGGAGAAGTCTGTCCCATGGATCCCTATGGGCAAGCGATTTGCAATGAATCCCTATGGGCAAGTATGGTTTTTCTATGGAGAAGTCTGTCCCATGGATTCCTATGGGCAAGGGATTTGCAATGAATCCCTATGGGCAAGTATGGTTTTTCTATGGAGAATTCTTTCCTATGTTTCCCTATGGGCAAGCGATTTGCAATGAATCCCTATGGGCAAGTATGGTTTTTCTATGGAGAAGTCTGTCCCATGGATCCCTATGGGCAAGGGATTTGCAATGAATCCCTATGGGCAAGTATGGTTTTTCTATGGAGAAGTCTGTCCCATGGATCCCTATGGGCAAGCGATTTGCAATGAATCCCTATGGGCAAGTATGGTTTTTCTATGGAGAAGTCTGTCCCATGGATCCCTATGGGCAAGGGATTTGCAATGAATCCCTATGGGCAAGTATGGTTTTTCTATGGAGAAGTCTGTCCCATGGATCCCTATGGGCAAGCGATTTGCAATGAATCCCTATGGGCAAGTATGGTTTTTCTATGGAGAAGTCTGTCCCATGGATCCCTATGGGCAAGCGATTTGCAATGAATCCCTATGGGCAAGTATGGTTTTTCTATGGAGAATTCTGTCCCATGGATCCCTATGGGCAAGGGATTTGCAATGAATCCCTATGGGCAAGTATGGTTTTTCTATGGAGAAGTCTGTCCCATGGATCCCTATGGGCAAGCGATTTGCAATGAATCCCTATGGGCAAGTATGGTTTTTCTATGGAGAATTCTTTCCTATGTTTCCCTATGGGCAAGCGGTTTGCAATGAATCCCTATGGGCAAGTATGGTTTTTCTATGGAGAATTCTTTCCAATGTTTCTCTATGGGCAAGCGATTTGCAATGAATCCCTATGGGCAAGTATGGTTTTTCTATGGAGAAGTCTGTCCCATGGATCCCTATGGGCAAGGGATTTGCAATGAATCCCTATGGGCAAGTATGGTTTTTCTATGGAGAAGTCTGTCCCATGGATCCCTATGGGCAAGCGATTTGCAATGAATCCCTATGGGCAAGTATGGTTTTTCTATGGAGAAGTCTGTCCCATGGATCCCTATGGGCAAGGGATTTGCAATGAATCCCTATGGGCAAGTATGGTTTTTCTATGGAGAAGTCTGTTCCATGGATCCCTATGGGCAAGGGATTTGCAATGAATCCCTATGGGCAAGTATGGTTTTTCTATGGAGAAGTCTGTCCCATGGATCCCTATGGGCAAGGGATTTGCAATGAATCCCTATGGGCAAGTATGGTTTTTCTATGGAGAATTCTTTCCTATGTTTCCCTATGGGCAAGCGGTTTGCAATGAATCCCTATGGGCAAGTATGGTTTTTCTATGGAGAATTCTTTCCTATGTTTCCCTATGGGCAAGCGGTTTGCAATGAATCCCTATGGGCAAGTATGGTTTTTCTATGGAGAATTCTTTCCTATGTTTCCCTATGGGCAAGCGATTTGCAATGAATCCCTATGGGCAAGTATGGTTTTTCTATGGAGAAGTCTGTCCCATGGATCCCTATGGGCAAGGGATTTGCAATGAATCCCTAAGGGCAAGTATGGTTTTTCTATGGAGAAGTCTGTCCCATGGATCCCTATGGGCAAGGGATTTGCAATGAATCCCTATGGGCAAGTATGGTTTTTCTATGGAGAAGTCTGTCCCATGGATCCCTATGGGCAAGGGATTTGCAATGAATCCCTATGGGCAAGTATGGTTTTTCTATGGAGAATTCTTTCCTATGTTTCCCTATGGGCAAGCGATTTGCAATGAATCCCTATGGGCAAGTATGTTTTTTCTATGGAGAAGTCTGTCCCATGGATCCCTATGGGCAAGCGATTTGCAATGAATCCCTATGGGCAAGTATGGTTTTTCTATGGAGAAGTCTGTCCCATGGATTCCTATGGGCAAGGGATTTGCAATGAATCCCTATGGGCAAGTATGGTTTTTCTATGGAGAAGTCTGTCCCATGGATCCCTATGGGCAAGGGATTTGCAATGAATCCCTATGGGCAAGTATGGTTTTTCTATGGAGAATTCTTTCCTATGTTTCCCTATGGGCAAGCGGTTTGCAATGAATCCCTATGGGCAAGTATGGTTTTTCTATGGAGAATTCTTTCCTATGTTTCCCTATGGGCAAGCGATTTGCAATGAATCCCTATGGGCAAGTATGGTTTTTCTATGGAGAAGTCTGTCCCATGGATCCCTATGGGCAAGGGATTTGCAATGAATCCCTATGGGCAAGTATGGTTTTTCTATGGAGAAGTCTGTCCCATGGATCCCTATGGGCAAGCGGTTTGCAATGAATCCCTATGGGCAAGTATGGTTTTTCTATTGAGAATTCTTTCCAATGTTTCTCTATGGGCAAGCGGTTTGCAATGAATCCCTATGGGCAAGTATGGTTTTTCTATGGAGAAGTCTGTCCCATGGATTCCTATGGGCAAGGGATTTGCAATGAATCCCTATGGGCAAGTATGGTTTTTCTATGGAGAAGTCTGTCCCATGGATCCCTATGGGCAAGGGATTTGCAATGAATCCCTATGGGCAAGTATGGTTTTTCTATGGAGAATTCTTTCCTATGTTTCCCTATGGGCAAGCGGTTTGCAATGAATCCCTATGGGCAAGTATGGTTTTTCTATGGAGAATTCTTTCCTATGTTTCCCTATGGGCAAGCGATTTGCAATGAATCCCTATGGGCAAGTATGGTTTTTCTATGGAGAATTCTTTCCTATGTTTCTCTATGGGCAAGGGATTTGCAATGAATCCCTATGGGCAAGTATGGTTTTTCTATTGAGAATTCTGTTCCATTGTTTTCTATGGGCAAGGGATTTGCAATGAATCCCTATGGGCAAGTATGGTTTCTCTATGGAGAATTCTGTCCTATGTTTCCCTATGGACAAGCCCTTTTCAATGCATCCCTATGGGCAAGTATGGTTTCTCTATGGGCAAGTATGGTTTCCCTATGGGCAAGCATTGTCCTTTGTTTTAGTACGTCCCGCTAAAAAGTATTTTCACTTTCCATTTCCTCCAAAGAATATGGTTTTCTCCTTATTTCAAATTCTGAGGGCGAGGCCAAATCAAGAAGGGCACAGTCCGTGTCCTACAAGCCGCCAGATGTGCCTGGGGACACCAGAAGATTCCCCAAGAGACAAATAAAGGGAAGTTTTCTGCCTCACCTGCCCAGGCATGTCCGGCCCCAAGGTGGGCACCTCTCCCAAATGGCAAGCTGAAATCTGTTTGCAGAGGGACGATACATGGACTTTGGTTGGGTCAAGGCTTGAATTTTGTCCAACTGTCATTCCTGAGGGGCGGGGGGCGGGGGTTGTCACTTACAGGATGGAAATGGTGCAAAAGTTCATAGAATAGTAGAGTTGGAAGGGGCCTACAAGGCCATTGTGGCGTTACCCGGAAGCAAAACCCAGAGGGACTGGGGTTTGCTTCTGACAAGGCCCATGTAGCTTTTCCTTAGGCATAGGTGCAAGGCTGGTGAAAACTTCAAGCAGCGAATCTGTTGTGATGAAGAGGGAATTTCACCAGCTGCTGCATGCATACAAGTGACACCTGCTGAAATTCCCTTTTCTATACAACTGTTAAAGATGCAGGAGCCCTGCGTCTTTGGTCACTCTAGTAATATGGATCCTGTGAGAAAAACACTCTGCCAGTTTGCACATGCACCTCAGTAGGCCTTAAATCACATATGCAGGGATTCCACCACTACCCCTTTTTATTTATAATGTCAACTGGAGTGGCTCCTTGGCCATGTGTCATCTTGTGTCTATCAGCGATCCGTTCTAGTGGTTTCAAGAAAGGAAACATGGCAATCCGCAGCCAGCACTGCGGAACTGACATGGCATTGTGTTTGCTTCTAACGGAAGCTTGTGTTTCCATTTCCTATTGTCCATAGAGAGAGATGATCAGTCATACGGTCAAGTCGGGCTGTGTGCTGTTCATGCAGTTTTATTATTATCGCACAATAGAAGCAAAAAAGAACAATCATATGAGAACAAAAACTACATGTCAAAAGCCCAATTTCCCAAAAGTTTCATTCAACGGGTGATATACACTTAATCACATCTGAAGCTAAAAGCCAAAAGGAGTACATGCATCAAAGAGACCCTAGGCTCAGCCCAAACAGGCTGACTTCTATCCTGACATGCTCTCAAATTCTTCATTTTTCCTAGAAAGAAAAGTATTGGGGGGGGGAATCTAGAGCCACATTCCACTGCTAGCTTTCATTTCCCTTCTGGAGAAGGTTTTTTTCCTCTTCCTTGAGTAAAATTATTGCAAGAATACTTAAAGATACAAAACTAGTTGAGTGGGAGAGCTGAGTAAACATGTCGAATAAGCTTGAGGGACGCCTCTCGATTTGATCTTCCGTAGGTTTTAGAAATATGTATGTAGTTTTGCTTTGTGGTGAAACTAAGAGGCCTTTCTTCCGACGACACGTGTGCTTGGATTAGAGTGTTCCTGCCAATGGATGCTGAGTTAGGATAGGCTTTATTGAGAGAAGGGCAGTTCATAAAGCAAGAGGAAGATGGGTCTTCTAGACCTTATGGTTGATTTTCGGCTGGGGGCAGTGGGATCAGAGTGGGGGGGCAAGGATCGTTTTCAAAAATCATGTCACGGCAGAAGAGAATATCTTCCTTGCCCAGGCCAAGCTTGTAGTGCCAGATGTACATTTTGGCTCCAGGTGCGAGGGTGATATCGACTGACTCAGAAACGTCAGTGGCCTCATTCCAGTTCTCCGTATCCGTGTTGACACTCTTGCCACCATACTTAGCTGACAAAGAGAGATGATGCTTGAACAGAGATGCAGTGAGGGCTCCAGATTTATAGGTGTAGGACAAGCTCACTTCCCAGTTGTGTTCCACACTCTTCATTTTCTCCTTTGAGTATCCCACCTTCTTTGTGATCGTTTTTTTCCAAGCGATGGGTGAATTGGAGTCGTTGGTGAGGGTCTTCAAGGCCTCCCACCTTCCAAAAGCTTGGCCCATGGCAACGCCCAACCCACCAGGAAGAAAGGGGATCACCTTTGTGTGGAAGGAGAAGGACTTGGCATCTGTATTGTGGGAGAAGTCAGTGCAGCGGACGTATTCACTGCCCCACGTATCATTTGGCTTCATGAAATAGTAGTAATCGTTGACACCCCAGTAGTAGAGAACATTCCTGCAGTTTTCATCCAGGGTATATTGCTTCTGCATCAGTAGCAAGGTCCTTGACCTTGCGGTACGTGTTCTTCTTCTCGTAAATGATACAGAAGTGGCGAAAGGCAGCAAAATAGTGGTCACCTCCACGGCATCTGTTGTCAAGCATCTGAACCATGCCATCCGTGTTTTGGTTGAGGTTGGTCACACGGCGGAAGGCGTTGCCCTTGATGATGTAGAAGTAGCCATCTTCATCAGCCAGGTAGTGATCGCCACCCTGACAGGCGGGATGTATGTAAAAAATGGCCAGGTTTTCCCCGATTGAAGTTGGTGGAGCGCATGTAAACGTTGAGGTCACCCCGGATGATATAGTAATTCTCATTCACCCCACAGAAGTCGACCTTCGGGGCGTCGCTCTTGGGTACAGTGGCAGGCATGCTGGTGGATGCTGGAAAGGGGGAAAGAGATTCTTTACACCCGTGTAAAGCCATCTGTGGTGTTACCCACATTTCTATTCCCTTAGGTATGTCTGCGTGAGTATGTCTAGAGAGTGCGGAATGTTGGACTGAGTAGGTGTGGCTGGTGATGCTGTGAAAAGGGGAGGAGTCTATATATATATTGGGGAGCTGAGTGGTTTGAGGGGTTCGGTTGGTGATGGGGTTTAGAGGGTAGATGTGTTTAGCTCTGTGATTTCTTGTCAGGAGTTGTGTGAGCATTGAGTGACAATAAGATCATGGGGACTAAGGATTGTTATTATTAGTTTTGTTTCTACAAGTATTCTTAAGAATAGGCAGGAGTTGAATAGAATTTGAAGGAACTAAGAATTGTAAACAACAATAAACATTTTCTTTATTTTGCTACCATAAAACCATGTGTCAGTTTGGCTGTGTCTCTGCACTATTGGTTCATAAATAAACGCATTACATTAAACCTTCAGCCTGCTATATTCACAGAAAAGCCTTTTCCAAATCTCCTTACCTTTTCCCTCTGCTATAAGGGAAAGGTTATATTTTTATTTTTACCCCTTCGTCAGGTATGTAACTGGTGGTGCTTAGCCTGAGGGAGGTGCGCGCGTCAAAGCCTTGTGTGTGAGATGGTGGCGTCGCACCATCTATTAAAGTTGATTAAAACTTCCTATTAATTCTCATTGAAACTGCATTCCAATGTAGAAATCATTGTCTCGTTCCATCTGATCAGTAAGAATAGTATGCATTTTAATATAAACACCCAAGGATTTCTTTGCTGGTACACCGTAAGTAGATCCTATGGGGATGCTAGACATGGGGTCAATGCCTGTTCTTCATAGCCTAATAAAGCTATTCATCAGAGCGGTCTCTGAAATATACTTTCAAAGAATACATTTATATTCATTTCAAGTCTTGTATCACCTTAAAGTCTAGCAAACTTCTTAAGGCATTATCTTGTTCTTGTTTTTAGAAAACCATTGACCCATTTCACAGTGGCAAACCAATGAAGCTGAGAATCCATAGGAGGAAATTTTAACCCCATACAAAAACAGAGCCCTTAAGGAAGTTCTGTTCTATGTTAAATCAACTGGATGCTACTGGTTTATATATGAAAAGTATGTCCAGTCTGTTATGAGCATTTATCTGTCTTTGTTTATTGGTCATTTGAATGTTGTACGTTAACTTCGTATTTGTTTCCTAATTGCAATAAATCAATGGGGAAACAGAACAAAAGAACTGCCATCTATGGTCTCTGGTTCTGCTTCAGGGTATATGAAACAACTTGTATAACTGTTATTAAGAAGGGCACTATATAAATTACCAATTCTTATCTTTCTATGGTTATTATCGGTAATAGTAGAAGTAGTAGTAATGGTTTTATCTCATCATTGTACATTATGTATTAACTCATCTTTCTTCAGTCTGGTGCCCTTCAAATGTTTTAGACTACAACCCCTCAGCATCTCTGATGAGTGACCATGGTGGCTGGGGATGATGGAATCTGAATTCCAAAACGTCTGGAGAAGCTCAGAGAGGGGAAGGTATAGTTTGACCAAATAAGAACATAAATACAGAAGAGTATTAGAAGAGCCCAGCTGGATCAGACCAAAGGTCCATCTAGTCCAGCACTCTGTTCACACACTGGCCAACCAGCTGCCCATGTAAACCCACAAGCAGGACATGTGCAACAGCACCCTCCTGCCCATGTTCCCTGACAAGTGGTGTACAAAAGCTTACTGCCTCTGATTCCTGGAGGTAGCATAGAGGTATCAGGACTAGTGGCCGTTGGTAGCCTTCTCCTCCGGGAATTTGTTTAGCCCCATTTTAAAGCCATTCACATTGGTGGCCATCACTACATCTTGTGATAGCAAATTCCACAGTTTGACTATGCACTGTGTGAAGAAGTAACTGCCCTGAATCTCCGGCCCCTTCATGGGATGCACTCCGGGTTCTAGTATTATGAGCGAGGGAGAAAAATGTTTCCCTACACACATTCTCAAAACCTACAAATGAAATGTATGGTTTCACCTGCATCTGTAGGTGCTACGGAGAAGAAGCAGCTTTCTCTAGCCAGGTGCCATCTCCAGACATAACACACAGGTGTCAACCCAGCAATTCACACTTTCTCTAAACTTCAATCCACAGAGAGGCTGCCCACTAGCCTGCTCATACTCACCTAAAATTGCTCTTGACACCAGGTGCTGGTTCTGCAGTGTTATCTGCCAGGATGCTAGGTGAGATAGAGCTACAGAACTGGGGATTATATAGCCTCATGAATGCTTCCTCTTCAGCTCCCTGCTGATATCATCGGGGGGGGGGGGGGCTCAGACTTGGGTGTGTCTTAATCCCCCTGTCAGTATCACACCTTGCAGGGATCATCGGATCTGTCGGATTGACACCACCCAGAAAGCGGTTTTATGGGGACCGGTGCCAATCCCCTGTGTGCCGGGGGCAGATCCAGCAGTCCACCACAGACTGATCATCTTAGAGAGTCGGCATTTGGAGGCCTGAGTTCAAGTCCGGCCATTGTGTGTGGCCTGGGCAAACCATGATCTCTCAGCTGCAGTCCCCTGGCCACCACCATTTGTCAACAGCAGTGACTGACCTCACATGTTTGTTGAGAGAAATAAAAATCCTAACTTCAGTTATACATTGATGAAATTTAGTGGTATGGGGTGGACAGCATGGCTCTTCTTACGGTCTTATGAGATGGTCTTCAATTTCTCTCCCTGTGAACAGTGCTGAAATTAAAAATACGTTTAGGAAGTTTTAAAAATTTGAAGCGATAATTTAAGTAAATGTTGCCCCTACTACAATGCAATTCTGAAAACCAATGACTAGGAGTGGGTACAAATTAGGGGGATGGATCTTTCCTGATCACCACTACCTCACTTTGTAATGTGCTATTGAGAGTTTGGGCTGAATTCTTGATTTCAGCCAGTCCTGAACTCTAGGGGCTTCATCTCATGTAGCTAAACTCCCACACACTTACCAGGGCTTCTGCTTCCAGTTTCTTTGCAGGATTCAGATCGGCTCCTTTATATGGGCTGACACTGGCTGAATTTTCAGGGCTCTCTTTCTCAGCAAATTCTGTTTCATTTTACACCCACTGTAGTTATAGCGCAATTCCACCTTTTCATTTTTGAATCAAATCACTTCAAGCCACCTCATTTATAGGTCCTTATCGCCGTTACAAATAAAGCTGCAGAAATGGTCACAAAGCACGGGAGAGGCCCTGGAGGGTGATGATATCATGTAAAGGACCCACAAACCCCATAAGTAATGAATCTCAATCGCAGGATAAACACTCCATGTGGAGAAGTCCCAAGCAGGCAGTTTAACATAATGTGGCAAGAGTAATGGCTATTTTCCCTCCTAAATGTTTTTTGCACTTCTGCAAACCTCGGGTTTCCACTGAGTCTGCTGATTCCCTCTCTTGTGCATGGGTAGACTTTTCTGGCTCTGCGATCTTGCCAGGAATTGTTTTGAACTAGGAACGGCGGATTGGTGGGAGAAAACCCCCCACCACAAACCATTAAAGCTGCATCCCGAGTACTTTGGTGCTGGCTGACGTGAAATGAGTAATGCTCAAAGGGTGGTTCTGAATCGAAACTTATTTTCCTTTGGCACACAGACAACATTTTTCAGAGATGCTGGTGGGGGAAGCGGTTTCCCTCTCTCCCTCCTTCGTTTCGATTCCCCTCTAATTGAAGTCATGTAGGCTAGAAACGGAATTCGGAACGATGAGAAAAGAGACAAACAGGAAGGCAGATGTCTCCTATTTCCTGGGAATAAGGGACGAGTGGTGAGTATCCAGACCTCCCAACCTGGTTTAGAGAAAACAGAAATGAAACTAGGTCAGCAGGAGAGGGAGGGATTGCAGGGGTGTGGAGGCGGCTGGGGATGAGAGTGGAAGATGAAAAGGCCATTGTCATGCAATACCCCCAGAGGGTGCAGCGGTTTGGAAACGAGAAGTCACTGTAGTCCCTAGAGGCAGAGAAAGGAAACTGGCTGGTGAAGCAGGCAGACATCCAACTGGGGGAAGCGACATCTCTTCGATTTCAGCCTTGCATCCAGCTACTAAAGATACAGGGTCCCCAAAAGAAAGAAAAAGTGGCCATTCCAGGTCAGGAAGGAGTTCTGGATTTTCATTCTCGCACCCGTATGTTTTTATATTGCACTGAGGGGGATCTGTGGTGAGTTCTGTGGCTGATTCAAAATTAGGGAATGCTGGGGAAATCCGCTGGGGACTCCAAAGAGGCTGGATTCCAAAGACTCCGACCCACTTACCTGCTCATCCTCTGAATTTTGTGTGGGGGCGTCTTTCCATGACACGCTAAGCCATGGTGGTTAAGCACTTCAGCTTAGCGTGTTGTGTGAACTATTCCTAACTATGGTGGCTACATAACCATGGTTTAAACACGCTGACTAATCACTTGTTGCAAAAGGGTTAGCAGCATAACCATGCCGTAGCGTGTTGTCTGAACAGGCCCCATCTTTTTAGAAAATTGCAAGGTACCCTAATGGCAGCTGCTGTTAGCATACCTTGGGAAAACTACTGGCCATAATTATGTCATTTGCGGCTGTAAAGCCTTAAGGTCTAAGTAAATTGCATCCATAAAGCACTTACAGATGCAATTTATTTACTAATTTATTTAAAACATTTCTTGGCTGATTTTCAGGGCAAGGGGAAAAAAGCCAAAGGCAAGGGGTGGAACCAAAGATATATCTTAGAAAACATTTAATGTTTTTGCCAACGTGCTTCAGACTTTTGAAGTCCTTCTTCAGGGCAATCTAAAAGAAATAATATAGTATTAACATAATATTTACAGGAGTAAGGAATTGTGAAATCATATATGCTCAAACAATATACTTCAGAAAGTTTAGAATACATTGAAACAAGACATCAAGATATAAAAGAATTCATTTAAAAATAGTTAAAACATTAATAAAATTACTAAACCAAAAGGGTGCATTTTATATTATAATAGTAAACATGCTTACTCAATAAGAGTATAATTTAAATTTTCTCCAGAGCAAAATGATATCCTATGTGTGGTGAGTTACAGAAAAATGTCAGGTATATAAACTCTCAATAACTAATTAGGAACAGCTATTCTTAATTACTTATTGAGAGTTTATATACCTGACATTCTTCTATAACTCACCACACATAGGAGATCACTTTCTGAAGTATATTGTATGAGCATATATGATTTCACAATTCCTTACTCCTGTAAATATTATATTATACTATATTATTTCTTCAGATTGCCCTGAAGAAGGACTGCAATGATGCAGCATGGAAGACCTCCGATGGGAGCATGTTCCAAAGGTGTGGGGCCACTACAGAGAAGGCCCACCTTGACTGCTCTCACAGGTGGGCAAATGAGAAGGGCCTCTCTTTCTGATCTTAAAAGCCTGCAATGATGGAGCATGGCAGACCTGCGAATGGAATGTGTTCCAAAGGTGTGGGGCAGGCTGATATGGGTGAAGAGGGTCCTTCAAGGAACTTGGTCCCAAACCGTTTAGGGCTTTAAAGGTCAAAACCAGCACTTTGAATTGGGCCTGGTATCCCTGCAGAAGCAAGCACTTTACGGTTGCAATTTACATAGAAGTTAAGTGCTTGACGGCTGCAAATGCGTCGTTTTCCCAAGATCAGCCAATGGCAGCTGCCATCAGCGAAGCTTGAATTTTTTTAAAGATGGAAAGTCAACTTGTGCAAAATCTGGCAGATGCACCAGGGCTCCGGGGAAAATCTGGGAAGTTCCAAGCGGCCTGGATTTCCCCAGAGTAGGGCTCTGGGCAAAGACCTCTAATGCATACCAGCTGAGCCTGGGTGGGGCTCAGCAGCCTCTGTGATAAAAGGGCCAACACTCAGAACAGGCTAGTTGCTTGAAGCCACATCTCACCAGTGTCTCCAGACCAGGCCTTGTGCTTGAACCCCTGTGCTACAACCTTGGGCTCCTACTTGACTCTGCTACCGGATTGTGTATGTATTGGACATCTTTGGCCCTCTGCCTGTTTGACCACTCCTTCTTTGCCTGAGCCGTCTGCTGGAACATTGGCCTGGGTTATTACTTGGCCTTGTGGTCAGCCTTGTAACTGAGGGGCTGTCCATATGTGGGAAAGCACTGAGGACACTGTGGATCTGCACCGCGTTGGTTAGGCAATGCTAGGGTGACCATATGACCGGATTTGCCCGGGTTTTTGATGGCAAATCCAGGAGGGGAAATCCGGATTTTTTCCCCAAAGAACAGCTCTAGTGGGAATTAACAAAAATGCTTATAACTCTGTCATTTTTTAAGATAAAGACATGAAACTTGGCAAAATGGTAGCTCTTAGGAAGGGCTTTAGTCATACCAAATTTGAAACAGATCCATTCATCCATTGATTTTTTAGGAATTTTTTAAAAATTGAGGTTTTAAAATTATTATTTTTAAAATTGTCATTTTTAAAGTTAAAGAGATGAAACTTTGCACCATGATAGGATTTAGGTAGAGCTTTAGCCACACCAAATTTGAAACAGATCTGTTCGTCCAATGATTTTTTAGGATTTTTTTTTTAAAATTGAGGTTTTAAAATTATTATTTTTAAAATCATCATTTTTAAAGATAAAGAGATGAAACTTTGTACCATGATAGGATTTAGGTAGCGCTTTAGCCACACCAAATTTGAAACAGATCCGTTCATCCATTGATTTTTTAGGATTTTTTTAAAAAATGAGGTTTTAAAATTATTATTTTTAAAACTGTCATTTTTAAAGATAAAGAGCTGAAAGTTGGCACCATGATAGCTTTTAGGTAGAGCTTTAGCCATACCAAATTTGAAACAGATCTGGGGCCAGTAGCAAACCCTGTTAACAACAACAGCAGCTTGCAATGAGTGAAGATACAGTCAGAAAAGATATTTGAGGGAAGGGGAGAATGTAGCACACAGAGTATAGCAAAAGCTTCAAAGTACAGCAAAACCTACAAAAGTAGGAGTGAGTGAAGTTAATTTCAGATACATTGAATCTCTCACTTGTTCTTTATTTCAGTGATTTTAACATTAAGATGTTATGTAGAACAGATTTGTCTTAAATGTGTGCTGTAAAATCAGACATGTGTCCAAGGCTATGTTTGGGTGGGCACACCCCCTTGGTACTGGACACCCCCCCTTGTGGGCGACCATGTTGTCCTCCTTTTTGGTTTCCAAAATATGGTCACCCTAGGCAATGCAAGCATAGCTTCACAGCCGCTGTGGGGCTTCCCTGCAATGCAGCAATATGAAAAAGTCAGGGATTTACCCCGACTTTTTCAAAGGGAGCGATGTCAACACAACAGTTGCACCATGTCATGATGCTCCACAGCCAATCCAGGGTCAACCTGGGGGCAGAGCCTGGCAGAAGGCAACCAGCGATTGGTTGCCTTCCATCAGGAAGAAGACAGGGATGGCTCCGAGACCTGAATGGCCGCCCGGACATGTCACGCTCCCTCCTTCTGGACAGAGGGAAAACACGGGATTGAAGAGGGAAGTGGCACCAACATGGTGCCATGAAGACCGCCCCTGAGGCTGCTGCAGCCAGCATAGGACAGTTTCAGAAAAGAGGGGGCATCTTCCAGGGTTGGGCAGGGCTGATGGCAAAAGTGGCAGGGGCCAAAATACTGGCCATTTCTTTTGTTTGAAGTTCTAACCATTTTAAGCTTTTAGAATTACAGCAATGGGGGAGGGAGTGGCACAAAAACTGGGAAATCATCAAGCAGTCGAGGGTTGTGGGGGGGGGCGTGGGAAGGGGTCATGGCCATCTAGAGCAAACAGTGTCAGTCAAATAGTGTCACCTGCTAAGACGCAGCTCCCCCACACAGCTGGTCCCATGAGATAAAGGTGGTGTTACTCCAGCTGAGCTCTTGTTAGGAAAAGTGAGGTCCCGGTGGGAAAAATGCATTGACGGTGTCAACAGGCCCTGTGTTTTTCTCCTCGCAGCAATTTAGAAGCCGACTCTCCTTCTGGGGTTGCAGGATCCTACGGGAGCCATCATGTCCAAACGGTGCCTCCTCCTTGCAGCCTTCCTCCCGGTTCTCTCCCTTCTCCGACCGGCGGCCTCCGGCCATTGCCAACGGTCCCCCAGATCCATCTGCAGCAAACACGACACTTTTGTGCCTGGCCATAGCTTCATTGGCGAGGGGGTTGACATCACCACTCTGAAGAGGAAGGGGGCGTACGTGATGGACACCAGCCAGTGGCAGGGGCCCAACGGGACGTGCACCCTGTGCCGGAATCCTCTGATGGGTGGGCAGTTGCAGAAGCTCCCCCTGGCTGCCGCGGACTGGCGGGCGCGTGGTGGCTGCCATAAACAAGCGAGCAGTTCTGTGGAGTATTCTGACGTGGACGTAGCCAACGCGGTGGCCAAGGAGGTGAATAACGACTGGAAAATCGAGCTCCAATTGGGCACAGAGAAGAATGGGCTTCCCATGGCCCGGGTAGCCTTTGCCGGATCTCGGTCCCGGATGACCCTTTACGCCCACGAGAAATCTCAGCATGATAGTTATATGTTTTTTAGGCAAGAGGTCTCCTGCGAATACTACAGGTGAGCCCCCACACCCCTAGGGCAGGGGTGCAGGACATATACTGGGTGGGTGGGGGACTGGATCACCCTCCCCCAGGCCCTCTGTGGGCCGGATGGTGCAAGTAGTGTAGTGTAGCCATTCAGCCTGCCCATTTTAACTTTCTCTGTCCCTCCCCTCAGCATAGACAAAGAGACTCAGCCACTGCTCCCGTGTCCCCTGATTTGGAGACTCAATGGGTATGACAAGTGGTCTGCAAACAGACCCCCCCCCCAATGCAGCAAAGAGTAGTCACTGTGAAGATGATTAGGGTCAACCTAACCACCCTGCAGGGTAGGCTTCCGGACCAAACCACCAAATCCTCAGATAATCCTCACCCCTCTCCTGTTCAAGCCAGTCCTCTGGAGAAATAAGACACTCACACACGTTTAAGGACCAAAGCAGTTTAATAAAAAAGTCTAGATTAACACGTAGGGCTTCAGTCAAACACAAAACGACACAGGGGGGATCTACACAACTGCTTTTAAAGCGCTTTGAAAACGTTTTGAAACCTGTATATGCAGTGTGTCCTGGGCCCCAACAGTTGTCAAAACTGTTATAAAGCGCTTTAAAGCAGTAGTGTAGATCCTCCCACAGACAATAAAATATTAAAAGGGGGGAAAGGGGAGGGGGAGGGGAAAGTTGGAACAATGCTCTAAAAACAAACCTTACACAAGAAAGGATTAACAGGTTAAAAACACACTTCACACAAACAGTTCCACACAACAATCCACTAAGACTCTATCCCAACCCCGAACCATGCCCTAAGGCAAATAAATTCCCCCGGAACCTCCAGACACTTAAACATAAGAAACCCTGGCTAGAGACCAAGCTTTCACCCAGCGCACCAGGGATCCTCCGCATCACGCACTTACAGGCCCAGGGAAGATGGCAGGCCACTGATTGCCCACTCTTTTATCCCTTCCTTGACTTCCAGGTCTCTGGCCCTCCCTCCGGTGTCATGCTATTTCCCATCAGCACCCCAATTAGCGTGGCCTTGACTACTCTAGCTAAAAGTGATAACTCTCTCAGGTGTTACTCCCACAGGACAGGGAGGGCTTGACATGCATAACTACTTATCTATACTGTGAGACTAACTCTAAGGAATGTTCCTTGAAACTCCCTCTTCCCAGTCCAGAGGCCAAAGCCCAGCTGACTAAAGCTAACTACTGGGTAGGACTGCCTCCATGTTGGCCCTTCTTCACAGCCACTTTTCTCAGCACCATCTGACTCCCCAGCTGCCTGCCTCCGTGCTGTTATCTCCCCTCTCAGATGGGAGATAACACAAGATTCCTCCAGTGGGTAGAGTTTGGATGCCAAGCCAAGCCCCACGCCTCAGAGGACACACTCTGGGCTGGATTGGGGAACTGGGCAGAGCCATTTAGGGCTGGGGCTTCTGCATCCCTGCTCTAGAGCCAGAAATGGCTAAGAACAGTGGTCCCACACCTACCTGTCTGTTTAATAAATAAAGACCTTCACTGCTCCACTTCCAATTAAGCCCCTTGGCTCCATTCCTTGTGACCCCTTGGCTCCACCTCTGCTGACCCACCCTGGCCCCTCCAGTCAGACTGGCCACCAGACACAAATACACCATAGTCCTGGTACGGATGAGGTCTCGTTGGTATGTGGCCATCACCAAATTTTGCTAATGACATGCTGCCCCCTCTTATTTCCTTCCTGAGCAGGCTGAGGCTCCTTCAGAGTTCTTCACTTCAGTCCTCCCACTTCTCCTGGGCTGTGGACAAGCTGCCCGGGAAGCCCAGCCCTGAGGAATACCAGCATTTCATCGACATCTACGGCACCCACTATATCAGCCACGTGCAGCTGGGCGGGCGAGTGCGCCACCTGACCGCCTTGCAGACTTGCGTGATGGTCTTGAATGATTTGTCAGCTTCTAGCATCAAGGAGTGCATCAAATGGGAGGCTGGTCTAGGCGATGCAGAGCTGTCAGTCTCCAAATCCTTCAGTTCCATGTGCGAAGTGCTCTGGAGGGGCAAAAGCAGTGGAAAGTACCACAAAGGCTACACCATGCAGCACACGGAGGTGGAGGGAGGGGACAAGCAGGTCGAGATGCTGTTCTTGAGAAGCAGAACGGTCCAGCACTTGTCCAAATGGATGGAGAGTGCCAAAGTGAAGCCCGGGCTGGTCTCCTATTCCCTTCTCCCGTTACACACTTTGTTGGAACGGACTGATCCAAGAAGAGATTTGATGAAGCAAGCCATCGTGGCCCATATAAACCAGAGGGCCCTAATTCGGGATTGCCCCCAAAATTGCCCACGCTGGAGCTCAGAACAGCACTGCACATGCATGTGTCAGGCTAACAGTGTCACGGACCAGATGTGTTGTGCCCGGAAAGAGGGCATGGCCCACCTCAGATTCCACATACACAGTGGATCCGACCTTTGGGGTGACCGCTTCACTGCCACCGATGCTTTGGTCAAAGTTTTCTTCAACGGTCAGGTACGGCAAACCAGGGTCATCTATAACGATAACGGGCCCCAGTGGCTTGAAACCCTGGACTTTGGGACTGTCGAACTGTCAGGCTACAACCCCTTTGTATTGGAAGTCTGGGACGATGATGTTTGGCATGATGACCTATTGCACGTATGCCATGGAAATCTGGTGGCCGGAGCTGATCCGGTCCAGCTCAGATGTCATCTAAGTTATGGATACCTTGATTTTTCTTACTTGCTGGTGTGTGGTCACACCATGGGTGGCCCCAGCTGTCATGACTATGTCCCTTTACAACTGCCAAAGTCTTATTTCAACAACACGACTCCCACTTCCAGGGCTACGTTCTTATCCTGGTGATTTCAGGCTCTGGGGCGAGGGAAAATCTAGACATTTCAAAGATAGCAGCTGGGACAAATCCTGTTGAGTCAGGGCAGAGTTGGGAGAAATCTAGTGGGTTTGGGAATATGGCCTAGTTGGCCTAGGTGTGACAACAGGGGGCAAAGACGCCTTTACAAGGTCAGCTCTGGCTGTTAGGAGCCTCCAAAACCCACCACAAAAATCTTTAAACTCCCCTCCTCCAACCAAAGATCAATAATGCAGTATTTTTCTTACATGTGGGCCATTATTATTAGTTGTTGTTGTTTTAATAAAATGTTTGTATTAAAGATATATCTAACATACTGTAAACATTATAATAGTGTAATATATGTTATAATATACCTATCTACTCCCCCCCCAAAAAAAAATTTAAAAAAATGATGGAGTGACGCTTATTTCCCTTATTACCGTTTTAAATTCTTGATAGTACTATAAATTTATTCTGCATTGGAACCGTATCTTTTTAGCTATGTTCAACACAAATGTCAGCAACTCAGAATCTATTATGTATAAAATAATTTTTTAGGCATAAGTCTGTTTTTTTTATTAAAATGTTTTTTTTAAAAAATACGCAGAATCCATTGTGTGTAAAATAAATTTGTAGCCACAAGTCTGTTTTTTTTTAATTATTTTTTTTAAAAATACTTAAAACCCAACAATTAAGGTTTTTCTGATGCAGACCTATCAGCTTTGCAAATTTCAAGCTTGTACCATGTGGAAATGGGCAAACATTTCTGGACATACAAACATACACAGACTTTCAGTTACATTATTAGAATGTACGGGGCAGGGTTTTGCTATTTTATTGTTTTACTCTGTACAGCAGTAAATTTATTGTTTTACTCTGTACAGAGTAAATTTATTGATGATATAAATTTATATAGCACCATGATGGTACTATACAAATAAATAATAATTTCAGCTTTATGGGTAGAACATTATTTTACATAGGAGAAAAAAAAATTAGAAACCTGTTAAGGAGTTTCAAAGGAGGAGAAGTAAACAGAAAATGCTGGGTGGAGACTAGTCTGAATTGGGTTATGAAGCTGGCTCGCGCCTCCTACTTCACCTCTGCCCATTGTACTCACAATTGCTGGCCGTGAGTCATTCCCAAATCCCAAGCGAGCCACAGAGGCATCCGCAGGAGGGAGACATATTACGTTCCCCCGTCAGCTGCTTCTCCTGCCCCGATCTCGGGCTTCACTGGAGACCCACATGGCTGGGAACTCACCCACCTTCATAAGGCGGCACCCTGCTAGGGCGGCAGTCGGCCCTTCTCTCAGACCTTCCCAAAGGCGGAAGTAGGGTGATAAACACCCAGCACGTGGCCTCTATGGAGAGCTTCCCCCCAGCCTAACATGCTTCGCAGGCACGCACTCAATATATAGGGACCGATACCTGGCTTTCACTTAAGTCACGGTGAACACTACTTGGGCCTTTAGTAGACATACTAAGAGGCTTCACCACGCTTCCCCCCCACCCCTCGCCAGATATAAATTGCGACCAGCGCTTGGAATTCTAATTCCCTTCCCGGAATAAAACCAAAACAACGTGGGAATGCCCAAACTGCTAACGGCGACCATGATGCAGCGCTTTCGATTTGCATTTTTGCAAGCCTGCCCTCTCCCAACCCGTTCGGCCAATCAACGCGCGAGATTTCAGCCAGCAGGGGTCCACTCCCGCCCGTTTCTATAGAGGCTAACATGCAAATGAGACGTATGCAAACGAGAGGGGCGGGGACTGGCGGACCCGTGGAACGTTCCCGGGCGGCGCGCGAAGAGGAGCAGGAAGCAGGCGGTGTCTGCTGCTGCATCGCAGCTGCGGCTGCAGAGCAGGAACTAACGGGGATCAGGTCGGTTGCAAAACGGAGTCGGCTCGTGCAAGGGAGCGGGGAGGAGGAGGAGGAGGAGGAGGAGGAGGAGGAAGAAGAAGAAGAAGAAGAAGAAGAAGAAGGAAGGAAGGAGGGAGGGAGGGAAGGAAGGAAGGAAGGAAGGAAGGAGGGAGCATTGCTGCAAAGGTTCAGTGTGCATTGGAAAAGAGGGAGGGCGAGACAGCGAAGTGCCCGGATCAGGCCTGGTCCTCAGAGCGAGGGCTCAGCACCAGCGGGATCTGTTTTCAATGCCGTGGTGGATCCTGGGCGGGAGGGAAGCACGTTGATTGCTCGGTGGATTGCAGTGATCTTACCCCACGCCTCTCCCTCCAAGTCGCCTATAAGGGGGCGCAAAGCTTTGGTCCCTGGCTGACAACTTGGCCTGCGCTTCATGGCCCTGAACCGGCTCTTCCTGCATCGAAGTTTCTATCTGTTGCGCCCTGTTGGAGCAGGGTGCTTCTGAGCATGCTCGGAGTGCATACTGAACAGTCACAGACAGCCTCCTACAGAGCAGATGTAAAAAAAAATCTTGGGGGCAAACCTCTGCAGGGGCGGACGGACCAGGCTGAGGAACCCTCCAAATGACGTTGGACTCCAGTTCCCATCAGACCCAGGCAACCTGGGTGATGATGAGGGATAGTTCAGCAGTTTCTCAAGGGCCACAGGTTTACCCATTGACCACCGAGCTACATGGTGTCGTATTTGCTTCAGAAGCGTGACGTATTTGTGGGAGCACCTGGGAGAGCTCCTTTAGAGTTCTGGCTGGTTCTGACGGAAACCAGGAGCACATTCACCCTCCCCACTGACATTGGAGCCACCAGCCTCCATTGGGATGGGATTATTATTATTATTACTTATTTATATGGCACCATCAATGTACATGGTGCTGTACAGATTACACAGTAAATTGCAAGACCCTGCCGCATAGGCTTACAATCTAATAAAGTTGTAGTAAACAATAAGGAGGGAAAGAGAATGCAGGCAGGCACAGGGAAGTGTAAACAGGCACCGGGTGGGGTGAAGCTAACAGTATAGAGTCAGAACAAACTCAGTATTTAAAAGCTATAGGGAAAAGAAAAGTTTTTAGCTGAGTTTTAAAAGCTGTGATTGAGTTAGTAGGGATATTGTTTTGTCATTTTGCCAGGGGTATTGTTTCAAAGGCCCCCTTCGAGCTTTTGTATAACTTCTCAGCCCTTTCCCTCTTCTCTACTCCAATAAACTTTGTATCTAGAGCAGTGTGTGCCTCCTTCCAGGTAAACTTTAGTATTGAATTAAATGCCTTCTCCTTCGTTCATTGCTAGTGTGTAACATTTTTGGCTTGGGGGCTTAAAACGGAGGGTGACAGCTCGAACCCTTAAAAAAGCACCCAAGCGTATGTGTTTGTCTGTCTCTGCCTACGCTACAAGGACTTAAGGCAGCCCCCTTTCTCCCTTCACTCAGAGTTTTGCATATGGTGGCAGAAGCTTTTTTATGGACTAGAGCCCACCTCGTTTTATTGATTGATTTGATTTGTACCGCACTTTTCTTACCAAGCAAATTACACTCAAGGCGGCTTAGAACCCAGATAAATAAAACCGTAATAAAACAAATACATTAAAATGCAATGAAAAGCGTAATGATAACAGAATCAAAGCTGCACCCGACCCAGCAGATTCACTCACACACCAAAGGCCTGTTTGAATAAGAACATCTTTGCTTGCCAGCGGAAGGATAGGGAGGGATCCTTAGGAGGAAGCTGCACAGCCTGGGAGCTGCCACCAAGAAGTCCCTGTTTTGTGGCTCCACCAAACACACCTCAGAAAGTGATGGTAACAAAAGAAGTGACTCTCCCAAAGATTTTAAGACCAGGGCAGTCTTCTTCGGGAGAAGGCAAGTCTTTCAGCAAGCCAGGTCCCAAGCCCTATATTATTTTTATTTATTTCATGTCTATACTATAGGGGTTTATAGATCATAACCAGCACTTTGAATTGTGTCCGGAAACAGACCGTTAGCCAGTTAAGCGCTTGTAACAAGAGACACCTGCTCCCGGTAACCAGCTCTGGTCAACAGTTTGGCTCTGCAGCATTCTGGACCAGTGGAAGTTTCTGAACAGATTTCAAAGGCAGCCCCACATAGAGCATGTTGCAGTAGTCTCGATGGAATGTAACTAAAGCGTATGTGACCGTGGCCAGTTCAGATGTCTGTAGGAACAGGCACACTAGCCTCAGCTATACAAACACACTCCTGTTCACTGGACATCCAGGTTCAGGGCCGAGTCTAGGAGCACACCCAAGTTGCGTATAGCCAAATTGCAGTTGGTGCATCCAGCACAGGTTCAATCCCTATTCTCTGATCTGCTTTTTGACTCACCAGAAACACCTCTGTCTTGTCTGGATTAACCTTCCGTTTGTTTGCCCACATTCAGGGGGTGTCAGGCGCTGGTTTAGAACTAGGACAGCTTCCTTGGAATTAGATGGAGAAGAGAGAGAATTTTTTTAATAATAATAATAATAATCCAATTAATCTGCAAGCAGAGCAGGAACAGCATCAGGGGTTGGCATTGTTGGCCATTTGTCAAAGCACTTTCCTTCCCTGTCAGGTTTCGGAAGACTTTTTGTTTTATGGCCAGGGGTGGTGGTGGTAGGGGTAGTGGTGGTGGTTTTAAACGTTGTTAACCGAGTTGTTTTTGTAGTCTCTCTTTTGAAATGTTTTAACTGTGGGTATTTTTGTACTTTAAACTATGCAGGAAAACACATTGAGTTGTCTTTTTAGATGCAGTCAAGTGTTCTATAAATTGATTTAAGTCTATCACTGCCGCACTTGATGATTGTAAGCCCCTGAATGGAGGTTTACATTCATCTAAATACAGAGTGGGAAGCATGGCAGAGGCAATAATTACCTCCCCATCCTCCCATTCTGTACTTTAGCTAGATGGGCTTTTATTTAGCTAGATGGGCTTTTTTGCCCATCTAGCTGAAGCACCGGACAGGGGCGGAAGGTGGTTAGAGAGGCCTCGGGACAACTCATATCCTGGCCTCTCCAGTCTCCTCCCATCCACCAGAACGCCCCCTTTACTCTCTCTCCAAATTTGATTTCCCGACCTCGGAGAGGCAGCCTGCATGGGTCTTTCCGCCTCGGCTGCGAGGGGCTCCGGAGCACAGATTCCCATCTCCGAGGTCAGAACGCCTTCTCCGACCTCAGATCCAGGAATAAAGTACGCAGTAGCCCCCGTCATAGAGATAATTGGTCCTAATCCGAAATGTCTCCAGCTGTATTATTTAGGTTATTGTTTACTGCTGGTTTGAGTCCTCCTTTCATGTGTGCTTTGTCGCCGCTTCAGGGATGGGACGGAAACGAAAGGCTCCCGAGGCCCCGAATGGGGAGCCCAGCAGTGCGGGGGCCGAGCTGGAACTGCGTTGGGAGTGGGGGGGGCGCTGGCGATGGGTGGCGGCAGTTCCTGCCCGAGGAGAACGAGGCCTTGAGCCAGGCGGCCCGGTAAGATGGAGTACCTGTCGTTGGCCCTTGTAGCAGGGCAGGGCGGAATTGGCCCGGATTCTGTGATGCAGGCGTGTGTGCTTCCTTCTGCAGGGCAGGGAAGCTGTCTGCAGACATAGGGGAATCTTGCGTGGACCTGCGCAGAATGGTGCAGCGGCATAAACAGACCGGGCAGGAAACACGCGTGGCTGCGGCTGTCCGGAATCAGGATTCCTGTGAGTGGCTTAGTTTTATTTGGAAATCCATATTAGGGTAGAACCCTATGTGTGTTTAGACAGGGGAAAAAGTCCTATGACTCCCAGCATTCCCCAGCCAGCATTTAAGAACATAAGGCTGGATCAGGCCAAGGGTCCATCTCGCCTAGCAGTCTGCTCACACAGTTCACAGCAGGTGCCGGCCAGGGGACCCACCAGCAGGCGATAAGTGCAACAGCACCACACCTCTCACTGATGTCGTGTGAGCAGAGCACTGCAATATAAGCATCAAGTGCGTGGATTTGCTCCTTTTCCCCCCCTCCTCCCTCCCCGTCCCCTTTCCTCTTGTGTCATGTTTTTTTAGATTGTAAGCCTGTGGGCAGGGACTGTCTTAAGAAATATTTTTGTAAGCTGCCCTGAGAGCTTTTTTGGCTAAAGGGCGGGATAAAAGTACTATAATAAATTAAATAAATAAATGCAAGGTACATTGCTTAGCAATTGATTGCACCCTAGAAGGCATAGCTGTTTGTAGGTAGGTCTGTAAAGACTGCAAATGTCTCATCCTCCAAAGGCCAGCTGGGTTAAGGCAAGACTTCCGTGGCCTCCAAACCTTGGAGCATATTGATCAGGGAAGGCAGGAGAGACACATTGGCCCCGTTCAGAAGACACCTTAAACCACGGTGGTTAAGCCAGAAAGCTGGGCCGTGTTCAGAAGGCACTTTAAACCATGTCTTTAGCCATGGTGAATACGGCTTTCTGGCTTAAACACCATGGTTAAAGCTGTGGTTTAAGGTGTCTTCTGAACGGGGCCATTGCAATCCAGATTCTTGTTAACACCTGCTATCTCCCATCTAAAAGACTTCAACATAAGAGCCCTGTGGATCAGACTGAGGGTCCATCTAGTCCAGCACTCTGTTCACGCAGCGGCCAAGCAGCTGTCGACCAGGACACGGTGCAACAGCACCCTCCCACCCATGTTCCCCAGCAACGGGTGTATACAGGCTTACTTCATTTCTACTGAAGTTCTTGTCTCTTTCCCCTTGTTCTTCACCCACCACGGTGCTGGTGCAGACTTCGTCTGGCAGTGGCAAGGGGACGAAGAAGGCGATTGGCTGCCGTACCCTGCAGACACCTGCCTGGCCTTGCAGGCAGCCAGGAACGATCACGAGGAGCCCACGGTGGAAGTGACGGTCGGCCGCACGCGCTACAAACTAGACACCCTCCGCATGGTGCAGACCAACAACCGGACCGGCTTTGAACGTCAGATGGAGTGCAGGGAGTCTGGTAGGAGCGTAACAGGATCGACTCTGAAAAATCATTAGGGTTGTTATTAGTAGTAGTGTTTGTCAAGGAATCCATTCTTCCTTCTGTGATTTAGCAGCTGGTTTCATTCCATAACGCTGGGCTTGCATGTCTTCGTCAGGCATCTGGGGTGTTGTCTGGTCCCATCCCTGGTTTCAGGGCCACAGTAAGGGCGAGTTCACATGTCATGCTGAGTCATCTTGACAATAAGCCACAGTGGGTGGGTGGCGTGTCCCTTATTTGCAACAGCCAATCGCCTGCCCAGCGACTTCTCATGGCTTATTTCTCCCTCCCAGTCCTCCAGGCTGCTGCCGGCACATGTCCCAGGAGCCTTTGCACCCGAAATCCTCATTTATGATGGAAACTGTCCCCTTGCATTAGATTGCCAAAGGGGTGTATGTTTCTGGGCCCTTATGAATATTGGGAACGCATTTACAGATGTTTAAATTTAATTTTAGGACTCTTGCACAAGTGCGCAGGGCCACAAGGCCACCTGTCTGCCATTGAGCCCAACAAAGCCATATCCCCGTTTTGTCAATCTCTGTCAATTTCATTCCCTACTTCCCTGCTTCCTGAGGAAAACCTTCTCTTGTCATTGTCCTCCATTTTGGCCCTTCCCTGGCTAATGAACACTTTTTTTTTTTTTTTTTTTTAAGGCTGCTTCACATTCTCCTGAAGTAATCACACCCATCCTTAAAGCTCCTTTCCAGCACGGAGCCCTGTTTATATACTACACACCATTTCACACACCCCACACTCACTCAGCCAATCATCTCACATATGCAAGTACTAGGGTGACCATATGAAAAGGACAGGGCTCCTGTAGCTTTAACTGTTGTGATGAAGAGGGAATTTCACCAGGTGCTGCATGCATACAACGGACACCTGCTGAAATTCCCCTTTCAATACAAGTGTTAAAGATACAGGCGCCCTGTCCTCCTTTCCATATGGTCACCCTACAAATATATCAGACCTCAGAGTCATAACATGAATACACTTAAAACACAGAGTCATAACTAGGGTGGCCATATGAAAAGGAGGACAGGGCTCCTGTACCTTTAACAGTTGTATTGAAAAGAGAATTTCAGCAGGTGTCTTTTGTGTATATGGAGAACCTGGTGAAATTCCCTCTTCATCACCACAGTTAAACCTGCAGGAGCTATACTATAGTGATCAGATTCAAAGGGGGCAGGGCTCCTGCAACTTTAACTGTTTGGGGCCAGGTTATTTGAAGGAACGCCTCCTCCCATATGTACCTGCCCGGACCTTAAGATCTTCTACAGGGGCTCTTCTCCGTGAGCCCCTGCCAAAGGAAGTGAGTCAGGTGGCTACTAGGAGGAGGGCTTCTCCGCTGTGGCACCCTGGCTGTGGAATGAGCTCCCCAGAGAGGTCCGCCTGGCGCCTACACTGTACTCCTTTCGTCGCCAGCTGAAGACCTTTTTATTCTCTCAGTATTTTAACGCTTAATTTTAACTTAAATTTAAATTTTGCTGTTCTAACTCTGTATTTTAATCTTCTATCAATTTTTCTGCGTGGTTTTATCCTGGCTGTGCTTTTTATACTGTATTTTGTATTTGTGCTTTTAACCTGTTGGTTGTTTTATTATGGTTTTTATTTTTGTGAACCGCCCAGAGAGCTTCGGCTAAATGTAATAAATAAATAAATAAACAAACTGTTGTGATGGAGAGGGAATTTCACCAGATGCTGCATGCATACCAACGACACCTGCTGAAATTCCTTTTTGTATGCAACTCTTAAAGATACAGGAGCCCTGTCCTCCTCTTGCACTGATATAGCCAGTAATCCTGCTGTGTGCTGCTTTTAATTTAATTTTTGTTGTTGTCATTCAGATGCTGCGGAGATGAAGGATGGAGGATCTCAGCCGAGCAACAGCGTCCCAGGTGCCGTCGGCCCTGCTTCCGCTAAGAAGGCCCGGAAGAGAGGAGATGCCCCAGCACCTCAAGGAGAGGGGGATGGGAAAGGTCAGGGGCCCAAGTAACCGGTCTTAGTGGGCCAGTCCAGGGCTGAAATCCCCTGCCAAATGGAGATTAGCAGCCTCAGCCTTGATGGCTGGTGTGGTTTATAGTAAGCACTGAAATGCATGACCAGCAGCCCCTGGCAAAGTGTCTGTTGTTGGAGTGTATTCAGGCTTCTGTACTGTGTGGTTTTCAAGCATATAAATACGAATAGCTTTAAGGACTAGAAACTTGGCGTTTAAGAAAAAGATACACTGAGATTCGTAGGATGCAGACTCATGCATTGCTGCAGTGCCAGGTTCCGTACTGGTAGGGTGTGTCATGAGAAGCCACCCGGTCCTGCTCTAAGCCATCTCGTTATTTACCTTGTAGAGGCAGTGAAGACGCTGATAATGAAGGGAAAAGCTCCCGTGGATCCAGAATGCACTACCAAGTTGGGGAAGGTAAGGCCCCCGCAAGTGTTACCAAGAATGTACAACGGGACACTGTGGGATCAGAGCAGTCGTAGAATCATAGAATAGTAGAGTTGGAAGGGGCCTACAAGGCCATCGAGTCCAACCCCCTGCTCAATGCAGGAATCCACCCTAAAGCATCCCTGACAGATGGTTGTCCAGCTGCCTCTTGAATGCCTCTAGGGTGGGAGAGCCCACAACCTCAGGCAATCCAGGCCAAGGTTCCGTCTTACTGGCTGGCCAGATGCCACGAGGAAGTCCACGAGCAGCGCACGATGCCACTTTTTCTTGGGGGCGTTTAATATTAGAGTTCGGCAACTGGCAGCCCCTGGGCCGATCCTGGCCCCCTTCAGGGAAGCAGCTTGTTCCTGTTATTGCCAACCCAGAGGCAAAAGATGAACAAAGCAGCGTTAAGGTCATGCGGTTTTGCAAAGGGGCTGAGGTCCTCCAACGACTTCTTGAACAGGGACGCCCATTTTCACTTTCCATAATGGTAGCCGCTGTCGTGTGAACAACCCTGTGCAAGGAGGCTGTCCCCATGGACTGGCCCGTTTGACCACGTCACCTCAAAATTTTGTGGAGTGGCTTAAATCTGCCCCAGGGTGGCACGTGTGGCATGTAAGCCAGCCTTCTGTCGGGGGTTTGTAGTTTCTGATCAGGGAATTAGCAGTTCAGGCGGACATAGCTTGTAGCCTCTAAACCAGAGGTGTTGGATCTTTTTCAGCCTGAGGGCCAAATTCCATTCCAGAGGAGCTCTCGGGGGGGGGGGGGGGTGTACATTCCAGTGGTGGGAGGAGCCAAAGGCAGAAGGGGTGTGGCCAAAACCAGCATATTTTAGCTTAAAGCCAGTAACAGCCTTTTTTTATTTATTTATTTATTTATTTATTACATTTCTATACCGCCCAATAGCCGGAGCTCTCTGGGCAGTTCACAAAAATTAAAAACATTCAAAGTATAAAACAACAGTATAAAACCATAATATAAAATACAATATAAAAGCTCAACCAGATAAAAACAGCAGCAATGCAAAATTACAAATTTAAAACACCATGTTAAAATGTATTTATAGATTGTTAAAATACTGGGAGAATAAAAAGGTCTTCACCAGGCGTCTAAAAGCATATAATGTAGGTGCCAGGAGAACCTCCTTAGGGAGCTCATTCCACAGCCGGGGTGCCACAGCAGAGAAGGCCCTCCTCCTGGTAGCCACCTGCCTCACTTCCTTTGGCAGGGGCTCGCGGAGAAGGACCCCTGAGGATGACCTTAGGGTCCGGGCAGGTACATATGGGAGGAGGCGTTCCTTCAGATAGCCTGGCCCCAAGCCGTTTAGGGCTTTAGAAGAGGCTTTTAAAATAATGGGTGAAATGCACAAAAGATGGGAAGCTCCCCAACATTTTGTGGTTGGGGAAAGGGGGCGGTGCCAGGGGAAAGGGGGCGGGGCCTTCTGGGGGAGAGCCAAGTTGTAACCTCAGTTGGTCTGAATTTGGCCCTGCGGCCCTTGCTCTAAAGAGACTTGTGCTAATCCAATTTTCTAATTCCTCTTCTCTGTGTTTGTTTACTTCTGCACTTCCTACCTGTGAAAGGCTCACGTTTATTGTGAGGGGGACGACATTTATGATGTCATGTTGAATCAGGTGAGTGCTCGGTAACTACTTTTCATTCATGGGGGACTTAACCTCAAGCCTGTGTGGTGCGGTAGATGGATTTTGGTTTGGTAAACCAGGGAGGCCTGTGTTCAAATCCCTGCTTGGTCATAAAGCTCACTGGGTCACCTGGGGCTAGCCAGTGTCTCTCAGCCCAGCCTGCTATGCACGGTCGTTGTGAGGATAAAACGGTCAGGAGAGCAATGTGTGCTTCCTTTGGACGAATTGATAGGACTGGAGAAAGCATAACAGCCTACCGAATTACATTTGCCTGGCCTACTCACACCACGTCACCTCGCATAACACGATTCTGCCGTGGGGATTAGGGAGTTGTTTGCATCAGAGTCTTTCTGATTCTGTGTTGACTTTGAGATAACCAGGATGGAAAAAGCCACGGGTTTGTTTAGTTTTCAAATCCTGCCTCTTCTCTCCTTGGTTCCCTTCCCTCCAGACAAACCTCCAGTTCAATAACAACAAGTACTACCTCATCCAGCTGTTGGAAGACGACGGCGCGCGGAACTACAGCGTCTGGATGCGCTGGGGACGTGGTGAGTCGGGGAAAATGGGACTTGGTGTTGTGAGTTTGACACCAGAAGAAATGGTGAGGGGCCAGGTCGGGTGTTGAACTTACACAGTTGTCCTATATGTTGTTATTATTTATTTATTTATATAGCACCATCAATGTACATGGTGCTGTACAGAGTAAAACAATAAAATAGCAAGACCCTGCCGCATAGGCTTACATTCTAATAAAATCATAGTAAAGCAATAAGGAGGGGAAGAGAATGCACCAAACAGGCACAGGGTAGGGTAAAACTAACAGTATAAAAGTCAGAACAAAATCAAGTTTTAAAAGCTTTAGGAAAAAGAAAAGTTTTTAGCTGAGCTTTAAAAGCTGCGATTGAACTTGTAGTTCTCAGATGTTCTGGAAGAGCGTTCCAGGCGTAAGGGGCAGCAGAAGAAAATGGACGAAGCCGAGCAAGGGAAGGGGAGACCCTTGGGCAGGCGAGAAGCATGGCATCAGAGGAGCGGAGAGCACGAGCGGGGCAATAGTGTGAGATGAGAGAGGAGAGATAGGAAGGAGCTAGACAGTGAAAAGCTTTGTAGGTCAACAGGAGAAGTTTATATTGGATTCTGAAGTGAATTGGAGAGATTTCAGAAGTGGAGTAACATGGTCAGAGCGGCGAGCCAAGAAGATGATCTTAGCAGCAGAGTGGTGAACAGAAACCAACGAACTGATGTTTGTTAAATGCTGTTTGTTAAATGCATAAACCTTTAAACAGGCTTTTATGCACTGAGTAGGCCCCAACTATATTGGGCAACTTCGTTACGTATCAATCAAGCATGCCCCAATACGCATGATAACAGTTGCTAACTTTCTGACACTGAGAAGGATCCCCCCGCCATGTTAGAGTGTTGGAATCCATTAGTTCATAGGGAAAGGAAATTTATTTACCTGCCTTGCGATGTTTCAAGCATGTACAAAGTATTGGGAAAGGGGTGTATAGGATTGAGCCTGAGGCCTAACCACTTTGGCTTCACTCCAGGGGGAAATGTGAACAGCCAACCTGGAGATCTTGGGGTTCTAAGAACAATCTCTATTTACTGTTGATCTGGGCCCCCAGCAAACACGAGCTCTTTGGGTGTTGCCAGCTCCATGGGCTGAAGAGATGTGTGAGCTTTCTTTATATTTTATTCTGCATCCATTTTCGAAATTGTCATTCCTTTCACAAGTGATCTATTTCATCTTGGTAATCCGAAGAATCTACTTTGACCGGGTCTTGAGTAGATCAAGCCTCCAGAAAAACACACTTGGCCACAAAGGAGCAAGAGGACAATTGGCAAAAGGGGAATGGGAACGGGGGAGGGGGGGTGATTTTTCTAAAAAGAGCTGGGCCCAAGCCTAGGGTGACCCTATGAAAAGGAGGACAGGGCTCCTGTATCTTTAACAGTTGCATGGAAAAGGGAATTTCAGCAGGTATCGTTTGTATATATGGAGAACCTGGTGGAATTCCCTCTTCATCACCACAGTTAAAGGTGCAGGAGCTATACTAGAGTGACCAGATTTAAAAGAGGGCAGGGCACCTGCAGCTTTAACTGGTGTGATGAAGAGGAAATTTCACCAGGTTCCCCATATGTACAAATGACACCTGCTGAAATGCCCTTTTCTATGCAACTGTTAAAGATACAGGAGCCTGGTCCTCCTTTTCATATGGCCACCCTACCCAAGCCAGTTTTGCAGTCATGACTCTTACGTAGAAGTGAAGATGAGGATGGTTTGTAAAAAATAATAATGGATGGGGCATTGATGGGGAATGCATTTCTCAGTGGCTTTTAAGCACTGTAGCTAAGGAGAAAACCTCCAGGTTTATCGGCACATAAACACATGAGGGAGGGCAAACTACATGGGACCAGCTATTGCTTTCATGTTCCACTTGTGAGCTTCAAAGCAGCATCTGGCTGACCACTGTCGGAGACAGGGTACTAGATTGTTTTAGTAAAATACTTACACTCTTAAGCACTACTCTCAACCAAAACATGTGTGAGGTCTGTTTCTTAGTTTGTAGAAACTCTGGCACCAAACCTTCTGGGTTCTTTCCCCATCTCTAGGAAGTGAAGCCATCCGACCCACACCATCCCACACTTTGGCTGTTGTGGGCCTTCCCACATTCATATTGTCTCTCTCTCTTTCCTAGTGGGTAAACCAGGTCAACACTCCCTTGTGACTTGTGCTGGAGACTTGGCTAAAGCCAAAGACGTCTTCAACAAAAAGTGAGTCACGCTGAAACCGTTTTTGAGAGTTCCCCACACACATCCATCGCCTCCCCTCCCTGAGCTGACCTTGTCTCTACTTCATTTTGCCTGTCTCGCTTAGGTTCCTGGACAAAACCAAGAATGAGTGGAGCACACGTTGCAACTTCCAGAAGGTTCCGGGCAAATACGATATTCTCCATCTGGACTACGAAGCCAATGATGCAGTGAGAATTCGGGTGGGAAAAGAGGAGTGGGAATGTTTAGTGGTCAAAAAGAATGCCGTGCCCCATAATCTTCCGCTTTGCCTGCCTGCCAGGGTGAAGAGAAAGCTGACCCACAAAAGACAGTCCCGTGTCCCAAGCTGGTGTCGCAACTGGACCTACGGGTGCAGGCCTTGGTGGAACTGATCTGCAACATCCGGACCATGGAGGAGATGGTGGTCGAGATGAAGTACGACACCAAGAAGGCTCCTCTAGGTAAGTGGTGAGCTGAAGGGGCGAAGAATTGGGTTGGGAGTGAAATGGGGAGATAGACTTGAAGCTTGCGTTGGAAGTGCTCTTTTAAAAAATAATAATTAAAAAACCGTCTGCTCCATCACTTTAGGACAGTGGTGGGGAATCTCTAGCCTGTGGGTCTAATCCAGCTGGATACCTGCTGGGGGGCTCTTTCCAGGCCCAACCCTTGCTAGTGGCTTTGGGAAGAAGTGAGAGAGACCCCCATGTTATCTCTGATGTGATGGGAGGGGAAAAAGGGGGATACTGTGGCGTTACACCCCACAAGTCAATTCCAAATGTATGTCTGCGGTTTGTAAGTCTGTGGTTTTTAGAATGTTGGCCTGAGTGGGCGGAGTTAGAATGTCTTGGGAGGGGGGAGGAGTGCTATATAAAGGAATGACGGAGGGGATTGAGAGTTCTTTCCAGGGAGACTTGTTAGGGACTCTTAGAGTCTGTAGTGCTCTCTGTGTTTATGGTACTTAAATTCTGGGAAATTTGAGGGTCAGTGTAGTGCGTGGTGTCTTTAGAGTGTGGTGTGCACGTAGTGGATGTATATTAATCAATACTGAGAATAAAGAAAGTTCAAGAGTGATTGTGTGAGAAAAAGGAAAGCGCGAATGTGAATGAGTGACAGGATTGTATGAAAGGTTTCAAAAAGGTTTTTAAATGTTGTTAGTTGAAACAAAGCTTGTGAACTTTGAAAAACAAATTTTGGTTGTTTTGTTTTTAAACTACCACAAAAATCCTACGTGTCTGCTTGGCATTTATCATCTTAAGTTTACACATTTAACACCCACTCTGACAATCATTCACCTCAGCAGATGTAACTCACAGCGCATTATTATATATATATTAAATCCTTCTCCATTTTAAACCTCTTTCTCCACATAGTTTGGAGGAAGGTGGGCTTTATCCCTTGCCTCAGGCGTATCAAGTGGTGGTGCTTGGCTTGAGCAGGGAGTAGCCTCAGCCGGGTCTGGTGTTCAGAGCCTGTGTCGTGGCAGATACCCCTGGGGGAGGCACTGCCCCCAACATGGTAAGTGCTTGCAGGAGCCAGTTCTTGCAAGTGCTCCTTGAGTCCCTTTCTCCGTGCAGAGAAAACACAGATCTCTCTGCAGGGATGTCCAAGGCGTCCCGGCGTGTTTGCAGTCGAGCAAAGAAGTCAATCTCCAAGTAAACAGGCTTTATTATGCGAATCAGTCAGTCCCACCGTGGTTCAGGTTACAGGCTGTGTCATCCTACAGCAACATAGCCCTCACATCACCGATTAAGCTGGCACAGAACTGAATACACTACCTAAAGACCCCTTTGAGGGCTACACTGTAGTTAGGAGGGAAGTTGGTGCAAATCTGGCACCAGCCTGCAAAATAGAACCTGAAAGGCTCTCTCAGTCTTGCCCTCAAGGAGGGTCTTCCCCCACAGGTCTGTTGTGATGGGCCAGCTTTGTAGACTGCCTTACTTCCCTGAGCTGTGCCTCCTCCCTCATGACCCGACTTCTGTGCCTTGCGTCTGTCACGGCCACTTCCTCCCCCTCACCACCTAGCAGCGTTTCTCATCGGACTCTTGAGTTTGTTCCCACAGCCTCTGCCGAGACACTGGGCCGAATCCTGGCAATGGAGAAAGCATAAGTGGGGTGGGGGTGGATGATGTCCTGGGATTTGCCACTCATGGAAGTTTGTGGGGCATTTACATGATGCCTTCAATCCTCCAGGATGTCTCTCTCATCTTCCCCTGGAAATCTCACTTTAAAAAAACCTAGAGATAATCTGGTATCTAAAATAATTGCAGTATTAATTCCGCCTCTATATGGTGCTGTTTCATTGAACTTTATGAAACATTCAGCCAGAAGGGGAGGTTTCAATCACAAAACACATGGTTGCGTCTGAAGAAGCTGTAGTGGACGCGGAAAGTCCCGACAAAAATAAGGCTGGTAAGGAGCTGGGTTTTTTCCTTAATGTGGAGACACTCTGAAACTCCACACCATCTTCAACTGTGTGCCTCTCTTCCATTTTCGCTCCAGGAAAGCTGACGGCAGAACAGATCCGAGCTGGGTACCAGTCGCTGCAAAAGGTGGAGGCATGTCTGAAGCGGAAGCAGGCCGGCCGTGCCCTGCTGGAGGCGTGCAATGAATTCTACACACGGATCCCCCACGATTTCGGGTTGGTGCTGCCAGGCTTGGAGGCAAACCTCCACCCCTTGGGCTTCTGGTGGCCCAGGGTTAGAAGAAGCAGGTCTCTCTCTCTCTCTCTCTCTGCCCATTTCTCATCTTTCTCCATACAGCAGTTCCATATTCCCACCCACCCCAATAATTCGGAGTCCCTCAACCGACTTTCCAAGTTGGTAATGATAGTGGAGTATCATTTCTCCACCCCTACCCACAGAAAATTGACGCAACTCTGGTCTATCCTTGTTTTTGCAGGGACGGATGCTCTTTCCATTAAGGAAACGGTCCTTCAACTCATAGCATTCTCCAGGAAAGACTGGGACTTGTAGGACTTTTATCAGTTAATCGTTGCACCCTAAACCAGGGATCTAGAACATGTGACCCTTCAGAGCATCGGACTACAACTCCCATCAGTCCTCTCTATTAGCTGTCCTGGCTGGGGCTGATGGGAGTTGCTGTCAAAAACATCTGTAGTGCCACACGTTCCCCCTCACCTGCATGAAACGTTTTTTAAAATTTATGATTATTTTATTTATGATTATTTCATTTTATTTGTAAAAGTCTGTGTCCTGCCTTTTGCTGCAAAATGGCCTCAAAAGCAGCCCACAATAATATAACAAGTTTCAACAGCCCTTGGGTGGGATTTTTAAAATTCTTTCTAACTGCTGTTCTGATATGCTATTCTTTTTCTGGTTTATGAAATTGGGTTTTTAAAATTGCTTTCAATATCACTGGATTTGCTTGTTTGCCACTTTTGAGTTCCTCTCAGGGAAATAGGTGGGATATATATGGTTTTTAAAATAAATAAATAAATACAGCATCAGCACAGTTCTAATCAGATAAAAGTGGCAAAACCAGCAGATTAAAAAGGAAGATATGGGTATAAAATTAGCAGATAAAAGCCCTTGAAAAATACGTCTCACATACCATTAAGAGCTTGAGCGTATTGCAGAGACTTTGCCTGGTACCTAAAGAATGACAGGGTTGGCCCCAAATGCTTGGTTTTAGGAGGCGGGTTCCAGAATTTGGGTGCCAACACCGAAAAGGCTCCGTCTACAGCAGACACCTCACTTACCTGTGGAGGTTGGGACACCGAGAGGAGGGCCTCTGAGGTAGCTCTTAAATGACAGGCAGACTTGCATTGGAGACAAGAGGTCATGTTTGTGGTACAAAATCCTACACACACGCCCATCTCCGCTCGGTCTCATGAACTTTCCTAACATCTCTGTCCTTCCTGTCCGTTTCTCCCACGCCTTTGCAGACTGAAAACTCCCCCACTGATAAACACAGACCAGGAGCTACAAGAGAAGGCACAGCTGCTGGAGGTAAGGCCGGTTAAATGGAACGGTGGATCTAAGACTAGAAAACCGGACTGAGGGAAAACTGGGGCTCTTTGAAGATCTGAATAGCAGAGTGCAAAAGTCAAGGTAGTAAACGGCTTCTCCACCCTCTGGTAATTTTTCCTGTGTTGCGAGGGGCCAACTGGTTAGTCAGATGACTGGTTAGGCCAGCCTTCCTCAACCTGGGTGTCCTCCAGATGTTTTGGACTACAACTCCCAGGATTCCTGGCTGTTGGCCATGCTGGTTAGGGTATGATGGGAGTTGAAGTCCAAAACTTTGGAAGGCACCTGGTTGGAGAACGCTGGCTTAGGGGGTAACCCTTATTTATTTATTTATTTATAATAGAGGCCTACTTGCTCTTTTCCCTTCTTCCAGTTGTGTGGAGGCTGCTTATAATACCCTTTGCGTTAAAGGAAAGGCACTCTGCATAGCATTGGAGGCCACCTTGCTATCATCGCTGCTGACAGGGCTCAGCCATAGAATTAAAGCGACCCAAGTAACTGTGACTTCCTTAATGGGGCTTTTGGAGCAGTAATAGGGTGAAATTGTGTGAAGGGGGCCAGATAGACTGGTCTGCAGAGAAATCTACTCTGCTAAACCAGAGGTAGGCAGCCTCCATGTTTTAGACTACAATTCCCATCATTACATTACATGTCTATACCGCCCACTAGCCGAAGCTTTCTGGGCGGTTTACAAAGATTAAAATCCCTCAAAATTACAGTATACAAAGTTTAAAAACTATTTACATGAAAAGACACAGACAACACACGCGCACAGGCAACATACATCTAAACACAATTTTAAGCAGTCAACCACAAAATAAATCCAAGACCTGATTAAAACTTGCCATAGGCTGCCGACGGCCTGAGAGAAGTCTTAACCTGGCGCCGAAATGATAGCGTTGGCGCCAGGCAGGCCTGGTCGGGCAGATCTTTCCAGAATCGGAGGGCCACCACTGAGAAGGCCCTATCTTTTGTTGCCACCTTCCCTCAGAGGAGGCACCTGGAGGAGAGCCTTAGATGCTGAACATAGTGTATGGGTAGGTTTGTGCAAGCGGGCCAGAGTCATGTTTGGATCTCTGTCATTGATCTGGCCAGTGCTTTTTGCACAAGCTGCAACTTCTGAACCGTCTTCAAAGGCAGCCCCACATAGAGCGCATTGCAGTAGTCTAACTTGGAGGTTGCCAGAGCAGAGACATTTCTGACCATGGGCTTTGTTAGCTGCACCTGATGGGAGTTGTAGTCCAAAACCTCTGGAGGGCACCAGGCTGCTTACCCCCGTCTGAACTATGTGTTTGCCCCTCCCTCTGCTCCTCAAGGCCCTCAGCGAGATCCGTATCGGCATCAAGCTGGTGCGGTCAGAACAGCTGCCGCTGGAGCATCCGCTGGACCGAAGCTACCGCGGACTGGCCTGTGAGCTCCGACCCTTGGAGAAGGACAGCCCCGATTTCCAGGTGTGTATGAGGAAGGCATAGGGGAGCCCTGCCCCTGCGTCTAAGAATCGGTTGCAGGGAGCGATGGCTTGTCTTGTTCTCAATCCTCCCTGCTCCTCTCCTCAGGTACTGGAGCGTTACCTGTTGTCCACCCACGCCCCCACCCACAAGGATTACACGATGACCCTGCTGGAGGTCTTTGTGCTGAAGAAGGAGAGCTCCAGTTCCGGCCACGTTTTCCGCTCCGACCTGCCCAACCGGTGAGTGGGAAGAGCAGAGCGGGCCGGGAAAATGAAACTCCACCCAGAGCTCTGCTCTGAACCATGCCTCTCGTGATTTCTTTTGCCCTCAGGACGCTGCTGTGGCACGGATCCCGCCTGGGCAACTGGGCGGGGATTTTGAGCCAGGGGTTGCGCGTGGCACCGCCAGAAGCCCCGGTCACTGGTTACATGGTGAGTCTCCTTCTCTCTCCGCGCCTTAGTTTTGCCTGTTGCTCCTACCTCTGTTTCCCTTGGGGCTATCCTCCAATATATTCATTTCTCTCTCTTTTATTTTCCAAGTTTGGGAAAGGGATCTATTTTGCAGACATGTCCTCCAAGAGTGCCAATTATTGCTTCGCCACCCGTGAGAGAGACATTGGCTTGCTGTTGCTCTCAGAGGTGAGATCTGCATCCCTTTGGGGGGGGGGGGCGTTGCGATGGGACAGGGACCAAACCAGGAGCGTTTATACGTAAATAGATATGTTGCATGCATCGTGCAACGCATCTAGCTTCTCTAGATGAGGTTTTTATCGTGCGCTCATGATTCCTCTCTCATGGAAGTTTGCCAGTCCTTTACACGACGTCGTGAACCTCCAGGGCCTCTCCTGTGCTTTGTAACCTATATCCCAGCTTTTTTTGTAACGGGGAAAATGCAGTAATAAAACTTAACTGCGCTTTGAAGCACTCTGACAGCAGGTGAATTTTTGGAATACTGCTATATTACAGTGCCATTTAGTGGATGTATAAACATACAGAACTGCAAAGAAAGGAAACCCCTGAATAAAGCACATGTAATGGAGCTGACCTTAATCCTGGAAAGGATCTGGAAGCAGAAGCCCTTAATAAAGGTGTGAGATAAAAGCGTGGTATAGAGAAGCCCTTTTAACACCCTGGCAGCAGTTTCCCCATCTATCCCTTTAGATAGTTGGACCAAATCTTTACAAGGCCATTCACACTCTTTTGAATATTGAGCGATGTATGTAATGTGTGAACCAGTGCTCAAGTTCTGCCCTTCTTGCAGGTGGCATTGGGAGAGTGCAACGAACTCCTAGAGGCAAATCCCGAAGCAGAAAAACTGCTGGCTAGCAAACACAGTACCAAAGGACTGGGCAAACTCGCCCCACCCCCAGCCAACGGTGTCACACTGTGAGTTTGTTTGAGGAGTTGGGAGAGAAATTGCCCTGGTTGAAAATTCGAAGTTTCTAGTCCCTAGGACGGGTGTGTAAAAAGTGTGACCTGTGGGCCACAGTCAGACCCCTAAGCTTTGTCTGGCAACCCCCAGAATCTACCCCCCACCAAAAAAAGAGTGTGTGCTTGGAAAGGGAAAAATAGTGGGGGGTGGAAAGTGCTCTCGGAATAGGCCCTGTAGTTCCTGCCAGAGAAGCCTCATTCCTAGAGTGTCACTGGAGCATCTAGGATAGCCTTCCTCAACCTGGGGCGCTCCAGATGTGTTGGACTGCATCTCCCAGAATGCCCCAGCCAGCTGGCTGGGGCATTCTGGGAGTTGTAGTCCAACACATCTGGAGCACCCCAGGTTGAGGAAGGTTGATCTAGGAAGCCTCGCTTGAAGGTTCATTCCAGATTCCTAGCAGGTGTTCTAGGAACGAGGCTTCTATGGCAGCAGCTGTAAAGCCTGTTCCTATAGCAGGTTTTCTAGGGCGGGCTGGCGATCAGGTTTGGGTGGCTGATGCTGATGTGTGTGAGTGGCGTGTGCATGTGCAGCCCTCACTATCCCAGCAACATCCGATGCAGCCTCAGGGCTGAAATGGCTGTCAACCCCTGGCTTAAGGCATTAAAGATAGATTTGGAAGTACATAAGCAAGGCCTGAAAGTCTCAAAAGCTAGGATGGAGGTGGTATAAATGATGCCCCACTCCCACAAGGGGCAGCATCTGTTATGAAAACACATAATTCACCCATATTGGCACATTTCTAGTCTATCCTGACAAGATTCGTGGTTGTGTGTGTGAGTAACAACCTGCTTCTGCAGTGCTGTGTGTGAGGTTGCATCCCTTCTCTTAAACTGTTTTAAATGTCATTATGGGTACATAGGTGAAGTACCACCATGTTCTTCGGTGGCAAAATCTCACCGGAACATTTGATTTCAAAGTTTAAGGCCCCCTTTTTAAAAAATAAATATCTCTTCTGTTATGTGTATCTTAACAACATTCATGAGTTAGAGGAGGAGGGGGGAAAGCTTTCCTTGGAAGGAAGGAAGGAACTTTAGTTCGCAACCTCCTTGAAAACGTTCAGGGTGTTGACATGGGTCATGGGTCTGTGTTCGTGTGACTCATCTCAATTCTCTCCTGGTTTGTGATCTTGCTTGTTTCTCTGCCCTTCCTTGGCAGGGATGGGGCCATGGTTCCCCTGGGACCAGCTGTGGATACTGGGGTGGTGAACCCCGGCGGCTACACCCTGAACTACAACGAGTTCATTGTCTACGACCCACGCCAGGTGCGTCTGAAGTACCTCCTCAAGGTGCGCTTCAACTTTACTCAGCTCTGGTGAACGCCAAGAGGCGACGAGTACAAGGGCGATAGATGAGCCCTGCTGGCATTTTCGTGACCTGACATTGCAAGTGCCTTCAAGAGACAACATCCTTCAAGAGACTTCTCTTCCGAAGGTCCGGGTAAAAGTGGAACTATCAAGCTGGCTGGCTTCTTAAGATAACATGTTAAAATAGCGGAGGCTTTTTGAGGCCTCTAATTGCTAGCCGGGGTTTTCTTGCAAACACAGTTACTCTGGATGAGAAATACAAAATGGCTGACACCACTTCATTTTTCAATAAACAAGAAATGGTTCTGTAGGCTTGAGTCTGGTATGTGTCAGCGGCTGTATATTTATTGGGGGGGGGGGAGTGCACTTTGGATTTTTCCTTCTCCAGTGGATTGAACATTATCCCTCACAAAAGAAATCGATGGCTCCTAGATTTCACTTCTTTTACACATAGCGCTTTCCCCGAAGAATCACACGTTATTCTGATTTTTCCTCCAAAAGAGATACTTCCCCCAACCTGTTGTCCTCCAGATGTTTTGAACTTCAGTTCCCATCAACCCCAGCTAGCATGACTAATGAATGCTGGGAGTTGTAGTCCAAAATATCTGGAGGGGACCAGGTTGGGGAAGGAGGATATATACAAATAGAGGGGTTCAGAGGACGTTAAGAGATGCTTTTTAAAGCTTCCAGAAAGATTCAGGATCATGTTCAGACAGGAATAGGTGGTTAACTGAACTGTAAAGGGGGAAAAAACAGTATGAAGAATAGGCAGGCTTTGAAAAGGAACAGCATCTGGAATTTTAACATACCATCTTTCTTGTCCCCTTGCAATAACAGGATTATGGAATTAGATTCGATAAAACCTAGACTGCAGTGAGGATCAGCGGGATTTATTTATTTAGTAGGTTCATTTCACATCCATGATTGTTTAGCTCAGCGTAGGCCACAGAGCTCACAGTTGCTAAACAGCCCCAAGTACTGCCTCCTAGTCAACCAAGCCATTCAAGACAGAAAAGGAATCCGTGATTTCATCACCCGGAATCCACAGGCTGAGATTGTAGAAGTTGAAACGGCAACGTTGATGCCTCTGAGGCTGGAAAGGGGGGAGTTGTAAGGTGCGTGCAACAGGGAAGAATCTGGAGGTTCCCCAGGAAGACGGCTCCTTAGTTAAGAGAGGCAGTCCCATGCCAGGAAGTAGACATTGCCTGAAGCATCACCCACGGCGAAGTTGAGCGAAGAGTCGGCCTTGGGGTGAGGCTGGAGGCAGGAAACTGGGGCATGGCATCGGAACTGGCCCAGCTGTAAGCGAAACGGGATGGTGGGAAATGGTTACAGAACAGAAAGGATAAGGAAGGATCTAGGTAAAGGAATGAAAATACGCGAGGAAGGGTTCAGGCTCGAACCAGGGCCCAGAGACTTGTCTAAGCACAGTTGTGCGTGGTCTTAATGCAGTTGGCCCCCAGCTAAGCCAGCCTTCCCAAACCTGACACCTTCCAGATGTGTTGGACTACAACTCCCATAACCCCCTTTTGGAATAATGGTTGTAGTCCAACGTATTTGGAGGGTGCCAGATTTGGGAACACTCAACTAGTCTCAGAATTTTGGCCTATTTCTTCCTGAGGTACCAGGTCTTGTTTCTGGGCCGTACCATTTCAGACAGACGGAGGCCCCAAAATAAAGCACAGCCTCCCTCTAGCAAACCAGGTGATCAGAGAAGGTTTCCAGTGCAGCCCTCTCTCCCTGCTGTGCTGATTTCCTACATAGAGAAGCGTCCAAGCACTGCTCCCCACCCTGACAGTTTTACCACTGTGCTGAGAACTAGGCTTCATTTGGGAGAAGGGAAGCGTAAGATGGGTGAGGGGGCAGTTTTTAGGCTGAGATTAAGGGAAGAAACAGGGTTGGGTGAGAGGTGTGGGGCTATCCTCCTCCCACCATCAGAGAGCTGTGCCATCCAGTGGACAAATTTAATTGTTGAGCCAGATTCTGGCCCTGCAAGGGGCACAAGTAGCCACTTGTGTGACAGAAAAAGCGGGCAGGCTCAAGCTCATTTCCCATATTACATTGAAAAAAACACATTCTCCCCTACCAACACAGCATAGAGAGCCAGTGGCTGCATTCGCATATAGCACTAAGCCATGGTTTGTGTTAACCATGGTTTGTTGTTTAAGCCACATGTAAATAAAACAATGCCCTGATTTTCCTATTTCTTGTCTACTTAGCCAGACTTCAGAGCGGGTTTGTTTCTAGGCTGCTCTAACCAAATGCCTGTTTGAGGGCAGACCGCAAACAAGCCACGGATAAGCTCTGGTTCTCGGTTCAGACATCGACACAACCCATGGTTTAAAGAAGCCAGACTTTGTAAGCCAACAACAAACCATGGCTCTATTTGTGGTTTATAGCTGGTTTAACAAACCATGTTAGTTTGAAGGGCGAATGGGTTCAGTGTCAAGCCCGATTTCAACAAATCACACCATGGCTTAGCCCGATCAGGGCTCTGCAAAATAGGGGCCACCTGTAATAAGTGCCTGTAATGCGCCCATGTTTTTAAACACGCTCGGCAGAGACTGCAAAATGTTTCACTTGGTATTTGTAGACATGCATGAAACTTCCCTGAAGGCCCAAGCAAACTGTGAGTCAGAGGGCTCATAGTTCTGGGGCCTACTCTCTTTGGAGTCACTTACGAGCTTCATGGTGTCACTGTCCCAAATCTTCACATCCCGGTCATGTGATGCTGTTACAGTCTTGTCTCCGAGGACGTGCAGAGCTGTGATTTTGTCGCTGTGAATCTGCAGGCCCCGCAAAGTTAAACGGTTAGGGATCAAGAAGGCATATTTCCGTTGGCTTGAAGAAAATAATGAGGTGAGAATTCAAACCAGTGGGGCAAGTTTCAGCTTTCAACCCAAATGAGACCAATGTTTTAAAAAACAAAGAAGCCAATTTTGCTTGGGGAATGCAAAATCAACTCCAGATAATTTTATCCACCCACCCACCCCAAAATAAAAAAATATAGTGATTGGCAAAGCAATTTGCAAGGGGATGACTTGTAAAGCCACTTGCTATAAAAGTCACTATATACTTCTAGAGTCCTGGGTACCAAAAGCAATTTTTTAGCTGTTGCTTAGTTTATTGTTAATGATATTAAAATTATCCTTTTCCATGTTTTGGCTGCTCTGATATTTATCTCTCCTTTTAAAATTGTTTTAAAATTGTTTTTCCTGCTTTTATTTTTTTAAAATAATAATAATAATACGGGTTTTAGCATTGGTTTTGCTGTATTTGTTTTTATGTATGTAAACTTCAAACCCACCAATGGCCTTTTGTTGAAATAAATAATAAATGAAGTATTTTTATCTTGCTCCTCAGCCAAGGAGGGTCCGAGAATAGCTTACAATCAAACAAGATGGTCCCTGCCCCACAGGCTTACAATCCAAAGAAACACAATACCCAAGGAGAAAAGGGATGGGCAGGGAAGAGGAAAAAATGAACCTGTCTTTCCGCAGGGCTGGTGGAGCGGCCTTGCGTCCCCCTCTCACCTCCCTCAGTGGAGCCTGCTGGAATTCTCCACAATGCAGACACTTTCCACCCCACCAACCCCAGAGTGAGTAAACACTACGGAAACTTGAACCCACAGTACTCAAGTGTAGGGATTTTATAAAATCCGTTCCATTTCTGTTTCGGGGATTGTCAGATGCTTTTCATTCTATCGTCTGCTCATTAGTTGGAACCAGATTTTTTTACAATTTCCTGAATTTGCGCAAATTTACATTTGCAGAAATGCACATTCACATGCTTTAGCCGGGGGGGGGGGGGGGGAGAGAATGCAAGTTTTCATCCAGTGTTTTCCATTTTACATATTTTTCTACGACTAAATTTGCGTAAAATTTTGGAAAGGAAAATAAATAGTCCACACGTCTGTGGAATCCTTACGTCTCAGGAAAAGCTGGTCTGCTGCAAAATCCGTGGCTCAGAGTCATAGAAATCTGAGCTCGTTTCCGTTGTGCACTGTTCCCACTCAAGCGCTTAGGATCCCCACTCCGTCTACAGCAGGGGTGAGCAGGTGTTTGGGCCTACAACACCCATCATCCTTCACCATCAGCTATGCTGGCCGAAGGTCCAATGGGAATTGTAGGACAAAACATCTGGAGGACTATAACTGGCCCACCTCAACTCTTCGGGTCCATGACTCAAGCCACCTAGAAGACCTCCCACCCATGTTCACAGGGTCTAATCCAGTACAGTTCTGAGTCCTCTCCTCCACACCTTTCTCTTCTGCCAGCCGTCGGCTTTCCACTTATCCACTCCCTCCTCATTCTGCCGGGTCTGAGTCCAGAGAAATCCTTCAGAGTCTGCACATAGTAGGAACTTCCCTGCCAGAAAGGAAAGCAAGACGTAAAATGCAGTTAAATGCCCTCCCAATGCCTCGTTCTCTTCCACTGCCCCTTGGTCCAAACCTACCACCTATTCATCACCCCAGGCGCCTACCCTTGCCCTTGCCCGTAACACAGTATCAACTCACTTCTGCCTTACGCAGGGCTGTTCAGGTATCATGCCAACCTTTCACGCCCAACTATGCGCCTTACATTCTTCAAATTATTGTAGCTTATTAAAATCGGTCTATTAATATCTTCAGTCTGTATGTTTTTATTCCAGAGGCAGGGCGCCAACCCAAGCTCCTCTGGGAAGGTGAAGCAGGGAACATCCCTATAGTTCCAAATGACTCTATGCTGAGGACTAGAAACTTCCAAGTGATTCAAATGCAAGTGTTGTGGAAGCAAAACACTCACTCATGCACACACTTCAAGTGTGGGTTGCAATGCAGCTGCCTCAATCTCACCTTTGATCAGCCGAGCCACGGTGACCCAGGCAGAGGGCCTGTCTGGTGTCCAAGGTATGTTCTCGGCGGTCTCCGAGATGTCCTTTAGCCTCCCAGACTTGGTCACCTTCTAACAAAACAAAAGAAGACGCAGCTCTGGTGAGGAAAGGACAGGTCAGACACAGCAGGCCGTGTTCTGTCGTATGAGCCGGCCCAGGTTTTAATATTTTCTGAGGAGGCCCTTCCTTCAGGCCTGCCATCAGAAGCACATTTGGAGGGGCTTTGAGGGGCAGTGTGATTCAGTGGCTCCAGAACTCCCTGGCGATGGAGGTTAGGCCAGGTTCCTCTTTTGTCCACCAGGTAAAGATGTTTTTTTATCCAGGCAGGCCTTGGGTTGCAGTTGAAGAAGGTTCTAACTGGCTGGGTGTTATTTCTTTATATATATTCTTTATTCCTTCTGAACCGGTGCCTTGATACAGTTATGGCTTGGATGACGGCCAATAAATTGAAGCTGAATCCCGATAAGACAGAGATCCTATGAATTGGTGGTTCCCATCTGGGAATTGGGGTGTTTGCCTGTTCTGGATGGGGTTGCGCTCCCTCTGAAGGAGCAGGTCTGTAGTTTGGGGGTGCTCCTGGATCCATTTTTGTCACTGGTGGCCCAGAGTGCCCATTACCAAGTTTGATTGGTATGCCAACTATGTCCGTTCGTGGATAGGAGTAGCCTAGCCCTGGTGATCCATGCACTGGTAACCTCACGATGAGATTACTGCAATGCACTCTATGCGGGGCTGACATCGTGCGTGGTTCAGAAGCTGCAGCAAGTGCAGAATACAGCAGCTAGGGTGCTCACTGGGATACCTAGCAATGCTTACATAATACCTGTGTTAAAAGAACTGCATTGGCTAGCTGTTAGCTACCGACCCACGTACAAAGTTATGGCATTATCCTATAAAGCCCTAAACAACTTGGGTCCAGAATACCTAGCAGACCGCCTTCCCTTATATACATCCAGACGACATTTAAGATCTTTAGAGGAGGACTTGCTGGTTATTCCGAAATGAAGGGAATGTCGCAGTTAAGAACCTCGATGGCGGGCCTTCTCTGTAGTGTCACCCACCCTCTGGGAAAAAAAAACCCTCGTGAGGTTTGGGAGGTGGAAAAAGTAACATCCTTCAAACGCCTCCTGAAAACACATCTCTTCACGTGGGCTTTCCCTGGGCTGTGACTGCAGCTGGGTTTATTTTGGCTTTACATGGCATTTTTAGATTTTTAAAGCTTGATATTTTGATTGATTTGCTGTATTTTATGAATTTTACTTATGAAGTGTTCAGAGAGCCTCAGCTATTGGACTGTATAAAAATATAAAGTTTATAAAAATTAGATGGGTGCATTTTAATTGTGTTTTTAACCATTTTTTAAAATGTTTTAAGGGCATGTTTAGACAGAAGAAAGACCCCAAATTCCCAGCATGCTCCACCCAGAATGGCTGGCTGGAGGATGCTTGGAATTGCACGCCTTTTTCTCCGTCTAAATACGCAGAGGGTTGCACCCTTGATTGCATTTCTGTTTATATTGGGATTTTATTGTGGGCTGCCTTGAATGCTCCCCCATTTTTGACAGGTGGGCTATCAATTTAATAAATCAATAGTCAATGGCCACCCCCTTCAGATCAAAACCATCCCCTTACAGAAGGGACAGGTAGCCCTCCAGGTGCTGTTGGACTGCAATTTCCATCATCCCTCATCAATAGCTATGCTGGCTAGGGCTGATAGGAGCTGCAGTCCAGCAACATACGGGGAGGCCCCACACGTTCACCCCCCTCCCCTGCTTTACAGGAACCACTCGGCGTAAGGAGCCAGGCCGCAGCGGCAACATAGCTACAGGATCGACTCTGGATGGGAACAGAAGATTTCTTGGAAATCAGTTGCACCTGGGGTTGGGTGCGGAATAACCGAGCTGGCTGGATTCTGAAAGGAGGCAGAAGCAACTCGGTGGGTTCAACGCTCACCCTGTTTGCTGAAGTCTGTTGTGATTCTGTCTCGGGAATGGCCCTGGCTCTGGGGCCTCCAACACAGCCAGCATAGCGATTGATGAGGGATGATGGGAATTGCAGTCCAACAGCACCTGGAGGGCTCCACCTGTGGTCACCTCTGCTCCTCAGGCTTCCTGCCCCTTACCCACCCACCCCCAAACCATTTTTATTTCCCAAGGTTTTAAACATTATCTGGGGTTCGTTTTTACTGGGAGGCCGGCATGCTGCAAACCGGAGGGCTGCCCTCCCAGGCCATCTTTATTTGGGTTGAAAAGAAGGGCTTTGTGGTTCGGAGCTCGGATCCCACCTCGGCTGCTCTTCGTTTTGCTTCGTTTTTTTAGCCTCACCAGTTTTGCCTTCTGGGAAATGGAACACTTTGTGCCCGACCCAACTCCGTGTCAGCCATTTCATGAAGGGGCACAACCCCACCTCACACAACGTCAGCCATTTTGTGAGCGCACCCACGACACCCCCCAAATTCCAAAAGCACTCACTGACCCCAAAAACGTTTTGAGTCTGTAATAGTCGCTCACCATCTTGAACAAGTTCGGCCTTTGCATGGAGTCCCAGATGTGAAAAACGCCTTCTTCCTCCTCAGATGCTGATATGTCAAAGCTGACGTTTGCCTTGCCATCCCAGACCCCGTCTGTCTGTCTGAGGAAGGGAGAGGAAGGTCAGACGGAGCTGTGGAGGAAGGCCGCTCCCTCACATCACCTTTTCGGAGGGGCAGGGGTGTCCCTTTGCCCTCCCAGGCCACCCTTCTACTCACTGGTACTCCTGGAAACTCTCCGCTCCTGGCTGCATCGAAAGCAAGCCTCCATTAGCAAGGCCCAGGACCAGTGGGCCACCAGGCCTGGGCGTCCCCACACAGACCACTGAAGCCTCCTCTGCATGGCGGAGCAGATTCCTGTACCTCAGGCTAAGCCAAGGGGGGAGGGAAGGAAAGACAAGAGGGACTCAGCGCCAGAGACGTGTTGAGGAGGCGAAGCAGGGCTGCAGCTGGAGAACAGGCCTTTGAAGGAGGCGCACCAGGGGGTCGCCGGCAATCAAAAACAGCCCCGGAAGCTCACTCCCTTCGAGTCAGCCGGCCAGTGGGTTCACCTGGCTAGATTAGACCATAGAGCCAGCTAGTTAAACAACCCATTCCTGAAAACGTCCAGATGCTTTGGGGAGACTCAAGCAAGCCAGGAAGGGGATCCTTTTGCACCCCACGTCTGGTACTTGGAGGTATCCTGCCTCTGGACATGGAGGATCCATTAGCCATCACAAGCTAATCATAGTTGTCAACAGACTTCTCTTCTCCTGTGAATTTTCTCCCATTTTCCTTTTACAGTGCCTTGCATAAGTCTTCAACCCCCTTTGAATTGTCCACATTTTCTCGGCCCTGTTCAGACAACACTAAACCATGATGGTTAAGTGTTTTGAGCTAAACATTATGGCTTAGACTGCAGCGTTCCTCAACCTGGGGCGCTCCAGATGTGTTGGACTACAACTCCCAGAATGCCCCAGCCAGGCTGGGGCATTCTGGGAGATGCAGTCCAACACATCTGGAGCGCCCCAGGTTGAGGAAGGCTGGCTTAGAGTGTTGTGTGAACCATGGTGGCTACATAACCATGGTTTAAACACGCTCACTATCACTTGCTGCAAAAGGGTCAGCGGCCTAACCATGGCTTCGTGTTTTGTCCGAACAGGCCTAATGTGTTACAACCTGGAATTAAAATGGAGTACATTCCAGGTTGTAGCAGCGAAATGCGGGCAAGTCAAAGGGGGCGTGAATACTTACGCAAGGCACTGCAGTTTAAAGCCAACGTCCCTCTTGCACCTGTGAATTCCCCCAAGTCAGAGGGGTGGTGGGGGATTCATTACCATAAGACGTTGCGAATTCAATTTTGGAGAAGCACTCTGGGGTGGGGGGCAGAATTCCAGTGGTGGGTAGGTGGGGGTCAAAAATACCAGCACGTTTTAGCCTAAAGCTTATAACACCAGTAACTAAGCCTTAAGTGAGGTTATTTATTTATTTACTTATTACATTTTTATACCGCCCAATAGCCGAAGCTCTAAATAACCTTTTAGAACAGCCTTCCTCAACCTGGGGCGCTCCAGATGTGTTGGACTACAACTCCCAGAATGCCCCAGCCAGCTGCTGGCTGGGGCATTCTGGGAGATGCAGTCCAACACATCTGGAGCGCCCCAGGTTGAGGAAGGCTGTTTTAGAATGAGAAGAAGAAAAAGCTGGGAAGCCGTGGATAATGGGAATTGTAGCCTGCGACATCTGGAGGGCCACCCCTGCATTAGGGGGAGCATCTGCACTACCACCACCACTTGGCTCCCTTTGCCCCGGCTTGGTGCCAGGCAATGAAGCTGGAAAGCCACCAAATAATCAGCAGGCGAGGGAAGAAAGAGAGGCCTGGTGGGACCCCAGGCAGGCTAGATTTGGTCCATGGCCCTGAAGTTCCACACCCCCAGCCCCAAGTCATCCATGGTAGGAAGAAGGATTGGGTTGGGGGAGGTCTGTCTTGAACCTACTGCGAATCAACCCTTGCTCGCCGGCAGAAAGGGGCTTTCTGCAAATGCTCAGAGGAGCTCTCCCCACAGTTTCTCCTGAGGTTGAGCTTTGTCTCAAGATGGCATGATGGCGGGGCAGAGTCCAAGGCCCAGGGCTCCGCAAGGACCTGAGGGCTGGTTTGCCTGACCTTACCTGTCCGTTCTGTCACGGCACTTGCTGCGTTTTATGTCCCAGAGGCTGATCCCATCCGATACAACGAGGATTGTGTCCGGGGACGTAAAGGCCAAGGCACTGATGCAGCGGGGGCCAACCTGAAACGTCAGAAGAGCCCTGCGGCGTCAGAGCAAGGGTCCATCTAGCCCTGTTCACACAGGGGCCAACCAGCTGCCGACGCGAAACCCACAAGCAGGCCAGGAGAGCAACAGCACCTTCCCACCCATGTGCCCCAGCAATTGTTACACATGGACACACTGCCCCCAATACTGGAGGTAACATTCAGCCATCCCGACTAGCAGCCATTGATAACCTTACACTCCCATCAATTTGTCTACTCTCCTTTCAAAGCCACCCAAATTGGGGGTTCTCTTACAGTAGTGACTTCAACAACGCGCTAGGGGAAGGAGTTCTTTCCTTTATCTCTCCCGAATCTCCCACAATTTCACTTCAGTATTATGGAAGAGGGAGAAGTTTTCCCACTTCCATCCACTTCCTCCAAACCCTGCATAATTTTGCACACTTCTATCACATCTCCCCTCACTCACCCCTTTTTCCTAAGCTAAACAGTCCCAGATGTTGTAACCTTTCCTCAGAGGGGAGCAGCTCCAGCCTCTTGACCGTTTTCCTTTTCTCCACTTTTTCCAACGTGACCACATCCTTCTTCAGGTGCAGTGGACAGAACTGTACACCGTATTCCAAAAGCGGACACGCCATATCTACACAATGCCTTGGGATTGATTTAGCAGGTTCTGGGTCTTGTTGTTGACCAAGTCTGAAATAGCTCAGGGCCAGGACACTGAGCAGACCGCCTTCCCCTACATACACGTGCATGGTCTTCGGAGTGCGACCAACGGAACGTCACACCTCATAACAGTTCCTAACTAGGCCTTCTCCATAAATGCCTCATGGAAGCATCCTTGTTATATGCCAGCTTTCCCTGGCTTCCGACTGGCTGCAATGACGCTCTTTCTTTTTACTCTTTTCTGTTTCTGTCGCAACTATTTATTTGTTATATTGTGCGACATACGTAGCTGTGCTTTTTAACAGCGTTTTGTACGTAAGCGGTTTATCGGAATCACAAATCGCCCTTCTCAGCTTGCAGTCCCACTTCCGGCCACTAGGTGGCGACCTCCCCTCCGAGCTTGTGTTCCTCCATCAATAGGTTAGGGCAACGGTGGAGGTCCTTCGGCCAGGGGCTGTGGATGATGGGAATTGTAGTCTGCGACATCAGGAGGGCCGCCGGTTCCCCACCCCTGCATTATGGGGAGCATGTGCACTACCACCAGCGTATGCCCTTGGCTACCTTTGCCCTGGCTTGGTGCCAGACAATGAGGTCTCCGCGTTCCCCACCGGATGCAACCATCTTGCCGTCGGGGGACCAGGCCAAAGCTGTGACGGCACCGTCGTGAGGAGGAAGGTCTTGTGCGTCACCTTCTGGGGAACAAAGGGAAAAGCAGCTCAGCGAGCAAACTGGGAGCCAGGCAACCAGTGGGCGATTCTAAAAATTCCCAGTGTGTGGGTAGAGTCAGGGATGGGACAGCGGGAAAGGGTGGGGCCTTTTCCTGGCTTAGGGAGCGATGTCTAATGAAGGATGCAGACAAGCTGGAGGGGGACCAGAGGATGATCAGGGGTCTGGAAACAAAGCCCTATAAGGAGAGGCTGAAAGAACTGGCCATGCTTAGCCTGGAGAAGACTGAGGGGAGACATGATATGTGAAAGTATCACACAGGAGGGCCAGGATCTCTTCTTGGTTGTCCCAGAGTGCAGGACACGGAATAATGGGCTCAAGTTACAAGGAGAGATTTCGGCTGGACAACAGGAAAAACTGCCTATTAGAGCAGTACGGCAATGGAACCAATGACCTAGGGAGGTTGTGGGCTCTCCCACACTAGAGGCATTCAAGAGGCAGCTGGACAGCCATCTGTCAGAGATGCTTTAAGGTGGATTAATGCATTGAGCAGGGGGTTGGACTCAATGGCCTTTTAGGCCCCTCCCAACTCTACTATTCTATAATTCTATGAGTTAGGGTGCATGGATATTCTTTTTCTCTTAAGAGCTCCTGACTCAAAAGGCACCTGGTTTCTTCATTCAAACACAAACACCTGATTAGCAAACCTAAGGCCAAAACAGCTAAGGCAGGTAACACACCGGACAGGGTTTAAACCTGAGGAAACAAGAGAGTGAGCCTTCTAGCTCTTGAGACAGTCATATCAACCAGTGACTGTTCACAGTCTGGGCAGAAAAGAGCTGGCTCCCTCAAACTTTTAGGGCCTGGTAACGTTTGCACGGAGGGTGTTAAGAGGAAAAAGAAGTTGGGGAAATTGGCTGTATGGTATATTTTACATCAGTCTTCCCTGACCTGGTGTCTTCCAGATGTTATTGACTACAATCCCCATCATCCCCGACTATTGGCCCACACTGGCTGGGACTGATAGGAGTTGTAGTCCAAAACATCTATAGGGCAACCACACCGGGGAAGATTGCTTTACCCAAATCAGCCCTCCAGAAGCGTTCGTATGACGCTGCAGCGGAATGAAGTTTAGCCATTTATGAATCGATAACGCGAACGCCTCCAGATTAGAGCTATTGAAACTTTCTCAGCCCAAAGACTGGAGTCCATTTTGGAGATATTCTTGAGGGGCTGCATCCCAGTGGTGTGTGGAGCTGAAAGTAAAATGGGGCTGGGCCAAAATAGAAAAAAAAATATTACAGCTGAGTGTAAAATTCTTACTGCTGGTGACTAAGAGAGGCGTCTTTTAGAAAGGGAGGAAAACCACGCAAAATCTGGGAAGCCACAAGCAGTGATGGGGGGAAAGGGGTGAGGGTGGGGCAAGGAGAATGGCATGGGGCAATCTGGAAAACCCTGGAGGACAGGATTGGGACCTGAGCTGGGCCAGATTTGGCACATAGGTGGGTTGGAATTGCACCACTGCTCCGGATTATTCAAGCAAATGAACTGAGACATTGGCTTCAGGGTAAAACACTCCACAGCTGGGTTCATCTTCACCCCCCCCCCCACCTCTGCTCCTTTTTCGGTTCAAACTACAAGCGCAGGAAGGCCTCGGGGCCTGTCAGTGAGCCAACCACTAACCTTCCTCCTCGGGAACAGCCCACACTCGGACGGTCTGGTCGTCGGATATCGTAAGGAAAGATCCTGGGGAAGCCGCCGCCCCACGGATGGCCCCACAGTGTCCGGGAAGGACCTTGGATTGCCCCATCTGTAAGAAAAATAAAATAAAAATAGACAAAAAGGGTACTACGAGGTCCTCTTCGTCACAACAGTGAAAGCTGCAGGAGCCCTGCCCTCTTTTGTGTCTGGTCACAGTAGTATAGCTCCTGCAGCTTTCACTGTTGTGATAAAGAGGGCATTTCGCCATGTGCTGGTGAAATATACAAATGACACCTGCTGTAATTCCCTTTTCTATACAACTGCGAAAGACACAGGAGCCCCGTCCTCCTTTTCATAGGGTCGCCCTAGGTAATGTGAGTTTGTGCGTAGAACAGTGTTGCAGCTGCGTTTCTGTGTGCCAATCCAGGAAGGAGAAAATCCAGCAGAAGGAATGTCGCAGGGAGACTTTTTTGGGGTGGGTGGGAGGTGTTGCAGCCTGTGGGAGTGGGAGAGTTATTCCTTCCCTTCCCAGCCGCAATCGCCCCCTATATGGCAATTAAGCTGTGAAAGAAACTTTCCGTTGGCACTAATGGCCACTCAGGCTCCAGGGCTCGAGGAAATAGATTTGACGGCGGGGCCCACGTGACTTGGCAATGCTTCTGTCCAGCAGTTGGTTGACAGACTGTCACAGATTCAGGTTAAGTCTAGCCAAAATCACTTTATCAAGGAGAAATAAAGCCCGGCAGGTAATACAAATATTTATTATGTCATTAGGGAGAAAACAGATCACTGGCCGGACTGCGTGTTTCATTTCGTCTGGAGTGTCAGGTCAACTCGCCCGTCTCTGCTGCCCATCTCTTACCGCCAAGGGTTTCCAAAGTTTCACTGTTCCGTCACAGCCACAAGCCACCAACATGAATCCTTTTTCCTCTGCCCAAAGGAAAACGAAGGAGACGTTGTAATCAACGGAGCACTTAATCAAAAGTAGGGACTGAGGATATAAAGCTATCAGCTGCTTTGAGTAGAAGGAACACCATCACCCCGCTCCCATTTAAAGGGTGATATCTCCCACTACTCATTAAAAAAAACCCTAATTTTTCATCTGCCCTTTAATTCTGGTTATTTCCACATTCACAGAAAGTTTCCTGATTAAATGGCAACTAAAAAAGATAAATTTTCCAAGAGCCAACTGAATGAGGTCATGATCCAAGTCCCCAAGTCCTCGTCCTCAAAGGACTGGGCTCCTGAATTAACAGAACAGGGCTACGGAAGGGAATTACAAGGTTTACACCTGCTTAGGACTTCACTTCTCAAGAAGGATCCAGGCACCAGGCCCCCTGAGGAGGTTGCACTGTCATCCTCAGACCCTGAGGACTCCCGCCAGGAAAACCAAGCAGATGCCATTTCCATGTTATCACAGCCGGCAACTGTTGAAAGACCAGGCCTCTTTAAGAGAGGAGGCCTCAGTTAGTATGGAGGTAGGGCTAACAAGCCTAAAGGAAGCCAACACCATACTTAGGGCTCATTCACAACCTGCTGCTTGTTGGAACAACAACAAGCTTGTTTGGCTTCCAGACCCAGCATCACTCGGAGCTCTCCGTGGTGCTGCTCTATTTCCTGACTTTCTTGGAAGCACAACTTCTACTTGGTTTGAATCCTCCAAACCTGACTTGTCCTAAGGGTCCTTGCTGAAAATCGGACCTCATCGTACCCAGTAACACTGGGCACTCACTGCAACAGGGTTTACCAGCTGAAACAGAACAGTAAAGCACCTTGCAAGAGAGCGCTCAACTCCTCTGCAAGGTAACTAAGCTAAGCAGCAGAAAGCCCCGTGTCTGACATGTTTACATGTTAAAATTAACATCTGCTAAAACAGCTCAGTTCTAAGCTTTAACAAGAGCTGCTTGCAAGACTTTAGCTTACCACCAAGTAAAAACCCCTCAATACCACTGTTCAAACCTAAGGAAATCTTAATGTGAACTTTAACAATATGACACATTTGCACCTGCGGGTACTTTGGGATGTATCTGCATCACAGGGTCAAGTGAATTTCACAGCTCATTCCCCTCTCCCAGATTTTCCCAGAAGTTGCCATGTTTTTTTTTAAAAAAAAAGTCATGCAAAGAAGGATCTTACGTGGGTCTCTGAAGCCTACACAGTGGTTGGCCCGATCAGGGTGAGCCAAGAACCGGGATCTCTCCATTCCCTGTAGGTCCCACATCACCAGCATCCCGTCTCTGCCCACGGAAATCACATATTCCTTCTGCCACATGAGCCAGAAAGAGTAGAGGTCAAAAGGACGAACCAGGAGCACACAAGCATCAGGGGAACATAACAAGGCTGACATGGGCTGGGAGCGTCAAAGGGGAACTAAGGGAGGCCGAGAGAGAGACTGGAGAGGACAGCTAGTAAGTTAAAACTCAAGAGTAGTCAAAAACTGGGAGGAATCAGCCAAGGTGATGGGAGTTTGCAATTCACAAGAAAGGGCGAAACGAGCTGCTGCATTAAACACATCTTTGCATTTAACCTGCATGTTATTTGATTGCAAGGTGCACCCAAAGTGGGACTTCCTCCCAATGCAAAAAAAGCCGTTTCAAGGAACGGATCTTCTCCAAGGCTGCAGCAGGGGAGGAAAGGGTTAAATCCTCTCTCTATGCCTGGGCCGATCCCGCTAATCATCTGCCCCTGCCTCCCGCTGCAGGGGATGCTATTTGCATTTAAAAAAACCAAAAAAGCCACAAACTTTAACTGCAAAGGCGTATTTTTTAATATCTCGCCTGCTTTGCAGATGCTGTTTCGGGTAATCAAGGCACCTCGCGCAGCCTGGGAAATGAGTTCCCCGTGGCTCCCCACCCCTTCCAAACCCCCTCGCTTTAGAGAGGCCACCAGGCCAATCCTGTGGCGTTCCCCAAAAATCTTTGCTCTCCTTTGTGAAAAAGTGCGCCGGGCCAACGTAGGAAAGGACGGAGCGACGCTCTCGAGAAAGAATCCACCACCAGCTCGTCCCCTGACCTCAGCTGTGACACCACAGATCGGGCTTTGGTGGCCCAGGAATTCCTGGAGGCGCTGGCCCGTTTTGGGATCCCAGCTGGAAACGGTGCCGTCGTTGGAGCCGGAGAGCTGTTCGGAGAAGAATGGGGCAGGGAGAAAGGAGAAGTCAGAAGCGGGAGAGGAAGGGTCAGGCGTGCGGATTCTCCATTCCTTTGGAATGCCGGAGCAGCCTTCCCTCAAACTGGCACCTCCAGAGGTCTTGGGGCTGCTGGCTGAGAGTGATGGGACTTGCAATCCCAACACTTCTGAAGGGCACCAGTTTGGGGGAAGGCTTTACCAGAGGCCACTAGCTTTAGAAAACTGCAATTGATTGCAACCCCACCCATCTCGGTTCCCCCCCCCCCTTTTGGAAGACTAGAGGGTTCGGAGACTTGTCCATGCTCAGCAGAGCAATTCATCATCAGGGCACAAAACCACAGGGCCGTCACGGTCAGCCGGCGTCCTTGGGCAGCTGCTGGGGCCCAAACACGCTGCCCGCTGTGGAGCCCTCTTAAAAATATAAAATAAACATAAAATCCAGGCTCAGGGCTCTGAGCTGCTGGGCCGAGGCACCATTTCAGTATCCCACAATGCCCCAGCACAACATCACTCCAAGGCATTGTGGGAAACCTAAGTAAAAACGCTCAGCTGCCCCCTTCTCCCACGGTGCTGGCTTGGAGGGCTGCTGCCCCCCACGGCTGCCAAGGGAGCCCACCCAGGTCTCGTCTGTACAAGAGGGAGCCCCACCAGATGGGCCTTGGATCAGCGCCCCCTCAAACCTGGATCTCAGCCCCAGGCAAAAAGCCCAACGCTCAGTAGCCACCATCTACGGACTCACCTACTTGTCAGTTAACTTTTGTAAACCGCCCAGGGAGCTTCGGCTATGGAGCAGTGTATAAATTTAATAAATAAATAAATCCACCCTACCACTAGCAATGTTCAACTACACGCTAGCTTTTCCCCACTCTTTGAACAGGATGGGCAGTACTGCAGGCAGGACGTGCTCCTCCCTCAACTGTCACCATCAGCAGCAGGCCGCATGGAGGAAGATGAGGGGGGAAAGCAGGCCCGTTCCACCAGCCCCGCTGAAAGAGTTCGTTTTTTTCCTTTGCCCTCCTCATTCCTTTTTCCTTGTGTGCCGTGTGTTTTTAGATTGCAAGCCTGCGGGCAGGGACTTCTTATGATTAACTTCTTATACATGAGCCTTCCTGGCTGAGGAGCGACATAAAAAATACTTCAAATAAAGAAAAAGTAAGCAGGGAGGGGGGGTCCTACTCTTCGGGGGCAGCGAGGGAAGTCAGCTTGGTCTCTTTCCCTGCTACTTTGACCGCCCATACGCTTCACGCAGTCGTCCAGACTCACCACGATGGGGCCAGCCCACGCACAGCTCGAGACCCAGTCCTTGTGGCAGAAAGGCAAGGAACGCAAGAGGGAGGGAGTTTTCTGGGACGGGTCCTTGACATCCCAGAGAAACAAGGCCTGAAAATGGGAGCAAATGCACCTTTTAAAAAAAGAAAAGAAACTGCCCCCTAGCTTTTTTGGGGGGGGGCTACAACAGCCTTTCCCCCCATTCCTTAGGACCTCTGCCTTCCTCAGACCGTCATCGTCAAAACACTTTCTTCCCGCTTTCAGGGTGAGGTTAAAAACGCATCTTTTTAACTTGACGTTTTAAATTGATGGTTTTTAAAGTCTTTTTTTATTTATTTTTTGGTTTTACTTTTTCCTTTTTATCACAGTTTTTAATTTTCCGAACTTGGCGTAAACACAAAAATGCCGTCAATCAATAAAATGTCCACATCGTCTTATCTTCCCAGAAGCCCTTGCACACTGCAATGGCTTCTGGGACGTATTATCTGGCAGGCACTCTGCTTGCCCAGGCATTGGTTAGAGTGCTTGAGCCCTAATGTTGCTCCGCGTGACAGGAGCGCATGGCCGTAGCCTCGTAGCTGTGCACTGCAGGACAGAGCACAGCCGTAGCGGGAAAGCCTTCTTCCAAGGAAGCTCATCCGCCATTATGGGAAACTGCAGGGCCCAGAACCCTCCTTGGTCCCGTCTTACAGCCTTACCCGGTCTTTGCCTCCAGTGGCAAGGTAGCAGCCATCGAGGCTGAAGGCACAGCAAGTCACACCGGCAGTGTGACCCCGGAGCACCGCAAGTGGCAAGACGCTAGCGTCGGAAGCAGAGCCTGCTCGCAGCGTCTCCGAAAACCACAGTCGGACCATGAAATCCTCTGGAAAGAAAAAAGGTGGTGGTGAAGGGGGCCTTTTCAGTGGTGGCCCCCCAATTATGGAATGATCGCCCCGATGAGGCTCGCCTGGCGCCAACATTGTTATCTTGTCGGCACCAGGTCAAGACTTTAATCTTCTCCCAGGCATTTAACAGCATTTAACAACATATGCTGAGTTTGTTTGCTTTTTAATGGACCCCAGAATTGTTGTTGTTAAATGGATACGGTTGTTTTTATATTTTTGATGGTTTTAAATTTTGTATACTTTTTAAAGTTCACTGTTTTTAACTTTTGCAAACCGCCCAGAGAGCTTCAGCTGTGGGGCGGTATATAAATTTAATAAATAAATAAAATAAATCTTTCAGGAGCTGGAAAGGTCTGAATAACCCCAGCAACATTATTATGGGGATCTGAGGCTTCATGCAACACTGTCTATGCCAGCCTTCCTCAACCTGGGGCGCTCCAGATGTGTTGGACTGCATCTCCCAGAATGCCCCAGCCAGCGCTGGCTGGGGCATTCTGGGAGATGCAGTCCAACACATCTGGAGCTCCGCAGGTTGAGGAAGGCTGGTCTATACCTTTTCTCACACGCTTCTGAAAAGCAACTATTTGGATAGTGTTTTTACCCCCTAAGGCTCAAGTCAGAGGAGAAGTTCCTCCTTCTCCCCAAATCCTCCCTTAGAAACATTCAGCACACACCCGAAATTCCACACGCCGCAAATTCTAAGAAACCTTTTTAATCTCAAATATGTAGCGAGTCCAAGAAAATGGACTCAATAGCAAGACAAAGATACACGGTGTGCACTCAAAGGCACCCTCCACACACATTTCTTCAGATATTCCAAGAGTGAGCCCTCGTCTCGAAAAGAGATACCAGGGCTAAGCTTTGGTAAATCCTGTCTTATGCTACACCCCATGTTTGGGTTTTTATTTATTTATTTATTTATTTAAAACATTTATATCCCACCCTATATCATTAAGATCTCAGAGATCAAAGCATACAGTATAAAACAATAAATATGCACAGTTAAAAACAAATTAAACCACGAACCAAGTTAAAACAATATATCATTTAAAAGCAGTAAAAGCAGTTAACAGTTTTTGTAAACAGCGCAGAGAGCTTCGGCTATTGGGCAGTACAGAAATGAAATGAAATGAATAAATAAATCAGGGAAAGCCCAGAGTATAAGTCCTCAATCTTTCGCCTGACCTTTACTGAGGTACCCAGTATGAGTACCCAGTTAGCTGGGGGAAAGGTAATCACGGCCGGGGAAGGCAACGGCAAACCACCCCGCTATAAGGCCTGCCAAGAAAACGTCAGCGAAAGCTGGCGTCCCTCCAAGAGTCAGTAATGACTCAGTGCTTGCACGAGAGGTTCCTTTCCTTTCCTTACTGGGGTAACAGCTCTCACCGAGGGACCTCCAGTGATCTTGCTCCAGCCGTGTGTTCAGGCCTCTGAGCTCAAAGCTACCAAGTAGGGTTACGTAACCCTACTGACCCACCCAAAATGACATGTATACAGACATGCTCACCCATCTCAAAACGCCTCCGGCAACAGGGCCCTTGTGAGGAAACACTGGGCCCCAGGGTAACGCAGGAGGAAAGCTCAGCTCCCATTCTGGCTGTGTGTGTGTTCCCCTTTCCTCCCACCTTCATGGAGTTTGTGGGGCAAAAGGGAAGTGAGTTGTCCCTGTGAAGAGGAACCCCCACCTTCATCCAACCCAGGACGGTCCCCACTCCTTTCTGGAACCCCCCCCCCCACCTGCCTCCCCAGATGGTGGCGCTTCTCTCAAGTCACCTGATGTCGAGGCCGCCAGCTTCTTGGAGACAGAGAGGCCCGTCACCGCTCCTTCGTGGCCGTGCAGCTCGTGGACGCAAGAGGGGGAATCGTGCGAGGTGTTCCAGACACACAGGGATCCATCGCTCCTGCCCCCCAGCAAGAAGACACTGTCCAGCCAGGCCAGGCTGCATAGAGCCACCCCACTGGCCTGGCAGTGTTTCCGGGAGGAATTGTCTGCAGGAGAGAGTGGAAAATCAAATCTTTCGAAATGTGGATACACTGACATATGTTGAAGATACCGTGGGCTGACCGAATAACAAATGAGAACGCACTACATAGGGTAAACCAACGGAATTAATAAATGCCATCGAAAGGAGAAAATGACCATATTTTGGTCATTTTATTGGAGGAGAAAAATACACCAACTTATTATGTAAGGGAAAATTGAAGGGAAAAGATCAGTGGAGAAGAAGATGGACGTCAGGGCTAAAGAACTTGAGGGAATGGTATAGCTGTAGTTCTATACAATTATTTAGAGCGTCGGTGTCAAAAACAAAAAAGCTATAATGATAGCTAACCTCCAATAGGAGAAGGCACAAGAAGAAGAAGAAGAGGAGGAGGAGGAGAAGGAGGAGGAGGAAGGGAAGAAAACTCAGGAGGATTCAAGAACAGTCCTCCAGGCCAGAACTCCACTCAGGGTGTCTCACGGCCCACTCTGCCCCATACATGGCTTCCCGCTGGTCAACACTAGCATGCAGCCTTTGCAAAAAAAACCAAGACCCATGCTCAGTCTCCCAGAATGCATGGTGGGAGTCACATGTAAAAGGCATTAGCCTCTTTGCACATTTTTTTTCTCCTCAGGAGAGGTCAGAGAGGCTCTTATCTTTCACTAACAGCATTGAAGTTAATTCATTAACCTAAAATAATTTCTATCCTGCTCCCTAAAGAGATCAGAGCAGCATGTGCTGAAAACCATTAACACAATAGCACAGAGGAAACGAACAATGAAGCTCATAGCAGCCAAACAGTACGACAATGGAACCAGTGACCTAGGGAGGTGGTGGGCTCTCCCACACTAGAGGCCTTCAAGAGGCAGCTGGACAGCCCTCTGTCAGGGATGCTTTAGGGTGGATTCCTGCATTGAGCAGGGGGTTGGACTCGATGGCCTTGTAGGCCCCTTCCAACTCTGCTATTCTATGATTCTTCAAATACTTGAAAGGTTGCCACACAGAGGAGGGCCAGGATCTCTTCTCGATCCTCCCAGAGTGCAGGACACGGAATCATGGGCTCAAGTGACAGGAAGAGCCAGATTCTGGCTGGACATCAGGAAAAACTTCCTGACTGTTAGAGAAGTACGACAATGGGACCAGTGACCTAGGGAGGTTGTGGGCTCTCCCACACTAGAGGCCTTCAAGAGGCAGCTGGACAACTTTATAGCAGTATCGGAGTGCACTGCAAGATCTACACTACTGCTTTATAGTGATAATGAAGTGCACTGACAACTGTTGGGGCCCATTGACACATCTAAACCAAGCAGGATATTCCACTATGAAAGTGGCATGAAATCGGTATATGGTATGTGTCAATGGGCCCCAACAATTGTCAGTGCACTTCAGTACTGCTACAAAGCAGTAATGCGGCTCCTGCCTTTTATATACCGCTTTCAAAGTGGAATATCCTGTTTGGTGTAGATGAGCCCTAAGACTGTCAAAGGAGAGCTTACAGATCAGGTAGAATGTCCAGGATTCAGCCATAAAGGCCAGTTGCCAGCATCTAAAGCAGCCTTCCTCAACCTGGGGCGCTCCAGATGTGTTGGACTGCATCTCCCAGAATGCCCCAGCCAGCTGGCTGGGGCATTCTGGGAGTTGTAGTCCAACACATCTGGAGCACCCCAGGTTGAGGAAGGCTGATCTAAAGTTTGGGAAGAACTCTTTGGAGGCGCTTTGCCACTGCTACAAAAAAAGAAAAAAGAAAATTCACACTGCCCCATCATGCGGAAAGAAACGTGGCAGGGGGGCGTCTGGCCACTGGAGCGTTACCATTTAAAAGCCTTATGCTGCGATGCAAGAAGCGCTAACTCACTCCAAGGGTGACTGTAGATCCAGACGTCATCCGGGTGGTGCCCCACCGCCAAACGGCTGCCATCAAGACTGGGCGCAGCACACACCGCCGGGGGGCGGGCCTTTATTCCTAACGTGCTCCGGAGCTTCCCCAGGTGACCTGTCCAAAGCTGCACCTGCGAGGTGGGAGACGGAAGACTCTGTTAAACCAGATCTGAAGGCTACAGGTGTGCACATGCACATCATACCAAATAAAAGGCCTGGGAGTGGGTGGGGGGGAGAACGTTCCTGCAACGGACTTGAATTTGTTAACATCGGTCTAAACTGGCTGACAAAAATGAAAATAAAAACGTGGTTGCAAGCTGGGAATTCTCCCGTTTCAGTGAGCCGATTTTTCCCAAGCTTGCACATCAAGTCATCAGCTTGAGGACAGATAAAGGCAATGCCAAGATTTCTGTTAATTCTCCCCCAAAGCCCAGGTCTCCTCAAGCAACTCCCAATGTCCCACCAATCTTCAGGGTTGTTCGCTACAATAAAAAAACCCGCCATCACCTTGCAGTCTTCTCCCGCGGTGAGAAGTTTTCCTCCTGGAAGGAACAGAGCACTGGAGACGCAGCCCGAATGAGCCAAGAACGTGCTCAAGACAACAGCTTCCCGCCACGACCAGAGGTGGACAGATCCAGCCAGGGACCCAGCTGCCAAAACGTTCCCAGCGGAAGAGAAGGAGATGGAATGGATGGAGCTGTCGTGGCCTCTCAGCACCTGGGAAGCAGAGACTCGAGTCAAGAAAACTGTGCACGGTTCTGTAGGCGGTTCCTCAAGGCTCCCCCCCCTGCTCTCACTGCTCTGGTCTCCTATAAACCCCAAATCTGCACCACCCCACGGCACACGGAGTCTCTCCCTTCCTCACCGAGCTCACGCTCATTTCATTCGCATCCAAGACGGTGACGGTTCTGTCCCACCCTCCTGTCGCCACCAGCTGGCCGTTCGGGTGAAAGGTCACAGAGTTCAAAGGGCACAAACAATCCCGCTCGCGGATCAGATGGCCGCCAGTAGATTCCCAGAGCTGAAAAAGAAGAATTACAAATATGGCTTTCTTGCTGATCCTTTGAGGTCTCTTCTCCATTAGAGCCTCCAAAAAACATCACCCGGCGCAACTCACAAGTTTAGAAGAGCAATCTAAACTGGGGGGGTGGGCTCAGAGGTTCCATTTTATTTATTTATTATTTATTTATTTAATTACATTTATATACCGCCCCACAGCCAAAGCTCTCTGGGCGGTTTACAACATTTAAAAATAGTAAACATTAAAAGTATACAATTTAAAAACACACACACACACACACACACACATAAAAAACAGTATAAAAACAACAGTATCCATTTAAAAACAACAATTGTGGGGTCCATTAAAAACAAACTTAACGTTGTTAAATGCTCCCCCAAGAACCCAAAAGAGTCTCCCCCCCATCCCCCGGTTGCGACACTGCTGAATGTACCACTGAAATGTGGCAGCGCAGCCCGGGGGTAGGGGGGGAATGGGCAATTTGCCACCAATTTTTGGTAGCGTGATGGTGGTAAAAAAGGGCCAACTTAAGCTTTGGGGTATTTTTTTGGCCAACACTGTGGCAAATTCAATAGTGGCAGCAGACAGCAGGGGGCTGCACAGAAGAGCGGGTGGGGGGGGGCTGCATGCCGCCCACCCGTGATCTCGACTACCACTGAATATTTTAGAACCACCACCACCCTTCACGACTGACCTTTATGCATTCAGAACAAAGGTCTAACGGGAAATTCTAAAGGCCTTCAGCCAAGATCCTTATCATGGGTAGCCATGTAAGCATGTTCAGCCAAATACACTCAGAATCCCTCCTTCCGTTGTCCTCAACTCGAAACAGTCAGGAGAAAAGGGTGTTGGGACAGGGGTCTCCTGCAGAAAGTACTGACAGTGACAACTACATTATTAACAGTGGCCATTCACAGTACAGTTGCTGCTGATAACACCCTTTGATTCTACGGTGAACAGCCGCTGTTAAAGTGTGATTATCAGTGTCACTACTTTCTGCATTTATTTACCCTCTCATCGCACGGTCCTTAGCCCCCGCCCACCATACACACACTGTATAAAACCGTGGCTCTCTCGGGAACACACCATGCATCTGATGAAGCGGGCTATAAGCCCACGGAAATTTTTGCCAAAGTAAATTTGTTAAGACTTCATAGGGCCGCAAGACTTGTTGTTTTTTGCTGCAATGGACTAACACAACTACCTTCTGGAAAAAAATGATAATGCAAGTTTTCCTCTTTTATAATTTGTGAAGCGGCTTCTTTAGTCGGGATGGCTGTAACTCCCTCAAAGCTGGAACAGAAACGTGTTAGAAAGAAGGGTGGGAGACAATACCTTTAGACAGCCGTCCAGTGACACGGTAGCTAGTTGTTTGCGATCTGAGTTGATGCAACAGTCTGTGATCTGGGCCTTGTGAGCATCTGCACCTAAGAGCCTAAAAATGGCAAAAATGGTTAAGAGAACGAAGTGACCTGAAAAATTCTCCCTCTCTCAAATTACTAAAACCTGGGGTCACCCCATGAAACTGAGTGGTGAGAGGTTTGGAACAGATAAAAAGAAGTAGTTCTTCACAGAGCGCATAGTTAAACTATATAATTTGCTACCACAAGATGTAGTGATGGCCACCAATTCGGAGGGCTTTAAAAGAGGGCGAGATAAATTCTTGGAGAAGGCTTTCAATGGGTACTAGTCTGAAGGCTATATTCTACCTCCAGTATCAGAGACATTAAGCCTATGTAAACCAGTTGCTGGGGAACATGGGCAGGAAGGTGCTGTTGCACTCACGTCCTGCTTGTGGGTCCCTGGTCCACAGCTGGTTGGCCACTGTGTGAACCGAATGCTGGACTAGATGGACCTTTGTTTGACCCAGAAGGGCTCTCCTTGTGTTCTCATGGTACTCAGATGGCGATATAGTGTGAAAGCGTTAAACCAGAACCAGGAAGGAACACACCGGAAAAACTGGGAGGGGCCATAGCTCAGCAGCACAGTGCAGGCCTTGCATGCAGAAGGTTTGACTTCGACATCTCCAGGTATGGCAGGAAAAACTCCAGCCTGAAACCCTGGAGAACCATTGCTGCCAGTCAGAGTCGACAATATTAGGCTAAATGGATCAATGGGCTGACATACAGGCCTTTGGCGAATAATCTGGGTCTCCGTCTATGCTAAGGACATGTATTTTAAATGTTTAATGTTTTAATATTATAATATATATATATATATATAACACATTTTTAATTTTTGTATATTTCTTTCCATAGGTTTTAAAATGTACAGGTTTTAAATTTTGTAAGGCTGCCTTGAGGCCCAGTATTGGGCAAAAGTATTTTAACACTCTATAAACTGATTTTTAACTTTGCTGCCTTAAATTTGTATTTTAAATTCGTATTTCTGCACTGCTGCTGATTTTATCCTGGTTGTGCTTTTATATTGTATTTTTATATCATGGTTTACACTGTTGTTTTATAATTTGAATGCTTTTAATTTTTGTGAACCACCCAGAGAGCTTCGACTATTGGGCAGTATAGAAATGCAGCAACTAAATAAATAAATAAACAAAAAATGAATAATAATAATAATAATAATAATAATGATGATGATGATGATGATGATGATGATGATGTAAGACATTAACTGATTCTTGCATTGAGCAGGGGCTTGGACTCGATAGCCTTATAGGCTCCTTCCAACTCTACTATTCTATGATTCTATGATTAGAGCAGAGAGTTAAGCTGCAGTTGCTATGTTGGATTTGGGTATATGCTGCTCTTGCCTTTTGAGCTGGCAATAACTGGCACATGGATTACCAGATCTGTGGCAGGAACACCAAAATTCTGGACTGGATGAGGATCGGGGAGATGTGATTTAAATCCCCACTCAGCCATGAAGCTCAGTGCGTGAGCCTGGGCCATTCATTACCCCTTAGCCCAGCCTTCCTCAACCTGGGGCGCTCCAGATGTGTTGGACTACAACTCCCAGAATGCCCCAGCCAGCTGGCTGGGGCATTCTGGGAGATGCAGTCCAACACATCTGGAGCGCCCCAGGTTGAGGAAGGCTGCCTTAGCCTAACCTATCTCACAAGATTGTTATGAGAACAAGGAGAGGGGAAAGCTATTTGGAGTATGCCACTTTGATCAACCCCCTCGGAGGAAAAGCAGGATATAAATATAACAATGACACTATTAAGAACACAACACTACCCTGCGGTTCTATGGGAGACAACAACTGTTTCCTCATGTCTGGCTGCCATTTTGTCCAGCAGCTGGTGTGCCTCCGCTGTCTGTGCTAGAGAATCCACTCCAACCCTCACCCATTACCTGCATCCTTCCCTCAGGCTCCAAAGCTCCAAGCGCCCATTGAAGGCCCCGAGGCAGACAGACGTCTCCGATATGAACTCGCAGGCCGAAACCCCGTCACAGGCGCTCAGCAAAGACTTCAGTTCCTAGATGTTTCGGGGTGGATGAGAAGGGTAAGTTGTGAGGAGAGATAGGCAGAGAAAACGTAAGAACCGTCTTCATGAATCAGGCCAAAACGTTCACCAAGAGTGACCATTTTGGCCTAGCAACTCTTTTGCAGGGTACCGACAAGGGGGATAAACCAAAGCCACTTTTACCTGCCCGGTCTCCACATCCAAGAGGTGCAGCGTTCCCTCAGCGGTGCCGACGACGGCCAGCTTGCCTGAGGGGGAAACTGAGACACAGGAGGGCACGGCGGGTAGGGTCAGAACAAGACTGTTGGGCGTTGGGAGGAAGAAAAATAAACAAAGTAAGTTGTATGAGGAAGGAAAAGACAAGGGTGTGTGTGTCCACAATGCCACCTTTACAGAACTACCTGTTGATCTTCTGGGCTTTCACGGGCTTGTTAATCTGTTTCACGTAATGGATCCCGCTCCCCAAGAGGGCAAAGTGGGCCTGTAAACCGACGCCGAATGAATCCGTTTCCTGGGACCCCAGCTGCAGAAGCAGCTGAGGGTTCTGGGAAAGCAGATCCACGTTTTTTTGCAGGAAGGCACGGAAGTGTTCAACCGTCTCATCGTGCTCCAAACCAGTGTCGGCAGTTTCTGCAGGGGCAAAGAATCCAGGTCAAGGGACACAGCTTGGACAAATTCAAATGTTCAGATCTAGATCTCAAATGACATGCGTTTGATATGCTGGACCGCTGTGGGGTTGCCACCAATACGCAGCCTGCAAAATGCTCATCTCGCCCAGAAGAGGACAACAGAGCTCCATAAACTCGGATCCCGTTTCACAAGTGGCTATCCCCACTCCGGCCATTAGGGGACAGCGGTGGCTCACCATAGAGCGCATGGGCTTCAAAAAGGCAGTGGAGGAGACCCAGGCGGAGGTGGGCGCTCACAACTCTCAGATCGTACAGGAAAGAAGCCATGATGCTGAAGTGGCCACTGCGGACCTGACGGAGGAAAGAGGGATGGTTCAAGAAGCCATTTGCAGAGTGCTCAAATTCCCTTTGTAGTTCTAGGCATTAAAAATTGGAATACACAAGAGCGCTGAACCCCTTTCAGCCTGAGGGCCGCATTCAATTTTGAAGCTCGGGGGTGAAGGGGAGGGGTATTCCAGCAGTGGGTGGAGCTAAAGGCGAGAAGGGCATGGCCAAAGGACCAGGCTATTTTAGCTTAGAGCTCTTCTATGCCAGTAAGCGCCTGGGTGTAATTCAAAGTGCCAGTCTGAGCTTTTAAATGTCTTGAGCCCGTGTCGTCTAAAGGAAAGCCTTCACTCTCAGGATTCCAGCAGAGGCAATGGATTTTTGCATTTGGGCTCACTTATGCTGCAACATCGTAGCCTCCTAAGTCGCTAGCCAGTAGGGAGTACATAAACCCTACGTCTTAGCTTGTTACTCACTCACATGCCATGCCACTTACCAGGTGATAGGGAAGCTCCCTCAAGGATTCTGCCTCGCAGTTCCGGAAGGTCCTGGAAATATCCGGGTCCGACTGTTTCCACCAGTGAGCTACAGGAGATCAAGCACAGAGAGAGCGGCTCTGTTAGCACCAGCGGCAGACCGCCTGGCTGGACTACAAGGCCCCTTTGATGGCGCAGTAAGTCTGCTGCCACCTAGAGTGTGGCTGAGGTATTACAAAAGCTTCTTGAAAAGATGGACCTTTCAATCTACTCCATAAAAACACAACGGAAGGATCAAGAAGGTTGGAGAACGGTGCAGAACAGGATAGGGCGGCGAACTTATACAGGAGGGATGCAGAAACCCTTTCAGCTGAAGAGCCAAGCCGCATTTCAGTGGTGGGAGGAGTCAAAAGACCTGCCTCTTTTAGCATAAAGCTCTTACTGCCCCTAACTAAGCCTTAGGAGAAGGCATTTCTATATTTTAGAATGGGGGGCGGGGGGAGAACTACATGTAAGGCAGGAAACCATCAAATGATCGGTGTGGATTGGCGAACTCATCCGGCCCACGTCCAAGCCCCACTTCAATGAGCCGTCCAAGCCTTTGCCAAGGGCGCTTTCTGTGGCCTCTGAAAAGTGTGTTTTGCTGTTCCTACCCCCTGCACCAATCAGGCCTTAAAGGCCCCAATTGGCACCCAGGGGGTTGGGGGGAGAAAAACATACAATTTCCCTAAGGCTGGGGAGATTGTATATTTTCTCCCTCCATTCTAATAGCAGCTGCCATTCAAGTGGAGGGAAAAAATACGTGATTTCCCCAGCGGTAGGGAAATTGTGCATTTCTTCAACCACCCGCCCCGATGGGGGTCTTAAACGCCCTGTTAATAGGGCCTGTTAATAGAACCCAGGTACAATTTCACCACAATACTCTTGGTGGTTGGGAGAAAGGAGTGGGGCCAAGGGCAGGGCTTTCTGGGGAGACCAGGACTGGGAGCCCAGTTAGACAGATCGTGGCCCCAGGCTGAAAGCTCTGCACCTTCGTTATAGAGAAGAGACACAAAATCTCACAAAAAAAAGTGGTTACCTGCCAAAAGCACATGAGCTGTGCGGTCCAGGCCGGGCTTCTTCAGGTAGCGCCGTTCTACCGCTGCCTTCAAGGGAGCACCGCAGAGATGCAGCCGAGAGCCGGGGGGTTCCGAGGGGGAGCCGCACACCATGAGCAGGCTACGGGGAAACAGTGCAGAGGTCGGCCCAGTGCCTCCTCCCAAAAAAGCAGGGGGTCTTGGCTCTCAAAATCACACCTGCAGATATTTAGGTATCAATCTACACCCCCCCACCCTTACGGAAGTATCCCTTCCAATCCCATAATGGTTTTTGGAGGTCTCAGGGCCCGAGGTAGCCATGTGGACCGACCCAGGGGCAGCATGGCCATCACCTGGCAACCATCTAGCCAGCTCCCTTGACGCCGACGGGTCGGAGGAGCCAAGCCAGGCCGCTGCTAGGCCGGCCAACTGTCATGCATCTCCTGAATCCAGAAAACAAACAGTTCGGGAAGCCTGGAGGCTAGTTGCTAAGGAACTACCGTGGTTCTTCATGCGGCCTAGGTCTGTTCGATACCATGATAACAATAGCTAAATAGAAACAGCCTGTTAGGAGGCCGTCAGCCACTGAGTAACAACTGCTGACGAACAAAATAAAGGAGAGATATTGGGCATTGCGCTCTGCTTGTGGGCTCCCTAGAGAATTTTGCTTGGGCCTTGTGGGACACCGGACCCTGTCTCAGAAGGGGGTTTAGTCTAATCCAGCAAGATTCTAATCACGTTCATCAAGAGTTCTCTTTCTCTCCCCACCCTATAAAACCTTCGGAAGCAGCTGGCATCGCCCAGGGGTATGGGAGAGCGAACCTCAATTTACGTCTTTGCCAGATAGCCCTAAGGGCTATAGACCGAAATGCTCACCCCCTCAGGCTCCGCAGGAAGTCCAGGAAGGGGGCCATGGGATAGCTTCCGGCACGTCTTCCAGCAACCACGGCTTTCTCCAAGGTGATGTCAGCCCCGCTCAGCTCCTTCCAGGTGGCAAGGATGGAGTAGAGGTCTCGCTCCGTTAGCCCTGCGTGGGGACAAAACCACAATCCTCTTCAGGGTGAAGAAAACACGGGCCATCTCTGGCCCAGAGATGGGTCCTAGCTGCCTGTCGCAATCTGATGCCGTCCGGATGTGTTTGACTATAACCCCAAGAATCTGGATGTCGTAGGCTGGAGGACACCACCCTGGGATGGCCTTAACATCTCACAACGAGGGCTGGCCATACCACAAAGCAAGGGGATGTGGGTGCAGCAGGCGGCGGAGTACGGGAAGAGCAGAGCTCTCCCCCTCCAAACAGCCTGCTGTTTCCAGCCATATAGACAGCAGCAGGACCAAGAAACAGCTGCTCCCTCACGCTCTGGGTCTCCCACACTGCTCCACTCGTGCACCTCCCAACCCTGCTGGCCAGCTTACTGAGACTCAATCATCTCCGTGAGCCCCTGGCCAAAGGAAGTGAGGCAGGTGGCTACCAGGAGGAGGGCCTTCTCTGCTGTGGCACCCCGGCTGTGGAATGAGCTCCTTAAGGAGGTTCGCCTGGCATCTACACTATATTCTTTCAGGCGCCAGGTGAAAGAGCTTTTTATCCTCTCAGCATTTTAACAGTCTATAAATTTTAATTTTAACTTTGCTGTTTTAAATTTGTATTTTAAAACTGTATTTCTGCACTGCTGCAGATTTTATCCTGGTTGTGTTTTTATATTGCATTTTATATTTATGTTTTTTATACTGTTTGCTTTATATTTTGAATGGTTTTAATTTGTGTGAACCTCCCAGAGAGCTTCGGCTATTGGGCGGTATAAAAATGCAATAAATAAATAAATTCTTTTCTTTGCATGCGTATGCCTCCATGCACGCCTGCCCAGAGCACTTGCCATAAGGTGTTTCCACTTTCAGGAGCCCTACTGCGCCTCCACGAGGTCAGGCAAAGAATCGTGAGAGATCCTGGAAACCCAGCTGGTTGGCGGACGGCTGAGGTGTTCGCAGCCCAGAAAAGTAAGCGGGCAGGCAGGCAAAGGAGGGAGGGAGCTGGCGTGGGTGGCAGCGGCAGGGGAACCCTGCTTCAGTGGCAACCTGACTTGGGCCAGTCTTGCTCACAATCCAATTATAGGGAATGCCAATAGGCACACAACTGCATTTTCTGGATGTTTTTTTCTGAAAGTTAATTTTGTCGCCCAGTAAGCTTATTTACTCAAGTAATGCTTATCTATATACAGACTTGAAAGACTGTATACATCTGAGGAAGTCTGAAATAACGACAAAACAGGAAATATAACTGGAATCCTGTTATAATAATTAATAACTTAGTACATTATTGTTAAGATAACCAAAAAAAAAAATCATTTGCCTTATGTTTTGTCATCCCTACAATTTTGTATGACTGAACTATTCAAATTGATACAATTATACAGAAGTCATTATTTTGAAACTTGATACTCATATTGTCTGATTTAATTGTTAAAATTGTTATGCAGTTGTCAGCCAACAGCTTCTGGGATGGCATAGCGCCTGCGGCCACGTAGTTCGACATGCTCCTCACATCACCCTCTTGTGTTTGACTCACCTTCTCTGCTGGCCCAGAGGGCTGCGAGGGCAACCGAGACCAGCTCCAGGCCGTGATCTTGCTCCAGGCACCCCAGCAGGTGCTGCAGCAACAAAGGGAGAGAGACTGGCAGCTTCTGGATCCTCTCAGAGAGCTGGAAAGAGAGAGGGGGGAAAAAGAGGAGAAATGGAGAATCTAACACCGGAAATTTCAGGGCATAGAATCATAGAATAGTAGAGTTGGAAGGGGCCTAAAAGGCCATCGAATCCAACCCTCTGCTCAATGCAGGAATCCACCCTAAAGCATCCTTGACAGATGCTTGTCCAGCTGCCTCTTGAAGGCCTCTAGTGTGGGAGAGCCCACAACCTCACCAGGCAACTGATTCCATTGTCGTACTGCTCTAACAGTCAGGAAGTTTTTCCTGATGTCCAGCCGGAATCTGGCTTCCTTTAACTTGAGCCCGTCATTCCGTGTCCTGCACTCTGGGAGGATCGAGAAGAAATCCTGGCCCTCCTCTGTGTGACAACCTTTCAAGTATTTGAAGAGTGCTATCATGCCTCCCCTCGATCTTCTCTTATCCAGGCTAAATATGCCCAGTTCTTTCAGTCTCTCTTCATAGGACTTTGTTTCCAGACCCCTGATCATCCTCGTTTCCCTCCTCTGGACCCCGTCCAGCTTGTCTGCATCCTTTTTGAAGTGTGGTGCTCAGAACTGGATGCAATACTCAAGATGAGGCCTAACCTGGGCCAAATAGAGGGGAACCAGTATCTCACATGATTTGGAAGCTATACTTCTATTAATGCAGCCCAAAATAGCATTATTATTTTTTGCAGACACATCACACTGTTGGCTCATATTCAGCTCGAGATCTACAACAATTCCAAGATCCTTCTCATTTGTAACAGGGACTGGCCAATGTGATCATATCATGCTACTACTTTCCAGCCGCACTGGCTGCCAGTCCTAAACGGCTTGGGGCCTGGTTATCTGAAATATCATCTCCTCCCATATGTACCTGCCTGGACCCACAGATCATCTTCAGGTGTCTTTCTCTGGGAGCCCCTGGCAAAGGAAGTGAGGTGGTTGGCTACCAGAAGGAGGGCCTTTTCTGCTGTGGCACCCAAGCTGGGGAATGAGCTTCCCTGTGAGGTTCACCTGGCACCTACGTTATGCTCCTTCTGGTGCCAGGTGAAGACCTTTTTATTTCCCCAACATTTTAGCATTCTAGTCTTTTAGCGGTGCTCTTTTAAATCTGTTAACGTATTTCAATCTGCATTGCTGCTAGTTTTTTTTCTGGTTGTACGTTTTATACCGTAGTTTTAAGCTTTTATATTTTATATTGTTTTTATGCTGAAGTTTGTAGTTTTAATTTCTGAGAGCCGCCCAAAGAGCTTCAGCTATGGAGTGGAACAGAAATGTAATAAAATAAAAAACCCTCTACAAATGCTTTGACATGCGGAGCCATGCAAAAGCCTCATTGTTCCGCCCACCCACAGTCCTCCTCAGCTGCTCCCTCACCTTCTCATACTGGGCAAAGAGTCGCAGGTCCTGGGTCAGGAGAGTCAGGTACAAAGGTTGCTGGGAGCCACGTTTCAGGAGCACAAGCCGCATCTGTAGGGGAAGGAACCGGTTCAAAAGAGCCACGAAGGAAAACAGACACTAGGCAAACATTTTTCTCTCTCTTGGTGTGTTGTGGAGAAGTGAAATGGGACTAGGTTGAGCCACAGGAAGAGCTAGTTGTGGAGGATACCTATTGGCTAGCACCGGTGACATCTCAAATACCTAACACAATATCCCCGGAGAGCAGTTGTGCAACTGTTTTTAGAAGTTTGCATATATAACTTTTTCCATTTCATGGAAAATTCATTTTAGCCTCCCCTTCCCCTGGGCGTGGCACATGGCACTCTCTCTCTCTCTCCTTTTATCCTCTGATCAACCCTATGAGGTAAGATAGGATGAAAGTGTGCAACTGGCCCAAGGTCACCCAGAGTGCTTCATGGCTGAGTGGGGATTTGAACCCAAGTCTCCCTGATTCTCTAGCCACTAGAACATGCTGCCTCTGAACAGCCCAGCCAAATCCATTCCTTTTCTGTCCCGATTCTCTCTTATCAAGAATCAGTAAAAATGTGCAAAGAGTAACAAGGAAAAATAAACAGGAATCCATGTCACAGCCGTCCCAGGACTTTCAGTGGTACATAGGAAGTACTCAGGAAGAGCCAAAATATTGTGGCATAAATGATGAAAATCAGCATACACCGTGCCACGTTGCATCATGGGAAAGAGTTAAGGAGTCATGCGTAGTACTAAGCCTCCCAGCCTTGAGTACCAGAGGAACAACCCTTTTCTCTCTATATTCCACCCCCAGAGTGTTTTTCTTATGTCCACACCTTTCCAATTCCATAAGGGCTAGTTAACTTACGCAGAAGAACCGCTGAACAGCTCTGGATGTGGAACTCTGCAACCAATATCTAAACGCCACACTTTTGCCGAACAAACTGGGACACACAGAATGGCCACCTACCGACCTGTCATCTTCTGGACTCAACTGAAGCCCTCCTCCTGACGCCCAATTGTTGCTGCCTCCCCTTCTTCGCCACTTACCTGGTTATTGAAAGCAGTCTCCTCCAACTTTTTGCCATACAATGCAAGGTCTTTGCGGACTATGGCAACTCGGTCTGGGGGGTCCAGAGGCCCAAGGGGGATGGCGACTGCATCTTTCCGTCGCTTGAGGGACCCGAGGAGCGCGGAGTCCTCAGAGACGCTGAGAACAAGGCTGACTCGCTGCAGGGAGAGAAGCGAGACATAGGGGCAGATGTGAGAGGGAGTCAAGGGAGCTTCAGACAGTGACCCGAGTCACACAACATGGCAACTGACACTCAACCTATATTCAGCATGGAGTATGGGTTGAATGTGGGTTGTTTAATCACGGGTTGTTGTGCTGTGTGAACTAACACTAACAAACCATGGTTTGTTAACCACAAACAACCCGCAATTCACAAACCAACAACAAACCATGGGTTTTCTTTGAGGGTGGCTCATGGTTAACAAACCATGGCTCGTTAGCACGGTTCACTTCACACAACACAACAACCCACGATTCAACCCATACTCCACCACGAGTATGGGTTGTTGTGTTGTATGAATCCAGCCCCTATTGGCATATGGCAGGTGAAAGGGTGCACATCCCGCCAGGAATACACAGAGGGGGGAGCAGCTAAACTTTACCTGGGGCAGCTGCTCAGGCAGCCAATCAGAAACCAGCTGCTCATTGGCTGCATGGATGAAGTCGGCACCGTCTATCAGAACCACCAGAGACTGCCGTGGCTTCAGTGCCTGGGCCACGGCATGGAGGAGGAATTCAAACTGGCCAACGAGCCCTCTGCAAGAAAACAGAGCAAACTTTTTCCTCTTTTTTTTTTTCCTGAAAGCGCTTACCCGAGTAGCACAACGTCCTCTGATCAGGGTGCTGCCTCGTTCATGGCTGCAGAAGAAGCCCCTAGGCTCCTGAGTCACAGAAGAGCGAGACAAAGAAAATTCCCAAGAAAATACAAGAAAAGAAAAGGTAGATACATGACCTTTGTCATATATATTTGGATTAGTGGGGATGGGTTGAAGTGCCTCTCTTGGCAAATCATGGAAAACTGCTACTGCAAGCTTCCAGTGGGAATAATTTGATCCACAGGAAAAGCTATTATTATTATTATCATCATTATCATTATTATTATTATATTTACATACCACTCCATAGCTAAAGTTCTCAGGGTGGCTTACAAAGATTAAAATGTGTATTTATTTATTTATTTTAGCATTTTTATCCCCTCCTTTAGCCAAAACTGCTCTCAAGGGGGCTTACAAACATATTTCTTAAGACAGTCCCTGTTCACAGGCTTACAATCCAAAAAAATGACACAAAAGGAAAGGAGATTGGGAGGGAGGAGGGGGGGGAAAGAAGAAGCAAATTCAGGCGCTAGATTCTTAGTTGCAAAGTTCAGCAGTGACAGTTGGTAACAGGAGGGAGGGGGCTGAACATTGGCGCTGAACATCAAAAATCGATACACAAAATTTAAAATCATAAAAGCATAAAAACAGAGAACAGACAAGGACAATATATATTTAAAACAACTGTGAACTCTCAGCCAGGCCTAAATATAGATCTGGGGTCAATTAAAAACTCAGCATATGCAGTTAAATGCCTGGGAGAAAAGTCTTGACCTGGTTAGCAGCCGTGACGCCACAAAAACATACACAAGATCCCTGGAACAGTTGCGCAACTGTTTTTAAATCTTTGCATGCTTAATTTTGGTTGACAGACATTTAATTGAACAGAATATACGAGCTGCTTCAAAAAAAAGAAAAAGAAAAGATGAACAGCTATCGGATACCCACGAGAACAGACAAGACTTGACATTTGATTGGCTGGAACAACAGTCTGAAATGCACGCTGCAAAGTCAGGCTCACGTCATAAGTGAAGAACCCATTGAGAGAACTCAGTAAAACAGTATTTAAAAACTTAGAATCATAGAATAGCAGAGTTGGAAGGGGCCTACAAGGCCATCAAGTCCAACCCCCTGCTCAATGCAGGAATCCACCCTAAAGCATCCCTGACAGATGGTTGTCCAGCTGCCTCTTGAAGGCCTCTAGTGTGGGAGAGCCCACCACCTCCCTAGGTCACTGATTCCATTGTCGCACTGCTCTAACAGTCAGGACGTTTTTCCTGATGTCCAGCTGGAATCTGGCTTCCTTTAACTTGAGCCCGTTATTCCGTGTCCTGCACTCTGGGAGGATCGAGAAGAGATCCTGGCCCTCCTCTGTGTGACAACCTTTTAAGTACTTGAAGAGTGCTATCATGTCTCCCCTCAATCTTCTCTTCTCCAGGCTAAACATGCCCAGTTCTTCCAGTCTCTCTTCATAGGGCTTTGTTTCCATCTTACATCCATCTTCAACCAAAAAAGAATCGTCTCCTTCCTTTCTGATCACCTTACCTTTCTCTGCTGAAAAGGTTACACTTTGTTCTCTAATATGGATTCCCCCAACCTGGTGACCCTCCAGATGTTTAGGACTACAACTCCCAGAATTCCTGACCATTGGTCGTGCTGTCTGGGGCTGATGGGAACTGTAGTCCAAAAACATCTGGAGGGCACCATGTTGGGGCAAAGCTGCTCTAGTAGTTCATCTCCCAGAGAGAAGGAGGCAGGCGCAAAGACGTTTTCCTCACCTTTTCCTCCCTCGACACCGCCCCTCCCCCTGCTCCTCAGACAACAGCTGCACCAACCTGTAGCTTCTGGGTGGGGGTGGAGGCTTCTCCAGCAACTTCCTCAGCAGGGCACAGAGGTGGCCCAATACGACCTGGGCTTCAGCCTGATTGGGCCGGGCCCTGGTGAAGTGGGCCACGATGTGGTAAACGTGAGCAGGGCCGTCTCCACGAGGCGGGGCCTTCGTTCTGAGTGCCTGGGCAAGGGCCGCCTAAGAAATGTGGGTCCGGAGGAAGAAAGAGTCGGTCAAGGGGCTGAGCCACAAAGAGGCAAGCTGGGAGAGAACCCAGAACCAACTCACCCAGCTTTGTGCCCTGCTCATCGTGATAGGGAGCAGTGCATACCTATTGTTGTTGTTGTACAATAAATAGCACATGGCCCAGGCTTTGCACGGGCTGGAATAGCCCCTAGTTTGATACAGTGAAAGCTTCAAGCAAACCTCTATGCAGCAGCCCGAGTTGGACACATTATGCCAGCCATGCCCTTTCCCAAGAGACTCCATTCCATTTTTGCCCGATTTTCATTTCTTCCACCTATCCATCCCCGACACACAGTCAGCACACTGAGCATGCTGAATTCTATTAGGTTGTTCTGGGGGCTTCCCCCACTTAGGGTCTATTTTCCCCCTAAATATTTTTGTTCTTCTGCAAAATTTGGGGCATTCTCCAAGCCTGCTGATACCTCTCCTGTTGGGCATGGATGGCATCATTAAGGATCTACTCGGAAAAGGAGTTCACAACGCCAATCCTTTTCCAACTTCACTGGCTGCCAGTCCAGGTCCAGGCCCAATTCAAAGTGCTAGTATTAATATTTAAAGCCCTAAATGTAAGGAATGCCTCCTCCCATACGTACCTGCCCGGACCCTAAGGTCATCCTCAGGGGTCCTTCTCTGCGAGCCCCTGCCAAAGGAAGTGAGGCAGGTGGCTACCAGGAGGAGAAGGGACTTCTCTGCTGTGGCACCCCGGCTGTGGAATGAGCTCCCTAAGGAGGTTCGCCTGGCACCTACACTGTACTCTTTCAGGCGCCAGGTGAAGACCTTTTTATTCTCTCAGCATTTTAACAATCTATAAATTCAATTTTAACTTTGCTGTTTTAAATTTGTATTTTAAATTGGTCTTTCTGCACTGCTGCTGATTTTATCCTGGTTGTGCTTTTATATTGTATTGTATATCATGTTTTTATACTGATAGTTTTATACTTTGAATAGCTTTAATTATTGTGAACCACCCTGGGAGCTTTGGCTATCGGGCGGTATAAAAATGCAATCAATCAATCAATCAATCAATATTCGTATCCAGAATAGCGATACACACACAGACGCCTTTTCTCTTCCTCCCCTTTCGATCCTCCACCGCCTCAATCTTTCCCATCCCAAAGTCTTAGCCTACCAAGAAGACGGTCTTCCCCTGGCCGGGCTCGCCGCTCACAACGTAGAGCCTGCCCCCATACAGCTGGGCAGCTGTGGTGTCAAGAAGTTTTTTCCGGGCACAAAATCTCTTCTGCTGCAGTTCCTGGAAAGATTCTTGCAGCACCTTTTCTTCCTGCTCCTCTGAGTCATCTGTGAGCATGGCGCCATCGCCCTGGGTAAGCAAGGATAGTGAGAGTTTTACAAGAGCTATTTCGGTTCCTCATTGCATCTCAAACAATATTCGTTATCATTCCCCCACCCACCCCCCAAAAAAGAAGCAAGTTTCTAGCTCTTTTGGTGGAAAAGCTCTTCTCTGGGCATTGCCCAGGGAAACGGCCTTCTCTGTAGGGCCCCCCAACTGTAGAATGCCTTCCCAGGGAGATCCGCCTGGCATCTTCCGTATAGAAATTTAGATACCAAGTCAAGACTTTCCTCTTCCAGCAGGCATTTAATCTTTAATCTGTTTCTCCAATTATTCACTTTGCTGCTAATGGTTTAATATTTGTTATTGTTCTATTTACTGCTTTGGCTCTTTCTGTTTTGTTGTTTTGTTTTAATTGTAAACTGCCCTGAGGGCGCCTATCCATTGGGTGGCATAGATATATGAGAGATAAAACAATAAGCTTTGCTTAAAGTGGGAAGCCGGGAGAAGAGTGCCTATTAAAATCTCAGCAGCCGGAAAGGCAGCTGAGCAACAGTCCAGCGCTTGAGGGCAGATCAGTGCCTAATACATAAACTAATAAAAATGAATTATGCAACTTTAATTCATAGGATATAAGATTCATGTAACACGTGTAGCCAATTCTGCCTCTTTTATTTGCAGCTGCCTTAGTACCCAGACACTGGAAAGGCGGGCTGCTCTGCAAGGAACCGCAGTGCATGAAGGTAATAGCGGGATCCCAACTCCCAGCAACCTCTGATCTGCCTCCCACCGTCACGGACCGTGGGGGCCCATGCACCGGCATTTACCAAATGCACTGAATGGGCAGGGCAGCTCCACAGCCCCGCCTCCAACGTCAGTGGGCCCGACCGGCTCCACCCCCTGACCTGCCATGCTTTCAGCAGAAGGCGTGAATGAGGGGACGACGTGCATAGATGTCTCCACATGACCGGGAAACGGCTTGCGCAGGGCTCTCAACCACAGGGAGAAGTCTGTGCACACAGAGAACGTTCAGACCTTCCAAACATGTGGTGGGTCAGGGAGGCAAAGGTGGAGGACACCCCGCTCCTCGCTCCAACCATTCACTGGGCCGCTTCAGACACGCTAAGCCATGGTTCGGCCGCTAACCGCTTTGCAGCAAATGGTTAGTGAGCGTGTTTAAACCATGGTTACTGAGCCACCACGGTTAGGACATGCTAAGTCATGGTTCACTCGCCATGTTGAGCCACAACGTTTAGAACGACCACGGTTTAGTGCATCATCTGTATTGCGTCCAGTTCTGGGTTCCACAATTCAAGAAGGACACAGACAAGCTGGAGCGTGTTCAGAGGAGGGCAATGAGGATGATCAGGGGTCTGGAAACAAAGCCCTATGAAGAGAGACTGAAAGAACTGGGCATGTTTAGCCTGGAGAAGAGAAGATTGAGGGGAGACATGACAGCACTCTTCAAATACTTAAAAGGTTGTCACACAGAGGAGGGCCAGGATCTCTTCTCGATCCTCCCAGAGTGCAGGACACGGAATAATGGGCTCAAGTTAAAGGAAGCCAGATTCCAGCTGGACATCAGGAAAAACTTCTTGACTGTTAGAGCAGTGCAACGGTGGAATCAGTTACTTAGGGAGGTGGTGGGCTCTCCCACACTAGAGGCCTTCAAGAGGCAGCTGGACAACCATCTGTCGGGAATGCTTTAGGGTGGATTCCTGCATTGAGCAGCGGGTTGGACTCGATGGCCTTGTAGGCCCCTTCCAACTCTGCTATTCTATTCTATGATTCTATGAACAGGGCAGGTTCCTCCACCACTGTCTGCAGGGAAAAAAGCCTCCATTTCAAAACTGGCTCAACCTTGCTGTTCTCAGCAGTGACTTCAATGAACTGGCGCCGGAGGCATTCCCACACATCCTCCAAGATCCTGGTGCCAAAGTACTCCAGGCCCGCAACGTATGGCCGGCCATGGGCTACTCCACCCCATCGGCACGCGTATCTGTAAACAAAAAAGGAAGAAAACTCTTAAAGAGATAGTTGCTGCAGGGTCGAGTTGCCCCTGCTGCCACCGCCCGCGCCTCTTCACCTCACCTCTCAAGCGAAGCCAGGCCTTCGTAATCGCAAAGACGCTCCTTCAAGTCGGCTAGGCGGTCCTTTGCCTCCTCCGACTCGGGCAGGAAATCTGCCTTCCACATGTCGGGCACGAAGCTGGCGAGAACGAGACAGGGGGGCAAGGAGGCAATCGATTAAGACCGCTCCAAATCTGCCCCAAGGGAAGCCCCGTGTTCTGTGGAATTCACTTTCGAGATTTAGGTCTTCATAGACCAGGTATGTTTTAGTCGCACATCAAAAACTGGAGCACTGGGAGGGTTTGGAGTCAAGCTGTAAGGTATGATAGTGGCTTATCTTGCACGTACCGAGTAGGGTATGACTCCCTCTAAGTCAGGGGTGAGCAACTGCAGGCCCATGGGCAGGATCCAGCCTATCTGCGGGCCAAAAGTGACTTGCTGGGCTTCTTCAAATGGCCCTGCCCCCTTTCCCCCAGCTGCCCAATTGATTAGTGGTTTCTTCCTTTTTGCAGTTTTTTCCCCTATTCTGAAAGGTTGAAATGCCTTAGTTACTGGCAGTATTGTGCATTACGCTAAACTATGCTGGTGTCTTTGGTATTTTGGCCCCGCCCACCACTGGAAAAGAATTCGGCCCTTGGGAAAGAGGCTCAGCATCCCTGCTCTAAGGCAACCAATCAGGAAACCAGGTTTTTTGCCATGATTATACCAAGGTAATTGTTTAACGCTGAATACAGAACTTGGCATGCTCATTAATCTCAGCCTTTAAAAAAAAAGAAGTTTCTAGTCCTTAAGGTTGCAAAGACAAGTTCCAAATACCATTACCTAGCAATATCTCAGGCTGTGTCACAATTAGACTTACAAGGTCTTTCCAAACTGTCTTGATGTCATTTTTACCTACCATGGTTTCGTGCCAAAGGCACTGTAATTCTGCCAAGCTGTTCTAACTAAATTCACAGCTCTCCTCACAAAAGCTCATGTTCCCAGAGACCCTTGGGGCTAACAAGATCAGATAACCCAATTTCAACCTGGCCTGTGTTTGGAGCACAGATGTTGCCATAATGTTCTGGATGAGCTTCAGGACTTTGAACAGCTCCTTATCTCTATCAGAAGCGCGATACAAGCAGAAGTTGATGTTAAAGCATCAGGGCAGATCAATTAAATTGCATAAACAAAGAGGAACTATATTCAAGTCATATTTTATTTCAAAATAAAATGCATTACCTCTCAAACTCTGGCTCTCGGAGATAGAAGAAGGCTCTGGATCTTGTAGTGGGGTCGTTCCCACCTTCCAGAAACTGAAAAATCTCCATCTCAGTGATGGAGCGGCCTGCCGGGTAGGACTTCACCTGTGGAAACGACGGACAAATGGTTCACCCCATCACAACTTGTGATGCATTGTAGGACAATGGCACCACATAAGCGATTTTCCAGGTATTCCCTCTTTGATTTCCCCTTTGCCCTCTCCGGCTTCCTATCAAAATTTAGTCCATACGCTTTTCAGATCAGGAAACTGCAAAATTTATTTTAGCGCATTTCTTGCTTAATGTTATTCTGTAAGATGTTGCGGCCACTGACAGTTCTATCAGCGTCCCCTACGACAGGAAATGTATTGCGCGTACACTATTACTTCTCACAGGCATGAGCAGCACATAGAATCATAGAATCATAGAATAGCAGAGTTGGAAGGGGCCTACAAGGCCATCGAGTCCAACCCCCTGCTCAATGCAGGAATCCACCCTAAAGCATCCCTGACAGATGGTTGTCCAGCTGCCTCTTGAATGCCTCTAGTGTGGGAGAGCCCACAACTTCCCTAGGTAACTGATTCCACCGTCGCACTGCTCTAACAGTTAGGAAGTTTTTCCTGATGTCCAGCCGGAATCTGGCTTCCTTTAACTTGAGCCCGTTATTCCGTGTCCTGCACTCTGGGAGGATCTTGTACATGTCTTTTCATGTACGAAAATGGTAAGCCGCTCACCCATGAGAGGCTCCAGATGGTAGCCATTTTGTTTAAGAGCAAATACTTCCATTGTTATAAGCGCCACAGAAATCTACTTGAAAGGGCTGTCCCTCCAGGGTTTCACTTACCCATTCAAACTGGGGTTCATCCGGCAAAGAATACTCTTTAGGGATGCTGCCATACCGCTTACCAAGGACTCCAATGAAGAGCTGACTCTTTGAAACTTCTGACAAGCAAAGCTCTATCTGCCTAGACAAAGACAGAAAGAGAGACTTTACAAGACACTTCGCCGCCAATCCCCGCTCTCTTCTGGGATGCAATTATAAAAGACAATTGCACAGAAGAAAACAGGCCAATGTGTTAGCCGAAACTCCCAGAATGCTTTACACCTGTCTCTTGGACACAGCAGAAAAAGCTTGGTCCCCTTTTCATAGCACATTTAAGAACGAGCTCACAATCTTCAAGGGAAGTTACAGGCATAAGACCAGGGGTAGTGAATGTTCTGGATTATTCCATGGGGAGTTCAGAGGATACAGCCTTGTGTATGCGGACCGGTAAGCCGCTGTCAGCAGACGCCCTCCTGAGCGGGAGCAGATTCCATCTACCCTAAAAAGGGGGTTGTCTTTAAAACAGGAGTGGGCAATTTGTGGCCCTCCAAATGTTTTGGCCTACAGCTCCCATGATCTGTCACCATTAGCTATGCTGGCAAGGGCTGATGGGAATTGTATGCCAAAACATCTGAGAGAATTACAAGTTGCTCACCCCTGCTTTAAAAGAATTTAAACCAGGGTTGGGGGGATACTCCCATTATTATTATTATTATTATTATTATTATTATTATTATTTATATAGCACCATCAATGTACATGGTGCTGTACAGAGTAAAACAGTAAATAGCAAGACCCTGCCGCATAGGCTTACATTCTAATAAAATCATAATAAAACAATAAGGAGGGGAAGAGAATGCAAACAGGCACAAGGTAGGGTAAACAGGCACTGGGAAAACACTGGGAAAACAGGCACCATTAGGCCCTGCCAGCATGGCCAATAGCCAGGGATTATGGCAGTGAGCATCCCACAACAGCTGGGAAAACCAGGGGTTTCCCATCGCTGATTTAAATTACAGCCGTCTTTCCAAACTCGATGCCCTTTGGATGTTTCGGACTACAACTCTAAAGGGGCCACCTGTCTCGTTATGAACCTGCCTGGTTGTTAAAATCTGCAGGAGAGGCCCTCTCTGAGGAGACCATTTGCACACAGAGGCCTATCTGTCAGGCAGACAGGAAAGGCCTTTCTCGTGTGTCGCTCCCAAACGGTGGAATGTGCTTCCCCTCAAGAACTACAACTGGGACCCCCGCTCCCTCGGCTTTTAGGAAAAGTGTCAGGACGCCTCTTTGTAATTTAGCCTTTTGAAAGGACGTCACTGTTTTAGCATTTCACTGTTTCTAATGTTGTGTCTGTTTTTATCCTGTTAAGGTTTCATTGTTTCAAATTGTAGCACAGCGTCTCTTTTTCTGTCTAATTATAGGATTGAGCCCTTAAATCTTAGCTGAGGGGGAGGAACCACGAAGGAGGCCTGAAAAATGTCCAGAAAAGTACTCCTTTAATCTCTCCAGTTTGCCTTCTGGGAAACAAGTGTTTTGCGACAGGCCATGCCCACCATGGCAGCCATTTTATGAATGGGCAAGCCCCTCCCCCAAGGTAGCCATTTTGTGAGAGCACCCACGGCACTCCCTCAAAATCTCAAATGTGCCCAGTGGCCCCAAAAGGTTGGAGACCCTTGAACTACACGCCCCGTCTAACATGGCTAACAGTCAGGGAGGATTAAAGTCATAATCCAAAACATCTGGAGGTCACGGGGAAGGGGAAGAATAAACTACATTGATGTACCCTACACTGCTGCATTGGAGGTTTTTTTCTTTTTAAACCCTGCAAAGTGGAATCCCAATGTTCACCAAAACAGGCCCCCTTCAGCCAACACAACCCAGCTTCTCTCTGTTCTTTGTTACCCTCTCTTCACCGAGTTCCCAGCCCCCATTATCTCCTCCCACCCATCCAAGCCTCTGCCTCCGCCCCCACCCCATACTTGTTGCTCTGGCTCTCGAATTCTGTGATCCCCCAGCGCAGGTCGATGTCCTCAATAGCCAGGCAAAACTGGGCTGCCCGCGCCCGAAGCTCGGGGAAGACCGAGCGAATGAGTAGGTCGCGTTCGCCATGCATGTCGCGGAAGGTGGAGGAGACGAAAACCCGCACGGAGCGCCACCTGAGGGGAAGAACAGCGGGAGTCAAAACGCAAAGCCCTGCCACGGATCGGCCCAGGTCCACATCTCCTTCTTTCCCTCATGATCACCTGTTCTTGGGGGCAGGGATCAAGGGCACAACCCCCGTTTCCCGCTTCGCCACCGCTGTCCCCCGCTGTTTGGGCAGGCCGTAGATCTCGTCAACTTTCCCAACGTGCTCTAGGAACCGGGAGCCGCCACATTCAGCCATGAATCTACCAAAGACAGAAGAGTTTATGCTTGCAGCTTCCCCAAAACACACACTTCACCTCCAAGGACTTCCGCCACCTTGGCTGGTTCCATTCCAACTCCACCAAAGAGCTTCTTCAACAGCTAGCAGCCACCAGGCAACAATGCCCATTACCTCTTCTAGCCCTCCCTACCCATCGCAGAAATCTTTAGCTGACCAAGAAAAGGGATTATACAATGGTTAATTCATTCATTTATACGCAAAAAAGCAGCTCCCACCATGCCTTCTTCCAGATAGCCCCAAGACTCACCGGAGGACTTGTTCACTGAATCCAAACAGCACCACATCATTCGTGGAATCAAAAGTCCTTGAAATCCTAAAATTGGAGAGCGGGGAGAGAAAGGGAGGCAGGGGAAAACACTCAGTAATTTAGTGGGCATTCCCATCTATGTGTTTTATTCTTTTTTGTTTGTTTGTTAATAATGCGACAAACCCAGATCGAGCCCTAAAGAAAGAGTGAAATCGGTGGAGGCTGTTGACTCAGATTTCAGTGATTCCGCTCTGGGTTTCAATCAGAACTCTAAAGGAGCTATCCAGCTCTAAAAGAACACAATTAGTTTCAGCGGCTTGCATCGCTCTGTAGTGTTCAGACTGGTTGTGACTGAAACCCAGAAAGGTTTCGCAGCCCCACCGAAATCAGAGCCACCGGCCTCCACAGAGTGTAACAGGAAGTCCAAGTGAACGAAGGCCCTCTGTTTACCAGACCAGAGCGCTAGGCCTCTGCCTTACTTACGAGGCGTTGCCACAGACATTGACAAAGAGGCAGTTGGGGGAGACATGGTGGCGATACAGCCTCAGACTCGAACCACGAATCTTCACATCAGGATTGCCGCTCAGAAGAAGAATCGTATCCACCTTGGGAAAGAAAATGCATCCGCGGATGGGGTAGGAACTCTGAAGGAACTCCAAAGCCCTATCAGTACGCCCATTCGCCTTGTCAATCCTGCATTAATCGGAACCCGAGTGCAAGCAGAACCTTGCGCCTTGTGTTCCTGCTCACCAGGGGCATCTAGATCGAGGGTCTCCAACCTTTCTGGGCCATTGGGCACGTTTGGGATTTTGAGGGAGTGCCATGGGTGCTCTCACAAAATGGCTGCCATGGGGAGAGGGGCTTGCCCATTCATCAAATGGCTGCCATGGCGGGCCTGTCCTGTCACAAAACACTCGTTTCCCAGAAGGCAAACTGGAGAGGTTAAAGGAGTACTTTTCTGGACATTTTCCAGGCTTCATTTGTGGTTCCTTCCCCTCAGCTAAGATTTAAGGGCTCAATCCTATGCATAATTAGACGGAAAAAAGGTCCTACAACTCCCACGGCTGGCTGGGGAATGATAGGAGTTGTAGGACTTTCTTCTGCCTAAACATGCATAATGGATTGTGCACATAATGGATCCATTCCCACGATGCCTTTGGTCAGGGGCAATCCTACTTTATGTGGTTCATCTATTCCCACTGCAAGCTCTAAGACTCACGTGTTGGCGGCGAGCCAGGTAGTCCATGATGATATCGCTGGCTGAGCCGACGAAATCACTGCGCCATTTACTGCTCTGGAAGTAGATGGAACGGACAGGAAGTAAGCGGCCGCTCCGAAGAGGCCTTGCGGAAGCCTCGCATAGTTGGATTACTGCTGGCAAAGGGGGCAATGAAAAAGCCTCCTCCGCCCACCCCTTTGGCGATAGCACACAACTGCAAGAACTTCCTGTCTGGTGTAGCTGAAATGCCATCAGCACATTTCAGGACTCCTGTACCTTTAAACCAAAAGTGCGCTAATTCTGAGGGTGCTGAGGCCACTTTTGACCCTCACCCCACCCCTGTGGGCCACACTCCTGCCTCTGCAGCATTGAGTTCAGCAGCGGCAAAAAAGATAGAAAGAAAAGGGTTTGCTGAAATGGAGGACAAACCGCCACAGTGCACTAGTAAGGGCTGTATTTCGGTTGTTCCAAAACGAAATTCGACTTTTTTTTAGCGCTCCATAGTTGCTTCAGAGCCATTAAAAAGGTCAAATTAAGCTACAGAACGGGCTACATTTGTCCCTTTTAGTGCTCCATAATGCTGAAACTGGAGGGTTGTTGTTGCTTTTTGCCACCAAATTTGGTAGCGAGGGCTGCACAGGCCCGTTGCCCACCCCTGCTTTAAACGCACCACTTCCTCTTCGCAAGCATTTTGCATTATATCGTATTGTAATCTGCCCGGACAACGCTTATTACTGGGCAGATTAAAAATACAACACATTAAACAGATTAAAAAATAAAGAAAGAAAACAGCCTGTTTCATTTCTTCCTATTGAACTGTGCTGGCAGATCAGTGATGAACAGTCACTAGAATAGCCTACATTGGCACGATGCCAATTTCTCTTCCTGGTAGGAGAAAGGGAGTCATTGTGGATTCCCTCTCGTCGTTTTACTTCCCTGAATTGGAAAATGGCTACTCTGGGTTATCAAGGGAAAGGGAAAAGTGGGCAACATCTGTCTTGGATACACACCATCGGATTGGGAAGTTCAGCCTTAGTCAAGCTGCAATTCCAGATCTCACCTCAATTTGTAAGGTTTGTACATCCTTCAGCACAGAGCCTGTCATGTCAATAGGGCCCATGCTGTGTGAATTACTGCAGAGGAAGAGCTGGGCCTGTTCAGAAGCGGAGTACACCATGGAGCCCAGCAACATAGCCACATCCAGTTTCTGTAGAGAGAAAGAAATATTGATTTCAAAAGAGAAAGTCAAAGCTCTAGTCCCTTTGAGGGCCACCCCCAGCGGCTGGTCAAGACGTACCAATAATCCGACTTCGTATTAAGGCAGTTTTGTATTGAGATGAATGAACAAGGCTGGTGAGTAAGGGAGCGAATGGTGACCAGATTTATAGCCTTTTTTAAAAATAATTTTTTATTGTTTTGTAGCTCTGGTTACAAGGGTCAAATAATAATACATCGCCTATGTACATTCAGAGTTCATACAAATCTATATATATATTCAAGCTTGGATTATAGGGTGTTTAACATAGATTGATTTAATTTAATTCCATTTAAATTCAATTCAATTCAATTTTATTTTATTTAGGGCCCTCCAGAACTAAATGTCAGTACCCATCCGCCTATGTTTTCCATAGTTCTATATATGCCGTTGGGGGTGTCCTCCCATAGTTAATGCATTTCCTCCATACCCCCTCAAATTTATCTTCACTTTATTGTCCTCGGACTAGCCTCAATTTTTGCGCCAGCTTTTCTAAGAGGGTAATCTGCCAAACCCTTTGATACCAATTATCAATATGAAGCCCTTTGCCATGCTTCCAACGTTTAGCTATCAACCACCAAGCCGCCAATCATCGGTGGCTTATTAAGTCCTTATTTAAGAGCATGATATTAAGTCCCCTATATAAATTTAACAGAGCTAAATGAGAAGATGGATGAACTAATCTCCTGGAACACTTCCCCCCACAAAAAACTCGCCTTCGGGCAAGACCACCACATATGAATGTACGTCCCTACTCCAGATTTATATCCTAATAACTGTACTGAGAATAATTCAGTTCTTTTCCCATGACGATGGGAAAAAATAATTTTTTCACTCATGGGTGACACATAATCCTGAGCCTGTGCTATCACTGGGGCTCTCTCCTGCTTTCTTCTTCTGTGTGCGCCTGCACACGCATGTGCTCATAGTTGCACCATCCTCCTTTTGAGTATCCGTATCCCCACTTTGTGTGTGTGTTTTTAAAAAGCAAAGAAGCGGTGCCCGGTGCTGCCTGCTCCTGGGTGGAAAAGGAGTCTTGTGACCTATGGAGCTGAAAACATACCTTTTTTTTTTAACTAATCCCTTGATTTTATGTCTGTTTTGGTGAGATGCTCATGCAGTTTTTAAACACGTGCTGTAAGCTGTCTCCAGCGTTTGGGAGAAGGGGCAATAAATACTTTCAAAATGAATGAGGAATAAATAGCTGAAGATGAACGACTCTGCCCCATAGGTCCTGCAAAATCAGCTTTCCCCAACCGGATGCCTTCCAGGTGTGTTTGATCACAATTCCCATAACCCTACAACCCTCCAGCCAACTATGCTGGCTGGGGAATCTGAGCGTTGTGGTCCCACAAATCTGGAGGGAAACAGGTCAGGAAAGTCTGCTGTAAACAGACATGAATATTTCCCTGGAGATGCAGCTGCAGTTCGTTGTTTTTAAACGGGACGAGAGGGAGATTTATCAGGAGGCTGCCATTCTTGCGTCTTTTGATGTTCTGGTATTAAATCTCAACAAATAAGGAAGGGAAGAAAAGCTGCCTTCTTAAAATAAAAATAATAAAAATTACCAACCGTGACAGGTTTTTCGAAGCCCTCCAGGTTTTCATTGGGGCAGTAGAGGTCTCGGGCCTGCATGTAAGGTCCCATCATGTCGTCTTGTGTGATCAGGATCAGGGTACGCCCAGGGATAGGGGGCACGTTGTGCCGTACGGCAAAGCCGATTGCCGTCTCTAGAGCCTGGCGGTAGCGCTGCAGGAGGGAACGACTGCAACGCATTTCTCTGTGTTGGAGGACAGGCCGGTAAACAAAGAAAACACGCCGATGAACAACACACACTCTACTGGCCGTAGGGCTGCAATGGCACAGTGAACTCCTTCAGTTCATAATCAACATCAACTGGGACCAGAAGGTCAGAGCATGGAAGACCAATTCTGGCCTGCTGGCATTGGCAGCCTGTATGTCCGAGCCTGAATCGGTTTTATCCTGTAAAGCCTTACATGGCCTGGCAATGCAATATCCGATGGAAGGCCTCTCCCTGAACGTACCCGGACATTACAATCAACATCTGGGGGCCCCCTCTGAGTGCTACTTCCAAGAGAGGTTCAGAAGATGGCAACTCTTGAACAGGTGTTATATAGGCGCAACTTGCGAGTGGATAAATACATGGATATCTGGTCTGCTTTTCTTGAAATCTATGTATAACTCTCTCCTTTTTTTTTTAATAATGAAAAATGATGATATTCCTATATATGCAATGTGGGTGGTTTTTTTCTTTACACAATTGTTCTGTTTTATTGATATACACAATAAAAAGGGGGAAATTAAAAAGGGAGAGAGCCTTCTCAGTGGCGGCACCTCCAACTATGGAATGAGCTCCCCACTGAGGCCCGCCTGGGACCGAGACTGTCATCCTTTCGCCGCCAGGAAAGGGCCACCCTCTACTCCCAGCCATTTAATTACAAGGCATCTATGTCTGCTGCTTTAGAACAGGTCTCTTAGGAAAACATTGTTTAGCTGTTTAACGCTGATTTTATTTTTCTAGGTCAAAATGTTAGATGGTTTTTATTACGCTGTAGTTGGTATTTTTATCCGTTGTTGTAAACTTCCCAGAGAGCTTTCAGCTATGGGGTAGTACAGAAATGAAAATAATAACTACAGTAATATTGGTTGGCCAAGGCCTTTCTTACAGGGGTGGGCAACCTCTTTTGGTCTGGGGACCAGGTCAAGCCAGTGGGCCGGATGATGGCAAGACGGCAAGGCCCCTCCCCCTTCCATGATGACATCCAGTCCTGTCCACCTTGTGGGGGGGGGGGCGCATTTTCTCCATACAGAAAGATCCCTGAAGCTCCTGCAAGCCCCCAGCTGAGTTGGGTGTCTCCTTCCTATGCCGCTCACATCCCAATTGGGGCGCGAGTAGCGTGGGAAGGGACTCAGCAGGCCTTTGCAGTGCTGATTCCTCCAAAGCACTCCCCATTATGATCTTCCATTTCTGGTCAGAGCCTCCAGGCCAGGGGAAGGGGCTTGGGGAAGGGGCAGAGAGGTTAGGCCAGACTGGGAACCATCCTCAGTTCAGATTCGGCGGCCCTGCTTTATCAGGATCCCACGGACATTCCACAAAAATGGGCCAGCTTTCGACTTCTCCAGGACTCTCCATCGGGCTAAGGCGGCGCCCTGCTTTTTGTACCGCCAAGCCTGACAAAGAGTGCTGGAGGACTCCAAAGCGTGCACGTTCTTTGCGGAAAGTTGGTGGGTCTTAAAAAGGGTATTGCCTGTCCATGGGTTTTGGAGGTCTTTCTCACATAACAGCCTAGCGACCTTTTTAATATTCTTATTATGCTCTTAAGTTAAGTTATGAAGTCTTTTTTTTTTTTGGCTGAACAACTTGGAATCGGTCCACAGCCTCTATGGCCACAAGAGATGTCGACAGGAACAGGTGGCTTTGTTTATTTTTAACTCCCCTCCACCCCGAAAGAAACAAGCAATTCCATTCATAAAGAGAGGAGCTGCATACCAGGGGCTCTTAGTGACGCCAGCTAAGAGAAGCCTCCATATCCGAGGGCCATTTATCTCCAAGGCCAAAGACACGGGAGACTCTCACAAGGCCCAGGAGCTTTTGAGCAGCATCTGGCTGGCTGCAGCCAGAAACAGTGAACTGGGCCTCCTTGCTTCCTTCTGCCTTTCCTGCCCCCCTGCCATTCACAGGTGTCAGGAGGTGGGGAAAGGGCCCGCCGTCACTACCTGCATTTCCGCAGCCTTTTCCTCTCCTTCTGCACCAACCGGAAGATCACCGGAATCTCCATGCACTTCTGAAGCTCTTCATCCTCCCATCTCCGCTTTGGCCTGCCGGGGACGCGGGAGCTCAATTTCCTAAACGTCTTCTTGATGATCTGAGAGGCGCTAGGGAGCGGAGGGTCTGTGGGTGGGAGGTGGGAAAAGGGGATGGGTGCTGAACGCAGAGAGCAAACCCACCTTCCCCTGCACCTACAAATTTATACCACAAACAACGTAGCTGCCCCCTCTCATAACACCTCATCTTGCTTCTTCGGCTCTCTGTGAAGCGCTGAGGGCCTACAGAGGCAAGGTAATAAAGTCAGGCTCAGAGGCCTAGAGTTTTGTCTGTTGGGAGTGGGCATCCCTGAGAAGAGTCATTTCTCCAGTTAAGTTTTATTTCCTCAAAAAGGGAACTTTATTTTCTGTCTAAAAAGAGTGAGAGAGCCAGCCAGGAGCCAGAGAAAGAACAGAGCTTATGAAAAGAGCAGAAAGAAGCAGCTTAGGGTAAAAGAACGTGCATTTTTGCAAGCTTTATTTTCTTTTAATGCCTTTGTATAGCTCAGCTCTATGGACTAAATACCGTTTGTTAGTTCCTTGCTTTACTTTACTAGTAAACTGTTGTGTTAAGACTCAAGCATCTGGAGTGTCACTCACCCCACGTCTACAGCCGAAATCCCACATTACTGCGAAGGAGAAGGTAAAAAGTAGAAAGATGGGACGCTTTAGAAGGCAGAGATCCTTAAGGAGTTGCCCGGGTCATAAGAGGAACTCTGACATGCTCCTCATAACTCACTTCGAGTGTCCTCTGCCCATCTCAGGAGCACATCTAAATTTCCTTGATATTTTTCTCTCTCTGCCATTTCCCTTCTGGCCACCATAGCACCTTGAAGCAGCAGCAGTTAAGACAAGGCTGGGGTCCGATGGCCCGCAAGACATTGGTGACTTCCTATCATCCCTCACCATTAGCCAGGCTGGCTGCGGCTGATGGGCACTGGAGTCCAACAACATCCAGAACGCCACAGGTTAGACAAACTGGAGTTAAGAGCACTGGCTTTCTAAAGCTGGGAAAGAGGACATTTATCGTATCATTTCTCTGGTGCCTTCATCAGACAGCACGGCCCTTTTAAAAAATATATACCTACATCTATATTTATAGCCTCTTAAATTTCTTGGACCATCAGCCATTGCTGAGGCCTGCTGTCAAGCAGAAATCCAGGCTAAATTTTAAGCAAGATAAAGTCCTGTTGCTTCCTATGCACATGACGGTGATTTTAATTTTAGAATTATGCATACACCCCTTTTTATTAAAATAAATAAACAATAGATATACTATATTATAATATAAACTAACAATAACAACCAACCAGATATAACAGTTAAAGACAAAAAAGAAAAACACACGTACCTCATAGACATAGCAATACCTAATGACAAAAATGTTGTCGAAAAGGAAGAGGAAAAGAGAAAAATATACACCACTGGCCATAGAGGTTGTTATTATTAATAGACGTCAGCTCAAAGGAGGTTTTTAAAATGTAGGATCCCTGCTGAATCCAACCCCAGGGACAGGAAACTGAACGAGAACTCTGACCTCACCCTGCTCATTGAGGTCCTTCTCCAATTGCAGGATAACCTTGCAGGCTGCAAGGAACCGAAAAGGGAGCTGCCGGCTATGGATCACAGACTCCTGGGAAGGAATAATAATAATAACAGCTCTTTCTTGCTCATGGCAGTTTTTCTAGATGGACATGATGGGCTTTGCCAGGACATGCTATCTTTTACAGATTCAGGAATTTCTCGACAATTGAGCATGTTTTAAGTATTATTTATTTATTTATTTCATTTATATCCCACCTTTTTTTTCCTCCAGGGAACCCAAGGCGGCGTACATAATCCTCCTCCTCTCCATTTTATCCTCACAACAACAACCCAGTGAGGTGGGTTGGGCTGAGAGTTTGCGACTGGCCCAAAGTCACCCAGTGGGGTTTTTATGGCCGAGTGGGGACTAGAACCCGGATCTCCCGACTCCTGGTCCAACACTTTAACCACTACACCACACTGGCTCTCTGGATGCTGGTGTGGATGTATTTTGGAAGGCCCAGTTTCTGAAGGTTTTCTGTATAGTTTTTTGATGTGATGCCGGTGACGGATGTGACTAATGGAATAATTGTGACCTTTTCCTGTTGCCATAATCTTTAACTCCCTCGTGGTCCGCCCCATCCCGTCGCCTTGGCCCCTCACGACGGGGATGCCCTGACCCTCCTCTCCTTCGCCTCCCCGTTACTCTGGCAGGCGGGCCCCTCCCCCACTCAGACCGACCCCCTCCGTAAAAAAAAGCCGTTTCCTATCATGGTTGTGTTACATACGTATCTATACAGCCTATGAGAGCCTCACCTTCTCCTCCAGGCGCTGCAGCAAGCACTTGTGGTGTCTCTCGCTCACCCCGGCCTGGAGAATATTGCGTAGATTTCGCAGCATGGCCATGAAAGGAAGTTTCCTACTGTCTGCAGAAGAGAAGAACCGCTCCGGTGGGCATCTGCTTTGCACCAAAGCCAAAAACGTTTTACGGCTGTAAGCTGCCTTCCAAGGGCATTTGCCAGCTGCGCAGTATAGGCATTGAATCACTAAACAACAACAATCTGTGCCAAGACAAGAACAATTCTGGGACGTGGATAAATCGTCTGTGTAAGGGCTTGTCTATGTGCTCTATATACCCCCATTGTGGCTGCGCAGTTACGCTCCAGTGTTTATACGACGCAGACGCCAAGTCGCAGCCCCATCATGCCGTTCCCCGCGAGTAGGCGCTTTGGGGATGTGTTGTTTGACTGCGACTTTTTACACTGCTCCGATGTCACCATGATTGTTGTCTGTCAGCGGTGGCTTCAGTTTGGATCAGGAAAATGGGTGCAGCAAGGGGCGGATCCCAGTGTCGGGTAGGCATGGGAAAGCAGGGTAGAGAGCAAAGTAGACAAGCCTAGTAATGGCCGCCATGGCAATATTAAAAGTCTAGGGACTGAAAGTAAGGGCAGTTTTTATTTATTTATTGCATTTATATCCCACCTTTTTCCTCCAAGGAACCCAAGGTGGCATACATAATCCTCCTCCTCCTGCTGTCCATTTTATCCTCACAACAACCCTGTGAGGTAGGTTGGGCTGAGGGTCTGTGACTGGCCCAAAGTCACCCAGTGGGTTTCCATGGCCAAGTGGGGACTAGAACCCGGATCTCCCGACTCCCAGTCCAACACTCTAGCTACTACACCACACTGTCTCTCAAGCGTATAACTCCCAAATTCAATGAACTGTAGCAGAGCAGATGTGCTGGTCTCAGCCTTTCAAAGTTGTGCAGAGTTGCCCATTAGGCAAAGCAGCATCATATGGACAGCCCCTAAGTGTGTGAGAGGTTGATTGTGTGTGTGTGTGTGTGTGTGTGTATATATATATATGTGTGTGTGTACATTTTAAATATATATCTTGTCCCCTCAAGAAACCAAGGCAGCTAAAAACTATCAAAAGAAAAAAGGTGAAAGATTAAAATTGTGAGGGCAAATAAGCATGGAACAGCAAGATGTTTCTAAAAAGATACAACCAAGACATCAACAGTAATAAAACGCAAGCCCACGTTCAGTTGCCACCAAGCAAAGAAACAACTTTGCTGAGTGAGTCAAGTCAAACAAAAAGGGAGCCAAACAGCCGCTTGCAGAAGATAAATTCTAGAACTTGGATGCCACCCCCAAAAAGGCTCCGTCCATAGGACCACCCACTGCACCTCAGACAGGACACAAAGCTAGGCCTCAGATGAGGAGCAAAGCAAACGGATGGGTTCTGATTTAGCTTCTGGTATGGGGAGGTGCAAGCAGCCCCACAGAAGCCCCACACCCATGCTGAGTTACACCACTTTTTTACTTAGCTTCTGAGATTTCAGCGGGCAAACCATGAGGTCTAGAAACTTGCTTTTCTAAAACAAGGGAAAAGAAAAGTAGCTCCCACAATGTAGCTCCCACATAGGCAATAAAATGGCAGTGGACACCAATGCACCCTTCAACACTTTTTGATGTTCGCCAATGTGCTTTTCCGCCTTTCCATTTATTTATTTTTAAATTGACACACATTCTTACCAGGAGCAGAGACTGCTGCAAAATAGGTTTTTGTTCGTGCTGAGAAGGTGGATTCAAAGGAGTTCTTTAGTGTGTTGGGCCTCAGCCCCCACCTCCGCCTTGTACTCAGCCATTTGGGTGGGTTACTTGTGCTTTGCCACCTCTCCCATGGCAGCCATTTTGTGGCGATGCCCACGACATTTTCACCAATTCTGGCCCGCTTGCATTGGCTGCCTATACGTTTCCGAGCCCAATTCAAGGTGGTGGTTTAACCTATAAAGCCTTACACAGCTTAGGACCACAATACCTGACAGAACGCCTCTCCTGACATAAACCTACCCATACACTGCGCTCAACATCTAAGGTCCTCCTCCGAGTGCCGACTCTGAGAGAAGCTCGGAGGATGGCAACAAGGGAGAGGGCCTTTTCAGTGGTGGCCCCCCGACTGTGGAATGATCTCCCTGATGAGGCTCGCCTGGCGCCAACATTGTTATCTTTTCGGCGCCAGGTCAAGACCTTTCTCTTCTCCCAGGCATTTAACAGCATTTAACAACATATGCTAAGTTTGTTTGGTTTTTAATGGACCCCAGAACTGTTGTTGTTTAAAATGGATACTGTATACTGTTGTTTTTATATTTTTTTGATGGTTTTAAATTTTTGTATACTTTTAATGTCCACTGTTTTTTAACTTTTGTAAACCGCCCAGAGAGCTTCGGCTATGGGGCGGTATATACATTTAATAAATAAATAAATAAAATTGCCAAACGTGCCCAGCGGCCGAAAAGGTTGCCTACCTCTGTCTGACTAGGCCTAAATTTGAGACTTAGCGAATGTCCATTTTAAAACCCGGGCAGAAATTTTTACCTATCGGGAATGCGCACACTTCCTTTTACATACTCCTGGATGGGGAGAGAGGGTGATACCCCTTTTCCTCGCATTGGAGGCTGGTACGCTCATTTCTTGACGCGCTGCAGAGACCATCATTCTTCAGCCAGCCTGGGATTCGGCAGCTTCAGCTTCTGACAGGCATGGCAAGAAAAACCAATGACCCCCGACCCCTCAACTCTCATACCTACCGATCAGGTCTTCCCAGACCGCAGCTTTGTTCCCCCGCTCGCTGAGCGCCCGGTCCCAGGTCACCGGATTCGGCAGTTTCATGCGAGTGCCGGAAAGCCTCGGGTCCCAGAGCCCTGGGAGGCGACTTCGGGAGAAAGTGCGCAAGTCCGAGGGGTACCTGAAGAGCGCAACAGAAGCACAGGCTGAAGGGCAGCGGAAGGCGGATTGCGGTCTGCGGATGGCCACAGCTCAAGGAGATGACCTAGTGTGTGCTGGCTGCTTGGATTTTTGCACCTAGTTGGGGTGGAAGATTGGAGAGTCCAAGCTGGGGTGTCCTCAAATCAGGGCTTCCCGCAGTCAAGCTTATCTCCTGCGCTTCCCCAGTATTCTGCTTCCACTGCATGCTGGCAGGTGGAGCTCTGTGTCTCGAGAGCGCCATCTAGGCTGCAGTACCAGCCTCCCTGAGCGTTCCTAATCAGCTGATCCACAAGGACCAATCATTGCCTCTCAGACCCTACAAAGCCCAAGCCTCAGAACAGGCTCCTCAGTCCAAGCAACCCGCTTCCAGCGCAAACGACACTGGCTTAGCGCCTGTGCTCTTTTCACAATTGCTGCCTTGGTTCTCGGCCTCTCATCAGGCTCTGACTTCTTCTCTGCCTCTGGCCCTTCCGATCGTAGCCTGGAACCCAACCTGTTTGGGGCCACGCATCAGATGTTGGCCTGGGCTGACCGCCTAGAACCGAAATCTTGCCAAAAGCTTCCAGCAAGGCATATCCAATTAAACCTGTGCCAGCCTTCCAGAAGTGTTAGATTACAACTCCCATCACCCCCAGCTACCTGGCTGTGGATTATGGGAACTGTAGTCCAACACATCTGGACTACACATTTGAAATTTCATAAATTTGAAAGATACTGGCGGGCCACTGGGATTCCAGTTAAAAAAATTAAAGGAGCGGGCAAAGAAAACCCAACGTCAGGCCAGCTCGGGCACAGGAGAGCAAAGCAATGGCATGCCTGTGGGAGAAGGTGTGCGGTTTAACACAATGGTCCTGCTCAGGAGCTCCAGTATACTCCAATCAGTTATCCATCCTAACTAAATATTAAGGTCGCTAGCCCTCATGGTTATAGAGAAAAGTGTTGTTGTTTTTCTTTTAGGATAGAGGAACTCAGGATTCCAACATCACATCTGGAGGGTCACAACTCCCATAAGTCCCCAGCAGCAGGGCCAATAGTCAGGGATGATGGGAGCTGGAGTTCAAGAACATCTGGATGGTCACTTGTTCCCTATGTTCTTTTAGAGCAGGGACGGGGAACGGGGTAGCCTTCCAGATGTTTCTTAGCTGCCACTTCCATCATTCCTCACCGTTGTCTAGGCTTGCTAGGGCTGCTGGGACCTGCAGTCCATCAGCATCTGGCAGGCACCAGGGCCCCTCAACCCCGTTTTAGAGAATGCATACAGGCTGTACCAACAGACGCATCAAAACACAAAAGGTTACTGAGGCCCCGGAGTATCAGCAGGACTCAGGTGCTCTCACCTCCTCCCCAGAAGACTCATCACATGCTGGGCTGGCTCAGAAATGTGAAGGCGCTCGATCAAAGCCTTCAGAGAGAAAAGATCTTTGGGGGCTGCTGGACAGGGCTCCTTCGAAGCCAAATTCCCCTGAAACTGTAGGGGAATAAACAGAGAGGACGGAGAAAGCTGAAAACCACTTTGCGCCTTCACGGTAGTTTCGACAGGGGACAGGATACACCCGTGGCCAGCATGCATTGGCTGCCCATATGTTTCCGAGCCCGATTCAAGGTGCTGGTTTTAACCTATAAAGCCCTACATGGCTTGGGACCACAATACCTGGCGGAACGCCTCTCCTGACATGAACCTACCCGTACACTACGCTCAACATCTAAGGTCCGCCTCCGGGTGCCTACCCCGAGGGAAGCCCGGAGGATAGAGGGCCTTTTCAGTGGTGGCCCCCCAATTATGAAATGATCTTCCCGACGAGGCTTGCCTGGCACTGACATTGTTATCTTTTCGACACCAGGTCAAGACTTTTCTCTTTTCCCAGGCAGTTAACAACATATGCCGAGTGGTTTGTTTTTAACTGCCCCCAGAATAGTTGTTTTAAAAGGATATTGTTGTTTTTATGTTCTTGATGGTTTTAAATTTTGTACAGTTTTTAATTTTCACTGTTTTTTAACTTCTGTAAACCGCTATGGGGCGGTACATAAATGTAATAAAATAAAATAAATAAATCTCTCCCACACACCCCTTCTCTGGGCCCGGGAGACCTCACTGCATGCTTTAACTCTTTCTGTTCCTGAAAAGTCCACAATTATAGACTTTGTGTGGAAGGCGGCGGGGGGGGGGGGGGGCTCGTTTCCAGACTCCACCAGTCTCTCTGTTCCCCCAGGAAGTGCTCACCATTTTCTCGAGAAATTCCAATTTGGGCGCAAGATATACATCCTGACCCAAAAAGCTCTGTTTCCAGTCGTTCTGGTGAGAGGAGCCTGGCTGCTGCGGAAAACACAAAACGGCCACATAAATAACGGCGGCGAACATGCGCTTGACCACCCCCTCATATGTAGGAGACACCACCGACGTCGGGCACAGCAGATAAGGGCCTGTAAGCATGGATTCCATAGTTTACAGATTCATGTTGCTGGCCCTCATGGACGCAACTGTGAGAGACTGTGCAGGGGAGGAGACCCAGATGGCTCCCAAGGTTGAGGATCGCAGCATCTTGGAAATGGAGAGGGGGGGGGATGTCAAGGACTAGCAGCAAACCCAAGTCACAGAGGCTGCTGCATAAATGGAATAGAAGAAATAGACAAGAGAGGAACAAGCACAGAAAGTCCAAATGGTGGAAACTGACACGCTTTGTTCACTGTGGCCTGGTGGAGGTTACAGAGCTAGGAGACAGATGTACCGAGCCAGAAAGGAGGTATTTAAAAATATCTGAAGGAGCTCCTTCTCCCATACGTTCCTGCCCAATGGCTAGAATCATCTTTGGGGGCTTTTCTCTGGGTGTTGCCACCCACGACGGTGCAATGGGAGGCTACCAGGGAAAGAACCATCTCTGAGAATATTCTATTACAGGGAACTTCCCCTGAACAGTTAGAATGTTTGTGAATATTCCTGACATCACAGCAGCTCAGCCAATGTCAGAGATCAGAGGGAAAGCTGGACATAGGCAGGAAACAGCCAACATTTAGCCAATATAAAGAAGCGCAATAAAATCTAACAGAAGTGCTTAAGTCAAAAAACCTCACCTTGTTCTTTGGCCGATGACGTTTTTTCCCCCGGCTCTTCCGAGTATTATACTTGGCCAACTGGTATGCGTCAAACTGCCGGAACTTATCAGCCATGGCAGCGCGGAGGCAGGAAGGCATTGGAGCCAGAGCGTCTCCTTCCCCTGCTAAACTCTGCACATAAAAGAGAAAGGGGGGAAATGGTGCCATTTGTCCACTAGGGAGCAGCAAAGAGAAGGAGCTCTATATCTTGGATTTAAATGTTGGAACTCCCTGCTGAAGGATTCTGGATAAAGCCAGAGCCTGAGCTGACAGAAAGAAAGAGAGAACGTGTTCTCTCCTACCTGGTGAAGACGGGCCACCTCCATCCAGTCAGACGGGAGCTGCATGGCATGGCAGAAATAGCGCCGCAGATGTGGGCGGCAGGGGAGGAGGCGGGAAGATAGGGCCAGAAGAAAATTGGCTGTGCTGCGGATATTTAGTTCTTGGCGAGTATACAGAGCAACCTGTGAAATAGAGAGAGAGAGAGAGAGAGAGAGAGAGAGAGAAGGTATACAGAAGAAGAGATGAAAGGAAAATCCACGGAGTAATGGAGATGTGAGGGTATCAATATGCACAGTCAAGGCAACTTGTGTGGTACTTCCTGACAGGATTTCTTTTTTTCATTTGTCCTCATCGCCACACGCCTCAGGTTCTGCCTGGGCAGCACGGTGCGTGCAACGAGAACGACAACACTACTGGGCCATATCCCACAGAACACCATAACGTTCTCTGGACAGGAAGTGACCCCACCAAATCTAGTTGAGCACTGAACACCCTGATGTGGATGAGCTGATAAAAGGCAAACAAGAGTTCCATATTTTCCAGGCGGATGTTTCTAGTCCTCATGGTTTGAATTCACACCTAGCCATTAAGCTAGCCAAGCCAGCAACTCTCGCTCAGCCTAAACAACGGATTATCATGGCTACCCTTTGGAAACTACCCTACAGGGTTGTTGGGAGGATAAAATGGAGTGGGCGGGGATGGTGTACTCAGCTATGAGTTCCTCAGAAGGATGGATAAAGACTATGGGTCTGTTCAGAAGACACCTTAAACCCTGCTGGTTAAGGCTTTTGGTTAAGCAACAGGGTTTAAGGTGTCTTAGAATCCTAGAATAGTGCAGTAGAACTTGTGTATTTGTTTTCTTTCATTAGGAATTTATCTCCTACTTAGGAAATTAATTGTAAACGCTCCATAAAAATATCAGTTATAGACTATGAGTTATCATTTGTTTCCTTAGTGATTATAATTTACATTCTTCTTCTTGTTGCTCTTTGTTGCTTTTGGGTGGGGGTGGGGAGTTATTTAATGGAACCAGATATTAAAAGGAGCGACAGCTACGCACACGTTCTGAGCATCTGAACACCAAAAAAGAAAGGCCAGACAACTTTTTCTTGATAAAGCGAACTATTGGGCTAGCTGTACTCTGATGTAATGAGAAATATCCTTAAATTTTTAGAAGGAAGATTTATGAGATATTATTTCTATCGAAAAACTGACACCGGTAGTTGGAAAAAATCAGCCACGAAAACAATCGCTGTAATTCGAGCCAAGCCTGCCGCAAGGAAGTGTAGGTTTTGCCCAGGCCCACCTCTCAGGTCCAAATTATCCCAGAATGCCTCACTCTCCTCCTAAAGCTTTGGACACAACCCAGAAATCGAAGCTCCCAGCCTCTGCCCTTCATACCTTTAGGATGAATTCTGGTTCGTGCTCTGCGAGACTCTCACACACTTGCACCAGCCTCTGTTGTAGATCACTGGGTTTTTTCCCAAACTTTGCCCCTTCCACCAAGGAGCAGCAGGCCAAACTTAGCAACATCAACTAGAGAGAGAGAGAGAAAGAAAGAGAGGTGACAACTCTACGGACTGCTCCATGAGAGTCCCCCTCCCTGAAAATTCAGGGGGTTGGACTCAATGGCCTTACAGGCCCCTTCCAACTCTACTATTCTGTGATTCAAATACCAAGATTCTAGTCCATCTGTCACCATCCCTGCCAGGGATACAGAGATAGAGAACCCGTACAAATCATTACAACTTGTTAGAGCTGGATGGGAAATCTGGAGGCTCAAATGATAAGAGAAAGGTGATTGTTTATGGCAAAAGGCTTAGGGTTCAGGGGACGCCTACCATGGGCCAGCTAGCCACTTGACAGCTAAAATGATCACACAAACCCAAGAAAAACAGTCAATCTCGATTAGCTCTGTTGTTTTACATCTGCATTTCAAATCTGTATTTTAAATCTCTGCATTGCTGCTCAGTTTTATTCTGGTTGTACTTTTATATTGTGGTCTTAAGTTTCCATAGTTTATATTTTACGCTGTACTTAAGGTTTTAATTCTTGTGAACCGCCCAGAGAGCTTTGGCTATTGGGTGGTATAGAAATGAAATGAAATAAATGAATAAAATGTTCGCTGGTGAAGTTGGCAACACTCAGTGTGTGTGTGGCCAGAGTTGCATTAATATCCTTTTTACTATTATTCCCAGGAAAATTTGCAACAGCAGTGTCCATTTAAGCAAACAGTGTGCGTTAGTACTGCCACCTCTTACTTTTTGTTCTTTTACATCCTGCTCTTCGCTGTCCACTGGCAACTCGTCTCTTGGGGCGTGTCTTTCGTCCAGTTGCACCTTCAATGGGTCATCAGGCACCGTCAGAAAGTACGCTGGCCTCAAGCCATTCAAATCCATCTCATGCTCATCCTCCTGCCCCTGGATGGAAAGAAGACACACCTACCATATGTGGTGGTCACGTAAAACAGCAAAATCTTTTTGGACTCAGATCCATTTGTCAATGCAAAAAATATTAAAGACAAACCTACAAATGAAACCAGAAACGTTTTTGTTGGGACTTATGATCAATTTAAAGAAAAAGGAGGAACGTTGTTTTTGTACATGACAACAGCTGACAGACTACTCTACACACTACTGGAAAAATACACAAGTACCATCAACGGAGGAACGAGCGCTTAAGGTTTTGGAGTTGGCAGACAGAGATGGCCAAACTTTCGGCATTAGTAAGAGAAAAATCAACAACCTCATTCGTATTGGACTGGAAACCTCTGATAGAATATATACAAGAGTTGCAAAAGAATGATGTATATGTCTGCCGTTTTTACATATAATCTGTTGTTTTAATACAGCCTTCCTCAACCTGGGGCGCTCCAGATGTGTTGGACTACAACTCCCAGAATGCCCCAGCCAGCTCTGCTGGCTGGGGGATTATGGGAGATGCAGTCCAACACATCTGGAGCGCCCCAGGTTGAGGAAGGCTGTACATAATACCGGACTGGCTAAAGTGAAGTAATAGATAGCCTATATGTCTGACATAAAGATTGCCTTAAATGGAATACGGCCTTATATGTTTTGCATATGTGTTTTTATTAGATGTATTGCATTGTTAGTTAAGTGTGTGATGTTCTACTACGTTTTCTTTCTTTGCTTGTCTTTTTTTTCTATTCCTTTGTAGAAAACAATAAAATTGTTAAAATCGAAAAATAAAATTGTTAAAATCAGAAAGAAAACACACCAATCCCTTACTCGAAACTGAAATTAATCTGTCAGTGAGACTCAGTTGGAGCTGCAACAAAATGTTGCCGCGTGAAGTGCTGCTGTTCAGGACGGCAACCTCTCCACCAGCACCACCCATTTGGCTCACCCCTCTCACAACAGTCCTTCAGCATTCTGTGGCCTTTGACGATGCTCAGTCCTCACTGTGCTGTTCTCAGGGTGGGGTGGGAGATCCTAAAGATTATTGTCCACCTACAAATCTCGGGGTGCTGATACCTCCCTGTCACACTGTCGTGATTCCAAGCACTGCCACAATAAAGAGGTCTGACCAATAATCCACCAAACTTTATTCAGCAAATAAACATTTCTCACACCTGAAGGGAGTGTAAACACTAGGAGCTTTCCTCTAAGCTAAAACGTGGCTGATTAAACTAGGCATTTGTCCTTTCAACAAAAGGGAAAGGTTTCCTTGAGCCACTTTTGCTTCAGGGAGGATTCTTCTGAACGAGCCTTTGTTCAGAAGACTCGTTCGCTTCTCCCCGGCTTTTTGCTCCACTCACTTGACCCTGCAGCGAACTCTGGGATCGGACAACTCTGAAATCCCTTCCCCCTCCGAGGAAAGCGGAGTTCCCACGGACTCTTGAGTTGTTAGCATTCGCTCTGATAAAGTCCGGTGAAGGTTCATCCCTGGCTCCTGAAGAGCCTGGGAGAATCTCCTCCCCCCTTCCTGTGTTGAATGGTAAATTTCTACTCCTGTTTCTTCTGGTTCAGAATCTGATAAGGATTGATAGCGTTAAACCCCTTGCCCCACGCTAGCGAGAACAGGCCAGATCCTGACACACACATGGGTGGTTCTGTTTTAGCTGCCTAAGCAACGGCACAGACAGCTGGAACATCCTGTTCCATTTTGCCTTTGGCTCTGCCCACCACGAGGACTTCTGTGAAATGGGATCCGGCCTGCAGGCTGAAAGACGTCCAACATCCCTGAGTTACAAATGGCTATGCAATCACAGCCGTATCTAATTGGCCGATGTCGGCATTCCATGAAACGGTTGACCAATCAAAATATGGCAGTTTGCTGTTGCCAATCGGGTCAGATAATGGAACTACTGCACATTTTCCAATAGCAAGGGTGATGAAACTAACCATTTTGCTAGCCTGGGAAATCAGGGCCACATCTGCTTGCCCTTCTCAAGGTGTGGTTCAGGAAACTTTATCGAAGTACAAAAAAAGAAGAAGACAAAGACAAAAACTGAAGCAGGGATCTGCTGATGACAGGGCTATCAGAAGAATCCATGCCAGGGGTGAAGTTCGCTGAGCTTTCTTCAGCTTGGCCCCCACTTTCTTACCAGCTGGCCCGACTCAATCTACATTGAGTTGAATTTCTATTTTTTTCTTTCTTTCTTTTTGCGTAAAAAACAATTTGCACAAAGCACAGCCACAATCTGCGAAATTTGCAAATAAAAAAACCCTCCAAAAAATTCCAAGATTTCAGGAAAAACCCACGGCTTGTCTCACAAATGCAAGTCGAGTTGGGTGAGCCGCAGAAATCCAGCAAAAAGGCCAGATTTCCCAGCAATCCCTAACGGATGGTGCAGCCCTGTGGCTCCTTGCTGACAGTTATAGCCCCAAACATCTGGAGGGTTCCAGGGAAGGCTACTTCGGCTGTAGGTACTGATTTGAAGAAAGGAAAATTCTTAAGATTCATATTGGTAAAAATGTCCTAAATGGACATGGAATTTATTTCTCCTATGAAGATGGAAGTCCTATTTCCTCCTTCCCCTCCCACACTCACCCTATCCTCTTCAAGGTTTCTAGACCCAAAACCTCTCTCACATGCAGTGGGCCTGTTCGCACAATCACCATGGGTCAAATAAGCCATGCTGGCTTGTTTAAGCCAGGACACATGCCGGGCACCCATTTGCCTTGGGCACAGCTTGTTGGAGGAAGAAAAATTCCTCAAATCACCCAATCATCAACCATGGGTTATTTGAGTGTTGCTTTCCTCTCCAAGAAACCATGCCGCCCACATTCAGATGACATGACAAGCTGTGCCTGGGCGGGAGATTAGGCAAATGGCACCTGGTGTGGGCCGTGGCTTGTTTAACCCACGGTGTTCATGGGAACCAGGTTAGTCTGTTGCTGCCATGACTATATTCCGGCTATCGATCGCTGCTTTCTTTATGAGTCCCCTGCTTGATTCCAGCCTTACGTTTAGCAACGGAGTCTCTGGTTCACTGCTGGGTCCAAAAGAATCATCGTTCTTTCCGTAACAAACTGACAACCCCATGCAAGTCTGGGCACAGAATGTTTCCTGGCGATCCAATTGGGATTCAAACTGTCCATCCAGTGCCTTCGGAAAGGCCAGTTGGGAGGCGGCAACGGGGCGCAACAGGTGAGCTCTGGAGACCTCCAGCCCCTGAAGTTCGCGTGGGGCAGAGACGGGTTGTTTCAGGAAGGGGTTCTTCAACCACTGCGGGTTTGGTTCAGAGAAGGCCGGATACGACAGCGGATTCTTTGCCTCAGCTACTGAAACCGGAGCTCTCTGGGAAAGAAACAATAAAGGAGCAAGTGGCGGCGAGAAGTTTAAGCAGAATCCAGGCGTCCTGGTTTACTGTTAAATGCATTGTATCGGGGATGCAGAACGTCCGGCCCACTAGACTAACCTGGCCCGAAGATGGTCTACGTCCGGCCTGCAGAGCCTCCTTGGATTTCTCCAGGGGGTGGAGCTTGGCCACTAAGCCCCACCCCTTGGAGGAATGCCCACTGTTATCTCCAATCCGATTCCCAGGCAGTCTCATGTGCAACACTCTCCCTCCAACTGGAGGCTACAGCGGCCATATATACTTCAGACGTCCCTCAGCTGGGGACAGAACCCTTGGCTAGGAAGGAGAAAGGGAAGCACTCACATGGTACAGATTTTCTGGGACTGTACTACTTCATGGTTTGCATGTTGGGCCATTTCCTTGCATCAAACTCTCCCCTGCCTGTAAGAAACTAGTATAGCAGGGAGCGGGTTCTCATCTAGCCTTTTCCTACACCATACCAGTTTTCTATAGGACAGGGAGTTCCTCAGGGTAATTCAAACAAAAGTGAGGTATCAATTCTCTTACAGGCACACGGTCTTCACTTTTGTTTGAATTACCCTGAGGAAGGACCTTAGGATCCGAAAAGCGTCGGTAATTATTTTTAATAAACCACATCTCTGTTTTCATCCCTTTGCCTCTGGCTTTTTTGGCTTCGAGTCATTATCCTTGACAGGTTCTGCCCTGAAGCAGTCTGCGCTCAACGAGCCAACGTTCTCTGCCACACTGGCATCCCTCTTCTAAGGCACAAAGGGAAACACCCGATTAAATTGAGCTGCATTGAAATCAGAGGTGAGGCCTAGGGCTGGGCGTCCAGCCTCTTTCGGCCCAAGGGCAAGATCCAATTTTGGAGAAGTTCTTGAGAGCTGCATTACAAAAAAAACCACCACACCAAATATTTTAGCTTAAAGCGTTTACTGCCGGTAACTAAACCTTAAGTGAGGCATCAAAACTATTTAAAATGAGGTGGAAACGGCACAAAAGCTGAGAGACTACCAAATATGTGCTGGAGCCCTGAAAATTATTGATTTGTGACAAGGCAGCGGCTTTCTAACACCCACAAAAATATATACCTCTCCCAGGATTTTTTGAGGTGGAGAAGGGGGAGGGAAAGAAGCAGTGACAGTTATACCCATCACGGGACATAAGATATGCATCTAAATGAGCTGCTCTTGTTATAAATCCTCTTTATATGGTCTTGGCATTACCTGTGCCGGTTCAGGGTCCTTGCAAGGCCGGAAGATCGGCGCATAAGGTGTAGTCAATTGGTCCGGTACAACTTGGCTGCGGGTATCAAGAGGTTTCAGAGAGGCAAGCCACGAAGCTGAAGGGGTAATGGGATGCAAGAGCCGGGCCCGGGATTCCTCAAGTCTTTGGAGGGCGAGGGAAACAGGAGATTGAGCATGAAGGGAAGGGTTCTCCAAGCAGAGAGGGGCAGAGGGATCCATAGACCTCAGCGACATGGTGGCGCAATGGTCAACAGTCTCTGGGGAGGAAGAAAAGGACAAACCGTGGGTGCTGCTAGTCCACATGAACAAGTAATTGCAAGCCAAGTTGCATGGAAGAGCAGGCATTTGGTACGTTGCAAGCCAATTCAGCTGCGGAACCACAAATTAAATAAACCGTTTGTTTGTTCTTTCTTACATTTTCTGCCCCACCCAATAAACAGTGTTCTCTGGCCATCGTACAGATAAACGAAAAACATAACATACGCGGCGAAACAATAAAACACCAAAGTTCACCATCAGATAGCATTAATTTAATTTACTTGCATTTTAATAAAACGTTTCCTAGATCTAACGGGGCCACGTATCGTTTAAGTAAACGCAACTACATTTCAATGATCCTGAGCAGATTTCAGAACGTGGTACTCTCTAGGCTTGCCTATACGGCTCGATTACCCTGACTTAAATGCGCATATTCACGTTTCAGGACACGACGCAGCCGTCCATTCGCCGTAGCGCCTGGTTTTTAATGTGGTAATGCGCATATTCGTAGTTACAATTTACCGCGACTTTTGGATCAACGTCTGAGTTTGCACCGCGTTATAGTTATGCATTGTTGGGGGAGTTAAATCGCATTTTGACATGTGGGCAGAGCTTTGAGGGCAGGACAAAGTGATTGGCCAATTTCCCGCCTTCCGACCTATCGCATCCTCCTCTGGCTACCTCATTCCTTCCCGCCGTTTTCATTTTAAATTATATGATTCTGTGGAGCTCTGCAGATAAGAGTTTATAATATTAAAACAAAGAGGGGGGGGACGGGCAGCCAGAGGGACGAGACGTGTTCAGTCCCCCTCTCGCTCCTTGGAGAAAAAACTCGCTGCACTTCCCCTACCTTTGGGAAGCCTTTTCTATTTGGAGGGTCGTCCTTTGCAATGCGCTGCTTCCCCCTCCCCTCACATCCTCCTCTGCTGCCTCATTCCTTCCCCCCCCCACGAGCTCCGCATATACAATTTATAGCTGCCCTCGTCTCTCCTCCATAGCACTGTATGTGCGCATGTGCACATTAATAACTGCACTACAAAAAAAAAGTCAGGAGATAAATCGCTGTTGCTGCTTTTGCAGTGTGACACTCTTTACCTAGATTTGAATCAACAAAAATTTGGGTTTATATTCAACGAGGAGCAATCCTGTTTTCATATAGACGGGGGCTCTGACCCTTAGCTAGAAACAGCATGGTTGCTAGGTGACAACCTCACAATACAATCCTATGTAGGTCTACGTAGAAGTCCATTTCACTATGCTCAATGAGGCTTATTCTCAGGTATATGTGCACATAAGCGCTGCCCAAATTCCTCGGAAAAAGCAAAACCTCTTCATTTGTTTACAAGTAGGACTCACGATTAAAGATTAAAGAAATCTTACTTGATCAACTCAATCAATTAAAAACTCATACAATTAAATACAGGTGAGTTTGCATTTAAATATAGCTCTAAAGGAACGTATAGATTTGTTTCCTAGATGATTCACACATCCATCCTAGTATCTCCAAAGAAGCATTCCCATGTGTGGGAGACAAGGTGAAATACCTCTTCTTAAAAGAGCACTCTTCAAACACTTGAAAGGTTGTCACACAGAGGAGGGCCAGGATCTCTTCTCGATCCTCCCAGAGTGCAGGACACGGAATAATGGGCTCAAGTTACAGGAAGCCAGATTCCGGCTGGACATCAGGAAAAACTTCCTGACTGTTAGAGCAGTACAACAATGGAACCAGTTACCTAGGGAGGTTGTGGGCTCTCCCACACTAGAGGCATTCAAGAGGCAGCTGGACAACCATCTGTCAGGTAGGCTTTAAGGTGGATTCCTGCACTGAACAGGGGACTCTATGGCCTTCATTCTATGAAAAGCTGCCTGCCCACCATGGATTTAGAAGGACTTACATTTAAACACGTAATAATGGTAGTGTTATTGCACCCATGTCCTGCTTGTGAGTTTCCCAGGGACAGCTGGTTGACCACTATGGGAACAGACCGCTGGACTAGATAGCCCTTTGGTCTGCATAAATCTTCTTGTGTTCTTATAATTAAGCTTTAAAAAACAATTAACCAGTGGCATGCGTGCGTTTTTTAATCCATGAAAAGATGCAGTTGAGTCATCTACTTGATTCAGCAACTAAACACTGAAGAAAGTCCTCGTTTAAAGTTATCTGAAATGTACCAAGTAACTTTAAGATAGAAAAGAAAAAAATACCAAGTGCTAGCCAAAGTCATACAAGGGTCTCTGCACCCACTGGCCACCCTGGGAGGGGCCGTGGCTCAGAGGTAGCGCTATTGCTTTGCATGAAGACGGTCACAAGTTCGATCCCCGGCATCTGCAGGTAAAGCTGGAAAAATTCCTGCCTGAAACCCTGGAGAGCCATGGCTGCCAGTCAGTGACAATACTGGACTAGAGGAACCAAGGGTTTGACTCAGTATAAGCAGTGTCCTATATTGAGCAATCAGGCGAAAGGTTACAAACACATCCCACCCATCCCTTGTGGCTCTAACATCGTTAAATGAATTAGGCCGTCTTCGCCAGTCCAGTGCCCTGATCAATGGCCACAGCAGCCGAGGATCATAGGAACTGTAATCCAACACATTGGGAGAGCACCAGGTTTGAGAAGACTGATAAAGACATGTTACTGTGTGTGTTTTTAACAAGAACTGCAAATCCAGGGTACTGGACCGGGAATATTCCTGAAATGTCCAGGCCCCACACAGGTACCAGCCCTGCAGCTACAATCCATATCTGGAGGCCAAGTGTTTCTGAGGACCATTTTCCATGACATGCTGGGGTCACTGTGGGTTGTTTAACCTACAATGAGTCGTAGTGTCTGCCAGGCACCATTATGAATATGGAACCCCCAAGGAGGTTGCGGTGTGTCATCCAAACCATGGGTTATTCAAAGGTTAAACAACCTCCAGTATCAGTAGACCTATGTACACCAGATGCTGGGGAGGTGTTGCACTCATGTTCTGCTTGTGGGTCCTTGGTTGACAGCTGGTTGGCCACCGTGTGAACAGAATACTGGACTAGATGGACTCTTGGGCCTCATCTACACCAAGCATGATATTGCACTATGAAAGCGGTATACAAAAGGCAGGAGCCACACCAAGCAGGATATAGCAGTATGAAAGCACTATATGGTAAGTGTCAATGAGCTCCAACAGTTGTTAGTGCATTTTAATACCGCTATAAAGCAGTAGTGTGGCTCCTGCCTTTTATATACCGCTTTCATAGTGCAATATTGTGCTTGGTGTAGATTAGGCCTTGGTCTGATCCAGCATGGCTCTTCTTATGTAACCCGTACATAATCCATGGTTCTTAGAAGGATGAAACAATCCACGATGAACCCGGCGTATCATGCATACCAGGTCTCCGTCCGAATGTTTCCCAGGCCATACAGCCTTACACAACATCTCCTGTTTGAGTTCACGATGTTCTTTTTGCAACATTCTTCATTCCTCTCTATTAACGTCCCTCATTAATTTGCAGTCTCTGCCTCAAGTTGTGGATGTGGAAAGAGCCTGTCTCCATTTCACACATTTCATTGCAGTGAAGTGTCCACAAAGGAGGGCCCGTCCCAAGCCTCTCCCCATCCCATGCCCAAACAGCACAGATACTCTGAATTCCAGCTCACCATGAAAAAACTCGCTTGCGAATGAAATAATGTCCTGGGAAATTTAAAATGACGAAACACGTATGAAGAAAGCAGGAGAGGAAAGGCAGGAAGGTGTGAAGGAGACAGGAAGGACAGAGGGGAGGGAAGGCAAGAGAACAGACAGGAGGAACCAAGGAAAAATATGAGCTGTACTTAATTTCACAAAAATGGGGCAACAGAGGCACAAGTAACAGCTGCCCAGGCCAAAGCCACGAGAGGGCATCTGCCCATACAGCGTTATCCTTCCCATGAAGGAAGGCAAAGCAGAACCCACAGCAGGACAATACTTTTTCCTGGCCTTTGGAGGAAGCTGCATGAACAGATGTGCAAGCAACACCAAACCCTTGTTCATCCCACACATCTGGGTATCCTGCACAGGGGGGTCACATGAGGAAGGGATGAATTGCACCCAACATCTGGATTGGACCCAAAATTCTCCCACCTGAGGAAATGTGCAATTTCTACTTGGAAGCCAGTTCATTTCTGCTTGGAAGAAAGGAACTTACTTCTAAGGTACGTGTTGCTAATTCGAAGTGGGAGTCACAAGACTGATTGAGACCTATTATTCCCAAATGAGTGCACATAAGAGGATGGTCATTGGGTTCCACTAACATTGCCAAGTTGGGTTATTAGCTTCAATCAGTGCCTGGACACGGTAATGGACTGGATGAGGGCTAACAAACTGAGACTCAGTCCAGACAAGCGGAGGTACTGTTAGCGGGTAGGTCATCTGTCCAGCAAGGTGATGTTTACCCTGTCCTGGATGGGGTTGCACTCTCCCTAGAGGATCGGGTCCATAGTTTGGGGATGCTCTTGGATCCAGAACTGTCACTTGAGGCACAGGTGAACTCAGTGGCAAAGAGCACCTTTTATCAGCTTAGGCTGATATACCAACTACGCCCTTATCTGGACAGAGATAGCCTAGCTACAGTTATCCATGCTCTGATAACCTCTCGTTTGGATTACTGAAATGCGTTATACGTGGGGCTGCCTTTGAAAATGGTCCGGAAGCTTCAGCTGGCACAAAACAGGGCAGCCCGCCTACTAACACAGACTGGCCGACGAGATCATATCACGCCAGTCCTTCTACAACTTCAGTGGCTGCCAGTCCAGGTCCTGGCCCAACTCAAAGTGCTGGTATTAACATTTAAATCCCTAAACGGCTTGGGGCAAGGTTATTTGAAGGAACACCTCCTCCCATATGTGCCTTCACGGCAGGTGGCTACTAGGAGGAGGGCTTTCTCTGATGTGGCACCCCAGTTGTGGAACGAGCTCCCCAGAGAGGTTCGCTTGGCACCTACATTGTTTTCTTTCCATCGCCAGCTGAAGACCTTTTTATTTTCTCAGCATTTTAACACCTAATTTAACTTAAATTTAAACTTTGCTGTTTTAATCTCATATTTTAACCTATATTAATTTTTGCTGTGTGGTTTTATTCTGGTTGTGCTTTTTATATTGTATTTTGTATTTGTGTTTTAAGTTTGTTGGTTGCTTTTATGCTCTTCATGGTTTTAATTTTTGTGAACCGCCCAGACAGCTTCGGCTATTGGGCGGTATAAAAATGTAATAAATAAATAAATAAATCCTGTGCCTGTAACAACTTGGGTTATTCAATGGGTTGGATCCAGACTGAGTCATGTTGACAGAATAGATCGAATGGGTCTTTCCCAAGAATGACTCAATGTAAGGCAGCCCAATGCGTAAACATTGACAAGTGATAATGATGCTCATTATCTCCATACCTGAGAAGCTTCATCCAGTGATCCTTGAGTTCAAAGCAAGCCGCTGTTTAAGACATAGGACCGAACAGGTGTTTTTTTTTTGTCCCGGGCCAGAGAACAACCTCAAGCCACGCCTTGGATCAGTGGTGCAGCTTGGTAATCTTAGACGTTGGACTTAGGGTGCCATGCATGTTTAGACAGGCTAGGAATGCTGGGAGTTGTAGAACTTTTTTTCTGGGGAATGCTGGGAGTTGTAAGACATTTTGGGGGAGCTCTAAACGTGCATAGGATTATTCCCTTAATTATCTAACCGGGGAGTGGGTGGACTCTTTAGACGGCCATGTGTATTACTGAAACACACAACTAACTTTTCCCTTCTCCTCCCCCTACCGCCATTTCACGCTTCACAACTGCTTCAACATTCCTCAACAGAACTGTTTGCCAATTCTGATTTTAAAAAGATCCCCTGCCCATGTGTAACTGTGAGGGTCTGGATTTTGGACCTAAAGCCCGGCCCTAGCTGCACCACTGCCTGGAAAAGGCCACAGCCCAGTGGCACAGAACACCTGCTTTGCACGCAGAAAGATCACCTGCATCTCCAGGAAGTGCTGGAAAAAATCCTGCCTGAAACCCCGGAAAGCCATTGCTGCCAGTCCATGCTGACAATACTGGGCTGGACACATCCATGATCTGACCTCAATATAACTGAGGGCTTTCTCCGCTGTGGCACCCCGGTTGTGGAATGAGATCCCCAGAGAGGTCCGCCTGGCGCCTACACTGTACTCCTTTCGTCACCAGCTGAAGACCTTTTTATTCTCTCAGTATTTTAACATTTAATTTTAACTTAAATTTAAATTTTACTGTTTTAACTCTGTATTTTAATCTTATATCAATTTTGCTGCGTGGTTTTATCCTGGTTGTGCTTTTTATATTGTATTTTGTATTTGTGCTTTTAACCTGTTGGTTGTTTTATTATGGTTTTAATTTTTGTGAACCGCCCAGACAGCTTCGGCTATTGGGCGGTATAAAAATGTAATAAATAAATAAACAAAAGTAACGTTAAGACTGTCTGCTGCTCGCAAGCGTTTAATGGGATTTGATGGGACATTTATGCCAGCTGTCTAAACATGTCTAGTATTTCGTTGAAATTGTTTTTAGCTGTTTAAATTGTTTTAAATTTTGCATATTTAAGATGTTTATGTTATGTTTTATCTTGTGCATTGTTGTGAACCACCCAGAGAGCTTCAGCTATTGGATGGTATTATTACTGTTGAAGTTGTTATTATTATTATTATTTATTTATATAGCACCATCAATGTACATGGTGCTGTACAGAGTAAATTTATTATTGGATTATTGTTATTGGATTGAAAAGGACACCCCAAAGGGGCTAGAACAATTCTCTAATGAGGAAAGCTGACAACATTTGGGACTCTTTAGTTCAGGAGAAAAAGGTGAATAAAGGGGGACATCACAGAAGTGAAAAAAAATTGGCATGGTGGGAAATAGCGAAAACCTTCTCCCTCTCTCATAATACTAGAACCTCATGAAACGGATTGGTGGGAGATTTAGGTCAGATAAAAAGAAGCACTTTTTTCCTCCCACACAGCGTGTAGTTGTGGACATCACTACCACAAGATGTGTAATGACTGTCAATTTGGATGCCTTTAGGCAATTAGATGAATTCATGGAAGAATGGTGCAGCTACAGTTGGATCTTGGGGCTCACCTCCATGTCCCCAGAGTCCCCCAAAACGACTACGCAAAGAGCGGCAGGTGATCAGGGCAGCAGACGCAAACCTCCATTTCATTCTCGTAATCATGGGGTGCTGTGATTTACGTGAGTTTAGAAGGCAAAACTGCACAGGCTAAGAGTTTGGGTGTTTGTTTCTCTCAGGGTTGGCCAACAGTTTCGTTCTTATTATTCTAACTTATTAGGAATATAGAAGAGGTTGTAAAACATGGAATGTTGTGGGGTGAGGAGGCGATGGGGCGGTATAGAAATGCAATAAATAAATAAATAAATAAAGGCTGCGAAGAGGAATGTTACCAGCGGTGTAGCAATAGATGATGAAGTACAAGCACTCCTCATAACAGTCTCCACAGAGATGGCCCCCCAAAATTCAGGCCCTAGTGTGGATCCATGTCAACAAATCAGTTTTCATCTTCTCTGGGAGCACACCTTTTGTAGTAATGGCTCTGAATTCCTCATTCACCCCAAAATACTTTTGCATTACCAGATGGAACAATATATTACCCCCTGAGAATATTTTAAAATCACCAACTTTAAAATCACTTCATTGGCTACCAATTAGTTTCCGGGCGAAGTATAAAATGTTGGTTATCACCTTTAAAGCCCTATATGGTTTGGGTCCGGGTTACCTGTGGGATCGCCTTTTCCCATACAATCCGCTCCGCACACTCAGGTCCTCTGGGAAAAATCTACTTCAGCTAGCAAAAACTAGATTAAGAACTGTTACCCAGAGGACCTTTTCTTCTGCTGCCTCCAGACTGTGGAATGGCTTGCCGGAGGAGATTCATCAGCTTAATGCTGTCTCTGAGTTTAAGACTGCCATAAAGACTAGTCTCTTTTGGCAGGCCTACCCAGATGAATTTTAAACTTAAGAATTTTAAGATGATGCAATTGTTATTTTAATATTGTATTTAGTTTTATATGCTCTTTTAACTAATTTTATGTATTATATTGTATGTAGTGTTGTTCCCCGCTTATTTCCAGTGGGAGAGGCAGGTAATAAATATATTATTAATTATTATTGTTATTTAGTGCAGCTAAACTCAGAGGGAGCAGGGAATTCTGGAAAGTGTGTGTGTGGTGGGGGAGCAGATGGCATCTCTGCTAATAAAAAGGTGCTGGTGCTATTTCCTTGCAAGCCACAGTTCCACTACTACACCACTAGATATTACTTGCAGGCTTTGCAAATAATATACATGGCTGTCTAAAGAGAAGCCTTTATGTCTGTTCAAGGTCCAGAATTACGCAGCTCACCACTGGGAGGATACGGCCATCAACGGCTATTGGTCATGATGGCTATATATTGCCTGCAGCATCACAGGCCATGTGCCTACTATGTACACCAGTCGGTGGGGAACATGGGCAAGAGGAGAATGTTGTGCTCATATCCTGTTTGTGGGCTTCCCATTGGTGCATACGGGTAGACCGTGGCTAAAATTCAACCTAAGTCCCACTTACATTAGACTCATTGAAAATAATGGGGCTTGAGTTAGTCAGGGCAAACCTGACTCTCATTCATTTCAATGGGTCTACTCTAAGTAGGGTTTAGGTTCCATTTTTACCCCGTGTGAACAGACTACTAGGCTAAGAAAGGCCTTTGGAGTGATTTAGCAGGGATCTTACGTTTTTCTTATTTATTTTGCCACCCACCTGGGCTGATACTAATCTCTCACTTTTCTGCCCCCCCAACCAGGAAGTGAGTTCTTCTCACCAGGGGATACGGGAACAAAATCTGCTGAGCAAGAGGGCGGCGGCTCCAACCTTAAGCCCTACTCCCCTTTGCCGCAAAGACGCCCCCGCCCCTAGCAATACCTCTGGAGAAGCCCAGCCGGTCGCCCGCACAAGCCTCCGCGCGCCCCTGCAGAGCTGGCAGCCACGAACCAGCGATTCTCGGATGCGGAAGCCGAGGAGGAGGCACCGCCCGGAGCCTGGGCTTGACCCAAGAGGCGTTCCTGGCTTGCCGGCTGACTCACTCGCCTGCCCGCCCGCCCGCGAGCGGAATTCCCGGCTCCTCCTCCTCCTCCTCCTCCTCTCGGAGGCGAGGGACCCAGGAGTCCTGGCAACCATCTTCGGCCCGTTACATTCGGCAGCTTTGTAGGAGGCAGGAAAAGCACCCAGGTGACCTTACTTTAACGTCCCAACTTGCCTGCAGTGGGAAGGAACCCAGGAGTCCTAGCTCTCCCGCACCTGTTTGAAAGACTCCAGGAAGCCCAGATCTTGATAAGAGCGCCTCCCCCGTTCCCTTCAATTGTTCGGTTTGTCAACATTGTGTCCGCCCCCCCGCCCCCACGTGTGAGGACGGGGCAGATTTACCTCCACTTCCCCTCCCTCCCGAATTCCAATTACACTCTGAATCCGAATTACATTCCAAAGCTCTGCCTTAGTCCATTTAGAAACAAAGGTGTCCTGCTTACTCCCCCGCCCCTCCCCACCGTCTTCAGACATGCTAAGCCATGGTGGTTCAGCATTTTGAGCTAAACATAGGGTGACCATATGAAAAGGAGGACAGGGCTCCTGTATCTTTAACAGTTGTATTGAAAAGGAAATTTCAGCAGGTGTCATTTGTATATATGGGGAACCTGGTGAAATTTCCTCTTCATCACAGCAGTGAAAGCTGCAGGTGCCCTGCCCTCTTTTAAATCTGGTCACTCTAGTATAGCTCCTGCAGCTTTAACTGTTGTGATGAAGAGAGAATTTCACCAGATTCTCCATATATACAAATGACACCTGCTGAAATTCCCTTTTCTATGCAACTGTTAAAGATACAGGAGCCCTGTCCTCCTTTTCATATGGTCACCCTAGCTAAACATTATGGCTTAGCGTGTCATGTGAACCATGACTTAGCCTGTTGTGTAAACTATGCTTAATTATGGTGGCTACATTATTAATTATATTATTTTTATTTATTTTTATTTATTTTTATTTAATTATTATTATTATTATTATTATTATTATTATTATTATTATTATTATTATTGCATTTGTATACCACCCCATAGCCAAAGCTCTCTGGGCAGTTCACATAACATAAAACACTTAAAAACAATATACGAAGTTTAAAAACTTCAAAAACAAGGAAAATACACATACATTTAAAACCACTATAACAACTTTAAAAACGACGAGCCAAAAAAACAGACCCAGGGTCATTACATATTGCTAAATGTCTGGGAGGTGGCATGGTTTAAACATGCTCATTGACATTTGCTGCAAAATGGTCAGCGGCCTAACCATGGCTTAGCCTGGCATCTGAACAAGCCCAATAATATACACCAGTCTTCTACCAGATGTGTTGGATCTACCACTCACCCCCAGCCTAGCATCACACACACACACTATATGGCAGAAAATCTGTACCTTACGGAGTCCATTCTTTTCTCCTTATAATTGAAAACAATTACACCAGCCTTTGATAAATTAACTTTTAATTTGCAGTTCCAACATCAGCCACAGGCACACAAAAATCTAAACCTCATATCTCTCTTGCTGGATGGCGGAGTACAACTAGAATTGCTTTTTCGTTTCTCTCCTATGCATTTAGTTAATTTCACATGAACTGCCAGCATTTAACTCTCCCTGCCCAGCATAGGAACTAATTTTCTGAGCAATAAGGTTTTTGTTTTTTATGTTGATTTTACAATTCACAGGGCTTCTGTTCCATTATTTGCTACATCAGGCATTCAACAGGCAAAGTTTGTAGTGTAGAGAGGTTTCCTAGGAATAAACTTGGGTGTTAAGTTTCTGTTTGTCAAAGACAAGCCTGCCTGCTCGTGCATTGCTTGCACCTTGATTTAGATGTATGGATTGTAAGGTTGCTAACTGACCAGTGGGGAAAATATGACTTGGTCTGCTCTTATGTCTTCGGCAGGCATTTGGTTTGCATGAATCAGCAGCTTTTGGGGTTTACAGCTTATATCTGTAGATTAGTTGTTTAAGACACAGCTACAGTATAAAAGCTGGCAATCCTGAAGTCATGTGACTTAAGACTGCATTCATCCTGATTACATTTCTCAAAGAATTCAAACACTCCCCACAATAATTTATTTTTAAAAGCTAAATAGTAGGTTAGAGGCTGTAGTTCATATGGCATATTGTAACCTGCTCATTAAGACTTTGCAGCTGATCTCTTGCTCAGCTTAGCTTAAGACAGAAGCTCTTGTGCTGAGCTTTGTTTAACTAGATTAAATTCTCACTGATGACAACTGGCAATGCCACTTGCTTAGGACATCACTGCAAAGGGGGAGAAACCTCACGGCAATAGCATTTTACTGCCTTGTTTCTTCCTTACAGAGCTTCTGGGCAGCTTTAACAGCTACAAAGCAGGCAGAAATTTAACAGATACAGCTTTAACTCAGTGTAGTAGGGGGCAAAACATTACCATTTTATTTCTGCTTGCTATGCCTTTGTTAAAAGCACAAGGTTGGCTCACAGATGGCGTGGTTGTCACTTGATTCCTACAATATCAATCAACGACTTGTGCCTACAAATGGGCCACTCTGGATAAAACACCACAGGCAGAATTTGGACATCACCTCAGTCTCAATGCTCACCAGTTGAGTCAAATTCACAGGTTCCGATGAAGTGCGCAGTAATCCAACTAGAAACTATACATGCAATGAGTGAACCAACCTGCATATTAGAGCCTATGTCTATATTAAGATAAGAGAAGATTCCACTATAGAAAAGATGGGGAGGCTTATTCGTGGTTTGTGGGCTCGGCTGAAGGGTGAGGGGGGATTTCCGGGCTGGGGGTATCTAAGGGCACGGCTTCTTTCCTCCTGAGGGAGGGAGGGACTTCTAAGATGCAGGCCTTGAGGTCGGCGTAAGCCTGAGGCAGCGTCCCTACGTTGACCCATCGATCGTGGGTTGGGTTGTAGCAATGGATCAAGTGGGTATCACGATAGGTGTTGTGGCTATAGCCACCGAGGATGTAGAGCTCCCCCTGCAGGACGACGGATCCAGCAATGACGTGAGGCTGTGGCAGAGGGCTGAGGGCGACCCAGACATCCTGGCCTGGGCTGTACACTTCGCAAGCCAGCTGATCTGCGTAGCCGCCATGGCCATCCCTCCATCGCAGGCCTCCTGCCACGTAGAGCCGCCCGCCCAGTGGCTCCATGGCGTGACCCGCGCGCTCCTCACACATGGAGGCCAGTGGGGTGGGGCGGGCACCCGGGTGATACTGCATCAGGGTCGTTTGGCAGCGGCACGAACCATCACTGCCCCCAGAGACGTAAATGGATCCGTCCAGGACACAGGCAGCGTGGCCGCAGAGCGGTGCAGGCAGGGATGTGCAAGGCCTGGAATGAAGAAGAGGGGGTGTAGAGAAAGGAAGAACGGCGGATAAGAGACACAGCGCGTCATCACACGGGGGGAAATCGTGTTTCCTTACAGTCGCTTCACCCCCGCTTTTGTCCCTCATTACTTCCTCTTTCTGCCCAGAGGGGAAAGAGGAAGTAGACAAAGACCACGTGGCCCATTCAGGGGCTGTTTTAATCGCTGCACACAGCAGGGGATTGCAGCACATTCTGTTTTTTAAAAAAAGTTGGATTAAAAGGATACTGTTTTGCGACGGAAAAAGGAGCGGGAGGCGGACGTTATTATCTAAAGGGTGTGCGCACATCCATAAGTGGGCAGTAGTGAGCGTATGATAAAATGCTCCTCTGATGAACCTCATCAGAATGTAACTGCTTTGCTGGATTAGAGCAAAGACATTATCTACTCCATTCACTGGCCATGTTCAGAAGACACCTTAAACCATGGCTTTAACCACGGCGAATAAGGCCTTTTGCTTTATTCACCATGGTTAAAGCTGTGGTTTAAGGTGTCTTCTGAACACATCCACTGACCGCTTACACACTACCCTGCAGCTTTAACTGTTGTGATGAAGCGGGGATTTCACCAGGTGCTGCAGGCATACAAATTATCGCAGTAATTATTTCTGAATTGCATCTGTATGTATAAATTAGCTTATGGAGTTTTTATGGAAATCTTTGTTCTCTTTGTATGGTGAAACGTTTTCTTTTGGAGCGATGCTTAACTCACCACCTTAGGGCTGTTTTCCACCAGACAATCAAGGTTGGTCTAGCAAATGTGGTAAAGAAAATCCTTTTCTGTGGTGACTCACCTTTTGGGAAATATTGTGGCAAGGGAGGCCTGCCTAGAGCCAACTTTATTTAGTTTTATGGTTGCATTCAGGTGTCTGGTCAAAAACATTCTTTTCTCCAGAGTTTTCAATGCAACAGTGATAATGTTGTATTATTACCCCTTCAGGAGCTTTTTATGCTGTTAAATTCTATTTGCTAGTTTATCTTGGGATGTGTTTGTGTTTCTTTTGCTGCATTATGTCAAGAAATACTTTTGTAAGCCGCCATGAGAGCCTTTTTTGGCTGAATGGCGGCATAAAAATCCTTAAATAAATAAATAAATAAAAATTATTATCATAGAATAGCAGAGTTGGAAGGGTCCTATAAGGCCATCGAGTCCAGCCCCCTGCTCAATGCAGGAATCCACCCTAAAGCATACTTGACAGATGCTTGTCCTGAATGCCTCTAGTGTGGGAGAGCCCACAACCTCCCTAGGTAACTGATTCCATTGTCGTACTGCTCTAACAGGAAGTTTTTCCTGATGTCCAGCTGGAATCTGGCTTCCTTTAACTTGACCCCGTTATTCCGTGTCCTGCACTCTGGGAGGATCGAGAAGAGATCCTGGCCCTCCTCTGTGTCACAACCTTTTAAGTATTTGAAGAGTGCTATTATTGTATTATGGGGATCCGTTATCTTATTGTTTTGGTAATTTTAATTCTGTATCTTATTTTATTTTTGTAAGCCACGTTGTGAATTTAAAATATAAATGGAACAGTGGGATATAGATAACCTAAATAAAAATAGTAATTCACAAATTGATTGATTAATTTAAAAGGCAAAAATAGGGTGTGTGACACTAGTTGACCTGAGAGAGGGAGAAAAGGGGCGCAATAGTACAATATTTAGAATAAAACAGAGGGTCCCTTGGAGGGCATCTAGTGCAACCTGATGCAGGAAGCCCAGAACTAAGGAGTTCATCACACGAGCGTTTTATTGCACTGTTGCTATTGCCCACTCATGTTTTTTTTGTGCATCCTTTAGGTGCCGTCATCCACCTCCTGCATGCCTCCCGCTCCTTCTTGTCTTTTTCCCATCACAAAATGGACACCTTTTAAGCCAATTTTTGAGTGGGGGAACGGAATGTGTCGCTGCAACGAAAGCAGCCCCTGAATGGGCCATGTGGTCTTTGTTTACTTCCTCTTTCTTCTCCGGGAAGAAAGAAGAAGTATTGTGGGACAGGAGCAGGGGCGGAGAAGCGACAGTAGGAACCACAATCCCCCCCCCCCGTGTGATGATACTCTAAAGCATCCCCAACAGATGACTGCCCAGTGGCTTCCAATGAGGGAGAGCCTCTTCCCACCTACCCCAGGTAAATGGTTTCATTATCGAACTGTTCTTACTGTTAAGACGTTTCTCCCAATATTCAACTGAAATCATTCCCTCCTGGAATGTAAACCCATTCGGTGTGGTGTTGCTGTCTGGGGCAAAAGAGCCCTCTTCTTTGTGTCAGCCCTTCAGATATTTTCAGAGCACTGTCATGTCCCGCATCATCCCACTGTTCTCCAGGCTAAAGTTGAGCAGTTCCTTCAACCTTTTGAAGAACTAGACACCGTACTCCAGATGAGGTCTGACTCTGAAAGTCCCCAATTCCTCACCTCCAGGCATTGGTCCGGGGTTCATAGCACTCCACTGAATCCAGGCAATAGGCATCATTGGAACTGCCCCCCAATGCGTAGAAAACGCCATCCAGGAAGACTGCTGGGAAATAGCTCCGGCGACTTGTCATGTCGGCCAGTCGCTCCCAGCTCCCACAGAGGGGCTCGAACCTGCAACAAGGGGAGGGTGAAGGAAAAAGGATGCTTCTTAGAAGCAAACCCCCACCAACAACAACTCTGCTCTTGTTTCTAAATTAAAGGGGCAGAAGTATCCCCCATTATGCAGGCTGTCTTTCACATCTTTTTGCCTTTTTCTAAGACAGGGGTGTGCCTCTCAAGATGTTTAGACATACAACTCCCATCAGCCCTGGCCAGCACAGCCAATGGTGAGGGATAATGGCAGTTGTAGGGCCAAACATCTGGAGGGTCAACAGTTGCTCACCAGCCCACAGCTTTCAAATTGCTAGACACCAACCATCGCCAAATGGAAAATGTTCTTTCCTGTTTGAGAAGACTGATCAGAGAGTCAGATTTTCCTAAAAGGGCGAGGCATCCACATCCTATTTTTCATTCTGTTGGGCCAGTGAACCACTAAAGTCAGATGCTGGAACCTTGAAGACCAAAACCTAGTAGACCTGTCCCTAGGCCCATAGATTCCATGGGTGAGAGCCACAGCTAGTGAGCATTTCTAAGAGGAGTGAGAAGGCATAGCCTCTTCTTTCTCTGTCCTACAGGGATTTTTCAGGCTCTCATTGGCTCCCAGTCCCAGCCCAGTCTTCTGATTGGCTGGAGAGCCCTATATAAACCTTTCAGCTCAGCTCCAATTCTAGGTATTCTGACTACTACATGTGGTGTCAACTTCAGGTTTTTGAAGGCCTGTGGGCAAGACACTCTCAATGGGGCCTTTCCCTCATTGAATTTATCTTCTCACCACTATCGTCACCCACTGCTATTTCTCTCCAACTCTCTCATCATTGGTACCAGTTGCTCGCTTGACAGGAAGTGAGCAAGCAAGCCGTGGCATCTACCGTCCTCACAACCACCATTTTCTGGGCCAGGGTGAGGCGCAGGTGAAGATGAGCAAATCCAGGGGGCTCTTATCAGTGGGGCCCTGCTGGGGTGTGGGCCCTCAGCTATTGCCCAGCTATACCGACTCTTGGCACCAGCCCTGTCTGCATGTCAGAAGGTCATCCCTGACACCGGCTCATCCTTCCTTTGGGTCCCTCCATCTTTCGAATACTCATCACTTTCTTCTGTGGGATGCTTTCCCAAACCATGACCTTACCTCTGGCCTACACAACTATAGTAATTATCTCCAGCTAAATTAACAGCCTGCAGATAAAGCTTTTGCCACGGGCCATGCTGAAGTACTGAGACGTTAAAAGCCCAATTTTCCTTCCCACCCTTATCCACAACTCTCCTCACAGAATGGAACTGGACTGGTTCCCACCCCTTCCTCCCCTAATTCAAGCGGCAAGATCCCCATCTCACTTGTACACTGAGCACATGGTGTCCCTGATCCCATAGTAGTGCTTTCCCCCAAAGATGTACATCACGTTGTCCTTGACTGCCACAGCATGACGGAAGCGTGGTCCTTCTGGAAGCTCCCCAAGACGGCGCCATTCAACTTGCTTGACCAACCCGATGCCACTGAGGAAGCGGTGGGTGAACCAGAAGTCCCGGCTGGGGCTGCGAGTGGCCATATTCTTGGCCAGAGTATCTCCTCCGCTAATAACTATCACTTTCTCTGGGTACCTCATCCGGCAAGGGAGTTGCTCCATCTTGGAGGGGCCTGGTGGAAGGCGGGCTAAAGATTCAACCATGAGGTTATAGAAGCGACCTGGGGAGGCCATCAATTCTTCTGCCCGCACCTGCTTGAGCTCCCGAGTAGACATCAAAGGGAACCTGATGCAGCTCAAGACTTTCTCGGCACAGTCCATTCGCCCAGCTCGGTCAGCGTCCAGCCAGCGGATGGCTCCTTGGAAGGCCTCTAGTTCGTTGAGGATGTAGAGAGCATCTGAACTGAGGAAGTCCACAAGTTGGTTGACAGGAAGGTCCAGGAACTTGGCCGTTCCTATGACATGAGCAAAGTTCCTTAACACAAAATTCTCTGCGGTGTTTTCCAGATCATGTAGGCCATAGGCCCGGGCAAAGGAGAGGACGTCCAAGCTGGATTCAGGGGTCAGCTTGTGATGGAAGAAATCCAAGCAGAGGTCCAAGATGCCGGAGACCTGGTACTGTAGAGCAGCCTGTGCAGCATCAAATAGATAATCCCAACTGCCCACTAGCACTCCTGAGTACGCGAAGGAGATGACCAGGCCCAGATCAGCTGAGGTGAAGCGGGTGCAGAGAGGGGTATCTGCCTGACGAGATTCCCTCATGCCACTGGTGAACATGCCATGGAAGAACTCACAGCCACAAGCCAAGGCCAGGCGGTGAACTGGAAGGAGGGAAGATGAGGTCAGGGGATCCAACGGCCATATCTTGGTCAGGACCCCATAGCCCCAATCCCCAAACATCTCCCAACCCATACCTAATTTTCCCACTTCATCCTAAACCACAGACCCTTTTCTGAATACTGAGTTTCCTATCAACTCTGCCTTGTTCACCTCGGTAGGTATCTCCTTCAGCTTTAAGCTCCAGGTCCCAACCAACGCCTTCTTCATAAAGCTCCTCCAGGCTCCGTAGCATCTCCCATTTTTCTTCCGCTGGACTCAGCCTGCCCTCTGTCTCGGTCCCAATCAACACCGACTTGCAAATCTCAGCCACGCGAGGGACGCCCAGTGCTTCAGCTGCATCTAGGACCTCCCCAGCCATCTCCGGTGTGGCCTCCAACTCCCCAGTGTAGGCGAAATTCAAAATGGCCTCCCAGCCACGTGGTGCAGTCACACCATCCAACTCCACCACACCTTGCTCCCCACATTCTAAACGTTGCCGGAAGACAGAACTCACTGCGGCAAGGAGGACACTGTGTCCTTCATAGTTCCTTAGGCCTAGGGTCACAGTCACATCCACAAAATGGTGCTGTTCTCTCAGCTGCAAAGCCACAGCAAAGAACCGTTCTGCATGGGCCTCATTCCGCAGTTCCAAATGCTCCTCAGTTGTGTTCCCCCCAGGGCCTTCTGGGGGTCTGTCTGTGCATGACATGGCCTCCTGGGGGGGGGGGGAGATACCTGTAGGATGAGAGAACATGGAAATCGGCATTCAAAACAGGTGAAGGAATGTGGTAGAGCTGGAGGTGACGATACACAGCCACCTCACAAAACACACCCTCGAGTTACCCAAAGTAAAAGCATAACCACAGTACACAGAGAGCAATAGCAGGTGAGGTGATTGTGTTAATGCATACAGAGCTCCTTTTCGCCAACAACGATAGAAACAATTCTGAGTGTTCAGAAAATGTGGAATGTCAGGCATAGATTTCTATAAATTGTCAAATTTTAGACAACCTACAAATAATTGATGTGCATTCCTTCAGCAAATATTATAACGTCTCCCCCACTCCCGTATAAAATAATATACAATAGGGGTGTGTATGCTTGTGATGTTTAATTGCCACTGTGTGCTGTGCATTTCTGATTTTAAACAGAGATAAATTCTGCCTATGTAGGTGCTCTGTGCCAACATGTGAGGAGTACATGTGATTTGTAAAGAACCTAATAGAGGGTGTAATTTTTCTGGTCTCTCCGCAGGGGCATAGTTTTGAAACTTAAGTAAATATGCAACAGTGTGTGTCTTAAGTCACAGTTTGTGATGAGGCCTGGACTTCCATTTGTGGTGTGTGAATCTGTGGTGTGTTTTTTAATTGGCTCCTGGTACTCACAGAGTACATTTTATGCTGAGATGTAGTTATTATGTACATTATGTACATGAACCTGGGAACTACAGACCAGTCAGTCTGACATCCATCCCTGGGAAAATTCTGGAGCAGATTATAAAGAAGTCATTCTGTAAACACCTTGAAATCAATGCGGTGATCACTAGAAGCCAACATGGATTTGTCAAGAACAAGTCCTGTCAGACTAATTTGATCTCATTTTTTGATATGGTAACCTCCCTTGTGGACTGTGGGAATGCTGTGGACGTCATATATCTTGACTTCAGCAAAGCTTTTGACAAAGTACCACATGACATTCTGATTAACAAACTAGCTAAAAGTGGGCTAGATGGAACAACTATTAGGTGGATTCACAGTTGGCTACAGAATTAGACTCAAAGAGCACTTATCAATGGAATCTTCTCAAACTGGAGAGAGGCAACGAGTGGGGTAACGCAGGGCTCAGTCCTGGGCCCAGTGCTCTTCAACATTTTTATTAATGATTTGGACGAGGAGGTGCAGGGAACACTTATCAAAGTTGCAGATGACACCAAATTGGGTGGGATAGCTAATTCCCTGGAAGACAGAAACAAACTTCAAAGTGATCTTGATAGGCTGGAGTGCTGGGCTGAAAACAGCAGAATGAAATTTAATAGGGATAAATGCCAAGTTCTACATCTAGGAAATAGAAACCAAAGGCACAGTTACAAGATGGGGGATACTTGGCTCAGCAATACTACAAATGAGAAGGATCTTGGAATTGTTGTAGATTACAAGCTGAATATGAGCCAACAGTGCAATATGGCTGCAAGAAAGGCAAATGCTATTTTGGGCTGCATTAATAGGAGTATAGCTTCCAAATCACATGAGGTACTGGTTCTTCTCTATTAGGCCCTGGTTAGGCCTCATCTAGAGTATTGCGTCCAGTTCTGGGCTCCACAATTCAAGAAGGACGCAGACAAGCTGGAGTGTGTTCAGAGGAGGGCAACCAGGATGATCAAGGGTCTGGAAACAAAGCCCTATGAAGAGAGACTGAAAGAACTGGGCATGTTTAGCCTGGAGAAGAGAAGATTGAGGGGAGACATGATAGCACTCTTAAAATACTTGAAAGGTTGTCACACAGAGGAGGGCCGGGATCTCTTCTCGATCCTCCCAGAGTGCAGGACACGGAATAACGGGCTCAAGTTAAAGGAAGCCAGATTCCAGCTGGACATCAGGAAAAACTTCTTGACTGTTAGAGCAGTACGACAATGGAATCAGTTACCTAGGGAGGTTGTGGGCTCTCCCACACTAGAGGCCTTCAAGAGGCAGCTGGACAACCATCTGTCGGGGCTGCTTTAGGGTGGATTCCTGCATTGAGCAGGGGGTTGGACTCGATGGCCTTGTAGGCCCCTTCCAACTCTGCTTTTCTATGATTCTATGATTCTTACTTGGTGGTGCAGTGAAGTAATTTTAGACCCTGTTTAATGGTGTTATCCTCATAGATAACTATACGTATTACTTTGAGTGTGAAGCTCACAACTAACATTTCTCTTTGCCCCCAGTCACCATTCTGTGCATTACAGCTGCTTCTGCAGCCCTGATATATTACATCAGCAACAAAACTGTTTGCCAACCCTGTTTAAAAAAATAATAATTCTGAGCATGTGCAGTTTTGTATTTTCAACCCACAAGTCATAGCACTCTCCTGACGACAGGAACAAAATGGAGATTGCTTCAGCTGCCCTCATCATCTGCAAACCTCTGGGTGGTTGTGGGGTGTGTGTGTGTCCTGGGCTGTGTGGCCTTGGATTTGGCCCCCAAGGTCCAGTCCTTGCTACACAACGGGTCTTTCTGAAGTGCAAAGTGGGGACATGCAAAACCCACATGAGAACTCCCCCCTCCCAGTTGATCCAGCCTCTCACGCGTCTCCTCAACCCTCCCCGACCCAAACCTCTCACCTTTGGGGCCTGCTCGTTCTCGGCCTTTCTCGAGCCTATGCAGTCTCCATAGCTGCAGTGTGACCTTCTAGAGAATGTCGCCCCAGGTGCCAAATTGTGAAGTTAATTATAGCCAGGCCCAAGATATCGGAGGAGGACTGGGCAGGCAGAGGAGTGCAGAGTCAAAGTCAGATGTAACTGGTTCCAAGGACCAGAGAAATTAAGGCTAATTCTTGATTTGTACTACTTCAGAAAGCAAAGTTGTGCTCAGGTTACTAAATGCTAAATACTCCTGTGTATAAACGTGTACTCCATGGCTATAGAAAAAATAGCATATCAGGGACATGACATGTTAGTTTTGTGTGTTCAGGGATTGTGTGTGTGTGTGTTTATGTGTGCGTGCGCATGCACACACACGCATGCCTATGCCTTTAGAGGAACATTTATTTATTTATTTTTATTTCATTTATATTCTGCCTTTTTTCCTCCAAGGAACCCAAGGCGGTGTACATAATCCTCCTCCTCTCCATTTTAGCCTCACAACAACCACCCTGTGAGGTAGGTTTGGCTGAGAGTCTGTGACTGGCCCAAAGTCACCCAGTGAGCTTCCATGGCTGAGTGGGGACTAGAACCCGGATCATCCCATCCTAAGAGCCCTCAGTCTGTGGTCTTAAGAAGTAGACCTTCTCATTTGTTGTTTGTAAGAATTAGGCCTCAGCCCTCCCATCTTCTTTAAAAATGAACCTTTAGTGAACACTAAATGAACCTTTAGTGAATGAGTCTTCCGACTATTTCAAAAAATCACATAATCATTAACAACAAGCAGACATTAAAATTTATGATTTAAAATTATAAAACAATATACACTTTGTATATGATATATTATGTATGACTGACAGTTAATAAGACCCCTTGTATATTACAACATTTGATAAAAAAAAACTTAATAATTTTTTTCTAATTCTTTTTTCCTTATGCTGGCTGCTTTAAGAGCGAAGAGAGCAACCCTCTGGGTCACAAAATAGTTAGAACCACGTAAGAGAAAGGACAATTTATCCTTCACTGTCCAATTTCTTTTGCGTATTAAAAACATAGTGTTCTCTACATTTTGAATATAAACAACATTCAAGTAAGTAGTGGGCTAAATCTTATATTTCAGGGTTGCCACATATACATAGTCTATCTTTCGATGGACTACCTTGGCATCTACGCTGTAATATCATTGTGTCCATCAGCTCGAATCGAAGCCAGGTAAAGGCTACTCGATGGACCCGGTAGTGTAAGGCTTATTACTCAAGATCTACCAGACAAATTCTGCTCATTTTTGTTTTAAACTGAAGCTTGAACAGTGTAGATATGCAGAAAAATTGAAAGTTCAAAAAAGATAAAGTCTGGAAAAGCTCAATAGCCAAAATGTATGTTTCTGCACCCTGGCCAGGAGCCTGAGGCAGTTGGGGAACTACAGCCTCCCACACAGCTCTGTGGCGTGTAGGGATGGAGAGAGGGCCTTGGGCTTTGTAAGGCAAGCCTGCTTTTGGAGTGGCCATATTGGTGGCAGCGATAGTGGTAGAGGCAGCAGAGAATGCTCTGAGGTGGTGGCAGTGGAGGAAAAGAAGCGGCCTTAGGAAAAGCCGGGTTTTAAAATGTGGGGAAGAAGGAAGGAGGTTGGCGTGAGGCCTGAGGGGAAGAAGCGAATGTTGTTCAGCAGTGACAGAAGAGAGGGCCAAAAGTCTTTCCATGCATTGAAGGAAAGTAACCTCCATGCAGCACCTGGAGGACTGACAATCAAGTCACAGTATCTTTCACCCTCAGACTACTAGCACCCATGGTGACATGGGCTTTACACTAGTATGTGAGAACTCACTAGCTAGAATTTCAAGTCCTGCCCCCATTCTGTCTGCAGCCAAGGCACTTTTGGGGGAAAAATAGAATTTTCTCAGAGTGAAGGAAAGTCAAAAAAATAAATTTTGTGAAATACATGGTGTGTCACACTGTTGTCCCTTAACCAGGGATTTAAAGGCCCGCTTCCCCGGCGTGTTAATAGCCAATCAAACACACGAGGCTGGAGAATACACTTAATCCATTTATTTCTAATACTGCAGTATGGAGGCGCTCTCCGGTTCCATAAAATGGATGCGCCCAGAACAAAGGAATCTCACAGTATATATAGACCCTGACTACAAGAGGGTGTTAGTCTCTTTCTAACCCTTCGATTGGTCAGTTCTGGATTAGCAAATTAAGTTACATCCAATTTTCAAGGTGCACCATCTCAATGAGTCATAGGTTACATTGGTCGAAAGTTTTTCCCCTTTGACCGCTAGGACATGATGTCCACCATTAAGGAATGCAAATCTGGCATGTAGCCACCTGTAGCCACCCTTTGGCAGAGAAGCCATCTTTTAACCCTTGGTACATTACATTCATCAGAGAGATGAAATCTCTCCCTGGGGCCATCAACATAATGATATGAAAGAGGAGGCAGGATAGAATTTCGAGGTGCAAATGAGGACAGGGCTCTTTCATCTTTAATAGTTGTGTAGAAGAAGGATTTCAGCAGGTGTAGCTTGTTATGGAAGCTGAAATTCCCATCATCATCTCATAGAATCATAGAATAGCAGAGTTGGAAGGGCCTGGCGCTTTTTTCAGCTCTTTAAACACTTCTGGAAGTGTTTATTTCTCTAAAATGGGGAGACGTTGGGATTTGGGACTGCAAAATGTAGGAAATGGTCTTTTAGTGGGTTAATTTGTCCATGCAGCCCACTACCATCTAATAACATCCAGGGCTCCATTTTAGGTCAGAGATCAGAATTTTCCAACCTGGTGCCCTCCAAATATGTTGGGACAACAACTCCCATCATACCCTGTGAGCATTGCATGAGGGGAGTTGCAATACAACACATTTTGCAGGCACCAGGTTGGGGAAGTCTGACACAGATAATATACTCCTGTCTACTTCCCTCTGCAATTCCAAACTACAGAGTCACAGAATCATAAAGTAGTAGAGTTGGAAAGGGTGTGAAAGGCCATCGAGTCCAACACCCTGCTCAGTGCAGGAATCCACCTTAAAGCATACCTGACCGATGGCTGTCCAGCTGCCTCTTGAATGGGAGAGACCACAACCTCCCTAGGTGGTACTGCTCTAACAGTCAAGACGTTTTTCCTGATGTCCAGCCAGAATCTGGCTTCCTGTAACTTGAGCCCATTATTCCGTGTCCTGCATTCTGGGATGATCGAGAAGAGCTCCTGGCCCAACACTGTTATCTTTTAGGCACCAGGTCAAGACTTTTCTCTTCTCCCAGGCATTTAACACCATTTAACAATGCTAAGTTTGTTTTTTAACAAACCCCCGGAACTGTTGTTTTTATACTGTTGTTTTTATGTTTTTAAGTTTTGTATACTTTTAATGTTTACTGTTTTTAACTTTTGTAAACCGTCCAGAGAGCTTCAGCTATGGGGTGCTATATAAATGTAATAAATAAATAAATAAATAAATAAATAAGCAAGCTCCACCCCACAAGTGTTTAATTGCACGCTCATTACTGGGCACTCAAGGATTCCTTGGAGGTAGCTCACATCGTCTGCCTCTCGCACGCCTTCCGCCCCTTCTTGTCTTCCTTGTGCCGCAAGAAAAACCAGGAAAAGTCTGAAATATTTTTTAAACCCAAGTTGCTGATCTCTCCTGCTGTGTGTGGGAGAAGCAGCGTGTTCACCACGAGAAACCGGATGAGTATATATATATATATATATATATATATATATATATAAATAAAAGTATATTATTCTCTTCTATGACAAAATGGTGCTCATTGTGAAGTAAATATATTTAGGATCAGGGAAGCAGAAACAAGCTTTATTCTATTCCTGTAGACATGAAAGGGCTATCATTTAAACGAGTTTAAAATGCAAAACTGCAGATGTTCAGTGTTAGGGTGACCATACGGAAAGGAGGACAGGACTCCCACACCTTTAATAGTTGCATAGAAAAGGGGATTTCAGCGGGTGTCATTTGTATGCATGCCACACCTGGTGAAATTCCCTCTTCATCACAACAGTTAAAGCTGGAGGAGCCCTGCCCTCTTTTGTATGTGGTCAAGCTTCTTCCATCTTTTTTCTTATCGGGGAGTTTCTGTTTTGAGTTTCAGAAATGGAATGGGAATTAAGTATGGGGTGTTTCCCTTCAGGACAGGGTGACACCCTTAGAAAAGAGCACTTTAATCCGATATTTGTAGGCCTTATTGCATCTTAGGGGAATTCCCATGATGGTCTTGGAAACCTGTTGTTCTGAACTAGTTTTTCCATTGGACCATAAAGAAAATGGGAGGGGAACACAAGGGATTTGCAGGGGCAGGCAAGCTTGGAGGATAAACTGAGAAGAGGGCAAGGCAGGTGGAGAGGGTGAAACCCCAGTATTTCTTAAAACATTGTTGAATTGAAGGCAGACCACTGTTCCGGTTGATCTGTTCTTTGCAGACGGCTTTATTTTCTTCTCTTGTGTTACAACCGTAACTTAAAAGGTCACTTGAAGAGCCTCCGAAATAAAACTCAGGCTCCAGGCTCCTTTGACATTCTGATGCCACAGTATTGCGAAAGTGTGGGGTGGAAAGAAAAGAGAAATGTTTCTAAGTAATAGGTGGGCGTTGCTACGATTGAGTCTTCTCCGTGGCACGCCTTAAAATGTTTATCGATCAAGATGTTCCTGTTCAGGGCTGACAGCTTTCCCCTTGGCACCCATCACATCTAGGCCGAAATGCACGGCTCCCGTCGCTTCTTCTGTCACCGCTCCCACGTTGCTTCCTGAAAACAGGAAGTAATTAGCTCCATTCAGTCCGGGAGGAGAGAGCAGCAACCGGACTTAATAAGGGTTTGTTTTTTTGCGGCACAATAATGGCCAGAAGGGGCAGAAGACGGGCGAGAGGCAGACGATGCCTTGTGAGTAATTTGCGAGCGCCCAGTAGCGAGCGTGCAATAAAACGCTCGTCAGATGGAGCTTTTTGACCCACGTGATCAGCACAGTGCCACTGGAGTGCAGAAGGAGTTTATATGTAGGGTTTCGTCACTGTTTGCTCTGGAACAGGCTTTCAGCATTTTCCCAGCATTTTGGTGGTACGCTAGGGTGACCAACTGTCAGGATTTCCCCGGATTTGTCCTGGTTTTTGTTCTTTCCATGGTGTCAGGGGGGATTTTCTATAATTTTCAATAATGTCCTGGAATGACACACCTTCCCCTTTAAGGCTGCCATTAGCATGGCAGGAGGGAATGACATGCTTCCTTGAGGCACATCATTCCCCCACCCCGAGCTCCAATTGAGGTCTTAAAGGGGAAAGTGGGTCATTCGTGGACATTATAGAAAAGGCCCCAATTGGAATGGATGGTGGTGGTGCAGAATGAAATCCTTTCCCCTCCTCCACTCCAATCGGGTTCCTTAAGGTGGCGGGGGAATAACGTACTTTCTGCAGGACTCAGAAAGCTGCTTCCCCACACACACACTAGGTGTCCTCTTTTTTGGTTTCCCAAATATGGTCACCCTATGGTACGCTTGCGTGCCATCTGAAACAGCACCATGGACTGGTGGGCCACAATCTATGGTTTTAAAACCCCTGAGATACATTAAGGAAATAAACTAATGGACTCCCATATTTCCTAGTTCTCCCAATTAGATGTATACTTATTTCCCCCCCTTTAGTGGGTGTTTCAGTATTTCCCCCCTCTGTCCAAGGCTAGCATCAGGGTCAGCATTCTTGGGCTTTTGTTGGGGCCCACACATCAGCAGGGGCAGGAGCACTGCTGACCCAGAGGCCTCTGGTCTTGCTAACTTATTCTTGCTCATGCTCCCTGTTCACCTCCCCTCTTCAAGCATGCAAGCAGTGACAAAAGCAAAAGAAGGAACAACAGCCACCACTTATCTTGGGCAGTGGTGTAGATTGGGTCCAGAGGAAGAGGGCAAGCGAATGGGCAGTAATGACAATGACAAAGATGGGGGCCCACTCAGGGACAGGGCACACTGAGGACATCTTTCCAAGGCTTCTGGGCCCCTTAAAAAGGTTGAGCTGACACTGCCTCTGTCAAATGTTGCACAGACTCCTAGAGAGCCTCCCCCCACCTCAAGTTCTTTGTTGCTCAACACCTAATATCCCTCTAAGAGCATCTCTATATTAAGGGGAAATTGAGTTACTTATCCAGGGCTTTGTGCTTCCTGCTTCTTTTGTGTGATTGTTATGGGCTATATCACAAGGGCAGAGAGGGGTGACCATGTGGTTTGAACTGAATACTTTCCCTCCATTCACTTCCATTGAGACAGCGCCATCTAGTGGTGGAAGGTCCTGCTTTTTCCCTCAGATATTACCACATTAAAAAAAGTGGTTCTTTTAGTAGTGGGATTTCCAGGGGATAACGCAGGAGACGTCCTGGCTGTTGACAAAGACATGTAATGGATCCGCAAATGTCTGTGAGCATGCAATAAAAGTATGTAAGTATAACTACATATTCTGAAGGCCTCTGTTTCAAATATTACAGCATTCTAAAAGAAAGGAAAAAGGAGTATGTTATACATCAACTTCAGTAAAGTCAGACCAAATATACAAATGGCACCTATGTACCACTCTTTCAAGTGTTGCTAGTGTTTTTACATCTTCAATCCATTGCATTATAAGTGGTGAGCTTTTATCTTTCCAGTATTGTAGTATCAGCCTTATAGCAGTCAAGAACGCATGAAAAATCCATTTACATTGACCGTGTGTTACATTCCAAGAAGCAGGTACATAATTTAAGAGAACATGTAAAACAGAAAATATTAAAGAGCTTTCCAATACAAAGTTTATCCATCTGATGACTCCCCAAAGAAGGCAACTATTGGGCGTTTCCAAAACATATGACGAAAAGAAGCATTAACTGTATGTCACCTCTGACAATTAGCTGAGTTAGACAAATCATTGCTAAAGACATGTTGTAGCAGTGGTGACAATGACAAGGATGGGGCCCACTCAGGGACAGGGCCCACAAAGGACATTTTCCCAAGGCCCCTGGGCCCCCTAAAATCTAGAGCTGACGCTACTTCTTTCAAATGTTGCACAGACTCCTAGCGAGTCTTTTTTCTTCTTCAAAGTTCTTTGTTCCTCAACACCTGATATCCCTCTAAGGCAAATATTTCCCTCCCTTTTTATACCTAACAAGTTCTAGCGAAGTTTTTTTTGGAAGCATTTGGGTCTCATTAAAAGAAAAAAAGTGTGTGGTTACTACTAAACAGGTGCCAGCGATGCCTCCTTAACCTCTAATTTTATGGAGTCACCCCATTTAATACAGCAAATTGCTCTCTCTCTCTATCTGTTCAAGCATCGAGTCTTCTTCAAGCCTTCTCAGGCCTAGACAGTCAAACTGATGTTGTAAGAGGGAAGCCTCAAGTTGCTTGGGAGGAGCTGGAGTTTCGATGGTACAAGGGGTGTTTGGCGCGTGGCTTTGTGCGTGCTTGTGTGCAAGAGCATGGCAAGGGGAGGAGACATCCAGGATTAGGCATCGTTCCATGGCTTTATCAGTTGTGACTGGGCGCATGACTTGGGAACGCATTTGCATTCGTGCTTGTGGATTGGAGTGCAGCAGTTCAGGGAGGGGAACCGACGTGAAGTTGTGCCCTACGTGGTGCCTTGCGAGTGAGTAAAAGGGTGAATTGGGTTCATCTTCTGGTTGTTGTTTAACCCAGGCCAGGCGCTGAAGTGTGTTCCATCCTGTGCGTTGTGGCTGTAAGACAGGAAAAAGTTCCTCGAGGTGGCACTTTTTTGCAGCAGCACCTGGTGAACTTGCGCCTTCCACGGTGGTTTTAAAAGATGGTGCTCACGGAAGGGAAGAAGGTTTGCCACCTTTCTAGCTGCGCCTTTTAAAGGCTGCACGGCAGGCAGAAATTTATCAGATGTAATACTGTATTTGTGTGTTGGGGAAAGCTTCACCTGTTGGGTTTAAACCTGTCAGGCAGCTGTTAGAGGCACAGGAGCCCTAGCAGAAAATATGTGGCCAATAGAGCATTAACTGTTTGCACACCTTGGAATGGGTCCTATGTGCTCCCTTCTGTCTGGGTCCTTTCCTCTTTCCTTGGTTTTAGACTCTGCAAAGCGAGAGGCCTTGCTGGTGATGTTCTTCAGCCCATTTCTCATCTTTATCATAGTGCCCAGCTTCTTCCGCTCTCCACCCCGCCTTCTTCCGCCGAGCTCTCCGACCCGGCCGGCGAGGAAGTAGGTGGGTGGCGGCGGCGGCAAGGATGCCTCTTCCTCGCCTCTTTTCCAGGCAAGCTACACGATCGCTTTGGGGGCGCACTGGGGGCGCATGGAAGCGCCCTCAGTACGACGTGTAGAATCCCCCCCGATTGCCCATTTCTCCACTACGAGAGAAATCAGGTTTTTCTCTACAAAGGGTGAAAAGGGAGCACATCGTAGGTGCCTACTAAAGGCTGCTCAAATAGGCCGGGAAGCATAGCTTGAGGTTGCTAGGCAACCATTTTGTTTGTGCTCTCTGCTACACCACATCTACACCTTGTGTCATACCCATGCGATTCCAGTCATGACGATGCTATATTCCCCCTTGCACATTTATACTTTCTTTTAAATTTGTTTTAAACTGATGAATATCTTGCTCTTGGGGTTTTTTTTTAATGTGTTTTGTTTATTGTATTGGCTTTTGCTACACAAATAAACTATTTACTTACCTTGTAGCACACACAATGGCATCTGTTGCTGCATTTTGGAAAATAGGGAATAAAAAGCAGGAAATAACCCCCTGAAAAGCAGTATACGGAATACATAATGTACTGCAATTGTTATCAGTGCACTTCAGTACTGATAAAAAGTACTAGGGTAGATATAGCCACAGTCTCCAGAAGAAAGAGAATGCCATGTTGATTGGTGCCAGCAAAAAAAACTCTGTGTGTGTGTGTGTGTGTGTGTGTGTGATGCTGGTGATGGGGACTGTGGAGACTAAGGTTGCCAACTGGCCAGAAAAAACCCTCTGGGCTCCTCCTGTGCCTTTAACAGCAGCTTGGTATATGGAAGAATCACAAGAATGAAAGTCTTTGAGAACATGGGGATAATAAATGTTATCACCTGCTCAGGTCTGCAGAACACGTTGCTGTTAGAAGTAGCTTAGGGTGACCATATGAAAAGGAGGACAGGGCTCCTGTATCTTTAACAGTTACATAGAAAAGGGAATTTCTGCAGGTCTCATTTGTATATATGGAGAACCTGGTGAAATTCCCTCTTCATTACAACAGTTAAAGCTGCAGTACCTATACTAGAGTGACCAGATTTAAAAGCTGGCAGGGCACCTGCATCTTTAACTGGTGTGACGAAGAGGAAATTTCACCAGGTTCTCCATACATACAAATGATATCTGCTGAAATTTTCTTTTCTGTGCAACTGTTAAAGATACAGGAGCCCTGTCCTCCTTTTCATATGGTCACCCTAAAGTAGCTGTATGGGCAGCCCTGCCCGATTCACAGAATTTTACAGGAAATCCAGATGATGACATGCTGCCACTCATAACCCTCCAGTGATTTCCCACGGCTTCTTTCATCTTTTTTCTTACTGTGGAAAATCTGTTAGAGAAAAAGGATAAAATCGTTACCCAATGCATTGTAATTGTTCTCGCTAAGAGCCCGAAGATGCTAAGACAATTTAAGTGAATTTAAAAGGTGAAACTGCACATGCTCAGAGTACTATTATTTTTAATCAGTCTTGGCAAACAGGTTTTTTGTTTGTTTGTTTTTTGCTCTAAGGGATCAGGAATGCAGAAGCAGTTGTAAAGCATTGGATTGCTTCTTTTAAATTTTGTTTTAACTGTTTTATTCTGTTTTTATTTTCATTTTACCTTGTACACCGCTCTGAAATTTTTCAATGGGGAGCGGTATATAAATATTCTAAATAAATAAATAAATAAATGTAGGGAGAGAAGAGAATCATTAGTTGTATGGCTTTGTAACTGAAGTAATACACATGGCCATCTAAAAGCATAGGGCCATTAAGTCCGAGTTCTAAAATTACCTAGCAGAACCACTGGATAGAAGAACAAGCGTAGGTGTCAGTAACAGAAGTTGATTATCTTTTCGGAGCATTAATGAAGTAAGCGCACTCCACAGCAAGGTAATAGTTATTACTGTAAATGCTCTTCGGATTACATCACTAGCTGCCCTACATCTTCTCCTGAAATGAACATCACCTAATTGCCACTTCGCATATTATTGCAAGAGCAAGCAAACATGTTTTCCTCCACATGCGAGTGCCAACTTTTGTCACTTGGCTTCTGCTTCCAACAACAGCTCATACTGCAGATTTGGCAGAGGATAACACTGAACTCCGTGCCTTGAAATGCCTCACCTGGTGATTGTCCCATCACCAAACTGTGGCTGAAAATATTAAAAGAAAAGTGAAGCCGGTTGCAAATTAGAATTTGTGTTCATAGAATTATAAAACAGTAGAGTTGGAAGGGGCCTATAAGGCCATCGAATCCAATCTTCTTCCACAAGAGTGGAAGATGTAATCGGAATCTTTCTCCAGGGAGACAAATGCCAGGACTATGTCACCCTGATTAAAGAAATCATGTTTGATTAATTGTACGAGTCTTAAGAATAATCTTTTATTTATTTATTTATTTATTTATTTATTTTTATGATACCTTTCCTGGGGTGGCCACTAACCAGGGCCGTCCCAAGGCATTTTGCTGCCTGAGCTGAAGAACAAAATGGCATCCCTTCCATTTCCATGTACCAAATTCGACTGGACTGGCACAGAAACCCGCCTTCAGCACTGATGATGAGACAGTGACCTTCATGGCAGCTGAAGGTAGCAGGATATGTTAGGGGACACAGAGCAGGCTGTAGCGTGCGCAGGTCTCTCCTCCAAAACCTTGTTGCCACCTCCCAGCATCTGTCGCCTGAGGCGACTGCTTCAGTCTGCCTAATGGTAGGGCCGGTCCTGCCACTTACACATTGTCTACTGAGGACATAGGCCTGCATAGAATTTGTACATATAATTGGTATGTACCCATGCACATTTCGAAATAATTACTATCATTTATATAGAAATACAGTAGATCTCAGCATAGTGTGACCTACGTACCTGCTCCGTCAGCTATCCAGGAGCTCATTGCTGATGGGCAACTTAAGGCCCCCATGGTACCTTCTAATGGTTCTTTCGTGTTAAAACAGGCTTGGATTGGATAGTGCTTAAAACAGAAGATGGCTTCAAATAGAGCAAGGGAACGCAGGCTTCGGGCTTGCAGAATCTACTTTGGTTTTTATTGCAACCCCAAGGTCCACCAGGCGGAGCAGGATGCAAAATGGTGGCTCAGGGAGCAAGCCAGTTACTTCCTGCACCAGGACGATATTCTGCGTATACAAATATAAATCTACATCTGAGCTACTGCAGATCAGAGATATAGGGAGTTTAATTTAGACTTCTACATTGCTGTCATTAAACAGTTGGGAGTTGGGGGCCCTTGCTGATCTACTGCAAATCCGCCAGAGATCTACCAGTAGAACCTCATCTGCTTTCTGCCCACCCCTGAAATAAATCCAGGACTGTCCGTAAACCAAGACGCATGACTGCCCTAAGTCCTTTCCCACTCAGATTTTAACTTCACAATAACCCTACAAGGTAGGTTAGGTAGTGAGAGAGAGACTAACCCAAGGTGACCCAGTGAGCTTGGTAACCAAGAGGGGATTTGAACACTCTAACCACAACACACACATCTGTGTATATGTTGCAGTAGGCACCATCTTGGAAAGGCATTCCTCTCCTTTCTTCTCTCTGTGTGTGTGTGTGTATGTGTACCTCTATTAAAAATAATTAACTCTTTAAAAAAAAGTCTTGGCCATTTAAGAGGTGGCAACCTTAGCCGATCAAAATGTCTGATCCATTAATTTAACCAATTCATCAACTCAGTGTTGCGGTCCTAATACTTCCTGGTGTTCTTTTCTCTCAAAGAAAACTGTATTTGCAGCCCAATCCTATGCATGTTTTCACGTTTCCGAATAAAATCAGTGGTGCTTACTAGTCCCAGGGAAGTTTGCATAGGGTTTCAGCCTTTGATCCGCCTTCCCTTAGCTGGCAGTGTTGGACTGTAAGTCCTATCATCCCCAGCCAGGGGCAGGGGGTGGTGGGAATTGTGGTCCAACACATTAAGAGGGCATCAAGTAAGAGTGTTCGAGGGCTGCCACTTGGTAGGGCCAATTGCATCTTTCTGAAAAGGGTCCATTCTTTGAATAATTTTTTTACATGTGTAGACAGAAAAAAAGTCCTACAACTCCCATCATTCCCATGGATGACTGAGGAATGCTGAGGATTGTAGGACATTTTTTTGTCTAAAGATGCATAGGATTGTGCCCTAAATGTTATATTCTTACATAGTTATAGAATTTCCAAGTACAAAATTGTCAGTAGATATTTATAAACTTTGATATGCTCTGGATTCCCCATCTCATGCGTTACTCTAAATCTTTCATGTACGAACAGACATTTAATGTTTTTGTGTGTGTATATATATATATATATATATATAATTTATTTATTTATTTATTTAAAACATTTATATCCCGCCCAATATCATTACGATCTCAGAGCAGCATACAGATAAAAACGTACAGTATAAAACAATAAATATATATAATCTTCCTGAAAGATTAATATTATTTGTCTCTATATTATATGTTTCTCCTGCCTTTTGGCCAAAGTTCCCCTAGCATTGTTACCTGTAAGGGAGGGGAAATGCTGTACCTATTAAATTTCTGACTGTCGCACAGGTGTCTTGTGAAAAACAAGGTGGCAGCCCCATATAAGAAAGTGGAACAAAGCACTTGACACCATCAGCAGCCTTTTTATGCAATCAATAACCACACAGTTGAGCAATTCTCTCATAAAACCCTTTTTTCCAACACCACTGTCCACCTTGTTTTAAATTTATGGGAGAGAATTACAAGCACCAGCCCTTAACCAATGATGGTGCTGGCTGGCCAGGAATGCACAACAAGAACAGCTTTCAGGTCAAAAATAAATAAATCTATAATAAATCTTTTTGGACATACTCCAGGTTCCACTCTTTGCCCTTTGGCTTTTTCCCCCCTTCGTTATTTGGGTTCCCTCCTTATCGGCTTCTATTCCAAAATAGCAAAAGTGCCAGTTACTAAAGGTGTGATGAAAAAGAAAGGTCCTCAGCTTGCCTCCAGACACACACAAGGAGGGGAACATACAGGCCTCTCGTGGGAGAGCACTGAAGAGCTTTGGGGCTGTAACAGAAAAGGCCCTGCTCCTTATGGAGGCTGACTTGGCCTCCACATGAGATGAAACTTTAAGCAGGGCCTCCTTGGTAGTTCTTAAATGCATTAATAGGACACTTTAATAGCTGTGTAGGAGAGGAAATTTCAGCAGAGGCATTTTCTTTATCATAGGCCCCTAGGGTGAGAGAAACACCATCTGCCCCAAATTTATGCTCGGCATCAGGGGTTAGCATCATTTAGGGTGACCATATGAAAAAGAGGACAGGGCTCCTGTATCTTTAACAGTTGTATTGAAAAGGGAATTTCAGCAGGTGCCATTTGTATATATGGAGAACCTGGTGAAATTTCCTCTTCATCACAACAGTTAAAGCTGCAGGTGCCCTGCCCTCTTTTAAATCTGGTCACAGTATAGCTGCAGTATAGCTCCTGCAGCTTTAACTGTTGTGATGAAGAGGGCATTTCACCAGGTGCAACATGCTTACAAAGGACACCTGCTGAAATTCCCTTTTCTATGCAACTGTTAAAGATACAAGAGCCCTGTCCTCCTTTTCATATGGTCACCCTAAGCAAAACACTCTTACAATCCTGGAAACTGAATCCTCGTTAGAAACACAGCTCTGATGAAATGAATTCCCCTTGAGTAAAGTTACTCCAGTATTTAGACTGCCCTGCATGTCAGGATTTTGGTGGCAATTGGTTATAAAGCAGAACTTTCTTTACCACCACCATCCAGGGAATAAAACGTAGAAACAGAATTAACGGCCCTGCAGTGGTGCATAAAGCCATGCCGGTATGACAACTCAAACCTAAACAGAGATCCTCCTAGTATTCATTTTAAATTCACAGGAGCTTGCCTTGAAGAGAAGCTTTTCTGAGTTTCTAGTACTGGAGGCTGCCAAAACTTTGGCTGTTAGTGTAGTATTTTTCTTGGTGTGTTCATATGAACATGTCAGTTAGCATGGCAGGTCTCAGTTACTGTAACTAGATCGCACAAACATCTGCTTTGACGTTCTGCCACCAAGACCTTTACTCAGATTGAGTAAAATTTCACGGTGATGTGAGTGAAAGGGCCATGAAGGTTTGACAGGTGGGGAAAGGGTGGAGAGTCCCGCCCCTCCAGTGTCTATTTCTTGAGCCCATCTTCCCAGCGTTGAGGGGGTAGACTGGAGTGCCTTTCAAATCTAGTCTTGCTCCCTGTTCTCCCAAACCAAACATGGCCTTTGAAGGATCACTCCTTACCCACGTATTTTCGGAAGGCAAGCAGAAAAGCAGGCTGTGGTGCTTCATGCATACTTATCCCCTTCCTAAACTCAGCTCGTTCCGGGGGTGGGAGTGACGCAGTGTATAGGGTATCCTGCCTCCTATAGAAGAGGGCAAAGAGCCCCCTCACACCTTGGTTGCAAAGGCTGCGCCCTCTTCCCCCTCATTAAAATGTAGCACTGCGGGGGCGGGGGGGGGGAATCAGGAATGGAACCCACAGCCATTGACTTAGGGGTATGCATGCAGGGACACCTCTTTGGTGAGAGCTAAACTTGCCCTGATGACCTTAGTCCCAGGCATGAGAAGCAGGCTTTGTCGTCGTCCCCCACCTCCACCCCTAAATTTGCAAGCACTTTGCAATTCTGCCCCATAGAATTCTGCAGGAACCATTCTAATAAGCCAGCCCCTATTGAGCTAACCCTGGGTTCCGTTGCTTGAACCCTGGGATGCAAAGCAATGTGGGAACGGGCGCTCCCAGATAACATGTATTGAAGGTGAATCTAGGCAGTAGCTCTCTGCTATTATTGCGAACGTGAGTTCATCATTCTTGCTTGTACTGCAGTCCATCCTGTTACAGCAGGGATGAGCACCGTAGTGGGGGGGGGGCTACACCCCTCCACACAACCACTCAATTTGCTGCCACTAGTATGCTCCCCTCACCCCCATTTTTGCGAGAAAACAAGGCATGTGGGGAGCATTTGCCTTGTCTGCACCCAGAATCATGGTTCCTAGTTCTGCCTTACCCAAGCTGTCATCCCACCATATGGAGGATAAGTTTACCTATGACATACTAGTTGAGGCAGTATGTCCCTGTACAGTAGATCCTGGGAAACATAAGCAGAAGGGTGCCATTGTGCTCATGTCCTACTTATGGGATTCCCACAAGCAGCCCTTGGTCTCATCCAGCAGGCTCATCTTGTGTTCCTGCACAATTGCCAATTTTTTCACCATCTCATTTTCACCACCTTTAACCACTGCAGACATGAGCAGACAATATTTATCTTCACGCTATGAAAAGCTTTGTCAGATGATTTCCCCATACCAAACTGCTGTTAACAGTAATGAGGACAGGCCGTCGTTGTTTTTCTTCCTAGTCAGTTGGCACCCTACCTTACCCAACGACAACATTTCTGGCTGTAGGACTGACAGTTGTCCTCTACCACAGTGCCGTCCAAATTTGCTACCCTTTAGGGAGTAGGAAGTTGTTCCACATTGCCGTGTCTCTCATGGCACCTCAATTCATCTTTTGTGGATCCCATGTAGAAGATTCTAGATGCACAATCAGGGCCTATTAGGCTTCGTCATTACCCTGTGTGAACTGAGGATCTCTTAGTACACTCCTGGATTATTTGTTTTTCTCCGTTTCCTGCTCCCAATTTTGTAACAAAAACAACATCCCTAAATTAGGCTGTTAAAAACAACAACACCTTGTAGCAATTCAAATGTAAAGTAGATTTGTTCTTGTATATGCTGGCCATCCCAGTTAAGTGGCCCATGGGATGCAGTAGTTGGTAACTGACTAGGCCTCTGTGTTGCCATTTTGTGGCTGGGTCCGGTTTTTGGATCTCAGGGTTCTAGTAAGAGAGAGAGGTTCAGTTCATACAACATGTTTCACAATGAACTCCATTGTGAAACTCCAATGGTGAACTCCATGGTGGAGTTTTTACACCACCATTGAGAAATGTGTTGCCTGGCAGGAAAACGCCATGTAACGGTCGAGGTTTTTTTGGGAAACACTCCACACTGAATATCCACGTTGTGCAGAGGAGAGTTCCTGCACAACTGTTGTGTTGCGTGTTGTGTGGAGAGCGTGGAATTTTCCATTGCGTTGAGTTGACTTTTCCCACTGGCTACAGAGTTCCCTGGCAAGAGCGGCGAAAGGAGCAAGTGCCGCTCTAGGAGAGCTGCTGGGATTGGTTGTTGCAGCAATGGCTGATGGGATACCATCGGGAGGACCAAGGGAGGAGAGAGGGTGGAGGAACTGTCGATCCAACGTTGCGATGGATTGTATTCAACTCCACAGTAGTTCACAGTCCCACAACGGTGGAGTTAGAACATCTTGTGTGGGGAGTACCCCCCAGAAACTCAACCATTGAGTGGGGTTTTCACACTGAGTTAACTAACATGTTGTTTGAACTGAGCCAGAGGGACAGATCTGCAAGTCTGAAGTCTGTCCACACCTGTCTTGGAACAAATCCCTCACAACATTTCTGGGGTAGCACATTGTAAGATCATAAAGTTAGTTGGGAGAGGGGAAGCAAGCTGTGCTTCTACCACTCTTGACCATCTCACTGAGGAATCCTTGCTTGTTTTTTTGTGGGAACCCAGGGGTCCCCAAGAACATTGCTTGAAAACCCAGTGCTCCGTCACATTTAGCCCTCCTAAACTCCTTCTAGCACTTCACCTGATTCACTTTGCTTAGTCGTGACACTGAATCAAAATTCCAGGGCCGAACAATTTGAAGCTAGGTTCAAATAAAGGCTGTCTTCTTTTTCCCTGCCTGTCACCTTACCAGGGGATGCTTGTGACCTCGGGCCTTTGGCCTGGCCCTCGCGCACGGGCCCGGCGTGTGCGCAGCCAGACAGATCCCTGTGGCTCCAAGCTTTCCCGTCTTCCATTGTCTTCTCAAGTTTCCATTGCCCTGTGCAAACCGGCCCAGTGGAAAGAACATTGCAGGGGCAGAAGATAAGGCAAGCAAACAGGCCTCTAAGCAATGCAAGGAGGGGAGAGGATGTTCCTTCAATCTCACCCCCCTGCTGTGGACTCGGAAAGTTTGTCTGTTTGAAGAAGGAGGAGGAGGAGAAGGTGGTGGATAGATGGATAGATAGATGGGAGGGATCAGGCCAGTGAGGAGCTGTTAGGTCCAGTTCTGGAGAGCAAGGCCCGGAGTTATCTGGGGCCTTTATAAGGCAAGGGGGGATAAGAGTTGAACCTGGAGCCTGGAGAGAGATAAGATACTACGGACTGGTGGAGACGCATTGAAGGAGCAGGTACAAAGGCTCATCCACTTGTCTCTCCATCTTCTCTACCTCTGCCTGTCCATCTCCCCTCTGCTGTTTCCCTGTTCTTCTCTTTCCCCCGACGTTGCATCTCTCCACCCATTCCTTCCTGTCTATCTGCCTTCAGCCCTTCCAGCCAGTAGAATATTGACTGATGCTGTAACATCTTTTCCAACTTGGCCTATTTGGGTGGCACGAAACCCGGCTTTCTGGCCAGGAAGGAAACCAGATCTAATCGCTTTCCTTGTCTGTTTATATGGTGATGTTCTGAAATTCCCAATTCAGGAGCTGATTGCAGGTGTGTAAGATGTAATGAAAAATGGACTGATTTGTGGGAGCGGGGGCTGTCGGTTTTGGTTTAGTTTTGGGTTCTTTTAAAAACATGTTCACGATGGCGCAGCAATATTTAGGTGTTTTTTTAAAAAAGTTAAAACTAGAAATTGATGAGTAGGATGTGCTGCCCCTTCAACTGTCGTGGAAAAGAAATCTTTTGCTTGCAGTCTAAGCTAGGGTGACCATATGAAAAGGAGGACAGGGCTCCTGTATCTTTAACAGTAATGTAGAAAAAGGAATTTCAGCAGGTGTCAATTAAAGAAGGTGAAATTCCCTCCTCATCACAACAGTTAAAGCTACACTAGCTATAGTAGAGTGGCCAGATACAAAAGAGGACAGGGCTTCTGCAGCTTTAACTGTTGTGATGAAGAGGGAATTTCACCCTCTTCAATTGACAGCTGCTGAAATTCCCTTTTCTACATTACTGTTAAAGATACAGGAGCCCTGTCCTCCTTTTCATATGGTCACCCTACTTAACAGATTTTCCACAGTAAGAAAAAAGATGAAAGAAGCCGTGGGAAATCACTGGAGGGTTATGAGTGGCAGCATGTCATCATCTGGATTTCCTGTAAAATTCTGTGAATCGGGCAGGGCTGCCCATACAGCTACTTTAGGGTGACCATATGAAAAGGAGGACAGGGCTCCTGTGTCTTTAACAATTGCACAGAAAAGAAAATTTCAGCAGATATCATTTGTATATATGGAGAACCTGGTGAAATTTCCTCTTCGTCACACCAGTTAAAGATGCAGGTGCCCTGCCAGCTTTTAAATCTGGTCACTCTAGTATAGGTACTGCAGCTTTAACTGTTGTAATGAAGAGGGAATTTCACCAGGTTCTCCATATATACAAATGACACCTGCAGAAATTCCCTTTTCTATGTAACTGTTAAAGATACAGGAGCCCTGTCCTCCTTTTCATATGGTCACCCTATGAGAACTGCTTTCGCTGGATGAGACTAAGGTCCGTGTAACTATCCTGTTTCGAGCAGGAGACAGACAGACGCTGCTGGAGGTTTGCAAACAGGGCATAAAGGTGGTAGATGGGCTTCCTTTGCTGTTTGTTGCCAGCACCTGGTGCTCAGAGGTGTATCGCCTCTGTATCCGGGGCTTTCAATCTTTGCTATCAGAAGGGTGAACCTGCTAAGTCTGCTGTAGCCAATACAACAAAGAGCTTTGTGGCACCTTAAAGATTAACAGACTTATCATGGCAGAGGCTATTGTGGGCCCGAAAGCTTAGAGGTGGGCAGAAGGTAAATCAGGATCTATCAGTAAATCTCTGTGGTAGATCAAGCGAGTGTTTCTGTCTCCCAAATTGTTGAATGAAGCAGATCAAGCAAGGTTGAAGTCTGCCCATCCCTGGCTTATGCCCCAATAAATCTGTTTAGTCTTTAAGGTGCCACAAGACTCTTTGTTATCAAGGTGAATAGTGGCTGAGTCTGTTGAGTTAATCTGGCTGGATTTAGCATTTCCCCCCCAAAGAGCAGTTATTTTAGCCGTCATGGAACAGCAGGAGGCAAGTGGGAACTTTTGTTTGAAAGCATCCAGCGCGCCTGTTTGGAGACACTATTCACCATGCCAATTCAGTAGGTGCTGGTTTATTTTGGATCAAAAAGGAGCTTGCAAGAGAGCCTTTTATAGCCCTCTGTAGATGAGCTAGGGGGGATTTACACTACTGCTTTTAAAGCGCTTTAAAGCACTTTGAAAACGTTTTGAAACCTGTATATGCAGTGTGTCCTGGGCCCCAACAGTTGTCAAAACTGTTATAAAGCGCTTTAAAGCAGTAGTGTAGATCCCCCCCAGGTGAATAAACTCCCCAAGTTTATCCATCTCCCCAAGTTTATCCATCGCAGGCATTAAGAGTAAAGATGGAAGAGCTGCACAATTATGTCTTTTAATGAATAGTGCTGTTTGGAAGCGCCCCCATCAATTTAAGGTCCTTCCAGAGAAGGCTTTTATCATGCAATCGCCTTGCCTCATTTGCGGAATTTTATGAGGGGTCTGGATGATGTGGTCTTCCACCCGTAATCCTCCCATTTCCCCCCACCATTTCTTCCCAGCCCCCACAAAAATCTGTTAAGGAAGAAAAGACAGAATAGTGGCACGGCACAGTATCTTTTGATTAGTGTTGCTAGGGGCTCTCCCGTCTGGAAGCACCCCTGTTCTCACTGTAAACAAATGTAAGCAATATATATATATATGAAAATGTCGCGCCTTGATACGCTAAAATATATCAACCTGTATTATGTTCTTAGCAAGGCCAGGATGGGGCAAATGAGCCCTTGAGCAATAAAAAGTCATGCTGTTTTTCTTTGGTGTATTCTGCGCTTCTGCTCAAGCATGAAATTTGGCAGTGTGTCTAGAATCAGCATAACAGGAATCTTAGTTTTCAGTTTTTTAAAAATAAACAGAGCAGGAAGAGGAGGAAAACTCAAAGCAAATGAGGCTCAAGCAAACCTGGAAACCATTCCTGAAGCTGAATGTAGTGCAGGATTCCATTACTGCTCCATGTAGAAAAAATCGTACTGGGTGTAGAATTTAGCTGCTCAGCTTTCATTGGAATATACACAAGTTCCTAGCTCTTAAGGTAAGGCTGAAAAGAAAGGGTGTGAGCCACGCCCGGTTCTTTGTGCCTCCCCAAGACTTGCAGAAGCAAAAATGTAAATACGTCTTTGAATTTGTTCTGCTTTTCATCATGTCTACAGCTATTGCGTTGTGTGGAATTTGTGGCAGAATTTTAGTAAACATACAAACAACAACATCTATACTAGAGTGACCAGATACAAAAGAGGGCAGGGCTCCTGCAGCTTTAACTGTTATGATGAAGAGGGAATTTCACCAGGTGCTGCATGCACACCAATAACCCCTGCTGAAATTCCCTTTTTCTGTGAACTGTTAAAGATACAGGAGCCCTGTCCTCCTTTTCATATGGTCAACATAGTAAAGCATTCTGCATATACTCAGGGACGCTCATGTCTTTCGTAGGAATTCACATATTCTTCGGCTGAGGCTTCTTACTGAAAATGTAATTTGTGGGTCCAGGAACTGTTAAGCCATGACTATAAGTAGGCACTGTCTTTAGCTTTGTAACATCTTTAACTTTGTAACTTTGTAACAGCCTGTGTGGTGTAGTGGCTAAAGTTTTGGACTGGGAGTTGGGAGATCCAGGTTCTAGTCCCCACTCGGCCATGGAAACCCACTGAGTGACTTTGGGCCAGTCACAGACTCTCAGCTCAACCCACCTCACAGGGTTGTTGTTGTTGTGAGGATAAAAATGGAGAAGAGGAGGATTATGTACACCGCCTTGGGTTCCTTGGAGAAAAAAGGCAGCATATAAATGCAATAAATAAAATAAGTAATCATAATGTCTGCTCCCTCTCCCCTTTGTCTCCACCCTAGCAGGTGAGAACAATCACAATTAGACCATGGAGGACTCCCCATCATATAAGACTGTTTTTTCGCTCGGGCGCTTCAATATCCGGAAGCTACAGAGTGGGGCCCCTTCGGACCAAGCCAACAGTGGCGCCAAATCCTCAGCACAGCCCAGGGCTCCCTCGCAGACAGAGGAAGACGGAGGATCTCTTTCAGCCCCACCGGATTACGAGACCACGATTGATGCCAGCCCACGATATGAATTCTATGCTCTCTCAGCACCGCCTGGACGACGGAAAATTCGGCCAACGCTGGACATGCTCAGAAACGCAGAGCCGGTGAGATACCTTCTTAGAGGGTGCTCTTCATTGAGCTGCCCACTTGACTGAGTGACGGCCACCAATTTGGATGGCTTTAAAAGGGGGGTGGATAAATTCCTGGAGGAGAAGGCTATCAATGGCTACTAGCCCTGATGGTTATTTGCTACCTCCAGTATCTGAGGCAGTGAGCCTGTGTGCACCAGTTGCTGGGGAACATGGGTGGGAGGGTGCTGTTGCACCATGTCCTGCTTTGTGGGTCCCTGGTTGACAGCTAGTTGGCTGCTGCGTGAACAGAGTGCTGGGCTAGACGGATTCTCGGTCTGATCCCGCAGAGCTATTATTATTATTATTATTATTATTATTATTATTATTATTATTATTGATTACATTTATATACCGCCCCATAACCAAAGCTCAATTTGCTGAACTGCCTTTGGTCTGGTTTTCATGTGCAGTGCAAAGAGGAAGTCGAATCCTGAGGTGGCGTAGCAGGCTGCTCTGTACCAGTTCAGGATGTGGGTAGAGGATTCCAGTTTCAATGCTCCTTCAAGTTAAAACGAAACAAAACAAAAACCCTTGGAAGTGAAGAAGAAATCTTATCTATGAGAAATTGTTCTAATCACTCCTTTATTAGCTCTCTTTCCGTTCTTTTTTTATCGTGGTAAGATTGAGGGGGGTGGGGGGAATTGATTAGGCCATCTTTATTCTAAAATGGCACCATCTCTTCTTATAGGTGACCGTATGAAAAGGAGGACAGTTGTAGAGAAAAGGGAATTTCAGCAGGTGTCATTGCTACTCACGCAGCACCTGGTGAAATTCCCTCTTCATCGCAACCGTTAAAGTTGCAGGAGCCCTGCCCTCTTTGGTATCTGGTCAAGGGTAGCCCTGTCCTCCTTTTCATATTATTTATTTATTTATTTATTTATTTATTACATTTCTATACCGCCCAATAGCCGGAGCTCTCTGGGTGGTTCACAAAAATTAAAATCATTCAAAGTATAAAACAACAGTATAAAACCATAATATCAAATACAATATAAAAGCTCAACCAGATAAAAACAGCCTACTTTCTTACCACCTCAGAACTTGTACCATCTCATTCCTGCTGTGCGAGTAGAAGAGGACCAGGATTCATGCTAGCAATACATTGTCATAAAACCGTGTTTAAAGGACACCATTAGGAAGAACCTGTGGCCTGCCAGATGTTGTTGGACTCCAACTCCTATCAGCCCCAGCCAGCATGGTCAATGGCCAGGGCTGATGGGAACTGTACTTCAATCACATCTGGAGATGCACAGATTTCCCACTCCTATTAGGAGTGGTTTCCCCTTGACTCAGCAGCACATTCATGGCTGAAACATGGGCCTCCTTGTAGAAAAGAAAGAATACGATGTTTCCTGATTTACCAGAGGTTGAGACTGGAAAAGGGGGGCTGCTGTTGGTAAATACAGGAACAGGTGGAAAGTATTGTTATGTGTTTGGGGTCAGTCTAAATGACCTTTTGGGGATCCTTTACAATCCAGTGTCTCTGATGGCAGATTTGGGATTCTCTGCTGTGGCACCCCGGCTGTAGAATGAGCTCCCTACAGAGGTTCGCTTGGCACCTACCTTATACTCTTTTCAATGCCAGGTGAAGACCTTCTTATTCTCCCAGTATTTTAACAGTTTATCATCTTCTTCTTTTAACCTTGCTGTTTGAAATCTGTATTTTAACTCTGTATAAATCTCTCCGACACTGCTCGGTTTTACTCTGGGTGTGCTTTTATGTTTGTTTTATACTTTGATTGGTGTCTGACGGCTTTAACTTTAGTCAGCCGCCCAGAGAGCTTCGGCTATTGGGCGGTATAGAAATGCAATAAATAAATAAATAAATAAATTCCACCTAGGTAATTCTTGACACTTGTTATGCATACACCCACGTGCATATTTACATTTGTGCACTGTTTGAGGGCATGAATTTAAAACAAATTGGTAGGGAATGGAAATAGGGGTAAAAAGGAAAAGTAGACAACACAAGACTGAAACCAGTCCTCTCTTGAGTTTTCCTTTCATTTCTCTGTAGTCCAAGCAGGGAGCTGTGTAGCTTTCAATCTGTGATTTGAACGAAGGGCGTCTATTTCCAGGGCCTCATCTACACCAAGCAGGATATTGCACTATGAAAGTAGTATGAAAGCGGTATATAAAAGGCAGGAGCCACACCAAGCAGGATATAGCAGTATGAAAGTGGTATGTGCCAATGGGCCCTAACAGTTGTCAGCACCATGTACATTGATGGTGCTATATAAATAAATAATAATAATAATAATAATACTGCTATAAAGCAGTTGTGTGGCTCCTGCCTTTTATATACCGCTTTCATAGTGGAATATTCTGCTTGGTGTAGATGAGGCCCTGAAACTGCTGGGCAGTTTAGTGCTGCCTGACTTTCCAACCTTTATTCTTCACCTTTCCTCCCAGCCATCAGGCCAGGCTTCCCCAACCTGACGCCCTCCAGATGTTCTGCACTACAGACGCTGGGACTCGTAGTCCAAAGCATCTGAAGGGCACCAGGTTGGGGAAAGCTCCCTTAGACCTCAGCATGAAACTACCACGAAATTTACAAAACTGTAGCGTTTTCCTCCGTTCTATCCCTAAATTAAAGAGAATGCGTTCTTTAAAAAACTTTTTTTCTTCCTTTCCTTTGTTATTTATTCAGGGCAAAGGGCAAACGTCTGGCGATGAGCCTGGTACGAAGGAGGGGGAGGAGAAAGATGTAGAAGCTGATGAACCAGAAGTAGAGCCTGTCCGGTTTGGCTGGGTGACCGGAGTCATGGTAAAGTCAACACGTGAATTGAGGGAATTACTTAGATTGGAAGGGGTGGGGTGCTCATCCAGTCCCAGAATTATGAAACATCATTGAGAAGAAACAAGTGGGAGCAGCAATTAATTGACCCTTTCTTCCATTTTTTTTAAAAAAATATTCTTTATTTCCAAATATAAACAAGAACACACACACCCAAACATAGAAACATACAAAATTTAAAAAGTGAACTTCCAATTTTCTCCACAGCAAAAATATTTAACAATATTTTCCCTTACTCTATAATTACTCAATAATTAATTCCCCTCTTTCTATTATCTTTAAGTTTTGTTGAATCCACAGATAAACAAATCGTTTTTTTCCTAGTCCCCCCCAAAAGTCTATAAGCAGTTTCCATTCAGTTATAAACATAGATATTGACTTTTCTTTAATTATTGACATAAGTTTTGCCATCTCTGCCAGTTCCAGCATCTTCACCAGCCAGTCATCCATTGTAGGTAATGATAACCCTTTCCACTTTTGTGCATATAAGGGTCTTGCTGCCGTTGTCATATATAAGAATAAGGTTCCATAGTTCCTATTCACCTGCTTGTCCATTAAGCCCAAAAGGAAGTGTTCTAGCTTCAGTTGTATATTAATCTTTAATATCTTTTGGATTAGAGAATGAATTTGTATCCATTTTTAAGTTGTTTTACAAGTCTACCATATATGATAAAATGTTCCTTCTTGTTGTTCACATTTCCATTTTTTCCAAGTAAAAACACACACAAATAGCCAAAACCTGGAAAAAGTAAAACCAAGGCGAGAATCTACACGTCGTACTGAAGGCGCTTCCATGCGCCCTCAGTACGCCCCCCAAACGATGGTGTATTCCTGCCTACCTGCAGCCCAGAAGAGACGGAGGAGGAGGAGGCTGGGGAATCCGGCCGCGTCCTTGCCGCCTCCCCGCCGGCCTCCTGCTGCCGGGGGAGGCCGGCGGGGAGGCGGCGGCGACGGCAAGGACACGGCCGGATTCCCCAGTCGCCGCCTCCTCCGTCTCTTCTGGGCTGTAGGTATGCAGAAATACACCATCGTTTTGGGGGCGTACTGGGGGCGCATGGAAGCGCCTTCAGTACGACGTGTAGATTCCAATTGTATCTAAAGAATGGTTTATTAAAGTTTGGCAAATTGCACAATGATTGAAAATCAGTGAAGTAGTTAGGTTGAGAGATGGCAGACAACAGATACCCAAATTTACAGAGGAACGGAAGTCTTTTATTGAATACTGGAAAAATAATCATGATAGAGAAATTAACATTATATCCTTGGTTTGCTATTTAATAAATCATTGGCTTCGGAAGACATGTGGAACTTGATCTTATGTGCTATCTAATCTAGTTTAGCTTATATTTAATTCGTTCTTGGATGTTTTGTGTGGTGTTATGAGAATTCAATATATTTGATACTAAATTTACTTAGCTCACTTTTAGATGTTTGTATGTGGTGTTGCGCTGGGTGTCTTTGTTGAGTAGCTAAAATAATTGATTGTGCATTATGATTGTGTGATATAACAATATGTTGTATATTTTTTCATTAACAAAAATTACACACACACACACACACACACACACACACAAAACGACCCCCACACACAATGTGATTATTATGGGCATACTCCCAAGTTCTCCGTTTTGTGTTCTTCTATTTCCAAAGATCCGGTGCATGCTGAACATTTGGGGTGTGATCCTTTACCTACGTTTGCCATGGATAACCGCACAGGCTGGGATAGGTAAGTCTTTCCATACATCCATAGCTAGAGCACAAATTAAAAGGGAGTGGCTTCCTCTTTTAGTGGGAACTGTTTTGACCCACTCAGCAGGGTCTCCTGATTCTCTGTGTAACATTTTCAGGGGGGCAGGAGCGGCCGTGGAAGTCTGTTTCCTTCTATGCATTTGATCCAGCATAAATCCGGGATCCAGTCCTGTATCTATGGTCAATAGCAAGACTGTAATTGTGTCCCTACTTATCTGTCAGCAAGCCCCAATATGTTGAATGGGACTTCTGTCTGGGTAGATATGCCTTGGGTTGCATCACTTAAATGTTTATCAATATGTTTATTGCTCAATCCACAGATCATTGCAACACATACAAACTTGACATTTTGCTATACTATACATGATAAAAATTACATATGGTTAAAAATTACAGAGCTATCAAAAACGTAACATGCATTACTAAAAGGATAGTAAGATAGGAGCACAGCGGACACACAGAAACCTTTAATTGCTTCTCAATGACATTTCATTTATATCTCTGAATCTTTATAACAACACACACCAATAGTATCTAAAAACTTTGCTCTACATCTATTAGCTTTCACTGCAAATAGTGCAACTCTTTGTCATCACTTAAATGTCGTTCCCATGGAAATCAGTGGGACTTAATTTGTGACTAATGTGATCCCATTGATTTCGATGAAACCTAAGTTCAAGTATGTTAGGGTGCTTCCAGGCTAACAATCCAAAGACATGGAGCGTCATCAGATGAGCATTTTATTGTGCGCGCGTTACTGCCCACTCATGGTTTTTCGTGGGTCCTTTCGATGACGCCGTCCACCTCCCGCACATCTCCTGCCCCGTCTGCTCATTTTCCCGTCGCAAAAAAAGACCCGGAAAATTGGACTTTGTTCAGCTGTAGCTAAATGTGCCGCCGTTTCCTGCTGTGTGCAGGAGAAGCAGCGGGATAAAAACGCCCACTGAATGGGGGCCATGTGGTGATTGTTTACTTCCTTTTTCTTCTCCGTGTAAAGAAAGAGGAAGTATTGTGGGACAGAAGCGGGGAGGAAAAGGATGGTAAGGAAAAGTGATCCTACACACACACACACACACCTCGTCTGATTACGCTCATTGTGCAGGAATTCCATCTTTTCTTCCTTAATTAATTTTTTTGGAGCAAGAAAAAAGAAGGAAGAAATGGCAGCAAAGGAAAGACACCATTGTCTCAACCTCCTGTAAAATAAGGCAGTTCAATTGCACAATACAAGCCTCTTCTAGAAGATTCCAGCTCACCTGGATTCAACCTACTACATTATTGCCTTTATATTCATCAACAATTAACATTAGACTCTCCCCGGGGAACCTTGCCTCATGCTAACATCATTATCTTTCACGTGCCAGGCGTGAAAGATTAAAAACAAAACCTCAGGCTTTTAATTGTTAAGAGGTTTCTTAACAGAGGTTTCTGGTTTTGTTAAGAGGTTTCTGGTTTTGTTAAGAGCTTTTTGGTTTTGTCTGCCAATTTGACATGTTCAGATTTGTACTATTTATTATTACACTTGTTTTTAGTGTTTTGTGCCAGCCTGTGTGAATGTTTATATGGAAGGTGACATATAAGTACTCTTAGAGAGCACACCTATGGCCCCTAGACACCATCTGGAGGGCCATGGAATAGTTTGGAGTCCTGGATTCAAGGTTGAAGATAGTGCTCCAACCTCAGGCCCAGGAATCTGAGCCCCCCTCTCCTCCCCCTCTTCCTCAGAGCAAAGGGGACCTCAGAGAGGATGGAATGGGGGCGTTGCCATGGGCAGGAAGGGGAGGAGAACAGGGAGACCGGCTTCTGAGGAATCCTCCCATCTCCCCAGACTTTACCACTACCCCTTCCTGACGCCTGAGCTAGATGGGAGAAAACGCCCGTCTAGCAAAAATGCAGAGTGGGGGGAGAATGGAACCAAAGATCGCCTCTGGCCCTGCTCCCACTCAACATTGGTTGGTCATCCCCATAGGATCACACCCTTTAATAAATTAAAATAATCAAAGTAAATAATATTTATTTATTTATTTATTACCCTCTTCTCCCTCTGGATCGAGGCGGGAACAACATAAACACAACAACATTAAATACAACAATACAATACATAAAACTAGTTAAATGTCATGTTTCCCAAGACCTCCTGCCTTCTTGGGAGACAATAAGGAGGTCTGCTAAGTAATCCACAAAGCTTTATTCGAGCAATAAACATCCCTTCCCACCTGAAGGGAGTCTAATCTCTAGGAATTTTCCTTTAGGCAAAACTATGCAAATTAAGTGAGACCATTGTCCTTTCAAGAAGAATGGAAAGCCCTTTCCCAAAATGCTTTAACTTCAGAGAAACTGGTTGTGATGCAGCTTCTGACGAGATGCCAGCCGGGCTGACTTCCTCTCACCTTCCTTTAGCTCCACCTGTTTTAGTCTGCGGCGCACTCTAGGATTGGCTAACCTCTTTATGCTCACCCCTTCGGGAGAATACTGGCTTCCCACTGACTGTTTGTTGTTTACCCTTGAGGAGATAAGTTCTGGAGGAGGTTCATTCCCAGCTGGCGAAGAGCTCGTGAGAGCTGCCTCCTCCACTGCTATAATCTGGCATGTTTTTGGCACGGACTCCTCTACTTCAGAGTCTGATTCTGATTGATCACCTGAAACACCTTCCCCCAACCTAAGGGGAGCAGGGCTAGACATGACATTAAAAGAGCATATAAAACCAATACAATATTAAAATAGCAAACTCAACACTTTAAAATGCTTAGGTTTAAATTCATCTGGGTAGGCCTGCTGGAAGAGATTAGTCTTTTAGCTTCATCCCACGTACCTGTTTCATTCGAATTATCCCCTACAGTGCTAAGCTGCCATTGTTGTTGTTGTTGCTAAATCACATCCTGGGCGGCGGCGCTCCTAAGATCCTTTGCAAAGGGTTTAAGGGGGGAAGTGTAAAAAAATCATTAAAAAATCAATGGATGACCCAATCCGATTCAAATTTGGTATGCTTAAAGCCCTCCTTAATGTCTATTACTGTGCCAATTTTGATGTCTTTATCTTTAAAACTTATGCAGATGTAAGCATTTGTTCAATTTGTACTTTAACCATATCAAATCCTCCTCCAGCGCCCCTAGTGGCCGCTCGGAAAACAACAAATGATTCTCTCCAAAAGTAGTAGCAAAATACCTCGATTCTTTTCCCTTTATAGCACAATTAAAGCAGGATGCATGGGAGTACTTCACAATCAAAGCAGATTATAAACTGGAAAACTTCGGAGTCCGTTGCACGCAATTCGCAGTGATTGCACAGTATAACGCTGGTGTGATAAAGCTCTCTATGGCTGTCTTAAACTCAGAGAGAGTATTAAGTTGATGAATCTCTTCCGGCAGGCCATTCCACAGTCTGGGGGTAAATGAAAGGGATAAATAACTGTGGCGTATCCATCACAAGCAAACCTCAAAAGCAAAAACGGGAATTGGTTTTCAGATACAGAGAATCTGAACCTTTGACTCTGAAACCATTTTTCGAAACCTTTCCGTGAAATCTTGCTTCCTTGCCATCCATTGTTCCTCTATTGAGCTTTCCCTTTATAACTTTTTTTTAAAAAAAATTGTGCACCTCTGCTTGCCTCCCTGATGTGGGGAAAAGAATGATCACACAAAATAGTGTAGAGCAGTGGTTCCCAATTAGCTAAGTACTGCAGACCCCTTGTTTTTCAAATACCAAGCCATGGACCCCCTACTTTTTGGGGAAAAAATGTTATCTCTATGGTAGTTACCTGTGTGAAGCAATTTTTGGGAGAAAAAATTAGCCCCTAATTTTAGCAAAGGATTTTAGGTATACTAAAAAACAGACCATAAAATTTGCGATATTTGTGGTATTACCATGCAAAAATAATAATGATTTAGTTAGGATTATAAAGACGAATTTAATTTTACTAACATCTAGTTTACAATTGAACAAATTATGACATGTCTAGCTGCTACTAAACCTAAATGTGATGGGAGAAATCATGCCCCTTTTTGTCCCGAACAATCCCTTCCACATCTGTTTCGATATTTCCTACTTTTAAACTCAAATCTGGATCAACATCAAGCTGATTTCTATGCTTGTTCTTCATATAACAACATGTCAAAAATGCTTGTTCACAAAGATATGTGGAACGAAAGGGAACTAGATGTTTCAAAGCTTTTCCACCTAACTTCTTATAATCAGGAAAAACCTTCACCCAGAATTGGTCCAGTCTATATTCTTTGAAAAATGATTCAATGAACCATCACAAGTCACGTCAACAAATGCATCTTGCTCTTCCGCAGATAGAGTTGTTAGTTGTACATCACCACATTCAAAAGGATTCCTTATCCATGAGTTTTCAGGATTAGGTGCAGGGAAGTAATCTCTGAAGCTAGTTGCTAAATCACGCAGTTGCTGAGTGATGTTATATTTTACTTCTGGTAGGAATTCATCATCAGTGGACTCCAGAAATGAATGGTGAATATGTGAATGGTGCTACGGACCCCCTGGGTGGGTTACGCAGACCCCCTGAGGTCCACGGATCACCAATTGGGAACCACTGGTGTAGAGAGATAAAAGCATATTCAGCGAAGCAAGAACAAGGGGTGAAAATCAGGAGGCTGTGGAAAGGGAAATGGGGGTCGGCTTAAACCATTGGGTTTCCCCGATCACGGCCACTGGAGAAATGTACCGGGTGCTGCCCACACAAGCTTCCAGCTCCATTTGGTGACCTTTTGTTTCCTCAGGGCTGACATGGCTGATCATTCTGATGTCCTCCGTGGTAACCAGCATCACCGGCCTTTCCATCTCCGCGATCTCCACCAACGGCAAGGTCAAAGCAGGTAAGCGATCTTTTCCCACGCGGAAGAAGGGAGCCCTCATGTTCCCAGGCCTCCTCCATATTATAAACAGGGGTAAAGGGGCAAAGAGGAGTGCGTAGTATTTCCACGCACCCACAAAAGGATGCTTGAGCCCAAGGCGAATGTGGGGGTGTTGTGATATCATCACAGAGAGCTACGACAAGGCTGGTGCCAGAGGTCGGCATCATCAGGCGCACGTGCCAGTGTGGGTCCTGCTGCTACTACTGACCCTCGGGCCCTGATCCTTCTCCTTTCTGTTTCTGCCTGTTCACCTGCCCTCGTATTTGTTTATTTACAATATTTATATACTGCTCCCCATTCAAAATTTCGGAGGGGTGTACAAGATAAAATAAAATAAAACCAGAATAAAACACCTTAAAATAGATCTTTAAAAGAAGCAAAGTTAAACGTGAACCTTGGCTGGTCATTAAGGAAAGGCTTCCTGGAACAGTGACGTTTTCAGGAGGCGCCGAAAGAAATTCAAAGTGGGCGCCTGCCTGTCCTCCAGAGGCAGGGAATTCCATAGGAGAGGGGCCACCATGCTGAAGGCTCTTCCCCTGGTGGACTCCAATCAGAGGATGGGTCTATGTGGAACCACCAGGAGCCGGCCCTCAGATGACCTCAGTGACCGGGCAGGTTGTAGGGGAGAAGGCGCTTTCTCAGGTATCCTGGTCCCAAGTTGTTTAGGGCTTTGTACACAAATTCAAGAACCTTAAACCTGGCCTGGTTCAAGCATATGAGCGGTTACAGGCACAAGGAGAAGGACTTGCAGGGTCCACTTACCTTGCTATCTCCTGGGCATTGGTACGGATTGGGACCAGGGGGGACAGGAAAAGTGAGTGAGCAGGGTGATGGTGGCAAAGAGGCGGGCCTGCTCAGCAAGGGGCGTCTTGCCCAAGGACTCCTGAAAACCTGGACCAACCCAAGGTTATGAAACCATAGAAGCTATTTATGTTTCCCTGGAGAATGTGCCTTCAGTGGGTTCAACATCTGGATTATGGTGTGTGTGTTTTCTGTGTGTGCTTGTTGGACCCTTGGTCTGATCCAGCATGGCTCTTGTTATGTTCTTGTATGCTGGAATTCCCATATTGTGGTTGGGAGCTTTCCTCCCATAGCAGGCATGGGACCCCCCCCCCCCCATGATTCACACCATGGTGGGAACAAAGGGTTAAAGCCCCCTCCTTTCATTCACTTTCCCCCCTGCATCTGCCCTTTGAAAACCACAGCCAACCAAGAGCTAAAGATGTGAATAACATCACACCTAGTTTTTCCCGAAGCTGTGAACTGGGAGGTTCCCTGGTTCGAATCCCACCTTCGGTGTTAACTCACTGATGAGTCACTTTTTTCTTAAACACAGTCCCTCGCATCTGCAAAATGGTAATAATAACACCGATTGTCTTTGCCAGGTTGTTGTAAGGATTACTGAGATAACATACATGAAACGTGCTGAACGCCCAGAATGTGCTCTCTACAAATACTAAGTGCTTTTCTTACTGGTTTTTCTTACTGGTTCAGCACCATGTACATTGATGGTGCTATATAAATAAATAAATAAATAATAATAATAATAGTATGCACTTATTAGTTTTGTGTCTGCAATAAATTGTACTCATAGAATCATAGAATAGTAGAGTTGGAAGGGGCCTAACAGGCCATCGAGACCACCCTACAGAAACCCACCCTACAGCATACTTGACAGATGGTTGTCCAGCTGCCTCTTGAATGTCTCCAGTGTGGCAGAGCCCAAAACCTCCCGAGGTAACTGGTTCCGTTGTCATACTGCTCTGACAGTCAGGAAGTTTTTCCTGATATCCAGCTGGAATTGACTTTATGTAACTTGAGACTGTTATTCCGTGTCCTGCACTCTGGGATGATCGAGAAGAGATCCTGGCCCTCCTCTGTGTGACAACCTTTTAAGTGTTTGAAGAGTGCTCTCATGTCTCCCCTCAATCTTCTCTTCTCCAGGCTAAACATGCCCAGTTGTTTCAGTCTCTCTTCATAGGGCTTTGTTTCCAGACCCCTGATCATCCTGGTTGCCCTCCTCTGAACACACTCCAGCTTGTCTGCGTCCTTCTTGAATTGTGGAGCCCAGAACTGGACGCAATACTCTAGATGAGGCCTAACCAGGGCCGAATAGAGAGGAACCAGTACCTCATGTGATTTGGAAGCTATACTCCTATTAATGCAGCCCAAAATAGCATTTGCCTTTCTTGCAGCCATATCGCACTGTTGGCTCATATTCAGCTTGCGATTTACAACAATTCCAAGATCCTTCTCGTTTGTAGTATTGCTGAGCCAAGTATCCCCCATCTTGTAACTGTGCCTTTGGTTTCTATTTCCTAGATGTAGAACTTGGCATTTATCCCTATTAAATTTCATTCTGTTGTTTTCAGCCCAGCACTCCAGCCTATCAAGATCACTTTGAAGTTTATTTCTGCCTTCCAGGGAATTAGCTATCCCACCCAATTTTGTGTTGTTGTTAGTTCAACATATTCCGCCCGGGGTAGACCACTTGCCTTTGGCTAACAGTAGGGCCAGCCCTGCGGAGTAAACGAGATCTAAATCACCTCTCTTGTGTCTTGCGCAGGGGGCACCTACTTCCTCATCTCTCGTAGCTTGGGCCCAGAACTCGGTGGCTCCATTGGGCTCCTCTTCTCCTTCGCCAACGCCGTGGCCGTGGCCATGCATGTGGTGGGCTTCTCTGAAACCGTCAAGGACCTCCTGGTGGTATGTGTGGCCCAATTAGCTTTATTCACCGCCTTCACAAATCGGCCCCTGTAGCCATGATTCCGCTAACCCCATTTTGACCGGCATGTATGATCAATGCCATTGCGTTCCTGGATCGTTACATGGCGATTCCTGCGTATCTAATCTCTGCTAAAGCAGCAGGCCAGGCCTGTTGTCACTTGTGGTTGTGGTGGTTGTTTTTCTGGGTCAAATTGGCAACACTGCCCAGGCCCGTTGCCTTCCCAAAACCACAAATGGTACCCATCCCAGTCTTCCTGAGATGGGGATCTGGATCACAACAAAATGGAGGCAGGAAGAAAACAGTGTCATGGCACCGGTCTCCTCCCCCAACCTACGCGTGCTTATTAGGGCGTTCGAATGTACATGCGTCGGTTGAGGGAGAAACTGGATGCCACGATGCCACTCTCCCTGTGCACACATACAGGCACACACCCATGTGATGGTGGTTTTTGTTTGTTTATTGCATCCATTTGTCATGTCCTGCTTTCCAGCCTCCCCAAGCTACTACTCCAGAGCCTGTGTGCACCAGTTGCTGGGGAACATGGGTGGGAGGGTGCTGTTGCACCATGTCCTGCTTGTTGGTCCCTGGCCGATGGCTGGTCGGCCACTGTGTGAACAGAGTGCTGGACTAGAGGGACCCTTGGTCTGATCCAGCATGGCTCTTCTTATGTACAGTCCAGCTGCAAGGGCCAATTTATACCCCCAATTTATACCCCCCAAAATGCCCCCCATCCACGACTCTCTAAGCAGAAGAAGTTTCAGAAAGATAGCTTCAAAAACAACACAGTTATCCCCCTTTCTTTTCTGCAATGCAATCCTATGGGCGAAATGTTTCAAAATGGCGATCGGATCGGTCTGCAAAAAGAGAAGCGCTCCGTGTATGGCCGCTTCTCTTCGCCGTGCTTCTACGGGTCCCCGGTCCGCTTCTACTCCGCCTCTGGGCAAGGCGGAGCAGGCCAATTCACTCCTGCTTCTACGCTTCTAGTCAGAGTGGAGCACATGCCTAGTATCTACTCAGCTGGGTGTTGATATGTAAGCTCCTTGGGTCTGTGGTTTTGCAGCTTTCAAGAACAGCACCCATACTGTCAATCGGTACCATTATTCACTCTCTCTCAGAATACTATAAACCAGGGTCATCCCATGTAGCTGATTGGTGGGAGATCCAGGACAAATAAAAACAAGCACTTCTGCAAACAGAACATAGTTGAATTACAGAATTCACTACCACAGGATGTAATGACGGCCACCTTTTAAAGTCATTTGGATGACTTTAAAAGGGGATGGGATAAATTCCTGGAGGCCAAGGCTTTCAATGGCGACTTGCCCTGATGGTTGTGTGCTACCACCATTATCTGAGGCAGTAAGCCTATGTGCACCAGTTGCTGGGGAACATGGGTGGGAGGGTGCTGTTGCAGCACGTTCTGCGTGTTGGTCCCTGGCCGATGGCTGGTCGGCCGCTGTGTGAATAGAGTGCTGGACTAGAGGGACCCTTGGTCTGATCCAGCATGGCTCTTCCAGCTGCAAGGACCAATTTATACCGCCCCATAGCCGAAGCTCTCTGGGCGGTTTACAAAAGTTAAAAACAGTGAACATTAAAAAGTATACAAAATTTAAAACCATCCAAATATAAAAACAACAGTATAAAACAACAGTATCCATTTAAACAACAATAGTTCTGGGGTCCATTAAAAAACAAACAAACTTAGCATATGTTGTTAAATGCTGTTAAATGCCTGGGAGAAGATTAAAGTCTTGACCTGCCGCTGAAAAGATAACAATGTTGGTGCCCGGCGAGCCTCATCGGGGAGATCATTCCATAAATGGGAGGCCACCACTGAAAAGGCCCTCTCCCTTGTTGCCATCCTCCGAGCTTCCCTTGGAGTAGATGTTGAGTGCAGTGTACGGGTAGGTTCATGTCGGTTGAAGAACCTGGAGAACTGGCTGTGTGACAAGGTAATGCAGAGGATCAGGCCCACCTTGGAGGTCTTTCTCACCTTCCTTCTATCCGCCCACAGGAGTTTGACGCCGTGATGACTGACCCAGTGAACGACATCCGTATCGTGGGCGTGATCACTGTCACTGTTCTGCTTGGCATTGCCTTGGCCGGCATGGAATGGGAAGCAAAGGTAATGGAAGGGAAATAAAGCTTAGATTTGTCACCCGCTCGAAAGAAGGGAGCGAAGTTTAGCGGTTAGAGCTGACGGTTAGGGAAACCAGGACTCTTGGGTTGTGGTAGCAGTCAGGCCTATATCAGTTTTCATTTTAAAAAACAGAACAGAACAATATTCCAGTGAAGATCGTGTGAGGGCAATGCCAGCTAAGGCTTGCCAACTGACTAGTGAAAACACATCTGTCCAGGCCTGCTTTTGTGCCGCTAACAGCAGCATGATCTGCAGATAATAATCAGGTAGAGCTTTTTGTGGTGTGTCATAAGCATTATCGCTTGTTTACTTGTCAACCGATTGAGCTGCTGTTTACAACACCGGAGCAGGGGAGAGTAAAGAAGTTGGCAACCCTAATGCCTGCAGCTCTCTAAAGAGGAAGCACGTGCGGCTGAGCATAATTGCTAGGTGTATTTGTTAGCTCTTTGTTCCTTCTCGTGATCAGCAAAAGGAGAGTAAATTATACAAAACACTATTGTGCAAGATTTGCATGACTTGTTACAGAGCGCAGGTTGATGGTTTTTTTTTTCTCAACTTGGTGTTTGTTGCTGCTGTTGATAGCAAGCAATTGAAACAGCCAGTGTTGCAGTCCTAGTCTTAGGATGGGCATAGAGTCTAAGTGCCAATCTATATTTTAGACCAATTTCTATATTATAGGTAGGGTGACCATAGGGTAGGGTGACCATTTGGAAAGGAGGGCAGGGCTCCAGTACCTTTAACAGTTGTATAGAAAAGGGAATTTCAGCAGGTGTCATTTGTATGCATGCAGCACCTGGCAAAATTCCCTCTTTATCACAACAGTTAAAGCTGCAGGAGCCCTGCCCTCTTTTGTATCTCATAACTCTAGCTTTAGTCCTGCAGCTTTAACTGTTGTGATGAAGAGGGAATTTCGCCAGGTGCTGCATGGATACAAATGACACCTGCTGAAATGTCCTTTTCAATACAACTGTAAAAGATACAGGAGCCCTGTCCTCCTTTTCATATGGTCACCCTACCATAGGGCCACCTATGCAGGTGGATTCCTGCATTGAGTAGGGGGTTGGACTCGATGGCCTTGTGTAGGGTGACCATATGAAAAGGAGGACAGGGCTCCTGCATCTTTAACAGTAATGTAGAAAAGGAAATTGCAGCAGGTGTCAATTGAAGTGGGTGAAATTCCCTCTTCATCATAACAGTTAAAGCTACACTAGCTATCATAGAGTGGCCAGATACAAAAGAGGACAGGGTTTCTGCAGCTTTAACTGTTGTGATGAAGAGAGAATTTCACCCTCTTCAATTGACACCTGCTGAAATTCCCTTTTCTACATTACACCTAAAGATACAGGAGCCCTGTCCTCCTTTTCATATGGTCACCCTAGCCTTGTGGGTCCCTTCCAACTCTGCTATTCTATGATTCTATGAAAAGGAGGACAGGGCTCCTGTATCTTTAACAGTTGTATAGAAACAGGATTTTCAGCAGGTGTCATTTGTATGCTGCAGGACCCAGTAAAATTCCCTCTTCATCACAACAGTTAAAGCTGCAGGAGCTATACTAGAGTGACCAGATTTAAAAGAGGGCAGGGCACCTGCAGCTTAATTGTGATGAAGAGGAAATTTCACCAGGTTCCCCATATATACAAATGACACCTGCTGAAATTTCTTTATCAATACAATTGGTAAAAATACAGGAGCCCTGTCCTCCTTTTCATATGGTCACCCTATTATAGGAATTGTAATGCAAAGCATTGAGGGGGCACCTGGCTAGGGAAAGCTGCTGTAGGCTTAAATTGGTTTAATAGCTATGCAGTCTGCCCTAGGGAACCCTGAGAATTGTAGTTTTGTGAAGTGTATGTGTAGCGGTGGGGGATAAGGATTTCTAACGGAAAGCTCCGTATCAAACCACAATTCCCAAGATTCTCGGCTGGACATTTGGCTTAGTATGGCCTACTGCGGTTGGCAGTGGGTCTCCAGGGTCTCTTGCTGAGATGAATCTGGCCCAGCCAAAGTACTAAATCCTCCTTGAAGCAGAGATGCCAAGCGTTGAATCCAGGACTGTCTGCTGGCCCTGCAGGGGTTTCCTCACTCCCACTGAGGTTTGAAGGGAGCTGCGATGGTTAAACTGGAGTAAAACTAATATCAGTGTGTAGCACAGATGTATTCCTGGTTAATCCTACAGTGAGAATCGGGACCCAGCAGAGTTGGCTTCCAGCCGGATCAAGAAAAGCTTTGCTGTGTGCCAGACTCTGTCTCTTTCCCCCACTCCCTTCTCCCATCTCTTCTTTCTCCCCAGGCACAAGTTGTCTTCTTCTTTGTCATCATGGTCTCCTTCGTCAACTACTTCGTCGGGACCTTAATCCCGGCCACGCCAGAGAAGATGTCCAAGGGCTACTTCAGCTATAGCGGTAAAGAGGCCAGGTTTTTTCCTGTTCCAAATAAAGCCTCCCTCCCAGAGAGCCATCACGATCCATCTAGAAGGGCTATGGGAGGAACACTCTCTTTGCACGCAAAACGACTCAGGTTCTTGGCAGGCCAGCTGGGAAAGGCTCATTTCTGAAACACCGGAGGGCCCCTGCCAGTCAGGCAGTACTATGGTGACCCTATGAAAAGGAGGACGGGGCTCCTGTATCTTTAACGGTGGTATAGAAAAAGGGATTTCAGCAGGTGTCATCGGTATGAACGCAGCACCTGGTAGAATTCCCTCTTCATCACAACAATTAAAGCTGCAGGAGCTATATGCAAGTGACCAGATACAAAAGAGGGCAGGGCTCCTGCAGCTTTCACTGTTGTGATGTAGAGGGTATTTCACCAGGTGCTGCATGCATACAAATGTCTCCTGCTGAAATTCCCCTTTCAATGCAACTATTAAAGATATCAGAGCCCTGTCCTCTTTTCCATATGGTCACCCTAGTGAATACTGAGCTAGATAAGCCAATTGTCTGATTCGGTATAAGAGAATTTCATATATCCAATTTCAACCTGATTTTTTTTTAAAAAAAAAATCACAAAAAGCTGTCAAACAAATTGTCCAAAAAGGAGGAAATGCGTTACCAAAAAAGAGGACAAAAGAGGATATTTATTTATTTATTTATTTATTGCATTTCTATACTGCCCAATAGCCGAAGCTCTCTGGGCGGTTTACAATATCCATTTCAGAAAACCATATCAGTTTCAAAAGCGGATCAAAAGAAGATAACAATTACAGATCCATATGCGAACTGATATGTAAAGACGCCTATTTATTATAATTATAATAATTATTTAGAAATAATTGTTATAATTTAAATAGCAATGCAGTGCATCTCACTGCAGTGTGGGAGACTGTGACCAGGTGAACTTTGGGTCCGCCTGTTCAGTCTGTTGTTCAGGTGCCAACAGTTGATGGGCAGAAGGTTGTTATGGTTCTATTTCTAGAAACTGGAATTGGACAGGGCACCCTTTCAAACAGAGGGCGGTCCTCTGGCAGACCTTCGAATAGAGGACTGTCCTCTGTAAAAGAAGGTCCATGGCCACCCTATGAATGCTTCTTCACTGTGTTTGCATAGATCTCCTGACCTTTATTTCCTCCCCTTCCTGAAGGCGACATCTTCTTGGAGAATATCGTGCCCAACTGGCGAGGCGAATCGGGTAGCTTCTTTGGCATGTTCTCCATTTTCTTCCCATCGGCTACAGGGATCCTGGCTGGAGCCAATATCTCAGGAGACCTCAAGGTGGGCGACTTGGCACTGTGGTCTTCCAGGGTGGGCGGAGCCAGTTGCCAGGGGTTGCACAAAGACTTCTGTGTCACCCTTCGGTAAAATATTCCCAGGGTGGCTTACAACTGAAAGAACGAAAGCAAAACAGAAAACAGGGTAACCAGTAAATACAAAACCCAACAACAATAAAATCAAGAAACAGAAGAAAGGAGCCTTTAAAAATAAAGCAGTCAAATAGTTTAAAAGGCTAGGGAAATGAAAAGCTTGTTGCTTGCCACCACAAAGGCATCAGAGTAGGTCCCTAGGGAAAACTTTCCACAAGTTGGGTGCCACCACTGAGAAGGCCCTCTCCTCCGTTGCGTCCTGACTCACCTCAGACTCACCTCCTGACTCACCTCCGGAGCCCTCAGAGGATGTTTTTTGAAGGCCATCTCAGTGAAGGGGCAGGCAGTCCTGTCGAGTTCAAGCGTATGGGCCTGGGGCTTTGTTCAGTGCTGCCGGCCTTGGAATCCTCCCATGAACCGCTGCCCTGGGCAGGCAACTAGATAGCTGCAGCAGCAGCAAATACTGTCATAGCCACCCCCTCCCCTACGACAATATTAGTGTCAACAGCAGTGATGGTGGGCCCCTGCATTTGCCTGAGTATGTTGTATGCTGGCATCAGGCCTTCCTCTCCCTCAGACACAGGTAGGTGGGACAGCCGCTGAGACAGGTATTTCCAGGAGGGAAGGAGCCAAGTGGTTATTGGTCTCAATCCAACCGATGGAGGGGGCCTCGCTGTCCCATCTCTCCCACCAATACAGCAGATGGTTCTGGGGAAGGGAAGAGCCAAATCGCAGCCCGGACAGTGGTGAGGGCCTTCCTGTCTCATCTCTCCCTCTAAATCAGCAAGGCGGACACTGCTTGGGCCAGCCCCAGACCTTGGTTCTTTGAGGATAAATGGAACATGGCGATTACAACTCACTGTTCTGCTTCCTTCCCAGGACCCAGCGGTAGCCATCCCGCAGGGGACACTCATGGCCATCTTCCTGACCACCCTGACTTACTTGGCCATCGCCGCCACCGTAGGTAAAGGATCTGCAGTTCAGCGCATGGGGTCCCCCATGGTTGTGCTGGGGACGCTGCCCTACAAAGGTGTCTTTTCTCTTTCATTCGCCAGGGGCTTGCGTGATCCGAGATGCCACCGGCAACATGAACGACACACTGGCCGGCAACTTCACAGGTGGGGATTGCGTTGGCCTTGGCTGTGAATACGGGTGGAACTTCACCGAGTGCACCCTGGCTGAAACGTGCGAAACTGGGCTTGCCAATGACTACCAGGTAGGAAGAGCTGGGATCCGTGGGTTCTCTCCCTCCCTCTGGGGACAGGAGTGAGGTCTCGTTTTGACTTATGTTGCGGGGGGCCCTCCAGGAAGACACTAGAGCATCTCTGTTTACGCAACACTTAAATGCCTCCATCCTGAAGTTCTCTCCCTGCGTGTCTCTTAGACCTTGAGCTTGGTGTCGGCATTCAGTCCCCTCATCACAGCCGGAATTTTTGCTGCCACCCTGTCCTCGGCTCTGGCCTGTCTCGTTTCGGCTCCCAAAGTCTTCCAGGTATGCTGCAGAAAGTTAGCCTAAGTGTACATTACCACAAGTGCAAATTACTGCTCTTGCGCATTAGTGCAAGCGAAATGAAATCCTCGTGCATCCTCAAAAATAACCTGATCCCGTCAATGTGCGGACGACGGAACAAAAGACGCCCAAAGATCCGCGAAACAGAGGCAGAACAGATTTAATAAAATCTGTACCTCCCTACCTGGGCCCAGGTGTTCCACTGAGAGATGGAGAAAGAGTTCTTTCTGTCCCCTCCCAGCTGAACATTTGCAAACGGGAACGCTTATAGCAAGGCCGTATCCCCTGAGATTTCAACGGCTAGGGCAGGTGGGGGTAGGTCTGATTTGGGGGATCAGCAGACAAGCATTGTATAGCACGCTCGTTACTTGGCATTCACGGATTTTCACGGGTCCTATTCCTGATGCCATCCACCTCCCATGCCTTCTTCCCATGACCAAAAAAAAAAAGTAAGTCCGATTTATTTTTAGAAATGGAACTTGCTGTGATCTCCTGCTGTGTGCCCACTGAATGGGCCACGTGGTCGTTGTTTACTTCCTCTTTCTTCTCCGTTGAGAAAGAGGAAGTATTGTGCGACAGAAGCGGGGGCGGAGAAGCAATGGTAGGGAACCGTGATTTCCCCCTGTCAGATGAAGCTCTTGAAATCAGAACTGTACCAAACCATTCCTACGACACGGATCCACAACAAGTCATGTGGATAAAGGCCTTGAAGACTGGGCCTGCCTATCTCTTGTTCTCCTCCTCCTCCTCCTCTTCCTCCTCCTCTAAGATGCTTCCAACTTCTGCTCTTCTTCCTCCCAGTGCCTGTGCCAGGACAACCTCTATCCCCTCATTGGCTTCTTTGCCAAGGGATACGGGAAGAACCAAGAGCCCCTGAGGGCCTATGCCCTGACCTTCATCCTGGCTATCGCCTTCATCCTCATTGGTAAGTGATGGCAGCTTCTCTAGTCAGCCAAGTAACCCATCATCTTTCTCACAAAACAATAGAAGCCCTATTTTTTTTTAATTATTATTATTATTATTATTATTATTATTATTATTATTATTATTATTATACCGCCCCATAGCCGAAGCTCTCTGGGCGGTTTACAAAAGTTAAAAACAGTGAACATTAAAAACAAATACACAAAATTTAAAACCATCAAAAGCATAAAAATACAATAAAAAACAGACAATATCCGTTTAAAACAACTATTCTGGGGTCAGTTAAAAAACTCAGCATATGTTATTACATGCTGTTAAATGCCTGGGAGAAGAGAAAACTCTTGACCTGGCGCTGAAAAGATAACAATGTTAGCACCAGGCGAGCCTCGTTGGGGAGATCATTCCATAATTGAGGGGCCACCACTGAAAAGGCCCTCTCCCTCAATTGCTTTTGAGATGAGGGTATGTGGGGTGGAGGGCGGTTTGGGTAGGGCAGGGATAGATGGGGGGACAACTCGCCCAAGGGGGGGACTTGGTGAGGATGTGAAATGGGCTGCACAACCTTGAGTAAGCAAGAGGTCACAATGTGTTAGCATGGATGTGAGATCACTGAGGACTAGTTACTTCAGTAGAACACCCAAGAACACCTCACCGTGGAACACAGTGCTTCTTTGTTTACTTCCTTTCTCCTTGCGTCCACAGCTGAGCTGAACACCATTGCACCCATTATCTCCAATTTCTTCCTGTGCTCTTACGCCCTCATCAACTTCAGCTGCTTCCATGCCACCATCACCAACTCCCCAGGTAAGCTGGGTGGGGAATGCAGGAAAGAAGCAGGTGTGTAGGCTGGGACGGTGCTTTCATATCAAACGCGTCAACGGACCTGGCTTCGCATGGCTTGGAATATCCCTTAATTCCATTCAGTGAAGCTTTCCAGCAAACCTATGCAGCGTTGGACACATTGAATTAAGCCATGCCCATTGGCACCCCCAGGCGTGGCCCCTGCCGTGGTACACCCCTATAGCCCTTCAGGGAGGGGTCTGTCCACTCCATTCCCCCGAGGGAGGAGGTCCCCCACAGCCCTGGAGAGTGGGGAGGTGTGTAACTCTGTCCCTTGGCCTACTAATCGCCTCTGGCTTAATACTATATGGACTGTTTGGACTGTGAAGCTATTTGATTGATTGATTGATTGATAACATTTTATAATGGCCAATAGCCGAAGCTCTCTGGGCCATTCACAAAAAACTATCAAATACAAATCAAAGTATAAAACAAACAACAGTATAAAAACACAATATGGGAGTACAATATAAAAGCACAACCAGGGTAAAACCGAGCAGCAATGCAGAGCTATGTGATAGCTAGGGAGATATGTCCCTAACAGCTGGAGATGTTCCTGCAGGCTTCAGCCACATGGACCCATTGAAATTAATTAAAATTAACGAACACATTTTAAAAACCTTGAGGTGCATGTCCCTAGGGGCCCCTTAGTAGACACGCTGTGTTCAGGTGTCTAGTTTTCATGGTTCTGGCTCTATGCCACTGACGGGCAGACAAGCAGAGATGCATCCGTCATCATTATTATTATTATTATTGATTGCACCTTAAATAATAATAATAATAATAATAATAATAATAATAATAATAATAATTTATTTCTTAACCACCTCTCCATTCTGATCGAGGCGGGGAGCAACAATAAACGATAAAATACATAATACTCAGTTAAAACATAATATACATTGTTAAAAACATCCTAAAAAACATCCTAAAAACATTTTTAAAATATCTTAAAATTCCACTGGATAGGCCTGCCGGAAGAGATCAGTCTTTATTGTTTTCTTGAATGCTAGTAGACTGTTAAGTTGACGAGTCTCCTCCGGCAGGGCATTCCACAGTCTGGGAGCAGCAGAAGAGAAGGTCCTCTGGGTAACAGTTCTTAATCTAGTTTTTGCTAGCTGAAGTAGATTTTCCCCAGAGGACCTGAGTGTGTGGGGCGGATTGTATGGGAGAAGGCGATCCCACAGGTAACCTGTACTACAACAACAACAACAACAACAACAACTTTATTTCTTACCCGCCTCTCCATTTTGATCGAGGCAGGGAATAACAATAAATATGAAATGCCTAGGGGACTGGATACATTCCTGGAGGAGAAGGCTATCAATGGCTAGTAATCCTGATGACCATGTCCTACCTCCAGTGTCAGAGACAGTAAGCTTATATGCACCAGTTGCTGGGGAACATGGGCAGGAAGGTGGTGTTGCACTCATGTTCTGCTTGTGGGTTCCTGGCCACTGTGTGAACAGAGTGCTGGACTGGGTGGAGCCTTGGACTGATCCAGCAGGGCTCTTCTTACATTCTTATAGGTGCTTGACGATATATCTGAGGACAGGTCCCTTCTTTGAGGGGCTTACAATCTAAGATTTGTCACAAGAGAGACAACAGAGGAAGTGGAGGGAGATGGCGACAGGAGTAAACAGAGGAAGGATATCCCTTTTCAGTTACACACCCTGGGTAGAGTAGGGTGTGGCGCCTGGAAGGATTGTTGCACCGGATGAGTTGTTATTGAGCTGGGTTGGAGAGTTGGAGAGGTGTGTGTGTGTGTGTGTGTGTGTTTTGGCAGGCCTGGAAGGGATTGCATTGTGTAGGATAGACCAGTTCAGATGCTGCCCAGCATGTTGAACGGATTAGGCTTAGGGACATGTTGGGTGGAGATTTCTAGAAATGGGTTGGCAATAGGCTGGTTTAGTCTATGGCCAACTCTCGATTTGACTGTGGGTTCTCTGCTTTGCATTTTTCATTCTGCTTTTAAGAAGCCAAATGGTCAAGGCACTTAGATTCCTACCCCCCAGCAAATATTCAGAGAATGGAAGAAAGAAATGGCATAGTGCCAAGACTTGCAATAAATGTCGCTGAAAACACTGAAGTCCTACCTTGTGACCAATTGAAATCCTGTTCTGCCCCCAACCCTGCAGCTGCTGAGAATTCCATCTCCCACAAGTTCCCCCCTCCTTTACCCATGAGGACTAGTAGCTTATACACGGAAGCTGAAATTCTCAGGCTACCGGGTTCTACACAAGATCCTGTTCTTGTAGAATGTACACAAAGCTCCTGTGGGAAGTGTGCAGGCCCATTTATTTATTTGCCAGGCCAAATACGTGTGTTGTTGTTGTTGCATTAGGTGAATTATGGGATAAATCGGGACTGGTTCTGGGCTTTGTGTACGTGGCACTTCTGTCTCACCTGATCCTCCCCCTGCACTAGGTTGGAGGCCTTCCTTCCGTTACTTCAGCAAATGGACAGCCCTCTTTGGCGCCATAGTCTCTGTGGTCATCATGTTCCTGCTGACGTGGTGGGCGGCCCTCATTGTCGTGGGGATCATCGTTGTGAGCTTGGCGTATACCACCTACAAGAAGCCAGGTGAGGGAGCCTGGGGTCAAACTTGAGAAGCAAAGCATGCTGGGTGTCGGGCCAGAGCCTGGGGGCAGAGTGGAGAGAGAAGCTGAAGCTTGACCGGAATGTCTTGATCTGGCCTTGGTCCACAGCCCAGATAGGTTCAGCACCTTGGATAGCTCCTAGAGAGATCCGGCTGCTTCTGATTGAAACCCAGAGTGGATTTACAGACCCACCGAAATTGGAGCCGGTAGCCACTCCGGGTTACAACATTGTGCTAGTCGCTGGCAACAATGTTATGCTAGTCACGGCGGCGTGTGCCTGGCCAGTCCCACCCACCTAAATCCTCTCCGCAGGAGAGGAGTTTGCTTCTTTTATAGCCTGCCTTTAGGAGTCCCAGTACCCCAAGGGCAGTTTAACAACCATCACAGCAGCTGTGGGATTATGCTGAGCGTTCCAAGAGCTTAAACCTGGGGTGAGCAGAATTCAGGGATGGGAGGGTTCCATAGCTCAATGGTAGAGCACCTGCTTTGAATGCAGAAGGTCCCAGGGTTCGATCCCTGGCATCTCCCAGTAGGGCTGGAAAAAATCCTCCCTGTCGGTGTTGACAATACTGAGCGAGATGGGCTGACTCTAACTAAAGCAGTTTCCAACATTCCTAGGATCTACTTTGTGTTTTACTAGAACTCCCAAAGTCCACCGAGGTGCAGAATACTGGGCTTGGAGGAGGGAACCTCGGGATGTGCAGTCATGTACTTACTGCATGGTGCGCCCACTGGGGTGACTAAACTCCATCCAATATCACGATGGATTTGACTCAACCCCACTGGGGCGACTAAACTCCATCCAATATCACGATGGATTTGACTCAACCCCACTGGGGCGACTAAACTCAATCCAATATCACGATGGATTTGACTCAACCCCACTGGGGCCACTAAACTCCATCCAATATCACGATGGATTTGACTCAACCCCACTGGGGCCACTAAACTCCATCCAGTATCACGATGGATTTGACTCAACCCCACTGGGGTGACTAAACTCAATCCAATATCACGATGGATTTGACTCAACCCCACTGGGGCGACTAAACTCCATCCAATATCACGATGGATTTGACTCAACCCCACTGGGGCGACTAAACTCAATCCAATATCACGATGGATTTGACTCAACCCCACTGGGGCCACTAAACTCCATCCAATATCACGATGGATTTGACTCAACCCCACTGGGGCCACTAAACTCCATCCAGTATCACGATGGATTTGACTCAACCCCACTGGGGTGACTAAACTCAATCCAATATCACGATGGATTTGACTCAACCCCACTGGGGCGACTAAACTCCATCCAATATCATGATGGATTTGACTCAACCCCACTGGGGTGACTAAACTCAATCCAATATCACGATGGATTTGACTCAACCCCACTGGGGCGACTAAACTCCATCCAATATCACGATGGATTTGACTCAACCCCACTGGGGCGACTAAACTCCATCCAATATCACGATGGATTTGACTCAACCCCACTGGGGTGACTAAACTCCATCCAATATCACGATGGATTTGACTCAACCCCACTGGGGCGACTAAACTCCATCCAATATCAGGATGGATTTGACTCAACCCCACTGGGGCGACTAAACTCCATCCAATATCACGATGGATTTGACTCAACCCCACTGGGGCGACTAAACTCCATCCAATATCAGGATGGATTTGACTCAACCCCACTGGGGTGACTAAACTCCATCCAATATCACGATGGATTTGACTCAACCCCACTGGGGCGACTAAACTCCATCCAATATCACGATGGATTTGACTCAACCCCACGGTAGCCCACAGTCCCACAACGGTGGAGTTAGACCATGTTGTGTGGGGAGTACCCCCTAAAAACTCAACCGTTGAGTGGGGTTTTCACACTGCGTTGACTAAGCCGGGGAAGCGTGGTCTGAACCTGCCCCTCTTTTCCTCCGCTCTCCAACTTTCTCCTCTCCACAGAGGTGAACTGGGGCTCCTCGGTGCAGGCTGGCACCTACAACATGGCCCTGTCGAACGCGGTGAACTTGACGAATGTGGAGGACCACGTCAAGAATTTCCGGTGAGGCCGATGCTGTTGTTCATCGATTGGAGGGCGGGAGGCCTCAGAGCCTGGTTTTCTTGGTTCTCTGTTGTCACCTCTTGGGTGTTGGATTAAGGACCAGGGAGATGCATCATCATCATGCATCATCATCATGTTTACTTGGGAAAAGGTGCCCCCAGTGGAGGCTGGTGGCTTCGATGTCAGTGGGGCAGTGAATCTGCTCTGGGTTTCAGTCGGAACCGGTTAGAACTCTAAAGGAGCTATCCGTAGCTCCTTTAGAGTTCTAACTGATTCCGACTGAAACCCGGAGCGGATTCATCACCCCACTGACATCGGAGCCACCAGTATCCAGTGGGTCGCACTGTGCTCAGGTGAGGTTGCTCCTTAGTTACACGTGTTTAGGATTCCAGACTTACATGCAAACTCACCGTTGGAACTACAATCCGGACGAGTGCCAACATTCAAGCATATCTTTCCATGAGTTTTCTTGTGTTGCACAGACAGGTTCGCCCATGTGCATTTGCTGCTTTGATGGTTGTCATCTCAAGCCATGACTTCATACATACATACATACATACATGCAGTTCTTTATTGTGTCTTAGCAAATTGCCATTGTACACAAACACAGAATAAAACACTATACAATTTAAAACTCCACCAACAAACCATTAAGAGTTGAATAGTTTTCCATACAGTTTTTAGACACCGTGGTACTTATTTGTAGAGCACTGACAAGGAATTTGGAAGTTCTAAAGGATACATACTTCTCAGCATCAGACAATAGGAAACAACCCTTAACAACCCTAACCCTAACCCTTTCCCTTGAACGATCTTAACAAGGGATGAATGTCTCTGGTTCTGAGATCATTATACAAAGAGCATTCTAGCAGTACATGAATAGTATTTATTTATTACATTTTTATACCGCCCAATAGCCGAAGCTCTCTGGGCAGTTCACAAAAATTAAAACCACAATAAAACAACCAACAGGTTAAAAGCACAATTACAAAATACAGTATAAAAAGCACAACCAGGATTAAAACCACGCAGCAAAATTGATATAAGATTAAAATACAGAGTTAAAACAGTAAGATTTAAATTTGTTAAAATTAAGTGTTAAAATATTGAGAGAATAAAAAGGTCTTCAACTGGCGACGAAAGCAGTACAGTGTAGGCGCCAGGCGGACCTCTCTGGGGAGCTCATTCCACAACCGGGGTGCCACAGCGGAGAAAGCCCTGTGGCTTTCTGTATCTTCAATTGATACAGATACAATTCTGTATCTTCAATTGATACAGAATTGCAACTGGATCCCTCCACGTGAGAATGGGCTGTCAGAGATATAACGCCACAAGCAGAATTTTGGTACTGCCTCGAGCAGCTTTTCCCAACCCAGTCCGCTGTAGATGTGTTGGACTACAACACCCATCAGCCGAAGCCGGCATGGTCCAGGTTGGGGAAGGTTGCCTCAGATCATCTCAAATGCCATGCTTCTCGGTGGAATCACGCTCAGCAAGTGCACCGTAGCAATGGCATTTGTTATGACCTAGTGCAGTATTCAGATCTCCTGGAGGGAATCTACACGTCGTACTGAAGGCGCACCCGAAAGCGCGTGTGTAGATCCTTCCCTGGAAGAGGCGCAGGAAGAGGCGGAGAAGGAGGTGGCTGGGGAATCCGGCCGCGTCCTTGCCGCTGCTGCCGCCGCCGCCGCCCACCACCTCCCCGCCGGCCTCCTGCTGCCGGCGAAAGAACCTCTGCTGACCTCAGCTGGCTACTCACAGTGAGGAGGGAAGAAGCTGAGATGGGTTCTGGCAGCAGGAGGCCGGCGGGGAGGTGGTGGGCGGCAGCGGCAAGGACGCGGCCAGATACCCCAGCCGCCTCCTTCTCTGCCTCTTCCTGCACCTCTTCCAGCAGGATCTACACACACGAGCTTTCGGGTCGCTCTGAAGGCGCTTGCGTGCGCCTTCAGTACGCTGTGTAGATTCTGACTTTACACTGTTGGTTTTGCCCTACCCTGTGCCTGTTTACACTTCCCTGTGCCTGTTTGCATTCTCCTTCCCTCTTTATTGTTTACTACAACTTATTAGATTGTAAGCCTATGCGGCAGGGTCTTGCTATTTACTGTGTTATCTGTACAGCACCATGTACATTGATGGTGCTATATAAATAAATAATAATAATAAATAATAATAATAATAATAATAATAATAATAATAATAATAAAGGCTCAGCTGCATTATGAACTGAGCATTTGGGATCCTTCCAGAAAGAATTCTCCAGCTCAGAATTTCAAGTGAGGCTCTGCACATACACAGTTAGCAGAGCAGGAGCCCAGAGCGAGCTGCTGCGTAGTCATATAGAGGCAGATGTTCTTTAACTTTATCCCCTTACCCTCAACGAAGCTCCCACAGATTGCTGTGAAACTAGAGGAACTTTTTTTTAATGGGCCTGCCATTTACAGAACGATAGCAATGCTGGGTGAGCAAATAAATCGAGGCAGGTGGTGGAATGTATCTATTCTTTATATATTTACTACCAATATAGTGTAGTAAAATCTCTAAGCGTACATATAACTGTAAATATCCAAGAAGTGGTGTTGCAACGCCCACAATCTCTGTAATTTCAATCATCCATGCAGCACAAAATCAAATTACAGTTCCTGGTAGCAAGACAACTATGCACATGGCTGCAGCAGAACCAGTGCATGTGCACGGGCGTTATGGGCAAAGAGCAAACGCTAGGAAAAAGAGCAAGGTTTTTTTCCTGCATTCTCCCTGGGAAAGCTTGTAAATACTGAGTCAATTCTGAATCAAACGGAAAGGTTGTTATTGTTATTATTAATGATAACAATTTAATTTCTTTAGCGCCCAATAGCTGAAGCTCTCTGGGCACACACAATTCACAAAAAATACAAACCGCAACGCTACAGCCCATTGCAAAGTAACCATGTTATGATAAACACATAGTCTAAAAAAATGTAATATACAAAATTACTCATGCAAAGTTATCAAGTGCATAAACAGCGCATAAACTATGGAATTCACTACCACAAGATGTAGTGATGGCCACCAGTTTGGGTGGCTTTAAAAGGGGGTTGGATAAATTCCTGGAGGAGGAGAAGGCTATCAATGGCTATGAGTCCTGATGGCTAGGTGCTACCTCCAGTATCCGAGGCAGTAAGCCTATATACACCAGTTGCTGGGGAACATGGGTGCTAGAGTGCTGCTGCATCCATGTCCTGCTTGTGGGTTCCTGGTCGACCGCTGGTTGGCCACTGTGTGAACTAGATGTTGGACTAGATGATCCAGTGGGGCTCTTCTTACGTTCTTATGTCCTTAAGTGGCATTGCTCGCACGGCTGAACCCATCCCATAGTTACAGACTTTTCCCCCTCCGCAGGCCTCAGTGTCTGGTTCTCTCAGGCCCACCCAACTTCCGCCCGGCCCTGGTGGATTTTGTCGGCGCCTTCACTAAGAACGTCAGCCTCATGATATGTGGGAACGTGGCTGAGGTGAGTGGATGTGGCCAGAGTGGGCTGGTATTTATTATTCTTACCTGGTGCATCATACAAATTGGTCCTGCTTGTCAAGGCTCAGTTGCATTACGAATCGAGCATTACGACTCGTTCCAGAAGGGATTCTCCAGCTCAGAATGTCAAGTGAGGCTCTGCGCGTGCACAGTCAGCAGAGCAGGAGCCCAGAGTGAGCTGCTTCGTCGTCATACGGGCAGATGTTCTTTAACTTTATCCCCTTACCTTCAACGAAGCTCCCACGGATTGCTGTGAAACTAGATTAGACAGGGTGGGAGGGAAGGTAACCTGAGCAGCTGGGGTTCTGCCGTTTTAACGGACCCCCCCCCCCCTTTTACACCCCAGGTTCAAGACTCGACATGTGCCGAGAACTACGACGAGCAGCTCCAGTGGCTAGCCGCGCGCAAGATCCGCTCTTTCTACAACTTCATCACTACCGGGGATCTCAGATCTGGGACTCGAAGCCTTATGCAGGTAGCCCATGTGCAGAGCTGGATACAGTTGTGGCCACGTTAGGAAGACGCATTAATTCTTGGGGAGGGCAGCAAAAGCAGAGTCAGAGACCCCGTTCAGAAGACACCTGAAACCATGGCTCGAACCACGGTGGTTAAGACAGAAAGCCGGGCCGTGTTCAGAAGACACCTGAAGCCATGGGTTGAACCACGGTGAATAAAGGGGAAAGCCTTATTCACCATGGTTAAAGCCATGGTTTAAGGTGCCTTCTGAGCCTCGTGTGGCGCAGAGCGGTAAAGCAGCAGTTTCTGCAGCTGAAACTCTCCCCACGGCCTGAGTTCGATCCCAGCGGAAGCTGGTTTCAGGCAGCCGGCTTGGGTCGACTCAGCCTTCCATCCTCCTGAGGTTGGTAAAATGAGTACCCAGTGAGCTGGGGGAAAGGTAATAACGGCCAGGGAAGGCAACGGCAAACCACCCCGCTATAAGGCCTGCCAAGAAAACGTCAGCGAAAGCTGGCATCCCTCCAAGAGTCAGTAATGACTCAGTGCTTGCACGAGAGGTTCCTTTCCTTCCTTCTGAATGGGAGCAGAGGGTGTTAAGTGGAGAACGTGGCCTGGGATTCCCTGTGCGCATGTGAACTCTGGGCTGCAGGCACTCTTCCCGCACAGGGCCTGCTCAGGTCGGAGATGGTGCCTGCAGTTTGGGATTTTGCCAAATGCCAAGCCAAGATGGTAGCATTGGCTCTTGGTTCCTGAACTTCTTATTTTTTGTTGTTGTCAATAACAGTTTATTAGATTTTTAAAAACAAGAATTCAGTAGTGTACCAATGCTAAACCCTTCCCTTATCCAGCCCTTATTCCTTCCCCTTTAGTTTTGCTCTTCCCCTCTTAACATTGCCCTGTATTTCAAGAGTAAAGATTTCATGTATATAAGTAAAACAATTAACCCCAAATTGGATAAATCAGTAGTTATGTAGAAATAAAAAGAAATGGTTTTGCGTCTCTTTGCAGGTTTTGCAGTGGATCACACTACTCTGTATATAATACAGCAGAATTCCCCCCCCCCCCATTTTAATTGGAATTTATTTTCTTTTAGTAACTTGGTATAATACAGGGGTGGCAAATATGCAGACCGTGGGAAGCTTGCAGCCCCTGCTGTGCTGCTGAGTAGCCCCCGCTATCCCCACAATGGGTGGTGGTGGAATGAGTGGCTATAGAGTGCCATGCGGGTCAAATTTAGCTTCAAAGCAAACTAAATTTGGCTGAGTAAGCACTCGGTAGAGCTAACATGACTGTTATTCCAGGGCACCCTGTGAAGTGCAGCCCACAGGGAGGAGATTAAAAATACCCCCCATCCCCCACGTGTAATATACCTCTTTATGGGCAGCTAAAGTCAATAGATTTTGAATACAGTTGTATATATTTGGAGTTTTATTTGATTTCCTGTGTCGTAGAATAATACGCTTAGCCGTGAGTGTGGCCTTACCAAACAATGCAGCCTGCACCTCTGCCAAGTCCCAGTTGCCCGGAATGTATCGCACTAAGGCACGGGCATCTTTTACCCTGAGTGGGGTTTCCAGAACCATGTCGATCCTGCCTAGGATCTCAAGCCAGGAAGGCGTAACTATTGGCCATCTCCATAACATATGTATTAAATAATGGTTTCTGACCGGGGGACCTGGCCAATGCCATCCCTGCCATCCTCTGGCACTGCCCATTCTTGGTTGATACCTTGATGCCCGGCCTCATTGTGTGCTACACGGAACAAACCAGTGTGAAGCTCAAGCCAACCTGGAAGCATCTGTCCTGGAAGTCCTGTCTTCTGACCCAAGATGGGTGGGTGTGGGTTGTGGGGATGAGGAAAATACACTCTACGTGTCTCAGGGAGGGGCTGTAGCTTATTGGTTGAAGACATCCTTGGCATGATTTCACCAGGAGCTGCCGGGGCTCGAACTGGGCATAGGTGTACGCAAGGAGTGTGCCTGGTGTGCCCAGGCACACCCTAGTGCCTTGAGTAATAAGCATCAAATTGAGGGGGCCATTGAGTAGGGATCCAGAGGAGGATCCAGACACAGTGGGAATGGTTCTCTGGCTGCTCTGCCACTGCACTGAAGAACTGCTGCCCCTGAGAGAGCCTTTCCATCTTTTGTATCTACAGGACTCCTGTAGCTTTAACTGTTATGATGAAGAGGGAATTTCAACAGGTCCTGCATGCATAACAATGACACCTGCCGAAATTCACTTTTCAATACAACTGTTAAAGATACAGGAGCCCTGTCCTCCTTTTCATATGATCACCCTAGGGATACCCCCTCCCATCAGAAATATCCCAGGCCTCTAAACCTGACTTTATTATTTTGCCTCTCTTGGCCTCAAATCTTCATAGGCCCTGTCATTCTTCTTTACTTAACGCTAGATGCCGTGGCATTCAAAACTCATTTCAAGGTGGACCTCTGGCTCAGATTAAGCCCTGAGATTATTCCATCCCTGCTGGTCATTGTACCAGCAGGGATGGTACAATGTAGCTTTAAGAACTGGTGCCTGAGCTTACATTTTTCCTCCTCCCTCCCCATCTCCTCATGTGTCGTGTCTTTTATATTATAAGCCTATGGACAGGGACTGTCTTTGACTGGTATTTTCAAGCCACTCTGAAAACTGGGAACCCTTCTGGCTAAAGAGCAGGGTAAAAATGCTCCAAAGAAAAGAATAAAATAAATATACATATATGGATGCACATGGCCACCTGGTTATTGGGGCACATTTGAAATACTGGCCTCTAGTGGCAAGAACAAGTATTGGTGCCTTGATTCATCTTCCTCAAAGCATCTTTTCTATCTTGGCGACAAGCTAACGGCAGCCTCTCTCTGCAGGTCTCGGGCCTGGGACGCCTCAAACCCAACACCGTGGTCCTGGGTTACAAGCAGAATTGGCAGACTGACTCTCCCCACAATCTGGAGAATTACGTGGGCATAATACAGTAAGGACTGCGTGTGGGACAGAGAGATGTTAGACAGGGGAGTAAGGGTGGGCGAAACGGTCTCAACCGGGTTAGAGTGACCGTATGGAAAGGAGGACAGGGCTCCTGGATCTTTAACAGTTGCATAGAAAAGGGAATTTCAGCAGGTGTCATTTGTATCCATGCAGCACCTGGTGAAATTCCCTCTTCATCACAACAGTCACAGCTGCAGGAGCCCTGCCCTGTTTTGTTTCTGGTCAAGAGGGCAGGGCTCCTGCAGCTTTGACTGTTGTGATGAAGAGGGGATTTCACTAGGTGCTGCATGTATAGAAGTGACACCTGCTGAAATTCCCTTTTCTATGCAACTGTTAAGGATACAGGAGCCCTGTCCGCCTTTCCATAGGGTCACCCTAGAGGAGAGCATTCCAGAGGTGGTTGCCACAACTGGGAAGACCACTGTCATCACTTTCCTTGTTTCAGAAGGGCATCCAGAAGTGAGACTCCCATGACATGGATAGATTCATACCTTTTCCCGTGGTCCCCCTCACCGGGTTTGGACAGAGATGATGGAGGCTGCTGGAAAAGTCAGTTTTAACCTTTAAGGCTGGCGGGCTCTCCGATCCACGTCGCATGCCAAGGCCTCCACAGAAGATGTTTTTCCCCCCTTGTCCTTTGTAGCACAAGTCCTGGTTAGTTTGTTAAAAAGTACTTGAGCTTAAACCTCTTACAAGGGAAAAGCCACAATAGCAACCCAAGAGTCTGGTAGCTGCATAAAGACTAACAGACATAAAGCCGGATGATTCCACAAGATGCAGGTGGGCTAGAGGACACTTTGGCCAAAGGTGTGATGTGGTCATCGCTCTTTGGAAACCTTTTCCCTCTGCACAGTGGCCCTGCTTCCTGTAAAGAACTCACTGGATGGAAGACACTCTGCACATGTTCAGAGACACATTCTAGTTACCTCATTAAGTAGGAAAAGAGCTCTCTGGCAACTAGGTCCATTTCTTGCATCTGATGAAGTAGGCCGGCAAAAGCTTATGCCCGAATAAATGCGTTCGTCTTTAAGGTGCCACCAAACTCCTGGTTGCTTTTGCTGCAGTAGACTTACACAGCCACTCTTTGGAAGATTTCAGGATCAATTTGGAGGGCGTGGACAAACTCTGAATGTTAACCTTCGCGGATCTTCCTTTCCCCCCTTTGCAGTGACTCTTTTGACTTGAGCGCTGGAGTCTGTGTGCTCCGGATGCGTGATGGCCTGGATGTGTCACGGACGGTGAAGGCCCAAGGTGGGTGTGTCCAGCGAAGGGGCCGGGGGAGCAGGAATGCCGGAAGCTATGCCTCTATCAGGCTCTAGTTTATATTTATTTTATTTATTTATATTGTTTATTTATTCCATTTCTGTAACGCCCAATACTCCAGACTCTCTGGGCAATTCACAACAATCCACACACACGCACAAAATTCAAAACTACAACATTATAAACATAATAAGACAGCATTATAATAAGACATGGTCTAAAAATATTTGAGGTACAAAATGTAAAGCAATTAAATAGCTAAAAACAATTCCAGTACACAGTTTCAATAACAGGCCTGTTCAAGACGGTCGGCATACGTGCCCCATCATGTGCCTTCAAATGCCTGGGCATAGAAGGCAGTTTTAACCTGGCGCCAAAAAAGATGACAGCGTTTCTCAGTGGGAAGCTCACAGTCAGGGGGCCACCACGGAGGAGGCCCTCTCCTTTGTCGCCATCTTCCGAGCCTTGTTTAGAGGCGGCACTCACAGAAAGGTCCCTGATGTTGATCGTAGTGTCCAGGTAGGTTCAAGTTTGAAAGAAGGGAGTGGGTACCCACAGAGCTGCGGACAAAAATGGCTAAGGATTTCAGAAAGATGTGACCTGGATGCAGAAACTTGATATATAATATATATTTTTCACACATACACAAAAAACACAGCCCTGACTAACGCTCTCTTCCTCTTTCTCCAATAGTGAACTTGGGCTTTGATGACTCGGAGGCGACTCTGAACCGGGACAAGCAGAAGCGTAAGTTCGAGGCCTCGAGGGTGGGCTGAAATAGGTAACAAGGCTTAGCTCAGCCTTTCTCAAACTGCTGCCATCCAAATGTTTCGGACTACAACTCTCAGCCTCCCTACCCATAGGCCTTGGAGTCTGGGGTGATGGGAATTGTAGTCCAAAACATTTGGAGAGTGTCAGGTTGCAGAAGGCTGGTTTAGCGGATGAGTTGAAGGGACTGGAGTGGATGAAACCATCGCCACTAGATGCCCACCCCACCCCGAGGGCTCACGGACTGTTTCCTTACTCAGACTGAATAGGGATTTGACGGCTGTTGCAGGTTCAGATCTAAGGAGCTTCAACCATGAGGACTAGAAGCTTGAAACTGATCTGAGAATCATTGCAAAGACTCGTTGTTTACTCTTTTCCATAGGTGACACCTTCAAAGTAGTTGGCGCTGACACGCATCTGGAGACTGTGTTCCAGGGCAAGCAGAAGAAGAAAAACATTGACATCTATTGGCTCTTTGATGATGGCGGTGCGTGCCTTTCCTTCCTCAACTGAAGCTAGCGCCCTCTAGAGGATAGGAGGCCTTGCATCCTATTTCCCTCTGGGCAGGGGTTGATAGCCTCCCCACAGCACTAAGAAAAAACGTGTGTGTCTGTCTGTGTGTGTGTGTGTGTGTGTGTGTGCGTGTGATGTAGCTATTTTTATTTTTATTTTTTTATTGGATTGATTGATTACCTGCTTTCCTATCAGAAAAAAATGGCACTCAAGGTGCCATCGCTTCTCTTACCAAATTGAAAAGCCACATTTCGGGGTTAGGGCTGTGACGCGAAATGGGTGCGCCCCTCTGTCTCTCTCTCGTGAGAGCCCTCTGTGCCTGGCAGTAGGGTCGTCACTCAAAATGGCCACAAGAGGGGACAACCCAACCCTCAAATGCTGTTTCCACGTTTGGAGCCAGCTCCTGTGACGTCTTTCTCCTCTCCCCGCAGGGCTGACGCTCCTCATACCCTACCTCCTCACCCGCCGGAAACGCTGGAGCCGCTGCAAGGTCCGGGTCTTCCTCAACGGGCAGATGACCAATGCAGAAGAGCACAGAGAAGAGTAAGAGGAGCTGGGGGTGGTGGTAGCTGAAGACCAGACGCTGAGGCTCCTGGGAGCGGGCCGGAAGCTTCCTTGGAAGCTCAGCAGGGGTTGCTCAGGAAGATCCGAAGTGGGGAGGTGTCGCCCTGAAAGGCAGCACTTGGCCTCTGCTGCTGGGTGCCCCCAGGCACCACGCAGACCCAGAGAGAGCATTTGGGCGTCTTCTTGGCCACTCGGAGCGAAGCCTCCAACCATCAAGCGGAATGGCCATCAGGGAAGAAGGGAAAGGGCTGTAGCTCAGTGGCAGAGCACCTGCCTGGCATGCCGAAAGTCCCAGGTTCGATTCCCGGCATTGCCAGACAGGTCTGGGAAAGGCTCCTGTCTTGAGGTTACAGGGGGGGCGGGGAATCTACACGTTGTACTGAAGGCGCATGCATGCGCCCCCAGTACGCCCCCAAAACGATGGTGTAGATTCTGCCTACCTGCAGCCCAGAAGAGACAGAGGAGGCGGCGGCTGGGGAATCTGGCCGCGTCCTTGCCGCCGCCGCCACCGGCCTCCTGCTGCCGGGATAAGAGCAACCTGGGTCACTCTTATCCCGGCAGCAGGAGGCCGGCGGGGAGGAGGCGGCGGCAAGGACGCGGCTGGATTCCCCAGCCTCCTCCTCCTCCATCTCCATCGTTTGGGGGGCATACTGGGGGCGCATGCATGCACCTTCAGTACAACGTGTAGATTCCCTCTAGGGAGTCTCTATAGACGGATCATCCTGAGCTAAATAGACCAGTGGTCTGCTGCCCAATATAAGGCCCGGTGCATGGTCTTATATTCGTATTGAGAAGGGCTGGTAGGGAGCTGCAGTCCACCAGCGTCATCGGGAAGACCACACATTCCCCACGCCTGACCTAGAGGGACCTCAGACCACACATTCCCCACGCCTGATCTAGAGGGACCTCTGGGACGTTTCTTTTACGATACAACTGCAGTACAGAGGAGTAATCGTTTGCTTAATTAATTCAGTAACAATCAGCTGTGTTTCCCCCCACAACCTATTCCCTGAATGGTTGGCAACCAGAGAAACTTTGGGCCAGTGTGGTGTAGTGGCTAAAGTGTCGGGCTGGGAGCTGGGAGATCCGAGTTCTAGTCCCCACTCGGCCATGGAAACCCACTGGGTGACTCTGGGCCAGTCACAGACTCTCAGCCCAACCTACCTCACAGGGTTGTTGCTGTGAGGATGAAATGGAGAGGAGGAGTATTATGTATGCTGCCATGGGTTCCTTGGAGGAAAAAAGGCAGGATATAGAATCATAGAATCATAGAACAGCAGAGTTGGAAGGGGCTGACAAGGCCATCGAGTCCAACCCCCTGCTCAATGCCGGAATAAATAAAACTTTTGTCACTCTCCTTCAATCTCTTTCTCCTTACCTTTGACCCCCAGGATCCAGTTTTTGCTGAGCAAATTCCGCCTGGGCTTCAGCGAGGTCGTGGTGCTGCCTGAAATCATGTGGAAGCCAGAGGAGACGAGGTGAGCGTCTTGTGCCCTTTCCCCTTTCATCACCCGCTCCCTGAGATCATGCTCCTCCAATCCCAGGTCCCCCCATCCCAAACAGAAACTCCTTTTCTCTTCCTCTCCCTCTCCCACATTGGGCGGCTATTTGAAACCTGCAGCTGCGGTCCAGCTTGCTGTTCTGTGCACAGAATGTTCAAACAGCAGCCTTTCCCAACCCGGCGCACTCCAGATGGGTAGGACTACAAATCCCATCTTGCTGGCTGGGGATGATGGGAGTTGTAGTACAACACACCTGGGTGTGTGTGCCAGTTTGGAGAAGGCTGGGATAGGGGGAGAGGATTGGCCAGTGACCCGCAGATGTCGTTGGCAGCCGTTAGCTCCGCATTGAGAGTCCCCCCCCCTTACTGCTGGGGAACAGAGGGATTTTTGAAGGGCTCGATTCTTAGGTGAAAATCCAAAGGTTCCCTCAAATGCCACCCATTACTTCCTCCTGGTGGTGTCCATGGGTGATTTAACAGGCTTGCACGCCACGCAGGTCTTTCCTTCTACACCGTGCAGACATTTCCCAGCATCTGCTGCCTGAGGCGGCTGGTTCACTTTGCCTAATGGCAGGGCCGGCGCTGCTATGTTTGGGGGCCCTCCTGCTCACTGGCTGGGGGCCTGGGCATCTGGCCTTAAAGTCCTGCCCTGACACCACCCCACTGCTTTCCCCCGGCCTCTCCGTTTCCTGACAGCAGCCCTTTATCGAGCCACTTCATGAGAAGATGGAGAGAAAAACATTCGGGATTAAAGGCATCGGGGACATTAAAGGCATCGCTGGCGAGCTTTTCAAAGTTATCCACTGCAAATTCCTACATTTTGGAAACAATCAGTTTGGCTTTCCTTTCTTTGGGGGCTGGGCAGATGCGTCGCAAAATAGTTCCACGGATGGGGGCCCTGGGACTGTCCTTTCCACTTCATCCTATAACCTCTTGCCAGGTTCAACCCCTCCCTCCAAATTCCCCATGTCGCTCCACTCCCCCTTTCCAGCTTGACTTTTTTTTTTTTTAATCTCCCTCTCCTGTGGCAGTCGCAAAGAATTTGAGGATCTCATAGCCCCGTATCGGCTCAACGAAGGCCAGAAAGGGCTAGAAGCCCTGGAAGGGATGAAAAAGGAAGCGCCCTGGAAGGTCTCCGACGAAGACCTCAGGGTCTACAAGAAGAAGGTAAGATGTGTTGTGAGTAGGGGTGTGCACGGACCCCCCGATCCGCCCCGCGGGCCGATCCGAAAATTTCGGATCGGCCCGCTCTGCTCCGCGCCGCTCCGCCCATAGTCCGCTCCTCTTCGCTGCGGAGCTCCGGCTCCGAATCGGAGCTCCGCAGTGGAGGGGAGTGGCGCCAGGTAAGGCCCCCTTCCCTCCTCTCCCTTACCTGCAGAGACCAAGGGGGAGGGGGGGCCTTAGCTGTGTCCGTCCGCAGTCCCTCGGCTTCTTCAATTGAGCCCGTGGCTGAACCAGGAAATCTGGGCCACAAGTGTGGCCTAGACTTCCTGGTTGAGCCGTGGGCTCAATTGAAGAAGCTGAGGGACCGCAGACGGATGCAGGTAAGGGAGAGGAGGGAGGGGGGGTTTACCAGGCCCTGCCGCTGTCGCTGCACGGGCGACAGCGACAGCGGCAGGGCCCGGTAAACCCCACTTACCTTTCTGGCGGAGCTCCGGATCGAGGCGAAGGATCCACCTTCACCTTGATCCTCTTTGCAACGCTCCGCCGGCCCCCCCAATCCTCTTCGCCTCCGCCTTAAGGGTAGGCGAAGCCCCCCGCTCCGCTCCTGCTTCTCCGGTTCGAGGAGAAGCGGAGCACATCCCTAGTTGTGAGTCCTCTTTGCATCTGGAGGGCCGGATGGTACCAGCACTACTGGATTAAAGATTTTCAAAGGAGAGGCTTCTGCTCTGGCGGGGTGGCCGGCATTACAGAGGACAGTCCTCTGTGTGAAGGTGTCCTCTGTTTGGTGGGCTGTCTAGTCAAAGAACCATAATGAGAGAAACAAGCGGGGCCTCTCAGTTACCCATCCACAGAAAGCAGACTGAGCACCCAGGCACTCCGGTCACTTGCCCTGCCTTCCTCCCTAAATAATAGTTATTATTCACTTATATGTTTGCAAATGCAAATATTCTGCCGGTGCGTGTCCTCTTTCAGTGATGCATAAGTGGCCACCCTGCACTGCGGCCCATTTGCTTCTCAGCCTCTTGAACTTGAAAACAGCCACTGTAGAGATGAAAGTGACCTGCACCACCATTAACAACACAAGACTTGTATGACTAATTGAAGAGATTAATCGAATTAAAGCGAGTTTTGATTGACAACAGAGGTGCCCTGATTAAATGGGCAGATTTTTTAAAAAAACATTTTCAGTTGTGTTCATTGTTTTCATTCCAATGACTTATAAAAACTGTGAAGGGCACCAGTGCCCTACATCTCCTCCTTTGTTAATATAGTAGTCTTCTCCAACCTGATATTACAACTCCCATCATGGCTGTGGATGATAGTTGCCAGGTCACAGCCTGGCAAATGTACCCATGTACATCTTTTAAGATTCACTGATGAACTGAGGAGGCGGGAGACTTCAGGGTGTCTAAACACGCACACACGTTCTCTGGGTTGGGTGCAGGCACCCTTACTACTGATAGTTGCGGGGGGGGGCTGGAGTAGAAATGGTGGGTGTGGCAAACTCACTCCGATGCCAAGGATTAAGGAGTCTCGTGGGTTGAAAGGGAAGCAAGCTAAGGCGTCTCTCTTCCTTGTTTTCCAACGTGCCCTCTTCAGTCTGAACAGCACATGCGCCTCCATGAGATACTACAGGATCACTCCCGCAACGCAGCTCTGATTGTCATGTGAGTCACTCCCCCTTCTAAGAGTTTGGTATCCTTGGGGTGGGTGGGTGGGTGGTTCCTTATTTAAACCCCCCCCCCCCACGATTCTCCATTCTTCCTCCTTTCTGAAATAAGTTCTATGCCAGTGTGGAGGTGGACAGGCTATGTGTATGCAGCTACAGACTGCGCAGGAAACGTGGCTTTCGCCATAGGAGGGACCTGTAGTGCTTGCAGGCCTGCAGCATCCTCCCCCTTGGGCCAGATTTGGCTTAGAGCTGCCAGCTGCTGATTCCTATTACTCTGAAGGGTGTGAGTCAAGAACAGAGTTGCCCTGTGCTGTTATGGTTAGGGGCGTGGGTGTTCCCGTTCTACAGATGCACAGATTTAATTTATTTATTTATTACATTTTTATACTACCCATCAGCCAAAGCTCTCTGGGCAGCGCACAATTAAAAACTATAACATACAAGTATAAATTTAAAACATTACAAGTTTAAAAGGCAACATTAAAGACCAGGGAAAGCCTGTGTAAAAAGGTATGTCTTCAGGAGACGTTTAAAAGATACTGTTTTCCACCTCCTGAACTGCACAAGGGAGGGTGCCGCCATAGAGATATTTCAGTATGGGATGCAAAATTCAACATTTGGGGTTGGGAGACAGACACACGTTTTCTAAACACAAGTTTCCTGCCTTTAAGGCCCTATCAGTAGGCTTGCAAATGCGCATCTTAAAAGCTGTGCGGTGTGTGTTGGATCCCAGTTCCAAAGGACAGGGACTTCAGGGCCTTCAGCCCAGGATTGCACAACCAGTGAGCCACATAAGGCCACGGTCCCCTCTTGGGGTGGCCTGCAGAGCCACGGGTCCCTGCTGGCTTTGTCTCACAGCCAAGCTGATCAGCGGGATGGTTGTGGGGGAAATGCTTTCTCAGTGCTGTTAGCAGCAGTGTCGAGACAGCTGGATGGCTTTAAAAGGGGGTTGGCTAAATGCCCAGAGAAGGCTATCAATGGCTACTAGCCCTGACGGTTATGTGCTACCTCCAGTATCCGAGGCAATAAGCCTGTGTGCACCAGTTGCTGGGGAACATGGGCGGGAGGGTGCTGTTGCACCATGTCCTGCTTGTTCATCCCTGGCCGATGGCTGGTTGGCCACTGTGTGAACAGAGTGCTGGGCTAGATGGACCCTCGGTCTGCTCCAGCAGGGCTCGTCTTACGTTCTTAACTTGCTTGAAACTGCTGATCGTTGGGAGAAGCACTCCCCAGAACTTTCCGGCAGGGAGGTTTAAACCTCTCCCTACTTACACCTTGAGCAGTGTGTGTGTCTGTCAGAGAGGACGGGGAGTGTGTGCGTGTGTTACTTGCACGTGCGCCTATATGCAGCCCCTGGCACCTCATCCAAAGTGGGATGCAGCCGAAAAAGTTGTGCAGCCTCTGCTTCATACCCTCACCCTTCCCCGGCAGAAGCAGAATACTTTATGCAAGCGCATGCACATATATGTCAATAAACCTGATAAGAGCCCAAATTCCCTCAAGGCAGGATTTTGAATGCTAAAAAGGAGAGGTGGGGAAGATGTAGCTCCCCGCCCACCCCCGGCCTTAATTGCAGATGCCCACTGCATTTGTGGCAGCAGCAAGAGAATCCTCCATTTGTCACCAAACTCTGGCGGCCTAAAAGAGCTGAATTTCACTTCAAAGCCTTGTCCTTTCACTGCTGCCGCCAAAATCCAGCAGCCGGGGGAACTGAAACTAGTCCCGGACGTCGTCCGCCCCTACCGTTTAGCAAAGCAGTCATGCAGTTAAAGCGCTCCGTGGATTCTGTAGGCACAGGCGAGTGCTGCCGACCCTCTCTCAAGAGCGTTTTCCCAATTGTCTCTCTCTCCCCGTTCATGCAGGAGCCTTCCTGTGGTACGGAAAGGGGCCTGTCCGAGCGCCCTCTACATGGCCTGGCTTGAGACCGTCTCCAAGGGCCTGCACCCACCCATGGCCTTCATCCGAGGTAACCAGGAGGATGCACTCACCCTCTACTGCCAGTAGAGGGCAGCGCTGCATCAGGGGCGCACAATGCAAGAGACTATGACGCAGCTGCATCATCATCATCATCATCATCATCATCAAATTATGACAGAAACATCTCAGCGGATCATAGAATCATAGAATAGCAGAGTTGGAAGGGGCCTACAAGGCCATCGAGTCCAACCCCTCCCACGATTCGGCCGCCCGAGGCACCAGGGTCCCTGCCACCTGCGGAAAATAAGCCAACACGTTGCCAGTCGATTTTTGCAACTGCCTTACATTTCTGCCCCTTGTTGTGCTGCCTTGCACCGGATGGACCGATTTCTCTGGGCTGTGTGTTTTAAGTATGAAGACTACCTGTAAATATTAAAATTTTAAATATTGTTGTTTAATATCAGTCGCCTGGCTCTTGTTTTAAAACCTCTGGGCCTCCTGCACTGTAGTTTCCTCGCATTACCGTCCTAATGGGCTTACTGCAGCTGTAGTACTAAGGACTAGAACCTTGACGCTGATGGAGAGATGGCAGCTGGGAGAGAGAAGGTTCTGTCTATGTAGCAAAGGGCAGAGAAACGTGAGTTTGGCAAGAAACTTCAAATCCACTGAAAAGACTATGAACTATTCCTGCTTTAGAGGAGGGGAAACCGGAGATCCAGTGGACCCTCTCTTACCTACGCACTTAGTTTTTGTTGGACCCGGGGGGGCCTTCTTGTGTCACTCAAACAGGCTACCCTGCAAATCACACATTTGTCTTCCAGAATAAAGAAAAAGCTGAAATCCCCTCCAGCCAATGCTTTCGCTAGCCTAGAGCAGAAACGCTAGAGCCCTTTTACAAAAGCAACGCATTTTATTCCAGGTCAAATTAGTTTCCCATTGAATGTCCACTGGGATTCCAGACACCCCGATAGCAGCCTTGCTCCACTCCCGGTCCACGCTTCTGTCTTTTGCTTGCCTCCAAGATAGGGTAGCTCCCAAGCAGAGAGATTATTAGTCACGCCATGTCACCTCCACTTCATCTGTACGATACCTGCAGAGGGGGAAGCACACACTAAGGGCCCAATCCTATGCATGCTTAGGCAGAAAAAAGTCCTTCATCTCCTAGCATGGTTGGCTGGGGGATGCTGGGAGTTGTTGTAAATGGGCAGCGTAACAGTGCACACAGCTTGTTCATCCATCACTTTGCGTGAGCAGGTAGAACAGACCAGAGATGGAAAAGATTTGGCATGATGTCCAAACCTGTGCTCTTCTGTTACTGAGCCCAAACAAGCCAGGATTCACAAGCCGTGTTAAGTGCCGGCTTACGAATCCTGGCTTGTTTGGGAGCAACAAACCAGGAGCCTGGGTTTGGACGTCACGTGAAGCTTTCTGACCCTCGTTTGTTTTAACCTTTTGCACAAAGGGAGGAGCGAACAAGCTATGGGTGGCAGCGTGAGGCTTGCTTGCATGAAGCCATGCTCAGTCAGCAATTCCATTGAATTATGTGCAGGTGCGGCCAATGCCTCTCCTGAAGTGGTGCCTTCTAAAATGCACATATACATCATCTGAAAACAAAGCATGCTTTTTTTCCCCCTTTCAAAATTGTAGTTTTAAGTCATGAGCAAATTTGATCAATTAAAACTTCTAATTAAAGTGCGATCCCTCCTTTGCCTGGAAAACATGACATAATCACCTTTGTGTAATCCACGAATCCTCAAGTGCAGTAATTTGCCCTGACTGGAGCATTTCCCAGCCGGCTTGCGCAATCATGGCCCCGTTATCAATACAGAACCTGGGTGCAAAAAGATAGCAAGGAATCACGGTTAGCAAAGTGGTGAGGAGGCTTCACTGGAGCAGGGGAATCTTGGGTACTTTCCTTTTTAGCTTTGAGTTCTATTCTCTCTCTCTCTCTATATATATAAAAAAAACAGTAGGGCCAAAAAGCTATGCAATGCAGGAAGTACAGCCTGTGACACCGCACTGAAGCTTTACATTGAAATAACATGCACAACAGCATTAACTGGCAATAACGCAGCAAACCTCTGTCTCAATCGAGGCCCAGATAAATACAATCAAACTTTCTTAATCTGTATTTCATGAATATGACAGAGGCTTGAGTACATGAAAGATTCTACCACAATAAATGTTAGGTTTTATGATGCCACGAGACTTGATTATGTTTGCTGTTAACTCAGCTCTCTCACATTTGTGAATCTGTAGCCAGCTATAGAATACCCTCCTCTTACAGATCCATGAAAGTCACGTCTAGGAGGGTCTCAGGAGGAAGGCAAAGTGGGTGGGTGGAATCTCACCTCTCATCTGTAGCGAAGAGTTTTGCTCCTCTCTCCTTGCACATGATCCCCATCATTTCCTGCAGCCGCTCATTACCTGGAGAGGTGGTGTACAGTGAATCAACACTAGCAGATCATTTGGTTCCTAACACATTAGGTGAAAGCAAACAAACAACGTTCCAGATAAGCAACTTGATGTTGTCCAGACTTTATACTGTTAGTTTTACCCTACCCTGTGCCTGCTTACCCTAACCTGTGCCTGTTTGCATTCTCTTCCCCTCCTTATTGTTTTACTAGGATTTTATTAGATTGTAAGCCAATGCGGCAGGGCCTTGCTATTTACTGTTTTACTCTGTACAGCACCATGTACATTGATGGTGCTATATAAATAAATAATAATAATAATAATAAAGCAAACCCACCTTTGTACATATAGGGTGACCATATGGAAAGGAAGACAGGGCTCCTGTATCTTTAACAGTGGTGAGGAAATAGGAATTTCAGCTGGTGTCATTTGTAGGCATTTGTAAGCTGCAAGAGCCCTGCCCTCTTCACCAGATACAAAAGAGGGCAGGTCTCCTGCAGGTTTAACTGTTGTGATGAAGTGGAAATTTCACCAGGTGCTGCATGTATAGCAATGATACCTGCTGAAATTCCTTTTTCTCTACAACTGTTAAAGATACAGGAGCCCTGTCCTCCTTTTCGTATGGTCACCCTAGTTCTGCATTCACTCACCAGTTCACCCCCACAACTGGGGAAAATTATAACTTGGGGTTGGGTGGGTGTCAATGTGAGGTTTCGGGAAAGATCATGACTTGCCTTCCCACAGCTCGGTTCTCCCTAGCCAACCCAGCCTCCTCCTGAAACATCACGCCCACAAATGTTGTGTCTTGTAGAAGACCCCAGCTCACCTGTCCCCCATGTACGACTGATTTGAAAGGGTGGAAGGTGGGTTGAGATACACAAGAGAGAAATCCCTCAATTAAAAAGATGTGAATTCAAAACTGAGATAGAAGTTTTTTAGAACTATTTGGGGTTGGATTGGGATGTAGATGAGAAAACAGGATTTCGAAGTGGGAGCAGCAGGAAGAGGGGAGGGGAAGGAATTAGAGGCGGTGTCACTCAGGGGAGGTTGGAAAGTGGTTCTGAGATGGTGCTGGGAGCAATGAAGAGATGGTGGAGGGGCGGGGTAGCTGGAGCCACTGTATAGCTGAAATTGTTTCAAACATTTGTTTGTGGAAGACCAGGGTGGCCAGCAAGGACTAAAAAGGCAGAGGCCAACGGACCTCCCGACTGGTGCACTTACAGCCAACGCCGCCCACAATCAGCGCCTCATGGGAGCCAGTATGTGCCATGGCCCGTTCTGTGATTTCCACTAGCATAGCAAAGACAGTCTCCTGCAGAGAAAATTAAAAAAAATATATCAAAACAAACTATTACACGGCACCATTTTGGTTCTCACTTGTCGCTCCCTCTCCCTTTTAAAGCTATAGATTGGGGATGGGTTTCACGGGCACCTGAATTAGGTACCCATTGCTACAACCACTCTGTCCACTTACGAGTTCTACCCTCTTTGTCTATACATGCAAGGCATGTCAGAATCTTACAGGGAAGGAGGCCTTCTGTAGCTGCTAGGCAACCTCACAGAGCTGTGAATGGAGGAGACCTCCTGTAGTTGCTAGGCAACTTCACAGAGTTGCAAATGGAGAAGGAGACCTCCTGTAGTTGCTAGGCAACCTCACAGAGTTGCAAATGGAGAAGGAGACCTCCTGTAGTTGCTAGGCAACCTCAGAGAGTTGCTAATGGAGAAGGAGACCTTCTGTGGTTGCTAGGCAACCTCACAGATTTGCTAAAGGGGAAGCAGGCCTTCTGTAGTTCCGCAGAATTTCTTGACTGCGGCTCAGAGGCTGAGCTACCAGTAACTAAACTTCAGGAGAGGCATTTCAACCTTTTTAGAATAGGAGAAAAATTGCACCAACACCAGGAAACCCCCAAAAGATCGGCGGTTGAGGGGAAAAGGTGTGGCCTTCTGAAACCCAGAGAGCTGGTCTGGGATCCCCTGGCCTAAGGTGGCCTAGGAAACAACAGCCTTTTTCATTCCTCCTCCTGTAAAACAGCCACCCGGCGGATGAAACAGGAGTGCTTTGTCCAGTAGTTGACACATCGCTTGTCCTGGCATGGGCAAGCCAACTGCATCAAAGACCTTGGTGCGGTTGGTTCCTTACTTGTAGGGAGAAGCAGAGGTCTTCTGGGGTGCACTCCTTTGCGGCTAGCATTCTGTGCGCCACTTCCTGCAGCAGAGGGAGAGAAGGAGGGTGAACACATTTGCCAGCTGTTTTTCCTTCCTGGCAAGGCTAATGAGCACCTTCGAACATAAGAGGAGCCCCGCAGGATTGGACCAAAGGCCTCTCTAGTCCAGCCTTGTGTTCCTACAATGGCCAAGCAGGACATGAGCACAGGAATTCACTCCCAATAGCATTTATAGCAGGCAAAAGTTCACCCAGGTAAAAATTCCAGCCTTGGAACAATTGGGGGGAAACCTCCCCCTGTTGAATTTCTGCCTGTTGTGCTGCAGTAGTTAAGGACAGAGAAATTGTGCCAGTGAAAGAGAAAGAGGGAGAATAAAGGTGGCAATGTCTGGTGGCATAGAAGAGAACAGGATTTGACCATACCTCTATATGGGATAAGATCCCAGAGAAAGACACATCCATGCCTTTCACTGTATATGGAAGCTCAACCAGCTTTTGGCCCCTGTGAAGGAAGGAGACTACATTTAATTCTCCCTCTCCCATACCGGGTCTGTATTGCAGGATTTGATTGCCCTAGAATTTCAGCTTCTTCGTATGACCCTATCTGGAGATAGACTCGCTGGTGTTATCTACAGTCTGGCAAATTCTTGCTTGATTACTGCAGTGTGTTAGACGTGGGTCTGCCTTTGAAAAAGATCCGGAAACTTCAGGTGGTCCAAACCAGGACAAGCGAGATTGATCATGGGGCCTGGCCTATATGATCATATTATGCCAGTGTTTTGTGATCTGCACTGGCTTCCAGTCCGTTTCCGAGCCAAATTCAAATTGCTGGTATTAACCTTTAAAGCCCTAAACCGCTTAAAGGCAAGTTACCTTGAAGGATTGTCTCCTCCCATATAGACCTGCCCAGACCTTCAGACCATCTTCAGAGATCTTTTTTCAGGTGCTCCCATCAAATGAGGTGAAGTAGGTAGCTACATAAAAGAGGGACTTTTCAGTGGTGGCACCTTGTTTGTGAAACACTCTCTTCAGAGAGGCTTGCCCGGCCTCTACATTGTGGTCTTTCCAGCACCCGGCGAAGACCATCTTATTCTCCCACGGTCTTCAGTCATTCAGGTTTTTCAAAACTCCTAGAGCTTTTAAAATCTTGCAGTGCTACTGTAGTTTTACTTTGATTTTCTTCCATTCTATTTTTTTTTTTTAGGTTTGTACATTCTGTTTTATATTGCATGGGTTTTTTTTATTTATATTTCGTGAACCGTCTAGAAAGCTCCAGCTACTGGATAATATAGAAATGTAATCAATAAAATAAAATAACCTTTTAAAAGGGAACAACCAGAAGAACAACACAGCAACTGTCTAAACTTCATTGTTTTGGTGAACGGTGTCAAATACGTGCATCTCAGGCAGCGTATGCAATAGGGAGAAAGGGAATGATAAAAAAATAATGAACTGATTGGGACTCAGGGTAGAGTGGCAATTGTGCCCCAAATAGGACGCTTTTCCTTCTGTATTTATTGGCAATTCCTAACCCTTTTCCTCTCTGCATCTTTTGGGCTTTTGTCACTTTGTCCAACATATTTAGTATGTTTGCCCTGGGATGGGATGGGGCGAACGGACCTACAGCCTGATGCACGTAGCTGGTGCAAGTTAAGAACAAATCATGCAAACATTATATTTTTGTCATCATTACTCACTTCTTGGCCATCTGTTCAATGTTGTAGCCCGGGCTGGGATCATTTGAGATCTAAGCCAAGAGACAGAACAGAGCTATCAGAATTCCATACAGCCTCCATCATCACCCTTCCTCTCATCACAAAATCAACTAAACCAACCGTTTGGGATGTATTTCAGAACCTGGCTACATGCAACACTCATCCCATGGAGGTAGTCCCACTAAGTGAGAATCTACCTATTACAACATATGGAAAAAAGACAGAGGAGACTGAAATCACACGGAGAAGATCCTGCCTCTCCCCTTCTGTTACCACTGTCTCTGGTGGCTAATGTTCCCTTCTCCTCATAAGGAATGTTAGCTATCAGAGAGAGAAAACTAACAAGGAGAAATCAAAGCAGGAGAGGGAGTCCATGGCTGCTCCTTCACTGTGCGTGTGTGACCACTGTCCCTCCACCTCTTTCTCTCAAGCGACAGAGCTCTCCATTCATGAAGATGCAGGGTTGCCAACGAGCCAGGAAAAAAGTCTGTTCTGCTCTTGTGCCTTTAACAGCAGATTGGATGGAGATATCACCAGTTGACGCTTTTCAGAACACGGAGATACGTGCAGTATCACCGGTTTCTGTCTGCTGAACATGTTGTTCTTAAAAGCACAGGCACAGAAGCTGGTAAGTAAACTTGGCAACCCCTATACGGCAAGCGTAATGCGTGGCCAGGGAATGAATTAGCGGATGGCAACTTCACATAAATAGATACTTCAGATTTTCTTTTGCTGTTGCACAGTTCTTTAAGGGAAGGAGAGCAGAGCTGTATCAGGCAAAACCAAAACACACTCCCCTTTAGAGAGGAACAGGTGGAAACTTCAACAAAATGCTGCAGTGTGGAGGGCTTCTGTTCAGAGCTCCAGTCAGCTAGCCAAGCCCTCTTCCAAGACACTCCATTACGTTCTCTTCCCCACACCCTAGTTTTCAATTCCCTCCATCAATATTCCATGGCTGAGCATACTTAGTCTTCACTGGCCTTTGCGTGTGTGTGTGTCTGTGTGATATGTGTGTGTGTGTGTTCCTCCCCCTCTTAGATTTTCTTTTTCCCAAAGATTCTTTGTATTCCTACAAATCCTATGTCCCCCCCTCAAGCGTGTGATACCTCCCTCTTGTGCATAAATAGTACCATGTTGGCTACATGAAGGACCGCACTCAGAGAATGAATTTGCTGTTAGCGTAGGATAACTGCCCTACTGCTAAAATCCAGCGATCAATTCCCTAGCGAGGCAATCACGTAGAAAACAGGCTCCTGCTGAACCAATTTCAGCACGCTGGGTTCCGCAGCCTTGTTCCGACTGGAAGATGGCGCTCCTAAAACTAAACTCACAAGCACAGCAACAATCCATTCCAAACCTATGCATGGTTCCTTAGAAGGAAGACCCACTGAGTTCAAAGGGGGCTCCCTGCTGAGGAAGTAGAGTGGCAATCCTCGTTTCTTCTCAGCTGCTCACCTTCAGCACCCGGGCAAAACGGTCCAGGCAGTTCCCCACCGCAATGTCAATCGTTTCCCCAAATATACGGTACCGCCGCTCGGAGTATGCAATAACCTGCATGTGGGAGGAAAAAGACAGACAATCTTAAAACACTTACTGTACGACAGCCAGTTGGGGTTTTGGTTTTTGGACAAAATAGACCCAGGAAAGAATCCTAGTCATCTCACCCCACAGCACCCGGCCTCCAAAATAGCTGAGGTCAAGAGGGCAAGGCTCCTGCAGCTTTAACTGTTGTGATGAAGAGGGAATTTTACCAGGTGCTGCATGCATACCAATGACACCTGCTGAAATTCCCTTTTCTGTGCAACTGTTAAGGATACAGGAACCCAGTCCTCCTTTCCATATGGTCACCCTAGAGGAGAGCATTCCAGAGATGGTTGCTACAACTGAGAAGACCACTGTCACCCCCCTCCTTGTTTCAGAAGGGCACCCAGAGGTGAGACTCCCATGACACAGATAGGTTCATATGAAGATAAGCAGCCCTTTTATATGGTGACTCACAGACGCCTACTTGGTTTTACTGTGCCAGTGGAACCGTGGAGCAAGGACTGAGATACAAGAGGTCCTCTTTAAAAATGGTTGTGCTGTATTTTACTGTGTATTTTTAATTAACAAACTTTAAAGGGCTGATATCGAATGATACAGAAAGACTCCTTTATCGCATGATTGTTTCTGCTAGAGTACAGATGCAAAGAATTAGATAGTGGTATATTAAGCTACAGGATTCTGCAGTTCGAAATAAATTAACTTGGATTATTTATTTATTTATTACATTTCTATACCGCCCAATAGCCAGAGCTCTCTGGGCGGTTCACAAAAATTAAAAATATTCAAAGCATAAAACAACAGTATAAAACCATAATATAAAATACAACATAAAAGCTCAACCAGATAAAAACAGCAGCAATGCAAAAGTACAAATTTAAAACACCAAGTTAAAATTTATTTATAGACTGTTAAAATGCTGGGAGAATAAAAAGGTCTTCACCTGGCATCTAAAAGCATATAATGTAGGTGCCAAGCGAACCTCCTTCGGGAGCTCATTCCACAGCTGGGGTGCCACAGCAGAGAAGGCCCTCCTCCTGGTAGGATTATTAGAACTAGTCAGAGAGGGCAATCTTGCGCTAACTTTGAGCAACTATGGAGGTGGTTCAGAAATTTGAGTGTGTACTCAAATTTAAACTTTAAAAAAATGTGCCAAAAATAATTGTTACGCTGTAGCGTTCAAAACATAACCGGTCTCCACGGGGAGAAATGTGAAATAGACAGATCCTATGCCACAAAAAGGATTAGAGGGCTCAGCAGCGACCACCACAGAACAAGATTTTTTAAGATACGGTGTTCTGCAGAAACAATGAAGAGGGCTGGGAACACCAGCGACTCTGAGCAGCAGGAAGGCTCATGGTCTTGACACCTACCTGAGTGTTTCCACCACTGACGTACAACACTGTTGGGTTCTGAGCACCGGTCACAAGTCGCCCCATCTCAATGTGCCCCACACAGTGATTCACCCCCAGCAGAGGTTTCTTCCACAACTGGGCCACTGTTCGGGCTACAATAGCCAGAGTTACCAGTGGGGCACCCATGCCCGGACCTGGATGGTGGGGGGTGGGGGGTGGGCGGGAGGACAGACACTCAAGTAAGAAAAGAAGTGATTCTAACTGTGGGACAGTAACCATTTCCCCGCTGTGTCAAACCAAAGCTGCAACTAGGCCTGGGTAAGGATGTTGTCGAAATCCATTTGGGGGGCTTCTTTCCAATATACGTAAACAATTCCTTTAATGACCAACTGGGCACATTTTGATGGCTTCTATCCTCCTTCTCTGATCATGGTTCTTACGTATTGATCTTGGAGTTTTATGTTTGATTGGTATCTTAGTTCTCTGAGGGCTTATATACACCAGTCTTAAAATCTCTTCGCTGCCTGCCAATGAGTTTCCGGGCAAAGTATAAAGTGTTGGTTATCACCTTTAAAGCCCTACATGGCTTGGGTCCAGGCTACCTGCGGGATCGCCTTCTCCCGTACAATCCGCCCCGCACACTCAGGTCCTCTGGGAAGAATTTACTCCAATCAACAAAAACAAGGCTGACAACTATTACCCAGAGGACCTTTTCTTCTGCAGCTTCCAGATTGTGGAATGGCCTGCCTGGAGAATTCATCAACTCAACAGTCTTTTAGCATTTAGGAAAGCTATAAAGACTGATCTCTTCCGGCAGGCCTATCCAGTGGAATTTTAGTATGCTTTTAGGATGTTTTAACAATGTATACTATGTTTTTAAACAGTGTTTTATGTATTTTATACTTACCGTTGTTCCCCGCCTTGATCCAAACGGAGAGGCAGGTAAGAAATAAATTTATTATTTATTATTATAGCCAAATAAGTAAAGTTTTCTTGCTGTTAAAGAACCAGCCTGCATATCTCCTTAAAGAGTTTGAAATGGCGGATTCATACCAAGCACTGTTCCTCCTTCCTTTTAAGAGGCACCCAAGGGACTCACCTTTTGTGAACGCCACGGCATCGATGTTCTGTGGCTTCAGTCCAGCCTCCTGCAGCGCCTCCTGAAGGACGGCAAGGACACAAGAGCGGTGGTGCCGTGCTGTGTCACCTGGCAGGAAACCTAGAATGGGACAAAAGAGCAGAGAGACATGAGAAATAGGAGGCAGTATCCAACCACGCTGTTCTGTTCACGCAAAATGACATTATGCTAGCGGGAACTAGATTCTGAACTACGCACAACAGAAGAACCCAACTAAAGTCACGTTTGCACAAAAAGTTGTGCATGACGCTTGTGCAACCCATTGCGCATAACTCTTGTACAACGTGTCATGCAATGTATTACACTACCTGTTGTACAACTGCTTGCACAAGTGCATGAGCAACCCACTGATGAAACAGAAAGATTCAGCAGAGCTCTGCTAGCGTGACTAGAGTTTGTGGAATTACTCTGTTGGTACTGACCTGGAAAAGGTAAATGCTAAAGGCAGATCTTTTATCCAGGGCTGTGTGTACTCAATATAGATCATCTCTCTCATAATTTTTTATTTTTTTTATTTTTTTATTTAAGGATTTTTATGCAGCCATTCAGCCAAAAAAGGCTCTCACGGTGGCTTACAAAAGTATTTCTTGACAGTCCCTGCCCATAGGCTTACAATCTAAAAGACATGACACAAAAGGAAAGGGGATTGGGAGGGAGGAGGAGGAGGGGGGAAAGGAAAGCAAATTCAGGCACTACAATCTTAGTTGCAAAGTTCAGCAGTTACAGTTGACAGCAGGAGGGAGGGGGCTCTCAGCTGGAGCTGGACCCAGGCACGGTGGAGCGGTGCCTGGCTGCTTCTTCCTCCCTCACTGGTGGCCTCTGCAGAGACAGTTGATAGCAGGAGGGAGGGGGCTCTCAGCTGGAGCTGGACCCAGGCACGGTGGAGAGGTGCCTGGCTGCTGCTTCCTCCCTCACTGGTGGCCTCTGCAGAGACAGTTGACAGCAGGAGGGAGGGGGCTCTCAGCTGGAGCTGGACCCAGGCACGGTGGAGAGGTGCCTGGCTGCTGCTTCCTCCCTCACTGGTGGCCTCTGCAGAGACAGTTGACAGCAGGAGGGAGGGGGCTCTCAGCTGGAGCTGGACCCAGGCACGGTGGAGAGGTGCCTGGCTGCTACTTCCTCCCTCACTGGTGGCCTCTGCAGAGACAGTTGGTAGCAGGAGGGAGGGGGCTCTCAACTGGAGCTGGACCCAGGCACGGTGGAGAGGTGCCTGGCTGCTGCTTCCTCCCTCACTGGTGGCCTCTGCAGAGACCACCAGTCACACCAGTGGTCCAAATTCCAAGAGAAGTTTAACTCCACGGCCTTAATAAATTATGTTAATCCACATTCCACGAACAATTTGGAGGCATCTGCTTGTTTTTTGTTTTAATGAGTTTTTACGCAGGATTCTCTACTGTGATCCAATCGTTTGGGGCCATGTTCGTCAAAGAGAAACTGCAACAGAGTGCCAACTTGCAGTACAATGCAATGGATCGAGGACTTAATAACATTATCAACTTTTGAATGGGTGTTATATAGACGCAACTTGCAGGTGGATAAACACACGGATATCTGGTCTGCTTTTCTTGAAACCTTTGTATAACTCTCTCCCTTTTTTTAATGAATGGTACACATGATGGAAATCGACAATCCTATATATGTAATGTATGTCCACCCCGCATTTTCACAATGTGTTTTCTGTTCTATTTTGTTAATATTCACAATAATATTTTTTTTAACTTCCATTACCAGATGGCAAGTTCCATGCTTGCAAGGTATATCTCTGAAGGAATGGAAGACATGCTGTGGGCAAAAGCCTGGAAAAATATATTTGGGCCTGTCTGTATCTACTAAACACAATGACGTTAATGGGCACAGAATTCAGCTTCCTGCAAATCAGAGCTTTCATTTTTGAAAAAAAGTGCAAAGCTTCTGGTTGGGAGGCAACACTTGAAAGTTTATGTGCAACACCTGCTGAAACCTTAGAAGGCAGAGAGGATTTTGAGGTGCTACAGGGTTTTTTTTCACTGCCCCATCCTACAACTAGAAAAATCAGAATAAAATATAGAAAACGGTGTGTGTGGGGGGGGGGGAGGCAAAATAAAGAAAACCATGTAGAGATGCTCAATTTGCACACTCTATTGCATATCCAGCTTCTCCTGGCAGGAATTTGGAACGAACATGGAGCGTTACATGATCTTATTGTGGAGTACACGTTTCCCTGTGTACATAAACCAGAGGTATATGACACAGGGGATACTTACCTTGCCCTGGAGGGGTGACGTATGTTCGCCTGGGGTTGCTCAGCACCTCCCCATCCCGCACGATCCCTATTCCAATCTTGTTGGCGCTGCCCTCGAACCCTATCACCACAGGCATTGCCTCCTAGAACACCAGGGAGAGAGAGGAGTGGGTGGGTGGGGTCAGATCCCTTTGCAGCGACAGAACGCCACCTTCTACCCTACGAAGAGCAAGAGTAAGCTGTTATACTCCCATCGTAGTAAATCTAGAATGACCCCCATGCCCCAGTTCTGTACTAACACCATCATCATATTTATTTCTTACCTGCCTCTCCCTTTGAATCGAGGTGGGGAACATTAGCGCAACAATACAATATAACTCAAATACATAAAATTAATTAAAAGAGCATATAAAACAAATATAATATCAAAATAACAACCAAGACATCTTAAAATTCTCGGTTTAAAATTCATCTGGGTAGGCTTGCTGGAAGTGGCTAGTCTAACATGGGTCAGAACCGCCCCATCCCCACTTACCCCTAAGAATATCCATTAAGTTGATAGACTGAGGATAAAATCCACCTAAAATCCACTGACGGACACACACAACAGAGTGGCTTAATCATAAAATAGCAGAGTTGGAAGGGGCCTACAAGGCCATCGAGTCCAACCCCCTGCTCAATGCAGGAATCCACCCTAAAGCATCCCTGACAGATGGTTGTCCAGCTGCTTCTTGAATGCCTTTAGTGTGGGAGAGCCCACAACCTCCCTAGGTAACTGATTCCATTGTCGTACTGTTCTAACAGTCAGGAAGTTTTTCCTGATGTCCAGCTGGAATCTGGCTTCCTTTAACTTGAGCCCGTTATTCCGTGTCCTGCACTCTGGGAGGATCGAGAAGAGATCCTGGCCCTCCTCTGTGTGACAACCTTTTAAGTATTTGAAGAGTGCTATCATGTCTCCCCTCCATCTTCTCTTCTCCAGGCTAAACCTGCCCAGTTCTTTCAGCCTCTCTTCATAGGGCTTTGTTTCCAGACCCCTGATCATCCTGGTCGCCCTCCTCTGAACACGCTTCAGAGCACCAGGCCTAAGTCTGGCTATCCTGCAATATCTTCTCTTCTCTTTTTCCACCCAGGCTTTAACCTAGGCAGCTGGGACATCTAGGCCCTATACAGGAGAGAAACGAGCGGTTTTTGCAGTGCTTGCAGAAGGAGCAGTTGAGCCGCAGCAGGAGTCGTGAGCGTTGATCCCAGGGGTGGGAGAGGAGGAACGTCACACGTGTGAATCCAGGGTACGCAAGGATCGCTGGCTTCTCCTATCCCTATGCAACAGTGGTTGCATCCAATGTAAGCCCTACTTTGAGTAAACACACATTTCAATGGGTCTACTCAAAGGGGGGCTAGCATTGGGTACTACGCCACAGCAGCCTGGCTTACCATCTAGGTTAGGGTGATGGACTCTTATTTTTGGTGGGGGAGAATTGTCTAGGGCAACCTTCCCCAACCAGGTGCCCTCCAGGTGTTTTTGACTATAGTTTCCATCATCCCTGACCACTGGGCATTCTGGGTGGGGCTTATGAGAGTTGCAGTCCACAATACCTGGAGAGCATCAGGTTTGGGAAAGCTGTCAGTTGTCTCTTACCTCTGCAGGGTCTCCCCGCCTGAGAGTCTTTGCTGTTTTTCCAAGATCCGCCTCCACCAAATTTGCTACTTTTGGAAACTTCCGCCTATCAGCTGGCAGTGGTGGTGACGATAATAGGAAAGGAGAGAAATAACTTGAAAAGAGGGGTGGGGGTGGGGGAAACAACCCACAACAGAGGAAGATACAAGAAAGAGTTAAAACTGCATCAACTCCCAACTCTTTCCCGTCCTTCTAATAGGAAAAATGAGCGGGGAGGTCTAGAGATAGAGAAAGAAAAGCGCTACACTTCCGGTTATGATTCGGCCGCCGCCATATGCGGGGAAAGATAATAACCCCAAACGTGGACATACAAAAGGCAACTTAAAACATTCTCTACCTCTGTGAAAATAAGGGGGGAAATAGAGGAGACGCTCTGCACTCACTCCCCTTCCCTTGCTCTATGGCATCCTGCTGTTAAGGTCAGCGTCTCACTGTTTAATTGAGAACCGAAGGTGTCGACGCGACTAAGCCCGCGAGTCCCCTTTGGGGAGAGAATCCCACTGCGTCATCGGGCACCAAACCCCGCCCACTCCCTCTCCACGTGACGGTGCGGGGCTTTCTCGCCTTGTTTTTCTCTTTTAACCCCTTCATTGCTTGAGAGGGATGGCGTCTCTTCCATCAGCCTCTACGCGTCCCGGCTCCTCCAGCTTTAAGACAGGGCTCCACACCTTCTGCACGTGATCAAGCCCTCCCCCCTCCCCGCCCCTATCACGTGACACAAATCCACTCCACGTGCTCCCCTTTCTCTCCATTCTGCCTGCGTGCGGGTTCTGCAGCCTCCTTCATTGTCTCCAGGGCGTCCTGGCATCCTGGTGCGGTAAGAGCAGCAGCTGCTGCTGCAGCAGAGATGGCTCAATAGGAGATTTCTTTATTTATTCCCATTTTATTAATTGCATTACTGACACCTAAAATAAAATGGAAGGGCACCCTTGGCCTTCCATCTTTGCAGAGCAGAGCCTCTGATGAGGTCACTCCATCTTTTTTGCCCTCCTCCGAAGGCTCCTGTGCCTTTAAAAGAGGCACGGCAGGTAGAAATCCCACAGGTGCCGCCTTGGCCCGTCATTGCAGCAGAAAAAGCGGCTACCTTCCTCCACCATCTTCAGAAAACGACTCTGTGCCTTTCATTGCACGGCAGGTAGAAATTCACCAGGTTCTGTTCTCCCCCCCATTCCTCTCCGTAGCATGATTCATGGGGAAAGCAACTGCCTGGTTTTCTGCCAGACAACCGATCCGTTTGTTAAACGCGAAGGAACCCTGCCTGGAAAAAACGGTGACATCTGTAGATCTGGAGAGGGTTGGCAAGCAGATGATCTACTTATGGTGGCTGGTTGGGAAGAGGGTGTTTAGGAGGGTGGTTTATTTTATTTAATGGTTTATTATTATTTAATAATAATAATTTCATTTATGTACCTCTTAATAGTCAAATCTCCCCCGGCAGCTCGCAAAAATTACAAGCCAGAAATCCAAGATAATAAAAAATAATATAAATCCTTAACATATGTTTTTTTAAACAGTTAAAACAGTTGCAGTAAAAATCTATATCCTGCCTTTTAACAAGACTCCCCCTCGAGGCAGCTGCATTCTTAGGGTTTGGGAGCTGCAAGGGATATTGGAGGTCATTTACTCTAAACTCCCACTCAGTGCAAGAAGATGGTGTGGCTTGGAAAATGGGCGTTATATGTGAACCGTTGTCACTTTCTGCAAGAAAGGCTGTACCTGTCATGGGCAAAGATTCATCCCACTGAAAAATCTTGAGTAGCAAAAGCTGGGAAAGTTCTCTGCCTCTGTCCCTAGCGACTCACCATCTGTCCGAGTAAACGCTGCTAGAATAGATCGGCCCATAGCATAATCTAACCCAATATCTGAGAATAGGACACTTATATAGTGCAGGAAGGCGAATTCTTCTAAGGGAGATATTGTTTCAACTGGGGGGGGGGGGTCACAGACTTCGCTAGGAATGAGAAGGTCCACTTTCCCCAGCCCAAGGCCCTCCAGATGCATTGGACTGCAAGTCTCATCATTCTCAGCTACCTAATGGCCATGGAGTTTCAGCCCAACCCATTTGGAAGGCACTGGGCTGGTGATGGCTGTTGTTGGCTTTCAGGAAACAAGAGGGCGTGTTATTGAAAGGAAGGTGGGCACAGACTCTGTTTCTGGCCCCGTTTAGACGACACCTTATTCACCGTGGTTCATCCGTGGTTTAAGGTGTCTTCTGAATGGCCCCTCTGTGTTGCTACCATGATAGGAGTTGGTCGAGGGTTTTTTGCAGGATATGGTGACAGAGGATGGTGCCTGTTTCAATGGAAGTGGGGAACGTTTGCAGTAATGGTTCTCCCTCCCCAGGAGACGTTGCTGTTCAGGAGCCTACAGCCTGCGAGACTACACTGCCAGCTGCTGAGGGCAGGACCCAGCTGGGGACCGAAGATGCCAAAACGCGGGAAGAAGAAAGAAGTTGAAGTGGTTCCGGCGGACGAGGTGGTGGCCGGTGAGCATCTCGATCATAGCAATAATGGCGGAATGGACGTGGGGCAGGGGTTATCCCCGTTTCAAGCTGTTTCGCGTCGTTTTTCACCTCCCAGTCTTCCTTTTCCTCTTCACTGCGCAACGTTCGCTCCCCTCAACCCCAGTGTCAAAGTTCATCAACCTTTGCAGTAGCAAATCTCTTTAAGTCGAAGAAATGGATTCTTCAGGGCTTATAAACCTGCCCTCCTGGTTGCTTGCAGGCAACGCTTACTTGCCGGAGGAAACCTGTTTACAGGCCCACATGGGACCCAGTTCTCTGTGACTGATGAGAAGGGGTTTGTTTTGTATTCTGCAACTTCTCTCTCTCTCTTTGCCAGAGCCCGAGCCCAAGAAGGCTAAGAAAGGTGGAGCGAAAGCGGAGAAGGCGGCCGAGGGCCCAATCCTGTACCAAGATCCACCTGATAAACTTACCTCTCCCAGCGGCAAGAAATACACGTTGAAGGTCACTTCCTGGAACGTAGACGGGATCCGAGCCTGGTTCAAAAAGAAGGGCCTGGAGGTAACTGGCCCTGCTAGAATCAGACCAGGGGGTGGGGGCGCATTTAGTCCAGGATCCTTGTTCCCCCCATGACCACTCAGGTGTTTCCAAGCAGAGTGTGAATGCAGTACCTTCCCAACTCAACCCTCTCTGCAACTGATATTCAGAGATACACTGCCTTGGAACGTGGAGGTTCTTTTTAGTTTTCAGTGTATGGTGTCGAGCTTGTTGTGTTGGACCAGGACAGCTCTAGGGCCAAATTTGGAGTTAGCTTTGAGGGCTCAGTCTAGGGTTGGGCAGGGCCGAAAACACCCATACATTTTAGATAATAGCTCTTACTCTAGTAACTAAGCCTTAAGGGAGGCATTTCAACTTTTAGAATGGGGTTGGGAGGAGAATTACAAAAAGGAAGGAAATGGCCAAAGGATTGGTGGGTGGGAGAAAGGGGGTGGGGCCAGGGAAGGGGCGGGGCTAGCAGGGCCTGGGCGAAGCAGATTCCACCCTACACTTTTCTAAGAAGCTGGGGGGTGGGGCTTTGGGCCAGTCACCCATCTCTGAGCTGAACCCTCCCGCACGGGGTCTGTTCTGGGGGTAAAATGGATGCTGCCTCCAGGCTAAGGTGACTATAAATATAAACGCAGATGAAATGAGTAGGCCTCTCCTGCTCTGTGCATTTGTTTCGTTCCCTTTCAAAGCTGTCTTAGGAGGCTGTGAATTCCAGGCGTCGGTTACGTGCCGGGTGAAGACACTTCGGATTTTAATGCCTGTTGGTTTCTTTGGATGAGCCCAGTTATTATAATTATATAATAAAACTGTTATAATCTAAGGCCCATAATAGCAGTTATTCCTTTTATTAGGGGCGGGGAGATGTTGCTCACTTTGTCCACACTGTGCCTAGTTTTGCAACTATCATGGCCCTCCTCTAGTGGTCTTTTTCTCCCCTTCGAAACTAGAAATCCATGAATGTGTAGCCTTCCTTTGGAGAAAGAATCTCTGCCACATCTGGATGGGTACGACAAGAACTGTGGGGGATATTTACACCGTGCTTAGCCACAGTTTGCATCCCATCCGCTTCACTGACTGCTGCATCCTTTCCCATGCTGGGGCCCTCCAGATGTATGGGCCTACAACTCCCCTTATGTCCTTGTTGGCTGGGAATGATAGGAATTGCAGTCCAACACATCTGGAAGGCCCTTTTCTCTTGTTTTACGCAGACATGTGCTTTGAGTTGAAGCTCACTGTGGCTGCCCGATCAGTTCACATCCTCTCTGGGTTGCTGCAGCCTCCTGAGAGCAATTAGAAGACCGTGGCATAGCAACAAGGTGTCCTAGATGGAAGAGGCCATACCTCTTGGGTGAACGGCAGCTAGGAGTGAGGACAGCCAAGGCTCCAGGGTGGTTCCTGGCACGATATAGCTTTGGGCAGCTTTAAAAGGGGATTAGACCAATTCATGGAGAACGGTTATAGCCATTATTGCTTTAGTGACTCCTGTAACAATCATGACCTGAATTTGCCTATTTTTCTCTTCCTTCCTCATCCCCTTTTGCGTTGTATGTTTTCAATGACGTGCCTTTCTTTTCGAATTGTAAACTGCCGTGGGGGTATTGGCAGAAAGTTGGTATATAGATTCAGGAAGTAATGAAATGAAGACAAGGTTCTTTTCTTCGTCCCCTGTTTCATCCCTGCAACATCCCTGTGAGGCAGGTCAGGCTGGGAGAAAGCCCTTGGCCTGAAGTCATCCAAGGGGCTTCATAGCTGGTGGAGTGGATTTAAACCCAGGTTTCACGGGCCTTAGAGTGACGCTCTTAACCACTAAGCTCACACTGTGTGCCTTTGGCAAATGGCTCGTTCTTTTTGGTAGCCCAGCTTAACCTCTACCAGTCTGTGGTCCCCTCGTGGAAATGGCTATAGGCCATTTGTCTTATCGGGTGAGAAGCCGGAAGACAGAGGACCTGACCTAAAGCTGTTTCTCCCCGCAGTGGGTGACCGAGGAGAACCCGGACGTGCTCTGCCTTCAGGAAACCAAGTGTGCAGAAAAACAGCTGCCCCCAGACATCCGGGACCTGGCGGACTATCCCCATAAGTATTGGGCCTGCTCCGATGACAAGGAAGGCTACAGCGGCGTGGCGCTGCTCTCCAAGGTCAAGCCCATCGACGTCACCTATGGTATCGGTAAGGACTTCCCAAACCCCGTGGCAAATGACACCCTGCTCATCCCATTGATCGGGTTGGCACAACACAACCACCCTATGCGGATTGGGAGCAGGCTACCTGAAAGACCGCCCTGGCCTTAAGATGGCGGGGAGAGGCCCTTCTTTTGAGACTGCTGTCTTCAGAGCCGTGGGTGGTGGCAACGCACAACAGCCTTCTCAGTGACTGCTCCCTGGCTGCGGTGTGTAAATGGGAGACTGTTTTTACTCTGTTAGTGTTGTGTTTTCAATTGGACTTAATGTATTTGTTTTTATTAAAGATTCTAAGCCACCCTGAGTGCCATTTTTGGTAGAAAAGTGGGGTACAAGTCAGATAGATAAATAACCCCTGGTTTGTTTAAACCATGGGTTGATATGAAAGAAGTGGGACGGGGCGTGCTGGTTCTCATCAGCAGGTAAACCCTGCTGCAGCCAGGCGGAGCTACACAGCCCAGGGAATCTTGTCTCTGGATTATTGTCTGTGATGTGCAAACTGGGATATTATGGGTTGCTAGGGGAGGGACAATCCAGAGTTGGAGCCCTGGCTAGTCAGTTTCACTTTCTTTCACATTTGAAATGTTAAAATCTCAAGGCCCTTTTCCTCCCAAATACGAAGAACTTTGCAAAAGTTAGTGCGTTCTTATTAAAAAAAATGACCCGCAGCAAAATTCTCACCCATTTGGACTGGCCAAATTGCATAGCGAGGGCCATGTTTCGCCTACCTATCATACAGCTATTAAAGATGAGCAGCTGCTCTGCAAATCCAGCTGTTACATGTATCATGAGCTGTTTTCCCCCTAACTTCTGGGGAGAAGTCGGGGGTGGTGGGTGGGGAAGAGATGGCAACCTGAAATCAGCAGTCACTTTGAATACACGGAGGGTTCAAACCCAAACTAAATCCCTGAGCCTGTCCGTTTCAGCCTGTCCCACCTTCAGTTTTTTTGTTGATTATTCTCAAATTCTTTTTGTCCCAAGTATGGGCAACTTTTGGTCATTCTTTTTTTTTATCGAAACGGCATTCCCAGCCATCCTTCTGTATTAACCAGTGACGGATTCCATTCTCTTGGTTTTCTGCCCCCTACAGGCGAGGAGGAGCATGACAAGGAAGGCCGGGTGATCACGGCCGAGTTCCCCTCCTACTTCCTGGTGACGGCCTACGTGCCCAACGCTGGCCGGGGGCTGGTGCGCCTGGAGTACCGCCAGCGCTGGGACGGGGCCTTCCGCTCTTACCTGCAAGGCCTGGCTGCCCGCAAGCCCCTCATCCTTTGCGGAGATCTCAACGTGGCGCACCAAGAGATCGACCTGAAGAACCCCAAGGGGAACAAGAAGAACGCCGGATTTACGCCGGAGGAGCGGTCCGGCTTCGAGAAGCTGCTGGAAGCCGGGTTTACGGACTCTTTCCGGCATCTCTACCCTGACACGCCCTACGCCTACACCTTCTGGACCTACATGATGAACGCCCGGGCCAAGAACGTGGGCTGGCGGCTCGATTACTTCGTGGTCTCCCAAAAGCTGCTGGACGGCCTCTGCGATAGCAAGATCCGCTCCGCGGCCATGGGAAGCGACCACTGCCCCATCACCCTGTACGTGGCTGTGTGAAGCAGCACAGGGAGGCAGTTTTGGGGCAGGTAAAAGAGAGAGGTGACTGTAGAAACTTAAACATCCCATTTCTGGCATATGCAAAATTGTGGGAGGGAAATGGTGGTGGTGTGTGTGTGTGTGTGTGTGTGTGCATACAGACCCTTGCCTGTATAGTAGGAGTTTGAATTTGTGGGGTTTTCTTCTTCTTTGGTGAGGATGCTAGCCAAGTTGCCAGCTCCTGACCCAGGAGAATGCTTCTCTTGTCGTTTTCCAAGGACAGTTCTGGGCTAACACAGGTAGTTTTACGTGCTCACCTTTTTCGTTGGCCTGCCTTAGCCAGGCTAATAATGGCAGAAATAGGCGTGTGAACAGACCAATGTAGGACAAGCCATTTTCTCTCCCACACTACAGGCCTGTTAAAAAATAAAACTGTCTCTCCAGTTCAGCAGCTGGCAACTCTGTGCGTGGGATTCTGAAAAGGGGAATTGTAGGGAAAACGGGTGCTCCTTCTTTCACCCCTATCTGCTAAAACTATTCTCAAACTCCAGTAACTGTTTCTCCTTCAGAAGTTAACCTTCCTTCCCTTTCTGCTTTTTTGAAGGCTATGGTGCTTCAGGAAGAGGTGATTAAACTTAGCTCTTTTTTTTAAATAAAAAACCAAATTGAAATTTGCTGTCCTTTTATTTCTTGAAGGATGACTCAGGTTATTTACTTCACTTTTATCCCACCCTCCTTCCTAAATGCTCGAAACGGCAAGCATTTTGTTTCCCCCCTGCCTGCTTCGATCCTCATAATGATCCCCCCGAGGTAGATTAGCCCAGCTTCCCAGAGAGAAATTTCCTTTTGCTTGGAAAAACAGAGCATTTGGGCGTCTTTTCTCTCAGGCTTCGCTCTTCATCATATCAAGCATTTACTTAATACTCTCCAACCAAAGTATTTACTTCACTCTAGCATAGTGCCTACCCAACCTTCTTGAGTAGCGGGGGCCATCCTCCGGTGTGCCTATATACCCTCAGCCTGTCTTAGACATTAAAGTAGGCCCCTACAGAAGACACCTTAAACCATGGCTTTAACCAAGGTGGTTAAGCCAGAAAGCCAGGCCATGTTCAGAAGACACCTTAAACCACGGTGAATAAGGCTTTTTTCCCTTTATTCACCGTGGTTAAAGACGTGGTTTATGGTGTCTTCTGAACAAAGCCTGGCTTTCTGGCTTAACCACTGTGATTAAAGCCCGTACAATCTGCCCCGCACACTCAGGTCCTCTGGGAAGAATCTACTTCAGCTAGCAACAACTAGATTAAGAACGGTTACCCAGAGGACCTTTTCTTCTTCTGCTGCCCCCAGATTGTGGAATGGCCTGCCGGAGGAGACTCGTCAACATGACAGTCTTTTAGAGTTTAAAAAAGCAATAAAGACTGATCTATTCCGGCAGTCCTATCCAGTGAAATTTTAGAATGTTTTAAGGAGGTTTTAATCATGTGTGGTATGTTTTTAATCACTTTTTAAATGTGTATTTTATATCATGTTTTTATACTGTTTTATACTTTGAGTGGTTTTAGTTTTTGTGAACCACCCAAGGAGCTTCAGCTATTGGGCGGTATAAAATTGCAATTAATAATAATATAATAATAATGGTTTAAGGTGTCTTCTGAATGGGGCCAATCTCTGCATTTATGAAGGAAAGCTATGGTTTCTTCTTCTTCTTGAATTTGGCTCTAGGCTTCCTTTCAATGGCCCTGTTCAGAAGACACCGTTAACCACAGCAAATAAGGCTTTTTTTTGGCCTTATTCAGTGGTTAAAGCCACGGTTTAAGGTGTCTTTTGAACAGGGTCGATGCAGTCCCGCCTTATACAAGCAGCCAGCTTGGTACTTTCCAGATGTGTTATGGGAGTTGTAGGCAAACAGCCCTGGAAAGATGTCATTCAGCCATGGCTGACCCCCTAATCTTGCTGGACCTTGGTGAAATAGCAGGCACTAGGAGGGTGGGGTTGGCTGGTGGCTAGGGTAAAAAGACTAGGCTGTACCACAGCTATTTGGGAAAAGGACTGGGACACCTGGGTCCTTTCTGCATAAAACGGGGCTTGCAGACTTTGGGCTAGGCTCCCTGCAAAGTTTATGCACGGAGTTGGCTTCAGAATGCAGAGGACAAGCTCCTGCACAGGATACTCCCATCCTTGGCACGGGTAGGTGCCCTGTTGCCCAGCAGCTGCTCTCTCCCCCACAAAGCAATGGAGACATATTACAAGCAATTGCAACCCCCTTGGCAGAAGGCTGGAGGCCGCAAAGTCATAGAATCACAGTAGAGTTGGAAGGGGGGCCTTTAAGGTCATCAAGTTCAACCCCCTGCTCAACGCAGAAATCCACCTACAAATGGATTCACTCTGCCTATTGAAGGCCTCTAGGGTGGGAGAGCCCACAACCTCCCTAGGTAACTGGTTCTATTGTCGTACTGCTCTAACACTGAGGAAGTTTTTCCTGATGTCCAGCCGGAACCTGGCTTCCTGTAAATTCAGCCCATTATTCCATGTCCTGCACTCTGGGAGGATCGAGACGAGATCCTGGCCCTCCTCTGTGTGACAACAAGTATTTGAAGAGTGCTATCATGTCTCCCCTCAATCTTCTCTTCTCCAGGCTAAACATGCCCAGTTGTTTCAGCCTCTCCTCATAGGGCTTTGTTTCCAGAACCCTGATCATCCAGGTTGCCCTCCACTGAACACGCTCCAGCTTGCCTGCATCCTTCCCCACCAGCTGACGGGGTCACCAGCTCAAACCTCCTTCAATGAATAACCCTCAAGAGTACTGTAACCCTTGCGCCAGGTGCTCACAATCACGACAGGACTATGGTTGTGTTTATTCCCAAATTTCCTCCTCACTGAGCTATGGGGAAAAGATGTGGGCATTGGCATCCAAGCTCAGGCAGCGTTACCCCCAATGCAAGGTCGGGTAGCAAATTTGGGGACCACAAGCTATTTGTTTCCATGAGGCTACAGAGGAGCACTGATAGATTGAGCCCCCCTCTAAAGGAAATGGGAGGCTTGGGAGAGGAGCATGCTGGGCTAGAGCAGCCTTCCTCAACCTGGGGCGCTCCAGATGTGTTGGACTGCACCTCCCAGAATGCCCCAGCCAGCTGGCTGGGGCATTCTGGGAGTTGTAGTCCAACACATCTGGAGCGCCCCAGGTTGAGGAAGGCTGGGCTAGAGAGACCAATGCCCTGATGCAGTAGAAGGGTGTGTTCTTTAGATGTTCTGCCTCAGGCCTCAAAATTGGCTTGAGGCAGCTCTACATCAGGGTCTGCAAATGGGAACAAAGAGGGCTACATATTCAACGGTAAAAGGATTCAGTCACAAAAGGAGACCGAGGTCTACGGAGGGAGGGTCTAGAGAGGACATTTTGTCCTTTTCTAATTTAAGGAAGTAGCCCCCGTGCTTTGAGCGATAACAGTGCAAGCCACACTGGAAAGGCGAGGGATGACCCTCCATCCACCCCGAAAACACTGATCAATGTATGGAATCTCTACTTTATTTACAACCATCCAGCCATTTTTTTCATTCCTCCTTCGGCTGTGGGGAGAAGGAAGAGGGCGACAGACAGGTTTTAATCATGACTGAAGGGGAAAAGGAGAGAGAGAGACAGAGACAGTGCAGGCACACAGGCAGGCAAGGGAAGCAGCCACCACACTGGGGGGGGGGGGGGAGAGGTTTTTAAATAGATCTATGTACACGTTAATCATTCTTATATACAAGCTGTAAGAGCAACACATTTGGGGCTACAAGCTCAAAGCCATGGGGGTGTGAGAGAGAGAATCGGAGGCAGGAGCTCAAGTTCAGGACTGGACACCCCACAGGCAAAAGCCAGGACAAGCATGAAAGGAGGACTAAAAAAGACTTCTCAAAACCAGGACACCTCTTTTTGTGCTGCTGAGCTCCCCTCCCCTTTTTCTCTCTCTGCCTCCCCACTGTAAGCATTTCAGGCAGACCTCAAATGGTTGCGGCCAAAGGAAGGCTCAAACCTCCCTATCCACGACCCGGGCATCCTAAGAGCGAGTCCAGGCAGGGAGAGAAGAAAAGAGATCAAACGCCGAAATAAAGGTGGGAATTGAGCTGAAAGGAAAATCGGGAGAGCGTCCTTCCCCCAACCCAGCACCTTCCAGAGGCATCGGCCTACAACTCGCATCAATGGTGGGTGATGGGAGTTGTAGTACAACACAGAGGGCAACAGATTGGGGAAGGCAGTCATAGACGAATTGCTGGTCAGAGAGGGGGAAAAGGGCTTGGCCATCGCCTGTCAAATCGCTGCCAGCAAAGGGCGAGGAAATTCCGCCCCCAACACATGGGGCCCAGCTTGATGGTCTCACTGCATGCTGGGAGGGGATTTAAACAGGCCCAAACCAGTGGCGTTGATCCCTCCGCCCCACCCTGCCCCTCTGAGAATGGGGTTTTGGTTTTCATACGGGAAGGGGAAATTCCTCCACCGAGGAATGTGCAAAGAGAAATCAAGAAAAGAGGGAAGTAAAAGCAAAACATAACAACCAAAAAGTGTCTGGAGGTTGGAGTTCTTGTGGAACCCCAAGGTTCTTTCAGCACAAGGCGTTTGGAGCTCGGGATTGTGGTTGATCACAGAATGAAGTGTGTGTGTGTGTGTGTGTGTGTGTGTGTGTGTGTGTGTGTGACACACATCAAGAACCACTCTAGATGGTACTAAGCAAAATGAGGTTTTGGGACGGGAGGAGCCCAGAACACGGCACGGATGGAGAAGGAGTCCAGAGCACCCAGGCCACAATGCACGGTACTGTACTGGCCGTCAAGTCATGGCGTTCTCCCGAGAGATCTGTTCGCCTTCCACACCTCTCGCCCCGACTCACCGTTGAAGGAATGTGCAAGATGTCTCGACTTTAGCCGTCCTCTACAGCTGCCTCAAGTTACAGAGCATGTGCAGGAAACAAAAAGAGAGAGAGACGAATCGATGCAGCAGTGAGTCCCTGGAGCTCCTCTTGCCTTATCGGAGAAGAAGCAGCAGCTTACAGATCCTGCGACAAACGCTTTTCAAGTGTCCCAGCTGAATCGCTGTAGTGTATTCTCAAGTGGTTGAGCCCATCACAATAGGGATTTCCATAGAACCCTTTCCAGCTAAGCATCCTACCAGCCCCCGCCCCCGCCCCCCCTGTTGTGCATAGGTCCCAGCACAGCCACCGTAGTTCCAATGTCTCCTCCAGGAAGGACGCACCAAGCAACAGACGTCAGTTTCTTGGGCCCCAGAACATCCAGGCACATCCAAGCTGCTCTTGACGTGGGTCCAATCGGAGCTGGGCTGCCTATGGGGGTCAGTGGGGGTTCTGCCGGCACTGGAGTAGCAGCCCCAGGTATCGGGTCCCAACCGTTCCGTTTTTGGCACCGCACCTGGCCCAGGGCGACCGATTCGGGTAAAAGCCTCCCGGGCAGGGATTTGCAGCGGCTGTCGAGATGACAAAATGGGACGCTCGGAGCGGCGGGAAAGTGGCACAGAAGGTCCCAGCCCCAAAGTGGAGACAAGAAGGAGGAAAAAAGAGAGAGCGAGAGCGCGAGAAAGACAGAGAGAGAGAGAGCAGGCAGGGCTGGCTCTTGGCAGGTGAGGTGCTGGGAGCAGCAGCGTCTGGAAACGGAAGGGAGCGCACGGAGGCTCAGGAGAAGTTCTGGACGGGGTGGCTGACCCTCATGCAGGCCCAGTACGTCGCTCGGGCAAGGCAGACCAACGCCAGGATGATGACCAACGCCCAGGCCGCATAGATCCCACTGTATTGCTGGGCTTTTTTCCAGGTGCCAAACTAGAGAGAGAGAGAAAGAGGGGAGTCAGCAAGCGGTGCCATTCCCAAGCTTACTTGTGCCGCCAGGAAAGCAGCTTCAAAACAACTGCAAAAAAAAAAAAAAAGACCGGTGGGGAGGAGCCCGGGGGGAGCTCAAGCAGTGGGGGTTGCACCGCCGTCGGCCAGGCTGACGCTTGCAGCGCAAAGCAAACCTCTGTGTGCCACAGAGCAGCCCCCTCGCGCGGCAGAAGGGTGGCCCCAAACTGGAGTCTCTGAGGTGTGCTAGTCTGCAGCTCCCGTCATTCCCAGGCAGAGCGGCCTTTGAAGGGAAACTCGGCAGCGGGGCCTGAACAGCACCTAGGAAGCAAACCTCTCTGGTACATGGGTGCTGGGCTGCAAGCTCCGCCATTTGCATCTTCTCTCCCCTCTTTGGAATACTAAAGTCCCCCCCCCCCGCCTAATTGTATTTTGTCTCTGCAGGGGACTTCACAACCCATAAAGGGGTAGCAGAGGCATGAAGGGCAGAGAGAGGAGGATTCTATAACAAAGTTTTAAAAATACCCTACTGGAAGAAAGCTTGGGGAGGGAGAAATGTTGTTTCCTGGTAGGGCGATTCCCTCGTAATGAGACAATCGCAGACTGCACAACGATCCAAGTGCGGTCAGAGCCCACGGTCCCAAGTGCAAGCTTCGTCCTGCTGTCTGTGCCCAGAGCCACAATGGGCACTCAGCTATGGAGCATGGCTCTTGCACTCAGCCAGAAAAAAAGCCCTACAGGCTCAAAAATGACTTAAAACTGAGAACTGCCACAGGCACGAGAGTCTTCAAGGATACAGAGTGACGCTGCTCTAAGCCGGAGGTGCAGAACCTGCGGCCCGGGGGCCAAATCTGTCCCTCCAAGGTTCCTCAGATGGCCACGCCCCCTTTCCACTAGCACCGCCCCCTTTCCCCCAACCGCTGATCTTTTGTTGGTCCCCTGGCTTTGGTGCAGTTCCCCCCAACCCCACCATTCCAAAAAGGTTGAAATACCTCTCCTAAACCTCAGCTGCTGGCAGTTAAGGGCTTTAAGCTACAATATGCTGGGTATTTTTGGCCCTGCCCCATTTCACCTTTGGGCCCCGCCCACTACCAGCTCCCGAGAGCGTCTCTAAAATGGAAGTGGGTTCCCAGGCTGGGAGAGGTTTCGCACCGCTGCGCCAGGCCTTTGTACGGCTTCTAGATGCTTTGCCTCGGGAAGTGAAAGAGTCGAAAAGTGCCGTCCGCGTCTGGCTGCAAGTGCCAATAAGAACGTAACGCAAGAAGTTCCATCGTGGATCAGACCAAGGGTCCATCTAGTCCAGCATTCTGTCGACACAGTGGCCAACCAGCTGTCAGGCAGGGACCCACAAGCAGGACATGGGTGCAACAGCATCCTCCCACCCATGTTCCCCAGCAACTGGTGTACATAGGCTTACAGCTTCTGTTACAAGAGGCAGCCCATAGCCATCAGGACTAGTAGCTATTGATAGCTGCCTTCTCCTCCAGGAATTTATCTAACTGCCCCACAAGGGCTCTGGTGGGACCCTGCCTCCTTGCTCATACTCACCGCAAGCCCCGTTGCCGTCACAGCCATTAAGACACCCAGCAGGAAGCAGCAGAAGCATCTCTTTCGGGGGTAGCGTCGCCCAATGGAGGAGCTGGTGGTTAGGAAGGAAGGAGGACATAGGGAGCCATTCAGACTTCCTGAGAGTCACTGTTACAGGGCCTCAATCCCCAGGGGGTCAAGGGAAATCTGAGCGCTCAGGGAGGTGGTAGCTGCGAGGGTGCAGGTCCCACCGGCCCACCCAGACTTCTGCTCCAGCAACCCATGCCCCCACCCCACCCCCCTTTGCTCTCCTCCCCTTGGAGAAGCAGAACCCGCTTTCTCTTCCCAGCTGGGCACACGCAAAGCAGCTTTTCAGAACCTCTTCTTCACCCCCTTTCATTAGAGCTGGGAGTCTTCCTGGGCAAATCCCCACCCGGGCTTAGTGGTTAAGTAGGAGCGGTCTAACTCACACTTTACGGCAGTGTGGACATCGGGCTAGGGTGCGGTCTGTGAACTCTGTCCACTGGAGGAAGGCAGGAAGAGAGAGAAAGAGAGAGAGAGGTTGAAGGAATGCGAGACCTGGAGGAGAACGCTTTCCCCAACCCCAAATGCGCCCAGCGATCAAGGCAGTTGCACATCTGGGTTCTCCCAAGTCTACCGACGTGCCGCAACAGACGGGCAAGGTCACAGCTTGTCACCATTTCAAAAATAAGGCAGCCAAGGCATTTCACTTCGCTGCCGCAGCGTGACCAGACAATTCACTTGTTAAATACACTTTCATCCTGCCCTTCTTCCGAGGAGCTCTCAGATCAGTGCATGTATTCCCCCCTCCCCTCCCCACTTTAGGTTCGCAACAATCCTGCAAGGTAGGTTAAGCCAAGAGATCGACGTGTGAGCTACAGCGATTAAGACTTTGATCAGGTGTGTCTTTCCTTGGCGAAACGGGTGGCTTTATCACATGATCATGGTCAGAAGGCGGCTTCAGAAGAACAGGTATTTTAGGGTCCAGAGAGCAATTGTCCCAGCCCCACCCAAATATACAAACAAGAGCTGTCCCCTTTTCTTGCTCCCTTCTCCTTTTCCCTCCAAGCACCTCTTACCAGGAAATTGTTTTTGCAGTGGCCGCAGTTGACACGCACACCAACTGGTTGGGGCTCAGGACTCAGAGGCCCAGGATGCACTGGGCCCAGGTTAATGACCCGCTTGCTGGGAAGACAGAAGAAACCAGGTTAGATCTTCCTTTTGAGCATCTCCTCCTAAGTAAGCAAAGCCCTAAACGGCTTGGGACCAGGATACCTGAGAGGGGGCCTTCTCCCTTACCAAACTGCCGGATCATGGAGGTCGCTGGAAGGCACACTCCTGGTGGCTCCACATGGACCTATGGCCTGACTGGAATCCACCGGGAGAAGAGACTTTAGTGTGGTGGCCCCTTCTCTAGGGAACTCCCTGCCCCTGGAGGACAGGCAGGCGCCTACACTAGGATGCCGCAGGAGCCTCCGGAAAACGGCTGTGTCGAGAAGCCTTCCTCAACTGACCAGCCTCCTTTGTTTTTAAACTGACCTGGAGGTCAGGCAGGCGCCAACCTTGTACTCCTTTCGGCACTTCCTGAAAACATCTTTATTCCAAGAAGCCTTTCTTTAACATGCAGCCTTGGATCTCTGTTTTTGCTTCTTTTAAATTTTGTTTTAACTGTTTTATTCTGTTTTTATTTTCATTTTATCTCGTACACCACTCTGAAATTTTTCAGTGGGGAGTGGTATATAAATATTCTAAATAAATAAATTGAGCAATTTTAATTTGTTTTGTTACCCTTCTTTCTTTTACTGTGTCCAAGAGGCAGCTGGACAAGCATCTGTCAGGGATGCTTTAAGGTGGATTCCTGCACTGAGCAGTGGGTTGGACTCGATGGTTTCGTAGGCCCCTTCCAACTCTGCTATTCTATGATTCTATGTTTATACCTATGTTCACTGCTCTGGAATCTGTATTAGATAAGTGAGCGGTATATAAATACTGTAAAACATCATCATCATCATCATCTCCTCACCTGTTCAATGGTACAGGACCCACTTTCCAATCCAAAACTAATAGCATGCCTTAACTCCCCACTTGGTTACCAATCCAGTCCCGGTGTGCAATTAGTATCTCTCACCCAGATAAAGTCCTCTGACGCGCCCAGGTTTGGCCTGCTCACCCACAGAATCATAGAATGGTAGAGTTGGAAGAGGCCTACAAGGCCATCGAGCCCAACCTGATGCAAAGTGCAGGAATCCACCTTAAAGCCTACCTGACAGATGACTAACCAGCTGCATCTTGAAGGCCTCTAGGGTGGGAGAGACCACAACCTCCTTAGTTAATTGGTTCCATTGTCATACTGCTCGAACAGTCAGGAACTTTTTCCTGATGTCCAACTGGAATCTGGCTTCCTGTAACTTGAGGCCATTATTCTGTGTCCTGCACTCCAGGAGGATCCGAGAAGAGATCTTTGTGACAACCTTTCAAGTACTTGAAGAGTGCTATCATGTCTCCCCTCAATCTTCTCTTCTCCAGGCTAAACATGCCCAGTTCTTTCGGTCTCTCCTCACAGGACTTTGTTTCCAGGACCCTGATCATCCTCGTTGCCCTCCTCTGAACCCCCTCCAGCTTGTCTGCGTCCTTCTTGAAGACCCGGTCTTATTGCATCTGCTATCACCACTGCCGTTGCTCTCAATATCAAAACACTAATGCTCTCTCTCTTCCCATCTTGCTGCCCACTTATGTACCACTGCATCCTACACAGGGGCCCCTATGCCCATTTCCTTCTCTTTCCACCCTCATTTGCGTTTATTCCCACATCTGTTCCCCCACCCCAACCTGAAACCTGTCTTGTTTCCGAAGCAGAGGCCTGTCTAAGTAGCTAGATTGCACGCTGGATGCTACACACCATGTTTGGTGGCTTTCTAGAGTATCTACCCTGCCAGACACAGTACGGTTTTGTAGTCATAACATCTTAGGCTTATTAAATTCAAACATTTGTCATCTGGGTATGTGACAACTGGTCACATACCAAAATTCCGTCAGATGGAATTCGACCACGGCATACTCATGGTAGCCCTTTCTTAGCGCCTCCCCACCCCACTGCCTTACCAATATGTCCGGGGGCAGGCAATGCGCTGTGACGTCACCTTGCAGATCAGGAGACAGTTGCAGGGGCATCTCACATACTTTTTCCCAGGTGGAGCATTTTTGATTGGCTGAAGCAGGGAGAAGGAGAAAAAAGGGGATATCATTATCGAAAGCCAAACGGTCCGAATACACATCCCGGTTTAAGAGGGACCAAGGAGGCAGTAGTAGAATACAAGTCGGAGTGGCTCAAAGAATCCAATCTGCACACCACAAACCAGCCTGAGATGACTGAAACCGCTCTTTTGCCTGCTCTAGCGTCACAGAATGTTCATAAACATTCCAACTGCACAAGGATAAATTAAGACTTTTAGAAGCAGTGTGACTTCTGCAAGGAAAACATGAAGTCGGATCGGCTAGGAAAAATCTTGTGGGATGGTATTATTTTGTGGGATGAGGAAAGAGAGGCAGAGTGTGAAGAAGGCTCAGCGGCGATGGCGAAGAGAGCAATAGGATGGAATGGGGAGGCTTGGTGGAAACCACACGCAAGACCCGGAATAACTGAGCGAGGTTTGTGGGAAAGGAGCTGGGGGTGGGGTGGGGGGAAGAGAGGCAAAGGAGGATGTGGGGACTTTTGCATATTGATTTTAGACTAGCCAGCCAGGTGTTTTGATCACAGATTTCTTTAAAACTGTATATGATATTTATTTATTTATTTATTTATTTATTTATTTATTTAGAATATTTATATACCGCTCCCCATTGAAAAATTTCGGAGCAGTGTACAAGGTAAAATAAAAATAAAAACAGAATAAAACAGTTAAAACGAAATTTTAAAGAAGCAAAAACAGAAATCCAAGGCTGCATGTTAAAGAAAGGCTTCTTGGAATAACGATGTTTTCAGGAGGCACCGAAAGGAGTACAAGGTTGGTGCCTGCCTGACCTCCAGAGGCAGGGAATTCCACAGGAGGGGCGCCACCACGCTGAAGGCTCTTCCCCTGGTGGATTCCAATCGGAAGATGGATCTATGTGGAACCACCAGGAGCAGGCCCTCAGATGACCTCAGTGACCGGGCAGGTTGGTAAGGGAGAAGGCGTTCTCTCAGGTATATGATATGACCAACAAGGGCCAGTGCTATGCAAGAGTATACTGCAAGTGTTTCACTTGGGAGATTATTCTAACCATGAAGCTCAAAAATGTTCACAGACAGATCATTCACTCTCAACAACCCCCCCCCCCCACTGATTTATCCCAAACCTAAATGGAAAGATTAATGAAGTGTTTTATGCTCTGGTGCACAAGGAAAAAAAAAACATGAGCCATGCCATCAACTTGAAATGGCCTTTGAACAGAATGTGGAAGGAACACTAGTTCAATGAACTAGTATACAAGGTAGGGTGGCCATATGGAAAGGAGGACAGGTCTCCTGAATCTTCAACAGTTGCGTAGAAAAGGGAATTTCAGCAGGTGTTATTGACATGCATGCAGCACCTGGGGAAATTTCCTCACCATCACAACAGTTAAAGCTGGAGGACCTATACTTGAGTGACCAGATACAAGAGGGCAGGGCTCCTGCAGCTTTAACTACTGTGATGAAGAGGGAATTTCCCCAGGTGTTGCCTGCATGCAAATGGAACTTGCTGAAATTCCCTTTTCTATACAACTGTTAAAGATACGGGAGCCCTGTCCTCCTTTCCAAACGGTCACCTTTACGGCAGATGGAATATCAGAAAATCACAGTGAACTAAAACGCAGAGGAATCCAGTCCTTCATTTTATAATTTAGATGCAGAATCTGTCCTTCCGGTTTAGGTCATACAACTTCTATTCTTCTATGGCTAAGAATCAAGGGACGTTTCTGGACAGTACCGCTTTCCAGATAAGTCCAGGCGGGACTTCTATAACCAAATGCTCCTTCATACAAGAAAATTCAACGCACATAGGAAATTGGCACAACGGAGAGGCGGCAAGGCGACAACCGCTCTGACATCCTAGTTTAGTCTAAGCAGAGATTTAAAACATTGCTTTTATTTGGTAGGAAGGGATGTCTCCTCAAGTGAGCACCCTTCCCCTTCACCTGGCGCTAACAGGGTCATTGCGTTTTAGAATTTCTGCCCCTCCAAGTGTTTTGACCCACAACTCCCATCAGACTTATCCAGCCCAGCCAATGGTGAGGGACAGTGAGAGTTGTAGGCCCGGAGGGTAGAAAGTTGCCCATCCCAGGTCTAGGGGAATGATTCTTCCTTTGTGTGCAAGAGGCTCTGGATTCAAATTCCAGGCAAGCCCAGCTTTTGAGGCAAGGGCCAAAGCCCAGTGGTAAAGCACATACTTTGTACGCAGAAGGTGCCAGATTCAATCTCCAGTATCCACGGTTCGAAGGATTGGGTAGCAGGGACAGGAAAGACCCTCCTCTACGGGAGACCCTGGAGAGCCACTGCCAGCCAATAGGAGGCAAAGCTGGGCTAAATGGACCAAGGCTGACCTTAGGCAAGGGGCAGCTTCCTATGAAGCCTGACGTGGGACACTCCAGAGAAAGTGTTACCAACCACAGGCGATGGGTGCGAATCCAAGGCCTTATTTCAGCACCAAGAGTGTGCGCGGCACTATCTATTTATTTATTTATTTATTACATTTATATCCCGCCTTTTTTCCTTCAAGGAACCCAAGGCGGCGTACATAATCCTCCTCCTCTCCACTTTATCCTCACAACAACCACCCTGTGAGGTGGGTTGGGGCTGAGAGTCTGTGAGTGGCTCAAAGTCACCCAGCGGGTTTCCACAGCTGAGGGGGGAACTAGAACCCGGATCTCCCGACTCCCAGTCCAACACCTTAGCCACTGCACCACACTGGCTGACTACATAGAAGGGATGCAATCTCCATCTAGAGGGCCTCTAAGCTACAGTAGACAAAAGACACATGAAGGGAGCAGAACAGTTACTGGTAACAAGAAGTGTGGAAGGGGCAAGGAGAATCCGCCATTTTCTGGATTCTCTATAACCCTTTGAACTAGGTTATTTTGCAGATGGCAGCCTGGGGCGGGGGGTGGGGCTCAGTTCAGACAGCACGTTTCTCAACGGCGGTTTTAGAACTCCATGGTGGAGTTTTACACCACCGTTGAGAAATGTGTTGCCTGGTGGGAAAACTCCACCCCATGGTGGAGAGTTTTGGGTTTGTTTGTTTTTTTAAAGAAAACACTCCACAGTGAATATCCACGCTACGCAGAGGAGAATTCATGCACAACCGTTGTGTCGTGTGGCAGGCTCTGTGGAGTTTCTGTTGAGTTGACTTTCCCCATTGGCTATAGAGTTCCCTGGCGAGAGCGGCAAAAGGAGGGAGAGCCACCCTAGAAGAGCCGCCAGGATTGGGATTTTTTTTCCAGCAGTGGCTGATGGGATACCATCAGGAGGACTGGGGGAGGAGAGAGGGCGGAGGAACGTCGCAGTGGATTTTACTCAACTCCACGGTAGCCCATAGTCACATGACAGTGGAGTTAGAACATGTTCTGTGGGGAATGCCCCTTAAAAGCTCAGTCATTGAGTGGAATTTCCACACTGCGTTGACTAACGTGTTGTCTGAACTGGGCCAGAAACTCCACCAAGACTATCATTTGATTCAAAAGAAACATGAAGTGTGAACCCAAATCCAAGGCCTAGTAGCTATCCTTTTGAACCACACCTTTTTTTAAAAAAAAACACCCACAAAGGATGTTTGATTCTCTACAGTACAAGCTGGTTACTGTCAGACAGGTTTATCCGGGGACATTTAAAAAAAAAAAAAAGCAAAGAAAAAAAAAAAAGATCGAGTGAACTTCAGTTACCTATTCTGGAACATGGATGAAACAATACCGCGTCTTGACTCCCTAGGTTGGATTTCAAACTCTGAAGGATGCCCAGGCACCAACCTGTCACTGCAGCTCTTAAAGCCTGTTAAGCTAGGGATCACAATCGCTACAGGATGGCAATACCCGTTTTAAGATTTGTATTATTTAAGACTTTGTACAAGAGACTGAGTTCTCTCTTCCTCTTGAGGAAGAAGGGAAGACATGGAAATAAAGATGCTGTGCAAAAAAATGAACAGGGAGAAGTGAAACCAAGTGAGGAAACTTTGTTCGTGCAACAGGTCCGGATTTAACAGGTCTTTGCACCCAGAATAGTGTTTGTCTTCGAAGTGGTCCATATACATTATCACAGTAGTCCTTACAATGGCTGTGTAAATCATAACAGCATACCCACCACAAGTTGGGACCTGCCAGGAACTGGAGGGGGAGGGATGAGAAAGCCACCACTAACTCTACAACGCAATTGCAGCACCCCTGAGCGCTGCAACAGGGCACGCCTGCAGGGGGCAGTTAACATTTTTCCTCTGCTGTCCTGGAGACCAGGCAGGATGGAATTGCACTGCCACCAAAGGTCCCCTTTAAGCTGTAAAGGAGACAGATGACCATAAAAAGACCCTGGAAGATTCCAGGATCCCCATTATTCTGACAAGAATGTAAAAAGCCCTACTGGATCGGACCAAATGGTCCATCTAGTCCAGCAGCCATTTCCCCCATTGTTGCCAACCTGATGCCTCTGGGAAGGCCACAAGCATGTCCTGAGACTAATAGTCCTCTCCTTTGGGGTTATTTATTTATTGCATTTCTATATCGTCCAATAGCCAAAGCTCTCTGGGCGGTTTACAAAATTAGAAGCTGCTACTACCCCTGAAAGCTCTATATAGCCATCATGACTAGTAGGCCCCATGGATCTGTCATTGCAAAGCCATCTAAAAAAATGGCCAACACCCCATCTATGTTGGGCCATCGATTAAATTATGTGATGCGCAAAGTAATTTCCATTTTGTCCGTTCTCCTGCCAGTCAGTTTCACTGGATGACCCTGAGTTCTAGTACTAGAAAGGGAGGAAAAAATTGCTGTTCACTTCCTTCTTCCTCTACTAGGCCTAGGCTGAAGGAAAGCAAGCCAGTGGCTTCTCATCAGCCAAAAGAACTTATTTATTTACATAGTTTGTAGGGCACCTTTTAAGGTAACACCCACCCACACACACCCAGGTAGTTTTGAGAATATAGAAATACATTATAAAAATAATAAACTTCTAAAACAAGACCAACAATAACACTAACACCAAAATAACTGACCACTGAAACACTAAGATCCAACAATTACAGCTAAAACAACAACATCCTATATAGCCAGCAAAACACTAAAATCCTCTCTGGGGAAAGGAACAGAAAAGTTTTAGTCTTTAGGGATGGTTTTTTTCATGACTTCCTGTACATGAAGTCAAACCATTGGTCCAGTTAACTCAGAATTGTCTACACCCTGACTGGCCATGGCTCAGCAAGATTTCAGGGAGGACTGAACATAGGAGCGTTTGGATGCAAAGCAAGGACAATACCACTGAGCGGCAACACTTCGTCCAGCTTGTGCCTATGCTCTGACCTCATGCTGCCCAGGTTAAAAAAAAGAAAGAAAAAGTAGTCCTTCCTCACCAAAAGAATGGACAACACTGTACTGCATCTCTAGGGTGAATCCTGGAAACACAAACCATCCCGTGCCGACCATCTATTACCATAATGGCATGAGACCATAACTTTGCCGTTAGAGGAATTTAGGGCAACAACAGAGGCTGTCCAGGGAGTACATGGATGTGATGAGGAGTGACTGGCTCATAGTTCACCCTCTTCACCCATCTTTGGATGGAACTATTCACCCTGCCTGCCCTTCCAACGGTGCTCACCGTGGCCTCGTTGCAAACACTGCATTTCACCACGTGCTGATGCATCTTGCCCTCTACGTTGATAGGGCTCTGGCAGACTCGGCAAGTGATCATGGGAGCACTGCCACTCTCCGGGGACGCCATCGGCGAGTAGGGCGGGGGATCCTCTCCAGGCAGCACAGCTGCTTGGCTCCCATCGTTGACGCCGCCAAAGGAAGGAAACCCTGGCAAGAGAAAGGAAGGAAGAAAAAGCTGTGGAAAGCGAGCATCAGACACTGCTTCAACACCCCCGCTCCCTCCAGACTCCCATCCCCCCACGGGCCTCTCCTTGGTCATCTTCTCCAGCAGTGCGCCGTGGCCCACACAAGTTCTTCCACAACCTGTGAATTCAGCCTGTGAAACTCTTAAGATTCTCTCACATTAGGTTTACCCACCCACCCCACCGGATACAAGTCAGAAACAGCCAGGAAAGTGTACATGAAAGTGTGCGCATGTTTATGTATATATTAAGAAGTGCAAATATGTTCCTGGAGCAATGGCTCCAAATATCACGCAATGTATTATTGCCTCTTGCAAGGGCTCCTGCTCAGGCTTTGGAGAGCCCACCTGGGGCAATCCACGTCAACATCCCCCAACAACCCTCATCACCCCTTCTCCAAACTTTAGACTTCCCCACTTATCAGTCTAACCCCTATGTAGTGGAGGCAAGGATCAGTGGCCCCTCCCACTGCAGGGCATAGCCACGCCCCACTCTGCATAAGCCCCTCCTCCCGGGGTGTTTCAGCAGAGCGACCCCCCCCCCTCCGGGAGGCTTTCCTGGCTCTCCCCCACCACCACAAGCCCCCTCCTTTGGCCACGCCCAGAAACCCCCCGTCCCATTGGAACGTCCCTCTTTTGCATATTAATGAGGGGGCGTGGCTTACCCTGAGGCGGGATCGGCTTCCCCGGCGGGTTCGAGGCGGGGCCCGACGCCAGCCCTGCAGGGCCCACCAACCCTCCAGCGCCGAGGCCGCCCCCATCCCCGGACTCGACTGGGAGCAGCGGGGAGCGTTCGCCGTCCGCAGCCATCGCTGCTGCAGGTGCTACCGCAACCACCCTGCTCCGCGTCCCTCTCGGCTTTCCGTAGCGTACGGCACCGCCCCTCACTCACGACTACTCCCGTCACGTGACGAGTGACGGGCGACGTCTCCTGGCGTTCGGCTGGGATGGAGCTCGGGTGGGCATGTCACGTGACGAGGGACGCGAACGGTTACGAGCAACTCGTTTTGTGATTGGTCAGTGGTGGACGAGCCCGTTTACCATCCGCTAGCATTGATTGGTCAGGCGACCTGCCCATCCTTTACATTCTACCTGCACCTCAGAACGCCCTCGTCCCATGACCTTCTTCTGGCCTATTCATTGGCTGTTTCTATCACTCAATCTTTGTTTGCCCCCTGAGTCATCCCTTTTCCCCTATTGGCTGCTGCCCAGGTCTCATAGGGTTGAGTGTCGAAGGAGGGTGGGCTTACCCACGTGACAAGGAAAATTGTATTCTCATTGGCTAAAATGACCCTCTGTTCCATAGTATGATCCCAGGTCTCCGCACTCATTGGCCGAGGTGATGAAAACGCTTTCTCTCATTGGACAATCTCAAATTCATCCTTCTCCCTCACCTAGAACGACTACTCCCCTTCTTTGGACTCAGGCGGTTTATCCCGCTCCTCTCTTGTCTCCTGACTTGCCTTTGCCCCACCCTTCTTGAGATGATTGACGTCCCAGTCAAGAGTCTGTGGGAAGAGATGGAGAGAAATACTAATTTGCATATATTTGAATTATATTCAAATATATGCAAATCTACATTTGACACATCAACGTGAAACAGGGATGTATGAAGAGAGAAGCAGCAGACTGGGAGCGGTGTGCTTATAACATAATTATTATTATTATTATTATTTATTTATATAGCACCATCAATGTACATGGTGCTGTACAGAGTAGAACAGTAAATAGCAAGACCCTGCCGCATAGGCTTACATTCTAATAAAATCATAATAAAACAATAAGGAGGGGAAGAGAATGCACCAAACAGGCACAGGGTAGGGTAAAACTAGCAGTATAAAGTCAAAACAAAATCAAGTTTTAAAAGCTTTAGGAAAAAGAAAAGTTTTTAGCTGAGCTTTAAAAGCTGCGATTGAACTTGTCGTTCGCAAATGTTCTGGAAGAGCGTTCCAGGCGTAAGGGGCAGCCGAAGAAAATGGACGAAGCCGAGCAAGGGAAGTAGAGACCCTTGGGCAGGTGAGAAACATGGCATCAGAGGAGCGAAGAGCACGAGCGGGGGAATAGTGTGAGATGAGAGAGGAAAGATAGGAAGGAGCTAGACAGTGAAAAATAAAAAAAATTGGGTGGGTAGGGGACCCCCTTCAGAGTGTGGCCAGCAAGGGGCATAAATCCAAATTAATATTCTCAAATGAGCACATAATAATTTAAATGTAAATTATACTTTGATGTAATGCAAGAACATACTATTTAAATCTAAAAACTAAATACTCCATTGTGTACAGAGCGATATGTTCAATCACAGAATCAGGGAAAATAAGGCAATTGACTGAGAAGCTGTGGCTGTGACCGCCTGGCTTCAAACCAAGGATGACCATATGAATAGGAGGACAGGGCTCCTGTATCTTTAACTGTAATGTAGAAAAGGGAATTTCAGCAGGTATCAATTGAAGAGGGTGAAATTCTCTCTTCATCACAACAGTTAAAGCTGCAAAAACCCTGCCCTCTTTTGTATCTGGCCACTCTACTATAGCTAGTGTAGCTTTAACTGTTATGATGAAGAGGGAATTTCACCCACTTCAATTGACACCTGCTGCAATTCCCTTTTCTACATTACTGGTAAAGATGCAGGAGCCCTGTCCTCCTTTTCATATGGTTACCCTAGATTCAAACCTCATCAACTCAACTTCACCTGAGACGCCCACAAGCTACCTGACAGGCCCTTCCATGCCACTAGCACCCAGGACCTACTTCAATCCCCACTGTGCCAATGATGCATGTGAGGGTTTGGGCCTACTGCTGCTGCTCCTGTCTCACCTTTATTCTTCAGGCTCCACAGCCCAGCAACCTAGTCCTCAGTTTCCCATTCCGCTGCCACCATTAATTGTTTTCTCCTCAGACACCCCTCCACAGACCACACCAGTTGTTTAATTAGAATTTATTAATATAAGGACATGTACATAAGCTTATTGGTTTCCTCATCACAAATGCATAGGGTTACAAGGTTCTAAGCGTATTGGTTTCTGTTAGTTCCTTCTCTTACAAGTTCCTGTATATAACACTACTGTCTATATATTTAACTGTTATTTATAATTGCATTTATATCCCCGCTGTTTTCCTCCAAGGAACCCAACCCGGCATACATAATCCTCCTCCTCCTCTTCTCCATTTTAACCTCACAACAACCACCCTGTGAGGTGGGTTGGGCTGAGAGTCTGTGACTGACCCAAAGTCACCTAGCGGGTTTCCGTGGCCATGTGGGGACTAGAACCCAGATCTCCCAACACTTTAGCCACTACACCACACTGGTTCTGTCTTTATTCTCATATAATCATCCACCTCTCTCATATATTCATAAACATCTCTTCACAGAATCCTACACCACACTGTCTCACATCCTTCCCCTCACTTAACTGTCTTGCTGTCAGCCCGGACTCTCTATATAAGCACTACATTTCTCCAGCTCCTCCCACTCTCACACAGCCAATCAAAGCGCTCCCCCTCCACCATCCAATCAGCACTCAGGCATTCAACCGCCCCCTTATGAACCCAACCTGTGGATACAAATTGTAAGTACATTGAGTCCTACTTACTACCTGGAATTTTATACATAATATAAGCCATTAACCTTGCAGATATTTACATTTATGGCATAGAAGGCAGCAGAACATCACAGGGGCCCATTGTGGCTTCCCAGTTTACACTGGGGGGGGGGGGGTTGTAGTGGAGGGCACCTGGTTGTTGAGGAAGGCTGTGTCCTGGCCCTAGCCAGAAAATAAGTGGAGGCCATCAAGAGATAAAACCACGTGTCACGTAAAGCATCCCTAGATAAGGGGCCTTTTGTGGTCTCGTGGACGGTGTGTGTCGGTTGCTGGCCTCATTTCAGATCTCAGCTCAAGTAGGGACTCATCAGGTAATTATCTGCCTAAGTTCCACGTTGCGAAACACTCAGGGCTGACCTTCCGTCACAGCCTTGCTATGGCCACGAACCAAATTAGGAAATGCTGTTATCAGTCAGCCCATTACTCAGTGGAGAAAATGAGGAGCACGAGAGGTTTTAATTCCCGCAGCAGATCATTTGATTAAATGAATGAGGAATAATGCAATTTGTATACGGGGCATCCTGTGGCTTTTACATGAAGCCGTCCTCATCCTCAAAAAGGCCTCTTGTTCGGAGAGCATTTGGAATGTCCTGTTTCCTTGCTTTGGTATGTCAGATTAATTATCAACATGGCCACCATGGTCTAGCACTCAGCCAGGAAACGCACTGGGCTGGGTCACGCGGAATGCGAAACAATGGGCTTCCCCAGCCTGGTGCCCTCCAGATGTATTGATCTATAACCAGTATTATCCCCAGGAAGGATGCCCATTGTTATGCTGGCTGGGAATGATGGGAGTTGTAATCCAACACCTCTGGAGGATGCTACTTTGGGGAAGACTAGTTTAGCATTACATTTATTTATTTATTTATTTATTACATTTTTATACCGCCCAATAGCTGAAGCTTTCTTGGCGGTTCACAAAAATTACATGCACGAACCCTCCAGGTTCATGCGCTTCCCCATTCCCTCTCTTCTTCTAGTGCAGCTGTGACAACCTTTCTCTTTTCCAACTAACCATGGTTAATTGTTATGTCTGATCATGGGCAAACTGTGGTTGCCCTTAACTATGGTTTAGGGCAGGGGTGGATAACCTGTGGCCCTCCAGATGTTTGACCTACAACTCCCAACATCACTAATCTTTAGCTACACTAGGCTGACTAGAGCTGTTGGGAGTTGTAAGCCCAGACATCTGGAAGGCCACGACATAGGCCACAGCTAGACCTAAGGTTTATCCTGGGATCATCCAGGGTTTGCCCCTGCCTGAGCACTGGATCCTCTGTGTGTCACCTAGATGAAGAGGTTTGACCCCAGGACGATTCAGGGACAAACCTTAGGTCTAGCTATGGCCAGAGTCTGGTTTAAAGCCAAAGAACATAAGGAGGGAGAGCAGGGAAGGACCTTGGAGCTGCGCATCAAGAGTTAGTATCTGGACATCAGACTGAGCAGGCATGCAGGTCACCTGGCCAGTCTTCTCTGCTATGATGAGATGTCCAGTATCAGAGGCAGTAAGCCCATATACACCAGTTGCTGGGGAACATGGGTGGGAAGATGCTGTTGCACAGTGTCTTGCTTGTGGATTTTCTATTGACGGTTGGCTACTGTGTGAACAGAGTGCTGATGGACCCTTGGTCTGATCCAACATGGCTCTTCTTACTGTATTTCTAGTTAAATAATAGCTATTTCTAAATTTGTGCTTATACATATGAATTTGCATTTGCTAATGTAACACAAATCTGTGTCCTTTTGTCCACTTTTGGGGTGATGCAATTCCTCTTTTTTTGTCAGTGCATAAATGGCCACTGTAGCCACAAATTGCCCATTCCTGGTTTAGTGAAACACCAACTTCAACTGTGATTTATGTTCCTGGCTTGCTGCCCTAAATGAGGAATAGGCGACCCACGGTACCTCTGGCAGGCAGTGCCTGAGCCTTCCCTGCCCAGGTGGGGGCAACCCTCTCCCCAACCAAGCAAGGAGAAAAGAGCGCTTGAAACCACATATCTAAAAGGTTCTGATCTCTTCTTTGTGGCTACGCCAGAAGAGGAGAAGCAGATGAGCTCAACGCTCGCCCACATCCAAACAGAGCGCCAATGCAGCTGTGGCCTAGTCACTATCTCTCAACTGAACCTACCTCATAGGGTTGTTGTGAAGATAAAATGGGCTAACTTCCACAACTGCCCACCTCTCAATGTCATCAGATGAGCCTTTTACCACACGCTCGCTACTGCCCACTTACGGATGTTTGCCCGTCCTTTAGGCGACGACGTCCGCCTCCCGCTCTTTTTTCCATCGCAAAATAGACCCCTTTTAATCCGTCTTTTTTTTAAAAACAACAACAACACCCGAATGTGCTGCAGGAAAAGCAGCGCGATAAAAACTGCCCCTGAATGGGCCACGTGGCCGTTGCTGCTTCCGCTTTCTCTCCCCGTGTAAAGAGACCATCGCTATTGTGGGACAGCAGCAGGAGGCCATAACGACAGTCGGGAAATGTGAAAATCCACCCGCCTGAGGATGCTTTGAGTGTAATGGGGAGTGTAAAAATGTCATAAATTAAACTCAACTTTTAAAATTATTTTAAACGAGAAAAAGAGGAGGAAAAATTTAATCAATGCCCTTGCTATGCAACATATCTGCAATTGCTCTTGCGTAAAAGGGTTGCAATGTATTTGAAGAGCTTGATTCCCTTTCGTTACCCAACTGTCCAATCCCAGCAGTGCCACCGCACCCCTGCCCCTCACCTGCCCTCTGGTCAGCCACCATGGCATACGATTATTGGCTTGGCACACTTAGTATTGACGTCCTCTCATTGCACTTCCAAGAACACTATGGACGCAAATCAAACGGCAGCGCATTTTTGTGCTGTTTGCTCTTGTGAAAAGTTTCCCCCCCACCCCAGATTTGTCGCTGTCTTCTTTTTTACAGATTCTTGCCTCTGCTCCACTATCTTTTATTGACTTAGGCGTCCTCGCTGTAATAAAATAAGCAAGATATTATATAGCGCTGAATCAATAACAGGATCGTGCAATCTCTCGTTGGCTCTCTGCCTGCTGCGATAGGGTCAACCAACTTTTACTGAATAAGCAGATTAATGTCATGGCTCTTCTTATCTTTCTTGCTGGTGAAATTGGAATACGTGTTCTGCCTGCCTTCTACAACCTCTCCCTGCCCCATGAAGCCTTATCAAAATGTAGGGTGTGGATTCGATATGAAGAAGAGAGACACACACACACCCAAAAAGGCAGCCCCCTTTGATATATTGGGCCTACTCTGAGCAATTTAGGACATGTCTACGCCTGCCTTTCCCCCCAGGATCGTCACTGTGCATCCACATGACGCACAGGGGATCCTGGGAACAGGCAGGGACAATCCCTTCATTTCCACGGGACTTCTGGGACCACTTCCCCCCCCCCCCAGGGTTTTCCCATGATCCTGGCATGATCCCGAGGACTGCAGGTGGTGTGGGCTCCTGTCCTGGCTTTCTCCCTCCTCCCTGCGAGTAGCAGGGGTCGGCAGAGGGAAGGAGCCGGGACGGGGGGAGTCCAGGGACATTGGGGTGTGTGTGACAAGTAGGGTCAGAGATTTGTTTGTTTTTTACGTACTTTTTCGCTTGTGCACAAGTGCTGCGGCGCTATTTTTTCTAAAAATGGTGGGCGCGATGGGCACAACATCCCTCTTCCCTTCTGGGATGTTGGGCTTCCGTATAGATGGCCAGGGGTGATCCCGGAAGCAGGTAAGTCCGGGATAGTTCCCCCTCCCTCCTATGGTGTAGACATGCCCATAGTGTGTGTGTGGTGTAGTGTTACGGTAGTGGACCGGAAGAGGGGAAGAATGCTAACTCTTTGTCTAACCTGCCCTGTTGTACGGGTTGTTGTAAGGGCAAAGGGCAGGAAGACAGAAACTTTTATGCTAGTCTGAGCACCTTGGAGCAAGATTCCCCCCCCCCCCCGAAGTGTTATAAGTGGGAGCCAGGGCAACATCAACTCAGAAATGGGAACAAATTGTTCTTATCACCAGTATTGGGGTCTCCAATGTGGTGCCCATGAACACCTTTCTTGATGCTCACCAGGCTTTCTGCCCCTCCTAATTTTAGTTTTATTTCTTAAGGTGCTTTTTTTTTTTAGAATTATTGCTTGGAAAAGGTTGAGGCAAACCAGAGGGCTCCCTCTTTGGATGGGGTCCCTTTTATTATTTAAGGCACGAGCCTTTTCATGTTTAGACAGGGGGGGAAAGCCAGCATGGGGACTTCTGTTTTACTCTTGATGTTTATTTCCATTTCAATTGTTGTTTTGATTAATTTTATACACCACCTTAGAATTTGTTAACGGAGGGCAACATGTATAGGGCAAGACAGTGCAGTCATGTCCTTGATACCAAACTACACTATATCATTCCGTTCATGCTTGTTAAAAAGCATGTTTAAACCTGGCCGCTTCTGATTTAAAAGGGGGGGTGGGCAGGAAATGCAGCTGTGGGGCCCCAATCCACAATATGCTCCTGCTCCGGATCAGAGCGCAGCGCCAGTTCCCTGCCCCAAATCCCTCCCACATACTGCTATTTGATGCGATTTACTGCAAACTGCACATTTAGGAATAAATCCCCACCATGAGGGAGGAGGGATTTTCAGGAGAAAACTGGTACCCCCCTCTAATCCAGATCGAAAGCATTTTCTGGATCGGGAACCCATCCACAGCTGTTTTCTTCTTCTTTTACAAAATAAAAGTGGCCAGTTTAAAGAAGTGGGAATAGCATCATGTATAGTTTGCTCCTCAAATCAGAAGTCAGCTTCATATTTTCGAGACACTGCTGTTCAGAGCTGATTGACAGCCATATTTTGATTAACAAAGGCCATTTCTACACCAGCCTGGTTTAGAGGGAGGGAGGGGGGAGGATCTCATGATATCCTGATTGCGAGATCCTGCCCTTAGTCTAAATGTGGGTGCGACATCTTCTGGTGTGGTGTCGCGCCCGCCATATGTATATATATTAAAGGAGCTGAGCGCATGTGCGCTCCAACGAAAAGTGAGGTGTTTAAAAAAAAAGCCCCGATCCTGCTCCCTCCCACCCCGGATTCCTCGTGGCCTGGCTCCTTCCCTCTACTGATCCCCGCTACTCACCGGGAGGAGGGAAGAAGCCGGGACGGGCAGCCACACCTCCCGCAGTCTCGGGATGATCTCAAGACTGCGGGAAGAATCGGATTTTCCCAGGGAGTACTTATCCCTGGGAAAACCCATTCTCGTCCCTCCTTTGACCTGGGAGTCCCTGTGCATCATTTGGACACCCAGGGACTCGGCTGTGTGACCAGCCTGCATTTTCGGGCTGGTGAAGAATTGGCCAAAATTTGCAGGTTTGGCGAGATTTCCACTTCACTAGAGTAGAAAAGGAGTTCAGGTTTCATTTGGAAGCTTTCCAGGCAGAGTAAAAATAGTAAAATATGGACTTCAGTACAGAGTTTAAGATCAATGCCGTAGTGTGCGAACCGTAGATAAAGTTATAACCGTTATCTGGAAGTGTATATGTGACCTGGAATACTAATGTGGACTGTACTTTTCCCAGCAAAGGCATTTGGTCAAGCAGGTAGGATTGCTGGGCTGCTTGAATAGGAAAAGTAAGTGGTTTAGAATGGGTGGAAGTGTGGTTTTAATAGACAACAGGGCCATCTACACCTGCAGCCCTTTCGCAACAGAAGAGGGCTGTTACCAAATGTTTCCCGCATCTGCGATTGATGCTCATGGGGCACATGTGACTGGTGTTTACCGCAATTACAGGAGTGCCGTTGTGGGAGCACGTTTGCCTCATTACAGTGCTTGCGGGTGTATATCGGTAGAAGTAGGCGGGGCTAGATGAGTATGGGGCAGAGGGTTTTTTTAATGACTCATGAGGGATGCGCATGAGCACAGATGTGCAACAACACATGGGAGGATATGAACTCGGTCGAATATGCGCTCCTGCACAGAATACATATGTTTATATTTTTACATATGTTTGTATTTACATATGTTTGTATTTTTTTTTTAAAAAAAAAAGAGCTGTGGGGGTTTCAAGTTTTTCCAGGGTTGCCAAGGAGACAATAGTAGCCAGACTCACTGGTTTGCTTACAGGGAGACTAAATTTATTGGCATATCCCAATAAAAGTGGAACAGACTGCAAAAGCTCCCTGCACAAATGACCATTTGGCAAAATCTGTACCCCGACCCCTGGGCACAAGAACAATTATAGCATAACTGTACTTGGCACTGCTGCCAAGTTAAGCTTAGGTGATGAATTGCACGTTGTTAATAACAAAGCAGCTCTTCTCATCATAAGAATCTATAGCATACGTCTACATTGTTGTGATAAACAAGGCATTTGTTTATCACAACAACCTGGCATTTCTTTGGCACACATAAGCATCCCCTTCATGCCTTTACTAATTGGATGGAGAGACTGGAATGTCAGCTTGTTAGAGCCTCCACATACAGTACCAGGCTACACAGATAAGACACCTGATGTTCTTATGAGATCACTGTAATTGTGCTTTTGACCCATCATTCCCATAACACAAAGGAATGTTGCTGACTGGTACAGAATTCAATAACAGTTTGCTAGCTTAGAAGCAGAAGCAGCCATTCACCCAGAAGCCTTTGCAGCCAGCCATGGTTCGCCAGCCTCCAGGCCATACAACTTGGCGGTAAAACATGCTGATACCCATCTAACCATGTGATGAAAATGGCGGACAGTTCCACTTCGGCACACCTCCGATAACTATGTACACGCCCCTCACAGCTGATTGGCTGTCCTCTCAGCTGGGAACTTGTGGCAAATAGCAACGATCTCACAAGAGGGGGGAACGCCGTAAATGTTCTTTGGAATGGACACAAGAGAGCCGGGAAAAACACGACAAAAGCAGTCAGGGATATTCCAGGAAAACTGAGAGGTTGGAGGACTGTGATACAGTCCTGCAAAAGACGGCTGGTGTAGGCTCCCCCTAGGTTGGGTAGAAAAACATATTGTGATACCGCACCTCTGTCCCCTTTGAAAATGCAGCTGGGCCCAGAAGCTGCCATTAAAATCTCCCACAATGCTCCTGAGTGAAGCTATTGTAGGGGCATTGTGGGAAATAGAAATGGGAGTTCCCAAACCAAGCCATCTGGCATTGCTGCTTCCACCTAAATTGGAGGGGGGCATTTGAAGGTACCTTACTGAAGCCCCGCTGACCCCAAATCTAGAGCCAGATCTTCAAGGGAAAGACACCCCCAGTTCTGCTCTCTCAGATCTTTAGCTGGAGGCTGAACTGGAGCCGTCTCTGTGTAAAGCGTGTGTGCCAGTGACCTATGATCCATGAATTAGAGGACTGCCCTTCCTTTAAAGCCGCCTTTCTCAACCTTAGGTCGCCAGATGGACTACAACTCCCATTGTCTCTGACCACCGGCCATGCCTGCTGGGGACGATGGGAGCTGTATCTGACAACAACTGGAGGGTGCCCAGTTTGCGAAATGCTGCTCTTCAATCCAAGATGGGGAGCTGTCTAAACTCTGGGGCAACTTTAATGCTGAATAGCACATTTGCTTCAACTCAATTGACTACAGGCAGTTTGTATTACCTGACCCCACGTCCCTGATTAATCCTTGCCCCTGCCCAGTCCTACCCGTAGGCAAAGTGAGCTGGTTGCTTCAGCCTTAGGGTGACCATATGGAAAGGAGGACAGGGCACCTGTATCTTTAACAATTGAATAGAAAAGGGAATTTCACCAGGTGTCATTTGTATGCATGCAGCACCTGGTGAAACTCCCTCTTCATCATAACAGTTAAAGCTGCAGGAGCTATACTAAAGAGGGCAGTAATTCACAAATAAATTTGGCTTTCCAGCTCCCTCTCAAAACAAGCCAGCTCGATAATGGGGCAGAAGCTCCTATATGCCCCTTTCCAAGTACTGAGTTTCCATGGGGTTGGGGGAGGAGGCTGCCCCACTATTTGGGAAAAACTGACATTATCATCAGCAACAACAACAAAAGCCCAACCTTGATAGAATTGCGGGTAAACCCAAAGCCCAGCTTTGTGCCATTATACCCACTATATATATATATTTCCCAGAATCTTCCTGCCTCTTGCTCCATCCATGGCCTCCCGCTGTTCTCCCACAATCTTTTCTGTTGGGCTTCCTTTTCTTTGCTCCCTTCAGCCTTCTGATGCAATCCCCGATGTACCTTTTTCTTGAGAGGTGTCTAGGTCTCCTTCTTGTCTGGAGAGAAGAGACAGTTGTATATCAGAGCTGTCTTGGGTGTTTTTCTTCATTTCCCAAGGGGAAAGACAACGCTTTTGGCCCATGGCACGGAGGTTGGAGGCTAGACCTCAGCAGGGCCCACAGACCAGAGGGGTTCCTCCTTCTGAGGTTCATACGATGAAGATTATTCAGCATAAAACCATTAACTCAGGGCTGTACGGAAGCAATGGCCATCAGCTCAGAGGGAAGGAGATTGCCACTGCTACCCATATTGGCCTAGATCAGTCATCTTCTCCCAATGTCCTGCCTATCCCAACAGACAAACACCTGAGGAAGACTCATGGGCTCATTATACACTCATTCACTTCCTATGATTCGAGTCGCTTTGGATTTTTCCAGGGATTTTGTCTCTCTAATAGGTGCCCATGATCCAATCAGCCACGAGGAGCTAAGTACAAGAAGCAAACAATACCTTCTCTTCCCCTAGGCTCCAAGGGGATTGACTTTTCATTTTGTTGTGAGCAATTCACAACCTGTTCCGACTAATTTGCTTCCCAGAAAGCTGTTTAAATGAAAGAAGTGAACACGCCCTGTGGGTTGCCTTCCCCAGGGCTGGTGTCATTCATGTGGCATTCTTGGTCATCTACCTGGGCCCTGGTAGAACCTGCCATTGCCGCCTACTCTGTAGCTGACTTTATTTGTTTCATTAATGAATAATAATTTAAGTAAATCTTTTATTTGTTTTATTAATGAATAATAATGTATTAATTAAGAATGTTTCAATGACAACCCTTGTCCTTGGGTTGAGTGAGGGTTGTTGTGTTGTGTGAAACGAGCCGTAGAGAAATGCTAAGAGAGTCTGTGAATATGAAAAAGCTAAAATGTGATAGTTGAGAATCCTGGAGGTGGGGTGTATTCTAAATCCTTGAAAGGGTTTTACTCTTAAAGGTGGCCAAAATACCATTTTAAATAAATAAACAAACAAAAATTAGGAGATAGACTTGAGGCTTGTTTGATTGATATCCTGCTTGAACCCAGGACTCAGAACAGTTTATAGCAGAGTTTTTTAAGTTAAGAGGCTCACAATCTATTATTATTATTATTTTCATTATTATTATTATTAATAATAATACATTATATTTCTGAATCACTTATATTAAAGAAATGTCTAAGTGGTGTAAAGATGACAAAATTGCTTGCTGGAAAAGGTATGCTTTTAGTAGGTGCCGAAAACCTAGGCCTCGTCTACACCAAGCAGGATATTGCACTATGAAAGTGGTATACAAAAGGCAGGAGCCACACCAAGCAGGATATAGTGGTATGAAAGCAGTATCTGGTATGTGTCACTGGGCCCCAACAGTTGTCAGTGCACTTCAATACCACTATAAAGCAGTTATGTGGCACCTACGTTTTATATATCACTTTCATACCACTTTCATAGTGGAATATACTGCTTGATGTAGATGAGGCCCCAGAGAGGTTGGCGCTTGCCTAATTCGCAGTGGTGGGGAGTTGTGGAGAGAGGATGGTACAACACTAAAGGCCCTGTTCCAAGCCATGATGGATCAAAAGTCTGAAATTTTGGGTACCGCCAGGAGGATAGGTCCTGTTAAGTGCAGCGACCAAGTAGGCCACTAGGGGATTAGGTGATATTTTAAGTAATCCAATGAAGTCAAATGGTTTAGGGGATAAAAGAAGCCACATAAAATAAAATAAAAATGTGGTTAGAGTCAGATTGGGGCTACATATACATTCACCTGGGAATCAGTCCCAATAAATTCAATGGGACTTACTTCTCAAGAGACACGTATAGATTTGCATATTATTAGTTAGATACACTTTTGACCAATAGGAATCAATGTGACAAATTAATCATGACAAATGTATGTTCTCACTTTGGTTTTTAATAGGGCTAAACACAAAGAAAGCTGTGCTGGTCTATATAAGAAAAAAATATATCAAAACCCACAGCTTGTATTTTCCAGAATAGTCAGCAAGTTTTTGAATTCTCCGGAACTAATCAGGGCGGATATTAAGCAAAGTTTGACTAATTTTAGTCTACCAAGATCATGCAGAGCCCTTCCAGATCTCTTAGAGTACAAGATGAACTGTGACTGTGCTGGTTTGGGGTGAAGTGTGCCCAGTAAGGGAGGCTGATTCAGATGCAATTCATTGTTAACATAAAAACTATCTAAAAGAGAAAATAAACAATCCCGTCGCGTCCCCGCATGGGGTGATGGCGGTAGAAAACTGTACACAAAACATAACCAGGTTCTGTATTGTTCTTATTATTTAAAATTGTTGAGATATATGTGTGTCTGTGTGCTGTTTGTTTTATATATTTGTATGTAATATTTTTAGACTGTGTATATTTTTAATGGCCTGGGTTCAAATCCTTCCTGGCCTTTCCTAAGAAGAGATGAGACAGATCTACACCAGGCAGGATATAACACTTTAAAAACAATTTGAAAACTCTATGTGGAGTGTGTCCTGGGCCTCAACACTTGTCAAAACCATTATAAACCATTTTAAACCAGTAGTGTAGATCCTGTCCCTGTTGCTTACTTAGAGCATCGTCACATGGGGGGAAATCACATTTCCTTTCCGTTGCTTCTCCACCCACACGTTTGTCCCTCATTACTTCCTCTTTCGAAAGAGAAAGTAAACAACATGCACTTGGCCCATTCAGTGGGCCGTTTTGATCGCCCTGCTTCTGCACACAGCAGGAGATAGGAGTAACTTTGTCTCAAAAATAATTCGGATTTACCAGGGTCTTTTTTTATTGCACGAAGAAGGCTTGAAGGGGCGGGAGTTGTGCGGGACCCGCGAAAATCCGTGAGTGCCCAGTAATGAACATGCAATAAAATGCTCGTCTGAGGACGCCCTTTATTATATTATCTATAAGTGTATGTATGTATATATATGTATATATATATATATATATATATATAATTTATTTATTACTTTTCTGAACCACCCAATAGCTGAAGCTCTCTGGCTGGTTCACAAGAATTAAAACCATACACTACAATATAAGATACACTATAAAAGTTTGAAACTACAGTATGAAATAGAAGTAAAACACCAAAATCAAACCTAGCAGCAGTGAAAAGGTTGGAAATTCTGCCAATGGTATTTTATTAATGGCTTTGGTTTTGTTTCAGTTGTTTTAACTTTGCATGCTGCCTAGAGTATTCTGAAGATAGGTGAGATATAAATCGAATAAATAAAATAAAAATACAGTGAACCCCCCCCAGACATAAACCGAAAGGCTAAAATGCCTGGGAAAATAAGGTTTTCCCTGGCTCCTGAAAGAGTACAAGATATATACTGTTGTGAACCACTCAGAGAGCTTTGTTGGTTGGGCAGTACAGTAATGAATTTTATTTATTTATTTATTTATTACATTTTTATACCGCCCAATAGCCGAAGCTCTCTGGGCGGTTCACATTATTATATATTTATTTAATAATAAATATATTATTATTATTATTTATATAGCACCATCAATGTACGTGGTGCTGTACAGATTACACAGTAAATAGCAAGACCCTGCCGCATAGGCTTACAATCTAATAAAGTTGTAGTAAACAATAAGGAGGGAAAGAGAATGCAAACAGGCACAGGGAAGTGTAAACAGGCACTGGGTAGGGTGAAGCTAAACAGTATAGAGTCAGAACAAACTCAATATTTAAAAGCTATAGGGAACAGAAAGGTTTTTAGCTGAGTTTTGAAAGCTGTGATTGAGTTTGTAGTTCTCAAGTGTTCCGGAAGAGCATTCCAGGTGTAAGGGGCAGCAGAAGAAAAAGGTAAATAATAAGTTCATTATTATTATATTTATTGGTATCCCACCTTTTCCCCAATGCTGGGCCTCAAGGCGGCCTTACAAAGTTTAAAACATACATGGGGGGGGGGGGAACAAAACCATAAACGTTTAAAATACACAACAAAATTATAAGACATTAACATAGATGGAGGGCCAGATTATTCTCCAAAGGCCTGCTGGAACAAGAAAGTTTTAGCCTGCTTCCGAAAGCCCATCAAGGAGGGAGCCGGCCTAGCTTCCCCAGGAAGAGAGTTCCAGAGCATTGGATCAGCCACCGAGAAAGCCTTCTCCCATGTTCCCACCAAGCGTGCCTGAAAGATCATCATCATCATCTTTATTATTATTATTATTAATAATAATAATAATCTGTATATGTATAACCCAACTGCCAGCACACACGCACACGCACGTGTATTTATGAATGGCATCATCATGATCATAATTTCCCTCCGTCCTGTGTCACGCGGGGATTTGTCAGCGCTGGGTTTCCTCGGGCCCAGCCTGCGGCCGCGTGCGCTGCTCCGCCACCTGCCTTGCCTTTGTTCCCCATCCAAACCACCAGGGGCTGCGCTGCGGACATGAATGGAGTGGGCAGGGCCAGAGCGGTCCACGGCGATGACGATGGAACCCGGCGTCGCCGTGGCAACCTTTGTTGCCGGCGGAGGAGGCCTGCCATTGGCTAGCGCGGCCGTGACGACACGGCTCCCTCTCTTTCGGAGGGCCGGTAAAGCGCTGTGCCTCCCGCAGCCCAGCGCGATTCGCTCGAGAAAAGATCCGGCCGGCAGGAGAAGGAAAAAAGCAGAGAGGGAGAAGCTCACCACCGACCTTGCGGGGGAAAAATCGGACATGGCGAGCCACGGAGAAAAGAGGTCAGGACCACGGGGGTGGTGGGGGTTTGAGGGGTGCCGCTTTGCGCCAGCCCAAGTGGGGAGACGCTTGCCAGCACGTGGTGCCCGGATCCATTGCGGCAAAGATTTTCGGGACCCCCCCCCCCCTGCCCGGAGATCCCCCTCCCTCCCTTCTTTTCAGCGTGTCTCCCTCGAGAGCGGATCCTTATGACGCATCCGGTGACGGTGCTCTGTAGTCCGCGAAAGCTTGCGCCGCGATTCCTGTGTTCAGTCTTCAGGGTGCCACAGGACGCTTCGTCATTTAGAATCATAGAATAGTAGAGTTGGTACTATGAACGTAACCCGTCCGTTAATTAATGTATAACAGCTAGCATTTCTTACCACGCCTTTTCTGGATTCAAAAGGGTTTTAGGGTATAGTATGATCTTGCTATCATTCTCACAACAATCTTGTAAGGTAGGACAGTTTTATATTTATTATTTCCACCATGGTAGTGTGGGGTAGTGGTTAGAATGTTGGACCGGGGCTCGGGAGATCCTGGTTCTAGTCCTCACTCAGGCATGAATCTCATTAGTCCCTGACTAATCAGCCTAACCTGCCTCGCAGGGCTTTTGTGAGGATAAAATGGAGAGGAGGAGGAGGAGGATCATATACACCACCTTAGAGGATATTGTAGAATGTAGAGCCTGAGGCTGAGAAAAAGAATCTTGATTCTTATTGATGTATTTATCCTGTTTTTACATGTCTATCCTGCCTTTCCCCCTCTCGCAAGGAATCCAGGGCAGTTTCCACAGACCTGCTCTTCTCCATTTTCTCTTCACAACAGCCCTGTGAGGTAGATTAGCCTGAGAGTCTGTGACTGGCCCAAAGTCACTTAGTGAGATTCATGGCTGAGTGGGGATTAGAACCTGGATCTCCCGACACCCAGTCCAACACTCTAACCACTATACCACACAGGCTCTTAGCTTGGTCTTTTAGCACTGGCTCTCACAGTTAGGATGGGGGTGCTTTTTGCCCCCCTTCCACTTTTGGGGTCTCTCCAGGCCCCTCATCTCCCCCTTTCCTGCTGTGGGTTCTAAAAATGAGACATCGCTGTACTACAAATCAAATCTCTGCTCTGGAGCAAAGTAGTTTGGTGAGGGGAGACACACAGAGAGAGCTGGTAGTGTCAGTCAGGAGCTCTGGGTTCTGCCCCCATAGAATGGGGCTGAAGTTGAAGCTTGTGGGATAGAAGGTAGTTGGGAGGTAAGAAGGCTGAGTTGTTCTTGGGGGTCTTCTAGTAGGCCAAAGAGGTGAGGACAGGCAGCAGGACGCCTGGGTTCTGTTTTGATGGATTACAGAATTATAATGGGAATGTATAGCAATTTACACTGCTTCTCCCGGACCTGCTCAGAGTCCTTCATACATTTATTTTGCTTTTATTCCTCAAGTAGAATAATATATAGTTTCCCTCCCCCTTTTATACTTACAACAGCCCTGCAAGGTTGGTTAAGAGAGGTAGAGGTAAAGTGACTGGCCCAAGGTCAGCTAGTGAGTTTCTTTGGGGGGGGCATGAATCTTGTTTAAACCTTGCAGTCTTTACAACAACCCTGTAAGGTAGGCCAGTACTATTATTATCCTTGAGCTTTCTGTGAATGAGGAACTTTTGCAGCTTTCTCATATTTAATGCTATTAAGAATGAAGCTAGTTACTAGAGGAGGGGAGAAGAGGCAGGTCCGGGGTGGACAACCCCAAAATCAATTTGGAGAGGAAAAGATGTGTCTGTAGATGATGCATCATGCTGAAAGTGAGCTTTCCTTTGAAGTTGCAGTCAGGTCTAGACTTAAGACTGCTTTTACGTTCTTTCTCCTAATGACTCACAAACTCGGTTTCAAGGTTTTGTCCTCTTTCCATTTGACCTTCAAAAGTTGTCCTGTTTTGACTCACCCTTGAGAATGTAAATCTTTTAAACGGAAGTGTTGGTTACGTTACCTCTTGGTTGTAGAAAAGCACTCCAGGCATACTCCGAAGCACTCTTTCCCTGAGTTCCAAGGGTCAGCCTTGTTTTGTGAAAGCTGGGTTCCCAAGGCCAAAAGTCCTTATGAAGCTTGATCAGATCCCAGTTATCCAAACCTCTAGGAGGGGAATGGGGTGTCTTATGGGGGATGTTTAAGGGAAGGGGCGAGTCACATGGAGAGAGAGACACATGCAAGTGAGAAGGTGGCCTTAAAGCAGCCTTCTCCAACCAGGTGCCCTCTAGATATCGGACTACAACTCCTTTTATCCCCAGACACAGTGATCGGGGTTGTAGCCCAACTGTTTAGAGGGCTGCCTTATAGGTTTGGAAGTAGGAGGGGCAGGGAGAAAGGTCTCAGAAGTAAAGAAGGGGTGTCTAGGAAACTCTTCCCATGGGTACAGAGGAGGTGACCCAGTCCCTGAGTTCAGGCCCAGAGCAGCATACATACACAGTAAATCCAATTGTAAAAGGCCCTCCTCAGTAAAAACCACCAAAAAACAACAACATTTTCAGCACATCTTTAAAAGTACAAAGAGAAGGGGGCTTTTTATTTAGCGTGGCGCTTTTAAAGTGCAATCCAATCTTGATATATGTGATAGGACCTATCTGGTGCTCTCTGCAAGATAATGATGGACCACCTCTCCCATAATCCTCAGCCAGCCTGGCCAGTGGGAGTTGCAGTCCAACAGGCTGGAAGGCTGGCGTAGGATATGCCGGCACAACAAGGGGTAAGCCACGGCTGCAAAAGAGACTCCGGTGAAACTACTTAACTATTTATGCCAACATAAATAGTTGGCATAAATAGCCCTTCACTAGAGTGTGTTTTTTTTCATCCTGGTGAAGATGTACCAGCGGTTTATCTTTCTTCCTAGCGTGGATTGTGTCTAGGAACTGTTTGGCTCATGGTCAAAAGTAGTTTATGATCTGGGTTGTGGCTGCCCGCAGGATATAATATACAATTGCATCTTTTATTTCAGGTCCACATTTGGTAGCGAGTATACACAGACAAGTTCTTACAGTGCCAGCACAAAGTTTGAAAGGCTGCCTTGATCTCAGGGTGGTGATGCAGTGGTTTCCTTTAAAGCAACTAGCTGCTTAATGGAGTAGGAAGCTTCAGGCAAGCGTGTGGTTTTGGCTGACAGTAGTTGCATTCATACAGAATGGTGAGCCAAGATTCTGGAGGATCCTGTATTTGCTTCTGCTTGGCTCATCCCTGAACTGATGGTGCTATATAAATAAATAATAATAATAATAATAATAATAATAACTGCTAAACAGACCAGAAAGGGTTTGTTTAATATATTGTTGAAACCTGGGATCATGGCTTGAAGCTTCTGAACAAGCTAGGATTCATAAGCCAAGAACAAACCCTAGTTTATGATCCTGGTTTGTAAAAGGAGCAAAAAGTCATGATCTTGGATTCAGACCATATGCTAAACCAGCCTTTCCCAACCTGGGAAAGATGTGTTCCAGATGTGTTGGATTAGACCTCCTATTAAACCCAGCCAGCCTTGGCTAAACAAACCATTTCTGGTTTCTTTAGCAAAGGGGTGGGCAACTTGTGGCCCACCAGATGTTTTGGTGGACAACACCCATCAGCCCTAGACAGCATAGCCAATAGTGAGGGATGGGAGTTGTAGGCCAAAATATCTGTTGGGCCACAAGTTGCTCGCTCCTGGTATAGCAGCTTGAACTAAAAGAGAGGAGCCAAGTGGAAATGAAGCCAGTAGTCAACACTTGGAGATGAATTTTGTGAGGTCTGGAAGCTTACAACACTTTTAAAACAACTTGTATGATAGATAAAAAATATAATTTCTTCCACGGGGGAGGGGGAACCTTGTTGACTCAATAAGAACTTTAATTGTCCTGTGAAGAGGTAGGTTTGGGCATCTGTCCTGTGGTGGGTCAAGAGGTCTCATTTTCTTCTCCGCTAGTCACTGTTAATGGATAAGGGACCCTGGTTCCCCTCTTGCAGAATGTTGGACTCGTTTCCATAAAAGTGCTCAGATAACTCATTGAGCATATGAGGATTATTCTCTGTTGGGGCAGGAAGGAGGTTTCATTCTTCATGGACCTGGGTTAAAAGCTGGATTTTCTACCCTGTTGGCCACGGTCAATAAATAAGGATCCAGTTTTCTTTTTCGGTGGAACCTTGGACTCTGCTTGGTAGCATGAAGGTGGGGGAATTGCTGATTTGAGGGATTGAGGAACACAGGGGCTTTCCTGCTATGGGTTGCTGGCATTGTTCCAAGCTCTGGAGGTTCCTTTTTTCGTAGAGTGTTGATGTGGCCAAGAGAGAGCTTGCTAGGTCTGAGCTCCAAAAAATGTAGAATTAAATCCCTGCTCAGTCACAGCATCTACTAACTGACCTCAGGGAAGTCACGGTCTCTTAGCGGCCTGCATACTGTTATGAAAATAAAAGGTATGGAGGGCACGTGCAGGTAGGTAGACGTTACAGGAGTGATGAAGAAAATTAGTAGTTTTAAAAGAGTTGTTTGTCAGACAGGAAAGGCAAGTGGGGTGGAATTGTTCCTTCTGAACTTGGGAGAAACTAAGGGCTCATATACACCAAGCAGGATATTGCACTTTGAAAGTGGTATGAAAGTCGTATATAAAAGGCAGGAGCCACACTACTGCTTTATAGTGGTATTGAAGTGCACTGACAACTGTTGGGGCCCATTGGCATATACCATATACCACTTTCATACCACTATATCCTGCTTGGTGTGGCTCCTGCCTTTTATATACCGCTTTCATACCACTTTCATAGTGCAATATCCTGCATGGTGTAGATGAGCCCTAAGTGTATGATGTGATGCCTTTTCCAGATCTGTCAAAGTAATGGGAATGTAATGGATCATACATTTCCGGGACTCATGGAATTCGGGATTCCTGCATTCCCTTCTCAAAGTAGCTCACATAGAATAGAAGAATGAGGAATAAGAACTCCTTGATCCTTGTTGGGGACTGGAAGGAGCATTCCCTTAACTTACAATTATCAAAACTATTCAGGTTTACAGCTTAAAAACCAATAGCCTACATATATGGAAGCACCAGGTTGGGTAAGGGCCATCTAAACTTGGAATTATTACTATTTATTTATTAAATTCATAATCTGCCTTTCCCTCAAAACGGCACTTGAAGGTGGCTAACAGTAATAAAATACAGCTTGAAAGCAAACTCTGAAGTCAACATAACATAAAAACAAATAAGTTAAAAACAGAACAAGAAAACAAATAGACGGTATCCATCCTGTTAAAAACTCCTTCAGCAGCTAAGAACCATTAATATTATCCTCCAAAAACTATGACTTGGGTAAAAGCTAGAGGAAACAAATGGGTTTTCAGGGCTTTATTCAAAGCCTGTGATGATGAGGCCTGGCGGACCCCAAATGGCAATGCTTTCCAAAAGTGTGGGGCTACTGCGGAGAAGTCCGTGTCCCTCATATCTGCAAACCTAACTGCTCCCAAACGTGGACAAGGTCCTCCGTTACTGACTGGAGTTATATAACAGTTGGGAACTTGGTTTTTTTGATAGCAGTAAATGCTAAAGTTTGTGGTCATCGTTATGAATTTGCTGTTGTTTAGCATTTGGCTACGGAAGGCAAATGTTAAAAAAAAAGTCAAAAATTCTGCGCCGACAAGAATGGAATTCTGCAACCTATGTACATTTAGGCAAATGAAGTCATGTGCTTGCTTCTATTTTGGATACTGGTAATCAAGACAGAGGGACGAAGAAGTATGTTAGTCACTGAAAGATCACACCCTGTCCAGTAGAATCCTGCTTAGATTCCTGTCTACTTACAGACTTCTGAGATTTCACCAGGGAGTACTCATACATTGTAATCCTTGACATTAAGGGCGAGAAACATAATTAAAAATAATAATGAAATGAGTTTCCAGATTTCTTCACTGTAGTTGGCAGGTTACAATTATGAAACTGTGGTATTCGTCCAACCTTGGGCATTTCTATTTCCTTGTTCCTTATAGCATCTGGCACGCTGTTGGCTTAGGAGCGGTCGCTTACAAATTAACTTGTTAGAATCAAGCTCACTCACAATAGCCCCATAGGGTAGGTTCCTATTGTGCCCATTCTACCTAACAGGGAAATGAGGCTGAGAGTTAAAGCTTGGCTCCATTGCAACTCTTTTTCTGGTGGATTGCATCATTGCTTCTTCCTCAGCCACATCGTTGCCAAATCAGTTACGCCTTGAGCTTGCTGTTGTGTACGAAAGCACAGGTCCGAAGTATGTTCTGGATCAGTGGGGAGTTTTAGCTGTACTTTTGTTCTGATTCAGCAAAGCAGTTCTCATGATCCCAACGGTGCTGATGCATCCATCAGATGTACAAGCAGGGCCTCATCTACACCAAGCAGGATATTGCACTATGAAAGTGGTATATAAAAGCCAGGAGCCACACCAAGCAGGATATAGCGGTATGGAAGCATTATATGGTATGTGTCAATGGGCCCCAACAGTTGTCGGTGCACTTCAATACCGCTTTAAAGCAGTAGTGTGGCTCCTGCCTTTTATATGCCGTTTTCATACCACTTTCATAGTGGAATATTCTGTTTGGTGTAGATGAGGCCCAGGATGTCTATCCCCCTTCTGCTTGTCCTCAGCATCCAGCTTTCAAAGGGATGCTTCCCCTAAACACAGTTTATTTTTAGTCTTTACAGGTGGGACGCTACAACAAAATGTTGCGGCGTATCTTTCTCGCCTAACAGGAATACTCCTATTCAGGGTTCCAGTTACATATTATATGATTCCTGGAGACTACTGAGCATGCTCAGTCCTCATTAGACTGTTTTCGGGGTGTTGTTGTTGCTCCTACTTTTTTTTTTAAGTGTTCTTTTGCATATCTTGGGGTTCACCCAAGCATGCTGTCACCTGTCACCTCCTGCTTCTTTCCCCTGGCCTCCTTTTGTTTCCAGACCTATTGGCACCCTCTGCCACTGGCATTTGCCATTGGAGGGGAAAGCAGGCTATTATTTGCTGATAGGCCTGCTCTGCTCTGCATTTATCTAACTCTTTGTAAGAATTGCCTTGGTGGATCAGGCCAAAGGTCTATGTATGCGTAGTGTCCGGGCTCCAGCGGCAGCTATCCAGATACCTCTGGAAGCAGGGCAGGGCAGTGTCGCATGTCCCCAGAATCAGGAGTCATGCTGATGCAGAGAAACCGAGCGGTTTGCTACATTCTCGTTCCTTCCTGTTTCTCTTGAAAGCGGAGCATGACGGCTGTTCTGAGCAAGGGTGGCGTGAGAGCCCTGTTGCAAGTCACACAATGCCCAGAAATCAAGGAGGGAAAACCTCAGTACTTCTCGTTTCTGTCTGTTTACCTGCTAAGCCACTATTGCTCATTGCGGGTCTGCTGAACCTGTTCACACATACACAAACACACCCACACCCTTTCATTTTTTTCCTTATCTTTCTTGGATTTAGTTTCTCTTCAGTAGCACAATTTCCTTCTCAGCACCTCCTCCCCCGTCCCACCCCATTACATCACAGCCCTTCCCACAGGCAGACGGCCAATGACAGCATTTCCTGGCTCACACACCCCTCCGGCAGAGAGGCCAATCAGAAGCCGGGGATGCTGACGCAACCCATCTCCCCCCCCCCCAATCCCTTTCCTTCTTGCCAAGTGGTGCAGGCGAAGTTATGCTGCAAAGTTGCTCCTTGAGACATTTCTGTGCTTCCTGGAATTTTGTTTGGGTCTCTGAGACTGTGCAATTTCTCCTTGGGTTCCCCCCCCCCCGCCTCCCATGCCCTCAATTTGAACCCATCACCACCTCCTGTTTTCCAGTACCTTCCAGGCTTCTTCTTATAACCTGACCCCACTTACCAGGGGCAGTCCCTGTTTTCTATTATCTGTCCTTGGTAAATTATTGTCCTCATTTTGCCTTTGCCGGGGGGTGGGGGGGATATTTTTTTTAAGGGGCTGCCTTTAAAAAGAAAAAAAAATGCTGTTAACATGCTAACTTCCGTTCTACTCACTGCCTGTCCAGATATTTATATTCATTATTGCACATTTATTCCACCCTTCCTCCAAGATGCTGAAGGAGGCTTTTGCGGTTTTACTTTATCCTCACAACGCCCCTATGAGGTAGTTTACACTGAGAGAGGGAGGGAGAGACTGGTCCAATATCAACCAATGAGCTGTATATTATGGCTTCTCAGGGAATTATTATAAAACTATTAATTATTTAATAGATTTATATACCGCTGTCCATATTTAAAAAACTCTCTAAGTTAGGATGACCATATGAAAAGGAGGACAGGGCTCCTGTATCTTTAACAGCTCCATAGAAAACTGCAGAGAGCTTCGGCTATTGGGCGGTATAAAAATGTAATAAATAAATAAATAAATAAAATAGAAAATGGAATTTCAGCAGGTGTCATTTGTATATATAGAGAACCTGGTGAAATTCCCTCTTCATCACAAATGTTAAAGTTGCAGGAGCTATATTAGAGTGACCAGATACAAAACAGGGCAGGGTTCCTGCAGCTTTTACTGTTGTGATGAAGAGGGAATTTCCTCCTTTCCATATGGTCATCCTAGAATAGACCCCATGGTTTTCTGGAGAGTTCCTTAAGTTCTCTGGACTGGATTGGGTTCATCCTGTCCATGAAACACTTGACCTTTTAATCCGTCACGAGAGGTGAACGACCCTGCGGTGCGGAGCAGAGTGTCCAGGCTTCACGTTTGTGCGTAAAAGGGGTTGAACAGTGACAGCCAGGAGCCAGTAACTTGTCAGTCATTAACCTGGGAGTGTGCCTGGGGAGGGACATCCTGTCTGAAGCCCCCGACGCCTGGAGGGTGAGCAGACTGCTCCGGTCCGTTGTCGTGCCTTTCACGGACGTTCAAGGATGCTGAGGTTGTGATCCTAAGCTGGCGGATTTGGAAGGAAGCAACCTTGAACGGCCATCCAAGGCATGCAAGCGGGCGAGACTAGTTTTATTTTCCTGGCTGGTTGGTAGCCCTACCTGGCAAGGATGGAAGTGATGAATGCAGACCTTTATAAGCTCCTGGCCTCAGGGGTTTGTCAGTTGTTTAATCGAGTGGGGAATTTTTTTGCCCTCAGCAAGACAGAAGGCAAAAAAAAGGAAAAGTTATGAACATAATTTGGGAAGGCTTTCGTTTTGGTTGCAATTGTCCAGTGCTGGTAATGTGCATCACATATCATAAAAGCATCAGACATATTTATTTATTTATTACATTTTTATACCACCCAATAGCCGAAGCTCTCGTAGGGTGTGTGTGTGTGAATGAGAGAGAGACAGAGAGTGAGAATGAGAGAAAGAGACTGAACAGGATGGGAAGGCAATGTGGTTGTCTTTGCTACCCATTTGCAAAGGCAAGCCCTGTGTGCAGTGCAAATAACTTTTCCATTTTTCTAGCGACAGCTGCCGCAAAGGCTTTTGTTATGACTACGCAAACCTGTGAGTCAGCTTGCTGGTAGCATCTGTCCTGATCAGGGTTTCCCCCACTACAAAGGAGAAAATGAGGCCTGATCTACACATACTGTACAATTTATTTATTTTATTTTATTTATAACATTTATATTCCACCTTTTTTCCTCCAAGGAACCCAAGGCGGCATACATAATCCTCCTCTCTGTTTTTATCCTCACATCAACCCTGTGAGGTAGGTTGCGCTGAGAGTATGAGACTGGACCAAAGTCACCCAGTGGGTTTCCATGGGCAAGTGGGGACTAGAACCCGGATCTCCCGACTCCCAGTCCAACACCTTAGCCACTACACCACACTGGCTCTCAATTGGGGTGGCACAGCAGAATGTACCACTTCAGGTTACACATACTGTAAGGCGTGTGTGTCCATTGTTTTGTTAATGCTCCCCCATTATAAAAATCCATTTTTTTTAAAGTAAAGTGGTTCGGTCTGTCCTACTGCCTCTTTTCACTGCATGAGTAGACTGGGGTTCAGTTCTGGTGATTTGGGGCTAAAGTATGAGGAAGTGTTGACTGCCTTTCCTGGAAATCTAATTGAGGCGAGGAGGTTAGGCTCAAATGAAACCTTTTCGCCAGAATCGAAAGTGATTCTCTATGCAGATGGGTGTGTGTTTATCTGTGCAAACAGTTGCTTAGATTGTGCTTAGTCCCCGTGTGGGTTTGCAGGTATATGTACGAGGTTTTACTTAGTTCATTTAATTCTATGTATACCCTGCCCTTCATGAAAATGCCAGGGCGGGTAATGATGTTTAAACAATAAAATACAAGGAACAATATTAAACAATAATTCAACCAATAGCAGTTGGCGGAGAGAAGCAAACACTCCACAGAGATCCAGTTTTATTGGTTTGCCCGTCATAAATGCTCAGTCAAAGCCGTAGTTCTTAGCCTGGTACAGAAATGTTAAGAGGAGAACAGTCCTATGAACCTTAGCATTTTTGGGTCCATAGGATAGTTCGGATTCTTGGATCTGAGGTCGGAGACAGCGCTCCCACTCAGAACCAGAAATCTGAGCTCCCCTCGCAGCCAGTGCAGAGAAAAAAGTGACCTCAGAAAGGAGGGAAAGGGGCAGTTCTGTGGGTGGGGAGGAGAGGAGACTGGGGAAGTGGGGATATGAGCTATCCCTTCCCCTCCCGAGCCTCCTTTATTTATTTATTTATTTATTTATTTATTTATTTATTTATTTATTACATTTCTATACCGCCCAATAGCCAGAGCTCTCTTCTATACCACCCAATAGCCAGAGCCTTCCCTCCCCCTCTGAAGAGCCCTAGCTAGATGGGCAAAAACGCCCATCTAGCAAAAATGCGGGAGAAGTGCAAGAGGCAAAGATGGCCTCCACGCTCCATCATTTCTGCATAGGATGCCCTTCAGCCTCCAACTTTGGAGGCTGATGGGCATCCCGGCAGGATTGCACCTTAAAGCATTTTTCTTGGCTGAGGGCATCCCAGAGTTGGAGCACTACCACAGAGACGGCCCTGTCTCATATTATCACCTGAAGGAAGGACAATGAGATGGGCCTTTCCCCCAGATCTAAGGACACAGGCTGGCTGAAACGGGGAGAGGCGTTCCTTCAGGTATCTGGGCCCCCCAAGTTGATTGGGGCTCTGAAGGTCAATAGCAGTTTATGCTCATGTGGGTTTCTATAGCTGTGAATGGTGGGCAATTTAGGACAGAGAAAAAGGAAGCACTTCTTAATTCCATAGTAAGTCTATGGAATTAGAACAGATGGACAAGGCCTTGGCTGCCATCTGGCTTGGCCAAAATCTGTCTCCCTTTATGCCCAGAGCTAAGGGTTTGTATACTTTTTTACTCCAATTGTCAACCAAGTCCATTCTAATTCCATCAAAACACAGGATGTTTCCTTCCTGATTACGATGAGGCTGTGGGTGCGAGATAGCAACATCCGCACCCATCTGGAAGTTCCTCCCAAGTCATGCCCACATCTGCATCAGACGGTTAGATTCTGCCCAGACGGGAGCAGCAGCCTTCCCCAACTGGGCATCCTCCATTTTTATTTCTTTACTGCATTTCTATACCGCCTTTCCAGAAGCAAACAGGGCAGGTTTTACAAAAACTTCAGAAAACAAGAATCATAAACACAGACGTAGTAAAAAAAAAAGTAAAACCAAACCAAACCACACTCGCACACATTAAAATGCATCGAACTACAGATGGTTGGATTTCACCTCCCATCATCCCCAACCAGTAGCTGAGGATGATGGGAGTTGCAGTACAACACATCTGGAGAGCGCAGGCTGGGGAAGGCTAGCTTAGAAGCAGATTTGACGTTGTCTTAGCCGTCTTGTTATAGAACTCCCATTTATTTGGGTTCTGCCCTGTCTGGGTCAGTTCCTCCTTGCTTGAATTCCCATGAGAATGCACAGATGATTACAGGTTAGTCTAAGCAGGCCAGCTGGCAGGCGGGATTCCTGGGTCCTTTTTTCCCTTCTAAGTGCTTGTGTGCTGTTGGGGAGGAGGAGATAAAGTATAGCACCCTTCAAGGGATGGAAGGGGATGTAAAACATAGTAGAAAAGTTACTTTATACTGCTTGCTTCCCCCCCCCCCCAAAAGGAATATAGGAAGCTGCTGGATACTCAGTCAGACCAATGGTCTATCTAACCCAGTATTGTTGACACTGACCGGCAGCAATGGCTCTCCCGGGTTTCAGGCAGGATTTTTTCTAGAACTGACCAAGAAATTGAACCTGGGTTCTTCTGCATGCGAAGAGCAACTGGCTATACTATTATATTTAAAAAACAGCAACAGGAAAATGACCTTTTTATAGTTTATGAAACTCTCCAGAAAACCATGGGGTTTATTCTCACCTCGTGACCAGATACAAAAGAGGGCAGGGCTCCTGCATCTTTAACTGTTGTGATGAAGGGGGGATTTCACCAGGTGCTGCATGACACCTGTTGAAATTCTCTTTTCAATACAACTGTTAATGATACAGGAGCCCTGTCCTCCTTTCCATAGGGTCACCCTAGTAAAAGCAGCCCTGTTCTTGCTGTGCCTTGGCCGAAGGATGCATCAGGTGGTGGCAAAAGATCCTTCCACTTCCAAGAATGATTTTTTAATAGGTTTAAGCAACAGATTAGAGGGTGACGTCAGTGAACACAGCATGAGGCACGGCTGCTTTCATGCTCTTCGGGAAACCCATTTGACCCAGCGTCCTGGTGCTCTGATGCATACTTTGTTTCACTGTCAAATTTCAGTGGGGCCTTTTCCCATTTTGCTCCCAGGGGCAGGAGATGCCAACCTCAGGTTGTCTGCCTCTCCTTGGCCGAGATTAGTGAAGCCTTGTATATTTTAAGAGCTTACACAGAAGGGAGAATTGAGCCAGGAGCGGCGAACCCCTTGCAAAGCAGGCAAGGAAGTTCTCCTGGGTTCTGGAGTTACCCTCTGCTATCTACCCTCAAAACTTCTTTCTTTTTCTTTGTGTCATTTTCTCCGCCAGGAAGCATCTGTGCTCTGGCCACCAGTAGGCTGACCATATGAAAAGGAGGACAGGGCTCCTGTATCTTTAACAGTTGCATAGAAAAGGGAATTTCAGCAGGTGTCATTTGTATATATGGAGAACCTGGTGAAATTCCCTCTATATCACAACAGTTAAAGGTGCAGGAGCTATAGTAGAGTGTCCAGATTTAAAAGAGGGCAGGGCAGGGCACCTGCAGCTTTAACTGGTGTGATGAAGAGGAAATTTCACCAGGTTCCCCATATATACAAATGACACCTGCTAAAATTCCCTTTTATTGTTAAAGATACAGGAGCCCTGTCCTCCTTTTCATATGGTCACCCTAGCCACCAGGGAATCCCTGCACACTGCAAAGGATTCTGGGAAAGTAGGGACATGTTCTAAGACAGTGGTGTCAAACCTCTTTCGGCCCTCGTGGTGATTCAATTTAAGAGGAGTTCATGGCTGCATTCCAGTGCTGGGTGGGCCCGAAGGCAAAATGGATAGCACCAAAATAAAAACATTAATAAAAAATACTAGCGTCTCTTAGCTTAAAGTTCTTGCTGCAACCTTTTGGAATGGGGGGAAAGGTTCACAAAAGCCGGAAAAACACAAAATGATAGGTGGTTGAGTGAAGAGGATGTAGTTAATGGGGAATGCCCAAATTGGGACCTCAGGCAGTCTGGATTTGTCTCCCGGGCCTGTGGTTTTGCACCCTTCTTCCAGGGTGTTTTCTCAGTGTTTCAAGGAAACTACCAGGCCGGTGAGGCCTAGTTGTTGCTCATCTTAAGCTCAGGGCATGTGCTGGAACAGGGGACATTAGGCTTATGGAATCTACCTTTTTCACCAGAACCCTGAGGTCCCAGGAACCTTTTTATTAGATTGTAAGCCTATGCGGCAGGGTCTTGCTATTTACTGTGTTATCTGTACAGCACCATGTACATTGATGGTGCTATATAAATAAATAATAATAAATAATAATTTTTCCAGTACCAGAACTGGACGCATACACAAATTGTATCACACACAAATCTCCGATTCCCCCCTCCCCCCCCCTCCCAGGATTTGTTGCAGCCTAATTTTGGAAGAAAACCAGGGTTTTGGCTGTCACTGTTTTTAAACGACTAGGAGTCAGAAACCCATTCTCATCTCCTGTAAATCACCTGGAGATTTCCCAGTAGGTCAAAATTTCTGACTGTCCCTGTGCTAGAATGCACCTAATGCACCCTTGAGACTGGTTTAGAGCCAAAGGCAGAGAAGCCTTTTCACACAGTTTTCCGTCATTGCTGGCCATTTTATTATTAGTACTTCGCCTCCCCTTCAGTGTATGTGGAGACTTCCAGTGTTGCACAAGCTACATGGAAGAGGAGTTTACAGTCTCAGATTCTCATGGAAAAATTTCATAGGCTCCTCTCGGAGCCTAAAGTTCCTGCCAATACAGTTTGAAAACCATAGCCATACATCACTCAGCACTGTCTTAAAATAAAGCCAGTTCCGAGTTCTTTACTCTTGGCTTTTTGAATACAGTTAAGAGGGGAAATCTTCTTTCCTGGGAAGGCTTTTTAATGTATTGGGGAATTCTATTCCTGGTCTCTTTCTACTGTCTCTTTGACACTCTCTTCCACGCTTGGGCTCACGGCACTGACCCACAGTTCTTACCTGGTGAAGCCAACTTCCTTGCTGTCGACTATTCTGTGGTTATACGGGCAGGCTTTGTGTAATCTGGTGTGATGATTTGGCGTAATAGTTCAGTATAAGGAATAGTTTCAATTACTTCTTGTTTTGTGAATTGCATGAAGCTGTCCTGTCACATGATGAGCCTCGGAAGTGTTTTGACCACAAGCGCCGTCCCATTTCTGTATGCTGAAGAATTGTACCGAAACACTGTTTTATGAGTCTATGGTACTCATTCCCAGAAGGGGCTGCTTTTGCATGGCAGGGCCTATGTGGCATTTCTCTGCTGCAGGGTCAAGGCGCCTTCTGTCAAGGGAGCACTTCCAGTTTTTTTGACCAATGATACATTTCCCCAATATCCAGGGATGTTCTTTCCCCACCCTATGGGGCTATTGTGATTGCTTAATGACCAAGAAAAAACAGCAACAAAAATTACATAACAACTAGAGATGTAAAATTTCCGGAAATTTTGAAGCCACAGAAAAAACCCTGGGTTTTTCCAGGTTGTTGTTTTTTTAAAAAAAAAACAACAGAAATTTTCGGAAAAATTGAAATAATGCAATATTAGCACTTTTTACAGATTGAAAGTCACTTTGTTACTTTAGGAACATAAAATGTAATTATATCCAAGTTGGTTTGGCATAAAATTATTACATTTGGTATATTAAAAGTACAGTGTATTCAAACAATGATTACAAATTTAATTTACTTTTTTATTTTTATTTCTTTATTTTTTGTAACAAATGGAGCTACAAGCTCCTGAACTGTTAGGAACATCTGAACTGTAAGGAACCTCTTTGGTTTTGCCAGTTTATGAGGAGCAGGCAAAAAAACAATTTAAAACAACAACAACTGAAGAAACCACCAACATTAGTAACAAAGAAAATTATTTATTTCTCCGCTAGTCTTCCAGTGTCACCTATTCCCATAAAAAGAACTGAGAAAAATGGGGGACCAAGATTCAATGAAAATGCACGAAATTTAATCAGACTCATTTTCTGACCTATAGCTATCCTTATTAGTTTCAGTCTCTGCTTCAGTGGCAGTGCCCCCTAGAGGCAGAAGAGCATCTTGCTCTTGCATTTGAGAGTTGTAGTCTCAGTTTGCAACCTAGGACTTGCTTGTCCTTGGTGCACAGAAATTGTAATAATCTGATACTGTACAGTTTTTAGAAATCATTTGGAGAAGTAAATATCTGGACACCTTCTCTTAAACATTTAATTCATCATGCTAAAATAAAACATCTCGTAATCCGTTTTTTCTTCATTTTTTTTCAATTTTCCGGAAACCCCCCCAAAAAGACTTTGGAAAAAAACGCCCCCCCCCCCCCGGTTTTTTCTGAATTTTTCCATTTTTTTCCAGGCCTTCACATCTCTACATACCACCTTTGTCAGCTCCTGTACCTTTTACGTGGGTTTGCAAAATATCACCAGGTGAAGCTTTCTGTGCTTAATGCTGCTTCCAAAACCACAGCACAGAGGCTGGTGGGAAAAGTTGGCAACCTTAGTACTGTGCATAGTTGGTTTGTGTGAGATCCACAAGCACTCTTTGGTAGTTCTATGGTTCTCATTTACCAGCTGCAGTTCTGAGTTTCTGGTATTTGTTCACGATAAACAAGGCTGGCTCCAGGTTCGAAGGGGCGCTGGGCAAAGTGTCTTCTGGTGGTGGGTCCCTTCCTGCATCAGGTGGTCTAAGATAGAAGCAGTGGGCTGCTTGGTCCGGCCACCATCTTAATGTCCCTTATGTAGCATCACTCTGGAGCATTGCACTTTTTTTTAACGCACACCCTGCAAGGCTGGAGTCAGGTGTTGGGGCCTTGGCAGCTGCCTGAGGATGCCAGATGATGGCGCCAGCCCTGATGATAAAGGACTGCCCTGATTTCCTCCCAGCACTTGCCTTTGGGCAATGCCTTGTTCAGATTTGGTTGCCTTCCAGTTGTGTCAGAACACAGCTTGAAGCCAGAATGGCTGACAACTGTATAGTCTGGAACATCTGGGGGGCGTCAGGTTGGGGAACGCTGGCTTAACCCAACACCCAAAATCACCCTCTTGGCTTTTAAACCAGGGGAGAAGTTGCTACCGCTGAATAAATGGGTGGAAGAGTGAGTTAGAGGTGCTCAGGCAGTCATCCTTGGCATTTATTTATTTATTACACCTCCAAGGAGCTTTTGGCAACGGACATTATTCTCTGTTCCCATTGTCCCCTCACAACGGCCCTGCGAGATAGGCGAGGCCGGGAAAACACAGCAGCGTCACCTAGTGAGCTTCCTGGCTGAATGGGGCTGTATTTCTGGGCCTACCCAGGGCAAGGCACTCTAACTGAGCGGTACTCAACCTGGTGCCCTCCAGAAGTTTGCCATTTCAGCTCCCATCAGCACCAGCCAGCATGTCCAGTGGTCAGGAATGCTGGGAGTTGTAATCCAAACCAAGCGGGGGAATGCTGGCCAACGGTAAGGGTTCATGGGAACTGGAGTCCAAAACACTTTGAGGGCGGCAGGTTGCCTTTTCATCTAGGGAACATTGGCGGACTGTGGACTTGCTGGATCAATCCCCAAAAGGCTAAAATGCAGGGAGGGTGTAAGCCACCTTTGGTGGCATGTGCAAAAATCGTTGACTCGTTTCACGTCAGTTGTCTGGACCACGTCTTCCGCAGCGGAAAGCTACGAAGGCAGTTGCTGCCCAGCCGGTTCACTGAGTGGAAATTTTTAGCTCCTGTACAACAGCCGATTGAAACGGCCTGAGGAGAAGGAAGCAGTGGAGGAGGAGGGAGGAGGGAAAAGAGCCGCTTGCAGGAAGTTTCACCGGCATGTAGAGTATGTGTCGTTACTGTCGCTTAAAACGGAGTTCCTTGTGTTTCGAAATATTGCGGCCCAATTTCTCTTTCTCTGTGTGGCGAATCCATATTCTTCAGGAAGAACAACATTGCTCAAAGGGAAACTGGAAGAAAAGTACATCAAGCAAATGGTCAATGCCTGCATTTTTGAAAGCCAGGGTGATTTAGGGTACAATCCTAGGCATGTTTTGACAGAAAAAAGTCCTACAACTCCCAGCATTGAGTTGTAGGACTTTTTTCTGTCAAAACATGCCTAGGATTGTGTTTTAGTAGCTTAAGCTATAATCTGGAAAGCTTCCAATTCAAGCCTCATGTTGGCTAGAAAGCCCCCTTGTAAGAGCTGGAGTGGTTAAGATTACTGGAGGACTAGAATGGCTTGGGAGATCTGAGTTCAAATCCCCTCTCAACCATGAAGTTTGGTGGGCGACCTTGGACTAGTCACATTTTCTCGGTGTTGCTGACTTTGCAGGGCTGTTGTGCAGGTTTTAAAAAATTAGGTATTGTTAGTTCCTTTATATCCTGTCTTTTCTTCTCTTGCAAGGAACCCAGGTGGCTTATATGGCTCTCTTCCTCCTCTCAATTTTCTCCTTACAACAACCCTATGAGGAGGTCAGTGACTGGCCCAAAGTCACCCCATGAGCCTCAAGGCCTGAGTGAGGACCAGAACCTGGATCTCTCAAACCCCAGTCTAACACTCTTGCGCCACACTGGCGGCGGCTTCTTCTTCTTCTTCTTCTTCTTCTTCTTCTTCTTCTTCTTCTTCTTCTTCTTATTAAGAAGGCCATATTCGCTATTCTGAGCTCCTTTGAGTAAGGTCAGGATACAAACATACTAAACTAATAAATCAAGTGGTATGAGGCGAACTGGTGTTACTTCAGTCCCCACAACTGAAAATATGGTGGTGGTAATAATAGTGTGCTACCTTTCAGGGCTGTTGGAAGGATAATTGGAACAGTGCGTGTGCATGAGGTGCTTTGAGCAGCTGACATGCATTATAAACTGTTTACGGTTCATTGTGAAGCGCTTGTCATGGTTTCTAAGCCCTGTAAATTTATGACTACAAAATCTCAGGACGAACCTCTGTGTATGTGTTCACGTGTGTGTTTGTATGTGCTTGCTGCCCCCTAGTGGTATGCAGTTAGTCCTGCAAAGTAAGGTGACCCTATGGAAAGGAGGACAGGGCTTGTGTATCTTTAACAGTTGTATTGAAAAGGGGGATTTCAGCAGGTGTCATTTGTGTGCATGCAGCACTTGGTGAAATCCCCTCCTCATCACAACAGTTTATTTATTTATTTAATTTATTTAAAACATTTGTATCCCGCCCTATATCATTAAGATCTCAGAGCAGCGTACAGATAAAAGCATACAGTATAAAACAATAAATATGCACAGTTAAAAACAAATTAAACCAAGAACCAAGTTAAAACAATATATAATTTAAAAGCAGTTAAAACAATATGCCATCTTAGTGAATTTAACTGTCAAAGCCTTTGTTAAAAAGCCATGTTTTTACTTGGGGTTGAAATGAAATCAGCGTTGGTGCCAGTCGGAGCTCCAAGGGGAGGGCATTCCACAGCCTGGGTGCCACCACAGAGAAAACCCTCTCCCTTGTCCCATCATAGCGTATATGTTGCGTTGGTGGGATGTGGAGAAGGGCTCCTCCAACAGTTAAAGATGCAGGAGCCCTGCCCTCTTTAGTATCTGGTTATTCCTACAGCTTTAACGGTTGTGACGAAGAGGGAATTTCACCAGGTGCTGCATGCGCACAAATGACCCCTGCTGAAATTCCCTTTTCTACACAACTGTTAAAAATACACAAGCCCTGTCCTCCTTTCCATATGGTCATCCTATGCAACGTGTGCATTTATTGGCCCTGCTAATCTCCATCTTAGCCACTCACACATCTCTTCTTCTCCTCTCAGGTACACATATGAGGACTGCAAGGGGACGTCAGACTGGCTACTGGGCAACACCAAGCACCGGCCCAGGGTGGCCATCATCTGCGGCTCGGGCCTTGGAGGGCTGGCTGACCTCCTCAAGGACCAAGTCGCATTTGACTATACCAAGATCCCCAACTTCCCCCAGAGCACAGGTAAAAAGAGAGGGTCAAGGGTGGGTTTGGAGGGCGCTAGGGGGCGCTAGAAAGCAACGGAGGGAGAAGATGGTTCTGTAGTTCAACAACATGGCCGCCAGGGGGCATCAGCGAGCGATTTAACCCTTTCCTTGCTTCACTCCAGTTGTAGGCCATGCCGGAAGACTGGTGTTTGGGAACCTCAGCGGGACGCCCTGTGTGGTGATGCAGGGCCGCTTCCACATGTACGAAGGCTACCCGCTCTGGAAGGTGAGATGCTCCACAGACCTGTAACGCTTTTGAAAACAGAGATGTCTAATTTTGGGAAGTGGCTGTTTCACAATCAATAATAATAATAATAATAATAATAATAATAATAATAATAATAATAATAATAATAATAGAAAGTCAGAGTCGGTCATATTGAGCTAGACAACTTGTAGCCCTCCAGATGTTTTCTCTGACAGCTCACATGGTCCTTCATCACTAGCTGTGCTGGTTAGCGCTGATGGCAGCTATAGGCCAAAAACAGCTGGAGAGCCACAAGTTGCCCACCCGTGAGCTAGACAGAACAATGGTGGCCCTCAGTGGAGGCTGGTGGCTCCGATGTTAGTGGGGCAGTGAATCCGCTCCGGGTTTCAGTCAGAACTCTAAAGGAGCTCTCCAAGATCCTTTGGTGTTCTGACTGAAACCCAGAGCGGATTCGCCGCCCACTGACATCGGAGCCATCAATGGTGGGCCTACCGTTAGGCTGTGTTGGGTAGCAGATTTGGAGTGTTCTGAAAGGGCAGCAAATGTTGAGTTATTTAACAGATACTTCGGAATTTGGCTTCAAGATCTGCCCTCCGTTGATGGAAGGGTTGCGGAGGATTCTTCTGCCGGATTTCAGGGATTCCCCCCCCCCATCCTCCCCTATTCAGCAGGGTCCTCTGTGTACCATTTGCAGGGGATGGGAAATTCCACTTCCGCCAGTCCAGGCCAAAATCTGGATCCGACCCATTGTATTTTGAGCGCCGGCAGGAGGATGAGGCGCTTGTGGGATTTTCTGCCTCAAGTGCCCAAATAACACGAACGACCTTGGGGGATAATGTGCACCTTGACCTGAGGGGGATGCCATTGGCTGCTGTGCGTCAGGCTGGAAAAATGCCCTGGGCCGGCCCTGGCTTCTGGGAATTTTGGAAAGAGATGAATGGAATACACCTGATACAATCATAGAATCAGGCAGACACCGCAGTGGCCTTCAGATAATGTGAGGTGCAGTTGCAGATGGATTTGGAAAAGCCCGATCCGTTTTCTCCCGGACTTCATTTGGGAGAAAATCCGAGACCTGCCATTTCCGGCTCGCTCTGATTCTGGGTGCACAACGCTTCCCGCCTCTCCTCAATCCTGCTTCCGTTCCTCCTTCCCAGGTGACCTTCCCAGTTCGGATCTTCCATCTGCTTGGCGTGGAAACTCTCATTGTCACCAACGCAGCCGGGGGGCTCAACCCCGAGTACAACGTGGGGGACATCATGGTGATCCGTGACCACATCAACATGCCCGGCTTTTCTGGCGAGAACCCCCTGGTGGGGCCGAATGACGAGAGGTAAGGTGGGGCCTGCCCACGCTTTTCGGTGCTGCCCGGCCACAGTCCTGCCTCTGCGGTGGTGAGGTGCAACAGCTTGGGCCTAGTATACTTAGGCGCAGGGTGGGAACCTATTTTTTCTGTGAGGGCTTCATGCCTGTGATGGGTGGGGCCAGAGGTAGCAGTGGGCAAGGCCAGAGCCAAATGTGGCCAGAGCCCCACTTTCTCTCTCTCTCTCTTTCTCTCTCTGCCACCCCTTCTCTCTCTCACTGTTTCTGCCACCCCTTCTCTCTGTATTTCTGTGTTTCTGCCACCTATTTTCTCTGTCTCTGTTTCTGCAATTCCCCTCTCTTTCTCTGTTTCTGCAACCCCCTTTCTCCCCTCTCTCTCTCTCTCTCTCTCTTCCTCTCCTTCTCCCACCTCTTATTTTTGCCACCCTGTCTCTCTCCCCCCTCTAATTCTTCTTCTATCTCCTCTCCTCTCTTTCTTTCTGCAGCCCCTGCTCTCCCCACCACCTCTGCAACTCCCCCCTCCTTATTTTATTCCCACAACAACCTTGAGAGATCAGGACTGACCTACGGCCACCCAGAGACCCTCACATCAGAGGGTCAAGGTCCTAGACGGTCGGTCCCATTCCAACCACCTGTGTTTCTCCGCCTCCTTTCCCTCTCCCGTTCTCCCCCCCCCTTCCCTCCTTCGCAGATTTGGGGCACGTTTCCCAGCCATGTCGGATGCCTACAACGAAGACCTGAGGAAACTGGCGCACACGGTGGCGTTGGAGATGGGCTCCACTGGCTGTGTGCGCGAGGGAGTCTACTGCTCCGTGGGAGGCCCCAACTATGAGACCATTGCTGAATGCCGCTTCCTGCAGCGACTGGGCGCGGATGCTGTAGGTCAGTTGGCGGCAGAGTTAAGGGGAAGCATTGGTTGGAGGGAAAGGTTTCTTTGCTGGGCGTATCCCAAAGCGGTTGTGAAGGGGCGGCTTGACTTCCTCTCCACTCGACCAGGCTCCAACGTTGCGGTAGGAAATACAGGGGGAAATTGTAGTACGCTGTGGGGCAGGCCACGGTTGCTCGTCCCAACCCTCAGTATCACATGGGTCTCTTACATCTCAACTGTTTGGTGGCCTTAATCCCCCCCTTTTTAAGTTCAGGACATTAAGAAAGTGCTTCTAATGCACAGGAAGGCCTCCCTTTCACATTTCAAAATGGCCGCCCTCACGTCAACTGGTTCATCAGATAGAACCTGGCTGATGATTTTTTTTCTGCCAGTTACAGTGAAGCTGGCATGCTGGTATGCCCCACAGGTTCAAATGGTTTATGGGATGGATGTGCTTAAGATCGCCACCTCTTATAACTAAAGTGGGTGGAAGCTCCCATTCAGAGGCAAGCAAGGATGGGGGAAATCCAGAAACGTTGGCTAGGCTTGCTAGGCAGCCCTTATTTCTAGTAGGTAGTGAGGAAAAGATTATTCTTTTCTTGCTTCCTTCTGTATCCACTGAGGAGGTTTTATAGGCAGGGCCGGTGCCAGACTATTTTGTGCCTTAGGCAAGGCGAACTACTTGCACACACACACGCCCAAAATTGCCAGCTTTGATTCAGCTGTTCAAGAAGAGTTTCTGAACTATTATATTTTCCTTTTATTATGTTGTTTTTTCTTAAAACAGCTTAAAGGGCAGTACTGCACCCCTCTGAGGTCTGCGCCCTAGGCGGCTGCCTAGTTGGCCTAATGGTAGCGCCGGCCCTGTTTATAGGGAAAAGCTGGTAGACGCTGTGCATATATTTGTCATTATTCCTCCAGTCTAATCCATGATGCTGCATTCCAGCACAAGTTGCCGCCTGGCGTCCATTTTGAAAGAGGCACCCTGAGTTCCTGTCAGCTTTTAACAAATGTGTCTGTGGTAGAATATACTCTTTTGCCCACCACTGGCACTCTCACTTATAAACCTTCCCTCCTGGTTAATTAATACCAAATATCCATTCATACCTGTACAACAGGCTGAAATTTAGAGCTGTTGCAAGTCACATGGGATAGGCCTCCATGGGGAAGGGGAGCACTATGCCACTGCAAAATACGAGTTGGGCTTCCATGTCTGAACCTTAACGCATATTAAAAAACCCTTGCCTTAAGAAAGCTAGCCTATGATGGAGCAGGATTCGAGCCATGCCTCTCCTTCTCAAGCTATATTTCCATGGCCAGGGAGTCTGGGGGAGAGTTCAGTTGTGCAACCCCTCCTTCAAGTGGTAGGCTCCTAGGAGAGCTGTACCATGTAAGTCAGGAGTGCAGAACCTCAAGCCTGTGGGCCGAATCTGGCCTGCTTAGGGTCCCAGCCTGGCCCTCTGGTGTTCCCCAGATGACTACATCCCCATTCTAAGAGCTTGAAAAGCCATTCTTAAGGCTTAGTTACTACTACTATTACTAATACTAACATGTATTTTTACACGCCTCTCCGTTTTGATCGAGGCAGGGAACAACAGTAAATATAAAATACATAAAACTGAATTAAGAACATAATATACATCATTAAAACATCCTAAAAACATCCTAAAATTCCACTGGATAGGCTTGCCGCAAGAGATCAGTCTTGATAGCTTTATTGAATGCTAATATACTGTCAAGTTGACGAGTCTCCTCCGGCAGGCCATTCCACAGCAAGAGCCTCAGGCTAAAATAGGCTGTGATTTTTGCTCCGCCCCTTTCCCTTTGGTTCCGCCCACCACTGGAATCCGGTCTTCTGGCGGCACACACACCCGGCTGTGAGTCCTCTGAGCGTGTCTCTCATTCTTCCCTTTTCTCTCCCCGCTCCAGGCATGAGCACCGTTCCAGAGGTGATTGTGGCGCGCCACTGTGGCATGCGTGTCTTTGGCTTCTCGCTCATCACAAACAAGGCCATCCTGGACTATGAGAGCAAGGAGAAGGCCAACCACGCCGAGGTGCTGGAGGCCAGCCGCCAGAGCGCCCGCACCCTCGAGAAAATGGTCTCCTTGATGGTGCAGCGCATCGAGCACAACAACAACTTGGCCTAGCGCCCTGTCCGGGCTGGCTTGCCGCGGATCTTTGGCTGGTTGTGCCGTCTCTCCGCCGCTAAGGATTGTTCACGCATTCCCCGGCAAAAAGCGCACGTTGACTTTTCCATCCATTCCCCCGAAATATTCCTCCTCGTCAGATCCTGCTGCTAGGTTGTCTGTTGTCGGACGGTGTCCCGGATTTGAGTCCTGCTGCAGTGCCCGGTGGTCTCTGGCCACTGATGGATTGTCCCTCTATGCCTGCGTTTGCTCTCTAGCCTCTGATGCCGTGTCTGTCCATCTGTCAGTGAGTGTGTGGGCTTCTCCGTCGGTTTCAGAACCTCGCTTCTGCCTGTAGCTTTTCACGTCTCTCTCTTGTCTCTCTCCGTAATCCGTGCCAGGGCCATGTAGGTGGCTGTCAAGGTCATGTAGGCCTCTGACAACTCACTTTTCCATGGCTGTTTAGCTGTGAAAAGTTTGGGATGCAGAGAATGCGTTCCTCACACTCGGAAGGCCTCCGCTTCCCGTTTCAAAGTGCCCACGCTCTCGTCCACAGGGTCACGCTGGCAAATGCATTTCTGCTGTTCTGCTTGTTTGTTCTCAAAGGCAAGGATTCAGTCTCCCTAATCATAGTGGTTGAGCTGGACCTCAAAGGTCATCTATTCCACCCTGGATGCTAATGTGTCTGCATTGCCTTGAGCATCATTTGCATGACCTCTTGCAATCGCCATGTTCACCCAACACACCAAGATTTGGCCTCTGGTCTTTGGCATAATATCTGTGTCCCCTTCATGGGGGATCTACATCTTGTCCCCTTTGTCTATTTCAGATGCCTTGTTAATCTCTCTTCCTCTCCTCGGCCTTCCATTCTTCACCTGTTCATTGAACACTTTAGGGGAACAAATCTCATGTTGTAATGCAAATACACAGGCACCCGATGAGGGGCTAACACATGTGTCTGGATCCACTTCAAACAGGGAGCTTACGTGATTTAATGCCCACTCTATACAAGATTTTTTTTTAACTCTCCCCTCCTTTTCATGTAAAAGAAAAAAAATGGCACATCAGGGAGAAGGCTGGACTAGAACCCTGACATGCTAGTTTTCTATGTGCAGTGATTTTTTCATTTGTTTACGTGAAGGAGCATTCAGTGACATACATTCTGAAGTAATTTTGTTGCCTCATCTGTTTGCGAGGCTTACGTTCCCAGGCTGAGACCCAGTTAATGGCCTTGGGTTTAGGTTGGCATCCCTCTAGTCACCAAAGAATCCTCCTACGTGTCCTTCTCTGTCCACATTTGGAGGTTCCACCTTTGGCTTCCAAACCCACAACCTTCCCAGCTGGATTTCCACTTGAAGTGGCCAGCGGGGTGGGGTGCCTTGGCCACTGGGGAGGGCTGTGGATTTTCAGTTCTTCCACAGTGGATGCCCATGACATTCCTTGGAATTTGAGACAAACCAGCCAGCAGAAAGAGATGTGATGTGCACATTACACACATTTGTTTAGGAATGTGAGTGAACCAGTGGAGGCAAAAGCGATTTAAATAGGAGCAGTTCTTTTGTTATAGACAGTCTGAATTTGGCTCCGGCTAGAGTTTTCTCTCTCTCTCTCTCTGTCTCTGTCTCTCTCCCTTCACAGGGGAACACTCTGTTTTGTGATGGCTGCTATCCATATCTCAGCATCGTCATCATTGTTTTAAAAATTGGAGCGAATCCTTGTGAGACCCATGGGTGTGTGCGTTTGTGTGAAAGAATCCAGGCTCAATATTGGTGCCACTGTGATCAAAAAGCCCATCTTTCACCACACCTAAGCAAGGCCAAGAAATTCGCCCTGCGCCCTCCTGCCAGGGTCTGGGGTGTCCAGGACCACAGCTGCTTTTTTTATTATTATTTAAGAAAGAGTGGTTTCCATAACACTTGAAGATGTCTTCCCCCAAATTGCCTAGATGACCCAGGCTGTGTAACAGGATAGGGGGAGTCAGGCAGAAGAGAAGACGGACAAGCACTGAAGAAAACTTTCCTGGTTTTAGGAGAGCTTCCCGGGCATGTGTGTGTGTGTGTATGCACACCCCATAGGCCAGACAAGGGTTGCCAACTGACCGAAACCTGGTCTGCCCTTGTGCCTTTCACAGCAGCTCATTGCCAAGCGCGGAAAGAAACGTCCTCTCCGAAGGCCTGCACATCCCCTTCTTGTTTGAGGCACAGCTGCTGTGTCAAGCTGAAAAGTTGGCAGAGCTACACTGGACTGGGCCTACTACATAAACGCAGGGAGAAGATGGCCCACTGAGCCGAAACCAGAGCAAACGGACTCTTGTACGTTTTGTTTTTAAAATCCAGCTTCGCTCTTAATCCACGCTTGGGATTTGGAAGCCACCGATTCCACCCGGTGTAGTTTTCTCATGAATGTGCATGGTGCAGTTTCATTTGCAGCGGCTTAATTGCTTTGCAGACTGGGCTGTGCCCCCCTCCCTCCCTCCTCCCAATGCTTTCCACTTGCAACAAGCTCTTTACGGCCACCCTTTCTGTCTTCACCCGAACCGTATGTCCACCATGGACCAAGAAGCCACCCATAGCTTTGCACCTTAGGGTGGGTTATGACTGCGGACAAATCGGAGATATAAGAAGTTGAGCTCATGGATGAAGGACGTCGGCTCATATCCATTCAGTGACTCTGGTCTCGGCAGGTGTAGAAATAAATATAAATACCTATATTTTTTTAGAGCATCAGCCTTCTGCACTTTTATTTTATTTAAATGAATTGATCCCTGGTTTAATAATTATGAATAAATAATAAAGTTGGAATGAACAGACCAAACACAGTTGGTTGTTTTGTTTGGGTACTGCAGGGCTTCACAATGTTTTTCCGCCCGAAGGCGAAATTCCGTTTCAGAGAAGCTCTCGGGCGTATAACTGGAGTGGGCGGTTCCAATGTCAAAAGGGGGCGGAGCCGAAAATACCACCACAATTTAGCTTAAAGGTCTTACTGCAAGTAACAGTCTTAGGAAAAGCATTTCATCCTTTTAGAACAGGGTGAAAGGCACAAAAGCTGGAAAACTTCCAAATGATTGGTGGGTGGGGGTCTGGGGGAAGGGGTGTGGCCATTTGGGAAACTTAAAGGGCGGGATAGAGGCCCTGGGCCTGATTTTCTGAACCTCTGGTATATATATGAACATGCCTCAGAAAAGCAGAACTCGTGGAAGATACTTGTGCAAGAGAACCTCCCAGAAGGATTTCAAGAATTGCTGAGCCCCTGGTTAACTTTGTCCTCTTCTGAAATCCAGAGCGGATATGCGTCCAGGGTCAGTAGTATGTGACTCAATACCAGTTCAGCAGTGGAGAATAACTGCAGGTGAGGGCTATTGCCTTCACAGCCTGCTTGCGGCCTTCCTGGAGGTATATGTTCAGCCACTGCAGGAAACAAGAAGCTAGACCGCATGGCCCTTTGGTTTACAGTCCAGCAAGGCTCCCCTTCCGTCCTTGAGACCTGAGCTTGTTGGATGAAAATGAGGCACGACTCATCTCAACTTCTTTGCAAGTTGAATAAAATCTTAACATTCCTTAGGGTACAATCCTAGAATCATAGAATAGTAGAGTTGGAAGGGTCCTATAAGGCCATGGAGACCAACCCCATGCTCAATGCAGGAATCTACCCTAAAGCATCCCTGACAGATGGTTGTCCAGCTGCCTCTTGAATGCCTCTAGTGTAGGAGAGCCCACAACCTCCCTAGGTAACTGATTCCATTGTCGTACTGCTCTAACAGTCAGGAAGTTTTCCCTGATGTCCAGCTGGAATCTGGCTTCCTGTAACTTGAGCCCGTTATTCCGTGTCCTGCACTCTGGGAGGATCGAGAAGAGATCCTGGCCCTCCTCTGTGTGACAAAAGGTTGAAGAGTGTATACAAAAGTATTTGAAGAGTGCTATCATGTCTCCATGGATGATATTCTGGAGGTGACAGACTTGACTTTGGGGGAGCTGGGGGTGGCAACGGCCGACAGAAAGCTCTGGCGTGGGCTGGTCCATGAAGTCACGAAGAGTCGGAAACGACTGAACGAATAAACAACAACAAAATCATGTCTCCCCTCAATCTTCTCTTCTCCAGGCTAAACATGCCCAGTTGTTTCAGCCTCTCCTGATAGGGCTTTGTTTCCAGACCCCTTATCATCCTGGTTGCCCTCCTCTGAACAGGCTCTAGCTTGTTCTATGCTTTTTTAGACAGAAAAAAAGGCATAGAACTCTCAGCATGTCCCAGCCAGCATGTTAAAGCTGCAGGAGCCCTGCCCTCTTTCATATTTGGTCACTATAGCTATACGCCTGCAGCTTTAATTGTGATGAAGAGGGAATTTCACCAGGTGCTGCATGCATACAAATAACACTGGCTGAAATTCTCTTTTCAATACAACTGTTAAAGAAACAGGAGCCCTGTCCTCCTTTCCATATGGTCACCTACACAGGTGGGACATGAGTGTGCAAGCACCTTCCCACTGCAACTGCAATTCAGAGGCATGCTTGCCAGTGATCCTGATATAAATCCTGGCATGACAAGCACAAATCCAACAGGTGTGCGGTTTGCCCCAATCGCTGTGCCATCCTGTTCGGAGATCTTCACCTGTTGGATTTCAGCCTGCTGCATACCTCTATTAAAGGCACTGCAGCCCCGCCGGAAGAAATAAAAAAAGCTTTCTTATTTGCACATCAGTCCAGTGCCTATTAAACAGACAACTTTTGAAGGGCAAGAATTACATACTGAGCTGAACGGAGCTTTAATTGAATATGTTAAGTGACTTTCTTAGATCATCAATCAGGAAATACTTCCAAGAAAAGCACTTCAGAATGAACGTATATCTACACGAGAATGACAAGGCTAGAGAGAGAGAAGGACATTTGGGGATCATATAATCTGAAATACTTCTTTACAATGTGCTTCCAAACCTACAACAATCAGAATTCAAAGAATTGCAAACAAAATGATCCCGGACATAGAAAGTAATTCTCCTGTGCCACTAGGCGGCGCTAACACATTTACACACGCAATAGGACGTTAAATGTCCTGCAATTCAACGTGGCACATAATGATAGAGGTTGGTATGCAATTTTTTTAGCTAGTGTTTCTCAGCTGGCTCGTTGGTCTAGGGGTATGATTCTCGCTTAGGGTGCGAGAGGTCCCGGGTTCAAATCCCGGACGAGCCCTACTTTTATTGCAATATTTAAAAAACGGTCAAATTTTCCTCTATAAGGTGCCACAAGACACCCTTTCCCCCATGCAATACACTCAACAGAGGTACTCTTCTGAAAATTCTTCCTATGGGGGTATAAGATGCGTCTTTTTTTTAAAAAAGGATTATTTCAACTTCCTTTTTATTTATTTTTTGAACTCTGCTCCTGGGAAAGAAAGTTTCATTCCCATATTCTGGTTTTCATATGCTTACTGGTATACCGTTTTCCAAGATATCACAGATGAATGGATGAATGAATATTAATAGTTCTTATATCTACATATGACTTCCGTCCCTCTACTTGGACAATATCAGTTCATGGCCAAAATAAGTCAGTTTTCAAACATAGCACCAATGTATGTGAAATAATAATAAAGGAGAGTGCTCTGGACCATGTGCAGAGCGCTTTCCTATCCCAACCCTGACAAGCATCAACACATCTAGAATTGGAAGCTCTGCAGAAAAGAGTGAATAGTATTTTTAAAAAATAAATAAATGAAATAATTTTATTTCCTTAAACACTTTCTTCTCAGGCTTTCCAGACCTATCACTTTTTAAAGCAACAAATGAAGGTACATTTCCCCTCACCATTTATGTCAGTTACCATGGGATAAATAGCTTTTAATAAAGAAGATAATGGCCGTCCTTCTTTCTATAGGAATGGTCCTAGAGATTGGGTCAGATACTAGGGGAAAAATAGTATTTGAATATATAAACTAATATCCTGGATGCGTGAGAGGCATTCCTGCATTGGAGATCCTGCAGGGGGTTGGACTAAATGACCTCTAGGGATATTTTCCCAACTCTAAAATTCTATGATTCCATGATAAATATTCAAGTCTGAGGGCAAAAACAGACTCGACATGGGAGTTTTGCAATGAGAGTTACAGATATTTTAACTTAAAAGCAGTGGTGGTGGAGGCGATTTTGATTGGAGGAGGGGCACTGGGGAAGTAGAGGTTAATTCAATCTCCTGCCCTGTAGCTCCAATTTAATGCCATCCCGAAGATGCTATTATTTGTACTGTGAGTGGGGTGGTGGTGGTGGTAGGCATGATACGGGTATTTATATTCTCCCTCCCCTACTCCTGGCAGAGCTATAAGCAGCTGTGTGTATGTGTATGTCTAGATGTGTGAAATATTTAGGATGCAATCCTATGCAGGTTTAGCATAGCTGGCTGGGGAATGCAGGGAGTTGTAGGACATTTTTCTGGCCAGGTTATCTGAAAAAAAACCCCAAAAAACCCCAAAGCCCTGACCCTGCTCCCCATCACACCCCCGATGGCCCTGGACTCCCCCCCCATTCCGGCTCCTTTCCTCTGATGACCCCCCCACTACTCGTGGGGAAGAGGGAAGAAGCCGGGATGGGCACCCACACCATCTGCAGTCCTCGGGATCGTTCTGGGACCGCATGTAAAACCGGAATAACTGAGGGAAATGGAGGGATCATCCCTCCCTGATTCCGGGATCCCCTGAATTTGGACACACAGGGATGCTCCCAGGATGATCCTTCCAAAAAAACGATGGTGTAGAAAGGGCCTCAGTAGGGCTGGAAAAACTCCTGCCTGAAACTCTGGACAGCTCCTGCTGGTGGTCAGTGTCGGCAATATGGGCTAGAGGAATCAATGGTCTGACCTCAATCTGAGTCAGCTTCTTTAAGTCCCCATGTTCCTAGAACCCATCACATGTGTGTTTCTGCCTTCAAGAGTTTCTGAGGGTTGTGTGTGTGTGCACATATGCAGTAGGAAGTGTGCCACTGATAGTGGTCCTTAAAAACCCGGTCCTACCATTAGGCAGGGTGATGTGGCCCGCTGGCGTAAGATGTTAAGATACCATTCAGAAGGTAGCAAATGGCCATTTTTTTTTACTATTATGATGATACTTTTGACTGCCGCAGGGGTTGCTGTTTGGATTTCCTGCCTCATGTGCTGAAATATCTTTCACTATTCCTGGACTGAAAGAGTCCAGTATAATTGAATGGAACTAGCACAGTTCCAGTGCCAATTGGCTATGACCTATGCCATCATCACCCTGTGTGGAATTCTCTGTATGAAATTATTTCAAATGCAAAGAAAGACGACGACAGCACCACTAACAACAACACAGAGCCCCAATCTTAGGGGTTACTCTCTCTCTCTTCCTGCTCCTTTAACAGCAGCCTGAAATTAGCGGGGTGGAATTTTAACCATCACGATGTTTAGGCCACAAAATCGTCCATTGGCTACATTTCTGAATGTCAGGAGCTGTTAAGAGCACAGTAGCTGTCCCATTTTTTTTAAATGAACAAATAAAACTTGGCAACTATGGTTGAAAAGGGGCCAAGCAGATATTATTATTATTTTTTGCTAGGGATGTGGTTCTATAAACTCAGGTGATTAGAACGTTAATCTTGTAAACATGAGGCCATGTGCTCAAAGCACACTGCGGACTCTGCTTCCATGTGTCTGTCACCACTGTGCTGTGATTAGCAGGCTGACTTTTGCTGTGGGAGGGAGACTTCATGGAGGTTTCTTCATCCTTTTCCTGCTCACCACCTGAGCAATTCCAGCTGCTCCACAGCCCTGCCATTAGCCCAATTAGAGACCCTCCGGGACGGGAAGGAGCATGGCTCTCAGAGGCACAACCAGCTAGGGAATTTCCCACAATGCCACCTGCTTGTGCCAAAGTTACAGCCATGCAACTCACCCAGAGTGGTGAGTAATGGCCACTGAGCATTCGCATGAAGCTTGTCTGGGCCTGCTGATTCAATTACCAGGCCCTCAGGCTCTCTAGAGGCTCTTTGACACAGGTGGACAAAGAATTGTCACCGTTTTAGTCCCTGTGAGCCACGATAAACAGCTGTCAAGGGTAATTCAGCCTCAATTAACTCTTTAACCCTGTCTCACTGTTAATGAGGCAAGAATTCAGGCAAACGCTCTTGATCTGTCGACAGACTCCAACAGGGTAATTCTTCGTCACCCGTCTCGCAACTCTGAGCCGTGTTTTGTGCACACGATTTCTCCCTTTCATAGAAGACGAGAAGTTTGCACACACGGACCTGAGCATAATCACTCATACGTGCTCCACTTGTCAAGTGGGTGCTGGTATTGTAAAATTTCCCCACCGATAATGGTAACCACAACAATGACAACAGGGCAATGCAAACCACACTGACAACGTTGCCAGTTACTCAAGCAAAAATGTTTGCCCTATCGGTGGATCTAGGGTTCAACCTGGGCGCCAAAGTCCAGTGCCCCCACAGTTTGGAGAGGGGAGAAATTATCACCCAGGGAGCAGGCTGGCGATGAGGCAGAAGCAAACTCCATTTTATTCCTGTAGTCAGAATGGTGCTATGATCTAAGTGAGTTTAAAAGGCAAAACTTCACAGGCTCTGGGTCAGGGCTGGCCCAAGACATTTCACCGCCTGAGGCAAAGAACAAGATAACACCCCCTTCCATGCCATGTACAAAAGCAAACTGGCCCTGACATTTGAATCTTCCTTCCACACCGGTGACAAAAGCACATCATCCCCTGTTCCTGAGCGCACCAGGCTAGCTTAGGGAGTTCAGATCTGGTCGTATGGCATACAAGCAATCTCCTGCAACACCTTGCTGCCGTCTCCCAACATCTGCTGCCTGAGGCAACTGCCTCACCCTGCCTAATGATAGGGCCGGCCCTGCTCAACGTAGCTTTAAAAAAAAAAAAAGGATTGGCAAACAGTTTTGTTGTAGTTGTTCTAACATATCAGGAATGTAGAAGCAGTTGCAAAGCACAGTGGTTATGGAGGGGGCGGGAAGGAATTTTTTAGTGATGTGCTTCACAACTAAAGTAATACACAGGGCCATCTTAAAAAAACCAACCCCTTCTCATAGGACTGTTAAGTCCAAGATCTAAAATTGCTTAGCGGCACTATTGCATGAGTGGATAGTGAAGCAGATGACAGGTGTGCCTCAGGCCTGTTGCCCCTATTATTAAATTTGGCTCTGTGCGTGCACTAAAGAAACACACAAAGGAACTGCTGATTGGTCGGAAATGGGCCGTGTACTTTTAAATTCAACATTTCCTTCTTCCTCTGTTCCAAGGTCACAACATGATGAGGTTAAGCTGTGAAACCCTAGAGAATGTTAAGGTTAAGCAAGGATATGAAGCCTGGGGCAGAGTGGCGACTTTAGAGACAATTAAAAAAATAACAGTCACCGAACCGATTTTATCCAGTCCCAGAAGCATGCAGACCTATATCCAGGTGACAGATGAAAGCAGGACTAGCTATAATTATAACACGGCCTTAAGCAGCTGCCATCGTCATTTCTTCTCCCTGGAGGATCGTGGGAACTGCGGTTCTGTGAAAAACAGGAGCGAATTCTCAGCACCGTCGCTAAGCTACGCAGGTTCCCACGATCCCTTGGGGAGTTGGCGGTGGAACCATGGAAGTTAAACTGCTGCGATGCTGAATGCAAGCATTCAAAGGCACAGACCTGTGATAACAACATAACTAATCAAACGTTGTCATATAGATGTGCCTTAACTGGTTGCAACCAATCCTTAGAATCAGCATTGAAAAGTGGGGAGGGGCACTTAGACTAGCCTGGGGTCTGATAGGAGTTGCAGTCCACCACTTCTCGAGTGCGCTGTGGGGTTGGGTCTACACTGTGAGCCCAACAGCATAACGATGCCCAATGACTAGATTTTTATTTATTTATTATTGCATTTATAACCTGCCTTTTTTCCTTCAAGGAACCCAAGGCGGTATACATAATCCTCTTCCTCCTCTCCATTTTTTTCCTCACAACAACCCTGTGAGGTAGGCTGGGCTGAGAGTCTGTGACTGGCCCAAAGTCACCCAGTGGGTTTCCATGGCTGAGTGGGGACTAGAACCCGGATCTCCCGACTCCCAGTCCGACACTTTAGCCACTACACCACACTGGCTCTGAACCAGCCTGGTCTGCTCTTTTGCTTCTCAGTGCAGCTTAGACAAATCAGGAGGCCCTGCCTATTGACAAACTCCCCCAAAAGAACAAATGACCACTGGTATTGCAGCCAAGTTATAAACGTTTAGTGTGTGTGTGTGTGTGTGTGTGTGTGTGTGTGTGTGTGTGTGTATGAATATGAGAAACATTTGGGTATAAATCACCAGCTACAGTCACAAATAACAGTATGCTACAATATAGGGGGAACATATGGAAAGGAGGACAGGGCTCCTGTATCTTTAAGAGTCACATAGAAAAGGGAATTTCAGCAGATGTCTTTTGTATATATGAAGAACCTGGTGAATTTTCCTCTTCGTCACAACAGTTAAAGCTGCAAGAGCTATACTAGAGTGACCAGATTTAAAAGAGGGCAGGACTCCTGCAGCTTTAACTGTTGAGATGAAGAGGAAAATTCACCAGGTTCCCCATATATACAAATGACACCTGCTGAAATTTCCTTTTCAATACAACTGTTAAAGATACAGGAGCCCTGTCCTCCTTTTCATATGGCCACCCTAATTCCAGCAGGTGTCCTTTGTATGCATGCAGCACCTGGTGAAATTCATCGCCACAGTGAAAACCGCAGGAGCCCTGCCCTCTTTTGTATCTCGTCAAGAGGGCAGGGCTCCTCCAGCTTTCACTGTTGTGATGAAGAGGGAATTTCCCTAGGTGCTACATGCATACAAATGACACCTACACAACTATTGAAGATACAGGAGCCCTGTCCTCCTTTCCATATGGTCACCCTTAAATAAATAAATAAATAAATAAATAAAATCCTGTCTGGAACGCTGGAGAGTTGCTGCCATTCAGTGTCAAGAATACTGGGCCAAATAGACCATACTTTCATGCAGTATAAGTCTGCTTCCTACATTCCTAATTGATCCAATTGATTTTTAAATCCTAATTGATTTTTAAAGCCATTTAAGCCAGTGGTTCTTAGCACCACGTATTGTGGCAGCAAATTCTACCAGGCACTTATGCTGTGTGTGAACTACTGCTCTCTCTCTCTCTTTTTGTCTGTCCTGACTGAATCTCCTTCCAATTAGTCTAAGCAGATGACCCCCAGTATTACAAGAGAAGAAATATATCTATCCACTTTCTCCACTCCATGCATGATTTAATGAACCTCTACCATAATCTCTGCACCTATTTTTTTTTTTTAAAAAAAACCCCACCCTTAAATAACGAGCTCCTTTTTCATAGGGAAGATTCTCTAGCTAGACCCTTGATGGTTAGAGATGCTGGTAAAAAAGTTGGTAACCCTAGTTAGGTACAGGGTTTGGCAACGCTAGTCAAAGGTAGTGGTAAGTTAATAAGGGCCTCTTTATGTGTTACATTGTCAGCACATTTTAATCTCTCTCTCTGTGTCTTTGTGTATATCATAGTGTCAGAGAACTGTGATTTGTCACACTTTCTCCCTGTACCACACACATCTTCAAAAACACAACTTCCTCCTAGAATGTGTGATACAACCTACATATGCTTTAACAGGTTTATCAAGCATATGTTCCACCAAGCAGGGTGATTGCTGTTGAATGCTGGTCAGGGAACGCCTTGGAACGAAGGATTCTGAATTTTAAAAGTTATCCTAGTACATATGACTTGGCGGGTGCTTCTGCCAGGTGAGGTTAGGTGACCAGTAACTGGGGACTTCTCAGCAGTGGCACCCCATCAGTAGAATGCCCTTCCTTGGCAGGTAAAGGCAACATCAGTGAACATAGGAGGCAGGTTAAGTTCACCCAGACTATAGCTTTCGCTGTTGTTGGTTTGTGACCTGAGATTGACTGATTGCCCTTTTCCAAACAGCAACTTTGAAAGAACTGATTGCGCTTGCTGCTTGATTTATAGACTGTAGTCTGTAAGCAATGGGAAAATATTTTTTAATAGAAAAGTGGTCTATAAATACTTGAAATAAAATAAGATAATGGAGAGGTTGCCAAAATCTGAATCCGCTCCTGTATTCAGCTCCCTTTAATTAAAATCAGTTTGCTTTGAATTAGCGCCCTTTAAAAACCTGCTTTACCAGGTGGTAAAACTTCTCTCCCTGTGGTATGTCATTAAAAGCTTTACCTGTTGATCTTTGAAGGGATCAAGAGAAGGTCAAGCGAAACCCCCACATTTTTCTGTCCAGTTAATATTGGAATGGCCTTGCTGGATCACACTCAAGACCATTTTAATCTCTTATTATTTTTGTAGCTGGCTAAACTAGTTACAACGCTTAGGTAGATCCAGGGGGGGAAACCCACACAAGAATGTTTAGTGCAAATCAGACATTGTGCAAAGTTTGTGAGGGACATGATGATATCCCCTGGCTACAAGATGTTGCTAAAATAAATAAATCCCCCCCTCTCTCTTAATTTGTGAGTAAACCACACATAACATTGCCAAGTAGCTAGAAAAACATAGCCTAGCCTGCTCTTTTAATAGCAGCATGCTGTGGAGGAATTTCCCAGAGTGTAGGGATAAGAAAGATTCCCCACCCACCCCGGTATGTGTTTGCAGAACAAGTTGCTGTTAAAGACATAGGCACAGAAGCCGGGAAGAAAAGTTGGCAACACTACTCCAAAATCAGTTGGCCACAGGAATTTATCATCTGCCAGAGCACTATTAAAATTCTTATTTTCCCTTTTCATATGTCATTAAAGCTTGGCGCGTCAGGCCATCCCTGGTGGCTAGTCTACATTATCCGGGCTCTAACAAGACAAACCCCGCCTCCACCTTGCTCCAAAAATACCCCCAGTGCAACAAAGTTTCCTGACAAACTTTTACAGGATTTAATGAGGTCTCTTGGCTGACATCAGAGCACCTGCTTAGAGGCGGGATCATAATTGGGCACATGATATCCCTGGCGGGCCAGCTCTTAATAGGAGCACCAATTATCTCTCCCCTGTGGAGCCCAGGGGTGTCATTAAAGCCATGCAGCTCGCTCGTTTCTGTCGGGGATTTGGGGAGTTGACGAGAAGGCTGGCGAGATTGTTAATTACACTGCTGTGCTCTCTTGGGTGCGTGTTAGTCTTGCTGAGTGTTTGGGGAGGGAATACCTCTACTACCAGAAAGAATTGGGACACATTAATTATATGATCGTAGAAAGGGGCCTTAGGCAAAACCAGACCATTGGTCCATGTAGCCTAGTACTGTCCGTTCTGACAGAGGCTTCAGTGCACTTTCCAAGGTCCCAGCACGCTGGCTAGGCCTAGTTTCAGTGGCAAGGCTTGTGCCCCGCTTTGAAAAAGTGGCTGGGTCTAGGAGGTGCCATTTAATTTCCCCACAAGACACCAGAGTGATGCTGTGCAGGGGGTATTGTGGGACTCTTAAATAGCAGTTCATGGATCCAGCCAGCACAGGGTGGCCATGCATCATCTTTTACAAAGGGCATTCCTGTGTTTGAAGGGCTGGCAGAGGACATAAGAACATAAGAAGAGCCCTGCTGGATCAGACCAAGGGTCCATCTAGTGCAGCACTCTGTCCACACAGTGGCCAACCAGCCATTGGACAGGGATGAACAAGCAGGACATGGTGCAACAGCACCCTTCCACCCATGTTCCCTAGCAACTGGTGCACACAGGCTTACCGCCTCAAATACTGGAGGTAGCACACAACCATCAGGGCTAGTAGCCATTGATAGCCTTTGCCTCCAGGAATTTATCCAACCCCCTTTTAAAGCCATCCAAATTGGTGGCTATCACTACATCCTGTGGTAGTGAGTTCCATAATTGAACTATGTGCTGTGTGAAGAAGTATTTCCTTTTATTTGTCCTGGATCTCCCACCAGTCAGCTTCATGGGATGACCCCGGGTTCTAATGTTTTGAGAGTGGGAGAAAAATGTCTCCCTATCCACATTCTCCATACCATGCATGCTTTTGTACACTTCTATCATGTCTCCCCTTAGCCTCCTTTTTTCTAAGCTAAACAATCCCAGTTGATGTAACCTTCCCTCACAGGGGAGATGCTCCAGCCCCTCTGTCTGGAGAGCTGTCCAGTCCAAGTCTACTATAAAGATAGTGAGCTTAAGAACTGTTGCCCATCAAAATTTTGCACTTGAACAATCTACTGCACAGGCAGGTATACACGTCAAACTGGCAACAGTCTTTGGTGTGATGTATTGTATTTCTACTTAAACCATAGCAATTATTTCCAAATTTGCATCCATACCTGTAAGATAGCATATGCAAAGTTCATGCAAAGTGTTCTCTTTTTTTTGTCCTTTTTTGGGGTAATACATTTCCTCTTTTTTGGATGGTTCATAAGGAGCTACCCTCAATCCTAGAATTGCCCCTTCCAGGGAAGGTTGTTCCTAGTCTTACGATCTGAGTTCTTTAGCTGGAAACTCAACCTGGATCCTTCTCAGGGCAGGCCCAAGAGATTCGATAGGCTGAGGCGAAGGACAAGATGGCACCGCCACATCCCTGTTCCACATACATATGTTGACTGGACTGGCAGCAGCTGAAACCTACTTAATCTATGTGATGAGGCATTTTTGTGTACTGAGGGCAGCATACTAGAATTGAATACAATTCTGCCTGTCACATATTAAAGCCAGGAGAACACTAAATCCAGAGATTGTTGGAAATGAAGGTGTGTAGCACGTGTACCTTCCTTAAGAACAACTGGTTCTAATTCTTCTGGCTTTTAACCTCTGAATAGAAGGGATGGTGGAGTAGTACCTTTTGAGGGGCATGAGTTCATCATGACAATGTGTCTACACATCCACCCATCCACCAAAGAGCATCAGTACATAGCATCACATTCCATAGTACATCCATAGCTGATGCTATGATCACATCATAGCATCAGCATGATGGTAATCCTATGCATCCTTACCCAGGGGTAAGCTCCATTGAACTCAGTGATGCATGCTTCTGACTGCATATGACTGCTATTTTTCTTAAGAACATACCAGCACTGCTGGATCAGACCAGGGGTCCATCTCTTCCTGCCTTCTGTCGCCTGTGGCCTTAGCTAGACCTAAGGTTTATCCCGGGGTCATCCCTGTTCATGTAAATGACACACAGGATATCCTGGGAGCAGGCAGGGACAATCCCGGGATAAACCTTAGGTCTAGCTAAGGCCACAGTGCCCAACCCATGAGAATCCCACAAGCAGGACATGAGTGCAACAGCACCCTCCTGCCCATGTTCCCCAGCAACTTAGAAGAATGACTGCCATTTTTATTGGTAGAAAAGCGGGGTACAAATCAAATCAAATAATGAGGTTCAACATGTAAAACACATTGTGCTTTAACAAAGATTATCCTTCAGCCAGCTGGAACACAACATTTTGCTTTTCAGTAGAACTGCAGACCTTCTTGCACTGAAGTGTTACCATTTAAACTTCTAGCATGAAGGAGGAAACCACATCAAAGCAAAGGAAAAACTGAATATTGAGCTTCTGCCTGATTATTTCCCTCCATTCTCTGGATTCCTCTATGCCAGGGATGGGGAACTTCTGGTCCGTGGGCTGCATATGGCCCTCAAGGTTCCCTGTGCCTCATCTCCGATTAGAGACTTGAGAGAAGGGATTTCCCTTCCTCCCTCCCAAGCTGAAACGAGGCTTCACATCTATGCTAATCTGCCACAAACCATAGTAAACTTGAATGCTTCATTATCACCAACTTTACCCTGGCCGGCAGATGAAGTCACTGCTCCTGCTTTTGAAAGAAAGCCCCAGAGCTGTGCACCCCCACATTACTGCTTGCCCCCTTGGAAGTCATGCTTTAGGCTTCTGCAGGGTTTGACTCTTTCTCCCGCCCTGGTTAACAAACTGCATGAAATAGCAGGAAGAGGTTTGAGGTGCCATATAGATGATTCTCTGCTTTCTCTCTGTTTTGCAGATGAGCCTGTGGGCGTCCTGAACCAGCATTTGGGTACAGTTATGGATTGGATGACGGCCTGTTCTAGACAGATGTAGACTCTCTTTCTGACCTAGTGGCAAATTCCATTTTGGAGAAGCTCTTGTTGGCTGCATTCCAGAGGTAGGCAGGGACAAAGGGGCAGATTCAGAATACTAAAAGTGCTGGCATAGTTTAGCTTGGAGTTCTTATTGCCAGTAACTAACCCTTACGAGAGACATTTCAATCTCGGGGGGGGGGGGGACTTTACAAAAGTTGGGGAAAAGGGGTGGAACCAAGGGACAGGACGATGGCCTTCTGGGGAATTCTGGAGGGTCAGATTTGTCCTAAGCCCTGATGTTTTGCGCCACTGCACTACAGGGTCACAGTATGGAGGCGTTTATGTTCTACTATTGATGGAAGTGGGTTTTTTTTTATCAGCTTCACCTGATACGCCAGCAGCTACAACCCTACCTGGATGGAGGTAGCTGGACCACAACTACCCAAACCCTGATAAGCACCTGTTTAGACTGTTGCAATGTCTTGTATCTGGATCTGGTTTAAAAATGGCATGAAAACTGCAGTTGATTCAAAATTGGACTGCTAAATTATTAACTGGAACCAGCCAATTTGACCATATTACACCTGTGCTTTGTTGGCTTGACTCACTGGCTCCCAGTTCATCTCCAAGCCCAACTTAAAAGTGTTGGTTTTAACCGTTAAAACATGGGCGGGCGACACGTGGCTCTCCAGATGTTGTTGGACTGCAGATATGCTGGCTGGGGCAGATGGGAATTGCAGTCTAACAGCAACTGGAAGGCCACAGTTTGACCAGCTATGGTTTAAACCAAAATGGCTTGGTTACCTGAAAGACTTCCTTCTCCCATGGGAATCCACCTTAACCTTACATTCTTCCTTCGCCCTACTCTGAATGCTTCCACTGTATTAAGTGAAGAAGGTAACTACGTAGAAGACAGCCTTTTCAGCAATGGTTCCCCGGATGGAGAACAGCCTATCCAGACTGGTTTGCTAAAAAAGACTTGAGGTCTTTTTGGCATTAGGCAAAGACCTTTCTGTTCACCTGGGCCTTTTAAATATTTCATGCAGTCTGGAAGCATCTCAGTTTCAAAATCTGTTTAATTTTGGGGGTGCTATGAGTTTGGGTTTGTTGTCATATTTCATTTTGCTTTGGCTTTCAAGGTTTTAAGTTCTATTTCATATTTAAATTATTTTTGTTTCTTTATCGTAAGCTGTAAGAACGTTATCTTACGAGGTAACATACAAATGTCACAAATCGATAAAATATCTCAGGCGTTCCCTATAACACATGGTGAGGGAATTACACGCTGGGCATTCCCCGAGACACTATTTTTAATTAATGCTTTGTGTGCGCTAGTGTTTCTTACATTCCCAACTTTCAAATCAACTTCTAGCCAGGATTGGGCACCTGCTCCATTAAAGCCATAGGATACTCAGGGTAAACACGGATATACTGTAGGCCTTCCCTTTGGAAGGTGGGCCACTATTTTACGAGAAGCCACTTCTGCTTGTGGGGCTGTACTGGAAATTGAGATAGACCCTGCAGGAATTCTTGGGTTATGAAGCTCCTGTCGGCTAGAGGACACAATATTCCCATTTTTCATCTATTGGCATGGTCATGGACAATAGATGGGTAACTGCAGAATAGAAAATTGCGTGGAAAACATTTCTGCATTGGTATCATGGGAAATCAATGCAGCCTGTAGGTTTTAAAATGCATATGTTTTAGTTTTGTAAGGCTGCCTTGAGGCACAATATTGAACAAAAGGCAGGATACAAATACATAATAAATATAATAATGCTCCATGGGAAGAAAGTTATGGTGGTGGTGTATACCCTATGCAAAAATCTGACCATGCAGAGGACGGGAAGTAAAGAATAGGAGTAAATTTTAATTGCTTCTATGGGGTGAAATTTGGGGCTATATTTTAATTACTACTTTGGTTTTCATGAAACATACTTTGGATTTTGACATTATCCACTTCACCCCACTTTACCACACCAATTGTGGATGCTTTTAGGATGTTTTAGTATGCTTTAAGGAAGTTTTAATAATGTATATTGTGTTTTGATTAATATTTTATGTATCTTATACTTGCTGTTTCCCCCCCGCCTCAATCAGAATGGAGAGGAGGGTTAGAAATTTATGATGATGATGATGATGCAGGACACGAGTATGTGTGTGTGCGTCTTTCAAAAAAACAAAACGAAAAAGCAAGACTTCCTATGCCACTGTCTGATAATCCTACAAATTTATCACAATCTTGATTTCATGAATCACAAATTCGAACGTTGCTCCCAACTCTACCAAACTTTATGCATGAAACGTTTCATTCTCAGGCAAGGCGAATTTGCAGCCAACAAAACACTTTAAAGTTGCAATGCGATGGATGTTTAGGGAGAAAAAAGTCCTACAGCTCCAAAGTTGTAGGACTTTTTTTCTGCCTAAATTTCCATAGGATTTGCCCTAAACATGCACAGGATTGATTGATAGAGAGGGGGAGAGAAAGAGAGAGACAAAACCCACAACTCTTCCTTCACCCCACCCATTATTCCAGAGTGATCTTCAAATTCTCGTCAGTAGGCGTCGCTAAAGTTCAGTCATTACGCAGTAATGAACACGTGAAACGCAACTAGTTTTCCAACTTCAAATACTGCTTGGAGAGAGTTGCTGTCAGCTGGCTCGTTGGTCTAGGGGTATGATTCTCGCTTTGGGTGCGAGAGGTCCCGGGTTCAAATCCCGGACGAGCCCAATTTTTTCCTCTCCCTGCCTCAAAAATGACTTTAAAAATGTCGCTGGGGAGAAAAAAAAGAGACAACGTTTAAAATAATGTCGATCGAATGTGAAGCTGCCGTTTTCTCCCCCCCCCCAACCGGGAAACAGGGAGATCATAGTTTGTATGTTTGTGTAGAAATTAATTCTATGAGGAGTAAGAAACCCCACTGGACCAAGCGGGGTTTGCTTCCGAGAAAAACTTGCATAGAATTGCCCTGTAAGCATTGCTGCCCCACACATCTGGGGCTGGTGAATGTGTGTGAAGTTTTTTCGCAGGCTTTTAAATCTGCAACGAGCAATACTAAACACTTTGTGTGACTATGTATCGATGTAGAAGTGACCTTTGGTGAGATTCGTTTTTTGGTTTTTTTAAATTAAATCTCTCGAATGCATTGTTTGATTAACTTTTATCTATTGCTTAATTTGTTTGGGATTTTTTGGGGGTGGGGGTGGGGGGTTGAATTATTTTTAGTATTGCATTGATAGCCGCCCCAGGGATCCTTTGCATGCTGCAGGTTCGTGGGATATAAGTTTAGTAATAAATATGCAATAAATCCGACAAAGAAGTGAGAAACACTTCCTCGTTACAGTATCGCATTACGACCTCTCTAGGACAGTGTGTGAAACTCTTACACTGTACAAGGCTCCATAGCTCAGGGGTTAGAGCACTGGTCTTGTAAACCAGGGGTCGCGAGTTCAAATCTCGCTGGGGCCTTTGTTATGTTCGCGCTTGCAACAAAATTTCAACGCCGGAAATTCTCAATGTCGAATTCTTACTAGCGCTGCGCTCCTGTCTCCTGATTGCTGGCAAATGCTGGAGCTTTGTTCCAGGTGATTTCTGTAATATCGGCATTTTTCTTTTAGAAGGTCCATTATTCGCATCCGATGACGTGAGCTCTAAAGTGTGAAAAAGCTTCTGCCGCGATCAATCTGTAAGTCTGGCTGGTGCCACAAATCTCTTCGTTGCTTTTGCAAAAGGTGAAAAATAGATGGCGAAGCCCCTGAAATGTAAAACTTCGGAAGGAAACAGTTCACAGCAATCTCTTGCAAATCCAGAATTTAAACGTGTTTGATCACAGTGCTCGCTCACCTTGGAGTTCTCTCACTCTCTCCTTTTAAGGGAGAGGTTCTGTGAGCATGTACAGAATGCGTTCCCCTCCAGGCAACCACAGCTGGGATGAGGAGGCTTCAGCTCAGCTCCTGTCCACTTTTTGCATGTTAAGGCGCAGTCCTATAACTTCTTATTTATTGGTGGCGGCTCTCTCTTCCCTGTTCTCTTTGCAACCCTTTCTTCCCCCACGGATGCGATGGGATCCAGCACTCCCACCCTAACCTTGTTCCCAAAGATCCAGGTCTTTTCCTCGTTCCATTTGGCAATTAAGATATGGACTAAAATTGGCTAAATAATCCAGTGATGCAGAAGAGAAAATCAGACCTCTCTTTTATGTGCCTGGAAAAGAGAGAAAGACTTACTCAGCAATCCTATGCATATTTACTCAGAAGTAAACCTTATTGGGTTCAATAGGATTTTCCCTTCACAAGACTCTCTCTCTCTCTGTGTAGAGTCACACCAGCAGAGGCTGGTGGCCCTAGTGTCAGTGGGGCTGAGAATCCGCTCTGGGTTTATTATTTATTTATTTATTTATTTATTTATTTATTTATATAGCACCATCAATGTACATGGTGCTGTACAGAGTAAAACAGTAAATAGCAAGACCCTGCCGCATAGGCTTACATTCTAATAAAATCATAGTAAAGCAATAAGGAGGGGAAGAGAATGCAAACAGGCGCTGGGTAGGGTAAACAGGCACAGGGTAGGGTAAAACTAACAGTATAGAGTCCAAACAACATCAGGTTTTAAAAGCTTTAGGAAAAAGAAAAGTTTTTAGCTGAGCTTTAAAAGCTGCGATTGAACTTGTGGATCTCAGATGTTCTGGAAGAGCGTTCCAGACGTAAGGGGCAGCAGAAGAAAATGGACCAAGCCGAGCAAGGGAAGTAGAGACCCTTGGGCAGGTGAGAAACATGGCATCAGAGGAGCGAAGAGCAGGAGCGGGGCAATAGTGTGAGATGAGAGAGGAGAGATAGGAAGGAGCTAGATAGTGAAAAGCTTTGAAGGTCAACAGGAGAAGTTTATATTGGATTCTGAAGTGAATTGGAAGCCAATGAAGAGATTTCAGAAGTGGAGTAACATGATCAGAGCGGTGAGCCAAGAAGATGATCTTAGCGGCAGAGTGGTGGACTGAGACCAACGGACTGATGTGAGAAGAAGGAAGGCCAGAGAGAAGAAGGTTGCAGTAGTTCAACCGAGAAATAACCAGTGCATGAACAAGCATCTTGGCAGAAGAGACAGACAGAAATGATCGAATCCAATCAGAACCAGTCAGAAATCTAAGGGAGCTGTCCAAGGCGCTGAATTCGTTTTGGGAACAGAGTTCAGCGCCTTGGACCACTCTTTTAGACTCTGTTTAGAGTTCAGAGTGGATTCACAGCCCCACTGAAATTGGAGCCACCAGTCTCTACTGAGGTGGCTCAGAAGTCGAGGCAATACGCCCAGTGTGCACCAGTTGCTGGGGAACATGGGTGGGAGGGTGCTGTTGCACCATGTCCTGCTTTGTTGGTCCCTGGTCGGCAGCTGGTTGGCCACTGTGTGATCAGAGTGCTGGACTAGATGGACCCTTGGCCTGATCCAGCAGGGCAGTTCTTATAATACATACGCACTTAAAAGAACATAAATCCCATTGAACGCAACAGAGCTGACTTCTTGGTAGACATACTTAAAATTGCACTGCTAAAGCCCTGCATTGGTAAAAGGAACAGATGCTGGGATGAAAACCTTTCCATCCCAGCTGTGGTTGCATGGAGGAGGGGGCATTCTGTACATGCTCATGGAGGGTCTCTCTTTTTAAAAAAAATCTTCAGAGTGAGCATTGTGATTTGAACACATCCTCGTATTTAAACTGGATTTGGAGGAAGGCTGCTGTGAACAGTTTATTTTCGGAAGTTTTCAGTTTCAGGCGCTTCTCCGTCTGTTTTTCTTCTGTTTTCCTCTGTCCTCGTCCTATAGTTAGAAGCGTGACTGATTTCTTGGATTCTAGTTCTTCCTTGGAAGGAATTATAAATGTTTCCTATCATTAGAAATTACCCGATTTAATCTCAATCCGTATAATAATTAAAAATAAAAATAATCTTGCTCTATGGAGATAGGTTTGGACTCCTCCCAATTTTTTTTTAACAAGCAAAGATAATTGAACAGGAGAGAGTTTGATTTGGGGGAAAAATGCTTAAAATTTACACAAGAGGAGAATTGGTGACAAATCCACAGGAGACACCACCAGTGTTACCACTAGGTGGCACTAAAACACAAAAACGTAGCTTAGAAAATGAAATAACGAGTTGGCTCGTTGGTCTAGGGGTATGATTCTCGCTTAGGGTGCGAGAGGTCCCGGGTTCAAATCCCGGACGAGCCCTATTTTTGCTTAGTTTGCTTTCAATTATATTCAAAATATGACCAAAGATTGCAGCAACTTCAGGAGGTGTTTTTATTTTTATGATGATGATGATGATGATTAATTTTATGAACAGGCTGAATCAATTCCCCATCTTGGAAACATCACCTCCTTTATTCTAAAACTGCATATTTCAGAAATATTTTTCTTTTTTTTTTATGTTATTGGATCGACAAATCTTCCAAAACCTGTTTTGCCCATGTCAAGCCGACCAAACCAAAGCAAAAGCACTGCTCTATTTCCAAATAAATAAAACACTCCTCTTCAAAAACAAACAAAAATAAAAAACAAGCAGAATTATTAGATTAAATGCAGTTTAAATTTATTTTTGAGATAGTGAAATATGTGAATTGAAATGAGATTTTATTCTTAGTAGATATAAGGGGAAAGTGTGTGTGTGTGTGTGAAAGAGGGACAGAAGGGGAGATAGCTGGATTGCTTCCCGGGGCCTCCATTTCACACGTCGTCGGGCCCTCCATAATTCGGGACTTCTGTCTGCAAGTGGACAGGGTTTCCCCCTTCACAGGCTATGATGATTCTTTCAGTGTTGGTGGTTCCTTCGTATTTGCAATCCGGGGCCCAGGAGCCCCTCTGAAGCTTACACAGCGTGAGGGGGAAGCTGGCATAACTTTCTCGGAGGTCACCTGTGGTGGGCTCTCCTCCCTGGCCGCACACGGCCTGGATCTGGGAAACGTCCACGTGGACAAAAGTGTTGAGGTGTTTGCAATGGTTGGTGGTCGCCAGGTTGCGCCGTTTCATCATGAGGCTGCAGTAACGCTGGGCGTCGGGAACCTCGGTCATTGGGTAGTCCACATGCTGGTTCAGGAACTTATGGAAACTTTCTGCACTGGCCACAGCCAACCAGGCCACCAGCAGGATAAGAGGCATGGTTAGCTGTGAGCGTGGGCCTCTCTCCGCCATTGTTGCCTCTGTCTGTCAGTGATGGAGACAAAAGGATGTATGAGGGTGAAATTGGGCAGGAACAGAAACGAGTTCAGGGCGTTTGGTGCCTGAGGCAGAAACGCAAAGGGTGCTAAGATAGGGTGACCATATGAAAAGGAGGACCGGGCTCCTGTATCTTGAACAGTTGTATAGAAAAGGGAATTTCAGCAGGTGTCATTTGTATGCATGTAGCATCTGGTGAAATCCCCTCTTCATCACAACAGTTAAAGATGCAGGAGCCCTGCCCTCCTTTGTATCTGTATCTTATACATTTTTTGTATAAAAATGTAATAAATAAATAAATAAATATAATAAATCTGGTCACAAAGTGAGAATAAACCCTGTGGTTTTCTGGAGAGTTTCATAAACTAAAAAAAGTCATTTTCCTGTTGTTGTTTTAAATATAATAGTATAGCCAGAAACCTGCCCCATGAGACTGTAGCACCTGAGGAAAAAGGAATCTAAATTGTGTCGCTTCCTCACCAGGGGAAAAAACAAGAGTACCACATAATTGGCTCCTGTTCATAGAAACACCCACAATATGATGTTCTTATATTGTATAGTGAGACGTTTCTGAAGATTATGCAGGAGAGGGAAATTTGCCCTAGGACTGGGAAACTCAGCCCTGCGGTTCCAGTCCGGCCTTCCTGAGGCCACAATTTCACCCTCTGGGATTCCCCAGGCCCACCTCCTTCCCCACAACCACCAATCATTTGTTAGCCAATCAGGGGGGTCGAGCAGTTTCATATTTTTGGTGGCATCCTTATGGTGGACATAATGTCAGCTCTCACTTTGTAAGGCAGACATGGGGAGCTTTTTTTTTTTTGGTTGAGGGCTGCATTCCCTCAAGAGTAATATGTTGGACAGATGCCTGTGGTGGGTGGAGACACACCATATTATTACTATTATTATTAATTCCTGTCATGGAACAAGCTGACATGGAAATTCTCTTTCTGACACACTCCTTTTCTCTCTGCTGGGGACGGGGCTGATAGTTCTCTCCAGAGATCTGAACCTATTGCTTGGAGAGGGCATTTGACATCAGAGCATTGTAGGTTGGCCACCACTACTGCAAGAGGCAGGGTTTGGTGTATACCAAATGTCTCTGCCCACGATGCCCTTTTCCAGGTGAGGCTAAAGCTGTGAGAGTCATAAGCTGTGACTGAGTCAGAAATTGCCGTCCATCACAAGACTCTCCCTCTCTCTTAGTCATAAATTGCCCTCTGTCACAAGACTCTCAGCCTTTTCTGAGTCCTCGGATTGTGGGGAGACCTGGACTTAGCTGCCTCTGCAAAGGTGAATCTGTCTTTATCAGCTGTTTATAGAGACAGCCCAGACTGACATGGAACCAAGGTTCCTTTCAAGGAAAATTCCACAACAGGTGACCTCTTCAATAACACACAAAGGAACAAAACATTCCTAGAAAACATGAAATGGGTACATCTCATACTGTGACCCTTCCCTGGGATGTCTTTCACAAACCAGCACAAGTTCTTAGGTTTATAAAGATTATTTATTTATTATTAACATTTATAGGCTGTCTTATTTGCTAAAAAGCTATCAGGGCAGTAAATAACAATGGAAAACAATAGAACTGACATTCGCTGGCACTTCACATAAAGTAGATATCATTACTTTGGCATCATATTTAGAATTGGCTGCTTAATGACGAGATAGAATTCATGCAAGGTCTCTTTTTTGCTTAATAGGGAAGCTTTTTCAAACTCACTGTCTTTCTTTATCAAAAACATTAATCTAGTAGTCTAGAAACCAACAGGATACGGGTGTGAACCAGAGCTGCTGAATTGCCCAGGCAAAACCTATGAACGTCCTTAAACAATGGTGGGAGGAGGAAGTTAATTTAATAAAAACACAAATTATTTCAACCGTGTCGTATATGTAAAAGTCAGCTTTTTGGGTTCTGTCTTTTTTCCTTTTTTAAATCACACTTGAGTGTTTTCACAGGGCTCCTATAAATGACCGATTTATTGTCATGATTGCCCACTCATGGAAGTTGGCGGGTCTTTTACATGACACTGTCAACCCCCAGTACCTCTTGTACTTTCCAGGATTTTTGCAGCTTAATTTGAAACAGAAATGAAGTAGTAACACGAAGTCCTGTTTTCTTTTTCAGCATGAAAAGAGGAAATCCTGCGATTAGAAGAGGCAGACCACAGTGCCATCTTGTGGCTGCAAAAATGAAACATATAGAACTCGCAGATAAAGGGGAAAATGGGAGGGGGGAGGGAAGCACATGTAAAGACGGCACATAATGAAAACAGAGGTAAAAAGCCCTGGTAAAGTTGCGAGATTTTCCCTGATGTGGAAATGCTCACAGTCTATTATAATGAACAAACAGAACTCATGAAATTGGCTTCCCCGGGGGGAGAGAAGACAAGCTGGAACATGTTCAGAGGAGGGCAACCAGGATGATCAGGGGTCTGGAAACAAGGCCCTATGGAGAGAGACTGAAAGAACTGGGCATGTTTAGCCTGGAGAAGAGAAGATTGAGGGGAGACATGATAGCCCTCTTCAAATACACAGAGGAGGGCCAGGATCTCTTCTCGATCATCCCAGAGTGCAGGACACGGAATAACGGGCCCAAGTTAAAGGAAGCCAGATTCTGGCTGGACATCAGGGAAAACTTCCTGACTGTTAGAGCAGTACGACAATGGAACCAGTTACCAAGGGAGGTTGTGGGCTCTCCCACACTCGAGGCATTCAAGAGGCAGCTGGACAACCATCTGTCAGGTATGCTTTAGGGTGGATTCCTGCACTGAGCAGGGGGTTGGACTCGATGGCCTTATCGTCCCCTTCCAACTCTACTATTCTATGATTCTATGAAGGCATACGTTGTCGCTTCTTCCACCATAGGAAATAACATTGGGGTAGGAGAGACAACACATTAGAGATAAATTGTATCCATTTAGTGATGTTCCTTATTTCCATCCCTACCTAACATGGAATGCTCCAAGTTTCTTCTGGAAACATTGGGTTGTTTCCAAATTTAGTTATACTTGGAGTAGACCCACTGAAATCCATGGGACTTAAATCAGTCGCGACTCATAAAACTGGAACCAACCCATTGTTTTGCTCTTTTTTCCCCCTCTTTCAAATCTTGTGATTTGACATCTATTGTTAACCTCCTATGGATCAGCAGGCCTTTCTTTAAAAATTCTCCAAGTAAGTTTAGTGAATTTGTGATGATCTTGCTTTCCAAAAGAAAAGGGGAATGAAATTAATAATATCCTTCCTTGCCTACAGTTAGGGAGTAGCAACCTATCCTGCCCTTCACTATCATTAGAACTTGCTCCTACAATATAAGGAACTCTGCACCTCAAATATACATTTTAACCCAGTTAGTTCTCAGAGCCTACCTTTGTGTTAAGAAGATGCTGTTCCTGTCTCTTCTGACACCGTCCTGGATATGAAACAAGGAAGCTAATATTCCAGCGGGAGGGAAGTATATAGTTATGACCGGCAAGTGAGCTGAGCAGGCAGTGCAACAGGAAATACCAGAGATGTTTCCATGCAGTAACACAGCGCATCAAGAAATTGCCAGAGGCACCCTCAAATTGCCAAATCTCTCTGTCACCATGAGGACTAGAAACCTTTTTTTCTCTCTCAAAATGAAAACTAAGGTGGGCTTCCAGAAATTGGGGAGGAGAGGGCGAGAATGGGAGAGAAATATACCTTAATAAGCCTGTGTGGTTAATCTGGTCCAGATGTTTCCCAAAGTAATGGTACAAGAGTGTTTGAGGTGTGTTGGGGAAGGGTTGTAGCTCAGTCCCCAGCATCTCCAAGTGGGGCTGAACTCTCCCCCCCCCCCCCGCCTTAGGCCTTGCAGAGCCGCTGGCTGTCAGTGTCGACAGTACTGGGCTACATGAACCAATACAGGGCCGGCTCTGCTCTTGGGTAGAGTGAGAGGCAACTATCCCAGGCAGCAGATTTTGGGTGTCGCTTATTTTAATTTGTTGTTATTGTCATCTCAGCCAACACCTTGCTCAATGCAGGAAATATATTATTACAGTGACTCTGATGTAGACCATCCATCCTCTGCTTAAAAAACCGCTAATGAAAGATGACCACTTTCTGAGCGAGGCCATTTCTACACCATACGGGTGTAGAGGGAGGATCTTGTGATATCTTGATCATGAGATCCTCCCCTTAGTCCACAAGCGGGAGCGACATCCTGGGAGGAAGGAGGTTGTCACACCCGCCATTTTTAAAATTTTATTTTTTAAAGGAGCTGAGCGCATGTGTGCTCCAACGAAATGTGAGGGTTTTTTTTAAAAAAAGAGGCCCCCGACCCTGCTTCCCCCCACCCCCATTCCTCCCTGCCTGGTTCCTTCCCTCTACTGCTCCCCAGTACTTGTGGGGAAGGAGGGAAGAAACCGGGATGGGTGGCCACACCTCCTGCTGTCTCGGGACGATCCCGAGACCACGGGAAGAATCGGATTTTCCTAGGGAGTACTACTTATCCCAAAGAAAACCCATTCTCGTCCCTCCTTCCTCCCGGGAGTCCCTGTGCATCATTTGGACGCACAGGGACTCGGCCATGACCAGCCTGCGTTTTCGGGCTGGTGTAAAAACAGCCATAGTCTGTTCCACTCTCAAGCAGCTCGTACCATCAGTAAGTTCTGTCTTTCCTTCCCTGCCTCTTCTTCAACTCTATGTTGCATCATTCCCTGTCATCCCAATGTACTGTACGAGGCTGTTAATCAGCTGTATGTTCTTTTGGTTTCATCAAAGAGCCTTTCTACATGAGTCATTAATTGCGTGCTCATGATTTCTCACTTATGGTAATTTGCAAGTAATTTATATGACATAATCATCTTCCAGGGCCTCTCTCATGCTTTGCAACCATTTTAGCAGATTTTTTTTCCTGATGAGGAAAGGCAGGTATATTTCTGAATGGCAGCATGAAACCCTAGTGTATTTCCATATTTCCTCTATACCACAGGGCCACCTAGTGGTTGTGTAATGGAACCTAAAGAAAGGCAGAGAAAGAAAAACCCTGGAAACAAAGATGTTAAATCTTAATCCTACAAAGAATCTGGAAGCAGAATTCTCGGTAAAATGACAAGTTAAAAGCCTCATGTAGAAAAGCCCGCAGAATTGAGATCCAAGCACCACCTGAGGAACATCTCCTTTCCTGCTTCTCTACTACATAACCTCTAGGTGGCACTGTGGTATAGTGGAAATATACAAGTAAAAAAAGTGTTTTCTTTCTGTTTTACAATTAAATGCTGCTTTTCCCTGCTCTAAAAAAAAACTCGCCGAAAGTGCTGTTTAGGTACTGATGTGAAACTGGAAAGTCATATCTTCTAAAGAACTTGTAAACTGTAAATAGTGAATGTCAAGTCCACAATAACTGCCTTGTGTAGAAAAGCAGTAAGTGAGATCCATCCAGATGTTTTGGACTTCAACTACCAGCTTTCCTAACCATTGGTCATGCTGGCAGGAACTTCTGAGAAATGCCCAGAATAAAACCGTATATCACCTAAAGTAACAAAACCCTAGGAGAGATATTTCAACCTTTTAGAATGGGGAAAAACATGCAAGAGCAGGGAAATTATCAAATGATCAGAGGTGTGGGTGGGAGAAGGGGATGTGGTCAGGGGAAGGGGTGTGGCTACCTGGCAAACCCTAGGGGGCTGGATTGAGAACCTAGGCAGGACAGTTTTGACCCTAGAGTTGAAGTTCAACACCCCTGCGTTAATGGAGGAGGAGGAGAAGGAAGAGGAACAAGAGGAACAGGGAGGAGGAGGAGGAGGAACAAGAGGAAGAGGAGGAGGAGGAGGAGGAGGAGGAGGAAGAGGAAGAGGAGGAGGAGGAGGAGGAAGAGGAAGAGGAAGAGTAGTAGTAGTAGTAGTAGTAGTAGTAGTAGTGCAGGGGTGAATGAAGCTGCACTTGCCCAAATTCTCTTTTCTGCCCAAAAGGTTAGTGGTGCAGGAGGACTGCCCTGTGTTCCTCCTTTGCAGCATGATTACCCAAGAGGAGAATGGGTGGATTGAAAACCTTCTGGAATGATGCAAACACACCCAGAAATCAATGCACAAGGAAAAAGTTTATTGACATTACACTGTGCTGCAGCCATGAACTAAAGTCAGGAGAAGAGGGAAACCCCAAAGGTAGCTCTTCCAAGATGGCATTTGGAGGAGCATGTGTGGGGAACTGGTCATTCGTTTTATGGGATGGTATCACCACCCTATCAGCTGATCTCACACAAATGGATCTGAATGCATCTCAGCAGGCAGAGACGGGAGCTACGTCTTTCTCTAGAGTTCGTGCTTGCAGATGTAGGTGTTTCGTTTCTCGCACTGAACATCGTTCCACTCCTTAAAACCTAAAATGCAAAAGAGAAGTCCAGCGTTAGCTCGTTGTATGCTCATTCTTGCCTGAATGGTCACAAGATGTTGTCAACCTCTGAAGATTGTTGACTTTCATTGATGAAAATGAAAAGCAGTCCTCATGCTTCTAAAACATTTTTTTTAAAGAAAAAAATGTATACAAAATAACTCTAAGGTCCAAAACTAAGATGGCCAGTACAATGCGGTTCAATTCCATACACACACACACCGGTTTTTTATCTCTGTATTTGTACATCCCTATATCAAGAATTTGCCGGTCTTTCAACACCTAAGGCCAACAATGTCTACTTAACAAGACTGTGGAAATGGAACATGCCCTCTAGTGTGCAGTCTGGAAAACATCAGGCTCAGAAAAATTCTATGTAAAATTATGGTAATCACATGCAACTAAATGATATAGATTAGTTGTTGCTCTCTAGCTTGGAGTATATTTTGGATGTGGATTGTCCTTCCTTGGGCCTTGGAATGGGCTTGCTTACCTGTGGAATGTCGGAGCTCCACACAGTGCTCACGACCACCATAGTTGTCTGGCTGCTGGCTCATCCAGGCCTTGTAGTTGTAGGTCGATTCATCAGCCCACCTCCATCTTTTGCTCTGCAGAAAGGAAAAGTTCAGCTGGCAGTCAATGTGACGGAGATGGCAAAGGAGGACTCCGAGTGAAAACAACAGAGAAGCAGCATGCAGGGGATTATGCATGGTGTGGAGAATGTGGCTAGGGAGACATTTTTCTCCCTCTGTCATAATGCTAGATCCGGGGATCATCCCATGAAACTGATAGGTGGGAGATTCAGGACAGATAAAAGGAAGTACTTCCCCCCCCCCTACACAGCGCATAGTTAAACTATGGAATTCCCTACCACAAGATGTAGTGATGGCCACCAATTTGGATGGCTTTAAAAAGGGATGGGATAAATTCATGGAGGAGAGGACAGTACTATCAATGGCTACTAGTCCTGATGGCTATGTGCTACCTCTGGTATCCAAGGCAGTAAACTATATATACCAGTTGCTGGGGAACATGGGCGGGAGGGTGCTGTTGCACCATGTCCTTCTTGTTCATCCCTGGCCAATAGCTGGTTGGCCACTGTGTGAACAGAGTGCTGGACTAGATGGACCCTTGGTCTGATCCAGCAGGGCAGTTCTTATATTTTTGTTCAACGTGGTTTTTGAGAACCATTGTTCAGTGATAATCACCAGGAATGGAGCAAGTGAGGCTCACCTCACGGACATCATGGAGCCCAATCCAGACTTCACTTAGTTTTCGCTGGTAAGTGGAGATGTGTTGAGCCACCAGAAGAGTCTCTGCCTTGGTGAGGATTGAGGCAAGATGGGCCCCGCGGCCATAGCTCTGGCACTCAATCTAAAGATGGAGAATTGGGGAAAGAGCATTGCCTCCATTGACCAATCATTGAATGCTGCTGCAGTTCATTGAATTTATGCGTTATACATAATAACTGTCCCTACTTTCATTCCAGATTTAAATATTGCCGTGGTGGCCATTACTAAACACTCATCTGGGGCCTGTCAAGTCTGCCCCCTGCCCTGTATTCCCACACCTACCCGGCACTGGGATCTGCCCCCTAACTATGCCTTCTCTCTTATTCTAAACGGAAGCCACCACTGACACACGAACAAACACGCGTGGTGACATCAGAACAATGTAAAATTCACAGTAAAAGGACTCATCGAAAATGTGCAGCTTCACAGGGAATAGCACAATGTGGTTGTGAGGTGGCAGTTGCATCATATAAACGATGGGGCACAACTGCGCCGCCATGATGGAGTTTATAGAGCGTATAGTCAAGCCCTGGTAACCTGGATAATCATTGTTCTCTCCAAACTCTTATGGACTCTTCCCCATGCTGCGAGAACCATGACGCTCACATGAAGATAATAAATGCGATCACACCTGGGTAGGTGAGAAATGCTTCTTACCTCTGCCTCATGCCAGCTCAGTTTAGTATCGAAATAGGCATAGCAGTTGCCCTGGTTCTGCAGCCACTCTCTGGCACAGGTGTCAGCCCCAACTGCATGGAGAGAAAAAGACAAGAAAGAAATCAAGGGCTGTGGGGACAAATGGGTTAGACTTAGATAATGGGTGGAATGGACATGGGACACATGATTTCTTTTTGGGAAGGCTATGTGGATCTATGTTCAGGATCTCGTGGTTCACCACGTAAGTAGTCAGATAAATAATCAGGTGACCTATGGTGGAATTATTCCGCCTTGCTGCAATGGGTTGACATCGATGTCCATTTGCTCCTAGGTCTCACTAAAAGACCACCTCAGTGAGACAATCTTTCTCTTGGTGTTGCTCACATCAGTTCTTTTCCAGGGCTGTGTCAGATAAACAGCTAGTGTGATCCATACGGAAGTACCTACAGCTCTTAATTTGAGTTCCACTTCCCAATTTTGCCAGAAGGAAGTCAGTACTAAGAAACATTGGAAGGAATCATGTTCTCCTGTATGCTAACTTCTCAAGGATAGAGGTGAGAGAATTTACTCACGAACACATATACTCATGGGTAAGCACCTCTGCCTACCTTTCTAAGCGGTAAATGGGTGCCCGGAACTATAACTAGATAATGAATATATGGATTTCAGTTGCCCAAAGAATGAGAATGCTCTTGGATGAGAAGGGATATTTTGCCTCTATTCCTCTTAGACGTTTATACTGGGTTGGATCCAGATTTAGTCTTACCTAGAGTATACCCATTGAAATCAATGGGACAAGTTAGTCATGACTTACATGTCCCATTATTTTATACTTGAAGCATGGCTAAGTCTGAGTTCAACCCACACAGTGGCTTTCAGGATGCTTCCAGACAGAGGGCTCCTATCACTACCAATCAAAATACATTGTACTGCTATTCCATCTCTTAACTACTTTGGGTTGTATCCATTTTTAGTCTAACTTAAGTCTCATTCATTGCAATGGGTCTACTCTAATTAGGACTAACATTGCATACAGCCCAATGTCTCCCAAGGCGTTATGTAATGTGATTCCATTAAGAAAGGTTCAATAATTTTTATCCTAATTAACATCAGTCTAATTCAAAGCATGCTATTCTCTTTGTTCTGAAGAGCTGTTGACTTAGTGGAGCATAATGTGTTATATTATGTGAAAATGCAACCCCTGTCTCTGTTTTAAAAAGCACTCAAGCTGGAAAAAGACTTCAAGATAATTCACTTCTAATATTTTTAAAAAGATTATGGAAACATTGATTAACAGCATTGATTATTTTTTTTATCCTAATGAATACCAGTTCAATTTGATGCTTGCTATCCCTTTGTTCTAAACAGCCATAGACTTAGTGGATTTTAGTGGGTTATATCACTTGAAAATGAAGCACCTGTATCTGTTTTAATGACCACTCAAGTCTGAAAAAGATTTCAGGATAATTCACTTCTAATAACTTTTTAGATCACAAACAGAAATATCTGAATACAACAGTTATTCATACCATCATTAATTGTGCATATAAGGTCAATATTTCTTAAAGGAACTCACCTTCTTGGAAAGGATTGGAGACCAGAATGCTAAGAAGGCAGAGCCCAAAGTAGGTGAGGCGTCCCATCTTCTGTTTTGACCTCTGAAGGGAAAAGAACAGGAAGTTCAAGAGCACCATTGAGTGAATGGCATTTGTCTAATGTCACAATGCAAATGAAGAAAGGAAATTGCTGAGAAACAGCACTTTCACTTGCCTCAGGTCCTTCCTATTAGGAGGAAAACTACACTGAAGACAAACACTGTTTTAGATACAAACTGAAAGGAAAATCCCTCGCTGTGTTTCGTTTTCATCTGATATCGTGCAGCAAAAATGGAACTAACAGAACCGGGCAAGCTCTTTAAAGGGTCATTTCGCACATTACAGTCCAAGAAATCCAGGTTTGTCACGATGTGTGCATTTAAGAGAGTGAGCAAGTGTATCTATGTGATGCACATACATGTTTGCAAATTTCTGTCTGTCAAAGTCCTGTTATCCAGTAGTTTAATCAGCATTGGTGACAACACCAATGGACCGATTAAGTTTTGCTCTCCTACGTTTAACCTACATAGAAGGTTCAAGCTCCTTATCAATTCTCTTGTGTTTTCTCTATGTCTGGGTTTAAATATCATTCCTCTTGCTTTAATTTAAGACTTCTCCCTACCTTTCTCATAAGTCCTTGTTCCCAAATCCACCACCTTATCTCAAAGCCTTTGAAAAGATTAACATCTGCACCCTGTACTGCCTGCAGGAACCTTTGAACCAAGTCTTTCAACTCATCTCCCCTGCCACTCACCTTGCGATGCTGTTCTCCTGGATGGACAGATGTGATAGACAAATGGCACAGAGCCAGTGGGACCTCTCTGTTGGTCTCTTGCTCTCTGGCCAACTGTTATATAGACCCCGGGAAGCCATGGTGCAATACCAAGATGAGCTAAATGCTTCAAGGAAATCCTGGTCCACACCATCTTCAATTTTGCATAATCTACGGCCATCCATCAGCATTGCAGAAACCCCCTTTAAGAGGTCGTAGGCTGATGAGGAAAACAACATTTGTTATCAGCCATTAGAGTGACATTTATTATCCACCATTACAATGCTCCTTTTCCCTATACCACTGGCTTTAAATTCCAAAGAGTAACCAGGTTAGAGTAAAAAAAGTTTCACTATCCCACCTTAAGACCCAATTTCCCTCAAAGCCCTTACTTATTGTTCTCCCAAAAACATCTGGAGGGCACTGGGTTGGGGAATTGATGGATTTTTTGTGTTTAGCACCCAAACAAGCTGTAGGAATTGGGGGTTGGGGAATTAAATACTCTTACCATTTTCTTTCAGCCTAACTCACTGGGGTGTTTGGGGTTCCCCCCTCTAGCATTTCCCCCCTCTAAAGTTATTTTGTATATCTGAAAAGTTTTGCCTGCTGCTACCTCCCACTTGTTCATCAATGGTACCATTTTGGCTGCATAGGTATCAACCCTTGGAGGATGAATTCACTATACCGTATAGGATACTAGAAAATGGACCCAGCTTCGCTAGGGGTGGGAAGAGTCCTTAGTTTGATACAACAAAGTCTTGTGCACATGTCAGATTTGGAGACAATGGGCCTGTCCCATCTTAGTGAAGTCACATCCACTGGAACCCCTAGGCATGTCCCCTGCCCTGGAGTTACCCGTGTATTGTATTTCTATTACTTTTCAGCCAACTCCAGTTTTTGTTTATTAGTTTTTACTTTGTAGTGTTTTTTGTATAGTTAAAAATTGCCTCACTACATTGCTGAATCGTCATGCCAAATTTTGTTGAAATTGATCAAATGGTATTGAAGCTATAAATATTTTAAAAATTCAATTTGGTACCATTTTGTTTCAAGATTGTGGAATTTCTTTCCACTAAAACCATCCCAGCTAGAGGTAGAACCAATCCTAAAAGTTTCATAACAATCAATCAAATGGCACAGTGCCAGCGAGCGTCTGAAAGTTTCAACTGGCCACCACTTTGTTTCAAGATGCCAGTCAAAATGTTCACTATGTCTAAAAACATCCCATATACATGTAGAACAATCCTAAAAGTTTCATAACGATTGATCAAATGGCATAGAGGCAGTGTATGTCTGAACATTTTGATTGGCTGCCATTTTGTTTTGAGATGATGGTCAAAATGTTCACTATGCCAAAACCCATCCTGGACAGAGGTAGAAGCAATCTTAAAAGTTTCATAACAATCGATCAAATGGCGTAGAGTCAGTGAGTGTCTGAATATTTTGATTGACCACCATTTTGTTTTAAGGAGGTCAAAATTTTGTTTTAATGGAGGTCAACATTTTTACTATGCCTTAAACCATCCCAGGTAGAGGTACTACAATTCCTGAAAGTTTCGTATGAATTGGATGTACGTTTTTGAGTCCATTGAGGACATACAAACAAACACTTCCTTAGAGAGAGAGAGAGAGAGAGAGAGAGAGAGAAGAAGAAGATATCTTCTCCTACCCCAACTTAGAAATTTATGTTGTATTGTACTGATGCTGTTTTTAGCTGCTGCTCTATTCCTGCATGTCTTGTGTTCTGCATTATGATTTTATGATATTTTGTGTTCAACATATCCTGAGCTTCCTTGGAAGGGGTAACTCTGAAAGGCATTGTCTAAACAATTTAAATGAATAAATATTGAAACTAGTCTGGGAATGGGTCTGAACCTCAAATTATGACAACTCCAGTAACAGAGGTAACAAAACATTGGCTGGTTTGCATGTTAAGAGAAGCCACTGTGGGTAAATTTCCCTGAGGGGAATCTTGTGGCTGCAGGCACCATTTTGAATATGCCAGCTATGGAGGAGGGTGCACAGTAACTTGTCGTTATGTGCAAAGCTGGCAAGCATGGGTTGTTGTGGTGGTTGAAAAGCCATCCAGAACCCATGGGTTGTTTTAAGGTTGCGGGTGGCTTAACAAGCACCCCAACAACCCACCGTTGATGCATTCACAGGCAGTTGCGACTGTAGGGGGAGATGGCCTGGGAAACTCAGGTAAGAAGCATTACCAAAGAAAAGCCAGGTCCGAGTCTCATCCATCAAATGGATGTGATGTGACATTTAAAGGTCCAGTAGCAATGACTACTTTTTCAGTGCTCTTTGCAGCCTGAGGAGGAAATGTCACATGCTCCTCCTGGTCTCATTTTTCTCAGGGACAGTCCCAATTTTCTGGCTCCGGTTCTTGCTAAATCACTGTCCATATTTTGTCCTGATGCTGCTGTTTCTGTGGCATAACCTCATTTCATAGTTTAGTTCAAACCAGAGGAGGCTGGTGGCTCTGATGTCACTGGGGCGTTGAACCAGCTCTGAGTTTCAGTCAGACCTCTAAGGTTCGGCTACGGGGTGGTATATAAATGTAATAAATAAATAAAATAAATAAATAAGGGAACTATCCAAGGTGGGGGGCACCAGCCTCTACTGATTCAACCCATGCCCTCTGTTTACTTCCCCCCGTCCGACCAATCATTGAGCACTGAGTTGTGGAGAATTGGTGTGTTTGTGGCTTTTTAAACACTTTTGTATAATCCAATTCACTGTGAGATTAGATGGTCTGTTAAGAAGTCTTTTTGTATGATAACTTTAAGGAACTGATTATGCTGAGTTTACACACACAGATGTTTCAAGGCCAAACTAGTTACGACGTCAAATGCATGATTTTATTTACTGTGGCCTCATCTACACCAAGCAGGATATTAGGGTAGTCTGGTTCAGATCACTGCAGGGATGAGAGGTGGCTTGTAAACCCTAAGCCAGGATAGAGAATAGGCTAGAATCCTATTTCCTGATATGCTAGCTTTCTATGTGACTTGATTACACGGCTTGGGACCACAATACCTGATGGAACGCCTCTCCTGACATGAACCAATCCATACACTATGCTCAACATCTAAGGTTCTCCTCCGGGTGCCTACCCCAAGGGAAGCTTGGGGAATGGCAACCAGGGCGAGGGCCTTTTCAGTGGTGGCCCCTCAGTTATGGAATGATCTCCCTTACGAGGCTCGCCTGGCACCAGTGTTGTTATCTTTTTGATGCCAGGTCAAGGCTTTACTCTTCTCCCAGGCATTTAACAGCATATGCTGAGTTTTTTAACTGACGCCAGAATAGTTGTTTTTAAATAGATATTGTCTGTTTTTGTTTGTATTTTGTGCTTTTAATGCTTTTAAATTTTGTATATTGCTTTTTAATGTTCACTGATTTTAACTTTTGTAAACTGCCCAGAGAGCTTTGGCTATGGGGTGGTATATAAATGTAATAAGTAAATAAATAAATAAATAAATTTTAGTTTTAATGGAAGAGGGACTTAGGAATGAAGCAACCAGCTAGAATATAATGCCAGTGGAATGAAGAAAACCATCAAGGATTTTCAATGATTGATTGCCAAAATTATTGGCTTCCTCTCCCTTCCCATTATGACATAGTTATTTCAAAGTTCTGTTTTTCATTTTTCATTTTACCTTTCCCCATCTAAATAAAGGACAGCATTTCTGCAATGCTGATGGCTGGTGATAGGAGCTGCTTTTCACCGGTTTGGCTTTAGAGTATGCAAAACTGAAGACAGTGGACCAGGATTTCCTTGATGCATTTAGCTCATCTTCATATTGCGCCATGGCTGCCTATGGTTCTATATAACTGGTGGCCAGAAAGTGAGAGGCCATCAGAGATGCTTCAGGCACAGCTGTCCACCACATCTGTCCAGCCAGGAGAAGAGCATCACAATGTGAGGGGCAGAGGAGATGTGTCCTAAATCTGAATTGAATGGTTCCTGTGGGCTGCAGAGTGTGCAGAATGAAATGTTTTTAAAGGCTTTGAGATAAGGTGATGGGTTAAATTAAAACAAGAGGGATGATGTGGTGTAGTGGCTAAAGTGTTGGACTGGGAGTCGGGAGATCTGGGTTTTAGTCCCCACTCAGCCATGGAAACCCACTGGGTGACTTTGGGCCAGTCACAGACTCTCAGCCCAACCCACCTCATGGGGTTATTGTTGAGAGGATAAAATGGAGAGGAGGAAGATTATGTACGTCACCTTGGGTTCCTTGGAGGGGAAAAGGCGGGATATAAATGCAATAATAAAATAAAATAAAAACAAAAATTTCACATCCCCCAAGCAAGGTATTGATTAACTTAACAGAGAAGATTTAGTAGATTTGATAAAGATCTTGAAATTTCAATGGAAACTTCAAGAAGAGCTGCGTATTTGAATTAACTGACCAATGTGCTGATTTCAAAATTTGACCTCATATAACTTGGGCTGGATAATTACTGACTTGGGGACTTTAGTACACACTTGATATAATGTCAGTGTACACCACTTTGTGTACACAGTATGGACAGGCTTGACACTTTGACAAGCCTGTTATTGTGAACTGCCCAGAGAGCTTTGGCTATTGGGCAGTATAAAAATGTAATAAACAAACAAACAAATGTGAATCAGGCTGAACCTCATTCTTCTGGAGTGCAGACCTGGTGGAAAACCCAGGTTTTTTGGAACATAATGTCTAGGGTAACCATATTTTGGAAACCAAAAAGGAGGACACCCCCAAGGGGGCATGCCCACCAACATGCCCAGCCCCCACCCAAACATGGCCTTGGTCACAAGTCTGACTTCACAGGACACAATTAAGACAAATCTGTTCTACATAACATCTTAGTGTTAAAATCACTGGAACAAAGAACAAGTGAGATATTCAATTTATCTGAAATTAACTTCACTCGTTCCTACTTTTGTAGCTTTTGCAGTACTTTGACGCATTTGCTATACTCTGTGTGATACAGTCTTCCCTTCCCTCAAATATCTTTTCTGACTGCAAATCCTTCACTGGATGACCATAGTCTAACCTTTCCTAACATTTAACACTCTTTCCCCATTACCTTTTTCATATTCATACTCACAGATTCAGCATACTGCTACCACTGAACAAGTGAAGCAGTTGACAAGTACATAAAAATCTAGTACAGCAAACAAGCATTCATGTTATCAGTAGGGCTGTGCACGGACCCCCCAATCTGCTTTGGATCCCAATCCGCAACTTCCGGATCGGGTCTGCTCCATGTCAATTCGCCAGTGGTCCACTCCGCTTCACTGCAGAGCTCTGGATCCGAATTGGAGCTCCGTGTCCCCCCCCTATAGACTTGCATTGAAATCCAAATGCCTATAACTTTTTTCTATTAATGTTAGAAACCTCAAAACTGGAACCATGAGAGCTTATCCATGTATCCATATTCATGCTCAGTTGGAAGGAAATCTGAGCCTCCACTGATTTTTCAAGAATTTTTGAAAATCCTACACCCCATTTTCAGAAATGGGATTTACTCTGACATTTTTACAGACACGAACTTGGAAGTGGGCACCCTCATAGATGCCATCTATATCCACATTCATGGCAAGCTTCAAGCAAATCCCATCATCCCCTGATTTTTGGCGATTTCCCCCCTTTTAACTCACCCCAATTCAAGTCCCATGCTAGAACTCAGTTTTCATGTTAGAAACCTAAAAATTGGCACCACAAGAGCTTATCCATGTATACACTTTCATGCCCAGTTGGAATTTAATCTGAGCCTCCACTGATTTTGGAGGAATTTTTGGAAATCTGATACCCCATTTTCAGAAATAGGATTTACTCTGATATTTTTACAGATACAAACTTGCAAATGGGCACCCTCACAGATGCCATCTAGGTACACATTCACACCAAGTTTCAAGCAAATCTGAGCATGCCCTGATTTTTGGTGATTTTTTTTTCATTTTAAGCATCACCCCCTAACCCCCATTCACACCCCTTTCTAGAACTCTATCAGTTTTCACATTAGAAACCTCAAAATTGGCACCATGAGAGCTTATTCATGTATCCACCTTCATGCACAGTTGGAAGTTAATCCGAGGCTCCAGTGAAGTCCTTTCCTTAAACCTCTTGCCCCTTGTGTTTCATCATGCACATCTCTGGTCTATATTACAGCCATGTACGGATCAGGAGATCATCAGAGAGCCCACCAAATTCAGCAGATGGCCTCAGCCCATCTTCCAAGGAAAGAGAGCCAGTAGAAAGACTCAGGTGAGCAGGTAAACTTTGGTCAAAAATTGCTTAAGATTAGGGATGGACGAATGTGTCAATTTCGCTTTCTTTCAGTTTCTCATTTTTCTAAATTTAAAAGTTCACCCCAACTTTTTTTTTTAAAAAAATGTTTCATACACAAAATACATATACATTTTTGTGTGCAGATCTTCTAATATTTTTCATGATTTCATTTCTCTAATATACACAGTTTTTGCAAGTTCTCCAAATATATATATATATATATATATATATATATATATATAATTATATATAATTCTTTTCAGGGAGATGTGCATTTGTGTGTGTACCTCCTTCTAATATACATGTTTTTGTACACAGATTTTGTTTTGAGAACTCCTTTGCAACATTCAGAGAACTGTAAATTTGAAAAGGCAAGTGAGTTTTCTTTTACATATTAGTTTGAAAGGGTAAAATTAGGAAGGTTTGCATTAAATGCAAACTGAACAATTTCTCTCTCATCCCTCCTTTAGAGCCTATCCAAACACCAACAAAACAGGGCTGGATCCAGATCTTGGAAATAAGGCTTCTAGAACTACTGTGAAGTCAACATTGGTTGGTCATGGACACATCAATGTCTGTTGACCTCCGTTTCCCCTGTGTAAAAAGGGAAGAATTTTAAATTCACCATTGTGCTGTAAAAAGTTGATGCTGGGTTGTGTGATGACTCTGGAGTTCTTTGCAGAGACCTTACCCTTCTCTATAATATGGTATACTGGGTGGTGGTATGTGTGTCACTGGTTAAACTGGATTAGTCTATTTGCTCTAGCTTTACCACTTGGGCTAAATCTACTCTAAAATAGTTCAATAGCCACTGCCACCTACTAAGCTAAAGAACATAAGACCTTTTAGTGGTATGGAGGAGAGATCTCTTGGGCTACAGATTTACAAATCTACCAGCATTTAACTTCTAACCACCCAACAACTCCCCCAAAAGGTCAGCATACATTTTCTCAGTAACTTGGCTGTGAGGACCAATGAATGCATTAATATAGGGTAAAATAAGCTTACTTAACCAGAATATTGGGTTTACTAACAATCACAAAGAACACAGGATTTTAATCAAGGAAATAACCTGAGCAAAATGTTGGGTTCTTCTAAGTTCTAGTATTTTCCCTAGCTGATCCATATGCAGGTACATCATATCTTGCAAAAGACCATGTCAAAAAGTCAGTCATTTGGATCAGGAATCCAAAGTCTTACTCTATCCTCCTGGAAGAAGAGGCCACGTGGAATCCTGGGATCAGAGCTTCAGCTAACACCAAACTCAAGACCCTTAACTCATATATTTATATAGGCTGTATATTGATAGGAATTTGTATCTTCTGCTTATAGAAGGTGCCTCTGCCCAATTCTCATAGAACTCCCATTTTCCCCTGTACCTATCTTACCCCATTCAATGAGGTCTCCTGATCATGGTGGAGAGGCTGCTGTGAAGAGAAGAGACCTCCACTTCCAACAGCCCTGTTGCATGTTCTAAATCTAGATTCAACCCTATATTATAGAGCGTCATCAGATGGCAATATTGGCCTCTCTGATTGGCGGGAAGTGTGAAGCTTAGGGTGGTGGTATTTGGGAAACCGAAAAAGAGGACACCCAGTAGAGGGGAAGCATGCTTTCTGGGGCCTCCAGAAATTATGTCATCCCCCCCCCCATGCTAATAGTGAGGGAATGATGGACTTTCCGGAGGCCCTGGAAAACGTGCTTTCACCTCCTCTGCTCCATTCTGGGCCTTAAAGGGGAAAGCATGGACAGGGGTGGATGACACACCTCTGGAAAGTGCATGATTCCCTTGCCATGGTAATGGCAGCTTTAAAGGGAACAGTGTGTCATTCCCAGACAATATACAAAATTTCAGAAAATCCCCCCTGACACCCAGGATAGAACAAAACCCGGACAAATCCAGGGAAATCCTGACAGTTGGTCACCCTGCTTCCAGACTGGCAAGGCCTAGTTTAAGTAATAGGAGCCTGCCTTCTTTTTTCTGGTCAACAGAACAAGGTCTTCTCCTGGAGGTCCAGCAACTGAATACAGGAACCCAGGTCAGAGAAGACACATTGTGGGTTTGCATTTCATTATGAGTGTCTGTGGAGACAGCTTCATCTTGACATACAGGCTGATGATTCTTCTACTCTCCCGGTCACATCTCCACTTATGTATTTTCAGTTGAGCCAAAAAATGAGGTCTCTCATTGACCAAAGTGTTCTTCTGGTCAGCTTCCTTGTTTCAAACTCCCTACTGGGAGGTGAGTTTCTCTTACGTTTCTCTGCGGTATTGAAGTAAGATATCCAGAATGATGCTAGGATCAGGTGCCAGAGGCATTGTGGGGAATTAAAATGACTGGCTCTAGAGATAGCTACTTGGGCTCCAGCAGGAAAGCCAGGCATGGGTGGCCCTAGTTGGCATTTTAGATAAGCACTGGGCCTTCCTGAGGGCTTGGCCTGTTGGCAACTGCCCAATGGTGTATGGATGTGCCTGTCTTGTTTTTAACCTGGCACCAGCTAAGAGCAGGGACCCCTTCATGCCTGTGATTTGGTAAGGGCCTCTGTATCATTAACAGTTGTACAGAAAAGGGAATTTCAGCAGGTGTCATTTTGCAAGCATGCAGCACCTGCTGAAATCCCATCTTCATCACAACAGTTAAAGCTGCAGGAGCCCTGCCTAGCATGACCAGATACAAAAGAGGGCAGGAATGAAGAAGCAGTTGAATAGCATGGAATGGCAGTTTTGGGGTAGGGTAAGAAAGAGGAATGTTAATTGTGTGCTTCACAACTGAAATAGTATGTATGGCCATCTAAAGCTCACCCACCCACCTCGCACCATGGTTATATCCAGAGTCTAAAATGATCTAGCTGCACCAGTGAAAGTCAGCAACGGTTATGAGAGGCAAGAGAAGGCATTTAGTGCCCATAACACTTCCATGCCACTAGATGGCAGTAGGAGAGAAGGATTAAACTCTTGAGTCTTTCGGCTGAGATGGAGGCAATGGAATCAGCGACGTAAGGGCTGTTGCTTAATGCATTAATATTTCAGTGAACAAACACATGAAACTGAAAGCAATAACAAAAGCATTATTTTCCTTGCACACAAGGTGAAGGGGCTTAGCTGGGTTCACATAAAAACAACAGCAGGCTGACGAACAGTGTGAATAAAGAACATTCGGTATGTCTGCTGAGGTTATTCAGGAGGGCGTACTTTTCTTAAGAACAGAAGATGAGCCATGCTGGATTAGACCAGGATGATGAGGGGTCTGGAAACAAAGCCCTATGAAGAGAGACTGAAAGAACTGGGCATGTTTAGCCTGGAGAAGAGAAGATTGAGGGGAGACAGGATAGCACTCTTCAAATACTTGAAAGGTTGTCACACAGAGGAGGGCCAGGATCTCTTCTCGATCCTCAGAGGGCAGATCCACACACAGGCTTTGGGACGCCCTGAAGGCGCTTTAGGGCGCCCCGAAATCGATGATGTAGACCCTACCTTAACTGTTCCAAGAAGAGGCGGAGGAGGAGGAGGAGGAGGCGGCGGCGGCCCCGCATCGCTCCTCGCGGGGACGGGATGAAGAGTTGCCGTGCCCGGCGGCTTCACCGGGGAATCAGCTGCCGCCCACCTACCCGCCGGCCTCCTTTTGCTGGCGAAAGAGCCACCCGGGCCCACCCGGGTCGGAGAGCTCGGCGGAAGAAGCTGCCGCTGGCTTCCGCCCGGGTCATACAGCTCGGCAGGGAATGCTTATAAAAGTTGCAGATGACACCAAATTGGGTGGGATAGCTAATTCCCTGGAAGACAGAAACAAACTTCAAAGTGATCTTGATAGGCTGGAGTGCTGGGCTGAAAACAACAGAATGAAATTTAATAGGGATAAATGCCAAGTTCTACATCTAGGAAATAGAAACCAAATGCACAGTTACAAGATAGGGGATACTTGGCTCAGCAATACCACAAATGAGAAGGATCTTGGAATTGTTGTAGATCGCAAGCTGAATATGAGCCAACAGTGCAATATGGTTGCAAGAAAGGCAAATGCTATTTTGGGCTGCATTAATAGGAGTATAGCTTCCAAATCACGTGAGGTACTGGTTCCTCTCTATTTGGCCCTGGTTAGGCCTCATCTAGAGTATTGAGTCCAGTTCTGGGCTCCACAATTCAAGAAGGACGCAGACAAGCTGGAGCGTGTTCAGAGGAGGGCAACCAGGATGATCAGGGGTCTGGAAACAAAGCCCTATGAAGAGAGACTGAAAGAACTGGGCATGTTTAGCCTGGAGAAGAGAAGATGGAGGGGAGACATGATAGCACTCTTCAAATACTTGAAAGGTTGTCACACAGAGGAGGGCCAGGATCTCTTCTCGATCCTCCCAGAGTGCAGGACATGGAATAATGGGCTCAAGTTACAGGAAGCCAGATTCTGGCTGGACATCAGGAAAAACTTCCTGACTGTTAGAGCAGTGCGACAATGGAATCAGTTACCTAGGGAGGTTGTGGGCTCTCCCACACTAGAAGCCTTCAAGAGGCAGCTGGACAACCATCTGTCCAGGGATGCTTTAGGGTGGATTCCTGCACTGAGCAGGAGGTTGGACTAGATGGCCTTGTAGGCCCCTTCCAACTCTGCTATTCTATGATCCTATGATTCCATGACTGAGGGTCCATCTAGTCCAGCACTCTGTTCACACAGTGGCCAACCAGCCATCTGCCAGGGATGAACAAGCAGGAAATGGTGCAACAGTTCCCTCTCATCCATGTTCCCCAGCAACTGGTGCATACAAGCTTGCTGCCTTGGATACCGGAGGTTGCACATAACCATCAGGGCTAGCCTTTTCCTCCAGAAATTTATCCAACCCCCTTTTGAAGCCATCCAAATTAGTGGCCATCACTACATCTTATGGTAGTGAATTCCATAATTTAACTATGCACTGTGTGAAGAAGTCCTGCCTTTTGTCTGTCCTGAATCTCCCACCCATCAGCTTCATGGGATGACCCCTTTGGGTTCTAGTATTTTGAGGGAGGAGGGAAAATTTCTCCCTATCCACATTCTCCACACCACGCAAAATTTTGTACTCCTCTATCATGTCTCCCCTTAGCCTCCTTCCCACTCCCAAGCTAAACAATCCCAGTTGATGTAACCTTCCCTCCTCGTCAGGGAGACGCTCCAGCCCCTTGATCACTTTAGTTGCCCTTTTCTGCCCTCCTTCTCAACTGTTCACCCACGTTTACATTCAGGATCACTTCCCATGCATGAGGAGCATGTTCAAGGGCGCATAATGCTCTTACGTCGCTAAAACTAAACCTCATCATGGGCTGGAAGGGAGGCTTTCAGGGAGCTGCTCTGAACGGCTCTAAACTTTCTGAAGAGAAAGATCTAATAAAACCAGCCCCCATTTATTTATCACTGCATCTCCACACTGGAAAATATTTTACAGGTTGAACGTCTGCAGCTGTTTAAGAGCACATGTACCTTGTGATGAAAAAAAAAATCTGTATCCCCTCCCCCTGCTCAAAAATGAAATAAAAATAAAATTCCATTTCCATCACTCATATTCTGCTCACAGACTTTCCTGGGGAAAAAGAAAACCTTAGTATGTAATATTGGCATCATGTTGTCCACAGTTCACATGTCTAATTCTGGCCCTGCAGCACAAAAGAGGATGTGGGAACAGCCCTACATGACTCACCCCAGCTCCTGACTAGGCATCGTTGAATCTCTCAGTTTTATTTGCTCCTACATTCATTTTCTTTTAAATCTCAAGTTCTTTCCATCCCATATATGAAGAAATGAGTGAATGTTGATAACTCTCACCAAAAGCAAACTGAAGCAAAATCAAGAGATACAGCTATTTCCTGCATAGTAAGGACCAGGTTGTATCTGCCTGCCGCGTAGATGTTAAACACGAGGAGCCTGCCAGGCAAAAAATAAAATAAAATGTGGCAAACCTAATTCAGAACCACAAACATAGTTGAATACACAACTCAGACTTTTAAGATCTAGGGATGTCCAGATTTTGTGAAACCTGTCCCATGCATGTTTCGTGGATTATACAGTTTCGTTCATTCCGGTGTCCATTCACAGATGGATTGATTTTTTTTATTTTTTATACAGAAAAATATGCAAATAATCCAGTAAGAGGGTTTGCAATGATTCAGTTTTCCCTGTGTATATTTTCCAGTCTCAGCAGAAACGTGCATATTTTCCTATGGATAAATTTGCATACATTTTTGGGAAATTAAAAAAGAGAGAGAGAGAGAAAGAGAGAGATCTCTGAATGTCCATGGACTCTGCATGGCCTGACAAGGCTGGTCTGCAGCCAATTGCACAGGTCAGATTCTTAGAAATTGATTTTAGTCCATCTCACATTTCTCTGGCATCTCCATTAGAAGCTAAGCTCTTAAAATACTAATATGAAACTACCATTTTTGCATGATCAAATGTAAATGTGAAGTCCCCTTGGAAACCTTTGATTGTCATTCTTTAACTGTGAGTACATACCCCAACTGTGCTTAACATTCCAAGCTTGGAACTGCAAATCCTCCTGTAACAAAAGACTCCTGCAACTTTTTATCCTGGGGTTTATATCCAGACCAGGTGTCTGGATCAAGATCTGCTATTGTCTCTGAATTTTAGGCTCTAAATACGCTGGTCGTATTTGAAAAGAAGAACAGGATGCAAGAGAAAACATTGACAATTCTTGATGACCAGAAAAGGCCGCTCTTAGCCTGTTCACCTTGCAATCCCTTCCTTCAAGGGTGTATAATTAAGCTTATACAATGTGTTAAGATGAACTGCGGTAGAAACCTGCAGGCTAGCTAAACTGGTTCTTCGACTCTGTTCTTCACATTCTTCAACTTTTCTTCTGTATTTAATAGTTTTTAAAATTGAATTTTAATGAGTTTTAATCTACTTTAAATTGTTTTGTAAGCCACCTTGAGTGCAATTTTTGTGTGTACAAATATATCAAATAAATAAATAAATAAATAAACTCTACCTGAAACGAGAAAGGTCAAGTTATCTTTAGCATTTCAGATGTTACCACATCCGTTCTGTACCCTACTGCCAACCCATAGGCTTCCAACTCATTTATGATCTCAGGTGGGTCTACTTTAGGATTAGCAACAACAAAGCTGGTTTTGCCTAATATTCTAACACACACTCAGTGATTGTGAGTTGTTGTCACTGTGGATTGTTTATTGAACTCTGGGTTAGCGTGTTGTCTGAACCCAGGGTATTTTCTTTAGGGTGGCTTGTTTTCTGCAGTGTAGCTTATTTTTCTCAAACAAACCACCTTGAGAACCCATGGTTTGCTGTTGGATTGCTCAGGTTGGTTAGCAAGCCACCCTACAGAAAACGTATGAGGGATCCTGGGTTCAGACAACACACTAACCCATGGTTCAACAAACAGCCCATGGTTCAACAACAACCCACACTCAACCACCTGAAGTGGGTTATTGTGTTGTGTGAACAGTCCCAGGCAGCTGAGCCATAAGCAAGCTTACCTAACTGATGTTCCATAGAATTTACAGAAATCCCTTTAGGGCATAATCCTAGTCAATGTGGTCTCAATAATTAGAAGTCCTCCCCATCATCCACTGTAGAGTGGGAGGAACGGTGGAGGTGATCTTCCCCTTCCTGTCCTCCAGCCTGAAATTTTTGCTAGATGGGCTTTATTATTTATTTATTTATTTATTACATTTTTATACCGCCCAATAGCTGAAGCTCTCTGGGCGGTTCACAAAAATTTAAACCACAATAAAACAACCAGCAGGTTAAAAACACAAATACAAAATACAGTATAAAAGCACAACCAGGATAAAACCACGCAGCAAAATTGATATAAGATTAAAATACAGAGTTAGAACTGTAACATTTAAATTAAATTAAAATTAAGTGTTAAAATACTGAGAGAATAAAAAGGTCTTCAGCTGGCGAGGAAAGGAGTACAGTGTAGGCGCCAGGCAGACCTCTCTGGGGAGCTCATTCCACAGCCGGGGTGCCACAGCAGAGAAGGCCCTCCTCCTAGTAGCCACCTGCCTCACTTCCTTTGGCAGGGGCGCACGGAGAAGGGCCCCTGTAGATGATCTTAAGGTCTGGGCAGGTACATATGGGAGGAGGCGTTCCTTCAAATAACCTGGCCTCAAACCATTTAGGGCTTTGAATGTCAATACCAGCACTTTGAATCGGGCCCAGACCTGGACTGGCAGCTAATGAAGTTGTAAAAGGACTGGCGTAATGTGATCTTGATCCAGCCCTCCTCTGCTGGACTACACTTACTTGGTTGCATGGAATTCATCAATGCCTATGGACAGCAGGTGAGTTGTGAAATGCCATGGCAATGTTTCCTATTTCCATCACTGGCCAACCAGCTGCTTCTGCAAAGCTCACAAACAAGGGGTTTTATTTTATTTTTTATTACATTTACATCCTGGCTTTCTTTTTCTTGCAAGGAATGCAGGTTTGCTCACATGGTCCTCTTCCTTCTCTCCATTGTATCATCACAACAACCCTGTGAGGTAGGTTAGGCTGAGAGTCAGTGATTGGCCCAAAGTCACCCAATGGGCTTCATAGCCGAGTGGGGACTAGAACTTGGGACTCCTGAGTTCCAGTCCAAAACTCTAACCACTACACCTCACTGCATAAGAAGATTAGGACATCGTTATGTGGCTAATATTTTTTCTTCTTCTATATCAATACCATTTTAAATGCTTAAGCACTTCAAGGGCATTCAGACACACATGGTTTGCACTTGCAAGAATATGCTTTATTGGGAGAATAGCACACATAAACCATGTAAATAAACAGCCTTGACAGTTCTCAGGTTTCCCTGCATATGAGTAAAGTTAGGAAGGGCTGAACTACTAGCTAGGCAGCGAATAGAAGGGAAGAGATGTGCTCTTCTGTATAATTCCTGCACTGAGCGGGGGGCGGGGTTGGACTATATGTCCTTATAGGACCCTTCGAACTCTACTATTCTATGATTCTAATGGACACTGGGGGGCAGCAGTGAGCACTGAATGAGAAAGTTGGGACTACTATCTCTATATCATCTATCTATCAATCTATCAATCATCTATCTCACGCTTTGGATAACTGACCTGGGCACAGAGATGGGCGTAGAGAGACAAATGAGGTATCACAGAACATAAAAGGTGTGTATGTTTACCAAAACAACATTTTTGCAAATATGCCCCAGATCAGAACAAACTGATAAAAGATAAAATCCTAATTAAAATTAGGTTGTATGGTTGGAAAGCCCTTTGTTATTGGCTGTGGTTGCTCCAGCTCCAGCTCCAGCTCATTACAATAACCCTCTATGTACGCAGATGCATTGCCCATAAGCTCCTTCCCACGTGGAGGAATATTGAATCAATCATTTCATGACGGCAACATCAAACCATCCTTGGTGTGTGGGAATGGACCATCACAGGCAAAGCTTCTACATCTCCTCTTGCAGGTGATCTGGTTCCCACACACGCAGCTGCCAGCAGCATGCTGTGCAGAGAAATCAGGAAATGTACATGCATTTGTGAACAGGAACCCTTGAAACACAATTGGGGTTGATGAACATGCATGTGTGAACCAGGCCTGGGAGTTTATCAGGTTCTAGTAACGCAATAAATGTGCTGCCTTTATACTTCTTCAATGGTACTTTGGTGAAGGTGCTAAAGGTGGCACACAGAAAAGGATTGGTTATTCCTATATGTGTTTATCACGGAGTAGAAATACTTAAAGAACAAAACAGAGGGAAAGAGTGACAGCCAGAAAAGTTTCCATTAGAATCCCACACCCCTTCCTCTCAGTTCTACAATTGTCAGGGTTCCCTGGGGAGAGCAAATGACTGGAAAAGCCTGCAAGGTGAGTAATTTGTAGGATTGAACTAGTCAAGAAAGCGTTAAGCAAACTGGAACTGAATCTTTTGCAAAAAGCAGTGGAGGTTGGTGGCTCCGATGTCAGTGGGGCGGTGAATCTGCTCCAGAGTTCGGTCAGGACTCTAAAGGAGCTATCCAAGGTGCTTCCACACATGGGAGAGATCTTTTAGAGTTTTGACTGGTTCTGGCTGACACCTGGAGTGGATTCACCACCCCAATGACACGGGAGTCTACAGCCTCCACTGCCAAAAGGCCCTGAGATTTCTGTCTTCGGCGAGCGGCGTCACTTCCTGCCTACGGCTGGAGACTGTCCAAGTGAACGGGCAGACCGTTGCTGCAGGCCACGCGAATGCGGCGGCTTAGCTGCTTGCCGTTGTATCTGCAGTTATTAGGAGCAGTTCCGCCGGTGTTGTGGCAGTCAATCATACTGAAGTATTGTGTGCTGTCAAACAAATTACCACTGACGTGGGTCCCTCCAGTACTGCAGACGACCTGGACAGATGCAGCACTACTGTTGATGAAAGTGTTGCGGGGCTTGCAGAAGTGGGGATTCAGGCGTCTCTGCACCATCATCTGGTTGCAGTAGGCATTGAAGTTAGGGGCTTGGCTTCTTGGAAAATTCACGTGCTTGTTCTGAAAAGTTGCCCAGTTCTGTCCTTGACAGGATTGCACCAGCAGAAGCACGAGAAGGATGGCCAGATGCAGCTGTAGGTAGCAGGAGCCCTTGGAGGTTCGCATGATAGCACCTGGGAATCTACAGAGAAGAGGGAGGAATAAGGAAGGAAATGGAAAAGTGATGCCTATTTCTTAAGGATGAAAACGTGAACCAATCTACAGTTCTGCAGAATGGGGTGGTGGAATTCAGGGAAAAAATGCTCCCATTGCCACAACGATGTGAATTCTGATGCTGGGGTTTGTAAGACTATGGCCTCTGCTGGACCACGGGTTAGCCCGGGGTGAACCCTGGGCTCGCCCCTTTGTGTCCAGATGACGCACAGGGGATCCCAGGCTCAGGCAGGGGTCAACCCTCCCTTGCCCTGGGGTAACGGGCTCCAGTTGTAGCCTGGTATTTCCCGCGGCCTCAGGCTGAGCCCGAGACTGCGAGCGTGTAGACTCTACCGCCACTTTTCCCGGCAACTGTAATTACTCACGAGTAGCTGGGAAAAGCGGCGGACGGGGCGCAGCACTCTTCAGGAGCGCTGTGCCCATTGGGGCAGGGGGAGAGATCGTGGCAGGGGGGGAGATCGTGGCGGGGGGGAGATCGTGGAAGGGGGGGAGATCGGGGGCAGTGTGGGGGCAGTGGGGAAACCTTTAACCCCCCCACTTACTTTGGTCGATCATGTGCTCCTGCGCACCCGGCCCTTTAAGAAAAAAATGGCAGATGCGACGGGGTTTTCCTTTAGCCCGTCGCATCTGACGTTTAGACTGGGGTGACAGCCTGCGATACTTGAATCGTCGGCTCGCCCCTCCCCCTGCACAGATTTAAAGTTAGGTCTAGCAAAGGCCTATTTGTCTTTCCAAACGTGCCTAGGATTGCTCCCTGAGAGACTTGTTTACCTCTGGAAAACTGAGTTAAACGACTTCGCCCTTTCCTTTTTTTATTATCTCTAGAACTACCATAAATAGTACACTTATCCAAGAGTGCAATCGTACACATGTCCTTCACCCACATTCTGCTCAGTTGCCCATGGTTGTCCCTCTCTCATCTTCTTTAAGGAAATATTGGGACTGGTGGGTAGAAGATACCACACAACTGCATGATCCTTGAATTCTCCCCCTCTCCACTTTGCCTATCCTACTGCAGTTCAAAGCTATAGTTCCCTCTACCATAAATGGTCACGTGGAAGGAAAGTGACATTTTTATATATCTGGAGGAGCTATCTGTGTGTGAGCCACCATAACTGCAGTATGGACTAGTACAGTCCACGTGCAGGTTTGCCATCATGGCGAACAATAGATCTAACTTTACCCAGTGCAGCATGAACAGTATAAAATATTGGACATACAAGGTCAGAAAAGTCAAACATTAAATACTTTGGCAAACAAACAAATGCTGTCAGATGTCAAACATTAGATTCAGAAGCTTACAATTCTGTAAAGTTTGCCTGCCACATCTGGAAGATGTGGTTTGGGTCTTGCGCAATGTACAGACCCACATTGCTGTTAAATCTGCTTACCAGGAAGGACATGAATATCTTAGTGTCTTGCTTCAAAAGACAAATAGGTTGTTAAGATTCTACTCATCTTGCCCCAGGCTTTGGGATGATAGGAATCTGTGGTTTTCTCCCTTGAAGCACTCAAATCCCAACAAATGTGTGTTGGCCATTCACTCTCCCAACTCTTTATAGAATTCCCTATGGAGTCCATGTTGACCTCAACTCTCGTTAATTTCCAATATTTGGCTAATTTCCAATTGATGCTTCTAAATATGCAGTATACTATAATGTGTACGATTGCCAGTGCAATTTAGGAAATGCCCCAGTATCCTCTTCTGTACGGTTGTCTGAAATATGAAGAGGGGCATAATAGTACCAACCAAAGGCTTGAGCCAAATTTAATATACGTGGAAGGTCACTTGACTGTCAACCTATCTACTCTTGGTCACAAAAGATAAGTAAGACTCCAAAATGATACACCCTTAGCTGAGAGTAAGTGTATCCCATTGAATTCAATACGGCTTACATAATGGAGTCTAATGGCTCCAATTTTGGTGGGTTTTGGTCAGAACCAGCCAGAACTTTAAAGGAGCTGTTCAAGGTACTGAACACTATCACCAAAATGACTTAGTTCTGACTAAAACCCAGAATGGGATCACAGCCCCACCAAACTTGGGGTCTTTCTTCTGAGTGAACACATATAGGGTTGCACAGTAAGTAACTTTACACATATCGGGCTATTTGCATTTGGGTTTTGGCCATTCCCCACCAATTGCCTTCCTCTGCAGTGTATCCTTACAACATCCTCCTCACAAAATGTCACCCCACCCCAGTCTGGTGAGCTCTGTGATACCAACAGCTGCATGACTTGGAGGACATTTGAGCATGCCAAATTCCCTTCAGCTCTACCCTCAGAAGAAAGGGCAGAGGGTCTAATTTCAGTTTGCTCAAAGTGTAAAACAGCAGCTCCAAGGGCAGAACCCAGATTGTGGCTTCCTCCAACTTACCCAAATCCAATCCCGTCTGGAGTGATGGACACCGCTTGCTGCAGAGATAAGATCTCTCTTCCTCTGGTGACTGGCTGAATTAGTCAAGTCAGGAGCAGGGAAAAAGAGGAAGAATATTCAACCGGATGCCAAATAGGGTGTACAGATTTATGAAGAAAGGCCAACGGATATGTTTCAAATCCAACTGAACGTTTGTAATGTTGTAACTGAAAATTACACAATTGGTTGCATGATCCTAAAGCCTATGGCGAACATGCTCTTCTAGTCAGGGAGATACTGAGGAGAAAGGTGTGAACTGAACTGCTAATAATGTTTATTTTCACAGGCTGATTTCTTCAGGTCATACTGTTGTTATTAAACACACAAGGCATGCTGGTTCCCCCCCCACCCCTGGTTTTGTCAGTGAGCTTCATTAAGGGTATTTGGCTGAGGAAAGCTAAAGAACTGCTCAGACCAAGGGAGATTAAAACACTTTCATATTTATCCTTTAAACAGGAGAATTGGATGTGTTCTTTGAGTGACAACAGTGACGGGAGCCCTGGTGAGGGAAACGGATTTTCTCCTGATTTCTTCTGGTACATTTAGCTTAGAGTGATCTCATTTAATCGGATGGGAAGGTGATCTGTCAAGGTCCAGGGCAGAAGGACACCATGACTGAGGGAAAGAACCAGGGTGACTCTATTTTCTATTAAGTGTCCATTTCTCTAGCAGCTCTCTTGAGCTGACTAGCCTTGGGACAGGCCCAGGGGGATGAACAGGAATGAAGGCCTTTGGCCACCTGAAGTGAGGATGGAATCTGGTGTACCCGTTGTGGCAATGGTGGTCTCTGGCTATAAAAAATTAGCTATTTTCTTCCTCTACAGTGTACCCTTAGTTTCCTCTGCCCCCCCCCCAAATCTGGCTACTAGCTCCTGCACCGTTGTTGTGATGAAGATGGAATTTCATCAGGTTCTCCATATATACAAATGACATCTGCTGAAATTCCCTTTTCTAGGCAACTGTTAAAGATACAGGAGCCCTGTCCTCCTTTTCATATGATCACCCTAGGCTATAGCTTTTGTCAACTCTGTGATCTCTGATATTTGTTTCATAGCAATTGGTTCTCCTAAATATGCTCTAATGTGGGGACAAAATGTCTGACTACCAGCCTTGACAACTCTAGAATGTCAACAACTGCATGATTTAGTGGAAGCTTTTGTGAGGCAAATTTCTGTCTGTTCTGCCTTCTGAAGAACCTGGGGAGGGTTCCATGCCCTCAAAGGCTGTGCTTGCTTATTCATGAAGAAAATATTTTTTGTTTCCTCAAGGTGTACAGCAACAGTTTTGGGGGCAGAACCTGGGTTGTATTACTCAAGTTCAGTTCTATCTTGAGTGATGGACAATGCTTTCTGCAGAGACAAATCTATTGATCAAACTTCTATTTGAATTATAATGTACATCTCAGGCTAGTCAGGATCAGGGAAAGGAAAAAGAATGTTCAATCTCTTTCCAAACACAGAGCATAGATTGATGGTGGAAGGGCAGTGGACGTGTCACCAGAGGTGATCATATTTATTTCCATGGGTGGATTTCTGCAGATCATGCTGCTGTTAAAAGCTCTGAAGTAGCCCTCACCAGTTATTTTCTGCTCTGTCTACATTCTTTCACTGAAGGTGTTTGAGTGTATAAAACTAAGGACAGACTCACAACAAGGCAATTTTGAATCATACTTACTTTTGAGAGAAGAGAAATGGATGAACTCTTGTGTATCAGAAGCAACGGGAACCCTTGTAAGGGAAAATGGATTCCTCCTGATCTTCTATGAAACCTTTAGCTCAGAGAGCTCCTATTTATACCCTGGAGACTGCCACGTCCTGGTCCAGATTAGAAGCCTATGATTGGCCATGATTTCTTGCACCCCCTCCTTTTAAAAAACAATCTATTCCAGTAAAGCTGAGAACAGTACCAGCCATGAATTGGGAAATTTCTACTCTTTAACCTTGGACGTAGGTCAAGGGGCTCTTATCGACATACCCACCATGGCCTTCTTCCAACAGTGTAGAAATCATTTCTGTAGAATTCATTTCATTGTGTATTCTTCACATCAAGTGGAGTGAAGCCTTGGGCATGCTCTAAGGTGCACCCCTGTTCCACATGAAACAAGGGTGAAGCCACCATAGCTTTATCTGCCAACCCCACAGAAATCCCACACTGTATGCTAGGCAGGGGAGGGTTCAACTCCCCTCAACAGAGGTCATTTGTATGCATGCAGCACCTGGTGAAATCCCCGCTTCATCACAACAGTTAAAGCTGCAAAAGCCCTGCCCTCTTTAGCTAGGGTGACCCGATACAAAAGAGGGTAGAGTTTCTGCAGCTTTAACTGTTGTGATGAGGAGGGGATTTCCCCAGGTGCTGCATGCATACAAATGACATCCGCTGAACAGGCATCTCCTGTTCATAGGAAGGTAACCTGGGCTTTGTTTATACAAGCTGAACCATCTGGAGGTCCAGAGGGTTCCTACCCCTGCTCTGAATAGTTGACACAGATGAGTCCTTTGGGTAGCAGCAGTGATAGGAGCCCTTGTGTGTGAAAGAGGTTTTGTCCTGGTTTCCTCCGGTGGCTTTAGCTTAGGGCAGAGGTGCAGAATCCAGAGCCTGTGAGCTTAATCTGCTCCTCTGGACTCACCAGTCGGGCCCAAAGTACTGCCTGGGAGATAACAGTAGAGATGTGGGTGGGGGACTCTGCTAGTGTCTTAAAGGGAAGTTGTTCTTCCCAGCATGGGTGGAGTAGCTCCCCACAGCATGTGGTGACCAAACCACTGACTTAGCCCAGGCTGGGAATAGCAGCAACTCTTCCTTCTGGAGCTGAGTTTCTCACCAGAGACGCATCACTTTCATAGGGGTGCCATATACCACAATAACCCAGCCAGACTTGGGAAGAGTGGCTATTCCTCCCATTGCAGACATTGTCCCTTTCTTTGAGCTCTTCTATACGGGGCATTTATTGTGTTCTCCTCATTCCTTACTTGCAGTTATTTATGGCATTTTTTACATGATGTTGTGACCCTCCAGAATCACTTCAATTTGTAACTATCACGTTTGATGAGGTTTTTTTTTTAAAAGAGCAGGTAAAATGTGGTATTATTTGTGAAAGTGTAAAAAATTCCTTTTCCACTTGCATATTCCCACCTAGAGGTCATGTAGCAGAAATGCAGGAAAGGAAGCACTCTTTGTGTAGTGTTGAGATCTCAGTTCTGTGATGAAACAGCAAAAAGCTACAGCGGATTAACAGTGTCATGTAGAAAAGCTCTCTGTGCTTGTCCCAGGATGGAGGAGAAAAAGAGGTAGGGGTTGGCCGCTGTTGACATCCGGCACATGGAGGGCATTGGGGCATCAATTTCACCTTAGAAATATTCTGCACCTCTGGTTTGGAGAGACCCCATTTAAACTGAGAGAGGGCTGATCTGCCAAGCCCTTAATCTTGGGACAGCAGTGTCCCAACGTGCATCACTTTATAATTGCTTACAGGTAAGTGTGTTTGCATTTGAATATCCATCCTCCCAGTTTGGGGAGATTCTTTCAGGGCTGGATCTAAACTTATGGAGGAAAAAAAATACTCATGCGAAGCCGGGAGCCATGCACAGGGCACAGCGCTGCACCCATCAGGGGCAGGAGGGGGGAAATCAATTTTTCTTTTAAAAAAACTCACAGTTCATCGTTCATGTGCTCCTGCACAGCTGGCCCTTTAAAACTAAAAACAAAATGGCGGGCACAACAGCTCTTTTCTTGAGCTCGTCGTGCGTGCATGTAAATGAGGGGAACATCCTGCAATACTCGCATCGCGGGATCTCCCCTCCTCTGTCACAGACTTACCGGTAAGTCTAGCAAAGGCCTATGGCTTTGTAGTGGTGCTGGTGCACTGACAACTGTTGGGGCCCATGTCAAATCTACACCAAGCAGGATATTCCACTATGAAAGTGGTATGAAAGTGGTATATGGTTTGTGTCAATGGGCTCCAACAGTTGTCAGTGCATTTCAATGTTGCTATAAAGCAGTAGTGTGGCTCCTGCCTTTTATATACTGCTTTTATCCCACTTCCATAGTGGAATATCCTGCTTGGTGTAGATGAGCCCATAGACAGTTTAGCGGAGGCAATCAATCAAAGAGCAGAAGCGTTACGTTTATGTTTCTATAACTCAAACTTCACTGTATTTCTTTTTTTACCCTTTGGTTTTTAGCTTCACGTGCTCCCAATGTCCCTCACTCACTATGCCTTAGGCCCCAAGCCCTGTTTGAGAGTCGCGAGCCTGGCCTGGGAGGTGGTGGACTCTCCTTCGCTGGAGGTATCTAAGCAGAGGATGGAAGGCCTCTCGAGGGATGCTGAAGGTTCACCTTGCATTTCAGATCCTGCACTAAGTAAAGGGTTGGACCAGATGATCTCCAAGATTCTAACTCTAAATAATTATGATTCTGTTTCAAGTTAGGAGAAGAGACAGAAGAGGCTGGCCGAGGTGGAAATGCTGAAAGTCTTCAATTTAGGTATATATGGAATGCCCAGGGCCGGATCTACACTATTGCTTTAAAGTGCTTTATAACAGTTTTATAGCGCTTTAAAGCAGTTAAAGCACTTTATAACTGTTATAAAGCGCTTTACAGTAGTCTAGATCCGGTGCAGGTTTTCTCCACCCACCAACACCCACACCCACTTCTTGCTTTGCTTAACATCCAGGCACATAATAAAAAAGTGCTAACCTTAACCGAAATGCATAAAATCGCGGGATGCATAAAACAGCTACAAAAGCCAGGATAAAGGCATAGAAGTGCTAATATTTGCATTTAGAATTTAAAATAATCAAATATTAACTGGACCTACCTAGGCTAATCAGTACTCGGGGCTATTTATAAAACTTGGGGGCTGACTTGAAAATTCCTCAAAATAGGAGTAAAGGGACATCTCTCCCCTTAATATGAAATAGAAAATCCTCCAAGAGACTGAAAGAGTGAAAAACTCTCAAACATTTTATCCTTACGTTTATGTGTGATTACACTGTTGATTCTGTTAATATAAGTGCTCTTTATAATCTGCTTTTATTAGTGTTTTAAACCTTGTTTATTGTTTACACGCTAAACTTTTTTGTTATCAATTGCTTAGCCTGTAGATTTCCAGAGAGCTCAATAACTTGCACACTCATTTGTGACATTTTAGAGCCGAACTGAACATGACATCAAATGCATCATTGCACCTAACATACCAGGAAACAGGGAGGGGGTCTGAGGCATACAGTCAATGGAAACTTTCATTCCAATGCAAATACCGCTAACAGCAGGGGGGAATTATAATGGAAATGGTGGCCCAACTCACCCCCTTGCACAACATCTGCATAAGAAGAAAAGAATATGCAGAAATTGCAATAATGCATTTAAGGTCACATTTAGTTTGGTTCTTAGTTGGCTACAATAAAGTTACTATCCTACTATGGCTTTTAAAAGCATTAAGAACGTGATGATAGCCCTGTTGGATCAAACCAAGGGTCCATCTAGTCCAGCATTCTGTTCACATGGTGGACAACCAGCTGCCCAGGGAAAACCCACAAACAGGACATGAGTACAACAGCATCCTCCCGGACATGTTCCCCAACAACTGGTATATACAGGCTTACTGCCTCTGATACTAAAAGCAGCACATAGCCATCTGGGCTAGTAGCCATTGATAGCCTTACCTTTTTTTAAAGCTATCCAAATTGATGGCCATCAGTTGAAATGGACAGACTTCAGATACATGTACATTTTTAACGAGTTAATGTAATAAATAAATTTATATACAAATGTATAGTTTGAACATGAAAAGCATATGCCCCCTACAGAGACACCCATAAATCAACTATGATTAGCTGCAGCTCTCTATTGGATGTATATTGAACGTTGAATGTGAGAGTAGTGTAGTGGTGTAGTGGCTAAAGTGCTGGACTAGGAGTCACGAGATCCAGGTTCTAGTCCCCACTCAGCCATGGAAACCCACTGAGTGACTTTGCTGAGTGTGAGAGCCAGCTTGACGTAGTGGCTAAAGTGTTGGACTGGGAGTCGGGAGATCCAGTTTCTAGTCCCCACTCGGCCATGAAAACACACTGGGTGGCTTTGGGCCAGTCACAGACTCTCAGCCCAACCTACTTCACATGGTTGTTGTTGTGAGGATAACATGGAGACGAGGATTATGTACACCACCTTGGGTTCCTTGGAGGAAAAAAGGTTAAATATAAATGCAATAAATAAATAAATGGCACTGATCCCAAATTTGCCTCTGTGTTGTTTTTGAAATGAGCCTTTGTCCCCTTGCTTCTCTTGCAAGCATCTCCAGAACATCTGGATCACCATCGTCCAGATGTTGAGCTGGGTGTGCCAGCAGTACAATGTCGATGTCTTTGTACACAGAAGTGTGTGCCATACTGCTCTAGGGACACATCGTGGCGATAGAGCACAAGGAAAGAACACCTAGAGGTCATGATAATGAATGGATTTATTGCAGAGGGGGGAGGAAAGGAAGCCAGCTGCAAACATATTCCAGTGAATACTTTCTGGAAGAAAGAAGAAACGACCTTTGCTAACGTGGAGACACTGATTTAGGACCAGAATTCGGCTAGGCGCTGCACAGAATAAAAGGAAAGGGAGGACATCATAAACAGAGTATGTTATACCATGTCCTGGATGCAGAGGCTGATGATGACCACAGTAGGGTGGCCATATGGAAAGGAGGACAGGGCTCCTGTATCTTTAACAGTGGCACAGAAAAGGGGATTTCAGCCAGTGTCTGAACGCAGCACCTGGTGAAATGCCCTCTTCACCACAACAGTTAAAGCTGCAGGAGCTCTGTCCTTTTTTGCATCTGGTCAGGAGGGCAGGGCTCCTCCAGCTTTAACTGTTGTGATAAAGAGGGCATTTCACCAGGTGCTGCATTCATACAAAGGATACCTACTGAAACCCCCTTTTCTGTGCAACTGTTAAAGAGACAGGAGCCCTGTCCTTCTTTCCATAGGGTCACCCTCATTACAAGGAGCTCTGAGGGAGGATTGGGGAAGGATCAGCCAAGCAAAGCAGAGTAATTTCAGCCGCCACATCTTTCCTCCTTCACATTTCGCCCCGGCTTAGGCATGGGCAATGTAATGGACAGGGAGGCCATTCTTGCAGGTGACCCGGATCTTCTTGATTTCGCTCTTCCCCGTGTAGCGGCAGTAAAGCCCCTTGCGGCCTTCGGCCAGGCGGCAGATGGTGATGGGGAACAGGGTTCTGCTGGTCTGGTTTCCATCCAAGTTCCTCTTTGCTGAATTGCAGATGGCAGTCAGCTGCCGTTCGCTGCTGTGGATGAAGGTGTTGCCACGCTGGCAGTTCAGGTTCCGGCGGCTCATCATCAGGTTGCAGTAGGTGTGGTCGTTCTGGTAGTCTGACTTGGGGCTGTCCAGGTGCCTTTTCAGGAACTCTCTGAAAGAGCTGTCTTGGCTCCCTGGGAGCTGGGGTTCGTCGGAAACGGTGCCTTCGCTCCGTGGGAGCTTGGTGTCACCGGAAGAGGTGCCTTCGCTCCGTGGCAGCAGGGTGGTGGCCATGAGGAAGAGCAAGAGAAGAAAGGCCTGAGGCCGAAGGCCCTTTGGGGACATGACTGGGCCCTTGGAAACTGGGCGTGTATCTCACTGCAAAGGCAAGAAACAACATGAATACTCTCAACTTTCGAAGCAACTCACACACTAGGCACACTGCCTGCCACGTAGGAAGTTACTTTATACAAATTCTGAACTCTGGTCCATTTAATTCAGTATCAACTACACTACACTGTGATTGGAGGGTCCATCATAGCTGCCGCTCCCCAAGGGGAAAAAAAGCGCATTTAAAGGGCTACCCAAAGGTATGGTTCAGAAGCTGCAGCTTGTGCAGAACGCAGCAGCTAGGGTGCCCACTGGGACATCTAGCTCTGCCCACATAAAACCTGTACTAAAAGAACTGCACTGTCTGCCTGTTAGCTCCTGAGCCATTTACAATGTTATGTTATTATCCTATAAAGCCCTAAACAAATTGGGACCAGGATACTTAGCAGACCGCCTTCCCTTATACATGCCCAGATGAGATTTGCGATCATCAGAGGAAGTCCTGCTCATTCTAAGGTGAACAGAATGCCACAATGAAGAACCTCAGTGGTGGGGCCTTCTCAGTAGCGGCACCCACCTTCTGGAAAAACCCTGCCTCATGCGGTTTTGGAGGGGGGGGGAATATAACAGCTTTCAAACACCTCCTGAAAACACATCTTTTTAGACAAACCTTCCCTGGATTATGACTTTTCCTGGTTTCATGTGACTTTTTAAAATAATAATAATAATAATAATAATAATAATAATAATAATAATAATAAAGTTTTAAATTCTGACTTTGTATATTGCAGTTTTAACTATTTTAATAGTGAACTGCCCAGAGAGCCTTAGCTGTTGGGCCGTATAAATATGTAAATAAGAATAAGAATAATATGTTAATTGCATTAAGTTAAGCCATTAAAGAATTCTGCATGACCAAGGCTCGGTCAATGACTCATTCATCCTGGTTTTCGTTTTGGTTCCCCAAGTCACATTGCTTCTCCCTCTCCCTCTCCCTCTCCCTCCCTCCCTCCCTCCCTCCCTCCCTCCCTCCCTCTCTCTCTCTCTCTCTCTCTCTCTCTCTCTCTCTCTCTCTCTCTCTCTCTCGTGTCCCTAGTCTCAAGCTGGAATTTGTGTAGGTTTCCCTGATGCTCTCAGGACACAGCAGAGGGGCCTGCAGTTGAAGCAATCCACTTGACAGGGCTCCCTGGCTTCAGTCTTCTCGGAGGGCCAAATTACTAGTTTCACTCTGTGCCTCCTCTTCTCGGGGAATTGCCAAAGCTTTCAGCCAATTGCTGGTGAGGCGGCCAGCAGTTACAAGTCAATTTTCAGTCCATCATGTAAATTGGGTGAGCCTTGAGTGGGGCCTGCCCCTTGGAGACTGTTGCGTTAGCTAGACCTACCTGAAAGCCTGGGACGGAGGAGTGAAGATCTCACGTTGTGATTAACGTGAGATCCCTCTTCCATTTACACATAAGGTGCAATGACTAGGGTGACCATATGAAAAGGAGAACAGGGCTCCTGTATCTTTAACTGTAATGTAGAAAAGGGAATTTCAGCAGGTGTCAATTGAAGAGGGTGAAATTCTCTCTTCATCAACACAGTTAAAGCTGCAGGAGCCCTGCCTTCTTTTGTATCTGGTCAATCTAGTATAGCTCCTGCAGCTTTAACTGTTGTGATGAAGAGGGAATTTCAGCTGGTGCTGCATGCAGACAAATGACACCTGCTGAAATTCCCTTTTCAGTACAACTGTTAAAGATTCATTAGCCCTGTCCTCCTTTCCATAGCGTCACCCTAAATGCTATATCCTGCTTGCTGTAGACTTTGCCAAGGTCTGATCCTTACTCTGCCCCCCCAACCTATCTGCACGAGTCTCCTAGTCCCTCTTTTGCTCCCCAAGCTTACTTGGCAGGGCCGGCGCTGCCATAGAGGCAGCTCAGGTGGCGGCCTAGAACGCCAAGCAAAGGAGGGTGCGGAACGGCGCACCCGGAAGCCGCTCTCCTAGAGCAGCTTCCGGGTGTGCTGTTCCAAAGCCGCCGCCCCGGCCGCCACCCCAACCCCAGCGTCCTGTCTTCGAAGCCAGCACCCGGCCGGAAGCTGCTCCTGGATTCGAAGCCAGGATGCTGGGGTTGGGGGCAGGGGCTTCAGAACGGCGTGCCTGGAAGCCACTTCTGGGCGTGGCATTCTGAAGCCACCGCCCCGCCCCCCAACCCCAGCATCCTGGCTTTGAAGCCAGGAGCAGGAGCAGGCGCAGGGGGCGGGGTTTGGGGGCAGTACAGCACGCCCGGGCTCACCATTCTGAAGCCACCACCACGCCCCCCCAACCCCAGAGTCCTGGCTTCGAAGCCAGGAGCGGGTGGTGGGTTCAGTACGGTGTGCCTGCCTAGGGCGCAAAATAGTCTGGCGCTGGCCCTGCTCCTTGGTCCTCTCTCCCACCATCAATGCTCCTCCAAACCCAACCATCCTTTTGTTGCCACGTATTTAGCTGGCTGATTTTGTTCCAGGAAGCAGGAAAGGTGATGGGATGGACCTCTTTCTTCCTTAATATTCCTGCTGCCCTGTCAAGAAGAAGACCTGAGAAGTGATGGTTATCCGTGGGCTACCGCAAATGCCAGTTGCCTTCGGGACTGCTGCATTTCTGGGGTCATAGAATCATAGAATCATAGAATAGCAGAGTTGGAAGGGGCCTACAAGGCCATCGAGTCCAACCCCCTGCTCAATGCAGGAATCCACTCTAAAGCATCCCTGACAGATGGTTGTCCAGCTGCCTCTTGAATGCCTCTAGTGTGGGAGAGCCCACAACCTCACCAGGCAACTGATTCCATCGTCGCACTGCTCTAACAGTTAGGAAGTTTTTCCTGATGTCCAGCCGGAATCTGGCTTCCTTTAACTTGAGCCCGTTATTCTGTGTCCTGCACTCTGGGAGGATCGAGAAGAGATCCTGGCCCTCCTCTGTGTGACAACCTTTTAAGTATTTGAAGAGTGCTATCATGTCTCCGCTCAATCTTCTCTTCTCCAGGCTAAACATGCCCAGTTCTTTCAGTCTCTCTTCATAGGGCTTTGTTTCTAGACCTCTGATCATCCTGGTTGCCCTCTTCTGAACACGCTCCAGCTTGTCTGCATCCTTCTTGAATTGTGGAGCCCAGAACTGGACACAATATTCTAGATGAGGCCTAACCAGGGCCGAATAGAGAGGAACCAGTACCTCACGTGATTTGGAAGCTATACTTCTATTAATGCAGCCCAAAATAGCATTTGCCTTTCTTGCAGCCATATCGCACTGTTGGCTCATATTCAGCTTGTGATCTACAATTCCAAGATCTTTCTCGTTTGTAGTATTGCTGAGCCAAGTGTCCCCCATCTTGTAACTGTGCATTTGGTTTCTATTCCCTAAATGTAGAACTTGGCATTTATCCCTATTAAATTTCATTCTGTTGTTTTCAGCCCAGCACTCCAGCCTATCAAGATCACTTTGAAGTTTGTTTCTGTCTTCCAGGGTATTAGCTATCCCATCCAATTTGGTGTCATCTGCAAATTTGATCAGCGTTCCCTGCACCTCCTCGTCCAAATCATTAATAAAAATGTTGAAGAGCACTGGTCCCAGGACTGAGCCCTGCGGCACCCCTCTCGTTGCCTCTCCCCAGTTTGAGACGGTTCCATTGATAAGTACTCTTTGACTCCGATTCTGTAGCCAGCTGTGGATCCACCTAATAGTTGTTCCATCTAGCCCACTTTTAGCTAGTTTGTTAATCAGAATGTCATGTGGTACTTTGTCAAAAGCTTTGCTGAAGTCAAGATATATGACATCCACAGCATTCCCACATTGGGTCTGCTTGGTGTACTCCATAGCAACATGCAATGAGTAGGGGGTGAGATCTCCCTCCCATCATGCCTCCTGTCTGCTTGCCACTGCCCAAGCCACAGAAACAGCCAGGGAAGGACATGTGAGAGAAACAGGGAAATGGTGTCTGTTTCTTGGAGGATTATTGGTGGGTGGGTGGAGGTTTGGGAGTTTAGGGGCTGGCTGGGTAGAACAGAGGGAATTGGAACTGGCTGGGTGAAAGAGGGGAAAGAGTTTAATTCCTCCCTGGCTTGAATTAAATCCGAGCCAGAGAAGAACATGTGGTTATAATACAAACCTCATATCTAGGGTGACCCTATGAAAAGAAGGACAGGGCTCCTGGATCTTTAACAGTTGCATAGAAAAGGGGATTTCAACCGTAGGCCTGCAGCATCTGGTGAAATTCCCTCTTCATCACAACAGTGAAAGCTGCAGGAGCCCTGTCCTCCTTTTCATCTGGTCACCCTATCATATCTGAGATGAGCATTAGGAGGTCCTCATGTTTCCAAGCCAGCAAATTTAAGTTTTGCTAATGTCTCCAGTTATTGTAGCCTCTGAGTGTTGTTCATGAACAGAACCTAAGAGTTCTGTCTACCAGTTCATATGTAAATCTAAACCTAGTGGACTACCTCAATGAAGGAGGGGACATGGCTCAGTGGTAGAGCATCTGCTTTGCATGCAGAAGGTCCCAGGTTCAATCCCCGGCATTGGCAGGTAAGGCTGGAAAATATTCCTGCCTGGAGAGCCGCTGGAGTTAGTGTTGACAATATTGGGCTAAATGGACCAATGGCCTGCCTGAAACCCTGGAGTGGCATTGCGGCCAGTCAGTGTCGACAATATTGGGTTGAGCAAGATGAAACAATGGTTTGACTCAGTAACTTCCTAGGTTCCTACCACACAGGCCATTTCTACACCTGCCTTTCTTCCAGGGATCGTCCCAGGATCATTCCTGTGCATGCAAATGACACACAGGGTGAGGTGATCCTATGGAAAGGAGGACAGGTCTCCTGTATCTTTAACAGTTGAATTGAAAAGGGAATTTCAGCAGCTGTCATTTGTATATATGGGGAACCTGGTGAAATTCCCTCTTCATCACAACAGTTAAAGCTGCAGGTGCCCTGACCTCTTTTAAATCTGGTCACTCTAGTATAGCTCCTGCAGCTTTAACTGTTGTGATGAAGAGGGAAATTCACCAGGTTCTCCATATATACAAATGCCACCTGCTGAAATTCCCTTTTCTATGCAACTGTTAAAGATACAGGAGCCCTGTCCTCCTTTTCATATGGTCACCCTAACACAGGGGATCCCGGGAGCAGGCAGAGACCATCTCTCCATTTTCCTGAGATAATCCTTAGGTTTAGACAAGGCCACAGACACACCCATTCCATCCATAAACACTCTATGACACTAATGGTGCAACCGCCTTGGAAAATGGACGTGATCCATGACGCTGAACTCACCAAATATTCTTTATCTTTTCTGTCAGGGTTCTTCTTAGAAGAATGGATCCCACTATCAGCAGAGGGGAGGATGCCAGCTGGATGATCTTCCTCCTTTCAGGGTTCCAGCTATATATCTCTTGTCCGTGCTCAGTGCAAGCCTGTGGTTGTATGAAGAAGTTTCGTCCTTCCAGTGAGTTTCCTATTTGGGTAACCTTCTGTTTGAGTAACTCTGCTATAACAACACTGGGTGGGCAAAATAAAAGCACCCTGTGAAATGAAAAAAACGTTTTCAGCCCTTCTTCCAGTTGATCAGGGCCTTGTTTGAGTAAAGCTTCATCAGGACTTAGCCCCCAAACCTGTTTTCATGAGAGCTGCAAATTTTAATCCAACTGTTTCATTGAGGCACCTGTCTTTCTGTCCAATGGCAGCAAAATCATACTGAAACCATTGCTTTTGGAGAGGTTGACAGGTTGTCTGTCTGAAATCGCTACCTGTCAGTATCTGCTACTTGGACTGTTATCTTCCTTTCCCTGGAGGAACCTTTCCCCTCGACCACGTCCTACCTTCAAAGTCAAAGGATAAGATATCAGAGAGGTAGCATTTTTGGACTGTGTGAAAACACTACTTCTCAGGATGTGCTACCTGGATCACCATCCTTTCCCACCCACCCCCACGTTCTGTAGCTGTGAAAAGAAATAGCTGTCAAGAATAGCTTCTTCTCAAACTCTTTCACTTGAACCACTCTCCTGGGTTCCTCACAATCAGCAGGGGAAACAACAAGGTGTCCGTTGTTTTCCCCATTCCCACATGATCATGTAGCCGGGATTACCCTAATTACCATGACCACCTTGCAGGTTGCTGTGTTGTCCAAACCCAGCACATAGCCTCTGCGTTCTCACTCACTCTAAAACCCCTATTGTAAGCCATGGGTTATAGGGTGGGTGAAAATGCACTGCATCCCCACTGCATCCCTGGTTCGAACGACACAGCAACCCAGACACAGCACAGGTAATTTAGACAATCCCAGTTGCACGACCGACACGCATGGGAGCAGGGGAAATAACAGATGTTTCATGGTTTCCCCTGCTGATGGTCTGAACCCAAACACTGTTTACATATTCCAAAGGTAGCGAAAAGGTAGCATTTTGGTGTGGGAGTGGGAGCAGGTGGTTGTCTGAAATTGCTACCTGTCACATTCTGACTACTGGATCTAGCCACATTGGCCCATGCTTTTATGACCTTGCATTTAGACTACTGTAATATGCCCTACGTGGAACTTCCCTTGGGGTCTGGGTATATGTGAGACTACCTCCTCCTGCATGATGAGCCTCCCCAGAACCTGCATTCATCTTCTGAGGCCCTCTTATCATAGAATCATAGAACAGTAGAGTCGGAAGGGGCCTACAAGGCCATCAAGTCCAACCCCCTGCTCCATGCAGGAATCCACCTTAAAGCATCCCTGACAGATGGTTGTCCAGCTGCCTCTTGAATGCCTCTAGCGTGGGAGAGTGTGTTGCGACTCCAAGACAACACAGGATCTCCTTTGGCATATGGGATCTATCAACCCCAGTCTGATTCAAAAGCCATATACTTAAAATTAAAGAATGCTGAGCCCAGAAATTTGTTTTCAGTAGAAGAACTGAATGAAGCTCACAGTCCTTCTACACTAGGGCTGTTGAATCTCACTTTGGATACTGCCCTATATTATTATTATTATTATTATTATTATTATTATTATTATTATTATTATTATTATTATTATTAGGCCACCCCATAATCTACATTTCTCTGGGAGAGGGAGAAATTTGCTTTTCCACTTCTGGCAGCAAAATGTCTTGGGTCAGCCCTGAAAACAAAAAGCATCTCATATATCAATTTGCATCTGTTTCTGGCATTTCTTTGTCACCGTAGCCCACTTCGGGGATTCATTACTCATGTGATTCCAAGATGCATGAGGGAAAGATCAAGGCTGTGTTCGCTGGACCTACCCACACCATGCCCTCACTGGCCCCATCCATGCAGACATTCCACCCCAAAATGAGTATGAGGCCGGCATGGGGACAGGGACAGTAAGCACACCCCCCCCCCCCCAGTTTCCCTCATGTGATTAGAACAGTGTGACTAATGCATGCCTAAGTAGGACTTATCTCTTAGAAACTCTCACATATAGGCCTAAAACGGCCCATCAACTCAAACATCCAGTCTGGTTTGGCCCTTCCTCTTTTTTAGCCAAAGGGGAAAGCTGAATGCGTTAAGGCACAATCCTATGCCTGTTTAAGGATGCAGTGAAAGGCATAATCCTATGTAAGTTTAGACAGAAGGAAAGGTCTACAACTCACTGGCTGGGTGCACGCTGGAAATTGTAGGCTTTTCTCTCTCTCTAAACGTGCATACAATTGCACCCTTAATTGCTCACATGCCTTGGATAGAACCATGATATATAGAAATTAGTTACTTCAGGCTTTTCCCATCTAATCATCTCCATAAAGCTTCACCAGCTGAATTTCTAGACTTACACATTTTTAAATTAGAGTTACTGTCACTTGAGCTTGCTAAATGGTAGATGGTTTTTTCTTGCTTTTGGCAAAATACCATCCATGAAAGAAGTCCATTCAGACGCACTGCTGTGAAAAGACAGTTGGGTTTTCATACAAGACCTGGCAGGTCAAGACTCTCATTGGATGAAGGCTCCTAAAAAGATGTCCCAATCTTTCTTAAGGCTTCTTCCAGTTTCCCGGTCTTTCCTGTTGAGTAAGTGGCTGAGGCCTGTTCAGCCTTACAATGGTGTCATAACCCACTCTTGCTTGCACATCCAAAACCATCAACCAATTTAGATTGAGACACACATGTCAAGGGGGAAGCTGTTCCAAGACCACAGCACTAGAGACAGAGCTTCAGAAGGCCTCATTTTCAGCTGTGTACCATAGATTGGTGGCCTTCTCTTTCTTTTTATTTGAGTTTCTTCACTCAACATTGCTATGGTAAAATTAAACCAAAGTACACCTTTCTAAATGCATTTCTCTCCAAAGATGCCATTTTAACACATCTGGAGACTTCTTTTTTTTAAAGACAAGAATTGTGTTTGTGCAAAAATTGGGGGACCACTCTGTTCCAATCTATACATTAGTCTGGGAGGTGTGGATCACATCAATTCAAACAGGAATTTGCACAGATCGAATTCCTCACGTGTCCCCATACACTGCAGGCTCAATTGCCAGTGGTGTGGAATTACATGGGGCAATTATATAGATTATCCTCTAATTTCATCCAGTAGCTCACAGCGGCATCCTCCATCCCCCCCCCCCGACCCAAGAACACAAAAACTTCAAAAAGAAGCAGTAAATCTTTTGTTCAAATCCAGCAGGGTTCACAATGGCGTGTGCAAGCTTTGGAGTTACACCAAACTTTCTCACTGACTAGATGTTCAACAAATAAAATGGACCAGAGGAGAAAGAGATCTTTCTGGCGGAAGGCAAAGAGTTTAGCTCCGTCTGCAGAATATTGCAACAAAATTACCCATGTAAACTTCACACAGAGTAAAGCACATTTATTTGTGTGTGTGTGTGTGTGTGTGTGTGTGTGTGTGTGTGAGAGAGAGAGAGAGAGAGAGAGAGAGAGAGAGAAGTTTTCATCCTAATCTTTTTTTTTAAAAAAAGTTTTTTAGAAACAGCAAAAGAATAACTGCAAGGCAGAGATGCAGTTTATATAACCCCGAGTTTGGGCCGATCCAACATTTCTGCCTGACGAGCAGTGATGGAACTTTCCGTTAACTTTTCATTGGCTCCAAACCACAAGGGGACTGTAAATTAACAGTCTGATCTGCTGAGAACCAGACCGAACGCTGTTGTCTCTGGAAAAGGTGAGTTCCTCATGTCCCCTTTCCCCTGGTCCTCTGCTGTCTTTGCTTTTCCTGATCCCTTTTAGGATCCTGGCTTCTTTCTTCCATTTGTCCACAGGGGAGTTCTCCAGTTCCCCTCTTCTGACACACCCTGTGGTTTTCCCTTTTCTAGACTGTGAAAAACAGCCTTCCCCAGCCTGGCACACTCTAGACATTTTGAACTACAACTCCCAGCATTCCTGATGATTGGCCCTGCTGGCTGGGGCTGGTGGGAGTTGAAGTCCCAAACAATCTGGAAGCTCTTCTAAGGGATCAACGTCTTAGATTGCCACAGTTATTGAGGCAGATCACCAGCTGTATGTCCTCTGTCATTTGAAACCATTCTATTTACTGTACAACGCCAAGAACACAGTGTAAATGGACTAAAATGCTTTATGTCACAGGACCTCTAAAATTGTACTTACTTGTGTTTCAGGCCTTGCACGCAATGGCGTTTTGTTTCATGTTTTTGCCCTGAGGACATGTGTGGGTCAAGCATGAGGCTTCTGGGCTGTTAGAAGCCTAAGGGCCTGTCCTCATGGCGCCAAGCTGGCGCTGCTCCACCGCAGTATTGCTGGTGCAGGATGGCGGTAGAAAATCCCCACTTGGGGAGGCATCACGGGCTTTTCAGTGGCCTTTAGGCTCACAGGGCCCACCCCTCTCCATCCAAAGCTTCTGGCAATCAATGGGAGGTTGCCTTCCACCTGGAAACACCCCTGTAGTAGTGCCAGAGCAAGGGGAGATGGCGGAAGAACAGCACTGACCTCACTCAGGCAGGATGCTGGGCTCCGAATCCTTGGCACAGATTCGGCAGCACAGATTCGGAACCACCTCGGGGCTTCCATTGGGTAGAGACAGGGAGCAGGTTGGCTATAGAGTTGCCAACTTTTCAGCCGCCACTGAAGCTGTGCCTGCAACAGCAGTTAGGGTTCTTTGCATGCTTTGTGTTTCTTCCCACCCCTTGAAAAACATCAACTGCAAATTTAAGCTTTTGTTAAAAGGAAGAAGAGCAGATTGGTCCAATTTTGTTTTTCCCAGGTCCTAGCTGGGTGCACATATCAGAGCTCATATGAGCTCCAAAACAGGTGTGACGTGGGAGGTCCCTTATCGACTCAAAAGGGCTGCTGTAGCAGGAGCATTTAACTCCTCCTGCATAGTTTGCCCAATCTAAACTCCCCCTCCCCACCTGATGCACCTATAGCCTTACTTGGGGGCTGAGGGGAAGAAACTATATCTACTTCTATCATTTCTCTTCCCAGCTTCAGGAAGTGTGGTGATTTGGAATGGGCAAACGGTGCAGGATCCAAGAGCTAAGCACCCAGTCTGCCTGCACTGCTGAGCTGATCAAGTTAGCACCTCTCTCCTCTCCACGACTGCTTTGAACTAAAGATAAATCAGTGGGGTGATCTCAGGGCCGGCCCAAGACATTTGGCTGCATGAGGCAGAGCATGAAATGGTGCCCCCCTGTCCCCCCTCAAATCAAGGTGTCTATATCCAAAGCCAGACAACCTTCTTTTGGTGCATGAAATCCAAAATCCCATAAGAGCCTTTCCCCATCCCTGCAAGTAGAAATACAAGTAAAGAACTAACAATTTGTCGCCTAAAAGTGACACCCCAAATCTGCTTCCTGAGGCAGCTGTCTCACCCTGCCTCGTGGTATGTGATCTGATCATGGAACATTTGTGTCACATCTATTTTGGCAAAGCCATGGAGATTTGTTGTCCAGTCTGCGTGGAGATGCCAGTAACCGACACTGCCCCCCAGTGGCGAAATTGGGTTACCAGCACCATGATTTTCTCTCACAGGTGCTGCACAGAATGAGGCCTTCCAAAGGAGCCTGTTACCTTCTTCTCCTCGTGTTGCTGGTGGCTGAACTGCTGCCCAGCGTGTCCTGCGGCAACAATCCACGCTATGAGAAGTTCCTGAAACAGCACCGGGACGAGCCAAGGAGCAGATTCCACGGCCGGTACTGCGACACCCTGATGGGCAGCCGTGGCCTGACCAAACCCCAGTGCAAGGAAATGAACACCTTCATCCACGGCTCCAAAAGGCAGATCCGGGCGGTGTGCGCCGAAGGAGGGGTTCCTTCCGGGGAGCTGCGGCGCAGCCGACGGCACTTCAGGGTCACCAGCTGCACCCTCAGGGGTGGCTCAACCCTCCCGCCCTGCGAGTATAAGGAGAACACCTCCCCCAGGTACATCGTCATCGGCTGCGAAGGCGGATGGCCCGTCCACTACGATGAAAGCCAGATTGTGATGGCTGCTTGAGCCCAAGCGGGGCGAAACATCCCAGCTGAATCTCAAAAGTACTTCCATTTAAGTGCTACGCTCTTTGTCGACTTTAGTCTTGCAGAGGAAAGGGGGGAAATAAAGAGATGAGACAGGTATATATGGTTAAAATTCGGACCACATTTTATTCATGATCTGCAAAGGGAGATTGGGCAGGCCCTATTCTACGCCAGCAACTATGCTGTGTGTTGTATTGGGCGAAAACATTCTATGTCTGATGAGTGGTGTTTTACGATAGCTACCCCCAGGCCATACCCCTTTTGGGGAGGGGAGGCCGTCCCTCATCACTCTCCCCCTGGGCTGCCCAACACCGGGTGGAATGAGTTGCGTTGGCCTCACAGGTAAGCCCTATCCCCCCACTGGGGCCGCACGACCCTTAGTGGAAGGCCTCAGGCCTCACCTGCCACCTGAACAGTGCCATAGAATGCTGACCATACCTTTCGCTAAGTGTGCCCGCCCCACCTGCCTGAAATTCATGACCAAATTAACCTATAGCCAAAATAAATGATTTCCCTAAGACACTATCTCCTGACTTACAGTGTGAAGTAGGCAAAAAGACTTCCCGTGGCCACATCCTGGGACACGGGGAAAGGGCGTTTCTAGTAATCCAACAAAAATGGAATCCAAATATACATAATGGCTTTGCTCACATTCATTCCTTATAAACCTCCCTTCTCCCCTTTTTAATGTTTTTCTTCTCCCTTCCCCTGTTTTTGTTATCTTCCCCGTGCCCCATCCCCATTCAAAACAGAGTTTGTAAGCTCATTGGGGCAGGGTTCTGTCTTTACTGCTTGTTACTCTTGTAAAGTGCTGTATATATTGACTGCTCTGTATTCATTACAACTATTACTCTACTGCTACTACAAATATACATGTTTCTAACCTTACATAAATGTGTGACATTGTACTGGAATGTATTTGACTGCACATGTTAGAAGAAAAAAAGTCAAGACATTTTTCTTTCTTTTTAAAAAAGTGCATTAAGAGAAGCAAACCTTTTAAGATTCATTTCTTCAAAGCAGCATCTAATGAAATACTCTATATAAACACAATAAAGGCTCTCAGAAATTGATTTCTTAATGTTTGGTTTCGTGGCAGATTTTGAATCCATGTTTGTTTATTTTTGTGTATATTTTTTTTACAAACTTACACATTTTAAAAACGACTCTCAATGAATAATCCATTTTACACACTTCTTTTTCAAATACGTGTATTTTGGGCACATTTTTAAAATGCATGTATTTTTGTGAGCCTTTTTTGAGATGAATGCAATCTTGGTGCACACTTTGTTTTTGTTTCTTTGGTTTGTTGGCATCACGATCTTTGGAAATGTTTGGATCTCGACAGAAAGTGGCTCTCTTGTTTGTATCTTGTTCAGGAAGTGTGAATTTGGCGACCTCATATTAGAGTGCAAGCCAAACAGGGAATTTCAGCAGGTGTCATTTGTAGGCATGCAGCACCGGGTGCAATGCCCTCTTCACAACAGTTAAAACCCGAGGAACCTTGCTTTCCTTAACAGATACAAATGAGGGCAGAGCGTGATATAGAGTGACGCACGTTGGGACAAAAAATCCTAACTTCAAATGTATGTTGATGAAGTCCAAGCTGGCAATGGCTGAGCAGGAAAGGGATCATGGCGCTGAGATGGATAATTGATGAAAATGTCAACCCAGGGGCTGTCTATAAGGTTATAGAACACAGCAACCATCTCGCAGCCACTGCAGGGATTTCCCATGGAGATGCGCCCTGGAAAGTTGGGGATTTGCCCCAGCTTTTCCTGCCAGAGTGAGGTCACCAGAATGAGGTCACCTGAGTGAGGTCACTCTTCTGTCACCTGTTTTCACTCCAGCGTCGCTTGGGAGGCATTCCTGGGTGGAAGTTGACCTCTGATGGGTCACCGGAAACCGAGAAAGGGGCAGGTTGTGGGCCCAGTGAGCCAAATGGCCACTGGAAAGCATGCATTGCCTCTTCCAGTGAGGATTACTGTCTGCCACTCCACAGCAGTGATTCCGTGGGGTTTGCTGGCAGCGTGGTGCTAACTCAGCACCGTGAAGGCAGGTTCCCAGGGTGTAGATGCTGTGAAACACAGCAAACTCCATATTGGAGATTATTTGGAAAGGCGTCAAAAAATAAAACTGCCATTCTCATATCTCCTGTATATAAATATATGATGTGGGCACACTTAGGCTACTCTGTACAGTAAATATATATGGCTTGTTTGTGCGGTTTTGTAGAGAAAGGAACACACACACACATCACAGGCCAATGAAGACTGAGCATGCTCAGTCAGCACGGAATGTGGACTGACCCTTGAGGGTGGAAAACTGGGGAGGGTTGAACTAGACGATCCTTGTTGTCCATTCCAACTCCACAATTTTGTAATTGTAATGATACATTGAATAAAGCAATTTGGTGGTGTTGTGAAATGAAACAAGTGACAGGAAAATCCCAGATTTGTCAGAATTTGGGGTAATAAATCCGGGAAAGGGGGAATAACTAGGTGAGGGGCTGAGATGGGAGCTGTCTGTTGATCTTTCCATCACATTTCTCCCCCTATTTCTCTTCATTTGTTTCTTCAGATGGCTGCAAAGGGATCCTGTGTGTTCTGGTTACTTTTGGCATATTCATATTTTCCAGTGAATGACCAAAAGACCAAAATAGAGATAAAATAGAGAGAATGATTGTATTTGGAGAGGGAATAGGAACTGTAAATATTGTAAATCTTGCCGGATACAGGCCTGTCCATTCAGGATACAATGAACAATATTCCTGAGATATGTAATAAAAAAAAGTTCACATAAGGCTGGATGAAAATGCCAGCTGTACCATGGACCAGTTGAGGAAAAGTTGTATATTTCCTGTAGAACAGCACTGCTCAGCTGCTTTGGAGAATTCAGACTCTTTAACAAGCAGAATTTCAGGTTGGTCTACTAATTCTGCTTCATTTCCATCTCTCTGCTGGGAAGTCCTGATCCTTGGCATTTCATCCCAGCCTTCCCGTACCAATCTTGCATAAGAACCCACCCCTGTCCTCTGTATGTAAAGCGCACCGGTGGCTGAAGGAGATTCAGAAAGATCTCAAGAAGAAGAACTTCAGGCCCATTCTTTGAACGACATCACTGCATTGCATCAAATAAGAAGGTTTACCTGTTGTCAGATGGGTGCATCTATTCTTGTTTTCTTTTAGTTTAATTTATACAATCACTGGCATAACATATATATTGATACCAGATGGAATTAAATCTATATGACATGTTTGTGCAGTTTTGCAGAGAACGGAACACATACACACACACACACACACACACCGCACAGGCCAATGAAGACTGAGCATGCTCAGTAGGCACAAAATGTGGACTGATCCTTGAGGGCGGAAAACTGGGACAATGAAATGGAGTGGCTGGTACCCAGAACAGGAGCTCTGCCCACTGTAACTATTTCATTGCCACTCCCATGTGGAGTTTCAGCTCAGCAACATCAAAGGTTGCTACAGAGGGGATGATCAAGAGCTATTTTTCATTGCCACAGAAATGGGGACCTGAAATAATGCGTATAAGTGACAGTTACCTAGATTTCGATTAAATATAAGGAAACATTTCCTGATGGTAAGAGCTGTACAACAGTGGAGGTGGTGGGTTCTCCATCTCTGGAGGTTTTTCAGAAGAGGCTGGACAGGCACCTCTCATGGAGGGTTTCCTTGGTTTTCTAGGAGCATGGAGGGTGGAGGGTGGTGTTGCACTGTGTCCTGTTTGTGGGTCTCAGGTTGACAGCTGGTTGGCCACTGTGTGACTAGATGGACTAGATGGACCCTTGGCCTGATCCATCATGGCCCTTCTTATGTTATGATGTTCTAATACAATTGAGTAGGTGAGGGGCTGAGATGACAGCTGTCTGTTTATCTTTCCATCTCATCTTTCCCCCTATTTCTTTCATTTGTTTCTTCAGATGGCTGAAAAAGGATCCTGTGTGTTCTGATTACTTTTGGCATCCACCTGGATAGTGATGAAGAGTGATGCAGATGAGACATTTTAATCCTCTGCCATTGCCTTCCCTAGTCATGGTTACCTTTCCCCAAGCTAGCTGGGTACTCATTTTACCGACCTCGGAAGGATGGAAGGCTGAGTCGACCTGAGCCGGCTGCCTGAGAACCAGCTTCTGCTGGGATCGAACTCAGGCTTTGGGGAGGGTTTCGGCTGCAGTAACTGCCGCTTACCACTGTGCGCCACACGAGGCTTCTGGTTATATGCCTACTCAGAAGTAAAGGCCACTGAGTTCAATGGCACTTGCTCCCAGGTAAACGGGTATAGGATTGCAGCCTAAGGTGTTTTTTTTTTGCCTCCGCACTCCAACCGCCCTGCAGTTCTGCTAGATGGGCAATTGGGCTAGATGGCGCCTCAGAGGAAAAGGGAAGTAGATTGGGACCACCACCAGATAAGTTTTATCACAGCTGCCCAGGTCTCCTCCCCTCCCCACCCTGAGTAATGTCCCCTCTTCTCCATCTCCTTTTTCCAAGTATGCTGAAGAGGCTGACACAGTTCTCTCTGCACTGGCTATGACAGGGGTGGATGGGTTGGGGGAGGGAAAGACTAGTGTGGTTCTGAGGCTGCAAGGCCAGAGCCCTGTTTCCAACCTTGGAGCCAGGAAACCAAACTATCCCAGACATGGTTTGGGGGAGTGGGGGAGGCAGGATAGTTCCCTCCATTAAGCGTATTTATGATGCCGGCTTGATAATCATTTTGTCAGGGAGTGGGAAAAGGAGTGGCACGTCACAGGGAATTGGGAAGTAAAGGGTCAAATTGTAAAGCTTAAAAGTGCTAAGTTTGGTCTTTCGTTCAATCTGGTCATCAAGGCCATCTTACTTTCTCGCTAGCCTTCCTCCCAGCCTCAGGCCTCTTAGTAGGGTGACCATATGGAAAAGAGGACAGGGCTCCTGTATCTTTAACAGTTGCATAGAAAAGGGAATTTCAGCAGGTGTCATTTGTATATATTGAGAACCTGGTGAAATTACCTCTATATCACAAGAGTTAAAGGTGCAGGAGCTATAGTAGAGTGCCCAGATTTAAAAGAGGGCAGGGCAGGGCAGGGCTGGGCAGGGCACCTGCAGCTTTAACTGTTGTGATGAAGAGGAAATTTCACCAGGTTCCCCATATATACAAATGACACCTGCTGAAATTCCCTTTTCAATAGAATTGTTAAAGATACAGGAGCCCTGTCCTCCTTTTCATATGGTCACCCTACGCAGGAGTATAGCTAGAGTGACCAGATGCGAAAGAGGGCAGGGCTCCTGCAGCTTTAACTGCTGTGATGAAGAGGGAATTTCCACAGGTGCTGCATGCATATAAATGACAGCTGCTGAAATCCCCTGTTCTATACAACTGTTAAAGGTACAGGAGTCCTGTCCTCCTTTCCATATGGTCACCCTACCTCTTAGCCAAGCCACTAGAAAGTCCTACCACTTCATATTTGGTAGGTAGAGATAGCTAAATCATTCACTGAGATACTTGACTGCAGGTTAACATTCAGTTAAAATTAGACCTTCTTCATGACCCCCTCTAGGGGTGCCAAGATACAGAGTCGGGGAAGGACTCTCTGAGCGACCCCAGGGGGTATGTACCAGTGGGTGGGATAGCTTTAATTCATGGTGATTTAAATCATCATGGAGGAGAAAGGCCTGTTGAAATCATTGATTTAGATCAAAGTTCTCGCTGATACTCACCCAATATATCTGCTAATTTAGCTTTATATCCAAACCATTTGGGCCAGTTCTGCTTTTGGCATTTCTTCCAGGATTTCCTATATTAATTTTACATAGTAAGTCTTTTGGAGCAGCTGAGCTTGAAGTTTTTGTGCCTCAGCTTTATTCCTGCATGTGGCAAAGTTGAGGATCCCTTCAAGGCCCGGCTGACTTAGCGACCCTAGAAGCTGCTGCCAGGCATGGGGGTGGGTGGGTTGTAGATTAAAATTAAACACAATTTGCAAAGAAGCTCAGCTACGTTGCAAAGTGCTTTTAAAGCCAGTGCTAATGAGAGGAATTGTCCTGATGTTTCTGGAAAAGAGGCAAGGTTGGAACTCCAAAATATGGAACTCTGTTGAAGGAACTGTTCAATATTAATCACAAAACAGCAACACCCATCTGAAGAAAGGCTGATTGGCTCCTGCTATTTTGGAAATTCATTTCAAGGGTTTCCAATCAAGGGCACTGAGAAAAACCTTCACCATCCACATCACACTCATTCGATCCATTCACACTGTATGTTTCTTCAGCTCTATAATATCATTTTTTTAGGTGTGGTGACCAAAACTGTACACAGTATTCTAAGTGCGGTCGCACCATAGATTTGTACAAAGGCAGTATGAAACTGGCAGTTTTCGTCTCAATACCTTTTCTAATAATACCCAACATGGAGTTTGCCTTCTTTACAGCATCCACACACTGGGGCAGGTTCTACACTATTGCTTTCAAATGGTTTATAATGGTTTTGACAACTGTTGAAGCCTACAATACATTCTATATACCATTTTCAAACCACTTTCAAAGTGTTACATCCTGCTTGGTGTAGATCTAGCCACAGGTGACATTTTCATTGAATTGTCTACCACAACCCCAAGATCTCTTTCTTGGTCAGTCACTACCAGCTCAGATCCCATCGGGTTATACTTGAAGTTGGCTCCCCACCCCCACATTCAGCTGGTATAAGCCCTTCTAGAGGCTTTGTCAAGAAACTTGGGCCTCATCTACATCAAGCAGGATATTCCACTATGAAAGTGCTATGAAAGGAGTATATAAAAGGCAGGAGCCACACTACTGCTTTATAGTGGTCCTGAAGTGCACTGATAACTGTTGGGGCCCGTTGACACATGCCATATACTGCTTCCATACCGCTATATCCTGCTTGGTGTGGCTCCTGCCTTTCATATACCACTTTCCTACTGCTTTCATAGTGCAATATCCTGCTTGGTGTAGATGAGGCCTAAGTCAAGGATCAAAAGTGTGGAAAAGCTTGAGTTCAATCCTTACTGGGTATAGCCAGCTCAGTATCTCACGGTAGTTCTGAGAGTAATGTTGGATGATCTCTGTAGGCCATCTAAGCTCTTTAAACTAGGTGTTGGAATTTGGGATACAAAATATGATAAAGAAATAGAAGAATCAGCATCCAGTTTGAAAGAATAAAGGAAGTAGGATTGTTTTGAAGGAAGAAAGTCAGTTTCTAACTGGGTGTGAGGGAAAGAGAAGTGAAATGGGTAGGAATAATTTAATTATGTCTGGCTCAAAAAGATGAGGATGAAACCCAACCCAATCTCAGTCCACTTTCAAGAATGGTAGGACCTCTTTCCATCTAAACCTTCATATGATTGCATCCTAATTTATCTTTATTCTTATTTTATATTTCATACAAAACATTCAAAAGATTTATAAATATTTAGTAACAGGAATATGAATCAACACAAAATGCAGTTATACACTAGATACAGTGTGTTTATGATCCTGTGAAAGCTAAACAGGGTGGTTTAATATAAGAAGCTATCTTCATTCTATCAGGGGTTGGAAAAATGGATCTTTGTGGATACCTGGATCTAAGACAAAGTGAGCTACAGTACAACTTTATCAGGCCCCCACATGGCATCCTAGGGGCTATAGGAAAATTTGTGAGTGGTCAACATTTTTGTCTCTGTAATTAGAAAAATTCTCTGAACTCTTTGATGCCTCATCTTAGATGATGGCAACTACCACCACCCAGAAGTGAATGGAGTTTGAACACCACCACCAATAGTAACCAAAATTGCCGCCACCAATTCCATAGGACAAACTGGCATTGCAAATGTGGAGAACCATTTGTGTCACACTTTAGTGACATCAGGTTGGGAAATAGGTAAAAAACATGATAATCTGAAATCAAGGATGGCATCACTTGTCTCCCAAATTGTGACTATTTTCTTTTCCTTACTAACTGTTCTCTGGTGTTCAGTTCAGGCCTGAATATAATAATGTAGCATTTGGGAAGGAAGATGTGACCTAATAAGCCAGCACCAGAGGCCAAGATGGAGAAGACCTCCACAGCCACCATGTATTTCCCCTTGGTGCTCATGTAGGCGGGCACAAAAGACACCCAAACACTGCAGAACACCAACATGCTGAAAGTGATCAGCTTGGCTTCATTGAAGGTATCAGGCAACTTCCTGGCCAAGAAAGCCACCGTGAAGCTGATGATGGCCAAAATCCCCATGTAGCCCAGGACAATGTAAAACATTAAGGTTGAGCCTTCATTACATTGAACTATGATCATACTGACTTGGGAGTGCATGTCGAACTCTGCAAAAGGGGGAGAAATGGCCAGCCACACAAAACAGATCCCAGCTTGAATCAGAGAGAGAAAAAATATCACCAAAACAGGAAGCCTCTTCCCAACCCATTTCCTCATCCTGTTTCCAGGCTTCGTAGATATGAAGGCCAAAACCACAGTGATGGTTTTTGCTAACACACAAGCAACAGCGATGGTGAAAACAACACCAAATGCAGTTTGCCTCAGCAGGCAGGTCACCTTCCCAGGCCACCCAATAAATAAGAAGGAGCTGAGAAAACAAAGCAGCAGAGAGGAGAGCAAGGTACACGTGATGCTCCAGTTGTTGGCTTTGACAATGGGTGTACTGTGGTGCTGAATGAAGGTACACAAAACCATAAGTGTGATCACAGAAATGAAAAGAGTCAACGATGTGAGAACTGCTCCCAAAGGTTCCTCATAACTTAAGAAGGTGATGACTTTAGGAATACAATGGTCCTGATTCCTGCTTGGGTACTGATCTTCTGGACATGTCTCACATTGGTCTGCATCTGAAAGTAATGAGCAAAGACGTTATATTTTCTGAGTTCAGAAATGTTCCCTCTATTTAGCTTGAATCTTTTAAGGCAAGCTCATAAAATAAATCCTCTTTCTTCAGCATCAGGGATAGCGATTCTATCAGCATTTCCTCTGCTCCTCTCTGTTCATTGTATACACAGTAATGTATATATTATTGACATAAAGTTGATAGGAATCAAAACACATCTGAATTTGAAAACTTTGGGTTTTTGAGTAAGTATCTCTGGAATCCTTCACTTACCCATCTGGATTGAAATCCTCCCTTGGGGGCATTCAACACAATCATAGCAACACATCTGCTTCCCTTGCTGGACGACCATGCTCTGTCCAGGGTGGCAACTCTTCACACAGGTGGAACTGGGCACCATCTAAGGGCAATGACAAGGAAAGCTATCTGGTTGAAAATGAGCTCATTTTCCCTCTCAACTAATCTCTTTTTCTTCAGAACATAACAAGATCTCATGACTTGGATCAGGTTAGTATCTTTGGGCATATGCCAAGGCATGAATACATCAGAAAGGGCCAGATTTCCCAACAAGGGACCTTCGCCCATGTCCTTTTCACATGGCCGTGGGGAGGCTGTTGCAGGCAGGGTGGGGGAGAGAAAGAGACGTGCCTCCTCGCTATTGGAGGTGGCTCCATAGCACCACTGGTTAGGGGTGGGGCGGCAGTGCCGATATTAGGTGGACTCACCCAGCCCCTGGGCTCTGCTGGATTGTGGCTCCCTCCTTCCCTCCCAGTATGCTACGTGGGTTATCTTGTCACCCGTTTGGTGACAAGATTTTTTCACATAGCCCGATTGGCTGGGGCTCTGTGTTTTTCACCTACTTCACACTGTAAGTCTGGAGAGAGTGTCTTAGGAGTTGGATTTTACCAATTGGTCACATTCAGCCTAGGCTGTTAGGGGCGGGCATGTTTAGAAAACAGTGATGGTGATCATTCTGTGGCACCATTATTTGGTGACAGGTGATGCCTGAGGCCTTCTGCTGAGGGTTCTTGCGGCCCCAGTGGGGGGATAAGGGTTACCTGTGAGGCCAATTCACCTCACTCCACCTGATGCCTTGCAGATCGGGGAGGGGGGAGTGACACAGGAAGGCCTCCCCTCCCCGAAAGGGTAGGCCTGTGGGTGCAATCAAGTAGATGCCACTCATCATGTATAGAATGTTTCGACCATTAAAACAACTGCTACTTGCGGGCACAGTGAGGGCCCGCCCAGTGCTTCCTTTGCAGATCTTAATACATGTGGCCCAAATTTGAAACCATACATACTGGTCTTGTCTCTTTATTTTCCCCGCCCCTCTATTGTGCTTGCAATGGGCAGCCATAACCTGCATACCCTGGGGATGAGAACTGGGACTATCTGAAGGCAAAGTATATGCTCTACCTCTGAGCTATGGCTATAGACTCTACACTCTAAACATTTAATCAGAAGCCCCCAAACAATCCAAATATCAAAACTTTGCAAGGCTATTTTAAAACTCTGGAAGAATGCCGATACAGAGATAGTTCATATGGGATTGTCGGCTACCAGAGTTAAATCAAAATTCTCAAAGGTTACTGTATGTTTTTGTCACAAGGAATCTCAGGAAAATGCGAGTCTAATTTACTTCCCCTTCTGGAATCTGACAACAATGAGAGGAATAGTCTTCATTATGCTTGGAATAGCTGCACCCATTTTATTTTTTATTTATTTATTTATCATACTTATACCCCGCTCCTCAGCCAAAAAAAGCTCTCGGAGCGGCTTACATTTAACAAAAAAGACAGTCCCTGCCCTCAGGCTTACAGTCTAATAAAGACATGACACACAAGGAAAAGGAGTCAAGGAGGGAGGGAGGGAGGAGAGAGAAAGAGAGAGAGAGAGAGAGAGAGAGAGAGAGAGAGAGAGAGAGAGAGAGAGTCTAGCAGGAGCAGGCCCCGATGTTACTTCTGCCTGCTCCTGTCCCCTCGGTCCTTCTTCTTCCCTACAGGGCCAAGATGGCAGTTTGCCCTGTGGGGGGGGGGAAGAGTCCAGCAGGAGCAGGCCCCGATGTTACTTCTGCCTGCTCCTGTCCCCTCAGTCCTTCTTCTTCCCCACAGGGCCAAGATGGCAGTTTGCCCTGTGGGGGGGGGGAAGAGTCCAGCAGGAGCAGGCCCCGATGTTACTTCTGCCTGCTCCTGTCCCCTCGGTCCTTCTTCTTCCCCACAGGGCCAAGATGGCAGTTTGCCCTGTGGGGGGGGGGAAGAGTCCAGCAGGAGCAGGCCCCGATGTTACTTCTGCCTGCTCCTGTCCCCTCGGTCCTTCTTCTTTCGGACAGGAATGCTGCATCCTGCACTTACATCCATTCAATTTGGCTGGTGCAGATGGGTGACAATTTCTTTTCAAATTAGATATTACCAAAATTGGTGAAGTTCATATCGGCGAGAGAAGTAACTTGAGATAACAAAACAAAACAAAAAGATTGGTTTGGGGAGAAACTGAAATGGTTAGAGTTGCCCATTCCAACAGAGGAAGGAGACATTCCTGTCAATCTTGATACCGTTTTTTGCTTGTGACATTTGACCCTACATGAAATTTTCTTGAATACATCTCAGGATCAAATACAAAAGAAGAGTGGAGAAGGAGAAGAGCAGGGAGGGGCTGAGAAATTTATCTCCATCATATTAGGTGTGCCTGAAGGAAGCTGCTAAATCTAAACACAGATATGTGCGTAAGAGATGGTGATGATGATGATGGTGATGAGGATGGCAGTGGCCATTCCTACCTGATTATATCTCTGATTCCAAGTAATGAGGCTTCCATCAATGGTAAACTCTTTCCCTGCAGGAGCCTGGGGGTCCACCTTTCCAATTGGTATCCTCTGGAAGGATTCATTGGGGAAGGTGACCAAGTTGATGAGATCGTATCCTCCTGCCAAATCCCCATTATCATTGAAATATATTTCTTCACCAGCACTATTGTTAAAACGGAGGTTTCTCAGAAACCCGTGAAGCTAAAAGGAAAGAGAAAAATTATGAACGGCGCCAAATAGCATGAAACCTGTTAATATCACCTCTATGCAAAGTTGATTTTCAGTACTTATTAGTCACCGAATCATTGCCTCCAAAAAATGAATCCAGAAGATCTCGTACTTTCCAAACTTTAAAAAATATCTATCAAAGGTGGGAAAGAAGATGTCAACTAACATTGATCAGAGCACCAGCAGAAGAACACCATCTACCCAGAACTAGTTCTCTTTGCACCTTTACTCTTGCCTTAAATGGGGCCTTTAGAGCTGCCATTTATGTAGTGGAGGAAATATGTAATTTATGGAGCCTCTATTGTGTGCATTTTCCCTGTTGCATAAATGGCAGCCATAAAGGTGCCATCTATGTGACAGTAAAGGTGCGAATACTCTGTGTACATATGTGAACCAATTGGCTCAATTGCACTTGTGAGTATTTCTTTTATAAATTTTGCAGCTAATTGGCCCAGTGCTATTTTGTAGGCCTCTTGCACTAGGAGTGTTAATATTGATCTCATACTTGTGGACCTTGTCATTTTTGTTTTATGGAGTAGATATGGGGACAGAGCTGCCATCTGGCTTTTTTTTTTTTGCACAATCTGGTCTCTGTGTTTGTATCATAGTTATGTGGCCTGTTCCAAGTAGGTTTATCAGCTGGGTGCTCTCCATCATTCTTGTTTAACCATCTAGGTCTAAGAGTGCAAACAAAAGATCAGGAATCTTTTGGTTCATCATATTTAAAAAGTAATGATGACTAAGGAGAGGTACGATGGAGGTTTATATAATTAAGGATTGTGCACTGCCCAGAGATCTTTGGCTGATGGACAGTATAAAAATGTAATAAATAAATAAATAAATAAATAAGAAGCAGAAGATGATTTTTTTTTATTTTTTTACTTCTAATACTGGACCTTCAAGTCACCCAGTGAAATCAATTGATTGGCAATAGATCTCCTAAAGGAAGAGAATGCATAATTCAGTGGAGATGGGTCTAGCATAGACAGCATTTAATGGGGCTAAAATAAATGTTTGGATGAGACACCCTGTTCCAAACACAGAGTGAGGCCTTTGTTTTCTGTGGTGGTCTAAGAAATTAAGTTTGGTAACTCTTTTTTCTGCTGTTGATTTATTTATGATTTTGTTTCTTGTTGTATTTTGGATTAATTTTGCGATGGAGTTTTAAGATGTTTTGCAATTTGTCTCCTGGAGCTGCAACTACCTGCCATGGCTGAACTTCCAAGAGATCCCATGTTCCTCCATCTCCCATTACTTTGTATCTATCTCTTGATGAAACTATGGCATGGAGCGCATGTGCAACAGCATAGACAGCATTGTAGATGTTGTAGCTCTGGCCGGACAATCCCAGTTCAAAGACAGATCCAGGGAGGGTCCCCAACTTCTCCTCCCCAGTGCAATTTCTCTTGATCGGGACATAGAGGTTGTACATAGGGAAGGAACAGAGAAATACATTGATCCAGAATTGACGGAAGAAATAAAACGTTGTCTGGAAGGGACTGATCATCTCAACAAAACCTTGGAAACCTGGTACCACATTTGTATGGAGTCTGAATGACAAGGTGCCATTGAAGGAATTCGTGGGGAATTTGCTCCCAATTACTAAAGCAGTGAAAGCCCATTCAGCTGTTGTGATCCATACCCTCTGCACAGGATCCACATCAACAATTTCCTTGTAGTATAAGACTAGTCGTAAAGCCTCCAGAGACTGACTGTCACCATATACAAGAATCACATTGATTTCAGTCAATGGGAGAGTTGATAGAATTGGTCTCAGTTTTTCTAGAAGTATTTCGTTTTTAAAAAACAGTGTCACGATTGGGATCACCTGTGTCCAAGCAATGCAAATATCGTTCTGCAAGAGCCTTGGTCTCAGGCTTCGAAGAAAGGTTTCTCCACTGTCATCATTTGATATTATGAGGCCAATCCAATTCCATCCAAAATGCTTGAGTACTTGAATAATCCCAACATACTGAAGGTCTTCATTTGGGACCATCCGGTAGAAAGAAGGGAAATGAGTTTTGTCCCTCAGTGCTGGGTCAAAGGAGCCATAGCTGAGCTGATGGGAGGAAAGTTATATCTTCAGTACTGAACAAACCATTACATGGTTCTTGATTAGAAGTGATTTCATCCAAACATCTGCCAAAGTATTCATCACATTCAATATAATCTTATCACAAACATTGTGGTCACTAACAATCACATCTCATATTTCCTACCAAACTCATTTCAGTTCACAGACTGAGAATAGATTCTAAGCATGATGAAAAACAAACAGAATTCTAAACATTTACAACTCTGCTTTGCCCCAATCATATCTTGGGGTCCTTAGTGTGCATGTTCTTATTCCAGGAATTGACATCGATACTGTAATGGCTGTACAGTCAAGAAAGACCTTTTTTGGCTGGACCGAGACTTTTATCCTCAACAGTTTTGATGCAAGTATGAACTCCCCATATGCTTGCATTTCTCTAACCCTAAACACATACCTGTGGGATCTTGTAGGTATTTAAGATGTTGGCCATCTGTATGGAGTTTTGAGAGGTGAGCCCTCCAATCACAGCCATTAATTTATCTTCTCTGACACAGTTGTAATTGGGAGGAATCTGTTGACCTGTGTAAATAATATTCAGAATGCCCCAACAGTTTTTCCTTGTATTAAAAGCACTGTCATATATCTTGGGATGCAGGGTAATGTTGGGTAACAATTCAGCATTTTTGTTGATCTCACAAATGGCAAAAATGAAGGCAAGGAAATGCTGGTAATTTTTAGGGATCATGCTGCAATGAGATTTTCTTTCTTTATTATTAAATCAAGTATGTTCCAGCTTGCACTATACTACGCCTAGAGAAGAATGGAAGATTGAAGGAAAAGACTGGTAAACTGGTAAGAGTTTAAGAGCTTAAAATTAGTAATCTGTTTTCTGAAGCTAAGAATGATTACTGGGCCTAGTACAACAGTGTGTGTGTGTGTGTGTGTGTGTGTGTGTGTGTGTGCGGCCGTAGCTAGACCTAAGGTTTAGCCCAGGATTGTCCTGGGGTCAAACCTGTTCATCTAAGTGCCACACAGGGCATCCAGCTCTCAGGTAGGGATGAACCCAGGATGATCCTGGGATAAACCTTAGGTTTAGCTATGGCCTGAGAGAGAGAGAGAGAGAGAGAGAGAGAGAGAGAATGAATAAATGAAAGAAAGAATGAACAAGAGCTACTTACTAAGCTTTTCCTTCAATGGAAAAACTTGGGTGTTTTGTAAACTCCTGGGTAGTGATTTGACTCAGTGTCATGGATACAAACTGCCCAATGATAATCTCATCTGAAGGTCTGTATGAATGAGTTTGAACTGTTGTCCTCCAGCTATGATTGGAGGAGTTCAAACTCTTGCTGGAAGAATAGTGCAGTAGTAGCAACAGCAAAATCAGCCGGAATGGTGACAAATCTGAATAAACCCCCAACCAGCCCACTTCATGTTCACTGAGGGACAACATCAGCAGTATCAGTCCTGGAGGAAGATACAGAAAGCCTTCAATTGACAGAATGTTGCCTGCCTCAAATTAGCATCCCAGATTGTGGTGGAGCAAATTGTTTGGACAGGAGTCTTTATTGACTGAGCGTAGCGTAAGCGTATTAACGGGCTGCTTGGGGTATGTATTTTTTTTTTCACATGAGGGGCTTTGTTTACTCATGGGACTTCCAAGGGCAGTACTGCAAAACACAGTAATTAAAAAAAAATACAGTGCAGATCCTCTATTTTCTCTAAGTTCTCAAGTCTCAACACAAGGAAAGAAAGTATATTGGTTGTACCTCTCTAGGGCATGCTGTGCTTAGCTAGATACAAAACTTTATTAGTGTTATCCCACTTTCCCCACCAGCGACCCAGAAAATCCACATGGGGTCTTCAAGGCTGCCATTGATGCAGGAAGGGGACGTCCACGATTTCGGGAGCTTCTGTAAATTGTACACTTCCTCCCTCTTGCCGATGCCAGCCATAACAGAGCCAGTGTGGTGTAATGGTTAGAGTGTTGGACTGAGAGTCTCTGTTACCACTGTCAGTATTTTTTTCCTGTCTCTAAGGGTGAGTTGTTCTGACCAGCTTAGCTGGTCTGGATTGCATTCTTCCAACCAGTGCCCTAAGATGTCTAACACCTCTTCTTCCCCTTGCTCCATGTTGGACTGAGAGTCAGGAGATATGGATTCTATTATTATTATTGTTGTTGTTATTATTATTTATTGCATTTTTATACCGCCCAATAGCCAAAGCTCCCTGGGGATTCTAGTCCCCACTTGGCCATGGAAACCCCCTGGGTGACTTTGGAGACTCTCAGCCCAGCCTACCTCACAGGGTTGTTGTTGTGAGGTAAAAATGGAGAGGAGGAGGATTATGTATGCCGCCAGGGTTACTTAGAGGGGAAAAAAGGCAGGATATAAATGCAAAAATAAACAAGTAACACCATTGATGCAAGGGTAAAGGCATGAATGGAGCATTCCTGCAGTGCACAGTTTTTAGAGGTTCTCAAAATTGCTCACTTCCCCTCTGTTGAAGCAATGGTGGCTGCCACTGATACAGGGAGGGGAAAGGGTGTGATTTCAGCTTGTGTGGGGGCAGCTGCTGAGCACTAGCTGGGCCAAGCCGAGCCTCAGAAGAGGCTCGCACAGCCCAGCAGGTGGCGCTGGTGATGGGGTGAGCACCTGGCAGGTAGCGGTGATGGGGGAGTGAACCCACCAAGGCGAGCACAGGTGGGTTCACCCACCCCAACCACCCCTGTTCATAGCAAACACAGTAATATATTTGTAGTTTGAGAAAAGCGATAGGAATTAAAATACATCTGAACTTGAAACAATTGGATTCTCTTGTCAGTATCTCTAGAATCTTTCACTTACCCATCTTGATAAATCAGACAAAGGTCCAGCAATTTCACCAAAGTGGGGAACAAATCTCCTGCAATACCCAGCAAATCGCAAAAATGACCTAACCTGTTTTTTGGTTGTAGGTATGTCCCAAGTTTTAATAGCTTCAACTTTGTCTCATAAAGGTGTTATATGACCATTTCCAACCTTGTGATCTAATAACACTACTTCAGGCATTCCAAACTGACATTTGCTCAGTTTTACTGTTAGACCAGCATCACGTATAGCCTTTAATACAGTTCTTAGGTGTACTAAATTATCTTCCACACTTTCGCTAAAAATGGCTATAGCATTGATAGATGCTACTGCAAATGGACTCAATCCATTCAGCAATCGATGAATTAGCCTTTGGAAGGATGCTAGAGAATTTCTTAATCCAAAAGGCAATACGTTAAACTCAAATAACCCGTCTGGTGTGACAAACGCTGTTTTGGGTTTGGCAGCTTCATCCAAGTTCTTCTGCCAAAATCTCTTGCACAAATCAATAGTAGAAATGATTTTAGCGGCTCCCAACTGATCTAAAAGTGTATCAGTTCTGGGCATTGGATATGCATCTGGCTTAGTTATTAAATTTAATTTTCTGAAATCAATACAAAATCTGATGGTGTTATCTGGTTTCTTCACCAGGACCACAGGGGCTGACCAGGGGCTTACAGAGGGTTTGATGATCCCTAACCTTAACATTTCCTCAACCTCCCTGTGTATATCTCCCAACACCTTCTCATTGACTCAATAAGGAGGTGACCTTATTGGGAGATGGTCTCCTGTGTCAATGCTATGTACAGCCAAATCAGTTTTTCCAGGTTTGTTTTGAAAAACGTCAGAAAACTCTGTTACCACTGTCAGTATTTTTTTCCTGTCTCTAAGGGTGAGTTGTTCTGACCATCTTAGCTGGTCTGGATTGCATTCTTCCAACCAGTGCCCTAAGATGTCTAACACCTCTTCTTCCCCTTGCTCCATATTTTCTTCAGGGACCTTATGCACTCTTAAAACCATTCCACTTTTTGTATGGTATGGCTTTATCATATTTACATGAACCACCTTCGGGTTTTTCTCAGACTTTTCTTTAACCACCACATATGTTAAATCATCCATTTTGTCTCTAATTACATAGGGGCCTTCCCAAGCAGCTTTGAGCTTGTCTTTGCGCAGGGGAAGAAATATCATTACTAGATCCCCTACTTCAAATACCCTAGAGCGTGCAGTTTGATCGTACCAGAATTTTTGCACCTCTTGGGCCTTGGTTACGTTTACTTGAACCAGTTTACAAAGCATATCTAGGGTATGCCTAAGTTTCAGCACATAATCTACCACAGATGTTTTGTTTTGCACAAGTTTATCTTCCCAGTTTGCCTTTAGGAGATCAAGAGGGCTTCTCACTCTGCTGCCATACAATAGCTCAAAGGGCGAGAATCCTGTTGAGTCTTGTGAAACTTCTCTGTAGGCAAAAAGTAGATGTTGCAGTTTGTCATCCCAGTCATTAGGGTGTGTGCTTACATAAGCCCTAATCATTCCTTTAAGGGTGGTGTTAAATCTTTCAACCATGCTGTTGCATTGGGGGTGATAAACAGTGGTCTTCAAGTGTTTTACCCCACAGCATTTCCACAGATATTCCATTATCTCTGAGAGGAAATTTGTCCTACAATCTGTCAAAATCTCAGAGGGAAATCTTGTTCTAAAAACCCCCCAACAAAGCCTCTATAGAGGCTAATGCTACCGCTTCTGGGTACTTTGTGGCAAAATCTACCACTGTGAGGATGTACTTTTTTCCTCTGTGGGTGAGTTTAGTGAAGGGGCCCACAATATCCATGTCTACCCTGAAGAAAGCCTCTCCTATAATAGGCAGAGGTTGCAAAGGGTTGGACTCGATGGCCTTGTAGGCCCTTTCCAACTCTGCTATTCTATGATTCTATACTGCAGTGCCCTGCCTTTCCCACACGTTGACAGGTTTCACAAGATCTGCAGTACTCAGCCACTTGTTTTGCAATTCCTGGCCAAAATAAATTTGCCAGCAGCCTTTGTTTAGTCTTGTTCTTCCCCAAGTACCCTGCACATGGCACATCATGAGGCAGTTCCAGCAACTTTAGCCAGAATTATTTAGGTACCACCATTGCTTTAATGGTTCCCAATTTAGCTTTTGAGTTTTTGGTAACCAGAGTCTATACAGCAACCCTTTCCCCCAAATAATCTGCTCCCTTTCTTCCTCAGAGAAGGGTACCTCTTGAGAGAGAGCAATTCTTTTTAAAGGCTCCAGAATAGGATCATTGAGGACTTCCTGCTTGAACTCCTCTACTCCACCTAAATCAGGAAACGGGGTCTCTAGAACCTTTCCTTCTACAGAACCACCTGCCCCAGTTACTTCACTGGGGTTAATCAGGTTATTGTCTGCAGGTTCCATAGAAGCTTGTACTGCTTCTTTGTCTTGGAGAGGTTCTCGGGTTTGGTTTAAAACCTCAGGAATCAGCACAGGTTGTATTTCTGGTACTTTTTCTTTTTCCAGAGTAGCTTTTGCCTGGTCCTCCCTTGAAGCTTCCTCCTTTTTCTTTTGCCTGCGAGTCACCACACATATTTGAGCATCTGGATCCATTATATCTTTTCCCACAATGATAGGGGCAAATGGGGCTTGAGGTTCCATCACACCCACCTTATACAACCCTCGCAGTCCCCTCCATTCTATGGATAACCTTGCCACTGGGGGCCTTGCTAGATGAGGCCTTAGCGCGCTTTGTGGGCCGGTTTCCCTGCTGTGCGTCCACATGACGCATAGGGGAATCCGGTGGCAGGCCGCGCTGAGGCCTCGTCTAACGCGCCATAAGCGAATTCGCTTATGGCGCGCCTTTTCCCCAGCTCCGGCCTCAGGCTGGGGCTGGGGGAAGTCTAGCTACTTCCGTGGCTTTTTGCGGCTACTCGCTTACTCGCGAGTAGCCGTGAAAAGCCGTGGACCTGGCACAGCGCTCATACGAGCGCTGTGCCCATCGTGCCGGGGGTGTGTGTGATCCGGGGCGGGGGGAGATGGCGGAGGGCGACGAAGGAGCCGGGGAGGGGATGGCGGAGGGCAACGAAGGAGAAAGGGAAGGGGATGGCGGAGGGCGCGAATGGGAGATGGAGATGGGGAGGGGGGCGGATCGGGGGGACTTAAATAAAAAAAACCTTACCTTCTCCAGCGGCTTCGGGGCACACGCGGCCCCTTTAAAAACAAAAACAAAAAATGGCGGACGCTGCAGGGATCCGATGTCCCTGCGCGTCCGGCGTCTGGAAGCTGCGGCGGTGCACGCTAACGACAGCACGCTGCCGCCCCGCCTCCCTGCCGGCATAAGCCGGCAGGTCTAGCAAAGCCCTGGGACATCAAATGAGGGACCTTTCACTCCTTGGATTTCAATGTACATTCCTGGTACCAGATCTTCAGGTGACACCAAATCAGACCGGATCAGAGAAACATCTGCCCCAGAATCCAACATAGCCATGATAGTTTTATCTTTAACATCAACAGGTTCTCTAAATTGATTATTAATCTCTTCCTGGTTTGTAACCACAAATCCACAATTATAAGACTTTTTCACACTTGCTACACCTTGGGGCTTGTTTTGTTCAGATTTAGGAACACCCAGTTTAGCTGGTGATGGTGTCTGTAACTTGGGGCAGTTGCTCTTGATATGGCCTGTCTGACCACATGAATAGCAGGCTCTATCTCTGGGGCAAAAGGAATCAGTTGGAGCTTTTTAAAATTCCTTTTTACCTGGGGTTTCTCCTCCCCTCCTTCTTCTCAGACTCCACCCTGGGGCCTAACCCTTCCCAGTTTTCAATCAGTTTGCCCACCATTTCAGCAGCTTGGTTTACATTTTCAGGAACTTTGTCCTTAACCTTCTGCTTTATTTCCCTGGGCAACCGAAAATAAAACTGATCCAGAGCCATGATTTCTAGCACTTTTCCCCTGCTAACAGCCTTAGCTTCATCCACCCATTTTAGTAGCAGTTTTCTTAGTTTTGTTCCAAACCCTACCATAGATTTACCAGGTTGAGGTGTTTTAATGTAATTACAAAAGCAAACTATTGCTGAAGAGAAATCTAGGGGTGAGGCTCCCTTAATTCCCCCCTCCAATCTAAGGGACACTTTGGTGATACACTTCCAAAGAATCAAGGACTTGATCTATTGCTTAATCGAGGAAAATATTTATTTTAGTAAAGGCATAAATGTAGACATGGAGGACACAAACCGCAACTTGCACATGCTACCTAATACAATTTCATAGCAAGAAAAGCAGGAAAGGAAATCAGATTATACAAATAAAAAGGAGATGCTGGGGTTCACATGGGGGAGTATAGTACCCAAAGGGAGTGAGGTGGAAGTTTTACTCTCGATACAGTCAAGTTCAACCAAGGCAGCATTGAACCGGGCAGGATTCTAGATCTCATTCGGCCTATGTCTATACTTCTAATTCAGAAGCTAAGAGAGGAAAGATTTATTTGGTTATTGGTTGGCCCCTCTAAATGCAACCGGCTCTCCGTTCACACACAGAACCTTAATCTTTCCTGTGTGGGTCAAAGCAAAGAACTGTCCATTATAATACATACAGTTGGTGGTTGGAAGGGGAGAGGTGATGGAGTATTGATAAGAAGCTTTTATCGAAAATTTATTGCAGAGGTCTATAAATACACTGACTGGGGCATGAATGTATTGTCCTTGAGGTAGGTCTGGTGTCTTGCCTCCATAATTTTTTTGCAGTATGCAACATTAGTTGGAGCTTCAGTCTTCGGATAATCAATATGCTTCCATTTGAAGGATGGAAAAGTGTCATCTGCATCAATCTTCATCACCATCCAAGCAGATGCCAAAAGGAACCAGAACACACAGGATCCCTTTGCAGCCATCTGAAGAAACAAATGAAGAGAAGTGGGGGAGAAATGAGATGGAAAGATCAACAGGCAGCTCCCATCTCAGCCCCTCACCTACTCAATTGTATTAGAAAATAAGAACATAAGAAGAGCCATGATGGATCAGGCCAAGGGTCCATCTAGTCCAGCACTTGGTTCACACAGTGGCCGACCAGGGACCCCAAAGAGGACACAGTGCAACAGCATCCTCCCACCCATGTTCCCCAGTAACTGGTGAATATAGTTTACTGCCTCTGATACAGATGTGGCATTCCAGAAGTTGGATTGCAGTGCTATCAAGCATGCCTTTTGCTTTAGAGCCAGATTTATGATTACATCTACTTGACCATTCAATCTCCTCTTCCTGTAACGAGAACACTGCCATGGCATTGATTCACACACTGGAGGAGTTCTAATGTTGATCTTCTCAAGACTTGCCACTTCATTCCGACATGGCCTGATATCCCTGGCATGCATTCCCCTTCCAGACATGGTCATAAGTGAGCAGGAGCTTCCACCCAGAGTTTTCTCTGCTTGTGCACATAAAGAGTGGATGCCATTTCGGAGAAAAACTCTCTGAAAATGGCAAGTATTTCTGATTGCCATAGAAACTGTTGTTATAGTTCAAGATGTTAAAAAAGATTAAAATTCAGTTGAATTGTAAGTAACAAAGCTAAGAAGACAAAATCATACTTACCTATGTAACGGTACGAGAGATATATCAATGTGATTGAATTGTATACTCTGCTGTATGCTGAAATGGAAAATTAATCAAATTTATTCAAAATGAATATATCTGGATATACAATGTGAAATGGGTATGGTGTGGGTGGTTTAGACAAATGAATAACTAGTTCTTTCCAAGTCCAAGTTCCAAAGGAATGGAGCATTTGAACATGTGAATCAGAAATGAATGCCATAAACTCCAGGTGTCTGTGTTTCCCTGGAAGACTCAAAATTGATGAATCTACATCCTAAAGATCTTCTCACCTCCAGGATCCCTACTTGTTAATGTATTTACTATATTTGTGCCCTGCCTTTCTACAAAGAAATTGCATTCAGTGTGGCTTACCATCATAGGGACTAACACAAAACAAGAAAACTACATTGATCAATTGTAAAACAAATACATTAAAGCACAACAATAAAGAAGAAAAATAGCACTAAATAAAGTGCTAAAGGCCTACTAGAATAAAAAAGTTTGTGAGGACAAAAAGAAATGGGGATGTTATTTCTACTAATTCAGGAAGACCTGAGAGCCTGACTTGCTCTCTCTCGAACGGTCTTGGGTTTTCCGAATACTGTCATAAACAAATCTCAGCCTACAAATTCCCTTTCTCTATCCCCAATGGAATGTTAGAGAGAGTTTCACAACCGAGCACAGGAGACCATCGTCTTACCTGATCTGTCAAGAAGGGTGGAGGCCCAAGTTTCTCCTTCTGCCTGGACATCTCTGGAAGTCTGCTTTAGACACAGGTGCCTAATATACAGAGAGAGACCAGCCAGGCACTGTGGGATCCCAACCAAAATGGAGGCTGGATGTCCTGGAGGAGATGCCAAGTGGACAAAACAGTGCAGCTCAATTTTGCACATGGAAATGTAGAGAACGTGAAAAATCAAAATGTATTTTCCATGACCCCAAATTCACTGAAATTGCTGCCTATGCCCTTTCATCATCTAGATCCACCCCCTTCTTCCAATCTTTGTATACGGAGCATTGACTGTAATAGCAGACAGAGGGAAGGCATTTGCTGTCATGATTATTAAATGAATCACATTTTATCAGTATACAGAAACGTGGTGGTTGGAACGGGAGAGGACAGGCCATATTCATGAGAAAGTTTTTCCGTATAGTTATTTGGTTATTCATTGAACCCCTCTATATGCAACCGGCTCTTTGTTCAGACACAGAACCTTAATCCTTCTTCTCCCGGATGAAGCAATGAACTGTCCATGAATATACCGACACGTGGTGTTTGGAATGGGAGAGAAGGAGATGGCATATTGATAAGAAAGGTTCTTCGAATATAGCTTGCAGAGGGCTACAAATACACTGACTGGGGTATGAAGGTAAGTGTTGTATTTGAGGTAGGCCTGGCCTCTTCCCCCCATAACTTTTTTGCAGTATGCATCAGCAGTTGGAGCTTCAGTCTTCGGATAATCAATATGCTGCCATTTGAAGGATTCAAACGTGTCAGCTGCATCACTCTTCATCACTATCCAGGAGGATGCCAAAAGGAACCAGAACACACAGGATCCCTTTGCAGCCATCTGAAGAAACAAATGAAGAGAAATAGGGAGAGAAAAGAGAGAGAAAGATCAACAGACAGCTCCCATCAAAGCCCTACACTGACTCAATTGTATTAGAACATAAGAACATAAGAAGAGCCATGATGGATCAGGCCAAGGGTCCATCTAGTCCAGCACTCGGTTCACACAGTGGCCGACCTGGGACCCACCAACAGGACACCGTGCAACAGCACCCTCCCACCCATGCTCCCCAGCTACTGGTATATATAGCTTACTGCTTCTGATACAGATGTGGCATTCCAGATGTTGGACTGCAGTGGCTATCAAACATGCATTTTGCTTTAGAGCCGGATTTACGGTTACACCCACATGACCTTTCAATCTCTTCCTCCTGTAATGAGAACCCTTTGCAATTTTTCCATTATAAACATGGTAGACACTGAAGCCCATTTATCAGTGTGTTACTCAATGGAAATGACAGTGTTTTGAAGAAATACTGCTGTGGCGTTGATTCACTCACTCCAGGAGCATTAATGTAGGTCTTCTCAAGTGTTACCTTTTTATTCTGATAGCTCCCATCTCAGTCCTTCACTTACTCAATTGTATTAGAACATAAGAATATAAGAAGACCCATGATGGATCAGGTCAAGGCTCCATCTAGTCCAGCACTCGGTTCACACAGTGGCTGACCTGGGACCCACCAACAGGACACAGTGCAACAGAACCCTCAAACCCATGTTCCCCAGCAACTGGTGTATATAGTTTACTGCTTCTGATACAGATATGGCATTCCAGATGTTGTTGGATTGCAGTGGCTATCAAACATGCCTTTGGCTTTAGAGCCAGATTTACACCTACGTGACCTTTCAGTCTCCTCCTCCTGTAATGAGAACTCTTTGCAATTTTGTGTGGCATTATAAACATGACAGACACTGCAACCCATTCATCAGTGTGTTCCACAATGGAAGTTATTGTGTTTTGAAGAAATACTGCTGCAGCGTTGTTTCACACACTCAAGGAGCTCTAATGTAGATCTTCTCAAGTCTTACCTTTTCATTCTGACATGGCCTGATATCCCTGACATGCATTCCCCTTCCAGAAATGGTGATAAGATACCCTTGGAATCCACCCAGAGTTTCCTCTGCTGGGGCACATAAAGACTGGATCCCATTTTGGAGAAAAAATTCTCTGAAAATGGCAGGTGTGTGACTGCCATATAAACTGTTCTTATAGTTCAAGAATTTTAAAAGATTAAAATTTATTTTAATTGTAAGTAACAAAGCTAAGAAGACAATAGCATACTTACCTATGTAATGGTATGAGAATTATACCAAAGCGATTGAATTGTATACTCTGCTGTATGCTGAAATGGAAAAAATTAATAAAATGTATTTGAAAGAATGAAATCTGTATAGACAATGTGAAATGGGTATGGTGTGAATGGTGTAGGTTTTTCTCAGGGCCCTTGACTGAAAACCCTTGAAGTGGATTCCCAGGACAGGTGCTGCCAAATAGCCTTCCATCAATGAGCATTGCTAATTTCTGGTTAATATTCAACAGTGCCTTGAATTGACTTCCTCATTTTGGAGGTCCAACCTCTACACTTTTCCAGAAAGATTGAACCATTTTCTCATTAGGACTGGCTTTAAAGTACTTTGCCCGGGCTCTGGTCCACATAAACCAGGATATAACATTTGAAAGCGTTTTGAAAGGGGTAAATGCTGAAAGTCTTCACTTTTGGTGAAGATGGAATGCCCAGGTTTTCTCCACCCACCAACACCCCCCCTTCTTGTTTTGCTTAACATCCAGCCTGTGGATTTCTAGAGAGCTTAATAACTTGCACATCCATTTGTGACATTTTAGAGCCAAACTGAACATGGCATCAAATGCATCATTGCGCTCAACACACCAGGGGGGGATCTACACGTCGTACTGAAGGCGCTTGCGTGCGCCTCCAATGCGCCCCCAAAATGATTGTGTAGATCCTGCCCCAGATTTGCGGATTTTAGATGGGAAGGAAAAGGATGGCGCCCCCGCTGAGGGCAAGTTTACACACACACACACACACACACACACACACACACACACACACACGCTGGAACCGGCTCTAGCCAAGAGTATTGAGGGCAGCAGAAAGGCAGGAGGAGAACGGAGAAGAGGAGAGGGAGGAGGCGAGGAGCCTGCGCACAACGAAGTTATTTCCTTCGCACTGCGTGGGGGAGAGCAGGGCGCTGCCGCCTCACATGCCGCCACTTACTGCTGAACGGCCAGCGCCGGGTTCTGCACCTCCAAGGTCTGTTCCTCAGCAGCAGGCAGCGGTAGAGCGACCCCACCCCACCCCTCGGAGCACGTGTATGTGTACGCGTGCCCTCCTGTCGGAGCAACCCGGGTGGCTCTTTCGCCGGCAGCAGGAGGCCGGCGGGGAGGTGGGCGGCGGCGGCGGCAAGAACGCAGCCGGATTCCCCAGCTGCCTCCTCCTCTGCCTCTTCCTCTGTCTCTTCTGGCAGGATCTACACAATCGTTTTGGGGGTGCACTGGGGGCGCACGCAAGCACCTTCAGTACGACGTGTAGATTTGCTCTAGGAAACCGGTGGTGGTGGGGTTCTTAGGCATACAGGCAATGGAAACTTTGATTCCAATGCAAATACTGCTAATGGCAGGTGGGGAATTTTAATAGAAATGGTGGCCCACTCACCCCCTTGCACAACATCTATCTGCATAAGGAGAAAAGAAAACTATGCAGAAAATGAAAGAATGCATTTAAGATCACACTTAGTTTGGCTCTTTGTTGGCCACAATACAGTTACTATCCTACTATGGCTTTTAAAAGTATTAAGAAGGTAAGGATAGCCTGCTGGATCAAGCCAAGGGTCCATCTAGTCCAGCATTCTGTTCCCCTAGTGGACAACCAGCTGGCCAGGGAAACCCACAGTGTCTAGTAGTGCCGGAATCAGGCACCTCTGCCTGCTGCTGCTGCTGCTGTCTCAGCCAAGAAGGGCACCCGATAAGTTTCACTGTGGGTGAGACAACCTGCTTGCCCACTAGTAGTGCTGGTCTCACCACTTCCACCTCGCCCCTTGCCATGAACAGCCTGGATGCGTCTGCCACCACATTTCATAGAAATGTTATAGGTGGTTTTTCCTCAAACCCGGTTTGCCCTAAAATGGCATCCGAATCGCCGAATTGGTCCGAATTGATTCAGATCAACCTAGACTGCTTTGGATCGATCCAGAGACCCCTGAGCCACTTCCGATCAGTGATTGAGAGGGCCGAATCACCCCAATCTGCTTCAGAATCGGAATTTGGATCTGAAGTGCTGCACAGCCCGAGCTGGTGGTAGCCATTGATAGCCTTATCTTTTAGACATTTGTCAAACTCTTTTTTAAAAGCTATCCAAAATTGAATGTCATCAATTGAAATGGTCTGACTTCAGATACATGTACATTTTTAATGAGTAAATGTAATAACTAAATTTACATGCACATGTATAGTTTGAACATGAAAAGCATATGCCCCCTACAGAGACACCCATTAATCAACTGTGATTAGCTGCAGCTCTCTATTGGATGTATATTGAATGTTGAATGTGAGAATAGTGTAGTGGTGTAGTGGCTAAAGTGTTGGTCTAGGAGTTGGGAGATCCGGGTTCTAGTCCCCACTCAGCCATGGAATCCCACTGAGTGACTTTGGGCCAGTCACAGACTCTCAGCCTAACCTCCCTCTCAGGGTTGTTGTTGTGACGATAAAATGGAGGGAAGGAGGTTTATGTACACTGCCTCTGGTTCCTTCGAGGAAAAAAAAGGCAGAATATAAATGCAATAAATAAATAAATAAATAAATGGCACTGATCCCAAATTTGCCTCTGTGTAGTGTGTGAAATGAGCCTTTGTCCCCTTGCTTCTCTTGCAAGCATCTCCAGAACATCTGGATTGCCATCGTCCAAGTGTTGATGTAGGAGTGCCAGCAGTACAATGAAGTGTGTGCCATACTGCACTAGGGACACAGGGTGGCGATAGAGCACAAGGAAAGTACGCCTCGAGGTCACGATAATGAATGGATTTATTGCAGGGGTGGGTGGGGGAGGTAAGGAAGCCAGCTGCAAACTCATTTCGGGGAAGACTTTCTTGAAGAAAAAGGAAACCCCCTTTGCTAATGTTGAGACAATGATTTAGGACCAGAATTCTGCTAGGTGTTGCACAGAATAAAGGGAAAGGGAAGACATCATAAACAGAGTACGTGATGCCCTGTCCTGGATGCAGATGCTGCTGATGACCACTGTAGGGTGGCCCTATAGAAAGGAGGACAGGGCTCCTGTATCTTTAACAGATGCATAGAAAAGGGGATTTCAGCTGGTGTCATTTGCACCACCTGGTGAAAACCCATCTTCATCGCAACAGTTAAAGCTGCAGGAGCTCTGCCCATTTTTGTATCTAGTCAGGAGGACAGGGCTCCTGCAGCTTTAACTGTTGTGATGAAGAGGGCATTTCACCAGGTGCTGCATGCCTACAAAGGACACCTGCTGAAATTTTTGTTTGGATACGGATCTCCTGGGCACTTCTCACAGTGGTCTGCACCTGAAAGCAATGAACATCTGTTTAGTATTTTCAGAGTTCACAAATGTTTCCTCTGAGTGCATCAGAATGACCCAATACTGATCACAGCCCTCCAAAGAAGATGGCTCTCGCTGCCATTACCACTCAGTGTTGTCCACTCACTCCAATGGGTGTCCTTTAGTTTTTTTCACATTGCCCTCCACTTTCTCTTAGTTTGGTGGTGGTAAGAACTGGATCAAGTGGAACCACTTCCACTTCCACCTAGGCAGGTTTATTTTAGCTAAAACTATCAGGGACAACAGTCCACTTTGTCCAATATATTTAATGTTGCCTTTATTTTTCAGGAAGTTTTAGCTATGGGTACAAGGAAAGAGAGAAAATTAAGCAGTGATTTATGTGGAAATGCATTGCAAATGCACAGCTTGTGTTTCTTAGATGTAACGTGAAAACAAATCCAAATATCAAAACAAAAACAAATCCAAATATCAAAACCACGAAAAAGAGTTTTACAAGTATAGAAGGTTGCCAATATAAAGACAGTATATTACTGGTGTGTTACCTGCTAGAGTTAAATGTAAATTGATGAAAGATATATGTTTTTTGCCACGTAAACTCTCATTAAGATGCTAGTTCAAAGGCTACTCTTCTGGAATTTGTCAACGAAAAGCAACCATTCATGTATATTTTGATGCCGTTCTGCTTCAGATATCTCATTCTACTTGGACTTCATATTTGATAATCAAATATAAAAGAGGAGTGAGAGCATCAACATGGAGAGGTTGAGAAAGTGATCTGTACCATTAATAACATTTAATAACATTTTCCATCAAATTAGCTGGAACAGACCTACTGCGTTTTCCATTTAATAACATTTGATGGGCAATGTTATTAAAGGTCAAATGTGTAAATATGTAGAAAAACAACCTTGCTTACCAGAATAATCATGCCATTTGCAAAGATAAGTACTGCCCCACCTGTCTTTTAGGATTGAATGTCAACACACATGTAAGTGGCGTAATCCATTATACATGATATCCTTGGACTTCAAAAATGTTTTCACAAAGTGCTCCTGAGAATGGAACTTCGATATGATTGCTAGGTGACAAACTATGCAGACCATTGCCTATGGAGGGCTACAACGGGACTTATTTCTGAGGTTTCTTTTGGCCGTTTTCTTTGGGTCCCTGATTGGAATTTCTGTTCCCTACACACTGAGGCAGTGTAAATTCAGGAGTCATTTGGATAAAAGGAGGGAAAGATCCTTGTCTAGCATTGTGATAATGGGCATCTGTTCTGGCTTTCCTTCATATTGTTACTGACCATGGTCTTGTTGATATGGCTAATGAACCAGAGGTATTATGACAATTTCTTAGATTAGTTTCTCATTGATAAACCAGAAGTTGAAACAAGCTAAGAGGTGCTAATGAGAAGTGACTGCAACAAGCCTTTAGTCAATTTTGTTCCATGGCTAATGATTGCAGGGTAATCACATATTACACTCTTTCTGAATGCTAGGTTGCTAGTTTGTTGTACTAGATTTTTCTGAACTTGTCAACAGCTTCATTTGTTCCGTGGTAGCAGTATGCTGAATCTGTGAGTATGAATATGAGAAAGGTGATAGGGAAGCAGTGTTAAATGTTAGGAAAGGTGAGACTATGGTCATCCAATGAAGGATTTGCAGTCAGAAGAGATATTTGATGGAAGGGGAGAGTGTATCACACTGAGTGCTGCAAAACTTCAAAGTGCAGCAAAAGCTGCAAAAGTAGGAGTGAGTGAAGTTAATTTCAGATACGTTGAATGCCACGTGGTTTTTATTCTGGTTGTGCTTTTTATATTGTATTGTGTATTTGTGCTTTTAACCTGTTGATTGTCTTACTATGATTTTAATTTTTGTGAACCGCCCAGAGAGCTTCGGCTATTGGGTGGTATAGAAATGTAATAAATAAATAAATAAAACAAAAATGCCTCACTTGTTATTTATTTCAGTGTTTTTAACATTAAGATGTTATGTAGAACAGATTTGTCTTAATTGTGTGCTGTGAAATCAGACATTATTATTTATTTATTTATTTATTTATATAGCACCATCCGTGTACATGGTGCTGTAGGTGTACATGTGACCAAGGCCATGTTCTGGTGGGCACGCCCTTTTGGGGCCTGGGCATGTTGTCCTTTTTGGTTTAAAAAATATCCTCACCCTGTTGTTGTTTAATGTAATTACAAAAGCAAGACTATCACTAAAGAGAAATCTGGGGGGGGGGGAACTCCCCTAATTTTCCCCCAAATCTAAGAGACACTTTGCACTTTGCTCATACACTTCCAAAGAATCAAGGACTCAATCTCATGCTTAAACAAGGAAAATGTTTATTTTAGCAAAGGCATAAATTTAGACATGCAGGACACAAACCCCCACTTGCACATGCTGGCTAATTCAATTTCATAGCAAGAAAAGCAGGAGAGGAAATCAGATTATACAAATAGAAAAGTGGTGCTGGGGCTCACGTGGGGGACTACAGACCCCAAAGGGAGAGACATGGAAGTTTTACTCTCGATACAGTCAAGTTCAACCAAGGCAGCATCGAACTGGGCAGCATTTCAGATCTCCTACAGCCGATGTCTATACTTCTGACTTAGAAGCTAAGAAAGGAAAGACTTATTCGGTTACAAATTCTTCCCTCTAAGTCCAACCAGCTCTCCATTCAAACAGAAAACCTTAATACGTTCTTTTTGGGACAAACCATAGTAATTTGAAAGCATAAGGTCACACCATGTGACTGGAAGGGGAGCGTTGGAGATGCCGTATTAATGATCAAGTTTTCTTGAATTTTGATTGCACGCGTCAACAAGTGTTCTGACTGGGGCATGAATGTAAATATTGTGCTTGAGGTGGATCTGGTCTCTTTCACGCAATATATTAGTGCAGTATTGGTCATCATTTGGAGCGTTAGTCTTCGGATAATCAATATGCCGCCATTTGAAGTTTGGAAATGTCTCGTGTGCTGCATCACTTTTCATCACTATCCGGGTGGATGCCAGAAGTAACCAGAACACACAGGATCCCTTTGCAGCCATCTGAAGAAACAAATGAAGAGAAATATGGGGAGAAATGAGATTCAAAGATCAAGAGATAGCTCCCATCTCAGCCCCTCACTTACTCAATGGTATTAGAAAATAAGAACATAAGAAGAGCCATGATGGATCAGGCCAAGGTCCCATCTAGTCTAGAACTCTCTTCACACAGCTGCCGACCAGGGACACACAAAGAGGACACCGTGCAACAGCACCCTACCACCCATGTTCCCCAGCAACTGGTGCTTATAGTTTACTGCTTCTGATACAGATGTGGCATTCCAGATGTTCTTGGATTGCAGTGGCTATCAAACATACCTTTTGCTTTAGAGCCAGATTTACGATTACACCCATGTGACCTTTCAATCTCCTCCTGTAATGAGAACACTTTGCAATTTTGTGTGGCATTATAAACGTGGTAGACACTGCACCCCATTCATCAGTGTGTTCCTCAATAGAAATTATTATGCTTTGAATAAATACTGCCATGGCGTTGATTCACACACTCAAGGAGCTGTAATGTAGATCTTCTGAAGTCTTTCCTTTTCATTCAGATATGGCCTGATATCCCTGGCATGCATTCCCCTTCCAGAAATGGTCATAAGAGAACAGCGGCATCCACCCAGAGTTTTCTCTGCTTGTGCACATAAAGACTGGATGCCATTTTGGAGAAAAAACTCCCTGAAAATAGCAGGTGTGTGAGTGCCATGGAAACTGTTCTTATAGTTAAAGAGTTTTAAAAGATTTAAATTTAGTTGAATTGTAAGTAACAAAGCTAAGAAGACAAAATCATACTTACCTTTGTAACGGTACGAGAAGAATATCAAAGCAATTGAATTGTATACTGTGCTGTATGCTTAAATGGAAAATAAAAATAAAATTTATTCGAAAGAATGAACGAAATCTGGATATACAATGTGAAATTGGTATTGTGTCGGTGGTATAGGTTTTTCTCAGGGCCCTTGGCTGAAAATTCTTGAAATGAATTCCCAGAACAGGGGGTGCCAAACAGCCTTCCCCCAATGAGCATTGCAAATTTCTGGTTAATATTCAACAGTGCCTTGAATTGACTTCCTCATTTTGGAGGTCCAACCTCAACTCTTTTCCAGAAAGATTGAACCATTTTCTCATTAGGACTGGCTTTAAAGTACTTTGCCCGGGCTCTGATCCACATTAACTAGGATAAAACACTTTGAAAGAGGTTTGAAAGCGATAGATGGAGGAATGTGTCCTGGGCCCCAACAGTTGTCAATAAACTGTTATAAAGCAGTCATGTAGATTATGCCCTGGAGATCTTCTATTAACTCTCTTCCCAACTGCCCCAGACTGATGCCTCAGTATGTATTCTTGTTGAAAAATGTGTAAAGTGTAACCTCTGAAAGTTTCAGGCTTGCAACACAACGTGCAAGATTGGAATGATGGTGAGATAGTGCATCTTGTTGACTTCTCAGACCTATGGGTAAGAATAAAACCTTTATATCTCGACGAGGGTTGCTCCTATGAAAGGATTGTTAATGACTTTTTTGTAGCAATTTTTATGCTCTTTAATTTTGTATTGAGGCATCTTTTCTGTGAGATTACAAATAATATAGTTCTTGTGCGAAAACTGGATTTTGGTCACCATTTTCCAAGATGGCGGCCGCTATGATGATTTCCCAAGATTCCCCTATATCTCATTTTAATCTACATGGACATAAATGCCACCATACCAAATTTCACACTTGTATCTCAATGTGCACGATTTGGCCAGAAATTGTCGTTAAGCCGCTGTACTAGATATAAGACTTTGAAAGCAGATTGAAAATGGTAGATGGAATGTGTGCTGGGCCCCAACAGTTATCAATAAACTGTTATTAAAGCAGTAGTGTAGATTCTGCCCTGGAGATCTCTGCAGCATCAGATCTCTCTTGACCAGCTGGCTTTTGGCCCATTTGTGCTTCCCCTCCAGCGGCCTCCCTTGAATCTTTCTGCTTCAGATTTTTTTCTGTTATTACATGCCCACCTCAAAACCTCAAACCTCAAAAAAACCAAGATTATGGCAACCAGCTTGATTGATAACTGGCAAATAGAGGGAGAAAACGTGGAGGCAGTGACAGACTTTGTATTTCTGGGCGCAAAGATTACTGTAGACGCTGACTGCAGCCAGGAAATCAGAAGACGTTTACTTCTTGGGAGGAGAGCAATGACAAATCTTGATAAAATAGTTAAGAGCAGAGACACCACACTGACAACAAAGGTCCGCATAGTTAAAGCAATGGTATTCCCCTTAGTAACCTATGGCTGCGAGAGCTGGACCATAAGGAAAGCTGAGCGAAGGAAGATAGATGCTTTTGAACTGTGGTGTTGGAGGAAAATTCTGAGAGTGCCTTGGACTGCAAGAAGATCAAACCAGTCCATACTCCAGGAAATAAAGCCAGACTGCTCACTTGAGGGAATGGTATTAAAGGCAAAACTGAAGTACTTTGGCCACATAATGAGAAGACAGGATACCCTGGAGAAGAGGCTGATGCTAGGGAAAGTGGAAGGCAAAAGGAAGAGGGGCCGACCAAGGGCAAGATGGATGGATGATATTCTGGAGGTGACAGACTTGACCTTGGGGGAGCTGGGGGTGGCGACAGCCGACAGAAAGCTCTGGCGTGGGCTGGTCCATGAAGTCACGAAGAGTCGGAAGCGACTGAATGAATAAACAACAAACAATCTTCTGACCATGTGAAGGGTTTTCAGTGTGTGTGTGTGTGTGTGTGTGTGTGTGTGTTTGTGTCACCCCAACCCTGATCCCTTTTGCAACAGTACTTTCCACATCCAGCAGTGTGGGTGAGGCAGGGGGATGGCTGTTCTTCAGGGGGCAATAAATCTAGGGATTTAAGCAAGGAAAGAAGACAGGGATCATCACTATTTCTATCAATAAGACCCCCACCCCCCACCCAAAGGGCTTCTACAATGATTTTCTGCCCTTTCCTCCAAATTTATAGGCTTTCTTCTTTCTTTTTGCTTAAACACCTTCTCATCCCAGCCTTGTTCCCAAGGCTGGGATGAGAAGGCCTTTGGGAAATGTTGACGCCATGACCTGGTTCACCCCAGGAATTCACCCCAGTTTAGAGCAGAAATGAGCAAATAACACAGAAGAGAAACAGAATGCAGGGAATGCCTGGCTTGTTATTTGGGAAGGACAGACAGAGCTCTCCTCCTTCAGATCAAAGAGAGCAGAGGACGGATGAAATAAACCATGAGTGCTGCATGTCAGAGAAGAAAGGGTGGACAACATAATTACAGCAAGTGCATTTACTTTGGCCAATGAATTAATTTTACACAAGAGAAAGATCAGGGAAGGACTCTGGCAATACACATATGCACAGACATGCTACCGATCTGGAGTGAGACGGCAAAGACTCCAGGTGAGCAAGGTGGAAATCGAAGCCAGATTCCAGCTCCACTGCAGCTGATGTTTAGATCTCTTCTCTCCCCATTCAACCAGGGCCGTTTACAGTCCCACAAGGTGAAAATTTAAAAACTGGATTGCCAATCTCTCCCCACACATGATATCAATTCTGGAGCTTGAAGACAAGTAGAAGAAATAAAAGATGTTGTTAGATTATGCAACTGGAGTACACTTATTTGAAGCGGAACCTGGGTGAGGTTTTAATGAAATCTCAACATATGTTTTGGTCCAGGCATCAGTCCAGTCCATGAACTGGTCACAATGGAGGTTGCAGCGAGTGTAACATGAACTAAAGCACCAACATTCTCTACCTTCAAAGATTCAAAAGTTTTCACAGCCATCGAGGGCACTGCCAAAACTAGATACACTGAACAGCGGCTCTTCACAGCCATGGCTAGCTACATGGGTTTGTGTCTTTCTCTGTACAGGTGCGGAAGGAGCAGGTGGAAAGGTGAAGAGAGCACTTCCTAAACCCCTCCTCTACTTCCCATCTATTTATCATAGTTTGCCTCCACCCTTCTTCCTAGATGACATGTGTACAAGTCTCCCATTTAAGCTGAGATTTTTCTAAGGCAGAGGAGAATTCAACAGAATCCCATCACTTTCTACATCCTACTGGTTAGATCCATATTTCGGAGGATGCAACAGCACTGGCAGAAACAGGCCACCCTGCCCACCCCAATGGGAGGCCTTCCAGCTGTTGGGCTCCAAAATGCTGCAAAGAGGGTCAAAGGGGTTGGGGATGTAGAATGGCAAAAGTTGTGGGATGCATGGAGGAGGGACCCGCCCCTTCTGTTAGTGGAGTGCCACTCACAGAAGAGGCGTCCACCCAGAATGACTCCACTTCCCCAAATGCACACACTCAGCCCCACACCGCACATCACACCCTTCCCCATTTCTCAGATTTGGGGAAGGGATAGAAGGGATTCCAGTGGTTGGAGGGGGGAAGTCTCCTCACCCAGCCCTATTGCACACACCTACATCTGGATCCAACCCTATGTGCCAAGCAAGGTGTTCTTGCAATCGTACTTTGTTGAGCTTGGCATGATTGGTTTATTTACTCCAGATGATGCATGTGAGGTCCTAATTCAGATCAAGAATCTGATGCACTAGGGCAGGGGGCTAAATTTCCCCCATCTGTTTTCAAACCATAATTCCACCCCCTGTATGAGACACCAATAAGGACCCTGTTCTTCTTCTAACTTCAACATCCGCCCTGCACAACGGGGGGAGGGGAAAAAAGAAATTCACACAAAAACTGCTAGTGGTGTAGCTTAAAATGTCCTCTCCTGGAGTGTCTCAGACCTGATCCAAATCAGGGTCATCTGTGCTTACTCTGGACTAAATAAGCCCTGTTGCAAGATGAGTGATTTCAAGAAAATACAGTGTGGCCCTAAATCTACATTTTCTTCAAACCTAAGTAGTCGACTGGCCATCCATTTCCACACTGAACACGGATCTGACTTTTCAACACTAGTGCGTTAAAACGATGCTGTGCATTAAAGCATGCAATTATTCTCCTCCACTCTTCTTCTGATACAGGCCCACAAAAGCCAGTACTATCCCAATCCACAGTTACTGCTCCACAAAGGATTGCAGTAAAACAGGGAAAGGGGGCCCTTCCTTCAAGGCTCCCACGGTGGTCTTCATCGGTAATCTACACTACTGCTCATAATGATTTATAACAGTATTGACAACTGTTGGGGCCCAGGACACATCTACCGGTTTCAAACCACTTTCAACGTTTTGTATCCTGCTTGGGGTAGATCTGTTCCATCTCTTCTTAGGGAAGGCCAGGAAGGATTTGAACCTAGGTCTTGGCAGCCAACTCTATTGAGTGCCCTCTCTAGGTTTCCAAGAGTTTGGGGTATTTGGCCATCTACTGGATAGACCCCAAAACAGGGCGCTGCCTATACAGCACTGAGTTGCCACGGCTATAAAAAAAATCCTGCTCTGTCTCTGCTGCGAGGTGGCATCAGCTAATCCCGACACCGAGGGAGGGCATGGGCTTTCTATCAGCTGTTTGACTCACTTCCCTGCCCCCAAACCTCTGCTGACAGTAACCAATCAGGGGTTGCTAGCCCACCCAGGAGTGCCCCACACACAACTCTGGACTGAGGAGAGACAACAGATGAGCCATACTCAACTTGCTCTGGAGAAAAAAGTCAGGGTAAGTCCCCAACTGTTCTAAGTTGCAGCTTTGAGAGAAAACCCCACAGTGGCTGCAAGGTGGCTGCTGCATTGTATGAGTGACACAGCACCACTGCACAGCCACCGCGGGGCTCTTGAAGTGTATAGGAGCCCCTTTGGATCCAAGCCAGTCCCCTGTTACGAGACAACTCAGACCTCACTGCTATAAGCAACAGCCCATTGCTATAACCAGTCAGCGATAGGTGAACAGTGATCTCCAGTTTCTGATTTAAGATTAGGATGTTCACTGAACTGTCGTTAAGCATGTTCATCGTAACATAGAGCTTATATATTTCCTAATAATTACAATTTATTAATTATTAGGAAATAGTTTGGGTTTCTTTCTTTTGTTCAAATTTGAATCTTGCTGAAAAACTAGGGAACAGTACATTCTTCATAGGCAGTGACCAATAATCCAGCAGTTTCAGCTTGAGAAATCAAATTCGGTCTAATGAGTTGTTCCATTATGTTCCATCTACAGGTTCATCCCACTATTCCAGGGCTATAGTGGTATACAAATACCAAACAATTGCAAGATACTTCTTAAAATTCTGCAATTTGAGCCAGGAAATACTAAATGAAAAGTGATAGGGTGAATCCTGGGATGTAGGTCCAGCAGCAGAAGATACTGAGAAAGAAGCAGATCTGGAGGGACAAACCGACCAAAGATGAATTTGGTATATGGCCATGGCGTATCTCGTGTCCCAACCAGTCACACCTGCCAACTCACTAAATGCAGCATGAAGGAAAGTAAATGTCAGCATGCAAGAAAGTAAATGTCAGGATAGGAGATGACATCAGGAAACTGAGATGGCTCCTGTCTGCGGGAACAGTTACAGAGACTTCATTTACATTACACACACCCAGAGCCCAATGCTCAAGCAGAGGACCATGCTCTGTTAGTATTAATGCTCAAATGTGGCCACAGTATTTTTCCATCGTACAAAGTGTTCTCCAGTCCTCCTTTCCCCCTTAAAGAATTATGTCTCAGTAAACTGAAGTCCTTTTTCTGCTAAAACGCCTTTCCTCAGATGCAAATGGCCTCTCAAATCCAGTGGCCAGCCTTAGCTGCTCTTAAGTGTGCTGAAAATGAGCAGTCCAAAAGAGCCCAAGGAAAGCAAAGCAAAAGAAAGGTACATTTCTGTCTGTGGGCAGCCTGATATCTACAACACTCATTCCAGATTATGTCACTTTAAACCCCCTTTTCAGTTCATCTCTCCTGCTGAAAAGGGGGCTAGAAATCTCTTAGCAAGCTGGGAGGGAAGGAAACTCTTCTTCCTCCTTGCCTCCTCCTCTCTCCCCCTCAGTGCAACCTCAGAAACCTCAGAGTGTAGCCTCATGCCTGGATCTATCCTTCTGCAACGGTATCCTCTTCTGCATGTTTACTCAGAAGTCAAACCTATGGAACAAACTAGGACTTACCTTTCACTAAGCATGAATCCAATGCCATGTTGGGACCACTGAGAACAGGGGGGAGATATCAGTACGCCTGGGGGAATCCCAAGGTTGATGGTAGGACAGCAAGTCATGTTGTCCTCCTTTTTGGTTTCCAAAATACAGCATGTTGGAAATCCGGGGAGGATTGACTGTCAACCAACATGAGGACCTGAATGTGTGTGTGGTGCCTCAATCAGGAAGCTGACTGATCAGAGGACACCTGGCTTAACATTCCCTGTCAGTTGTGAATTTCACTGACCTTGGACCTCAGTTACTGAGCTAACCATGGGTCCTGTTCAGACAACATGCTAAACCATGATGGTTCTTCATTTTAAGCTAACCATTGTCATCTGAATGGCATTAAAGCATCCGTTGTTCATTGGCCATGCTTAGTGCTCGTGATTCGGCTGTTTTTTTGGTGGGAGGGGTTTTGGCAGGAGAATTCCCCCACTGAAAGGATCATTGTATATCTGCAAAACTTGGACTGTCCCAAACATGCTGATATTAAACTCTTACTTCTCCTTGGCCTCAACTGCTCATTGGACTCAGATTTAGTCAGAAGTAGGTCCCATTTTGTTCAATGGGGTTCACTTCTGAGTATGCATGGAGAAGAGGATATGGTTGCCTAAAGATAGATCTAGACATGAGGCACTGAGGGGGAGAGGGCAGAGAGGCCAGAAGGAAGAAGGGTTTCTCTCCTCCTCCCCTGTTCCCAGCCTCCGCTGTATTGGCTTAGGGGGTGGGGGACAATTTCACTGAATTTCTCCAGGGGGAAGAGAAATTCCCCAACAATTTCTCACATGTAGGGATCACCATTGGCAAGGGTTCCAAAACAGTTTCTTTCTTTTTTCTTTCTTACCTTAGAAGAGATGGGTCCAATCTACCCCAAACTGGATATAACACTTCAAAAGTGGTTTGAAACAGGTAGATGGACTCCAACAGTTGTCAACACTGTTATAAATCGTTATGAGCAGTAGTGTAGATTGCCCCCCATACAGACTACTGTGAGAGCCATGAAGGAAAAAAAGGGATGCAACGATATCATAAATAAGAACAGGGGCTTCTCCACCCACTCAGCCATGACTCTGGAGTGAGGATAGAGGGCAGATGTGCCATATCCACCTCACTCCAGAGGAAAAACTTGGAGTAAGTCCCTGACTTTTTTTCTTCACCACTTCATGGGAAAGCCCCGGGCTGGGTACGAGGTGGTTGCTGCGTTATGTAACTCCAGGGGTTTGCATCTTTATAGACAGTGCTTGAATTTCGCCTTCCCTCCCTTCGATAATGCAAAAACAGGGAAAGGGTGGGAAAAAGAAGGAAGAATGAAAAGAAACACCCTGCAACTTAGATATTGAACAATACACTTGAATACAACTGGAAATCTTTACATGATCAAGAGCCCTAATAAAGCAGAGCCCAGAGTCCCTGAACATCTCTCTCAGACTTTTACACCCACTGGTGTGTCAAGGGATCAGCTGAACAAGGTAGCACCTTATTCAAAATCCATAAGGTGATTCCTGGGAGGTACACCCAGTAGCAGAAGATATTGGATGAGAAGCAAATCTCTCTCTCTCTCTCTCTCTCTCTCTCTCTCTCTCCCCCTCTCTCTCTGTCTGCCCTTTTCTACACCAAGCAGGATATTGCACTATGAAAGTAGTATGAGAGTGGTATATGTCAATGGGCCCCAACAGTGGTCAGTGCACTTCAATACCACTATAAAGCAGTAGCGTAGCCTCTCTCTCTCTCTCTCTCTCTCTCTCTCTCTCTCTCTCTCTCTCTCCCTCCCTCCCTCCCTCCCTCCCCCCCCCCTCTCTCTCTCTCTCTCTGTGTTGCTCAAACAGGAATTCATCCAATATGGCTTTGTGGGGGGGAGGAGCAGAGATTGGGGTCTGCAGGCTATGAAGAACTCTCTCCCACATCCTATTCAGGGAAGTTTCAAGAAACGTGGACACTGAACATGACTCTGTTGGAGTTCAATTGTTCAGGGCCTGAAGGCTTAGGGAGGATTAGAAAGAAGGGGGGAAGGTGACCTTTTCCTTTTCATAAGAACATAAGAATATAAGAAGTGCCATGCTGGATCAGACCAAGGGTCCATCCAGTCCAGTACTCTGTTCACACAGTGGCCAACCAGCCATCGGCCAGGGAACAATGAGGCAGGACATGGTGTTTGACACCAAAAATGTCCCCACCCTCTGCAAGCTCTCCAAACCCCATAGAGCTCATGATGCAGACTTGCTAGAGCTCCACAGTGTTGCACTGCAGGTCAACACTGGAGAGACTGTGCCCTTTACATCTCTGGGAGTTCTTGGATCTCCTACAGCTAAGAGAACAAAAAGAGAGAGAGAGACATTACTTTGCCTGATTTATGAACCCCTGAGACCCTGAGGTGCTGTCTGGGATTTTCCTAATTTTATTATACACAAGTATCATCCTTCAAGTCCCCCTTTTCCTTCTTTCTTTTCTGGAGAGAGTTTCATGCCTCAGCACAGGAGATCTTCTTCTAACCTGTCAAGCAGAGGAGAGGCCCAAGTCTCTCCTTCTGCCTGTACTTCTATGGGGGTCTCCTTTAGACACAGGTGCCCAATATACAGAGAGACCAGCCAGGTACTGTGGGACCTGAAACAAAATGGAGGCTGGATACTCTGGAGGAGATGTCAAGCAGACAAACACCGCAGTGCAATTTGGCACATGGAAGTGTAGTGAATACGGAAAAGCAAAGAAGTATTTCCCATTGCCCAAAATTCTCTGAAATTACTGCTCATTCCCATTCATCATCTCCCCCTTTCCCAATATCTGTATGTGAGCTCAATAAATACTGAGAAAAAGGAAGACCTTGCTCTGTCCAGGGTCTTGTCTCTATGAGGTCACAGAGGTGCCTCAGGATCTGACATCCTGCACTTGTGCTCCTCCCAAGTAATCCCCATGGAATGGAGCACAAATGTGGGGATTGAACGTTCCCCCTCCCTCCCCCTCCCCATTGTTTCCCTCCTTGTCCTCCTCCTTGCTGCTGAAGAGAAAGTGCAGTGCACAGCCTCGTTGGCCCATATTGGTGACCTAGTGGCCATTTCACTCACTGCACCCCTCCCCCCTGTATCAGCGCGCCTGTGCCTGGCTCCTGTTTATATATTTTTATTTACTTTTTTTTTAATTGCAATGCTCTGCTGGACTGTGGAGGCCACACAGAGGCTTTTTGCTCACTGACCCACCCCTCCCCATGTTCGTGCCAATGGCAACCAAGCAGGAGTCATCATTGGCCTGCCCACGCCTCCGCTGGAACGCCAGAACAAGGCAACAGACAGCAAATGTGCATCTGTCCCTTGCTCAGAGGAAAAACTCAGGGAAAGGGCCTGACTTTTTTTTAAAGTGGAGCTTTGGGGGAATGCCCTCTAATGGCTCTGTAATGGTTGCTGCATCATGGGAATGACCTGCCATCATGGTGGACCCACCCCGGGGCTTTCCCTTCATCAAGACAAGCCCCCCGTCCCTGTCCAAGCTGAAAGGAGCATTACTTTCCCAGCATCAGAAATGAATGCCATAAGCTCCATCTGTCTTTGTTTACTTGGAACACGTCCGGTTTATGACTCTCCATCCCGGAATCTCCATCTGCCCAGTCTCCAGACTCTCTTCAAGTTAATGTATCTTGTTTATTTTATTTTACAAATATAGGAAATACATTAACAAGTAGGGATCCTGGAGGAGAGTAGATCTTTAGGATGTAGACTCATCAATTTGGAGTCTTCTAGGTTAATACAGACACCTGGAGCTTAGGGTATTCATTTCTGATTCACATGTTCAAACGCTTCATTCTTTGACTTGGAAAGAACTAGTTGTTCATTTGTCTCCCCTTAGATTGAGATCATATACAGATATTGAAAAAAAAAGAGATAAATCCAGTAGAAATATGGGAGTGAGCAGTTATTTCAGAGAATTGTGGTCATGGAAAATATGTTTTCTAGTTTCCATGTCTACTGCACCTCCATGTGAACATAGGAACATAAGAATTGATGTGCTGGATCAGACCGAGGGTCCATCTAGTCCAACATTCTGATCACAGAATGGCCAAGCAGCTGTCAACCAGGGACCAACAAGCAGGATACGTTGCATCAGCACCCTCCCACCCATGATCTCCAGTAACTGGTGCACATAGGCTTACAGCCTCAGATACTGGAGGTAGCACATAACCATCAGGGCTGGTAGCCATTGATAGCATTTGATAGTCTTCTCCAGGAATTGATCCAAACCCCTTTTAAAGCCTTCCAAATTGATGGCCATCACTACATCTTGTGGTAGTGAATTCCATAGTTTAACTATGCACTGTGTGAAGAAGTACTTTCTTTTATTTGTCCTAAATGTCCTACCAAGCAGTTTCATGGGATGAATCTGAGTTCTAGTATTTTGAGAGAGGGAGGAGAATGTCTCCACACCATGCATAATTTTGTCAATGCACTTCAGTACCACTATAGAGCAGTAGTGTTGTTCCTGTCTTTTATACCGCTTTCATAGTGGAATATCCTGCTTGGTGTAGGTGAGCCAATACAAGCAGGACTTGGGGCCCTACTCTGCATGTCACATCGACATTACCCTAGGCAAGAAGGTCTCCTGTCCCCAGCATTCCTTTGGGGATAGAAAAAGGTGGACTTGTAGGATTAGTCTTGAGTATAACAGTGTTAGAAAAAGCCATTCCAAAACCATAGACAGCCAGAGAAGGCTTGATTGATTGTGTATGGAGAACGACGGGTGAGTTTTTTTGATGAAGTTGCACATGAAAACAAAGGAAGAACTATGCTGGATCAGACCAAGGGTCCATCTAGTCCAGCGTTCTGTTCACACAGTAGCTCTTGACAAGAAACTCACCAGCAGCCACCTTCTCCCATCCCAAAATCTTTCCTGCATTCCATTGGGGATAGAGAAGGGAGGTCCTGTAGAAAGTAACTTGAGTATTTACATGGACACTGCAGTGTTCTGGTAGCTATAGGTGGTAAGTAGATTTAGCATTCAACCATTATAAAGCCACAATTGGGGTGTGGGTCATTCTAACATTCATAAAATGAAAAATGTTTCACCAAACTTGCTGAAATTTACATATGCCAGAAATAAATGCTGGTTTCACATAACCTGAAAATTTGAAGAAGATTGGTGAAAGATTGACAGACGGATGGCAGTTGAAAGCACAAAAGGAAAAAAACCCTCTCTGAGTCAAAGTGACACTGAAAAACAGGGGTGGTGACTTTTTTTGCACGCAAAATTTGGTGAATTGGGATCCTTACCCTGCAATCCAGTGGTGGGGTCTTCTTTCCCTGCTCTTCTAGTTGGTGGAATTACTTTTCTTTTTTAAAAACTCACTTCTGTTGATTTTTGATGAATATTTCTTTGCCCCATTAAAGTGAATACAGACTCATAACTCCTAAATGGAGCATGCTCAGTAGCGTCACTCTCCCCCCTCCCTCCTGTCTCAGATAAATTGGAATGTTTGAAATAAAATGGTCACCTGGCTTCTGTGCCAGCCATTTCCTTCTGATTGCTGGGGTTTGCTTTAACCACTAAGAAGTCTGGTTTCAGACCTTAACACAAGGAAGGTATGGAATTGAATGCAATTGAAATTTTAGTTCATAAGCAGCCCTGGCTTGCCTCCCTTTTGAGAGAAGAAGAGTTCTCTTCTGGAACTTCCCCCACCCCCCAGACACACACAGTGTTCCTTTCCTTTTTTTTTTTTTTTGAAGAGTTTGGTGAATACTGTTATAAAGTTGAAAGCTTCAAACACTTCATTAAATTAGATTGGGCCAGTGTAAGGTTTTAAGCACTTTGAAAGGTTTAATATTGAAACCTTTCAAAGTGCTTGTGGGCCTGCAACATTGGTTTCAGCCTACTCTGTTTTTCTCATAAGCTTTAGAAACAGTTAAACTGTAGTGTGTTTTGCAAAGCGTACACATGTACTTTCTTTCTTATCATTGCAGTCTAGAGTAGGTCTTGATGTGTTTTTCGAAGCAGGCAAAACCTTTTTTGTAGGGCTGTTCACGGACCCCCCAATCCGCTCCGGATCCTGATTGACAAATTCCAGATTGGCTCTGCTTCGCCCTGTGTCGATCCACCTATGATCTACTCCGCTTCACTGCGGAGCTCTGGATCCAAATCGGAGCCCCATTCCCCCCCATAGACTTGCATTGAAATCCAAATGCCTATAATTTTTTCTCTTTTAATGTTAGAAATCTCAAAATCAGCACCATGAGAGCTTATCCATGTATCCACCTTCTTGCCCAGTTGGAAGCAAATCCGAGGGTCCAGTGATTTTTGGAGAATTTTTGAATATCCTACACCCCATTTTCAGAAATAAGATTTACTCTGACAGTTTTACAGATACAAACTTACAAATGGGCACCCTCACAGATGTCACCTAGATCCAAATTCATGGCAAGTTTTAAGCCAATCTGAGCATGTCCTGATTTTTAGCATTTTAAAAAACTTTTTAAGCATCACCCCTAACCCCAATTCACAACCCTTTTGATATCTTCATCAGCTTAAATGTTAGAAACCTCAAAATTGCCACCATGAGAGCTTATCCATGTATCCACCTTCATGCCCAGTTGGAATCAAATCTGAGGCTCCAGTGATTTTGGGGGAATTTTTGAAAATCCTACACCCCATTTTCAGAAATGGGATTTACTCCAACAGTTTTACCGATACAAACTTGCAAATGGGCACCCCCACAGATGCCACCTAGATCCACATTCGTGGCAAGTTTCAAGCTAATCTGAGCATGCTCTGATTTTAAGCTATTTTTAACGTTTTAAGCATCACCCCTTAACCCCAATTCACACCCCTTTCGATATCTACATCAGTTTCCACGTTAGAAACATCAAAATCACCACCATGAGAGTTTATCCATGTATCCACCTTCATGCCCAGTTGGAAGCAAATCTGAGGCTCCAGTGATTTCTGGGGAATATTTAAAAATCCCCCACCCCTTTTTCAGAAATCCAAATATCTCAGGGATTTTTAAAGCTGCAGACAGGTAAATGGGCTTTCCTTATTCATGGCCATTTCAAAGGAAATCCCAACATGCCATGAACTGGGGAGTATTTAATGATAAACCTAAATATGAATCTTCTTCCACACTTCAAAAATTTACTTGGAACTTCAAGAAGTCTAAACAGGGTGAGCGCAGGAAGGACTAATCCCCTGAGTCAAAGCAAGACACACACAAACCATCCCTGTGAGGAGGGCACAGAGGAGGAGAGGTAGAAGCGGGCGGCGGCTGTGCCCTGGCCTGAAGCACTGGGAGCAAGCATGGAAGCGGCTTGTGGGGTTAACCCACACACCCCATCTATAGTATATCTCCCAGGCACCAGGAGGGCAGAGAGGCAGGCAGAGAGGTGCTACACACACATGCACACACACACACACACACACACACACACACACACACACACACTGTGCCATAGATCTATGGGGAAGTAAGTCCCAGGCAGCAGATCCCAATACCCCACAACAACAGCACCCAGGCAGAGACGGGAAGGCAGGCATGCAGCAGACATTTCTGGGGGTACAAGTAAGTGAGCCAAGGATTGTTTCCACATTTACAGGCCATCAAACCTAGTAATGCAAACCAGCCCTGCGAGGCAGGAACAGCACAGAAAGATGCCTTTTGCATCCCATAATAATACAAGTCTACAACAATCAACTATCACATCAGTGTAGCATTATTACATATCAATAGCATTCAATTGTACTTAACAATAATTTCAAACCAAATTTAAACAAACATTGCAGAAAATCCGACCTATAGACATCAAACACTTTCATTTAATCACATCAACAGTATTTTAAGACCAAATTTAGTCAACAAGGTTCATGTTATTCCCTGTTTCAATGTGATAGTTGATTGTTGTAGACTTGTATTAGTACTGGATTGTAAATAGTTATTCTAGTAAAAACAAGTGTGTATAATTTTTGAATGACGATTTAATTCATTGGGTTTATTTTGTTTCTACGGTGGTCGCCTTTTGGGTTCCTTTTGTTCACATTTTCACCACCACTGCCTCCCTTACTATAGTTTTGCATCCCATAACCCGTGTTTTGGCCAAACCTCATCCTCCGTTTGCGCCCCATGTGCTGCTGTGGCAGCGGCGCGGTGGCTTTTTTTTTTACTAAACGGGTCTGCTTTGCACATGAACGGACGACCAAAAAACTGTCTGTTGAGTTGTTGGGGGAGTGTTGTGGATGTGTGGGATATGTGGAGCTTGTTACCTCTGTGTGGGTAACTTTTCGGGAAGTCGGGCATCCAACAGTAATGGGAAGTTGCTGGCCTGTCGCGGTGGGCAGCCGCAGGTACTGTCCTAATGCTGGTGGTTTAGGCTGCGTGGATGATGTAAAGGTGAGTGGGGAATGATGGGCATGGTAGAGGCAGGCAGGGCTGTGTGCCCATTGGTGTGGGTACGTGGCAGCTAGGTGAAAGGGGGCAACAGGCGAGGGTGGGTGGCCATCTTCCATTGGCCACATGGCGGAAGGCGGCAGGTCAGGGAAGCATCAGCCGAGGGGGTGGGCACGTGCCCTGGGGCCCCTTTGCACTGAGTCAATACACTCCCCTATCCTTCTGACTGCATTTGCTGGGGGCCCCGGAGTGACGGTGGCAGGCTGCTGACGCCGGTTTCGCACCTCCGCTGGTGCAGAAACTGACGACCCCCCCTTCTTCCTGCTTGGCCCGTGTGTAGGTATCAGGAATGGCTCCAAAGGGGAGGTGGGTCACTTGGAGGCACCAGGAGATTCTAGATCTGTTGGACATTTGGGGAGAAGAGAGGATACAAGAGCAGCTGAGGGCTAGCCACCACAACTTTAATGTGTTCCAACAAGTGCCTTGAGAGATGGGCAAGAGAGGCCATAAACGAACCACAGAAGAGTGTCGCACTAAAACCAAGGGCATGTGGACACAGTACCGGCGTGTGAGGAACCATTATGTGGGTTGGCGCAGGGCCGGTCATCGCCGGAAAAACTGAGAGGCCAGATGGGAGATGTAGGCACAGAGTGCACATGCAGACAACTGTCCTCAGATCACAATACATCTGTCATCATCCCCGAAATCAAATGATAGCATCTCTGCCTTGTCAATGTTGCCGCTCAACAATGCCACTCTTTCCCATCTTTTGCATCATGGAAAACACATCTTGACTTTTCCACGTTATTGACACTTCTACGTGCCAAATTGTGCTGCACTGTTTGTCCATTTGGCATCTCCTCCAGGACATCCAGGCTCCATTTTGCTTGGGGTCACATAGTGCCTGGCTGGTCTCTCTCTGTATATTAGGCACCTGCGTCTAAAGGAGACTTCCAGAGACGTCCAGGCAGAAGGAGAAACTTGGGCCTCCACCCTGCTTGACACATCAGGTAAGAAGATGGTCTCCTGGGCTCAGTTCTGAAACTCTTTCTAACATTCCATTGGTGACAGAGAAGGGGAATTTGTAGGATGGGACTTAAGCGAAGAGGCCTTAAAAAAATCCTGTCTGATTAAGGCATCCAGAGGGGGCTTGATGGAGTGTGTATGGAGAATGATGAGTGGCGCTTTGGGGGCAGGTATACATGAGAACATCAGAAGAGCCCTAACTGATTGGACCAACAGTCCATCTAGTCCAGCCTTCTGTTCACACAGTTGCCAACTAGCTCTTGTCAACAAATCCACAAGATTTTTCACTCACAGGTTGTTATAACAATGTTCAGGGCTGGCCCCAAGGCATTTTGTGCCTGAGACAGAGCAGCAAATGGTGTTGCATCCCATGAGGCAGAAACTCCTACAAGCACTTCTCGGCCTTTCCCTGGCACTGAAAGTATAATAATAATTTAAATAATGAATAATTTCCCTGTATATCAGTTGACTGAGGCTGTAAAGTGTGTGTGTGTCTTTAAAGGACGCTGTGTCCTAAAGACACCCTTATTTGTAAAATGGGATGCATGGATAGGGGAGAGGTGGGCATGTGATAACAGAAAAAAATCTGAAGCAGAAAGATTCAAGGGAGGCCGCCGGAGGGGAAGCACAAATGGGCCAAAAGCCACCTGGTCAAGAGAGATCTGATGCTGCAGAGATCTCCAGGGCATAATCTACACTACTGCTTTAAGAACAGTTTATTGATAACTGTTGGGGCCCAGCACACATTCCATCTACCGTTTTCAAACTGCTTTCAAAGTCTTATATCTAGTACAGCAGCTTAACGACAATTTCTGGCCAAATCGTGCACATTGAGATACAAGTGTGAAATTTGGTATGGTGGCATTTATGTCCATGTAGATTAAAATGAGATATAGGGGAATCTTGGGAAATCATCATAGCGGCCGCCATCTTGGAAAATGGTGGACAAAATCCAGTTTTTGCTCTATTATTTGTAATCTCACAGAAAAGATGTCTCAATACAAAATTAAAGAGCATAAAAATTGTTACAAAAAGTCATTAACAATCCTTTCATAGGAGCAACCCTCGTCAAGATATAAAGGTTTTATTCCTACCCATTTGTCTGAGAAGTCAACAAGATGCACTATCTCACCATCATTCCAATCTTGCACGTTGTGTTGCAAGCCTGAAACTTTCAGAGGTTACACTTTACACATTTTTCAACAAGAATACATACTGAGGCATCAATCTGGGGTGGTTGGGAAGAGCGTTAATAGAAATAGTGTGACTGTAGTAAATAACTGGCAAGGAGTCCAACTGCATGAAGGGGAGGCATCCCAAACAGGCAGCCCCGTCTTGGTTTTTATTAAGAACTAAGTGGTTACATTTCTTGTATACAAGCTATGATTGGTTGTTAAGTACAGCATGTTAAATGCATGATTACCTCGTGCACAGGGGGTGCACAGGAGGTGTTGGTTAGTGTGTGTTCAGCATGAATATACCATATAAGGGTTAAGGAAATACGTGATCATAGCATAGTGATTTCAATACTGTATTGTATTCTGTGGCCCTTACGTCAGTACATTCCAAGGCATTGGCCGGCAAGGACCAAGATGTTACTTAGCAAGGCTTTATCTTAAAAGTGTTATCCTGTGTTCTAGCACATCTCAGCATGGTATGCCAATACTGAAAGTGTGCCAAAGAGAGGGATAACTATTTCCCCTACATCTCCCCTTTTATTCTTTTAATTGTAAAGCCTTGTAAGCATAATAAATTTGGCGTTTGCTTGGTTTTGAAGCCTTGGGACGGCAAGAGGGAACACACCATGACAGTAATCCTGGGATACATTGTATGAAACAGCAGAAGGTGATTAATAAAAATACAATCAATACAGCATATTGAAATATAGTTTTGAACCATCCTGTTGGAAACCAGGACCACAAAAACTTCCACCATTCAGGTGCAATATCTTGTTTAACTGCATGTGCATATTTTTTAAGTAAGTCCAGTTGGTGTTGAATTCTGTGAGATTGAAACAGCACATATTTTCCACAGCTTCGCAGCCAAGATGTCTTTGTAACAACAAAAAGTCTATTGCAGCTCGATTGTCCAGTATAGCATGCCTTAAATCTTGTTGTTCTTGAATCAAAAGTCCAATAGCAATGGAAGTACTATTAATTGTCTTTGCTAGTAAACATGCCAGATGCCCAAGTTGTTTGGCATTTCCCACAGCCAATCCAGGAACCCCGACAAGGCTCATAGCCAAGGAGATATATTCTGCTGGACTTAAAACAGTAACATTTCCATCACAAACTGCATTCATAGTCTCAGTCTCTCTTTTCTGTCGAGTGCTTTTAGTAGGCCGGGGTGGTAGAAACACTGTCAAGCGACTAAGACAACATTGTGCTAATGTTATATTAGCTGGTACATAATTATAAGTACAAGACCCACATGTGAAAAACCATCTAATTGGCAATATAATGTGTCCATAGTTACTTGTTACATTTTCTATCTTTGAACAATTCCACAGAGAAGGCCCTGGGGACAAACAACCTTTTAGTGGACGGTGAATAGAGCAATTTACCATTCTAGCACATGTGTTATTCTTGTGGTTTACAACATATGGGGTGTATAACTGTATAGCATCTTGGGGTAACTGGTATGTAGCAATTCCCCATTGGGCCATGGTATGATAATGAATCTCACTAAAGTTCAGAAATTTACTCAACCTGGTAACATTACCAAGAGAACCAGGAGCTTTGCATATGGGAATGAGACATGTACTAAGTAATCTATGCATATCTGGAGCATCAGTAAGACAGAAATCAGTGGTGTTTACTATTATTGCTAACTTTATCCATACATTGTACTGCATTCTATCATGTAGTGGAGTGCTTATAACTGGACAAGTTATACAGCTAAATAACAGAATTATTGTCAGCAAAGAATTAGCATTTAAGCAAGCAAATGTAGCAACTAGAAAATTCTCTGGAGTTGGATCAACGTGCTGTTGCTCCAATAATTTTTGAGCTTGGAAAGATAACGCCTTTATCTCTCCCCATGTTGGTTTATGTTTTTGGACGGGCACCCTGCCACGTGCTTTCAGGGGGTCCTCCTGAAGTTGTAGGGAGAATTCTGGAATCGGGTTGGTCAATCCTTGATGCCACGACATTCTCTTTCCAGGGTTTCACACACCGTGCTGGAACCCACACTGGTCCTGTTGGAGTAAGCACAGCAGCATAACCCCGACCCCAAGTGATCAAGGGGACAGGGCCGTGCCAGACAGGATTAGGTAGCTGCCGGTACGTGACCAGCGGCTGCGGCAGAGGGGTATGCATTTGGAAATGTTGTTGTAATCGGGTAGTATTAGTTGGTAGGAGAACATTCAAATGGTTAATAGTGAACAACACTTTGGCCAGCCATTCCTGGCGGGAGCCCAAACCAATGGGGATCCCTGCTTTTTGTTTTTGTTTGTATAAATGCTCTTTCAAGGTACGGTTGGTGCGTTCAACAATAGCTTGACTAGTGGAATTATATGGAATGCCAAAAGTATGTGTAACTTGCCAGGTTTCACAGAACTGTGCAAAAGAAGTACTGCAATAAGCAGGTCTATTATCTGTTTTTAAGGCAGAAGGTATTCTCATTACTGAAAAACTTCTAATGCAATGATTAATAACATGTTTTGTTTTTTCTCTTTTTTGACATGTGACCCAAATATATCTTGAGTAAGTGTCAACTGACACATGAAGGTATTTCCATGGAGTGAAAGGACTAAAATGAGTAACATCTATTTGCCATAGCTCATTGGCAACTGTGCCACGAGTATTGACACCTATATCAGGGGCTGAATGTACCCTTGTGCACTGTGGGCATGATTGGATAATGGCGCGTGCCTGATCTAATGGCAGCTGAAACTGTTTTGCTAAAGCTTTAGCATTTTGATGATGAAACGCATGGCTTTCCCATGGAGTCAGTTTTTGCACAGCTAGAGCTCGAAGGGATTGATCAGCCACTTGATTACCAGTGGAGATCTCCCCGGGGAAGGGTTGATGACTACGGATGTGAGCAATAAAATATTCATTGGTGCGGTGAGCCAACAGAGTCTGCAAGGTTATAAAGAGACCTAAAAGGTTCTTATCTATGACTGGGGTTACATAACTTCCTGGAAGACCACGTACTACATTGTTAACATATAAACTGTCTGTTATTAGGTTTAGTGCTTGAGGAAATGTGCGGAAGGCCAAAATAACTGCAGCTAGTTCAGCTCTTTGAGGTGATTTCTGGGGCAGTGTGAACATGGTTCTCCACTGATCTTCTTGTTTCCAGGCCACTACTCCTCTCTTTGGGCTTCCATCAGTGTAAACAGTAAGGGCTTCCTTAATAGGGAAGTCATTTTGTAAAGGCTTGATTTTAACAGACAATTGACTTAAACATTGCAGTCAAGGGTCAGCAGGAATATGATATGTAACTTGTCTTACAAAGCCTGCTAGGGCAGCTTTCAATTCTTCAGAAAATGACACTGATCGTTCCCACATCTGAAGAGGCATGGGAACTATCAGAGTTTCTGGATCTTGGGCTAAAAGTGCTCTTGTACGCTCTCGAGCTTTAATAATCAGATTGGCATACATAATTGGTTTTGTAGAGATTGTACAGCTAGGGCTATGACTGAGATACAGCCATTCAAGTATGTGTGTGTGACGATTGTAGGTCTTAGTGTTGCAAGATCTACTCCTGAACTGAGTGTCACAGGTTTCAATGCGTGTTTGTGTAATAACTGCATATGGTTGACTTAACCCTGTAAGTATAAGAACTTGACAAGGTTGATCTAACACTTGGCGATCTACCCAAATTTCTTTTAAACGTTCATTGACTAAAGACAAAACTTGCAATTGATTAGTGGTTAAAGAAATTTGATCAGCTGGGTGTTTGCCTTGTTTTAGGGCGGCAAACAAAGGTGAAAGTTCATCAGTTGTGAGCTTGCAGTAAGGTCTGAGCCAATTAATAGCTCTTCATTGTCAATTTGTCTCTGTAAGGCTTCTTTTGATGGTAAGGCTCACTAGGTCCTTGGTGTGTGATAGTAAAGGATTTTGAGGGTTTTCTAGACACTGGCACCCTTTGAAATGCTTTCAGGATGCAGCGGTTAATGGCCTGAAAGGTAGGCATAGGCAGTTGCGCCTGAGCCTCTATCACTGCAAATTGTCCACTGCCATACAATTGCTCTGCTGTTATCACTCTATTAGAGCTAAGGGCTATATGGAGCGACTCCTTTCTGTATTCACTGTCCCAAACTACATATTGGGCTGGACTTAGGATCATGCGAAATAAATCTTTCCAATCTTGAGGAAGCATAGTGTATCCATTGCCAATACTCTCCACCATGCCTTGGGCATAAGTAGAGCGTATGCCTGTCTCTTGAATAGCTTTATTCAATTCTCTAAGTACTGAATAAGGCAATGATGTCCAATTGACAACTACTTGTCCTTGGTCATTTTGATGTGAGGTTATAGGATAAGCTGAAGGCATTTTGTGCCTGAGACAGAGCAGCAAATGGTGTTGCATCCCATGAGGCAGAAACTCCTACAAGCACTTCTCGGCCTTTCCCTGGCACTGAAAGTATAATAATAATTTAAATAATGAATAATTTCCCTGTATATCAGTTGACTGAGGCTGTAAAGTGTGTGTGTGTCTTTAAAGGACGCTGTGTCCTAAAGACACCCTTATTTGTAAAATGGGATGCATGGATAGGGGAGAGGTGGGCATGTGATAACAGAAAAAAATCTGAAGCAGAAAGATTCAAGGGAGGCCGCCGGAGGGGAAGCACAAATGGGCCAAAAGCCACCTGGTCAAGAGAGATCTGATGCTGCAGAGATCTCCAGGGCATAATCTACACTACTGCTTTAAGAACAGTTTATTGATAACTGTTGGGGCCCAGCACACATTCCATCTACCGTTTTCAAACTGCTTTCAAAGTCTTATATCTAGTACAGCAGCTTAACGACAATTTCTGGCCAAATCGTGCACATTGAGATACAAGTGTGAAATTTGGTATGGTGGCATTTATGTCCATGTAGATTAAAATGAGATATAGGGGAATCTTGGGAAATCATCATAGCGGCCGCCATCTTGGAAAATGGTGGACAAAATCCAGTTTTTGCTCTATTATTTGTAATCTCACAGAAAAGATGTCTCAATACAAAATTAAAGAGCATAAAAATTGTTACAAAAAGTCATTAACAATCCTTTCATAGGAGCAACCCTCGTCAAGATATAAAGGTTTTATTCCTACCCATTTGTCTGAGAAGTCAACAAGATGCACTATCTCACCATCATTCCAATCTTGCACGTTGTGTTGCAAGCCTGAAACTTTCAGAGGTTACACTTTACACATTTTTCAACAAGAATACATACTGAGGCATCAATCTGGGGTGGTTGGGAAGAGCGTTAATAGAAATAGTGTGACTGTAGTAAATAACTGGCAAGGAGTCCAACTGCATGAAGGGGAGGCATCCCAAACAGGCAGCCCCGTCTTGGTTTTTATTAAGAACTAAGTGGTTACATTTCTTGTATACAAGCTATGATTGGTTGTTAAGTACAGCATGTTACATGCACATGCATGTTTATTATCTCAATAAATGTTTGATTGCACTAACAAGCACATATCAACATTACTAACCACATGGTAAATCACGTGGACCAATGAATGTAAGCTGATGGTGTTGATAACATAAATGTATAAAAACAACCCCTCCATGTTTGAGGGGTGAGACATTGCTTCTGCGTGAGCGACAGTGTTCACCCTAACTGCAGTTTAGTAAAATAAGAAAAACCCAAGAAGCTTCTGTCGTCTTTCTACTTGGGCCATAGCTAGACCTAAGGTTTATTCCTGGATTGTCCAGGGGTCAAACCTGTTCACCTAGGTGACACACAGGGGATCCAGTGCTCAGGCAGGGGCGAACCCTGGATGATCCCAGGATAAACCTTAGGTCTAGCTGTGGCCCAAGTGTATACAAATCTGAACACTATGTTGCACTTGGTCCAAGCATATTTGTGTAACTGACACATCACAGTACAAGGTAGTCCAGCAGTACTGTATTTGCATCTGTTATTAGTGTCACGTTTTGTTTTACAGCCACAAGAAACCAACTCAAGGCAGGATTTTGAAGCAGGAAGAAGTGTAGTCCACGTAGGTAGCCAGCCAGATTCAGCGTCTTTCTCCCATCCCCAGTTGCTAGGCTCAGGGTATGATGGTACTGGCTGTAAAGAGGTTTCCCCCACACATGGCGTGCTTCAAAGACAGCACATTTTACATGCTGTAACAGAGCACTTGAAGTTGGTGTGATCCATTCCATGTGACTTCCTTTTTTTTGCAAATAGTTCTTTCCCGTTTACGTCTTCTTTGATGCTTGTAGGATCATACATTACTATAACAAACTTTTCTATTGTTTTCAGTTGCTGCTGTGTCACATCAGAGACTGGCATGCTGAATCAGAGTAGGGCTCCATCACACCAGTGACTTAATGCACTCTCGTTATGGCTGGTGTGCGGTTTTGCAGCATGGTACTCACATGCCTCTTCCCCAGCCTTTTCTGTCTTTTCCTAGAATGGGGAAAGTCTGGATTATTTTCCCCAAGTGAACTTAATGCACCCTGAAGCCTCCGTGTGGTGCTGTCCTCTTGCTTTTTCCTTTGTTGGGGGCATGTGCTTTAAGGGAGAGCTTGCTGATGAAAGGGGAGGATGGGGTGGTTGTCCTCCACACCTTTCAAACCAAGGGGCTGAGCCGGTGTAACATATAGCACTTTTGCTGCTCCAACCCTACCCCCTCCTTGTCCACAGCTCCCTTATTTTTAAAGATAAACAGATGAAACTTGGGACCGTGAGAGCTTTGAAGTAGGGCTTTGGGTATGCCAAGGTTGAATCAGATCGGTCCGTCCCTTGATTTTTTTTTTGATTTTTTAATTCCTCCCCCAAGCCATTGTCCTGTTAGCCCACCAATGCAAAAGTCCACGTGTTTGCATCTGTGGAGGATCGGTTTTCCTTTACTTTGATAATGCTGAACAATGTGTAAAATGTGACCTCTGAAAGTTTCAGGCTTGCAACACAACGTGTAAGATTGGAATGATGGTGAGATAGTGCATCTTGTTGACTTCTCAGATGAATGGGTAGGAATAAAACCTTTATATCTAGACAAGGGTTGCTCCTATGAAAGGATTGTTAATGACTTTTTTGTAACAAATTTTATGCTCTTTAATTTTATATTGAGACATCTTTTCTGTGAGATTACAAATAATAGAGTTCTTGTGTGAAAACTGGATTTTGGTCACCATTTTCCAAGATGGCGGCCGCTATGATGATGTCCCAAGATGCCCCTATATCTCATTTTAATCTACATGGACATAAATGCCACCATACCAAATTTCACACTTGTATCACAATGTGTACGGTTTTTTTGCTAAGCCGCTGTAGCAATCCTAGTTAATGTGGATCAGAGCCTGGGCAAAGTGCTTTTAAAGCCAGTCCTAATTAGGGTGACCAGATGTACCGGGAAACCTCGGAGACCTCCAGAAAAACAGGACTCCAGGGAAACTAGGACTGGGCTCCAATTCACCGGAGAAAAGGAAGTCCGGGAATGCATCTCCCAGCCCCCGTCCCCCAGTGATGATCTAGCCTTCTTCTGTTCACTGGCAGGACAGCGCCAGCGTACAGTAGAAGGCTGGGACAGGGAGAGAAAACAGAGCCCCTCCCATTGCCTCCCGTCACCCTAATGCTTGCATCAGGGCGACGAGAGGTAAGGGGCGGGGCTCAGTTTGCTCCCTGACCCGGGCGACTGAGCCTGGCCCAGCTGTCTGGGATGGGAAGCGAAACCGTGCTGGGGGCTGCCAGTGTAGATCCTCCAGAGGAGGAGAAGGAGAAGGAAAAAAAGAAGCAAGAGGAGAAGCAAGTAGCAGGTAAGATTAAGTTGTGTGGGTGTGGGTGCATGTGTGTGGGTGCTGGTAGTGTGTGGACTCATGTCTGAATGGGGTGCATGGGGTGTTTGAATGAATGGATGTGTGCATGCATTTGTTTTCGGAGTGGGTGATCTGAGTGCTTGAATGTGTGTGCTGGCAGTGTGTGTATTGATGTCTGAATGGGGTGCATGGGGTGTTTCACTATGAATGCATGCATGGGCATGTTTGCAGTGTGTAGCGGGGGAGGGGTGTAGTTTTCTGTGTGTGAGTTGACGGGAATGAGTTGGAGGTGATATTCCCATTAAATAATGCATTTTGACCCATAGACCTTCCTCTCCAATTTGTTTCCTATAATTGGCATGACGTATATTTTGTAACAACGGCTGATAATTGTTCATCCTCCTTTAATATCTTTTTAAAAAATTATAGGGTAGCCGCCATCATCATCATCATCATCATCATCATCATCATCATCAATCTCTCTATTCTTGCTTGTGGTGGGTTTTCTAGATGAACCTGATGGGCTTTGATAGTCATGCTGCCTTTTAGTGATTCAGAAATTTCCTGACTATTGAACATGTTTCAAGTATGACTGCTTTCTGGATGTTGGTGTGCATGTAGGATTTCCATATAATATATGAAGGATGCTAGTGACTGATGTGACTAACGGAATAATTGTATTTTTTTCCTCTTGCCGTAGAACTTTAACTTCCACAACCAGTGATGCATTTCTCTCTCTCTTTTCCTCTTCCTTTTTTTGTCATTAAGTATTGCTATGTCAATGAGGGACATGTGCTTTTCTGGATTGTTTTTTGACTCTTATGTCTGGTAGAAGCTGAAAAAAGCTAAGAGGTGCTAGCCTTTAGTCCATTTTGTTCCATGGCTAATGTTTGCAGCGGAATAGTAGTTTATACTTTTTCTGAATGCTTGTTTGCTTGTTTGTTGTACTAGATTTTTCTATACTTGTCAACTGCTTCATTTGTTCAGTGCTAGCAATATGTTGAATATGTATGGATATGAGAAAGGTCATGGGGAAAGAGTGCTAAATGTTAGGAAAGCTTAGACTATGGTCATCCAGTGAAGGACTTGCAGTCAGAAAAGATATTTGAGGAAAGGAGAGACTGTATCACACAGAGTATAGCAAAAACATCAAAGAACAACAAAAGCTACAAAAGTAAAAATAAGTGAAGTTAATTTCAGATACGTTGAATGTCTCACTTGTCCTTTATTCCAGTGATTTTAGCATTAAGATGTTATGTTGAACAGGTTTGCTTTAATTGTGTGCTGTGAAATCAGACATGTGACTAATGCCATGTTTGGTTGGGCATGCCCCCTTGGGGGCTGGGCAAGTTGGTGGGCTGCACTTGGCAATCACGCCCCCTTGGGGTGGCCATAATGTCCAGCTTTTACGTTTCCAAAATACAGTCACCCTAGTCCTAATAAGAAAATGGTTCAATCTTTCTAGAAAAGAGTTGATATTGGACCTCCAAAATGAGGAAGTCAATTCAAGGCACTGTTGAATATTTACCACAAGTTAGCAATGCCCATTGAAGAAAGGCTCTTTGGCACCCCCTATTCTGGGAATCCACTTCAAAGGTGTCACTCAAGAGAAATCCCTACCCCACCCACACCATACCCATTTCACATTGTATATCCAGATTTCTTTCTTTCAAATACATTATATGAATTTTTCCATTTCAGCGTACAGCAGAGTGTACCATTCCCTCAAACTGGTATCATTCTCGAACTGTTACATAAGTAAGTATGCTTTTGTCTTCTTAGCTTTGTTACTTACAATTCAACTTAATTTTAATCTTTTTAAACTCTTTAACTTGAACAACAGTTCCTATAGCAGTCTCACACCTGTCATTTTCAGAGAGTTTTTCTCCTAAATGGCATCCAGTCTTTATGTGCACAAGCAGAGAAAACTCTGGGTGGAAGCTCCTGCTCACTTATGACCATGTCTGGAAGGAGAATGCATGCTAGGGATATCAGGCCATGTCTGAATGAAAATGGAAGACTTGAGAAGATCTACATAAGATCTCCTGGAGTGTGTGAATCAACGCCATGGCAGTATTTTTCAAAATGCCATCATTTCCATTGAGGAACACACTGATGAATGGGGTGCAGTGTCTACTAGGCATGTGCTCCGCTCCGATTAGGAGCGTAGAAGCAGTAGCGGATTGGCCTGCTCTGCCTTACCCAGAGGCAGAGTAGAAGCGGACCGCGGACCCCTAGAAGCAAGGCGAAGAGAAGCGCCCATTTTTCGGAGCTCCTAGTTCAGGCGAAGCGCTCCGGTCGCCATCTTGAAAACATTTCGCCATAGGGATATCAGGCCATGTCTGAATGAAAATGGAAGACTTGAGAAGATCTACATAAGAACTCCTGGAGTGTGTGAATCAATGCCATGGCAGTATTTTTCAAAACACCATCATTTCCTTTGAGGAACACACTGATGAATGGGGTTCAGTGTCTACCATGTTTATAATGCCACACAAAATCGCAAGGGTTTCTCCTTACAGGAGGAGGAGATTGAAATCTGGCTCTAAAGCAAAAGCCATGTTTGATAGCACTGCAATCCAACAACATCTGGATTGCCACATCTGTATCTGGATTGCCACATCTGTATCAGAGGCAGTAAACTATATACACTGTTTGCTGGGGAATATGTGTGGGAGGGTGCTGTTGCACTGTGTCCTGTTTGTGGGTCCCTGGTCAGCCACTGTGTGAACTGAGTGCTGGACGACATGGACCCTTGGCCTGATCCATCATGGTTCTTCTTATATTCTTATGTTCTAATACAAATGAGTAAGTTGGGGCTGAGATGAGAGCTGTCTGTTGATCTTTCCATCTCATCTCTCCCCCTATTTCTCTTCATTCGTTTCTTCAGATGGCTGCAAAGGGATCCTTTGCGTTCTGGGTATTTCTGGCATCCGCCTGGATAGTGATGAAGAGTGATGATGAGACATTCCCAAACTTCAAATGGCAGCATATTGATTTTCCGAAAACTGAAGCTCCACCTAATCGGGGATACTGCAAACAAATTATGGAGGGGAGACGCCAGACCTACCTTATGTTCAATACTTACATTCATGCCCCAGTCGGTAAATTTGTAGCCATCTGCAATCCGAATAAGAGACCAGTTTCTCGTGACTATGTCAGCTCCTCTCCCCTTCCAACCACCACGTGTCAATACGATAATGGACATTTCTATAGTTATCCACTCACAGGAAGGGTTACGGTTCTTTGTTTGAATGGAGAACCAGTTGGATTTAGACAAGTCAGTCATGGAAAGCATGTAATTTTCCTCCGTTAGCTTCTGAGTCAGAAGTATAGACATCGGCTGTAGGAGATCTGGAATTGCTGAATTCGATTCTGCCTTGGTGGGCCTTGACTGTATCGAGAGTAAAACTTCCATCTCACTCCCTTTGTGGTCCATACTCCCCCACGTGAGCCCCGCACCTCTTTTCTATTTGTATAATCTCATTTCCCCTCATGCTTTTCTTGCAAACAAACTGAATTAGGTAGCATGTACAAGTTGCAGTTTGTGTCCTCCATGTCCAAATTGATGGCTTTACTAAAATAAATATTTTCCTCGTTTAAGCATTAGACTGAGTCCTTGATGCTTTGGAAGTGTGTGAGCAAAGTGTCTCTTAGATTTGAGAGGGGAATTAGAGGAGCTCCCCCCCCACCCAGATTTTTCATCAGTGATAGTCTTGGTCTTGTAAATACATCAAAACAACAATAGGGTGACCTTATTTTTTTTGGGGGGGGGGAAAGGACAACATGGGCAACTCCAAAGGGAGTGTGCCCACCAGAACATGGCCTTGGTCACATATCTGATTTCACAGCACACAATTAAGACAAATCTGTTCTACATAACATCTTAATATTAAAATCACTGAAATAAAGAGCAAGTGAGGCATTCAATGTATCTGAAATTAACTTCACTCACTCCTACTTTTGTAGCTTTTGCTGTACTTAGAAGCTTATGTCATACTCTGTGTGATACACTCTCCCCTGCCCTCAAATATTTTTTCTGACTGCAAATCCTTCACTAGATGACCATAGTCTCACCTTTCCTAACATGTAACACTCTTTCTCCTTCCCCTTTCTCATATCCATACCCACAGGTTCAACATACTGCTACCACTGAACAAATGAAGCAGCTGACAAGTTCTGAAAAACATACTACAACAATCTAACAACCTAGCATTCAGAAAGAGTATAAGATATGATTACTGTGCAAACAATGGTCTGCATAGTTTGTCACCTAGCAATTGTATCAAAGGTACATTCTCAGGAGCACTTTGTCAAAACATTTTTGAAGTCCCAGGATATCATGCATAATAGATTACGCCATTTACATGTGCGTTGACACTGAATCCTAAAAGACTGGTGGGGCAGGACTTATCTTTGCAAATGGCATGCTTACTCCGGTTAGTAAGGTTTTTCTTCTCCATATTTACAAATTGGACCTTTAAATACAATTTCCAACAAATTAGCTGGACCAGGCATTTGGCCTGTTCCAGCTAATTTGATGGAAAACGTTATTAAATGTTATTAGGTAAGCGAGGATATAGGGTGTGAGCAAAACAAGACCCTTGGTGTACCTGTTGAATTGATGGACAGGAGCTTCCCCCAGAAGCAGTCCAGCACTGTAGGCTGGCACAAAACCTCTGCTTCAGTTCCGACAGGATGCCCACCTTTCATGCCTACCCTCGCCCCTGCCCCCAACAGCTCAACCACGTCCATGCTCATTAGGAAGTCAGTCAACACTCTGTGTTCAGATCAGTGTGCCTAGGATTTACAGGCACAATCGCATCTGTGTTTACTCAGAATATGGCAGGGTGCTGTAGCTCAGTGGGAGAGCCCTGCTTTGAAACCAAGAGGTCCATGGTTCAATCACTGGCATCTCCAGGTAGGGCTAGGAAAGAATCCTGCCTGAAACCCTGGCGAGCTGCTGCTGCTGCCAGTCAGTGTTCACAATATCAGGCTAAAAGGACCACTCAGCAGAAGGTTGCTTCTAGGGGTGTGCAAAGTGGGTCTTCTCTGCTTCTAAAGTTGAGCCAAACCTCCATTGTGGCGATTCTCTGCCCCAATTGCAGAGCAGCTCCCCTTACTCCGCCCCATTGGATTACCCATTGGAGAACCGCCTGTTTTCAGATAACCGCTTGCATCATTAGAAATTAATCAAATGCTTACAGCTCCCTCATTATTATATTATTTAGACAAGAGGTGAGAGGGTGTTGGATAGCCCTTCACGAATTTCAATGATGACTCCAGATGATGACGCTGAGGCCTCTTTGTATACATTTGGGAGAGTAGCTACGGCTGCAGGTTGGCCAGAAGCCCATTGGGCTCTAATCCTGATGCCATGTTTAACCGTCCCTGTGCAAGCAGCAGTGGATACACTTATGGCCATTGAAACTGGTCAGGATGCCAAAGGAACGGCTCCTGTCTTGGGAGTTCTGAATAGGACAGAAGAAACCTACTGAAGATGAATGAGAGGGGGCAGTGTTGCACCAGGCCCATATCCCCGAGTGGTGGGACAACAAGTAAAGGCCCGAGGACTTTGGGGGTTCAAGCCAGCTGTCAATACATCAGAACAGATAGCAGAAGTGGTTCTTTGGGAACATTTCATTAGTATAATGCCAATGCCTGCTAGAAACTGGATGAAGTACCAAAATCCAGACATCTTGGAAAAAGCCATTGAATAGATGGAGACATACGTAGACTCTGAGGAATCAGAAGACTGGGAGTCTCAGAGTTGTTCCAGTGTCAGTGAACCCGATCCCAAATACTTGGAGAGGACCAGGGCAGCAGTGCAGGTTGGGGGACACCTACGCTTGCCCCAATAATGAGAAGTCAACCTTAATGGCCAAGCCTGCTGGAACGCCAACTTCCATAGGCCGAGGGTCCTCTTGGTTGACATCACGCCCAGATAGTTGGAAAGGAAAAGACACCACCTATCACTCTGTAGTCTGTTTTAGGTCTGTGCATCGCTTGGGATCTGAATCCAAGGTGATTTGGAAGACCCAAAATCAGATCCGAAGTGAGTCGGGACAGGTCCAAATCGATCCAAAGCAGGTCGGTTCTGTTCGAATAGAGTTGGATCGATTCTGAGATTTGGTTCTGTTTTTAAGCAGAGGCAGCTTGTCTGTGCTTGGAATTGTTGTCTTTCCTTTAAATTTCGGGAGGGGCAGGAGGAGTTTGCAGGGGGAAATTGGCTGTTAATTGACTGCTTCACCCCCCAATCCTCCTGAAGTCTCCCAGTTCTCTCCAGCAGTCTCCAATCTCAATGGTGGTGTAGTGCTTACAGACAATCAGCAGATCGAGCTTCCTCCATTCTTCCTCCCTGTTTGGAGACTTGGGCCTTAGCTAGACATAAAGTTTACCCCAGGGTCATCCCAGGCTCATCCCTGTTCATGTAAATGACACACAGGGGATCCCGGGAGCAGGCAGGGATGACCCCAGGACGATCCTGGGATAAACCTTAGGTCTAGCTAAGGCCTTCCCCCCTTCCTCCCCCTTCCTCCAGTTTTAGTCTTGCTTGCTGTTTTCTAGGATTGCTCTCTCTCCCTCTGCCTCTCTCTCTCTCTCTCTCTGTGTGTGTTTGTTGGTGAGCTGTAGCAGTACATACACACATATTGTGTAAGCATCAGCACACATCATCATCATCATCATCATCATCATCATCATCATCATCATCATCTACATTTATATACCACCCCACAGCTGAAGCTCTCTGGACGGTTTACAAAAATTAAAAGACTGAACATTAAAAATCGATATACAAAATTTTAAACCATAAAAACAGCTAGGCCAGTCACAGATTCTCAGCCCAACCTACTTCACAGGGTTGTTGTCATTAGGATAAAAATGGAGTGGAGAAGATTTATGTTCGCCGCCTTGGGTTCCCTGGAGGAACAAAGGTGGGATATAAATGCAATAATAATAAATAAATAAATAAATAAATAAATAAATAAATAAATAACTCTGCACCTGCTGGCACACTAAACCTTCCTTTTCCCCCTCCTTATTTTGGCAGGCTTTTCCTCTTTATTTAAACCAGGCAGGCAGGCAGGCAGGCCGGCCGGCCTCCTCCTCCTCCTCCTCCTCCTCCTCTCTGCTTAAGTTCAGTAACTCGAATCTGAAGGAACAAACCCAAAGGGATCCTCTTCCTACCCTCTTAGATTAAGGACATGCTTTACAATCCCTCTTTCCTATTAGAGGCAGGCTGGCTCTTTTGATGATAATAATGATGATGATTGTGATGATGATGACGATAATGGTGACGGCTGTGCTTTCCATGGAGTAATTTAACTCTAGAGAACCCTGAAAGGATCTTCCTCCTAGCCTCCTAGCATTTCCGATTAAAGGGATGCAAAAGCATCTCTCACCATCTGTGTTTTGAACCAATGTGCCCGCATCGCAAGGCTGTTTTGTGCATTACTTGCTTTGACTCAGGGCATGAGTCATGCATTGTCATGTAATGTCAGCTGCATTTTGAATGTGCTGCTGCCATCATGTGTGAATCCTCTTCTACTACTTTATAAGAATCAGGCAGGGTTTTTGTTTAGATGATGATGATGATGATGATGATGATGATGATGACGATTTATTGGCTATGCTGCTTACAATGCTATAAGACGGACCCTGAAAGGATCCTCTCCTCCTAGCCTCCTAGCATTTCTGATAAAGGGGATGCAAAAGCATCTCTCACTGTCTATGTTTCAAACTGCTGTGCCCGCCTCGCAGGGCCAGTTTGATTACTTTCTGCCAGCCAGACTCTCTGCTCTCCTGGTGCAAGGGGGGATGTAGCCGCACTGGGTGGGTCAACCCCCACAAGCCAATGGCATACATGCTCCCCATGCTCCATGGCCCTAGCCAGATGCTGCCTCTCCTCCTCTCTGTGCCTGCCTCGCAGGGCTGGTTGGATTGCTTTTTGCCGGCCCACCTTTCTGCCCTCTTGGTATATCTGGCCTGTGTGGGTCAACCCCACAAGCCTCTCTGTCTTCCCGCAGAGAGCTGCCTCTCTTCCTGCCCGCCTCTCTGCCAATCTGCCTGCCTGTCTCTGCCCAGTTCTCCAATATTATTGGTCTGGTTCTGCCTCGCAGGGTGGTTTTGTGTTTCTCTGGCTTTCAATCGACACAATCCTTGGCTCATTGACTCGTGTCCGCATGCATGGCTGCCTCTTTGTCTTCCTGCCAGCCAGCCTGCCTGTCTCTGCCCACTTCTCCAATATTATCGATCTGTTTCCACCTCACAGGGCTGGTTTGTGTTTCTGACTTTGCTTTGAATCAATTCCTTTTCTCTCCCCCCCCTTTTTATGTTTATAGTTCTGGCTACGTAGGTCAAGTAAATATAAATACATGTTCCAGTCTGGGTTTGAGGTTAACATTAATTTAATTTAATTTAAGTTAGATCATCCCAGAAATTAGTCTCTTTACCCATCCACCTATACTTCCCATAACTCTATATATGCCGAAGGACGTGCTCTCCCTTCTTCTTCTTTGTTCACATAATCAATAAATTTCTTCCATCTCCCTCAAATTTATCTTCACATAGTTGTCCTCGTGCTTTCCTTAGGTTTTGCATCAGCTTTTCTAAGAGGAGAATCTGCCGCATCCTTTGGTACCAATGATCAATATGGAGCCCTTTGCCATCTTTCCAGTGTTTAGCTATCAACCACTTAGCTGCCAATCATAGATGGCTTATTAATTCCTTATTTAAGAGATTGGTATCTAATCCCCTCTATAAATTAAACAATGCTAAATGAGAAGTTGGGTGAACCCATTCTCTGGTTATCAGACTGATTTCCTGGAACACATTTTTCCAATATATACTCCAATATATATACTCACCTTAGGACATGACCACCACATATGTATGTACGTCCCTACTCCAGAACAATGCCTTTGACTCAATTTCTGAGGCATATTTCTCCCAGCCAGGTAACGTGTATATTGCAGGCAGCCTACTTGCCCTGTTTCTTCTCTGAATGGGAAGAGGCTGAGGCTGTGTGCTTCAGAACAATCAAAAGAAAACTGAAGTAGGGGAGATTTGCACTTGAAGGGTAGTGTGAGCTTGAATACACACACACACACACACACACACTCACACTCACACACTTAAATCGCTTTGAGTGGCTGCTTTATTTCCTTGAAAAATCATATTTTTAGCAGTGGATTACAGGAAAACCGCTTCACTGATCTGTATTGAATTTGGCACACATGAGTACCTCCAGGACACCTGTAAGGTCTCCAGCTTTCATGTTGGCTCCACCTAGCCGCCAATCATAGATGGCTTATTAATTCCTTAATTATATGAGCAAGCGAAGTTGACTATTAAGATGGTTTACTTTTATATAAGCTTCTTTTAAATAAGCTACACAAGCCTTGATATAGGAATTATTTCTGAGAAACTTTTTTTGAAAGTATTTTTTACTGAGAAACTTTTTTAAGGCAATTCCTTACTAAGGATTTTTACTCACCACCAAAGATAGGAATAATGCTGTGGCCAAAAATGCAGGGGTTCCAGACATTATATATATATATATATATATATATATATATATATATATCTCCACTTAAAAAAACTTGTTTAGCTTATAAAAAAGAAAGTCAATTGCTGGTCAATTTCTTGTACCTATACAATTTTGAAGTATGTATATTTAAATATAGATTGTATAAAACACTATTTTGATTGATTTCTCTGGGGTGACATAAACCTGTATCTATTATTATTTCCTTCCAGTAATTGTGAAGAAGCAAATCAGCTAAAACAGGACTAATTCACACCGGTAGCCTGTTTAAAAGACCATTGAAAGAAATTTATGTCAAAAGCCTATTGAAATAAGTTTATGTTAATTCAAAAAGTATTGTTGAGGTTTTGTTATTCTGTGAAAAGCCTATTGAAAGAAGTTTATGTTAATTAAAAGAAATGTTGAGATTTTTCTATGATTGTATAAAAGCCTAATGAAAGAAGCTTAAGTCAAATTAAAAAACAAAAACAAAAGAAAATTATTGAGATTTTCTATCACCCCCTTTGTTAATATTGGAGACCATGTTATAGTAGTTGTGTGCCTTTGGCACTCATTGGTCGCTATTATTCATAACAACTTCTGCCTTCTCGAATTTTGTGCCTAGAGTAAAACTTCCATCCCACTCCCTTTGGGCTCTATACTCCCCCATGTGAGCCCCAGCACCTCTTCTCTATTTGTATAATCTGATTCCCTTTACTGTTTTCCTTGCTATGAAACTGAATTAGCCAGCATGTGCAAGTGGGGGTTTGTGTCCTCCATGTCTAAATTTATGCCTTTACTAAAATAAATATTTTCCTTGTTTAAGCATGAGATCGAGTCGGTGTTTCTTTGGAAGTGTATGAGCAAAGTGTCTCTTAGATTGGGGGGAGGGAATTAGGGGAGCTTCCCCCACCCCAGATTTTCTTCAATGATTGTCTTGCTTTTGTAATTACATGAAGACCACAATAGGGTGACCCTATTTTGGAAAGCAAAAAGGACAACATGGCTGGCCCCCAAGGGAGCGTGTACACCAACATGTCCAGCCCACCAACATGCCCATCCCCCAAGGGTCATGCCCACCAACATTCCCAGCCCCCAAGGGGGTGTGCCCACCAACATTCCCAGCCCCCAAGGGGGCGTGCCCACCAACATGCCCATCCCCCAAGGGTCATGCCCACCAACATGCCCATCCCCCAAGGGTCATGCCCACCAACATTCCCAGCCCCCAAGGGGGCGTGCCCACCAAAACATGGCCTTGGTCACATGTCTGATTTCACAGCACACAATTAAGACAAATCTGTTCTACATAACATCTTAATGTTACAGTCACTGAAATTAAGAACAACGGAGGCATTTAATGTAGCTGAAATTAACTCCATAGGGGCAAAAAGTCAATTTTGGGTCCATAGCTACGCTCCCCCTTCACTGATCTGCCTCAATTTTTGCACATAGATAGCTATGTAATTTTCCAGTGGATTAGCTAGGTTTGGAGCATAACAAAGCTTATTATGGGATGTTATCAGGAAAAAAGATTCTCCCCTCATGTTGGGTTTGCATTGCTGAATACTAATGTCACCCTTTGAGAAATAGGCTCTTAGGAAGTGCTTCTAGTGTATAGGCTACAGTAGATCTTTTTTTTAGTGCAAAACTTTTAGGAAAAATTGTGAAAAGGCTTGACCATCCACCAGTCTCACAAAATATGGATGGAGAGCCACGAAATTTGCCAAGCTTGGAGAAAATGGGTTAACTAACAGAGAGTTCAAAAACAAAGCAGATCAGTCAAGGATTGGGGGGGGATATGAGCCCCCCCAATACAAACCAATTAGGGATGTTGGTTGGATCCTTTGGGATATTTGCACAGAGGTGTGGAATGCAGCCAGAGCGGGAGGGACTTAAAGTGACTCCCTGGAGCCTATGGCAGAGCAGTTAAGCCCAGGTCAGTCAATCAAGTTTCAAGGCAGGGAGATGCTTTAGCACATGTCACACCTCATTGCAACCTCCATTGCCTGGACTGGACTGATGCCTGGACCAAAACATATGTTGAGATTTCATGAAACCCTCAGCCAGGTTCCGCTTCAAATAACTGTACTCCAGTTGCATAATCTAACAACATCTTTTATTTCTTCTACCCCTTCTTCACAGGGGTCCTTCTCCATGATCCCCTGCCAAAGGAAGTGAGGCAGGTGGCTACTAAGAGGAGGGCTTTCTCTGCTGTGGCACCCCTGCTGCGGAACGAGCTCCCCAGAGAAGTTCGCCTGGCACCTACACTGTATTCCTTCCTTTGCCATCAAGAGCCGTGGGGGTGTAGACAGAAGATAGTTCTCCCTAAATTACTTCCAGTTTATAGGCAGGGAAATTCTTTCTGCATAATAAAGAGAATTCTTTAGCTGTCTAGTAAATTCATGGAGTCCAACTATGGAGGAAAGCTAAAAACATCAAACCTTATGCCCTGGCTGAGAATTCATTAGCTTCCAGGCGGCGAACGAACAGTCCATCTGGTGATCTCGCTCAGGCTTGTTCATTAGTATTGTATATATGAGGCTTAAAGGTACAGCAACATGGCCATTCCTCATGCTGATTGGCAAGCAAATATGGTCTGGTTAATGCAGGTTGATACACAATCAAGCAAATATGGTCCTATTAATGCAGATTGATGCACAATCATGAAATCACTTTCCAAGGAAGGATGATAGTTCTAGGCTGACATTTAATCCAGGAGGATGTACTGAGTTGAATTTAAAAATCCATTCAGCTTCTTCTCTTAAAAGAATGTTGTCATGGTTATTCCAATTATACTTGTGGGGATATATTCTTTCTATAACAAGAGACCAGAAATCATCATATCTGTGATCCTTATCAATGGAGTGTTGAACCATTGGTGCTACTCTATGTTTTAATTTGGAACGGTGTTCCAAGATGCGTGTTCTGATGCTCCATGTGGTCTTGCCATTGTAAAGAAGTCCACAAGGACAATTATTATTATTATTATTATTATTATTATTATTATTATTATTATTATTTATATAGCACAATCAATGTACATGGTGCTGTACATAGTAAAACAATAAATAGCAAGACCCTGCCGCATAGGCTTACATTCTAATAAAATCATAATAAAACAATAAGGAGGGGAAGAGAATGCACCAAACAGGCAGTATAAAAGTCAGATCAAAATCAAGTTTTAAAAGCTTTAGGAAAAAGAAAAGTTTTTAGCTGAGCTTTAAAAGCTGCGATTGAACTTGTAGTTCTCAAATGTTCTGGAAGAGCGTTCCAGGCGTAAGGGGCAGCCGAAGAAAATGGACGAAGCCGAGCAAGGGAAGTAGAGACCCTTGGGCAGGTGAGAAACATGGCATCAGAGGAGCGAAGAGCACGAGCGGGGCAATAGTGTGAGATGAGAGAGGAAAGATAGGAAGGAGCTAGACAGTGAAATATAGATCACCCATTTTGTTGCACAGTTAGAAAAGTAATGCAATTTAAAGAGCCGTTGGTCTCTGGGGTGTTCAAATGTCTTAGTTTGTAGAGTTAATATGCAGACTGAGCACCCCCCACATTTAAAATGACCATAAACCATACCGGCTGTAACGTTGGGTGGATCAATGTCTGAATGAACCAACAAGTCTCGCAAATTACTTGTGCGTTTTAATCCAGTTTGAGGTGCAGCATCACACCCTGGTATATCCCTTACAATGTGCCAATGCCCCTTTATTATCTTAATAATTGCATGTGCCAAATGAGAATAAGTAAAAGAGTATGTAATCCTATTTACAAGATTGGGATCCTAATTCTGCAACAACATCGATCATGGAACCATAGCTGCTCTCCTCTCTGCATTGTTGATGACAGCACGAGGATATCCCCTATCCATGAGTTGCTTCCTCATCGTCAGTTTTGTCTCACATGGAATCTGAGTGCTTTTTTAAAATGTTTTTTTCTGGATTATTTATTTTTTTTATTTTTTATTTATTACATTTTTTATGTTTTCTGAAAGTTAATTTTGCCGCCCAGCAAGCTTATTTACTCAAGTAATGTTTATCTATTTACAGACTTGAAAGATTGTACATCTGAGGAAGTCTGAAATGACAAAACAGGAAAGATAACCGGAATCCTGTTATAATATTTAATAATTTAGTACATTAAAAATATTCAGTCTGTTGTTATAATTTTATTGTCAAGTTATCATAAAAAAGCAACTATTTGAGTTACGTCTTGTCATCCTTACAATTTTGTATGTTTGAATTGTTCTAATTGATATAATTATATAAAATAGAAGCCATTATTTTGACTCTTTATACTACTACTGTCCGATTGAACTGTTAAAATTGTTATGCAGTTGTGTGCCTGTTGGCATTACTTTTAATTTTTGTGAACCACCCAGACAGCTTTGGCTATTGGGCAGTATAAAATTGTAACAAATAAGTAAATAATAAATACTTGTCTTCAAGCTCCAGAATTGATATTCTGCGCAGGGGTGGATTGCCTGTCCAATTTTTAGATTTTTCACCTTGTGGGACTATAAACGGCCCTGGTTGAATGGGGAGAGAAGAGATCTAAACATCAGATGCGGTGGCGCTGGAATCCAGGTTCGATTCCGACCTTGCTCACCTGGAGTCTTTGCCATCTCACTCCGGATCTGTAGTCAGTTTGTGCATGTGTTTATTGCCAGAGCCCCTCCCTGATCTTTCTCTTGTTTAAAGTTGATTCATTTGCCAAAATAAATGAACTAGCTGTAATTATGTTGTCCACCCTTTCTTCTCTGACATGCTGCACCCATGTTCTATTTGGACCATCCTCTGCTCTCTTTGTTCCGAAGGAAGGGAGCTCTGCCTGTCCTTCCCACATCTCATGCCAAGCATTCCCTGAACTCTGTTTCTCCACTGTGTTGTTTGCTCGTTTCTGTTCTAAACTGGCAATTCCTGGGGCAAACCAGGTCATGGCATCAACATTTCCCAACGGCCCCTTTTCTATGGAAACAAGGCTCTGATGAGGAGGAGTTTAAGCAAAAAGGAAGAAGAAAGCCTATACATTTGGAGAAAAGGGCATAAAATCATTTTAAAAGTGCTTGAGGTGTGTGTGTGTGTGTGTGTGTGTGTGTCTTATTGTGAGAAATAGTGATGATCCCTGTCTTCTTTTCTGCTTAAATCCCTAGATTTATTGTCCGCAGAGCAATAGCAGCCCCCCTTCCTCAGCCACAGTGTCTCATCAGGGTTGGGATGGCGCAATGGAAGAAGAAAAACAACAACCAACACCTTGAAAACCCTTCACATGGTCAGAAGAATGGGGGGCAGGCATAGAGGAAACTCTGCATTTTTATTTATATATTTAATTCCTCCAATTTTCATCTGCCCTGTGAGAAGAACGAGTAAGAGAGACAGGAGAAAGGGAAGGGATCGTCAACCTAAATCTCGCTCTCCCCTCTCTCTCCTCCCCTCTCTCCTCCCCCTCTCTCCTCCCCCCTCTCTCCTCTACCCCCTGTCTCTCCTCTCTATCTCCCCCCTCCCTCCCCCCCTCTCTCCATGTAGTGGGGGCAGCTCACATAAAAAACCATTAATATCCGGCAATTTGTGGTGAGAAGGTGCAGTGGAGGAAGCTGGGGCCCACCAAGTGCTCCTGGAAGGTAGGCACCAGGACCAAACGTCTAGATTTCCCAGGCAGCCCCCTCCCGAGCCTTGTCCACAACCTGGAAAAGCCAGCCCTTTGAAGAATAAAACCACACACACACGCTTTAAGAGCCAAAGCAGGTTTATTTACACAAACTAGAATCTAACTCGTACGGCTCTGGTCAGGTAGTAAAAGTTAAAGGGAAGGGAGAGAGGGGAAAAGGGAAGAGGGGAGGAATGAGATAAAATGCAAAGGGAAGGTTAGCAGCAAGCAATTACAACATAAAACCATTCACCCCATTCTAACACCCACGGAAGTTGTGGCTGGACTCCCCCAAAGTATCCAGACACTTAAAACATAAATCATCTAATTCCACCCCCAACAGCATCTCCCAGCTCGGACCAGATCTTCCACCTAATACACGTGTAGCCTGCAGGAAGATGAAGGGTCCCAGCTACTGTCTTCTTTATTCCTTTCCAGGCGACAGGCCTCGTGATTCGTCTCCAACAACCGATGCCTTCCCAGGCCTCTGGTGCCCCCTCCCTAAGGAGCATGCTGTCCAAGAGAAAGGAGTCATGAAGGGGGTAGTCAGCTCCTTGCTCCATTTTCTTTTAGCTTTCCCCCTTTTTGTTGCAGTGGACAGAGGTGGCCTGGTAGCCATTCCACTGACTGCTCCGCCCCCACCCCTCAGTACCTGCGCAGCCATGCCTCCCTCCACTTTGTATTTTTTATACCATTTTTATTTAATTGTGATGCTCTGCTGGACTGCGGAGGCCACCCAGTGGGTTTTGGCTCATTCACACCCCTCCCCATCTTCAAAACAATGGCAACCAATCAAGGGTCAACATTGGCCTGGCCACGCTTCTGCTGTAATGCCGGAGCAAAGCAACAGACAGCAAATGCGCATCTGTCCCTTGCTCAGAGGAAAAAGTCAGGGTAAGTGCCCAACTTTTTAAAAGCAGAACTTCGGGCGAATGCCCTGTAATGGCTCCACAATGGCTGCTGCATCATGGGAATGACCTGCCCCCACTGCGGACTCATCCTGGGGTTTTCCCCTCATCAAGACAAGCCCCCGGTCCCTGTCCAAGCTGAATGGACCATTACTTCCCCGGCATCCAAATGAATGCCATAAGCTCCAACTGTCTTTGTTTACTTGGAAGACGTCTGGTTTATGACTCTCCATCCCTGAGTCTCCATCTGCCCAGTCTCCAGACTTGCTTCAAGTGAATGTACCTTGTTTATTATATTTGTACCTAATGACACGGTACTGAAGTTGGCTTACAGTCATAGGAACTAAAATAAAAAAATAAAAAGTTGCTTAAACAGTAAGAAAACAGGTACACTAAACCAAAACAATGAAGCATAAAAATGCCCCTCTAACAAAATGGACCAGCTTAAATGAAACAGTGGTCATAGAATAAAAATAAATAAATCTTTTATCGCCTGGCGGAAAGACTGCCGTGAGTGGGCCAACCCTGTCTTCCTCGGCAGGGAATTCCACATCCACGGATCAGCCGCTGAGAAGGCCCTCTCTTGTATCTTGTTAACATGAGTCTTGTTTCCTTCCCCAGAATTTCCAGAAATTATTTTTTTGATGTTAGGGTTAGTTACAACCCTAACATCTTACTTTTTCCATGAGTAAGATAATGAATGGTTTGGGAGAATTACAACACCATCCTGTGCATGTCCACCAAGATGGAACTTCTGCTGAGTTCAATGAGATTAGGAACAAAATATACTGCAATATACTTTGTGTATGTGGGTATCGATATGGTCATGGGTGTGTTGCTGATTTTCAGCAAGATTTCAGTAGTTTTGCCAAATATACTCGGGCAAATACCTGTAAGAGAGAGAGGGCCACGTATGCCAGTCCGTATGCCTATGTGGGCAACATCTGACGGCATGAATGGTCTTCTTGCATTGGCTTTGGCCCTGATCCTGTAAAGGGGTCTACTCATATTCCAGAGTTCCCACCATCACCAGCAGCCCTCTTACATGTTTTGCTGCCACCCTATTCAGCCTAAAACTGAAACTGCTTTGATAACTACCACAGCCCATAAGCAGGGGGCTGTTTTTTTGCAGTTTTCCAGCAAAATTTGCATTGAACAGAAGAAGACCCCCGATGTGGAAGAAAGAATAAAGATTTGTGGAAAGCTGTGTATATGGCTGTTGTGGCTTGGCATTGGCTGATGCACTGTGACGTCACTGGAACTGGTACGCTGCTCCAACCCCCTGCTCCCACAGCATTTTTGCTTTTTGAAGGGCCTTGCTAGACCTACCTGTTAATCTGGTGGGGAGCAGGGGCGAGGCCACACTTGAGCTAGCATGGGCTGTCGCCCCTGTCTACACGTTACACGCAATGGGGTAAGGGAAAGCCCCATTGTGTCGGCCATTTTGAAAAAAACTTAAAGGGGCCATGTGTGCAGAAGTACACCACCGATAAGGTAAGTTTTTTTTTAAAAAAAAAGGGTTCACCACTCCTTTCTGCCCCTGGTTTCCCCACCACAACGTCTGATGCCCCCCGTCTGCGCCCCCGCTCGCTTGCCCATCCACCACACTCGTCCACCCGCCCGCCCACTCCCATGCTCGCTTGCCCACTCCCCCGCCTGTCCATCTGCCCCCCCGCTCGCTCGCCCGCCTGTCCGCCCCGCTCGCCATGTTCGATGCCCCCTCCGCCCCCCCAGCTGCGATCTCCCCACCCTGGCACTGCTCTTCCCCCCATCTCTCCTGCTGGGTCTGCTCTTCCCCCCTGGCCCCATCTCTCCTCCCCTGTGATTCATCCCCTGGCCCAATGGACACAGCATTCCTATGGAGCGCTGTGCCTAGTGTGCAGCTTCTCCCGGCTACGAGCGGATCCGGTTATCCTGGGTCAAGGGAGGGTTTAGCCCGGGCTGACCCTGGGATCCCCTGTGCATCATCTGCATGCCCAGGGGTGAGCCTGGGTATCAGCCCGGGCTAAACCCTCATCTAGCAACGGCCGAAGTGTATTGCTTCAAATGAACACATGGGCCTTAGCTAGACCTATGGTTTATCCAGGGATCGTCTCAGGGTCAAACCTGTTCATCTAAGTGACACACAGGAGATCCAGGGATCAGGAAGGGATGACCTCGGGATGATCCTGGGATAAACCTTAGGTCTAGCTAAGGCCTAAGTCAAGGTTTTGCACACAAAGACAAATGCTTCACATGCAAACACACAGACAAGGCCATGTCTCACGTCCCAAACAGTCACACCTTCAAAAGAAGTGGATGCAGAACAAATCTCACTTTAAGTCAAACTTTGGAAGGCAAACCTGAGAGCACCTAGACATTGTGATTCATTTAATGATCATGGCAGCAAATGCCTTCCCTCTGTTTGCCATTATAGTCAGTGCTCCATATACAAATATTGGATCTAGATGATGAATGGGAGTAGGCAGCAATTTTGGATAATTTGGGGTCATGGAAAATACATTTTGACTATTCCATGTTCTCTACACTTCCATGTGCCAAATTGTGCTGCAGTGTCTGTCCTCTTGACATCTCGTCCAGGACATCCAGTCTCCATTTTGCTTGGGGTACCATGGGGCCTGGATGGTCTCTCTTTGTATATTCGGCACCTGTGTCTAAAGCAGACTTCCAGAGACTTCCAGGCAGAAGGAGAGAATCCAGTCTCCGCCCTACTTGACGGATCAGGTAAGAAGATGGCCTCCTGTGCTCAGTTGTGAAATTCTATCTAACTTTCCATTGGTGATAGAGAAAGGGGGATTTGTAGGCTGAGACTTGTGTATGACAGTATTTGGAAAATCCAAGACAGTTCCAGTGAGAGCATCTCCTGCTCTAAGGCTACCTGAATTAGTAGAAATAACACCCCATCTCTTTTTGTCCTCACAGACTTTTTTATTCTAGTAGGCCTTTAGCACATAGGTTGGTCTTTATTGAGTGCTGTTTTTCTTCTATATTGTTGTGCTTTAATGTATTTGTTTTACTAATGATTAATGTGGTTTTGATCTTTAGTAGGGTGACTATATTTGGGAAACCAAAAAAGAGGACACCTAGTGTGTGTGTGTGGGGAAGCAGCTTTCTGAGTCCTGCAGAAAGTACGTTATTCCCCCGCCACCTTAAAGAACCCGATTGGAGTGGAGGAGGGGAAAGGATTTCATTCTGCACCACCACCATCCACTCCAATTGGGGCCTTTTCTATAATGTCCACAAATGACCCACTTTCCTCTTTAAGACCTCAATTGGAGCTCGGGGTGGGGGAATGATGTGCCTCAAGAAAGCATGTCACTCCCCCCTGCCATGCTAATGGCAGCCTTAAAGAGGAAGGTGTGTCATTCCAGGACATTATTGAAAATTATAGAAAATCCCCCCTGACACCATGGAAAGAACAAAAACCAGGACAAATCCGGGGAAATCCTGACAGTTGGTCACCCTATCTTTAGTATTAGTCCCTATGATGGTAAGCCACACTGAATGCAATTTCTTTGTAGAAAGGCAGGGCACAAATATAGTAAATACATGAACAAGTAGGGATCCTGGAGGAGAGTAGATCATTAGGATGTAGACTCATGAATTTGGAGTCTTCCTGGGAAACACAGACACCTGGAGCTTATGACATCCATTTCTGATTCACATATGCAAATGCTCCATTCATTTGGAACTTGGTGTTGGAAAGAACTAGTTGTACATTTCTCTCTTTAGATTGAGCTCATATACAGATATTGGAAAAAGGGGAGGAATCCAGTAGAAGTATGGTAGTGAGAAGCTATTTTAGAGAATTACGGTCATAGAAAAATACATTTCCTAGTACCTCAATTTGAACATTAAGAAATGTTGTGCTGGATCAGACCAAAGGTTCATCTAGTCCAACTTTCTGATTAAACAGTGGCCAAGCAGCTGTCAATCAGGGACCAACAAGCAGGAGATGGTGTCACAGCACCCTCCCACCCATGTTCCCCAGCAACTGGTGCAAACAGCCTCACTGTCTCAGATACTGGAGGTAGCACATAACCATCAGGGCTCGTAGCCATTGATAGCCTTCTCCTCCAGGAATTTATCCAAACCCCTTTTAAAGCCTCCCAAATTGGTGGCCATCACTACATCTTGTGGTAGTGAATTCCATAGTTTAACTCTGCACTGTGTGAAGAAGTCCTTCTTTTATTTGTCCTGAATCTCCCACCAATCTGTTTCATGGGATGAATCCGACATCTGGTATTTTGAGAGAAGAAGAAAAATGTCTCCTTATCCACATTCTCCACAACATGGATCATTTTGTACACTCTATCCTGTCTCCCCTTTGCCTCCTTTTTTTCCTGAGACAGAGCAGCAAATGGTGCCTCCCCTTCCCCCACCCACAGCCAACCAGTCAAGGTGCCCTAGAGCAGAAATCAAAGCCAGGCAAGGTGTTGCATCCCATGAGGCAGAAACTCCTGCAAGTACCTCTCTCCCCTTGCCTGACACTGAAGTATAAAAGTTAATAATTAGAGAATGCATAATTTACTGTTAAATGAGTTGCCTGCAACAGGATGTAAGAGGTGTGTGTGTGTGTGTGTGTGTATTTAAAGGACCTTGTGTCCTAAGGATACCCCTATTTGTAAAATGGGATGCATGGATAAGGGAGAGGAGGGTATGCAATATCAGAAAAAAATCTCAAGCAGAAAGATTCAAGGGAGGCACTGGAGGAGAAGCACGTGTGGGCCAAAAGCCAGCTGGTCAAGAGAGATCTGATGCTGCAGAGCTCTCCGGGGGGGGGGGGAGGGGGAGGGATCTACACTATTGCTTTTAAAGCGCTTTAAAGCACTTTGAAAACGTTTTGAAAACTGTATGTGCAGTGTGTCCTGGGCTCCAACAGTTGCCCAAACTGTTCTAAAGCGCTTTAAAGCGCTTTAAAGCTGTAGTGTAGATCCCCCCCAGGGCATAATCTACAGGACTGCTTTATAACAGTTTATTGACAACTGTTGGGGCCCAGGAGACATCCCTCCATCTACTGCTTTCAAGTGTTATCTCCTGGTTGATGTAGACCAGAGCCCTTGCAAAGTGCTTTTAAAGCCAGTCCTAATGAGAAAATGGTTCAATCTTTCTGGAAAAGAGTTGAGTTTGGACCTCTAAAATGAGGAACACAATTCAAGGCACTGTTGAATATTAACCAGAAATTAGCAATGCTGAATGGAGGGCTGTCTGGCACCCCTTGTTCTGGGACTTCACTTCATGGGCTTTACGTCAGGGGTCCAAAGAAAAACCTACACCACCCACACCACACCTATTTCACATTGTATATCCAGATTTGCTTCTTTCGAATAAATTTTATTAATTTTTTCCATTTCAACATACAGCAGCGTAGAGAATTCAATCACTTTGATATTCTTCTTCTACTATTACATAGGTAAGTATGCTTTTGTCTTCTTAACTTCATTACTTAAAATTGAACTAATTTTTTTATCGGTTTAAACTCTTGAACTATAACAACAGTTATTACGGCAGTTACACACCTGCCATTTTCAGAGAGCTCCCCCCCCCCCAAATGTCATCCAGTCTTTATGTGCACAAGCGGAGAAGGGGAAGGGGAATGCATGCCAGGGATATCAGGCCATGTCGGAATGCAAAGGTAAGACTTGAGAAGATTTACATTACAACTCCTGGAATGTGCAAATCAATGCTATAGCAGTATTTCTTCAAAACACAATAATTTCCATTGAGGAACACACTGATGAATGGGGTGCAGTGTCTACCATGTTTATAATGCCACACAAAATTGCGAAGTGTTCTCATTACAGGAGGAGGAGATTGAAAGATCAAGTGAGTGTAATCGTAAATCTGGCTCTAAAGCCAAAGGCATATTTGATAGCCACTGCAATCCAACAACATCTGGAATGCCACATTGGTGTCAGAGGCCGTAAACTATAAACACCAGTTGCTGGGGAGCATGGATGGGAGGGTGCTGTTGCACTGTGTCCTGTTTTTGGGTCCCTGTTTGGCCACTGTGTGAATGGAGTGGTGGACTACATGGAACCTTGGTCTGATCCATCATGACTCTTCTTATATTCTAATACAATTGAGGAAGTGAGGGGCTGAGATGGGAGCTGTCTATTGATCTTTCCATCTCATTTCTCCCTATATTTCTCTTCATTTGTATCTTCAGATGGCTGCAAAGGGATCCTGTGTGTTCTGTTTCCTTTTGGCATCTGCCTGGATAGTGATGAACAGTGATGCATCTGACACGTTTGAATCCTTCAAATGGCAGCATATTGATTATCCGAAGACTGAAGCTCCAAATGAGGATCAATACTGCCAAAAAATTATGGAGGGAAGAGGCCAGACCTACCTCAGGTCCAATACTTACATTCATGCCTCAGTCGATAATTTTATCGCCATCTGCAATCCAAATTCAGAAAAACTTGATCATGAATATGCCCAGACCTTCTATCGCGTTGCAAACACCTACTGTTACTATGATCGTACACGTTTCTATACCAGTAGTTATTCGTGTTCTATGTGTGGATGGAAAGCCGGTTGGACTTAGAGAGTAACATTCTGAATAACCAAAGAAGCCTTCCCTCTCTTAGCTTCTGAGTCAGAAGTAAAGACATAGGCTGTAGGAGATCTAGCACTTCGATTCTGCCTTGGTTGAACTTGACTGTATCGAAAGTAAAACTTCCATCTCTCTCCCTTTGGGGTCTATACTCCCTCCATGTGAGCCCCAGCACCTCTTTTCTATTTGTATAATCTGATTTCCTCTCAGGTTTTTCTTGCTATGGAACTGAATTAGCTAGCATGTGCAAGTGGGGGTTTGTGTCCCCCATGTCTAAATTTATGCCTTTACTATAATAAACATTTTCCTCGTTTAAGCATGAGATCAAGTCCCTGATTCTTTGGAAGTGTATGAGCAAATTGTCTCTTAAATTGGAGGGGGGAATTAGGGGAGCTAGTACAACAAACTAGCAACCTAGCATTCAGAAAGAAAGAATATAAGATATGATTACCCTGCAAACATTAGCCATGGAACAAAATGGACTAAAAGCTTGCTACAGTCACTTCTCACTAGCACCACTTAGCTTGTTTCAACTTCTGGTTTATCAATGAGAAACTAATCTAAAAAATTGTCGTTACACCTCTGGTTCATTAGCCATGTCAACAAGACCATTGTCAGTAGCAATACAAAGAAAGGCCAGAACAGATGCCTATTATTACAAGGATCTTTGTCTCAGTGTGCAGAGCATAGAAATCCCAGTCAGGGACCCAAAGAAAGCTGCCCAAAGAAACCTCAGAAATAAGTCCCTTTGTAGCCCTCCATAGGCAATGGCCTTCATAGTTTGTCACCTAGCAAGTATATCAAAGGTACATTCTCAGGAGCACTTCGTTGAAACATTTTTGAAGTCCAAGGATATAATGTATAATGGATTACGCCATTTCCATGTGTGTTGACGCTCAATCCTAAAAGACGGTTGGGGCAGTACTTATTGGGGATGTGCTCCGCTTCTCTTCAGACCGGAGAAGCAGAAGCGGATTGGGGGGCTTCACCTCCCCTTAAGGCAGAGGCGAAGAGGATCGGGGGAGCAGTGTAGCATTGCGGAGCGGATCAAGGTGAAGGTTTACTTGGCCCTGCTGCTGTCGCTGCCGCCCCTGCTGTGACGGCAGCAGAGCCAGGTAAGGGGGGGGGGTCTTACCTGCGTCCGTCACGGCCTGTTGCCAGATTCACTAGAGCCTGCGGCTCAACCAGGAAGTGTAGGCCGCAAGCGGGGCCTACAGTTCCTGGTTGAGCCACGGGCTCTAGTGAAGCTGGGCCGGGCTGGGATGGACACAGGTAAGGGGGAGGAGGGAGGGGGCCTTGCCTGGCGCCTCTCCCCGCTATTGCGGAGCTCCGATTTGGAGCCGGAGCTCCACAGTGGAGCGGAGCAGAGCCTTGGCGGATTGAGATGGGGCAGAGCGGGCCCGATCCGCAATTTGCGGATCAGGAGTGAAGAGGATCAGGGGGTCCGTGTAAAGCCCTAGTACTTATCTTTGCCAACAGCATGCTTATTCTGGTTAGCAAGGTTCCTCTTCTACATATTTACACATTCGACCTTTAATAACATTTCCCATCAATTTAGCTGGAACAGGCATGTTATTAGGTAAGTGAGCATATAGGGTAAGCGAGCAAATCAAATCAAGACTCTTGGTGCACCTGTTGAACTGATGGACAGGAGCTTCCCCCAGAAGCAGTCCAGCACTGTAGGCTGGCACAAAACCTCTGCTTCAGTTCCGACAGGATGCCCACCTTTCGTGCCTACCCTCGCCCCTGCCCCCAACAGCTCAACCATGTCCAGGCTCATTAGGAAGTCAGTCACCAGTCTGTGTTCAGATCAGTGTGCCTAGGATTTACAGGCACAATCACATCTGTGTTTACTCAGAATATGGCAGGGTGCTGTAGCTCAGTGGGAGAGTCCTACTTTGAAATCAAGAGGCCCCAGGTTCAATCGTTGGAATCTCCAGGTAGGGGTAAGAAAGAATCCTGCCTGAAACCCTGGAGAGCTGCTGCTGCTGCTGCCAGTCAGTGTTCACAATATCAGGCTAGATGGACCACTCAGTATAAGGTAGCTTCTCTGGGTGGGCAAAACGGGTCTTCTGTGCCTCGAAAGTTGAGCCAGAACTCCGTTGAGGTGGTTCTCTGCCCCAATTTTGGAGCAGCTCCCCTTACTCCCCCAATTGGATTACCTGTGGAGAACCACCCCTTTTCAGATAACTGCTTGTGTCAGTAGAAATTAATCAAATGCTTACTGCTCCCTCATTATTATAGATAAAGAGGTGAAACTTGGTACAGTGATAGCTCTTAAGACCACCCATAGCTATCTAAGGCTTGGATGAACTTATTAGCAGACCAGCAGCGCTGGCAAGTACAACAACAGCAGCAGCAGCAACAACAGCCACAACAATTGGCTACTCCACAGACTTGCCTGATGGATCAACTATTCTGCGTACAGTTACAGAAGTAAAACACACTTAAGCATGACCTAGGCCACAGCTAGACCTAAGGTTTATCCTGGGATCATCCAGGGTTCGCCCCTGCCTGAGCACTGGATCCCCTGTGTGTCACCTAGATGAACAGGTTTGACCCTGGGATGATCCAGGGATAAACCTTAGGTCTAGCTATGGCCTTAGTCTCTCTGCACTCACCAGCTCTGGAGACCACAGCTCATTTAGATACAGAGGTGTGAGGGTGTGGGATAGCCCCTACATGGATGTCAGCGATGACTCCAGATGATGACCCTGAGGCCTCTTTGTCTGCTTTTGGGAGAGTAGCTACGGCAGCAGGTTGGCCCGAAGCCCAATGGGCTCTCATACTGACACCGTGTTTAACCGGCCCTACGCAAGTAGCACTGGATACACTTACGGCCATTGAAGCCGGTCAGTCTGCCAAAGGAGAGGCTGCATCCTGGGAGTTCTGAATGGGACAGAAGAAACCTACTGAAGATGAATGAGAGGGAACAGTGTTGGACCAGGCTCATATCCGCAAGTGGTATTAAAACAAGTAAAGGCCCGAGGACTTTGGGGGTTCAAGCCAGCTGTCAATACATCAGAACAGATAGCAGAAGTGGTTCTTTTGGAACATTTCATTAGTATAATGCTGCTGCCTGCTAGAAACTGGGTGAAGTGCCAAAATCCAGACGTCTTGGAAAAAGCCATTGAATAGATGGAGACATACGTAGCATCTGAGGAATCAGAAGACTGGGGGTCTCAGAGTTGTTCCAGTGTCAGTGAAGGGGACCCGATCCCAAATACTTGGAGAGGACAAGGGGCAGCAGTGCTGGTTGGGGGACACCTCCGGCTTGCCCTAATAATGAGAAGTGAACCTTAATTACCAAGTCTGCTGGAACGCCAACTTCCATAGGTCGAGGGTCCCCTTGGATGACATAACGCCCAGGCAGTTGGGAAGGAAAAGATACCACCTATCACGCTGTAGTCTGATTTTGGGCTGTGCGTCACTTCAGATCTGGATCCAAGGTGAGGCAGGGTGAATCGGAAGACCCAAAACCAGATCTGAAGTGAGTTGGAACAGGTCCAAATCAATCCAAAGCAGGTCGGTTTGGTTCAAATAGATTTGGATCAATTCTGAGATTTGGTTCTGTTTTTAAGCAGAGGCAGCTTGTCTGTGCTTGGAATTGCTGTTTTTCCTTTAAATTCGGGAGGGGCAGGAGGAGTTTGCAGGGGGAAATTGGCTGTTAATTGGCAGCTTCAGTTCTCTCCAGCAGCCTCCAATCACAATGGTGGCGGAGGGCTTAAGGACAATCAGGCGATTGACCTTCCTCCATTCTTCCTCCATTCCACACTCCATATACAGTTGTCAAAACTGTTATAAAGCGCTTTAAAGCAGTAGTTTATTTTTCAGCTTTCCCCCCTTTTCTCACTGTTATCTCTTGCCTTCCTCTATTTCTTTTCGGCTTTTCTTAAAAAAAACATTTTTTTAAAAAAATATCTAGCCGTTCTTTAAGAGTGTTTTTTTATTCCAACTCCCCCCTCCTCGTCTTCCTCCAGTCTTCGGACCTTGCTAGACCAGGGGTTAGCATGGTGCGAGGCCCGTGCTCATCCCTGTGCGTCCAAATGACGCACTGAGGATCCTGGCCTCAGGCAGGGCTTGAGCCGCCCTGGCCCTGGGCTAACTGGAACCGCTTGTAGCACGATTCTTCTTACAGTCCCGGGCTCAGGTCGGGACCGCGGCGTGTAGCCCATTCTGCCACTTTTCCTGGCTACCGCATTTACTAAAGCGACAGAACGGGAGCGCTGCGGCCACCATGGCGAGTGTAGGGACATGGGGGGTGGGTGGGAGCCCAGGAGCGATCGGAGGGAACGAGCGACGGAGGGGTTGTGCGGCGGAGAGGAAGAGCAGAGGGGGATCACGGCCCAGGGGAGATGTGTGTGGGGGAATCGTGGGCCAGAGGATATGGAGGGGAGTCATGGGGAAGGGGGGAGCAGAGAATTTTTATTTTAAAAAAAGGGATTTAACTTTTCGCATGAGCTCACGTGCGCATCCTTCCGCTTTAACAAAAAAAATGGTGGACGCGACAGGGCTTTGTTGCGTGTGACGTGTAGATGGGTGCGACGGCCCGTGCTAATTGCAGCACGGGCTCGCCGCGCCTGAAGGCCGGATTTCTAGGTAGGTCTAGCAAGGCCCTTCGTCATCGTCCTCCTCCTTCTACGCTTGCTTCTAAAAAGAAACACTTTTCTCTCTGTTCATTTCTGATTGGTCTGTCTTTTGGAGGGGGGAGGTGGAACTGATGTTTCTTTCTACAGTCTTCCCCCTTGCCTGCCTCTTTTCTGTTTGTTTTGAAAAACCACACACACACACACACACACATACACACACACACACACACACACACACACACACACACACACACTCATTCTTGCCTGTGAGAGGGTGTTCTCCATGGCAGGCAATGTGGTGACACCCCACTGCTCTTACTTGGATTCTGAGTCGATGCAGCAGCAGGTCTTTCTTAAAGTCAATCTGCCCCTTCTGGGATACCCCACCCTCAAGCCCTCAGGGGATTGACAGGCACACTCAGCCTTCCTTTCCCCACTCCCCAAGCCTCAAGGAAATCCAAGCCTCCCCTGATTTTGGGGGGATTTTTGAAAACCAGACACCCGATTTTCAGACATGGGATTTTCTCTGACATTTTGACAGATAAAAAACTTTGAAGCAGGCACCCTCACAGATGCCATCTAGATCAACATTCATGGCAAGTTTCAAGCAAATCCCATCATCCCCTGATTTTTGGCAGGGCTTTAACCTTTTAACTCACCCCAAATCAAGTCCCATGCTAGAACTCCGTCAATTTTCACATTAGAAATGTTAAATTAGGCACCATGACACCTGATGCATGTATACACATGCATACCAAGCCTCAAGCAAATCCAAGCCTCCTCTGATTTTGGGGGGATTTTTGAAAATCGGACACCCCAGTATCTCAGGGAAGCTGCAGACAGCTCAATGGGCTTTATTCATGGCCATTTCAAAGGAAATACCAACATGCCATGAATTGGGGAGTAGATAACCCTAAATATGAATCTTCTTCCACACTTGAAAAATTTATTTGGAACTTCAAAAAGTCTAAGTGAGCACAGGAAGGACTTATCCCCTGAGTCAAAGCAAGACACACACAAACCATCCCTGCGAGGCGGGCACAGAGGAGGAGGACTGGGAGCAAGCATGCCAGAGGCTGGTGGGCAGTGGGCACGAACCACAAAGCCCATGATGTAGTACAGCTCCCAGGCACCAGGCGGGCAGAGAGGCAGGCAGAGATAATCCATAGTCCCAGCGGATCCAGCTACCTCACCAGGACAGCTCCCAGGCAGGTGGCAGGCAGGAAGGCGGGCATTGGCTGGCAGGTAGGCAGGCAGGAAGGCAGGCAGAGAGGCGGGCATGGGCGGGCGGGCAGGGAGGAGCTGGTACCTTGGACAAATAAGCCATAGATCTCTGGGGGAGTCAGTCCCAGCAGATCCAGATACCTCACAAGGACGGATCCCAGGCAGGCGGGCATGGGCAGGTGGGCAGGCAGGCAGGCGGTCATTGGCTGGCAGGCAGGCAGGCAGAGGGGCGGGCATGGGTGGGTGGACAAAGAGGGGCTGGTACCTTAGACAAGTAAGCCATAGATCTCTGGGGGAGTCAGTCCCAGCAGATCCAGCTACCTCACAAGGACGGATCCCAAGCAGGCAGGCGGGCATGGGAAGGCGGGCAGGCGGGCATGGGCAGGCAGGCAGGCAGGCAGGCAGGCAGGCAGGCAGGCAAAGAGGTGGACATGGGCGGGCGGGCACAGAGGAGCTGGTACCTTGAACAAGTAAGCCATAGATCTCTGGGGTAGTCAGTCCCAGCAGATTCAGCTACTTCACAAGGACGGCTCCCAGTCAGGTGGGCATGGGCAGGCGGGCAGGCGGGCATTGGCTCGCAGGCAGGCAGGCAGGCAGGCAGAGAGGCAGGCATGGGCCAGTGGGCACAAAGGAGCTGGTACCTTGCACAAGTAAGCCATAGATCTCTAGGGGAGTCAGTCCCAGCAGATCCAGCTACCTCACAAGGACGGCTCCCAGGCAGGCGGGCATTGGTAGGCGGGCAGGCGGGCATTGGCTGGCTGGCAGGCAGGCAGGCAGGCGGGCATGGGCCGGTGGGCACAGAGGAGCTTGTACTTTGCACAGCTGATTGAAGCAGTTACTTTGAGTGTGGAAGATGAGGCATCTACCACACTGTGGCTTGGAGCATTAACGTTGCTGGATGATCCACCTGTAAGTGCAGTAATGTGCAAAGTGGAAGTGTTGGTTGACCTGGAAAAATCAATCCTCAGCCAGCACCCTCCAAAGGGCAACCAGTGGACTGCTGGAGTTTTCCTCCTGTCCTCCTGGTGGGAGGGATACAGGTGAAGCATCCCACTGCCAAAGCACAGTTAAAGTCAATGGGTTGCATGAATTGAAGTGTCAGGTTGCTTCTCAAAGCCATGAACCTGCTTCACATGCACTTCATCTTCTCTCAAGAGAGCTCTTGAAGGGGCAACCAGTGGACTGCCGCAGTTTAGCACCTGCACACAGGTGAAGTCAATGAATTGATGTGTCAGGTCACTTCTCAAAATCATCTATCTCGATAATGTGCACTTCATCTTCTATCAAGAGCACGCTCCAAAGGGTGATCCGTGTAGTGCTGGAGTTTAGCTCCTTCTCACAGGTGAAGTCAACGAATTGAAGTGTCAGGTTGCTTCTCAAAGCCATGAACCTGGATCACATGCACTTCATCTTCTCCCAAGAGAGCGCTCCAAAGGGCGACCCGTGGATTGCTGGAGTTTAGCTCCTGCACACAGGTGAAGTCAATTTATTGATGTGTCAGGTTGCTTCTCAAAGGCATGAACCTGTATCACATGCACTTCATCTTCTCTCAAGAGAGCTCTCAAAGGGGCAACCCGTGGACTGCCGCAGTTTAGCTCCTGCACACAGGTGAAGTCAATTTATTGATGTGTCAGGTTGCTTCTCAAAGCCATGAACCTGGATCACATGCACTTCATCTTCTCTCAAGAGAGCTCTTGAAGGGGCAACCTGTGGACTGCCGCAGTTTAGCTCCTGCACACAGGTGAAGTCAATGAATTGAAGTGTCAGGTTGCTTCTCAAAGCCATGAACCTGTATCACATGCACTTCATCTTCTCCCAAGAGAGTGCTCCAAAGGGCGACCTGTGGACTGCTGGAGTTTAGCTCCTGCACACAGGTGAACTCAATTTATTAATGTGTCAGGTTGCTTCTCAAAGCCATGAACCTGTATCACATGCACTTCATCTTCTCTCAAGAGAGCTCTCAAAGGGGCAACCCGTGGATTGCTGGAGTTTAGCTCCTGCACACAGGTGAAGTCAATGAATTGAAGTGTCAGGTTGCTTCTCAAAGCCATGAACCTGTATCACATGCACTTCATCTTCTCCCAAGAGAGCGCTCCAAAGGGCGACCTGTGGACTGCTGGAGTTTAGCTCCTGCACACAGGTGAAGTTAATTTATTGATGTGTCAGGTTGCTTCTCAAAGCCATGAACCTGTATCACATGCACTTCATCTTCTCTCAAGAGAGCTCTCGAAGGGGCAACCCATGGACTGCCGCAGTTTAGCTCCTGCACACAGGTGAAGTCAATGAATTGAAGTGTCAGGTTGCTTCTCAAAGCCATGAACCTGGATCACATGCACTTCATCTTCTATCAAGAGAGCGCTCCAAAGGGCGGCCCGTAGACTGCTGGAGTTTAGCTTCTGCACACAGGTGAAGTCAATGAATTGAACTATGCGAAGCAAAGTGATCGTGCCAAGTGTCTTCTTCTGAGAGGTGGAAGAACAATCAAAGAGCAACCAGTGGACTGGTTGGTTGCTGCTGAACCACTGGGCAAAGCCTAAGTAGTGGCTGTGGTGAAGTCAATGACTGCCATGAGTTGCAGTGTGAGGTAGCTTCTCAAAGTCAACACTTCTGGAAACTCATTGTGGTGAGTGAGCTGAGGACTAGCCTGTTTGATTTTCACAGCGGGAGAGGCAGCCTGGCTACTGGTGGTGGTGCCAGGCATTGCCTTGCCCCCTGCTTGCACCTCACCCAAACACAGACAAGGCAAACACAGTCTCTGTGTGAGCAAAGCAAACACAGTCTCTCTCTCACACAGTGACAAACTTTGCCTACAGCTTTTGCAGAGGCTCATGGTGATGCTGATGCCCACCAGGCATGAAGTATGCTCCTTTAGGGGAAGATTCAGCCTGCCAATGCCTGCTACGGCTACTGTGGTAGTAAGGAAGAGACAGCCTAACTGAATTGTATAAGTAGTACTATAACAGCCTGCCTGCCTGTATGTAAGACGAAGAAGGCATCACCTTACTGAAAGAAGAATGGAATGATTCAGAGTTGATTTTGTGAACTGAAATGCAGCCACTAAATAATAAAATGCTAAGGATAAAAAAGCCTGCCTGCCTGAACTGTAGTCTGCCTGCCAACCGAAAAAGGGGTGGAATTAAAGGTAGGGGAGCCTGCCTGTCACTCCCACGAGGGCTTGAGGCTGGGGTATCCCAGCAGGGGCAGATTGCCCTTCCGAAAGACCAGCTGCTCAACCAAGTCTGGCTTCAAACGAGAGCGGGGAGGGGTCACTATGTCGCCCGCCATAGAGAACACCCTCTCGCTTGGAACACTGGTGGGTGGGCAGCTGAGTCGATCGCTGGCCACCCGTGCCAGGTCTGGCCAGTAGGCCAGGGGGTCCATGGAGCAGTCCTCCATGGGCTCTGCCAGATAACGCTGCACGGCGATTGCAGTGTCATCCTGGCTGGTGGCTGGGGAGGGTCTCTGCGCAAGCACGGCGTGCAGAACCTGAGCCCAATACCCCTGGCCTGTGCTCCTGCTGGGAGGGATGCAGGTGAGGCTGCTGCTGGTGCTGCTGGTGCTGCTGCTGCTGCTGAGGGGAGTGGTGGCCTGCTCCTCTGCCTCACTCTGCCCCACCCTCTTGGCCCGTGCCGCCCGCACTTCGCCCACCAGCATTTCCACCCAGTGCTGCCTGGTATTTGGCCCACAAAGCCCATCCTTGACACGAGGTTCGCACATGGCTGCCAACATGTAGACCCTCTCTGTTTGGATGGGCTCCAGCCTCCGAGTCAGGCCGTCCCTCAGCCTAGTCACCGCTTCGTGTACCTCGGGCTCGAAGCGCCTGCCGGTGACGGGAGCCTTGTACTCCAGAAACTCTCCCATCTGTTTCTGGAGATGCCTGCATACAGGGATCACCTGGCTGAGGAGGGCAGAGCTAGTGCTCAGGGTCTCGGTGGCCTCAAGGAACGGCTGGAGGACCACCACCAGCTGGGACATGGCGTCCCACTGCTGCTTGCCCAGGGCTGGGTGGACGCCCATGTCCCTGACCCTGAACAAGTCGTGGATGGCACGCTGTTGCTCCAGCATGAGGTAGGTGGAGTTCCACTGTGTCACCACTTCTTGCACTAGCCTGTGCTGTGAGAGATTCAAATCCTGGTGCTTCTCCCGCAGCAATCGACTGCCCGATGCTGTGGTGGAAATGCCCTGCCACCTTTCTGCAGCTCTCCAGGAGGTTACGGATACCGGCCAGGGACTGAGGATGGCCTTGCTGCCCATCCCAAGGCCATCCCTCACCACCAGGTTCAAGATGTGTGTGATGCAGCAGACCCCCTCAAATCCGCCATCACGCACCACCTTCACCATGTTGGCTCCCCCGTCTGGGACCATGTAACCGCGGGTGAGCTTTTGCCCAGCTAGCCACCCATCCACCATGCGGTTTATGGCCTCCGTAATCTCCGCCACCATGTGGGACTAGTTCATCACTTGCGTATGGAAGAGGGCCCAGCAGTAGCCCTCCTTGCCAGTCCCTCTAGTGCTGAATGCTTCTGCCCCACGGCTGCCCACCAGTGAGCCGTCAGGGACAGGTAAGCGTGCACTCCTGCCTCGCTTGACCAAATGTCCGAGGTGAAGTGCACCATCCATGCCTCTACCTGTCACAGACGACCAGCACTCTCCCTGCAGGAACGGTACAGGGAAGGCACCACCCTCCTTCTAAGGGTGGTATGACACGGCAGCTTGTAGTATGGCACCACAAGCGCCATCAGCCTCTTGAAGCCTGCGTTGTTGACGAGACTGAATGGCTGGTCGTCCAACGCCACCATCTCACCGATGCAGGTGGTGATCTGGGTGGGCGTTGGAAAACGCCATCTTGTGGATCCATACTTCCCCCACACCATGTCTTCAAAGGTTGCCTGCCTAACCCTCGTGGGGATGGGAGATGGAGAGCTTAGAGTGGCAGCAGCAGCAGCAGCAGCAGCAGTAGCCTTCTGCTTTCCCCTTGAACCAGTCGCCTTGGAAGTGCCCGCCTCTTTCCCCAGCAAGATCGCCTGGTGCTGCCTCTGCAGATGCATCTTCAGGCTGCTGGTTCCATAATGCCCTGTAGCTGAACCCCTGCTTAGGGTGACTTTGCAGTGGCGACAGACAGCAAAGCGGAGATCCGCTCCCACCTCATAGTGGTCCCATACTATGCTGGTCTTTCACTTCCATGGTGACACCAATTGCCCGCCTGAGCTCTCTGGTGTCGCCACAGAAACTGGGGTTACAGCGGAAGAGGGGTGGGATGAGACTAGGGAGAGAGCCTCGGCCTGCTGCTGCCCCTCCTCAGCACCCACATCCTGGAGGACCGCCTCCTCCTCCTCCTCCTCCTCCTCCTGCCACTCCACTGTCCTGAGTTCCTCGCCTATCAGGTCTGGAGACAGGTCCATCAGCGGGCTTGTGGCCTCAAACAATAATGAAGGAGTTGGGGATACTCCTCCTCCTTCTCCTCTAATGGCACTGCTGCTGCCTGCCTCTTGCGAAGGGGCACTTTTCCCACCCTCAAAAAGAGAACACCGTTGGAGAAGAGGGTCCTCTGCCTGCTGCTTCTCCTGCTTCTTTTGAGGAGCAGCCAGCCAAGGACTTGCCTGTTTGATTTTCACAGCAGGAGAGGCTGCCTGCTTACTGGTGCCAGCCTGAGCCTTCCCTTGACCACCATTGCTTTCAGCACGCCCAGCCACAGACGGGTTCCTGCTCCCTCTTCTCATGATGATTATAATACTAATACTAATACTAATACTAATACTAATACTAATACTAATATATATTTGGGGAAATGGGACAAGTGTGTATGCTTTGCCCAAACTGGATTTGAAGAAATGCTCAAACGTTATTGGCTTTTTTGCACTTCACAATCAGTGCACACAGCACACTCACACAATAACACACACACAGTCCAAGTAACACACACACACACACACACACACACACAGAGATAGAGAGAGAGAGAGAGAAAGAAGAAAGAGAGGAATTTTGGGGGGTGTTTTTTGTATTTTTTTATATATAGAAGAAAGAAGGAAGATGAAACACAGTCACAGAACAAGGCTTTAAGAGGGGGAACGGGGTGGGGGTGGGGGTGGAAAATCAACCAACCAAACAAACACTCCAAAAATGAAAAATAAAGTTTATATAAAATCAAAGTAAGGGAAAAACACAGAGCAAACTAAGCAAACATTCACAAACAAACAAACACACTCACGCACAACCCAAGCTAAATCCTAATCCATCTAACTCCAAACACAGCAGCAGCAACTAAACTAACTCCTCTCTCCACGAACAGCAACCCCACAAAGAGACAGAAAGGAGAAAGGTCTCAGGGTGGCTCTGCCTTAGCACCCCTTCCAACGGTGTGATTGGAGGATGCTTCATGACGTGATCACTTCTCATCAGGATTGAGAGTTGAATCTGACTGTCATCACTTAAAAAAACCCTTACCCCCTCCGGCTTTTAACATTCTAAACAAATTAATAGCAAGCAAACTGCACCACGCAGAGTGCTGAAAATAGGCTCAAAATGACCCCCACCCACGACTCTCTAAGCACACCAATTTTCAAATAGATAGCTTTAAAAACAAAAAAGTTATCCACTAATCTTTTCCGCAGTGCAATCCTATTGGCGAAAAAATCCAAAATGGCGGGCGGATCACTCCGCGAAAAGAGGAGCGCTCTGCTTACTGTCGCTTCTCTTTGCCATGCTTCTCCAGCGCCCTGATTTGTTTCTCCTCCGCCTCAGGCGAAGGCGGATCACCCCAATTTGCTGTTGCTTCTCCGATCCTAAGAGAAGCGGATCACACCCCTATGCAGGACAGCCATGAGGCTACGCTCTGAGGTCTCTGAGATTGCACAGAGGGTGGGGGGGGGGAGAGGAGGAGGCAAGAAGGAAGAAGAGTTTTCTTCCCTCCCAGCTTGCTAGGAGGGTTCTAGCTCCCCTTTCAGCAGGAGAGATGAACTGAAAAAGGGGTTTGAAATCAGGTAATCTGGAATGAGTGTGGTAGATATCAGGCTGCCCACAGACAGAAATGTTCCTTTCTTTTGCTTTGCTTTCCTTGGGCTCTTTTGGACTGCTCATTTTCAGCACACTTAAGAGCAGCTAAGGCTGGCCACTGGATTTGAGAGGCCATTTGCATCTGAGGAAAGGCGTTTTAGCAGAAAAAGGACTTCAGTTTATTGAGACATAATTCTTTAAGGGGGAAAGGAGGACTGGAGAACACTTTGCACGATGGAAAAATACTGTAGCCACTTTTGAGCATTAATACTAACAGAGCATTGTCCTTTGTTTGAGCATTGGGCTCTTGGTGTGTGTAATGTAAATGAAGTCTCTGTAACTGTTCCCGCAGACAGGGGACATTTCAGTTTCCTGATGTCATCTCCTATCCTGCCTCATGGTTGACATTTACTTTCTTGCATGCTGACATTTACTTTCCTTCATGCTCTATTTAGTGAGCAGGTGGGTGTGACTAGTTGGCCATATACCAAATTCTAGGCCAGCCATATGACCGGGTTTGTCGAGTTTTGATGACAAATCCGGGAGGCGGAGGGGAAATCCGGATTTTCTCAATCTTCCCCAGCCAAAGAGCAGCTCTAAGGGGAATTAACAAAAATGCTTATAACTCCATCATTTATAAAGGTAAAGTCATGAAACATGGCATGATGGTAGCTCTTAAGTAGGGCTTTAGTCATACCAAATTTGAAACAGATCCGTTCATCCATTGATTTTTTAGGAATTTTTTTAAAATTGAGGTTTTAAAATTATTACTTTTAATACTGCCATTTTTAAAGATAAAGAACTGAAAGTTGGTACCATGATAGCTTTTAGGTAGAGCTTTAGCCATACCTAATTTGAAACAGATCTGTTCATCCATTGATTTTTAGGAATTTTTTAAAATTTGAGGAATTAAAATTATTATTTTTCAAAAATGTTATTTTAAAAGATAAAGAGATGAAATTTGGCACCGTGATTGCTCTTAACAAGGACTTTAGCTATGCCAAGTTTGAAACAGATCTGTTCATCCATTGAGTTTTAGGATTTTTTTAAAAGTTTGAGGTTTTAAAATTATTATTTTTTTAAAATGACATTTTTAAAGATAAAGGGCAGAAAATTGGCACCATGATAGCTCTTAAGGAGAGAATTAGCCATGACAAGTTTGAATCATCCATTGTTTTTGTAGGGTTTTTTAAAAAGTTCAAAGTTTTAAAATTATTGTTTTTTAAAACTGCTGAAGCCATATCCTTCAAACTAAGGTTGTGAAACCTCCTCTTTGGGGTGTTGCACATTGAGCAGTTTCAGCCCTTGGCATTAAGGGCTGAATCTCCAGTCTTTAGGTAAGAAGTCCTAGGCAAGCGGGGCACCTTTCCTGTTGCAGATTTGGTGTGCACTCAGGTACCTGGAGCTCAGCAGAGGCAAGAATTCCACAAATCAAAATGTGGGAAAGGAGAGGTCAGTCAAAGCAACCCTCAGGGCAAAACAGAATCGGCCAGAAGCCTTTTTCTCAAATTTCCACATTATGGGCGATGAAGGGTCATCTTTACAGAAAAACTCTATACTGTTTGGAGACCAACAGTAAGGTGCCAGTCGAGAGAGAGTCTCTCTTCTCTGCGGATGCCCTGTTGCTGTGAATGCTGGAACCTGGCATATCATTGCTTCGCTTCGCTACCACTTCCCTTTCACTTCCCTTCATACACTTGTGAGGTAGGCTCTGACTGCAGTGCTGGGGTGCAATGCAGAACATTTGAAGTGCATACCAGAGAAAAATAGATAGATTTGTGGATTTGACTGGCTGGCATATCTCTTAGAGACAGAGTTAGAAAGAAGACACAACTCAGAGATGGCTGTAGCTGAGCCCTGAGAGGCTGCTGTACCACACAGAGCCTTTTTAAGAGTGTCTCAGAGTCCAATTTTTGGTTCAGGCAGAGGAGGCTGGCTATAAGTTGTTGCCCTACCCCCAGCCACAGGGTACAAGTGCAAAGCCTGGCTGGACCTTTGGGAGACTTTGGCAGAGAGAGAGGGGGGTGGGGGATTCTTTGAGGCTGGAAATGTTGGCAGGCTGGCATAAGGCAGAGAGAGGCTGAAGGCAACCCAGATGCACCTGTAGCTTGGCCCTGAGGCTGGCTTTTAAGAGTGCATCAAAGTTGTGCAGGAGGAGAGGTGGTGGAGGCGGCTGGGGGCAGAGGTTTTTAAAGTATTGGGGAAAAGGCGGGATATAATAATAATAATAATAATAATAATAATAATAATAATAATAATAATAATAATAGTGATGATGATGATGATGTAAGAGTCACCAGACATGACCAAGCAATAACCTGCAGTAAGCAATATCCCAAACCACAAGTGTGCAGCCTACCAGGACCATTGGGAGACTTTGTGGGGTGGGGGGAGAGAGAGAGATTGTTTGAGGCTGGAGGCTTTGGTTTGTCTGCAATGACATAGAGTGAGAGACAACAGAGGCTGCACAGACAACCCAGAGACATCTATTGTAACTTAGCCCAATGGTGCTGGCATGAAATGCAGAGCATCAGGAAGAGGGTCTCAGGGTCGCATGTTTGTGCAGGAAGTAGACAGGAGTTCAAAGTCTGGATGTGCAAAGTGGTTCCAACACACAACCCTTGAGAAGCTAATGTATATAAGTGAGAAGTGTGAATGGGCAAAGTAGTTTTCACTGCCACAACACCCACCCTAATTTTAGAGAAGAGAAACTTGTGACAATTATACACAAGCTTTTTTTTTTTTTAAAAAAAATGTAATTAAAAAAAGCCAGCCATCCGGGCGGCCAGTAGCAAACCCTGTTAACAACAACAGCAGCTTGCAATGAGTGAAGATACAGTCAGAAAAGATATTTGAGGGAAGGGGAGAAAGGAACACACAGAGTATAGCAAAAGCTTCACTGTACAGCAAAACCTACAAAAGTAGGAGTAAGTGAAGTTAATTTCAGATACATTAAATCTCTCATTTGTTCGTTATGTCAGTGATTTTAACATTAAGATGTAATGTAGAACAGATTTGTCTTAAACGTGTGCCGTAAAACCAGACATGTGACCAAGGCTACGTTCGGGTGGGCTGGGCGCACCTTGGTGCTGGACACGCCCCCTTGGGGGCTGACCATGTTGTCCTCCATTTTGGTTTCCAAAATATGGTCACCCTATTTCAGCAGGATTTCAGTTATTATGCAAAATAAACCAGAAGCAATACCTGTAAGAGGGAGAGGGCCAGGTATTCCCATTCAGATGCCAATGCAGGCAATGTGCTCTCGATGAGTGGGGAGCCATAAATGGGACGTCTTCTCACATTGGCTTTGGCCCTGATCGTGTAAAGGGGTCTACTCATATTCCAGAGTCCCCACCATCACCAGCAGCCCTTTTACTTCTTTTGCTGCCACCATATTCAACCTCACACTGAACTGCCTTGAGAACTACCACAACCCTCAAGCAACAGGCTGTTTTTTGAAGATTTTTAGCAAAATTCTCATTGAACGAAAGAAGGATCCCCGATGTGGAAGGAAGAATAACGATTGGTGGAAAGCTTTGCATATGGCTGCTGTAGGTTGGCATTGGCTTCTGCACTGTGATTTCCCTGGAGCTGGTACACTCCTCCGAGCCCCTGTCCCAAGGGCATTTTTGCTTATTGAAATGTATTGCTTCAAATGAACACAAGGTCATGGGTTTGCACACAAAGACACATGCTTCACATGCAGACACACAGACAAGGCCCTGTGTCACGTCCCAAACAGTCACATCTTCAACAGTGGTGGATGCAGAACAGACCTCGCTTTAGGTCAAACCTTGGAAGACCACCTAGACATTGTGGCTCATTTAAAGATCATGGCAGCAAATGCCTTCCCTCTGTCTGGCATTAGAGTCAATGCTCCATATACAAATATTGGAAGAACCGGGTGGATCTAGATGATGAAAGGGCATAGGCAGCAATTTCAGAGAATTTGGGGTCATGGAAAATACATTTTGATTTTTCACGCTCTCTACATTTCCATGTGCCAAATTGTGCTGCACTGTTCGTCCACTTGGCATCTCCTCCAGGACATCCAGCCTCCATTTTGCTTGGGGTCCCATGGGGCCTGGCTGGTCTCTCTGTGTATATTAGGAACCTGTGTCTAAAGGAGACTTCCAGAGACGTCCAAACAGAAGGAGAAACTTGGGCCTCCACCCTGCTTGACAGATCAGGTAAGATGACGGTCTCCTGTCCTCCGTTGTGAAACTCTCTCTAACAGTCCATTGGTGATAGAGGAAGGGGAATTCGTAGGCTGAGACTTGTAAATGACAATATTTGGAAAATCCAAGACAGTTCCAGAAAGAGCATCTCAGGCTCATGGAAAATACATCTTCTAGTTTCCATGTCTACTTCACCTCCATGTGAACATAAGAAGTGCTGGGCTGGATCAGACCATGGGTCAATTCAGTCTAATGTTCCGATCACAAATTGGCCAAGCAGCTTTCAACCAGAGACCAACAAGCAGGATATGGCGCAGCAGCACCCTCCCACCCATATGCCCCAGCAACTGGTGCACACAAGCTTACTGCCCCAGATACACCTTGCCCTTTCCTGGGCAAGGTGCTTGAGCAGGTGGTAGCAGGACAACTCCAGGCAGTCTTGAATGAAACGGATTATCTAGATCCATTTCAATTGGGTTTCAGGCCTGGTTTTGGAACGGAAACTGCCTTGGCCGCCCTGTGGGATGACCTCTGCTGGGAGAGAGACAGGGGGAGTGCGACCCTGTTGATTCTCCTGGACCTCTCAGTGGCCTTCAATACCATCGACCATGGTATCCTTCTGGATAGGTTGTCTGATTTGGGAGTGGGAGGTACTGCATTGCAGTGGTTCCGCTCCTACTTGGATGGCCGATTCCAGAAGGTGGTGCTGGGGGATTATTGCTCTGTGCCGTAGCTCCTATGCCATGGGGTTCCACAGGGCTCTAGCTTATCTCCTATGCTGTTTAACATATACATGAAGCTGCTGGGGGAGGTTATCCGGAGATGTGGACTGAGGTGTCATCAATATGCAGATGATACCCAGCTCTACCTTTCCTTTTCATCAAACCCAGGTGAGGCAGTGACTGTTCTGAACCAGTGCATGGGCACGGTAATGGACTGGATGAGGGCTAACAAACTGAGACTCAATCCAGACAAGACGGAGGTACTGTTAGCGGGTGGTTCATCTGTCCGGTGAGGTGATGTTTGCCCTGTCCTGGACGGGGTTGCACTCTCCCTAAAGGATCGGGTCCATAGTTTGGGGGTGCTCTTCGATCCAGAACTGTCACTTGAGGCACAGGTGAACCCAGTGGCAAAGAGCACCTTTTATCAGCTTAGGCTGATATACCAACTGAGCCCTTATCTGGACAGAGATAGCCTAGCTACAGTTATCCATGCTCTGATAACCTCTCGTTTGGATTACTGCAATGCGTTATACGTGGGGCTGCCTTTGAAAACGGTCCGGAAGCTTCAGCTGGTACAAAACAGGGCAGCCCGTTTACTAACGGGGACTGGCTGGCGAGATCACATTACGCCAGTCCTTTTACAAGTTCATTAGCTGCCAGCCGAGGTCCGGCCCCGATTCAGAGTGCTGGTATTAACATTTAAAGCCCTAAACGGTTTGGGGCCAGGTTATTTGAAGGAACGCCTCCTCCCATATGTACCTGCCCAGACCATAAGATCATCTACAGGGGCCCTTCTCCGTGAGCCCCTGCCAAAGGAAGTGAGGCAGGTGGCTACTCGGAGGAGGGCTTTCTCCGCTGTGGCACCCCGGTTGTGGAACGAACTCCCCAGAGAGGTCCGCCTGGCGCCTACACTGTACGTTTTATTATGGTTTTAACATTTGTGAATCGCCCAGGGAGCTTCGGCTATTGGGCGGTATAAAAATGTAATAAATAAATAAATAAAATACAGGAGGTAGCACATAACCATCAGTGTTAGTAGGCATTAATAGCCTTCTCCTCCAGGAATTTATCCAACCCCCCTTTAAAGCCTCCAAAATTGGCGTTTCATCCCATGAGGCAGAAAATCCTACCAGCACCTCTCTCCCCTTCCTTGGCACTGAAAGTATAATAGTTAACTTAAATAATGAATAATTTGCTACTAAATCAGCTGCCTGCAACTGCCTCTAAAGTGTGTGTGTGTGTGTGTGTGTGTCTTAAAGGACCCTGCGTCCTAAGGACACCCCTATATGTAAGATGAGATGCATGGATAGGGAAGAGGTGGGCATGTGATATCAGAAAAAATCTCAAGCAGAAAGATTCAAAGGAGGCAGCTGGAGGAGAAGCACATGTGGGCCAAAAGCCAGCTGGTCAAGAGAGATCTGATGCTGCAGAGATCTCCAGGGCAGAATCTACACGACTGCTTTCTAACAGTTTATCGACAACTGTTGGGGCCCAGGACACATTCTTCCATCTACTGCTTTCAAAGCCCTTTCGAAGTGTTATATCCTGCTTGATGTGGATCAGGACCTGGTCAAAGTGCTTTTAAAGCCAGTTCTAATGAGAAAATGGTTCAATCTTTCTTGAAAAGAGTTGAACCTCCAAAATGAGGAAGTCAATTCAAGGCACTGTTGAATATTGACCAGAAATTAGCAATGTTCATTGAAGGAAGGCTGTTTGTACACCCCCCACCCCTGTTCTGGGACTTCAGTTCAAGGGTGTTCAGTCAAGGTACATGAGAAAAACCTACACCACCCACACCATACCCATTTCACATTGTATATCCGGATTTCTTTCTGTCGAATAAATTTTATTATTTATTCCATTTCAGCATACAGCAGAGTATCCAATTCAATCGCTTTAATACTATTCTCATACCATTACGTAGGTAAGTGTTCTCAGTACAGGAGGAGGAGATTGAAAGGTCACCTGGGTGTAATCATAAATCTGGCTCTAAAGCAAAAGGCATGTTTGATAGCCACTGCAGTCCAATATCTGGAATGACACATTTGTGTCAGAGGCAGTAAACTTTAAACACCAGTTGCTGGCGTAAATGGGTGGGAGGGTGTTGTTGCACTGTATCCTGTTTGTGGGTCCCTGGTCGGCTGCTTAGTCATGGCCTAGATGGACCCTTGACCTGATCTATCATGGCTCTTCTTATGTTCAAATACAATTGAGTAGGTGAGGGGCTGAGATGGGAGCTGCCTGTTGATCTTTCCATCTCACCCCTCCCTCTATTTCTCTTCATTTGTTTCTTCAGATGGCTGCAAAAAGATCCTGTGTGTTCTGGTTCCTTTTGGCATCCATCTGGATAGTGATGAAGAGTGATGCAGCTGACACATTTGAATCCTTCAAACAGCAGTACGTTGATTATTCAAAGACTAAAGCTCCATCTAATGTTGCATACTGCAAAAAGATTATGGAGGCAAGACACCAGACCATGAATTCCTATTTGAGCAACACACACACACTCAGGCCTCATCTACACAAAGCAAGATATTGCACTTTGAAAGTGGTACGAAAGCGGTATGTAAAAGGCAGGAGCCACACTACTGCTTTATAGTGGTATTGAAGTGCACTGACCACTGTTGGGGCCGTTGACATGTACCATATACCACTCTCATACTGCTATATCCTGCTTAGTTTGGGGTAGGGGTAGAAAGACGGGTTAGGGTTAGGGTTAGGGTTAGGGTTATATACCACTTTTATATACCACTTTCATACTGCTTTCATAGTGCAATATCCTGCTTGGTGTAGAAGAGGCCAGAGAGAGAGAGAGAGAGAGAGAGAGAGAGGAATTTTTGGGCTGCTGGTGGTGGTGGTGCTGCTGCTGCTGCAGGGAGCGGTGGCCTGCTCCTCTGCCTCACTCTGCCTGACCCTCTTGGCCCGTGCCACTTGCACTTCGCCCACGAGTATTTCCACCCAGTGCTGCCTGGTATTTGGCCCACAAAGCCCATCCTTGACACGAGGGTCACACATGGCTGCCAACATGTAGACCCTCTCTGTTTGGATGGGCTCCAGCCTCCGAGTCAGGCCGTCCCTCAGCCTAGTCACCGCTTCGTGTACCTCGGGCTCGAAGCGCCTGCTGGTGACGGGATCCTTGTACTCCAGAAACTCTCCCATCTGTTTCTGGAGATGCCTGCAAAAGGGATCACCTGGCTGAGGAGGGCAGAGCTAGTGCTCAGGGTCTCGGTGGCCTCAAGGAACGGCTGGAGGACCACCACCAGCTGGGACATGGCGTCCCACTGCTGCTTGCCCAGGGCTGGGTGGACGCCCATGTCCCTGACCCCGAACAAGTCGTGGATGGCACGCTGTTGCTCCAGCATGAGGTAGGTGGAGTTCCACCGTGTCACCACTTCTTGCACTAACCTGTGCTGTGAGAGATTCAAATCCTCGTGCTTCTCCCGCAGCAATCGACTGCCCGATGCTGTGGTGGAAATTAGGGGTGTGATCCGCTCCGATTAGGAGCGTAGAAGCAGTAGCGGATTGGCCTGGTCCGCCTTACCCAGAGGCGGAGTAGGAGCGGACCGCGGACCCCTAGAAGCAAGGCGAAGAGAAGCGGCCATTTTTCGGAGCTCCTAGTTCAGGCGGAGCGCTCCGGTCGCCATCTTGAAAACATTTCGCCATAGGATTGCATTGCGGCAAATAATCACGCATAACTAGGTTGTTTTTGAAGCTATCGTTCTGGAAATTCTTGTGCTCAGAGAGTCGTGGATGGGGGTCGTTTTGAGACCACTCTCACCTCTCTGCGTTGTGCGGTTCGCGTGCTATATTTTTTTTGAAGATCGGGTCAACCGCGCGGCTCAAACGGCGTTTTCGGCTTTTCGCCCATAGGATTGCATTCAGGGAAAGAATCGGGGATAACTGGGGGGATGTTTAAGCTATCGTTCTGAAAATTCTTGTGCACAGAGAGTCGTGGATGGGGGTCATTTTGAGACTACTCTCAACTTTCTGCGTCCTGTGGTTCTTGTGCAATATTTTTTTAAAAATCGGGGTTTGGGGTTTTTTGTTTTTTTTTGGAAGCGATGACAGGCACATTCAACTCCCAATCCTGATGAGAATTGATCTCCTCAGAAAGCATCATCCTCCAATCCCAGTGTTGGAGGGGGGACTAAGGCAGACCCACCCTGAGAACTTTCTGTTTTGTGTCTCTTTGTGGGTTGGCGTTCGTGGAGGGAACACTTAGTTAGTTAGTGCTCCTGCTTTGGACTTTGGAGATAGATTAGGATAGATTTAGTTTGGCGCGTGTGTGTGTGTTTGTTTGCTTCTTTCTGACTTATAGCTTAGTTTGCCCTGTGTTTTTCCCTTACTTTGATTTAATATAAACTTTATTTTTAAATTTTGGAGTGTGTGTTTGGTGGGTTGGGTTGGTTGCCCCCCCCTGACTGTTCTGCTTTTGTGAAAGCTTTCTTTTGAAAGCATACACACACTTCTTGTCCCATTTCCCTACATTTATTAGTAATATTCTTAAACATATTTTATTATTTTATTTATTTATTATACATATTTATTATTTTATTCTTTTACATAGTCTTAGTAGTATATTAGTATCTCATACATATTATTAGTAGTATTCATATTTTATTTTTCTTATACATATTAGTAGTAGTGTTTGGTTGGTTCTTTCCCCCCCTCCCCTCTCTTAAATCCTGATTGTGTTTCCTTCTATCTTCTATATACCAAAAAATACCAAAAAATACCAAAAAAAAATTATTCTCTTTTTCTTCTCTGTGTAACTTGGACTGAGTGGGCTGCTTTTGTGAAGTGCAACAGGCAGCCACAGATTGAGCATTTTGGGGAAAGCATACACACACTTCTTGTCCCATTTCCCTACATTTATTAGTAATATTCTTAAACATATTATTAGATATTCTTAGTAGTATATATATTAGTATATTCTTAGTAGTATAATATTTTATTCTTTTTATACAGCATACACACTTCTTGTCCCATTTCCCTACATTTATTAGTAATATTCTTAAACATATTATTAGATATTCTTAGTAGTATATATATTAGTATATTCTTAGTAGTATAATATTTTATTCTTTTTATACAGCATACACACTTCTTGTCCCATTTCCCTACATTTATTAGTAATATTCTTAAACATATTATTAGATATTCTTAGTAGTATATATATTAGTATATTCTTAGTAGTATAATATTTTATTCTTTTTATACAGCATACACACTTCTTGTCCCCTGCCTGCCTGCCTGCCTGCCTGCCTTCCCTCCCTTCTCCCCTTCCCGCCTTGCAGGGATGGTGTATGTGTCTTGCTTTGACTCAGGGGAGAAGTCCTTCCTGCGCTCACTTAGACTTTATCAAGTTCAATAATCCCTTTTTCAAATGTGCCAGAAGATTTAGGGTTATCTCGTGGCATGTTGGGATTTCCTTGGAACTGGCCCCATTGAGCTGTCTGCATTGCAACTTTAAATCCCTGACATACTGGAGTGCCCGATTTTCAAAAGTTCCCCTAACATCAGGGGATGATGGGATTGCCTTGAAACTTGGTGTCCATGGGGACACATGGGTAAGCTGTCATGGGACCAAAGGATAGGTTTCTGACATGCAAATTGACGTAGTTGTAGAATGGGACTTGATTTGGGGTGAGTTAAAAAGTTTAAGCCGCGCCAAAAATCAGGGGATGATGGGATTGCCTTGAGTCTGGGCGTCCATGTGGACACATGGATAAGCTATCATGGTGCCGAGTTTGAGGTTTCTAACATGCAAATTGACGGAGCTATCCCAAGGGGTGTGAATGGGGTGCCCGATTTTCATAAATTCCCCAAAAATCAGGGGATGATGGGATTGCCTTGAAACTTGGCGTCCATATGGACACGTGGATAAGCTATCATGGTGCTGAGTTTGAAGTTTCTAACATGCAAATTGACGTAGTTGTAGAATGGGACAATTTGGGGTGAGTTAAGCCGCGCCAAAAATCAGGGGATGATGGGATTGCCTTGAGTCTGGGCGTCCATGTGGACACATGGAGAAGCTTTCATGGTGCTGAGTTTGAGGTTTCTAACATGCAAATTGACGGAGCTATCCCAAGGGGTGTGAATGAGGTGCCCGATTTTCAAAAAATCCCCCAAAATCAGGGGATGATGGGATTTGCTTGAAACTTGGCGTCCATGTGGACACGTGGATAAGCTATCATGGTGCCGAGTTTGAGGTTTCTAACGTGCAAATTGACGGAGCTATCGAAAGGGGTGTGAATTAGGGTTATGGGTGGTGCGTTAGAGGTTAGAGCCGCGCCAAAAATCAGGGGATGATGGGATTGCTTTGAGTCTGGGCGTCCATGTGGACACATGGATAAGCTTTCATGGTGCCGAGTTTGAGGTTTCTAACATGCAAATTGACGGAGCTATCCCAAGGGGTCTGAATGGGGTGCCCGATTTTCAAAAACTCCCCAAAAATCAGGGGATGATGGGATTGCTTTGAAACTTGGCGTGCGTGTGTATACCCCCATGAGGTGTCATGGTGCCAAACATGAGGTTTCTAACTTGAACAGAAAAAAAGTTGTATACTTTTTAAGCTTTCAATGCAACCCTATGGGGGGCAAAAACGGAGCTCCGGATCCGGATCCGGATCTCCGAGCGGAGCGGAGCGGAGCGGAAGTGGGCGGAGCGGGGGCGGGGCGGAGCGGCCCCATCCGAAAAATGGCGGATCTGCAAGTGAAGTGGAGCGGGGGGTCCGTGCACACCCCTAGTGGAAATGCCTGCCACCTTTCTGCAGCTCTCCAGGAGGTTACGGATACCGGCCGGGGACTGAGGATGGCCTTGCTGCCCATTCTGAGGCCATCCCTCACCACCAGGTTCAAGATGTGTGTGATGCAGCAGACCCCCTCAAATCCGCCATCACGCACCGCCTTCACCATGTTGGCTCCCCCGTCTGGGACCATGTAACCGCGGGTGAGCTTTTGCCCAGCTAGCCACCCATCCACCATGCGGTTCATGGCCTCCGTAATCTCCACCACCATGTGGGACTAGTTCATCACTTGCGTATGGAGGAGGGCCCAGCAGTAGCCCTCCTTGCCAGTCCCTCTAGTGCTGAATGCTTCTGCCCCACGGCTGCCCACCAGTGAGCCGTCAGGGACAGGTAAGCGTGCACTCCGCCCTCGCTGGACCAAATGTCCGAGGTGAAGTGCACCATCCATGCCTCTACCTGTCACAGACGACCAGCACTCTCCCTGCAGGAATGGTACAGGGAAGGCACCACCCACCTTCTAAGGGTGGTATGACACGACAGCTTGTAGTATGGAACCACAAGTGCCATCAGCCTCTTGAAGCCTGCGTTGTCGACGAGACTGAATGGCTGGTCGTCCAACGCCACCATCTCACCGATGCAGGTGGTGATCTGGGTGGGCGTTGGAAAACGCCATCTTGTGGATCCATACTTCCCCCACACCATGTCTTCAAAGGTTGCCTGCCTAACCCTCGTGGGGATGGGAGATGGAGAGCTTAGAGTGGCAGCAGCAGCAGCAGCAGCAGCAGTAGCCTTCTGCTTTCCCCTTGAACCAGTCGCCTTGGAAGTGCCCGCCTCTTTCCCCAGCAAGATCGCCTGGTGCTGCCTCTGCAGATGCATCTTCAGGCTGCTGGTTCCATAATGCCCTGTAGCTGAACCCCTGCTTAGGGTGACTTTGCAGTGGTGACAGACAGCAAAGCGGAGATCCGCTCCCACCTCATAGTGGTCCCACACTATACTGGTCTTTCGCTTCCATGGTGACACCAATTGCCCGCCTGAGCTCTCTGGTGTCGCCACAGAAACTGGGGTTACAGCGGAAGAGGGGTGGGATGAGACTAGGGAGAGAGCCTCGGCCTGCTGCTGCCCCTCCTCAGCACCCACATCCTGGAGGACCGCCTCCTCCTCCTCCTCCTCCTCCTCCTGCCACTCCACTGTCCTGAGTTCCTCGCCTATCAGGTCTGGAGACAGGTCCATCAGCGGGCTTGTGGCCTCAAACAATAATGAAGGAGTTGGGGATACTCCTCCTCCTTCTCCTCTAATGGCACTGCTGCTGCCTGCCTCTTGCGAAGGGGCACTTTTCCCACCCTCAAAAAGAGAACACCGTTGGAGAAGAGGGTCCTCTGCCTGCTGCTTCTCCTGCTTCTTTTGAGGAGCAGCCAGCCAAGGACTTGCCTGTTTGATTTTCACAGCAGGAGAGGCTGCCTGCTTACTGGTGCCAGCGTGAGCCTTCCCTTGACCACCACTGCTTTCAGCACGCCCAGCCACAGACGGGTGCCTGCTCCCTCTTCTCATGATGATTATAATACTAATACTAATACTAATACTAATACTAATACTAATATATATTTGGGGAAATGGGACAAGTGTGTATGCTTTGCCCAAACTGGATTTGAAGAAATGCTCAAACGTTATTGGCTTTTTTGCACTTCACCATCAGTGCACACAGCACACTCACACAATAACACACACACAGTTCAAGTAACACACACACACACACACACACACACACAGAGAGAGAGAGAGAGAGAGAGAGAGAGAAAGAAGAAAGAGAGGAATTTTTGGGGGTGTTTTTTGTATTTTTTTATATATAGAAGAAAGAAGGAAGATGAAACACAGTCACAGAACAAGGCTTTAAGAGGGGGAACGGGGTGGGGGTGTGGGTGGAAAATCAACCAACCAAACAAACACTCCAAAAATGAAAAATAAAGTTTATATAAAATCAAAGTAAGGGAAAAACACAGAGCAAACTAAGCAAACATTCACAAACAAACAAACACACTCACGCACAACCCAAGCTAAATCCTAATCCATCTAACTCCAAACACAGCAGCAGCAACTAAACTAACTCCTCTCTCCACGAACACCAACCCCACAAAGAGACAGAAAGGAGAAAGGTCTCAGGGTGGCTCTGCCTTAGCACCCCTTCCAACGGTGTGATTGGAGGATGCTTCATGACGTGATCACTTCTCATCAGGATTGAGAGTTGAATCTGACTGTCATCACTTAAAAAACCACTTACCCCCTCCCGCTTTTAACATTCTAAACAAATTAATAGCAAGCAAACCGCACCACGCAGAGTGGTGAAAATAGGCTCAAAATGACCCCCACCCACGACTCTCTAAGCACACCAATTTTCAAATAGATAGCTTTAAAAACAAAAAAGTTATCCACTAATCTTTTCCGCAATGCAATCCTATTGGCGAAAAAATCCAAAATGGCGGGCGGATCACTCCGCGAAAAGAGGAGCGCTCTGCTTACTGTTGCTTCTCTTTGCCATGCTTCTCCAGCCCCCTGATTTGTTTCTCCTCCGCCTCAGGCGAAGGCGGATCACCCCAATTCGCTGTTGCTTCTCCGATCCTAAGAGAAGCGGATCACACCCCTATGCAGGACAGCCATGAGGCTACGCTCTGAGGTCTCTGAGATTGCACAGAGGGTGGGGGGGAGAGGAGGAGGCAAGAAGGAAGAAGAGTTTTCTCCCCTTCCAGCTTGCTAGGAGGGTTCTAGCTCCCCTTTCAGCAGGAGAGATGAACTGAAAAAGGGGTTTGAAATCAGGTAATCTGGAATGAGTGTGGTAGATATCAGGCTGCCCACAGACAGAAATGTTCCTTACTTTTGCTTTGCTTTCCTTGGGCTCTTTTGGACTGCTCATTTTCAGCACACTTAAGAGCAGCTAAGGCTGGCCACTGGATTTGAGAGGCCATTTGCATCTGAGGAAAGGCGTTTTAGCAGAAAAAGGACTTCAGTTTATTGAGACATAATTCTTTAAGGGGGAAAGGAGGACTGGAGAACACTTTGCACGATGGAAAAATACTGTAGCCACTTTTGAGCATTAATACTAACAGAGCATTGTCCTCTGTTTGAGCATTGGGCTCTGGGTGTGTGTAATGTAAATGAAGTCTCTGTAACCGTTCCCACAGACAGGGGCCATCTCAGTTTCCTGATGACATCTCCTATCCTGCGTCATGGTTGACATTTACTTTCTTGCATACTGCCATTTTTAAAGATAAAGAACTGAAAGTTGGTACCATGATAGCTTTTAGGTAGAGCTTTAGCCATACCTAATTTGAAACAGATCTGTTCATCCATTGATTTTTAGGAATTTTTTAAAATTTGAGGAATTAAAATTATTATTTTTCAAAAATGATATTTTAAAAGATAAAGAGATGAAATTTGGCACCATGATGGTTCTTAACAAGGACTTTAGCTATGCCAAGTTTGAAACAGATCTGTTCATCCATTGAGTTTTAGGATTTTTTTTAAAAGTTTGAGGTTTTAAAATTATTATTTTTTTAAAATGACATTTTTAATGATAAAGGGCAGAAAATTGGCACCATGATAGCTCTTAAGGAGAGAATTAGCCATGACAAGTTTGAATCATCCATTGTTTTTGTAGGTTTTTTTAAAAAGTTCAAAGTTTTAAAGTTATTGTTTTTTAAAACTGCTGAAGCCATATCCTTCAAACGAAGGTTGTGAAACCTCCTCTTTGGGGTGTTGCACATTGAGCAGTTTCAGCCCTTGGCATTAAGGGGATCTCCAGTCTTTAGGTAAGAAGTCCTAGGCAAGCGGGGCACCTTTCCTGTTGCAGATTTGGTGTGCACTCAGGTACCTGGAGCTCAGCAGAGGCAAGAATTCCACAAATCAAAATGTGGGAAAGGAGAGGTCAGTCAAAGCAACCCTCAGGGCAAAACAGAATCGGCCAGAAGCCTTTTTCTCAAATTTCCACATCATGGGCGATGAAGGGTCATCTTTACAGAAAAACTCTATAATGTTTAGAGACCAACAGTAAGGTGCTAGTCGAGAGAGAGTCTCTCTTCTCTGCGGATGCCCTGTTGCTGTGAATGCTGGAACCTGGCATATCATTGCTTTGCTTCGCTACCACTTCCCTTCCACTTCCCTTCATACACTTGTGAGCTAGGCTCTGACTGCAGTGCTGGGGTGCAATGCAGACATTTGAAGTGCATACCAGAGAAAAATAGATAGATTTGTGGATTTGACTGGCTGGCATATCTCTTAGAGACAGAGTTAGAAAGAAGACACAACTCAGAGATGGCTGTAGCTGAGCCCTGAGAGGCTGCTGTACCACACAGAGCCTTTTTAAGAGTGTCTCAGAGTCCAATTTTTGGTTCAGGCAGAGGAGGCTGGCTATAAGTTGTTGCCCTACCCCCAGCCACAGGGTACAAGTGCAAAGCCTGGCTGGACCTTTGGGAGACTTTGGCAGAGAGAGAGGGGGGTGGGGGATTCTTTGAGGCTGGAAATGTTGGCAGGCTGGCATAAGGCAGAGAGAGGCTGAAGGCAACCCAGATGCACCTGTAGCTTGGCCCTGAGGCTGGCTTTTAAGAGTGCATCAAAGTTGTGCAGGAGGAGAGGTGGTGGAGGCGGCTGGGGGCAGAGGTTTTTAAAGTATTGGGGAAAAGGCGGGATATAATAATAATAATAATAATAATAATAATAATAATAATAATAATGGTGATGATGATGAGGTAAGAGTCACCAGACATGACCAAGCAATAACCTGCAGTAAGCAATATCCCAAACCACAAGTGTGCAGCCTACCAGGACCATTGGGAGACTTTGTGGGGGGGGGGAGAGAGAGAGATTGTTTGAGGCTGGAGGCTTTGGTTTGTCTGCAATGACATAAAGTGAGAGACAACAGAGGCTGCACAGACAACCCAGAGACATGTATTGTAACTTAGCCCAATGGTGCTGGCATGAAATGCAGGGCACTAGGAAGAGGGTCTCAGGGTCGCATGTTTGTGCAGGAAGTAGACAGGAGTTCAAAGTCTGGATGTGCGAAGTGGTTCCAACACACAACCCTTGAGAAGCTAATGTATATAAGTGAGAAGTGTGAATGGGCAAAGCAGTTTTCACTGCCACAACACCCACCCTAATTTTAGAGAAGAGAAACTTGTGATAATTATACACAAGCTTTTTTTTTTTTTTTAAAAAAAATGTAATTAAAAAAAGCCAGCCATCCGGGCGGCCAGTAGAAAACCCTGTTAACAACAACAGCAGCTTGTAATGAGTGAAGATACAGTCAGAAAAGATATTTGAGGGAAGGGGAGAAAGGAACACACAGAGTATAGCAAAAGCTTCACTGTACAGCAAAACCTACAAAAGTAGGAGTAAGTGAAGTTAATTTCAGATACATTAAATCTCTCATTTGTTCGTTATGTCAGTGATTTTAACATTAAGATGTAATGTAGAACAGATTTGTCTTAAACGTGTGCCGTAAAACCAGACATGTGACCAAGGCTACGTTCAGGTGGGCGCGCCCCCTTGTTGCTGGACACGCCCCCTTGGGGGCTGACCATGTTGTCCTCCTTTTTGGTTTCCAAAATATGGTCACCCTATTTCAGCAGGATTTCAGTTATTATGCAAAATAAACCAGAAGCAATACCTGTAAGAGGGAGAGGGCCAGGTATTCCCATTCAGATGCCAATGCAGGCAATGTTCTCTCGATGAGTGGGGAGCCATAAATGGGACGTCTTCTCACATTGGCTTTGGCCCTGATCGTGTAAAGGGGTCTACTCATATTCCAGAGTCCCCACCATCACCAGCAGCCCTTTTACTTCTTTTGTTGCCACCATATTCAACCTCACACTGAACTGCCTTGAGAACTACCACAGCCCCCAAGCAACAGGCTGTTTTTTGAAGATTTTTAGCAAAATTCTTATTGAACGAAAGAAGGATCCCCGATGTGGAAGGAAGAATAACGATTGGTGGAAAGCTTTGCATATGGCTGCTGTAGGTTGGCATTGGCTGATGCACTGTGATTTCCCTGGAGCTGGTACACTGCTCCGAGCCCCTGTCCCAACAGCATTTTTGCTTATTGAAATGTATTGCTTCAAATGAACACAAGGTCATGGGTTTGCACACAAAGACACATGCTTCACATGCAGACACACAGACAAGGCCCTGTGTCACGTCCCAAACAGTCACATCTTCAACAGTGGTGGATGCAGAACAGACCTCGCTTTAGGTCAAACCTTGGAAGACCACCTAGACATTGTGGCTCATTTAAAGATCATGGCAGCAAATGCCTTCCCTCTGTCTGGCATTAGAGTCAGTGCTCCATATACAAATATTGGAAGAACGGGGTGGATCTAGATGATGAAAGGGCATAGGCAGCAATTTCAGAGAATTTGGGGTCATGGAAAATACATTTTGATTTTTCACGCTCTCTACATTTCCATGTGCCAAATTGTGCTGCACTGTTTGTCCACTTGGCAACTCCTCCGGGACATCCAGTCTCCATTTTCCTTCGGATCCCATGGCAACTGGCTGGTATCTCTGTGTATATTAGGAACCTGTGTCTAAAGGAGACTTCCAGAGACGTCCAGGCAGAAGGAGAAACTTGGGCCTCCACCCTGCTTGACAGATCAGGTAAGAAGACGGTCTCCTGTCCTCCGTTGTGAAACTCTCTCTAACATTCCATTGGTGATAGAGGAAGGGGAATTCGTAGGCTGAGACTTGTATATGACTGTATTTGGAAAATCCAAGACAGTTCCAGAAAGAGCATCTCAGGCTCTCAGGTCTCTGTGAATTAGTAGAAATAACATATCTCTTTTTGTCCTCACCCACTTGTTTATTCTAGCAGGCCTTTAGAACGTAGGCTGGTCTTCTTTCTTTAGTGCTATTTTTGTTCTTATCGTTGTGCTTTAATGTATCTGTTTTACTATTAATTAATGTGGTTTTGGTTTTTTGAATTATGATTATAAACCACACTAAATGCAATTTCTTTGTAGAAAGGCAGGGCACAAATCTAGTAAATACATGAACAAGTAGGGATCCTGGAGGTGAGTAGACCGTTAGGACGTAGATTCATCAATTTGGAGTCTTCCAGGGAAACACAGACACCTGCTGCTTATGGCATCGATTTCTGATTCACATGTTCAAATGCTCCATTCCTTTGGAACTTGGACTGGGTAAAAATTAGTTCTTCATTTGTCTCCCCTTATACTGAGGTCATATACAGATAATGGAAAAAGGGGAAGAATCCAGTAGAAGAATGGGTGTAAGCAGCCCCCATACGATCATGGAAAATACATCTTCTAGTTTCCAGGTCTACTTCACCTCCATGTGAACATAAGAAGTGCTGTGCTGGATCAGACCATGGGTCAATTCAGTCTAACGTTCCGATCACACATTGGCCAAGCAGCTGTCAACCAGAGACCAACAAGCAGGATATGGCGCAGCAGCACCCTCCCACCCATATGCCCCAGCAACTGGTGCACACAAGCTTACTGCCCCAGATACACCTTGCCCTTTCCTGGGCAAGGTGCTTGAGCAGGACAATTGCAGGACAACTCCAGGCAGTCTTGAATGAAACGGATTATCTAGATCCATTTCAATTGGGTTTCAGGCCTGGCTTTGGAACGGAAACTGCCTTGGCCGCCCTGTGGGATGACCTCTGCTGGGAGAGAGACAGGGGGAGTGCGACCCTGTTGGTTCTCCTGGACCTCTCAGTGGCCTTCAATACCATCGACCATGGTATCCTTCTGGATAGGTTGTCTGAGTTGGGAGTTGGAGGTACTGCATTGCAGTGGTTCCGCTCCTACTTGGATGGCCGATTCCAGAAGGTGGTGCTGGGGGATTATTGCTCTGTACCGTAGCTCCTAAGCCATGGAGTTCCGCAGGGCTCTAGCTTAACCCCTATGCTGTTTAACATATACATGAAGCCGCTGGGGGAGGTTATCCGGAGATGTGGACTGTGGTGTCTTCAATATGTGGATGATACCCAGCTCTACCTTTCCTTTTCATCAAACCCAGGTGAGGCAGTGGCTGTTCTGAACCAGTGCCTGGGCACGGTAATGGACTGGATGACGGCTAACAAACTGAGACTCAATCCAGACAAGACGGAGGTACTGTTAGCGGGTGGTTCAACTGTCCGGGGAGGTGATGTTTGCCCTGTCCTGGACGGGTTTGCACTCTCCCTAAAGGATCGGGTCCATAGTTTGGGGGTGCTCTTTGATCCAGAACTGTCACTTGAGGCACAGGTGAACTCAGTGGCAAAGAGCACCTTTTATCAGCTTAGGCTGATATACCAACTGCGCCCTTATCTGGACAGAGATAGCCTAGCTACAGTTATCCATGCTCTGATAACCTCTCGTTTGGATTACTGCAATGCGTTATACGTGGGGCTGCCTTTGAAAACGGTCCGGAAGCTTCAGCTGGTACAAAACAGGGCAGCCCGTTTACTAACGGGGACTGGCTGACGAGATCACATTACGCCAGTCCTTTTACAAGTTCATTAGCTGCCAGCCGAGGTCCGGCCCCGATTCAAAGTGCTGGTATTAACATTTAAAGCCCTAAACGGTTTGGGGCCAGGTTATTTGAAGGAACGCCTCCTCCCATATGTACCTGCCCAGACCATAAGATCATCTACAGGGGCCCTTCTCCGTGAGCCCCTGCCAAAGGAAGTGAGGCAGGTGGCTACTAGGAGGAGGGCTTTTTCCGCTGTGGCACCCCGGTTGTGGAACGAACTCCCCAGAGAGGTCCGCCTGGCGCCTACACTGTACTGCTTTTGTCGCAAGCTGAAGACCTTTTTATTCTCTCAGTATTTTAACACTTAATTTTAACTTAAATTTAAATTTTACTGTTCTAACTCTGTATTTTAATCTTATATTAAAGGCATTGTTGCGTAGTTTTATCCTGGTTGTGCTTTTTATACTGTATTTTGTAATTGTGCTTTTAATACGTTGGTTGTTTTATTATGGTTTTAACATTTGTGAACCGCCCAGAGAGCTTCGGCTATTGGGCGGTATAAAAATGTAATAAATAAATAAATAAAATACAGGAGGTAGCACATAACCATCAGTGTTAGTAGGCATTAATAGCCTTCTCCTCCAGGAATTTATCCAACCCCCCTTTAAAGCCTCCCAAATTGGCGTTTCATCCCATGAGGCAGAAAATCCTACCAGCACCTCTCTCCCCTTCCTTGGCACTGAAAGTATAATAGTTAACTTAAATAATGAATAATTTGCTGCTAAATCAGCTGCCTGCAACTGGCTCTAAAGTGTGTGTGTGTATGTGTGTGTGTGTGTGTCTTAAAGGACCCTGCGTCCTAAGGACACCCCTATATGTAAGATGAGATGCATGGATAGGGAAGAGGTGGGCATGTGATATCAGAAAAAATCTCAAACAGAAAGATTCAAAGGAGGCAGCTGGAGGAGAAGCACATGTGGGCCAAAAGCCAGCTTGTCAAGAGAGATCTGATGCTGCAGAGATCTCCAGGGCAGAATCTACACGACTGCTTATAACAGTTTATCGACAACTGTTGGGGCCCAGGACACATTCTTCCATCTACTGCTTTCAAAGCCCTTTCGAAGTGTTATATCCTGCTTGATGTGGATCAGGACCTGATCCAAGTTCTTTTAAAGCCAGTTCTAATGAGAAAATGGTTCAATCTTTCTTGAAAAGAGTTGAACCTCCAAAATGAGGAAGTCAATTCAAGGCACTGTTGAATATTGACCAGAAATTAGCAATGTTCATTGAAGGAAGGCTATTTGTACACCCCCCCACCCCTGTTCTGGGACTTCAGTTCAAGGGTGTTCAGTCAAGGTACATGAGAAAAACCTACACCACCCACACCATACCCATTTCACATTGTATATCCGGATTTCTTTCTGTCGAATAAATTTTATTATTTATTCCATTTCAGCATACAGCAGAGTATCCAATTCAATCGCTTTAATACTATTCTCATACCATTACGTAGGTAAGAATGCTTTTGTCTTCTTAGCTTTGATACTTACAATTCAACTGAATTTTAATCTTCTTAAACTCTTGAACTATAAGAACAGTTTCTATGGCAGTCACACACCCGACATTTTCAGAGGTTTTTTTCTCCAAAGTGTCATCCAGTCTTTATATGCACAAGCAGAGAAAAGCCTGGGTGGATTCCCCTGCTCTTTTATGACCATGTCTGGAAGGGGAATGCATGCCAGGGATATCAGGCCATGTGGGAATGAAATCATCCAGGGTTCACCCCTGCCTGAGCACTGGATCCCCTGTGTGCCACTTGGGGCAGATCCACACAGAGGCTTCGGGACACCCTGAAGGCGTTTTAGGGCGCACCGAAATCGATGATGTACACCCTACCTTAACCGTTCCAAGAAGAGGCGGAGGAGGAGGTGGAGGCGGCGGCCCCGCATTGCCCCTCGCGGGGTTGGGATGAAGAGTTGCCATGCCCGGCGGCTTCGCCGGGAAATCAGCTGCCGCCCAACTACCCGCCGGCCTCCTTTTGCCGGTGAAAGAGCCACCCGGGTCATAGAGCTCGGCAGAAGAAGCCGGCGGCAGCTTCTTCCGCTGAGCTCTCCGACCCGGGTGGGCCCGGGTGACTCTTTCGCCAGCAAAGGGAGGCCGGCGGGTAGGTGGGCGGCAGCTGATTCCCCAGCGAAGCCCGATGCCTCTGTGTGGATCTGCCCCTAGATGAACAGGTTTGACCCCTGGATGATCCAGGGATAAACCTTAGGTCTAGCTATGGCCCATGTCTGGAAGGGGAATGCATGCCAGGGATATCAGGCCATTTGGGAATGATAAGGTGAGACTTCAGAAGATCTACATTAGAACAACTCGAGTGTGTGAATCAACGCCATGGCAGTATTTCTACAAAACAACATCATTTCCATTGAGGAACACACTGATGAATGGGGTGCAGTGTCTACCAGGTTTACAATGCCACCCAAAATTGCGAAGTGTTCTCAGTACAGGAGGAGGAGATTGAAAGGTCACCTGGGTGTAATCATAAATCTGGCTCTAAAGCAAAAGGCATGTTTGATAGCCACTGCAGTCCAACATCTGGAATGACACATTTGTGTCAGAGGCAGTAAACTTTAAACACCAGTTGCTGGCGTAAATGGGTGGGAGGGTGCTGTTGCACTGTATCCTGTTTGTGGGTCCCTGGTCGGCTGCTGAGTCATGGCCTAGATGGACCCTTGACCTGATCTATCATGGCTCTTCTTATGTTCAAATACAATTGAGTAGGTGAGGGGCTGAGATGGGAGCTGCCTGTTGATCTTTCCATCTCACCCCTCCCCCTATTTCTCTTCATTTGTTTCTTCAGATGGCTGCAAAAAGATCCTGTGTGTTCTGGTTCCTTTTGGCATCCGCCTGGATAGTGATGAAGAGTGATGCAGCTGAAACATTTGAATCCTTCAAATGGGAGCACATTGACTATCCAAAGACTAAAGCTCCATCTGATGTTGCATACTGCAAAAACATTAGGAAGGCAAGACACCAGACCCAAAGGGTCTATTCTTACATTCATGCCTCAGACAGTGAACTTGTAGCCATCTGCAATCCGAAGGAGTATAAAATTTCTGGTAAATACGCCATCTCCGATCCACTTCCAAACACCTCGTGTACGCTTATTGATGGGGAATTCTCCTCTTTCTCCTACCCAAGTAAGATTAGGGTTATCTGTGTGAAAGGAAAGCCAGTTGCATTTAGAGGATTCGTCTCATAACTGCATATGTCTTGCATCTCTACGATATTTAGAATCCTGTCCAGTTCAATGCTGCCTTGGTTGAACTTGACTGTATTGAGAATAAAACTTCCATCTCACTTCCTTTGGGTCTATACTCCCCCACGGGATCCCCGGCACCTCTGTTCTATTTGTAGAATCTGATTTCCTCTCCTGCTTTTCTTGCTATGAAACTGAATTAGCCAGCATGTCCATGTTGTGGTTTGTGTCCTCTATGTCTAAATTTATCCCTTTACTAAAATAAATATTTTCCTTGTTTATGCATGAGATCGAGTCCTTGATTCTATGGAAGTGTGTGAGCATAATACATAGTTTCTCTTAGATTGGAGGGGAGAATTAGGGGAGTTAACCCCCCCGATTTCTATTCAGTGATAGTCTTGCTTTTGTAATTACATTAAAACAACAATAGGGTGACCATATTTTGGAAACCAAAAAGGACAACACGATTGGCCTCCGAGGGAGCGTGCCCACCAACACGCGCAGTCTCCAAGGGGGTGAGCCCACCGACATGCCCATCCCCCAAAGTGGCGTGCCCACCAGAACATGGCCTTGGTCACATGTCTGTTTTCAAAGCACAGAATTAAGACAAACCTGTTCTACATAACCACTTAATTTTAAAATCACTGAAATAAAGAACAAGTGAGGCATTCAATGTATCTCAAATTAACTTCACTCACTTTGTAGCTTTTGCTGTTGTTTGAAGCTTTTGAAATACTCTGTGTGATACCATCTCCCCATTCCTTGAAATATCTTTTCAGAATGCAAATCCTTCACTGGATGACCATCTTTCCTAACATTTAACACTCTTTCCCCCATCACCTTTCTCATATTCATACACACAGATTCAGCATACTGCTACCACTGAACAAATGAAGCAGTTGAGTAGTTCAGAAAAAACTAGTACAAGAAACTAGCAACCTAGCATTCAGAAAGAGTATAAGATACGATTAGCCTGCAAGCACTGGCCACGGATAAAATGGGCTAAAGGCTTGTTACAGTCACTTCTCACTAGCATGTCTTAGCTTGTTTCAACTTCCGCTTTATCAATGATGAACTATTCTAAAAATTTGTCATTACACCTCTGTTCATTAGCCATGTAAACAAGCCCATTGTCAGTAGCAATGCAAAGAAAGGGCATAATGGCTGCCCATTATCACAATGCTAGACAAGGATCTTTATCTCCTTTTATCCAAATTTCCCCTGAATTTACACTGCTTCAGTGTGCAGAGAAGAGCAATCCCAATCAAGGACCCAAAGAAAACTGCCCAAAGAAACCTCAGAAATAAGTCCCGTTGTAGCCCCCCATAGTAATAGCCCCTCTGCATAGTTTGTCACCTAGCAATTCTATGAAAGGTACATTCTCAGGAGCACTTTGTCAAAACATTTTTGAAGTCCAAGGATATAATGTTTAATGTATTACACCATTTCGATGTGTGTTGACACTCAATCCTAAAAGATGGGTGGGGCAGTACTTATCATTGCAAATGACATGCTTCTTCTGGTTAGCAAGGTTGTTCTTCTACTTATTTACACATTCAACCTTTAACATTTCCCATTAAATTAGCTTGACCAGGCATTAGGCCTTTTCTAGCTAATTTAATGGAAAATGACATTGAATGTAATTAGGTGAGTGAGCATATAGGGTGAGCAAGCAAAACAAGACTCTTGGTGCACCTGTTGAACTGATGGACAACATCTTTCCCCAGAAGCAGTCCAGCACGGTAGGCTTGCATGAAAGCTCTGCTTCAGTTCCAACGGGTTGCCCATCTTTCATGTGTCCACTCACTCCTACCCCGAAGAGATCAGCCATGTCCATGTTCAATACAAAGTCAGTCCTCACTCTGTGTTCAGGTAAGTGTGCCTAGGATTTACAGGCACAATCCTTTACTCAGAATATGGCAGGGTGCTGTAGCTCAGTGGGAGAGGCCTGCTTTGAAACCAAGAGGCCCCAGGTCCAATCCCCGGCATCTCCAGCTAGGCATAGGAAAGAATCCTGCTACTGGCGGTGGTGCCAGGCATTGCCTTGCCCCCTGCTTGCACCTCACCCAGCCACAGACGGGCGTGTAGTGTGGTGCTTTGCCCTCACTGTTTGTATGCTTCTGCATTGTGAGCAAAGCAAACTGGGGCCACAGCTAGACCTAAGGTTTATCCTGGGATCATCCAGGGTTCACCCCTGCCTGAGCACTGGATCCCCTGTGTGTCACGTAGTTGAACAGGTTTGACCCCTGGACGATCCAGGGATAAACCTTAGGTCTAGCTATGGCCACAGTCACACACACACACAAACACACACAGAGTCACAAACTCTGCCTACAGCTTTTGCAGAGGCTCATGGTGATGCTGATGTCCACCAGGCCACAAGTATGCTCCTTTAGGGGAAGATTCAGCCTGCCAGTGCCTGCCACGCCTACTGTGGTAGTAAGGAAGAGACAGCCTGACTTGTCGGAATTGTATAAATAGTACTATAACAGCCTGCCTGCCTTTATGTAAGACGAAGAAGGCATCGCCTTACTGAAAGAAGAATCGAATGATTCAGAGTTGATTTTGTGAACTGAAATGCAGCCACTAAATAATAAAAATGCTAAGGATAATGATCGTAATAATAATAATTATAATTATAATAATTATACTAATAACTTTTTGCACTGAACAAGCAGTGCACAGCAAACACACTCACACAATAACACACAGTCCAAAGAAACACACACACACACACACAGTTAGACAGACACACACACAGAGAGACAGGCAGACAGAAGAAAGAGAGGATAATTTTTTTGGGGTATTTTTTGGTAGTTTTTTTATATAGAAGAAAGAAGGAAGATGAAACACAGTCACGGAACAAGGGTTTAAAAGAGAGGGAAGGGGTGTGGTGGGGTGGGTGCGAAACCAACCAACCAACCAAACACTCCAAAAATGAAAAATTAAGTTTATATAAATCAAAGTAAGGGAAAAACACAGCGCAAACTAAGCAAACAGTCACAAACAAACACACAACCCAAGCTAAATTCTATCCTATAACTCCTCCAAAAGACAGCTGCAGTAACACAGAACTAAGTCCTCCCTCCACTAAAACCAACCCCACAAAGACACAGAAAGGAAAAGGTTCTCAGGGTGGCTCTGCCTTAGTTCCCCCTCCAACATTGGGATTGGAGGATGCTTCACATGAGGTGATCACTTCTCATTAGGACTGGGAGTTGAATCTTCCTGTCGTCACTTAAAAAACCCTTACCCCCTCCCCCTTTTAACATTCTAAACAAATTAATAGCAAGCAAACCGCAACAAGCAAAGTGCTGAAAATAGGCTCAAAATGACCCCCCACCCACAACTCTTTAAGCACCGTGAGTTTCAAATAGGTAGCTTGGAAAAAAAAAGTTACCCACTAATCTTTTCCGCAATGCAATCCTAAGGACGAAAATATCCAAAATGGCGGTAGGAGCGCTCTGCGAAAAGAAGAGTGCTTATGGTTCCTTCTCTTCACCATGCTTCTCCAGCCCCCCAATCTGCTTCTCCTCCGCCTGTAGCGGAGGCGGATCACCCCACTTTGCTGTTGCTTCTCCGACCCTAAGAAAAGCGGATCACAGCCCTAGTGTACATAAAAGGCAGGAGCCACACTACTGCTTTACAGGGGTACTGAAGTGCACTGACAACTGTTGGGGCCCATTTCATAATGCTATACCCTGTTTGGTGTGGCTCCTGCCTTTTTTAATACCGCTTTCATACTGCTTTCATAGTGCAATATCTTGCTTGGTGTAGATTGGGCCTCTGCCTCTGTGTGTTTGTGTGTGTTGCTCAGACAAGAATATTAACATGCGTTTAATACATCTTATGGCTTTCTGCGGGGATGAGCAGGGTTCAGGGAAGGCAAGCTATAAAGAACTCTCTCCCACACCCTATTCAGGGAAGTTTCAAGAACTGGCGGTCACTGGACATGACTCTATTAGAGTTCAATAGAGGGTTGGGGAGGATTAGAAAGAAGGGGAAAGAAATGTGACCTTTTCCTTTTCATAAGAACATAACAAGTGTCATGCAGGGTGAGACCAAGGGTCCGTCTAGTCCAGCACTCTGTTCACACAGTGGCCAACCAGCCATCGGCAGGACATGGTGTCTGACTCAAATAAAAAAACCCACCCTCTGCAAGCTCTCCAAAACACCATAGAGCTCATGCTGCAGACTTACCAGAGCTCCACAATGTTGCGCAGCAGGTCAGCATTGCAGTTTCAGTGCCCTTTACATCTTTGGCAGTTCTTGGATTTCCTACAGCAAAGAGTATTGTCCTTCATGTCGCCCTTTTTCTTTCTCTCTATGCTGCAGAGAGTTTCAGACCTGAGCACAGGAGACCTTCTTCTTACCTGTCAAGGAGAGGAGAGGCTGAAGATCTATTTTTATTAGATCTTATTGCCCCCAGAACAACAGCAGCCCCCCCGACTCAGCCACACTGCCTCACGTGGAAAGCACAGTTGCAAAAGGGAACAGGGTTGGGGTGGTGCAATGGAGAAACAGCAACCCAGACACTGAAAATGCTTCACATGGTCAGAAGAATTGGGGCAGGCATGGGGGAAACTCTGCATTTTTATTTGTATATTTAAGCCCTCCCATTTTCATCTGCCCTGTGAGAAGAACGAGTAAGAGACAGGAGAAAGGGAAGGCATTGTCAACCCAAATCTCTCTCTCTCTCTCTCTCTCTCTCTCTCTCTCTTCATGTGTATCTGTGACTGTGGCCTCATCTACACCAAGCAGGATATTGCAGTATGAAAGCAGTATCTAAAAGGCAGGAGCCACACTACTGCTTAATAGTGGTACTGAAGTGCACTGACAACTGTTGGGGCCCCTTGACACATACCATATACTGCTTTCATACCACTATATCTTGTTTGGTGTGGCACCTGCCTTTTATATACTCCAAGATGGTGACGGATGCAGGCATGTAAGCTCTGGCTGTTACTCCAATTTATTGGAAAGTTTTTTACTGTGCTGTTTAGTACAGACAGTCAGTAAGGCTAAAGACTAAAGGAAGAGGAGTGTCAACAGGGGAGGTAAATAATTAATCAAGAAAGAAAGAAAGAAAGAAAGAAAGAAAGAAAGAAAGAAAGAAAGAAAGAAAGAAAGAAAGAACACCCCCCCCCCGCTGCAATTCACAACCGGCGGCGGCTCGAAAGATTGATACTTTTGACTAACTTCTGCTAAGTAATTGGCACAAACATTTAGTTTGTTTGGAAGACTACTCGCTAACCAAAATAACAGCAGTTAGGCACGGCTGGCAAGTACGTATTATACACAATATCTCTAGTATATCTAATCAAAGCAGAGGCGAAGGTTGGGAGGAACGATAATTAAGTCATCGTTGTTACTTACAAGGGAGATGATATAAAGCTGCTAAAACCACCTTTGGCCTCGCTCACGTTAATCCTTTATGAAACATTCAGCATACAGATAAGAGATGGCACTAACAAGGACTGGCTATAAATCACGTGGACTTTCCCCCACCCTCTCAATTATTGGGGGGGGGATCTTAAGAAACCGAAAACCCAGACAATGATTACACAATTCTTTGAAGAAGCTAGGAATGAGTTGGGGATTGAGGGGATTGATGAGGTGTCTGAAGGGATTAAAGAGACTGGAGTGATTGAAGAGATTGAAGAGTTTAACTCGGAAGAGCCTGCTGAGTCCAATCCTAATTCTACCCTGAACTGGACTCTGGATCTTGAAAGGATCGCTTTAGCTATGGACTCTCAGGAACATATCTTTGATACCAGGGGTGCCAAACCTCTCGCCTCAGAGGTTTTAGTAGCGGAAAGAAGGGCCTCTCCATTGCCAACTTTGTCCTTCTCTAACCACTCCCCCATTCACTCCCTTTCGGACCAAATGATGCTAACACAGGTATCAGAGCTGGCTGGGAGTAATGGAAGTGTAAATCAGGCAGATTTACTTAGACCAATATTGTCATCTGCTTGTGAAGGTGCGTTACTAGAAGGATGGCTAGCTGCTCTGTCTATAGACATTGGACATATTATTAAGTGCTACTTGGCGGAAAGTAGTAAGATTTTGTAGTAAGTAGTAAGATGTCTGCAAGACTTACTGCATCAACTCTGATAATCCTGGGGATAAAGACGGGTGAGAGATTATAAGCAACCCCCCACTTATAAATGAGTTGAAGAAGGGACAAAAGAACCCTAGTAAGAAGAGAAGCAGTAAAAAAAGAGAGGATCAATGTCAATGTCAACACTGTAAAGAAGAGCAAGAACATAAAGAACATAAAGATAAATAAAGACATGAAAATGGATTACAAGAAATTATTCAATTTATTAAACAAAAGCCCTGGCATTAAATCTAAACTTAGTCGTATTAACTCCACAACTAATTCTGCTCCCAAACAGAATGAGGGGACTCTCTCTCCATGTAAGAACTTGGGCCAGGAGAATTGTATATCTCCCCCTCGCAGGATTAGGGATGATAAACCCGACACCCTCGCAGACCTGGGACCAAAGTACTATTTGCTCTCAGGATCTAGAGGGGCAAGATCCTTGGGCATATGCCCTACATAAAAGCCAGTTACCACAGAAGTCAGCCTTAAGGGCACTGCTGGCCAGCTCTTCCTGGAATCTGAGGTTGAATCGATATAAATTAGTCTTTCCGAAAGATCCCAAACCAATGGGAAATCTACTCCAATATGCTCTCAAGCTAAACTTTTTAAAGCTCATGGAAGGTGTCCTCCGGGGGACTCTTACAATTGCAAATGTGGACAGTGTAGAATATCTTTACTATAACAGCCAACGAGCTTGAGCAATTGTCACTTTCTCCAATTGGTCGACTACCAGGTGAGTCTATGACTGTAGAGAGAATATACTTTTGGTGAGAAGAGTTCAAGTTACTAGACTGTTTGAAAACTGGGCTCAACCCCAGCCACTGCTCCCCTGCCACATAAGCTGGCCAAAAAAATCTGGCCAAGATACGTTACATAGTAATAAGGACCTGATTACTCTGGACAAACCAAAAAAACGACACTAAGGAGACCCAGGATAAGGTTGAGAATTTAAGTATGAACCATATAATCAGCAGATCCCGAAGGGGATCTGATGAACAAGCACCCTCAAATGGGACTTATTTCCAAGCACCAGTGGAAATAAACCTAATACCAACAATACCGTCTTATGGATTTGGAAGAAGTGAGTCTTCCAAATACAGTGGGATCATGTGAGCGAGCTAACCTAGCGGAAGACTATATTTCCCAACCTACAAATGATGGCAGACCTGTTGGAGTCCTGAATTAGGACTGGTTTTTTGTGATTTCCATATCTTTGTACAAGCCTGCAAAACCTGGAAGAAACTGAAGACTCAGCATCAGTCAATCAGCTTAAAGGTCAAGTTTGCAGGTGGACTTTATTGAATTATTGGGATGATGCAAAAGTCTAATTGTCTTGCCATTGCCAATTAGTGGTTTCATCATTTGTTCAGGGAAGTGTATATAAAGAGAGTTTTGGAGCTTTGTAACCAGATTAAAATATTCCCTCTCTGCTGATGTGAGCCCTGCTGTAATGTGTATGACCAAGTGTGTGAGTATGTTGGTGTAAATTTGTATTGCCATAAACTGTGTTATTTTCTATCAGTAAAATACTTTATTTTTGTACCAAACAAAATAGACTCTGTCTTGAAGTTAATTTGGTCTTTGCTGACTTTCATAGTTAAGAACCGCTGCTATTCTGCTAGTTCACTGGTATAGTGAACAAAAGGGTTTATAAATTATATAACCCTCAAGAGGTTATGGCCCAGTAACAGTCTGGACATAATTCTAGTTCTTAACAGAGAAACAGTAGGACCTGATAAGACAGAGAAGCCGTGCGTTGACTAATTGCCCTGGAGCGTTGCTTTTTCTAAAGAACGTTGGGATTTAGACAAAGGAAGAGGCTTTTTTGTAAAGCTTTTTGTCTTGCAAAGTCACACGGTGTCTGATAGAAGGCTATTTTTGAATTTAAAAAGGGATTCTGAGGTTGTTAAGCCGGTCAGTTCCCAAAAAGGAAATTCAAATAACAAAAGGGTTGAAAAAACAACCAATTAGCAGTTATGGCACTTCAAATAGGAATGAATACACAAATGGAACAACTCACAGACACAAATTATATTACTTGGTCATTTAAGATTGAAATGAGTTTAAGGAACCAAGGGCTGTGGGAAGTGGTTACAGACCCACCCGATGAAGATTTAAGTGCAGCTGATTTGAGAGAGTGGAATCGTAATGCAGAGAAAGCTAAAACCCACATAATCCTCTGTATGAGGAATGATCAGCTATTCTATGTTAATAGAGAGGATGCTGTTCATGTGATCTGGACAAAATTGCGTGAAGTATATGTAAGAGATACAGCAGGTTCTCGAATAAATTTAACACGCAGAATGTATAGGACGATTCTAAAAGAGTCTGGAGATATTGGCAAACATTTGCAGGAGCTGAGAGAAATATTCCAAAGTTTAGCATCGGCTGGCTTGACTCTTTCAGAGGAAATGAAGTCTTATATTATTTTGTCTAGCTTACCAACGTCTTGGGACGTGTTGGTGACTACCCTAGAGGGAGTGACTGTCCGTGATTTAACCCTGAATTATGTGTGCGGAAAATTATTAGAAGAACAACAGAAAAGACATTCCAAGAGAGAAGCCGTGAGCTCAAACGGCAAGGCAGACTCATTTCAACAATTGTCTGGTTCTGAAGGGGTTAAGACCGGGACTGTGAAAAAGGAGGAGACTGAATCTGCTTAATCAGTTTCTAAAAAGCACAAGCCACAAAAAACAATTGTTTGCTGGAAATGTGGCAAAATTGGACATAAGAAAATTGACTGTAGAGTGAGATTACAACCTGAGAAAGTTTCTGAGCATCGCTGGAAAAATGCTTCTTGTTCAAAGAAGTCAGCACAGCTCGTTACAGCCGGAGTGAGCAAGATGTCGAAGGAGGAAGGAAACGGAAGCTCAGCTATCTGGCTGATAGACTCAGCTTGTAATTCCGTTATTTCTACTAGAAAGGAAAGCTTCCTGGACTTCAGAGTCACGTCTAACAGATTTATTTTCCTTGCTGACGGCTCAAAGCAGGAAGTGAAGGGAGAAGGAATTTGCCATATTCCTGTCCTTAACGAAAGCTTTGCTAATGCTATTTTTGTTCCCAACTTAAGTCATTCTCTTTTAGGTGTGTCAAACCTAATGGAGAAAAAGTTCTCTGTCTCCTTTGAGGAGGGGAAATGTTTTATTTCCAGGCATGGAGAACTGAAGGGGACTGCCAGTTTAAAAAACGGTTTGTTTTTCCTGGACAAGAGCCAAGGTGGAGAGGAAGATATTTCTTCAAGTTCTATGACTTACAAAAACATTTCTCCCCATGACAATTGCCTACATTTATTTCATAGGAGATTTGGACATCCTTGTTTTAGATCTCTGGGCAAAACTCTCAAGATTGCTGAAGATGTGAGAGTAAAAAATTGCCAGAATTACCTTGACTGTTCCGTTTGTAAGTTGGCAAAATCACGTGTAGCCAATATTCCACGTGTAAGAGACTGGAGACATAAGGACATTCTTGGTCTAATACATTTAGATCTGACTGGTCCTTTCCCAGAGAGTTATGGGAAAGCTAAATATGCCCTGGTCATTTTAGATGACAAAACACGTTATTCATGGCTATATTTGTTAAAGCAAAAGTCTCAGTGTCTAGCCAAAGTAAAGGAATGGGTTAAAAAGGTGGAGAGATCTTTGCAAAGGCAAATACAGAACTTCTGTTCGGATCGGGGGGGGGGGCGAGTTTAGAAGTCTAGAGTTTGCTGATTTTTGCAGAAAGCATGGGATTTCTCATAAGTTTACAGATCCCATGGCGTCTTGGCAAGCTGGGAATGTGGAGCGGCGGATTGGCGTGTTGAAAACGAAAATGGAATGCTTAATGAAGGATGCCAAAGCAGATCCCAAGCTTTGGGGTGAAGCTTTTATGGCTGCAAACTATCTGTGCAACAGAACGTGGTCTTCAGCCATTAACAATATTCCTTTTTTCTTAATTTTTGGCAAAAATCCTAGTTTAAAACACATCAGAATCTGGGGATCCTATGCAATTGTGAATATTCCTTTAGCTCAAAGGAGACAGCTAGGACCCAGGGGAGTCAAAATGATGTTTGTTGGTTATGAAAATGGTAGTTGGAGGTTTTTGCACAAAGGAGGAAGAATTATTGTCTCAAAATCTGCTTCCTTTGCTGAGCAGAATTGGGAATCGGTACATGATAATCCGTCAGTTTTACTAGATTTAGATTCTTCTAGCAGGCAAACGCCTGTAGCAACTCAGACCGAGCCAGAAGACAGAGAGCAAGAGGAGGAGGAGGAGGTGCAGATCCCCCGCAGGTCTCAAAGACAAAACAAAGGCGTGCCTCCCCATAGGCTTGGAATACATGCTTGTAATGTGAGCTGTGAACCTAATTCTTATGCGGAAGTAAAGCAATTAAGTTCTTTTGAACGAAAACAATGGGAGTGTGCCATGGAAAGCGAATTACAGAGTCTTCAAGAGAACAAGGTTTTTGGAGAAGAAGTTTTTGCCTCCGGGACAGAAGTCTTTAACTTGCCACTGAGGAGAAGTTTTTAACAGCAAGCCGCTTGTAAACAGAGTTTCTTAGAAACTAGTCGCCAAGGAATTTAGTCAGGATAGGGAGGGACTTTAACGTCATTTTCTCTACTGTGAAATCATATGCTTTACTCTTTGTGCTTATTCTATGTAGTAAAACAAATTCAGCCTGGAGTGTCTAAGGGAATCTTAAGGTATCTCGAACCTTGGAGCACTGGAGAAATTTTTCTGCAGAGGTCAGATGAGAATTTTTGTGCTATTTTGATTCAAATTGGCATTGGCTGTGCAAATGATAGAAAAGCAACGTTGGAATGTTGATATTTGGAAGTAAGCCAAAATCATGGAAGTTCCAAGAAGCAAGAGTTGTGTGGCGAATTACAAAAAGGCTAAGTATGGTGCTGGTGAGTGGTAAAGTTACTTGACTGATCCAGCAATAAAGGACTTTAAGGCCCCAGTGGTGAAGCCAGTGACTGTTAAAGTTTAAAACACATAGTCTACTGTGAGTCCCAGAATAATTTGGCAGACGTCTTTACAAAACCGTTAGGAGCCATCAAACATTGGGAGATTTGTGAAACGTTAGGTTTCAGGCAGGGCTAAAAATGTGATTAACTGTACAAATGTTGTAACGTGGTGAAATAGTGGAAAACCCAAAAAAGAAGGGGTGTTGGAGTCCTGAATTAGGACTGGTTTTTTGTGATTTCCATATCTTTGTACAAGCCTGCAAAACCTGGAAGAAACTGAAGACTCAGCATCAGTCAATCAGCTTAAAGGTCAAGTTTGCAGGTGGACTTTATTGAATTATTGGGATGATGCAAAAGTCTAATTGTCTTGCCATTGCCAATTAGTGGTTTCATCATTTGTTCAGGGAAGTGTATATAAAGAGAGTTTTGGAGCTTTGTAACCAGATTAAAATATTCCCTCTCTGCTGATGTGAGCCCTGCTGTAATGTGTATGACCAAGTGTGTGAGTATGTTGGTGTAAATTTGTATTGCCATAAACTGTGTTATTTTCTATCAGTAAAATACTTTATTTTTGTACCAAACAAAATAGACTCTGTCTTGAAGTTAATTTGGTCTTTGCTGACTTTCATAGTTAAGAACCGCTGCTATTCTGCTAGTTCACTGGTATAGTGAACAAAAGGGTTTATAAATTATATAACCCTCAAGAAGACCATCGGCAAGGATGGAGGAATGGCTAGCCAGCAGTTTCCTGGAGAATCATGAGCTGGGTACCTCACCCCAAAAGAAACAATACCCATCAGAGATCAAGGATGGTGGGCTGAGGAGTCCTGCACAAATAGTTAATAGTTGTGTTTTTAGGACCACTAAGCCCTCTGGCTCCCTTAGGGTAACACATAGACAAATGGATCAACCACTTCACCTCTTGTCATGGAATATGTTGGGCTGGAGAAATAAGTTTGTTGACCCTGACTTCATTCCCTACCTGCAAGCGTTTGACCTGCTGTGTCTTCAGGAAACTTGGCTTGGGGACCCCGAGGATGTGCATTTACAGGACTTCAAATCCCTTGCACTCCCCGCCATTGAGATGGGCAAGCATGGTCGCGGAAGTTGTAGTACTGCAATTCTCCTTTCAATGGACACGTGCATAGACATAAAAGATCTGGAATTATCAGACTGTAGTTATATCCAGACAGTACTAGTCAAGTCCTTTATGCATAATCCAGTAGTCTGTTTGAATGTATATGTACCTCCTATATCCATGAGCCATAACGATAACCAACTTTGGCCTGAACTGGATCGAGTACTACACCTGGTTGAAGAACTTTTACCTAATGCAGAGATATTGTTATGTGGAGAGTTCAACGCACAAATAGGAAGTAGCAACGAACAGATATGTAAAGATCTGCTGTTGGATGAGGGCTTTGATATTATTCCACCTAGAAGCTCCTCTGACAAAGTTGTTAACAAATTTGGGGAAATTCTGTAAGATATCATGGTGTTAAGGATATGAATATACTAAAGATCCTTGAGGCTGGGTTAGCCTAATCACAGCTGTCTGTAATATAGATAAGAACTGTGTATATATGTATATGTGTATAGCTTGTCTTGCTTTTGTCACTCTGCACAATGACACGGAACTGTTAAGAAGTCTGAAGCTAATAAACTTACTCTGCTAAGTAAGACCTGCATTGTGAGCTGTGTTTCTGAGCACAAATCCCAATGAAAAGTTCTGGCCCCAACACCTTCCCCCCTTCTTTCTAATCTTTCTAATCCTCGCTAAGCCTTCAGGCCCTGGGCTATTGAACTCCAACAGAGTCATGTTCAGTGACCACCTTTTCTTGAAACGCCCCTGAATAGGATGTGGGAGAGAGTTCTTTATAGCCTACAGGCATCAATCTCTGCTCCTCCCCCCACAAAGCCATATTGGATGAATTCCTATTTGAGCAACACACACACACTCAGGCCTCATCTACACAAAGCAAGATATTGCACTTTGAAAGTGGTACGAAAGCGGTATGTAAAAGGCAGGAGCCACACTACTGCTTTATAGTGGTATTGAAGTGCACTGACCACTGTTGGGGCCGTTGACATATACCATATACCACTCTCATACTGCTATATCCTGCTTAGTTTGGGGTAGGGGTAGAAAGACGGGTTAGGGTTAGGGTTAGGGTTAGGGTTATATACCACTTTTATATACCACTTTCATACTGCTTTCATAGTGCAATATCCTGCTTGGTGTAGAAGAGGCCAGAGAGAGAGAGAGAGAGAGAGAGAGAGAGAGAGAGGAATTTTTGGGCTGCTGCTGGTGGTGGTGGTGCTGCTGCTGCAGGGAGCAGTGGCCTGCTCCTCTGCCTCACTCTGCCTGACCCTCTTGGCCCGTGCCACTTGCACTTCGCCCACGAGTATTTCCACCCAGTGCTGCCTGGTATTTGGCCCACAAAGCCCATCCTTGACACGAGGGTCACACATGGCTGCCAACATGTAGACCCTCTCTGTTTGGATGGGCTCCAGCCTCCGAGTCAGGCCGTCCCTCAGCCTAGTCACCGCTTCGTGTACCTCGGGCTCGAAGCGCCTGCCGGTGACGGGATCCTTGTACTCCAGAAACTCTCCCATCTGTTTCTGGAGATGCCTGCATACAGGGATCACCTGGCTGAGGAGGGCAGAGCTAGTGCTCAGGGTCTCGGTGGCCTCAAGGAAAGGCTGGAGGACCACCACCAGCTGGGACATGGCGTCCCACTGCTGCTTGCCCAGGGCTGGGTGGACGCCCATGTCCCTGACCCCGAACAAGTCGTGGATGGCACGCTGTTGCTCCAGCATGAGGTAGGTGGAGTTCCACCGTGTCACCACTTCTTGCACTAACCTGTGCTGTGAGAGATTCAAATCCTCGTGCTTCTCCCGCAGCAATCGACTGCCCGATGCTGTGGTGGAAATTAGGGGTGTGATCCGCTCCGATTAGGAGCGTAGAAGCAGTATCGGATTGGCCTGGTCCGCCTTACCCAGAGGCGGAGTAGGAGCGGACCGCGGACCCCTAGAAGCAAGGCGAAGAGAAGCGGCCATTTTTCGGAGCTCCTAGTTCAGGCGGAGCGCTCCGGTCGCCATCTTGAAAACATTTCGCCATAGGATTGCATTGCGGCAAATAATCACGCATAACTAGGTTGTTTTTGAAGCTATTGTTCTGGAAATTCTTGTGCTCAGAGAGTCGTGGATGGGGGTCATTTTGAGACCACTCTCACCTCTCTGCGTTGTGCGGTTCGCGTGCTATATTTTTTTGAAAATCGGGTCAACCGCGCGGCTCAAACGGTGTTTTCGGCTTTTCGCCCATAGGATTGCATTGAGGGAAAGAATCGGGGATAACTGGGGGGGGGGTTTAAGCTATCGTTCTGAAAATTCTTGTGCACAGAGAGTCGTGGATGGGGGTCATTTTGAGACTACTCTCAACTTTCTGCGTCCTGTGGTTCTTGTGCAATATTTTTTTAAAAATCGGGGTTTGGGGTTTTTTGGGTTTTTTTTGGAAGCGATGACAGGCACATTCAACTCCCAATCCTGATGAGAATTGATCTCCTCAGAAAGCATCATCCTCCAATCCCAGCGTTGGAGGGGGGACTAAGGCAGACCCACCCTGAGAACTTTCTGTTTTGTGTCTCTTTGTGGGTTGGTGTTCGTGGAGGGAACACTTAGTTAGTTAGTGCTCCTGCTTTGGACTTTGGAGATAGATTAGGATAGATTTAGTTTGGCGCGCGTGTGTGTGTTTGTTTGCTTCTTTCTGACTTATAGCTTAGTTTGCCCTGTGTTTTTCCCTTACTTTGATTTAATATAAACTTTATTTTTAAATTTTGGAGTGTGTGTTTGGTGGGTTGGGTTGGTTGCCCACCCCCCCGACTGTTCTGCTTTTGTGAAAGCTTTCTTTTGAAAGCATACACACACTTCTTGTCCCATTTCCCTACATTTATTAGTAATATTCTTAAACATATTTTATTATATTCTTTTACATAGTCTTAGTAGTATATTAGTATCTCATACATATTATTATTAGTATTCATATTTTATTCTTCTTATACATATTAGTAGTAGTGTTTGGTTGGTTCTTTCCCCCCCTCCCCTCTCTTAAATCCTGATTGTGTTTCCTTCTATCTTCTATATACCAAAAAATACCAAAAAATACCAAAAAAAAATTATTCTCTTTTTCTTCTCTGTGTAACTTGGACTGAGTGGGCTGCTTTTGTGAAGTGCAACAGGCAGCCACAGATTGAGCATTTTGGGGAAAGCATACACACACTTCTTGTCCCATTTCCCTACATTTATTAGTAATATTCTTAAACATATTATTAGATATTCTTAGTAGTATATATATTAGTATATTCTTAGTAGTATAATATTTTATTCTTTTTATACAGCATACACACTTCTTGTCCCATTTCCCTACATTTATTAGTAATATTCTTAAACATATTATTAGATATTCTTAGTAGTATATATATTAGTATATTCTTAGTAGTATAATATTTTATTCTTTTTATACAGCATACACACTTCTTGTCCCCTGCCTGCCTGCCTGCCTGCCTGCCTTCCCTCCCTTCTCCCCTTCCCGCCTTGCAGGGATGGTGTATGTGTCTTGCTTTGACTCAGGGGAGAAGTCCTTCCTGCGCTCACTTAGACTTTATCAAGTTCAATAATCCCTTTTTCAAATGTGCCAGAAGATTTAGGGTTATCTCGTGGCATGTTGGGATTTCCTTGGAACTGGCCCCATTGAGCTGTCTGCATTGCAACTTTAAATCCCTGACATACTGGAGTGCCCGATTTTCAAAAGTTCCCCTAACATCAGGGGATGATGGGATTGCCTTGAAACTTGGTGTCCATGGGGACACATGGGTAAGCTGTCATGGGACCAAAGGATAGGTTTCTGATGTGCAAATTGACGTAGTTGTAGAATGGGACTTGATTTGGGGTGAGTTAAAAAGTTTAAGCCGCGCCAAAAATCAGGGGATGATGGGATTGCCTTGAGTCTGGGCGTCCATATGGACACATGGATAAGCTATCATGGTGCCGAGTTTGAGGTTTCTAACATGCAAATTGACGGAGCTATCCCAAGGGGTGTGAATGGGGTGCCCGATTTTCATAAATTCCCCAAAAATCAGGGGATGATGGGATTGCCTTGAAACTTGGCGTCCATGTGGACACGTGGATAAGCTATCATGGTGCCGAGTTTGAAGTTTCTAACGTGCAAATTGACGGAGCTATCGAAAGGGGTGTGAATTAGGGTTATGGGTGGTGCGTTAGAGGTTAGAGTCGCGCCAAAAATCAGGGGATGATGGGATTGCTTTGAGTCTGGGCGTCCATGTGGACACATGGATAAGCTTTCATGGTGCCGAGTTTGAGGTTTCTAACATGCAAATTGACGGAGCTATCCCAAGGGGTCTGAATGGGGTGCCCGATTTTCAAAAATTCCCCAAAAATCAGGGGATGATGGGATTGCTTTGAAACTTGGCGTGCATGTGTATACCCCCATGAGGTGTCATGGTGCCAAAAGTGAGGTTTCTAACTTGAACAGAAAAAAAGTTGTATACTTTTTTAGCTTTCAATGCAACCCTATGGGGGGCAAAAACGGAGCTCCGGATCCGGATCTGGAGCTCCGAGCGGAGCGGGGGCGGGGCGGAGCGGCCCGATCTGAAAAATGGCGGATCTGCAAGTGAAGCGGAGCGGGGGGTCCGTGCACACCCCTAGTGGAAATGACCTGCCACCTTTCTGCAGCTCTCCAGGAGGTTACGGATACCGGCCGGGGACTGAGGATGGCCTTGCTGCCCATTCTGAGGCCATCCCTCACCACCAGGTTCAAGATGTGTGTGATGCAGCAGACCCCCTCAAATCCGCCATCACGCACCGCCTTCACCATGTTGGCTCCCCCGTCTGGGACCATGTAACCGCGGGTGAGCTTTTGCCCAGCTAGCCACCCATCCACCATGCGGTTCATGGCCTCCGTAATCTCCACCACCATGTGGGACTAGTTCATCACTTGCGTATGGAGGAGGGCCCAGCAGTAGCCCTCCTTGCCAGTCCCTCTAGTGCTGAATGCTTCTGCCCCACGGCTGCCCACCAGTGAGCCGTCAGGGACAGGTAAGCGTGCACTCCGCCCTCGCTGGACCAAATGTCCGAGGTGAAGTGCACCATCCATGCCTCTACCTGTCACAGACGACCAGCACTCTCCCTGCAGGAATGGTACAGGGAAGGCACCACCCACCTTCTAAGGGTGGTATGACACGACAGCTTGTAGTATGGAACCACAAGTGCCATCAGCCTCTTGAAGCCTGCGTTGTCGACGAGACTGAATGGCTGGTCGTCCAACGCCACCATCTCACTGATGCAGGTGGTGATCTGGGTGGGCGTTGGAAAACGCCATCTTGTGGATCCATACTTCCCCCACACCATGTCTTCAAAGGTTGCCTGCCTAACCCTCGTGGGGATGGGAGATGGAGAGCTTAGAGTGGTAGCAGCAGCAGCAGCAGTAGCCTTCTGCTTCCCCTTGAACCAGTCGCCTTGGAAGTGCCCGCCTCTTTCCCCAGCAAGATCGACTGGTGCTGCCTCTGCAGATGCATCTTCAGGCTGCTGGTTCCATAATGCCCTGTAGCTGAACCCCTGCTTAGGGTGACTTTGCAGTGGTGACAGACAGCAAAGCGGAGATCCGCTCCCACCTCATAGTGGTCCCACACTATGCTGGTCTTTCGCTTCCATGGTGACACCAATTGCCCGCCTGAGCTCTCTGGTGTCGCCACAGAAACTGGGGTTACAGAGGAAGAGGGGTGGGATGAGACTAGGGAGAGAGCCTCGGCCTGCTGCTGCCCCTCCTCAGCACCCACATCCTGGAGGACTGTCTCCTCCTCCTCCTCCTCCTGCCACTCCACTGTCCTGAGTTCCTCTCCTATCAGGTCTGGAGACAGGTCCATCAGCGGGCTTGTGGCCTCAAACAATAATGAAGGAGTTGGGGATACTCCTCCTCCTTCTCCTCTAATGGCACTGCTGCTGCCTGCCTCTTGCGAAGGGGCACTTTTCCCACCCTCAAAAAGAGAACACCGTTGGAGAAGAGGGTCCTCTGCCTGCTGCTTCTCCTGCTTCTTTTGAGGAGCAGCCAGCCAAGGACTTGCCTGTTTGATTTTCACAGCAGGAGAGGCTGCCTGCTTACTGGTGCCAGCCTGAGCCTTCCCTTGACCACCACTGCTTTCAGCACGCCCAGCCACAGACGGGTGCCTGCTCCCTCTTCTCATGATGATTATAATACTAATACTAATACTAATACTAATACTAATACTAATACTAATACTAATACTAATATATATTTGGGGAAATGGGACAAGTGTGTATGCTTTGCCCAAACTGGATTTGAAGAAATGCTCAAACGTTACTGACTTTTTTGCACTTCACAATCAGTGCACACAGCACACTCACACAATAACACACACACAGTCCAAGTAACACACACACACACACACACACAGAGAGAGAGAGAGAGAGAGAGAGAAAGAAGAAAGAGAGGAATTTTGGGGGGTGTTTTTTGTATTTTTTTATATATAGAAGAAAGAAGGAAGATGAAACACAGTCACAGAACAAGGCTTTAAGAGGGGGAACGGGGTGGGGGTGTGGGTGGAAAATCAACCAACCAAACAAACACTCCAAAAATGAAAAATAAAGTTTATATAAAATCAAAGTAAGGGAAAAACACAGAGCAAACTAAGCAAACATTCACAAACAAACAAACACACTCACGCACAACCCAAGCTAAATCCTAATCCATCTAACTCCAAACACAGCAGCAGCAACTAAACTAACTCCTCTCTCCACGAACACCAACCCCACAAAGAGACAGAAAGGAGAAAGGTCTCAGGGTGGCTCTGCCTTAGCACCCCTTCCAACGGTGTGATTGGAGGATGCTTCATGACGTGATCACTTCTCATCAGGATTGAGAGTTGAATCTGACTGTCATCACTTAAAAAAACCCTTACCCCCTCCGGCTTTTAACATTCTAAACAAATTAATAGCAAGCAAACTGCACCACGCAGAGTGCTGAAAATAGGCTCAAAATGACCCCCACCCACGACTCTCTAAGCACACCAATTTTCAAATAGATAGCTTTAAAAACAAAAAAGTTATCCACTAATCTTTTCCGCAGTGCAATCCTATTGGCGAAAAAATCCAAAATGGCGGGCGGATCACTCCGCGAAAAGAGGAGCGCTCTGCTTACTGTCGCTTCTCTTTGCCATGCTTCTCCAGCGCCCTGATTTGTTTCTCCTCCACCTCAGGCGAAGGCGGATCACCCCAATTCGCTGTTGCTTCTCCGATCCTAAGAGAAGCGGATCACACCCCTATGCAGGACAGCCATGAGGCTACGCTCTGAGGTCTCTGAGATTGCACAGAGGGTGGGGGGGAGAGGAGGAGGCAAGAAGGAAGAAGAGTTTTCTCCCCTTCCAGCTTGCTAGGAGGGTTCTAGCTCCCCTTTCAGCAGGAGAGATGAACTGAAAAAGGGGTTTGAAATCAGGTAATCTGGAATGAGTGTGGTAGATATCAGGCTGCCCACAGACAGAAATGTTCCTTACTTTTGCTTTGCTTTCCTTGGGCTCTTTTGGACTGCTCATTTTCAGCACACTTAAGAGCAGCTAAGGCTGGCCACTGGATTTGAGAGGCCATTTGCATCTGAGGAAAGGCGTTTTAGCAGAAAAAGGACTTCAGTTTATTGAGACATAATTCTTTAAGGGGGAAAGGAGGACTGGAGAACACTTTGCACGATGGAAAAATACTGTAGCCACTTTTGAGCATTAATACTAACAGAGCATTGTCCTCTGTTTGAGCATTGGGCTCTGGGTGTGTGTAATGTAAATGAAGTCTCTGTAACTGTTCCCGCAGACAGGGGACATTTCAGTTTCCTGATGACATCTCCTATCCTGCCTCATGGTTGACATTTACTTTCTTGCATGCTGACATTTACTTTCCTTCATGCTCTATTTAGTGAGCAGGTGGGTGTGACTAGTTGGCCATATACCAAATTCTAGGCCAGCCATATGACCCGGTTTGTCGAGTTTTGATGACAAATCCGGGAGGCGGAGGGGAAAACCGGATTTTCTCAATCTTCCCCAGCCAAAGAGCAGCTCTAAGGGGAATTAACAAAAATGCTTATAACTCCATCATTTATAAAGGTAAAGTCATGAAACATGGCATGATGGTAGCTCTTAAGTAGGGCTTTAGTCATACCAAATTTGAAACAGATCCGTTCATCCATTGATTTTTTAGGAATTTTTTTAAAATTGAGGTTTTAAAATTATTACTTTTAATACTGCCATTTTTAAAGATAAAGAACTGAAAGTTGGTACCATGATAGCTTTTAGGTAGAGCTTTAGCAATACCTAATTTGAAACAGATCTGTTCATCCATTGATTTTTAGGAATTTTTTAAAATTTGAGGAATTAAAATTATTATTTTTCAAAAATGTTATTTTAAAAGATAAAGAGATGAAATTTGGCACCGTGATTGCTCTTAACAAGGACTTTAGCTATGCCAAGTTTGAAACAGATCTGTTCATCCATTGAGTTTTAGGATTTTTTTAAAAGTTTGAGGTTTTAAAATTATTATTTTTTTAAAATGACATTTTTAAAGATAAAGGGCAGAAAATTGGCACCATGATAGCTCTTAAGGAGAGAATTAGCCATGACAAGTTTGAATCATCCATTGTTTTTGTAGGGTTTTTTAAAAAGTTCAAAGTTTTAAAATTATTGTTTTTTAAAACTGCTGAAGCCATATCCTTCAAACTAAGGTTGTGAAACCTCCTCTTTGGGGTGTTGCACATTGAGCAGTTTCAGCCCTTGGCATTAAGGGCTGAATCTCCAGTCTTTAGGTAAGAAGTCCTAGGCAAGCGGGGCACCTTTCCTGTTGCAGATTTGGTGTGCACTCAGGTACCTGGAGCTCAGCAGAGGCAAGAATTCCACAAATCAAAATGTGGGAAAGGAGAGGTCAGTCAAAGCAACCCTCAGGGCAAAACAGAATCGGCCAGAAGCCTTTTTCTCAAATTTCCACATTATGGGCGATGAAGGGTCATCTTTACAGAAAAACTCTATACTGTTTAGAGACCAACAGTAAGGTGCCAGTCGAGAGAGAGTCTCTCTTCTCTGCGGATGCCCTGTTGCTGTGAATGCTGGAACCTGGCATATCATTGCTTCGCTTCGCTACCACTTCCCTTCCACTTCCCTTCATACACTTGTGAGCTAGGCTCTGACTGCAGTGCTGGGGTGCAATGCAGAACATTTGAAGTGCATACCAGAGAAAAATAGATAGATTTGTGGATTTGACTGGCTGGCATATCTCTTAGAGACAGAGTTAGAAAGAAGCCACAACTCAGAGATGGCTGTAGCTGAGCCCTGAGAGGCTGCTGTACCACACAGAGCCTTTTTAAGAGTGTCTCAGAGTCCAATTTTTGGTTCAGGCAGAGGAGGCTGGCTATAAGTTGTTGCCCTACCCCCAGCCACAGGGTACAAGTGCAAAGCCTGGCTGGACCTTTGGGAGACTTTGGCAGAGAGAGAGGGGGGTGGGGGATTCTTTGAGGCCGGAAATGTTGGCAGGCTGGCATAAGGCAGAGAGAGGCTGAAGGCAACCCAGATGCACCTGTAGCTTGGCCCTGAGGCTGGCTTTTAAGAGTGCATCAAAGTTGTGCAGGAGGAGAGGTGGTGGAGGCGGCTGGGGGCAGAGGTTTTTAAAGTATTGGGGAAAAGACGGGATATAATAATAATAATAATAATAATAATAATAATAATAATAGTGGTGATGATGATGATGATGTAAGAGTCACCAGACATGACCAAGCAATAACCTGCAGTAAGCAATATCCCAAACCACAAGTGTGTAGCCTACCAGGACCATTGGGAGACTTTGTGGGGTGGGGGGAGAGAGAGAGATTGTTTGAGGCTGGAGGCTTTGGTTTGTCTGCAATGACATAGAGTGAGAGACAACAGAGGCTGCACAGACAACCCAGAGACATCTATTGTAACTTAGCCCAATGGTGCTGGCATGAAATGCAGAGCATCAGGAAGAGGGTCTCAAGGTCGCATGTTTGTGCAGGAAGTAGACAGGAGTTCAAAGTCTGGATGTGCAAAGTGGTTCCAACACACAACCCTTGAGAAGCTAATGTATATAAGTGAGAAGTGTGAATGGGCAAAGTAGTTTTCACTGCCACAACACCCACCCTAATTTTAGAGAAGAGAAACTTGTGACAATTATACACAAGCTTTTTTTTTTTTAAAAAAAATGTAATTAAAAAAAGCCAGCCATCCGGGCGGCCAGTAGCAAACCCTGTTAACAACAACAGCAGCTTGCAATGAGTGAAGATACAGTCAGAAAAGATATTTGAGGGAAGGGGAGAAAGGAACACAAAGAGTATAGCAAAAGCTTCACTGTACAGCAAAACCTACAAAAGTAGGAGTAAGTGAAGTTAATTTCAGATACATTAAATCTCTCATTTGTTCGTTATGTCAGTGATTTTAACATTAAGATGTAATGTAGAACAGATTTGTCTTAAACATGTGCCGTAAAACCAGACATGTGACCAAGGCTACGTTCGGGTGGGCTGGGCGCGCCTTGGTGCTGGACATGCCCCCTTGGGGGCTGACCATGTTGTCCTCCATTTTGGTTTCCAAAATATGGTCACCCTATTTCAGCAGGATTTCAGTTATTATGCAAAATAAACCAGAAGCAATACCTGTAAGAGGGAGAGGGCCAGGTATTCCCATTCAGATGCCAATGCAGGCAATGTGCTCTCGATGAGTGGGGAGCCATAAATGGGACGTCTTCTCACATTGGCTTTGGCCCTGATCATGTAAAGGGGTCTATTCATATTCCAGAGTCCCCACCATCACCAGCAGCCCTTTTACTTCTTTTGCTGCCACCATATTCAACCTCACACTGAACTGCCTTGAGAACTACCACAGCCCTCAAGCAACAGGCTGTTTTTGGAGGATTTTTAGCAAAATTCTCATTGAACGAAAGAAGGATCCCCGATGTGGAAGTTAGAATAACGATTGGTGGAAAGCTTTGCATATGGCTGCTGTAGGTTGGCATTGGCTTCTGCACTGTGATTTCCCTGGAGCTGGTACACTGCTCCGAGCCCCTGTCCCAAGGGCATTTTTGCTTATTGAAATGTATTGCTTCAAATGAACACAAGGTCATGGGTTTGCACACAAAGACACATGCTTCACATGCAGACACACAGACAAGGCCCTGTGTCACGTCCCAAACAGTCACATTTTCAACAGTGGTGGATGCAGAACAGACCTCGCTTTAGGTCAAACCTTGGAAGACCACCTAGACATTGTGGCTCATTTAAAGATCATGGCAGCAAATGCCTTCCCTCTGTCTGGCATTAGAGTCAATGCTCCATATACAAATATTGGAAGAACCGGGTGGATCTAGATGATGAAAGGGCATAGGCAGCAATTTCAGAGAATTTGGGGTCATGGAAAATACATTTTGATTTTTCACGCTCTCTACATTTCCATGTGCCAAATTGTGCTGCACTGTTTGTCCACTTGGCATCTCCTCCAGGACATCCAGCCTCCATTTTGCTTGGGGTCCCATGGGGCCTGGCTGGTCTCTCTGTGTATATTAGGAACCTGTGTCTAAAGGAGACTTCCAGAGACGTCCAGACAGAAGGAGAAACTTGGGCCTCCACCCTGCTTGACAGATCAGGTAAGATGACGGTCTCCTGTTCTCCGTTGTGAAACTCTCTCTAACATTCCATTGGTGATAGAGGAAGGGGAATTCGTAGGCTGAGACTTGTATATGACAATATTTGGAAAATCCAAGACAGTTCCAGAAAGAGCATCTCAGGCTCATGGAAAATACATCTTCTAGTTTCCATGTCTACTTCACCTCCATGTGAACATAAGAAGTGCTGTGCTGGATCAGACCATGGGTCAATTCAGTCTAAAGTTCCGATCACACATTGGCCAAGCAGCTTTCAACCAGAGACCAACAAGCAGGATATGGCGCAGCAGCACCCTCCCACCCATATGCCCCAGCAACTGGTGCACACAAGCTTACTGCCCCAGATACACCTTGCCCTTTCCTGGGCAAGGTGCTTGAGCAGGTGGTAGCAGGACAACTCCAGGCAGTCTTGAATGAAACGGATTATCTAGATCCATTTCAATTGGGTTTCAGGCCTGGTTTTGGAACGGAAACTGCCTTGGCCGCCCTGTGGGATGACCTCTGCTGGGAGAGAGACAGGGGGAGTGCGACCCTGTTGATTCTCCTGGACCTCTCAGTGGCCTTCAATACCATCGACCATGGTATCCTTCTGGATAGGTTGTCTGAGTTGGGAGTGGGAGGTACTGCATTGCAGTGGTTCCGCTCCTACTTGGATGGCCGATTCCAGAAGGTGGTGCTGGGGGATTATTGCTCTGTGCCATGGCTCCTACGCCATGGGGTTCCACAGGGCTCTAGCTTATCTCCTATGCTGTTTAACATATACATGAAGCCGCTGGGGGAGGTTATCCGGAGATGTGGACTGAGGTGTCATCAATATGCGGATGATACCCAGCTCTACCTTTCCTTTTCATCAAACCCAGGTGAGGCAGTGACTGTTCTGAACCAGTGCCTGGGCACGGTAATGGACTGGATGAGGGCTAACAAACTGAGACTCAATCCAGACAAGACGGAGGTACTGTTAGCGGGTGGTTCATCTGTCCGGTGAGGTGATGTTTGCCCTGTCCTGGACGGGGTTGCACTCTCCCTAAAGGATCGGGTCCATAGTTTGGGGGTGCTCTTTGATCCAGAAGTGTCACTTGAGGCACAGGTGAACCTAGTGGCACAGAGCACCTTTTATCAGCTTAGGCTGATATACCAACTGAGCCCTTATCTGGACAGAGATAGCCTAGCTACAGTTATCCATGCTCTGATAACCTCTCGTTTGGATTACTGCAATGCGTTATACGTGGGGCTGCCTTTGAAAACGGTCCGGAAGCTTCAGCTGGTACAAAACAGGGCAGCCCGTTTACTAACGGGGACTGGCTGGCGAGATCACATTACGCCAGTCCTTTTACAAGTTCATTAGCTGCCAGCCGAGGTCCGGCCCCGATTCAGAGTGCTGGTATTATCATTTAAAGCCCTATAAGGTTTGGGGCCAGGTTATTTGAAGGAACGCCTCCTCCCATATGTACCTGCCCAGACATTAAGATCATCTACAGGGGCCCTTCCCTGTGATCCCCTGCCAAAGGAAGTGAGGCAGGTGGCTACTAGGAGGAGGGCTTTCTCCGCTGTGGCACCCCGGTTGTGGAATGAGCTCCCCAGAGAGGTCCGCCTGGCGCCTACACTGTACGTTTTATTATGGTTTTAACATTTGTGAATCGCCCAGAGAGCTTCGGCTATTGGGCGGTATAAAAATGTAATAAATAAATAAATAAAATACAGGAGGTAGCACATAACCATCAGTGTTAGTAGGCATTAATAGCCTTCTCCTCCAGGAATTTATCCAACCCCCCTTTAAAGCCTCCCAAATTGGCGTTTCATCCCATGAGGCAGAAAATCCTACCAGCACCTCTCTCCCCTTCCTTGGCACTGAAAGTATAATAGTTAACTTAAATAATGAATAATTTGCTACTAAATCAGCTGCCTGCAAATGGCTCTAAAGTGTGTGTGTGTGTGTGTCTTAAAGGACCCTGCATCCTAAGGACACCCCTATATGTAAGATGAGATGCATGGATAGGGAAGAGGTGGGCATGTGATATCAGAAAAAATCTCAAGCAGAAAGATTCAAAGGAGGCAGCTGGAGGAGAAGCACATGTGGGCCAAAAGCCAGCTGGTCAAGAGAGATCTGATGCTGCAGAGATCTCCAGGGCAGAATCTACACGACTGCTTTCTAACAGTTTATCGACAACTGTTGGGGCCCAGGACACATTCTTCTATCTACTGCTTTCAAAGCCCTTTCGAAGTGTTATATCCTGCTTGATGTGGATCAGGACCTGGTCAAAGTGCTTTTAAAGCCAGTTCTAATGAGAAAATGGTTCAATCTTTCTTGAAAAGAGTTGAACCTCCAAAATGAGGAAGTCAATTCAAGGCACTGTTGAATATTGACCAGAAATTAGCAATGTTCATTGAAGGAAGGCTATTTGTACACCCCCCCACCCCTGTTCTGGGACTTCAGTTCAAGGGTGTTCAGTCAAGGTACATGAGAAAAACCTACACCACCCACACCATACCCATTTCACATTGTATATTCGGATTTCTTTCTGTCGAATAAATTTTATTATTTATTCCATTTCAGCATACAGCAGAGTATCCAATTCAATCGCTTTAATACTATTCTCATACCATTACGTAGGTAAGTATGCTTTTGTCTTCTTAGCTTTGATACTTACAATTCAACTGAATTTTAATCTTCTTAAACTCTTGAACTATAAGAACAGTTTCTATGGCAGTCACACACCCGACATTTTCAGAGGTTTTTTTCTCCAAAGTGTCATCCAGTCTTTATATGCACAAGCAGAGAAAAGCCTGGGTGGATTCCCCTGCTCTTTTATGACCATGTCTGGAAGGGGAATGCATGCCAGGGATATCAGGCCATGTGGGAATGAAATCATCCAGGGTTCACCCCTGCCTGAGCACTGGATCCCCTGTGTGCCACTTGGGGCAGATCCACACAGAGGCTTCGGGACACCCTGAAGGCGTTTTAGGGCGCACCGAAATCGATGATGTACACCCTACCTTAACCGTTCCAAGAAGAGGCGGAGGAGGAGGTGGAGGCGGCGGCCCCGCATCGCCCCTCACGGGGTTGGGATGAAGAGTTGCTGCGCCCGGCGGCTTCGCCGGGAAATCAGCTGCCGCCCAACTACCCGCCGGCCTCCTTTTGCCGGTGAAAGAGCCACCCGGGTCATAGAGCTCGGCAGAAGAAGCCGGCGGCAGCTTCTTCCGCTGAGCTCTCCGACCCGGGTGGGCCCGGGTGACTCTTTCGCCAGCAAAGGGAGGCCGGCGGGTAGGTGGGCGGCAGCTGATTCCCCAGCGAAGCCCGATGCCTCTGTGTGGATCTGCCCCTAGATGAACAGGTTTGACCCCTGGATGATCCAGGGATAAACCTTAGGTCTAGCTATGGCCCATGTCTGGAAGGGGAATGCATGCCAGGGATATCAGGCCATTTGGGAATGATAAGGTGAGACTTCAGAAGATCTACATTAGAACAACTCGAGTGTGTGAATCAACGCCATGGCAGTATTTCTACAAAACAACATCATTTCCATTGAGGAACACACTGATGAATGGGGTGCAGTGTCTACCAGGTTTACAATGCCACCCAAAATTGCGAAGTGTTCTCAGTACAGGAGGAGGAGATTGAAAGGTCACCTGGGTGTAATCATAAATCTGGCTCTAAAGCAAAAGGCATGTTTGATAGCCACTGCAGTCCAACATCTGGAATGACACATTTGTGTCAGAGGCAGTAAACTTTAAACACCAGTTGCTGACGTAAATGGGTGGGAGGGTGCTGTTGCACTGTATCCTGTTTGTGGGTCCCTGGTCGGCTGCTGAGTCATGGCCTAGATGGACCCTTGACCTGATCTATCATGGCTCTTCTTATGTTCAAATACAATTGAGTAGGTGAGGGGCTGAGATGGGAGCTGCCTGTTGATCTTTCCATCTCACCCCTCCCCCTATTTCTCTTCATTTGTTTCTTCAGATGGCTGCAAAAAGATCCTGTGTGTTCTGGTTCCTTTTGGCATCCGCCTGGATAGTGATGAAGAGTGATGCAGCTGCCACATTTGAATCCTTCAAATGGGAGCACATTGATTATCCAAAGACTAAAGCTCCATCTAATCTTGCATACTGCAAAAACATTAGGGAGGCAAGACACCAGACTGATAGGGCCTATTCTTACATTCATGCCTCAGACAGTGAACTTGTAGCCATCTGCAATACGAAGAAGTATAAAATTTCTGGTAAATACGCCATCTCCGATCCACTTCCAAACACCTCGTGTTCGCTTATTAATGGAAAATACAACTATTTCTCCTTCCCAAGTAAGATTAGGGTTATCTGTGAGAAAGGAAAGCCAGTTGCATTTAGAGGATTCGTCTCATAACTGCATACGTCTTGCATCTCTACGATATTTAGAATCCTGTCCAGTTCAATGCTGCCTTGGTTGAACTTGACTGTACTGAGAATAAAACTTCCATCTCACTTCCTTTGGGTCTATACTCCCCCACGGGATCCCCGGCACCTCTGTTCTATTTGTAGAATCTGATTTCCTCTCCTGCTTTTCTTGCTATGAAACTGAATTAGCCAGCATGTCCAAGTTGTGGTTTGTGTCCTCTATGTCTAAATTCATCCCTTTACTAAAATAAATATTTTCCTTGTTTATGCATGAGATCGAGTCCTTGATTCTATGGAAGTGTGTGAGCATAGTACATAGTTTCTCTTAGATTGGAGGGGGGAATTAGGGGAGTTACCCCCCCGATTTCTATTCAGTGATAGTCTTGCTTTTGTAATTACATTAAAACAACCATAGGGTGACCATATTTTGGAAACCAAAAAGGACAACACGATTGGCCTCCGAGGGAGCGTGCCCACCAACACGCCCAGTCTCCAAGGGGGTGAGCCCACTGACATGCCCATCCCCCAAAGTGGCGTGCCCACCAGAACATGGCCTTGGTCACATGTCTGTTTTCAAAGCACAGAATTAAGACAAACCTGTTCTACATAACCACTTAATTTTAAAATCACTGAAATAAAGAACAAGTGAGGCATTCAATGTATCTCAAATTAACTTCACTCACTTTGTAGCTTTTGCTGTTGTTTGAAGCTTTTGAAATACTCTGTGTGATACCATCTCCCCATTCCTTGAAATATCTTTTCAGAATGCAAATCCTTCACTGGATGACCATCTTTCCTAACATTTAACACTCTTTCCCCCATCACCTTTCTCATATTCATACTCACAGATTCAGCATACTGCTACCACTGAACAAATGAAGCAGTTGAGAAGTTCAGAAAAAACTAGTACAAGAAACTCGCAACCTAGCATTCAGAAAGAGTAAAAGATATGATTATCCTGCAAGCATTGGCCACGGATAACATGGGCTAAAGGCTTGTTACAGTCCCTTCTCACTAGCATGTCTTAGCTTGTTTCAACTTTTGCTTTATCAATGAGGAACTAATCTAAAAATTTGTCATTACACCTCTGCCCATTAGCCATGTAAACAAGCCCATTGTCAGTAGCAATACAAAGAAAGGCCATAATGGCTGCCCATTATCACAATGCTAGACAAGGATCTTTCTCTCATTTTATCCAAATTTCTTCTGAATTTACACTGCCTCAGTGTGCAGAGAAAAGCAATCCCAATCAAGGACCCAAAGAAAACTGCCCAAAGAAACCTCAGAAATAAGTCCCGTTGTAGCCCCCCATAGTAATAGCCCCTTTGCATAGTTTGTCACCTAGCAATTCTATGAAAGGTACATTTCCCATTAAATTAGCTTGACCAAGCATTAGGCCTTTTCTAGCTAATTTAATGGAATTGTCATTAAATGTTATTAGGTGAGTGAGCATATAGGGTGAGCAAGCAAAACAAGATTCTTGGTGCACCTGTTGAACTGATGGACAGCAGCTTTCCCCAGAAGCAGTCCAGCCTGGTAGGTTGGCATAAAAGCTCTGCTTCAGTTCCAATGGGTTGCCCATCTTTCATGTGTCCACTCACTCCCACCCCGAAGAGATCAGCCATGTCCATGTTCAATACAAAGTCAGTCCTCACTCTGTGTTCAGGTAAGTGTGCCTAGGATTTACAGGCACAATCCTTTACTCAGAATATGGCAGGGTGCTGTAGCTCAGTGGGAGAGGCCTGCTTTGAAACCAAGAGGCCCCAGGTCCAATCCCCGGCATCTCCAGCTAGGCATAGGAAAGAATCCTGCTACTAGCGGTGGTGCAGGCATTGCCTTGCCCCCTGCTGGCACCTCACCCAACCACAGAGGGGCGTGTAGTTTGGTGCTTTGCCCTCACTGTTTATACGGGCCTAAAGTAACTGTGAGCAAAGTAGCCCCTTCTTACAACAAATTGCCATATACTTACATGAACAGACCCAACTAATTTGTGTCTGTGTCTCTCTGTGTGTCTTGCTCGGACAGGAATATTAACATGCATCCAATACATCTAATGGCTTTCTGGGGGGAGAAGCAGGGCTGGTGGTCTGCAAGCGATGAAGAACTCTCTACCACACACTATTCAGGGAAGTTTCAAGAAACAGTGGGCACTGAACATGACTCTATTGGAGTTCAATAGCCCAGGACAGGAAGGCTTGGGGAGGATTAGAAAGAAGGGGGGAAGGTGACCTTTTCCTTTTCATAAGAATGTAAGAACATAAGAAGTGCCATGCTGGATCAGACCAACAGTCCATCTAGTCCAGCACTCTGTTCACACAGTGGCCACCAGCTATAGGCCAAGGAACAGCAAGGCAGGACATGGTGGCTGATTCAAAAACACCCCCACCCTCTGCAAGCTCTCCAAACCCCCTTTGAGCTCATGCTGCAGACTTGCTGGACTTCCACAATATTGCACTGCAGGTCAACACTGCAGAGTCTGTGCCCTTTACATCTTTGGGAGTTCTTGGATCTGCTACAGCTAAGAGAACAAAAAGAGATAGAGATGTTATTTCACCTGAATTATGAACCCCTGAGACCCTGAGGTGCTCTTTAGGATTGGTATGATAAAGCTAAAAGAAAGACCTTGCTCTGTCCAGGGTCATGTCTCTACGAGGTTACATAGGCATGTCAGGATCCAGCACCCGATATTTGTGCTCCTCCTGAGTAATCCCCATGGAATGGAGCACAAAGGTCTGGTTTGAAAGCTCATGGGGCCTCCACCACCCCCAGCTCCCCATTCCTTCCTCCTGCCGCATTGTGCCACTCCTCTTTCTCCCTGCTGCATAAGAGAAAGGAGTCGTGGAGGGGGGAGTCTGCTCTTTTCTCCATTTTCTGTTAGTTTCCCTCCTTTTGGTTGCTGTGCGCAGCTCTGTTGGCCCACGGAGGTGGCCTAGTGGCCATTCCACTAACTGCATCACCCCCTACACACTACACCAGGGCACCTGTGTCTGGCTCCACTTTTTACTTTTTAAATACTTTTTATTTAATTGCAGTGCTCTGCTAGACTGTGGAGGCCACACAGAGGCTTTTTGCTCACTGACCCACCCCTCCCCATGTTCGTGCCAATGGCAACCAAGCAGGAGTCATCATTGGCCTGCCCACGCCTCCGCTGTAACGCCAGAACAAGGCAACAGACAGCAAATGTGCTTCTGTCCCTTGCTCAGAGGAAAATCTCAGGGAAAGGGCCTGACTTTTTTTTAAAGTGGAGCTTTGGGGGAATGCCCTCTAATGGCTCTGTAATGGTTGCTGCATCATGGGAATGACCTGCCATCATGGTGGACCCACCCCGGGGCTTTCCCTTCATCAAGACAAGCCCCCGGTCCCTGTCCAAGCTGAATGGACCATTACTACACCGGCATCAGAAATGAATGCCATAAGCTCCATCTGACTTTGTTTACTTGGAAGATGTCCGGTTTATGATCTCCATCCCTGCGTCTCCATCTGCCTAGTCTCCAGACTCTCTTCAAGTTAATGTATCTTGTTTATTGTACAATGTACATCAATTGTACATTGATGGTGCTATATAAATAAATAATAATAATAATTTATTTTATTTGTACCCAAAGAAACAGTAAGAAAATACATTAAACCTAAACAATAAAGCATCAAAATGCCCCACTAAAAAAACAGACCAGCTTTCAGGAAACTGTGGTCATAGAAAATAAAATAAAATAAATCTTGTATCGCCTGGCCAAAAGACTGCCGTGAGTGGGCCAACCCTGCCTTCCTCAACAGGGGATTCCACAGCCATGTTCAATAAGTTCAATGAGATTAGCAACAGAATACACTGCAATATACTGTGTGTATGTGAGTGTGGGTATGGATATGGTCATGGGTGTGTTGCCGATTTTCAGCAGGATTTCAGTTATTATGCAAAATAAACCAGAAGCAATACCTGTAAGAGGGAGAGGGCCCGGTGTTCCCATTCAGATGCCAATGCAGGCAATGTTCTCTCGATGAGTGGGGAACCATAAATGGGACGTCTTCTCACATTGGCTTTGGCCCTGATCATGTAAAGGGGTCTACTCATATTCCAGAGTCCCCACCATCACCAGCAGCCCTTTTACTTCTTTTGCTGCCACCATATTCAACCTCACACTGAACTGCCTTGAGAACTACCACAGCTCTCAAGCAACAGGCTGTTTTTTGAAGATTTTTAGCAAAATTCTCATTGAACGAAAGAAGGATCCCCGATGTGGAAGGAAGAATAACGATTGGTGGAAAGCTTTGCATATGGCTGCTGTAGGTTGGCATTGGCTGATGCACTGTGATTTCCCTGGAGCTGGTACACTGCTTTGAGCCCCTGTCCCAACAGCATTTTTGCTTATTGAAATGTATTGCTTCAAATGAACACAAGGTCATGGGTTTGCACACAAAGACAAATGCTTCACATGCAAACACACAGACAAGGCCCTGTGTCACGTCCCAAACAGTCACATCTTCAACAGAGGTGGATGCAGAACAGACCTCGCTTTAGGTCAAACCTTGGAAGACCACCTAGACATTGTGGCTCATTTAAAGATCATGGCAGCAAATGCCTTCCCTCTGTCTGGCATTAGAGTCAGTGCTCCATATAAAAATATTGGAAGAACGGGGTGGATCTAGATGATGAAAGGGCATAGGCAGCAATTTCAGAGAATTTGGGGTCATGGAAAATACATGTTGATTTTTCACGCTCTCTACATTTCCATGTGCCAAATTGTGCTGCACTGTTTGTCCACTTGGCATCTCCTCCTAAACCTTCTCCTCATCTCTCATTCTCTCTTACTGTCAATGATGTTACGCTTACTCCGGTCAAGGAAGCTCGTAGCCTTGGCTTTATCTTTGACTCCTCGCTCTCCTTTATTCCTCATATTGAGGCAGTAGTTAAATGTTGTCGATTTTTCCTGTATAATATTGCCAGGATTCGATCATTTTTGTCTGTCTCTTCTGCCAAGACGCTTGTTCATGCACTGGTTATTTCACGGTTGGACTACTGCAACCTTCTTCTCTCTGGCCTTCCTTCTTCTCACATCAGTCCGTTGGTTTCTGTTCACCACTCTGCCGCAAAGATCATCTTCTTGGCTCGCCGCTCCGACCATGTTACTCCGCTTCTGAAATCTCTTCATTGGCTTCCAATTCACTTCAGAATCCAATATAAACTTCTCCTGTTAACCTTCAAAGCTTTTCACGGTCTAGCTCCTTCCTATCTCTCCTCTCTCATCTCACACTATTGCCCCGCTCGTGCTCTTCGCTCCTCTGATGCCATGTTTCTCGCTTGCCCAAGGGCCTCTACTTCCCTTGCTCGGCTTCGTCCATTTTCGTCTGCTGCCCCTTACGCCTGGAACGCTCTTCCAGAACATTTGAGAACTACAAGTTCAACCACAGCTTTTAAAACTTTTCTTTTTCCTAAAGCTTTTAAAACTTGATGTTGTGCAGACTTCTACTGTTACTTTCTACTGTTAGTTTTTCCCTACCCAGTGCCTGCTTACCCTACCCTGTACCTGTTTGCATTCTCTTCCCCTCCTTATTGTTTTACTATGATTTTATTAGATTGTAAGCCTATGCGGCAGGGTCTTGCTATATACTGTTTTACTCTGTACAGCACCATGTACATTGATGGTGCTATATAAATAAATAATAATAATAATAATAATAATAATAATAATAATCCACTTGGCTGATGTCTGCAAGACTTACTGCATCAACTCTGATAATCCTGGGGATAAAGACGGGTGAGAGATTATAAGCAACCCCCCACTTATAAATGAGTTGAAGAAGGGACAAAAGAACCCTAGTAAGAAGAGAAGCAGTAAAAAAAGAGAGGATCAATATCAATGTCAACACTGTAAAGAAGAGCAAGAACATAAAGAACATAAAGATAAATAAAGACATGAAAATGGATTACAAGAAATTATTCAATTTATTAAACAAAAGCCCTGGCATTAAATCTAAACTTAGTCGTATTAACTCCACAACTAATTCTGCTCCCAAACAGAATGAGGGGACTCTCTCTCCATGTAAGAACTTGGGCCAGGAGAATTGTATATCTCCCCCTCGCAGGATTAGGGATGATAAACCCGACACCCTCACAGACCTGGGACCAAAGTACTATTTGCTCTCAGGATCTAGAGGGGCAAGATCCTTGGGCATATGCCCTACATAAAAGCCAGTTACCACAGAAGTCAGCCTTAAGGGCACTGCCGGCCAGCTCTTCCTGGAATCTGAGGTTGAATCGATATAAATTAGTCTTTCCGAATGATCCCAAACCAATGGGAAATCTAATCCAATATGCACTCAAGCTAAACTTTTTAAAGCTCATGGAAGGTGTCCTCCGGGGGACTCTTACAATTGCTAATGTGGACAGTGTAGAATATCTTTACTATAATGGCCAACGAGCTCGAGCAATTGTCACTTTCTCCAATTGGTCGACTACCAGGTGAGTCTATGACCGTAGAGAGAATATACTTTTGGTGAGAAGAGTTCAAGTTACTAGACTGTTTGAAAACTGGGCTCAACCCCAGCCACTGCTCCCCTGCCACATAAGCTGGCCAAAAAAATCTGGCCAAGATACGTTACATAGTAATAAGGACCTCATTACTCTGGACAAACCAAAAAACGACACTAAGGAGACCCAGGATAAGGTTGAGAATTTAAGTATGAACCATATAATCAGCAGATCCCGAAGGGGATCTGATGAACAAGCACCCTCAAATGGGACTTATTTCCAAGCACCAGTGGAAATAAACCTAATACCAACAATACCGTCTTATGGATTTGGAAGAAGTGAGTCTTCCAAATACAGTGGGATCATGTGAGCGAGCTAACCTAGCGGAAGACTATATTTCCCAACCTACAAATGATGGCAGACCATCGGCAAGGATGGAGGAATGGCTAGCCAGCAGATTCCTGGAGAATCATGAGCTGGGTACCTCACCCCAAAAGAAACAATACCCATCAGAGATCAAGGATGGTGGGCTGAGGAGTCCTGCACAAATAGTTAATAGTTGTGTGTTTTTAGGACCACGAAGCCCTCTGGCTCCCTTAGGGTAACACATAGACAAATGGATCAACCGCTTCGCCTCTTGTCATGGAATATGTTGGGCTGGAGAAATAAGTTTGTTGACCCTGACTTCATTCCCTACCTGCAAGCGTTTGACCTGCTGTGTCTTCAGGAAACTTGGCTTGGGGACCCCGAGGATGTGCACTTACAGGACTTCAAATCCCTTGCACTCCCTGACATTGAGATGGGCAAGCATGGTCGCGGAAGTTGTAGTACTGCAATTCTCCTTTCAATGGACACGCGCATGGACATAAAAGATCTGACTGTAGTTATATCCAGACAGTACTAGTCAAGTCCTTTATGCATAATCCAGTAGTCTGTTTGAATGTATATGTACCTCCTATATCCATGAGCCATAACGATAACCAACTTTGGCCTGAACTGGATCGAGTACTACACCTGGTTGAAGAAATTTTACCTAATGCAGAGATATTGTTATGTGGAGATTTCAACGCACAAATAGGAAGTAGCAACGAACAGATATGTAAAGATCTGCTGTTGGATGAGGGCTTTGTCGAGTTTTGATGACAAATCCGGGAGGCGGAGGGGAAATCCGGATTTTCTCAATCTTCCCCAGCCAAAGAGCAGCTCTAAGGGGAATTAACAAAAATGCTTATAACTCCATCATTTTTAAAGGTAAAGACATGAAACATGGCATGATGGTAGCTCTTAAGTAGGGCTTTAGTCATACCAAATTTGAAACAGATCCGTTCATCCATTGATTTTTTAGGAATTTTTTTAAAATTGAGGTTTTAAAATTATTACTTTTAATACTGCCATTTTTAAAGATAAAGAACTGAAAGTTGGTACCATGATAGCTTTTAGGTAGAGCTTTAGCCATACCTAATTTGAAACAGATCTGTTCATCCATTGATTTTTAGGAATTTTTTAAAATTTGAGGAATTAAAATTATTATTTTTCAAAAATGTTATTTTAAAAGATAAAGAGATGAAATTTGGCACCATGATTGCTCTTAACAAGGACTTTAGCTATGCCAAGTTTGAAACAGATCTGTTCACCTATTGAGTTTTAGGATTTTTTAAAAGTTTGAGGTTTTAAAATTATTATTTTTTTAAAATGACATTTTTAAAGATAAAGGGCAGAAAATTGGCACCATGATAGCTCTTAAGGAGAGAATTAGCCATGACAAGTTTGAATCATCCATTGTTTTTGTAGGGTTTTTTAAAAAGTTCAAAGTTTTAAAATTATTGTTTTTTAAAACTGCTGAAGCCATATCCTTCAAACTAAGGTTGTGAAACCTCCTCTTTGGGGTGTTGCACATTGAACAGTGCCAGTCAAGAGAGAGGCTCTCTTCTCTGTGGATGCCCTGTTGCTGTGAATGCTGGAACCTGGCATATCATTGCTTTGCTTCGCTACCACTTCCCTTCCACTTCCCTTCATACACTTGTGAGCTAGGCTCTGACTGCAGTGCTGGGGTGCAATGCAGAACATTTGAAGTGCATACCAGAGAAAAATAGATAGATTTGCGGATTTCACTGGCTGGCATATCTCTTAGAGACAGAGTTAGAAAGAAGCCACAACTCAGAGATGGCTGTAGCTGAGCCCTGAGAGGCTGCTGTACCACACAGAGCCTTTTTAAGAGTGTCTCAGAGTCCAATTTTTGGTTCAGGCAGAGGAGGCTGGCTATAAGTTGTTGCCCTACCCCCAGCCACAGGGTACGAGTGCAAAGCCTGGCTGGACCTTTGGGAGACTTTGGCAGAGAGAGAGGGGGGTGGGGGATTCTTTGAGGCTGGAAATGTTGGCAGGCTGGCATAAGGCAGAGAGAGGCTGAAGGCAACCCAGATGCACCTGTAGCTTGGCCCTGAGGCTGGCTTTTAAGAGTGCATCAAAGTTGTGCAGGAGGAGAGGTGGTGGAGGCGGCTGGGGGCAGAGGTTTTTAAAGTATTGGGGAAAAGGCGGGATATAATAATAATAATAATAATAATAATAATAATAATAATAATAATAATAATGCAGTTCTCTACCGCCCCCCTGGCTCATCCTCTAAATTTCTCTCTGATCTGGACTCATGGCTGTCCTTTCTCCTCTCTGACAACTCTCCTACTCTGATCTTGGGTGACTTCAATATCCATGTGGATGACCCTCACGATGCTGCAGCTCTACGATTTCGCTCCTTATCTTCCTCTTACGATCTCAAGCTCTGCTCTGAAGCACCCACACATTCCCTTGGACACTGTCTGGATCTTGTCCTCACTCGGAACTGCTCTGTCCTGGACTTTTCTATTGTTGACTTTCCTCTGTCAGATCATCATCTAGTCTCTTTCAATATTACTCACAATCCCCCTCCTTCACGTCCTGCTTCACGCCCTTGTCGTGACCTGCATTCTATCAACTATGAGGCTTTCTCTCAGTCTCTAGCCTCCTCTCTTCCTTCTGTCTTCACAGCCGTCTCCTTGGACTCAGCCGTCTCCTCCTTTAACTCCACATTGTCTTCAACTCTTGATAATCTTGCTCCATCTACAACTCGGATAATTCGCCCCTCTCAACCCCAACCGTGGCTCACCTCTTTCCTCCGCTACCTTCGCTCTTGCTCCCGGGCAGCCGAACGCCTGTGGCGTAAGACCAGGGACTTGGCGGACTTTGTCCACTACAAATTTGTTCTCTCCTCTTTCTCTTCTGCCATTTCACTGGCCAAACAGCAGCACTACTCAACGCTGATCCAGTCAAATGCTAGACACCCTCAGCGGCTCTTCAAGTCCTTCAATTCTCTCCTGAAACCTAATCCACCATCTCTCCCCGCCTCTCTGTCTGCCAATGACTTTGCCTCTTTCTTCAATGCTAAAATCCAAACTATTCGCTCCGATCTGGCCAGCTCTGCTCCGCTCCCAGCTCCTGTGCCTCACCTGTCAGTTCCTCCTGCAACTCTCTCGGCGTTCCCCTCAGTCTCAGCTGATGAACTGTCTAAAATACTGCGCTCGTCGAAGCCTTCCACTTGTTCCCGTGATCCGATTCCCTCTCGCGTCTTTATTAATCTCATCCCCGCTATCCTCCCGTCCTTGCTTCACATCATTAATTCTTCTCTGTCCTCTGGCTCATTTCCCTCTGCTTTTAAACATGCTACTGTCTCTCCCATTCTCAAAAAACCCACTCTTGATCGACTTTCTCTGTCTAACTACAGACCTGTCTCTCTGTTGCCCCTTGTCTCAAAGATTCTGGAACGTGTGGTCTACTCTCGCTGTCTTGACTTTCTCTCTAGTAACTCTGCTCTGGATCCCTTTCAATCTGGATTCCGTCCTTTGCATTCCACTGAAACAGCCCTTACCAAGATCACCAATGATCTTCTCACTGCCAAGTCTAAGGGCCATTATTCCGTCCTTATTCTCCTTGATCTAACTGCAGCCTTTGACACGGTTGATCACGATCTTCTCCTAGATTCCCTCCATGACCTTGGACTCTGTGGCTCTGTCTATAACTGGTTCGCCTCCTATCTAGAGGGTCGCTCTTTCAGCGTGTCGGCTAACGGCAGCTCGTCCTCCTCCTTTCTCCTTTCAGTAGGGGTTCCGCAAGGCTCGGTGCTTGGCCCGCTGCTGTTTTCTCTATACATGCTGCCCTTGGGTAAACTTATTCAATCTCATGGCCTCCAATATCACCTGTATGCCGATGACACACAACTATACCTCTCATCTCCGGAACTTTCTCCTGATGTCCACGATCGTATCTCAGCATGTCTTTCAGATATCTCAGCCTGGCTGCTTCATCGCCGTTTGAAACTCAATATGGCAAAAACTGAACTGCTTGTTTTTCCTCCTAAACCTTCTCCTCACCTCTCATTCTCTCTTACTGTCAACGATGTCACGCTTACTCCGGTCAAGGAAACTCGTAGCCTTGGCTTTATATTTGATTCCTCGCTCTCCTTTATTCCTCATATCGAGGCAGTAGCTAAATCTTGTCGTTTCTTCCTGTATAATATTGCCAGGATTCGACCATTTTTGTCTGTCTCTTCTGCCAAGACTCTCGTTCACGCACTGGTTATCTCTCGGTTGGACTACTGCAACCTCCTCCTCTCTGGCCTCCCCTCATCTCACATCAGTCCGCTGGTCTCTGTCCACCACTCTGCTGCTAAGATCATCTTCCTGGCCCGCCGCTCTGACCATGTCACTCCGCTTCTGAAATCTCTTCATTGGCTCCCAATTCATTCCAGAATCCAATACAAACTTCTCCTGTTGACCTTCAAAGCTTTTCACGGTCTAGCTCCTGCCTATCTCTCCTCTCTCATCTCACACTATTGCCCCGCTCGTGCTCTTCGCTCCTCTGATGCCATGCTTCTTGCCTGCCCAAGGGTCTCTACTTCCCTTGCTCGGCTTCGTCCATTTTCCTCTGCTGCCCCTCATGCCTGGAATGCTCTTCCAGAACACCTGAGAACTACCAACTCAATCACAGCTTTTAAAACACAGCTAAAAACTTTTCTTTTCCCTATAGCTTTTAAACTTTGAGTTTGTTCTGACTCTACTGTTAGCTTCACCCTTCCCGGTGCCTGTTTACACTTCCCTGTGCCTGTTTGCATTCTCCTTCCCTTCTTATTGTTTACTACAACTTTATTAGATTGTAAGCCTATGCGGCAGGGTCTTGCTATTTACTGTGTTATCTGTACAGCACCATGTACATCGATGGTGCTATATAAATAAATAATAATAATAATAATAATAATAATAATAATAATAATAATAATAGTGATGATGATGATGATGTAAGAGTCACCAGACATGACCAAGCAATAACCTGCAGTAAGCAATATCCCAAACCACAAGTGTGCAGCCTACCAGGACCATTGGGAGACTTTGTGGGGTGGGGGGAGAGAGAGAGATTGTTTGAGGCTGGAGGCTTTGGTTTGTCTGCAATGACATAGAGTGAGAGACAACAGAGGCTGCACAGACAACCCAGAGACATCTATTGTAACTTAGCCCAATGGTGCTGGCATGAAATGCAGAGCATCAGGAAGAGGGTCTCAGGGTCGCATGTTTGTGCAGGAAGTAGACAGGAGTTCAAAGTCTGGATGTGCAAAGTGGTTCCAACACACAACCCTTGAGAAGCTAATGTATATAAGTGAGAAGTGTGAATGGGCAAAGTAGTTTTCACTGCCACAACACCCACCCTAATTTTAGAGAAGAGAAACTTGTGATAATTATACACAAGTTTTTTTAAAAAAAATTGTAATTAAAAAAAGCCAGCCATCCGGGCGGCCAGTAGCAAACCCTGTTAACAACAACAGCAGTTTGCAATGAGTGAAGATACAGTCAGAAAAGATATTTGAGGGAAGGGGAGAAAGGAACACACAGAGTATAGCAAAAGCTTCACTGTACAGCAAAACCTACAAAAGTAGGAGTAAGTGAAGTTAATTTCAGATACATTAAATCTCTCATTTGTTCGTTATGTCAGTGATTTTAACATTAAGATGTAATGTAGAACAGATTTGTCTTAAACGTGTGCCGTAAAACCAGACATGTGACCAAGGCTACGTTCGGGTGGGCTGGGCGCGCCTTGGTGCTGGACACGCCCCCTTGGGGGCTGACCATGTTGTCCTCCATTTTGGTTTCCAAAATATGGTCACCCTATTTCAGCAGGATTTCAGTTATTATGCAAAATAAACCAGAAGCAATACCTGTAAGAGGGAGAGGGCCAGGTATTCCCATTCAGATGCCAATGCAGGCAATGTGCTCTCGATGAGTGGGGAGCCATAAATGGGACGTCTTCTCACATTGGCTTTGGCCCTGATCGTGTAAAGGGGTCTACTCATATTCCAGAGTCCCCACCATCACCAGCAGCCCTTTTACTTCTTTTGCTGCCACCATATTCAACCTCACACTGAACTGCCTTGAGAACTACCACAGCCCTCAAGCAACAGGCTGTTTTTTGAAGATTTTTAGCAAAATTCTCATTGAACGAAAGAAGGATCCCCGATGTGGAAGGAAGAATAACGATTGGTGGAAAGCTTTGCATATGGCTGCTGTAGGTTGGCATTGGCTTCTGCACTGTGATTTCCCTGGAGCTGGTACACTGCTCCGAGCCCCTGTCCCAAGGGCATTTTTGCTTATTGAAATGTATTGCTTCAAATGAACACAAGGTCATGGGTTTGCACACAAAGACAAATGCTTCACATGCAAACACACAGACAAGGCCCTGTGTCACGTCCCAAACAGTCACATCTTCAACAGAGGTGGATGCAGAACAGACCTCGCTTTAGGTCAAACCTTGGAAGACCACCTAGACATTGTGGCTCATTTAAAGATCATGGCAGCAAATGCCTTCCCTCTGTCTGGCATTAGAGTCAATGCTCCATATACAAATATTGGAAGAACGGGGTGGATCTAGATGATGAAAGGGCATAGGCAGCAATTTCAGAGAATTTGGGGTCATGGAAAATACATTTTGATTTTTCACGCTCTCTACATTTCCATGTGCCAAATTGTGCTGCACTGTTTGTCCACTTGGCATCTCCTCCAGGACATCCAGCCTCCATTTTGCTTGGGGTCCCATGGGGCCTGGCTGGTCTCTCTGTGTATATTAGGAACCTGTGTCTAAAGGAGACTTCCAGAGACGTCCAGACAGAAGGAGAAACTTGGGCCTCCACCCTGCTTGACAGATCAGGTAAGATGACGGTCTCCTGTCCTCCGTTGTGAAACTCTCTCTAACATTCCATTGGTGATAGAGGAAGGGGAATTCGTAGGCTGAAACTTGTATATGACAATATTTGGAAAATCCAAGACAGTTCCAGAAAGAGCATCTCAGGCTCATGGAAAATACATCTTCTAGTTTCCATGTCTACTTCACCTCCATGTGAACATAAGAAGTGCTGGGCTGGATCAGACCATGGGTCAATTCAGTCTAAAGTTCCGATCACACATTGGCCAAGCAGCTTTCAACCAGAGACCAACAAGCAGGATATGGCGCAGCAGCACCCTCCCACCCATATGCCCCAGCAACTGGTGCACACAAGCTTACTGCCCCAGATACACCTTGCCCTTTCCTGGGCAAGGTGCTTGAGCAGGTGGTAGCAGGACAACTCCAGGCAGTCTTGAATGAAACGGATTATCTAGATCCATTTCAATTGGGTTTCAGGCCTGGTTTTGGAACGGAAACTGCCTTGGCCGCCCTGTGGGATGACCTCTGCTGGGAGAGAGACAGGGGGAGTGCTGATTCTCCTGGACCTCTCAGTGGCCTTCAATACCATCGACCATGGTATCCTTCTGGATAGGTTGTCTGAGTTGGGAGTGGGAGGTACTGCATTGCAGTGGTTCCGCTCCTACTTGGATGGCCGATTCCAGAAGGTGGTGCTGGGGGATTATTGCTCTGTGCCGTGGCTCCTACGCCATGGGGTTCCACAGGGCTCTAGCTTATCTCCTATGCTGTTTAACATATATATGAAGCCGCTGGGGGAGGTTATCCGGAGATGTGGACTGAGGTGTCATCAATATGCGGATGATACCCAGCTCTACCTTTCCTTTTCATCAAACCCAGGTGAGGCAGTGACTGTTCTGAACCAGTGCATGGGCACGGTAATGGACTGGATGAGGGCTAACAAACTGAGACTCAATCCAGGCAAGACGGAGGTACTGTTAGCGGGTGGTTCAACTGTCCGGGGAGGTGATGTTTGCCCTGTCCTGGACGGGGTTGCACTCTCCCTAAAGGATCGGGTCCATAGTTTGGGGGTGCTCTTCGATCCAGAACTGTCACTTGAGGCACAGGTGAACCCAGTGGCAAAGAGCACCTTTTATCAGCTTAGGCTGATATACCAACTGAGCCCTTATCTGGACAGAGATAGCCTAGCTACAGTTATCCATGCTCTGATAACCTCTCGTTTGGATTACTGCAATGCGTTATACGTGGGGCTGCCTTTGAAAACGGTCCGGAAGCTTCAGCTGGTACAAAACAGGGCAGCCCGTTTACTAACGGGGACTGGCTGGCGAGATCACATTACGCCAGTCCTTTTACAAGTTCATTAGCTGCCAGCCGAGGTCCGGCCCCGATTCAGAGTGCTGGTATTATCATTTAAAGCCCTATAAGGTTTGGGGCCAGGTTATTTGAAGGAACGCCTCCTCCCATATGTACCTGCCCAGACATTAAGATCATCTACAGGGGCCCTTCCCTGTGATCCCCTGCCAAAGGAAGTGAGGCAGGTGGCTACTAGGAGGAGGGCTTTCTCCGCTGTGGCACCCCGGTTGTGGAATGAGCTCCCCAGAGAGGTCCGCCTGGCGCCTACACTGTACGTTTTATTATGGTTTTAACATTTGTGAATCGCCCAGAGAGCTTCGGCTATTGGGCGGTATAAAAATGTAATAAATAAATAAATAAAATACAGGAGGTAGCACATAACCATCAGTGTTAGTAGGCATTAATAGCCTTCTCCTCCAGGAATTTATCCAATCCCCCTTTAAAGCCTCCCAAATTGGCGTTTCATCCCATGAGGCAGAAAATCCTACCAGCACCTCTCTCCCCTTCCTTGGCACTGAAAGTATAATAGTTAACTTAAATAATGAATAATTTGCTGCTAAATCAGCTGCCTGCAAATGGCTCTAAAGTGTGTGTGTGTGTGTCTTAAAGGACCCTGCGTCCTAAGGACACCCCTATATGTAAGATGAGATGCATGGATAGGGAAGAGGTGGGCATGTGATATCAGAAAAAATCTCAAGCAGAAAGATTCAAAGGAGGCAGCTGGAGGAGAAGCACATGTGGGCCAAAAGCCAGCTGGTCAAGAGAGATCTGATGCTGCAGAGATCTCCAGGGCAGAATCTACACGACTGCTTTCTAACAGTTTATCGACAACTGTTGGGGCCCAGGACACATTCTTCCATCTACTGCTTTCAAAGCCCTTTCGAAGTGTTATATCCTGCTTGATGTGGATCAGGACCTGGTCAAAGTGCTTTTAAAGCCAGTTCTAATGAGAAAATGGTTCAATCTTTCTTGAAAAGAGTTGAACCTCCAAAATGAGGAAGTCAATTCAAGGCACTGTTGAATATTGACCAGAAATTAGCAATGTTCATTGAAGGAAGGCTGTTTGTACACCCCCCCACCCCTGTTCTGGGACTTCAGTTCAAGGGTGTTCAGTCAAGGTACATGAGAAAAACCTACACCACCCACACCATACCCATTTCACATTGTATATCCGGATTTCTTTCTGTCGAATAAATTTTATTATTTATTCCATTTCAGCATACAGCAGAGTATCCAATTCAATCGCTTTAATACTATTCTCATACCATTACGTAGGTAAGTATGCTTTTGTCTTCTTAGCTTTGATACTTACAATTCAACTGAATTTTAATCTTCTTAAACTCTTGAACTATAAGAACAGTTTCTATGGCAGTCACACACCCGACATTTTCAGAGGTTTTTTTCTCCAAAGTGTCATCCAGTCTTTATATGCACAAGCAGAGAAAAGCCTGGGTGGATTCCCCTGCTCTTTTATGACCATGTCTGGAAGGGGAATGCATGCCAGGGATATCAGGCCATGTGGGAATGAAATCATCCAGGGTTCACCCCTGCCTGAGCACTGGATCCCCTGTGTGCCACTTGGGGCAGATCCACACAGAGGCTTCGGGACACCCTGAAGGCGTTTTAGGGCGCACCGAAATCGATGATGTACACCCTATCTTAACCGTTCCAAGAAGAGGCGGAGGAGGAGGTGGAGGCGGCGGCCCCGCATCGCCCCTCGCGGGGTTGGGATGAAGAGTTGCCGCGCCCGGCGGCTTCGCCGGGGAATCAGCTGCTGCCCAACTACGTGCCGGCCTCCTTTTGCCGGTGAAAGAGCTACCCGGGTCATAGAGCTCGGCAGAAGAAGCCGGCGGCAGCTTCTTCCGCTGAGCTCTCCGACCCGGGTGGGCCCGGGTGACTCTTTCGCCAGCAAAGGGAGGCCGGCGGGTAGGTGGGCGGCAGCTGATTCCCCAGCGAAGCCCGATGCCTCTGTGTGGATCTGCCCCTAGATGAACAGGTTTGACCCCTGGATGATCCAGGGATAAACCTTAGGTCTAGCTATGGCCAATGTCTGGAAGGGGAATGCATGCCAGGGATATCAGGCCATTTGGGAATGATAAGGTGAGACTTCAGAAGATCTACATTAGAACAACTCGAGTGTGTGAATCAACGCCATGGCAGTATTTCTACAAAACAACATCATTTCCATTGAGGAACACACTGATGAATGGGGTGCAGTGTCTACCAGGTTTACAATGCCACCCAAAATTGCGAAGTGTTCTCAGTACAGGAGGAGGAGATTGAAAGGTCACCTGGGTGTAATCATAAATCTGGCTCTAAAGCAAAAGGCATGTTTGATAGCCACTGCAGTCCAACATCTGGAATGACACATTTGTGTCAGAGGCAGTAAACTTTAAACACCAGTTGCTGACGTAAATGGGTGGGAGGGTGCTGTTGCACTGTATCCTGTTTGTGGGTCCCTGGTCGGCTGCTGAGTCATGGCCTAGATGGACCCTTGACCTGATCTATCATGGCTCTTCTTATGTTCAAATACAATTGAGTAGGTGAGGGGCTGAGATGGGAGCTGCCTGTTGATCTTTCCATCTCACCCCTCCCCCTATTTCTCTTCATTTGTTTCTTCAGATGGCTGCAAAAAGATCCTGTGTGTTCTGGTTCCTTTTGGCATCCGCCTGGATAGTGATGAAGAGTGATGCAGCTGACACATTTAAATCCTTCAAATGGGAGCACATTGACTATCCAAAGACTAAAGCTCCAACTGGTGATGCATACTGCAAAAACATTATGGAGGCAAGACACCAGACCCACAAAAGGGTCAATTCTTACATTCATGCCTCAGACAGTGAACTTGTAGCCATCTGCAATCCGAAGAAGTATAAAAATATTCGTAAATACGCCATCTCCGATCCGCTTCCAAACACCACGTGTTCGTATAGTAATGGACAATTCTCCTCTTTCATCTACCCAAGTAAGATTAGGGTGATCTGTGTGAAAGGAAAGCCAGTTGCATTTAGAGGATTCGTCTCATAACTGCATACGTCTTGCATCTCTACGATATTTAGAATCCTGTCCAGTTCAATGCTGCCTTGGTTGAACTTGACTGTATTGAGAATAAAACTTCCATCTCACTTCCTTTGGGGTCTATACTCCCCCACGGGATCCCCGGCACCTCTGTTCTATTTGTAGAATCTGATTTCCTCTCCTGCTTTTCTTGCTATGAAACTGAATTAGCCAGCATGTCCAAGTTGTGGTTTGTGTCCTCTATGTCTAAATTCATCCCTTTACTAAAATAAATATTTTCCTTGTTTATGCATGAGATCGAGTCCTTGATTCTATGGAAGTGTGTGAGCATAGTACACAGTTTCTCTTAGATTGGAGGGGGGAATTAGGGGAGTTACCCCCCCCAATTTCTATTCAGTGATAGTCTTGCTTTTGTAATTACATTAAAACAACCATAGGGTGACCATATTTTGGAAACCAAAAAGGACAACACGATTGGCCTCCGAGGGAGCGTGCCCACCAACACGCCCAGTCTCCAAGGGGGTGAGCCCACTGACATGCCCATCCCCCAAAGTGGCGTGCCCACCAGAACATGGCCTTGGTCACATGTCTGTTTTCAAAGCACAGAATTAAGACAAACCTGTTCTACATAACCACTTAATTTTAAAATCACTGAAATAAAGAACAAGTGAGGCATTCAATGTATCTCAAATTAACTTCACTCACTTTGTAGCTTTTGCTGTTGTTTGAAGCTTTTGAAATACTCTGTGTGATACCATCTCCCCATTCCTTGAAATATCTTTTCAGAATGCAAATCCTTCACTGGATGACCATCTTTCCTAACATTTAACACTCTTTCCCCCATCACCTTTCTCATATTCATACTCACAGATTCAGCATACTGCTACCACTGAACAAATGAAGCAGTTGAGAAGTTCAGAAAAAACTAGTACAAGAAACTCGCAACCTAGCATTCAGAAAGAGTAAAAGATATGATTATCCTGCAAGCATTGTCCACGGATAAATGGGCTAAAGGCTTGTTACAGTCCCTTCTCACTAGCATGTCTTAGCTTGTTTCAACTTTTGCTTTATCAATGAGGAACTAATCTAAAAATTTGTCATTACACCTCTGCCCATTAGCCATGTAAACAAGCCCATTGTCAGTAGCAATACAAAGAAAGGCCATAATGGCTGCCCATTATCACAATGCTAGACAAGGCTCTTTCTCTCCTTTTATCCAAATTTCTTCTGAATTTACACTGCCTCAGTGTGCAGAGAAAAGCAATCCCAATCAAGGACCCAAAGAAAACTGCCCAAAGAAACCTCAGAAATGAGTCCCGTTGTAGCCCCCCATAGTAATAGCCCCTTTGCATAGTTTGTCACCTAGCAATTCTATGAAAGGTACATTTCCCATTAAATTAGCTTGACCAAGCATTAGGCCTTTTCTAGCTAATTTAATGGAATTGTCATTAAATGTTATTAGGTGAGTGAGCATATAGGGTGAGCAAGCAAAACAAGATTCTTGGTGCACCTGTTGAACTGATGGACAGCAGCTTTCCCCAGAAGCAGTCCAGCATGGTAGGTTGGCATAAAAGCTCTGCTTCAGTTCCAACGGGTTGCCCATCTTTCATGTGTCCACTCACTCCCACCCCGAAGAGATCAGCCATGTCCATGTTCAATACAAGGTCAGTCCTCACTCTGTGTTCAGGTAAGTGTGCCAAGGATTTACAGGCACAATCCTATCGGTGTTTACTCAGAATATGGCAAGGTGCTGTAGCTCAGTGAGAGAGCCCTGCTTTGAAACCAAGAGGCCCCAGGTCCAATCCCTGGCATCTCCAGCTAGGCATAGGAAAGAATCCTGCTACTGGCGGTGGTGCCAGGCATTGCCTTGCCACCTGCTGGCACCTCACCCAACCACAGAGGGGCGTGTAGTTTGGTGCTTTGCCCTCACTGTTTATACGGGCCTAAAGTAACTGTGAGCAAAGTAGCCCCTTCTTACAACAAATTGCCATATACTTACATGAACAGACCCAACTAATTTGTGTCTGTGTCTCTCTGTGTGTCTTGCTCGGACAGGAATATTAACATGCATCCAATACATCTAATGGCTTTCTGGGGGGAGAAGCAGGGCTGGTGGTCTGCAAGCGATGAAGAACTCTCTCCCACACACTATTCAGGGAAGTTTCAAGAAACAGTGGTCACTGAACATGACTCTATTGGAGTTCAATAGCCCAGGACAGGAAGGCTTGGGGAGGATTAGAAAGAAGGGGGGAAGGTGACCTTTTCCTTTTCATAAGAATGTAAGAACATAAGAAGTGCCATGCTGGATCAGACCAACAGTCCATCTAGTCCAGCACTCTGTTCACACAGTGGCCACCAGCTATAGGCCAAGGAACAGCAAGGCAGGACATGGTGGCTGATTCAAAAACACCCCCACCCTCTGCAAGCTCTCCAAACCCCCTTTGAGCTCATGCTGCAGACTTGCTGGACTTCCACAATATTGCACTGCAGGTCAACACTGCAGAGTCTGTGCCCTTTACATCTTTGGGAGTTCTTGGATCTGCTACAGCTAAGAGAACAAAAAGAGATAGAGATGTTATTTCACCTGAATTATGAACCCCTGAGACCCTGAGGTGCTCTTTAGGATTGGTATGATAAAGCTAAAAGAAAGACCTTGCTCTGTCCAGGGTCATGTCTCTACGAGGTTACATAGGCATCTCAGGATCCAGCACCCGACATTTGTGCTCCTCCTGAGTAATCCCCATGGAATGGAGCACAAAGGTCTGGTTTGAAAGCTCATGGGGCCTCCACCACCCCCAGCTCCCCATTCCTTCCTCCTGCCGCATTGTGCCACTCCTCTTTCTCCCTGCTGCATAAGAGAAAGGAGTCGTGGAGGGGGGAGTCTGCTCTTTTCTCCATTTTCTGTTAGTTTCCCTCCTTTTGGTTGCTGTGCGCAGCTCTGTTGGACCACGGAGGTGGCCTAGTGGCCATTCCACTAACTGCATCACCCCCTACACACTACACCAGGGCACCTGTGTCTGGCTCCACTTTTTACTTTTTAAATACTTTTTATTTAATTGCAGTGCTCTGCTAGACTGTGGAGGCCACACAGAGGCTTTTTGCTCACTGACCCACCCCTCCCCATGTTCGTGCCAATGGCAACCAAGCAGGAGTCATCACTGGCCTGCCCACGCCTCCGCTGTAACGCCAGAACAAGGCAACAGACAGCAAATGTGCTTCTGTCCCTTGCTCAGAGGAAAATCTCAGGGAAAGGGCCTGACTTTTTTTTAAAGTGGAGCTTTGGGGGAATGCCCTCTAATGGCTCTGTAATGGTTGCTGCATCATGGGAATGACCTGCCATCATGGTGGACCCACCCCGGGGCTTTCCCTTCATCAAGACAAGCCCCCGGTCCCTGTCCAAGCTGAATGGACCATTACTACACCGGCATCAGAAATGAATGCCATAAGCTCCATCTGACTTTGTTTACTTGGAAGATGTCCGGTTTATGATCTCCATCCCTGCGTCTCCATCTGCCTAGTCTCCAGACTCTCTTCAAGTTAATGTATCTTGTTTATTGTACAATGTACATCAATTGTACATTGATGGTGCTATATAAATAAATAATAATAATAATTTATTTTATTTGTACCCAAAGAAACAGTAAGAAAATACATTAAACCTAAACAATAAAGCATCAAAATGCCCCACTAAAAAAACAGACCAGCTTTCATGAAACTGTGGTCATAGAAAATAAAATAAAATAAATCTTGTATCGCCTGGCCAAAAGACTGCCGTGAGTGGGCCAACCCTGCCTTCCTCAACAGGGGATTCCACAGCCATGTTCAATAAGTTCAATGAGATTAGCAACAGAATACACTGCAATATACTGTGTGTATGTGAGTGTGGGTATGGATATTAGGGATGTGCTCCGCTCCGATTAGGAGCGTAGAAGCAGTAGCGGATTGGCCTGCTCCGCCTTACCCAGAGGCGGAGTAGGAGCGGACCGCGGACCCCCTAGAAGCAAGGCGAAGAGAAGCGACCATTTTTCGGAGCTCCGAGTTCAGGCGGAGCGCTCCGGTCGCCATCTTGAAAACATTTCGCCATAGGATTGCATTGCGGCAAATAATCGCGCATAACTACGTTGTTTTTGAAGCTATCGTTCTGGAAATTCTTGTGCACAGAGAGTCGTGGATGGGGGTCATTTTGAGACCACTCTCACCTCTCTGCGTGCTGTGGTTCACGTGCAATATTTTTTTAAAAATCGGGTCAACCGCGCGGCTCAAACTACGTTTCGGCTTTTCGCCCATAGGATTGCATTGAGGGAAAGAATCGGGGATAACTGGGGGGGGGTTTAAGCTATCGTTCTGAAAATTCTTGTGCACAGAGAGTCGTGGATGGGGGTCATTTTGAGACCACTCTCAACTTTCTGCGTGCTGTGGTTCACGTGCAATATTTTTTAAAAAATCGGGTCAACCGCGCGGCTCAAACTGCGTTTCGGCTTTTCGCCCATAGGATTGCATTGAGGGAAAGAATCGGGGATAACTGGGGGGGGGGGTTTAAGCTATCGTTCTGAAAATTCTTGTGCACAGAGAGTCGTGGATGGGGGTCATTTTGAGACCACTCTCAACTTTCTGCGTACTGTGGTTCACGTGCAATATTTTTTTAAAAATCGGGGTTTGGGTTTTTTTTATTTATTTTTTTATTTTTTTGGAAGCGATGACAGGCACATTCAACTCCCAATCCTGATGAGAATTGATCTCCTCAGAAAGCATCCTCCTCCAATCCCAGCGTTGGAGGGGGGACTAAGGCAGACCCACCCTGAGAACTTTCTGTTTTGTGTCTCTTTGTGGGTTGGCGTTCGTGGAGGGAACACTTAGTTAGTTAGTGCTCCTGCTTTGGACTTTGGAGATAGATTAGGATAGGTTTAGTTTGGCGCGTGTGTGTGTTTGTTTGCTTCTTTCTGACTTGTAGCTTAGTTTGCCCTGTGTTTTCCCCTTACTTTGATTTAATATAAACTTTATTTTTGAATTTTGGAGTGTGTGGTTGGGTTGGTTGCCCCCCCCTTCCCTGTATTAAAGCCTGACTGTTCTGCTTTTGTGAAAGCTTTCTTTTGAAAGCATACACACACTTTTTGTCCCATTTCCCTACATTTATATTCTTAAACATATTTTATTATATTCTTTCACATAGTCCATTAGTATATATTCTCATACATATTATATTAGTATTCATATTTTGTTCTTCTTATAGTAGTGGTTGGTTCTTTTCCCCCCTCCCCTCTCTTAAATCCTGATTGTGTTTCCTTCTATCTTCTATATACCAAATATACCAAAAAAATTGGATTCTCTTTTTCTTCTCTGTGTAACTTGGACTGAGTGGGCTGCTTTTGTCAAGTTCAACAGGCAGCCACAGATTGAGCATTTTGGGGAAAGCATACGCACACCATTTCCCTATTCTTAAACATATTATATTATATTCTTTGACATAGTCTTAGTAGTCAATTAGTATACATTCTCATACATATTAGTAGTAGTATTCATATTTTGTTCTTCTTATAGTAGTGGTTGGTTCTTTTCCCCCCTCCCCTCTCTTAAATCCTGATTGTGTTTCCTTCTATCTTCTATATACCAAATATACCAAAAAAATTGGATTCTCTTTTTCTTCTCTGTGTAACTTGGACAGAGTGGGCTGCTTTTGTCAAGTTCAACAGGCAGCCACAGATTGAGGATTTTGGGGAAAGCATACGCACACCATTGACCCTATTCTTAAACATATTATATTATATTCTTTGACATAGTCTTAGTAGTCTATTAGTATACATTCTCATACATATTAGTAGTAGTAGTATTCATATTTTGTTCTTGTTATAGTAGTGGTTGTCCCATTTCTTGTCCCATTTCCCTACATTTATTAGTAATATTCTTAAACATATTATTATATTCTTGTAGATATTCTTAGTAGTAGATATATATATATATATATATATATATATATTAGTATATTCTCATACATATTAGTAGTAGTATATTTTATTGTTCTTGTCCCATTTCCCGACATTTAAACATATTATATCTTCTTATACATATTCTTAGTAGTACCTTATACATAGTATTAGTAGTATTAATATTTTGTTAGTCATCATGAAAAGAGGAAGCAGGCGTGCTGAAAGCAGCAAGGCTCAGTCTGCCAGCAGTAAGCAGGCTTCCTCTCCTCCTGTGAAACTCAAACGGGCAACTCCTTGGCTGACTGCTCCAAAACAGAAGCAGGACAAGCAGCAGGCAGAGCCACTCTCTTCTGCAACTTGTGCCCGGCGTTCTCTTTTTGAGGGTGGGAATGGGAAAAGTGCCCGTTTGCAAGAGGCACGTGGCAGCAGTGCCATTAGAGGAGGAGGAGTATCCCCAACTCCTTCATTCTCCTTTCAGCCCACGAGCCCGATGATGGACCTAGACGAGGTCCTCAGCACAGTGGAAGGGGGGGAGGAGGAGGAGGAGGCGGTGGGCCTCCAGGATGTGGGGGCTGAGGAGGAGCAGCAGCAGGCCGAGGCTCTCTCCCCAGTCTCATCCCACACCCCTGTTTCTGTGGCAACACCAGAGAGCTCAGGCGGGCAATTGGTGGTGTCACCACGGAAACGAAAGACAAGCATCGTGTGGGACCACTTTGAGTTGGGAGCGGATCCCCGCTTTGCTGTCTGTCGCCACTGCAAACTCAGCCTAAGCAGGGGTTCATCGACAGGGCATTATGGAACCAGCAGCATGAAGATGCATCTTAAGAGGCAGCACCAGTCGGTCTTGCTGGGGAAAGAGGCGGGCAAGGCGACTGGTTCCAGGGGAAAGCCGAAGGCGGCGGCTGCTGCTGCTGCTGCTGCTGCTGCTGCTGCTGGCACTTCCAGTCTCAGCTCTCCATCTCCCATCCCCACAAGGGTTAGGCAGGCAACCCTGCCGGAAATGGGGTGGGGGAAGTATGGAACCACAAGATGGCGTTTTCCAACGCCCTCCCAGATCACCACGTCAATCGGTGAGATGGTGGCGTTGGACGACCAGCCATTCAGCCTCGTCGACAACGCAGGCTTCAAGAGGCTGATGGCGCTTGTGGTGCCATACTACAAGCTGCCGTGTCGCACCACCCTGAGCAGGCGGGTGGTGCCTTCCCTGTACCGTTCCTGCAGGGAGTTAGTGCTGGGTCGTCTGTGCCAGGCAGAGGCACGGATGGTGCACTTCACCTCGGACATTTGGTCCAGCGAGGGCGGAGTGCACGCTTACCTGTCCCTGACGGCACACTGGTGGGCAGCCGTGGGGCAGGAAGGATCCAGCACTACAGGGACTGGCAAGGAGGGCTACTGCTGGGCCCTCCTCCACACGCAAGTGATGGACCAGTCCCACACGGCAGGGGAGATTACGGAGGCCATGAACCGCATGGTGGATGGGTGGCTAGCTGGGCAGAAGGTCACCCGCGGTTACATGGTCACGGACGGGGGAGCCAACATGGTGAAGGCGGTGCGCGACGGCGGATTCGAGGGCGTCCGCTGCATCGCGCACGTCTTGAACCTGGTGGTGAGGGATGGCCTTGGGATGGGCAGCAGCAAGCCCAACCTCGGTCCCCTGTCCGGGATCCGTAACCTCCTGGAGAGCTGCAGAAAGGTGGCAGGCCATTTCCACCACAGCGTCAAGGGCAGTCGCTTGCTGCGGGAGAAGCAGGAGGAGTTGAATCTCCCGCAGCACAGGCTAGTGCAGGATGTGGTGACACGCTGGAACTCCACCTACCTGATGCTGGAGCGGATGGTGGAGCAACAGCGTGCCATCCACGACTTGTTCAGGGTCAGGGACATGGGCGTCCACCACCTGGGCAAGCAGCAGTGGGACGCCATGTCCCAGCTGGTGGCGGTCCTCAAGCCGTTCCTGAACGCCACCGAGACCCTGAGCAAAAGCTCTGCCCTCCTCAGCCAGGTGATCCCTGTATGCAGGCATCTCCAGAAACAGATGGGCGACTTTCTGGAGTACAGGCGCTTCGAGCCCGAGGTCCGCGAAGCGGTGACTAGGCTGAGGGACGGTGTGACGCGGAGGCTGGAGCCCATCCAAACCGACAGGGTCCACATGTTGGCAGCCATGTGCGACCCTCGTGTGAAGGATGGGCTTTGTGGGCCAAATAGCAGGCAGCACTGGGTGGAAACGCTGGTGGGCGAAGTGCGGGCGGCATGGGCCAAGAGGGTGGGGCAGAGTGAGGCAGAGGAGCAGGCCACCCCTCCCCGCAGCAGCACCAGCAGCACCAGCAGCAGCCTCACGTGCATCCCTCCCAGCAGCAGCACAGGCGAGGGGTATTGGGAAGAGGCTCTGCACACCGTGTTTGGGCAGAGACCCTCCCCAGCCACCAGCCAGGATGACGCTGCAACCACCGTGCAGCGTTACCTGTCAGAGCCCATCGAGGACTCCTCCATGGACCCCCTGGCGTACTGGTCATCCCGTTTTCAGATTTGGCCGGACCTGGCGCGGGTGGCCATGGATCGACTCAGCTGCCCACCCACCAGTGTTCCAAGCTAGAGGGTGTTCTCTATGGCGGGCGACATAGTGACCCCTCACCGCTCTCGCTTGGAGCCGGACTTGGTGGAGCAGCTGGTCTTTCTGAAGGGCAATCTCCCCCTGCTGGGATACCCCACCCTCAAGCCCTCGTGGGAGTGACAGGCAGGCTCCCTTTAATTCCACCCCTCCTTGGGTTGGCAGGCACACTACAGTTCAGGCAGGCTGGTTTTTTCTCTGTAGGCACTAGGCAGAGTTTGTCACCGTGCGTGTGTGTGACTGAATGTGAGGGCAAAGCACCGCACTTGAGTTCATTTCATTTCTGTGGCGTCCGGTACAGCTTAGTCAACTCATCCGGATAGTTTTCCACCCAGTTCCAAAAGACTCCATTTATTTATTTATTTATTTATTTATTTATTTAATTACATTTATATACCGCCCCACAGCCGAAGCTCTCTGGGCGGTTTACAACCGTTTGTCCATGATTGACTGCACGTTTAGGTGAGGTGCAAGCAGGGGGCAAGGCACCACCACCACCACTAGCCAGGCTGCCTCTCTCCAGCAGTCCACGGGTCGCCCTTTGGAGTGCCCTGGGAGTGGAAGACGTACTCCCTGATCCAGAAGTATGGTTTTTTGAGAAGCAAACAGGCGAGTCCTCGCCTTTGAGAAGCAACCTTTCACTTGAACTCATGGAAGTCATTGACTTCAGCACAGCCACTACATAGAGGCTGTGGACCTCTGGGTGACTCCATCAGTGTGCTGATTTTGAGAAGCAACCTTTCACTGAAACTCATTCACTTCCCCAATTGAGGGTGAGGGAGGTTACACTCCAGCAGTCCACGGGTCGCCCTTTAGATAGCTCGGGGATCAAATGGAGTCCTTGATCTGTGTGCTGATTTTGAGAAGCAACCTTTCACTGAAACTCATTCACTTCCCCAATTGCGGCTGGTACTCCAACAGTCCACCGAACGCCCATAGCACAGCCACTTAGTGCATAGGGACAGTTTAAGTTTCCTCCTGAGAAGTGAGCACTCACTTCGACTCATGACAGCCATTGACTTCACCACAGCCACTTTGTGTGGGATGCTGTGGTCCTCCAGGATGTGGGGATAAGTAGCAGTCGCTGGTCGAGCTTCTCTCCCCAGTCTCATATGGAGCAATTTTGAGCTCTCACTTCGACTTCAAGTTCAGACACTTGAGCACAGCCCCTACGGTGGAGGCACAGCTGTCCGTGCCTCTCTCCCCAACCACTGACTGCACAGGGACAGTTTAAGTTTCCTCCTGAGAAGTGAGCACTCACTTCGACTCATGACAGCCGTTGACTTTACCACAGCCACTTCCTGGTGGATACTTTGTTCCACCACGATGTGGGTGAGGAGGATTAGTTGCAGCAGCTGGCCGTGCCTCTCTCCCCAACTACTGACTGCATAGGGACAGTTTAAGTTTCCTCCTGAGAAGTGAGCACTCACTTCAACTCATGACAGCCATTGACTTCACCACAGCCACTACTGCGGATGCTGTGGTCCTCCAGGATGTGGGGATAAGTAGCAGTCGCTGGTCGAGCTTCTCTCCCCAGTCTCATATGGAGCAATTTTGAGCTCTCACTTCGACTTCAAGTTCAGACACTTGAGCACAGCCCCTACGGTGGAGGCACAGCTGTCCGTGCCTCTCTCCCCAACCACTGACTGCACAGGGACAGTTTAAGTTTCCTCCTGAGAAGTGAGCACTCACTTCGACTCATGACAGCCGTTGACTTTACCACAGCCACTTCCTGGTGGATACTTTGTTCCACCACGATGTGGGTGAGGAGGATTAGTTGCAGCAGCTGGCCGTGCCTCTCTCCCCAACTACTGACTGCATAGGGACAGTTTAAGTTTCCTCCTGAGAAGTGAGCACTCACTTCAACTCATGACAGCCATTGACTTCACCACAGCCACTACTGTGGATGCTGTGGTCCTCCAGGATGTGGGGATAAGTAACAGTCGCTGGTCCAGCTCCTCTCCCTGGTCTCGTCCCACCCCTCTTCCGCTGTAACGCCCTCTTTGAGAAGCAAGCTGTCACTGAAACTCATGAAAGCCATAGACTTCCGAAGCAACCTTTCACTTCAACTCATTGACTTCCCCTTTGAGAAAAAGCTAAGCTCCAGTAATGCACCGTTTTTCCGTGGGACAGCTCTCTTATGAGAAGCTGCACTGCATATGCAGCAGTGCCACGGCTTTGAGAAGCCGAGACCCATCCCAGCCACCGGGAACCGGAGGAAAACTCCAGCAGTCCACGGGTCACCCTTTAGATAGCTCGGGGATCAAATGGAGTCCTTGATCTGTGTGCTGATTTTGAGAAGCAACCTTTCACTGAAACTCATTCACTTCCCCTATGTGCGGGAGGTACTCCAGCAGTCCACCGATCGCCCGTAGCACAGCCACTAGCAAAGCCACTACAGTGGATGCTCTCTTCTCTCTCTCTCCTCAGTCTCATCCTCTTCCTCTTCCCCTTCTGCTGTAACCCGTCTTTGAGAAGCAAGCTTTCACTTAAACTCATCATTCACTTCCCCAACTGAGGGAGGTAAAGTCCAGCAGTCCACGGGTCGCCCTTTGGAGTGCCCTGGGAGTGGAAGACGTACTCCCTGATCCCGAAGTATGGTTTTGAGAAGTAAGCTGTCACTTCAACTCATGAGCCTCTGTGCAAAAGCTGTCCTTGTGTGTGTGGTTGTGAGTGTTACTGCAGCTGCCTGTCTCGCTGCGAAAATGAAACAGGCAAGTCCTCGCCTTTGAGAAGCAACCTTTCACTTAAACTCATGGAAGTCATTGACTTCAGCACAGCCACTACGTACAGGCTGTGGTCCTCTGGGTGACCCGATCAGTGTGCTGATTTTGAGAAGCAACCTTTCACTGAAACTCATTCACTTCCCCAATTGCGTCTGGTACTCCAACAGTCCACCGAACTCCCATAGCACAGCCACTTAGTGCATAGGGACAGTTTAAGTTTCCTCCTGAGAAGCAAGCTGTCACTTCAACTCATGGACTTCCCCTATGTGCGGGTGGTACTCCAGGTGTCCACCGATCGCCCATACCACAGCCACTTTGTGTGTACGGACAGTTTAATTTTCCTGAGAAGTGAGCACTCACTTCAACTCATGGACTTCCCCAATTGCGGCTGGTACTCCAACAGTCCACCGAACGCCCATATCACAGCCACTTAGTGCATAGGGACAGTTTAAGTTTAATGAGAAGTGAGCTCTCACTTCGACTCATGACAGCAGTTGACTTTACCACAGCCACTTCCTGGTGGATACTTTGTTCCACCACGATGTGGGTGAGGAGGATTAGTTGCAGCAGCTGGCCGTGCCTCTCTTCCCAACCACTGACTGCACAGGGACAGTTTATGTTTCCTCCTGAGAAGTGAGCACTCACTTCGACTCATGACAGCCATTGACTTCACCACAGCCACTTCTCGGTGGATGCTTTGTTCCACCAGGATGTGGGTGAGGAGGATTAGTTGCAGCAGCTGGCCGAGCGTCTCTCCCCAGTCTCGCAATTCAAGTTATCTGAGAAGTGAGCTTTCACTTCGACTCATGGACTTCCCCTATGTGCGGGTGGTACTCCAGCAGTCGACCGATCGCCCATACCACAGCCACTTAGTGTGTACGGACAGTTTAATTTTCCTGAGAAGTGAGCACTCACTTCAACTCATGACAGCCATTGACTTCACCACAGCCACTACTGCGGATGCTGTGGTCCTCCAGGATGTGGGTGAGGATTAGTCGCAGCAGCTGGTCCAGCTCCTCTCCCTGGTCTCGTCCCACCCCTCTTCCGCTGTAACGCCCTCTTTGAGAAGCAAGCTGTCACTGAAACTCATGAAAGCCATAGACTTCCGAAGCAACCTTTCACTTCAACTCATTGACTTCCCCTTTGAGAAAAAGCTAAGCTCCAGTAATGCACCGTTTTTCCGTGGGACAGCTCTCTTTCGAGAAGCTGCACTGCATATGAAGCAGTGCCATGGCTTTGAGAAGCCGAGACCCATCCCAGCCACCGGGAACCGGAGGAAAACTCCAGCAGTCCACGGGTCACCCTTTAGATAGCTCGGGGATCAAATGGAGTCCTTGATCTGTGTGCTGATTTTGAGAAGCAACCTTTCACTGAAACTCATTCACTTCCCCAATTGCGGCTGGTACTCCAACAGTCCACCGAACTCCCATAGCACAGCCACTTAGTGTGTACGGACAGTTTAATTTTCCTGAGAAGTGAACACTCACTTCAACTCATGACAGCCATTGACTTCACCACAGCCACTTCTCGGTGGATGCTTTGTTCCACCAGGATGTGGGTGAGGAGGATTAGTTGCAGCAGCTGGTCGAGCGTCTCTCCCCAGTCTCGCAATTCAAGTTATCTGAGAAGTGAGCTTTCACTTCGACTCATGGACTTCCCCTATGTGCGGGTGGTACTCCAGCAGTCGACCGATCGCCCATACCACAGCCACTTAGTGTGTACGGACAGTTTAAGTTTCCTCCTGAGAAGTGAGCACTCACTTCAACTCATGACAGCCATTGACTTCACCACAGCCACTACTGCGGATGCTGTGGTCCTCCAGGATGTGGGGATTAGTAGTAGTCACTGGTCGAGCTTCTCTCCCCGGTCTCGTCCCACCCCTCTTCCGCTGTAACCCTGTCTTTGAGAAGCAAGCTGTCACTTCAACTCATGGACTTCCCCTCAGAGAAAAAGCTAAGCTCCAGCAGTCCACCGATCTCCCATAGCACAGCCACTACATTTCCTGAGAAGTGAGCTCTCACTTCAACTCGTCTTGTAGTGCGCCCGCCGAGTTGAGCACAGCCACTACAGTGGAGGCGCCTGCCCGCCTGCCTGGGAGCCGTCCTTGTGAGGTAGCTGGATCTGCTGGGACTGACTCCCCCGCAGATCTATGGCTTACTTGTGCAAGGTACCAGCTTTTCTGGGCCCGCCAACCCATGCCTGCCTGCCTGTCTGCCCGCCTCCCCCGGGGTGCTGCTGTGGTGGGGCATTTGCCAGGACTGACTCCTCGCCTGCTCTGCCCGCCTGGTGCCTGGGAGATGGGCTTTGCGGTTCGTGCCCAGCACCCTCCGGCACGCTTGCTCCCAGTCGTCCTCCTCTGTGCCCCTCAAGGCGTAACTGCTGGCTTAGAAAGAAAGAACCAGCCATCTTTGCCTCACTTTGCGCCCACTTATGGGTTGGTTTGCTATGCGTTAGTGCTCAAGCCATCCTTGCGGCACTACAATGCATGCTGCCTGCCTGCTTTCCCTCCCTTCTCCCCTTCCCGCCTTGCAGCGATGGTGTATGTGTCTTGCTTTGACTCAGGGGAGAAGTCCTTCCTGCGCTCACTTAGACTTTATCAAGTTCAATAATCCCTTTTTCAAATGTGCCAGAAGATTTAGGGTGATCTCGTGGCATGTTGGGATTGCCTTGGAACTGGCCCCATTGAGCTGTCTGCAATTGCAACTTTAAATCCCTGACATACTGGAGTGTCCGAATTTCAAAAGTTCCCCTAACATCAGGGGATGATGGGATTGCCTTGAAACTTGGTGTCCATGGGGACACATGGGTAAGCTGTCATGGGACCAAAGGATAGGTTTCTAACGTGCAAATTGACGTAGTTGTAGAATGGGACTTGATTTGGGGTGAGTTAAAAAGTTTAAGCCGCGCCAAAAATCAGGGGATGATGGGATTTGCTTGCAACTTGGCATGCATGTGGACACATGGATAAGCTCTCATGGTGCCGAGTTTGAGGTTTCTAACATGCAAATTGACGGAGCTATCCCAAGGGGTGTGAATGGGGTGCCCGATTTTCATAAATTCCCCAAAAATCAGGGGATGATGGGATTGCCTTGAAACTTGGCGTCCATGTGGACACGTGGATAAGCTATCATGGTGCCGACTTTGGGGTTTCAAACATGCAAATTGACGTAGTTGTAGAATGGGACAATTTGGGGTGAGTTAAGCCATGCCAAAAATCAGGGGATGATGGGATTTGCTTGCAACTTGGCGTGCATGTGGACACATGGATAAGCTCTCATGGTGCCGAGTTTGAGGTTTCTAACATGCAAATTGACGGAGCTATCCCAAGGGGTGTGAATGGGGTGCCCAATTTTCAAAAATTCGCCAAAAATCAGGGGATGATGGGATTGCCTTGAAACTTGGCGTGCATGTGGACACGTGGATAAGCTATCATGGTGCTGAGTTTGAGGTTTCTAACGTGCAAATTGACGGAGCTATCTAAAGGGGTGTGAATTAGGGTTATGGGTGGTGCGTTAGAGGGTAGAGCCGCGCCAAAAATCAGGGGATGATGGGATTTGCTTGCAACTTGGCGTGCATGTGGACACATGGATAAGCTGCCCTGGTGCCGAGTTTGAGGTTTCTAACATGCAAATTGACGGAGCTATCCCAAGGGGTGTGAATGGGGTGCCCGATTTTCAAAAATTCGCCAAAAATCAGGGGATGATGGGATTGCCTTGAAACTTGGCGTGTGTGTGTATACGCCCATGAGGTGTCATGGTGCCAAACGTGAGGTTTCTAACTTCAACGGAAAAAAAGTTGTTTACTTTTTTAGCTTTCAATGCAACCCTATGGGGGGCAAAAACGGAGCTCCGGATCCGGATCCGGAGCTCCGAGCGGAGCGGAGCGGAAGTGGGCGGAGCGGGGGCGGAGCGGAGCGACCCGCTCCGGAAAATGGCGGATCTGCAAGTGAAGCGGAGCGGGGGGTCCGTGCACACCCCTAATGGATATGGTCATGGGTGTGTTGCCGATTTTCAGCAGGATTTCAGTTATTATGCAAAATAAACCAGAAGCAATACCTGTAAGAGGGAGAGGGCCCGGTGTTCCCATTCAGATGCCAATGCAGGCAATGTTCTCTCGATGAGTGGGGAACCATAAATGGGACGTCTTCTCACATTGGCTTTGGCCCTGATCATGTAAAGGGGTCTACTCATATTCCAGAGTCCCCACCATCACCAGCAGCCCTTTTACTTCTTTTGCTGCCACCATATTCAACCTCACACTGAACTGCCTTGAGAACTACCACAGCCCTCAAGCAACAGGCTGTTTTTGGAAGATTTTCAGCAAAATTCTCATTGAACGAAAGAAGGATCCCCGATGTGGAAGGAAGAATAACGATTGGTGGAAAGCTTTGCATATGGCTGCTGTAGGTTGGCATTGGCTGATGCACTGTGATTTCCCTGGAGCTGGTACACTGCTCCGAGCCCCTGTCCCAACAGCATTTTTGCTTATTGAAATGTATTGCTTCAAATGAACACAAGGTCATGGGTTTGCACACAAAGACAAATGCTTCACATGCAAACACACAGACAAGGCCCTGTGTCACGTCCCAAACAGTCACATCTTCAACAGAGGTGGATGCAGAACAGACCTCGCTTTAGGTCAAACCTTGGAAGACCACCTAGACATTGTGGCTCATTTAAAGATCATGGCAGCAAATGCCTTCCCTCTGTCTGGCATTAGAGTCAGTGCTCCATATAAAAATATTGGAAGAACGGGGTGGATCTAGATGATGAAAGGGCATAGGCAGCAATTTCAGAGAATTTGGGGTCATGGAAAATACATGTTGATTTTTCACGCTCTCTACATTTCCATGTGCCAAATTGTGCTGCACTGTTTGTCCACTTGGCATCTCCTCCTAAACCTTCTCCTCATCTCTCATTCTCTCTTACTGTCAATGATGTTACGCTTACTCCGGTCAAGGAAGCTCGTAGCCTTGGCTTTATCTTCGACTCCTCGCTCTCCTTTATTCCTCATATTGAGGCAGTAGCTAAATATTGTCGATTTTTCCTGTATAATATTGCCAGGATTCGATCATTTTTGTCTGTCTCTTCTGCCAAGACGCTTGTTCATGCACTGGTTATTTCACGGTTGGACTACTGCAACCTTCTTCTCTCTGGCCTTCCTTCTTCTCACATCAGTCCGTTGGTTTCTGTTCACCACTCTGCCGCAAAGATCATCTTCTTGGCTCGCCGCTCCGACCATGTTACTCCGCTTCTGAAATCTCTTCATTGGCTTCCAATTCACTTCAGAATCCAATATAAACTTCTCCTGTTAACCTTCAAAGCTTTTCACGGTCTAGCTCCTTCCTATGTCTCCTCTCTCATCTCACACTATTGCCCCGCTCGTGCTCTTCGCTCCTCTGATGCCATGTTTCTCGCCTGCCCAAGGGCCTCTACTTCCCTTGCTCGGCTTCGTCCATTTTCGTCTGCTGCCCCTTACGCCTGGAACGCTCTTCCAGAACATTTGAGAACTACAAGTTCAACCACAGCTTTTAAAGCTCAACTAAAAACTTTTCTTTTTCCTAAAGCTTTTAAAACTTGATGTTGTGCAGACTTCTACTGTTACTTTCTACTGTTAGTTTTTCCCTACCCAGTGCCTGCTTACCCTACCCTGTACCTGTTTGCATTCTCTTCCCCTCCTTATTGTTTTACTATGATTTTATTAGATTGTAAGCCTATGCGGCAGGGTCTTGCTATATACTGTTTTACTCTGTACAGCACCATGTACATTGATGGTGCTATATAAATAAATAATAATAATAATAATAATAATCCACTTGGCAGATGTCTGCAAGACTTACTGCATCAACTCTGATAATCCTGGGGATAAAGACGGGTGAGAGATTATAAGCAACCCCCCACTTATAAATGAGTTGAAGAAGGGACAAAAGAACCCTAGTAAGAAGAGAAGCAGTAAAAAAAGAGAGGATCAATATCAATGTCAACACTGTAAAGAAGAGCAAGAACATAAAGAACATAAAGATAAATAAAGACATGAAAATGGATTACAAGAAATTATTCAATTTATTAAACAAAAGCCCTGGCATTAAATCTAAACTTAGTCGTATTAACTCCACAACTAATTCTGCTCCCAAACAGAATGAGGGGACTCTCTCTCCATGTAAGAACTTGGGCCAGGAGAATTGTATATCTCCCCCTCGCAGGATTAGGGATGATAAACCCGACACCCTCACAGACCTGGGACCAAAGTACTATTTGCTCTCAGGATCTAGAGGGGCAAGATCCTTGGGCATATGCCCTACATAAAAGCCAGTTACCACAGAAGTCAGCCTTAAGGGCACTGCCGGCCAGCTCTTCCTGGAATCTGAGGTTGAATCGATATAAATTAGTCTTTCCGAATGATCCCAAACCAATGGGAAATCTAATCCAATATGCACTCAAGCTAAACTTTTTAAAGCTCATGGAAGGTGTCCTCCGGGGGACTCTTACAATTGCTAATGTGGACAGTGTAGAATATCTTTACTATAATGGCCAACGAGCTCGAGCAATTGTCACTTTCTCCAATTGGTCGACTACCAGGTGAGTCTATGACTGTAGAGAGAATATACTTTTGGTGAGAAGAGTTCAAGGTACTAGACTGTTTGAAAACTGGGCTCAACCCCAGCCACTGCTCCCCTGCCACATAAGCTGGCCAAAAAAATCTGGCCAAGATACGTTACATAGTAATAAGGACCTGATTACTCTGGACAAACCAAAAAACGACACTAAGGAGACCCAGGATAAGGTTGAGAATTTAAGTATGAACCATATAATCAGCAGATCCCGAAGGGGATCTGATGAAGAAGCACCCTCAAATGGGACTTAGTTCCAAGCACCAGTGGAAATAAACCTAATACCAACAATACCGTCTTATGGATTTGGAAGAAGTGAGTCTTCCAAATACAGTGGGATCATGTGAGCGAGCTAACCTAGCGGAAGACTATATTTCCCAACCTACAAATGATGGCAGACCATCGGCAAGGATGGAGGAATGGCTAGCCAGCAGATTCCTGGAGAATCATGAGCTGGGTACCTCACCCAAAAAGAAACAATACCCATTAGAGATCAAGGATGGTGGGCTGAGGAGTCCTGCACAAATAGTTAATAGTTGTGTGTTTTTAGGACCACGAAGCCCTCTGGCTCCCTTAGGGTAACACATAGACAAATGGATCAACCGCTTCGCCTCTTGTCATGGAATATGTTGGGCTGGAGAAATAAGTTTGTTGACCCTGACTTCATTCCCTACCTGCAAGCGTTTGACCTGCTGTGTCTTCAGGAAACTTGGCTTGGGGACCCCGAGGATGTGCACTTACAGGACTTCAAATCCCTTGCACTCCCCGCCATTGAGATGGGCAAGCATGGTCGCGGAAGTTGTAGTACTGCAATTCTCCTTTCAATGGACACGCGCATGGACATAAAAGATCTGACTGTAGTTATATCCAGACAGTACTAGTCAAGTCCTTTATGCATAATCCAGTAGTCTGTTTGAATGTATATGTACCTCCTATATCCATGAGCCATAACGATAACCAACTTTGGCCTGAACTGGATCGAGTACTACACCTGGTTGAAGAAATTTTACCTAATGCAGAGATATTGTTATGTGGAGATTTCAACGCACAAATAGGAAGTAGCAACGAACAGATATGTAAAGATCTGCTGTTGGATGAGGGCTTTGATATTATTCCACCTAGAAGCTCCTCTGACAAAGTTGTTAACAAATTTGGGGAAATTCTGTAAGATATCATGGTGTTAAGGATATGAATATACTAAAGATCCTTGAGGCTGGGTTAGCCTAATCACAGCTGTCTGTAATATAGATAAGAACTGTGTATATATGTATATGTGTATAGCTTGTCTTGCTTTTGTCACTCTGCACAATGACACGGAACTGTTAAGAAGTCTGAAGCTAATAAACTTACTCTGCTAAGTAAGACCTGCATTGTGAGCTGTGT